>NC_059165.1:14873333-17307500 GCF_019923935.1 Bubalus bubalis
CTTCCCTGCTCCAGTAAACCAGACTGTTACTGTACTCTGGGCATATCCTATACTTCCCCTGCTCAGAGGTTTTGTTCCATTGCCTCATCTCTCATTCTCTCTCTCCACTTCTTAATGTTCTACCCATCCTTTAAAGTTCATCTCAAAATATTTCCTCCTAGAAGAGCCTTCCTAGAACCCTTCCATTCCCAAAGAATTATTTCTTTTTTTAAGTAATTTGATTACATGCTATATTACTGGCCAAACAAGTATTACTCTGAATATTTTGCCTTTTTATCATTTATTTTTTATTATTATTATTATTTTTACTTTACAATATTGTATTGGTTTTGCCATACATCAATATGAATCCACCACGGGTGTAAGTCCAACAATACATTATGCTATGAATACAGGATTCAATAGATACAGTTTTTAAAAAGACTTAGTTCTTTTACTGGATTTGAAGCCTCGTGTGCTGCAGTCCATGGGGTTTCAAAGAGTTGGACATGACTGAGCAACTGAACTGACTGAAGCTTCTTAAAGACATGAACTACTTTCTTGCATATTCCCACTCTGTTCAGCATGGTGCCTTGTAAGAATGAGCTCAAGTCGCTAAGAGCTTCTTGACACTTTTGCCATATAAAAAAAGAGACAAAAAAATATTTAGGAGTGGGTAACGAGTCTGTGTCTAAATCTAAGTCAAGACCTCAACTGTGGGTTCGTAATGTTGAAAATTCTAAGGTTGATAATGGACAACATAAGGATGGAGGACACAAAGGAAGTGTCATCATTTTTAATTTTTGCTCCAGTCAAGTGTAAGTCATTAGAACTTGGTCTACATTTCTACAGCACTGAAAACCAAAATTTAATAATTTATAAGACTGAATTTTTAATTCTGAATGAAAGATATACCGATAGTGATATAGTTGCAAAAAGACACCTTACCATCTCTGAATGGAGATGCTTGTTTTTAACACTTGCTTTTGCAAGGAAACTCCTTTTTGTCCCTAAACATTCTTTCGGTCACTTCCTGTCCAGTCCAAATCTCACCTGGCGAGATATGCAGCACTTGGTTGTATGGACCTCTGAGTATGACCCACTGGCCAATAACCCTGGATGGAAAAAGAACGGAGCAGGCTTGATGGTGAACAGTCGATTTGGATTCGGGCTGCTAAATGCCAAAGCTCTGGTGGATTTGGCTGAGCCCAGCACCTGGAGCAGTGTGCCTGAGAAGAAGGAATGTGTTGTCAAGGACAACGACTTTGAGCCCAGGTAAGTGTCTCCAGGAATTTTAAACAATTGTGTGCCATGGTACTATTTGAGAATGATGCTTGTCACTCTGCCTAATTTTTCTCCCCTGCCCTTCTGAAGTAGATAGGGATGGCATTCGCCAGTGTTCCCTGCGGCTCCGTGAGAAGTCACAGAGACCAAAGATTTGCAAATCATGTTAACAACACACTTGTATTTTCCTTTCATAGCCCATCTCGAACAATACAGCAGTAAGCTAATGTGCACCAACTCGGTGGATATGAGTTTGAGCAAGCTCCGAGAGTTGGTGATGGATAGGGAAGCCTGGCATGCTGCAGTTCATGGGGTCGCAAAGAGTCGGACATGACTGAGTGACTGAACTGAATGTGCTCCACTGTCCTATAGACCACTAAGAAAAATCACTGCCAATTAAACTATTACAAATCATCAGCTTATTAAAATTCATCCCAAATTCAAAGATGTTAAATTTTTTTAATGCATCTTAGAATTGATGAGATGCAGTACTTGCCAACCAGTGTTACCCAAAACCGACTTCCAAAAGAACCCCGCTTTATGCCCCAAGGCTTTCGTTTAGAATATACTTGTCCCTCTACATCTAGGTGCAGAAGCAGAATCTGGTATCAAGACAACCACAACTATACTGAAGGCACACTCACGCAAAATACTCAAGGGTGGGAGGCTTGGAGGGCATGCGTTAGGGAGATAAAATCATTTCTGAAAAAGGTATGTTTCAGTAATGGACCATTTTTGGATTAATAGAAGACAAACCTGTTTGGATTTGATGCCATAACAAATAGTTTATTGCATTCAAATATCTGTGTTTGTGTCCCTTACCATTTACTTTTCTCCTCTTATGTTCAGAACTCAACATGAGATCTACCCCCTTAAGTTGTTAAGTGTACAATACATAACTGTTAACTATTGGTACAATGTATAGCTAGCTGATCTTTAGAACTTACTCATCTTGCTTAACTGAAACTTGATGCCCACTGATTAGTAACTCTCCATCCCGCAACCCCAACAAGCCCAAGGCAACCAACATTCCACTGTCTGAGTCTATGAATTCGACTATTTTAGACATCTTGTATGAATAGAATTATGCAATATTTATCTACCTGTGGCTGGTTCAGTCGCCCAGCATAATATCCTCACGTTGTATCCATACTGTCACATATAGCAGAATTTCCTTCTTTTTTAAAGCTAATGTTCCATTGTATATAAATATCATATTTTCCTTATCCATTCATCTATTGAGGAATATCTAGGTTGTCCCCACATCTTGGCTATTAAGAATAATACTGCAATGAACATGGGGATGCTAGTAACTCTTTGAGACCCTGATTTCAATTCTTTTGAATAAATATCCAGAAGTGAGATTGCTGGATCATATGGTAGTTTTATTTTTTAAGGAAGTTTCATATTGTTTTACATACTGGCTGTGCCATTTTGCATTCCCACCAATTGTACAAGAGCTCCAATTTCTCCACATCCTCACCAACACTTGTCTTTTCTTATCTTTTTTATCTTTATTTTTTTTTTCAGTAATAGTCATCCAGATCTTGATAGGTATCTTGATTTGGGTCTTGATTTGAATTTCCCTGATGATTAATTATGGTGAACTTTGTCCCCCGCCCCCCACGTATCTATTGGCCTTTTGTATGTCTTCTTTGGAGAAATGTCTATTCAGGTCCTCAGCTCATTGTTTTGAATCAGATTGTTAGGATTTTTGCTATTAATTTATAGGAGTTCTTATGTATTTTAGAGATTAGCCGTTTATCACATGTTGTCTACTGTTCTTAGGCTGCTTTTCATTCTGTTTCCTTTGCTGTGCAGAGGCTTTTTGATGTGGTCCTACTTGTTTATTTTTATTTATCTTTTGCTGCCTGTGCTTTTATTATCATATCCATTAAATCACTGCCAAGACCAATGTCATGAAACTTTGTCCCTATGTTTTCTTCTAGAAGTTTTACAGTTTCAGGTCTAATGGGTGGGTTTATTTCTGGGTTTCTACTCTGCTCTGTTTATCTGTATGTATACATGCTTGCATGCTCAGTCCTGACTCTTTGAGACCTTATGGACTATAGCTTGCCAGGCTCCTCTGTCCTTGGACTTTTCCAGGCAAGATTACTGGAATGGCTTGCCATTTCCTCCTCCAGGGATTTATCGGTCTGTCTTCATGGGGTTCTACTCATAACAGAGATAACACACCTAGCCGAGTATCTACTTAAGAGTGCCGTGTACACATTTCCATAAAATGTAAGGAAGAGATGCAACTTTGTTCACTGATGATTCTTTAATGTATTTAGAGCCCTGAAAGCTAATGGAGAAGTCATCATAGAAATTCCAACAAGAGCTTGTGAAGGTCAAGAAAATGCTATCAAGTCACTGGAACATGTGCAATTTGAAGCAACAATTGAATATTCCCGCAGAGGAGACCTTCATGTCACCCTCACTTCGGCCGCTGGTAAGTTTAAAAAAAAAATTCAATTTATTCTAAACCATGTGTTTAAATTTTTAAGCATAAATTAAATGATTTCAAATCGATGATTGATTTTTGCTTATATATAGGCCTAAATCTTTCAATAGATACTTTCAGGACTTAAAAAATATGCTTTATTTTTTTTGGCATCAGAACTCTATCTACCCTGTTTATTTCAACTGATCCTTAGATAGGCGAAGAATGACATTTACTCAGATAATACCAATTAATAAACCCTCTGAGTTATGCATTTTGAAACTGTGTTCATTTTCCCACGTCACTGATCTATATCATTCATTTCTCTCATTAGTCAAAGTTAGTCTAATAATTAAACTGACAGATACATCAGACACACCCAAGGAATTAATTAAAAAACTGAGATTTCTGATCTATGAGAGTTGAGAAGACTAAAGAAATTTTCCGCAATTACAAGATTAAGGGTATATGATATGATATATTGATATTTGTCCTTTCCTGAAAAGTTATTAAATCAAACAAGATCATGGGTGGTAGTTTGTGAAATATAAGCTACAATCCAACTAGGAGAAGCTGTCCCAATCCTTTTTTATACTTTAATAGGATTCAAGTGACTAAATTCAATTCCTATTAAGTGATGTATGAAAAAGATGAGCTATCTCTATAACATCCTTCTAGAATATGAACTTACTAGAGGTTTGGAGCTGGCTTTGTTAATTTTGGAAATGTGCTTTCTTAATATCTGGGAACTGGCCCCAAATACTGGTAGAATGCTTTTTCACTGACATTTTCTCTTGAAAATATTATTTACTGATTATAGAGAACTTGGATGTGAAAATTTACAGTAACTCTTACTAGGAATTTTTATATCAAAAGATATTAGTAAATTATACATGGTTTTATTATGTCTATGCTACATTATAGACCCAAGAAACTATTAAATTTTAAAATTTTTCTCTTAAATTTCAAAATGATAGTTCCATTAATATGTATGTTAGGTCTCTGACCCTCTTCTTCAATGTAGTTCATAAGCATAGTTCTCTGAGTTCTTATTCAAATAAACCTTATTCAATATATCCAGCCATTATGTATTTTTCTAGGATATTTACTGAGAACTTATTATATGCCAGGCAATGCACTACGTACTGGGAATAAACCTTTTTTTCCCTTGGGCATGTTGCCATCCTGGCATTATATTCAAAGGGAAATTAAGAAGGCTTATGTCTCCCCGCTTTCTTTTTCAGTTATCAAACGCTGGAGTGCATCCTGCTATCGGTTCTGTCAGGACACACATTAACTTGTGTTTCTTGCATGAAAACAGGAACCAGCACTGTACTGTTGGCTGAAAGAGAGCGGGACACCTCTCCCAATGGCTTTAAGAACTGGGACTTCATGTCTGTTCACACGTGGGGAGAGAACCCCATAGGCACTTGGACTTTGCGAATTGCAGACATGGTAAGTATGAATGAAAGGCTACTGACCCACAAGCTCACTTTTAAACACTCAGAAGCACTTTTAAAGTTAGCCCATCAGTAAGGACCCAAAGGAACTTTGATCACTCCTTAGAGAGGCCAAGGAGAAGGTATATATGTTTTAAGCTCTGCCCACTTGGCTATAAAAATAATAATTAAAAAAAAAAGTAGGCACCAGCCATGTAAAAAGGAAGAAAAAACATTTTGATACACATCATGACAGACTGTGTTTGTTTGACATGTTTCCATGTCAGAACACAGCCAGCCACATGAGCTACTCAGACACCAGAATCAGCTGTATTCACAAGCATGGTTGTAAATGCTACACCAGCTTTACTATGACACTCTGCTGGGGTCAAGGCTTCCCAGGTGGTGCTAGTGGTAAAGAATCTGCCTATCAATGCAGGAGATGCAAGAGATGGGGGTTCCTTTCCTGGGTCAGGAGCATCCCCTGGAGGAGGAAGTGGCAACCCACTCCAGTATTCTTGCCTGGAAAATTCCATGGACTGAGGAGCCTGGGAAGCTACAGGTCATGAGGTTGCAAAGAGTTATGACTGAGCGACTAACATCTGCTGGGGTTATATAAAGAAACCCTTAACAATATTTACCACAGTGGTTATTTAGAAGTAGTTTACTTGTTAGACAAGATATTTTATTTAATATGATTTTTTTGTTTTATTTCAGTTATGAAACAAGCAAAAGTATTTCTGTTTTCTTTGTTTGCTAACACTCTGATATTCTTCTATAATTGTAACACAGTCCCTAAAAATAGTGTCGGAGCAAAATTCAAATTCAGTTGAGTCATTTATTTTTATATCATTTCTCCAGCATTTTCTATAGGTGAGCATATAAATGAATGGTGTTTCGGGTTCAAGTTCTCCAGAGCTAGCAGTTATAAGTATCAGTAGCACCAGATTTAATGTCTAGATAACTTTTCAAAAATAAATGATTTAAATCCTTGAAGATGTCAATTAAATTAATACAAATTCTACAGTCATTGTTACTTTTTTCTCAGAGAATAGCTTTCACCTTAAGACTGTTAAAATTGTGATTTAGCCATGGAAGTGGTAAAAATTTCTGCCCTCATAGGGGGCAGAAGAAAATGTTTTTAGTTGATGGTTCTGTTCCTGAAGTTGGGCTCCATTCTTTAACTCAATGTCACCACAAGGAAACTAAGAAAATCTGTTAACCAAGATGGGATTGTTTTATATCAAGTTTGCAAAATCTGACTACAGTTTTAGAGTTTTTTTTTTTTTTTAGATATTTTAGATTTTAGCACATTATTTTTAACATAATTGTCGAGCCTGTAAAAATTATTATGCCCACAAATATACAGTTCTTAAGGACTGCTCAGTGTTGAAGGCTATTTATAATACTCCAGACTTTCATTCCAATGGAATGTTTCTACAAGTTGATAATTGGTAAATATAATTCCCATTATATAAGGGATTGTCAACTTTTCAAGAACACACCCAATATAGAAAAGAAGGTTCACGCAGAGAGTTCTCCTTTTTAAATTAAAAACAACCAGCTTGTAAATCTCTGAACCTGTCAACTACTCGTTTTCATCGCAAGAGTCAGTCTAGTGGTTTACGTCTTTGTACACAGAGCTCTACACATAGAACGCACAGAATTTGAAAGTTAGGTTTTCACTATAAAATCTCTCAGCTATCTTGAAGCCGTGTGTTTTATACTGCTCAGAACCCACACTAACATTGTGTATGCTTATTCGTTAGTCTGGAAGAATGCAAAACGAAGGCAGAATCGTGACCTGGAAGCTGATCCTGCACGGGACCTCTTCCCAGCCAGAGCACATGAAACAGCCCCGGGTGTACACGTCTTACAACACCGTCCAGAATGACCGAAGAGGCGTGGAGAAGGTGGTGGGCTCCGGGGAGGGCCTTGTGGCTCTGTTCTTCCTGGCATGCTCTTCTCTGAACTGGGCTTCCCAGGTGGCGCTAGTGGTAAAGGACCTGCCTGCCAATGAGGGAGACAGAAGAGATGTGGGTTCAATCCGCCGGTCAGGAAGATCCCCTGGAGGAGGGCAGGGCAACCCACTCTAGGCTTCTTGCCTGGAGAATCCATGGACAGAGGAGCCTGGTGGGCTACAGTCCATAGGGTCACAAAGACCTGGACATGACTGAAGCGGCTTAGCATGCACACGCCATCAACAATGTAGTGGGTGAACCTACCCCTTTTAGGCAGGAAGTGAGTTAAAAAATGGGTTGGGAGGAAAGGGAATAGAAGTGAACTTTATTTTTGATAGAAAATTGTCTCACTTCTTCTTTTATCCAAAATTTAGAAATTAAAATGAATGAATTCAATATTATTCAATTCTCGAACATGAATTTTCTCCATTTAGAACAGTATCAAATTTTAAAGAAAGCTATCTTTTTGTAGGCTCACGTATACCTAATGTTTGTATTGCACCTAGTTTTAAAGGATTTTCCACACTGTCTCATTTAAATTATAATGCTTATAACCTAAAAAGGATAGATCTCAGTATATTCATTTTACAGAAAGAAGACCAAGGGTCAAGTGAGCAAATCATGCACGCTTCTCTTTACTAATTCCTTAACTGATGCTTCTTGGTAACTCCAAGGGGAGCTACAGAATCTCAGTTTTTCTCAGAAACTTGCTGAGGAAAGCTGAAGCCAGTCAGTCACATTCCCGGGTCTCAGCCAGAAGCCACTGGCTTCTCCCTTATCAGATGGTGGGCAGAAAACACATTTTCTTCATCTGTGTGTCCCTCAGGCCTCTGGCACTGTGCCTCAGGTCGTAGCAGGTAGGTTATCAGAGTTTCCAGGACGACCTTCCCTGAACAGGCCTGGCTCTGTGATGGGTGTTTTGGAAGATACAAAGACATTCTTTATTCAAGAAATGTATAAGCTAGCTGTGTGAAGGCCTCAGCTCATATTCTGGCCCCATTTACATTCTGCAAAATAGCTTCCGCTGGGGCCCTATCCCGGAGGCCTCCTCGTCACAGTCCTCGAGGCAGGGGGCGCCCTGCAGGAAATTCTCCTCCAAGATTCCCTAAGGGGTATTAACAGAACCCTTTGATTGTTAAGGACTTCCCTGGTGGCTCAGATGGTAAAATGTCTGCCTACAATGCAGGAGGTCTGGGTTCACTCCCTGGGTTGGGAAGATCTGGAGAAGGAAATGGCAACCCACTCCGGTACTCTTGCCTGGAAAATCCCATGGACGGAGGAGCCTGGCGGGCTATAGTCTATGAGGTCACAAAGAGTTGGACATGACTGAGCGACTTCACTTTCACTTTTCTTTTGATTGTTAAAATAGTGAAATAGTTCCACAACAGGTGACCAAGAAATGCTTCTCTGATCTCTCCAGTGCCCCCCTGTCCTAGACCACTGCCCGAGTCTCTTCCCAGACCCTTTTTGACAATTCAGCGGCTGAAAGGGCAGCTCCTAACAGAGCAAGAGGCCTCCAGAGAGCTGCCACACAACAGCATTACTGATGCCTCTGCAGGAGTTCCTGCCTGTCTTATCAGCAGCTCCTTCCCAAAACATGGACGGGAGGAGAGGGAGTGCAAACTTATCCCTAGGATAAGACCATACTATCTTTTACAATTAACTTTTCCATCCAGAACTTAAGACATTAAAATGCATGAATTCAATGTTATTAAATAACACGCATTCTACTATAGCAGGCCGAAAAGCAAAGGAAACCAACAGGTATGCTCACTCACCTACATCATCCCATTCAGACTTCAAAACCCACAAGAAACGGAGGAATTCTTACTGCCATATGACGGAGGAAGTTCAGGGAGATTAAAAAGGTGCCAAAGCCCCTGGAGAAGGGCAAGGCTACCCATTCCAGTATGCTGGCCTGGAGAATTCCATAGACTGGATAGTCCATGGGGTCACAAAGAGTCAGACATAACTGAGTGACTCTTATTTCACTTCGCTTCAAAGATGCATTAGTGAATGGGAAAATGCAGACTGAAACCACAGTTAGTGTGAGTCCAAGCTTTGCACTCTCTCTGCTCCCCAGACGGCCTCGCGAGGGACAGGCAGTGGGTGTGCATTGTAGCTGCCTTGCTGGCTCCTAAATAACGAGCTTTCTCCCCTTGGCTGGTGGCTTTCTGTGTTTCAGGAGCAGCCTACACAAGAGGGCCCAGATGAGAACGCTCAGGCATCCCAAAGCCCCAGCGGCAGTGGAGTCGGGGGCAGAAGGGATGAGCTGGCAGAGGACGCCCCTTCTGAGGCCATGCTGAGACTCCTGCAGAGCGCTTTCAGCAAAAACTCACCCTCAAAGCAATCACCAAAGAAGCCCCCAAGTGCGAAGCCCAACATCCCTTATGAAAACTTCTATGAAGCCCTGGAAAGGCTGAACAAACCCTCCCAGCTTAAAGACTCTGAGGACAGTCTGTATAACGACTATGTCGATGGCTTCTACAACACGAAACCTTACAAGCACAGGGACGACCGGCTGCTCCAAGCTCTGGTGGACCTTCTGAGGGAGGAAAATTAAAATGCGTGCTGGTCCAAAGCTGGAGATAGTCACGCTTCTTCCTTCCCCCTTAGATTTTGCCTGTGTCTGAAGTGGGTGTTTTGTCATTGATTCTTCTGCTTCTAATATCCTTTGCAGTACTTTTTCTTTTTCTCCCTAAACTGGATATTTGAAAGCTAGGAGCTCAAGCAGTAAATCCAACTTCCTGAAATGATTGCACAAAGCACGTCTTCCCTGCTTGCACAAGTCAAATATTTTGTTCTTTCTGGGGCCACAGTTCACACCTGGTCCTCATACCACACGAGAACGCCTACTCGGGCCTCCCATTTCATGTCTCAAAATAAAAGGTACACAGGGCAATAGATTACTTTGAAAAAGCAACCTGCAAAAAAAATGAGAGGAAGGAAGACAGTTTCTAATAGCTTGTCCCCTGTCTTTGCCATACAGTTTTTCAAATTTTGATGCCAAAGAAGGGCTTGGAAAGTCTCTAATGAAGGAGCTCTTAATTAGATTCATATCCCAGGCTTTTCTGCTCCAAAGTGCTGCTCATTCAGGAAGAGGCCGTTAGGTCATTTTGGGGAAAGGCTGGGTTATTCAGATCCGGAAACAGGCCTCAAACCCTGCACTGGCTGGTGTGAGCAGTTTCAGAATATTCTTTGCGTGGTGTACCATGGAGAGGCCTCCATGGATCTGAAGGTGACTGCGACCCAGGCTGTGAGCGCTGGCCTTCCTCTCTTCCCCCTCACCTTCTCCTTTCTCAGCCACAAAGTAAATACTGAGAGAGCTATTGATACCGCTTTATTAGAACAAACTTGTATTAGGGACTTGGCCAATTCCTAGTCATAATTTTTTTTTAATAGTTATAACAGGAAACCACCACTCATAACATGGAAAAGCAATGTAATAACAGGAACATGTTCATCATAGGGAGAGCCAATGGAAGGTTTTGTTGTGTTTTAAACTACATTCGTTAGAGCAGGTTTTTCTGGATCTTTGAGTTTATGTTCTTTGACACCAAAGGTGCTTCTCCAGTCTTATGGATGATAGTCTCCAAATTCTCAAATTGTTTCCAAGCTTCTACTCAGAGGACACAGGCTGGCCACCCACAGGCAGCATCTGACCCTCAGCTAGATTTTGTTTGGCACGTTAAATGTTTTAAAAATGGGAGTGATTATTGAAACTGTGAGATTTCACATAAAACCTGACTGTCAGATGCATCTCCCCTCGCAGCAGCAGCTGATCGGAGCTGAGCAGCAGCTGCCTAGCAGTTACAGACTTGGACGCACGTCCCCACGGTACCTCTTCACCCATGCTGCTTATCACGGCCGCCTGACCGGCGCGTTCAGTAGGCATTTGACTTTGCCTATTCCTGCACTAAATGAACACGCACAGTGTAAAGGCATTAGGAAAAAAATATCCCCAACTTCTTTCAGGTAGGAACTGTATGATCATCAATAATTACAAGAATTTTTCACAATCTAATTTATTGGCCAAAAAAGAAAAGGCATTTTAGACCCTTGAAAATACCTCTGAAATCTTGTTTGACTCACGTGTTTTATCTCACCTCACCCAGAGGCTCACTTATTCGAATTCATGAATTGCCAAGCCCCTAGTTTCTCGCTCTCACAAAGGCTCCAGTCACTGACAGTACTTGCATTCTCCCACTCAGTCGGCTCTTTGCGATCCTTCCATGAAGTCTGAACTTCATTAGGTCACTGGACCAGGAAGAGAACTCCATTGAACTATATCAGGGGAACCCTAGGGTCTGTCACTTGCTTTAAAGTGAATTAGGTAAGACAGACTTTCACCCCCGATTGTGCAGAATGAGGGTAGTTCTAGAGCAATATGCACGATGTATCGAGGATGTCCCCCTGAAGGAATGGCAGTATCTCTCTATCATGGAGGTATCACATGTTGTATGATTCACAGTGTTAAATAGAATTTTGGAAAATTGCAGCACATCAAAAAGTATTACATAAAGCTGAAAAGTACCAGAGAGTTACCATAAAAAAAAATAACTAAGTTTTCAATGAGTTAAAAATAAATCAATGAAAAAATAAAGCTAAGGCCCAGAGAGGCCAATAAAAAATAACAGATGAAAACACCTCCTGACCCCATTCCCAAACTAGTGCTAATTTGTATGAAGCTTTCTTTTTCATCCTTCTAACAGTATCTTTTTCTGGTTAAAACCCCAACCAACCATTGGACCATAGCCAAAGGTTCAATCAAGAGAAGCTTTAATAGTTAAATAAAGTCATGTTTGAATGTTTCCAACCTGGAACATATTGTTCAGACTTGAAATATTTTTGTCAGTCTTTCTTAGTACCTGTGTGGATTTTTGTGAAAATGTAAAAAGAGGAAACTTATATAATATTTCCCTCAGAATTTTAAACTATATTTTCTTTACAGGTATTTGTAATGCTTTACCAAATGCTTTTATCAAACAGAATTTTAAAAGGCATAATAAATTATATTAAAAACCAAAATTTTCCTGAGAGTAAAAACATTTCATCCAATAAAATATTTTTGAAAGGCATGTTCCTCTGTCAGTGAGAAAAAAAAAAGTGTAATATGTATATGTTGTGGTATTAAAAGTGACGTTTGTCTCATAACCTAATATAATGTGTAGCTGAGTTTAACATGTGTGATCTTAGCATTTTTAAAGGAACTCCCACATTATACGCTTGATGTATTAACCAGAATATGTACAATATGCTTATAAATCTGAAGAATAAATGGTTCCTCACGAAGTCAAAAAGAAAAAAGAAGCTTATGTTTCCAACAAAAACAGGATCTCCTTCTCTTATTATATTTCCTAAATGAACTGTAAAAACTAAAAGGCGAAGGTTTACATTAAGTTCAATGGGCTTTCTTAAAGGCAATTTAAGAGTCTACTTTAATAGGTATATTTCACCTTGCTTTATAGACCAGTCTTTCACTTTTTTTTTTTTTTTTGACAACACACAAAGTTCTGTGACAGCATTAACTGAAGTGCTGAGGAAAAAAAATAATAACTACAGGGACAGCATGTGAGAGCGCTCATTTGCAACAGTTTACTAATTGTGACTTTGTTTACCGGCCGGATTACAGCAACCAGCATTAAATTCTACTCAGGGGCCCCTCGTCAGAAGCCCCCTAGTTTCTAATTGTGACCTCCTATTCTCAGCCCATTTTCTCTCCTGCTCCAAACCCTTATTCCAGGATTTTGCACCCACCATTTCAGAATCTGACGCCTTCCTACGCAGAGGTTGGTTCCCCCCCAGACTGCATTCCCCTTCCTAAGTCATAAATACTCAGTAAAACCAAAATGATTTCTCAAGAATTCCATAAGGACTATTCAGCTTGTTTGTGTTCTCCACATCTAGCCATCTTCAAAGTCTTCCCACCAGGGGGATTAAAGATAGTTTGATTTCTTTGGAATGTCCACTTAGTAAGTCCTGGATTAACCATGTGCAGGCTGCAAGTAAAAACACAAATACACACACATGTCCCAAGGACAGACAATTCCTAAATATAAATTTAAACCCAGAAGAAGGAAGCGCATTTCCTAACTGCCTGATAATTTTGCAAGGCTATAACACTAATACACGTGATGGTGATTATGATTCACGCTACTCTCTCTGCCCTGGTGGACAGTGTACCTTCGTGGCCTATGGATGCTAAGCTTGATCTGCTTTGGTCAGTGAAATACTAGCAGACAGGAGGCAATCAAGGATCTTAAATCTGTTTGGCTTGTATCTTGCTTTTCAGTGAGTCAGTGCTATGAGAAGAGCATGTTTCTGGGAGCTACAGCCCCTTCATCCTGTTTCCAGAACAAATGTATACAAGACAGACTCACATTTTGGAGCTAAATCCAGGCAACTCACAGTCTGAAGCAGAGCTCTCCAGATGAGTGCAGCCTAAATAAACTGAACTTGTCACCTTGACAACAGTCTTTGAGTAGTTGGTTACACAGCCTTACTGTATCACAAAATAATGAAAGAAAAAGTTCCACATGTTCATTCCACTACCAATACTATCCCTTTCAAACTGTGCCTTTCTGAGCCTGCTGCTGCTGCTGCTGCTGAGTCGCTTCAGTCGTGTCCGACTCTGTGCGACCCCATAGACAGCAGCCCACCAGGCTCCCCTGTCCCTGGGATTCTCCAGGCAAGAACACTGGAGTGGGTTGCCGTTTCCTTCTCCAACGCATGAAAGTGAAAATGAAAGTGAAGTCGCTCAGTCGTGTCCGACTCTTCGCGACCCCATGGACTGCAGCTCACCAGGCTCCTCCATCCATGGGATTTTCCAGGCAAGAGTACTGGAGTGGGGTGCCATTGCCTTCTCCATTCCTGAGCCTAGAGTACAAAAAACGAGCCAGTATTAAGCCATAAACTTCTTAATACTGATCCCAAGGATAAACAAAGACCCTACCCAAGCTCTGAAATTTTCATCTTTAAAGATCTGTCTTAGTTCAGCTCCTCCGAAAAGCAGAGCCTCAGACAATGAAGGACTGGGTTCAGGTAGTTTATTTAGGAGGTAAACAAAAGCAGAGAGAAAAACTGACTCTCGCAAACCTGCAAGGAGTAACACAATGGAGCCACACTGATCATCAGCATAAGACTTCCCAAAGACTAGAATGGATGTTTCAGCTGACAATGGCTTCAGTAGAAGGTAGCTCAGAGCAGACGTCTCTGCTCCCGTCTCTCCCTCATCCAAAACTGTCACAGTCCACTGGCCTCTCTCAGAAGCTAGATGAAACCCCCGAGTAAGGGAAGAAAATGTGATTGGCTGAGATCAAGTTCATACCACTAATTAGAAACGCAACTTTTAACAGAAATCAAGTTCTGTCACAAAATAATGAAGCTTTTGCTCACTTCGGTTTTAGGCTGCAATTTACATTTGTATAATTTATATTGCTTGTATATTGCTGCTGCTGCCGCCAAGTCACTTCAGTCATGGCCGACTCTGTGCGACCCCATAGATGGCAGCCCACCAGACTCCCCCGTCCCTGGGATTCTCCAGGCAAGAACACTGGAGTGGGTTGCCATTTCCTTCTCCAATGCAGGAAAGTGAAAAGTGAAAAGTGAAAGTGAAGTCGCTCAGTCGTGTCTGACTCTGCAATCCCATGGACTGCAGCCCACCAGGCTCCTCCGTCCATGGGATTTTCCAGGCAGGAGTACTGGAGTGGGTCGCCATTGCCTCCTCCTAAGTGAGCACTATTCTTGGCTTCCTAGGGACTCCGATGGTAAAGAACCTGTCTGCAATGCAGGATACCTGGGTTTGATCCCTGGATCAGGAAGATCCCCTGGAGCAGGAAATGGCAATCCACTCCAGTATTCCTGCCTGGGAAATCCCATGGACAGAGGAGCCTGGCGGTCTACAGTACATGGGATCACAAAGAGTCAGATGCAACTGAGTGACTAACACACGCACTCTTATCATCAGTGCATGACAAAGAGGTGACTATGGCCATTATGTGTCCACCATTCCCAGGGCATGTGCAAAGGAGGCAAAAATCACTTCCTGGTTTTTAAAACCGGCCTCCATTGTATTCCAAACAGTTTGCCCGGAACTCCACAAAGCACTTTCACTCTCATCCACAGCCACACACCCTCTACCTCCATAGAAGCCCATGTTGTAGGTATCTTCATTGAACATTTACCTACCTGGGGAAGAGCCCACAGGCTCAAAAAGGGTTCTTGTTCATAGGAGAAGGTAGGGGGAAACAATCTCAGATCTGTTCCTTCAAGGCTGTTGTGACTGTTTTCTTCTACCGTTAGCTCTATCTCTGTCTCTTGCAGCCCCAGCAAGAGATGACTTATCTGTTTTGATCATCAATCTAGATGATGTTTTGGTGTGAGGAGAGTAGCCTCTATGTCTGGTTCTGCCTTATATCCTTGACACTTACTTCTTGCATCATTATTCAGTTCAGTTCAGTTGCTCAGTCATGTCCGACTCTGCGACCCCATGAATCGCAGCACGCCAGGCCTCCCTGTCCATCACCAACTCCTGGAGTTCACTCAGACTCATGTCCATCGAGTCGGTGATGCCATCCAACCATCTCATCCTCTGTCGTCCCCTTCTCCTCCTGCCCCCAATCCCTCCCAGCATCAGAGTCTTTTCCAATGAGTCAACTCTTTGCATGAGGTGGCCAAAGTACTGGAGTTTCAGCTTTAGCATCATGCCTTCCAAAGAACACCCAGGGCTGATCTCCTTTAGAATGGACTGGTTGGATCTCCTTGCAGTTCAAGGTACTCTCAAGAGTCTTCTCCAACACCACAGTTCAAAAGCATCAATTCTTCGGTGCTCAGCTTTCTTCACAGTCCAACTCTCACATCCATACATGACCACTGGAAAAACCATAGCCTTGACTAGATGGACCTTTGTTGGCAAAGTAATATCTCTGCTTTTCAATATGCTATCTAGGTTGGTCATAACTTTCCTTCCAAGGAGTAAGCATCTTTTAATTTCATGGCTGCAGTCACCATCTGCAGTGATTTTGGAGCCCCAAAAAATAAAGTCTGACACTGTTTCCACTGTTTCCCCATCTATTTCCCATGAAGTGATGGAACCGGATGCCATGATCTTCGTTTTCTGAATGTTGAGCTTTAAGCCAACTTTTTCACTCTCCTCTTTCACTTTCATCAAGAGGCTTTTAAAAAGGGCAAAAAAAAAAAAAAAAAAGTCTGAAAATGCAACAACAACCCAAAGTGGCTAAAGGTGTAGGTTCTTCCATCAGCTGCAAGTGAATGTGAATTCTGACTCTACTGTATTCTAGCTGTGTGCTCCTGAGAAGGTTACTTCACCTTTCTGAGTTCTGCTTCTTCATTTATGACAATGAAGTCTACTGCTCATAAAATTAAATAAGATAATGTAGATAAGTTATTTAGTATGGTTCCTATGCCTAATAAATTTTCAATAAATGTTAGTTTTTATTATTAGTGAAACTACTGCTCGTATTACTATCGTGGTGCTGTGAAAAGAGAGTCAAGTAGATGTGAATTTGTAGTTCTTGTCTACAAATTTAAGAAAGGAAAAAAAATTAGAATCGAAAAAGAAGATGGAAATACCATAAATTATTGCTGGTCAAAGTGATGGTGCCTTGAGAATTGTCATTCCAATGGCAAATTTCTCCTAGGGTCACACGGGAAACCATTTAATTGTAGCCAATAAAGACTGGACCACAATGAGAAGGGAGTGTCAAAGAACAGCTACTCAAAGCCAAGGAAAGCTAGAGGTGACAACTGAAGAGAAAGGAGATGAAGAAAAAAGGAAATCGTGAGCTAAATTTGTCTCACGGCCAATCATTTTTTGTGTGTGAAATGAGTTGGGAATTTTCAAATGCAAGCATTTTATAAAATATTGAGAAATGTTGACGTTAAAAACAACGAGTCCTTTATTGTATCAGCAGCACAGTGCATTGCTCAGCTGAAGGCACCCAGGAATTGCAAAAGAAATATGAGATAAATAATATATGTCCCTATTTTTAGATTAGAGAATTGAGGCAGAGAGAGGTGCTGTGATTTGCTCAAGGTCACATAGATAACAAGCAGCAGAAATGAGGTTTTTAACCTGGCAGAAATTTCAGGCTATTGCCTTACATTAGCAAGACAAAAAGAGGACATACATCTTAGAAAATATTTATAGCATGGGATCAAATGGATACTATGTGTCTCATACTATCAGTTCTCTTCTGCCATTAGAATGAATAGAAATAGCTTTTTATTAAGTGAACATTTACTGCATATTAAGCATATGGGTTCTATATTTTGTCAATAATGAGATAATTCATGAGAATGGAGGTATTATTCTAATGCTTGCATTATGCTACAAGGGTAATGTTTTACAGATACTGAAAATGAGATTCAGAGAGGTGAGGTCACTGGCCCAAGATCACAGAGCCAAGCCAGAATTTTAAAATTGGTCTATCTGACCCTGACTCTTCACTATGTCATCCTCTTTGACTTTTCAGTTATAGCTCCAAATTTTTCAAACTGATACCTTACAAGACAATCTTACACTTCCAGGAACAACTAGATAGTTTTATGCTGCTTCTTTACTCAAAATTTCAAATCTCAATATATTGAAAAATGAGAGAGGCATTTGTCCTTCTCAGTAATCACATTGACCTATTTTGAAATGAACCACAGCCCTTTTCTTAAAGGACCAAGAGACCAACCCACTAACTCAGGCATCCTTTGGATCAAGAATCAGCTCCACATGAATTTATGTGTAGTCCAGCCCAAGGGCTACCGAAACATATTGAAAACCAGGATGTCGCTAGTCTGGGCATAAACTCTAGGTGTTTTCTACTATGGTGGGCCATTTTATTTTTCTCCCCATTCCTTGCCCTTCCTGTCTTGATGTTAATGTATCTTTTTATCCCCCAAAGTATATTCTTAATCTGTGGTGGGTGTGTGTGTGTGGGTAGGTATCTTAAAAAGGGACTCCCTGGTCACGTGCAGCAGTGAAAAGGTGAATGAACAGTGAGTTGTTTTTTTTTTTTTCCTTTACTGTATAGGACTTCTCAGAAGTCCTCTCAAAACAATGCTTTGGATCCTCACTCTTCAAGAGGGATATTCATTTCTCCAGACATAACCCCTGTTTCCTGGACCATCTTCCAGGATTAGTATTCTCTCAGCTCGTGTGGGGAGACGTGATCCTCCAGCAAACCATCTCCAGTTAATACTTTCCCAGCATGATTCTGGGTTCTATCACAAGTAAGGCTTACAACCACCTCTTGCCTGATTATTTCTGAGCGTGTACAGCTCGTGCCTCCTCCTTGCCTCAGTACAAAATGCTGCAGCACACATTAGCTGACAGAAAACAGGTGCCAACCGTTACCAATGAGGGGATGAGTCAGAGTCCACCCACAGTGATCCCAGGAAGAGCTGGAACTCATCTTCATGAGGGGCGACAACTGAGAAGAGAAAAGAAGGTACCCACCCAGTCACTCATGTCCATAATAGACAGAGTGGTCATTGTTCCAGTTTGTTGAGTACCACTCAGTTTATCTCTGTTGTCCAAGTGTACATTATTCTTTCAAAAGTATCTTGTTAAATAATTGTGTTTTGCTACCGGAGCATGGGTGTGGATTGCCTTCTTGTCTCACAGATAACGCACCTGCCTAAATTGTTTTCTACCCGCCACAGTCAGAGAGTCTTAAAATTGAAACGGATCATCTATTTTTCTATCCAACCTCCCACGCTTGAGAGAAATGCTGCAAAAGATTTTGGGGAAAGGGTTGTCCTTCAGTAAAATGAGCTGCAGGAAAGGAAGCCCCTTCCCTTAATCATCTCGACCTCATTGAGTTCTGCATGCAAGGTCTGTGGACCTCCCTTTTTATAGAAAATCAATTTCTGGAGGAGCTTCCCAGTTCCATAAGCTTCAGGTCCCACAAAATAGGATTGGCCTCCTGCTCATCTACCTGATCTATGTTACTGAGTCTATAAAGTCTATCCCATGGGTATATCTTTCGAATCTACCCACTTTTCTCCACCTCCAGTTCATTGTCCTGGTCTACACTGCCATCTTTCAACAGAGTTCGCCTGTGAGTCCTTTCAGACTGTGATTTTTCTAAACTGTGTATCTTGTCACATCACACTTTTCTATAAATCCTACTGTAAGTTAGGGGAAGACCAAAATGCTTAACCTGGTTCTGAAGTTCTGGTTAACCTGGCCCTATCCTGTCTCTATAGCTTCATGCATCTTACTGCCTTTCTCACCCCCGGGCTTCTTCCTTTTACAGCAGTGTCCCGAATCCGTGTTGGGTACCTACTATTCTGCCAGAAAGGTTCTCAATTTATTGTCTAGTTAATTATTTTCTATTTGCCTTTCAGAGCTCAATTTAAAAATCCCTTCACTGGGATAGACTTTCTGACCACTTGATCAGATTAAGTTAGAATTTCTGATAAACACTCGCATACAGCATTCATCACAAAGGCAAATCACATAATTAATTAATTAGCGGCTGTCCCCCTGGATGGGGTGTAAGTTTCACGAACATCTTTCATGTCAACTGATAGGTCCACAAACATTAGTACAGTGTCCTATTCACAAACGTGAATACTCAGTAAATACTTAGGATATATTTTGTGGAATGGCTGGATTACCTGCAGGGTGATGACACTCTTTAGAAACTAGAAATTAAGGATCCCAATGCATACCTCTCAAGCATCATGATAGCCAGTGTTAGCCTTGCCTTCCTAGAGACGCAGCATACCAACTCCAAGCTGAGTCAAGCCGAGGTGGTTTCAGTTCTGATTGTCACTTACTAGCTAGGTGACAGGAAAAGGCAATGGCAACCCACTCCAGTACTCTTGCCTGGAAAATCCTATGGACGGAGGAGCTGGGTAGGCTGCAGTCCATGGGGTCGTGAAGAGTCGGACACAACTGAGAGACTTCACTTTCACTTTTCACTTTCATGCACTGGAGAAGGAAATGGCAACCCACTCCAGCGTTCTTGCCTGGAGAATCCCAGGGACGGGGGAGCCTGGTGGGCTGCCATCTCTGGGGTCGCACAGAGTCAGACATGACTGAAGCGACTTAGCATCAGCAGCAGCAACAGCTAGGTGACATGGAATAAATGAATCTTCCTACCTTTTAGCTTACCTGCAAAATGGTAAGAGTAATTGTAGTTACCTCATAGGCTGATTAGTTGATTTTGGCACACATTTTAAAAATATCTACTCTATGTCAGACAGCTGGATAGAGGCTAGGAATAAAATAATATGCTACCTGGACAAGGCATCTGCCCTTCTGGACACTGTTTTCATTCATCTTGTATCTCCTAACCCTAGCACAATGCCTGGTATATATTAATTTAACATGCATTTGTTGAAGTATCTAATATAGCTCTTTTGTTTTTCCTACTCATTTAAAGTACAGTTGAGATAAAAGCACCGATGAGGGCATGAGTTGTGACTGATATCCACAGAGGACTCACTGGTAGCAGGTAAGATGCTGAGCGTGGCACGTGGATTGTTTCACTTAATCTTCATTCAGTGATGTAGACTCAATTATTATCTCCATCCTAGAGAAAGGGAACTAGAGCACAGACAGGCGAAGTCGCTTGATCAAGGTCACAGAGCTAATAAGTGGCGAGGACACATTTGAGCACAGGTGACTTCACTGTACCGACGGCATGCTTCAAGTTCTATCAAACTCGAGCTGAGAAGCCAGAGTCCCAGGGAGAGAGGAAATGAAGAGATACATTCAAAGCTCAGAAAAAGAAGTGCTGACATCAGAAAAGCAGCAGGAAAACATCTTTCTTTTCTTTCTCTGGCTATTTTCACCCAGCTGCTTTCCCTCTTCTGTTTTTATGCTCTATATCAGGTAATAATACACTTGACTATGTCGAACTGAATAGTTTTATTCAACTCTGTATTATATGCCATCAGCAGAAGCACTGAGTCCTAAGAATGTCATATAATGCTATGTACTTTCAATAAGGAAACCCACTTAAAACAGAACTGTAGTCTTCTGATTATTCCTCATGCTAGTCTCAAAGCCCCAGTGAAATGACATTGTAAAAGGTAGACAGAGAAACAAGCCATATGTTGGAGGTATTAAACACAAGGAAAGCACACAGAAGACCAGTATCTGACATCAAAAAAGCATGTATGTGACATGGCAAAGCAAAGAGCTTCCCTAGAGACCGAGAGCTGCATTTACCATCTCGTGTGAGTAACCAACCTCATGGGTCTTTAGTGCGTGTGAACAAAGGGTCAGGCTTTTTAAAGCTTTGTTTTTCTTTTGGACTTAATTATTTATGTGACTGATACTGATTGTTATTCCCTGTTTCATATCCAAATTGGGAGGTCATCCTAATCTACTGCTGACTATATAACTTGCTTGGTATAGCCTCATAAAACTGAAATGCAAAATTCCCCAAGAATGATTTATTCAGGCAGCAATTAAAAATTCGTTTGGAATCAAATCTATTTTACACTCAATATTACTAAGGACCTCAAAGAGCTTTTGTTAATGTGGGTTATATCCACTGAAACTTTTTTAAATTAAAAAAGGTTTAAGCTATTAATTCCAGAATTACAATAATAAAGTGAATGTATACCAGCATAAATGACATATTTTTAAAAAATAATAACTATTTCCAAAACAAAAAGTTAGTGAGAATGCCATTGGTTTATACTTTTGCAAATCTCTTTACTGTCTTAATAGAAGGTTGGATTCTGTTACCTACTTCAGCATTCTGCCTGCTACAAAATTATGTTTTGGTTGAAGTATATAAAGAAAATGTAGTCTCTCAAAAATATACATGAAAATGGAAGAAAGGAAGCAGTATACTTATGGATATTCTTCTTTGATGCTGCATCAAAACTCAACCAGCAGCTTCTCAAAGAGTAGAAGCAAGTAGACTCTGAAATGGAATCAAACTTTTTGCACTCTCTAAGACTAAAATCCATTGGTCTATCTTAAACTTTAAATAGAATTTTTACCCACACATAATTTTCTAAGACCATGCACTGTTAGTTGGAAAATATTGATTCAATGAGTCATATACACATTTCAACTGTTGACACATTTTTATCATACAATATTTTTTAAAAGCATATTTGCTATTATGGTTACAATCTCATAAAAGTCTTTAAGTATTAAGAAGTTGTCAAGCTCATGATGGTAGATACAAATTTTCAAAAATTTTAATTTCACCAGAAAGCTAAAATTGTATCATTTGCCACAAATACTGCCAGTGGTGTCTGCCATGAAGTAGCAGGCTCACTTTATTCATTATCAATAAATTTCTGCCAAATATCCAATTCAGAATAACTAGCTTGTCTTCCAGTCACTCTTTTTTAAGTAAAGATGATATGTCATGAAAAAAACAAAAACAAAAACAAAACAGCTCATTCAACATGCAACTCAAACTTCACAAATGCTCTTCCTCAAGACAACCATGATTATTAGGTACACAGCAAAGTGCTCCACCAAGGGTTGTCTTGAGTGTCATGGGATTCAGGGGGTTTTCTTACCCATGAGTTCATGATGGTGAAGAATATAATGACTAGTGATGTCGTTGGTACCACTGCTGATCATTAGTATTCATGCTACTCTCTCTGCCCCAGTGGACAGTGTACTTTCACGGCCTATGGATGCTAAGCTTCATCTGCTTTGGTCTATCAGTGGACATGATACAATCAAGGTCTTAAATCTGTTCCCACAGTTTGGCTTGGCTCTTGCTTTTCAGCGTGTCAGTGCTAAGAGAAGAGTATGCTCCTGGGAGCTACAGCCCCTTCAGCCTGTTTCCAAAACAAATGTATATGGAGCAGATTCACATTCTGGAACCAAATCCAGTCAACCCACAGTGTGAAGCAGGGCTGTCCAGATGAGTGTAGCCTAAATAAGCTGAATTATTTAGCAATAATAAGCAATTATTATTCATTGCTTTTGTACCATTAGTGCAAATGTTAAAGGAAAAAAGGGAAACGATGTCAGGATTATTACAAAAATAGTTTTGTCTTTGCAGACACCCTTATAGGGTTTCAAGGGTTTGGGAGCCTCCAAAGGTCTGTGGACTATACTCTAAAAAGACCTCTACGCCTTCCAGGACTATGGCAAATAGGCACAATGAAAGTGAGAACCCGACCTTAGAGGAAAAGCTTTCAACCTTTCACCACTAAGTATCATGTTAGATGTGGACTTGTCATATACAGTCTTTATGACGTTGAAGTACATTGCCCTCTACACCAAATTTGTTGAGAGCTTTTATCATGAAAGGATGTTGATTTTATCAAATGCTTTTTCTGCATCTATTGAGATGATCATATAATTTTGATCTTTAATTTTCCATCTATTAATGTGATGCTTCATATATTGATTGACTTGCATATGTTTAACCAGCCTTGCATCCCCGGGAATGAATTCCACTTGATCATAGTGTATGATCATTTTAATGCACTGTTGAATTTGGCTTGCTAGTATTTTACTGAAATTCTAGCAGTATCACACTTCCTGAGCTCAAACTATACTACAAAACTGGCAGTATCAGACTTTCTGATTTCAAACAATACGCAAAGCTATAATAAACAAAACAGTATGATACTGGCACCAAAACATTTACATAGACCAACAGAACAAAATTGAGAGCTCAGAAATAAACCCACATATATACAGTCAGCTAATATTTGACAAGAGGACCAACAATGCTCCATGCAAAAAAGACTGCCTCTTCAAAAAATGATGTTGGAAAAGGAATGTTCACATGCAACAGAGAGAAACTGGACTCCTATCGTATACCACTCATAAACATTAAAACAAAATGGATTAAAGACTTCATATGTGAGACTTGAAGCTAAAAAATTCCCAAGAAAACACAGGGGAAAAATCTCCTTGCTATTGGTCTTGGCAATAAATTTTTGGATATGACACCAAAAACATAAGCAACAAAAGATTAAAAAAAAATTGTCCAATGAGACTATGTCAAACTAAAAAGCTTCTGCATGGGAAAAGAAATGATCAACCAAAGGAAAAGGCAAACTATGGAATGGGAGAAAATATTTACAAATCCTATACCTGATAAGAGGTTCATATCCAATATACATAAGAAATCACACAACTCAATAGCAAAAACAAACAAAAAATAATCCAGTTAAGAAATAGACAAAGAAACTGAATAGACATTTTTCCAAAGATATACAAATGGCCAACAGGTCCATGATAAGGTGCTCAACACCACTAATCTCAGGGAATTGCAAATCAATGCCACTGTTAGATATCACTTCATTCCTATTAAAATGGCAGTGGTTATTACCAGAAAGACAAACAATAACAAGTGCTGTTGAGGACGTGGAGAAAAGGAAATACCTGTGCATTGCTGCTGCAATGTAAATTGGTATAGGCACTATGGAAAACGGTATGGAGGTTTCTAAACAAATTAAGAATAGAACTATAATATAATCTGGTATTTCTACTTCTGGGTATATATCTGAAGGAAATGAAAACACTATCTTAAAAAGGTATCTGTATCCTCACTTTCACTGCAGGATTATTTATAATAACCAAGAAGAAGTTAGCTGAGTGTGCACTGACAGATGAATAGAAAAAAGGTGAGATAGATAGATAATATAGATGAAAGATAGAATATTATTCACCCTTAAAAAAGGAAAGTCTGCCATCTGTGACAATATGAATGAACTTTGAGAGCACTATGTTAACTGAAATAAGGCAGAGGCAGGGGCGGCAGCAGGGAATGGATAAAAGTGGTCAAATAGTACAAATTTCCAATTACAAGATGAATAAGTTCTGAGGATCTAATATACAACATGGCAACTACAATTAGCAATACTGTATTTTTACATGTGAAAGTTGCTAAGATAGTAGATCTTAAAAGTTCTCACTGTACATACACACACACACACACACACGATACCTATGAAGTGATGGATATGTTAAGATAACTATGAAGTGATGAACATGTTAACTAACTGTACTGTGGGAATCATTTCACAATACATACATGTATCAGATCATCAGCTATTCACTTTAAACTTATACAACATTGTAAGTCAGCTATATCTCAATAAACCTGTAGCATAAAAAAAAGTTAATGACAAATTATCCCAAATGATGAATTTAGATAATTTTTATTTCCTTCATACTATTTTATAAGCCCTGAAAATACTCAAAATCTTTTTCTGTAATGCCTTTCCTTGTACAGCTATGGGAAAAGTTAAAGGGGAAAATCTCATATTTAATTAAGAAAAGAACCTTCAAATTTGAAGGCAGATGAAATCTATCTGCCTAGGTTTTTTATTTTTCTCATCATCTTTTTTTCAATATAAATTTATTTATTTTAATTGGAGGCTAATTCCTTTACAATATTGTCTTGGTTTTGGCATACACTGACATGAATCCGCCATGGGTGTACATGTGTTCCCCTTCCTGAACCCCCCTCCCACTTCCCTATGCTATGGACAGCTTTGACTCTTCCTTTTCTGAAGCACTTCTAATCTATTTCTGCTGAAGTGAAATGACTTCTCTGTTACCATGTTTTGTGTCCAGAATCTCAAGGAGAAGCAGATAAGCAGACTTACAGGGAGAACGAGTGAGTCATCAAGTGCCTGAGAACAATCCCCATCCACCCACGGGGAAGCGTCCTAAAGAAAATGCTACTGCTGCCACCCCCAGTGCCCAACCCTGAGCATACCTGGGCCTGGGCCTCAGACAAGCAAGACCCCGCCTGCTGCCACGCGTGCCAGGAGACAAGTCCATGTGAGAACACATCCCAGCCCTGTTCCTTCCTCAGCTGCCTCTGGTGCAGGTGTGTCCAAATGAGGAAATTTAGGTTATGAGCTCTTTTTGTACCTGAAGCAGCAAGGGATTCTGGTGCAGACTTCTGCATCATATCTCAACAGGTAGAACAAAAAACATGGGGACATGATCAAGACAAACAAGAGTATTTTCAAAACACGTTAAACAGCCATAGGTGCCCACTGTACCCACAGACACATAATTATTCAGATTGAAGTTGATAATATGCTGAGCCACAAAGAAGACTTGGGATGGTGTTCTCATCATCTAGCATTCCCACCTCCCTCAACCTGAGCCTGGAGAATGGAAATCAAATTATTTCAGTCCACAATGCTTTCTATTACACCTTCTCTATGTCCAAAGTGTTTAATCTATTCTGAAACTTACTATGGGCATAGAATGGATTTTTTATGGAATGTCCTTTTCTAAACAGACTGACCTGTTTTCTGGAAATGGATCTGTGTTATGTGGTCCTAAACATTTCCTGCTGTCTTTTAATTTGTCATAATAGCAGAACTCCAATAAAGAATGAGAACATTCTGAATTAAAACAAAACAAAACAAAACCTTGTATTTGTATTGGAAAACATATGGTTCAGGCAGACATTGCTTCAATGCCATGGAAACAGCTGTTCTCCACCAAGTATATCTAAATATCCAGCAATTATCCAATTTTCAGTGGTGCAAAAGAGGTTCTCTACACAAGGTACCCAATCTTAATGTTTTTACACATGTTTTATATCAACTTCATATGCTAAATGAACAACTGCAAGTCCTAATGCCCACATTCATAATAGGCAAAATGTTAAGTCTTTTCAGCAAGAACAATCAGTTTAAGATAGCATACAAGGCTATCCTCTGTCCATGGGATTCTCCACGCAAGAACACTGGAGTGGGTTGCCATGCCCCCACCCCAGGGGATCTTCCCAACCCAGGGATTGAACCCTGGTCTCCTGCATTGCAGGCAGATTCTTTACTGTCTGAGCCACCAACGAAGCCTGAAGATTTTTGGAATCCTGGTAGACTAAGAAATCTCAATCAGGTTTCTTCCCACCACTCAAACAGGTCAATAATTTGTTAAGGTGCTTCTGCCAGTGACTCAAAGAATGACAAGACTTTCCATTGCTCCAACAACTCAGGTTCTACCAACAGGAAATCACATGCTCCATATCCAGAAAAACCAGCCTCACCAATGACAAAACTGCTCATGCTATGCCTTTGAACACTACAGTTCCACACTTAGATGTGAAGCTATTCACAAGTCTTCAAAGCAGTAGCTGCTTTTATTCCCTAGGGAAGCTTCTACAGGGCTGTACATCTTCTGGGATAATAAGCAATTTTCTGAAAGCCCTACACTTTAGTAAGAGAGGAAAACTTGGTGTTCCTGGCTGGGGGTTCGGGGAGGAGGAAGTGGCTACACTCTCTGTAGAATATTTTGGCAAAATATAGAGAGGATTAAGTTGATCTACCAGCATCTGAGAGTTCAGGTGCATTTATCTACCTATTTTAGCAGAAAAAAAACAAAACAAAAAACCTCACTGTTACAGAAGCTACCTTACCCAGAGAAGCTATTACTCATCATGAAGAGTCCCTTGGTGATCCCTGCCATCTCATTCCCAGCTCACAGGTAGAAATGATCCTGAAGCCTTAATTGCTTTCCGTAGGTCATCATCACTGTCATCCAATGCTCTTTAAGGAACAAAATTTTAAAAGGCGTCTAACATTATCAGCTGTCAGAGTGTTCAGCCCTGCCTTAAGACAGTCCTGCCTGTCAAATGAAGAGCAAGTATCACAGTGGAAAGATAGGCCTGCCTGCATTCAAGCAGATGCTATGGATGCTCTCATAGGAAGAAAGCAAAGAAAATGGAGGACCGACTCAAAAGAGAGGGGCTGTATGTCCTAATTCGCAAACAACTTCTGCACTAAAGAAATTCCAAAGCCCCTTAGAAAAGAACTGCTGCAGTTCAGCTTGGGAGCCCAATCAGGAAGAACAAAGAGAGGACAGGCTGAAAGCAAGGTGTCAGTGATGTGAGGAACAGAAAGCAACCCTGCCTTTCAGAAATGGTGGAGCGGCTCCATGCCTGTTCCAAACACTGGGCAGAGAGGCCGTCAGGAAGTCAGCGAAGCTCTGTTTCTTTGGGCTAGAGTATAAATTGATGAAAAGACATCTAGGAGTTAATCTTCTAAGACAATGAAGGTGCTCTCTTCAGTGTGCATTGACGGGGTCCGGGGCAGGCATCCATGAAGCAAGGAAGAAAGACCACAGAAGAGAGAGGAAATGAGAGAGTGGCTCCCAAGGAACAGCCCGAGGAAAGGCAGAGAGATGGCAGACTTCAGCCAGGATGGCGTGAAGGAACCCCCAGCAGGGTATGTTGCTTTTGTAGAGACAAGAACAACATTTAAATCTGGAAATAGGACCTCCCAGTTTACCCTTCACCTTGGCATCTGACTGGTTCATCTTCTACCCAAGTCCATGATATCCACCTTTGTGACCAATGCCACGCTCCCTGGTGTGTCTTTGAGCAAGTGGAGTTAATCGTCCCTAAGTGCTAGTTTCTCATGGCTTCTGAAGGCAGCTACCACAGTACTCACTGGCTAGAAGAGCCAACTCTACCCCAGGTCGGGTCAAATTCTCAAGGTCATGGGTGCAACTTCAGGGTCATCAAATTCATGAGCCAAAGAAACAAATGCAAGACTGAAGAACAAAGCTCTCAGGAAATTCTATTCTACGTAGAATTCAAGAGGATGAGGTATATCTAGGGAGCACTAAAAGGGCCTTCTGATGTTTAATAGACAGTGAGATATAGCAGTCAAGCAAGCCTGGGTTCAAATCTTGGCCATTCTATTTATGAGCCTCAATTTCTTTATCTCAAAAATAGTGATAGAATCGGCTTCCTGTAATTTACAGGACAAACAAAGATACATCCTGGCAGAGTATCTGTAATTAATAAATGTAAATTTCAAGAAAAGAATCTTAATCAAAGTCAATTTATTAGAAGGAAAACCAGAAAGTGAGCTAGGGAATTTCTATCAGTGATAACAAAAGCAGCCAAATAACAAATTACTTCCTAAGTATTAGATTTTCAAGTGCCATTTACCTCTATATTGGTTACAAATCCTGTTGTGTTTAGAGGTTTTTCCTGCTTGTGTTTATTTTTTATTCCATTTTCAGCCCATAGCTATATGTCTAGTGTGCTATTTAAAGACTTCCATAGATTGGCCATCTGGGCTCATGGCCCAAATTCCTCCCAGTGTACATACACAGTTCATCCATGCTTCCGGCCAGTGGCCATTATTGAGCACCTACTATGTTAGACGCTACGGCAGGCAATGAGGATCCGATGATCAGAATGGTTCCTTCCTTCCTGGAAAGTATATTTCAACAGGTAAAAGAGACACAGAGATTCCTATTGTAAGATAAGTGAAGAAAAGTGCTGTTTCACCCCTTGAGAGTCCATTCACCTTATAAAACACTTCATTCCCATATCACTGGCAAGAATGTTCCTGAAAGAAGGAAGGGAAAAGGAAGGGAGAGAGAGGAGGAAGTGCACCATCGAAAAATAACATAGACATGGATATGTTAAGCTTCCGGCCCATGCGTCATTGACATTTGACAGCAATCCAAGCGGACTTCCTCCCCACCCCCCACCGGCTGCCATGGGATCAGTAAAGTACCTCCAGGTGGCGGGGAGTTTATTGAATAGCCTTGTTAATAATGACCTTCCTGGAAACTCTCCCAGCATCTCTGAGCAGGCTTTTCCCCCCCTCTGAAGCAATCATGCTTTATCAGTTTTTCTACATAACGACCTATGGAAATAAGTCAGTCATGGCAATATGACTCCATTTACTCAGTTCTGAGCTACAAATGGCCTGGCGAACAAGGTGAGCTAATGGAAAACTAACACACACTGGCCCAGGTCAACAGCTGTTTCCATTGTAACTGTGGCCTGCAACACACAGGTGTAGTTGGTAGGCCTGATGCAGACTGCCATCTGCTCGCTGAATGTCTTTCATTTCCTTTCAACATGCACACAGATACCAAGAAATGGAAGTGTGATGGACATCAACCTTGCTTCTTTCAGGCCCAGATGGTTGGAGAGCCCTCCTACTTGATTTAAGTCATGAACAGGGGAATCTTTAACTCAGCACCTCAAGATTTCTCATTGATCTTCTCTGGGAGAAATAGGAATGATACGTACTTTATTCTGTCATTTTGCTTAAACATTTAGGATTCATATACACTCATAATTTCACCACATTAAATCTCTCTGGAGTCATAATTGCACCAAGTTGTAGAAGCATTCAGGCTAGGCACTCCTTACCATATCCCCAGTCTGAATACAGAGACGGTACAGATAAAGCCACAGTGCTTTTGATTCTGAGAACTATCCCGTGATCCGGGACTGCCCCCTGTCTTCTGCATTCTGAGTGTCCAGGCTGGTTGCAGCCATCAGGGTGAGAGCTGAAGGACCAGTCTGGCCCTGGAGGGGCATGTGGCAGCTCCACATTGCTCTCCTTAGTTTGCGGGCTCACATGGCCCATTGCTTGGGGCTGAAACCGCAAGATACTGAGAACAATTCCACTCAATATCCTCGTATGCTTGCGTGCTTGGCATTTGCCTCTCTCACTCCCAGAAACACCCAGCAGAGACCATGTCTGCTGCAGTCAGTGGTTTGCCCCAGAGCCTCCAATGGTGCCTGGTACATATAAGATTCTGGTCTTGGTTCCACACTGCCTAATACAGCCTGGTCCTGAGCAAGTCATTTAACTTTTCTGGGCTTGAGTTTCCTCACTTACTATTTATTAATTACTTTCATACAATATACTATATAAAAGATATTCAATATCTCCTATAATCACTTCCCAATCATTAAGAACTCTTAGCCATGAGGATGCTCTTTAATTTCATTTGAACTATATGAAGTTGCATTTTGAAGGTCAAAAATAGCTGAATAGCAGAAATTTCAAATGATTTAACCTATCTCATTACATGAATTTTCATTGAGCACCTCCTACATACAACATTTTGTTGTCAGATATTGGGTGTTAAGTAATGAACAAAAAGAGACACTGGCCTTACATTCTACTTGGAGAAGACAAAGAATAAACAAACAAATGAATATATCATGAGTCATGCAGTGAAGGGCACCAAGAAGGAAAATAAAACAGGATAAAGAGGCAGAGAATTACTTAAGAGCATTGGTACATACTGAGGCTAGAGAGACTGAGAGAAATTTACCTACTGAATGTGGAGACCCTCAGCGTCTTTCCTTACGTTGCTCCAGATTTCTGGCAGGAAGGTGACAGATGTTAGAAAAGCAACTATTAGAATACTGTTCTCTGAGGAATATTATTATCCCAAGAGAAAAGATCTAAAGACACTAATGTTAGATGTTAATATTTGTTATCAAAGTGGCTAGGTTTGTTAACAAAGTGGCTCGCCCAAATCACGTTAGAGTGACACCCAGTGCACAGCTTCCAGAAGAGTTTTTTGGTGTCTAATACTTATATAAGTGAAAGTGAAGTCGCTCAGTCATGCCCGACTCTTAGCGACCCCATGGACTGCAGCCCACCAGGCTCCTCCATCCATGGGATTTTCCAGGCAAGAGTACTGGAGTGGGGTGCCATTGCCTTCTCAGAGACTTGGGTCCTCTGAATGTTATCAGTGTTCCTAAACAATATGAGGGTTTTAAAAATAAAATCCAAGCATCTTTAACTCTGTATGAACCAAAGCATAATGGACTCCTAAACTACAAGGAACATTTTGCTGGGCTATTACGTTTAACCAAAACAACACATGGTTTTATTAAAAAAAAAAAAGTAAGCTGGGAGTTACTAGGTCCAATATCCCACAAGTTCAGATATGTATCATTCCTGCTGTGCAAGTACCACACACACACTGCGTTCCCATGTCTGTTAAGCAGATCAGTTTAGTTTAGCAGTGATGGATGAATATTTACAAGCATCTTATTTACAGTACTTCTTTCTGCAGATTGCAGGCCAATATTCTTTTATTCCACTCCCAGTCAATCCGAGTTTGGTTTTCTCAGTGAGAAGGGGTAAATGTGAAAATGGTTGCTCAGCTGCTTTACCACTCGTACTCCATAGTGGACGTGGGCCAGAGTGAAAGCAGCCGTCAAGGCAAACAGGAGAGTGCTCTCAACGTAAGGGGTTACTCCTACAATCACCACCATGACAATCACAAGAGGAGGAAGCAGCAACCAATTCAAAGTTGGGCACCGGGTACTGCTCATCTGACAGACAATCAGCTGACATGTGCTGTGGGCAAAGGCTGTTCCAACGATTAAGGAGAACACTCTAGGGTGTAACTCTAAAATATCCAAAGGTGACAGGAGGATCCATGCTGTAGGCAAAATGAATAGCAAACATGGAGAAAAGAAGGGAACCACAGCTTCATAGACTGAACTGTGTTTCAATGTGTTATTTTTATAGCTTCTGAAAAAATTGAACAAACTCATTGGAAGAGTCACGCACAGTGCACAACCAATGATCATGGCAGTGAATAGGTCTCTATGTAAGAAATTAAACAGGAAAGGTTCATACCAGGCCTCAACTCCCACGGCCGCAGTCACTATGTAGACAAAAGAAATAGTCACCTGGCTAATGTCATATCCCCATGGCAGGAAAAGAATCCCTGTGTTATACTTTTCCCAGTGAGACAGGATGAAAGAAAACAAAACTACCCATAGCAGGAGATAAAGAACAAACACACTGGAACCAGATGATCCTCATCCAAAAATGGAATACATGGTGACAACAAAGTAAACACATGACCAACTCTCCAGGCCGCGGTCAAAAACTCCCCCAGCGGGGTGCTGGAACTGGTTCTGCGGGTTTGGTTTCCATCCACACCATCTAGAGTGCAGGCCATGAAGCTGAGGTGCCCACTACAATCCAGACCTAGTCGGGTACATGCTTGTGACCTGGTGCTGAAGCATAAAAGTCAGGATCAACATATGCCATAAGTAGAAAATTGAACACAACCAGCAGAAAGCCAGAGAAGCTTATCAGATTTGGAGCCAGCCAAGTAGGAAAACCTTTACTACAGTGTTCCAAAATGGGTGCATGACATACAGAGAGAGTGGATTGGTGTCCGCAGCACTGTACTTGTACTTATCAAAGCCAGCCAGCTGCTCCGGGCTCACATATTTGTACCTTGCCGGGACAACCCGAACACTAGTGCCTAGTCGGCAGCGACTCTCCATGAGATAGGAAAACAGGAGCACTACACCGGCTGGGCAGCCAGTTCATGAGGTTCTCACAGCAAGTATACTGGGGTGGTTGGCCATTCCCTCCTCCAGTGAATCACGTTTTGTCAGAACTCTCCACTATGACCCAACCATTTTCGGTGGCCTGACATGGCTCATAGCTTCACTGAGTCATGCAAGCCCCTTCACTATGACAAGGCAGTGATCCATGAAGGGTGAAGTCAGGTGGGCCTTAAGAAACACTGCTGTCAATGAAGCTAGTGGATGCAATGGAATTCCAGTAGAGCTATTCAAAACCCTAACAGATGATGCTATCAAAGTGTTGCACTCAATATGTCAGCAAATCTGGAAGACCCAGCAGTGTCCACAGGACACTGGAAAAGGTCAATCCTCAACACTTCGCAAGAAGGATAATGCTAAAGAATGTTCAAACCACAGGACAATTGCACTCATTTCCCATGCTAGTAAGGTCATGCTTAAAATCTTGCATGCTAGGCTTCAGCATTACGTGAACCAAGAACTGCCAGACATCCAAGCTGGGTTTAAAACAGGCAGAGGAACCAGAGATCAAATTGCTGACATTCTCTAGATCATAGAGAAAGCAAGGGAGTTCCATAAAAATATCTACTTCTGTTTCATCAACCACACTAAAGCCTTTGACTGTGTGGATCATAAGAAACTATGCAAAGCTCTTAAAGGGATGGGAACATCAGACCATCTTACCTGTCTCCTGAGAAACCTGTATGCGGGTCAAGAAGCAACAGTTAGAACCCTGTATGGAACAACTGATTTGTGTAGGATTGAGAAAGGAGTATGACAGGTCTGTCTGTTGTCACTCTGTTTATTTAACCTATACATGAACACATCATCAGAAATGCTGGGGTAGATAAGTTATAAGCTGGAATCAAGATAGATGGGAGAAATATCAACAATCTTGGACTTGCAGATACCACTGTAACGGCAGAAAGTGAAGAGGAACTAAAGAATCTCTTGATGAGGGTGAAGGAGGAGAGTGGAAAAAGCTGGCTTAAAACTAAATACTGAAAAAACTAAGATCATGGCATCCAGTCCCGTTATTTCATGGCAAACAGAAGGGGGAAATGTGGAAGTAGTGACAAGTTTCCTCTTCTTGAGCTCTAAAATCACTGCAGATAGTGACTACAGCCATGAAATCAGAGGACAATTGCTTCTTGGCAGGAAAGTATGACAAACCTAGACAGTGTGTTGAAAAGCAGAGACATTACTCTGCTGACAAAGGTGCATATAGTCAAGACTATGGTCTTCCCAGTGGTCACATATGGTTTGGATACCTGGACCGTAAAGAAAGCAGAGCACCAAAGAATTGATGCCTTTGAACTGGTGCTGGAGAAGACTCCTGCGAGTCCCTTGGACAGCAAGGAGATCAAACCAGTAAATCTTAAAGGAAATCAACCCTGAATACTCATTGGAAGGACTGATGCTGCAGCTGAAACTCCAGTATTTTGGTCACCTGATGTGAACAGAACAGCTGAATCACTGGAAAAGACCCTGATGCTGGGGAAGATTGAGGGCAGAAGGAGAAGGGGACAACAGAGGGTGAAATGGCTGGATGGCATCACTGATGCAAAAGATAGGAACTTGGGCAAACTTTGGGAGATGGTGAGGGACAGGGAAGCCCAGCATGTTGCAGTACACAGGGTTGCAAAGAGTCAGACACGACTGGGTGACCGAACAACAACTCTTAAATATAAACAGACATCCGGGACTGACAGGTGTTTGAGGATAGCTGCTCATCTTAAGGACAGGAGACAACACCAACGAACAGTAACTTAGAAGAAACAAAATGTCACAAAAAGAAAAGGTCAAAGTTCTTTGATGTCTTCAGAGAGAGGAGAGAAGAAATGGATACTTAACTGTTTAAAGAAAAATTTGGAAAATAAAATAATTCTAAGAAATAAACAAATCTATACTGGAGATGAAGGAAAAAACTCAGTGAGGTGGTTGCAAATCTCCTAGAAAATAACTAAAAATTATAGAAAATAGAGGAATGTAGACAAAGGTGAAAAATAAAAATAGAAAAAAAAAGGTTAAAAAAAAGACAACCATCCACAAGGTCAATATTCAAATAATGAAAGTTTTAAAATAGAGAGAAGAGAATATTGGGGAGGAGGGAATGAAATTTTCAGTTAAATAATTCAAGAAGTTACCGAAATCATTATGAAGTTTCAGAACCCTGGGCACAAAGAAAGGAGCATTTTCAGAAAGGGGAGAAGACAGGTTTCACACAACGATCCTGGACTATACTGGGGGAAATGAAGCAATACTTTCTCCAGACTGGGAGAAATTCTTTCTAGCTTGAAATTTCATACCCAGGCAATTAAACGCAGGAGTAAAATAAAATTATTTTTAGACATGCAAGGTTTCAAAACATTACTTTAAAACTTACTCAGAAAAGTAATACAATAGATGTTGCATACAAAGGAGCAAAACAAGAAAGATTACAAAATCCAAGGAACAGGAGCTTGTTGACATAGGGAACAAGAATCCCAGGGAGATGGTGAAAAGAAATGCCAAGGTCACAACTCTGCAACCTGGCTAGAGAACTCAGAAGACTCTAGGATGAAGACCTGAGTGCCTGAAATTTATACACAGGAGAGTGAGCTTGAGCATAATTACACAGAAATATAAGTAAATATAATAGCTCAGTTGGTAAAGAATCCGCCTGAAATGCGGGAGACCCCATTGTGATTGCTCAGTTAGGAAAATCCCATAGAGAAGGGATAGGCAACCCACTCCATTCTTCAGCTTCCCTTGTGGCTCAGCTAGTAAAGAATCTGCCTGTAATGCGGGAGACCTGGGTTCGATCCCTGGGTTGGGAAGATCCCCTGAAGAAAGGAAAGGCTACCCACTCCAGTATTCTGGCTTGGAGAATTCCATGGGCTATGGGGTCGCAAAGAGTCGGACATGACTGAGTGACTTTAAAAAATTAAATAAATAACTGAAAGTTTTAAAAAGATGATTAAAAACTCCAGTGGCAAACAGAAAGGAATGGGGAGGAAAAGACAAGATAATTAAAGAGTATTATATGATCCAGCTATGAAAATGTTTATATAGTCATACTATGAAGATATGAGATATTAGTATAATCAAATGATGTCTTACTGTGAATGAGGGATACGACAGTAGGGGAGAGGGTATAAAAGCATAATAGACCTTCACCTTCCATAGTGGGAAGTCAGTACTTAATGGCTAAACCCAAGAATTAGGAATATAGATAATCATGCTGCTGCTGCTCAGTCATTCAGTCGTGTCTGACACTTTGTAACCCCATGGACTGTAGCCCACGGGGCTCCTCTGACCATGGAATTTTCCAGGCAAGAATACTGGAGTGGGTAGCCATTCTCTTCCAGGGGATCTTCCCTACCCAGGGATCAAACCTGAGCCTCTTGCGTCTCCTGCATTGGCAGGGGGATTTTTTACCACCAGCACCGCCCGGGGAGAAGGCAATGGCATCCCACTCCAGTACTCTTGCCTGGAAAATCTCATGGATGGAGATGCCTGGTAGGCTGCAGTCCATGGGGTCGCTAGAGTCGGACATGACTGAGTGACTTCACTTTCCCTTTTCACTTTCATGCATTGGAGAAGGAAATGGCAACCCACTCCAGTGTTCTTGCCTGGAGAATCCCAGGGACGGGGAGGCCTGGGGGGCTGTTGTCTCAGGGGTCGCACAGAGTCGGACACGACTGAAGCGACTTAGCAGCAGCAACACCACCTGGAAGCCCTATATTTATATATATATATATATATATATATATATATATATATATATATATTGCATATATATTTATTGGGGCTTCCCTAATTTCTCAGTTGGTAAAGAATCCAACTGCAATGCAGCAGACCCCAGTTCAACTCCTGGGTTGGGAAGATCTGCTGGAGAAGGGATAGGATACCCACTCCTGTATTCTTGGGCTTCCCTTATGGCTCAGCTGGTAAAGAATCTGCCTGCAATGTGGGAGACCTGGGTTCAATGCCTGGGTTGGGAAGATCCCTGAAGAAGGGAAAAGGCTACCCACTCCAGTATTCTGGCCTGGAGAATTCCATGGACTGTATAGTCCATGGGGTCTCAAAGAGTTGGACATAACTGAGCAACTTTAGAAGAAATAAAATATATTTATATATCCCCAAATTATTCAAAGAAATGAAAGTACCATATTTCTTCAATTCTGAGACAACTTTTTTACATTTCAACATGTCCATAATGAGGCTATGTCTCAACCCATGGTGTGACACAGTGTAACTGGCAGCCTTTATAGCATCATATAATCATAGGCATTAGTAACTGAATGAAATGCGGCCAATATTAAAATCAGACAAAGGCTGGCTGCCTGCCTCTGGGAAGCAGTAATTGGGAGGGTGGGTGAAAGGGACTACTGTTTAAGTAACAAACTTTTGAAACTGACTCTTTAAATTATGTCCAGGTATACATTATTTTCTCTGTTGACTCCAATGGTAAAGAATCTGCCTGCAGTGCAGGAGGCAACGGTTCAATCCCTGTGTCAAGAGATTCCTTGGAGGAGGAAATGGCAACCCACTCCAGGATTCTTGCCTGGAGAATCCCATGGACAGAGGAGCCTGGCAGGCCACAGTCCACAGGGTCACAAAGAGTCAGATAGGACAGAGGGAAAAAACACTTTCACTTTTTTCATACATTATTTAAAAAAATATATGTTAAAAAAAAATTCCTTCAACTACCTTGTGGAGAAGTGTCCCTAAGAGGACAAGACTGGGAAGGAGGAGATGAGTAGGAGCTTGTTCATAGTTCAGAAGGGGACTGGTGATGGCTTGGACTAGACTGAGAACAATGGAGGTGGTGATAAGTGGCCAGATACAGGATATATATTTTTTAAAAAGTTGCTCAAATCTTCCCATGGATTTAGCATGAAAGAAAAAGGAGAGTCAAACATAACTCCAAAGTGTTCGGCCTGAGCAGCCAGAAAATGAAGTTTCCGTTTCCAGCAATGGAAAGTCTGCAGGGAAAGCAGGTTAAAGGAGGAAAACATCAGGAGTGCAGGCGGGACACAGATGTCAGGATCCCATTAGACTCCCAAGTGGGCGTGGCTGGCGGGCAGACTGCCTAAACCTGGAGCTCTGTTCTAGCTACACCAAAGGTCAAGTGTGGCTTTGTTTCTTCATGTTTCTTTCTCCCCCCTTTAACAGTAGGGTAATTTTTCGCTTGCTTCTATAGATAGTGATAAAGTAAGCCCTTTTTTTTGTTTGCACACATACTCAAACAAAAGTAAAATTTTCTTTTCTATCAACTGGTTCAGTTCAGTTCAGTCACTCAGTTGTGTCTGACTCTTTGTGACTGCATGAACCGCAGCAGGCCAGGCCTCCCTGTTCATCACCATCTCCTGGCGTTCACTCAGACTCACATTCATCGAGTCAGTGATGCCATCCAGCCATCTCATCCTCTGTCGTCCCCTTTTCCTCCTGCCCTCAATCTTTCCCAGCATCAGGGTATTTTCAAAGGAGTCAGCTCTTTGCATCAGGTGGCCAAAGTACTGGAGTTTCAGCTTTAGCATCATTCCTTCCAAAGGACTTCTCTGGTGGCTCAGAGGTTAAAGCGTCTGCCTGGAATGCGGGAGACCCAGGTTCGATCCCTGGGTCGGGAAGATCCCCTGGAGAAGGAAATGGAAACCCACTCCAGTACTCTTTCATGGAGAATCCCATGGAGGGAGGAGTATGGTAGGCTACAGTCCATGGGGTTGCAAAGAGTCAGACACAACTGAGCAACTTCACTTTCACTTTTCACTTCCAAAGAACACCCAGGGCTGATCTCCTTTAGAATGGAATGGTTGGATCTCCTTGCAGTCCAAGGAACTCTCAAGAGTCTTCTCCAATACCACAGTTCAAAAGCATCAATTCTTTGGCGTTCAGCTTTCTTTATAGTCCAACTCTCACATCCATACATGACCACTGGAAAAACCATAGCCTTGACTAGATGGACCTTTGTTGACAAAGTAATGTCTCTGCTTTTTTATATGCTGTCTATGTTGGTCATAACTTTCCTTCCAAGGAGTAAGCATCTTTTAATTTCATGGCTGCAATCACCATCTGCAGTGATTTTGGAGGCCAGAAAAATAAAGTCAGCCACTATTTCCACTGTTTCCCATCTATTTGCCATGAAGTAATGGGATCGGATACCATGATCTTAGTTTTCTGAATGTTGAGCTTTAAGCCAACTTCTTCACTCTCCTCTTTCCTTTTCATCAAGAGGCTCTTTAATTCTTCTTCACTTTCTGCCATAAGGGTGGTGTCATCTGCATATCTGAGGTTATTGATATTTCTCCCACCAATCTTGATTCCAGCTTGTGCTTCTTCCAGCCCAGCGTTTCTCATGATGTAATCTGCATATAAGTTAAATAAGCAGGGTGACAATATACAGCCTTAACGTACTCCTTTTCTTATTTGGAACCAGTCTGGTGTTCCATGTCCAGGTCTAACTGTTGCTTCCTGACCTGCATACAGGTTTCTCAAGAGGCAAGTCAGGTGGTCTGGTATGCCCATCTCTTTCAGAATTTTCCACAGTTTATTGTGATCCACACAGTCAGAGGCTTTGGCACAGTCAATAAAGCAGAAATAGATGTTTTTCTGGAACTCTCATGCTTTTTCCATCATCCAGCAGATGTTGGCAATTTGATCTCTGATTCCTCTGCCTTTCCTAAAACCAGTTTGAACATCTGGAAGTTCACAGTTCACATATTGCTGAAGCCTGGCTTGGAGAATTTTGAGCATTACTTTACTAGTGTGTGAGATGAGCGCAATTGTGCGGTAGTTTGAACATTCTTTGGCATTGCCTTTCTTTGGGATTGGAATGAAAACTGACCTTTTCCAGTCCTGTGGCCACTGTTGAGGTTTCCAAATTTGCTGGTATATTGAGTGCAGCACTTTCACAGCATCATCTTTCAGGATTTGAAATAGCTCAACTGGAATTCTATCACCTCCACTAGCTTTGTTCATAGTGATGCTTTCTAAGGCCCACTTGACTTTTTGTACAGTTCTTCTGTGTATTCTTGCCACCTCTTCTTAACATCTTCTGCTTCTGTTAGGTCCCTAACATTTCTGTCTTTTATTGAGCCCATCTTTGCATGAAATGTTCCCTTGGTATCTCTAATTTTCTTGAAGAGATCTCTAGCCTTTCCCATTCTGTTGTTTCCCTCTGTTTCTTTGCATTTATCACTGAGGAAGGCTTTCTTATCTTTTCTTGCTATTCTTTGGAACTCTGCATTCAGATGCTTATATCTTTTCTTTTCTCCTTTGCTTTTCACTTCTCTTTTCACAGCTGTTTGTAAGGCCTCCCCAGACAGCCATTTTGCTTTTTTGCATTTCTTTTTCTTGGGGATGGTCTTGATCCCTGTCTCCCATACAATGTCACAAACCTCAGTCCATAGTTCATCAGGCAATCTATCTATCAGATCTAGTCCCTTGAATCTATTTCTCACTTCCTCTGTATAATCATAAGGGATTTGATTTAGGTCATACCTGAATGGTCTGGTGGTTTTCCCTACTTTCTTCAATTTAAGTCTGAATTTGGCAATAAGGAGTTCATGATCCAAGCCACTGTCAGCTCCCAGTCTTGTTTTTGCTGACTGTATAGAGCTTCTCCATCTTTGGCTGCAAAGAATATAATCAATCTGATTTCAGTGTTGACCATCTGGTGATGTCCATGTGTGGAGTCTTCTCTTGTGTTGTTGGAAGACGGTGTTTGCTATGACCAGTGCATTCTCTTGGCAGAACTCTATTAGCCTTTGCCCTGCTTCATTCTGTACTCCGAGGCCAAATTTGCCTGTTACCCCAGGTGTTTCTTGACTTCCTACTTTTGCATTCCAGTCCCCTATAATGAAAAGGACGTCTTTTTTGGGTGTTAGTTCTAGAAGGTCTTGTAGATCTTCGTAGAACTGCTCAACTTCAGTGTTACTGATCGGGGCATAGACTTGTATTACCGTGACATTGAATGGTTTGCCTTGGAAACAAACAGAGATCATTCTGTCATTTTTGAGATTGCATCCAAGTACTGCATTTCAGACTCTTTTTTTAACTGTGATGGCTACTCCATTTCTTCTAAGGGATTCCTGCCCACCGTAGTAGATATAATGGTCATCTGAGTTAAATTCACCCATTCCAGTCTATCTTAGTTTGTTGATTTCTAGGATGTCAATGTTCACTCTTGCTATCTCCTGTTTGACCACTTCCAATTTGCCTTGATTCATGGACCTGACATTCCAGGTTCCTATGCAATATTGCTCTTTACAGCATCAAACTTTGCTTCTATCGCCAGTCCCATCCACAACTGGGTGTTGTTTTTGCTTTGGCTCCATCCCTTCATTCTCTCTGGAGTTATTTCTCCACTGATCTCCAGTAGCACATTGGGCACCTACTGACCTGGAGGGTTCCTCTTTCAGTGTCCTATCTATTTGCCTTTTCATACTGTTCATGGGGTTCTCAAGGCAACAATACTGAATTGATTCACCATTCCCTTCTCCAGTGGACCATATTCTGTCAGACCTCTCCGCTATGACCCATTCATCTTGGGTGGCCCCACATGGCATGGCTTAGTTTCACTGAGTTAGACAAGGCTGTGGTCCATGTGATTAGATTGGCTAGTTGTCTGTGATTGTGGTTTCAGTGTGTCTGCCCTCTGATGCCCTCTCTCAGTGCCTACCATCTTACTTGGCTTCCCTTACCTTGGAGGTGGGGTATCTCTTCATGGCTGCTCCTGACCTTGGCCGCAGGGTTGCTCCTCTCGGCCGTGCTTGCATGCCGCCGCTGCCGCCACGGCAGCCAGGCATTGTCAGCAAATGCACATTACAGCAAAGTAAGACAGCATACCCCTCCAGTAAACCTAAGCATGTTTCACTTAGACTTTGGTTCTTTTAGGCAGAATTATTCTACTCTAGGTATTGTGTTTAAAGGGATGCTATGAACCCTGTTTGTGAAAGTGGATACATCCTGCTTGGAGAAAAATCTAAAACCAGGGCTCCTTTCTGCATTGAATGATGGATACCACATCTCTTAAGTAACCTGCTGGAAGGCCCTGCAACAGCTGACTGGTCAATAACATCATGTCTAATTTCTTGGCACTCCCTCCACAGACACACACATGTACACACCCTGCAAAGCAATTAACGATAACTACATTCAAGTCAGATGAAGCAACTCAAGGTTACATTCTTCAAAGATCACTATAGTCAGGTCCTGCTTTTATCTTTTCAGACTTTTTTTGAGCTGTAATTGACATGTGCAACATGTTGATTTGATACATTCAAATATGATTATAGTCAACAATACCATACCATAAACTTCAGAGTTGCTAAGAGATTATACCTTAACTGTTCTCCATATTTTATTTTGTTTACCACACACACACACACACACACACACAAACTACATGATATGACAGAGGTGTTAGCTGATGCTATGGTGGTGAGTGAAAGTCGCTCAGTCATGTCCGACTCTTTGTGACCCCATGGGTATAGTCCATGGAATTCTCTAGGCTAGAATACTGGAGTGGGTAGCCTATCCCTTCTCCAGCGGATTTTCCCAACCCAGGAATTGAGCCAGAGTCTCCTGCATTGCAGGCAGATTCTTTACCAACTGAGCGATCAGTGAAGTCCTACTATGGTGGTAATCATACTGCAATACATAAATGCATCTCATCTGAGTTTTCAATTCACATTTCACTCTGAGAAACACTCTAAGAGACATAAAGAAATCCTTTTGAACCAGGAAAACATATTGACCTGATAAGGTCTTAAGCAATTACAGAGAGGCTCTTTGAAGACTTTTCTTGAGTTCTGACTAGTTTTGGCTGTCGTACTTGACCTACCTCATGTGTCAGGGGCAGATCTGATAGATCCCGTCAATATTCCAAGCATTGGAATGATCCTCTAAGATGAGCCGAGCAGAGTGGGTTGACCTTCACAGGCTAATTCTAGATGAGGAGTCAGAAAAACACCCAGCCAAGAGTTTTTTTTTGGCTCTCTGCGGTTACAGACATTTCTATTAGTTCACACTTCTTTGATCCTTTTAGAAAATCCGGAGAACTTTCCATTTCTTTGTACATTTATTATTTTCAAGTTCCAACTCCTCCACCTCTTTCTCTACCCCTAAGCACTTGAAACAAAATATTTGATCATTTTTATAGCAGTATATAGTTAAACATGAAAGAACAAGTAGGTTATTTTCACCAATTTCTAGTGACAATTTAAAGACTATTTTCTACCAAATTTTCTTGTTACACCCACACTGCCTTTCCCCCCAATGTTTTTTCTTATAAAAATGACTCCATATATATAATAGTGGTGTACAGTAGAAATATACACCTTTTATCAGTTAAGATAGGTTGACTATGTTGTGGTAACAAACAGCTCCAAATCCCAGTGCCTTAACGCAGCAAAGGTTTCTCTCGCGCTCATAATACATTTCCTTTACGTGCTAGCTCCATGTCACTGCATCCTCACCCAAAGATCCAGCTGGAGACGCTACAACTATCAGTTGCCAAGGCGGAAGAGAAGGGCAGCCCTGAAGAAAATGCACTGGTTCTTAAACGTCCATCTGGAAAGGGCATGCGCATCACTGCCAGCACATTTCTTCAAACAGAGCACGTCATGTGACCAAAGCTCATTTCAAAGGGTCAGATAAGCGTTAACGCTTTTGCAGAAGGGGCATTGAATATGAGTAAAGAGTTATACACCCTATTATTCACACCCTACACCCGAGTTACAGTGCATCTGATCATAAATCACAATCCCTAATAATAGAGGACATTTCTGTTCATTTTTGCCCAGATGTTTTTCAGAAAAACATCTAAATTGTGAGTTCCAAATCATTGTCTCAACCTCACTCTGTGTGTTTGGCTAACACACTCTGTGTGTTCGGCTAATGGTGTCACATTCTGTAGATAAATAAAGGTCATCATCTCATTAAATGAGTATGTTTCAGACCACAGGAAAATGTGTGACACGGTTACCAAGGTTCTTCACTTATAATGAAGGTCTGATATGTCAGCAGGGGAGGCCAGGAGCCAATTTCTGGCTGGCAGAATCAGTTCCAATTGCAATTGTGCAACAGTAATTATGCGACTGTTTTCCCTCCTTTCTCCCTAATGTTATTGGTGTCAGGAAACGTGCTGTTCTTTCTGACAGAGTCTACATGGCTCAGGGAGATATTTGGGTGCATGTGGAGAAGGATTTAATTGAAGTAGGAGCAGTGAAGGTCAGGAATCATGACCTTTCTAGTATAATTGGACAAATCAGGCAGTTCACCCAGTTGCCAATCAAGTGTAGGCTGTCCATTCACAGCTTACTCCATCCCCATCTGTGATATTGTGATACAGTAAGAAATATTTTGCTCTTGTCTCCAGTTCCTGGCACAGCACTCCTAGAACTCTTGAAATTTCATAAGTGGCAGGGGTAAGAGGAGCAGCTTTTGTTATTCATGAGAGGCCCCTTTCAACCATACTTGTGTTGATGCTAATGTGGTGACTCCTGGATGGTTGGGCTGGGTGCAAGAAGGCTCAACGTTGAGAGGGTTGAAATTTTCAGTCTTTCCCCTTGACCTAGCTGGAGGTTGAGTTAATCACCAATGACCAATGATTTGATCAATCATGCCAATGTAACACAGCCTGCGTGAAAATCCTAACAACCAAAGGGGCTCAGAGAACTTCTTGGCTGGTGAATGCATGGAGGTACTTGGAAGGCAGTGCCCCTGGAAAGGACATGGAAGCTCCCCTCCCTTTCCCCATACCTTGCCTTGTGCCTTCTTGCATCTGAGTTGTATCCTTTGATAATAAAATGATATAGTAAATATATAGTATACAAATATATAAATAACAATTAATACTTATTAATTATTAATTAATAATATATATAAATATATAGTAAATAAATAGTATATAGTAGATATACATATAGATATATAGTAAATAAATTGTTGCTTCTGAGTCCTGTCCTGTGAGCTGTTCTAGCAAATTGTCAAACTGAAGAGGAGCGGGGGTCACAGAAACCCTTGATTCATAGCTGGTCAGCCAGAGCACAGATGATAGCATGGAGCTGTGACTGATGTCTGACGCTCTGGGGAGGGCAGCCTTTGGGGACTGAGTTCTTAACTTGTGGGGTCTAAGCTGACTCCAGATAGTGTTATAACTGAATTGTAGGGCACCTATCTAATCCCGGTGTCCAAGAAGTTGGAAAATTAGTTGGTGTGGGGAAAAAAAAATAGACACTTGGTGTCAGAAATGTTTAAAGTAGAGAAGAAACAGAAAAGAGTTTTGTTCTTTTACCATCTTTGTATGGTATCTTCCCAGGTGGCACTGGTAGAAAAAAAAGCTTGCCTGCCAACCATCTTTGTATAGTGCTCATTTGTATAGACTCGATTCGATGTTTCTTACCTAGACGATGTCACTTTTTTTTTGCCTCTAGTCTCACTGCCTTTCGCTTTTCACTCCAACTTCCACAAAGCAGCCAAGAGTTATCCTACTGAAGTTCAGTTCTGATGGTGAAAGTCACCATCAGCAAGGAGTTTAGGGCACCTTGTTGCTTAAAGAATGCAACACAGAGTTACTTACAGAGACCCTAAGCACAACATTCTATCAACAATTCCAATCCAACCTACTTTTCATTCTTTATTTTCCAAAACACTCAGGTTTCATGCAGTATGAAATTGACAATAGTGAATACGTCTCAGCTGCAAACATGCCCTGATTTTGAAAGATAAAGGTATAGCTGCTCTTCTCCATAAACTTGTATGTCTCTCTGGGTCCAATCCAGGGTTGAGAAGATCCCCTGAAGAAGGAAAGGCAACACACTCCAGTATTCTTGCCTGGAGAACTCCATGGACAGAGGAACCTGGCAGGCTGCAGCCCAGAGGGTCACAAAGAGCGGGACTCAACTGAGTGACTTTCACTTTTCACTGACCCAAATGGTCTTTGAAAGACTCGTGATAACAGGCCTCCAGATAGAAAAGGAATATCTGCAGCCAGTTTTTGATGAACAGTTATATATGTTGCATTAAAAAATAAAAAGTAGATCACTTAAAAATTATCTTAAAACAGTCATATCAGAGTAAAGTCAAGGATAGAAAGAAGAAATGATTATATTTAATTATCATCACAGCAAAAATGGTGTATTTTAATACCCAAACATGAATTTAGCCTTAAAACCAATAGCTTAGTTTGGACCTGAGCAACTAATAAACTTCAGTTCCTGGTAAGATTTATTTTAAATAAATTTTTCAAATCATCCGAATTGGCTACACTGGCTAAGAAACAGTTTATACTGTTGAGTAGAAAACAATAGTGTCTTCACTGGTTAAAAGACACCAGAAAAAAAAATTAGAGTATTTTTGTTTGTTAGCTTATTTGTATAATGTTCTGTTTTCTTCTCCCTGACCTTGGGTATTAGTGGGTCAGTCATGTCTGACTCTTTGTGACCTCATGGACTTTAGCCCACTAGGCTCTTCTGTCCATGGGATTTTGTAGGTAATAATACTGGAGTGGATTGATATTCCCTTCTCCAGGGGATCTTTCTGACCCAGGGATAGAACCCAGGTCTCCTGCATTGCAGGGAGATTCTTTACCTTCTGAGCCACCAGGGAAGCCCTCTCCCTGACCTTATATGCGCTCTAATCTTTGCTCCTTTTGGGTTTTCCCTCTAGAAGGCCCAGCTCTACAACAAACAACTCCACAACCTCAAACTTCGCACTTTTCTACTTCCTGCTCATAACTAAACCCAACTTCCTCTAACCTAACCTCTAATCTTCCTCTAACTAAACCTAATACCACTTCCCTTCTAGTAAAAGTTGCTTATTTTCTAGTTTCCCAAGAACCTCAGGATTGGCAGCATGTCCATGCTTCAGACACATATTGTCTATTCTCTGCCAACCCTGGACCTGCTGAGCTGACCCTGGACCTGCTAAGCTGCATGTTACCTGGCAAGACCACTCTCTAATTGTCATTGCTGAAGTCATCTGTCCACCTTCTGCACACTAGCTGAGCTTCCTTTTAGACACTGTCCACCAACCTCATACCTCCTACTTACTCTGACCCTGAGACTCTTCTCAAATGGCCTTAACTCCTACTCAAGGAGAATAAGCCATCAGGTTGAAATTATATAATTTCAGCTTCTCACACCAAAGCCGTAAACTCTCCCATCCTCTTCCCTCCTGTTTCAAAGCAGAGGTTGCCTCTTCCCATCAAAATCAATCCCTCCATCCAGGCTTTAACTCTTCTCTTCTAGATTTTTCTTCTCCAAAATTGTGTACAAAAGAATCTCAGTTTGCCTCTCTCTCTCCCCCCACCCCAAAATTCCCCTCTCCCTCTATGTCTCCTAGCTCCTTCCCACTAGCATTTAGCCATGCTCATGTCTCTGCAAACTTTTTTCTTTAAAAATCAAATACAGAATAAACCCTAGATAACCCCATAGTCTTTCCATCCACCATCCTATTTCCTTCTTTCTGGTGTTAATTTTTTTTTTTTTACTTTGGCTTCATTTTCTTCTCTTCCCCTCTTCACTTTAAACCTGGTTCCTGGGCTCACTGTCCCACTGACATTGCTCTCACCAAGGTCATCAATGTCGCTTGACACTACATCCATTGAAGGCATCTGAGATCTCAGCTAACTTAAAGACTTAGCACCTGCCAATTCAATGGAATGATCCCTTTTTTCTACATGAGGATCATCTCTTATGCAACTCTGTTCCTGTCTCATTTGTTGGCAATCTCTTCTCCTTAACCATTGACTACTGGGGTCGTGTTGGGAGGGCTTTATCTGAAATCTTTGCTCTTTTCTCTCTACACTCTCTTCACATCATCTGCCCCTATGACTTTGTAGTAGACATCAAGGGTGGTCTGCCGGTCCCCTCAAATCGCTTTTACCAGTCTGTGGGCCTCTCCCTTGGTTTGGGGTCTTTTTTCTTTCAGTGGCACCTCCAGTTTCCTTCAAGCTTTGGAGTTGGTTCTAACGCATTTTTGAGATGACTCTTAGGACGTAAGTGTCAAAGACACTGCTTCATGTTAAATGAGGTGAAGATACCAGGACAGTCTCATTAGAGTTCCAAGGAGAAGATCTAAAGGCTCCAAGATGTGGGCATTTTGGAATGGCCCTGTTATATAATACCTGAGAACCCATCTGGTGGTGGAGGAAGAAAGTAGCTAGGTCTGGTTCATAGGTGGGTCAGCTTGGTACGCTGGTACAAACTAAACACAGACTGCTGCTAGTCGCTCACACCCTGCATAACCCCGGACATTGCTGTCCTGAAACAGGCTGGAATAGCATGAAGGGACAACTAAGGTTACAGCCTGGAAATGACACCCAGTGAGGTCAGGGTGTTGCTTTCAGATGTAACATGTTATGCCAATGTTCATTACATGTTATTCTCTCTCCAATATGTAGAACGGATGAATCCAGGAACCAGGGTAGAATTAGAGTCTACTCACCCCTTTCCTAGTGACCTCTTGTCTCTTGGGAAATTTGCACTTCCAGGGACCTAGACAGACTTTAATTACCATCCCCATGCTGACAAATGCAAGCTCTATCATCTGAATCAAGATTGCTGGGAGAAATATCAACAACCTCAAATATGGAGAGGATACCACTCTAATGATAGAAAGAGAAGAACCAAAGAGCCTCTTGATGAGAGTGAAACAGAGTGAAAACATTGGCTTAAAACTCAGCATTCGAAAACTAAGATTATGGCATCTGGTGCTATCATTTCATGGCAAATAGATGGGGAAACAGGGACATATTTTATTTTCTTGGGCTCCAGTCACTGTGGATGGTGACTGCAGCTATGAAATTAAAAGACACTTTCTCCTTGGAAGAAAGCTATGACAAGCCTAGACAGCATATTAAAAAGCAGAGACATCATTTTGCTGATAAAGGTCCATATAGTCAAAGCTATGATCTTTCCAGTAGTCATGTATGGATGTGAGAGTTGGGCCATAAAGAAGGCTAAGCACTGAAGAATTGATGCTTTCACACTGTGGTGTTGGAGAAGACTCTTGAGAGTCCCTTGGACTGCAAGGAGATCCACCCAGTCCATCCTAAAGGAAATAAACCCTGAATAGTGACTGGAAGGACTGATGCTAAAGCTGAAGCTCCAATATTTTGGCCACCTGATGTGAAGAGCTGACTCACTGAAAAAGACCCTGATGCTGGGAAAGATTGAGGGCAGGAGGAGAAGGGGACAACAGAGGATGAGATGGTTGGATGGCATCACTGACTCAATGGACATGAGTCTGAGCAGACTCCAGGAGATACTGAAGGACAGGGAAGCCTGGCGGGTTGAAGTTCATGGGGCCACAAAGAGTTGGACACGACTGAGTGACTGAACAACAACAATCATCTGACCCATAGTTTTCTTATGAGCTCCAAATCTGAATACAGAACCACCTGTCTGATTTTCAAATTAGATACTACAGAGTCACCTGAAACCTAGTATGTCCAGAACTGAACTTATCTCTCCGTTCCTGCAGGATGTCACTGCAAGTGAACAGTGCTGGCATCAACTCAGGAGCTCAAGCCTGAAATCTGCAGTCTTTAAAATCTCTCATTTCTGTATCCACCATATCCAAAGCAATGATCAAGTTTTGCCAATTCTATCTCCTACCCCCCAAGGTCAAACTGCATCTTTCTGAGTCAGATCATTGGAACAGCCACATGGTGGCAGCCTCTATGACGACCCCCAGGGACTCCCACCCGCTGCTATTCATACTGTGGTATGGCCCTCTCGCCCTCCACCTCTAATAGAACACAGTGAACACGATGGGATTTGACTGCTGAGAGGGTGACAAGATTACTCAAGCTTTCATTTCCTTCTCATTCTCTCACTTGCTGGTTCTGAAGGAATCCAGCTGCCGCTGTGCTGAGAGCCGCCCCGCAGAGACCTGGATGGCACAGAACTGAACAGAAGCCTCCAACAACAACTATCACACAAGGACCAGAAGTCCCCAGTCCAATAGTCCCAGAGGAGCTGATTCTGGTCAACAGCCACATGAGTGAGCATGGATGTGGCCCTCCCTCCCATTGGCCTGAGACATGGCATCGTCCTGGCAGACACCTGGGCTGTAGCCCTGTGAGGTCTCAACCAGTGTCTCTAGGCAAGCCGGGCCAGGATCCCAACCCACGAACGATGAGGGTGTTTGCTGTAAGCTGCTAAGCTTTGGAGGGATTTGTGATACAGTAACAGTAACTCGGAGAAGGCAATGGCACCCCACTCCAGTACTCTTGCCTGGAAAATCCCATGGACAGAGGAGCCTGGTAGGCTGCAGACCATGGGGTCGTGAGAAGTCGGACATGACTGAGCGACTTCACTTTCACTTTTCACTTTCATGCATTGGAGAAGGAAATGGCAATCCACTCCAGTGTTCTTGCCTGGAGAATCCCAGGGACGGGGGAGCCTGGTGGGCCGCCGTCTATGGGGTTGCACAGAGTCGGACACGACTGAAGCGACTTAGCAACAGTAACTCAGTTGGTAAAGAATCCGCCTACAATGCAGGAGACCCTGGTTGGATTCCTCGGTTGGGAAGAGCCCCTGGAGAAGGGATAGGCTACCCACTCCTGTATTCTTGGGCTTCTCTTGTGGCTCAGCTGGTAAAGTATCCACCTGCAATGCAGGAGACCTGGGTTCAATGCTTGGGTTGGGAAGATCCCCTGGAGAAGGGAAAGGCTACCCACTCCAGTATTCTGGCCTGGAGAATTCCATGGACTGTATAGCCCATGGGGTTGCAAAGAGTCTGACACGACTGAGCGACTTTCACTTTCAACAGGTTGAACACAGTCACCTTACTGGTGTCCGCCTGTGCATTCATTCTTACCTTCTCTAATCAATCTCCCCACTGAAGCCGAAGTCCCACTTTACAAGTGAAAACTACAGTTGTGTTGCTTTCTTTATAAACCCCCAAATTGCCTACTACTGTTGGGATTAAGGCCAAAAATCTTTACTCTGCCCTTTGAGGCCCCCGTGATCTGGCTCTAGCTGGCTTTTTTCTTTTTTTGGTCTCATTTCACATCCCTTTTCCCATCCACTCACCCTGATCTAACCCCTCAGGCCTTCTTCCAGATTGTTGGGGTTGTTGCTGTTTTGTCTTTAACAAGCAACGTTTCTTCCTCCTTTCTGTACATTGTTCCCTCCGTCTGAAACATGCACCCCTGTTCTTTGCCTGCTCACTGCCACCCTGCTCTCAGATCGCCTCAGACGTCACCTCCCCCAGAAGGCTTTACTGATTCCATCTCAGGCTAAGTTGAGCATTGCCCGTGACACATTCCCATAATACATCACCCCAACATGACAAGGGACATTTGTCATCATTTGTTCTGCCTGCCTCTCCTGCCAAACTGCAAACGCCCTGAGGGCAGAGAAGATAACTCCGTTGTTCACGTCCTCATCACCAGGGCTCACACAGGGTCTGGTACACGGCAACAACTGAATAAATTGATTATTCGTGAAGGGAAGCAACGGACCAACGAATTGAGAAAAATATATCATCTTACAGCATGACAAAATATGGTCGATTATTTCAAACTACCTTAAACACGAGGAAGCACACCAAAAAGCATCCCATGCTTTACGTGCCAAATGTCTGAGATTGACTGCTCATGAGAAAGCCTTTACAACCTAGGATATGAAAGCAGTGCGAATCAATCAGATTTTAGACATTCAAGTGCATATGTTTGTCCAAGTGCTCTTTCTCTCCATAAACGTTTATTGAATGTCTGCTTTCTGATGGGAAATTTTCTAAGCTGAGAACAGAGACGGTAATGAGTTTCTTGCCTGAGTAACTGGATGAATGGAGGTGATGGTAACCAAGATGGGAAAAACTAGGGAGGGACAGGTTATGACAAAAGTAACAATTCTTTTAATGAATTAAAAGCATTATAAAAGCTTCAGTTCCATTCAGTCACTCAGTCGTATCTGACTGAACCCATGAATCGCAGCACGCCAGGCCTCCCTGTCCATCACCAACTCCCAGAGTTCACCCAAACTCATGTCCATCGAGTCAGTGATGCCATCCAGCCATCTCATCCTCTGTTGTCCCCTTTTCCTCCTGCCCCCAATCCCTCCCAGAATCAGGGTCTTTTCCAATGAGTCAACTCTTCACATGAGGTGGCCAAAGTATTAGAGTTTCAGCTTCAGCATCAGTCCTTCCAATGAACACCCAGGACTGTTCTTCTTTAGGATGGACTGGGTGGATCTCCTTGCAGTCCAAGGGACTCTCAAGAGTCTTCTCCAACACCACAGTTCAAAAGCATCAATTCTTTGGCGCTCAGCTTTCTTCACAGTCCAACTCTCACATCCATACATGACCACAGGAAAAACCATAGCCTTGACTAGACAGACCTTTGTTGGCAAAGTAATACCTCTGCTTTTCAATATGCTATCTAGGTTGGTCATAACTTTCCTTCCAAGGAGTAAGCGTCTTTTAATTTCACGGCTGCAATCACCATCTGCAGTGATTTTGGAGCCCCAAAAAATAAAGTCTGACACTGTTTCCACTGTTTCCCCATCTATTTCCCATGAAGTGATGGGACCAGATGCCATGATCTTCGTTTTCTGAATGTTGAGCTTTAAGCCAACTTTTTCACTCTCCTCTTTCATCAAGAGGCTTTTTAGTTCCTCTTCACTTTCTGCCATAATGGTGGTGTCATATGCATGCTGCTGCTGCTGCTAAGTCGCTTCGGTCGTGTCTGACTCTGTGCGACCCCATAGACTGCAGCCCATCAGGCTCCCCCGTCCCTGGGATTCTCCAGGCAAGAACACTGGAGTGGGTTGCCATTGCCTTCTCCAATGCATGAAAGTGAAAAGTGAAAGTGAAGTTACGCAGTCATGTCCAGCCCTCAGCGACCCCATGGACTGCAGCCTTCCAGGCTCCTCCATCCATGGGATTTTCCAGGCAAGAGTACTAGAGTGGGGTGCCATTGCCTTCTCCATCATATGCATATGTGAGATTATTGATATTTCTCCCGGCAATCTTGATTCCAGCTTGTGCTCCTTCCAGCCCAGCGTTTCTCATGATGTACTCTGCATATAAGTTAAATAAGCAGGGTGACAATATACAGCCTTGACGTACTCCTTTTCCTGTTTGGAACCAGTCTGTTGCTCCATGTCCAGTTCTAACTGTTGCTTTCACTTTCACTACATGACTATTCACTTGTCAAAATTAATAGAAATTTTCACCAAATGGGGTGAACTCTACTGCAATTTCTTTTTAAATTATGAGGAACATACAGCATGTCCCAAGACATACTGCAGCATGCACTTACGGCAGTGAAAGGGTAGATCCAAAAGCAATGACATCCGAGGAATAAGCCTGTCAAAAGAGACAAAGAGCTGTACTCTGAAAACTATTAGGACAATGATGAAAGAAACTGAAGATAACATAAAGAGATGGAAAGATACACCACGTCCTTGGACTGGAAGAATCCATGTTGTTAAAATGACAATGCTACCCAAGGCAATCTATAGATTCAATGCAATGCCTATCAAATTATCAACACTATTTTTCACATAACTAAAATTTGTATGCAACCACAGAAGACCTCAAATAGTCAAACAATCTTGAAAAAGAACAGAGCTAGAGGAATCATACTCCATGACTTCATAACAGATTACAAAGTTTGACTTGATTACCATATAGTAATCAAACAGTATTACGGGGAGCTGCCCGTGAGAACAGGGTCCTTTATCTAAAGGACACATTTCTGGGACCTGCCTCAATCCTTGAGGGTTTGCTTGCAAACATAGCTCTCTGCCCCGCCACCCCAGAGATTAGGCGCTTATATACTGCAGGCACCTGGAGTTCTGTGCAAACTTCTCATGCACAGGGAAATGTTATCTGGTGTAAGAAATAATAACAGAGTGCCATTCCCATGCTCTCAAGATTTCTTGTGACTGTTTGTAAGATGTATAGGTCAACAAAGAAAATGTTAACTGTCTTGTCTTTCTCACGCTCTTCTGTATAAATATAAGATGCTGAATAAAGTTGGTGTCAGACTGCGTCCCTTCGTGGAGATGTGTCTGAACCTCTCGACCCCATCTTTGTTGTAGATTTCTCTTGCTTTAGTTTCCTTTCTCAGCCCCGCCGTGCACGTTCTTGGGACCTGATTGACTTTGCCGGCTGGCACCGGCAGGTGGCGCCCGAACAGGGACTCGGGAATCGGAGCGCGACGATGGCCGCTGCCCGCCAAGATTGAAGTAAGTGACAAGGAATTCCTAATTAATTAAAGTAAAAGGGCAGGGAGTGTTACTGTCGAGAGTAATAAATCATGGGACAAGGCAATAGCCGCCAGTTATTTGTACATATGTTGAAAACTATGTTAAAAGGTAGGGGAATTCATGTAAATAAGTTACAGCTAGAGAAGTTTTTACTTTTTATAGAGGAGGTTTGTCCCTGGTTTCCAGAGGAAGGAACAGTTAGTCTGGAAACTTGGAAAAAGGTAGGAAAACAATTGCAGACATATTATTCCTTACATGGTCCCAATCGTGTTCCTGTGGATGCTTTTTCTTTGTGGACTCTCATAAGAGACTGTCTGGATCCTGAACATGAGGGGCATAAAATTCAAACGGCTGTCAGGGATTCCACAGGACCCGAAGTTGCAGAGCCTTCTGCCCCTCCACCTGAGCCGCTTTATGCTGTGCCTGAGGGAACAGCTTGTAAGGCTGGAGGGAGTGATGATGTGTTAAGCTCTGATGAACAGGAAGAGTTAAATGAACAAGCGGCTCAGTACCATAGAGAGGATATGCCTTGGGAAATGATGGTTAACATGCAATCCCCCTCGGGAAAAGGGGAATTAAAGCATTCAGGGCTTTCTGAAGAACAGCTGGAGAATCTAATTCAGAAGATTGTTATAGCAGTAAAGAAGGATGCATAGGGAGACTCCCACTCCAGCCAGCCTGTGCCTCCAGCATATCCTCCCTCGGTTCTTGCTGGACTCGATCCACCTCCGCCTTTCATAGAACCGCGAGAGCTTATATCTACCCCTGCTTCTTTGCCCAGTGAAAACATAAAAATGAGAAGTGAGATATTATTATCTCCTCTTCAACAAGCGATTAAGCGAGCTAATGAAGAAGGAGAACATATTACCGGGTTTTCAGGAATCTATCCAGTATTTGAAAATGCTCAACAGCAGAGGTATTATGAATCTCTGCCCTTTAAGCAACTTAAAGAGTTAAAAATGGCTTGGGCACAATACAGCCCGACTGCGCCATTTACTCAGGCTATTATAGAGGCTTTAGGAAATCAAAATCTGCCACCTAATGATTGCAAACAGGTTGCTCGGGCTTGTTTATCTGGAGGAGATTATTTACTATGGAAATCTGAGTTTGCTGAGCAGTGTGGGATCACAGCTGATATCAATCGGCGACAGGGACTGAACACCACTTATGAAATGATGGTGGGAGGGGGAGATTATCGAGACACTAATAGTCAACTTAATTATTTGCCTGGAGCCTACCCTCAGATTAGTGCTGCGGCTCTACGAGCATGGAAAAAGCTTCCAAATTCTGATAAAAAGACTGAAGATGTATCTAAAATTCGCCAGGGGCCAGATGAACCATATCAGGATTTTGTTGCCCGCCTGCTTGAGGCAATTGGTAAAGTGATAGGGGATGAGCAGGCGGGGATGGTGTTGGCTAAACAGCTTGCTTATGAGAATGCCAATTCGCCTTGTCAAGCTGCCTTGAGACCTTACAGAAAAAAGGGAGGCTTATCCGATTATGTACGGATTTGTGCCGATATCGGCCCTTCGTACGTTCAAGACATAACTTTGGCCGCAGCATTACAAAAAAAGACAGTCAAAAAAGTACTGTATCAACAACAAAAGCGAGATAAGGGATAAAATTGTGCAATTTGCTCACTATCACCAATTTCTCTTCCCAAAAATTATTGTTTCTCAGCCCCTTGCTGACGCCCTAACTGTATTTACTGATGGCTCTTCTAATGGAATAGCTAGTTTGATTATACAGGACAATACCACCACCTGGCGTACTAATTATAAGTCTGCTCAAGAAGTAGAACTATTTGCCTTTTTTCAGGCTCTATTACAAATCTCTGCTCCATTTAATTTATATTCAGACAGTCAATATATCATAAGAGCCTTAAAAAGTATTGAGACTGTTCCATTTATTGGTACCCTGAATTCTACTATTCAAACTCTTTTTCATGATATACAACATTTAATTTGTTCCAGAGTTAATAAATGCTATTTTGGTCATATTCGTGCTCACTCTGGACTTCCTGGACCTTTAGCATGAGGCAATGCTTTGGCTGACGAAGCTACACGTATGATATTTCCTTCATTGGAACAAATGGCAAAGACTTCTCACAGCTTACACCATCAAAACAGTAATAGCTTGAGACTTCAGTTTGGCATTACTCGAGAAGCTGCCAGACAGATTGTTAAGCAATGTCAAACATGTCCTCAATTTTTTAGCGTCCCCCATTATGGAGTTAATCCCCGAGGATTGTTGCCAAACAACATATGGCAAATGGATGTTACCCATATTCCTGAATTTGGTAAACAAAAATTTGTTCATGTTACTATTGACACCTTCTCCGGCTTTTTACATGCCTCTCTACAATCTGGAGAAGCTAGCAAACATTGTATAGCTCATTGCATTAAATGTTTTGCTGTTATGGGAACCCCTAAGACCATAAAAACAGACAATGGTCCAGGATACACTGGAAAAAATTTTCAACTATTTTGTACACAATTGTCTATCTCACATAAAACGGGTATCCCTTATAATCCTCAAGGTCAAGGAATCATTGAACGGGCACATCAAACTCAAACACCAATTGCAAAAAGTAAAGAAGGGGGAATTGTATCTCAATACCCCCTCCAACTCTCTAAACCATGCTTTATTTGTTCTAAATTTTTTACAATTGGATATAAGTGGCCGTTCAGCAGCACAGGGATTTTGGAATTTTGATGCGCAAACAATAAGACCTAAAGTCTTTTGGAAAGACCCACTTGTGGGAAAATGGTATGGACCAGATCCTGTACTAATCTGGGGAAGAGGGCATGTTTGTGTTTTCCCACAGGATGCCGAAGCGCCACGCTGGCTGCCGGAAAGGTTGGTACGCACGGCGGAGACGATCTCTAGTAAACCAGATGAAGAGATTGGCGATTCAAGAGCATGATGAATTACCATCTCGGCAACAACTTCAGGCATTGATGCAAGAGACACAGAATCGTGTTGCTGTGCAGGGCGATCCAATATCGCCTTTAAGCTTCCTGATAACCTTATTAATTATCTTAAATCAGATTAATACTACACATTCTAAAGAATATTCGAATGCTTACTGGGCTTATTTTCCCGATCCTCCCCTTCTCCAACCGGTGGGCTGGGAGGGTCGGTCCATTCCCATATACACTAATGATACTGTAGCTTTGGGTGGTTTTTCAGATAAACATATTATTCCTAATCAAGTTAATTTCTCTTATCATGGAGTGTTTGATCGTTTACCTATCTGTCTGTCTAGATATTTTAATTCAACAGGATGTCTTTTTGTTGGGGAGTCAGGATATGCTGATCATGACAGTGGTTGGAGCCTATATATTCCTGGAGTAACAAAAGAATCTGGAACTCCTCAACGTCGTAATGGAACTGGTCCTTCAGATATCCCTTTCTGCGACTTTGGAACAAGCGGAAGAGTCACTGCTGCACCATGGAAACTGTGTCGAGATGGAACTGCTATGGTTTATAACATATTTGGGACAAATGAGTCATTGTGGAACTGGTCTCCAGACTCGGCCCAAAACCCTGGACCTCAGGACAATAGAAACTTTGCATCCCGTATTTGGAATTTAGGCGGCTCTAAAGTGTTCCAAACAGAAATCTGGAAATTAGCTGCTGCCCTTGGATGTGAGGGTTCCTACCTTCAGGTGGGATTGAAAGTGAGACATGGTTATTTATGGAATCTCACCATGAGGTACCCTCGTGCATGTGTGCCTCACCCTTATGCTTTACTAGTAGGATCTGTAAAAATACAACCTGGGTTACGAAATTATGATGTAACTTGTAACAATTGTACCTTAACTAACTGCATTAGGGAAATTGCTAATCAAACTAGGGTTTTAGTCTTAAGACAGCCTGCTTTTGTTATGGTTCCTGTAAAGATTAATGGGTATGATGAAAGAGGACTTAAACTTTGGAGAGAAGTAGAGGGTGCTTTAATGTGTTATTGCAGGGGAATAGGGTTAATAATTCTGGGATTTGTAGCTTTGGTAACCCTTATTGCTTCCTCGATTACTGCAGCCCTGACCCTGGCACACTCAGTGCAAACTGCAACTTTTGTTAATAATCTGGCACAAAATGTATTCGTTACCCTGGGTACTCAAGAAAATATTGACAAAAAGCTAGAAGATCGATTGAATGCCCTTTATGATGTTGTAAAATTTTTAGGTGAAGAGGTTCAAAGTATAAAGTTGAGATTACGGGTACAATGTCATGCTGATTTTCGATGGATCTGTGTTACCTCCCAAAAATATAATGGTAGTATAACTGCTTGGGATAAGGTGAAAGCTCATTTAGAAGGTATTTGGCATAATGAAAATATTTCCTTAGATTTGCTGCATCTACATCAGGAAATAATGAACATTGAAAATGCGCCTAGACCTGATTTGGATGTTGCAAAAAGAGCTGAGTCTTTTGTTAAAGAACTTTTTCGACATGTACCTACCGTCAATAGTATATGGTACTTGGGAGCAGCCATAGGAGAACTATTCTTAATAATTTTAACTTTTATTTCTTGCACCTTGTTTAATTAAAAAACTGATTGATGATCTATGGATGATAAAGGCTTCCATCTATGGAAATGGTCTGCAGTTAAAAGAACATAAGCGTGCGCCTATATAAAAAGAAAGGGGGAGATGCGGGGAGCTGCCCGTGAGAACAGGGTCCTTTATCTAAAGGACACAGCTCTGGGAGCTGCCTCAGTCCTTGAGGGTTTGCTTGCAAACATAGCTCTCTGTCCCACCACCCCAGAGATTAGGCGCTTATTTACTGCAGGCACCTGGAGTTCTGTGCAAACTTCTCACGCACAGAGAAATGTTATCTGGTGTAAGAAATAATAACAGGGTGCCATTCCCATGCTCTCAAGATTTCTTGTGACTGTTTGTAAGATGTATAGGTCAACAAAGAAAATGTTAACTGTCTTGTCTTTCTCACACTCTTCTGTATAAATATAAGATGCTGAATAAAGTTGGTGTCAGACTGCGTCCCTTCGTGGAGACGTGTCTGAACCTCTCGACCCCATCTTTGTTGTCGATTTCTCTTGCTTTAGTTTCCTTTCTCAGCCCCGCCGTGCACATTCTTGGGACCTGATCGACTTTGCTGGCTGGCACCGGCACTGTATGGTCCTGGCACACACACACACAAAACCAGATACATAGACCAATGGAACAGGATAGACAGCCTAGAAATAAACCCACAGCCTTGTGGTCAACTGATCTACAACAAAGGAGGCAAGAATATAAAGAGAGAAGAGACCGTCTTTTCAATAAAGTGGTGTTGGGAAAACTGGACACCACATGTAAAAGAAAGAATTAGAACACTCTAAAACTATACACAAAAATAAACTCAAATTGGATCAAAGACCTAAATGTAAGACTGGATACTATAAAACTCCTGCTGCTGCTAAGTCACTTCAGTCGTGTCCGACTCTGTGTGACCCCATAGACGGCAGCCCATCAGGCTCCCCTGTCCCTGGGATTCTCCAGGCAAGAACACTGGAGTGGGTTGCCATTGCCTTCTCCAATGCATGAAAGTGAAAAGTGAAAGTGAAGTCATTCAGTCATGTCTGACTCTTAGCAACCCCATGGACTGCAGCCTACCAGGCTCCTCTGTCCATGGGATTTTCCAGGCAAGAGTACTGGAGTGGGGTGCCATTGCCTTCTCCAATAAAACTAGAGGAAAACATAGGCAAATACTCTTTAACGTAAATTGCAGCAATATTTTTTGAATACATCTCCTAGAGTAATGGAAATAAAAACAAATGGGATCTAATTAAACTTAAAAGCTTTGCATAAAGGAAACCATAAACAAAATTAAAGACAATCCGTGGAAGGGGAGAAAATATTCACAAATGATGTGACCAAAATGGGATTAATTTCCAAAATATATAAACAGCTCATTCAGCTCAATATTAAAAAACAAACAACCCAGTCCAAAAAAATGAACAAAAGACCTAAATAGACATTTCTCTAAGAAGACAGACAGATGCTCTTATATGTACATGAAAAGATGCTCAAATTGCTATTAAAGAAATGCAGATCAAAACTACAATGAGGTATCACTTCACCCTATCAGAATGGTCATCATCAAAAAGTCTACAAATAATAAATGTCAGAGAGGGTATGGAGAAAAGGTAACCCTCCTACACCATTGGTGGGAATGTAAATTGGTGCATCCACTGTGGAAAGTTCTTTGAAAAACTAAAAATAGAGTTATCATATGATCCAGCAATCCCACTCCTGGGCGTATACCTAGAAAAAAAATGAAAACTCTAATTTGAAAAAATACATGCACCCTAACATTCATAGCAGCACTATTTATAAGAGCCAAGACAGGAAAGGTACCTAACTGTCCATCGACAGATGAATGGATAAAGAAGATGTGGTGTGCACACACACACATATATATGTGAAAGGCACTCAGTCATGTCTGACTCCTTGTGACCCCATGGACTGCAGCCTGCCAGGCTCCTCAGTCCATGGAATTCTCCAGGCCAGAATACTGGAGTGGGTAGCTGTTGCCTTCTCCAGGGGAACTTCCTGACCCAGGAATTGAACCAGTGTCTCCTGCATTGCAGGCAGATTCTTTACCAGCTGAGCTACCCAGGAAGTGCGCACACATGCACGCACATACGCACACACACACACACTCACACACACAATGGAATATTATGTCTGCTGTTGCTACTCAGTCACTAAGTTGTGTCAACTCTTTGCAACCCCTTCCTGCCAGGTTCCCCTGCTCATGGGATTTCCTTAATACAAGAGTGTGTTGCATTTCCTCCTCCAGGGGATCTTCCTGACCCAGGGATTGAACTCAAGTCTTCTGCTTTGAAAGGTGGATTCTTTACTACCAAGTTACCTGGGAAGTCCACAATGGAATATTACTCAGCCATAAAAAGAATGCAATAGCGCTATTTTGCAGCAACATGGATGGACCTAGAGATTGTTATACTAAGTGAAGTAACTGGAACAAAGACAAATAGCATATGGTATCACTTATAAGTGGAATCTTAAAAAATGATACAGATGAACTTATTTGCAAAGCAGAAATAGACTTACAGACATAGAAAACAAACTTATGGTTACCAAAGGGGAAAGGCCAAGAGGGATAAATTAGGAGTTTAACATTATCAGATACACACTACTATATATAAAACATACAATCAGTAAGGATCTACTGTATAGCACAAGGAACTATATTTAATATCTAATAATAACCTGTAATGAAAATAATCTGAAAAAGTAAATATACACACACACATACATAACTTAATTATTTTGTGGTACATTTGAAACACAGTGCTATAAACCAACTGTACTTCAATTTAAAAAAAGAGTGATGATCATGAAACCCAATGCTAAGTCAAAAGTCCCAAATAAACCCAGAATCAATATACAGTCTCACTCATCCCACGGCCCTTTTTCTTGGCAAATTGGCATCAATAAAATAGTGCAGTCTAGGAAATCATCCAAGACTTATTAAGCAAGCACAGATTAAAGACTACTCAGTTTAAGAACCTAAAAGAGGGAAAGGAAAATTAATATAAATCAAGAGGTGACTGAAGCTTTCTGAAACCATGGTGGGGGTGGGGGGTGGAGGCAATAATACTGGGAAGACTCATTGTTAGACACCATTTCCTATAGCACTAGCAGACTGATTAAAAGGGAGCCGTCTACATTCTAAACTGGAAATGAAAGCGGTGTGCAAAAGACAAAGTACACGCTCGCACACATAAGCACATCAAGCCCATGAAAAGCAGCAGAACTGAAGGCAAACCCTCACCCCATTCATCTGTGTTGAAATGCTGACCTCTTGTGTCGAAGAGACGTTGCATCCTGTGATTCCACGCTTAACCACTTGAAGTGGTTTTTCAGAGGTTTGTGTTAAGAGAAAATGAAAGAACCAATGCAAACAAATCTCAAATATAATCCAGCCTGAGAAACTGTGCTTGACACAGAAATTATGTCTGCTCTGCCTCTCACTTCAGTGTGCCTGCCATCCACTTTCCAGGTATTAGTCCCTTATTCCAGTCCCAAGAAATACACTCAACAAAAAGCAAATTAAGCCAGCATATCCCCACAAACCCCAACAAAAATAAATGAGGACATAAAGGAAAAGGAGACTATGTTTCATATCTCATTAGATCATGGTCCAATTGTCAGAATATTAATTCCATCTACCTGATTCTCATTCATTCTAATCTGAATTCTCTTCATGACATATGAGCCACTGCTTGCTTTCGTAGTTAATAAGTGATTTCCTTCTCACGCCATTTGATTGATACTCGTGTTTGGCCCTGGATGAATAATAAGATTAATACTCAAAAAAGCTAACTATTAGCTAATCAGAAAAAAATTCGTATTGGGAGAAATTTTCAACTGTTCCATATTGCTCATATATGCAATACATTTTAGCACTAACTATATACCAGGCTATACAAGAGAGGAGCTTCCCAGGTGCCTCAAGGGGTAAAGAATCCACCTGCCAATGCAGGAGACGTGGGTTCGATCCCTGGGTTGGGAAAAGCCCCTGGAGTAGGAAATGGTGACTGAACAACACTAGTTCTATCAAGGTCACAAGGGTAAATATAAAGTGATAATCCATGTAGGAGCTTTAATCCAAGTTCTTCAGCGATCAGTTCATTCAGCACATATGTATTGAACCTGGGTTCATCCAGGTGCTGGGATGGCTGATCAAACCTAAAGCATCATCACCTGTACACCACACCACTGCTTCTGAACCACTAAGAAAAGTAATGTCAGTTGAACTGTGCTGCAATGCCTGAAACAATCTAGTGACGCTGACATTTATCCCATGTATTCTCAGGGATCTCGCAATGTTTTTCTGCTTTCAACTGCAACACTTTTCAAGTTATGGTCATATTTGTGTATCACAATAGCAAAATGAAATCTGGTTTTATTCATATAGCCTCTTCACATAGGCTCTATGAAGCCATGGTTGTTGTTTTAAAAGGAAATACAGGAAAGGGGAGAGCTGATCTGTATTAACATCACTATTTTGAAACTAAAGAATATTTTAACTCCCTCTAATCAAAAAATGTAGAAAGGACCTGATTCAGAATTCAGAACTTTTAACTAAAAAGCTTCGTTTTTTTTTTAAATGAATAAACTGTCCTTACTTTCACATTTTTCAATGGATCAAGAATTCATTTTGGCCAGATGTCCGTTCTGTGAGGACCATTTAGAGAACTGCAATGGAGAACTGAGGTCTTCAATTTTTTTTGCTTATGTATCCCCCAAAGGAATTTTTAAATTTCTATGTATGCCTTATTTTTGAGAGTAACATTTTCACCATCATTTAAATGGCTGTTATAAATGTTACTATTTTAAAAGTATCTTAATCTCATAGCTTTTTAGAAGTACAGAATTGCTATCATTCTTCTCATAACAAAATATTTGCTTCAATACCAACTGTAGGACCTAATGTCCTGTTCCCATGCTTTTCTTCATACACAATCACTTCTGGTTAGGTGCTCAGTCACAAGATCATCATTTTAAAAACATTTTAAGCCACAATGAAATCCACTCAGGCAGTACCAAAACACGTGCAAATAACTTGAACAACTAAGACTGGATTTGCACTATGACCGACAACGCCTATGAAATACATGTCAGTTTCAGAAATGCAAAAATGAGGGAAATGTGCACCTTAGGACTGAGAAGCACGGCGGCCTGACCTCAGTGCAAGGGAGCCGTGTGGGCAGCCAGGAGGGAAGAGCTGTTCTAGCTTGAGACAGAGAATTAAATTCAAACTCATTTATGAGATAGGCTGCCTCTCCACTTTGGAACTAGGATCCATGCCCACATAACCTCCAACAGGGGCCTGGCTGCAGATGGACACCGCATCTCCTCTCCTCTGGACAGGGGTTCATCCCAGTGCGATCGCCAGACCTGCAGCCTCGGGCTCTGGTAAGCGTCTCACATTCCAGCACAGACCTGCTGAATCAGAAGATGTTGGGGTGGGCCCCGCATGCTGTTGGTTCAACAAGTCCTCCAGGTGATTTCCATGCAAGTGAAAGTTTGAGAACCACTGCCTCAGGGGAACTCCAAAGATAAAAAGGCAAAGGAAGTTATCCTGCTTATTTCCTTTCTGTTATCCTATGGGTTTGTGGTTTTATGTAAATGTCCAGTCTTCTCAGATGTCCCCAGAGGAGTGAAGGAGCAAGGCTCTGTTCCTACTTGAGCCAAGATGTCCAGGGGGACACATCCGGAGGCTACCCTGGTGGCAACAGCAGCAGCAGTGAGAATCCCCAAGAGGAAGGAGACTTATGGAGAATAAGAGCCATAGGCTCAACGTGATCTCACTTGGAGAGCTGTACACCACCAATGCTGGGAAAGACTGAAGGCGGGAGGAGAAGGGGATGACAGAGGATGAGATGGTTGGATGGCATCACCGACTCAATGGACATGAATTTGAGTAAACTCCAGGAGTTGGTGATGAACAGGGAGGACTTGGCGTGCTGTGGTCCACGGGGTCACGAAGAGTCAGACACGACTGAGCGGCTAAACTGAACTGAACTGAACCCCCAGTTGTTAAACATTGAGGTTTTAATAGGGTTTAGTTCATTTTACCGAGGTATTGTTTTCTGAGCTGAAGGTGGGCTTCAGCTTGGAGCTAGGGGAAGGTATTGTTGTTGTTCCACCATCACTCAGTCGTGTCCGACTTTGTGACCCCATGGACTGCAGCACGCCAGGCTTCCCTGTCCTTCCCTATCTCCCAGAGTTTGCTCAAACGCATGTCCGTTGAGTCAGTGATGTCATCCAACCATCTCATCCTCTGAAGCCCCCTTCTCCTCCTGCCTTCAATCTTTCCCAGCATCAGGGTTTTTCCAAAGAGTCAGCTATTCCCACCAGGTGGCCAAAGTATTGGAGCTTCAGCATTAGCACCACTCAAGCACAATGTGAGAATGTTTTCCTACACTCTTTTCAGTTGTTCTATACTCTTCATTACATCTAAAGAAAGTCTCCATTTAGTGTCTTTAACTCTCTACAAAAAAGAGAGACCAAAAGATAGAAATCCTTAGGCTCAAGTGCCTTGGTAGGCTCCTGTTTCTAGCTGGAACTCAATAATATTTTCTTGTTTTCACCATTATTTCTTTTCATGGTTACCTTCTATTGTGGCAGGTAATTCTGGTCTTTCATCTGAGGTCATTATCTAAAAGTTCCACTTAAGGAAAGTTTATTTAAGTGAGAGATGCATCATTTTAAAGAACAACATAAAGTCATAGTAGAGGTAGTCTGAGGATATGGTATGTAAATGGAACCACTATATTAAGGAAGACTGTGGGTTGTTATTCTGGCGCTTACACTAATGAGAACTCAAATTCAGCTCCTCTCCTCAAAGTGAAAGTTGTTATCCCTAATTCAACCTTCAGGCTGGCTTTCAGAAAAGCCACGTTGAGCTTAATCAACTGTTACAACAGTTGATTTAAACAAACAAACAAAACAAAACAGAGTCAGACAGAAAGTCATTCTACAAAAGGAGATTGTAACCAAAATTTTTAGGATCACATTTTTATGATAAAAATGTGAATTATGGTAATGTATCTATTCCAATGACAAGGGGATGAGTAAGATACAAACTCTTCATTACTGGTGACAATTAAAATGCAAATAATTCGCACTGAGAATCATGATTATTTACATGCTATGAACAAAGTATTCTTTTGTATGTAATAGTTTAGGCAGTAGGGTTTAACAAAAATACAGTTTTATTAATCCTAGGGCCAGAATTTCTCTACTACACTGTTTTAATTTTTTCCATGTAAATACATCTCAAGTACACTCACTAATGCTCCCCTCAGCATATGTGGTGATGGTAACACTTAGATATAAATTACTGACTACTCAGTTAATTTCCATTATTTTGCATAAGGCTCAGCATATAGAGTTACAGCTGTAATATAAGTTAATTTCTAATCAGAAAATCATCATAGCATTTTCTTTGTAGAGCTTGGAACCAAATCTGATATGATTACTGGTTGGGAGGATATGAAAGTTTCCTGTAAAATAAAGTAAGCGATAAGAAAAGAGGACAGTCACATCCTCCTTGGAAGGGAGAATGCTTCCATGAGGGCAAAGCTTATGCAACCAGAACTCTCTTGGCAACCAAAGATGCTTTGACTGGATTCTACTCTTTGGCCATTTCTCCTTCTGGGATCCAATAGCCACCTGAGTAAATAAACACACCATGAGTGTTACTGGATTTCAGAGTCTATTTGGAGCCAACAGGCTGATTCAATCCTTACTGACAATCCACATTCAAGAGATTCAAAGCCAGGATCATTGAGTTACTAAGCCATTAAAAATTAACAGAAATAAAAATTGAAGCAGACTGGTATAACTTGGAACAAAGATGAAAAACATGGTAACCACCAGGGGGAGGTGAGGGCAAAAGGAACCAGTGGTTTTCGGCATCAAGTTCCTTCCACAAAGAGACCTGAGTTGAAAGGGAACTGTTAGCCAGAGGACCTTCAAGATAAAAGTGGGCTCCTGCAGAATATGTTCCAGGTCCTGGGAGACAGCAGCACAAATTAGATAATATTGTGTCCTTGTTTAATTGTTGTCATTATGTATTGCAAAAAATAACCTTGGGGCAAACAGTAAAGATAATACTTGGCTGAATCTCCTTTCTCTTCATACTGACTGCTCACAAAGTCTCGCCCTGTCATCTTTTCCGTTCCACAGCCTGTTGTCATAACGTGTTTCTGTAATGGTTGAAAGGCCATGAGTTCAAGCCAGACTTCAAGTGTCTGGGGGGATGAAGTTTAGGATCCCACCATGCAGAGCTCAAGGCATCTGTCCCTTCCCACCTGCAGCCTCTCCCCCCAGTCTCCATCAGGAACCTGGGGTGGGGGGGGGGCGCTTCCCCAAGGTCACCTGCTCTCTGCACCCACAAATCAATCACAGAAGAGTCTCATCCTGGGCAAGTCCCACCTCCTGTCTCCTCCTAAGAAAAGGACCATGGTGATTTCATGTGCATTGCACCAGTGTAACTATATTATTTGTCTACATGTCTGTGAATTCAGGGTCTATGTTAAGTATCCTTGTCACTTTAAACTCTGGGGCTTTGCCCAGATACGGCTGTTTCTTGATGAAGCAAATATACCTCTTTGCTTTTAGGGGTTTTCCCCAGCTCATTGTGTGGTTTTAGCTTCATCACTTAACTCATCCACTCTTTCATTTCCCATTTACAGTGTGCAATGTCATGACAAAGAATGAGTGACAGCAATAACTTGAGTTTAAAATGGGCCCTCCTTCCAGGAGATTTAAAATAATTCATGAGGACTACCTGGCATCCTTCCCAAAGCCCTAGTGAGGAAGGTTTTGCTATTCATACTGCTTTTACATTTTGGTTCCATTTTACTGATTCAAATACCAAGCACCAAGTTGTTGGAAAGATTTTTCTTGGGATCATTAAGCTATTATCCTCACTTGGCACTATGTTATCAAAAGCCTCTTTTGGTGCTTTCCTGGTATATATTATTCAAGTTACGCAGCTAAAAGTATTCTGCGTAGGTATCTGACAATAGGCAGAAACTTTAAAAATCACCACTAAAGCCAGAAACCTATCGCCTCATTCTTCAGGCAAGAATTAGGAAAGAAACTCTGTTACTTTTTTGCTCAAGTAACTATTTCTATTTCTGAGTAAAGTGCTTAGGAAACTCAGTAGAGAGAGTCCAGGTGGTCTCCACTGCCACACCACACACATAACCAGAGCCAGGCTAGCACACGCATCAAGACAGAAACACAGGTGGCCTTGCCAAGGTCCAGAGGTCTGCGCAAAAATACCAGAAGCCAAGTCCCCAGAGCACAAACAACCAGGCGGAAGGTCTCCCAGGAACAGGATGTTCTGCTGCATTTCCCATTACCCTGGCCTCTGGGCAGGGCGTCCGCTTCCTGCTCACCACACACCCCCTCTGCCAGGAAAAGCAATGGGATCTCCCTCAGAAGAGCTACAAGACCATCCACCAAATCACAGTCCTGACATTGAAGATGCAGTCTCTTTAGACCAGAACTCATGGGATTGCCCTGGTGGTCTGGTGGTTAAGACTCTGCCCTTCCAACACGGGGAGCATGGGTTTGATCTGTGATCGGGGATCTAGGATTCCACATGCTGCACATGTGAAGTAGCTCCCCCCCACCACCACCAGAAATATAGACTGAATCACAGAGAAGTGTGTTTTTGTGCGAGAAGTGATACAAATAACTTTTCCTCCTCCAGACTTCGCATTCCGTATTATCAGGTATCTAGATATACTGTTAGGTCTTACAAGCTACCTATACTGTGACCTCACTCCACCAAACTTTAAGTTCCATTAATAGGGTAAATCAGCATTACAAAGAAAAAAAGAAAGGAAAGAGGAGAATAATAAGTAGCACAAAACATGACAAAGGTGGAGGAAATAGCCTACAGTGATTGTCAGAAATCAGAGAGCGATGGAACGGCAAGCAAAGGGTCTTATCTTCACAGGATTTGGAACTGAACTTTGAAATGCATTTGAAATATGAGAGCAGGATAAAATTCGGTTCTAGCATTTTGGTTTGTTTCTTTGTTTTGGTGTTTTCAGCCTGACACGTGGAGGATGACACTGAGAATTTCTTAACGACCGTGGTCTAGCCCACAGTTGTGCCATGATTTTCTGGAAGGAAAATATAAGCACCCTCAGTCAAGTCTATTCACTCTCTTCATTTCTCAGTCCAAGACCTACTCCCCAGCTGTGCCTCCAGCAAGGAATTCTGAGTGGAGTAGGTCAAGGCCCCCAAAAGATTTTCAAAGGGTTCCTTAGCTATAGAATCTAAAGAGATAATTTTAAGTAAGAGTGCCTTGTATGTGTTCAAAATGTTTGGGATACTCTCTTAGGTACATCTCTCCGATACTGTCCACAGGACTTTGGCAGGTTACAGAGAGTAAAACTGATGAAGAGAGGGAGAATGATAGGCTTGATGTGAGAAATCATGTCCAAAGACGCCAAGACGTGTAACTGAGAGGAAGGTTCCATCCACTCAGTCTGCCATACCGGTCTCCTGGCATAGCAGGCCAGCTTTGACCTTGGCAGCATTTTCCACCTAAAGAGGCAGATGCCAGAGGGAGCATGGGCATTACCCAGCACAGCAGCAGCATACAGATGTGGCTCCCCGCGACACAGAAGACTCACCTGGTGCCCACACCCCCAGTGGATTCACAAGAACACACACCTCTCGTCTCCCAGCTACTGTGTTCTGGGCTCTGTGGCCTCTTCTTCCGAATCTGACTATGAACACCCATGGTGTCTTAATCATTTTTCCCTTTCTGGGGGAAACTTCAAAGAAATTCTCAGGAGTCCACTGCCATTGTAAGGTAATAAATATAATTTTACCTATCATCAGTCATCATTACACAGATATAGAGAAATCACAGTTGGCTTGGTCATTAAATAAAAGACTTCTTTTTTCTTCTTTTGATTGAAAACAGAGGGAAGATCAGGCTAAAGGTGGTTTACACCAGAGCTTACTGACAAATTAAAGTGTGTGTGTGTGTGTGTGTGTGTGTTGTTGTGTGATTAACTTCTGCTTTCATATTGTAATAGACTCTTGGAAACCTCAGAGTAAGTTTTAATTTGTTTTAGCTTAGTTTTATTTTCAGGTTCAGGGTTAAACTCCTTCATTTAAATTGAAACCTTGAATGTCTTCCAGATTCTTTTCAAATATTTTTCATTTAACTGTCTAGAAATCAAATGTAAATATATAACCTCTGCAAAACAGCTCTTAGCCTACTGCCTTGTATATACTTAGTGTATAACACGTATTTATTGCTAAGTCTGTTCCCAGTTTCTTGGCCAAAATATAATTTCAGATGAGTCACAGTTTTCTGGATGGGGTCTTGCACTCCTTGTTTAACAGGTCAGAGATCTAAGTTCGGAGACTTTAGTGGAACAACTTGAACTGGAGCTTGAGCTCTCTAACTCCAGATTGAGTGCCCCTGGAGGTACTCTGTGTGCTTTATCCCCAAGCCCTATTATGGAAGCACATAAAAATTCTGTGAATCAAAATGATGCAACTGGGGAACGCACATTTTGGACAAACAGCAGTAATAGTACAGGTCTTACTATGAAGTCCTTTCACAGGAGAAACTGCAGAACGGGTTTGTTATGTGGGTATATGCTCTGTCTCTGAAAGCCACCTCTAGAGGGTAGCACACTCTTTGTAGTAACAAACAAGAATCTCCTCGGTTTGGAAGAACAGCCTGGCGTGAAAACTGAGCGGGGTTTGAAATACTTATTAACAGCTTTAAATAAGTAGACCCCATAGATCTATCAAGCCTGGTATACTTTTTGTCTGTGTGGGGGAGAAAGGGGACTGAAATGAGAATATAACTGTGAGTCTTTTCTCTTTCCTCCCTCCCCAAGCACAGAGCCTGTAATATTTAATAGCAGCTGAACTTGAAACTTTCCTTATAATACCAGCCTGATACTTAATTTTAAAAGCAGAAGCAAAGAATAGAGGGAAAATGAGATGTGTACAAGGAACTACCTCCGGTTGACTGTTGCTGGAACCCAAGTGGTAGGAGCCAAGGCCTGAGAATTAGGCAAGAGACGGCCACAGAGGGCCATGTGTGCCCGGAAGGGAAGCTGAACTTGCTCATGTAGATTCCAGGAAGCAGAGAGGGACGGGGTCAGACTTGTGTTTCATGTGGATCACTGAGGTAGCTCTGAACTGAGCAGAATTGAGGGCAGCAAGTCTAGAAAGCAGGAAGCCAGTTGAGGTGGCTGTGCCAATCCAGGAAGAGAAGGCACATTTGGTAACAGGAGCAGTGGCAGATGAGAGGATGGATTTTAAGGAATCCAAGGGAGGGGAAACCAGCAGAATGTAATGATCAGTTGGATGAAGAGGGTGAGAAAGACGAAGCATTAAGGCTATTATTTTATAACCTGGATCACCGGGTAAAGAGGTAGTGACACAACAGAGAGAGACTGAGTTTGGAGGGATGTGCTACTTGGTTTTTGAAAACTCCAATCTGAAAAGTCTGATGAATCCCCAGGGAAGGTACCTGACAGGTAATGGAATTGGTGAGTCTGAAGCTTGGGGAAGGAATCTGAGCAGGAGATCGAATTAGAGAGTCATTAGCATACAGGTGGTAGTTGAACTCCAGAGAGGAGATAAATTCACCCAAGAAGAGTAGCTATAATGAGAAGCAGTGAGCTGGAAACAGACACCTAGGGAACATAAGCATGTGAGTGGTGGGTGCAGAGAGAGGAGCCTGCGGTTAAGAAGAAACAGAAATGAATGAGACAAACTGGGAAAGATGCTGTTACCTTGGGGGAGCAGCAGTGCGCATAACCCACGTTGCCAAATGCCCCAGAAACACACCGCAAAACAAAGACTGGAAAACGTCCATTGGAGTTTGTCATTAGAAGAGCACTGGGGGCCTTAACAAGGGCTCAAGCCAGACTGCAGGGGGCGCAGAGCGAATGAATGGCACCTCGAGTGGTCACACTGAGTACGTGTTCCTCTTCTAAGAAGTTTGGATAGGAGGAAGGGGACATGGGATATTTTCCAGGGCACATGAGGTCACAGATAGATTTCCTTTTTAACAAATGGCAGGGAAACGAATAAGCTTACCGTCTGAAGGGAACACATAGCTGCAAGAGGCGAAGATGGAGTTTCAAGAACGGCTTTGGAGCCTGATCCTGGCCCAGAACGAAAGGGGGCACCACCTCTTAGGAAACTGGAGGACGAGTCTGAGAGCTGCCAGTGCAGCTCCGCGTCCGGGTGCGGGGGAGGCGAGAGACTGAGGGAATTCAGGCCCCGCTGCTTCTGCGGCAGAAAAATCCATTGAGATATCACATTCGATATTGCTCACTTTACTGTAGTAATCTCTAGTGAATGAACGAGTCAGCCTTTGTGTTGTGTTTCCTGGTCCTGCCTCGAAGAACTGGGATGACTTTTGTGCTTCTGGGGCCGCAAGCGAGTCTCTGGGATACCAGGGTGGAAACTCCCTCTCAGCCTGTCCTTTCAAGTATTTATTTAACTCAGTTCAGTTAGTTGTGTCCGACTCTTTGCAACCCCATGGACTGCAGCACACCAGGCCTCCCTGTCCATCACCAACTCCCAGAGTTTACTCAAACTCATGTCCATTGAGTTGGTGATGCCATCCAAATATCTCATCCTCTGTTGTCCCCTTCTCCTCCTGCCTTCAATCCTTCCCAGCATCAGGGTCTTTCCCAATGAGTCAGTTCTTCACATCAAGTGGTCAAAGTATTGGAGTTTCAGCTTCAACATCAGTCCTTCCAGTGAATATTCAGGACTGATCTCCTTTAGGATGAACTGGTTGGATCTCTTTGCAGTCCAAGGGACTCTCAAGAGTCTTCTCCAACACCACAGTTCAAAAGCATCAATTCTTCAGTCCTCAGCTTTCTTTATAGTCCAACTCTCACATCCATACATGACTACTGGAAAAAACATATTGGGTTTCTCCAAATGGTCATTAGGAGTGAAGAACCCTACTGTGTGATTGGGTTCACAGGTGAGGTGAGAGGAGACAGAGTTGGTATACTGCAGTTGAAGAAGGTAAGTATGAGACCCTGGGGGTGACTTCCCTGGAATGAAGAAAGGGGCCAGACGAGGTAGCAAGTTGTGCAAGAGGCTGAAAGCCATGCAGCTCCTTGAAGACGGCAGGCTCTCTAGAGAAGTGGCGGGTAGCTGTGAGCGGTCCTGAGTTCCCCAGCCACAAGAACCTGGCCACCTTGCCTGCACTGGGCAGGGTAGAGTGTGGGAGTAGGCGTGGGGAACGGAGCCTCCAGCCTTACCAGGGACCATTCTGCCCAGATAATAAATGACCCTGATAAGCTGGAGGGGGAAGATCTCTCTCTCTGAATTTTCTGAGCTGGGCCATCCTCCAGGGAGGCTTGACCGTCCCTAAAGAGAAGGCACTGCGTTAATGACTCCTAACACCACTCTTGAGGGACAATTTGGAACTTGATTTTTTTTTTTTTTATAGTGCAATATGACCATTCTTGCACCTGAGCATCATGGAGAAACTTCACCCCCAATACATCGCTATTTTCTTGACAAAGCAGACAGAAAGTTTGCTCAAAGTGAGGAGAACATGGAATACATGTTGAATGAAGGGTCTGAGCCACATAAAATCAGTTTTTAAATCTTTAGACTCATGGGATCAAAGAATGCTGATATTGGAAGAGATCTGCTGAACTCAGTCTAGGTTCTGCTGCGTCTCCTGCAGAATATTTTATATATTCTATATACATATGTATAATATTTGATTTAAATATAAATTAAATAGTATTAAATATTTAGATTTATATATAAATATAATATTTATAAATATTTAGAATATTTATAATATTTTACCAATGAGAATAGAGTCCAGAGAGGCTAAGGATTCTATCTAAGGCCACCCAGCATCACAGTGCTTCAGCCGGTTTGGTCTCATCCATTCTATCCTCAGAGCAGCCGCCCCTTCCAGCACCCACCTCCTGGCACCAACATGCTGCTTGTGCCCCTTCGCCCACCATGGTCCCCCTACACAAGGCTGCCCTGACCTCAGGGCTCACCACGCAAAGTGACACCAGCTCGGGCTGTCCGGCTGCCTTCCCACAGCTGCCCTTCAGCCTCAGGACAAAGGTATCTCAGCTTTGGACCTGGTTTCTGGCCCCACCTGCCAGCCCTGGCCAGCCCCCGCCAGTCTCAGCTGCATGTTGCACAGAAAGACAGCAAGGTGACCACCACATCACCAGGCTGAGTCCTCGGCCTCCTGTGGCTTTCACTTCACACCAGAGGCAACGGAGGCCTCTGAGCAGCGCCAGGACTTGCCCACACACCTAGGGAGCCTTAAATCAATAGGAAAAGCCCGCTCATTCTGGCTTTTCTCTTTCCAAGCTTCTTTTCCAAACACGCAGCTCCTCAACGGACTATGCAGAGGACAGCAGGAGCTGCCCTGGGTTAAACTCCCCACCGAGAACACACTGTCCAGGTCACCCTAACTCAGGCCCATGCTGAGTCCTGGGAGAGCTAGCAGGGCCAGAGGAGCCTCCAGTTAACTGGGTCGCGCTCCACGCTGAGAGAGGACTGGGGAAAGCAGCACTCTGCACTCAGCTGCTGCGATATGAATGGAATCAAGGAAAGGCAAGGAAAGAGGCTAGAAAAAGACTAGGGCTTCCCCCAATAAAATTGGCACCCCAAGCCCTGGGTCCTTCAGGAGAGAAAGGCCAAACAACAAGAACCAAAGCAGAAATCTACACTGTGAGCGCTGGTGGCCAAAAGGAAGCCCGGCGGCTGAAGCTCAAGGCACAGATGGGGCCCAAGCCTGGAGCCCGAACTAGGTGGGAAGGGAGAAAGGCTGGGCAGGACTGGCATGGACCCAAGTCAGTTTGCTATGTGAAGAAAGACAGCTTGTTGTTGTTTTTTTGGATTACCCTCTCCCTATTGGCAGCTAGAAATAAAACCACTCCAATGCTGTCATTCCTAGAGACTCCCTGCCCTTGCTCCATCCCCAGGCGGGACCTACACCTCGGCATCTAGGATCTCCACGACCAGGGTATCTCACGGGAGGGTCAACATGCTCTGTATGCAAAATGATTTTAAGGGTACACAACAATTTTCATTTTAATAGTTACATGTCTATCAGTTCAGTTCAGTCGCTCAGTCGTGTCCGACTCTTTGCGACCCCATGGACTACAGCACGCCAGGCCTCCCTGTTCATCACCAACTCCTGGAGTTTACTCAAATTCATGCCCATTGAGTCGGTGATGCCATCCAACCATCTCATCCTCTGTCAGCCCCTTCTGCTCCCGCCTTCAATCTTTCCCAGCATCAGGGTCTTTCCCAAGGAGTCAGTTCTTCGCATCAGGGGGCCAAAGTATTAGAGTTTCAGCTTCAACATCATGAATATTCAGGACTGATTTCCTTTAGGATGGACTGGTTGGATCTCCGTTCAGTCCATTAATTATAACAATCAACACTAAATTTTCAGTTTATGAGCGGGAAAGTTATTCAAAAGGAAAAAAGTCTGAGTCAACTCAGAGCATTATTCTGACCAAAAAAAAAAAAAAATGAAGGTGATATACAACAGCCCTGAATCTGGGAAACACTGCCCAGGACCTTCCCAAGCAGGGACCAACGTTAGCTACAGTCTGCTGTGTAAGAGTGCCAGAGAAATGCAAGGTTGGAAACAGCATAAAATAATACATGGTGTGAATTCGCCCACTCAGTGTGGACACCCCGGAGGTTTGTTTCTGTTGTGTGTGCTTGTGGGGGCCTCTTTATTGATCTCTTGTTTAACTTTCCAGATAGTAACATTTTATTTTCCCATATTACAGTTGGGGGACTCTGGGGCCTCCTTCGTCCCAAATCACTTAACAGAACCAGTGACAGAAGAGCTGTGAAGGGCTTCTGGTTCCAAAGGCCTCCCTCCTTCAAGAGGAATAGCAAAGTATGAGGAGTAACTGTTCCATCTTTTTCCAACGACATGTTGAATGCCAAACAGGGAGGCCACGTTAATTTTCACTTGTGACATAAGACAAACATTGGCCCATGAATGGTTATACCCCTGCCTTTCCTTGTCATCTCTTCATTATTTAAGGGTGGAAAAGCAAAACCAGTTAGACAAGGATTAGTCTGTAGTAACCTCCGCATCATAAAGTCTTCCAAATCAGTGAGATTTATGTCTACATACCTACCAGGCGGAGATAGTAACTCAGTTCAGTGCTGGGATAAAGTAGAAATGTAGCAAATGTTGAATGTTGTCAAGGAAATAATTTCCTTAAACTCTGACCTCTGTTTAAGCTGGTTTCTTTCAAGAGAAGATAAATAAAAGCAAGAAGAGCTAAAGCTATATTAGTGCTGATGAATATGCAGAAATAAGGAAAATTGGCTACAATAGAGCACAAGTTGGTTGATCCAGCTGAGAAATAAAAACATGAATAATTTGATTTTTTGGCTGAAAGAACTGAATTTTTTTCAACAAATTGACCAAGTTCTTTACCGCTTTTGGTGTAGACTCGGCCTGCATTTCCTAGTTTGGATGTGGAAGATCCCACAAAACTCCCCGTCTGTCAATTTTTCCTCCCTCCTCCTCCAGTTTGGTTTTATGAGGCTCTGCCTGTAAAAAAGGGAAAGAGTTGTTGTTTTAGTCACCAAGTCATGTCTGGCTCTGTGCAACCCCATGGACTGTACCCTGAAGGCTCCTCTGTCCACGGGGATTCTCCAGGCAAGAATACTGGAGTGGGTTGCCATGCCCTCCTCCAGGGGATCTTCCCGACCCAGGGGTCAAACCCACATTTCCTGCATTGGCAGGTGGATTCTTTACCACTGAGCCACCTGGGAAGCCCGAGGGAAGGAGAATGAGAGATATAACGTGACACTCAAAGAAAGAGAAGAGAAATAAAGTAGAGAAAATAGAACAGAACTTGAGCCTCTCTCCAACTTATGACTGAAAGTTTTCTGTTCTATTCCTGCGTCTGCCTGGCACTCAGTTTTACCACATGTAAATAAAGTAGTAGGACCCTTAGTCACGAATTCTTAATCTAGAATTCACAGATTCTGTAAGAGCGACATGTGATGTGTGTGAAGTCGCTCAGTCGTGTCCGACTCTGTGCGACCCCATGGACTATAGCCCACCAGCGTCCTCAGTCCATGGGATTTTCCAGGCATCAATATGAACATTCTTAAACAAGTTCAAAATATAGTGAATATACAATTTACTTTCTCTGGGTTGAGAAGAATCTATAGTTTTTATCTGAATAAAAACTGTTAACAACCACTGTCCTGGATGATTTATATGGTCACTGTCTGATCTTGTATCTTATTACTGCAATAGGCAGAGAATCAGAGGAAGCGGTTAACAGCCATGGGTAAGAATGACAGAAAACACAGAAGGCAGAGAAGTTATTGTTTTCCTTCTACCACCAATCCTGAGCATCTAAGGGTGCTTGTTCTCCTTTCCCCAAAGTCACTCCAGGGTCTACATATCCATAAGTCATGGGCTATCTCCTCAAAAGAAAGGAATCTTGTGTGCAGAATACAAAAGTATACTAGTTTTATGTCAATAATTCATAAAAGAATTCTTGGACCTTCACGAACTAGATTTGCACAATTCCTAACACATATTATTTTCATTAGTTTTGACAGAGAAGAAAATCCTCATGACAGCTTCAAGTGAAACTCCAGAATGACTCAAGCCACCATGCTGATGGTTGGGGCTTCTTCCAAACAGTTTTGATAACCGTCTAAAACTACAGGAGTCAGTAATCTGAATGGGAATTGAGGAGGACAGGGGTGGGAAGAAGCAATAATAAAATACCGTAATTAAAAAAAAAATACCATAATTAAAAACCCCAAACTGGCACAATTGTCTAAAAAAAATGAAGCCCCTTGGAGACACCACCATAGTCACTCTGTCCTTAGTAAGCTAATGAGAGAGCTAGCTGGGTCACTCTGTCCTTAATAAGCTAATGAGAGAGCTAGCTGGCGTCACCCCTCCCCCACTTCCTGTTGGCACAGAGACATAACTGGGAGGAAGCCAGCGGACGCATCTCTTTTGTGTCCACCTCTGAGGGCCCAGCTAACACTCACCAGACACAGAGGGAAAAGATGTCCTAGGGTGAACCATATAAACTACTATTTTTGTAAACAGACACTGGTCAAATATTGGCAATGTTATACGGCTCAACCTAGTATGCAGAATACTTCCAAAGAGGACATTCTAGCCAATTTGGCATTAGCAAGGTGCTCCTGACTCATCTTTCATTGGCAAAAATAATTGAGACTCTGGAGAAAAAGACAAGAGATGGTTAACTCACTGTGAAATCAAGTCGGTCCATCCTCAATGATCATGACAATGTTTAAAAAGAAATGTTCAAACACCAAGACATCTCTGAAGCCAGCTCAGAAATAGTTACGTGTCTTATAGTATTCAATTGAACAAACCTCTGTGAAGAAACTTTTGTACAAAGCACAGGCTGCTAACTATATAACCACTTGGGATTAATCTTAGAGGAAGGGAGAAAGAAACCCTTCCATGAATGGAGAAAAGCTAATACCTCAGGAATTATTTGCTAACAAAGAAAGGTTTCTGGATTATCACCATCATCTTCAAAATTATTAGATTTTTAAAAAAGTAATCTTTTGTGCATATAATCATGATAGTCATCGGTCTGGATATATTAATATCATAATTCCCAATTATGGTATCAATATCAACCCCAATATCAATATCAATTCCCAATTGCTGGATATTTAGGTTATTTCTAATCTTTTTATATTTACTAATTTTTCTGTAAATAATACTCTTGTATATTTAAAAGAGTACGATTTGGCAAAGGCTATTTTATGTCAAGGAAGTTTGACAACTACTAGAGTTTAAATGTTAAAGTTTAAAATTTCCTATGAGTTTAGGAGTGGATGGAAGAAGCATTCAGGTCAGCTGCTCAGCCTCCCACAAGGACAGAGTCTAGTGGTTCCTCTCGAGTCAGTTTCAACCAAGGCTGTGAGACTAAGGACGGTCCTTATCCCCACAAACCCAAGGGAAACTCTGATTTCACCAGCTTGATAGCATTTTTATTTAAATTATTTTTCAATTCAAAGTTCCCAGGTTTTCCTAGAGAATATACCAATTTAAAAGATCATTTCCCCTAATAAGAACCTACTGATATCACAGGGAACCCTATTCAACACTCTGTGATGACCTATATGAGAACAGAGTCTAGAAAAGAATGGATAATGTGTATGTATTACTGACTCTACAGCAGAAGCAAACACAACATTGTAAACCAACTATAAACCAAAGAAAAAATTCATCAAAATAAAAAGGAAAAATTAAGACAAAATGTAAGCATATTGAAGCCACTGAAAGCAATTGGTTATAACTAGAGTAATGGGTAGAGACAGGAATTTGGGTAAGGATGGTATTTAACATATTTTTTAGTATTAGGTGATGGAGGTTCCAGTATACCATACTTGTAACTTGAATTTACCTTGAATAAGCTAGCAACCTAATCAGCAATTTATGTTTTACCAATGGCCTCGTAGGGTACAGTCCATGGGGTTGCAAAGAGTCAGACATGACTGAGCACACACAATGTTTTGATATAATTATTTTCAACAGTGTTGATAACAGGGTTAAGAATTAATACTAGGTACATTATAAAAATGAGGAAACAAACAATGTGAATAGAGTTTCTCAAAAAAGCAAAACTTTTAGTGTGGCAGCTTTAAGTACTTTGTCTCTGACTTCAAATCTAATATTCTTTCAACGAAATATCTTGCATTTAACAGGTACTCAATTACTGTATTATGAGCTGATATTTTACTAACAGCAAGAACCAAATAATTCAAGAGACCCAAAAATAAATAAATAAAAAAGATCATTTTTCTAACAGCTAACTTAAAGCATTGGGTATCTTTTTTTCCAGTTTTACCGATATATATAACTAACTCATAGCATTGTATAAGTGTATGGCATACAACATAATGATTTTACATATATATATTTAAAAATCCATAACCTCACATAGGTATAATTTTTTTCCTGTATGAGAACTTTTAAGATCTACTCCCTTAGCACCTTTCAAATATACAATATATTACTGTTAGCTATAATCACCATGCTGTATATTTCCAGAACTTCTCCATCTTACAACTAAAAGTTTGTACCTTTTGATCACCTTCATTCACTTCCCTCAACCACTACTCCCTGCCTCTGGCAACCAGCAAGCTACTCTTTGTATTTATAAGTTTGGTATTTTAGATTATACATATAAGTGAGATTATACAGTATTTGTCTTCCTCTGACTTATTTCAGTCAGCCTAATGTCCTCCAAGTGTGAGGTGATACCTCACTGTGGTCTTGATTTTCATTTCCCTAACGATTAGTATCTTTTCATTTACCTGTTAGCCATCTGTGTGTCTTTTTTTAAAAAACTGTCTATTCAGTTTTTCTGCCCACTTTTTTAATTGGGGTGTTGGGGTTTTTTGTTGTTGTTACTGAGTTGGATGAGTTCTGTGTATATTCACATATCTTTTATATATAATTATATATTTTAGATGTTAACCCCTTGTCAGATATAGAAGTTGCAAATATTTTCTCCCATGCTGTGGGTTGCCTTTTCATTTTGTTGATGGTTTTTATTGCTGCACAGAAGCTTTTTAGTGTCACGTAGCTGAAATGGTTAGATCATGACAATAACCATTAAAGCCATGTTAGGAGGAGAAAATTTTAGGAGCATGGAGAGTAGACCTGAACTTACTGTGCTAGTGTTACTGGTTATTGGGCATCCAAAGACGGGTATCAAAGACAGACTTTGACTCTATCATTTCTAAATATAGGCACATAGGGAAACTGGGCAGTGGAGCCTAGATTCTCGAGGGGTCACCAGCAAAATTTACAACCTCTGCCAGCAGGAGCAGGGCTCTTCTCCAAGGAAGGCCCATTTGTTTGTTCAGCATTATCCTGAGGGAGCCAGAAAGGGACAGTTTATTAGAGTTTAACAGTTTCATAGGTTAAACTCTCTAATAAGAGCAAGCTTTGTGGTTGAGTCAAAATATTAAAACAGATAATATGCTGACATGCATGCAATTTTTTAATTCACAGCTTATACTGATTTAAAAGTACACACATTGTCACATTGTTTTCTGAGCATTTCTTACCCTAGTGCAATAGTGAAGCCAACTGCAGCCCCACATATACATATGCATGTACATGTACATATACACATGCGCATGTACATGTACATATACACATGCGCATGTACATGTACATATACACATGCGCATGTACATGTACATATACACATGCGCATGCATATATCCACATATATAGTCCCCACTAGAGCCTCAGTTAGTAACAGTGAATCCACAGGTATTAATAATAATGATAGTAATAGTATACAGTAAGTATTAATTATTTCATAATAAACTACTATAATAATACAAGACCAGCTAGAATTCTATATTGGGAAATAAAATTTAAGATATGATTCTTGCCATGTGGGTTAGAGAAAAAGAACTCATAAAATAATTTTAAAAGTTACCAAATGAGCTATCAATGGGACTTAGAGCAATAATTCCTAAAATGTATAATAGGGCCAATGAACAGTATGGGAGGGAGAGAAATTCAAATGGGGGCTGGAGGAGTCAAGAAGCATTGATGAGGTAGAGCGTTAACTGACGGCCTCATGCTGAGTTTCATTTTTACATAGCGAGAGAGGAAATGAAGGGGTTACCAAGTGGAAAGCCAAGACAAGCAAAAATGAAAAAGCAGGAAATGGCATCTTTGGAAGTTAGTGAGTATAGATCAGTTTGGCTGGAATAAAGGGCCAGATTTTTTCTGAGAGTAGGTAAGACATAACTCTAGTCATAAGTCAGAGTTAGAGGCGATGTAACTTTTGTCCCAGCAATGGGTTAGTACCAAATACACAGTTTTGTAAAGCAGTTCAGCTCACATCCACAAAGGGAAATAATACTAAGTTCACTCATGTTTCTAACCTGCAAAGACAAATGAAAAAGATAACTCCATTCAGCACAATTAAAAGACTCATCTGGGCCTCCTGGGGTATTCCCTTTGGTCTCATAGCTTGGTGTTGGTCTGACAGAGCTGACAGATGCTTTGAGTTTTTAACATTTTTCAGAAAAGTAGTTAGAAATAGTAGCTGGGATCATATGAATAAATCTTCAGTAGTCAATGAAAAGACCTTGGGAAACCCCAAAGCACAAGAACAGAAGACAGAAAGAGAACAGACAAAAGTTGGGCAATTCTAAGCAAAGCCGCTCACTTCCTCATTTCTGAACCAGCTGTACTGCTGTTAGACATCTGGACTGATTAGTGCCATCTGGTGAAGGAAGTAGGATGGCAGTAAAGCAGAAAAACCATCATCAAAGCAACTAGGATCTATATGTCACTTATAAATCATCAAACACTTTCAAAACACATGATGTGATTTAAAACTCGCAAAACTGGTGAGGTCAATGGGATGGTTCTTATCCCCATTCTAGAGATATGGATGCTCTCAGTGCCTGTGTACGTAACCATCCTAAGTTATTCCCAGAGTTATTCATTAGCCTGGTCTTCCAACTTCTGGTCCAGTGGTTTCTTTGACTACAGAATTGTTTTCCTCTACCGTAGAGGCACAAAACAGCTAAAAGAATGAATATAAAGAGAACTTTGTCTTTTATTTTGGCTAATCAAAGATGTTCTTAAGTGTCTTGAAGACTTCATTACTGATTCTAAAAAATACATTCCCAGCCTAATAGCCGACTCATTAGAAAAGACCCTGATGCCGGGAAAGATTGAAGACAGAAGGAGAAAGGGGACGACAGAGGATGAGATGGTTGGATGGCATCACCGACTCAATGGACGTGAGTTTGAGGAAGCTCCGGGAGATGGTGATGGACAGGGAGGCCTGGCGTGCTGCAGTCCATGGGGTCACAAAGAGTCAGACACAACTGAGTGACTGAACAACAACAACAGCAAACCTAATATCCCACCAAATTTAGGCCACTGTGTGTGTGTGTGGGTGGGGGTGTGGGGGGGTGGTTCACCATGCCTTTTTTAAAAGGGAGACAATTAACACTTAAAGGCACTCTTTATAAATAATGGATTAACTAACATCTCCCCTATGCAAAGAATGACACTAGTCATCCTTAGGAGAGCTGACAAAACTGTTTCTCAACTATTTCTGTTGTTCTATGGTTTGGATGAGGATCCTGGCAGTACACTTATTTTTGAAGAGGAATCCCTTGGTGGCCAGAAGGAAGTATCGTACTTCGACCTACCTATGTGCTATGGAGGATTTTACAGTATGATGGTAATGATAACAACTGTCATTTATTGAGAATTTATTACATGCCAAGGACTAGCATACATGCCGTCCACATATCTCATTTCATCTTCAGAAGAAAACTGGGAAGCAGGTGTTATAACCATCTTACAGATAACAAATTTGAAGCTCAGAGAAGTCAATTAACCTTGTCCAAAGTTACACATGGAACAAGGGGCAGAAGTGAAATTTAAGCTGAGATCAATTTTACTCCAAAGCCATCCCCTGGCCCCTTACACTACACTGCATCGGAAGGTACATTCTCCAGTTCTCACTGCATGACTTGACTGCTTCTCCTCCAGCCCACCCTCAACCATTGCAGAGAAAGAGCAGACTTGCAAGCAAGCTAACAAAAACAAATGGCTGGGCAACGAGCTGGCCCCTGACATCTGAATCAATGTCGAAACTAAAAATAAGTACAAAGTCATGAATAATACAAGAGTGGAACCTGAAGGAATCTCAAGAGATTATAGACTCATTCATTCCAATAATCTCCACTGGGAACCTACCATGTGCCCCATAATGCACTAGAAGCGAAAGACGGAAAAAAGAAAAGTCATCCTTCCTGCCTCTGAGGACTTATATCTAAAAGGAAATACAGGCACACAAACGGTTGCCATACAGCTAATAAATATGTACAAATTCAAGAGGGGGCTCAAAGATGAGAACGATCCACTCTGTTTGGGGTCCCAGTCCCAGTCTGGATGCTTGAACTGGGTCTGGAAGTATGAGTATGAGTCTGACAGATAAAACTTTGTGGGAATGATACTCCGAGAAAAGAGAAAGAAAAGATTCAAAGGTATAAAAGATTCAAAGATATAAAATCACACAGGAGTTTTGGGGACACGTGAGTAGTTCAACCTGGCTAAAGTGTTACCATAGAAATAGAAGACTAGTGAGGCTTGTCATGGAAAGCTTTGTAAGCAAGCCAGCCAATGGGAGATGAGATGCCGCAAGAGAGACTATTGGAACAGATCAGGAAAGAAAGGATGAGGATCTGGGCTGAGGCAGCAGGACCAGAAGAAACCAGTTAAGGAAGAAAAGTAAGAAGGAAGCCAAATCAAGAGAAGTGAACTTAATGACTGATCAGAAGAAGGGGTCTGCCAGGTGATAGGGAGAGGGGAAGGGTCGGAAGGAGGACACTCAGGTTCTGAGTTTGGGTTGGGTGAGTGAATGGGTAAGGCAGGAAAAAGGTAAGGAATTCAGTGGGGAGTAATTTTAAATAGTGGTATCCATAGAATCTCTTTCAGTGTCCAATCTTTTTGCCTTTTCATACTACTCATGGAGTTCTCAAGGCAAGAATACTGACATGGTTTGCCATTCCCTTCTCCAATGGACCACATTTTGTAAGAACTCTCCACCATGACCATGTCCATCTTGGGTGGCCCTACACAACATGGTTCACACTTTCATTGAATTAGAAAAGGCTGCCCCCTGAGAAATATGTATGCAGGTCAAGAAGCAACAGTTAGAACCCGACATGGAATAACAGACTGGTTCCAAATTGGGAAAGGTGTACACCAAGGCTGTATGTTGTCACCCTGCTTATTTAACTTATATGCAGAGTACATCATGAGAAATGCTGGGCTGGAGGAAGCACAAGCTGGAATCAATATTGCCAGGAGAAATATCAGTAACCTCAGATATGCAGATGACACCACCCTTATGGCAGAAAGCGAAGACGAACTAAAGAGTCTCTTGATGAACGTGAAAGAGGAGCAAAAAAAGGTGGCTTTAAACATTCAAAAAACGAAGATATGGAGCAGAAGCTGGCAACCCACTCCAGTATTCTTGCCTGGAGAATTTCATGGACAGAGGAGCCTGGCGGGCTACAGTGCATGGCGTTGCAAAGAGTCGGACACGACTGAGCGACTAATTACAGCATTGTCTCTACCCTTGAGTAGCATGTGTCTTTATGAGAAATAGGAAGGCTTGGCTTACGATACACTTTCATATTTAAGGAGATAAAGATAAATGTATGAATGAACCCATTTTACTGAAATAACTGATATTTTTGAAACATCATGTGTCATGTGTCTTTAACCAGCCAACACTCACACTTAATCTACTTATTTTTTTATTTGTCTGTTGGGTGAGGAGGACAGTGTAACTGTGCAACCTTCCCAGATGAATCCCAGTTCTTCCCTCTGATTCCTCCTTAGAGAGGCTTCAGGAACAATTCACTGATTTTTCTCGAGGTTGAATTGCAGCCACAACAAAACAAAACACACAGCTAAATTAAGCTAAATGATAACAATACCTTCAGAGAAGGAATCTCATTTTTAATCTTACAAAAGATTGTGTGAAGATTCCCTGTCAAGTAAAGTGACTAGAATTTTACCGGTTGAAATAAGCGTGTGTCAGTAGAGATACAGGTAAGTTCCACGAGTGTCGCCTTCGGCTTTGTCCCAGCATAAGGACTAATGACGAATATCGTTTGCCAGGGTATTTTGAGATTCCTTCCTTTTATTTTTTTAGGCAACATGTGATAGTATTACCTCATGTTAAGAAATATACTGTACGGAAAGATAAAAATATTCATGTATTCACTCTGAACCCTTCTTGGGGTCTTACAATGATTACATGCCTAGTTTTGTATGGCCATTGTAGGCCATGTCATTTCTGTTGTGTTAATCGATGGCATTATTGTGAAGGCCCCTCTTCATGGTGCTTCATGTCTTGTCTACGAAGTCTTCAGCGAGCTCTGGGTTCTTAAATCTCTGATACGTGTTGAGTTACTTTTTGAATCAACCATGTGCAGTTTACGTAGTGGGCTTTTCTTTTTTTGCCTAAGGATGTTCAGTTGTTCTGGCACCATTTGAATAGTTGAAGACTATCCTGCCTCTATTAAACTGAACTTAGTTGAAATAAAATCTGTTGGACATATTGATTTTTGGTCTGTTTCTGAGTTCTTTATGTTATCCTATTGATCTGTGTATTTAAACCTGTGCTAATACCACATTCGGAGAAGGCGATGGCACCCCACTCCAGTATTCTTGCCTGGAAAATCCCATGGACGGAGGAGCCTGGTGGGCTGCAGTCCATGGGGTCGCGAAGAGTTGGACATGACTGAGCGACTTCACTTTCACTTTTTACTTTCATGCATTGGAGAAGGAAATGGCAACCCACTCCAGTGTTCTTGCCTGGAGAATCCCAGGGACAGGGGAGCCTGGTGGCTGCCATCTATGGGGTCGCACAGAGTCGGACACGACTGAAGCGACTTAGCAGCAGCAGCAGCAGCAGCAGCAATACCACATTATCTTGAATACTGTAGCTATCATTAAATCTTAAAATTGGATAAAGTACTTGTATTTTCTTAATAGTTTTTAAAATTGATTTACCTTCCCATGTCAATTTTTCCTTTGGTTTTCTGTATAAGTTTTAACATGTGCTTGTCTATAAATTAAAAACATCTTGGGGGATTTTTATAAGAAAAAAAAAAGATCTTGGTATCTGGTCCCATCACTTCATGGCAAATAGATTGGGAAACAATGGAAACAGTGACAGACTTTATTTTCTTGGGCTCCAAAATCACAGCAGATTATTATTGTAGCCATGAAATTAAAAGATGCTTGCTCTTTGGAAGAAAAGCTATGACAAACCTAGACAGCATATTAAAAAGTTGAGACATTACTTTGCTGACAAAGGTCCATATATTCAAAGCTATGGTTTTTCCAGCTCTCATGTATGGATGTGAGAGTTGGACCATAAAGAGAGCTGAGTGCTGAAGAATTGATGCTTTTGAACTGTGGTGTTGGAGAAGACTCTTGAGAGTCCCTTGGACTGCAAAGAGATCAAACCAGTCCATCCTAAAGGAAACTAGTCCTGAATATTTGTTGGAAGGACTGATGCTGAAGCTGAAACTCCAATACTTTGGCCCCCTGATGCGAAGAACTGACTGATTGGAAAAGATCTTGATGCTGGGAAAGATTGAAGGCAGAAGGAGAAGGGGCCGACAGAGGATGAGATGGTTGGATGGTATCACCGACTCTATGGACATTAGTTTGAATAGGCTCCGGGAGTTGGTGATGGACAAGGAGGCCTGCCGTGCTGTAGTCCATGGGGTTGCAAAGAGTCAGACACGACTGAACAACTGAACTGAGAGAATCTCTGGTGAATGTTCTGCAGTGTGTAGACACATGGAGAGACTCATGTAGTCCATTGGTCCAATGGTCACTCGTGTAGACCATTCAGTTAGATCCTTGAATCCCCAGCCAAAATAAAATCTGTCCATTTATGGTATCCAGGTGACCCATTTTTCTCATCATGAAAAATACTGGCATTTTGAATTTATATTATCCTTCCTTCTAAGATTTTGGAGCTGACTTTTCCCACAACTGCAAATGAACATGCACAGGAATTCTCTAACTCCTTTCCTTTCCATAGGTTTGTTTTTTTCATAGCGATTCTCATGTTCAGTTCTAATTCCTGTCAATCAAGCATTTCTAATGCAAATACCCAAGGAATTGTATGGAATGATGACCAACTTTTACATAAGGACCTGTTTACTCTTGTCACTTCACAGAAGTTAAATGGCACCAGGGCCAAAGGGCGGGGTTAACAGTAATGTACCCGATCATGAAGGAAAAAAATGAGTTCTCAAGTAGCACACATTAAGAGACTATCTTTATATATAAAAACTTGACTTAAAAATTGTTTTTAAATGTTTAATTGGCATCAGGCCCTCAGGGTGCAGTGTTACAGTAAAAACCCAAGAACACAGACATGTTTACTCTCCTATAATTGCCTTGAATTGCAAATAAAGGATTACTGCAAGGTAATATGAGGGAGGAAATTCCTTCTTTGTTAAAGATTTAAGAGTGCAGGTAGGGTGGAAATGAACTGATAAGTCTCACGTGTATCTGAATAAGCAAGAAAGGTGTGCAAGAGAGAATTGTTAAAGGACATTCTAATTATGATTAGGATAAAGGCCCGTTCAGCAAAGCAGTCTCGTCTGGCTTCTAGTGATATCAGTCTGCATAATGGAAATAATAAGTTAAGGTCATGAGATTGTTGGAGTCTCTTGTGAATATTAGACTTATTTCCTCAGTGAGTCAGAGTTAGAATGTCAGAGAGATCAATTTATGTGAATACAATTAATAAGGTAATTAAGAAGTAGAGACAGCTCAAGAGGATATTGCCTGATAATTAATAACCAGCTGGAAAGGATGAGGATCCTAGGAAACAGTGAATTAAATAAAGATTGGCATGGAGAATTTCCATCAATAAGATATGGGCTATTGTTTAAGCCAGCTGGGGTTAGTATCTGCTGCCATCTGCTTAAAAAAATAAAACTCAGATTAAACAGGGCTTCTTGGAATTTTATGGCTTATAATTTTATATCCAATAATTTTACATTCAAGAGAGCCCAAAGAAAGGGGGCCAGAAACAAGGAGAAGGAAAGGGGGGCACAATGTCCTACATGCAAATAGCACCTGGCCTAGAGTGAGGGTCTGGGTTCTACTCTCATCTCTGCTAGAGATTAGCTGAACAATCTGAAACAAAGTACTTCACGTTCAGGTCTCCACTTCATTAGCCAAACAGGGTGACTGAACTCTATGACCTCGACAATTTCTTGCAGCTCTGAAATTTGAATTATAAACACAGCTCCTTAACAACGACAGCCACAAAAAGCTGAAATATGAACACTCAGGCCAGAACCGGGGTGGTATTGTTGGCTGAGGGTGTTGAATAGGCACCAAGAGGTACTGAAGACCCAGATTTTAAAGAAAAAGGAAAAAATTTGAAAAGGAAAATATAAAAGTAGTCCCATTTTCTTAAGTCATGTGTTTGAAAACAAGCATGAGAAATAAAGTGTGGGACTGTGGTTTATTTCTCTTTGCAACTCCTGATACTCGTAAGCAGATAATTTACTGCTGTAAGGAGTCTAGCTATCAACGAAATGCCCCTTGTTATAAAAAATCACATAAAGCATTCACCTCAAAGTTCAATCCACTCTGTGACAAGGTTCTCTGGAAACCAAAGCTTAAAAATCCAGGAAATTTTTAAACTACAGAGTCTTTGCTAACCAGATACTCCTTGGTTAGGTGACCCTTTGAAGATGGGTATAAAACATCTCTTGAATGCAGAGAAAGCAAGAAAACAGACAGCTGCTTGTCTGCCTGGACCGCGGTATATCTCCTATGCGTGCGTGCTAAGTCCCTTGTTATCCCCCAGGCTGGAGGCTGCCACACATGTGGGGAGATGGGAAGAAATCAAACATCTCAATAACAGACCCTTCCCCAGGGTCTTCAATAGCTTGCTCTTGTCAGAAAGCTCAATAGCTTCAATGTTTGCTCTTCTCAGAAAGCACCCAGGTGCCAGTAAAACTTGGTAAGGATGAGTAGGAAGGTCAGTTTTCTTAGGGGAAATGAGTCACTTTGCAGATGGCAACAGGCACCTTGCAAAGCACGTGTATGCAAAGAAGGGCCCAGGTTAGAGTTGAGAGGGATGAGGGACAGGCTGTGAGGTGGGGGAAGCTGATTGTTCACACCCATGCAAATGACCACGGGAGTTTTGGGTACCATCTGTCAAGGCTGCCTCCTCTCCCAGGCTGCCCACACAGCCTGCCTGCCTCTGTAGCACCCTCAAGGTCAACCGGGGGCCTCTCAAATATGCCACTGAAGAATCCTAACCCAACTCCAAAGTCCTACTTGCATCTTTCTTTTCCAAGCAGAGCACTGGGGCATGCTTTGCGTGGTGATGTACATTCCAAGAGCAGACACCCGAATAAACCAGGGCAGAAAAGTCCCCTCTGACTTCCTTCTAAGGGGCCTGCACTCCAGAGGGGAGCCCATTCTTTCAGGTCCCCAAGCAACATAAAGGTCATTTTGGCAGTTTATTTGGAGAGGTGAGACATCATATCATTGCAGCACACAGAAATAATTATAATAGACCTGAAGTCACTGAGAAAAGCAGCCAAGATAAATGTAGCTAAATTCAGTCAGCAGGACATCTCTATCTCATGCGTAGATTTTTCTTTATGGCTCAAGTGCTTGATGTTGTGGAGAGAATAGTTAAGTTGGGGGTTTGGATCTAGGTTGTAGTTCAAGCCATTAGCCAGTTGCATGAGCTGGGCAATTCACCTCCTTGGGATTCACTTTTCTTACCTGTAAAGTGAGGACACTGTGATCTTTAAAATTCCTTCTAGTGTCAATTAATGGCCCAAATAATCTTGGACTGTGATTTTAAGAGGGCTGGAGGGCTGGATGTCCCAGCCTGGTAAGGAATTTCAAAACAAGCACACAGTCTGGGCAGTCTCTGCAAATTACCCCCCAGCATGACATTCTGAGCATAAGAAAGGAACAAGGCTAATGTGTAAGAACTTTTAATACTGTTTCATTAGCTTGCAGATGCTAACGTAGTCGGCTGTTATCTACTGAAGCCATAGGCATTGGACAATGTCTGGGGACATTTTTGATTGTCTTCTCTGGGATGAGGTGGGTGGTAAGGGATGAAGGATACTACTGACAGGAGAGCCCCCACCCCAAAAAAGGATGATCTGGCCGCAAATGCACGAATTCTGAGGTGGGGCTCTGTGTATATATTCTGGGCAGGTAGCTGAGCTGGGAGACTGGTGGGTAAGCTGGAGAGGCAGGTTGTGACCTCTCTCCTCAACCAAGTTGTGACCATGTGGGGATGAGGGCCTCCTATTGCGAAGCCTTCCAGTTCCTCCAACGTCATAAATCTAGACTTTTGCTGAACTCATCTGGCTTTCAATACTGACGATGACTAATTCAGTTCTTTCAAAATACCAGAACTCCACAATACCAGGGCTCCAAAATCACTGCGGATGGTGACTGCAGCCATGAAATTAAAAGACGCTTGCTCCTTGGAAGAAAAGCTATGACCAACTTAGACAGCAAGTTAAAAAACAGAGACGTTACTTTGTCAACAAAGGTTGGTCTAGTCAAAGCTGTGGTTTTTCCAGTAGTCATGTATGGATGTGAGAGTTGGACTATAAAGAAAGTTGAGCACTGAAGAATTGGTGCTTTTGAACTGTGGTGTTGGAGAAGACTCTTGGGAGTCCCTTGGACTGCAAGGAGACCCAACCAGTCCATCCTAAAGGAAATCAGTTCTGAATATTCATTGGAAGGACTGATGCTGAAGCTGAAACTCCAATACTTCGGCCACCTGATGTGAAGAACTGACTCATTGGAAAAGACCCTGATGCTGGGAAAGATTGAAGGTGGGAGGAGAAGGAGATGACAGAGGATGAGATGGTTGGATGGCATCACCGACTCGATGGACATGAGTTTGAGTAAACTCCAGGAGTTGGTGATGGACAAGGAGGCCTGGTGTGCTGCAATCCATGGGGTTGCAAAGAGTCGGACACAACTGAGCGACTGAACTGAACTGAACTGAAAATGCCAGACTTCTCTAGGCAGGGGAAAGGGGAGATCAGGCTCAGGCTTCAGGCTGCTAGTTTTGCCACCCCCTCATCTTACATGGCAAAAACTAACTTGCAGCATTCCCTTGCCTTAAAGAAAAAGTGTTCAAAAGAAATGCAGCCATCTGAGCCATTGTACAATACTACAAGATCGGTTTAGACAGGAGGGGGGGGACGATCTAATTGCATAACTAGGAGAAACACACAGCAAATGACGGGGAGCTGCAATGGAATGCTCTGCAACGGATGCTGTGGCTTGCTTGGGAGGAGAGGTACAGGCTAACCCTTCCTGCTTCACCAGGACTTGAAACCTGGAGACTCCAGAAGCTTTTTCAGCAGGAGGAGCCCCAAAGGATCTCTGACACATCTAGTACAGAAGAAAGGTGTGGACACCTCTTCATACCTGAGAAGGCTCTTCATCTGTATCATAAGTCAAAACCCACTAGGCTGGCCACAGGCGTTTCCCTGCATGTGAGGGGAACTTCATCTGGCTTTCTCTGGCTTCAGTCATCTGACTCTGATACCAGATATTTGCACTCTGGAGCACCTAACATTTCCTTTCTTGAGTGACTTAACACTGATGCAGTGATTCACTTTTCTAGCACATAACATCATCTGATAAGTTATGGAACCCAAAGGTGACAGCTGTTTGCTAACAGCACTGCATGGACGGTAACACTGTACTATTTTTTTAAAAAAACACTTTAAGCAGCTCTCATATTGTCGTCACATCTGCTGGGACTGTGATGCACAGAACATCCTGTGACGACAGTAGGTGTGGTCTTATTATACCCATTTCACAGATAGACTAGCCAAACTTCGATCCCTGTAACACGCTCTAGGGTGGGTAGTGGGGCATGGGCTCTGGAGCCAGACTGCCTGGGTTTAAACCCTGACATTGACTCACATGAGCTGTACAAGCCTGCACAAATCACTTTATTTCCCTGTGCCTCAAATTTCCATACTCGAAAAATAAGAATAGTAGTATCATACTCTACCTCAGAGTTGTCATGAGAATTAAATGAGTTGATAAACATGTAAAGCACTTAAGGAATGGCCTGGGACAAAGTAAGCACTATAGTGTTAGCTGTTACTACCATTATTTTCCAGATGAAGCGACCGAAGCACAGAGTGACCCAGGTGATCTGAGTACAGAGTTTGCAATCATTTCACTGTGGCTCAATGAAGACACTGGGAAACAAGGTGCTGAATGATACGTCAGTCATTCATCACACAAGGATCTGGACTCCAGGAGTCTTGACTCCAGATCTAGCATCTTTCCACCTCACCCTGTAGCCCTTGGGTATCACAGCATGTGGGAGAGAACAGGTGATGAAAGTGAAAATATGTGGACCACACAGCAGCTGGTCCCCTCTCACTGTGAACAGAGCTGAGTGTCTTGATGGACTGATGTCCCAGAAAGGCACAGCCTTCTACAGCCAAGACCAGTAGGAGGAGGAGGAGAGTCCATCAGTCCAGAAGCACAGCTCCCTATAAACTCATCAAGCTATTACCACTGTTAGCTTGGATACGTGTGTTCTGACATGAGCAAAGAAGGGCTTATCCCCCACAGGGAGTTCTTTCAGTTCAGCCCAACATACTAAGTACGTTTTAAGTCAGAATAATTGCCCACTCCTGCCCTGGGGAGTTTCAAAGACACAGTGACTTGCTAGATGTCCTGAAATTGATCACTTCATCATCAAACAAGCCAGCCAGGGGAACAAATGCTTTGGCAGGAAGGCTAACAGGCCAAAAAAAAAAAAAAATGAATCATCTTATGGTTACTAATGTTTTTGCTGCTATGACTAAAGATTGCTGTGATTTTTTTTTTTTTTTTTTTTTTTTAGTTCAGATGCCTGGATATTTTACTGCTGAAAATGTCAAGCCACTGAGCTATTGTGATGATAACTGACCATGCCATGACAGCATTTCAGGACTGTTTTTCTGTTGTTATGCGGTCAGCATTATAGATTCAGAATAAATTTGAGCGACTGCTGATCTGCCTTCCAACACGCAGCATGACTGGCTCTGAAGCAAGCATTAGCTCTGCAGGCTATAAATGTACATCATGAATGATGCCAGAGTACGGATATTACCAAACCTCTCTGCGTGCTTTCTATGTGCTCTTTGTTCCCTGACAAAACTCTTTAAGGCGCTCCCCGCCAAGGGGCCCACCTCAGCTGACCCAGGAATTCACTCTACCTATTAAGTTAATATAGCAACCTGCCCAGTCAAAGCTTCCCGAGTGCTGCTGCGTGCAATGGAGCAATGGGATGTGATGGTTTTTAGAAGTGGCTTATTTAAAACGCTTTGCACTTACTTGGAAGAGGGTTTCATGTGATAGGACTAAATAATTATTATAATCATCATCATACATATTCATTAAATAAGATTATTTTTTCAAGTACATACAGAATAAAGTATCCTAGATTTTAATTGTAAAATAGGACGGCATTTTTCTAATGCAGTGCTCCTCAGTTAAAATAAACCAGTGGTTTTTCAGAACAGCTGAATGTGTGAAAAGTTTACCTGGCAACGCCCAACTGGGCAAGTCTCTCCGTGTGTCTGTGTGCGTGACCATCCGTGTGTGTGTGTGTGTCTTCAGTTGCTTCAGTCGTGTCCGACTCTTTATGACCCCATGAACTGTAGCCCGCCAGGCTCCTCTGTCCATGGGATTCTCCAGGCAATAAAACTGGAGTGGGTTGCCATGCTCTCCTTCATGGGATCTTCCCCGCCCAGGGATCAAACCCCCACCTCTTACATCTCCTGGATTGGCAGGCGGGTCCTTTACCACCAGCCCCACCTGGGAAGCCCCAAGCTTTTCCCTAGGCATCTAGTATTCAGGGCCCTTAATGACTCAGATTTAGTCCCTCCCTTGGTACCAAGAACATAACTAGGTAATCTTTTGAGACCACCCAAGTTTGGGTACTTCCCATTCAACCATATGTAAAACAGAGACCTTATGTGTAATAGAAAAAAAAAACAACCTTACTTTAAAAGAGCCTAAACAAATGGGACCTAATTAACCTTAAAAGCTTCTGCACATCAAAGGAAACTATTAGCAAGGTGAAAAGACAGCCTTCAGAATGGGAGAAGATAATAGCAAATGAAGCAACTGACAAACAACTAATCTCGAGAATATACAAGCAACTCCTACAGCTCAACTCCAGAAAAATAAATGACCCAATCAAAAAATGGGCCAAAGAACTAAATAGACATTTCTCCAAAGAAGACATACAGATGGCTAACAAACACATGAAAAGATGCTCCACATCACTCATTATCAGAGAAATGCAAATCAAAACCACTATGAGGTACCATTTCACACCAGTCAGAATGGCTGCGATCCAAAAGTCTACAAGTAATAAATGCTGGAGAGGGTGTGGAGAAAAGGGAACCCTCTTCCACTGTTGGTGGGAATGCAAACTAGTACAGCCACTATGGAGAACAGTGTGGAGATTCCTTAAAAAACTGGAAATAGACCTACCTTATGATCTAGCAATCCCACTGCTGGGCATACACACTGAGGAAACCAGAAGGGAAAGAGACACGTGTACCCCAATGTTCATCGCAGCACTGTTTATAATAGCCAGGACATGGAAGCAACCTAGATGTCCATCAGCAGATGAATGGATAAGAAAGCTGTGGTACATATACACAATGGAGTATTACTCAGGCATTAAAAAGAATACATTAGAATCAGTTCTATTGAGGTGGATGAAACTGGAGCCGATTATACAGAGTGAAGTAAGCCAGAAAGAAAAACACCAATATAGTATACTAACGCATATATATGGAATTTAGAAAGATGGTAACAATAACCCTGTGTACGAGACAGCAAAAGAGACACTGATGTATAGAACAGTCTTATGGAATCTGTGGGAGAGGGAGAGGGTGGGAAGATTTGGGAGAATGGCATTGAAACATGTAAAATATCATGTATGAAACGAGTTGCCAGTCCAGGTTCAATGCACGATACTGGATGCTTGGGGCTGGTGCACTGGGATGACCCAGAGGGATGGTATGGGGAGGCAGGAGGGTTCAGGATGGGGAAAACATGTATACCTGTGGCGGATTCATTTTGATATTTGGCAAAACTAATACAATTATGTAAAATTTAAAAATAAAATAAAAATAAAATAAAAGAGCCTAAGTAAAACTAGAAACAGATTTACTTGACAATTCAATTAGACACATATCACATACATATTACAGCATCTATAACCCAGGTGTGGTCTTATTTCCTCTCTCCTCACTAAGGAATTACTAAAGTCTTCTGGCCCTGAGTGGCTTGGATGGGAGCGTGAGTTCCCTTCTTGCATCATTCGCCTTTGGGATTCCCATTACACCTCCCGTGGGGAATTCTCACACTCTCTCTGCATTTTCTCAGCCTTCCCATCTACCTGCAGAAAGTTTCCTGGAGACAGCAAGTGCAGCTGTAGGTGATTTCAGCTGGAGTCTTGCTACTCCCTGCACATTGATGCTCGGCTTTCTCTCATACTGACAATTCTGCTCCCCTGCTGTGCTCTTCTCTGCATCTCATCCCAGGTTTGTACATGTTCTTGTTGTTAACAAGAAAACTGTTAGCTTGGGTTAGCTCTCAGACATGTTTTAGCTGGAGACATATTCTCAGCTGGACTGCAGAAGGTCTCTGGGCCTCTGGGGAATTGGGGACAACAGAAAGACAGAGAAGATATCACTCTGGACTCCTAGCTATGACTCAGTTTTGAGCTCTAGCACATGTAATGCTATAGGTTAAGATTCTACTGCAAGTATGATTTCCTTGGCAAACAAGCAAACGGAGAGGTTTGAATACTCAGTAACTACGTCACTCCCGGGTCAGGAAACTTACTATTTATGTTCACTGTTCTGATTATCTACTGCTGGCTGACAAAAGCTTCTAAGATGCAGCAGCTTAAAAAGACACCCTATTGTCAAATCTCCAGATGTCATGGGTCAGAAATTCAGACAAGTTTCAACTGGGTGATTCTTTTGTTCCAAGTGCCATTGAAGGATTCGGTTGGTGACATTCAACTCTCAGGGTCTGGAGGGTCCACAACAGCTCACTCATGTTACTTGATAGGGATGGCAAGAAGGGTGAGCTTAGCGGGGTCTGTCAACATAAGTTTCCACTCAAGGCCTCTCTAGGATGGCAGTGTCAGAGAAGATGGACTTCTTGTATAAAGACTCTCAGCTCCCAGAAGAGAATTCTAAGAGACAGGAAGTAGAAACCAAGTAGAGACAAGTAGGGTCTAAGCTCAGAAACTGAAACAGTGTTATTTCTATTATTCTATTAGTTAAAGCTGCCTACCTTCAAAAGGAAGGCAATAGGCCTCTCCTCTCAATGAGAAAAGTAGCATGGAATATGTGGACTTCTCTAGTCTACTATAGAGACAGACCTTTACATGACCCAAAAGGCCACAGGGTCAGTGACTTCACTCATTTCTGATCTCAGTTCTCTTTCTGGTCTTGCATCCTAAACTGGCTAAGATGATCAATCCAACTACATTTTCTTTACTGGCAAACCTGGGTCAATAATAGCATTGTCCACTATGTATTTCAGAACTTCCAAGAGCACTATTTCCTACTATTCATTACACTGTGTAAAGAGATTTGTGTTGGCTAGGGTTGCCAGATAGTATACAGGACACCTAATTAGATTTAAATTTCAGATAAACAGGAAACTGCTTTTCAGTATAAGTATGTTCCAAATATTGCATGGGATATACTCATACTAAACAACTGTTTGTTTAGTCCCAAGGCCTAACATTTTGCTGATGTGGCTAAAGCAATTACATACATATCATAATCTGATCATGGAGACAGAAATCAAAGAATTCTTTTAATGCTTTGATTTTTCTTTCCTATTAGAAGAGGTTTATAACTACATTGATTAGATGAGGGTGAGAGGAATCTAGTTCTAACTGAAATCAATCGCATCTTAGAACTACCATTTTGCCAAAGTATTATTGATATATATGAATGGCTTTTACTCAGCAAAAATATCTGTTGAGCAGATGCTTCTATCATTCCTTTTCTAAGCTGAAGAAAATCTCTGCATTTAAAAAACCTTCACTGCAAATTTAAAGAGTCAGTCAAAAATTATTTATTGAGTGTGTATTATGCGTTAAGCCCACGAAAATTAACACGTGGTTCTTGCCTGAAAGGAGTTCAGAGTCTAGGAGAGATACAGAAATGTTAACAAATAATCACAAGGCAATGTGATAAGTCTTCAAACAAAACAAGCTCAAAGTTCAGTGGATGTGGCTAACAGGACTCAGGGGATTTGGCATCATAGAGGAAGTGACATTTTATCTGATCTTGAAAGGCAAGTAGGATTTTGCAGGCAGAGAAGGAGAACAAAAACATTTCAAACAGTGTGTAGGTGTGTGGGGGCAAAGGGCAGAGGGGAAGCAAAGGACCCGCCATGCTTATGTAACAGAGAAGGTTCTGATCTAGTCAAATCTGGAAAGAAAGGACCAGAGTTCTATTCACTCCATCTCACGCATATCACAGTTGCGTAGGAAGGGTGAGGGGGACCGCTATCCAAGTCAAAACTTAGTATTAGTTGAGGAAGAGAAATAAGAGCAAGTGAACACAGGGCCGAACAAATAACCAAAATAAAGACGAGAGGAAAGGTGCGCAACTCCTGCAAGAATGAAGGTAAAGTGCTGTTGTAGCTCCAGCAACTTTTATCTCATTCCCCTCTCACTGTGGCAAGAGCCAATTTTCTATGTGAGGCTAGCTTGGAGAGCAGCAGAAAAGAATTGGCTGCTTTTCCATTTTGGAGATGATGAGCAGAAATATTCCCCTGGTAGGCATTTCCCTGATACACTATGTGGAAAAAAAAAAAAAGGAGCAAAAAGCTTCTAGTGATTCTGTTATAAATCCTCTGATACAAGGATTCAAAACTGGCTAGAAAGTAAAGACACTGTGCCTGCTGAGTCTATTAATATGTATGCTTGGGTACTGAATAGCTATAATGTATGATTAGTGATAGCCCAGAGGTGCAGCACTGGTAGGAGAAGACGGTGAACAGCAATGTCCAAGGCTAACAGAATCTGTCTTTCTGATGTCTGACATGCCTTCAATTATTTAGTGTGTAATTCAAAACCTATCTTATAAACTTAACTATGAAAACTTGAAAGACACAATGAGATACCACTGCACACCTATTACAATGGCTCAAATTAAAAAACGCTGCTGCTGCTGCTGCTAAGTCGCTTCAGTCGTGTCCGACTCTGTGCGACCCCACAGACGGCAGCCCACCAGGCTTCCCGTCCCTGGGATTCTCCAGGCAAGAACACTGGAGTGGGTTGCCATTTCCTTCTCCAATGCATGAAAGGGAAAAGGGAAAGTGAAGTCGACCCCATGGACTGCAGCCTACCAGGCTCCTCTGTTCTTACGATTTTCCAGGCAAGAGTACTGGAGTGGGGTGCCATTAAATACTAAAAGCTAAAATGAACCAGATGTCCATCAACTGATAAGTAGATAAATTATGTTATCAGTTGATATATAGCAATTTAGAAAAAAGGTCTAAAGATTCACAAAACAATATGGATGAGTCTCAAAAGCATTATGCTAAAAGCAAAAAAAAGTCAGACTCAGGTAACTAGATATGGGGCTCCCCTGGTGGTTCAGTGGATAAGAATCTGCCTGCCAAACTTGGGGACCTGGGGTCAATTCCTGGTCCAGGAAGATTCCACATGTTGCATAGCAACTAAGGCCCGTGTGCCACAACTACTGAGCCTGTGTGCTGCAAATACTGAAGTTCACACGCCTAGAGCCTGTGCTCTGCAACAAGAGACCTGCCTAAATGAGAAGCCCATGCACCACAATGAACAGAGGCCCTGTTCACTGCAACTAGAAAAAGTGAAAGCAAAGTTGCTCAGTCGCGTCTGACTCTTTGCGACCCCATGGACTGTAGCCTACCAGGCTCCTCAGTCCATAGAATGTTCCAGGCAAGAGTACTGGAGTCGGTTGCCATTTCCTTCTCCAGGGGATCTTCCCAACCCAGGGATTGAACCTGGGTCTCTCGCATTGCAGGCAGACGCTCGCTCTACCATCTGAGCCACCAAGGAAGCCTCTAGAGAAAACCTACCAAAGTGACAAAGATCTAGCAAAGACAATTTAAATAATCTTTAAAAAAATTAAAAAAGAAAGTACACAATGAATGACTCAATTTATGTGACATTCTAGAAGAGGAAAAGACTAGAAAAAAATCAGATCAGTGGTTGCTGATATAGAGCTGGAGGTGAGGGAAGGGAATTTACTATAAAGGATCGTGAGGAATTATCCTTTATCTTGATTTTGGTTGTAGTTACATGATTGCATACCAGCTTTCCTGGTAGCTCAATGGTAAAGAATCTGCCTGCAATGCAGGAGACATGGGTTTAATTTCTGGGTTGGGAAGATCCGCTGGAGAAGGAAATATCAATCCACTCCAGTATTCTTGCCTGGAGAATTCCATAGACAGAGGAGCTGGCGGGTTACAGTCCATTGGGTAGCAAAGAGTCAAACACAGCTCAGCAACTAAGCACGCACATGATTGCATAAGTTTATCAAAATTCCTCAAACTTTACACCTTAAAAAATGTGACTTTTTACCATCTGTAATAAACAACAGCCAAATTAATTTGTGTATCTAAAAGAAACAAACAACAAAAAAACTTTGGGAGTTGACGGAGGCATTATCTTGAATTTTTGTTTGAATTTTTATTTCCGGCTCCGAAGGCTTTTGATCTTTAGTCTTTTATTGACCATAACTTGTATCCTATAGTTCTTATCCAACATTCAAGTAGACATGAATGTCTCTTAGTGAAATTCAGGTAATTTTGAGAGAATTAAGCCCTACTGGCTATGGTACCCACTGTATGTAATGAACAGACTTCCCTCCAATGCATCTTTGAAGGGACAGAGGATATAGTCATTTACATCATTTTCTGTTTTATGGTTAAGAGGAGGAACTCCAACTGAACCTATAGCTTAGAGGGATTAAAACAGCAAAAAAGAGACTACTTGGGGATATTCATACAGTGGTAGCCTGAGTAAGTCATGTATTTTAAGCATGTCTTCATTTCATGAAGTAGTTCGGAGTACCATCGAGGGCAAACATGGAAAGAATTATTTTACTACTGTTTCTCTGCACCACTCCTTTTGCTTACTTAGTAAGAGCATTGACAAAAACAAGTCTCAAGCACAAAATCCAAACTAATTCACCAGGGCAGCCAACCTTTCCCTTCCAAAACAGGTTTCTTATCTCCTCTGTTTTGTTAGTCTTGGTGGTGGGATGTACAATTCCTAAGGTGTTCCTCCAGTGCACTGGGCTGTGCTTCTTTTATGAATAGCCAATCTAAATCCATAAAATGCTCATCAAAGGAGCAGAAAAAAACTAATCAGTCTTGACAAATACAACGAAGGAGTAACCTTTAGACTAATATCCTCTGGCAACATCTGAGGCCACTCAGGAGGCATCTGGCACTAAGTTTACAACCACGTACTCATCAAATGAGAGGCAGGGAGAAAATTAACCTTAAAATCCCTGTAGCACGGAAGTTATAAAGCAGAATCTTATTGAGGCAAAATTCTGACCTGTGGTGCTGTGGATGTGTTTGTGAGCCGCTGGTTATAAATATTACTTTACATCACTTATCATTTATATTACACTGGTCTTCCACCCAGTGACTTCCCTGGTGGCTCAGACGGTAAAGCATCTGCCTGCAATGCGGGAGACCCTGGTTTGATCCCTGGGTCAGGAAGATCCTCTGGAGAAGGAAATGGCAACCCACTCCAGTATTCTTGCCTGGAAAATCCCATGGATGGGGGAGCCTGGCAAGCTACAGTCCACGGGGTCACAAAGAGTCGGACAGGACTGAGCAACTTCACTTTCACTTTCTTTTTCCACCCAGTGACTCTGGTAGTAGGGCTCTTATGAGTTGTGCAAGCTCCAACAGAGCAGAAGGCAATGTGTGGTGGAGCAGGCAAGAGGGTCACTGCCAACGTGAGGCGTGGAACACAATTTTACCAAAGAGTAGAACATTTTGATGTCTCCTAGCACTGCGATTTGCTCTCCCAATCATTTCAATTAGCTACTGGAAGCCACCACCTCAAAGTGAATTTGCTAGAATATTTCAGTCTTTTTACCCTGCCTTCTCTTTTGGTGCCCTGTTGATTTTGATCCCAGGTACTGAATCAATTAACAAATGAATAGGCCTTCCTATAAATAGAGAATTTCTCTGCTCTGTCTTTAATCTTTGACATACACACACACGCATGTACCTCACTTAAGGTCCTGAGAGCTTTGTAGTTTTCATCAATCTTCCCCCTTACTGAAACTGCTTAAAGAAGTTAATATCTGGACCCATTATTTAAAACTTTGGCATTATAACTTTTGTATTAATTTTAATTTTTCAAGTCCTAAACATTAATTTACAGATTAAAGACCCTCATAATTCAATTCATAGCCAGTAGTTTCCAGAAGTCTGTTTGGATTTATCCTCAGATACTGGAAAGTGACATTAATATTCCTAAATTATAAAATTAATTAATAATAATAGCTAACCATATGTGAGGCTCTGTCCTAAGCACTGGCTTATACTAACTTCTATGGTCTTCACAACAGTCCACTGAAGTTTGTACAATTACTTTGGGATGGGATGGGAATGAAAGTCACACACCCTTGTGCATAAACGTGTCTCTGTCATCTAGGTGACAAGTTACACTTATCCCATGTTAGACAATGAGAAACAAAACCTGCTGAATAGCAATTTGAAACAAAGGTGAATGGACTGAAGTGCCTGGCAAGAAGAGCCTGCATTACTTTGATGCAATCAGTTCTCACCAAGCAGCAACTAGAAGGATTGGATTTAGAGCCAAAGAAGAGAAAGGCATCATTCTAAGGCCAGGCCCCAACACTGCGGATTGCTTCCATCCTTTCTTTGCAAATGTCACTTGCAAGTTTTATGTCAAGGATAATACAGAGAATCCTGGCTTCCAAAAATATCTAAAGAAGAAGTATAAAAATATTTCAATGGGCCTAGGGTCAGCCAGCAAACGTAAGTTTAAAGTGTAGTCAGATTTCTATTGCCTGTCCAGGAGATAGCATGGGGCAACAAGGCAGCTGTAAGCTGTGCTCAGACAGGAGTCTGCTGGAGTAAGAGGTACGCGAGTCAGATGCCTCCACGTCTTTCTGTTCTCTGAGGGCACAAGCACACTCGCTGCAGAAAGGACCATAGGCGATGAGCTCCAGTCAATTCTAACTTGCTCGTGAGCTTTATATTTGAAAACTGTTTCCAGTGCTGTCAATGACATGAGATACAGTGAGCTGAGAAGAAACGTCTTCCCGTGGCTACTAGGATTTTGAGACCTTGGAAGACAGGCATAGCTGTATCACTACCCAAGAAAAAGAGAAGACAGAATAAAATGAAATGGAAACAAGACAGCTATTTCAGACCACCTGCGCCTGGTCCATCCTTGGCTTCTCTGTCACAAGCAAAGCACACTTTTCCAATTCCCACTGCTCCGAATTATCTTCCTGCCTAGTCAAATGCAGGACTTGAAGAGAGGGTAAGAAATATGCTGCCAGCTGATACGGCTCCTGCAAACTGCCACCCCAAGAACCATGTTTCACGTCAAAATCCTCTGCTGGATCAGGGAAACGCAGGCATTATACAGGAGCTCCCTGAGCACCAGAAGAATGCCACGGTAGCAGCAGACCCATGAGACACAAACATGCATACATCTGGCTTGACATGGAGAAAAACCTTCAGTTCAGTTCAGTCACTCAGTCGCGTCCGACTCTTTGCGACCCCACGAATTGCAGCACACCAGGCCTCCCTGTCCATCACCAACTCCTGAAGTTTGCCCAAACTCACGTCCATCGAGTTGGTGATGCCATCCAGCCATCTCATCCTCTGTCGTCCCCTTCTCCTCCTGCCCCCAATCCCTCCCAGCATCAGGGTCTTTTCCAATGAGTCAACTCTTCGCATGAGGTGGCCAAAGTATTGGAGTTTCAGCTTTAGCCTCATTCCTTCCAAAGAAATCCCAGGGCTGATCTCCTTTAGAATGGACTGATTGGATCTCCTTGCAGTCCAAGGGACTCTCAAGAGTCTTCTCCAACACCACAGTTCAAAACCATCAATTCTTCAACGCTCAGCTTTCTTCACAGTCCAACTCTCACATCCATACATGACCACTGGAAAAACCATAGCCTTGACTAGACGGACCTTTATTAGCAAAGTAATATCTCTGCTTTTGAATATGCTATCTAGGTTGGTCATAACTTTCCTTCCAAGGAGTAAGCATCTTTTAATTTCAATCAGGGTAGAAATAAGAAATTATCTATTAGGTAACTTCCCTCCCCAACACCCAATTTTCCCCCTCAGATTATTATTTTGTATAGAGCAACTGTTACCTGAATTTCTCTTTCAAAACTAACATTCCAGGAGAGGACAAGCAACCAGCACCATATTAACTCACTGCTGAAAACTTTCTGGCTGACACTGACCCTTCGTCAAATGCCACATTTCAGTGAGTAAAGGATCTATTAAAAAAGAGAGAGGTTCTTAAATAATAGCAAAAAAAAAAAAAAAAAAAAAGAACTAACTTCCAACCTATGCATTACAAGACTTTCTAAGAGACCATAAGTCATTGTTCACAGTGAAAATATCCTCTAACCCTATGACTCTGAGTCTACAGCTGACATGGGAAGACATAAAAATAATTCAAAAGAACACAATATCCAATTACCAAATGCTATCTAATATAGAGGAGCAATAGAAAATTATTAATTAGGGTGTAAGAACCCTCAGAAGGTGGTCAGCAAGCCATTATGAAATCTGAAGTTGGGCCAACATTCCAGGTTCCTGTCTCTGCAAACCAGTCAGTCTATGATAAAAAATGAGAAGCAGATAGCCAATATATCATGGCCTCCAAACCCACAGTATTGCAATAGTTTGGATGTAATCAACACAGCTGAGCAGATATTCGCAGGAGAGATTGATTCAACCAACAGCCAAGAGTTCAGAAGCTGACCAAAATACCTTTGCTCAGTTTTTCTCACAGGATTCTCAGTTCATCTGTTACTACATATTTTCAGCCACTTAATTAGTATAGATTCACTCTTTCAGTTGTTTAATAGGAAACAAAAATCACAAAGCTCTGGCCTCTGTACTCTGAGAATTTATCCTATAGATACAGAATGATGCTTCAGTAGAAAATCATATGAAAAGATGATAAAGCAATAAACAAACAGGATAAAGAATTATAAAACAACATAACAACAACCATGAAGTTACCTTAAAAATTAAACACAAGAGCCAAAGATTTTCATAAAAAAAAAAAAAAAAAAACAATCAAACTGAGATAGGTAGAATCAGAAAAGAACTCCTGAAGGAAGATAGCTTTTGGACACATTTTAAGGGGACTTGAAGACAGCAATTTTCAGAAAGAAAAGTACCAGCAAAAGCAAAGATATTGTATTTTTTTCTAGTGGAAAACTTGGGTGTGGAGCAATAAAAGATTTACCCAAACCAGAAAATGTAGCAAACCCTATAGAAAGAAATAGTGTAATGAAGAATCTGTAATTCAACTTGAATTTTGTATGTTGGGTGATTTTACCCTTGAAACAATATAGTTCTTATGTAAAAAGTACTATTTTAAAAAGTTGTATAAAACTTTAGCTATTTTATAGCATTTACTTTTTCCCTCTAGTTGTAAAAGTAACAACTGCTCATGGCAGAAATTTTGTATACAAAAAAGAGGTTTAAAATCCTCCATAATATCATTATTTAGACATAACCACTGTTAGGGCTTCCCAGGTGGTCCCATGGTAAAGAATTTGCCTACCAATGCAGGAGACACAGGAGACATGGGTTTGATCCCTGGATCGGGAAGTTCCCCTGGAGGAGGAAATGGCAACCTACTACAGTATTCTTGCCTGGAAGCAATGTCATGGACAGACAGCCTGGCAGGCTATAGTTCATGGAGTCACAAAGCGTCAGGCGCGACTGAACGTGTGCACACTGTTAACACTTACCGCCTTTCCATAATTTTACCATGAATGTGTATCAATAATATGTCTTACTAAAACATAAAATTGGGTATCTCGCTGCACACATTTTTGTATATTTTTCACTTTCAATATTTTAAAACTAACATCTGCTTTATAGGACTTCTTCTGTTGCTCTGATTTCATGGTGTTTGTTTTTTCTTTTCCCAATTCCCATTATGTTTGGCAAGTAAGAGCAATTACAAAATAAAATCCCTAGTTTTATAGTCTGAAAGTAATAACCCTTAGCTAAATTAATCTCTTATCTTCATATTGGCACATTTTGGTTTCCAAGACTAAGATATTCAGAGATAAATTTTTACAGATGGTTGGATGGCATCACCAACTCGATGGACATGAGTTTGAGTAAACTCCGGGAGTTGGTGATGGACAGGGAGGCCTGGCGTGCTGCGGTCCATGGGGTCGCAAAGAGTCAGACATGACTGAGTGACTGAACTGAACTAAAATAGTTGAAGCATCCTGACAAAGGACTAACCCTTTATTACTTGTTCCAAATTTCTTCTGGGCTTCTATTGTGTTCCTGTTTCACTTTGGAAACTAGAAGTCTTGTCTTTAAATTAATGAGAAGATAATTTTCTTTCCTATTGTCAATGTCATTATCAAAACTCATATAAATGAACTGAATCACACCAAGGGCATAAAGTCCCCAGTGAGCCCACTGATTCAAAATGCGGCACTGGGCCACTTTTCCATTGCTCCCTAAGTATTGTGACATGGACCAAAGTCCAGCATGCCCCTTCCAAAATCAGCTTATCCTACTCACACACAAAAGCAGTAGTTCAGTTTTACTACAGTACCATGGGTGGTAGGGGCATACAATTCAAAAGAGAGATTTAAAAAGTACCACTATGTTCAATCTGGCTATTCAAGATGACAGTTCTTTTTCTTCCTGAAAAGGAAGTTCTATTCATTTGTGCAGTTGAATCTCTTATTCAAAAGTTCTATCTATAGCTTGCTTACTTCAGTATTCACCATAGAAACAGACTTAGAGAACTACCTTATCATTTTGTAGTGTGTTTCACAAATAAAAAAAGGTAGCATTGATGAACGTTTCCCTATTAACTGATGAAGCTTTCCTCTGGAGATGCTCATGCGTCCAGCAGCCTTGGGCAAAATGTCATAAGTAGACAAATATTTTATGCCTGGCTCTCCTGTTTCTGGAAACTTGGGGCAATGTTAAGGAGATGGGGCATTTCAATGAAGATTAAGTCCAGGAGAGATGGTATCTATGCTGGCCATGAGGCAGAAGTGGGTACTTTCTTCTACCATGTAGAGTAGAATGACCCTTCCAAAACTTGGTGACTAGAAATGTCCAATGAAAGCTAACAATCTTGGCAGATGACTTCGATTTTTCATTGTAAAATGTACAGAACATATTACTTATACAGGCCACTTGCAAAAGTATTACAAGATGAATATTTTCAGACCCCACAAAAATTGCTTGTCTGGATTACTCCATTAGACACCACAAAGGGAAATTTTCAGACTGGCAATTTCCTCTTGTGCATAGCAATATGTGCTCATTCTCTATAAATAGGGAAAAAGAAATCATATTTTTCAACTTCCTGGGCACTGGGACGAGAACTGGCTCAACTGGATCAATACTAGTCAAACAAAAGCATTCACTTTAAAACCAAAAGTAATAGGGTTTGCAGAATTCCAGGAGAAAACTTCTGAAGTGAGTTATGTTGAGGAAAAATACTGCTAAATTTTAAACCGTAATAAGAGGCCAGTTTTCTTCTCCCAGATTTCTTCCCTGTGTCTCTTCAAACCACTCAGTAAGTATACAAAGGAGCAAGATACAGAAATGAAACAAAACAGAACAACCCTTCCAAAATAGAAAAGACTTAACCCAAGTCAAGCATGGATATAAAGCAAGAATTCCCCAATTTTTTTAAGTTGTAGCCAATTGAACATTTCAGGGAACAGTACAGTATGAATCCTGAGTCACTATGAATTGATTCAATAAAAAGAGTATTTTAATAGAATGAAACTTAAAAATAATCTGACATGTACTTAAATTATGCATCAAGTAGGTGGTAATGATGCCTAAGCTTCAGAAATACACATATTCTAAATACTATTTCAGTTCAGTTCAGTTCAGTCGCTCAGTTGTGTCCAACTCTTTCAACCCCGTGGACTGCAGCATGCCAGGCCTCCCTGTCCATCACCAATTCCCGAAGTTTACTCAAACTCATGTCCACTGAGTCGGTAATACCACCCAACAATCTCATTCTCTGTTGTCCCCTTCTCCTCCCACCTTCAATCTTTCCCAGCATCAGGGTCTTTTCCAAGGAGTCAGTTCTTTGGATCAGGTGGCCAAAGTATTGGACTTTCAGCTTCAGCATCAGTCCTTCCAATGAGTATTCAGGACTGATTTCCTTTAGGATGGACTGGTTGGATCTCCTTGCAGTCCAAGGGACTCCCAAGAGTCTTATCCAACACCACAGTTCAAAAGCATCAATTCTTCAGCGCTCAGCTTTCTTTATAATCCCACTCTCACATCCATGCATGACCACTGGAAAAACCATAGCCTTGACTAGATGGACCTTTGTTGGCAAAGCAATGTCTCTGCTTTTTCATATGCTGTCTAGGTTGGTCATAACAGCATAGCCAAATTATATGCTTCTGGAGTTTTCTGGAAGAAGAAGAAACAACTGAATGGAACTAGTGAAGAGTACTGGATCCATTATACACGGGAATCTACAGAACTGGGCCTGCTCGCTTTGGGAAAATGGGACTCCAGGGACTACATGTTCAAGAACTAAGAACCCACAGATGCTCTCTCCTATACCACAGTCACCTTCCCGCAAGGCTACATTTCTGCACACCCCTGGGGAACAACATTCATGTGACAGGCATACCTTGGAGAGGTTCGGTTCCAGACCACTGCAGTAAAATGAATATTGCCATAAAGCAAGTCATATGAATTTTGGGGGGTATCCTCATGCCTACAATAGTTATGTTTACGGTATACTGTAGTCTTTTAAGTGTGCAACAGCATTAGATCTTTAAAAAAAACCATGCACACCTTAATTTAAAAAATGTGTGTGTGTGCTCAGTTCTATCTGACTCTTGGCGACCCCAAGGACTATAGCCCGCAAGGTTCTTCTATGAGATTTTCCAAGCAAGAATACTGGAATGGATTGCCATTTCCTCCTCCAGAGGATCTTCCCAACCTAAGGACTGAACCCACATCTCTTGCATCTCCTGCACTTACCACTACACCTTTATTGCTTAAAAAAAAAAAAAAAAACAAACTGCCAACCTGACAATGCAGGCTTACGACAAACCTTGAGTTTGTACGAAACGTAGTATTGGTGAAGTGTATACAATAAAGGGAAGAACAATAAATTGAGATGTTATGCCTATACATTCCACATGACCAGTGACCACTGGAGCTGGGCAGCATGGCAGAGATGTGTCCCAGACAAAGGAAAACGTCATGAGGAGTTGGCTACTGTTAGCTCTCCTCCCTCCACGCACACTTGAATCTTTCACTCAAGCATTTAACAACCATTTGTAGAGAATTGTATCCATTGAGTCTCAGTAAGAGATGTCAGACCACCTGACTCAAACTGGCTTAGTCAAAAAAAGAAACTTCCTTTTTCCTGTAACTGAACAGTCCAGGCATATACTGGCTTTGGGTGAACTGCTCAGATCATCAGAACCCTGTGTGTCTCTCACCCCTTGACTTCGCTTCCTCTGTGTTGACTTATGACAGTACTTTGTGAATTGTTTAGTGCTAGACAAACTACTAAAAGGGAAAATTCTCCCAATTAATAGGCATCATTTTCTCCTACCTTTATTATTAATTCTAAACGCAACACAATCATCTTGCGAGAACATTAACCTATTAGTCAATAGGTAAATAAGTATCTTGAGGAATAAAAATGACCACACCCTTAAATGAAATGGAGGCAACTTAGTCTGAATCAGAGTCACTGGGGTGGAGCTTGAGCATTTTTAGCAGCTCTCTAGATGATACTTCTGAGTAAGATCACTAGCCTGCCTAGTTAACAGACAGCACTGAGAACTAACTTGCCTGAAGTTGTGGTATGTTTAAAAGAATTCAATAGTTACTGTGATATTAAAAATGTATCTAAATTAGACTATTATAAAACTTTTTATTTGAAGAGTCCTAAGAATAGATATTTCAAGTTTTCAAAAACACCTAGGACCCACAGAACTCTCTAAGCTTTCCTTAAATTTCACTCTTAATGTCTATTCCCACCTTCAGATAACTTTTATTCACATATAATTTTAGGGTAATATCCAGAGGAAACTTGAAATTCCTGCCTTATTTTAAATATGTTGGGCTATTTTTGAATTATTGATATGTTTCTTTTTTTCTCCCGGTGTTCCCTTCTTTCCCTCACTTCATTCAAAGAAAGAGGATGCCTAAGAGGGGTAGTGAAATAAAGGCAAAAAGCAGAAAAAATCTAAGAGTCTTTCTGACTTTTGTTTTCAAATGTTTAAAAATTTAAATAGAAAATATCTGGGATAGAGAAAAATATTTGAAAGAAACAGGAAGATGTAACACTTATCACCTCCATTCACCCCCACCACACACACACACATTTACACACACAGATAAAAACAGAAATGAGTCCCCTAGTTGATGATGATAGTGGAGATTTTGGAAGGTTCTATAAGGATGACACTATCGCATGACTTGGCAATAAAGCAACACTATGGTGGACCTAAGTAGATGAGAACACAGAAAGTTCAGAATCCCCCATACTTATTCCCACCCCCACACAGAAACAGTTAAAATTCTCCTGAGTCCCACTTACCCACTTCCACCCAAAGTGGTACTTGGAGGAATTGAAAGAGACACGTGGATACAAACAGGATAATTTTGAACTATCTTGCCTCAACTGACTAAAACTTTTAGTCATTTGATACGCGCTCTCTTCTGGGGGGAAATAATGGACTTGACAAATATGGACTACTGTTTGGAGAGTGCAGGACCACAAAACTTGAGCCATTCATTTGCAAAAGATAATGTATATATTTTACAAAGGGACAGGAAAGAAATCAGGGACTATCAACAAAGTCTTCATATCCATTCAGATACAAAATATTTAACTATACTAACACACTGTGTGTATTAGTTATCTATTGCTGAGTAACAAATTACTCCAAAATTTAAAGGCTTAAATTACAGTGACTCTGTATTATCTCATATAGCTTCTGTCCGTCACAAATTTGAGAGTGACTCAACTGTGTCATTTTTGGCTCAGGTTTTCTCATGAATCAAAATGTCAGCTGCAACTAGACTCATCTGACAGCTGAACCGAGTCTGAAAGACCTCCTTCCAAATGGCTCACTCACAAGACTAGAAAGTTCACCTTGGCTCTTGGCAGGAGGGCCTAACTAGTCCCCACAGAGCTGCTTGAGGATTGTTCCAAAGTGAGGAAGCTGGCTTCCCTCAAGACAGAGACCTGAGAGCTGACAAGGCAGAAACCGCAATGTGGCTTTTCTGACCAGGCTTCAGAAGCTGCACACTTGTCACTTACTCTAGGATCCCATCGGTTACACAGGTCAAGCCTACTGATTGTGGCAGAGGATTATCCAAGTTGAAAAATATGACACGACATGGCTCATTAGGAACCATCTTGGAGGCTGGCTACTATAGCTTGCTGCTTTGTAATATTTCCACTAGGGAATAAAAGAGGCTTGCCTCAAATGAAAAAGAAAACATTCTAATTAAATGTCATCCCTGTCAGTCATCTCAGATATAAAAAAGGCAGGCAGTTCACCTCATTTTCAAAAGGAAACAATGGGTTAGGTTGCACTCTTTGAACTTGACTCTGAATAAACTTCTTCGGTCTGTCTTCCAAATAGAAGGCATCAGGTGCGTATGGGAAGCTTCAGGTTTTTGGCTTAGACGAAAGAAATAAAAGTGAAACCTCATGAGTAAAGCATTGAGAAACCAGCATGGATAATACCTGATTTTTATTTAATATTATTTTGAATGGAAAATAAAAGGGGAATTGCTATAAAATCTCTTCAGATTAATGTCTGTTTCTTAAAACCCTGAAACTTTCACTTATTGCTCTATGAAAACATCCAACTAACTTAGGACTTGGCAAGGAGAAGGGCGTTTTTCCCGATCTTTGTCCAAGAATTTCCAGCAGTGACTGGTGTGTACCAAAAACTAAGGGAGGATCTGTCTACTCCCATCCCTGTGCCCTGGTATTGTATAAGCCCCCCAAACCTGTATCTAACCCTGGAAAGGTGGGTAGAACCTCAAACAGCACAATGAAGGCACGAGCTAAAATGAAGATGCAGAAAAAAAATGTAGGTTATATTTCTTTCACACATGTCTAAAATACCAAGTATTCTGATAAAAATGAAACCAATGCTTGAGAGATGGGAAAAATCCCTAATGCTATCTACAGTAAAAAAAAAAAAAATTGGGTAACTTAACCCATTTTGATCATGCCATTTAGTCAACTCAATTTTTCAAAAAATCTTAAAAGAAAGTTTTAAATGAAAGTAGATAGCAGAGTTTTGCCTCTATTAAAAACAGAAATTATAAAATAAATCATTTGTATGCCAAGAACCACACTAGGCATCTCTTTTCATCTCATTTGTCTCCCGACAAAACTGAGAATTGTGCATTATTATTTCCAATTTTCAGATGAGAAATCTGAGAGTCAGAAAGTTTAAATAACTTATCCAAGGATATTTATTAAAGCCAGGTTGGAATTCCTGACTCCAAAACCTATTTTCATTCCACTAAGCACACTTCTCCGGTACAATGGTCTCCTTCTTTGAACAGAAGCAAATTTCAAATACACTGAGGAAAATATTTACAATAGAAACATTGTAAATATATCATATGTACAACACAGAAGGGGAAGAAAATCATGATCAGTTCTAACTAGTACCCACTATGCCCGACCATACTCTATTATTTATTTATTTATATGCATGTGTATATAAATATATGAAATACATATATATCTCCAAAATTAAGCAATGTGGCATAGCAGCAGCAAGAATAGAATGTGACACTTGACCACATGCTGCAACTCAGGCCGCTAGAGAGAAGCCCTCAGGCCGCAGTGAAGATCCTGCTTGCTGCTGCAACTAACATCTGACCTGACATAGGCAAGTAAATAAAAATAAATAAATAAGAAATGTGACACTTGAAAAATTCCTTCCCACACATGGGCTTTGCAGTCCCAGGTACTGACTGCAAAACAGCTCAAATCACATGTAAGGGAAATGGTCTGTTCATTAACCAGTTCACCTCAAAGGAAACCTCAGTGGCCTTCATTCTACAATGTATTCCTTACCTCCCATATTTCCTCATTCTCATTTAGTTGCAAATTCAGAAGGAAAGCTCAACTCTGAGAACTTTGAATGTTTGTCCTTAATAGCCAATCACCTCTTTATCCGTGTTTTTAATAGAGAAACCAAGGCACGGGAATTCAACTCTTCCTAAGCCACACTGCCAAAGAATTTTGCTTCATGACTCCATGTACCTATAGTACTTTACTTGTCCTTGTAACTTAAGTCATATGCCCAAAGTTTCCCAGGTTTTTGGAAAATGAGGCAGCTCATACACACACACACACACACACACACACACATTTTAAGGTTCTAAAACAATGGAGAAGTTTATTATTTTATTACATTGACTTTGGAGTTATAAATATATAATTACTATTTTATCAGATCATTCTGTGCAGCTGTGTCACTGCTTAGAAAATTTTGAAATAGCTTTTTGCAAAGCAGAGAGAAGGCTGCAGGAAATATTTTTTAAGTGGTTAGAATTCAGCTCTCAGACGAATTCTTTTAAGTACTGTTGTACTTTACCAGTAGCATGCTGGCATTGGTAAGAAAACAAAAATAATTATGCAATTATTATGAAACTCCGTGTTCAACAGTACTTTTTACTTCCCAAAAGGGGAAGAGAAAAAAAAAAAAACAGTCCTTTGCCTCCTGTAAATTTCTCCAAAATATTTGAAGCTATATAAGAAAATTTATAGCATTAGGGCAACATGCTTCCAAGATTTGCTTGCCCTTGACAGATGTGCTGTGCAATTTAAAAGCCAAAATCTTTCCCACAAAATAGGAAAGGCTGAAATCCCATCTGAAACTCAAAACAACTTTTTAAAAAGAGAAAAAAATTTAAGTTTAATTTATTTTTCATTTTATTATCTTCAGTATTTTTAAAAGTATTAAAGGCAGAATTACTACTCAAAAACCTCAACATAAAAAAGGTTTTCTGCTTCTAGCACTATAGAAAATATTTTTTAAAATATTTTAAGGTTATAAAACAATGCAGAAATAGAATGACTTTTAAAGAGACAACAGAAATGACTGCTCTGTACTAATCTAGCAAATTCCCTAGTCATTTGAATTTTTTAAATTTCTTAGAAAAGTGCCACTGTCTATACAAATGTGTTTTTATTTTATTAGATCTGTCTGAGCTTTCATTAGAATCTAGAATAGAAGTATATAAAGTTTCAATTTCCTTATCTAAAGTGCTTTCTATAATTCCTATATTCAACAGAGGACCAATGCAAATATAGCTGAGGTTACATGGAATCCCTTAACACCCCAGGAAAGAATTCCAGGGCATGCTTCTTGGTTCTTCCCAACCACTTTCTTTATAAGTTCATTTCACATCGATCTGACACCTTGGAAAAATACAGGTCTAAAGGGTCACTCAAAGGAGAGATTTTCCTCTGTATAATAAGGAATGGAAATTGAGGACTTTGATACTGTCACAGAGATGACTCTTTGTAAATACTGGGCCTATTCCAAGCCAGAATGAACTGGAACAACGTTATCTTTTTTCTTTTCAAATTATGAGATTGGAATATGGACAGAGAGAAGATCTGGTCAAGATGGTGGGAAATAGGAAAAGAGTGTATCTGACAGAATTCCCCCTTTTGCCAGCAAGCCCCACTTTTGGGGCTTCCCCAGTGGCTCAGAGGGCAAAGCGTCTGCCTGCAATGTGGGAGACCTGCGTTCAATCCCTGGGTCGGGAAAATCCCATGGAGAAGGCAATGGCAACCCACTCCAGTACCCTTGCCCGGAAAATCCCATGAACGGAGGAGCCTGGTGGGCTGCTGTCTATGGGGTCGCACAGAGTCAGACACAACTGACGTGACTTAGCAGCAGCGGCAGCAGGGAACTAGAGCCCACGTACTGCAACTAAGAGCTCACACACAGCAACTCAAATATCCCACATAGCGACTAAAAGGTACCACGCGCCACAGTGAAGACCAGGCACATCCAAATAAATAAATATTGTTTAAAAATGCAAGAGTCTTTCCCACTTTAGACAAATCAGAAATTTTCAGAGCAACAAACTTAGGAAAAATCCCTGGATTTATGCTCGGAGGACAGTTTAAAGCTAACGATATTGGTTACCAGGGCAAAACATGGCGTTTTCAAAGCCACAACATAGTCCATATCCTGCCTGTAACTTTAGGGGCTCATTCTTTTATAAAATACTCTATTGATTCTTTTAATATTTGTTTTTTGAGTCCAGAGGGGAAGTGAAGGAAGATTTCTCTACAGGAGTTATCCACAGCATCCATCCATTGACCCTCCCTGACCTTTGAGACAAAGGTACTATCATGGCATTGCTTAAAAGGCCTAGAAAATATTTCTGTAGGCCAACTTCCTGTGGTAACTAAAAACTGACTAGAGAGTATTTAAAGCATCTTAGAACAAGAAAGAATGAGCTGTTACTACCGAATGTTAGCACAGAGAGTTCCATTTTAAAGTAGCCCAGCTTAATGCAATGAGTATTAAATTAATTTTAATTCTACTACTTTGTCCAGGAAGTAGTAGAAGCTGCAGATCTATCAGGCTCCCAAGCCTGGCTTCTTTCCACTCCACCACACTGCCTCCCTTGAAAGGCTTGGCTTCTTGGAAGCAATCCTTGGGAGCCCCAGGACAGAGCCACCTGCCCCCTCGACAGGGGAAAAGATTAACTCAGGTGGTGCCATAGTAAAGAACCTGCTGGCCAAATGCAGGAGACAGAGAAGATGTGGGTTTGATCCCTGGATTAGGAAGATCCCCTGGATGAGGGCATGGCAACCCACTCCAGTATTCTTGCCTGGAGAATCCCACAGACAGAGGAGCCTGGCAGGCTATAGTCCATAGGGTTGCAAAGAGTCGGATATGATGGAAACAACTTAGAATGCAGGCATGGATATATGCAGGAGTGTGGTGTTGTAGGAGTGCTATGCAGGCAACTAGAGACCCGAATGGGCTTCCCAGATGGTGTTAGTGGTTAAGAACCCACCTGCCAATGCAGGAGATGTAAGAGATGAGTTTTCGATCCCTGGGTTGAGAAGTTCCCCTGAAGGAGGGAGGGCATGGCAACCCACTCCAGTATTCTTGCCTGGAGACTTCCATGGGTAGAGGAGCCTGGTGGGCTACAATCAATGGGGTCTCATAGAGTCGGACACGACTGAAGCAACTAAGCACGCATGCACGCAGAGACTATTAGCACCCGAGAGTCCGTAAAAGGCTTGGGGTGTTTGAATATCCCTCAGGATTCAATTTAGGATTAGAATGAGAAGGAAGGCAATGATCCAGGCAATAGTCATTCTGGGAGGACACAGTCCCTGGTGGTAATGAGTGGATTAAGTTTATCTTTCCTCCTTTCATCCACTACACCAAAACAATTCTGTAAGGATACTGTGCTTTCTTTTATTTCCACCCCCTGCTCTTTCTCGCCTTTTCTTCTTAGTGAAACACTAAGTTCATGCCTTTTAGAACTAGCAGTGAGCAGCTGCAGAAAGTGACCCTTCTCGACTCACGTCCCTCCCCACAGTCAGTGCAAATTCTACCTCTAAACTGGTGCATCTCATCTCATTAGAGGAAAAATGGCACCTCCTAAACAATGGCTGAAGAGAAGGGGTGGGGGACACAGATATTTTGGCAATCAGGTTTCTGTCACTGAAAATGCTGATCTGACCATGAAAATAAATTCTGCAACTGACCATTTGTGAAGTCATTTGAGACAGGAACTGAGTTAAATTGACACAGGTTCACTGGTGGATTTATGACACTGGACAAGCAAGATGCACTTGCTTGGGAGAAGGCTAATACTGCACATTTAAGACTGGCAGCTTCAGTGGAGTGTCCTAGGACAGGGCTGAGCTCAGGCTATTTCATTCAATTGTTAAACAGTCTAAGTTGAAGCCTGGACAAGATGAGCATGACACTAAGACTGTTCACCAGCAAAGATGAACTGCAGGGTTCAAACAGCAGCCTAAGTCCTGCCAGTTAAAATGTCAGGGAGGTGGGAAGGACAGGGAGCTTGGGCTCCTCTTGGGAGTGTGTCCAAGTATCCCTGACTAAGGAGATGCACAGAGTTTTGCATTTTCAGACAACCAAGATAACTGAGAAAACCTGTCTTATATGTAGCTGTATATAAGGCAAAAAACACACCACTTCATACTTGAGTCTTTATGAAATTTCTCACACTCTGTGTTTGCCTATTTTTTAAATAGAAGATCAATTAGCCAACATAGACCTTAATCAATGCTAATTTTAATTGCTTGCAGAGGTCAATCTGATGAAACATTTTAAAAATAGGACAGCGAGTAAGCCCCACTTCTTAGATAGTCTGATAAATCAATAGACAATGAGACCTTGAAATCCTTTTTCTTCTTTAAGATCCTTCAGGTAATTCTAAGGGGCAACAGCCAAGGTTGGATCTGGTAAAATCAGCGATTTTTAAAAGAACAGATTTAGTAAATATTCCTAAGGTTATGATATCCTCACAGTGACAAGTGTTAGGTTTCACTTAAGCATTTATGGGTGACTATGTAAAAAGAATTTAAAAAAATACAATGTATGGTTAGGTTGCAGTGATTGTGAATATTCACCTACAAGAGTCATAGAAAATTAAAACTCTTCCTAGTATTACACCAATGGGTGACTGATACTTGGGGTAAAATTTCCATTGATAGCATCTAGGGATGCCTGGTAAGGTTTTTAATGTTACGCACTGCACAACTCCAAGGGGTTGCATTCATACAACATTTGCATCTCATTGGGGAAATAGGAGTGTAGCTTAATATTCAGGCTTTTGTCTTATTTAGACATACATCATAAAATGTTACCCTATTTTGTACAGAAATTATACCACAGGAGATTCTTTTCTCTCAGTATAGAAAATGTGTTTTGCTTCTTGGCTGACAAAGAATAAAATAAAATATTCTGGTGTTGAAGCTAGAGACAGAGAACTAAGGTGAACATCTGTTCTTCATACCCATCCAGCACCCCTTCCTCTTTTCTATGATATTAGACATCCTCCTTGTATTAGGCAATATTCTCCAGAGAAACGGAACCAATAGGATGTATACATGGAGATTTAGTATAGGAATTGTCTCATATGATTACGAAGGCTGAACAGGTCCACAGCCTGCCATCTGCAAACTGGGGAACTCAGAATGCTAGTGGTGTAATTCAGTCTGAGTCCAAAGGCCTACAGACCCGAAATGTTTCTTCAAAAGCGGAAAACGCGGATGTCTCAGCTCAAGCCAAAAGGGGTTCATATTCATGCCCTCCTCTGAACAGTGACATGGGCTAAAAGACAGATCTTCATCCTGAGGTGCGCCATCTTTACTCTGCAGCATTGGAACCAAGGAGTGTGTGTGTGGATCACGGGTGACAGAGGAGCCGCCAGCAACAAAAAAATCTCAACTTTCAGTCTCTTAAAAGGGATTTATATTACTTTTTCAAATTTTCTCTGTGCTCAGTACCTCCTCCAATGTGAGATCACCTCTCATTCACTATCACACTAGCAGCCTGATCATTTTAATAATTTACCGTTTCAAGGAGCCATGGAAAGAGAAAGGAAATTGCTTTTAGACACTGTCTTATTCAAGCAAAAGGAAATGGTTTCTGAACCACAGAAAACAAATAAACATGCCTCTACCTGGAACTTCACTAGTATTTGCCTGTTGTCTGGCACTAAAAGGTGTGCTTTAACATAATGGGGCAGTGTGTGGCTGGAGATTCTGAATGCTAGCAGGGATATCTAAACTCTGTAAGACGATGTTAACAGTCTAGGACCACTGAACTTGGATGAACTCCCAAATGCTGGGTGTCAAACCACGTGCTAAATATCTTTCCATATAGCAAAATGAAATGCCAAATCCTTAATGGCAGTGCAGCTTTCACAGATTCCAAAGAAGTATATTCTATTACTGCTCAAAACGTAACGCAAGCACACTTACATACATGTATGTACACGACCAGGGTGAATGACAACAGTCATAATACAGATGCTGGGCACTGTGGTGACATTGTTAAGTCTTCTAAAGAATTATACATTTTCTATTCTCATGTCATTGATATATCATTTATCCTTTGCCTGTGAATTGAAAAAATGCGTACTTTGGAACTCTGTGGGATCCTGCTGAATTCCTCAGGACCATGGTCAAACATAGTTAAATGGTTATCCTTTTCCATAATGTTATTCTTGGGCATGGAAAGGAGTATCTTTTTAATAAAGGAAAATTGGCAGGGAGATCTCTTGCAATGCAGTCCTGGTTTGGCACAAAATGGGAGGCGCCAGGGATGCAAACATCTCATCTTCAGATCCTTACCTGGAAAAGACACAAGAGGACACATTGCCCTGGCGACGCGTAGCAGTCGGCTGCACCACGGCGGGTCTCAGGCCTTTGGACTGACCCTCGCTCAAATGGTAGAAATCCAAAGTAAAGCAATGTGACCTGGCAAACACAGGATCCTGGAGCAGAGCGTGTGATTTCTTCCATTCCTATGGAGATCCTCATTTGGCTGGAAGTCCACTCCAGGGACAAAGTGTTTCCAGACCTTTGGCAGAAAAAGAAATGCCCTCTTTTCAACTTTCTCTGTTTCAAAGAAGTAGAATGCTGACAAGAAAATATGAGTATCATCTGTACTATTGCTATAGAAATAATAGCCACATAGATTTTAGTGTTGTACAATAGTGATGTTAACAGTGGCTACTTTCAAGATCATTGAAAGAATGTAATATTCTTCTCTGAGCTATAAAACAAGAGATAGTAGGTGAAATATATAGATATGCATATGTGTTGTATGTATGGTATGAAATATGATAAAATATGTAAACATATGCATATATGCATGATATATGTGTGTATACACACATGTGGTCTATTGAGCATGTAGGACTCATGAGGTATAATCATAAAAAGCCATTTTGTTCCAAATTCTCTCAAAGCCCTCTCGTAATACTCTCTTAAGTTCTCCATCTTACAGGATTCTTGCTCCTTCTCAAACTGGATCATCTTCCTGAAAAAATCAACTGAAAATGGATGGTTTTCCTGTAAACTTTTAAACACATCCCTGGCCTTTTTGTAACTACCACTTCGATAAGCCCAATCCAGATACATTTCCTTCACAGGGACTGAGCCAGCTCCTGGGAGACCAAAGATAGCTCTCTTATAGATCGCTTCAGTGTCTTCTTGCTTTCCAGCATCTTCACTCCACTGGGCCCAAGTGAGCCACAATGGAAGGCAAATCTGAGGTTTCAGGTACTCAAAGTCTTGGTCAAAAACCTTGGCCATCTCCTGGCTCTCTGACAAAATCAGGGCCTCCAGCTTCACCTGCCACATCTCCACTGATTTTCTGAACAGTTTCACCCCAGTGTCTGCCACCTCCAGGGATTCTATATCCTTCAGTGTAACATGATGTTACTGGGAGAAGCATTCCGTACAATTTTACTTACAATGTTTCACTTAATATTATGTTGTTTTCCATGTTATTAAATAGCCTTGAAAACATGAAATAAATCCATAGCATTCCACTGGAAAAAAAAAAAGCCATTTTGTTTCTGTATTCTGTACTCCTCTGTGCTTTTGAGTCTGGGGACATCTTTCTCTGCTCCAGATGGAAACACGAACAATCTCATGCCTTTTCTGAGCACACTTAGGATACAGAAAAATCTTACAATCTCTTGAAGCTGTAAAATAGGATCATGGTTCAGAAACTAGAATTGTTAGTCTGAGATATAAATCAGTGTGGCAGAAGCTAGGTGCTGCCCCCAACCCTGTTCCATCTCATTTACAGGGCTCGCACACCCGTCTCTCAGCTGTTGTGCAGGTGGTCAATGAATGGCTCCCAGAATATTCTCAGGAGCCCCTGAGAGAGGACTACAGGTTACACAGCAGACCTCTCCCTCATATATCACACGAAGGCTAGACTTTTACCTGAAATCACATCCTTGTTCTGCTTTTCCACCTTCCTTATCCTTAAACTTACTGACTTCTTCTGAAGAGCATTCCTCAAAAGGTTGTTTGCCCCTGAACTCTACACTCAGTTTCTGCTTCTAGAGAACTTGATCTAAGACAAAACAAAACATCTCTACTTGTATTTAAAGTGATGATTCTCTGCCATTCACTCAAGAGTTGTCTATAGGAAGGTCATCAACCATCAGAGAAGCGGATACTTTCTTACTGCATTTCCAGCTTCCCACTATACTCACTCCACTCACTGACTGCTATTATCAAATATTTTTCCTACATCTCTTGATGTAAATATATGGTTTTTATTTTTAATAATACAACTAATTCACTGAAATTTGCTGATATTGAAATATACTTCTGGTGGTTCAACAAAAAAAGCCTTACTTAGTCATGATGCTCTGCAGATTTTGAGGCTATATTAAGACACATTTACATCCCTTTCATCTTTATTTCTCTCCTCTATTCTAATAATATCTAGAATTTTAGTTGTAGAATGTTAGGAAGCTTTCTTGTTTTGCTTTTTGTTTTCTTCCCTTTCACCCCCTGATAAATTTTTGGACAAATAAACATTAGTATATCTATTTACTTATATTTATTTCTTATATCTTTGGCTGTATCTCCTAGAGTTTTTTTCTTCTTCTTTTTTGAGTATTTCCTCCAGGAGTATTTACAAAGTGGTTCTCTGTGTGGCAAACTTGTTATGACTGTGAACATCTCCACTGGACCCTCCATGGCGTTGTCGAAATCTGATCATGGGTTGTGGGTGGTAGGCACTCATAAGTAAATATCAGAGTCATTTGAGGGGCAGCCAGCTATCTTGGAGCCTCCATATGGCAAAAATTCAGTTTACAATTGCTCTCCTGTGTACCTCCCAGATCTTGACCCCAAAGTACATTCATACTCTCCTACCACTAGGGTCTCCTTGCCTAAGAGGAAGGTCCTGAGAGTTTGCCTGAAGACATGGCAAACCCGGATACCTTCAACCCGTTCACAGGAAATGTGTGTATTCTTGGTCTTCCAAAGTATCAGCTCCTCCCACTTACTGACTTTTCTCCTCACTAACACCTTCTGACTGCCTCCAGCCCGGTTCTCCCAGGCAAGAAAAAGACACCAAACACACATCAGGTGCTTCCAAATACTCTCTTACTCTCTATAAACTTAAAAGAGATGAGAATACCAGACCACCTGAGCTGCCTCTTGAGAAATCAGGAAGCAACAGTTAGAACTGGACATGGAACAACAGACTGGTTCCAAATAGGAAAAGGAGTACGTCAAGGCTGTATATTGTCACCCTGTTTATTTAACTTATATGCAGAGTACATCATGAGAAACACTGGGTTGGAAGAAGCACAAGCTGGAATCAAGATTGCTGGGAGAAATATCAATAACCTCAGATACACAGATGACACCACCCTTATGGCAGAAAGTGAAGAAGAACTAAAAAGCCTCTTGATGAAAGTGAAAGAGGAAAAGTGAAAAAGTTGGCTTGAAGCTCAACATTCAGAAAACTAAGATCATGGTATCTGGTCCCATCACTGCATGGCAAATAGACGGGAAAACAGTGGCTGACTTTATTTTGGGGGGCTCCAAAATCACTGTAGATGGTGACGGCAGTCATGAAATTAAAAGACACTTACTCCTTGGAAGGAAAGTTATGACCAACCTAGACAGCATATGAAAAAGCAGAGATATTACTTTGCCAACAAAGTAAGTCTAGTCAAGGCTATGGTTTTTCCAGTGGTCATGCATGGATGTGAGAGTTCAACTATAAAGAAAGCTGAGCACAGAAGAATTGATGCTTGTGAACTGTGGTGTTGGAGAAGACTCTTGAGAGTGCCTTGGATTGCATGGAAATCAAACCATTCAATTCTAAAGGAAATCAGTCCTGAATATTCATTGGAAGGACTCATGTTGAAGCTGAAACTCCAATAATTTGGCCACCTGATGCGAAGAGCTGACTCATTTGAAAAGACCTTGATGCTAGGAAAGATTGAGGGCAGGAGGAGAAGGGGACGACAGAGGATGAGATGGTTGGATGGCATCAGCGACTCAATGGACATGAGTTTGAGTAAACTCCAGGAGTTGGTGATGGACAGGGAGGCCTGGCATCCTACACTCCATGGGGTTGCAAAGAGTTGGACACGACTAAGCGACTGAACTGAACTGAAACTTAAAAACAAATTTATCTCTTAATAAAATGCTTGTGTTCAGGCATCATTCTTTAACTTCAAACTTTGGAAGATGAGGGTTCTTTTCTGTTTCTATTCTCCTGAAATAGTATTATTGTAACTTTGGTTTAATAAATATTCCATCACCAAACAAGAAAAAAAATTGCAGCTATGTGTTGCAACAGATGTTAACTAGGCTTTATTGTGACCCTTTAGTAATATATACAAATATCAAATTATTATGTCATATTTGAAACTAATAAAATGTAATGTGAATTATATCTAAATAGAAAAATTTAAAATGATACCATCAGAATATGGAAGTGTTAAAATATGAGAGGAGATTTATATAAATTAGAGAAAAGTTGAGTATAATTATGACAAGAATATAGGAAAAAAATATGAATAAGACACTAATTCTAGGAAAAAGTTACCAAAAATATGCAGAAAAGGAAAAGTAATTCTTACAGTACATAGTTCATTTCTAAACAGAGTTTACATGGTAAAATAATTTAAATCTAGAACAGAACAATAATCCAACTACAATTACACTATTTTACAAGAATGGAAATAGGGGAGAACCCTAATCTTCCAAAATCTTTCCAAAATAATTCCCAAAATGAAAAATTAAGAATTGAAAACACAAGCATACTATTAAAAGATAAAAGGGGTTTTGTTAATTTTATAAAGAGTAAAATAATGTTTGTATCTAAGGGCAGGGAAATGGTAAGAAGTGTAGTAGCAAGAAACTTTCATTTTTCATTTTTAAAAATGAGTATAGATTTCTTTGGAAGGAAAGTTATGACAAACTTAGATAGCATATTCAAAAGCAGAGACATTACTTTGCCAACAAAGGTTCCCCTAGTCAAGGTTATGATTTTTTCCTGTGGTCATGTATGGATGTGAAAGTTGGACTGTGAAGAAGGCTGAGTGCTGAAGAATTGATGATTTTGAACTGTGGTGTTGGAGAAGACTCTTGAGAGTCCCTTGGACTGAAAGGAGATCCAACCAGTCCATTCTGAAGGAGATCAGCCCTGGGATTTCTTTGGAAGGAATGATGCTATAGCTGAAACTCCAGTACTTTGGCCACCTCATGCGCAGAGTTGACTCATTGGAAAAGACTCTGATGCTGGGAGGGATTGGGGACAAGAGGAGAAGGGGACGACAGAGGATGAGATGGCTGGATGGCATCACTGACTCGATGGACGTGAGTCTGAGTGAACTCCGGGAGTTGGTGATGGACAGGGAGGCCTGGTGTGCTGCGATTCATGGGGTCGCAAAGAGTCAGACACTACTGAGTGACTGATCTGATAGATTTCTTGAATACCTATATTTTGAACATATACAAATTTGATAGAAAATTAAAAGCAAATTCTTTAAAATCAAAGGCTTAAATGTGGATTATTTTGTAGATGGCACTGGGACAACTGGTTATCCATAAGGAAAAGATAAAAATAAATCTCTAGGTTAATTAGGTCCCATTTGTTTATTTTTGCTTTTATTTCCAATATTCTGGGAGGTGGTTCATAGAGGATCCTGCTGTGATGTATGTCAGAGAGTGTTTTGCCTATGTTCTCCTCTAGGAGTTTTATAGTTTCTGGTCTTACGTTTAGATCTTTAATCCATTTTGAGTTTATTTTTGTGTATGGTGTTAGAAAGTGTTTGAGTTTCATTCTTTTACAAGTGGTTGACCAGATTTCCCAGCACCACTTGTTAAAGAGATTGTCTTTAATCCATTGTATATTTTTGCCTCCTTTGTCAAAGATAAGGTGTCCATATGTGTGTGGATTTATCTCTGGGCTTTCTATTTTGTTCCATTGATCTATATTTCTGTCTTTGTGCCAGTACCATACTGTCTTGATAACTGTGGCTTTGTAGTAGAGCCTGAAGTCAGGCAGGTTGATTCCTCCAGTTCCATTCTTCTTTCTCAAGATCGCTTTGGCTATTCGAGGTTTTTTGTATTTCCATACAAATTGTGAAATTATTTGTTCTAGCTCTGTGAAGAATATTGTTGGTAGCTTGATAGGGATTGCATTGAATCTATAGATTGCTTTGGGTAGTGTACTCATTTTCACTATATTGATTCTTCCAATCCATGAACATGGTATATTTCTCCATCTGTTAGTGTCCCCTTTGATTTCTTTCACCAGTGTTTTATAGTTTTCTATATATAGGTCTTTAGCTACAGCTCAACTCCAGAAAAATAAATGACCCAATCAAAAAATGGGCCAAAGAACTAAATAGACATTTCTCCAAAGAAGACATACAGATGGCTAACAAACACATGAAAAGATGCTCAACATCACTCATTATCAGAGAAATGCAAATCAAAACTACTATGAGGTACCATTTCACACCAGTCAGAATGGCTGCGATCCAAAAGTCTACAAGTAGTAAATGCTGGAGAGGGTGTGGAGAAAAGGGAACCCTCTTACCCTGTTGGTGGGAATGCAAACTAGTACAGCCACTATGGAGAACAGGGTGGAGATTCCTTAAAAAACTGGAAATAGAACTACCTTATGATCCAGCAATCCCACTGCTGGGCATACACACTGAGGAAACCAGAATTGAAAGAGACACGTGTACTCCAATGTTCATCGCAGCACTGTTTATAATAGCCAGGACATGGAAGCAACCTAGATGTCCATCAGCAGATGAATGGATAAGAAAGCTGTGGTACATATACACAATGGAGTATTACTCAGCCATTAAAAAGAATACATTAGAATCAGTTCTAATGAGGTGGATGAAACTGGAGCCTATTATACAGAGTGAAGTAAGCCAGAAAGAAAAACACCAATACAGTATACTAACGCATATATATGGAATTTAGAAAGATGGTAACAATAACCCTGTGTACGAGACAGCAAAAGAGACACTGATGTATAGAAGAGTCTTATGGACTCTGTGGGAGAGGGAGAGGGTGGGAAGATTTGGGAGAATAGCATTGAAACATGTAAAATATCATGTATGAAACGAGTTGCCAGTCCAGGCAATATAAAATATAAAAGTTAAATAAAAGTCAATATAAAAGTTGATAATACCAATAGTTGAAGAGTTTGTGGAAAAAGAGAATTTATGTATTGCTTATGAGAGAACAAATTGGTACAATTACCTTGAAGAAAAACTATGATAATACCTAGAAAAGCTTGAAATGTACACAGGACATTAATTAAACATCCAGGTATAACCTTCAGACCTAGAGAAATCACTCCACTTGTGGCCAAGGAGAACTACACAAAGATGTTTTTTCTTGCATTGTTTGAAACAGGAAAAAATGGACAATAACCTAAATGTCCATAAATAAGAACCAGATGAATTAGACAGTGGCTTATTTATAGAATGGAATACTATGCAACTGCTGAAAAGAATGAATTGGAGGTACATGGGAAAATTTCAGAAACATTACCAAAGAGACAGGACCGATGTGCAATTGGAAATGGTACATATAATTTTACATATGTGAAATTTAAAAACACAACAATTCTATTTATGTTCATAGACATAGATATATAGAGTAATACTCTCAAAATACTTATGGGAATACTTCCCAACCAGGAGCAACAGGCAAGTTTGACCTTGGAGTACAAAATGAAGCAGAGAAAGGCTAACAGAGTTTTGCCAAGAAAACTCACCAGTCATAGCAAACAACCTCGTCTAACAACACAAAAGATGATTCTACACATGGACATAGCCAGATGGTCAATACCAAAATCAGACTGATTGCATTATTTGCAGGCAAAGAGGCAGAAGCTCAATACAGTCAGCAAAAACAAGATTGGGATCTGACAGTGGCTTAGATCATGAACTGCTTATTGCAAAACTTAGACTCAAATTGAAGAAAGGAGGGAAAACCACTAGACCATTCAGATATGACCTAAATCAAATCCCTTATGATTATATACTGGAAATTACAAATAGATTCAAGGGATTAGACCTGATAGACAGAGTGCCTGAAGAACTATGAATGGACGTTTGTAATATTGCACAGGAGGGGGTGATCAAAACCATTCCCAAGAAAAAGAAATGCGAAAAGCAAAAATGGTTGTTTGAGGAGCAGTAAGAAATAGCTGAGAAAAGAAAAGAAGCTAAAGGCAAAGGAGAAAAGGAAAGATAGAGCTATCTGAATGCAGAGTTCCAAAGAATAGCAAGGAGAGAATAGAAAGCCTTCCTCAGTGATCAATGCAAAGAAATAGAGGAAAACAATAGAATGTGAAAGACTAGAGATCTCTTCAAGAAAATCAGAGATACCAAGGGAACATTCCATGCAAAGATGGGCACAATAAAGGACAGAAAGAACAACCTAACAGAAGCAGAAGAGATTAAGAAGAGGTGGCAAGAATACATAGAACTATACAAAAAAGGTCTTAATGACCAAGATAACCACAAAGGTGTGGTCACTCATCTAGAGCCACACATCCTGGAGTCTGAAGTCAAGTGGGCTTTAGAAAGCATTACTACAAACAAAACGAGTGGAGGTTATGGAATTCAAGCTGAGCTATTTCAAATCCTAAGAAATGATGCTGTGAAAGTGCTGCACTCAATGTGCCAGAAAATTTGGAAAACTGAGCAGTTGCCAAAGGACTGGAAAAGGTCAGTTTTCACTCAAAACCCAAAAGAGGGCAATGACAAAGGATGTTCAAAATACTGCACAATTGCACTCATCTCACATGTTAGCAAGGTAGTGTGCAAAGTCCTTCAAACTAAGCATCAATAGTACATGAACTGAGAACTTCCAGACGTACAAGCTGGATTTGGAAAAGGCACAGGAACCAGAGATCAAATTGCCAACATCTGCTGCATCATAGAAAAAGCAAAGGAATTTCCGAAAAACATCTACTTTTGCTTCATTGACTGTGCTGAAACCTTTGACTGTGTGGATCACAACAAACTGTGGAAAATTCTTCAAGAGATGGGAATACCAGACCACCTTACCTGCCTCCTGAGAAACCTGTATGCAGGACAAGAAGCAACAGTTAGAACTGGACATGGAACAACAAACTGATACAAAATTGAGAAAGGAGTACATCAAGGCTGTATACAGTCACCCTGCTCTTTTAACTTACATGCAGAGTACATCATGCAAAATGCTGATTTGGATGAATCACAAGCTGGAATCAAGATTGCTGGGAGAAATATCAATAATTTCAGATATGCAGGGAATTTCAGAAAAGCATCTAAAGACACCATCGTTATGACAGAAAGTAAAGAGGAACTAAAGACCCTCTTGATGAAGGTGAAAGAGGAGAGTGAAAATGCTGGCTTAACACCCAACATTCAAAAAACTAAGATCATGGCACCCAGTCCCATCACTTCGTGGCAAATAGATGGGGAAAAGAAGGAAACAAAGACAGATTTTATTTTCTTAGGCCCCAAATACTATGGATGGTGACTGCAGCTATGAAATTAAAAGATGCTTTCTCCATGGAAGAAAAGCTATGACAAACTTAGACAGTGAATGAAAAAGCAGAGACATCACTTTGCCAACAAAGCTCTGTAGAGTCAAAGCTATGGTTTTTCCAGTACTCATGTACAGATGTGAGAGTTGGACCACAAAAAGGCTGAGTGATGAAAAACTGATGCTTTCAAACTGTGGTGCTGGAGAAGACTCTTGAGAGTCCCTTGAACCTCAAGGAGATCAAACAAGTCAATCCTAAAGGAAATATCAGCCTTTAATATTCATTGGAAGGACTGATGCTGAAGCTGAAGCTCCAATACTTTGGCCACCTGATGCGAAGAGCCTACTCATTGGAAAAGATTGAAGGCAGGAGGAGAAGGGGATGACAGAGGATGAGATGGCTGGATGGCATCATCGATTCAATGGACATGAGTTTGAGCAAATTCCAAGAGATACTGAAGGACGGGGAAGCTTGGCATGCTGCAGGCCATGCGGTCACAAAGAGTTGACCGTGACTGACAACACAACAACAACAACAAGGGAGGGTAAGAGGGATGGGAAAAGATGGAGAAAGGACAATATTAGATGCATTGGCACAGCTTGGTTACAAACCCCCAAACAAAAATAATCTGGAGCAAACAAACAGAAGGCTAACATTTGTTGAACCTATGGAAGTAGAAATACGGGTATCTGAAACAATAGTTTTCTGTATGTTTAAAATTTTGGGCAACAGTTATGTAGAAGAGTATGCACCAGCTGACCATCAGATATCCAGTCCTATTTCTGGTTTCCTCTGAAGGCAGTTTTATGCTTTTAGCCAAATCCCTTAGCATATTTTCATCTCAGTTCCTTTATTTGTAAATGGAAGGTAATAGCATTTTGCCTTGGAGAAGGCAATGGCACCCCACTCCAGTACTCTTGCCTGGAAAATCCCATGGATGGAGGAGCCCGGTGGGCTGCAGTCCATGGGGTCGCGAAGAGTCGGACACAACTGAGCAACTTCACTTTCACTTTTCATTTCATGCATTGGAGAAGGAAATGGCAACCCACTCCAGTGTTCTTGCCTGGAGAATCCCAGGGACGGGGGAGCCTGCTGGGCTGCCGTCTACGGGGTCGCACAGAGTTGGACACGACTGAAGCGACTTAGCAGTAGCAGCAGCATTTTGCCTAGTCTCTTTCAGTGTTTGAGAGATGACTAAATGAAAAAAAAAAAATAGCCCCTTTGAAAACTATTAAGAGCTAAATAATTAAATAATTGTTACTGTTTGTGTGTTGACATGTAAAAAAACCAGATATCCATAACAAATACTAATGCTAGATTGGGAAACTAATATGAACATACTGTGTATATTTTAACTATGGGTTTTGTACTGCTATTTTGACTGCAAAATTATAGTAGTCATCTCATCCTACTCTGGAGGCTTGACAAGGAGAGGGAGAAAATTGAGTCCCATCCTTCTTCCATCTCTGTCCCCTAAATACTCTAAGGATTTGAAAGATTTAAAAGCACAAACGTCAGCCAGGAACCACTGGGAGAAAAAAAAAAAAAAACATGTAAAGATGGTGATTTAGGATATGTCAGTTAGTCAAAAACACTACTGGCAAAGGAACATGATGCTTGCTTCTATTTGGAACTTTAAAAAGTATTTTTTAAAATAATCACTTCAGTTCAGTCACTCAAGTCATGTCTGACTCTTTGTGACCTCATGGACTGCAGCATGCCAGGCCTCCCTGTCCATCACCAACTCCTGGAATTTACTCAAACTCATGTCCATCGAGTCGGTGATGCGATCCAACCATCTCATCCTCTGTCATCCCTTTCTCCTCCTGCCTTCAATCTTGCCAGCATCAGGGTCTTTTCAAATGAGTCAGTTCTTTGCATCAAGTAACCAAAGTATTGGCGCTTCGGCTTCAGAATCAGTCCTTCCAATGACTATTCAGAACTGATTTCTTTTAGGATGGACTGGTTGGATCTCCTCGCAGTCCAAGGGACTCTCAAGAGTCTTCTCCAACACCGCAGTTCAAAGGCATCAATTCTTCTGCACTCAGCTTTCTTTATAGTCCAACTCTCACATCCATACATGACTACTGGAAAAACCATAGCTTTGACTAGATGGATATTTGTCAGCAAAGTAATGGCTCTGCTTTTTAATATGTTTTCTAGGTTGGTCATAGTCTTTCTTTTAAGGAGCAAGCATCTTTTAATCTCATGGCTGCCATCACCATCTGCAGTGATTTTGGAGCCCAAAAAAATAAAGACTCTCACTGTTTCTATTGTTTCTGTATCTATTTGCCATGAAGTGATAGGACTGGATGCTATGATCTTAGTTTTATGAATGTTGAGTTTTAGGCCAACTACTTCACTCTGCTCTTTCACTTTCATCAAGAGGCTCTTCAGTTCCTCTTCACTTTCTGCCATAAGGGTAGTGTCATCTGCATATCTGAGGTTATTGATATTTCTCCTGGCAATCATGATTCCAGCTTCTGCTTCATCCAGCCTGGCATTTTGCATCATGTACTCTGCATAGAAGTTAAATAAGCAGGGTGACAATATACTGCCTTTACATACTCCTTTCCCAATTTGGAACCAGTCCATTGTTCCATGTCTGGTTCTAACTGTTGCTTCTTGACCTGCATACAGATTTCTCAAGAAGCACGTCTGGTGGTCTGGTATTTCCATCTCTTGAAGAATTTTCCAGTTTGTTGTGATCCACACAGTCAAAGGCTTTGACATAGTCCGTACAGCAGAAGTCGATGTTTTCCTGTAACTCCCTTTTTCTATGATCTAGTGGATGTTGGTGATTTGATCTCTGGTTCCTATGCCTTTCCTAATCCAGCTTGAACATCTGGAAGATCTCAAATCACTTACTGTTGAAACCTCGCTTGGAGAATTTTAAGCATTACTTTGCTAGAGTGTGAGATGAGTGCAATTGTGTGGTAGTTTGAACATTCTTTGGCATTGCCCTTCTTTGGGATTGGAATGAAAACCGACCTTTTCCAGTCCTGTGGCCACTGCTAAGTTTTCCAAATTTGCTAGAATATTGAAGGCAGTACTTTAACAGCATCATCTTTTAAGACTTGAAATAGCTCAACTGGAATTCTATCACCTCTACTAGCTTTGTTCATAGTGATGCATCCTAAGGCCCATTTGACTTCAGACTCCAGGATGTCTGACTCTAGTTGAGTGATCACACCATCGTGGTTATCTGGGTCATTAAGATCTTTTTTGTATAGTTCTTCTATGTATTATTGCCACCTCTTCTTAATATCTTCTGCTTCTGTTAGGTCCATACCATTTCTGCCCTTTATTGTGTCCATCTTTGCATGAAATGTTCCCTTGGTATATCTAATTTTCTTGAAGAGATCTCTAGTCTTTCCCATTCTATTGTTTTCCTCTATTTCTTTGCATTGATCACTGAGGAAGGTTTTCTATTCTCTTCTTGCTATTCTTTGGAACTCTGCATTCAGTTAGCTCTATCTTTCCTTTTCTCCTTTGCCTTTAGCTTCTCTTCTTTTCTCAGCTACTTGTAAGTCCTCCTCAGACAACCATTTTTCCTTTTTGCACTTCTTTTTCTTGGGGATGGTCTTGATCACTGCCTTCTATACAATGTCATAAACCTCCATCCATAGTTCTTCAGGCACTCTGTCTATCAGATCTAATTCCTTGAATCTATTTCTCACTTCCACTGTATAATTGTAAGAGATTTGATTTAGGTCATACCTGAATGGTCTAGTGGTTTTTTCCTATTTTCTTCCATTTAAGTCTGAATTTGGCAACAAGCAGTTCATGATCTGAGCCACAGTCAGCTCCCCATCTTGTTTTTGCTGACTGTATAGAGCTTCTCTGCTTTTGGCTGCAAAGAATATACTCAGTCTGATTTCGGTGTTCACCATCTGGTGATGTCCATGTGTAGAGCTGTCTCTTGTGTTGTTGGAAGAGGTGTTATGCTATGACCAGTGCATTCCCTTGGCAAAACTCTGTTAGCCTTTTCCCTGCTTCATTTTGTACTCCAAGGCCAAACTTGCCTGTTACTCCAGGTATCTCCTGATTTCTTACATTCAGTCCCGTGTGACGAAAAAGACATCTTTTCTTTGGTGTTAGTTCTAGATAACATTGGAAAAGAATGTAAAGGAAGGGGGAACATAAGGAGCATCTGGCATATGTACTCTTTCCAGTTGTACTTTTCTTAATAAATGAACTCTCTTCAAAAATATTTGTTAGATAGAAGCAATTAATGCTGAGGCTCTATCCTTGCTCCACTAATTAATTACAGCAAATGAGCCTGTAATGTGCATCATAACAACTTAATAAGCTGGCCCAAACTACTTTAGATTCTGCTATGCTAGTATTTCATCATGGCTGGGCTATTTAAAATAGTTAAGTAATATCTGAACATTAATAGCTTTTGAATGAGCTGTGTCCTTCAAAAGAAACTCTGGCTGAAACAGATGTGCTGTTTACCTGGAAGGAATGACAGCAAAGAATGTTGTAGTAGAAGTGAAGACAAGGAAAGGAGGCTGAAATGGCCAACATGAGAGTTTACACAAATTATCATCTTCGGTAATGTAACATCCCAACCCCCTGCAGCCATCACCCTGGCCAACCAGATGCCACTCCAAAAGGTCCTTCACATTTTCCATGCTTGTTGGACATGTAGAGTTGAGAATCCAATAGCTGCACTAGCCTCTCTTTTTTGACACTGGTTACATTGTCCATTTCTCCCTCAAATGTCTAAGTGAACCTGGATCAAATTGTGACTAATACAAGCTCTTTAGTGATGTCTTTGCTTTTAATGAAACCTTAAAGGCAATTAGTGACTCACTGAGTCGAATAGACTTTGTACATCTGGGGATGACTTAAAATATGGCTTACTGTCAATGAAAGAGCCAAAGGCCCTGGATCAGCTGTGAATTATCTAAGACAAGATTATCTGAAACAAAAGCCCTGATTCCTTTCAAACCAAATGTCAATATGTCTTCAAGGTAATAACATTTGCTATCAGCCTTCAGCAAAAGTCAAGCATATCCTGGTCTCTCCCTCCTTGAAACACAAAGAGTTTACCATCCATAAAGGTATAATTCAGGAATTTACAGAAAGGAAGGAGAAAAAGGGATATCAGAGAGCCAATCTGGAGCTCAAGGCGAGCTCTGTAAGGTGGTCTTTTTGGCAGCCTCTTTTTTCCTGTTTATTTATATCAAATTTCTCTAGAACATATAGCCAGGGCCCTTCAAGACAGAATGGAAAAAGCCTTGAAACAATTCTCTCAAAATATTTTTTAAACATGAGGTGTTTAGAGGCACAGAGAATGTGCCAAGTTGACGAGCCAGAAGAAATTTTAGAAGCAAAGGCCAGTAACAAAGAGAAATAATTAATTGCCTCCCTTCTAATTTGTTGTGAAACCCATTATCTCTAGGAGGGAAATGGGAAAAAATGGAGACACACACAGAAAACAATCTATGTTCAACCTAAGGGCCAATTCAATAATGGTAGAAACTATATTTGATCACAGTTCTTGATGTCTGTCCCAAAATACATTCTACCCTCAAATCTGTGATGCTTCTGGGATGAGAACTGTATGTACGTATGCTTTTAGAAGTGTTATTTTTTGGTAAATTTTGTGGACATAGTCACGACTGGACTGTAAAACTGGCTTTCTCATCCATTTACTCTCTCATACCTTCCCTCTCATCTCCTCCTTTTTCCTCTGCAGGATTTATTTTAGCAAAACCTTACTCAGATGTCAAATGAGAACTATTTCAAGTGTCCTCTCTCAAGTTTACATGTAGTTTTAAAAGTTCATTCCAAAACTCCAAAGCCTCCAAAACTCAAAGGAGTACAGCACCTCTAGAATGACAGGGACAAGGATGAGAGGCAGGTAGATGGTCAGGCCTCAGGGCCCTCTTAGTAGAGCACTGATGCATTTCCTGCTCAGTCCAACCCTGAACACACAGGAGCAAGAACCAACAGGTGAAGAGAGAGAACTGCACTGTGTGTACTCTTGACCCATGGAGTAGAGGTCAAAGGAATTAAAGTCTGGAGAAAGCTGTCCTTGATTTAGACATTTTCTTAAGAATGTTTCCTGTCTAGAAAAATATCCCAACAAGCCATTTGGAAAGATATAGGATCATTTTAAAACCCATTGATGCTTCAAAGGATAAAGAGGTTCAGTCGACAATATATGACTAACTAAAATGTTTTTCTCCAACAAGTAGAGCCAGTCCTTTCTATATACTGGTGTCACTGACTGGCAGGCAATAAATCCATCTGGCATTTTCTTAGAACAGAAAAATGAAGATAGGGCCAGATAATCTTGCTTGTCAGATTTCTGTGACTCTTGCTATTCTCCGGCTTTTCTATTCTCGACCGTCATACTGCCCAGGTGGTCTTGACCAAAGCCCCAAATGATCAAATCTGTTGGCTTAATGAGTTTATCCAACTCACCTAACTGTGGAAGCCTTCTCTGAAGTTCCATCACTGCACTTCACAGAATAGCTTGGCAGCCTTGATTTCCAAAAACAGAAAAGGCCTCTAAAACAATAACTCATTTGATTTGAACCAAATTTTATCAATGACATATCAACTCTAGAACAGTAATTTCATTCAGAAAGCAAACTTCATCAGGATAAGGTCTCTCTAGCTTGCTCTTTCTCTCAGCACTAAGGCTGAGGAAGATATAAATGACATAAAATATCTAAAGTGAAAGTAAAGTCGCTCAGTTGTGTCTGACTCTTTGCTACCCCATGGACTGTAGCCTACCAGGCTCCTCTCTCCATGGGATTCTCCAGGCAAGAATACTGGAGTGGGTTGCCATTTCCTTCTCCAGGGGATCTTCCCAACCCAGGGATCGAACCTGGGTCTCCCTCATTTCAGGCAGACGCTTTAACCTCTAAGCCACCAGAGAAGCAGATATCTAAAGATATATCAATCATACATTCCAAAATAATTGCATAATTTTCCTTCAATCTGTTCACATTTATTATATATTAAGTCATTTAATTACAGTAAAATCCTCCTCTTTACTTTGAGTTGTTCCTTTTATGACCAGGTAACTGAACAATTTAAGAAAATGATTGTATTAAGTTAGCCTAAGAAAAAGGAATCTGATTTCTCCATGACATTAAGCAGCAAAAATGTTATGAAAACTGCTAGTGAAAAAGTAGGATATGAAATTTGTCTCTATGTTATTAAAATAACCATAATAAAACAAGCAACAGAAATTATTATAGATGGCCAATAAACATGTGTGTGCATGCTCAGTCACTTAGGTGTATCTGACTCTTTGTGACCCCCTGGACTGTATAGCCTACCAGGCTCCTCTAACCACGGAATTTACTGGGCTAGAATATTGTAGTGAGGTGCCATTTCCTACTCCAGGGGATCTTTCCAACCTAGGGATCAAACCCATATCTCTTGCATCTCCTGCATTGCAGATTTTTTTACCACTGGGACACATGGAAAGCCCCCAGTAAACATGACAGATGCTCAACTTCATTAGTCACCAAGAAATTGCAAATTAAAATCACAGTGTGATCCTACACATATACCAGGATGCCTAAAATGGAAAGATAGAAAAGGCCAAGTGGAAGTACCAGAGTTCTCATACACTGTCGGTGGACAGGAAAATTAGTACAGCCATTTTGGAAATTTGTCTGGCAGTACCTATTTAAACTGAATATGCACATTCCCTATTGACTGACAACTCCAATTTTAGGTATACTCCCAACTGAAATTTGTATATACATTCACTGGACTACTTTTACCAGATTGTTCATAGCAGCAATTGCAATAATCTCAAATTGAAAACAATCCCAAATACACATCAATGGTTGAGTGGATAAATATTCACACAGCAGAAAACTCTACCACAATGATGGTAAATGATCTACAACCACACACAACAACATCAATGAATCTCACAAGCAGAGTGTTAAACGAAAGAAGCCGGACACAAAAGGGTACATAATGCATGACTCCATTTACATAAAATACAAAGACAGATGAAACTAACTGATGCCTTGTTTGCATTTATGAAGGTTCAAAAAGGGAGACAAGTGCCCAGAGGATGGGAGGACTCGTCATCCTCCAAGATCCCGCCTTCTCCTGTGCAGGGCCCCCACCCCAAGCACTACACTCATGATAAAATGAAGACAGCCTTTTAAGTGAATACTGATGCTGAAGCACATGAAGCAGGCACAGAGCCACAGAGACATGCTTGATGTAGCCTCTGGGGCAGACGAGGACATTGTGCTGCTCCTCCAAACACAGACCCCTGAGACCATCAGAAATCTTTGTCTTTAATTCTCCAATTTACAGCCCCGTTAAAGCACAGAAAATACTTTGATTTAGGCTATGGTTAGAAATGGAAACTTGTTAGTTGTGATGTGGCAGAGGGAATGAGTTGGCAAGGGGTGTCAAAGAAGAGGAGTGGACTTATTTAATGCATTTCTAAAAACCATTATAGACTTTTACTTTACACATAATCCTTTTAAGAGAAGTTGCAGGTAGACAAGGCACTAAGGTTCCTTTCAGTATGGTTAAACTGTGCACAAACAGACCACATGAAGGCTAAAAAGATATAAACAAGAGGATACTGCTGCAACTGAACACGACCACAGCAGAGAGAATCCGACACATGATGTGTCTGGGAGCTAGTTGTGTTGGGAATACCTGGCAAATGTACAAAAATGGAGTTAAACAAAGGTTATTCTTACTTGGTCAAAGGAGGGGTTTTTTCCCCTAATTTTTTTCTTCTTTTTGTTGATTCCAGACCCGACAACCTTCTCCATGAAAGGGACCCTTCTGATCTATCTTTGTGCCCCTACAACGGGGCTGGTACAAAACATTCTCAACAAGTGATGTCAAATGGAAGAAATGTCACTATTGATAATTCACCCTGAAGCTCCCTCTCTCATCAGGGATTCCTGCTTTCCACCCATCTAAAGGTTTGTGACAGAAGCCCTCCCAAAGGGTCCCTCCACATCTGTTTTTCTGTCTTCCTCACCTGCAGGGTCCTTCAGAGGCACTTTTAAACTGCTTGTTTCCTACCCCCTGCAACACTCACCCTTTCTGCCCACAGCCCTCACCTACCTAGCGCTCTAGGTTCGAAACGTCTGAGAGCAGTGCGACTCTGGGAGACGCACAGATGGCTCATAGGCGAGGACTGCTCTCAGCCCCGCCTGCACACCGGAGGCACTCAGGAAACTAGCGGAATGTACTGAGGATGGGACTCCACTCCTAGAAATTCAAACTTGGTTTGTTTGGGCAGATCCCTGGCAGCTGGACTTTTTAAAGTGCAACAGTTATTTCTAGTCAGGTCTTGAGAACCACGGCCTTGAGGATAAATGCATATTCCCTAGATGTGGGGAACAGCTGTGAATGAAGCAGAAAACACAGGGCAGTAAATAATGGACTCTAGACATCTTAAGAAATACAGGAAGGAAGTGGGAGTGAGGAGAGAACTGAGGTCCTGCCCTTGGCAGGGTTTAGGCTCCAATGAAAAGAAGCTGGCAATTCCCAGATACACCTCTACTCAGTCCTAAGCAGCTGCCAACCAGTCAGCCTCTGACGGTTCTATTTGGAGCACTAAAGCCCAATTTTAATCTGATGGAGGAAGGAAAGAGCAGGGACGGAGTATGCGATTCTGCATATGACAAGTTGAGGAGGCCACGCGGAGGAGAACTTCCAGCAGCACAGCCCCTTTGGCCCCTTCTCTTCCTGCCGTTGCCCACCTCCAACACCACCCTCCTGTCCACTGCATGTGTTGTGTCTGACCAGCGCCGGCACACATTCCCTTCTCACTCTCTCTGGACAATTCTTTTTATCATACAGTGACATCTGACAGGAGTGTTTTGGTGGTTGCCATTACTGCTTTAATTTTAAATTTAGATTCTATAATAACTCGTCACCGGGAAGACACCCCCCACCCCAAGTAAACTTCAAGCACAGGCTTTAGAACTAAAGCTACCAAAGTTTGAATGCTGATTTGATCATTTCTCAGTCTTAAAATATGGGCCATTGCTTCCCTGAGCTTCAGTTATTTTCAGTCTATGAGACAGAGACAATATCTACCTTGTAAGGTTTCCTGAGGATTAAAGAAGATCATAAAAAAACATTGCTGACAATGGGAAGGTGCATAGTAAGCATGAGTTTTCTCACTGTCTAGAGAAGACGTCTCTCTGACCTTCACTGTCCAGTATGGTCACCACTAGCCACCTGTAGCTATTTAAATTTTAAATGAAATTAATTAAAAGCATTTAAAATTAGAAGTTCAAGTCCTAGTTTCTCTAGTCACGTTTCAAGTGCTCTATAGCCACACACAGTTAGTGATGTGCACACACACACACACACACACATACACACCCATATTTTACTGGCTAGCACAGATTATAGATCATCTCTGTCACTGTAGAATGTTCTAATGGACAGCATAATTATACCATCAGGCCTGCCTAACTGCAACGACAGTGAAGGCAGGAGCCACCCATGTAACCCGCTGGCCAGCAGTGAGGTTCAGGGCTAAATCCTTCTGTCAGAATAGTCTATTCATTGTGTGTTATGAAAGTTGCTCAGTTGTGTCCAACTCTTTGCGACCCCATGGACTATATAGTCCATGGAATTCTCTAGACCAGAATATTGGAGTGCATAGTCTTTTCCTCGTCCAGGGGATCTTCCCAACCCAGGGATCGAACCCAGGTCTCCCACATTGCAGGTGGATTCTTTACCGGCTGAGCCACAAGGGAAGCCCAAGGATACTGGCGTGAGTAGCCTATCCCTTCTCCAGCAGATCTTCCTGACCCAGGAATTGAACCAGTGTCTCCTGCATTGCAGGTGGATTCTTTACGAACTGAGCTATGAGGGGAGCCATTCCATTCATAGCATTGCTGATATAGAGACTAGATCGGTAGTTGCCAGAGGTGGGGTGGTGGGGAGTGGGAGAAATGGGTGAACTGTTTTTGTTTTGTTTTTTCAATTTAAATAAATTGAATAAAAATTAATTAATTAAACTAAAAGTATCAGCATGCTAAAAAAAAATTAAGTAAGTAAAAAAGAAGATGCTGAGGAACCTGAAAAGAAATATGACTTACTCAGCAATTTTGCCAAGGCTGGACAGGTTATGTTAGTGTTCAGCTCTGGGTAAGCAAATAAATCCATCCAAGGTTGTCAAGCAAAGGGTATATTTGCCATGAATTTTACTTATTATTCACACACAGCTTCTAGACACTGCGTTGGTCAATTTTGAATTCATTTCCCTAGCAACCTGGGCTAAATTAAGCAATACGACAGAGCCATGAGGCAGGGAGCCTTTCAAGAACATCTTAACCCATTATCTCAGACTTTAAACTTGCCTTTTATCTTAGTTGCTGTGCCAACAATTGTCTGCATCCCCAAGTCACTAGTTCAGGTCCTGACTTGTTTAACAGAAACACAAGAATGCGATGGGTCACAGGGTGTGGTTGTACAGGCTGCGCACTGCACAATTCCATGGGGTACCGTTTACAAAGGCCTCATAAATGTGTATACGTAGTCCAACAGCTTCCCAGAAAACAGCAAAGTGCCTTGAATAAGGAATAGCTTTTTCTGTCTTTTTAAAGGTACTGTATATGTTAGCTGCAAGGGCAACTGCACGGGCCACTCTGTAGCTAGCGGCCAGAAACAAAGAATTCAGAATCCTTAATTTGGGGATAATTCAGCATTGGGGCCCAAGAATGTTCTGGACATCCACAGCAATTCTTTGTTTCAATAGCTGCTGGGGAAATTCTGCCTCATGACTCACTAAACTAGACCAGCCTTGACCTCAGATCTAGACACTGGTTTTGACCAGGTTTCAAGACTAATACAGTGTTTCTCAAATCTGGTTCTACAATTCCTTGAGGAGTTTTAAAAAACCCTTTAGATAAAAAAAGTAGATGGGTACTTTCCAGTGGCAGATGGTGAGGAGTGGGCAAAAAGGATAAGATAGTCAAAAGATACAAACTTCCAGTTGTAAAATAAATAGATCATGGAAGTGTAATGCATAGCATAGTGACTACAGTTTATAAAGCCATATTGTATATTTAAAAGATGCTAAGGGTAAATCTTGGGCTTCCCAGGTATCTCGGCTGGTAAAGAATCTGCCTACAATGCAGGAGACCGCAGTTCCATTTCTGGGTAGGGAAGTTCCCCCGGAGGAGGGCATGGCAACCCACTCCAGTATTCTGGCCTGGAGAATTCCATGGACAGAGGAGCCTGGCGGACTACAGTCCCTGGGGGTCGCAAAGAGTTGGATACGACTGAGCGACTAAGGACAGCACAGCACCAAGGGTAAATCTTAAAAGATCTCATCACACACACAAAATTTGTAACTATGTGTGATGACAGATGTTAACTAGACTTATTGTGGTGAACACTTCACAAGGTATATAAATATCAGATCATCATGTTATCCATCTGAAACTACAATAACGCTATATATTATGTATACCTCAATTTAAAGAATTCTGATTCTGAACCACAGATTGGAGCAATAAATTAAAATCACTCTGGATAGGGCCTGGAGACCAGTATTTTATAAAAGTATCTAGAGTCCAGCATGGTGGATAACTGCTCCTCCCGCAGACAGAAAGAACAGGACGGACAGATGGATAAAAGAGGAACCTGATGCCCCAAGTCTGGGGAAAAATTGTCAAAATGGAAGCGGACTTTTAAAATGTGTTGTGCGACCCTTTTAACCACTAGAACCAAAGGTAAACAAAAACGTTAAGCAGCACGATCTGGTATTCACCAGAGCAGAGTGGGTCTTCATCATTTGTTTTTAAAGTTTAGAATTATACTAAAAATATAAACACGTAACATCAAACTTTACTGATAAAACTGTTCTGGAGTGCTCAAACTGAGCTTTAAAGTGTTAAGAGAAGCAAGAAAGGAAGGAAATGACTGAAAAGGGAAGGGGGAAGCCGGGCCCATTTAATAACAGAAATGAGCCCTCAGCTAAGCCCAGCAGGTGGCATGGCATTTCACAGTTTGAGGGCAGGAAGACGGGGCTCACTGTGATGATATGAAAGATAAGTGGCGTAACCACAAGGGAAGCCGACACTGTCTTCCCAAACTGCGGCTTGTTTATTGAGAAGACCTTGTGATTTCCTGCTAAATAATCCAAGTGTGGCCTAGTCCAGCTCGTTTCAGATGAGAATGGCTTAGTCATTTTACCCATTTCAAGAGTTTTCTGTGAGTCATGGGTTATACTCATTTCACATTCAGGTCTAAGATAGACAGGCCCCCTTGAAACCTCTCTGGAATTAAGTCTGCCCAGCTAATCCTTTCTGCACTATCTCAGAGATGAGTCAGTGCTTTGCTGTCTTCCTCTGCCACCCGGAGTTAGTGAAAAATATTCAAAATTCCCAGAAAAGCAGAAGTATTCTAATTGGTTCTTAGTAAAACAGTCAATTTCATAAATGCATGATGTATTTTCAAGTGCATGTTCAGAACCTAAAAATACACATTTACTTTGAATTCCTCTACCGGAGATACATGAGTAAAAAAATTTAGGGAAAAGAACATATTTTCCCTCACCCCCATTTCTTCTTATACAAATCCTTTACTGCTTTCAAAAGCCAGTTTACTTCTCATATCCTCCATTAACTGTTCCCAACCCCAAAATAGCCTCTTCCTGCTCAGGATTCATATTGATTAACTGATCCCTCATTTGGTTTTATCCATATACTGTATTACTACACCTCTCCATAGTCATTTAGCTTATCATACGGAAGTGCCTTTTCCACCTGTTAGATTCTTCAAATATGCCCGTGTGTATAGTAGAAAAATACATACTTTGCAGCATTCACTGAATGTTAGATGCAGTCTCTGTTGTTTCCTGTTTTTATTAATAGTCGCTAAGTTGTGCCCAACTCTTTGTGACTCCATGGACTGTACGCTGTAGTCAGGCTCCTCTGTCCATGGGATTTCCCAGGCAAGAATACTGGAGTGGTTTGCCATTTCCTTTTCCAGGACATCTTCCCGACCCAGGAATTGAACTTGCACTGGCGGTGGGTTCCTTACCACTGAGCTACCAGGGAAGCCCGTGAGATAGTCTAAATTCACGAATCAATTTTATCCCATATTAACTACGCCATCGTTCCCTCTCTCAAAAGGGAGACACAATAATATGTCAGGATATAAGATAAGGTGCCCTGGTTTTCTTACAACTGTTGGACCCAAGCAGCATGGATGCCTGAATTCCTTTAGTGTGTCAGGTACCAGAAACATCGGCAGGGTGAAGGGCCTCCAGTGCTCCCCCAGTTGAGACATGTGTCTTTAAAGAAGTGTTTTTAAAGAATAGGGAGGCATATTGGTAACTAGATGATGGCATGCCATTGACTGTAACACACATCCTGTTAAAAACTGTTAATATATGAAAAAATATGTGTTTTTAAAATCAATGATATATGGTAATTAAATATGATCTTTTAAATGAGGCAACATGTAATAAAAATTAGAAAGTACCTCATTAAAATATTATCATAAATCAGAGAATAATCTATCTTAAAGAAAGATATATCATAGACTTGCTCCTGAAACACTGAGTGCCAGACAAGACAATCAGCCACGCTGGAGGCTAGTGATGGCCTAAATATACCAAGTATGCACTTATGTTCCCAGAAGGTGAAGGTGTCCAAAAGGAACAAGAGCTATGGTGTCCTGTTGCTTCAAGAGTGCATAGAAGTCGCAAAGTGTAGTTCTGAAAGAACATAAGAACGATACATGTTTATACAAAAGGAGGTTGCTGTTTTGTCACTTGGAGTCCTTAAGCAGCATCAGTTCAGTTCAGTTCAGTTCAGTCACTCGGTCATGTCTGACTCAGCGACCCCATGAATCGCAGCACGCCAGGCCTCCCTGTCCATCACCAGCTCTCGGAGCCTACCAAAACTCACGTCTGTTGAGTCAGTGATGCCATCCAGCCATCTCATCCTCTGTTGTCCCCTTCTCCTCCTGCCCTCAATCTTTCCCAGCATTAGGGTCTTTCCCAATGAGTCAGCTCTTCACATCAGGTGGGCAAAGTATTAGAGTTTCAGCTTCAGCATCAGTCCTTCCAATCAACACTCAGGACTGATCTCTTTTAGGATAGACTAGTTGGATCTCCTTGCAGTCCAAGGGACTCTCAAGAGTCTTCTCCAACACCACAGTTCAAAAGCATCAATTCTTTGGCACTCAGCTTTCTTTATACTCCAACTCTCACAGCCATACGTGGCCACTGGAAAAACCATAGCCTTGACTAGATGGACCTTTGTTGACAAAGTAATGTCTCTGCTTTTTAATATGCTATCTAGGTTGGTCATAACTTTCCTTCCAAGGAGTAAGTCTTTTATTTTATGGCTGCAATCACCATCTGCAGTGATTTTGGAGCCCAAAAAATAAAGTCTGACACTGTTTCCACTGTTTCCCCATCTATTTGCCATGAAGTAATGGGACCGGATGCCATGTTCTTAGTTTTCTGAATGTTGAGCTTTAAGCCAACTTTCTCACTCTCTTCTTTCACTTTCATCAAGAGGTTCTTTAGTTCTTCTTTGCTTTCTGCCATAAGGGTGGTGTCATCTGCATATCTGAGGTTATTGATATTTCTCCTGGAAATCTTGATTCCAGCTTGTGCTTCTTCCAGCTCAGCATTTCTCATAATGTACTCTGCATATAAGTTAAATAAGCAGGGTGACAATATATAGCCTTGACATACTCCTTTTCCTATTTGGAACCAGTCTGTTGTTCTATGTCCAGTTCTGTTGCTTCCTGACCTGCATTTAGGTTTCTCAAGAGGCAGATCAGGTGGTCTGGTATTCCCATGTCTTTCAGAATTTTCCAGTTTATTGTGATCCACACAGTCAAAGGCTTTGGCATAGTCAATAAAGCAGAAATAGATGTTTTTCTGGAACTCTCTTGCTTTTCTGATGATCCAGCGGATGTTGGCAATTTGATCTCTGGTTCCTCTGTCTTTTCTAAAACCAGCTTGAACAACTGGAAGTTCACGGTTCATGTATTGCTGAAGCCTGGCTTGGAGAATTTTGAGCATTACTTTACTAGCGTGTGAGATGAGTGCAGTTGTGTGGAGGCCTGGGCAGCATATTCACACACTAGTCCACACCACCATCAGTGGCTAGAATCTGCCTGCATGTGTGTTTCAACAGGGAGTGTGTCTTTTGTACCGCTGTATTTCCTCAAGGGCCTTGCACTTGTGTCTGCAGCATGGTGAGTAAATCCTCAGAGGACTGTGAAAAACACATGTGCAAAGAACTATTGAAGGAAAAACTTAGTTCTGGGGTCAGTAGCTACCTAAGTGAGAAAGTGAAAATGAAAATCGCTCAGTCATGTCTGACTCTTTGCAACCCCCCATGGAATTCTCCAGGCCAGAATACTGGAGTAGGTAGCCTTTCCCTTCTCTAGGGGATCTTCCCAACCCAGGGATCAAACCCAGGTCTCCCACATTGCGGTTGTATTCTTTACCAGCTGAGCCACAGGGGAAGCCCCAATGAACCCATAAAGAATAAAGCATGAGATTGCTGCTTTGCAGAATATTCAAAAAGAAGGGTGAGTGATGCGGTTCTGAGGAGAAGACCCAGGAAGAGTACCTTTCCCCACACACTATCTCTCAGGCTATGAATGAAAAGTAATCCAAAACAATCTTTTTAGCAACTGGTGTCAATATCAATAGTAAATTCAGTCATTTTTGCCTTGTATCCTTTCTATCCCAAGATATCCCAACTTTTTATTTAACTATGAAGTACATTCATATAGATGTATCTAAACTTTTCAGGTGGAAATCTTTCCTTTTTTAAAACCAAATAGACATGTAACCTGCTGATATTCCAGCATGTAATATACAACATATTTAATCAGAACCCAACAGTGCAGGGATCCCTCTACACTGCAGTGTTTGAATCTAAAGCCCAGGAAGCCTTGAGCACAGGATCCTTCTAAACGCAGATAAGAGAACAAATTAATTTTTCTCTTGCCCTGGACTTCTGTTCTTCATCAGGCCTGCACTGAAGCACAGGGATGAAGAGCCCCCAGGCAGCAAAGATCCACACAATTGCTGCTGAAATGTTCCTTCTGGCCTTGCTCTGGGTGCTACTGCCGTGTTCCTTTCCGGGCCTACAGTCAGTCAGGAGCCATCTGGGCTGCCTGGCCTGAGAATGCACAAGGGAAAAAAGATGGCATCATACAGATTTCACCACATCTCCTGCAGGGGGAAGAGAATATAATCCACCTTCGTTACCAATTAAACACCCAACAAGTAGTGCATTCCTGGTCGCCCCTGCCTGGGCTAGCACTGCCTGGTGCTGGTTTCTGTGGGGGAATACTGCAGAAAATTTAGACTCAGTATCAGTCTGCCCCCTTCTGATGTCTATGTCAGAAGTTTTCTCTATCTCTTTTATACTTTAATAAAACTTTATTACACAAAAGCTCTGAGCAATCAAGCCTTGTCTCTGGCCCTGGATTGAATTCTTCTCCTCCAGAGGCCAGGAATCCTGGCATCTTTTGTGGCTCAACAGCAACCTTTCATCTTGGGGGCTCATCCAGGATTCTTCAGGACAAAGTAAGGATGCTTGGAGCTCTAGTTCTTTGTTCTTCTAGTGAACATGTTTTACAGTGTGCTTGTGTGAATGAATGACATGCTCTGCACAAAGCAAGTGAGGAGACCTGCTCTGCAGTTCAGCGGTGACCTCATACGGCTTATGGCAGAAACCCTGTGTGTGAGGGGGAGGGGGGTGGTTTATACCAACCTGCCAATGGACTTCCCTGGTGGCTCAGAGAGTAGAACATCTGCCTACAATGTGGGAGACTTGGGTTCAATCCCTGGGTTGGGAAGATCTCCTGGAGAAGGAAATGGCAACCCACTCTAGTATTCTTGCCTGGAAAATCCCATGGATGGAGGAGCCTGGTGGGCTACAGTCCATGGGGTTGCAAAGAGTCGGACACAACTGAGCAGTTTCACTTTCACTTTTCACTTGCATGCATTGGAGACGGAAATGGCAACCCACTCCAGTGTTCTTGCCTGGAGAATCCCAGGGACGGGGAGCCTGGTGGACTGCTGTCTATGGGGTTGCACAGAGTCAGACACGACTGAAGCTACAGCAGGAGCAAGATGTATACACGTTTCAATCATCTATACTGACTTTCAAAAATGAAGTGGCCAATTGTATATCCAAATAAGATCCTAAGAAGCAAGCAAGAACAACCATTATATAAATGGTTTAAATGACCCATATATTGTTTGAGAACCAGGAAGATGCCTTATTCATATTTGTATCCCCATAGCCTAACATGGTGCTCAATATATAATAGGTATCTTATACTGCTGAAAGAATGATTGAATGAATATCTTACATGAAGATGGATGCCACCTGAACAGAACAGTTCTTAATGCTTAATTACTTGTCCTCAGTTCAGTTCAGTTGCTCAGTCGTGTCTAACTCTTTGCAACCCTATGGACTGCAGCACACCAGGCCTCCCTGTCCATCACCAACTGGTCCACAAATTCATGCTAAGGCCAAAAGATTATGTATAAAGGCCAAAGTACTCTGTGGCACCATGGTTAAAGACAGATCAAAAGGAGTGGACCATATAGGATGGTGATTTCTCAGGTGATGCCAGTGGTAAAGAATCTGCCTGTTGATACAGGAAATATAAGACATGTGAGTTTGATCCCTGGGTTGGGAAGATCCCCTGGAAGAGGGAATGGCAACCCACTCCAGTATTCTTGCCTGGAGAATCCCATGGACAGAGTAGCCTGGCTGGCTGCAGTCTATAGGGCTGCACAGAGTCAGACAGGACTGAAGCAACTCAGCACGTACATATTGGATAGTAGCCAGTAGACTCCGCTGGACGCGCTCTCTCAGAAAGTACCAATACAAGGAGCACAGAGAAGAGGCTCCCAAGCCCTGCTCTTGAATCAGGCGCACCAATGACCGTCTGGAAGACAACAACCCAGAGTGGCTCATTGCCAGCTGTGTACTTACAAGGAACCCTATCGCTCCTGGCAGATTTCCCCTATGTTCTGAGAAACAGAGTTCTAGGAGATGACAATAGATATTGCTTGATAATAGTCTGGGAAATGCCGAATGCCATGTCCTTTCCTGATTATTCGCAATGTCCACTTGCATGTTAAAGTCTCTTAGAAATCTTGCTCAAAAAAAAAAAAAGAGAGAGAGAGAGTTTAAGCCTTTTTTGCAGAGGGACCCACACTCTATTTTGAGGCACACATAACTTCCAAAGTGTAGCACAGGACACCTGATTTGAGAAATAGTGACTTCTATGTATCTCTTTTCTCATAACTTGAATAACTCAAAGTTAAAATTTGCCTTAATTATGGGACTTATAATCATCATTCTCAGCAAATGAGCCTCCAACTTGAAGTAATGAAGCCACGGGCTCAAAATTAGACCAGGCCCTTTTCTGTAAAGCAGTTACTCAAATTGTAACATAAGTCAAAATTTTGGGTTCCAAAATTCTTAAGACTTCATGACTTCATTCAGGAATCCTAAAAACAACTGTGGTCATCATCCATTAAAAATGCAATTTTCACAGTGTTCCACAGACAGGGAGATAAAAGTCCTTTGGGCTGATTTATTTTCATTAGTGCCTTGCCAGTAAATATGTAAACAATTTTAAACCAGGGCAATGTACATGCTGAGCATAATAAAACCCATCTTAATTGCTGCTCTACCAAGGAAAAGAACTCTGAGTACCTTGTCAAATAAATAAATGATCTATGTCTTGTCACTTTTCTTTTCGTCAGTAAGTTTAATAAATAAAATTGATGGTTTTGGAAAGAGCTTTAGGTCAGTTCTTCCAATTGTAACATTCCTTGACTTAAATATCAGTTACCACAGCATTCCAAACTTTGAAGCAAAAGCTGTTTCCTGCATTTATTTTGACACATATCATAAGGCAGCATCAATAGCGCTCAGCCCCTCAGCCCTGGCTGGAGTTTTTCCTGATACATGCCTGCTTTTACTTTTTGCTTTTCTTCACCTCACTCCTTTCTTCTGCCAATCCCCACTTTGCCCCAGAGCATGACTCATTAAGCTCATGGAAGAATAATTACTTTGTTGTGTTTTCTTATTTTTTTTTAATCATTTAATGTCTGCAACATAATCTAAAAGGAAATGCATTTTATTTCACCTAAAAATTTGAATTAGGATCATGAATAACTGAAAAGGTTTAGCAATGAGCAAATATACCTAATATATACATTTAAAAAAATCTTTTTTGGCCTCATCACACTAGAGGCATGTGGAACTCCCCGGCCAGGGATCAAACCTACACAGGGTATTAATCCCTGGACCATGAGGGAAGTCCCAAACCAAACATGCCCAATATAGAAGAGGAAAGGTGAGAATAAACTCCAATAGTTACAGGAATAGAAAAAGCATAGTCCGTAAAGGTATGTGTATGTATGTGCTAAGTCAATTCAGTCATGTCTGATTCTTCATAACCCTATGAACTATAGAGTGCCAGGCTCCTCTGTCCATGGGATTCTCCAGGCAAGAATACTGGAGTGGGTAGCCATGCCATCCTCCAGGGGATCTTCCTGACCCAGGGATTGAACCCGCATCACCTGCAGCTCCTGCACTGAAGGCAGATTCTATACCACTGAGCCACCAGGGAAGCCCCATAAAAATATATACTAGTGATTTAATAGTGAATTCATCAAGATGTAAAACAAAAGCAAAAAGTAAAACAAAAACCTTAAATCTCACCTGCTCCCAAAATAAAATATTCCTGAAATTAGACACTCTTCTCCTATCACACATCAATCAATGCCTACTTTTGTAACTATCAGAATAACTGAGTAAGATTCCAACCACAGATCTATACATGGAAACATGGTTGGCTTTTACCCTCAAGAGCTAAGGAAGTAATGATCCTCGAATTTAGAAACTGATATTCGGAAACTGCTAAGAGAGGAACTTCCAGATGTTCAAGCTGGTTTTAGAAAAGGCAGAGGAACCAGAGATCAAATTGCCAACATCCGCTGGATCATGGAAAAAGCAAGAGAGTTCCAGAAAAACATCTATTTCTGCTGTATTGACTATGCCAAAGCCTTTGACTGTGTGGATCACAATAAACTGTGGAAAATTCTGAAAGAGACGGGCATACCAGACCACCTGACCTGCCTCTTGAGAAACCTATATGCAGGTCAGGAAGCAACAGTTAGAACTGGACATAGAACAACAGACTGGTTCCAAATAGGAAAAGGAGTACGTCAAGGCTGTATATTGTCACCCTGCTTATTTAACTTATATGCAGAGTACATCATGAGAAACGCTGGGCTGGAAGAAGTACAAGATGGAATAAGGATTGCCGGGAGAAATATCAATAAACTCAGATATGCAGATGACACCACCCTTATGGCAGAAAGTGAAGAGGAACTAAAAAGCCTCTTGATGAAAGTGAAAGAGGAGAGTGAAAAAGTTGGCTTAAAGCTCAACATTCAGAAAACGAAGATCATGGCATATGGTCCCATCACTTCATGGGAAATAGATGGGGAAACAGTGGAAACAGTGTCAGACTTTATTTTTTGGGCTCCAAAATCACTGCAGATGGTGATTGCAGCCATGAAATTAAAAGACACTTACTCCTTGGAAGGAAAGTTATGACCAACCTAGATAGCATATTCAAAAGCAGAGACATTACTTTGCCAACAAAGGTCCGTCTAGTCAAGGCTATGGTTTTTCCAGTGGTCATGTATGGATGAGAGTTGGACTGTGAAGAAAGCAGAGTGCCGAAGAATTGATGCTTTTGAACTGTGGTATTGGAGAAGATTCTTGAGAGTCCCTTGGACTGCAAGGAGATCCAACCAGTCCATTCTAAAGGAGATCAGCCCTAGGTGTTCTTTGGAAGGAATGATGCTAAAGCTGAAACTCCAGTACTTTGGCCACCTCATACGAAGAGTTGACTCATTGAAAAAGACTCTGATGCTGGGAGGGATTGGGGGCAGAAGGAAAAGGGGACGACAGAGGATGAGATGGCTGGATGGCATCATGGACTCAATGGACATGAGTCTGAGTGAACTCCAGGAGTTGGTGATAAACAGGGAGGCCTGGTGTGCTCTGATTCATGGGGTCGCAGAGTCGGACACGACTGAGCAACTGAACTGAACTGAACTGAACTAATAGGCATTCTAATCTGAATGTATAAATGCTAAGCTCAGGTTAACGCACAGGAAAATGTAATAAATAGGTGAATACACTTTAGGTGACTAGAAGATCTGAGAAATACTTTGATAATTTGATACCCACACTCTTCCTTATTAGCTAAAATACCTTTCAAAAAAAAAACAAATTAGGTTTCAAATATGTTGCTATCCCACTGACTATTTCAGAGTGTCCATTTTGCTTTCCCTGTACAGATAGAGCTGTAATGATAAAGAGGTAAAGCAGGTGGGCAACAGGGCTCTGGGCACTCAATCTATTTCTGTGCATGTGTTCTAAGTCTCTTCAGTCATGTCCAACAGTTAGCAACCCTATGAACTGTAGTCTGACAGGCTCCCCTGTCCATGGGGTTTTTCCTCTAATTCCAGTTTTAAGAAAAATCTACTCAAATCTGGGCATCAAATAAGTGTTTTAACACATTTGGTTTTAGGAAGCTAAAGCTAAATTCAAAGCCAGGGCCGCACAAGGAAAGCAATTGTCTAAGCTAAGATGGGATAGCCATCACACTGGTGAAATTCAAAATGTACAAAAGGGTCTCGTGCTCGAAACATTTTCTGCCCTTGCCTGGCTATTGTCATTACAGTTCATCACACTGACCAAAACATCCACGATACTGATTTCAGAAATTCAAATGACACTAAAAGCTGTTTGCACTTTAGTATAAGTTAGCTTGATTTGATTTCTATCCTTTTCAACAGAAATGGCAGCTTCTAGCTATTCTCAACCCTGGCCTGCACACTTAGAATCACCCACGAATATCTGATAATGATGCAAATGCCAGGGCCCCACCCCAGAGATGGTGTGGTTCTGGGCAAACTAGGACCTAGGCAGCAGCACATTTTATAAGCACCCCAGCTGGCCCTGGTATGTGCCAGGCTTGAGAATCACTGGTTCAGACACTCTGCCTCCTGTAAAAAGAAGTAATAACATTGGCTGACCATGTCCATATTTTCTGTGGTTTCCATCCTGCAAAGATTAACCTTTCTCACAGTAGGCTATATTAAGAGAGAGAGAAACCATCACAAAATCTACTCTGAAATAAGAAACAAAAGTTGTGTGGAAAGAAGGTTAAAGGGGGGGAAGTCTGTTTTTGGTGATTTAAAAAGAAAAAAAAAATCATGTTATCTGACTTCTTTGGGATATAGGAGACATGATCCCATTTTCTTAAGTAATCCTTTAAATATGATTCACTTTGAACCGCATACGTCTTAACTGCCTGTGAGTCTTTATCAAGTTCTCCACAGCTGCCGTATGATAAGAGTCAAACCTTAACTGGCAGACTCCAGTCATTCTGAGACCACTAGAATTTTGACTACAAAGTAGGTTCAACAACCAAGAAATTCAATTGCTATTTCTTTTCATGATATTTGATCAATAGTACAGATCTGCAATATGTAAGTCAACCTGGATGAAATACCTATATTTCAGGAATCTAGGTCAGAACATTATTATTACTGTAAGAGGTTAAAAACAGACATCCAACTTCACCTAAGGTTCTTACAGGAAAATTTCACATATAAAATAACTCTTTCCATTAAAATGTGAAACTTAGAAGAATTAACAATTAACACTCTCTGCTACTAACTTTCTGTGCAATCAGATAGGTTGCTTAATATTCTGTGAGCCTCAATTTCTTCATTTTTAAAATGGGACTATTATTATCTACCCTACTTCCCTTGAGATTTTCCTAAAGATTTTGTTACAATGCTTGTGCACTTGAAAACCTTCAAAACACAATACAAAGGTAGGCTGTCAGTAGCCACTTAATCATTAGTTTTATGAGGGCAGAAACTGTTTCTCACAGCTTTATGCATTCTCCAAACTTAGCACAATACCAAGCATATGGTAGATACAAAGTAAATGAGCAATATTCATTAAATAAATGAACGTGTGTGTTCTAACTAGCTTCAGTGGCATCTGACTCTTTGCGACCCTATGGGCTGTAGCTTACCAGGCTCCTCTCTCCATGGGATTCTCCAGGCAAGAATACTGCAGTGGGTTGCCATGCTCTCTTCCGGGTGATCTTCCTGAATCAGGGATTGAACTCGCATCTCTTACATCTCCTGCATTGGCAAGTGGGTTCTTTACCACTAGTACCTGCTGGGAGCACTGCAAAATATATGATCATATTGGAACTCACAGAAAACACAGGCTAATGATTATAAGTAAAATGCATTTTTGGGCTTTTTTCCCCCTACCACAAAAGCTACCATTGCCTTTATGAAATCAGTAACCATATATTTAACTTTTTTTTTTGCCACTTTTTCCTATGAGCTAATAGGAAAACCTCTTGAAGAGAAGCTTTCATTGAATGTCCGATAAAATTCTCCAAGAATCAAGTAAGAGTATGTGGAGAACAGATACAATCTGCATTCATCCACCTATTCTTGGACTGTGAGCTTACATTCCATTCCTATCTCTAACACAGAAATGAAGTAGAAAACAACATGAAAAGAGTATACTCTTCAACTTGGCCTCCTAAGTGATGTTAAATGCCAGCGTTCTTGGTGCTGAAAACAATCTTTGTCTAGGGCCAGAGAACAAACCAATTGAGGCATTTTTCAGGTTTTTTGGAATGAAGTTACTCATCACAGGCTTGTATTGATTAGACTTAGGCAAGAAGAAGGCCCTTGACTATTATACCACAACCACTTGCCTCTGAACCATAGTTGAGCTAGTGAGGTCTAAGTTTCTAGAGAGAATGGTGACTGGTTGATGTCAGTGATACACCAATTCATCTTATCTCATCTTTTACTTTCAGAGCCCAGGAATAAGTTTCCAAGACTCCTTGTATAGTAAGCATGCATTTTCTTTGCTTTTATTTAGAGTGTTTCTGAAAGGTTACTACTATGCTTCCTCCTTCCCATTCTTCTTCCAGTGAATCTGGGATTCTTGGACAGAAAAAAAAGCTATCAAAATGTGGTTGGATGAATTTTCTAGGTGTCATCCATCCCAACAGGACTGTACTTTGGAGTAATTTATTAAAATATCATGGGTACTAACACATATGCCATACAGAACTTTATTAAGTAACTTACACACCTTTTTAAAATGACTTTACAATTATGCCATTTATTGATAAGCTTTTAATAAGTTATGCCTTTATGAAGAAATTAGCACAACTGGAAACTGGTTTATGGTCCTGCTATATTTGTGCACTGATGATAGTGTAGAGCAGAAAACAGTCCAGCAAAGAGCAGGTGTTCAACTTTCAACAGATAGGAAGCCTTAGTAAACAGTTAGATTGTTGGCTCTGAGCTCACATCAGTTGGATAAACAAAGATCTGCCCAAGTAAGGAAGGACTGCTCTGTGTTTTTTCCCTGATCTTCCATTAATCAGTACCACATTCTAGAAGTTGGGTTTCCAAAGACAGACACAGTCCCATTCTTCTCAGGGTCATCCCATATCTAGACTGTTGTTGAAGCAGGGGAGCCACAATTCAGAAGAAGATATATTAAGAGGACATCCTGATTCAGACTATCCACTACGTATCTTATATTTAACCTACTCTTTTTTTTTTTTTTTTTTTTTTTAACCAAAAGAACCCTGCTTTTATCTAGGGTAGCAACAAAACATTGCTTAAAAACTACATTTCCTCACCTCTCTTGCATTAGAATTGGGCATGTGATACAATTTGACCAGTAAGAAACAGAAGTTGCTGTTAATGTCTCCTAAAAAGCTCCTTCAAAGGGGAAGCAGACTCAGGAGGCTTGCACTCTATTGCTTTGGGCTCTTCCCATTTTTCCTGCCTGCAGTGGGAACACTGGTGGCTGTAGCCACAGTGGCCACCTCCAGAGCCTGAGAGCGAGAATCACCCCTTCAGGCAGAGGAGAAACCTAGAGATTCCTGGGTCCCTGATGAATCCGCTGAGTCACCACGGAGCTGTCTACTGCAGGATCTCTTCTATGTGAGAGGAGAATAAACTCCCTTCTGTTTTAAGCCTCTAGTTTGGTGGTTCCTATTGGTTCATAGCAAAATATAATTTCTGACTGAAATAAGTCCAGTCCTAAAGTTATCAATCATAACATAAGAGGACTTGAAATCATGTCATTTGAGAAAGGTTGAAGGAACCGGGGATTTACATCTGGAAAGAAGGAAGCGGAAAATATAGAAAATAAGTATATTCAAAGTTGTGAGTCGCTGATGTATGAAGAGCCACAGAAGCCAAGTTAGAAAGGATGAGTGAGAACAAGAGGAGCAGACTTCAGCCCAAACTAAAAGATTTTTCACATAATAAGATCTAGCTGTTCATGGATGGGGTTCCATCAGGGGAAGGGTTCAAGTATTAGGATGAATGTCTATTCCAAGGGAATACAGTAAGGACAAGAAAACACTAAATGGGATAGTTGGGAAGGATGATATTTACTTTCATTTCCACACCCAATCCAGAGAGTCTATAAATCTATGAGTTCCTAATACTTAATCATCAATTCTCTCTAATATAACAAATATTTTCTGAATGCCTGTAAAGTGGATTTTATTGCTTTCCTCTGTTTATTGTGTTTAATTCACCTAACTTATGCCATCTGTAGGCCTCTTTCAAGGACAACTGCCTTTTCACTTAATCTTAGAAGTGTCTTTAGCTTGTCAGAATTTGAAAAGAAATTCATTTGCAGCTAGAACAGACTAAGCAGAAGTTACATTCGCTGCATCTAATTGCATGCCAAGCACCGAGCCATGTGCTTTAAATTCATGACCTATAATTTCACAACAATCCTATGAGGAAAACAGTTTCATTGCTTCCATTTTTAAAGGAATAAAATAAGGCCAGGGAGCTTAAAGATCACATAACTAAGGGTGATGCCAGAATGGAACTTGTCAATCAGACTCTAGAATCCCATACTCCTGACACCTATTCTATATCTGGTTTCAAAAAGACATATACATCTAAGGATCATAGTAAAACCAAGAGTGAATTATAGGAACCATAAAATCAAAGTATGACGTCAAATACCCTGTGGTTTCTGAATATGTCTTTTTTTAAATTTATTTATTTTTAATTGCTTTACAGTATTGTGTTACTTTCTACCAAACATCAGCATGAATCAGCCACAGGTTTATCGTTGTCCCCTTCCACTTGAACACACCTCCTTGAATATTTCTTTACCAATACTTTCTTCTTTTATATTCAATGTCACTTTATCCTTGTCCCTAAATATTACCTGGTAAAAAACAAATCTGAAATAATGCACATTGAAAAGGTATATAGCAGCTATGTGACAAAGGGTAGTACTTAGTCTCTGGATAAATTGGTGAGGGGTTATAAGGTCAGCCTTTCTCCACAAACAGCTACAATTACCTTTGTAAGCCAAAGCAGCTCCAACCGAAATCTTCTCCCATCGATGACTGAGTGGAAGCCCACAGATTAAAAAAGCTTGAAAGTATAAAAACACAGTAATTTTTCACAACAAATCTGACAACAAAATTTAAAAGTCAATATTTGAAATTAACTTAATATTTGAAAAACAAGACACTTTTTGCAAAGGTCCTAAACTTTTCTCTTACAGCATCGTTAACACAAGAATATGAGCCGGCACAGTGTTTCCTCATGAATCCTTGTCAGGACTTAAAAATCTCTCCCTTAAAAGCTGAAATAACTGCTTAATTGTTTTTTGTTTTTTTTTTAAATAGCCACTGACATTGAAGCTGAACAAATTAAATATTAATTTATTAACTTTATTCTAACCTCTTTTTTTCTGGTTTCATTTTTAAATCATTTTGAAGCTCTATCGCATTTTGCCACTTGTTCTGATACACTCTGATTCTGCCTTGTATGCTGATCAGTCAAGATAAACTCAGGATCAGAACTCTGAAACCGCGGACTTCAAGTATGCCCAGACATATGCCATGCATTTCATGTCACAAAAGCCTGGCACATTGTGACCCTCTCACCATGGAGACCATCCCATTTAGTGCACCCTGTATCATCCTGACTACAGACACAGAGACCCCGATGGTCATGAATACGATTTTCCCTCTCTTTACACTCAGTCAATGTGCATCAAGTAGTTAAACAAAATATACTTTGGAACTAGGTCCAAAGGGAATAAGGAGCAAAGAAGAGAGAGGCAGGAAAAAAGAGAGAGAAAGAGAGGAAGTAAGATTTGTAAAGATAAATAAATAAAGGTGAAGCCAAGAAAGCTTGGTGATGGCTCTTATTTTTTGGCAGGTGGATTTATGGTGTTAAGCAGAAAGCCAGGAGGAAGTCCTTCTCACTGACCTCAAAAATACATGCATCAATTACGGGCTTTGGTAAATATGTATCCTATAAGCAGTGGCCCTACCTGTCACCACCAAGGGGTCTACTATGACTGAGCCTGTAAGTTAGGAACGTCCTTCCTCCTGTCCCCCAGCCAAGTGTCTCACATGGCCTCTCTGGGGCACCAATCGCCTTGCTCAGAACAGCCAGGGCAGTGGCAGTTTTTCTCTGCACATTGCGCCTTGGCCCTTTGCTCCCATAAGATAACCCTGCAGGTGCTTTTCCTTGCTTAGACTATCAGTATATTTAAAGGAGCTGCATTTTCCTAAACTACCAAGCATGCAAGGCACTGTGGAGTTATGACAGTTGCCAAGCAGTTTTTCTGGGGGCAAAGTAACAGGAAAGAGAGAAGTCAGGTCTCCTTTCTGCTGCAGCCCAGGACCCAGCATGGCTGCCATCCCGAGAGGGAAAGAAAAATCACTGATCGGACTGTGTCTGCTCCGCATTCCAGCTGGACATCGCATCCTTTCTCTCCATCCTGAGCGTGCGAGACAGGAACATGCTGACACATGTGGACACATGCTTGTTCCAAGTTTTACATTCTAAACAATAACTCCTCAGCGATTCAGAACTAACCACTGCAACAACACAGGGTCCTCTGAGACACAATCATGCAATCAAAGCAAACAAGTAAACAAAACCTTCTGGGCAGCCAGAATACAAGTCACAATATTCCTCTCCCAGAGCTGGACAGTGACTCTCAGGAAGGATTGCCAGAGCTTTGCCCAAAATCCAGCTCATTCTAAATAAGACCTAGTTCTCAGCAGTTTGGCTATGTGGTAGTACAGCCCACAGAGATCAGAAACAGAAATGAAAGCTTGTGTACATACTGACAGCAGCACAGAAACAGCTGGCTTTCAAGGAAAAGGCAGAGCTAACAGCAGCACGCAAGCAAACCAAAACCCGTAACAACATAGGATTAAAATGCAGGAGAAAATTATCTGCTTCAATGACTTCCATAATATACTGCATAGCTCAGGAAAATAAGTCATATTTTAATGACAATTCTGAATCATCAGGAAACATACAAAGCTTCAATACTTGGTGAAATCTGAGGAGTTTTAACATTTAAAAAAAAAAGTTATGGCACTTCATTAGGTAAAGTTCCATCTTCTGCAATTCCCAAGTAATTTTACTGAAATGATTATACACCAATATGTATCTTTAAGGTACATGGTTATTAGCCACTTAATAAGAGTCAGACGTGACTGAGTGACTTCACTTTCACTTTTCACTTTCATGCATTGGAGAAGGAAATGGCAACCCACCCGTGTTCTTGCCTGGAGAATCCCAGGGACTGGGGAGCCTGGTGGGCTGCCGTCTATGAGGTTCACAGAGTTGGACATGACTGAAGCAACTTAGCAGCAGCAGCAGCAGCAATAACCGGTCAGGGCAAAGCCAAGCTGCAAAATGGGGAAACTGGATGAAAATGTCAAATTCAGATTACCACGCAGCAAAGCTGTCGATTTGAGAGAGGTGGGTGGAGGCTTAATAGAGGCGGATGTACTGAGAAGCTTTCCCCGAAGACAAGTCTTACTCTTCCAGAACATGGTGGTGGTTATTCATGTGCCCTACATGGCTGCAACCACGCAGGTGGAGCAAAGAGGGAGGGTCACTCCTTCTACACAAAGAACTTAGAATAGTAGCGTGGAATTCTAGCTGATCTCCAGGTTAAGAAGGTAGATTTCCAGGATCCACTCTTGGATATGCTAGCTTGGAATGTCTGTCTGGGTCCCTGGAGCCTGCATCTTTTAAACCTTGGCCAAGCTTGGTACCACTGACCTGGGATGCTGCTCTGGGGAGGGGCTCTGTGTGCCTGGACTTCTCAGCTCTGCACCTCCCACCGGAGGGACCGCTGATCCAAAAGGCACGTGGTGCTGCCTCTGGGACATACTCTGTTCAGCCTGCCTCCCATGTGAACACGCAGAGACCACCCTCTCCCAGGGGAGCCCGGTGAGACTCTGAGCCAGCACCCTCGAGCTAGGTGCAACTAGCACCGAGCTGGCTGCAAGAGATTAAGGCAGAATAAGAAACATAAAACTAGCCACAACTTGGTTTTTTTATATTATTATAAGGTAATTGATCCCCACCCTCCACCACCAAAGAAAAGTATCTGAAAAAAATCAAAAGGAGATTGAATATTTTACTGCATCAAAAGCAGTTATAAGAAAAATACAGTTTGGGGTGTTTTTTTTTTAAGTTTCTTCAGGAAACTGACCACGGTGATCAGAATGTTCCAATTCTAACCACTTTCTAGCCTTCTGGCTGTCTGTTTAATAAAAATAAAAGCTCACACTTAGGTACTGCTTAGCCTGTTTATCCCTCGATCATTTATTCAGGCATTTGTACTCTCTATTTGGCTTCATTCTTTAATGAATCTCTTTTATTTTCTTTTATCAATTTGATTTCTCCACAGAAATATTACAGTCTCCCCAACCACACAGATTTTTCAAATACAATCACACATAGACCAAGTCTTTAAAATAAAATGAATCACTAGTAATGAATTTGAATATACATACAAAACCTTCCAGAATGGGTAGAACCAGAGCCTGGCTATGCTTCTTTGGCATTTCAGCCATACTCATTACCATTATGGTCTTTTTCCATTACATAGAAAGCAAACATTGATATCTCTGAGCACACAGAAAATTTCTTCTGCTCAAACTAAATAAACTCTACTGTCAATGAGGGCAGCTTGTTTAACCTCTTCCCTTCTATTGCTAAACAGGTATACTACATAGTGTGAGACTGAAGGGAAGGAAAAGATTTAAGTTTACAGTATTCTGTACCTTTCTGAAAGATCCCCATTATGAGTGCTAGCAAAAGCAAGAATAAAGTGCTTGCCTGATTTGTTCAGAGATGCTATGAAAGTTTCCACACAATCATTAGATTCTAGTTCTTTGGAGGGTGGGATGGTGGCTTTTCATCTCTGATGTGTTTAAAACTGTAACAGCAGGATTGGTAAATTTGGGACTCTATCCAGTTTCTAGAAGTTTCTGGCTGTCTTCATCAAATAACACCCTTTACATTATTCCTGCATAGAAATACCCTGAAATTAAGTGAACTAAAATTCTCTAGAACATGGTATGGCTTCTAAACACACGACTATATGCATGCATGTTCGATGAGTAGGATAGATTGGGCTCAGGGGAACAATGAAAAATATTTCTCTGGAGTCAACTGAAACAAATTTTGAGTGGATTATCTGAACAAAAATGAAAATCAGCTATTATTCTTTCCTTGATTAGTAGATATATTTTACATTTATTCTAAATAATCTGCAAAGTTCCTTCTTCTACATACTGCCATCCCCACTTCCTAAAACATATTCTCTGAGGCTATATTTACTACATTCATAGAGGCCTTACCCACACAATCACTCAGTACATATTTAACCAAGGAATGAATACACACCATTTAAAAGTCTCAACCAAATATCTCAAGTATCAAAACAGAAAGATTTTTACAATTTGAGAATGCTACGTTGAGTCATTGCAGGAAAGAGTACAGGTTTTGCAGTGATTAGAACTGGGTTACAAGGCTCGTTAGAGGCTAACTAGTGTACAAGCCTCAGACATTCAGCTTTCCCATCCATCAAATGAGGTCAATACCATTTGCAGAGTTTCTAGAAAGATTAGAAATAATATCTGGAAATCTCTAAGCACAGTGTCTGCATATATCATTTTAATGATGATGACGATGAGTTTTCTTTAAAAAATAATACTAAGAGCACGTTATTTCCATCATTTTGAATGTCCCAACTTTTTCTATGCCAGGTAATCCTACTAATATTTTATTTTGCTTAACATAACTTCCCAGAACAGTAGAGCAGCATATTCAGAAGAAATAAGAACACACACTCCAAAGTAAATATAAATAATTTTTAAATCTTAGAATATTACTGAATTCCAATGTTTGGAACTGTACTGAGAGTTTTTCTTTATCCATCAGGATTCTTGGATTGCAAGAAGAGAAAGTTGAGTCAAAATGAATTTATCAGAAGGATACAGGGTAGTTCACAGAATTGGAGGAAATGCTTTATAATCATGCCTTGGAGGAACTGACAGAACTAGGTCACTCTGGAGACCAGGGTTGAGGAACTAGGAGTGTGCTCTAGGGCAGCCGGGCGGAATGTTCCAAGTCTAACCACTTTCTAATGTTCTGTCACTCTGCTTAATAATAAAGTTCACACTTGTATACTGCTTACCCTGTGCCAGTACTGTTTCTAAGTACTATGCATGCATTAAGTCAATCCTCACTTAATGAGGATTTATGAGACAGGGTAATTCTCAGGAAAAAAGCTAAGTCTCATCAGTGTAGCTTGAGTTATGTTCCTATGCATTGGGTAAGGATGTATCTCATCTGATAGTCCCACCAAGGTGAGATGGAATAGCCAACACCATGATAATTTTAGCAAAAGAAGGGTCAAGTGTGGCTGGGCAGGTAAAATCCACAAATATCTACTACATATGATAGAACCCATATGCCTGGCTCTGAAAGATTCTATGTCTCTATTTCTAGTTGGCAAAATATTTTCTATTAGTGATATGCACGGATGAGCATTTCAGCTCAGTTCAGTCGCTCAGTCTTGTCTGACTCTTTGCAACCCCATGAATCTCAGCACACCAGGCCTCCCTGTCCATCACCAACTCCCGGAGTTCACTCACACTCACTTCCATCGAGTCAGTGATGCCATCCAGCCATCTCATCCTCTGTCGTTCCCTTATCCTCCTGCCCCCAATCCCTCCCAGCATCAGAGTCTTTTCCAATGAGTCAACTCTTCGCATCAGGTGGCCAAAGTACTGGAGTTTCAGCTTTAGCATCATTCCTTCCAAAGAAATCCCAGGGCTGATCTCCTTCAGAATGGACTGGTTGGATCTCCTTGCAGTCCAAGGGACTCTCATGAGTCTTCTCCAACACCACAGTTCAAAAGCATCAATTCTTCGGTGCTCAGCCTTCTTCACAGTCCAACTCTCACATCCATACATGACCACAGGAAAAACCATAGCCTTGACTAGACGGACCTTTGTTGGCAAAGTAATGTCTCTGCTTTTGAATATGCTATCTAGGTTGGTCATAACTTTCCTTCCAAGGAGTAAGTGTCTTTTAATTTCATGGCTGCAGTCACCATCTGCAGTGATTTTGGAGCCCAAAAAAATAAAGTCTGACACTGTTTCCACTGTTTTCCCATCAGTTTCCCATGAAGTGGTGGAACCGGATGCCATGATCTTCGTTTTCTGAATGTTGAGCTTTAAGCCAACTTTTTCACTCTCCTCTTTCACTTTCATCAAGAGGCTTTTTAGTTCCTCTTCACTTTCTGCCATAAGGGTGGTGTCATCTGCATATCTGAGGTTATTGATATTTCTCCCGGCAATCTTGATTCTAGCTTGTGCTTCTTCCAGTCCAGCGTTTCTCATGATGTACTCTGCATATAAGTTAAATAAGCAGGGTGACAATATACAGCCTTGACATACTCCTTTTCCTATTTGGAACCAGTCTGTTGTTCCATGTCCAGTTCTAACTATTGCTTCCTGACCTGCATATAGGTTTCTCAAGAGGCAGGTCATTAGAAAGTTCAAAAATAAAATGCCTATCTTCCAGAATTGGAAGTTATACTTTGTCTTCTATTATATATGTGGATAGAAATACAGAAATACTCAAAATGAATATATGATTGCACACTGATTCCAGTGATTAATAAAATTAAAAAATAGGTATTGAACAACAACAAAAAGAAACTGTAAATTCAGTCAAGTTTAGCATTCCTGATTTCACTGGGTCTAGGAGCCATAGAAGAGAGAAGGAAATTCTCCCTCCATTACCCCAGGATTAGCGAGATAAACATTCTCCCAATCTCTTGTAAGCCCCTAGTAAAACAATCCCTTCACTGAGTTACTCAAATAAACGAGACTTCCACTGCCAGAGAAAAAAAGACATTCTATTATCCCACAAACTTTCATTTTCAAAAATCAGTTCTGATGTTTGACCTGAAAAAGGGGGAAAAAAAGCAGTTGCTGCCAATAAACTATATGTGAGGTTCCTGCGGGATAGTAGGAACCAAGTCAAAAGTTATAAGTGAAAAGAATAAACAGTCGAAGCTATTTCAAGAGTAGTCCCCATTTTTTTCTAATCAGAACCTGATTGTCATTACTACCATTTGAAGTATCTTAGAAACATGAAGAAACCTTAAAGTTTTCAACACATGAAGAATAATACAAAAGTTATACAATGATAATTCATATCCTCTAAGTTCAAGGTGATATTCATCCTTTGTTTCGTCATTACATGTTCTTTAAAAGCCTGTGACATTCAAGTCAATAGGATAATGTTAAAAGAACTCGATATGTGAATCAAAGCGTAAGTGCCTCACACCCCCTATTCTTAGATTTCCACTGATGTTCAAAGGGTTATCAAAGGTGAGAAAGTCACTTTCAAATTAGAAGCCATGGTAATAATCTTCCACAAAGCAAACACTTAGAGGAGTTTCAGCTATATATGAAGTAGATAAGATATAAAGCATACAAGAACAGTCAAGGAATAACTCTCAAATTCTCCAGCACCTAGTCACTTATTTGTAAGGACAAGATCTAATACCTGGGTGTTCTAAGACAGCAGAGAGTAAAAACACATCCCTTCAATTGGTATCTCAAAGATTTGAATAAGCACCATTTGAAGCCCTCAAATTGTTACAGAGGCCATATCAAGTTGTAAGATTGCAGTTGGGCATAGATGCAGCTTGCATGAGGCAAGCTGGCTAACAAACAGGCAGTCAAGAAGCCTGGACCCAGAAATCCGACACCTGCATAGCACCTTCACCAAATATGGAGAGAAAACACTGCCCAATTCACCTTCCTCTACTGGACTACACAGGTGTCCCTCTCCCTTCCTTCTCTCTACAGTCTACAGGAGAGGAATCTGCTAATCAACAAAATAACTAATACCAAGCTTAAGAAAGCTGGAATCTAACCTACCAGCATGTGGGGAGAAAACAAACATGAATAGCCCACTGCTCACAGAAAAATGAGAAACAGGGAGAAAAAAATACTATGTATGATTGGTTTATAAAGACATTCTATGGCATAACAAATTGAAGACAGCATTCAAGATTTTTTTTAAATCAAACTTACATACCTACTACACAGGGAAATACAAGTAAATGTTAGAAAACATGACCTTCATGTCCCCAATAAGATTAAGAATACATGAAATGGGGTTAGATTATAAATTCGATGGAAGTTTACTTGGTTAAAAGGGGGAGGTAATATCATATGGAGACCAAAAGATATAGTATCATAACTTTAACCTATGTGGACACTGCAGAAAATAAAATTAGAAATACCAAGGTAGTTGCACAAAGAGGTATGTATGATCATTTTTAAGGCAGTATTTTTATTGGCTCCTCCCTTATTACTTTCCTAGCCCTTATTAAACAGTGAACCTATTAATATAGGAAACAGGAAGCATATTCAATATTTATTAATATTTATATTCATGAATATTCATCAGTATAAATATTCATCAGTGGTGGATAGTTTAAATAAATTATACTATATCCAAACTGTGGAAAACTATGCAACTATCAAAAATGATGAATAGGAAAAAAAAAATAAAAAAAAAAATGATGAATAGGTTTTAGTTTTATGACATTAAAATTTATCTAAAAATTGAAGAAATGCAAAATTGTATATAATATGATGTCATTGAAAAATATGTACAGAGAGAAAACGAAAGCAGAGGAAAGAGAACAATCCAAAACGATATGCCCCCAAAGCTTAACATTTGTCAAACCAGGTTATACAGATTACACATTTTTCTTATTTCCACTTTTCTCAAAATGATTTGAAAAAAGTAGCATTGTATTTAATTTTTTCTTAGTTAAGGGAGATGGTTTAAACTTTTGGAATATGCTTACATGATCTTCCATTATTAAACCAAGAAATAATGAAAATGAAAGAATTAAGTATACAATTTCAATAAATTAGAAGGTAAAGCAAACCTGAAGAACAAAAAGAGGGACTTCCCTGGTGGTCCAGTGGTAAGACTCCACACTCCTAAGGTCCAGTGGTAAGACTCCACACTCCTAAGGCAGGCAGCACCGTTCCATCCCTGGTGGGGAAACTAGATCCCTTCTGCATGCATGCTGCAACCAAGAGTCTACATGCTGTGACTAAGCCTGAATGCTGCAATCAACCGTCCTGCATGCCTCATTAAGACCAGTGCAGCCAAAATACATAGAATGTATTTTGAAAAGAACAAAAAAGATGTATAAAGGTAAAAATATATCTTAATAAATTAAAAAATAGAAAAATAAAATAAAAAATGAATCCATGAACAAATCCTTTGGATAAAAATAAGCTTCAGGAAAAGTTAAGAATGAATAAGGAGACAAATCAACAGATACAGAGATATTTTTTTTTTCCCATTGCTAAAATACGTACATTCAATTTTATGAAAAATAAACTTGAAGTGTGAATAAAAATGATACGCTTAAAGAAAAACATACCAACTTCCAAAATTCAGTCAAGAAGATAGAGGCAACCTCAATAGATCAATGATTATGAGAAGAATTTAAGACTTTGTCAAAGATCATTTCCAGAATATGGTTCCAGGTCCCTTTTATTTTTATGTACAAATGATAGAAAATGTCCAAGGAATTGATTTTTCAAACTACCAGTGATTGCTTCCACAAACTTCTGGACAACATTTTAAGAAACCAATTTACCCCTAACTCCCACATTAGGCAAAATTCGAAAACAGATATATCTAAAAAAAATTTAAACACATATTTGAAAAAGATTCATATACGTAAAATTCCAGCAGAGACAAACCAAGGATACTCAACCCTGTAGGAAGGTTCTCAGGTGGCTCCTTATGCCAGCCCTCTTCTCAGGGCTGTTTTTTTCCTCTCACTACAGAACAAGACTCTTGAGAGTCACCACAGCCCCCGGTGCAGATTCAATGTGGACAGAACTCACACAGTTTTAGTTCCTGTTGAACATCAATGGATTTGAATTGCTAGAAGGCCAGAGGGCTGAATTCAATGACCAGAAGCACCTGGGTCTCAGCTTCTCTCTGAGAAACGCTTCCATCACTGTATGTTAAACACACAAAGAAAACTAGGGGTGGGCTAAAGGATTCAGTGGAAAAAAATTTACTTCTGATTGGAAGGATGAGGAATCAGGAAAGAGATGGTGGCATCTGAGTTGGTATTTCAAAGATAGAGTTCAGACATGTTCACATTATCACACCTGGGGAGGAACGTAACAGTCAAGGAAGAACAAGAACCCAGGTCCTGTCAATCACAAATAGTGTCCAACGTAGGCCCGCCAGATGAGATACATGCCACTCAGTTAACTTTGAATTTTAGATAAGCAAATAATTTTTAGTATGTGCATGGTAAGTCGTTTCAGTTGTGTCCGACTCTTTGAGACCCTATGGACTGTATTCTGCCAGGCTCTTCTGTCCATGGTATTCTCTAGGCAAGAATACTGGAGTGGGGTACCATGCCCTCCTCCAGGGGGTCTTCCCCACCCAGGGATGGAACCCACGTCTCTTGCTTCTCTGGCATTACAGGCAGCTTCTTTACTGCTGAGCCACTGGAGAAGCCCAGTTTTTAGTATAAGTATGCCCAAAACATGCAACCTTGGGTAGAAACCACCACAGAGCTAGGAATGGAACACCAGAAAGTTCAGCAGGAATGCCTTTGACTTGCTCTTTGGACATTCAGGGCATGATTTTGTTTTGCCTTTCCTCCATTCCTTAGCCCTCAACTGAGAACAATTCAGAGAGATACACTGGAAGTGCCATCCAACCATATAACTTTGGGCTAAGAAAAGGAAAGCCCTCCAGGGTACCTTCAGAAGGCAGTCCTAGAGAAGCACGTGTGTAGTGAGTCCAGCTCCGGTCACCACCAGGACACAGAGTGCACCAAGCTCTCAGAACTGGTGACTGCCCACTGGGCCAGGCCAGCGAGCAGAGAGCCAGGCTGAAGGCAGAGAACCCAGGAGCTTGGCAACGACAGTCGCTTTTCCTGGACATATCACTGAATTGTGAGTTTTAAAAGGGAAAGAGAGCTAACCATTATGGTATTTGGGATTTCCACAAAACTGTGTCCAAAGACGGCTGTGATAAATATTTCACAAGAATAGGTAATTCCAAAAACAACCACAGTTGAGCATAGTGGTTTAAAAAATGGGGTCTGAAGTCAGAGTTGGGTGTTAGTCCCCACCCCACCCACTGTGAGTCAAATGACCTTGGACAGAGTGTAAGTCATCTCTGCAGATTCAGTTTCCTTTCTATAAAATGGGGAATATCGCAAGGTTATTAAATGAGATAATATAAAAAAAGTCCCTAGCTCATGGGCTTCCCAGGTGGCTCAGTGTGTAAAGAATCCACCTGCGACACAGAAGTTTGTGGGTTCCCTGGGCCAGGAAGATCCCTTGGAGAAGGGACTGGCTAACCACTCCAGCACTCTTGCCTGGAGAATCCCATGGACAGAGGAGCCTGGTGGGCTACAGTCCATGGGGTCGCAAAGAGTCACACAACTGAAGTGACTGAGCACACACGCACACACACCTAGCTCATAGAAGTTACTTAGTAAGAGGTAATCCCTATAATATTCCAGTATGTTCTAAGTAACCAAAGGCATAACAAATGACAAGAAAAGTTAGAACTGTTGCTCTTCTCAGTATTTCCTTAGACCCCTGAGAGAGCTCAGGAATCATGTGGTCCAGAATCAAAGGGCCATCACCTAGGACCCATTCCAGCATCCCTAGGCATCTGATGTCTCTAGAGTGCTCGGAGTGTTCTCAGGTTCTCGCTGTTAGGAGAGGAAACCAGAGTTACCCACAGAGCAGGGAGGGGTGGGGAAATACACTCCAGTCCCTGAGCAACTTCAAAATAGAAGAATTTTCAGAAGCAGGGAATTTCTGAGATTCCAAGAAGATATTTGAGAACGTTCTTCCCCCAGAGGGAAGAAACTAGGTCATGTGCTCTTAACCCAATGAGGTTTAGGGTCACAGTGGAGAGGGAGAGAGAAGATAGTTGGCCTTAATTAGCTCCCAAAAAAGCCCAGGACTCCTGGGATTAATCCAAAAGCAAGCAGAACTTCTGGTGGAGAGATCCAAGCTCCCAAATTGTAAGTACTAGTTTCGGTAGGATGAAACCAAATCTAGGACAGCTTCTGAACAATTACCATTTTAACTAGCATTTCCATGCTATAAGGACTAAATTTACCCTGACCACAACTCCTGTTTATAGAAAAGGCTCAGTCACCACCAGAAAGTACGCTCTGTGAAGGGACGGACTGTGTCTACCCTTTTCACTGCATATGCTCAAGGAATGGCAGCGTGCCTGGCACATAGTTGGTACTTAATAAATATTCATTGAGCTGAATCATTCAAAGCCACACAGCGAGTTAGTGGAAGGAGCTGGGATTTGAACCCTAGTCTGACACTCAGAACCACACTTGCCCCTGTGTCATACTGCCAGGCAAAACACACAGGCCAGAAGCTATTGCAATGCAAGTTTTTGCCCTGGTTGTCTCCCTCCGACCTGTCCTGGGGTCCACCAAGTTTTTCTACCAACTGGGAAAACCACTTGGAAGGACACCCTGTGGAGAATCTACGAAGCAAAACATTGTGGCACATACTGCTCGTGACCTCTCAAGTATCTTATTTTTCCCTTGCTAAAAGAACTTTGATCTATTCATTCATCTATAAGAAATGTTTGGTAGCTTAACTATCGTGAAGATTTCATAAGTGTACATAAGTCTACTAGATAGGGTTTCCATTAAAGCTATTGTGATACTGTTCAATTTGAATATTAATAACACGAAATTCCACTCAATCATTTTAATAACAGGGCCTTCCTCAGCTCTACAGTGAGGTCCTCAGTGTGGTTTAGAAAATGTGTCTGTAAAACTACATGGAATCATGAATTGACCACAGCCCCTGACAATAGCAGAGGTTTTGCTATCTACATATTGCTTCCCTGATGGCTCAGATGGATGAACTCTTGCCTTTGAGTTTCCCTTTTCTTTCTGTCTAGAGGTGAAACAGCTGTCCTGAGAGAATAAGGACAGAAGCCTCAAGCTAAGGCCAGTGAAACAGCAAGCTACAAGGAACCTGATCACTAGTCCCTGGTAACTATCTGGAGAGGCTGCACCTGCCTTGGCCGGTCCAAAAATAAATCTCTATTTGGTTGACCTGACATTGCATGGTTTCTTCAGATGCTGCTTGCAATTGCTGAGTGACAGTATTCCCAAGCATAGCATAAAGAAGAGAACACTGCACCATTCCTCAAAAAATCTTCAGTTTTAAGACCCAAGCCTCCCTAGTCTTATCTCCTACTATGGCCTTTCATAAACATGTCCTTCCAACCCTAGCAGGCTCTTTCCCTTATTCCAAATAAGCAATGTATTTTAAGATTAATGCTGTTTTCCTAACCTGATATGTCTTTCTTCCATAATCTTTTACAGGCCTTGGAAGATTCAAAGAATTTATGTCAATCACAGTGGCCAGTGGAAGACTTGAGAAGAAAATTTGTCTTCTAAATATAAGCCAGATGCTTTTGCCTTAAATATCCATTTCTGGAGTAGGAAAATCAAATGCTCTGGTAAGAGACCTGATTTACTCTTGGCTTTTTTTTTTAATATGAAAGACTATCACCTTTAAAAAAATGATTAATAAGTTATGTATTTGGAATGTTAGAATGGAAAAGCTCATTTACAACAGTGGTTATGAGAAAAATCAAACTTTTAAGAATATTTTTCCTATTCTACTGTATCTGATTATACATGAAGATATAAAGTTTTATATATGTGACAGAACATATAAGTAAATATGTTATGATAAAGACTTATCACTGTGATCTAACATTCTGTGTGGTGGCCAAACCCACAAATTATTGACCAAAATATTTCGTTTCCAGAGCTACTTGTTATGTAACTGGGAGAAACTAATTAAACCTCCCAGTTCACCCATCTGTCAAAGAGAAATAATATTATATTTGCCATCTGTGCAGCCTTCAGGTATGGCAAATACTGATGAGAGGATTTTAACTAAGTATAGGGCTTTGTGTCAGCTCATTTCAAAACTTTATCAGTACTGTAAACTCCAGAAATCAATTTTTATATATTGATTTTATTTATTTACTCTTTAAATAAAGTATTCCAGACACAGCTAAAGCGCTAATCCCACCCCAGGGTTTCTCTCTCTTCTTTCTCCAGAGGTATCCTAAATTTGGGGGGAATCAATTCCATGCAAGACTGTATAATTTTACCACATGCATATGCAGGAATTAATATATATTATTATTTTTGTTTTTAAATTTAACTTGCATGTATTTTGTTTTATAAGTCTATTCATACTGATATAGGAAGATTGACACAGTACTTTATTTTAACTGTTAGCTAGTAATAATCTACAGTTAACTTATCCATTCCCTGATTAGTGGAGAGTTAGACTGTTCCTCATTTTTTACTATACCCAGCAATGCTTTAAAAAAGAATATTTGTGTACATATACACAAGTGTTTCACTAAAATATGTGACTGTATTTTAAAGTAGAATTGCTATGCATTTCTGTGCATTTTTACCAAAGGCTCTATAGGAATTTTTATTGGAATGGCATTCAATTTTTAGATAAATTTAAGGAGACTTAATATTTTTAGGAATCAACTTACCTGTGAATATGGTATGTCTCTGAAAATTCCAAGATCATCTACTTTATGTCGGTAAATAAAGTTTCATAATTTCATGCATGAAAAAAGGAAAAGTTTCTGTGAGATTTTTCCCCCTAGATATTGTATATTTTCTCTCTCCACACTGTTCCCCATGCTTTTTTAACTTATTGCATTTTTGAGTTACACTTTACCATTTTTCATATTGCATTCTTACAAGGTTGTCCTGTTATACACATACTCTGCTGAGTTGCTTTTTTTTTTTACATTGAATTTCTGTTGTTAATTTTGTATTCAGCAAACTTGGTGAACACGATAAATTCTAAAGGTTCTTTTATTTACCTCGGGATGTTTCTGGATTTTCCAAAAGCTTTTGTCTGCAGATTCCCATGGGTTCTCTTTCAGAAACATATTATTTGTGGATAAGAACATTGTCACTTCTTTTCAATCATTGCACATTATCTTTCCTATCTTAATTTGTTAGCTAGAACTTACATTATCATATAGAATAAAAGTTTGGGGGAAAAAAAAGTATCTTTGTCTTCTTTTTGCCTTTAAAAAATACAGCTAATGATTCTAGGTCTAATGATCCTAGTTGGTTATCAATTACTATCATTAATCAGTGGGTCATTTTATAAGTTTCTAAGTTTCAATATCAATGTCCAGAAATAGGGTGTTTAGATAACAGATGACCATAATGAAAAATTTCTTTAAATCTGATTGTTCTAAATAAACATGGATAATAATTTTTCTATACATCAGGTCATATCTTGAAGCCCCAGTCCAAAATTCCTTCAAAAAGTCTGGGGAACTTTGAGAACTAAATAGTTTAAAAATGAATTTCAAATATTAACAGGAATTTTTAAAGTCATCTCACTTGAAGAAACAGCACATAATTAATACCTTTCATCTACTAATACAATTAACTCTTTTGATAGGACATAGGCAAATAATCAAAATTAACTCTAAACACTTAAAGCAACTTTTTAAAAGTCCAGGTTGGTAGGAAGATTAAGTTGGTGAAGCCACTATGGAAAACAGTATGAAGATTCCTCAGAAAACTAAAATTAGAACTACCATAGGATCCAGCAATCCCACTCCTAGGCATACCAGGACAAAAGTATAATTCTAAAAGATACATGCACCCATACGTTCATAGCTGCACTATTCACAATAGCCAAGGCATGGAAACAACTGAAACATCTATTGACAGATGAGTGGATAATGAAGATGTAGTGCACATATACAATGGGATACTGCTCAGCCACAAAAAAGAATGAAATAATGCCATTTGCAGCAACATGGAGGCAACTAGAGATTATCACATTAAAAGTGAAGAAAGACAGAAAGAGAAAGGCAAATCCCATATAATATCACTTATACGTGGACTGTAAAATATGTCACAAATGAAAACAGGAACAGACTCAAAGACATGGGGAACAGACTTGTGGTTGTCAAGCGGGTGATAGGGTGGCGGGGGCAGAAGGGAGGAAGAGGGATGCACTGGGCGTTTGGACTTACTAGCTGCAAACTATTACATCTAGAATGAATAAACAACCAGGTCCTACTCTATATCACCAGGAACTACATTCAACCTCCTGTGATAAACTGCAATGGAAAAGAGTATAAATATGGGTGTAATTTCTGTATCGCACAATACTGTAATCAACTATACTTCAATTTAAAAAAACAGAGAATAAAAAGGCAAAACATGGTAATATCCCACTTTACTGTTATTACTGGCTTGTCTAATCTGTTTGGGGTCATTTTTCCTAAAGATGAGGCAACTTCTTGACTGCTTTTTGCCCAAAAGATAATCTACTTGTTAGGAGCAAATGATCTTAAAATTCATTTGTTAAGCAGATTATCATGCACATGCAAAATATTTTCTAATGGAAACATTAAAAATAGTTAAATTCTCACACTAACTCATAAAAATCTATTTATTCCATGATATACCAGAAACAAGTACAAAATATGTTCTTTCAACTATACCAAGCCATCACTTATAACATACCTCTATAATGGTAATTTATAAGAAGGTCACTTTTAAGACCTTCATGATCAGGGTAAGGAGTTATGCATTTGTTGGGAAGGAAAGGTGAATGACCTTGAGTGACAACAGTTTGTCTTCTTTAAATCAGATCCTTTAATTTAAACTGTTAAACTATTTTCATTTAGAATTACAATAAAAACCTTGATTCAAGATTCTGAGATTCTCAGGCTTACCTAGCCCAGTATTGGTTGCTCAGTCATATCCAACTCTTTGCAACCTCATGGACTGTACATTTGTCCATGGGATTTTCCAGGCAAGAATACTGGAGTGGGTTGCCATTCCCTTCTCCAGGGGATCTTTCTGATCCAGGGATCGAACCTAGGTCTCCTGCATTGCAGCTGGATTCTGAGCCACCAGAGATGATTCAAATTAAGCTTTGTTACATTCTGCGACTTCATAGAATAGAAATCATAAATCCAATCAATAGGGCCTTCTTGCTTAGTGTCAGTGTTCAGAATTACCTAGTTAACTATGTAAGGTATGGATATGTTAATTAGCTTGATGTGTTAATTAGCTTGTTATTTCATAATGTATATGTATACTGAAATTTCAAGTCCAGGTCATTCTCTTTAAACACATACAATGCCTATTTGTCCATTATAACTCATAAAGACGGAAATAAAAAAGTCACCTAGCAACATTAAAATTCCTTCCATTTTTTTTGTCACCCTACCCTGCAAAGATATTGATTCATAGGTCTAGGGTGAGATTGATAAATTTTCATTTTTGATAAGTATTCTCCGCTCAAAATACCGATGGGAATTGACCCTGATTCATAGAAACACTTCTGTAGATAAAGTATACACCCACAGTTGTGGTCTCTATACCAAATCTCTGATTTTTAGTCCTTTTACCATCAACATATAACATATTCTTTAAAGCACAATGACCCTATTGGCATCTCAACTCTCTCCATTCAATCCTGATTAGTAAAAAAAAATAGGCTAAGCATCTGCTTAATTGAGATTGGCATCCTGCACCAAGTTCTTGGGGCTCCCCTGGTAGCCCAGTCAGTAAAGAATCTTCCAGCAGTACAGGAGACCCAGCTTTAATTCCTGGGTCAAGAAGATCCCCTGGAGAAGGAAAAGGCAAACACTCCAGTATTCCTGCCTGGAAAATTCCATGGACAGAGGAGCCTGGAGGGCTACAGACTATGGGATCACAAGAGTAGGACACGACTTAGCGACAAAACCACCACCAAGTTCTTATTTTATATAAGCTTCTGGCTATCTCTTCTGCTCTGACATGCAGTGCTTTACTGAATAGCATCTAAATACCTAGGTCACTGCCAAAATTCAATATGCATGTTTTTGCCTTTCTTTTTTAATATTTTTATTTATAATCTAATCATTTTGGTCTACAATGAAAATAATAAATCATAAAGTATTAATGTCATTGTTTTCAGTTTATTGATCATAACTATTTTTAACAACTTTATTAGGATATAATTTATACCATAAATTTCACGTGTTTAAGTATATATAAGTATATAATTCAATGGTATTTAAAATATTTACAGGATTGTGAAACTTACTATATTCTGATTTTAAAATACTGTCATCATTCCAAAAAGAAACCCCATGCCCATTAGCAGTCACTTCTCATCTTTGTCCCTCTCTTTCCCACAAACTCTGGTCAACCATTAATCTACTTTCTGTTGTTACAGATTTGCTTCTTGTGCGTTCTTCATACAAATGGAATCACACAATATGTGGTCTTTTATGACTGGTTTCTTTCACTTGGAGTAGTGTTTTTGCAGTTCATCCATGCTGTAGCACATATCATTATTTCTTTTTATGGCCAAATAATATTCCATTGTGTGACAATATAACATTTGTCTATCCATTCATCTGTTGATGGATGGTTAGAATATTTCCACTTCTGGGCTATTATGAGTAATACTGTTATGCATGTTCATGTACAAGTTATTATTTAGACTGTTTTCAATTCTCATAGGTATATACCTAGTAGCAGAATTTCTGTATCACAGTAACTCTGTGTTTAATATTTCAATGAGCTGCCAAACTGTTTTGCAGAGTGAATGTATCATTTTACATTCCCACCAGCAAAGTATGAGAGTTCCAATTTCTCCACATCCTTGACAGTACTTGCTATTATATATTATCTGTCTTTTTTATTAAAACCATGCTAGTGAATGTGAAGTAGTATTTCATTGTGACTGTGATTTGCATTTCCCTAATGGCTAATGATGTTGAGCATCTTTTCATATGCTTGTTGGTAATTTTTATATATATTTTTTGGAGAAATGTCTATTCTTATCCTTAGCATATTTAAAAAATCTATTGTCATTTTTTATGGAGTTGTAAGAGTTCTTTATATAGTATGGATATATGTTTAAATATATGATTTGCAAATATCTTCTCTTGGCCAATAGACTGTCTATTTTCTTCCTAATGATGTCCTTTAAAGCACGAAAGTTTTGTGTTTTGTTTTTTGGGGTTTTTTTTACTTTACAATATTGTATTGGTTTTGCCATATATCAACATGAATCCACTACAGGTGTACACGTGTTCCCCATCCTGAACCCCCTCCCACCTCCCTCCCCATACCATCCCTCTGGGTCATCCCAGTGCCCCAGCCCCAAGCTTCCTGTATCCTGCATCAAACCTGGACTGGTGATTCGTTTCTTATATGATATTATACATGTTTCAATGCCATTCTCCCAAATCATCCCACCCTCTCCCTCTCCCACAGAGTCCAAAAGACTGTTCTATACATCTGTGTCTTTTTTGCTGTCTCTCATACAGGGTTATCATTACCATCTTTCTAAATTCCATATATATGTGTTAGTATACTGTATTGGTGTTTTTCTTTCTGGCTTACTTAGCTCTGTATAATCGGCTCCAGTTTCATCCACCTCAATAGAACTGATTCTAATGTATTCTTTTTAATGCCTGAGTAATACTCCATTGTGTATATGTACCACAGCTTTCTTATTCATTCATCTGCTGATGGACATCTAACTTGCTTCCATGTCCTGGCTATTATAAACAGTGCTGCGATGAACATTGGGGTACACATATCTCTTTCAATTCTGGTTTCCTCAGTGTGTATGCCTGGCAGTGGGATTGCTGGATCATAAGGCAATTCTATTTCCAGTTTTTTAAGGAATCTCCACACTGTTCTCCATAGCGGCTGTACTAGTTTGCATTCCCACCAACAGGGTAAGAGGGTTCCCTTTTCTCCACACCCTCTCCAGCATTTATTGCTTGTAGACTTTTGGATCGCAGCCATTCTGACTGGCATGAAATGGTACCTCATTGTGGTTTTGATTTGCATTTCTCTGATAATGAGTGATGTTGAGCATCTTTTCATGTGTTTGTTAGCCATCTGTATGTCTTCTTTGGAGAAATGTCTATTTAGTTCTTTAGCCCATTTTTTGATTGGGTTGTTTATTTTTCTGGAATTGAGCTGCAGCAGGAGTTGCTTGTATATTTTTGAGATTAGTTGTTTGTCAGTTGCTTCATTTGCTATTATTTTATCCCATTCTGAAGGCTGTCTTTTCACCTTGCTTATAGTTTCCTTTGTTGTACAGAAGCTTTTAATTTTAATTAGGTCCCATTTGTTTATTTTTGCTTTTATTTCCAATATTCTGGGAGGTGGGTCATAGAGGATACTGCTGTGATGTATGTCAGAGAGTGTTTTGCCTATGTTCTCCCCTAAGAGTTTTATAGTTTCTGGTCTTACATTTAGATCTTTAATCCATTTTGAGTTTATTTTTGTGTATGGTGTTAGAAAGTGTTCTAGTTTCATTCTTTTATAAGTGGTTGACCAGTTTTCCCAGCACCACTTGTTAAAGAGATTGTCTTTTCTCCATTGTATATTCTTGCCTCCTTTGTCAAAGATAAGGTGTCCATAGGTGTGTGGGTTTATCTCTGGGCTTTCTATTTTGTTCCATTGATCTATATTTCTGTCTTTGTGCCAGTACCATACCATCTTGATGACTGTGGCTTTGTAGTAGAGCCTGAAGTCAGGCAGGTTGATTCCTCTAGTTTCATTCTTCTTTCTCAAGATTGCTTTGGCTATTCGTGTTTTTTTTGTTTTGTTTTGTTTTGTATTTCCATACAAATTGTGAAATTTGTATGTTCTAGCTCTGTGAAAAATACCGTTGGTAGCTTGATAGGGATTGCATTGAATCTATAGATTGCTTTGGGTAGTATACTCATTTTCACTATATTGATTCTTCCAATCCATGAACATGGTATATTTCTCCATCTGTTAGTGTCCTCTTTGATTTCTTTCACTAGTGTTTTATAGTTTTCTATATATAGGTCTTTAGTTTCCTTAGGTAGATATATTCCTAAGTATTTTATTCCTTTTGTTGCAATGGTGAATGGAATTGTTTCCTTAATTTCTCTTTCTATTTTCTCATTATTAGTGTATAGGAAACCAAGGGATTTCTGTGTGTTGATTTTATATCCTGCGACTTTACTATAATCATTGATTAGCTCTAGTAATTTTCTGGTGCAGTCTTTAGGGTTTTCTATGTAGAGGATCATGTCATCTGCAAACAATGAGAGTTTTACTTCTTCTTTTCCAATTTGGATTCCTTTTATTTCTTTTTCTGCTCTGATTGCTGTGGCCAAAACTTCCAGAACTATGTTGAATAGTAGTAGTGAAAGTGGGCACCCTTGTCTTGTTGCTGACTTTAGGGGAAATGCTTTCAATTTTTCACCATTGAGGATAATGTTTGCTGTGGGTTTGTCATATATAGCTTTTATTATGTTGAGTTCAAGTTAACAGTCTTCTCTTCTATTGCTTATGCTTTTGCTGTTGTGTTTAAGAAATCATTGCCTAATCCAAGATGAAGAATTACTTCTGTGTTTTCTTCCACAATTTTTATTAACATGACTACTTTTATAGATGTGAATGAATGGGAAGTGAAATTTAAACTGGTATAATCAAATAACTACCCAGGGAAAATATTTCAATTACTTAATTTTACAGATAATAATTACTAGGATTATGGGATAGTTCCTGGGCATTAACTTCAACTACAGATAAGTTGATAGAAGAAGTATAAATAAAGAGAGAACTGCAAAGTCATGGTGAACCTAAAAACACTTATGGAATAGGTAGGAACCTGGATTAGTGAGAAATCAGAGGACTTTGTCTCTCTGCCCAGGGCACCTCTCGGGGACATTCCAAAGCAGTTCTGATGGCTGCCAATCATAAAGGAGAAGTCAGGAACCCTAACTCCTGCCCTCATACTGTAGGGTATCAGCTAGAGGGAATGGAGTCACTTCCAGGCTATACAACCAAGTTCAGGCTTGACACCATACAGGCTTGATCAGTCATTTGTCACCATGAGAATGAGAGGTTTCTTTCTTCAACTGGTTAAGAGGTATATCTGAGCACAAGGAAGTATCAGCTTTGTCACATCCCTGGATGGTGACACCAGGGATGTCATCATGGATCACACCAGGCTCACCATCCATCCATAAGATGCTACCTTTTAGGTCCAACAGCCAACTACCAAGAGTCATTGGTCAACTGTTCTCCTTGGTCCAGATGAGAAGAAGAACCAGGAAGATACTATTATTTTATAACAGAAGGAACATGGGTGAGGATAAGAGAAGAATGTACTGATGGCCTGTCAAAATAACTTCATCAAAGAAATGAGTATCATGGGCATTTTGAATCTACTTTCCCCTTCACATTTCTGGTACTATGTGAAGAGTAAATGTCTCCTAATTCAATGAATGGATCACAGGAGTGAAAAACAGCACACACTATATTGAAACCTTATTCCTTCCCTTCAAAACACAAAAGGAACATAAGGGTCACTGTAAACTATTTGATACAACTAAGTCACCATACCCTGAAGGAATTCTAGAAGGCATCATTTATGAAAAACAAACCCAGTCACAACACAATGGTGAAATGTAAAGGTCATTTGCCAGCCTAGTGGAAAACAAAATATCTTCTAAGGACCTGATGGGGAAAAGAGCAAAGTGTCGTCTGTCTGGCATCCTTCATGTAATAATCTAGAAGTACTCAACACATGATGTGATACATCTTCATAATACAGGATCACTCTCTATTCTGTAGAGAAACAGAGAGCATTTAGAAGAGAATCTATCCTCACCTAAGTGGAATGGTTTGACAGGTTCTCTTTTGAAGTTGCATAGTTGATAACCTGAATTTTTCAGTCTTTCCAACCATAGGATTCTGTGGAGTCACAAAATGGTTGTTTTAAAGAGAGAGAAAACCAACCAGAAAAGGTGTTTTTTTTTGGGGGGGGGGGGGGCTTGTTTTTACACAAAAAGGATAGATATAGGAACAGAACTCAATATTCAGGTAATTTTCATCTAAAATTCCCTATATTTTGATATGTTGTCTCCTACATATTTTATTCTTACTTTCAAATTTTTCATAAAATATTTGCTCATAGTTTTATATTTTGGTATAATGTCATCTACTTGTTCCTTAAAACAGTCTCCAGGATAGAAATTCAAGGTTTTGAAATACAATCAACTTTGCAAGCATGCTGACATATTAAATTCTCTCTGAGTATTACAGTGACTCAGAATAGTTATATCTTCTTTTCAAATCAAGGTTTTCAATATGTAAATGAATCATACAATAATCCAGAGCTTACTTTGTCAAGGCTTTCTGTGCAGAGATGGATTATAAACTTTACATAAGTTTCTTTGGATAAATGGATTGCAAAATGCAGACACTAATCAACAGGACAAATAAAATTTACTGGAGTCCCATACTTAAAAACAGGTTTAATCAAGACAACAATCCATTCATTCATTCAAATAATAATCTAGTGATGGAACAGGGTAGAAGAAGTGGGGAAAACATATGAAATAAGAAATTAGAAGGCTGGAGTCCCACACTTAAAAATAGGTTTAATCAAGACAACAAGACATTTATTCATGCAGAGAATAATCCAGTGATGCAACAGGGTAGAAGCAGTGAGGAAAACATATGAAACAAGAAATTAGAAGGCTAATCAAGTAGTGGAGTCAAGACTGTTACCATGTTCTCTTATGAACTTGAGCAGATTAATTTCTTGAGATGTATTCGTTAGAAATGTGCAGAGATATGAGTAATAGAAAAACTGATGAAAAGTGGCTTAAGAAAGAAAGACATTTAATTGTCTCACAAAGGAGAAGAACCAGAGACAAGATGTTCCAGATATGGTGCAGTGGCTTGCTGCAGGAACCAAAGACCCAAGCTCTTCCCATCCTTCTGCTCTGTGGTCACCCCATCCCTAGTCTTGCCACCTCACAGTCCCTAGATGGCTGCCGACCTCTGAGTATTACACTCCTATTCAAAAACATAAAGCCAGGGAGGCTGAGAAAGATTTTTATCTTCCATCTAGCTACTTCCCCTTAACAATGAAAAGATTGTTTTTCTCCCAAAACAATCCAGCAGATTGTTCCTTTTATACTGTTGGCCAAAGATTGGTCACATGGCCACCTCTATATACAAGAGAGTCTGGCAAAGTGAGGATCTGGCTTATCCAGTCTCTTAAAGAAGATGACAGACGAGGAAGAAGGGAGCCTCATAGCTCTGTCTAAAAAATGTGGGAATTGGATCAACTGATCTCTCAGGCATAGCTCTAGACTAATGAATGAAAAACAAGTCATCTGACTTCTACTTTATATATTTTTCAGAGGCTTCAGTTTTTATTTCAAGCTTCCTGTGAGGGAACTTTTCCTCCATCTAAAAACAAAACCAAACAAACTTCCTCCATCCATGAATCTGAAGTTCTAAAGTGACAAGTGTTTCCCCTTTCCTAACTAGGGGGGGAAAAAACGCTTTTGAGTGGTCCAGACACTGAGTCATTCAATTTAACTTTGATGGGGCTGCATCTATTTTTGAGGTCTTGCCATCGTGGTTTAAGAGCACTAACTGTCTACAGACACTTCAGATGATTTTCCCACCACCTCTCTGAGTTTACTCTGCACTAAATTTGAAATGGAAAATTGATGATGTAAAAGGTTGAGTAAATAATTCTATTGGAAAAACACGAGTAATCTTTTTCTTTAAAAAAAAATCCAAAGAATTCAAAATGTATTGAATTTGTCCAACTGACATTCCATTTATGATGTCTCATATGCCCATGAAATATTACAATGTACCTCTACTTTATTTTTTTTTACAGAAAATTACACAGCAGTCTTTTCTTATTAAAAGCATCCCAACACCAAATATACGTTCACACTAAAATTAAAACAAGGAACTAAATGGGAAAAGCTTGGAGGCTAGAATATTGCCAGCTGTGTACATGAGGTATGATTTAGAATGACAGCAAGCAATGCTCCCATCAGCCTGTTGGTTAGTTAGAAACTGTGGACACCCAGATGATATTCCGCCTGAATACACACCCAATGGTGTACTCAAAACTACTGTGCAAAAATGCTTGTTTTACCCAGGTATCCTATGAGAATATTTAGCTGTTACATTGTAAATGCTGTTATTTTGGTTTCCAAAAATGTCATGACAGGAAATGATTCCATGGCATAGTTGCCAAGATGGCTGTTAAGCAGAATCAAGAGCAGGGGGGTGGGGGGAGTTAAACTTAGACAACAAGAAACTGGAAAAGGTGAAAATACTACTTACTTTCTGCAATAAAATAATTCTTATAATCCAAAATAATTTGATTGTTTCCCTCTAACTGTCATCACCCAGAAGGCTGTTTATGCTTAAAGAGCCCCTACTGCTCTTTGTCCCAATGGTTATAAAATCTGTCAGCTTCGGGTCAATTACCTGGTTGATAAATGACTAAAGAAAGACATCCAGTTTGTATAGAGACAAGAGATGAGTCCTTCTCGTCCTTATTTCCCAGCTGCTACAGCCAACGGGCAATTGAGGTCTTTTGGTAAGAATTTCTGCAGGTTCAGAAAGACTCATGCTTGTACTGATTCTTATTCTCACCCTATCTGAGAAGTACAAGGTGAAAACAGGTAAAAATAGAGGCTGCTCAGGAAATAACTATAGTTATTGTATAACTATAGTTATGCTGCTGCTGCTGCTAAGTCACTTTAGTAGTGTCTGACTCTGTGCGACCCCATAAACGGCAGCCCACCAGGCTCCCCCGTCCCTGGGATTCTCCAGGCAGGAACACTGGAGTGGGTTGCCATTTCCTTCTCCAATGCATGAAAGTGAAAAGTGAAAGTGAAGTTGCTCAGTCGTGTCTGACTCTTCGCAACCCCACGGACTGCAGCCTACCAGGCTCCTCCGTCCATGGGATTTTCCAGGTAAGAGTACTGGAGTGGGGTGCCATCTAGTTAGTGCCATATTAGGAGTTTGACCTTCCTCAGAGGGATGCTAAGTTAGGTAGTTTAGTAATTGAAGAGCTGTAGACATTCAAAAACATAGAAAGGGGAAGGGATGGGAGGATGAAAGAGAATTATTAATAACTAAATTGGTTTTTCTTCCTCAATAGATTCATATTATAGAATAGCTCTAAGTATAAACTTCCTGATACAGCCAACTTACTTCCCATTAATAGTATTTATCAGTCATAGTGGCTCAGTTGGTGAAGAATTTGCCTGAAATGCAGGAGACCCAGGTTTGATCCTTGGGTCGGGAAGATCCTCTGGAGAAGGAAGTGGCAAGCCCCTCTAATACTCTTGCCTGGAGAATCCCATGGAGGGAGGAACAGAGGAGCCAGGAAGGCTACAGTCCATGGGATCACAAGTTGGACATGACTGCAACTAACTTTCACTTCATTTATCTTTAAGCAATAATTTGTCTTCATTACTCTTTCTGTTAGATCTACAAATATTCAAAAACCACAACAACAAAAAATCACCCAAGAGAGATAACTAGCTATCTACATTCTTAAGGAGGTAGTCATAGTTCATAAGTAACATCTTTTCAGAAAACTTCCAACATATTTAAAGTTTTACTTTCATTGCTTTCAAGTAAACTCAATACTCTCCCCTCTTCTACAGCAATATGAGTGAGCTTCTCCCACCCTTTATTTTTGGACTCCCATTAACTCTTTACTATTTAGTAGGTTCCTCTTGTGTTTTACAGTTTAAGTTGCATATAATTTTATTACTTGTATTGTTACATCCCTTTATCCTCCCTTTCAATTTTCTTTTAAATAATTATTAAAAAAAAAAGACTATTACTGGTATTGATTACTTAAATGTGTGAAAGAAAATTCACCTTTTACATTCTATATTACAATGGATGAGAGAATATAATTCAAATAGATCTGAAACTTGATTTTTCATTTCTTCACTGGGTGACTATTGACTATTTTATTCTTTCTCAAGTCATTTGGATTCATCTGGTGTTGGTCTACTTCACATATCTGAGGCATCCCTTATAAAAATGCATGTCCTGATTATCGGCCAACAGTATAGATAAATGTCAAGTTCATACACCTAAGGAGAAGAAGAGGGTTTCTAACAATCTTTCCTTCTGTCTTCACTGAGGACAGAATATGTTGTCATTTAAATGTTAGGTGGCACATATATTGATTACTTGAATGTGTGAAAGAAAATTCACCTTTTACATTCTATATTACAATGGATGAGAGAATATAATTCAAATAGATCTGAAACATAAATTTCTGTTTCTTGAGGCACCTATAACACAAATATTAAAGGCCAAAAACAAAGCATTAAAGACCATGAAGATACATGTCTGCTTGCCACTATTGTTTAAAAAACGATAAATTTCATGGCACAAAGAACAGAAGCTACTGATGCACTGGCTGAATAAAACCTGAAAAGAGCAAGCAAATGACACACCTCTTTAAAAAAGCAGGTATATCTTCTCCTTTAGTCTTCAAAGTTGCTCTTACAACACTTGATCTAGTGATTGCCTCAAAGCCCTACCTGCTGATCAACATGAATTTCTTGACAAACAAAATTTCCATATATATGAAATATATTTTAATGAAATGAATATATATTGAACATTGTAGGCTTTGCTATAATGATGAAATAAAACATTGATTATGTTTACATCATTAAAAAAATGAGGTGTGGTGCATAAATAAAAAGGTAATTTGATGGAGAAAGTAAAAGGAAGGACGTGTATACTGAGTTGGTACATAACAGATAAGATATTATAGAATTGAAGTCATACTGTACCAAATTAATCTGAATGTATTCTAGATGTATTCCTGGCTAATTTTGCTATTACAGTAAGACATTTAGCGCTATAACACTAAATTTACTGTAAAGTACCCCTTTAATTTTAAATTCAACAACACCAACAAGAAAATATTATGTACAATTTGGGCCACCAACTAAAAATAAACATTTCACTAACCTCCAGGAATTTACAGGAATTTTTCTCCTTAAAAAGACGAGAAGCCAGATAAATACAAAACAAACCATAGTGTAGTACTTTAAATGATCTAATAAATCCAAAGCAAACTAATAAGGACTGAGAAAAGGATAGCATCAAGACATGAAGGAATTCTGGCAGGGGTCATATGGTAGATACTTGTTGGCTCGGAGCTAACTGGTAAACTTCCTTTAGGAAATCAGTGCAAGTGGATGGGCGGGCCTTCACCCCTGAGTACGTGACTCAGATGCAGCCAATCAGAACAGCTAATTACCTAGACGGTACCAGTTGATTCAGGGGTGGGCAGGTGATCCAAGCTGGCCACGTCAAAGTGAATTCTACCACTTGTGTGCAAGCCATAACAACAAATGCTGTCTTTTTCAACAGACTTGAACCCTGAGGAGAGCTCTGACAAGCAACTTGCCACCGTGTGTCATCTGAGAAGATGAATTAGTAGTCTGTGGCGGTCGTAACAAATTACCACAAATTTGGTATCTTAAAACAACAAAAATGTATTTTCTCACAGTTCTGGAGGGTAGAAGTATGAAGATCAAAACTGAAGTATCCTCCGGGCCATGCTCCTTCTAAAGACTCCAGGAAAGACCCTTCTCTGCCTCTTCCTAGCTTCTGATTCAGTTCAGTTCAGTTCAGTTCAGTCGCTCAGTCATTTCTGACTCTTTGTGACCCCATGAATCGCAGCACGCCAGGCCTCCCTGTCCATCACCAACTCCCGGAGTTCACTCACACTCACTTCCATCGAGTCGATGATGCCATCCAGCCATCTCATCCTCTGTCATCCCCTTCTCCTCCTGCCCCCAATCCCTCCCAGCATCAGAGTCTTTTCCAATGAGTCAACTCTTTGCATGAGGTGGCCAAAGTACTGGAGTTTCAGCTTCAGCATCATTCCTTCCAAAGAACACCCAGGACCAATCTCCTTTAGAATGGACTGGTTGGATCTCCTTGCAGTCCAAGGGACTCTCAAGATTCTTCTCCAACACCACAGTTCAGAAGCATCAATTCTTCGGCGCTCAGCTTTCTTCATAGTCCAACTCTCACATCCATAGCTTCTGGTAGTTGCCAGCAATCCTTGGTGTTCCTTGGCATGTAGACACGTCACTACCATCTCAGCCTCCATCTTCACATGGGACGCTTCTAGCGTCTCCTCTGTGTCTCTGTGTCCAAATCCCTGCTTCCTCATAAGAACATCAGTCACTGGATGTGGGGCACACCCTAATCAAGTAGAACCTCATTTCACTTCATCATATCCATGAAGATCCTATTTCCAAATAAGGTTATATTCACAGGCATCAGATGTTAGCACGTCAGCATATCTTCTTAGGGGACACAAATCAACCCAGAATAGGCTACAGAGGACAAAGTGACCTTCAGGTCATTCATAATGACCTGACACTGCTTAATTTAGCACTGAAAATATATCCTGTGAATGAAATTAACTATAATCTCCTTCAGTAAAGCATAAACTTTATATATATCATGGTACCAGAAAGTGATACAGCTCTTCTTTCTCTGATAAATGACACTGGCCAAGGGCATCAGAGAAAATATATTAGGTCTATTTTCTTCAGAATAAGTGAAATCATGGTACTTTAATTTCAAATAACTTATTAAACTCAAGGAAGACTGTCATAAGAAAAGAATGTCGGATAATATCACTAAATAGCCAACTAAGTTCAGAACTATTTAGAAATAAAAATGAACCAAACAAGCTGAATCATTTTAGATAGTCAACTTAACTAGTCACAAATATTTTCAATGGCATAGCTACATATGAGTGATGTCTTACTCATCAAGGAATGTCTTCTGGAACTAACACTGAATATAGTCAGAAGACCCATGTTTTAGTACAGGATCTAGCCAGCTCTGTAACTTTGGGAATCACTGTTAATTGCTCTGGGTTTCTTTTCTCAGTAAAACGAAGAGTTGATAATCAAGATAATCTCAAAAGTCTCTTTCTCCTAAAAAATATTTGCATAAAATTATATTTTTTACTATAGTCATTTTATTTACATAGCCTGTGCTTCACAGATCAATAAAAGAGATTAATTATAGTTAAGTTCCAGTGTGCCTGATGGTATATTTTATCATGTGAAGATAAAAATCATGAGGAAGAAATTCCCTGGCAGTCCAGTGGTTAGAATTCTGGGTTTTCACAGCCAAATGTCTGGGTTCAGTCCCTGGTCATGGAACTAAGATCCCACAAACCATACAGCATGGAAGAAAAAAAAAGTATAAGGGAATTTTATGGTCACAAAATGGCTGCTACAGCTCCAAACATCACATCTTCACAAATCAATGTCCAAAGCAGGAAAGATAGGAAAGGTAGAGACTCTTCTTATGTATCTTTATAATAAGAGGTGAACCTTTCTCAGAAGTCTCCAAGGAAACTTCTCCTCTGGTTCCATTAGCCAGGACTGATTCACAGGCCCACCCCATAACAACAAAGGAGGAAGGTAAAATTAGTATTTAGCATTTTCTGCCTCTGCCATGACAGATGGCAAGGCAGAAAGGGGAGAGAAAATTGTTTATCAGGCAACAAATAGGGCCAGTCAGAGGCCCCCAAAGAAAGTGACTTTAGAACCTTTGTGACAGATTCTGATGGCCTCCTAGCAAGAGACAGAACAGGATCTTCAGTGGATTCAGTGAGAGGAAGAATTTCAGAGATATCAGTTTTGTCAGTCACACCAACAACTTCGGCATGGCCTATATAATATCACTTATTAGCTTTATGACCTTGGATTAATTACTTAGTATCCTTACAGGGCTCAGTTTCCTCATCTATAAAATAGGCATAATACTTACTTCAGAGGTATATTCTGAGGATTAAGTGAGAGAATACATGTAAAGTGCCTAAATAGTGCCTGAAATACAGAAGATTCACAATAAATGTGTTTCCCTTCTATTGCTCTTTCTTAGAAAGCCCTTAACATAATTAATTTATATTAATTACATATACTCTGCTGTCTCACTTTCTCTTCATTTCCTACCTACATACTGAATGGCAAGGAGCTGTGGGCAAACAACCCTTAAAAGTAGGTTATTAATGGCCTGGCAGAGTATATACCATGATTCCTCACTCCACTCTCTCAGGAATAAACTGAAAAGACCTTTTCCTGATGAGATTCCTGAAGAAAGGCATCTAACGACATGGTCACTTTCAACCCATGAGTACTGCTTTTAATATTCTGTGTGATATAAAGTATGCATAAAGGACCTCAACCGCATCCAATGTTCAGTTCAGTTCGGTCACTCAGTCGTGTCCGACTCTTTGTGACCCCATGAATCACAGCATGCCAGCCCTCCCTGTCCCAGAGGGGCAACTCCCAACTCCCAGAGTTTACTCAAACTCACGTCCATTGAGTCGGTGATGCCATCTAACCATCTCACCCTCTGTTGTCCCCTTCTCCTCTAGCCTTCAATCTTTCCCAGCATCAGAGTTTTTTCAAATGAGTCAGCTCTTAGCATCAGGTGGCCAAAGTATTGGAGTTTCAGCTTCAACATCAGTCCTTCCAATGAACATTCAGGACTGATCTCCTTTAGGATGGACTGGTTGGATCTCTTTGCAGTCCAAGGGACTCTCAAGAGTCTTCTCCAACACCACAGTTCAGAGGCATCAATTCTTTGGTGCTCAGCTTTCTTTATAGTCCAACTCTTACATCCATACATGTCTACTGGAAATACCATAGCCTTGACTAGATGGACCTTTGTTAGCAAAGTAATGTCTCTGCTTTTTCATGTGCTATCTAGGTTGGTCATAACTTTTCTTCCAAGGAGCAAGTGTCTTTTAATTTCATGGCTGCAATCACCATCTGCAGTGATTTTGGAGCCCCCAAAAATAAAGTCAGCCACTGTTTCCACTGTTTCCCCATCTATTTGCCATGAAGTGATGGGACTGGATGCCATGATCTTAGTTTTCTGAATGTTGAGCATTAAGCCAACTCTTTCACTCTCCTCTTTCACTTTCCTCAATAGGCTCTTTAGTTCTTCTTCACTTTCTACCATAAGAGAGGTGTCATCTGCATATCTGAGGTTACTGATATATCTCCCCGCAATCTTGATTCCAGCTTGTGCTTCAACCAAACCAGAGTTTCTCATGATTTACTCTGCATATACAGGTTTCTCAAGAGACAGGTCAGGTGGTCTGGTATTCCCATCTCTTTCAGAATTTTCCACAGTTTATTGTGATCCACACTGTCAAAGGCTTTGGCATAGTCAATGAAGCAGAAATACATGTTTTTCTGGAACTCTCTTGATTTTTCGATGATCCGAAGGATGTTGGCAATTTGATCTCTGGTTCCTCTGCCTTTTCTAAAACCAGCTTGGACATCTGGAAGTTCATGGTTCACGTATTGCTGAAGCCTGGCTTGGACAATTTTAAACATTACTTTACGAGTGTGTAAGATGAGTGCAATTGTGCGGAAGTTGGAACATTCTTTGGCATTGCCTTTCTTTGGGATTGAAATGAAAAGTGACCTTTCCAGTCCTGTGGCCACTGCTGAGTTTTCCAAATTTGCTGGCATATTGAGTGAAGCACTTTCAAAGCATCATTTTTCAAGATTTGAAATAGCTCAACTGGAATTCCATCACCTCCAATAGCTTTGTTCATAGTGATGCTTCCTAAGGCCCATTTGACTTCACATTCTAGGATGTCTGGCTCTAGGTCAGTGATCACACCATCGTGATTATCTGGGTCATGAAGATCTTTTTTGTACAGTTCTTCTGTGTATTCTTGCCACCTCTTCTTAATATCTTCTACCTCTGTTAGGTCCATACCATTTCTATCCTTTATCGAGCCCAGCTTTGCATGAAATGTTCCCTTGGTATCTCTAATTTTCTTGAAGAGATTTCTAGTCTTGTCCATTCTATTGTTATCCTCTAGTTCTTTGCATTGATCGCTGAGGAAGGCTTTCTAATCTCTCCTTGCTATTCTTTGGAATTCTGCATTCAGATGCTTATATCTTTCCTTTTCTCCTTTGCTTTTTGACCACTTGTCAAGTTTCAATGTAGTATCAAAAAATATCCACATTTATCTAAAAAAGAAATAATGAATTTACCTATATGAGGCTGGGATTTCTTCACATGCTTTAAATAAAACATATATCAATAGATCACTGGAGAAGCAGGGGTGATACGCCAGCTACCTTCTCAAAATCAACTGTCAAAGAGATTGCAAAATGTAAAACAGGGCCACTATTCTCACTAATTTTTTGTTTGGGGAAAATAGATTTTTAAATAAAAATACGCTATTTGCACTAGCATGCAATGAGTTTAGCATTATTTTTTAATGTTTAAATATTTTTTAAATTTCTCAGTTTTGTGTAAGAATACAGTAAACATGGATAGCTATAATCTACATACTCAAAAGCCCTTTAGAGTCCTCAGTAATATTTAAGGGCACGAAAGTCCTCAGACCAAACAGTTTGAGAACCTTTGCTGTACAGTATTTCATTGTGAGCAAGGATTTAATTTTAACAGTAACTTCTGGGAATATCCTTGAGATAGTATATATTTAGCTTAATTTCCTCATCTGGCCTTTCTGCTTGTGGTTTCTTCTGCTCTCCAACCCTTCCTGCACCGGGCCAATCAGATCATCGTCCAGTTCAGTCCTTACAGTGGCTGTTACATCAGGTGCGCTTTCTTCCTCCTGGCAGGAATATCCCAGAAGGCTTTACCAAGAATGTGGGACTGTGCTGTGGCTTAAGGATCTGGCCAGAAAGAGGTCAGAGGAGGACAGAGCAAACTAGAGCAATGTAAGCACAAGACTTTTTCTTGGATTATGGATATGATTTCCTGGGCTTCTCCATTTAACAGCATCTCCTAACACCAACTCTAAAATATTCTCCCTGTGTCTCTGTAACACATAACTCTTGTTTTGTTCTCACCGAAATGCTGAACACTACCTGTTTTTTTTTTTTTCTTGATTTTTATTCCTTTGTTTTCATTCTTCCTCACTACCTTCCCCAGAATATGAGCTCTAAAACTGCAGGAAACTTGCATGCCTTGTTTATTGACTGGAACTGTGTCAGGGACACAGTAGGTACCTAATATATTTTTGTTTAATAGATTAAACATCTCCTCTTCATAAATCTGTTTATTCTGCAATTCATAAAAGGCAAATGAAAATTCCAAGATTTAAAATTGTCTTTTAGTTCATGGGATATTAGGCTTTTCCAATCTGGCAATGTAAGAAATAAGAGCATAAAGTATTCTACAAAGTTTCCAGGAGCTATATTTTTACTTACAATATAGCCTTTCTTTTTTTTGTTTCATTCCATTATTCTTAGCCATGTATATATTGATGCTCAATAACTTCACAACTCCCTGGAAATTTATGATTTATAAATAGATTCCCATCATGTTTCTTATAGATTATTTCTTATTCAAGCTATATACATTTAGCAATTTACATATTCCATGATAAATTATATTCTCAATTCTGTTCCTTAAATGTCTTCAATTCATGTAGATTTTCAGATTTAATCTTCTTGTGCAGAATAGCACACTTACCAAGACTGGCTTTTTTTTTCTGTATGTGTGTAGCACAGTTTTATTAAAGTAAGAAAAGGGACATAGAAAGCTTTGGACAAAACATCAGAAGAGGGAGGGAGAATGCCCCCTGAGACTGGCTTTTAAGACTTTTGAAGCTAGAAGAAAATACTTTTGTTTATATGTTACCAGCATGCTCTATATATACCAACATAGAAAGATCTCTAAGATATGGTATTAAGTATATGCAAAGAAGGCTTCCCCAGTGACTCAGCAGTAAAGGATCCATCTGTAATGCAGGAGGTCTGGGTTTGATCCCTGGGTTGGGAAGATCCCCTGGAGGTGGGTATAGCAACCCACTCCAATATTCTTGTTTGGAGAACCCCATGGACGAGGAGCCTGGTGGGCTACAGTCCATAGCGTCGCAAAGAGTTAGACACAACTGAAGCAACTTGGCACTCCCCCACATACATAAAGCAAGACATAGGACAGTATATATACTTTGCTCTTGTTTGTATTTTCTTTTTAAAGAAAAGATATACAGTCCTATAAGTATTTACATGTACGTAGAATGGCTCTGACTTGGAGAAGGAAATGGCAACCCACTCCAGTATTCTTGCCTGGAGAATCCCAGGGACAGAGGAACCTGGTGGGCTGCCGTCTATGGGGTCGCACAGAGTCGGACACGACTGAAGCAACTTAGCAGCAGCAGCGGCAGCAGAATGGCTCTGAAAGATGATAGAAGGCTGAAGAAGATAGTTGCTTAGATGGGAAGACTAGGGGAAAGAGTAGAAGGAGCCTGATTTTTAATATGTTCTCTTTGATATCTTTTGAATTTTGTACACTGTATTACTTATTTAAGGTTTATAAAATAAATGTCATACATAAAAGTATGTTTATATGCCCTAATTACAGATAGAGATTAGCAGTGGGATTTAAAAAACATGACCCAACTATATGCTGCCTATAAGAACCTCACTGCAAATATAATATACATAAGATGAAAGTAGAAAGATAGAAAAAATTAATCATACAAACATTATTCAAAAGAAAGCAGGAGCGAGGCTTCCCTGGTGGCTCAGTGGTAAAGAATCCGCCTGCCAAGGCAGAAGACACAGGTTCAGTTCCTGGTCTGGGAAGATCTCACATGCCACAGAGCAACTAAGCCCCTGCACCACAACTATTGAGACTCTGCTCTAGAGCCTGGGAATTGAAACTACTGACCCTCATGCTGAGAGCCTGTGCTCTGCAACCAATGAGAAGCACACACACTGCAAGGAACAGTCGCCCCCTCTCCCCATAGGAAAAGCCTGTTCAGCAACGAAGACCCAGCACAGCCAAAAATAAATAAAGTCTAAAAAATGAAGAAGAAGAAAGCAAGTGTTAATATCAGATAAATTAAGGAGCAAAGATTTACCAGAGACAGAGAGTGACATGACAAAATGATAAAAGAGTCAAACCATCAGTAAGACATGGCAATCCTGGGTAGGTAAACAGCAAAGCTACAAAATATCTGAAGCAAAAACCAGTGAAATTGAAAGACAAAACAGAAAAATCTACAACTATAATTGAGACTTCAACATCCCTCTCTCGACAACTGGTAGAACAACTATATAGAAAATCAGCAAGAATATAAAAATAATTCAAAACACCATCAACCAACAGAATGGATTCAACATTTATGGAACAGTCTCCTCAACAACAGCAGAACTCACATTCTTTTATAAAACTATGGAACATATACCCAGATAAACCACATCACAGGCTATAAAACAAACCCCAACAAATTAAAAAAATTTAAATCATACAGTTTGTTTTCTGACCACAATGGAAGTAAAATAGAAATCAATAACAGAAAGAACAATACATTTCTAAATAATCCATGAGTCAAAGGGGAAGTCTCAAGAGAAATTAAAAATAACACTGAACCTAATGAAAATTAAAGTAGAATATATGAAAACTTGGGAGTCACAAATAAAGCAATGCTGACAGGGAAATTTATAAAACTAAATGTTTATATTAGAAAATAAGAAAAGTCTCAAATCAATAATCTAAGCTCCTACCAGAAGAACCTAGAAAAAAAGAAAAAAGCATATCCAGAATAAATAATAAAGATCAAAAAGAAAAAAAAGAGAATCCACAAATTAGCAAAATTAGGAATTATACAAGGGATATCACAATAGGCCATGGATAATACAGGAGTACTGTGAAAAATTTTATACACGTAAGTCAACTTAAATGAAATGACCAACTCTGAAAAGCACCAACTACCACAAGTGATACAGTATTAAATAAATAATTTGTATAGCCCAATAACTATAAAGGAAATTAAATTCATAATTTAAAATCTCCCAAAAAGAAATCTCCAGGTCCAGATGATTTCGCTGGAGAATTCTTCCAAATATTTACAGAAAAATTAGCATCAATTGTACACAATCTCTTCCTGAAATAAAAGAGGAAAGAACACTTCCAGATCATTTTATGAAGCTAGTATTACCCTGATACCAGACAAAGTGAGTACAAGAAAAGAAAACTACAGGCCAACATCACACTTGTAAAAAGCCATAAAGGAAACACTAAATAAAATCTAGCAATAAATAAAAGAAATTATATACCACAAAAAAGTACAGTTTATTCCAGGGACACAAAGAGAGTTCAATATTTGAAAATCAGTCAATGTAATCATGGAGAAGGCAATGGCACCCCACTCCAGTACTCTTGCCTGGAGAATCCCATGGACAGAGGAGCCTGGTAGGCTGCAGTCCATGGGGTCGCTAGGAGTCGGACACGACTGAGTGACTTCACTTTCACTTTTCACTTTCATGCATTGGAGAAGGAAATGGCAACCCACTCCAGTGTTCTCGCCTGGAGAATCCCAGGGACGGGGGAGCCTGGTGGGCTGCCGTCTATGGGGTCGCACAGAGTCGACACAACTGAAGCGACTTAGCAGCAACAGCAGCAGCAGTGTAATCTAGAAGGGGAAAAAGCAGAAACAGTGACAGATTTTATTTTCTTGGGTTCCAAAATCACTGTGGAAGGTGACTGCAGCCATGAAATTAAAAGATGCTTGCTCCTTGGAAGGAAAGCTATGATAAACCTAGACAGCATATTACAAAACAAAGACATCCCTTGGTGGACAAAAGTCTGTATAGGCAAAACCATGTTTTTTTCAGTAGTCATGTACAGATGTGAGAGTTGGACCATAAAGAAGGCTGAGTACTAAAGAACTGATGCCTTTGAACTGAGGTGCTGGATAAGACTCTTGAGAGTCCCTTGGACTGCAAGGAGATCAAACCAGTCAATCCTAAAGGAAATCAACCCTAAATATTCAGTGGAAGGACTGATGTTAAAGCTCTAATACTTTGGCTACCTGATGCGAAGAGCTGACTCATCAGAAAAAGCTCTGATGCTGGGAAAGATTGAGGGCAGGAGGAGAAGGGGGCAGCAGAGAAGGAGATGGTGGGATGGCATCACTGACTCAATGGACATGAATCTGAGCAAACTTTAGGAGATAGTGAAGGACAGGGAAGCCTGGTGTGCTGCAGTCCATGGAGTCACAAAGCATCGACATGACTTAGTGACTGAAAAACAACAAATGTAGTATACCAACAATTCAGTTCAGTTCAGTTGCTCAGTTGTGTCTGACTCTTTGCAACCCCATGGACTGCAGCACACCAGGCCTCCCTGTCTATCAGCAACTCCTGGAGCTTGCTCAAACTCATGTCTGTAGAGTCAGGGATGCCATCCAACCATCTCATCCTCTGTCATCCCCTTCTCCTCTGCCTTCAGTCTTTCCCAGAATCAGGGTCTTTTCTAATGAGTCAGTTCTTCGCATCAGGTGGCCAAAGTATTGGAGATTCAGCATCAGTCCTTCAATGAATATTCAGGACTGATTTCCTACAGGCTAATAAAAATATCATGATAATATCACTTGATAAGAAAAAACATTTGACAAAATCCCATAATAAAATCCCATTCATAATAAAAACTCTCAGAAAACTAAAAATAGAGGGGAACTTCCTCAACTTGATAAGGCTTATATTATAGTTAATAATGAAAGACAAAATGTTTTTCTACAAGATCAGAAACAAGGCAAAGACACCCATACTCTTATTCAACATACTACTGGAAGTTCTAGATAATAAAGGGAGGGAAATAAAAGGCATACTGATCAGAAAGAAAGAAATAGGACTACCTACTTACAGATGACATGAATGTCTACATAGAAAATCCCAAGGAATCTACAAGAAAGCTTCTAGTAATACTATGTCAGCAAGGGCATAGGATACAAAATAAACTGATTATACAAAAATCAATCCCACTCTTATATACTAGAAGTAAATATCAAAATTAAAAATATAATACTAATTACAATCATTAAAGAAAACCCAAATACTTAGGTGTAAACTTAACAAGATTTGTATATGCTGACTACTACAAAATGCTAATGAAAGAAATAAAAATAAAAAATATTTAAATAAATTTAGAGACATACTGTGTCTTGTCAAGCCTGTATATTGTCACCCTGCTTACTTAACTTACATGCAGAGGACAACATGCAAAATGCTGGGCTCGATGAAGCACAAGTTGGAATTGCGATTGCCAGGAAAAATATCAATAACCTCAGATATGCAGATGACACCACCCTTATGGCGAAAGCAAAGAGGAACTTATGGGCCTCTTGATGAGGGTGAAAGAGGAGAGTAAAAAAGCTGGCTTAAAACTCAGCGTTCAAAAAACTAAGATTATGGTATCTGGCCCCATAACTTCACGGCTAATAGATGGGGAAAAAATGAACCTCAATGGACATGAGTTTGAGCAAACTCCGGGAGACAGTAGAAGACAGGAAAGCCTGGCATGCTGCAGTCCATGGGGTTGCAGAGTTGGATACACCTGAGCAACTGAACCGAACTGAACTCACCATGTCTCTGGACTGGAAGAGTCGACATAGTAAAGATGTTAGTTCTCCTTAAATGAATATATAGATTTAATTCAGTTCTCATCAAAACCCTAGCCAGAATTTCTGTAGATATGTTGTTGTTGTTCAGTTGCCAAGTCGTGTCCAACTCTTCATGACCCCATGAACTGCAGCACGCCAGGCTTCCCTGTCCATCACCATCCCCTGGAATTTGCCCAAGTTCATGTCTATTCAATCGGTGATGCCATCCAACCATCTCATCCTCTGTCGCCCCCTTCTCCTTCTGCCCTCAATGTTTCCCAGCATCAGAGTCTTTTCTAATGAGTCACCTCTTTGCATCAGGTGGCCAAAGTATTGGAGCTTCAGCTTCAGCATCAGTCCTTCCAAAGATATAGGCCAGATTATTCTTTCTAAAATTTATGTGGAAAGGCAAAATAATTAGAATAGCTTTTAAAAAAAATTTAGAAGAATAATAGAGGAGAAATCAGTCTAGCCAATTATTGTATATCTACAGTAATCAAAATTGTGGGGTGATGGAAGGACAGACATACAGATCAGTGGAACAGAATAGAAAACCTAGAAATACACCCACACCTGACTGACTTTTGACAAAGGTGCAAAAGAAATATAATGTAGGAAGAATAGACTTTTCAACCAATGGTTCTGGAACAATTGGATAAAGAAAGAAGGAAGGGAGGAAAGGAGGGGAGAGGGAGAAAGAAAATAAATAGGTAGAAACCTCAACCTAAATGTCTTATACAAAAATTAATACAAAATGGATCATGACCTTAAATGTAAAATGTTAAACTATATTACCTTCTAACTAGTAGGAAAAAAACAGGAGAAAATCTTTGGGTTTGAGATCCAAGCAAAGAGTTCTTAGACCTGACACAACCCATAAAAAGGAAAATCAATAAACTGTCCTTTCATCAAAAGGAAAACTCTGCAAAAGACCAAAAAAGAAGAAAAAGAAAAACAGACTGGAAGAAAACATTTGCAAACCACATATTCGACAAAAGCCTATTGCGTAGGAACTTTCAAGGCCGAACCGTAAAAAAGCAAATCATGCAATTAGAAAATGGGCAAAAGACATGAAGAAGTGTTTGCCACAGTGGTTGTTGCCAGAAGACTTGAAGACATAAAAAATATATGCAGGTATGAACTTCGCTGAATGTTAGAAGAGAAATTGAAAAAAAAATAGGCTAGACTTGGGCATTTCTACTCAAGATGTTATTTTGTACTAAATAATCCAGAATATACAGATGATGAACTAATAAATTACAGGCTAATCTCTGTGGATATAGCTTGGGTCTTCTCCATACAGTATTTTCACGGTCGATCCCAGGAAGGGTTGGAAATGTAGACTATGAGGAGCAGGACTTTCACTGAGAGAAGAGAAATTCTCTTCTGTCTGGGGACTTGTGGGGAGTATTTAACAACGCTCCCAAACTGAGCCAGAGAGTGAGAAATCCCTTTAGCTGCCCTGAGGGAAGGCTGGTCCTAGATATAAGTTGTTATACTCTGGGTGGTACTTCCCAACATTACCTGGCCCACATCCCACAAAGGGTGAAGTTTTGTGGGAACTTGCAGCCTGGTCTCTGCTGTGTGGAATTAGGAGAACTGGTCTGTGCTTGAGGCACAGAGAAGACTCCTGCACACCTGCCCCCACACCAAGTCAGAGAGGTAGAACAAACATCTTCGCATCAGCCTCCTGAGGGTGACTGACAACAGAGGCAATGCGTGGTGGCTCTGCAGAAGGCCCAGGTGGAAAAATGTGAGGATCTGCTCTATCCTGTGCATCCCCAGGACAGCATCCTTGGGGAAGGGAAGGAAACTTAGAGGAAACCTTGTGGGAGGGGCCAATTTCAGGCAGGCAGGCCTGTGAGACCAGAGCTTGTATCGCTTGGGTATTTAGAGGAAATAAGATAATATTTCATAGGGCTTCCCTTATAGCTCAGTTGGTAAAGAATCCGCCTGTAACACAGGATACCCCGGTTGGATTCCTCGGTCTGGAAGATCCGCTGGAGAAGGAACAGGCTACCCACTCCAGTATTCTTGGGCTTCCCTTGTGGCTCAGCTGGTAAAGAATCTGCCTGCAATGCAGGAGACCTGGGTTCAATCCCTGGGTTGGGAAGATCCCCTGGGAGAAGGGAAAGTCTACCCACTCCAGTAGTCTGGCCTGGAGAAATCCATGGACTGTCCATGGGGTTGCAAAGAGTCAGACACAACTGAGCGACTTTCACTTCACTTAAGATAATATTTCATGACTAGGAAATATTGGTTGTTGAAGCAGGGACATTTGGTTTCACTAAGCTAAGAGAAAAGTTCACTCTCCCCTTTTCAATAACCCGTTGTCTTTTCATTAGAAGCCTTAAATAGCAGGGTTTTTCTCTGCTCTTCCATTCCTTTGAAACCCTACTCATAATTAGCTTCCCACAACTCTCCTTGGTTTCTTCCACCATTACTCATCATCCTGGTCTATTTGTGTTACAGATTATGATTCTCAGCCTCCATTGGTTTCACCAAGTTTAGTACCATTTTGTTATTTTAAGTCCATATGGCTAATCTTTGGGAAACATACAATACTTCTCCCTGATTACTAGTTTCAGTGCTCTCAATAATCTGATAAATAATCTTTTTAATCTGATAAATTTAGTAAGGTTCTTAATCTGAGGCCTGTAGCAATGAAGGTTCACATATAAAATTCAAGCTATCTGTGAGTCTGGAAGGGACACATTTCACATCTTTATTTTTACTAACCTCTCACTGAAATTGAGTGTTTCCTTCTATCACTAAGATCAGCAACAGATTACAATGAAGTAAATGGAACATAGCAGCTACTATTACTCTAATTGCTTTAGGTATCTCAAAATTCATTTATTTTTATCACCAGTTAAAATTATTGTTGTTATTAGATGTGCCATTAGATCTTGTTATTTAACAAGAGGCACATGTATCACAAATTTTAAAAAAATATTTTGATAATCCTTTCGATATAATTGGTTTCTTCTGTTAGCCTATATTTTTATGCAAAAAATTATTCTGAGAAGGGATTCACAGGTTCAACTAAACTGTCCAAGGCAATAATGGCACAAAAATGATTTTAAATTCTTGAAATGGCCAAAAGTGTCTACAACATAATAGTTAAAAGATTAAAAGCAACCTAAATGCTAATAACAGATTAGTGAAATGTATTATGATATATACATACAGCAGAATATTATGCAGTCACTAAACAAAATTCTATAGAATACTAATGGCTTACATGATAGATGTCACAATATATTGTCTAAAAGAAAAAGTGCATATAATCAGTTTTTTGTAAATCACACATACATACACATATATACATACTTATAGTATACATGGACAGAAAATATGTATCAAGACACACAAAAACACTAATGGTGGTTGCTTACAGTTGGTAGGAACTGGAGATAACCTTTTTATCTCATTTGTAAAAGGTTTCTATACATTTGTAATTATTTTTGCAAGAAAATTTTTTTAAATTATTATTTTTAAATAAAGCCCTAAGGAAATCTCCATAAAGAGATGCTATTCTTACTTCTGGTCAGTTCTGTGTACATTCATTCAACAAATAAACCTCAGTTCAATGGTCAATGTTATAAAATGAATTAATGCTATCTATAAAATCTACCATCATTATGGGAAAAAAATCTACTGATTTTCATACAATGATTTAGCAGCTGAACTAGTAGAAGGGTTACTTAAGCACCATTTATCAACTTTATAGGCTATGAAACCTAAAGTAAATTGCCATTGGCACAAATATCATATACTCATCACTTTCAAAATTGTGTCCCACCAATCATTAAATAATTTTATCTTCACAAAGTCCTTTTTGTTTTATTTTGTTTTGCTGATTGGCATTTTTGGTTTTTGAATGTCATTTAACAAAGTAAATATAAATTTAGATCCCCTCATATCAATTCTCCTCTTAAAAATCAGCATATTTTATAACAATACATGTTTCTGAATTCACATTCCTGGATACACAAGCTTTTCCTTTCTCTATGATTGTGCCACACCATACAATTTTGATTGATTCTGGATCACATTGTCATTGGCACTGGAAAAACTATTCCCTGTTATTTTATTTTTATATCTGGGTATTAGGAATTCCAAAATGCATATCATATCCCTTTATGCTAACATTTTGTTAGCTGGAAAAAATATGCTAGGTTTTAATAATGCTCCTAAATGAGGTTTATGACTTTTAAATACAACTTTTCTAAAAGCAGACATTCATCTAATATGCAAGATGTGACTTTAAGGAATTGGCCTGATATAATTCTTTTTGTTCATAAAAGCACCAGACTTTACATAGGAAATGCATGTCATCTTCTCTGAGCAGTCACCTTGGGACACCTCAGACAAACCTTGATGAGGTTTGTCTTTGTTCAGAACAATCTTAGGACCTCTCTTTTAGACTTGATTGTGCTCTGTTCCTTTTTAAAAAAAACAAATGTCTTTAAAGATGGCAAAGCATTGCCCTTTAAAGTCAGGTAAAGGTAATCTAGAGTAGGAGATGGGATCCTAGGTGCACCAGGTTAAAAAAAACAAACAAACAAAAAACAGTGAATGTGACAGGATTTCGTGCGTGCTCAGTTGCTTCAGTCATTTATGACTCTTTGCAACCCTATGGACTGTAGCCCACCAGGCTCCTCCGTCCATGGGATTCCCCAGCCAGGAAAAATGGAATGAGTTGCCATGTCCTACTCCAACAGATCTTCCCAATCCAGGAATCAAACCAGTGTCTCATGTGGCCCCTGCATTGTAGGCAGATTCTTTACCCCCTGAGCACCTGGATTAGGGGAAATGCAACGTGACACTAAATGTAATGTGACACTATGGGCTTCCCGGGCAGCTCAAATGGTAAAGAATCTGCCTGCAATGCGGAAGCTCTGGGTTCAGTCCCTGGGTCAGGAGGATCCCCTGGAGAAAGGAATGACTGACTACCCACTCCAGTAGTCTTGCCAGGGGAATTCCATGGAACAGTCAGACACAACTGAGTGACTACCACTTTCACTTTCAATGTGACACTAAATTAGGGGTGATATATTAGATACTCAACAATAGGTATGGCAGGGCACAGATCAATCAAAACAGATGTCACTGAGCCAGGGGACTTTGACCAAGATCCAAATACTGACTCTTTAGTGGCAGGACTGTGAGTCCTTCTAGAGGGTCCAATAGGGGAAACTGTAGTGGTGGGGGTGAGTGGGCACCTGGGGATTTCTGAACTATGGCAATAACCAACCAATAAAGGAGATTTGGGGTATTTTAATGTCAGTTGAATATTGGTCCTTCCAAAAGTAGAGACCACTGCTGTTTTTATGGGGTTTGGGCCTTGCCCAAAAGTTGTTTGAAGGTGTTGAGAACAACAGCAGCAATATTGGAACAAATGTATAGGATCTCAGGATAATGTCTTTGAAGGGCATTGCTTATATGGATATTTCTCTAAACTTATTAAGAATAAGCACCATACTTTCTTTTTTTTTTTTACTTTTTTCTCACTAGCACCTAATACAATGCTTGAGATATAGTAGTTGTTTAGTAAGTATATGCTGAATGAACACCATATTTGTTAATGAAAAGTAACTTCTAAACAAAATCTCATCTTTAAGGTTTTTAAAAGTTATTTTTTTAGACCCATAAACCCTCTTTATTTTATTGGAAATAATTCTAAAAATCTCTTTGAAGAAAGAAATCCACGAACATTTATTCCTGACTCAAAACCTTTTGATAGCAGCCTACTTCTTTCTCTAAAGCAATCCTTTACAATGATCTTTTAATTATTACCTACCTTGAAAAGTCATGGTAGCTGTCAATCTGTCTTTAAACCCCTGGGAGCTCCTATTATTTCCAACCAAAAAGAGTCTTCCTTTTAGCCCATAGGACTTGAGCTCTCCTGGGCCTAGGGCTACTATACCGTAGCCTGCTGGCCAATATTTTTCAGGCAGTGGGGGTCAGGGCTTCCCTGGTGGCTCAGTCAGTAAAGAATCCGCCTGCAATGTGGGATACCTGGGTTCGATCCCTGGGTTGGGAAGATCCCCTGGAGGAAGGCATGGCAACCCACTCCAGTATTCTTGCCTGGAGAATCCCCATGGACAAAGGAGCCTAGTGGGCTGCAGTCCATGGGGTCACAAAGAGTCGAACACGACCAAGCAACTAAGCACAATGGGTGTCTGGTGCTGTGCACTTAATACAACCATTCCCTCTCCTAACCACCCTTTTTGTAGCTGAGGAAATTCAGTTCTAGAGTAGCTCTGCAATTTCCCCATATTTACACAGCTAGACAATGGTGAAGGTACCAGTTGAATCCAAGTAACTTGATTTCAGAGCTGAGCACCCTTGACCAACACAGTATAAGGAGTCAAGGCTGGCTCATCTTCAGTCAATCAGCAGGGTAGGAATTGAAGGATTTCTCATACCTGGAAAGTACCTCAGAGCTCCTATTACATTGACATTTAGAAACTAGGTTTCAGAAGGAAGATTTCATTACACATTAACAAGTATTTACTGAACATATATATATGTGGGCACTGTTCTAGGTTCTGGGAGGACCGGCAAGGGAACCACCATCTCCTTCTGCTTGTTACATGCGGCACTTTTAACTCAAGTTTCCTAGGGCTCTGTTTTCCTCGACTTTTAAAAAGGGGAAAAAAAACTAAACCTCTGTATTGAGTTTGAATTCTGGATCCTAAGCAATCATCCTCCTCGATGAACTGCAAAATAGACATACCTCTAGAAAGGAGGAGATCTACCACTTTCTTCTTTCTGGATCCCTCTAGGGGAGTATTTGATCTCCTTTGACATCCTGTCCTTGTAAGGAGAGCAACAGGGGCAGGAGGAGGAGGTGGAAGTTAGGACTGACGCACGCAGACAGTATGGAACACAGACGATTTATCTATATAAACAGTTCATTGACATGGCAGCATTTTCCTGTTAGTGGAGGATTACCCTGCATAATGCTGATATATCCAAAGTCAAGCTAATTGTTTGACATATGAATTTTTTGTTTTAGGAGGCATTTTTAGTTATACAGTGGTCTTATATGCTATCATAATTGGGAACAATAGAAACATGAACTGAACTTTGTACCTTCCTTGGAAGATTAAGTTGTTTAAAGGGAAGTTAAACAATAACCAACGAGAAGACTATCAAAGAACTGACCTTAGAATAGTAAACCATACTAAATGCCCCAAGCAAGCTGAGAGTTTAAGAAACACGAACTTTTCACCAAAAATTATCCTAAACGTGCTGAAAAGCTAATCTGCTATAAGGGAGTTAATAAGTTCACCCCACTCCTCACCCCAGTAATATTTCAAGATAAAATAAGAATTTCTAACAACAATTCTTGGAGAACGAAATGACAACCAGCTCCAGTATTCTTGCCTGGAGAATTCCATGGACCAAGGAGCCTGGCCGGCTATAGTCCATGGGGTCACAAAGAGTCAGACACAACTGAGCAACTAACACACAACAACAACTCTAACAAAACAAAGAGTCCTTTCCATGTCTCCCTAAAGCACCAAATTCTCAATATTAGAGTCATCCTAATATTCTCAATTATTTATTTTTACTGTTTTTAATCATATGAGGCATGGCCTTAAATCTCCCATTCAGAAGAAAGTACAAAAATAAATTTTTAGAAAGAAGTAAACAGACAAACAAATACATAAATCAATAATTGGGAGGATTTTCCACTCTTTCACCTAAAGATTTGATCCTTGTGAAACTATATCATTCTTTGGGAGAGAAAGATGGTGTTTTAAGCAGTGTTCATCATTTTCACTTTAGTATAAACATGTACTTGAGGCTTTCTTAAGAACAGATTTTGCTAGAAGATAAAAAGTGAGACTTTCTTCCTCTTTTCCTAGAGGCAGAGAAGCCAGAACGTTCCTTGTTCTGATTTTGGCCCAAGAACAGGGATGCTCTGCCTTTAAGACTGAAATGCCAAAATCTCTCTCTCAAAAGTAAAATATTGATGTACACTCATCTTCTATTTCTTGGAATAGAAATTATATTTGTATCTCAAATGTAAAAGAAACTTCTCCCTCACACTCCTTTCTTATATTCAAAAGCAAACAATCAAGTTAACTTGTCCTATAGTCACATCACCTATAGGAATAAACTGTTAAAGCATTTTTGTCAAAGAGATTACGGAAAATCAGTCCCTTTATCTCATGAAGTGTTTCTGAATTTTCTGGTCCTTTAAGCTTTCCCCTCTCCTGTGTTAAAGTCAAAACATTGGATCAATAATACATGATGCTCAAGCCTTGCAATTTCAGGCTCATGACTGATATAGAGGATGCAAAATGGACATCACAGCACACAATTGTGCTCTGTGGAAACTATGGCGTAATACCCTGAAAAATAGCTTCAAGTCATAAAAATGCAGTGCACCAACCCCCCGGAAGGAATTGTGTCCACGGTCCCAGAATGATGTCTGTTGTCCAACACCCTCACTCCACGTCTGAGCCCTTTTGCTCCATGTGGTTTTTCCCTCAGGGATCATTATTGGGTTTCATAATGATTAGTTTGTGTATGAAAAAGGAAAGCTCAAGACTATAATTTTATACATACTTAAAAAAAAAAACATATAAAGAAAATTCAGTAGCGAGACAAGCAATCTCCTGGAGCCTGCTGTGAGCAGGAGTATACCTGTAAGAGCGACAAGCTGATAAATGAATGTCCCAACACCCAAGGGGACAAACCACAGAGAGGAAAGCGTTGTGTCCCCGTAGCTTAGGGAGCTCTGCTCTCCTGCTCCTCGCTTCAGACATAACGAGAGCACCCACAGAGAAGCAGACGGCAGCTGGTGAAGCAAATGAGTGTTGGACCATCTGAGTCGGGAATTCAGGGATAAGGAGAGGGGGAATGTTTCTTGTCCTTTTGGCAGCCAGATGATGAAAGAGATACTTATCAATAAAGACCCAAGGGAAGGATAGATAGACGCAAAGTGGGGCTGAAACAAGGCCCAAGGGTGACCTCAGAGAGAGACCGAAGGAGGAGACAGGGCCACACTGGAAGTCAGGAAGACAGGACACCTACCTGGTAAACGGGTCTTCAGCACCACACCTGCAAAGGTTCCCTTCTCTGCAGATCCCCAAGTCCTCCCAGCTACCTAAAGAAGAGAAAATCCTGGGTGACCCCTCTCAGTCTGTGGCTGGGTTCCCAACCTCCAGGATCTAATGCCTGATGATCTGAGGTGGAGCTGATGGAATAACAGAAATAAAGAAATGCAATGTCCTTGAATCATCCCCAAACCATTCCCCTACCCCAGTCAGTGGAAAAATTGTCTTCCACAAAACTGGTCCCTGGTGCCAAAAAGGTTGGTGACCGCTGATCTATGGGGCCTTGAACCAATCACTTAATAGTTCTGAACCTCAGTTTCCTCATCTGTGAAGAGGGCTAACAATAAGAGAATCAATCCAAGAAAACCCTGGGCAACAATGGTTGCCACATAACAATCACTCAATAAACTTTAGATTTTGTTATATTCTTATCAACTGTCACGTCAACATATTACTTTTCTTTTAAAAAAAAAAAGTGTTAAAAATGTGTCCCCACCCCCTTCAGCTCTACCTATGATTTAATAAAAAGGAAAGGTAACTTGTTCATCCTCCCTTCCTCCAGTGGAATAAATTAAGGTGTTTCCTTACATTTTTATTTATATTCATCTCTGTGTTCCTCCACATACAAAAAGTAAATCCCTCAAAATGACAGGATAAAAATTAAGATCTGTGTGTATTTTAGAGTAGATGGATGAGAAGGGGAGCAGTTGGGTGGCTATGTTAACCTCTGGGGACAGAAATTAAAAGGTAGAAACTAAGAGGAAGGAGCCTGTGGAGAAAAAAAGGAAATGGCAGAAAAAACTGAGTATTGGTCTCTGGATTTTAACTGGGATACACGTTTGGCCTATAAAGACCAAGTTTTCTTGTTCAGTCATCTAACCGAGTGATTCTCAACTGAAGGCAGTAGTAAGCTAAGAGCAGGGAGAAAGGAAACTGATGATATTTGCTAGACATGTGAACATCAAGGCTGAAAAAAGAAAACTCAAGAATCAAGTTGTACGAGTCACACGCATGACTTTATTGATTGTGAATGTCTATTGAAAGCAGCATATATGTAATTGTCACACACATTCTCTCAGTTAAAAGCTTTATTCTAACAAGCAGGCATCATGTATAAACTGAACTAATGCAATAGCCTTCGAGCTGGTCTTCATTCCACTCTGACTGGGGTCCCTTCTCTACACAGAGCTGGAGTTATCTCTGTAAAATACAAAAGTAAAAAGACCCTGATACCAGGAAAGATTGAAGGCAGGAGGAGAAGGGGACGACAGAGGATGAGATGGTTAGATGGCATTGCTGAGTCAATGGACATGAGGTTGAGCAGGCTCCGGGAGATGGTGAAGGACAGGCATGCTGCAGTCATACATAGGATTGCAATGAGTCGGACACAACTGAACAACTGAACAACAACAAAACCACAACTTCACTGCCTAATTAGAACCTATCACATTTAGAATACATTCAAACTCCTATCATGGCCTGTGAGATTCTGCATTATCTAGCCCTTGACTTCTTTTTTTTTTAACTTCCTTTTGTCCCCTCCCCCCAAAGTTTTCATTACAATGGTACTATATTAACCTCTCAATTCCTCAGCTTATTCTGACCTCAGGGCCTTTGAACTGGATACTGTCTCTCCCAGAAGCTTTTCTCTCACAACTGCTCAGGTCTTGGCTCAAATATCACCTCCTTTTCCAAACCACTTCATCTAAAGAAAAGTCCCCCAACAGTTCTCTGATCCAACTGATTTCCCTTATAACATTTGTCACTAGCTGAAATTCTTATATATTTACCCACAATCTTATTATCTCTTTCCTTTTATCAGAACATAGCTTTCTGAGAGCAGGGGTCTTATTTACCCAATACCTAGCCTTGTGCCTGGCATAAAGTTAACTCCCACTAGGTTTCTGCTGAATATGTAAATGAATAATATTCAAATAGAGTCTAGATGCTAAGAGAAGGAAAATATGTTTATGAGAAACATTTCTAAGGCATTGAACAGCTCAAAAGATATTAGAAAAATTTTTCTCAAGAGTTAGACTTTCAAAAAAATTTGAGCAATGTTTATATATTCAATTGATTGATGGCATCTGTCTAGTTTCTTATACCTGTAATTTAAGGCCTAGCCTCTTGTCAACAGTTGAAAGCCTTTTAGATCATCTATACAGAGAAGACTGGAACAGAAACTCAATAGGAAAAAAAAAAAACCCTCAAAAGAGATAAGACTAGATAAGACTAGATAAGTCCAGATAAGACTAGACTCTAAAAACTACTCAGAGGACTTTTGGGCTACTCTTCTAGTCTGCCTTCATAATGGTATTACTGAGACAGTCACTCAAGCTATAATAAAATGAAATACTCAAAAAGGAAAAATTACTTCAAAATAACAAAAGTCCCAATTAAAGTCCTCTTCTGCAAAAATAAACATATATTTACTACCATTTTAAACTAATAGGTTATTTGAAATTGGAAATAATGAATCACTAATCCCTATAAATTAAAAACTTTGGCACAAACATGTATCTGTTTGACATTTTTACATATCCATATTTCACAATCAGGTCCATAACTCTTTTTCCTCATGTGAAGCTAATTCCTCTTTCAAGCTCAAATCAAACCATATTTTAAAGCCAGTTCAGTGCTTTTATTTTGTGTTGATGGTCAGATAACCAGTTGTTTCAGATGTAACTTTTAAATAACTAATAATAAAATGTGATATTAAGTGGATATTCAAATGTTAATGTCATTAAAAAATGCTCTTTTTATAAATTTTGTAGAATCTTTCATCACAGATGCTTCAGGATGTTGGGAGTTCACTTCATATAATTGTTTTCCCCAGCAGCAGACAATTTAACTTACAGTCTCCTGGGCTTCCCTGGTGGCTCAGATGGTAAAGCGTCTGCCCAAAGTGCAGGAGACCTGGGTTTGATCCTTGGGTTGGAAAGATCTCCTGGAGAAGGAAATGGCAACCCACTCCAGTACTCTTGCCTGGAAAATCTCAAGGATGGAGGAGCCTGGTAGGCTACAAAGAGTAAGACACAACTGAGTGACTTCACTTCACTTCATTCCACTCCTGGGGTACCTATTAAACATACAGATTCCTTAGTCCTATTCAGAGAGTTTCTGTTTTTATGGATCTAAGCAGAGATCCAGGAATCTCTACTTGTTTAAAAGGCTTTCCAAGTTGTTATTAAGGCCTTCCAGGCTTCACAAACAGTGATTTTCATCCAGCTTCCAACTTAGACCAGAACACTTTTATTCAGATTTTGTTTTTTTTAATTTGAAGTATAGTTAATTTATAAGTGTTAGTTTCAAATATATAGCAAAATTATTCAGTTATATATATATATATTCTTTTCCAGATTGTTTTCCATCATACTATCTTATACTACTACTGTGCTACAGAGTAGGTCCTTGTCACTTACCTATTTTATACATAGTAATGTGTATATGTTAATTCTAAACTCCTAATTTATCACATTTCTAAAAAATTGTTACTCAGACGTGTTCTGAGCTCTTCCAGAGGAGATAATCCCATCTCCATGTAGTTTGTTAACATCTACTGGAAAGGTCTGATTGTCAGAAAACTTTGTTTACTTTAAACTGAAATGGGTCTGCTGGTGGCTTCCTCCCACAGGTCTGCCCTCTGGCACAACAAGGGTTATTATATATGACAGCTGTTCATGCATTTCAATGCAGTATTCGGGGACCCACAAGTTTTTCTTCTATAGCTGGACACCCGGTTTCCCAAACAACTGCTCTCAGATCCTGTATCACCCGAGGTATCTCTGCACGCTACCACACCACCCACATTCTCTCTTCAGAGCCTCTCCTCCACCAGTCAGTAGAGCCCCTAACCCAGCTATGAGCCTTTTGGCCCCGTCCAGCAGTGGAGCAGCATGTTGGGAGATCATATGGAACTGTACACACCCTACACCGTTGCCTCTCAAAGGCTGACATGCCAAATGACGCCACAGGCTGAGGGAAAATGGTGAAAGGAGAAAAATAGCTAAGTTCATTCCATCTAAAAGACTCTAGTACTTTCTTCCTATATCATGATCTGCCCAGGTCCTTCTGAAATTTTTGTTTTAAATGAAACTAGAAGGATACTAGTTTGCTTGGCTGGTTGGTTGGTTTTACTAGAACATTAGCCATCCTATGCTGATGAATTCTATTTCTTGAAGAGCTGTAATGGTCCATAAAGATCAAACTCTAGGAACCACTGCCCTGGACTTGCCTCTTGTGTTACCACTGTTCTCTAATCCAGCTCTTGCCTCTGGAACACCTATCACCTAACAAGACACAGTGGCTCACAAATCATTAGATCATTAGGAATCAATGGAGTTTTATGAAAATACAGATTCCGCCCAGGGCCCCCCACCAGAAATTATGGTTCAGTAGGTCTGATGTGAGGCTTGGTATCTGCATTTTTAAAAGCTCCCCAAAGATTCTGATGCTCATCCAGAATTAGAAAGAATTAGAATTAGAAAGCACTGGAAAAACCATACCTTTGGTTTTTTATCATAAATGATATGCATTTATTCAGTGACTCTCTCCCGTGTATTTATAGCTTAGTATCACCAGGGAGCAGAGTTGATTAGGAAAGCAGGAGTCTGATCAAGTGTTAATACAGCCAAGCAGGTCTTGATACATGAATGTGTAGTCAGCTTCCTCCCTTAGATACGGACACATCTGCAATTGGTATCCTTTCCTCCTCCTCTGTAAGAAGGTAAGCCTTCTCTTAACAGACCAAGTGTTCTCCCTTCAGCTTTAGACATACTTGCTCTATCTGTCCAATTCTACCCAATAAACTGACCTCAACACTCTTGGGTTTTATCAATATTCCTATTAAAGGATAATACTTGAACAGGACATAATATTAATGCATAATCACCCCTTAATAAACTGGATATTAAATATCTACTATTATTATAGCTTCAAATTACCTTCATTTTTATAGAGGCACCAGCAAACTGATGCTATCTGAGGTCTGGACCAATCCATACTATTTGGCTTTACTTGAATTTCAATAAGCAGTTCTCCTTTATCCAATATAACTGATGTTTACAAATACAACTTCAAGTTACATATTTATTCAAGTTATACGTGAAATTATTCAGAACTTCAGGTTTTAAAATCTATCACATATTTTCAGTACCTTTTCAACAGATTACAGCATTTTCAATGCTAACTTTTCCATCCAACACATTGAAACTCTTTTCCAGAGAATTATCTTATGTAATGGTCTAATGTTAAATAAACTTGAGAAATACAATTTCTATACAGTTGTTCAAATAATTGATAACATATATTTTAACAGGGATAGCAGAAAACACAGAGCTTCTTAAAGATTTTGTTTGAAAGTGGCTAATGTCACTTTTCACATTCCACTGGCCATAGCAAGATACATGGTGAAATCTGGCATTGATGGGGTGGGAAATAGACTCTTTCTACACAAAAGGGCCTAAATGAAAGGTTCATGCAGGAAAGGGGAGTAAATATTTAAAACGCACAACATAACTGATCATCTTTACTCATTTGAAATTGGGGCCTTACACACCTTTCTCCAATCTTTTGTATTTTTTTCTGTTTTTTCCAAAATTTTCCAAACAATATGATAGTACTATGATCATATCAATAAGATTGTTTATTGCCTAAAATGTAATTTGTCTGGGCCTGGAATTTGAGCTCATCTAAAATATTTAAGTTATCAAAAGTTTCTCTTACCCTGGATGTCAATGACCTCTAAACACAATGATTTCTCAGTGTTGCCAGCTTAAAGGTCATCTTTCTCGGTATAGACAGGAAAAAAAAACCAACAAAAAAACGGAAGTACTGTGTTTTCTTTTAACATGATACCCTCATTCTCAAGCAATGGACCTATAATTTTGATCTATCTATTGTTCTGAAAATAGCTCTAAAAATTGCTGCTGCTGTCTTTAGTGGTTTTTGTGAGCCTCAGCTAATCCTTGGCTTTAACTCTCTTGAAACTCTTGTCCTATTCTTTTGTATTCCCCTTGGTTATGTATTCTCCTATCCACAAGTTACACAGATATTTTCCAGCCTTATCAGTTTTCAGTGCAAATATGCCAACTTCTCTTCAGGCCTCCCATTTTCTTTCCAATGAGAGTACGTTTAATTGTGTAGCCAGAATTCCATAATTCAAATATTCCTTGGGGGCTTCCCTGGTGGCTCAGATAGTAAAGAATCTGCCTGCAATGTGGGAGACCTGGGTTCAATCCCTGGGTTGGGAAGATCCCTTGGAAAAGAAATGGCAACCCATCGAGTATTCTTTATCACCACAGAATTGTATTCATCTTTTATCTCTTTTGGAAAGTGTCTTTGTTTTTTAAAGAACATATTTTATCAGCTATTATTCAATATTCCATCCATATTCTATCCTCATGGCTTATGTTTTTTTAATGATGTGATTATGAGAGACAATATGGCATAAAGTTTAAGAGTTCAGTCTCAGGAGATGAAATCTGAATCTTGGCTTTTTTTACTCATGAGTTGTGTGACCTTGAACAAGTGAGTCAACCTTTCTGTGCCTCAGTTTCCTCATCTATAAAATGGGGACAATTACAATATTTCCCTATACTGTTATTGTAAGAACTGAATAATGCACATAAAGTACCTGGAACAGTGCCTGTCATGTAAGTGGCTCTCAGTCAGTTCAGTTCAGTCGTTCAGTCGTGTCCGACTCTTTGCAACCCCATGAACCACAGCACACCAGGCCTCCCTGTCTATCACCAACTCCCGGGGTCTACTCAAACTCATGTCCATCGAGTTGGTGATGCCATCCAGCCATCTCATCCTCTGTTGTCCCCTTCTCCTCCTGCCCCCAATCCCTCCCAGCATCAGAGTCTTTTCCAATGAGTCAACTCTTTGCATCAGGTGGCCAAAGTACTGGAGTTTCAGCTTTAGCATCAGTTCTTCCAATGAACACCCAGGACTGATCTCCTTTAGGATGGACTGGTTGGACCTCCTTGCAGTCCAAGGGACTCTCAAGAGTCTTCTCCAACACCACAGTTCAAAAGCATCAATTCTTCAGCACTCAGCTTTCTTCACAGTCCAACTCTCACATCCATACATGACCACTGGAAAAACCATAGCCTTGACTAGACAGAACTTTGTTGGCAAAGTAATGTCTCTGCTTTTTAATATGCAATCTAGGTTGGTCATAACTTTCCTTCCAAGGAGTAAGCGTCTTTTAATTTCATGGCCGCAATCACCATCTGCAGTGGTTTTGGAGCCCAGAAAAATAAAGTCTGACACTGTTTCCACTGTTTCCCCATCTATTTCCCATGAAGTGATGGGACTTGATGCCATGATCTTCATTTTCTGAATGTTGAGCTTTAACCCAACTTTTTCACTCTCCACTTTCACTTTGTCAAGAGGCTTTTGAGTTCCTCTTCACTTTCTGCCATAAGGGTGGTGTCATCTGCATATCTGAGGTTATTGATATTTCTCCTGGCAATCTTGATTCCAGCTTGTGCTTCTTCCAGCCCAGCGTTTCTCATGATGTACTCTGCACAGAAGTTAAATAAGCAGGGTGACAATGTACAGCCTTGACGGACTCCTTTTCCTATTTGGAACCAGTCTGTTGTTCCATGTCCAGTTCTAACTGTTGCTTCCTGACCTGCATATAGGTTTCTCAAGAGGCAGGTCAGGTGGTCTGGTATTCCCATCTCTTTCAGAATTTTTCACAGTTTATTGTGATCCACACAGTCAAAGGCTTTGGCATAGTCAATAAAGCAGAAATAGATGTCTACAGGGAGTCATCAAATGTCCTTCAATAAAACAGGTACACTGGTTCACTCATACACACATAGACACACACACACACAAACATACATCTAACACACTCAGGACCTCTGCATGTAAAAGGCAGTTCAGTGTTCACTTCTATAACAGAAAAATAGTGCAGGCACCTAAAGGAATTGAGCAAGCTGCAGGGGAAAAATACAGGTTGCTAGTATGAGCCCTGGTTTCTCAGTCTTTCATCCACTCACCCTTGTGAAAATTCTGCAGATAATAAGCCCTACGTACATAGAAAGAGCCTTCACTTCAGGGGAAGAGGCATCCTGGAGAAAGAAAGGACCTACAGAGTAGTCAAGGAAACCTGCACCCCAACCTGGAATAATCAACCTAAACATTTAGTCTAAAATAGGAACTGATGATCAAAAACTACCAGCATATGAGGAAGATTAACAGCATAAAATAGAGAGCTCAAGATCAAATCAGAGCCATAGTTCCAGGAGAACATAACAGAAATGCAAGGAACAGAAGAACACTTTATCTTAAATTCCAATTAGACTCCTAAAGAGTTTTTAAATGATATTATAACCTTAAAAACAAGATCTACAAAAAAATGGGGTAGATCACAGTAAGAACTAATTCCTAAATTTTTTAAATGCAAAGTTCAAAAGTTCATAAACGGGCAGTAAGATATCAATAAAAATACATCAGAACATGGAATGGAAAAATTAAAATATGAAACAAATCAAGAGCTGATAAAAGTCATAAAATATCAACATACAAATTTCAATGTTCAACCAACTGGGGTTCCAGAAAAAGAACAGAGAGAACAGCGAAAAGTAAAGTTTTCCAAAAAATGAAAAAAATATAAAAAGATACAGCATCATAATGAAACGCTTATGAATATTATCACCATCTAACTTAGTACTGATTCAAGAAGTACATCTAAAGCGGAGGGGAAAAAAATGAAACATACTACTGACATTATTGCAGGCATGGACAAGTAACAACAGAAAACCAAAAATTAATAATATAATACCAAACACTAGAAGAAAGAAAATTCAAGTAGTGCTTCAAGAAGTTAAATCCACAGGATATAGAGCAGGAAAACATCACTAATTAAAGTTTATTTGATCAAGAAATAGCTATAAATATACTACCATATTTATGGAAGAAACTATTGAAAAAGTTAGGAGTGATTTTAACTGAGAAGAACGCACTCTCCAAAAAGGACAGAGAGTAGTATCAGTTCAGCTCAGTTCAGTTCAGTCGCTCAGTCGTGTCAGACTCTTTGCGACCCCATGGACTGCAGCACGCCAGGCCTCCCTGTCCATCACCAGCTCCTGGAGTCCACCCAAACCCATGTCCATCGAGTAGTATATTTTATTACTAAATCTTTCTACACTAGATGGTTTTTTACTTGGCATCTCAGTCTCTGTTCAGGCTAGTACTCTTTTGGTGCAACATAAAGGTTTAGGCATATAGAGTCATCATGTAATGAACATGTAAGGAAATAGTAGTATGTTCTATGGCCAGGCTCTATGGGAGAATGCAGACAGCCCCAGATGGGAGAGTGGACCAGTGACTGGCTAACCAAAGTGAGCCAGTCATTCCATGGGTGACTACATCATTCCATGGGTGACTACAAAAGCATTTGAGTCTCCTTCCAAAACCCCAGGCCAGGCAAGAATCTGTTTTCATCTTGACTGAGCTGCCAAGATTCCCATACCTTAGTAAGATGACGTTCATTACTGGACATCATTCTGTCACTATCAAGCCCAAGTCTCAGTACTTCGAGTAAGCTCTAACTTTGCTCTGGAATTTAAAAGAGATAAAACATAAAATTTTTGTAGTTGGTTTTAACTTCAGTAATCTCAGCAGCTGAGTTGAGCTATTCAACAAAATTGACTGAGTGCCTACTTTGCACAAGGCACCATGGGAAACACACAGATAAATAAAACAGATATGTTCTCTCAGGGAGCTTAGGAACCACTGAGCAAGAGAGAACTGAATGCAGCTAATCTTAATACAAGATTGAATGCAAGTGGATTGGAGCATAAAGAAGGAAGAAAGTGTGTCCAGCTTAGAAAGGGATCAGGAAAGACTAAGTCAAAGTGAGGCGGAACCCTGGGCCTTTCATCAACAGGATGCCTGCAGGCTAGTGCCATGATGCCGCTGTGACTTGGAATATAATCTGAGAGCAAAATTATCTGATCTGTACCTGCCCTGCCAAGGACAATGTTGGGATCTCCAGTTTGGGGTGCTCTGAATTTCTGATTAAATGATTTCTGATTAAATTTAATTTAAATTAAATTAAGTGATTAAATGCTACATTCATTTCAAATGCCTCACTTACCCACATACAGGCATTTTCCTTGGAAAGTATGAATTGGTAAAGTATAAATCTAGCACAGAGAAGTCTGTGCTATGGTATAAGCCAACCAGAAGTCACTCGTAACTCCAACTAAATCCAAAATTCTGGGTACTTTCTATTTTGAATATTGTATCTCAACATGTGTTTGTGGCCATGTGTCTACATTGTCCTCTCAAGTCCCAAAGATAGAAGAACCAGAGAACATTAAAATTGGAAAGGACCTCAACTATTATTCAACACAATCCTATCATTTTACAAATGATGAAACTAGGCCAAGATACAGTAAGTGTGACTTCCCAAGGTTACGCAACCACAAGGAGCAAAGCCCGGATGTAAAGCAAGTTTTTAAGTGCAGGTCCAGAAGCTCTTTTTTCTGGATACTATACCGAAAGGAAAACTGAAAGGATAGGGAAAAAAAATCAAAGATAATAAAGAAATTAAATGTAATGCTTAATTTAGTCATTGCCAATAGATGTAGAAACATCAGTGTTTCTGAAATAAATTTCAAAAAAGCTTTTAAGGGATCCATATTTTTTAATATGTTTTCTGCTGCTGCTGCTACTAAGTCACTTCAGTTGTGTCTGACTCTGTGTGACCCCATAGACGGCAGCCCACCAGGCTCCCCCATCCCTGGGATTCTCCAGGCAAGAACACTGGAGTGGGTCACCATTTCCTTCTCCAATGCATGAAAGTGAAAAGTGAAAGTGAAGTCGCTCAGTCATGTCTGACTCTTAGCGACCCCATGGACTGCAGCCCACCAGGCTCATCCACCCATGGGATTTTCCAGGCAAGAGTACTGGAGTGGGGTGCCATTGCTCTTTTCTACTTGGACAAAATAAATACACACTGGTTACCAAAATACAAAATATTTCTTTTCAAACTATTTTAACTAATTTTTAAATAATTATTAAAAGCATAAATTTGTATTCTGTTAAAGTAGCCAGGGAAATGGTAATTAGCTAATCATCCACATACATAAAATTTTTGCTTTCTAAAAGCAAAAACAGGAAATATTTTAAAATAGGTACTCTCAATATTTAAAATAAGTACTCTCAATAATAAATAGACACTTTCAATATCTCAGAGCCAACCCATTGGAAAAGACCCTGATGCTGGGAAAGATTGAGGGCAGGAAGAGAAGTGGGTGACAGAATGAGATGATTGGATGGCATCACCGAATCAATGGATATGAGTTTGAGCAAATTCCAGGAGATAGTTGGATGGCATCACTGACTCAATGGATATGAATTTGAGCAAATTCCAGGAGACAGTGAAGGACAGGGAAGCCTGAAGTGCTGCAGTCCATGGGGCTGCAAGGAGTCAGACATGACTTAGCAACTGAACAGCAACAACAACTCAATATTTATTTAATATTTATATCTAAAGACACTGTATTTTAAAAATAGACTAGAAAAATTAGAACAGAGTCTGTGCTGTGTCTGCTTACGACTATCATCTACCAGCATCTATCATAGCAACTCCATAGGTCCATGAATCAAGGCAAATTGGAAGTGGTCAAACAGGAGATGGCAAGAGTGAACATCAACATTCTAGGAATCAGCAAACTAAAATGGACTGGAATGGGTGAATTTAACTCAGACGACCATTATATCTACACAGTGGGCAAGAATCCCTTAGAAGAAATGGAGTAGCTGTCATAGTCAACAAAACAGTCTAAACTGCAGTACTTGGATGCAATCTCAAAAACACAGAATGATCTCTGTTTGCTTCCAAGGCAAACCATTCAATATCACACTAATCCAAGTCTATGCCCAGATCAGCAACACTGAAGAAGCTGAATTTGAATGGTTCTATGAAGACCTACAAGATCTTCTAGAACTAACACCCAAAAAGATGCCCTTTTCTTTATAGGGGACTGGAATGCAAAAGTAGGAAGTCAAGAAACACCTGGGGTAACAGGCAAATTTGGCCTTGGAGTACAGAATGAAGCACGGCAAAGGCTAATCGAGTTCTGCCAAGAGAATGCACTGGACATAGCAAACACCCTCTTCCAACAACACAAGAGAAGACCCTACACATGGACATCACCAGATGGTCAACACTGAAATCAGACTGAGTATATTCTTTGCAGCCAAAGATGGAGAAGCTCTATACAGTCAGCAAAAACAAGACCGGGAGCTGACTGTGGCTCAGATCATGAACTCCTTATTGCCAAATTCAGACTGAAATTGAAGAAAGTAGGGAAAACCACTAGACCATTCAGGTATGACCTAAATCAAATCCCTTACAATTATGCAGTGGAAGTGACAAATAGGTTCAAGGGATTAGATCTGATAGACAGAGTGACTGAAGAACTATGGATGGAGGCTAGTGACATTGTACATGAGGCAGCAATCAAGACCATCACCAACAAAATAAATGCAAAAGGCAAAATGGTAGTCTGAGGAAGACTTATAAATAGCTGAGAAAAAGAAGAGAAGCTAAAAGCAAAGAAGAAAAGCAAACTCTCCAAAGAATAGCAAGGAGAGATAAGAAAGCCTTCCTCAGTGATCAATGCAAAGAAATAGAGGAAAACAATAGAATGGGGAAGACTAGAGATCTCTTCAAGAAATTTAGAGATACCAAGGGAACATTTCATGCAAAGATGGGCTCGATAAAGGACAGAAATGGTATGGACCTAAGAGAAGCAGAAGATATTAAGAAGAGGTGGCAAGAATACACAGAAGAACTATACCAAAAAGATCTTCATGACCCAGATAACCATGATGGTGTGATCACTCACCTAGAGCCAGACATCCTGGAATCTGAAGTCAAGCGGACCTTAGGAAGCATCACTATGAACAAAGCTAGTAGAGGTGATAGAATTCCAGTTGAGCTATTTTAAATCCTAAAATATGATGCTGTAAAAGTGCTGCACTCAATATTTCAGCAAATTTGGAAAACTCACAGTGGCCACAGGACTGGAAAAGGTCAATTTTCATTCCAATCCCAAAGGAAGGCAATGCCAAAGAATGTTCAAACTACTACATAATTGCACTCATCTCACATGCTTGCAAAGTAATGCTCAAAATTCTCCAAGCCAGGCTACAATAGTATGTGAACTGTGAACTTCCAGATGTTCAAGCTGGATTTAGAAAAGGCAGAGGAACCAGAGATCAAATTACCAACATCTGTCAGATCATCAAAAAAGTAAGAGAGTTCCAGAAAAAAAACATCTATTTCTGCTTTATTGACTATGCCAAGCCTTTGACTGTGTGGATCACAACAAATTGTGGAAAATTCTGAAAGAGATGGGAATACCAGACCACCTGACCTGCCTTCTGAGAAATCTGTATGCTGGTCAACAAGCAACAGTTAGAACTGGACATGGAAAAATACACTGGTTCCAAATCGGGAAAGGCGTACGTCAAGGCTGTATACTGTCACCCTGCTTATTTAACTTATATGCAGAGTACATCATGCGAAATGCCAGGTTGGATGAAGCACAAGCTGGAATCAAGATTGCCAGGAGAAATATCAATAACCTCAGATATTCAGATGACACCACCCTTATGGCAGAAAGTGAAGAAGAACTAAAGAGCCTCTTGATAAAAGCGAAAGTGGAGAGTGAAAAAGTTGGCTTAAAGCTCAACATTCAGAAAACTAAGATCATAACATCTGGTCCCACCACTTCATGGCAAATAGATGGGGAAACAATGGAAACAGTGACAGACTTTATCTTTTGGGGCTCCAAAATCACTTTGGAAGGTGACTGCAGCCATGAAATTAAAAGATGCTTGCTCCTTGGAAGAAAAATTATGGCCAACCTAGACAGCATATTAAAAAGCAGAGATATTACTTTGCCAACAAAGGTCCATCTAGTGAAAGCTATGGTTTTTCCAGTGGTCATGTATGGATGTGAGAGTTGGACTATAAAGAAAGCTGAGTGCTGAAGAATTGATGCTTTTGAGCTGTGGTGTTGGAGAAGACTCTTGAGAGTTCCTTGGACTGCAAGGAGATCCAATCAGCCCATCCTAAAGGAAATCAGTCCTGAATATTCATTGGAAGGACTGATGCTGAAGTTGAAACTCCAACACTTTGGCCACCTGATGCGAAGAACTGACTCATTGGAAAAGACCCTGATGCTGGGAAAGATTGAAGGCAGGAGGAGAAGGGGATGACAGAGGATGAAATGGTTGGATGGTATCACCGACGTGATGGACATGAGTTTGAATAAACTCTGGGAGTTGATGATGGACAGGGAAGCCTGGCGTGCTGCAAGTCCATGGAGTTGCAGAAAGTTGGACACGACTGAATGACTTAACTGAACTGAATCATAGCATCTGGCTTATGGAATATATATACTCAATATATCTTAGTTGAAGAAATAAATTAGTTAATACTGTCATGCTGTCCTCCAGGATTAAAATTTTCCAGCAACCTTTGTATATTACATATTATGTCCAATATTTAGATGATAAAATTCTGATATGTAACACTAAAACTTGGAAGAGTTCAAAACTTCAGCTACCCTTGATTTAAAAGCAATCCAGGGAGAGGAGCTAAGATGGCAGAGGAATAGGACGGGGAGACCACTTTCTCCCCGACAAATTCATCAAAAGAACATTTAAACGCTGAGTAAATTCCACAAAACAACTTCTGAATGCCAGCAGAGGACATCAGGCACCCAGAAAAGCAACCCATTGTCTTCTAAAGGAGGTAGGAAAAAATATAAAAGACACAAAAAGAGACAAAAGAGGGAGGGACGGAGCTCCGTCCTGGGAAGGGAGTCTTAAAAAGAGAGAAGTTTCCAAACACCAGGAAACACCCTCACTGCCGAGTCTGTGCCGAGCCTTGGAAGCACAGAGGGCAACATAGCAGGGAGGAAAAATAAATAAACAATTAAAATCCACAGATTACGAGCCCAGTGGTAACTCCCCCAGCGGAGATGCAGTGCAGACGCCTGCACCCGCCACTAGCAAGCAGGGGCTGGGCAGGGAGGCGTGGGCTGCATCGCTTAGGTAAGGATCTGGCCTGAATGCCCTGAACGCTATCTGAACAAACTAATTTGGGCTAGCAAACCAGACTGGGATAACTACCACGCGAAAAGCCAGCCCTAACCTAAGACACCGCCAGGCCCGCGCATGGAACAAAGGACTGAACAGAGATAGTCAGCTGCAGACCATCCCCCTCTGGTGACAGGCAGCCAGAGCTGGAAGGGGGCAATTGCAGCCCCAGAGAGACATTATCTACAAAACTGTAAGCAGGCTTCTTTGCTAACTAAGACTTCTTGGGGTTCTGGACGGTCAACACCCGCCTGAGAAGGTGCGCCGGTTGTACACCCAGAAAACCGATCGGCGGGGAGGCGATAAGTCGCAGCAACTGCGCTCACCAAACACCTCATCACTTGAGCTGCTCAGACCTGGGAAAGTCACAAAACGCAGGCCTAACTGAGTCTGCACCTCTGAGGACTACCCGAGGGCCTGAACCTGAGTGGCTTAGACCTGGGAAGTGCAGGCAGCCCAGGGCTGGCCTCAGATGGTTCCCAGCGAAGCAACCTAGAGCCTGAGCAGTGTGGGCAGGGAGGCTACACATGCCGTGAGCGGGGGCAGGCCCAGTGTGGCTGAGGCACTGTGAGCACATGCCAGTGTTATTTGTTTGCAGCATCCCTCCCTCCCCACAGTGCGACTGAACAAGTGAGCCTAAAAAAAAAAAAAAAAAAAGCGTCCACCACCACCCACTTTGAATCAGGGCAAAAATCAGACACCGAAGAGACCAGCAAACAGAAGAAGCTATAACAGAGGGAACTGCCTTAGAAATGACAGGCAATAGATTAAAACCCTGTCGTTAGTACCGACTACATAGGAAGGGGCCTATAGATCCTGAGAAATATAAGCCGGACCAAGGAACTAGCTGAAAATGAACTGACCCCACAATACCCACAACAACACCAGAGAAAGTCCTAGATATGATATATTTTTACTATTTTTACGATCATTCTTTTTTTTAATTAAAAAAAAATTTAAATCCTCTATTACTCCTTTAATTTTCACTTTTATAACCTACTATTACTTTGCAAAAAAAAAAAAAAAAAAAGCCCTATTTTTTTTTTTTTTTTTAGTAGTTCAAACACAGATTTATTTACTTTTAATATTCAAAGACTGGTCAACTGGGTTTTATGCTTAGGGGTTTTATTTTTCCTTTTAACAACAGGTCTATTCAGAAAATTTCAAGAAATGCTAGTTTCATTGAATTTTTTCAGGTAATAAAGCAATAGTTCAAATGTAAAATCTATAAAAATTGCCAAAATTATTGGGTAATTTTTAAGGACATCTGTCATGAATTATTTCACCATTTTTTTTCTGATTGGAAGAAAAAAATTATAAGGGTCATCAGAATCACAGTTTGAAGATACAAACTAACTTCTTTTTTTTTTTTTTAATTTTATTTTTACACTTTACATAATTGTATTATTTTTGCCAAATATCAAAATGAATCTGCCACAGGTATACATGTGTTCCCCATCCTGAACCCTCCTCCCTCCTCCTTCCCCATACCATCGCTCTGGGTCATCCCAGTGCACTAGCCCCAAGCCAACTTTTTTTAAAAGCAAACTTCACATATATTTTTTTTATAATTTTTGTGACCTTGTTTCTTTTTTTCTTCTTTTTCTCTTTCTTTTTTTTTCTTTTCTTTAACATTGTAGTTTTGATATTCCAAATTCTAATTAAGATTTTTAATTTTAACTTTTTGGTATTTGTTATCAATTTTGTACCTATATTTTTTTTATAATTTTTGTGACTTTTTTTCCTCTCTTTCACTCCTTCTTTTCTTTAATATTGTATTTCTGAAATTCCAAACTCTACTCTAGATTTTTAATTTATGCTTTTTCATATTTGTTATCAATTTTGTACCTATATTTTCTTTATAATTTTTGTGACTTTGTTTGTTTTTGTTTGTTTGTTTTTTCTCTTTCTTTTTCTTCTTCTTTTCTTTAACATTGTATTTTTGAAATTCCAAACTCTACTCTAGATTTTTAACTTTTGCTTTTTGGTATTTGTTATCAATTTTGTACCTATATTTTCTTTATAATTTTTGTGACTTTTTTTTTCTCTCTTTCTTTTCCTTCTTCTTTTCTTTAACATTGTATTTTTGAAATTCCAAACTCTACTGTAGATTTTTAATTTTTGCTTTTAGGTATTTGTTACCAATTTTATACCTTTAAGAACCCAATCTTCAGTCCAGCAACACAGGAACACAGCCCTGAGCTCCAATATACAGGCTGCCCAAAGTTACTACAAAACCATAGACATAACACATTACTGGACACGTCACTGCACTCCAGAGAGAAGAAAACCAGCTCCACACACCAGAACACCGACACAAGCTTCCCTAACCAATAAACCTTGACAAGACACCTGTACAAACCCACACACAGCGAGGAAACGCCACAATAAAGAGAACTCCACAAACTTCCAGAATACAAAAAGGACACCCCAAACTCAGGAATATAAACAAGATGAAGAGACAGAGGAATACCCAGCAGATAAAGGAACAGGATAAATGCCCACCAAACCCAACAAAAGAGGAAGAGATAGGGAATCTACCTGATAAAGAATTCCAAATAATGATAGTGAAACTGATTCAAAATCTTGAAATCAAAATGGAATCCAGATAAATAGCCTGGAGACAAGGATTGAGAAGATGCAAGAAAGGTTTAACAAGGACCTAGAAGAAATAAAAAAGAGTCAATATATAATGAATAATGCAATAAATGAGATCAAAAACACTCTGGAGGCAAAAAATAGTAGAATAACAGAGGCAGAAGATAGGATTAGTGAATTAGAAGATAGAATGGTAGAAATAAATGAATCAGAGAGGATAAAAGAAAAACAAATTAAAAGAAATGAGGACAATCTCAGAGACCTCCAGGACAAAGTTAAACGCTACAACATTCGAATCATAGGAGTCCCAGAAGAAGAAGACAAAAAAAAAGGCCAAGAGAAAATACTTGAGGAGATAATAGTTGAAAACTTCCCTAAAATGGGGGAGAAAATAATCACTCAAGTCCAAGAAACCCAGAGAGTCCCAAATAGGATAAACCCAAGGCGAAACACCCCAAGACACATATTAATCAAATTAACAAAGATCAAACAAAAAGAACAAATATTAAAAGCAGCAAGGGAAAAACAACAAATAACACACAAGGGAATTCCCATAAGGATAACAGCTGATCTTTCAATAGAAACTCTTCAAGCCAGGAGGGAATGGCAAGACATACTTAAAGAGATGAAAGAAAATAACCTACAGACCAGATTATTGTACCCAGCAAGGATCTCATTCAAATATGAAGGAGAAATCAAAAGCTTTACAGACAAGCAAAAGCTGAGAGAATTCAGCACCACCAAACCAGCTCTCCAACAAATACCAAAGGATATTCTCTAGACAGGAAACACAAAAAGGGTGTATAAATTCGAATCCAAAACAATAAAGTAAATGGCAATGGGATCATACTTATCAATAATCACCTTAAACATAAATGGGTTGAATGCCCCAACCAAAAGACATAGACTGGCTGAATGGATACAAAAACAAGACCCCTACATATGTTGTCTACAAGAGACCCACCTCAAAACAGGGGACACATACAGACTGAAAGTGAAGGGCTGGAAAAAGATTTTCCATGCAAATAGAGACCAAAAGAAAGCAGGAGTAGCAATACTCATATCAGATAAAATAGACTTTAAAACAAAGGCTGTGAAAAGAGACAAAGAAGGTCACTACATAATGATCAAAGGATCAATCCAAGAAGAAGATATAACAATTATAAATATATATGCACCCAACATAGGAGCACCGCAATATGTAAGACAAATGCTAACAAGTATGAAAGGAGAAATTAACAATAACACAATAATAGTGGGAGACATTAATACCCCACTCACACCTATGGATAGATCACCTAAACAGAAAATTAACAAGAAAACACAAACTTTAAATGATACAATAGACCAGTTAGACCTAATTGATATCTATAGGACATTTCATCCCAAAACAATGAATTTCACCTTTTTCTTAAGTGCACACAGAACCTTCTCCAGGATAGATCACATCCTGGGCCATAAATCTAGCCTTGGTAAATTCAAAAAATTGAAATCATTCCAAGCATCTTTTCTGACCACAATGCAGTAAGATTAGATCTCAATTATAGGAGAAAAACTATTAGAAATTCCAACATATGGAGGCTGAACAACACACTGCTGAATAACCAACAAATCACAGAAGTCAAAAAAGAAATCAAAATTTGCATAGAAACGAATGAAAATGAAAACACAACAACCCAAAACCTGTGGGACATTGTAAAAGCAGTCCTAAGGGGAAAGTTCATAGCAATACAGGCATACCTCAAGAAACAAGAAAAAAGTCAAATAAATAACCTAACTCTACACCTAAGGCAACTAGAAAAGGAAAAAATGAAGAACCCCAGGGTTAGTAGAAGGAAAGAAATCTTAAAAATTAGGGCAGAAATAAATGCAAAAGAAACAAAAGAGACCATAGCAAAAATCAACAAAGCCAAAAGCTGGTTCTTTGAAAGGATAAATAAAATTGACAAACTATTAGCCAGACTCATCAAGAAACAAAGGGAGAAAAATCAAATCAATAAAATTAGAAATGAAAATGGAGAGATCACAACGGACAACACAGAAATACAAAGGATCATAAGAGACTACTATCAGCAATTATATGCCAATAAAATGGACAATGTGGAAGAAATGGACAAATTCTTAGAAAAGTACAACTTGCCAAAACTGGACCAGGAAGAAATAGAAAATCTTAACAGACCCATCACAAGCATGGAAATTGAAACTGTAATCACAAATCTTCCAGCAAACAAAAGCCCAGGTCCAGACGGCTTCACAGCTGAATTCTACCAAAAATTTAGAGAAGCGCTAACACCTATCCTACACAAACTCCTCCAGAAAATTGCAGAGGAAGGTAAACTTCCAAACTCATTCTATGAGGCCACCATCACCCTAATACCAAAACCTGACAAAGATGCCACAAAAAAAGAAAACGACAGGCCAATATCACTGATGAACATAGATGCAAAAATCCTTAACAAAATTGTAGCAATCAGAATCCAACAACACATTAAAAAGATCATACACCAAGACCAAGTGGGCTTTATCCCAGGGATGCAAGGATTCTTCAATATCTGCAAATCAATCAATGTAATACACCACATTAACAAAATGAAAAATAAAAACCATATGATTATCTCAATAGATGCAGAGAAAGCCTTTGACAAAATTCAACAACCATTTATGATAAAAACTCTCCAGAAAGCAGGAATAGAAGGAACATACCTCAACATAATAAAAACTATATATGACAAACCCACAGCAAACATTATCCTCAATGGTGAAAAATTGAAAGCATTTCCTCTAAAGTCAGGAACAAGACAAGGGTGCCCACTTTCACTACTACTATTCAACATAGTTTTGGAAGTTCTGGCCACAGCAATCAGAGCAGAAAAAGAAATAAAAGGAATCCAAATTGGAAAAGAAGAAGTAAAACTCTCACTGTTTGCAGATGACATGATCCTCTACATAGAAAACCCTAAAGACTCCACCAGAAAATTACTAGAACTAATCAATGACTATAGTAAAGTTGCAGGATATAAAAGCAACACACAGAAATCCCTTGCATTCCTATACACTAATAATGAGAAAATAGAAAGAGAAATTAAGGAAACAATTCCATTCACCATTGCAATGGAAAGAATAAAATACTTAGGAATATATCTACCTAAAGAAACTAAAGACCTATATATAGAAAACTATAAAACACTGGTGAAAGAAATCAAAGAGGACACTAACAGATGGAGAAATATACCATGTTCATGGATTGGAAGAATCAATATAGTGAAAATGAGTATACTACCCAAAGCAATTTATAGATTCAATGCAATCCCTATCAAGCTACCAACGGTATTCTTCACAGAGCTAGAACAAATAATTTCACAATTTGTATGGAAATACAAAAAAACTCCAATAGCCAAAGCAATCTTGAGAAAGAAAAATGGAACTGGAGGAATCAACCTGCCTGACTTCAGGCTCTACTACAAAGCCACAGTCATCGACAGTATGGTATTAGCACAAAGACAGAAATATAGATCAATGGAACAAAATTGAAAGCCCAGAGATAAATCCACGCACATATGGACACCTTATCTTTGACAAAGGAGGCAAGAATATACAATGGATTAAAGACAATTCTTTAACAAGTGGTGCTGGGAAAAATGGTCAACCACTTGTAAAAGAATGAAACTAGAACACTTTCTAACACCATACACAAAAATAAACTCAAAATGGATTAAAGATCTAAATGTAAGACCAGAAACTATAAAACTCCTAAAGGAGAACATAGGCAAAACACTCTTCGACATACATCACAGCAGGATCCTCTATGACCCACCTCCCAGAATATTGGAAATAAAAGCAAAAATAAACAAATGGGACCTAATTAAACTTAAAAGCTTCTGCACAACAAAAGAAACTATAAGCAAGGTGAAAAGACAGCCTTCAGAATGAGAGAAAATTATAGCAAATGAAGCAACTGACAAACAACTAATCTCAAAAATATACAAGCAACTCCTACAGCTCAACTCCAGAAAAATAAATGACCCATTAAAAAAATGGGCTAAAGAACTAAATAGACATTTCTCCAAAGAAGACATACAGAAGGCTAACAAACACATGAAAAGATGCTCAACATCACTCATTCTCAGAGAAATGCAAATCAAAACCACAATGAGGTACCATTTCATGCCAGTCAGAATGGCTGCGATCCAAAAGTCTACAAGCAATAAATGCTGGAGAGGGTGTGGAGAAAAGGAAACCCTCTTACACTGTGGGTGGGCGTGCAAACTAGTACAGCCACTATGGAGAACAGTGTGAAGATTCCTTAAAAAACTGGAAATAGAACTGCCTTATGATCCAGCAATCCCACTGCTGGGCATACACACTGAGGAAACCAGAATTGAAAGAGACATGTGTACCCCAATGTTCATCGCAGCACTGTTTATAATAGCCAGGACATGGAAGCAACCTAGATGTCCATCAGCAGATGAATGGATAAGAAAGCTGTGGTACATATACACAATGGAGTATTACTCATGTAATGTAATATAATGTATTAAAAAGAATACATTTGAATCAGTTCTAATGAGGTGGATGAAACTGGAGCCTATTATACAGAGTGAAGTAAGCCAGAAAGAAAAACACCAATACAGTATACTAACGCATACATATGGAAATTAGAAAGATGGTAACAATAACCCTGTATACAAGACAGCAAAAGAGACACTGGTGTATAGAACAGTCTTTTGGACTCTGTGGGAGAAGGAGAGGGTGGGATGATTTGGGAGAATGGCATTGAAACGTGTATAATATCATATATGAAACAAGTCGCCAGTCCAGGTTCGATGCATGATACTGGATGCTTGGGGCTGGTGCACTGGGACGACCCAGAGGGATGGTATGGGGAGGGAGGAGGGAGGAGGGTTCAGGATGGGGAACACATGTATACCTGTGGTGGATTCATGTTGATATATGGCAAAACCAATACAATATTGTAAAGTTAAAAAATTAAATTAAAAAAAATAAATAAAAGCAATCCATCCTTTTCCAAAGAAGATTCCATGATTAAGTCTTTCTCTAGACCCACCTGTAATTAAGTCCCAGGTGATAGCCAGAACCTGAATCTGAAGCAGAAGTAGAATCCTGCTTTCCTCTTTCCTCACCCTAACCCAGAGGAGGGCTCTATAGGTGAAACTCATGCTTGACTTCAGACCCTACTCCCAAGCACGAGTGAGGACTTCTTGACTGGCCACGAGTGTCCAGTTCATATCACCAGATGCCTTCTCATTAGTGCCTTACAGGCCACTAACAGACTAACTAGGAAACACCCTAAGAAATATGAAGGGACTTCTGATCCAGAGGGCTATTTGCCAGGGCATACAAATGGAAGAGAGAAACTCAAAGTTTTTTCAAGGATATTAAGAACCTCACTGAGAAAGTTAAAGATGGAAACTAAATATGAAATGCTTTTTTTAATCACAAGGACCTTATTTAAGTGTTATGCATATATGTATGTATATAAGAAGTTAACACACCTTTGTTATCTTCCTCATCTATTTTATAGAAATGAGAAAAATGTTGCGTTTTGAAAACTGGTGTCACTGAGGTTTTCCAATTGCTTAAAACAATAACAACAGGGGCAGAGGAAGGGATAAATTTGGAGATTGGGATTGACATACACACACCATTATATATAAAATAACTAATAAGGACCTGCCGTATAGCACAAGGAACTCTACTCAATACTCTGTAATGACCTCTTTAGAAAAAGAATCTAAAAACAGAGTGGGTTTACATAAAACTGACTCACTTTGCTGTCCTATACTAACACAACATTGTAAATCAACTATAATCCAACAAAATGTTTTAAAACAAAAACAGATAAAGCTGCCATTTCTAATCTTCCTTTGAATGTTTTATATAGCAACAATGAATGTTATAACTTCTGACTTTTCCTATTTAGTGTCTGTGTACTTATGCAACTAACTATAAATGAAATATTGCAAATCTGACTCTTTTTCCACTTACCTGTGTATAAAGTCATTTAAGTATTAAACCATATTTCCCCTACTCCACTAGTAAAGAAAAAATCTGAGAAATACTGAGAAAAATAAAAACACAGGAGCATGAGTTAGGGAAAGTGAAAGTGTGAAAGTGTTAGTCACTCAGTTGCGTCTGACTCTTTGTGACCCCATGGACTGTAGCCCACCAGGCTCCTCTGACTATGGAATTCACCAGGCCAGGATACTGGAGTGGGTAGCCATTCCCTTCTCCAGGGGATCTTCTTCTACAGGGGATCTTCCAACTGAGCGATCAAACCTGGGTCTCCTGCATGCAGGCAGATTCTTTACCACTTAGCCACAAGGTGCTTTTGAACTGTGGTGTTGGAGAAGACTCTTGAGAGTCCCTTGGACTGCAAGGAGATTCAACCAGTCCATCCTAAGGGAAATTAGTCCTGAATATTCACTGGAAGGACTGATGTCAGAGCTTAAACTCCAATACTTTGGTCACCTGATGCGAAGAACTGACTCATTTGAAAAGACCTTGATGCTGGGAAAGATTGAAGGCGGGAGGAGAAGGGGACAACAGAGGATGAGATGGTTGGATGGCATCACTGATTCGATGGACATGAATTTGAGTAAACTCTGGGAGTTGGTGAAGGACAGGAAGGCCTGGCGTGCAGCAGTCCATGGGGTCGCAAAGAGTTGGACACGACTGAGCGACTGAACTGAACTGAACTGAATTATGCCAGAGTTAGGGAAGCTGTTGGCTAAGCAGTAAAGAATTTGCCTGCAATGCAAGAGACATGGCAGGAGCCATGATTTTGATACTGGGTCGAGAAGATCCCCCGGAGAAGGAAATGGCAACCCCCTCCAGTATCCTTGCCTGGAAAATCCCATAGACTGAGGAACTTAGTAGGCTACCATCTGTGGGTATGCAAAGAGTTGGATACAACTGAGCAACTAAATAACAACGATTCTTCCTAAACTAGCTTCTTCTACTGAGTCACCAGTGATACTCCAGTTGCCTGCACCTCACTTTTCTCCATCCGAGAAACAAAGACCAGAGTCACAGTTACATCATAGAGAGAAATGAGAAAAAATAGCAAATGGTGGCTTGCAAGTCTTACCAACCTTCTTGGGAGGTTAACTGTGGATCCTCAAGACCATTTGATGCCTGGTGTCCCAAGTCCACCTCAGAAGGTAACAGCAGCCCCAGGAAGGAGGCAAAGGACAAAAACAGACCCTGATACACAGAATCTGGAAACTCATCAGGATTTGCCTACATTTTCATTTGAAGAAAAATTTTGCACTGACTCCAGAGGGAGAAAAATCTTGATGTATAAATTTTGAATTTTTCTAATGAAGCTGCATCAGGTACTAAAAGTAATCTGGAAAATTTCACCCCAGATGAAGAATTTAAGAAATTCTGTCAAGAGAATGAAGACATAACAGCTTGATCATTTTAAAAATGTAAGTATGTTTCCTGTTGTGAATATTCTCAGAGATGCCCATGCATTTTTTATCTGATGGCAAGAAGAGAAAATAGGTACATTAACAGTGTAAAAAAGAAAAAGAAAAAATAGGGTTCCATATGCTATTGTGTGTTTCTATGAAAAAACTTTGGTTGTGAGTGCTAAGTCACTTCAGTTCAGTTCAGTTCAGTTTAGTCGCTCAGTCATGTGTGACTCTTTGTGATCCCATGAATTGCAGCACGCCAGGCCTCCCTGTCCATCACCAACTCCCGGAGTTCACTCAGACACATGTCCATAGAGTAGGTGATGCCATCCATCCATCTCATCCTCTGTCGTCCCCTTCTCCTCCAGCTGCCAATCCCTCCCAGCATCAGGGTCTTTTCCAATGAGTCAACTCTTCTCATGAGGTGGCCAAAGTATTGGAGTTTAAGCTTTAGCATCAGTCCTTCCAAAGAACACCCAGGACCGATCTCCTTTAGAATGGACTGGTTAGATCTCCTTGCAGTTCAAGGGACTCTCAAGAGTCTTCTCCAACACCACAGTTCAAAAGCATCAATTCTTTGGCGCTCAGCTTTCTTCACAGTCCAACTCTCATATCCATACATGACCACAGGAAAAACCATAGCCTTGACTAGACGGACCTTTGTTGGCAAAGTAATGTCTCTGCTTTTGAATATGCTATCTAGGTTGGCCATAACTTTCCAAGGAATAAGCATCATTTAATTTCATGGCTGCAGTCACCATCTGCAGTGATTTTGGAACTCAAAAATATAAAGTCTGACACTTCAGTCATGTCCAACTCTTTGCGACCCCATGGACTGTAGCCTACCAGGCTCCTCTGTCCATGGGATTCTCCAGGCAAGAATACTGGAGTGGGTTTCCATGCCGTCCTCCAGGGTATCTTCCCAACCCAGGGATTTGAAACTAAGTCTCCTGTGGCTCCTGCATTGCAGGTGGGTTCTTTCTCACTGAATCACACACAACTGCATATAGAACAATTATCTTTAATAAACAGATTTGCTTGGCAGCTTGGTTCTAGATCCAGTTCACACTCTCCCAGGACTCTGGAGGATTGACAGCTGAACCTGCTGGCCAGGTCAGGGAGGTCTGTCTGCTCACTAGCTTGATCCAAGCTGGATTTACTTGTTCCTGCATCCACTGTTTGCATGAAGAAATTACACTTTGCCCATTTTCTTCAATGATGGTAATTAAATATTTCTACTGAGTTGGCAACCTATTTTACTTGAAATTGTGAATTTGTTTTATTTTTCTAAATAAATATGGTTTTTTTTCTATTTTTTATTATTTATTTACCTCAAATTTTAATCATTTTTTCCTAAACATTTTTTTAAATGTCTTTCCTTTTCTATTCTCATTTTTCAAATGTTCCCTTTTCTCATTGTAACTTTTTTTTTCCTTTTGTCACTTTCTAAGCAGTCAAAAGTGGGAAAAAATGGAAATAAGCTGAGAAAGCTCTCAGGAGTAAATGCATTCAACCTGACTTTTCCATGTAGCATTTCGTAGACAGGATCCACAGGAAGGGGATAAGGGACTGAGAGTTATGAAGGACTCTTTGGCTCCCAGATCAAATTTTCAAAGTTAGACATTTGACATAACCTCCCAAGGAGGCTCTACATATAGCCCTAGAGACATGCAACAATAGTAACAAGAGACATTTATTTCACAAATTTTAATCTGTAGTCCAAGTCCATTACCTGATCATACCTCTTACAGTCTACAAAAAAAAAAGTCATTCACATATATATGTGTGTGTGTGCTATATACATATTTATGTACTATATTTCTCGTATGTGTATTCAATTACTTCTCATTAATAATAACATCAAACTGCATTGTAATTTTTTATGTCAAAAGGGCTAATTTGTTAAATGTAAGTATATAAGAATATTACCTTGTGTAATTCTGTTCAGACGCTGCTTCAGTTTTAACTGTACCTAGAATCTCAAGAAAAGCAACAGGAAGCATTTCCAACCCTTGAGAGAAGCTGGTCACAGATGATAACAAATGTTATGACACAAATGTGTCATAACTATGAGTATGGTTCATGCCACAGAATTCTGTATGTCACCTTTGATTCTTTAGCAGCTCTAAACCATTGGTAGTTTCTCTAAACATGGCAAGTTCTCTCAAGCACCTGTACATGTTATCCTGTCTGCCTCAAATACATTGTCTTATTTCTCCCTCAAGAGTGAGTCAGTTCGTGACTTTAATAAACAAACCTTGATGAGTCTTATGAATATATTATGTGGAACTTTGGAGAAATTAATTTTGAATAGGAATTAGTCATTGAAATGATATGAAACATTCCCACTGTTCTTATTCCTTTAATTTTAAAAGTTTTCATTAAAAACAGCACTACTTTTCAAATGCATGTACCCTGTTTATGGTAAACCAAATCCTAATATTATATATTGCCTACAATAAACAAAAGGAAAATTAAAAAATGAGTCAGTTCAGCTCCACCTTCTCTGTGACTTTCTCCGATTACTCTTTGTGTTCATTCACCTGCAACTCGCTAGGCACTCTGCTGGATCCTGAGTAAGTAACACGAAAACAGTACTCCTGCCCTCATGATGTGTGATGCATGGTGGTCAGAAGAGGTAAGGTGGGAACATTTCGTGATGGGGCCGGGGAAATGTTTCCTGGAGGAGGTAACAGCTGGATCAAAATCTGAAAGCTGGGCAGGAATTATCCAAGAGAAAAATGGATGAGGGAAAGGCATTCAAGAAAGAAACTAGGAGGAAGCAAGGGTGGAGAGAAAGAATGCTGGCTGAGAGGTCAATATGTCCTTCAAGGGAGTTTCAATTCTACTTTTTTTTTCTAGAAGGCAATGAGGATCCTTTGAAGCAGAAGAATGAGATAATTAGATGTATTTTTTTAAGAAAGTGTGGAGATTAGAGAGAATGAGACTGGGGCAGTTAGGAGACCTATTGGTAAAGAAAATAACATGTGTACTTTATATGGGAATTAACATGGGAGAGAATTTGACAGAGATGAATGAGTGAGAAGGGAAAGGACTTAGTCATGGATGGGCCATGGTACACGAGGCACAGAAAGACAAGAGGGAAACCCAGGCTTCTCTGCCTTCTTGCCAAAGTGGACATGAGACTCTCACTGAGATCAGAAACTCAGGAGGAGGTGGAAGAAGTGATGGGTTGAGTTCTGAATCTGTGTAAATAAGAGAGACCTGTGGGACATACACATGGAGAGGTCAGTGATCCTTCTACTGTGTGCTTGCCACCCTGTTGCATTACCTCATGTTTCCATTGTTGGGCTTGTCTGTCTTCTACCTCTGACTTTCTCCAGACAGGAAGGACCAATCCCCAAACCTCCCCTTCAAGGTGCCCTCAACTAGCCCAAGACAAACAAGGCTCTCTCATTTTTCCTGTCTCCCATTCAGTTCAGTTCAGTCACTCAGTCGTGTCTGACTCTTTGCAACCCCATGGACTGAAGCACGCCAGGCCTCCCTGTCCATCGCCAACTCCAAGAGTTGATTCAAACTCATTGAGTTGGTGATGCCATCTCATCCTCTGTCTCTCATCAGAGCAGTGCTAACTTAGAAGAAATATCCTGCAAGGGCTGAAGTTCATCACCCCTTCTAGAGAGAGCAGAAACATGGACTGAGAAAAGAGAAATGCTGGTTTGCCTTTATTTTAATATCACCCATTTTCAAAGAAACCATTGTTTCAGGAGAACTGAATACTTTCTAAGGTAAATAGAGTGAATGTGAATAACAATCTTGTTTAAGATTCCAACTTGTTAACAGAAAACATGTGTAGACTTGAGAATTAAAAATAAACATGCCTTTAAAGATGACCTGGAAGGCTTCTTACCTGCCAAGAATAGAGTTCAAGACCTTAGAAGGCCTACGTTTTCCCAGAAATGGTAGATTATATTGCTAATGATGGGTGAAGGCATTAAACCATAAGGGGTTCCCCACTATAATTTTGATACTATTTAGGTGAGTTTTGTAATGAACTGAAATAAGAGAAGAAATCTGAAGACTGATCTTGGGTCGTGGATATTGGGTCTATGATTTTATCCTTTGGAAGAATGTTTCTATTACAGTTCCTGATTATAGTTCTTGATTTTTATACAGTTTTATATATATATAATATACGGGATGAGCCCCTCTCATAATTCAAATTACATTTTCGTGATCTTGGTTGTCTTGGTGTATACAAATATAAATTTATTTTTAGTTTCTCATCATATATCTTTTAGTTCAACTGAACATTACTAATGAAGAGTATTAGTTCTTCTTTCAATATTCTTATTCATTCCAAATTAGAGAAGGATTTCTGAGGGTTGTTATGAATCAACACAGCAAATGCCAGCAGCAGAATGTCTCCTAATGGACCATAGCAAGGGGCAGACCCAGAGGCAATTCCTCTTGCGGAAGAGAAATTGATGTTGTCCTCCACATTCACTGACTTGTCTGGTTTTCATATGACAAACAGATGAGTCAGTTTCTCCCTTTTCTAAGGGACTCTACGTGATTAGGGGCAAAGACTCAGCAAAGGAAAAAAATCTGCAGTTTTATAAGAGTGGAGCTGATGAGATGCCAAGGTGATTCACTTCAAAGGTGCTGGCTATTTTTAAAAGACAGCTGAGAAACCCTGCTGTTCTCTGAACTTGGGAGGCTGGTTCCAGCACATGCACAAATTCGGCTCACCATATGAGCAAAAGTGAGATCATACGGTTGATGCTGGCAGAGTCTCTGAGAGTGCAGTAATTCATGCTGTCAGTTACTATCAGCAGCAATTTGCTTCTGGATTGGTTCCTGTGAGCACTCATGTGAGCATTCTGCACAAAGGACCAGAGTGCAATATTCTTTTGGATTTCAGGGATTTAGTGCAGTTTCAACATATAATCAAAAGTGCCACGTAGTTCACCACCTCGCATTTTGTGTTAAAGAGACAGGGCTTAAAGTTGGTTTCCTTTCTGCTCTCCAAAAATAGGTAGTTGATGGCAATTGAGAACTTATCTTTACAGCAATCGGTCGGTGCTTCACTGGAATCTACTCTATTGGTTAAGTGTAGTTTTTTGTTCTTTTTTTTTAAACTAAATGTTATTTCACTGTTTCCATAATAATAATAATAATCAAAAATTTGCTTTAACCACAAAACTTCACTTCTTAAATTCAACTTACATATGTGACCAACTCTTAATTATGACAGGACAAATGCACTGGAAAATGAGACGTTCCCTTGAATTGCTATGTATTATAATAGTATATTCCTCCAAATTTAGCACAGCTTTTGAAAAGTTCTATAGCAGAGAAGCTATAACACTGCAGCCATAAGCTTAAAGGCACATTACTACAGAATCTCTGTGAAATAATACAATTTCAGTGAGTTCCAAATAACTTTAAGATATCAATAGTACCCTTGCTACCAGTCTATCCACCAATCTCTTTCTATTTCATTAATACTTACTATTGAGGATTCAAGAGATTCAGGCTTTCGGAGCAGTCCTGATCAGAAGAGGTCTTTGTGTCTGTGAAATGGTAGTTTAGTTTCACTCAGAAAAGTGAAAAGTATGTCACAATCTCAAGTGCCATTGTCAACAATATATATATTCTGTGGTGTTGACTTATAATCTCTTGAGTGTTCTCAGATGAAAAATTGTTTTCATAATGCATCAAGCTCAAAAATCCTGCAAACCTTGGCATCCTACTTGATTAAAAAGTGTTCTGTGTTTGCTATCAATCTTTCTCCACCACTTGAATATAGACTGAATGAGGGCGGGGGCTTCCGTCTGTTCAGTGATATGCCCTCGGTGCTAGAACAGCGCATGGTGCACAGGAAGCACTTAATAAAAATGTGTTGAATGAGCATTGTCCTTTTCTTCATCTAAAGTCTTACTTTCTTAACAAGATTCACCAGTCTCTCTTAATTCAGCCTTGCTGGTGTCATCTCTCTTCCCACTTTTCCTCTTGTGCTGTATCCTGCAGTCAAATTCAGGTTATTGTCTTTCCCTAAATGCATCATGTTCTCTCTCCCTGGAGACCTTTGCACCTGTTTCTCTGTATGCAAGACTTTTCTCTCCTGCTCCCCTGCTCCTTTGCCTGGGAAACTCCTCTTGCTCCTTCAGGTATCAGTTTAGAGGTCTCTTATTTCAAAAAAGTTTTACTTGGTCTCCAAAATGGAGCTAGACAGGCTTATAACCCCCTGTGATTTCCACTGTGGTAACACTACTTGGACTATCATTGCTGCAAAGCAGCAACATAACTAGAAGCATAATGGTATTTGTAAAATTACCACTCAGTAGTTAGGCATCAATTGGGAGCTCAAAAGGAAATTAACTATGTATTCTTGATAGTGGCATAAAAGTTTTTAAATTAGTAAGGATATATCAGAAGAAAATCACAAAGGTGTGAGAGAACTAATACATCTCTGGACTTATTGCTCCCACTCAAGACATGCATCCCCCCAGTCTAACCTTTAAAGTGTAAACAAGAATGGCAGATGCATGGAATGCTAACAGACTAACTGGTTTATTTTTACTTCTCCCCCTCTAGATGATACTCTCCACAAGAGCAGAGACCTTGTATGTCTAGTTCAGTGCTTTACGTTCCCAGAACCTAGATGATTGCTTGGCATTCAGCAGATGTGCAATAATTTTTTTTTTTAAATAAATGTGCAACAAGAAATCTCAATTAAAGTAATTTCCATCTTGGCCAGTAGGATGGCTTCAGTGGCACTGGTTGCCCAGAAAAAAAGAACTGGACACCCATTGCGCATTATCAAACATTCGTATGCACCAATGGGCTCTTCTCATCAACTAATGAGTCCTAACCAATGAAAAACCACTGTTGGGTACTGTACTGCCTTCACTCACTCAAGCGTAGTATTTCATAATTAGGTTATACTACATGTTCTGAGTATTACTCTTGGATATAAAAGTAAGAAACATTTATGTCTTGGAAAGTGAAAAAGTTTATGTTGATCTTCTTCTGTTTTGATACATAAAAAGATATATATGGGGCTAAGTATTTTTTCACATACATTGAAATATCCAGTCAAAATGTGTTATCTTCCTATTGACTTGATTGCAAACTACTAATCTCAGTTTGCCTAGATAAATCTGAAATTAATAAAAAAAAATTGATTGAGGACAAAAGTTTTTAACTTGTTAAAAGCCAAAAAAATTTAAATATATACTTTGGTGAAATGTTAGGATACCATATATCCAATCTGGGGGATGAATTACAGGGATTGTATATGGTCAGATCCTATTAGTTCTATGGCAACAATATGGAATCAATAGTCTACTCATTTTTATTGGTTAGAAAAGAAAAGATTAATAAGAGTACAAATCACAAGTTAGAAGCTACACAAAAGGAGAGAGAGGAAGGGAGGGAAGGAGAGAAGGAAGAAGAACAAGAGGGAAGGGCAGGGGAGAGAGAAATTGTATTTCCTCTAAAAATTCATTAACAAATTAGAGGCACCCCAAAAAAGTGTTCCTATATTAAACTACTGACTCTGACTAGAGAGGGAAACTTCTCTAGTTTATAATTTTATAAACTGAAATTATAACCTGTGTCCAAACATAAACCTTTATAATCCAATGAGCAGTAGACTTGCTACACGATGAGTCTGACACGGCTCTTCTTCCCCTCATAATGGAGAAGGGAATGGCAACCCACTCCAGTATTCTTGCCTGGGAAACCCCATGGACAGAGGAACCTGGCGGGCTACCGTCCATGGGGTTGCAAAGAGTGGGACACGACCGAGCGACGAACACTTTCATTTTTTCACTTCCCCCTCATAAGCGAGAGAAAGAGTGACCTGGCAGAAGTGTAGCAGTGATGAATGACCAGCACATGACCTTGTTCACAGCTACTCAACAAACACTTGTGAATTGATTGTTTAACAGACTATGCAAATTGGAGGATATCCTTCAGAGCAATAACTTGACCTAGTGGTGTATGGTCCAGAAAGAGGCAGAACTGAAATTTCTTTGGTGGAATAGAACCAAATGCCCAGAGCAGAGCAAACTGCTAAGTTTATGTAACCCAAAGAGGTTCCTGGGTATCTCAAAATCTCTCCGCATGACTTTCTCCGTGTCGTATTTGATAGGGAGCCCTTTATCCAGATTCTCATCTTCATGAGATTTGAAGCACAAAGAAGTCTGAATTAAAAATGAATCACCTAGTAGGTATAGGACTTAAATTTTATTTTTTTACTTCTCTGAGACTTAGGTTCCTAAACTAACAATGAATTGGTAGGTCATTCTGGCCCAAGGGAGCTGACTATTACAGTTTTAGGAACTTTTCAGTTATTTGTTAAACACCACCATGATTAACAATTAAATTATAGAAACTTACAACTAAATTTATTATATTAAAATTAAGTTAATAAATTCTCTGCTGCTGCAGCTGCTAAGTTGCTTCAGTCATGTCCGACTCTGCGACCCCATAGACGACAGCCCACCAGGCTCCCCCGTCCCTGGGATTCTCCAGGCAAGAACACTGGAGTGGGTTGCCATTAAATGTATTAAAAGAAAGGCCATAAATATACAAAATTAATCATTTTCTAATTATTTTGCTACATTTACTGCTGTCTATTCTCTTGTGGTGATTTATATCTTTTGTATCTGAACTGGAGGAAATGGGCCATATGTTTCGGTATGTCGCTGCCCTTTGCTTGCCAACTGCATGTTCAGTTGACACCACGTTATTTACACTATGGAAACTGCCAAAAGCTACCAATCAGGGATTGATTTATTGTTTTGTTAATTGTTTAGATTTAAGAAAGTGATGAAAATGTTCATAATAAATGATGAAAGTGAGAAAATGTTAATAATGCAGATAAAATTCAAAAGTTTGTCCTATTTGTAGCTATCAACTTATGAATAAAACAAAAACAAAAGCCAACAAACAGAAGCTCTTCAGGAATTCTTCTTCTGGTATTAGCAAGTTCAGAAGTAATCATAACACTGACAAACCAGTGAAGTTCTAACAGTTGTCATTATTGATCTACCTTTGTTCTACTTGTTAACTTAAATGAAAATGAAACCGACATTCATGTCAGAGCTATATGCTCTTTCATCAGTTACAACCACAGGCTGGCTAAGGATATAGGAATTCAGCAAAAAGTCAATAAAAGCAGTCGGTGAGAATCCTTTGGTTATATGAAATTTACAACAAGGAGTATTGTGCATTTCATTATGTGAAAATTGGGTGACATATATCCTTCATATCAAAAAAATGCATAAAAAATGTGTGTACATAAATATATATATATATATATATATATTTTTTTTTTTTTACCAGCATACCACTAGGTATATGGGAAGTTACTCACCAGGAAAAAAAGAAGAAATTATATGTCCTAATACATTGGTCACCTGATGTGAACTGCCAACTCATTGGAAAAGACCCTGATGCTAGAAAAGATTGAAGGCAGAAGAAGAGGGCGATGGAGGATAAGATAGTTGAATGGCATTACCGATGCAATGGACATGAACTTGGGCAGACTTTGGGAAATGGTGTGGGACAGGGAAGCCTTGTGCGCAGCAGTCCATGGGGTTGCAGAGTCATATACTACTTGATGACTAAACAACAATAACAACAACAATTAGTACTTAAAAAGGAGGAGGGGATGAAAGGAAGGGAGCGAAACAGGAAGAGAAGGCAGACTTACGACATAAATGAAAATGGTGAATACAATTAATTCTTACATTATGCAACTCTTTAAAGTTTTTAATACATTTTCACACAAACTTTCTTGATTTAAAATCTGTCCTCAGTCAACCTCTACCCCTCTCCATACAAATATCCTTCCCAGCGGAGGGCACTCAGCCCAACTGTGGCTCAGGTTTCTGCTCTATCTTCCTTCTCTATTCGTCTTCTCTTATCACCAACCCAGACACTATCTCTTGAGCTAATAAGGTAAAAAGAGGGAGGAATTTGCTGAGTTGTCAGCTTCCACTGCTGCTTTCTCCTCTCCTATCACCCATTTGCCTGATACCTCTCAGAGCTCTCACTTTCTCCTCAGCCACTTCTGATCTTCTCAAAATCAAAATATTTAGAAATATAACCATAAATGGCAGCATCTTCAGTCTAGAATCATGCATACATCTCTTTCCAGAATTCCTATTCTTCATGTCCCACCACACTACCAAGACTGCCCACCAATTTTCTTCCCCTTCCCTCAGCCTACCTCATGCCAGGTTCTAGACCATTCCAGAATCTATTTGTCACTACAGGTCCTAGTTCAGTTCAGTTCAGTCACTCAGTCGTGTCCAACTCTTTGCAACCCCATGAATTGCAGCACGCCAGGCCTCCCTGTCCATCACCAACTCCCAGAGTTCACTCAAACTCATGTCCATAGAGTCGGTGATGCCATCCAGCCATCTCATCCTCTGTTGTCCCCTTCTCCTCCTGCCCCCAATCCCTCCCAGCATCAGAGTCTTTTCCAATGGGTCAACTCTTCGCATGAGGTGGCCAAAGTACTGGAGTTTCAGCTTCAGCATCAGTCCTTCCAATGAACACCCAGGACTGATCTCCTTTAGGATGGACTGGTTGGATCTCCTTGCAGTCCAAGGGACTCTCAAGAGTCTTCTCCAGCACCACAGTTCAAAAGCATCAATTCTTCAGCACTCAGCTTTCTTCACAGTCCAACTCTCACATCCATACATGACCACTGGAAAAACCATAGCCTTGATTAGACATACCTTTGTTGGCAAAGTAATATCTCTGCTTTTCAATATGCTATCTAGGTTGGTCAGAAAAGGCAGAGGAACCAGAGATCAAATTGCCAACATCCGCTGGATCATGGAAAAAGCAAGAGAGTTCCAGAAAAACATCTATTTCTGCTTTATTGACTATGCCAAAGCCTTTGACTGTGTGGATCACAATCAACTGTGGAAAATTCTGAAAGAGATGGGAATACCGGACCACCTGACCTGCCTCTTGAGAAACCTATATGCAGGTCAGGAAGCAACAGTTAGAATTGGACATGGAACAACAGACTGGTTCCAAATAGGAAAAGGAGTCCGTCAAGGCTGTACATTGTCACCCTGCTTATTTAACTTATATGCAGAGTACATCATGAGAAACGCTGGGCTGGAAGAAACACAAGCTGGAATCAAGATAGCCGGGAGAAATATCAATAACCTCAGATATGCAGATGACACCACCCTTATGGCAGAAAGTGAAGAGGAACTCAAAAGCCTCTTGATGAAAGTGAAAGTGGAGACTGAAAAAGTTGGCTTAAAGCTCAACATTCAGAAAACGAAGATCATGGCATCAAGTCCCATCACTTCATGGGAAATAGATGGGGAAACAGTGGAAACAGTGTCAGACTTTATTTTTCTGGGCTCCAAAATCACTGCAGATGGTGATTGCAGCCATGAAATTAAAAGACACTTACTCCTTGGAAGGAAAGTTATGACCAACCTATACAGCTCCTAGTACTTCTGCCTAATTCACAGACAGATTCAACATAAAGAGAAAATAACAGGAAAATATTAGATCTAGACTTATGTATTCAGATTCTGCGCCAATCCAAATCATAACAGTGACCAGGTAAAGTTACTTTTTTCCCCAGTTTATTCTCTCTGCATGATCTCCTGCTTTCTGGTTGACCATGTTCTTCACAAAAACAACTTCCAGACTGTTGGAAGGCAGAGATCACATCTGTCTTGTTCTCTTCCATCGCCTCATTGTTCAGTACAAAGGGGAGAGTCAGTAAAGATTTACAGATAGATGGTTAACAATCAGCCAACCATTTTCCTGATCTGATTTTGTGAAGCCTCCTCCAGCAAATCTTACTCCTCATGGCTTCTATTGTTTCAGATTCTACGAGATGAGAGGTTAGCCAGACAAGTCATCTAGACTAAAGCCATAATGAGACTGCGCCCAGAATATACCTTCATTTAACCCAAAGGAAACAACACTTCAGTTCCTGCCCTTTAATGGTACCTGACACTTAAAACTTTATATTTGTAGGTGACTATGTCTCATTTTCCACACATCTCTGGAAGCAAAGGGATTCACTGATAATTGTTTTCTTATCTTCTATATTCCACTTATTTTGTACTTAGTGCATTTTATCAAGTGAGTAAATTACATATATTCATATATATCTATACATATATATATACACACACCTATATATATGATATCATATATATATATATCATAGAAAGATTAAAATGAGAAATTAATAGAGGAGAAAACAGCATTTTTAAGAGAGCCACCTACTGACTATCCCCACAGTTAAGACTAGCCCTACCCACACTGGCCCTCCCAGGCAGGGAGGGCAGAAGGCGCAAAGAAAGGGTGCTGACTCAGAGAATCTCCCAAATATCCAGACTGTAAAATATAAGCATGATCAGCATCCTCTCTGCTTATTTAACCCTGAACATGCTGTAGGGATTTCACTGGTATCTGAAAAAAAAAAAAAAAAAAAAAACTACACTAGAGTATATTTCCCACAATGGAATATCATGATTTAAATTTTTTCTTTTTAAATCTAAAGGAAAGTTTATATCAGACTTCAGCTGACTAATAGACTTTGCCTTTCTCCCCAGTTTGAGCACACTTGGTAAGCAAAACACTTGGCTTGAGCAACTGAGGTCACAAAATTCAAAGTTATTAATGCTACTGAATCAATCCAAGTATTTAAGTCATATACACAGAGAACTAACTGGACTTTTAAGACACAAAACCTAAGCATGAAATAAAAACAACTAGCGTTTCCTTTACATTCTTCTCACTGAAGGCCAGAGTATCTACTTAAAGTGCTGACAATCCCTTTCATGTAAAGCATATTTGTCCACTTTCATAGGAAATCTCCTTCTGTGTTTAACCACAGCATCTACATCTGTTTACAATTAGATGCCCATGCTGACTACACATTCATATTTTCTATATGACAAAAATAAAGGCATCTTTTACACAAAATGTCAAATGTGTTATCATCAGTGTTATAACAATAATCCCATGGAAAAGAGAACAGCTGTGACACTATAATTTATGGTCCTTGCCTGGGACAGAAATATAAGATTCTTGATTTTTCATTTCCTGTATAATTACTGCCAACCCTCCTTAATCATATTATAACAGATCCTTAAATATAATGTGAGTAAAGACCTCTGGTCCTGAAAACAAATGAAATGATGGTGAGGGTGGCATAGAGATGCAGTTATTAAAAACTGGTTAAACCAGGATCCTCCTAGCGTTTCACATTGGCTAAGGAAGCAATCAAAGGCTGTTGCTGACAGACACAGATTGTATGATAAAACGCAGTAAGAGGCATTGGAATAAACTTTGCTGTAAGTCTTTCTGGATCAGTCTGTGCTTACAAATTAAAAATCCATGACTGATTCTTTTCATGGCCTCTCCTCTCTTTGCTTAGTCATAAGTCTTTCCAGGATACAGACTGCATATGGGTGGCTGCCTAGGTGTGGCAGGATCTTAAGTTTTAGCTTGCATTGTTAGGCCAGTTTTTGTCTTGAGGTTCTGTTTGCTTTGAGGGGGTTTTTGTCTGCTTTCATGACTGCTTTTTCTTTTGTTTCGTTTTACTGGTATTATATAGCAGGAGATGTTGTCTGTTTCTTTTGTGCAATTTTTGCCCTAGGAAAACCAACAGAATAAAGATTATATAAATAACCAATGGGAGACTTCCTTGATCAAAATCTGTTCTTTAGATGAATGTTTATTGTTACTATCATGTCCTAAATCCACCTGCTTGAGTAAAGAAAACATTTAAAATAATCAGCTTGAGATATGTTCACAGGATGTGACGTTTGTATTTTTTATGCGTCTATTTCTCTAAACGTCACAGCTCACACACAAAGGATTAGAAAATAAAATAAGGATTTTCAACACAATGCAACCAATAAAAGTGCAGAGGCCGACTGCTGGCATGTTCAGCTAAAAATTATTGAACTCACTCTCAGCTGAGGTTCCCTTTATGAATACTGCTGACAGTTTCATGAATCACATGTGCAACCAGCCTCCTGCCGCCGTGATGCTTTAGGTGTGGCATCCCACAGTGGCCACCCCACAAACTACTATCTGAGCCACGCAGCAGAAAGATGGTTTAGGACACCAAGCCTCTAGAGCATTTGTCTTTGGGGAGTTTTCCCAATAAGTTTTTCTAAATTCATAATATCCATGGTCAAATTAGGACACCCTTCTCAAACTCAGAGAACATCTGGGAGATTTGCCAAATCAAATCCTATCATCATCCAAATTATAAAGTTGGAGGGATATTAGAAATCATCTAGTCCAAGCCCTTCCTTTACGGATGAGATAAGCAGGGCTTGGGCAAGTAAAGTGTCTTGCTGCTTATCACATGAATGGGGCAAAAGCAGACAAGACTCCAGTTGAGCAAAGGTTCCGTTGTAAAGAATAACTTTAAAAAAAAAATTCTTGACCTTAGTTCAAATCTAATGAGAGAAAAAGAAAACATAAACCAATAAAAATGTAAATCATGACTGACTATTTAAAAAATACTTCAGGATACAACAGATTTTCACAAAGCAGTACACAAGAAATTTCCAAGTGAACTATGTAAAGACTTTTATGAAATACATAATGTATTATTTTGGTAGTAAATATATAAAGTATATTATAAGACTTAAAATGTCAAATAATTTTTATGGATAAAGAAAGGGTAGTTGCTCAGTTGTGTCTAATTCTTTGCAACCCTATGGACTGTAGCTCACCAGGCTCTTCCGTCCACGGGATTCTCCAGGCCAGAGTGCTGGAGTGGGGTGCCATTTCCTTCTCCAGGGGGTCGAACCTGGGTCTCCTGCATCACAGGCAGATGCTTTACCCTCTGAGCCACCAGGGATACAGGTTTGACAAAAATGTTGACAGACTTTTGCTAAAGGCAATTAAACCCAATGACTTGTGCTTTAAAGACACCACAGAAATCAGGCCTGAGGGGATTGTGTCCCCAGGCAAGCCTTTGAAAAGAAGGTCTCTGAGAAACTCCAGTCAGTTCAGCAAGTGGCATAATAATATGGTGAATTATAAACTTACGGTGAATAATAAACTTATTTATCTAGTCCTTCTTTATGTTTAATTTTTGGACTTTGAAAAACAGACATGACCAAGATCAGAGAGTGGTTTGAAATATTTTATTTCTTCAATGCCAACATGCTTAATTATTTCTCCTAATTGGAACTCAAATTCAGGCAGTTATTTGAAGATTATTCATCATCTAAATTATCTATACTTTTTTTTCTCAGAAGTTCAGACCATTTTCAAGACATCTGCATTATTTCTCTAAATTAGGTGGAAGAGATAGGATCACCCATAGTATACTAAAGACATGTGGGCAATGAAGTCATAGGTTGCAGATGGGTTAAGTGAAATTAATAGAAGAGAAATTTCCTGACCTGTGCTCCTTTGAAGACTGAAATAGGAAAAACATCACTGAAGATATATTCCTGTCATCCCATCTAAAACAATTCTGGTGCTCATACCAACTAGGGAATTCACCCTAAGATCATTATGATATTGGCTATTAGGCTTTAGAGGCAAGTTTGAACAGTAACATGTCAATATTAGGTCACACTGTGGCCCTGATTACAATGAATGCCTTCTTGGGGCATCAGTGAGCAACTCCAAAAGCTAGAAAGACAACCTTGAGACTGTGTAAGCATTATGCTAGTAATCAGTAAGTGGAGGCTAGAGCTTAATTCTGGAAGGCTCCTATGACCAATATGATACAAAATATATTTAATAATATTTAACTTTCCCTGCACATTAAATATCAAGACTCCTCTTCAGGTTGGTAAGTTGCAGCTGCTTTCAGCCACTTCCATGTCCCTTTACACATCCCTCAGTGAGTCCCCTCCCACTGGACCCTCTGTACCTAAAGATATAGTGCCTGGCACACAAAGACACAGCTGCAGCTCCAGGGCCCAGGTTGTCACACATTTTGAATACTATCCCTGAGGAGAAGCAAGTTTCAGAAGCCATATAGAGACCAAAGGGGAGCTAGGACTAGAAGATAAAAATCTTAAGAGGGTCTCATCTAGCTGGGAGGCAAGGTAAGTGAGAAGAGTCGAGGAGAAAAGGCTTAGCCTGGGACTGTGTGGCACATACGGGGCATCTATGAAGGAAGTGGGAACGTAGGAGGGTGGAACGGGTCTCTGGTGACTATGGGAGGTGACTCTGCAGGCACAGAGCAAGAACCACTTACACTTCTTTCTATACACACCTCTCCTAGTAAGTAAAAGGAAAAAAATAATGCCAACTTAAGAGTTTCTATGAAAATGCATATTTAAAAAGGTCTAACAAATACACAAAGAGGAAAATCGGTCTTATTTTTAAAAACTTACACTCTTAACTCGGTCAATCATCGTATCTCCCAGTATTTCCTTTCAGGATAAATTTGTTAAAAAGGTATGGAAACAACCAAATGTACTTCTTATTTAGAAATGGAAAGCCAAGCCAGGTATGATGGGAGGGGGCCAGCCAAGGCTCTTGGAAACAGGCCACCAATCCTTTCCTACTAGTCCCTTTCATTCTTTCTTCCTATGATGCTGCTGCTGCTGCTGCTGTTGCTACTAAGTTGCTTCAGTCGTGTCCAACTCTGTGCGACCCCATAGACGACAGCCCATCAGGCTCCACCGTCCCTGGGATTCTCCAGGCAAGAACACTGGAGCAGGTTGCCATTTCCTTCTCCAATGCATGAAAGTAAAAAGTGAAAGTGAAGTCACTCAGTCGTGTCCGACTCTTAGTGACCCCATGGACTGCAGCCTACCAGGCTCCTCCGTCCATGGGATTTTCCAGGCAAGAGTACTGGAGTGGGGTGCCATTGCCTTCTCTGCTTTCTTCCTATAAAGAACCACAAATCAGTCTCTTCTGTCACCAGCGGGTACAGGGAGCAAGCATGTTGTAAGACTTTTTTAGATACAGTGCTGGTTCTGGTCCATAATCCTTTATCCACAATACCAAAGATTTTAAAGAAAGAAAGAAAAAAAAAGATTTCTTAACCCATTTGGCAGCAAAATCTGATTTATGGAAAGAGGAGACCAATCTTCCATGCAGACGAATTCCGAACAATTTACAGATACTCCCCACTCTAGCAGGAGGGCCTTAATTCCTTGAAGTATGGGTTATGCAGAGTGACTTCCAACAAGTACAGAATGAAAAGGCAAGAAAAAACAGGAGAGCAACTTTTCAGTGGGAAAACTTGACAAAACACTCCCACAACCAGGTGATAAGGTTGTGACTTATCAACATCAACAGTGATCATTCATGCTGATAGTACGTACCCTACAAATGTGACGAGATTGGCATTTTTGTGGTCTTCCTGCCCAAAACCCATAAGTGAAAGTGAAGTCGCTTAGTCGTGTCTGACGCTTTGTGACCCCATGGACTGTAGCCTATCAGGCTCCTCGGTCCATGGGATTCTCCAAGCAAGAATACTGGAGTGGGGTGACGTTTCCTTCTCCAGGGGATCTTTCTGACCCAGGGATCAAACCCGGGTCTCCCGCATTGTAGGCAGACGCTTTACCCTCTGAGCTACCAGGGAAGCCCATAACCCCAGTCTAATCGTCAGAAAACTGTCAGACAAGTCTCAGTTGAAGGACATTCTAGAAAATATCTGACCAGTACTCCTCAAACTGCCAAGGTGATGAAAAACAAGAAAAGTTTAAGAAACTATCATCACCAATAGGAGTTTATGGAATCATAACAACTAGAAACGTAATGGAGTGTCTTGGATGGAATCCAGGAAGAAAAAAGGAAATCACATAAAAGTAAAGGACATTTGAATAAAGTATAGACTTTAGCTCATAATAATATATCAGTACTGGTTCATTAGTTGTGACAAATATACCACAGGAAAGCAAGATGCTAACCATATGGAAAACTGGACACCAGAATATGGGAACTCTCTGTATCATCTTCACAATCTTTCTATAAATATGAAACTGTTCTAAATTTTTTAAAGTTATTTTTAAAACAAACCAGCCTGAATTGACAAGAGGCCATGTGTAGTCTTTATTTACCACACATTCACTCAATAGGTTTCACGATAAAAATACTAATGTATTTGATAACATGGCCCTGTCTCAAATACTCTAAGCATGATGCAATATATAATTTATGTACATAGTTCTAAAATCCAAAAATTTCTGAATTCTGAAAATATCTGGCCCCAAAGGTTTTAGATAAGAGACCATATGTACCTGAAATACTGTTGGTGCTAATAATGCAATTAGCAGTGCATATCAGTTGTAACACGCACTGTAATACGCAAAATGTCTGTGATTTAGCAGACATACTGAGTTTAGCCTGAAACTCTCGCCATGATTGGTAGCAGTGATAAGAACTTATCGTTTACAATGTTCCATACAATTATGTTTATATAATAATCTGACTGGATCCCTAATATCTGTAAGATAGGAATTCTTATGCACATTTTCAAAGGAGAAGAATGAGTTTCAGGAAGGTCAAGTTGCTTGCAAGCAATATGACCGAGACTCAGATACAAAGGCCCCACCCCTGACACCCTCAGGACTCAATACAGAGGACACGTGGAAGTCCACAGCCCACCGCCCCATCCTCCTCTTCCTCACCCCACACCCGCCCTGGTCAGGCCCCACCCTCCAAAGGGTGGATAGCCCAGCCAGCCTGTCCCAGGCCCCTACAGTCCTTGGAAGTGTGTTCCCAGTTGCCTGGCCAGGGAATTCAAGTCCTGAAAGCACACCAACAGAGGGTTCAGGTAGGCATGTGTACTCAGCCCTTTGGACTTCTCTCCCTGTGAGAAGGTCTGCAACTCTCACAGGGTCAGAGAGGACCCTCCAAAGAGGGAAGCTAGAGCAGGGTCCCAGACTCCAGACCTACGGGTTGGAAAGCCGATGTTGAATTGCGTGTTTGCTTGATTCAAATGCTCATGCGCTTGCTCCTACTGTGTGTTGCCAAGAGAAAAGTACACCCAAGGACTGCAATATCAACTTGAAAACTGGTGTTTGAAATACATTGTATTGTAAATTAAAGAGTATCAACACATCTTAGGGTCCAATATTCTTGTATAGTAGTGACAAGACAGACTAGTCACGAAGCACTCTAATTCAAAAAGAATTCTAATTGAAATTCTTAGATCCCTAAATCCATCAACTTCAATTTTTAAATGTATCTGTTGAGAACTTTCTGAGAACCAGGCTGCCTGTTTGGAGAGTGACTCCTCTCTAAGGCACAGCTTCTCATGGGACAGATTCCTTCTCCGCACCACGGGGAAAAGAGGACAGACATAGCACAAACTCTCGCCTCCAAAATTCAGAAGTGTTTTCTCTATTTACAAAATATTCTTGTAAAATGAACATAACTGGTTTTGCACTCTGAATGCACTTGCTAGTTTCTCTGTTGAGAACGTGTTATCAGGAAAGTGGACAGACAAAAGCTAGTGACATGGAAGGCTCTGGTCATTGAGATTGTACTGTCTTTTCTTGTATTCACAGGGAAGCACATTTCACCTCTTTCTTCACCTCCTTGAGTTGGCTCTGTACCTGTGTCCACCAGATGTGTTGAGAATGGCCATTCTATCTCCCAACCAAGGCGTTCCTTGGAAGCCGTGGCTGTGCGTCCTTGTCTCCCCAGCCTCCACAGGCCTTGGTGCTCTGCTCCCTGCCCTGAAATGCTCTGTCTCCGAGTGGAGACTGAGGGCCAACTGGAACCCCAGCAAGGCTAGGGAAGTGCCCCCTACACCCGCACTGTCTGAGGTCTGCCCGGGATCTGAGCTTTAAGTGGAAGAGTCCACGTTCAGACAGAAACTCTCCCCAGGCCTTGGCCAGGCCACTAGTTCAGCTTTATGCTCTTTTTATTCCCTAAGTGAACAAACTTACGCCAGAGAAGGCGAGTCACTTTCTAAGCATTGTGTCAATGCGAGGAGTTGTATCTGACCCCATCGACAGAGATGCTCATATCTCACCTCTGTTATTTTGGATGGCACGCTTACAACAAGTAGTCTTTTCTGAATCTCACACGTAAACAGAGCCAGAGGACATGTTCAGAGGTTTTCCCTCCCTCCTGGGGCTGCCAAGGAGCTCCGTGTCTCTTTACCCTGTGCCCCTACATGCCATGAAAGGTCACCAGTGCCCTAGGAGAGGCTGTTTACGATGGCAGTTCTCCGAAAAGGGGAGAACCTCATCTGGGGCCGTCAGGAGCTGGAGGGCAGAGGGCAAGAGCTTCTCTGCTCTTCACAGCTTTTCGATCTCAACCTTTTATCGTAATTTGTTTTTCGTTTTGTTTTCAGTGTTGAGCAGTTAAGCTTTAAACCCCCGAGAAGGAGCTATTTATCCTGTTTGTAGTCACAGCATTCAGCTCAGTGCCCTGTGCAAAGAATGAACGGAGCCTTGGTTGACGCCACTCGAATGTTTGCTGGATGCCGGTCATATGAGTCCACGTGAACGTTAACCAATGTTGTTCCTCAGTCTGGACCTACAGGCACCTCCTTCCCCCGGCTCACGCCAAACACAGCACAGCTGACTTGTGCTCATTCACTACCATTTCCTGAGAGGTCACCCGTGTCGAGCTGTCTACATGGGCACCAGACCACCTCCCTATCCCCCTCCCCACTATCTTTTAAGAACAGAGTTTTGTAACTATGTCTTATTCACTCACAGCATTACCCAGTTGTTAATGGAACCAGGATCAGTATGGTGCGAGCTGAAAGCCATTTACCCTCTCCTCCTCCTGCTACATCACATCTGCCCCCTCCACATGTCCTTCCCTGTGGTTTAGGCGGACATTTCCCACTGGTCCCGTAGCCATTCTAGTCACTTTATGATCGTAAACAAGCAGTCCCTTTTCCGGAGTCATTTTAATGGCAAAACCCCAAACCTAAGTTAACAGGCCATTTCTCCTCTCTGCCAGCTCAGACTGCTTCAGGCTTGGAGGATTGTTCAGTGGGGCAAACTTCTCCTCACACTCCCTCCTCTCACCTCACTGTGTGGATTCAGGCCCTTCAGGTTGGGGCAGGGGGTAGAATAGAGTAGGGGAAATAGATCACACTTGTCAGGTATGGCTGTAATCTGGGGTTGGTCCCTCTGAACTTGGCAGGCAACCAAGCTTCTCAAGCCCATTCTTCGTGGGGTTTCAGCCTCTCCCATCAGGCCAAATGTCTCATCTGCAGCAGCTTTGCTAGGCAAAGCCCTTTGCGGTTGGTCCATTAGAAATTTCCCCTTCATTCCCACTCAGCTGCCCCAGTCTAGTTGGTTGGTTTAGTCACTAAGTCATGTTCACCTCTTGCGACCCCATGGACTGTAGCCCACCAGGCTCCTCTGTCCATGGGATTTTCCAGGCAAGAATACTAGAATGGATTGCCATTTCCTTCTCCAGGCAATCTTCCCAACCCAGGAATCAAAGCCAGGTCTCCTGCATTGCAGGCAGATTCTTTACTGACTGAGCTATGAGGGAAGCCCCAGTCTAGAGACCCATCTCTTTTTTTTTTTTCTAAAGTCACCTAGCCCCTCCCTATGGTCCTCTTTGTTGAGTTACTTTCAAGGTGACTCAATCTGTTCCTCCTTCAGAGTCTGTTCTTGCCCAGTCAACTGCCAAAGTGCTGGCATTCCCAACACAGCCACGTCTTCTCTGCTGTGACCCTCATCACCAGGTCCCATCCTCCTCCACTTTGGCCTCTGCCTTGAGATGCCATAGATGTTAGATATCAAGTTCCCAAAGTCCAGGGAACACAGGACAGTACTCTCTGTCAGTGATCCCTAGACTCTTTCTTCCAAAGAGGTCTGAATGAGGGGACACGCAGCCCTTCCCAGAGGTGAGGAAAGTCACCATTGTGCACAGGGATAGCTCTCCTCAAAGGCACTCTCCCTACCAGCACTGGAACCTCCAAGGACACTAAGTCTTCTCATCAATGCCCTGGAGGTAATGGGTCAGGCTGGCAGAACCAGTTCTGAGGTACCCTTTCTGTAAATCCTGCAGAGGTAGTCTGCCATCTCAGATGGGAAAGCCAAGGAACTCGACACCTATTGCTTTGTTCTTTGGTGCCTCAGTCGAAACTGAGACGGAAACATCCTGTTCCTCTTGTTTGTGCTCAGTCTCTGCATTAAGCTGCAAACTCCAGAGGGGCAGGGACATCAGCTGATCTATTCACCACCGTGTGCACAGAACCTAGCAGAATGTCCCACATCGGTTTCAAGAGGTTGTTTAATACATATTTTTTTTTTAAAGATAATGAACATATAATACAATGAAGATGGTGATGGCACAGGCACCATTTTACTGAAGAAGGAAAACAACGAAGAGGGGATTTCTATATTACTCAATAAAATATCTGATCTTGAAGTAAGATTGAAGTAAGATCTTGAAGTAAAAGGAAGTGATTCCTTCCTTTTAAAGAACCTCTGGAAAGACCTAAGTCTAAATATTAGAACCATGGTTTTCATTTTAAGCCAAAAAAAAATGCCTGGGGCACAGACAGCAAATGCTTACACAAGAGTTAACAGATTGGATGCTGGCTGATGATGCTAATATCAATTCTTTGTCTAGACATGCAATGGCAGTTCTGCTGACACATCCTCTCAGAAGCTTTTTTTGCAGGATGTGAAACTGGCCTCTGGGTGAATTGATATTCAGAAATAAGCCTGGACCTCTGCAGAGAATACTCTTCAAAGGGACTCCAACCCCTATGTTCCACCCCTGATGAGGGTCACCAAGCTCCCTTCCCCAGGGGCAGATGGAGAAGTAGGGAGGTACCACTGTATTGCAATGAGGTTGACACCATATTCTTCTTCTCACTTGGCACAAGGATGGAAGAAGAGGAAAAAGTTGAAAAAGCAAATTCCCTGAGGCTCTTTCCACGCCAAACCAACCAAGCATATGGGGGTGAGGGTGAATACCAGAGCTGCTACCAAATAACCTGGCAAACGCTCTCCCCATGCCAAGATTTCTTCTGTCCATTAGTTAGTTACCATGGGTAGCAGGAGGTGGTTTAGATTTTAGCCTCCAACTCTGGGAAAAATGGAAAGCAGGGCTGTGAAGAGAGCCTGGCCTTACAAGTCTGTGCCTGCTCTGTACACTCAGCCTCCGTAGACCCAAGCTTCACTCCCCAATTCCCTTCTGTGCTCTTCACCAGAGTTGATGACAGAGAGAAGATTCCAGAGGCCAAGCCAGAGCCAAGGAAACTCTCTCTCATACCAATTGCACTTAAAAATAAATCTTAAAAAGAAGGGGATTTTTGCCTGGATTAAGATTCACCTAAGAAGGATACTTCCTAACACAAACATAACAGCTTTGAACATCAGCAATAGAAATTTAGACTTTAGGGAACATCTACCCTGATGCCTCACATTTTACAAGTGAAGACACTGAGGTTCTTGGGGAGTCACGTGACATGGCCAAGGTCACACAGCTCTCACTGGAATATGCTTCTTCCAGCTGTAGCGCCTCACTCTTTCCACCACATTAAGCAGTCTTCTGTCTGTGCTCAAGTCTTTCTCTGCCCACTGCGGTAGACAAATATAGCCACGCTTCTGAGATGAATCACATAACTTTATTTAAATAGTCTCCAATTTTTCTAATTGCATATCATCTTATTGTTCTAGAAAACATTAAAATGAGAGTGTCCTTGCCTCCAGATATTTAACATCAAAGTTACACAATGTGCTTCGCCCTGAGCACATGAACTGAAGTTTAATACTAAATCTGCCCCTGACTCACCAGGATACTTGGGCTAGTCATGAAATTGTCTCAGTTTCTTCATCTGTTCAGTGAGAAGAGTTATACTGATCTGTCACTTATTAATTTAAAGAGGCTCTCCATCTGGTAGCTACTAAACAATTGCGGGGGGGCGGGGGGGGGGTGGAATTCTATAACGATTCTAAGTATCAACTATATATAGAGACCATATAACTAAAGCATCAAAGGACATAACTCAGATGCTTTCTAACAATTGTGACATACATTATTTTAGTTTACCAAACAAAGACAGGTGACTACCAGTCAAGCATGTTCCTACAGAAATCATCTCATCATCATACTGTTTGAACATACCAGAGGTGTTAATTAAGCCTGCAGAATTCAAGAGGCAAAACTGAAATGGAAATTTGCCTCAAAGCTACTGAGACTGGTTGTATAGCACATTACTAAACAAGCTTATCTGCCAATTAAAATCTTCCCACCAGCAGAGGAAAATAGGAACTGCTTTCCCGTGACCAAATAATCTCTGTGTGGCTGGAGTCCTGATCACCAATATCACTTTTTGTGGAGGTGCTGTAAAAAAAAAGAAAAGGTAGGCAACGGCAGTAAAAGGGAAGCTGATGAAGAAACTAAACCCAATCTGTGCTTTGTTTCTCACTGACAACACTCGGTACCAAATTATCTTATACTTGGCTAACAGTGGGATTTGTATGGATAGGACAAAAATAGATTTCATTTCTTTGTTTTCAAAAATGCCCACAAGATGGTTTTAAAGTCCTGCTAATGCCCTGTTGCCAATCAGCACAAGCTGTCCAGGCTTCAGCGGCATAAAGTAATCACCTGATAATTACCTCAAGAATCATGTGCTTGGGGAAATCAGTGAAGAAAAAGAGATAGCATTCACTACTCTTTAACAGAACAACTAAAATGGCCTGGAACAAAGGCTTACCAAGTTACTGGTAATACTAGAGTTGTTACAACAGATTTTTCTTTTGAGATAAGGATGTCACTAGGCTTCCTGTTTATTTCCATACAGAAAATTAGGAATAAAACCAGAAATTACCCATAGATGAGAACAAGTATCTTAAAGTCCTGATAATAATTTTTAAATGATTGTAAGCAGAGGTGTATGTATGGTTCTGAAGGCCTGTGGGAGTCTTTCCACTTCCAGACCTGCCTAATCACAGGATAGGGGACATTAAAGTTAGTTGAGTGTTTTAGCAGAGATGGTCAGGGTTTGCTAATTACCCATGTGCTCCCAACATCTCTCAGCTTCTTTTGCATTTAGGTAGAGGTCATGTCACTAGCTCTGGCCAGTCACCTCTGGGAAAAGGTAACTTGCATCACTTCCAGGCTGAGGCATTTCAGAGCCGATGTGCCTTGTTCATCTCTCTTTCCTTTTCCCCTCCTGAGCAATACTGAGGGCTGCCTGTCCCAGATGCTGTAGGGACATACAGGGGAAAGTTACTGACTCACACTGGACTTAACATGAGTAAGAATACACCTTTGTTGTGTTAAGCTAATGAGATTTCAGGGGTTGATGGCACAGCCCTAGAATCAATGACCAAGACAAACATAAAGGCCCCATGTTAACATGTTCATGGTGGCCTGCAACTTACACTTATACTCCTGGCTTTTAAAGATACTGCTAGAGGAAAAGAATATATTTCCTTCTTTTCTCTTTTTAAATTTTCTTTTTCTGGCCCTCCAGGTGTCTAAGGTAGTGGTTCTCAAAGCATGCTTCCTAAGACCAGTAGCATCAGCATTCATTCGACGGTTAGTTAAAAATGCAAATTCCCAGACTCCACCCCAGGCTGCTTAATCAGAAACTCTAGGGGTGGAGTCCAGCAGTATGTGTTTTCACATGCCCTTCTAGAAATTCTGAACACTCAAGTTTGAGAATGAATGATCTAAAGTAAACTTTTTAAAATCCAACTGAATGTGATCATGAGCAGCTAATTTCCCCCTTTTTATCACATGCATTCAGGAGATACCTAGTCTTTTTTATACTCCTCTCTTTTTTTCAAACACTAGCTTTCATATTGGTTAGTTACACATAGATATACTATGGTTGATTAAAGTTAACTGCTATTTCTTTGGAGAAGGCAATGGCACCCCACTCCAGTACTCTTGCCTGGAAAACCCCATGGATGGAGGAGCCTGGTGGGCTGTAGTCCATGGGGTCGTGAAGAGTTGGGCACGACTGAGCGACTTCACTTTCACTTTTCACTTTCATGCATTGGAGAAGGAAATGGCAACCTGCTCCAGTGTTCTTGCCTGGAGAATCCCAGGGACGGGGGAGCCTGGTGGGCTGCCGTCTGTGGGGTCGCACAGAGTCAGACACGACTGAAGTGACTTAGCAGCTATTTCTTTGTCATTTCCCTGCCCTCACCATGAGAAGTGAAGTCTAATTCTTCACCCCTTTGAATATAAGTTGGGCCTGTGATTGCTTTGACCTGTAGCATATAGCGGAAGGGAAGCTATTTCACTTCAGGGCTAGCCTTTAAGAGGACTGGCAGCCTCCACCTTCTGCCTCTTGAAATCCAACCACCATGCTACACAGAGGCCTAAACAGTCATAAGGAGACGCTCAGGAAGTCTTGAGGAAAATCAAGACCCTCAGCTGACAGTTCTAGCTGAGCTACCAGCTGATGGACAGCATCTCTATTATCTAAGTATGACATCTTGGGTGCTCTGATCCAAGGTAGCTGCAGCCCCAGGTGACTTCATATGAAGCAGAAGAACCATGCAACTGAACCCTGTCAGTCCACAGAATTAGGAGATTAGTGGCCGTTGTTTTAAGCCACCAAGTTTTGGGGAAGCAGAGAGTTATGAAGCAATAAAGAATTAAAGCATTCTTTGGCTCAAAGAAACTGACTCCTATGGTTTCTTATAATGGCCTTTTCCTATTATTTCCCTCTTCTTCAGCTTAGGTACAACAATAACCTTAAGTAGTTTCTCCATCCTCAAACTTGGAAGCTTGTAATAATTTCTCTACTAACTACCTCACAAATTTCAAACAGAAATCTAAGCATTTTGACTCCTATATCCATAACTGTTAGGAGAAAGAACTAAAAAACTGGAAGCAGAAAGTTTATAGCTTCAATAAAGGCTTTCAATAAAGTGTAATGGATGATTCAGATTTTGTAACTTATGTAAAAATTTTCTTTCAACATCCACACTCAAATTTAGTAACCAATAAGATTAGAACCTTGGAGAAGGAAATGGCAACCCACTCCAGTATTGTTGCCTGGAGAATCCCTTGGACAGAGGAACCTGGTGGGCTGCTGTCCATGGGGTCGCACAGAGTCGGACACAACTGAAACAACTTAGGATGCATGCATGCATTGGAGAAGGAAATGGCAACCCACTCCAGTATTCTTGCCTGGAGAATCCCAGGGATGGAGGAGCCTAGTGGGCTGCCATCTATGGTGTCGCACAGAGTCGGACACGACTGAAGCGACTTAGCAGCAGCAGCAGCAAGATTAGAATCTAGTTATCAGAAAGCTTAAAGCTATATTGAAAAAAAAAAAAAAGCATTATCCTGGATTGGAAATTCTCATTGAAAAAGAGATGTGCAAAATGAAAGAAAACTAATATTAGGTGGCCATATCTTTTTTTAACTGTTGGCTAAAGACAGTTTTGGCTGATTGACTTTCACAGATACTTAAAAGAATTTAGGAATCAACTATTTAAAGCGAAGAATCAAAAACTAAGCATTCAAAGTTTAAGTATATGCCCAAACAAAGGACCAATCTTGCAAAGAACTTGCACCCCCAAAAAAAAAAAAAAACGATACTGTGCAATAAGCTCTTAGATGGTGGGAAGCATATCTGCATATCTTTAGCTCTCTGTTCTCATGACCCAATAAGGTGTTTGGTATATGAAGTTGTCCAGTATATGTTTATGAGTGAAAAAATGGAGAGTCATGACAAAGAAAGAAAAAGAGACCAAAATGAAGAGGAATGAGTAGTAAGCAAGAATTTCAACTAAAAATCCCTCCTGGAACAGACATCACTGACTTTTTCAAAGCTGCTTTTTCAACATAAGCAATCGAAATATAAACCTTGGTCAGCAGAGGGAAATAGCAGCAGCTAAACAGGCCCTGCAGCTTTGAGCTGCCCCAGGCAAGTCAGGCCTGGACAGAGGAGAAACAAAACTTTTAGCACCTTAAAAGGACCTAAAGAAAGGAAAGGTCTCACACTCCTTCCTGGCTAGTCCCTCACATCTATAAGAAAAGGTAATCGGTAGTCATGTCATTTTGCTTTTTTGCATTTCTTTTCTATGGGGATGGTCTTGATCCCCGTCTCCTGTACAATGTCACAAACCTCAGTCCATAGTTCATCAGGTACTCTATCAGATCTAGTCCCTTAAATCTATTTCTCACTTCCACTGTATAATCATAAGGGATTTGATTTAGGTCATACCTGAGTGGTCTAGTGGCTTTCCCTACTTTCTTCAATTTAAGTCTGAATTTGGCAATAAGGAGTTCATGATCTGAGCCACAGTCAGCTCCTGGTCTTGTTTTTGCTGACTGTATAGAGCTTCTCCATCTTTGGCTGCAAAGAATATAATCAATCTGATTTCAGTGTTGACCATCTGGTGATGTCCATGTGTAGAGTCTTCTCTTGTGTTTCATTCCAATCCCAAAGAAAGGCAATGCCAAAGAATGCTCAAACTACTGCACAATTGCACTCATCTCACACGCTAGTAAAGTAATGCTCAAAATTCTCCAAGCCAGGCTTCAGCAGTATGAGAACTATGAACTTCCAGATGTTCAAGGTGCTTTTAGAAAAGGCAGAGGAACCAGAAATCAAATTGCCAACATCCACCAGATCATGGAAAAAGCAAGAGAGTTCCAGAAAAACATCTATTGCTGCTTTATTGACTATGCCAAAGCCTTTGACTGTGTGGATCACAATCAACTGTGGAAAACTCTGAAAGACAGGGGAATACCAGACCATCTGACCTGCCTCTTGAGAAACCTATATGCAGGTCAGGAAGCAACAGTTAGAACTGGACATGGAACAACAGACTGGTTCCAAATAGGAAAAGGAGTACGTCAAGGCTGTATATGGTCACCCTGCTTATTTAACTTATATGTCGAGTACATCATGAGAAACGCTAGGCTGGAAGAAGAACAAGCTGGAATCAAGATTGCCGGGAGAAGTATCAATAACCTCAGATATGCAGATGACACCACCCTTATGGCAGAAAGCCTCTTGATGAAAGTGAAAGTGGACAGTGAAAAAGTTGGCTGAAAGCTCAACATTCAGAAAACGAAGATCATGGCATCACTTCATGGGAAATAGATGGGGAAACAGTGGAAACAGTGTCAGACTTTATCTTTTTGGGCTCCAAAATCACTGCAGATGGTGACTGCAGCCATGAAATTAAAAGATGCTTACTCCTTGGAAGGAAAGTTAGGACCAACCTAGATAGCATATTCAAAAGCAGAGACATTACTTTGCCAACAAAGGTCCGCCTAGTCAAGGCTATGGTTTTTCCAGTGGTCATGTATGGATGCGAGAGTTGGACTGCGAAGAAAGCTGAGAGCCAAAGAATTGATGCTTTTGAACTGTGGTGTTGGAGAAGACTCTTGAGAGTCCCTTGGACTGCAAGGAGATCCAACCAGTCCATTCTAAAGGAGATCAGTCCTGGGTGTTCATTGGAAAGAATGATGCTAAAGCTGAAACTCCAGTATTTTGGCCACCTCATGTGACGAGTTGACTCATTGGAAAAGACTCTGATGTTGGGAGGGATTGAGGGCAGGAGGAAAAGGGGATGACAGAGGATGAGATGGCTGGATGGCATCATCGACTGGATGGATGTGAGTTTGAGTGAACTCCGGGAGCTGGTGATGGACAGGGAGTCCTGGCGTGCTGCAATTCATGGGGTTGCAAAAAGTCGGACATGACTGAGCAACTGAACTGAACTGAGTCAAGTCATAAGAGGTGTCACCTGGATTTAAGTCAAAGTCAATTCCATACATATAGAAGCCTCCCTCTATGGGGAATTTTTAATATACCTAAACTCTTGATGAAAAAACTTTCAAACATTAAGATATCCACTAAACAGGACAAATTTTCACTTAGAAAAAGTACTTGAACTAAATAATACAAAATTTTCTTGATTCAATTTTTAAATAGTCATATGCTAACAATCATGGATGTTTGCTGGCCATTAAGATACTAAATTATGTCTTACTGTTTTAATTTATTTTCACTATTTAACTGTCTATAAGTATATTATTTAAATCATTGTTCATTTTTTACTACAATTTTTAATGGCCAATCCATTAAGTAAATGTATATAAACAAAGAGTTCCCCAAACATTTGGTCACCTAATTATTTTGTAACACTTTCAGAAATATAAATGAACATAAATAAACCAATTAATTAAAATTAAACAATAATACTTCAATAAATCAAATTCAAAATATTTCTGTTTTCCTGCATCATTCATACCAGGGCCTCAGAAACACTTTAGATTATGCATATTTGCCATGTAATACAATACATAAAATCACAGAGTCAAATTTTGGAGCTGTAAGGAAACTTCTTTTTACTAGCTAGTCCAAATCTTCATTTCACAGAAAAGTCTGAGGTCTACTGAGCTGCAGTAACTTAACCTTGTTAGAGTAAATGGTTATCATAGCACTACTGTTAATGGATAGATTCATCTGTTTAATAATCATATATTGAGCAGACAGCTAGAGACCAGACACACTACCTGTCCTAGGGGATATAAAGGTGGAGAAGTTGGGTCCCACCCTCAAGACACTCTCTTTAGGAACAGACCTCAGCAAAACAGAAAGATGCAATTCTGGGTCACAACTTCTGTAAGAAAAGTGGTATTACCTACAAGAGAGCAAATCCAACTAGGTCAGGAGATAAGATTGAGGAGATTACTTGGAGAAGACTTCTCATAGAAGGAGATTTTAGCCAGATATCAAAAGTGCATACCTGAGGGACACTATCACCATCTCAGTTGAGTTTAAGTTAACCTATCAAGCCCATTTCACAGATCAGACAAGAAGTAAAGAGTGTTTGTGTAGAACTACTGCTTATATAAGAAAGATCATGCACGTGGTTGAGTCATGTGGGGATGAAAATTAAGTTAGTCTGTTATCATATCCCCTAACATACATATAGTCTATATACACATAATTATTTCTTATCACATTCATCGAATTGCATTATTTTCTTTTACGGCAATTTACCTTGAAGTCATTATAATATCTTTATGCGGGAGGTGGGGAAAGAAAACCATTATGCTCCTTATGGAAACTCAGATATTGTAATGTTGACCCATATTCCTAAGAGTCTGGCAAGTAAGTCAGCAGCACCAGAGTATTAAGCTTCAGGGTTTGTACTAATCCACTAAATCATACTGTCTTTTGTAAATGGGCCTCCTTTTGGACATCTGAATGGATAAGATTAGGTAATAACACAATAACCAGCAAGCAGCAAGAGCAAATTAGTACATGCCTCATGAAGGTGTTCTGGATGTGCTTCATTCTGAAAGAGGAATGAGAGGTTGCCAGATCTTACACAAGTCATGTTTGTTCCTGTACTTGAGCTGAATAATACAAAATTTTCTTGATTAAATTTTTAAATATTTTCCCAGCTGCAACTCTACCTCATCTCTTCCCACACCACTGCACCGAAGGATATACGGTTGAAAGTTTGCTTTGGGCTTCAGAGGAAGAAAATAAATTCAATGACAAGTAAAAGCAGGAAGTGCCAACTGAGGATCATTTAACATTCACAGGTTTCAAAGTCTGATAAGAACCTCAAATTCCCACACTCTGCTCAGAGAAAAATACTATCTTTTTGTTTAATCTGGGCCTTTAGGCTGTATCTGTAAAATATAGAGTAAAGTGATCTGGTAATTTTATGCTCAATTGAGTCAGTGTAAAAAAAAATTGTAAAAAAAAAATTCAAGTTTCAAAACAGAATATGATATAGTCAACTGGGGTGCCTACATTAAATTAACTAGATTATTGCTAAATCATTTCCCTTTGTTCTTTGTGGGTATTCTACTAACCATGGGAATTTATGGGATGTACTTATAGTCATGAGAGGTGATATTTAATTACTCAAGTGATCAAAATTTGAAGGTATACCCCCCAAAATCTCAACTTGTAAACTGGCCTAATGCCCAGGTCAAATGTTTCTACACAGCCTCCTAACAGGAGTGCATGGGACCCCCGGAGCCTGTCACCACCTGCCACTGTCATAGAGCTGCAGGAGAACTGGGCTCACCAAAAACAAGCCATCTCTATAAATAACTCAAACTCATCCTTACACACTGTAGGATTTCTCGGAAGAAACAACTATAGCAATTTCAATGGATTTTCAGCAGCAAAATTATACATGTATAAAAATATGGGCTTTACCAAGATCAAATATTTTAAAGAATATTTAGTTAGGTAAACTGGGATGTCCATCCCAAAGGAAATCAGTCCTGAATATTCACTGGAAGGACTGATGCTGAAGCTGAAACTCCAATACTTGGCCACCTGATGCGAAGAACTGACTCATTTGAAAAGACCCTGATGCTGGGAAAGATTGAAGGCGGGAGGAGAAGGGGACAACAGAGAATGAGATGGTTGGATGGCATCACTGACTCAATGGACATGAGTTTGAGTAAACTACGGGAGTTGGTGATGGACACGGTAAGCCTAGTGTGCTGCAGTCCATGGGGTCACAAAAAGTTGGACACAACTGACCGACTGAACTGAACTGAACTGAAACTGGGATGTGGTGTGGGGTGGCTGCTGTTGCTTCTTCAAGTAGGTCAGTTATGCCCTACTTATCTGGGAATGAAAAAGGAGCAGTATTCTTCCCTATTTTGCATTAATCAAAGTATCTTTTCTGGAGGAGAATATGAACTCTTTACTAATAGTCAAACAAAGAGTGTCTATTGCGAAGTGTCTATACTGCTTATCACCTGAGTGAAGAGTGAGTCTAACAAGAGAACCCCAACCATTTCTATGCAGCAATGGAGGTTCAATTTCTATATCTCCAATCTTTTCAAGAGAAGCCTGAAATTCAAACTCTTGTTGTCAATTCCTCTGATTTATTTTAACATCACAAGAAACCAAACAAAACAACTCCATATACCGAGTTTGGCCCTTTGACCACTGGTTTAAGATGTCTCATATACACAGGGATTTTTATTCACTTTATTGTTAATGCACTGAATATATACTTATCTGACCAATTCTTATATATTTACGGTTATCCCTGTACTAGCTTAATTCTGCACAGTTTTCTTAAGTAAACTGGCTACCATCTCATGTTAACTAATGAGGATTCAACTATGACAAGGTTAACATTTCTGACATCAAAGAGATACTGTCTAATGATAGAGAAAAGTCAGGAGATAAGTTGGGTGTGCTATAACAGAAAAACGGGCTCAGCATAAACATGGGGTAAATTTAGGGAGTCAGTGATGGAAGATGAGGTTCAAAAGACCAGCTGGCAAAATTTCATATGACACGGTGATGCGAAAACCAGCAGCCACCATTACTGAATACATAAAATGTACCAAACACTGTGCTTGCCTTACACACACAATACCCAGTCTAATTCTCACACCAACCCTCATGAGGGGAAAAATAATTACTATCTCTGTTTTATAGATGAGGAAGCTGAAGCTTAGAAAGGTCAAGTAAAGTGTCCAAGAACATGACTGTGTGTGGCAGCCAGAATCTGGGCTCACGATATCTGTCTGACTCCAAAACCTGTGTTTTCAGCCACTATGATATTGCTAAGGAATTTGGATTACAGCCTATAAGAAATGGAAAACAAATGAAGAATCTTATTTCTGTTCTGTTCTTATAACACTCTGTGAGCTAAATAATGGAAAGTATGATTACTATTTTATATCTGGAGAAATCAAGAAAGGTTAAGTAATTTAAAGCGAGGCAAATAATGGGCTCCTAGCACCCAAATGGCTTAATTTCTAGCCCAGGATTCATGCTGGTTTTACATGGTTGGCAAGTATTACTTTCCAAACACTTGGTGTGCTTTCAACAATCATACTTCTTCAAATCCAGAAATTCCAAGAGCACATTCCTAATTAAAGCCTTTTCCCAGGAGAACCTTAGCTATTTCTAGTCAAGTTGTTCCTAATTAGTGACGTCAATCTGAGAAATACAAAATCAGCACTGTGATAAAGAAATACAGCCGTCACCAACTTCATCCCTGCTCCCAACTGTGCGCTCAGGTTCCACAAATCCCATCTGAGTGGCCATAATGAAGTAATAGTCTACCAAGGATTCTCTTTTGTGTATTAGCAACTTGTTAATAATGTTCTTTGCATTGATTTATAATTTCTATAAAGCATTTAAACAATCAATTTTCCAGGTTATAGCCACCACATTTTATACACATCCATGAAAGACTGTCCCCATCAAGTTTCCCCACAGCAAAAATTTAATACCACTTCTATTACCCAGGTTAAGGCTAGTAATTAGAAGAAGATTACTTACTTATAATAGTGATACATAGCATGGATGGATCTAGAATTTGACCAAGATATTTCTCCGCTCACAGAAGAAAAGAGTTGCATAAATGCAACTCTAATCTGGTCACTTTCATTGCCTAGAAATGTCATACGACTGGATATCTTAATGTTTTCCAGAATGAAAAAAATACATTTACTTTCTCCATAAATGCAGCCACTTATTGAGCACTTATGCTACAAAGATGCTTTGATAAAGGTGTAATATACCAACTTTTTCAGCGGAGAAAATTAAGGCTCAGAGAGGTAAAATAATTTTTCCCAAGGTCAGACAACTAGTACAGGGAAATCTAGGAACTGAACCCAGGAAAATCTGACCTCTATATCCACATGCTTGACCACGAAGAAGTCTTAGGCACTGGAGAGACACATAAAGGAAGAATGAAAATGATCCAAAGAAGCTCAAAGTTTATCTGAGAACTGGATTTCCTTGGTGGCTCAGACAGTAAAGAATCCACCTGCAGTGCAGAGGACCTGGCTTTGATCCCTGGATTGGGAAGATCCCCTGAAGGAGGCAACGGCAACCCACTCCAGTATTCTTGCCTGGAAAATCCCATGGACAGAGGAGCCTGGGGGGCTACAGTCCATGGAGTCGCAAAAGAGTCAGATATGACTGAGTGACTTTCACTGTATGTAATAATCTTGGGAAACAAGTGTAAGATGTGTATATGACAACAAAAGATAGAACAAAATATAAATACAAATTATAGATTAGGGATAATATTTGCAAAATCTTTGACAAACAGCAAACTAAGAACTTAAAGAGAACATTCTCAAATTGATAAAGAACATCTACAAAAGACCTACAACTATTAGGTTGGTGGAAATGTAATTGCGGTTTTTGCATTGTTGAAATTTGCCATTTGATACTGGAATACATTCTGAATAAATGTGGTTATGTTATATATCACTTTAATGTGCATTTCTTGCTTTATGCTTTTTGCAAATTATTTATTACTTGCTATGTATTTTAGATTTATTTATATTTAAATTATATTTATTTAGTCTGATTTAGTCTAATTAATTATATTTCATTTAGACTAGGGAAATAATGTTAGACAAAAAGCAAATTACAGCAATTTTCTTAATCGAGTTCAAAAAGCAGTGGAAAGAACTCACAAACATCAACAACGCATTTGGCTCAGGAACTGCTAATGAGCATATAGTGCAGTGGTGGTTCAAGAAATTTTGCAAAGGAGACGAGAGCCATGAAGATGAGGGGTACAGAGGCTACGAGAGCCATGAAGATGAGGGGTACAGAGGCTACGAGAGCCATGAAGATGAGGGGTCAGCGGCTACGAGAGCCATGAAGATGAGGGGTCAGCGGCTGGCCTTTGGAAGTTGACAACGACCAACTGAGAGCCATCGTTGAAACTGATCCCGTTACAGCTACACAAGTAGTTGCTGTAGAACTTCCATGGTCGGTCTTTCCGCATTTGAAACAAATTGGAAGGGTGAAAAAGCTTGATAAGTGGGCACCGCATGAGCTGACTGCAAATCCAAAAAAAAACCATCGTTTTGAAGTGTTATCTTCTTTTATTCTAGGCGACAATGAACCATTTCTCAATTGGATTGATGTGCGCCAAAAAGTGGATTTTAAATGACAACTGACGACAACCAGCTTAGCAGCTGGAACAAGAAGCAGCTCCAGAGCATTTCCCAAAGGCACACTTGCACCAAAAAAAAAAGGTCCTGGTTTGGTGGTCTGCTGCCAGTCTGATCCACTATAGCTTTCTGAATCCCAGTGAAACCACTACATCTGAGAAGTATGCTCAGCAAATCGATCAGATGCACCAAAGAAAACTGCAACACTGCAGCCAGCTCTGGTAACAGAAAAGACTCAGTTCTTCCCCACAACAATGCCTGATCGCATGTCACACAAGAATGAACAGGGCTATGAAGTTTTGCCTCGTTTGCCATATTCACCTGATCTCTCACCAACCAACTACCCCCTATTGAAGCATCTTCACAACTTTTTGCAGAGAAAATGCTTTCACAACCAGCAGGATGCAGGAAATGCTTTCCAAGAGTTCGCAGAATGCTGAAGCACAGATTTTTATGCCACGGGAATAAGCTAACTTAATTCTTGCTGGCAAAAATGTGTTGATTGTAATGATTTCTATTTTGACTAACTAATAAATCTTGTTAGAATGATTTAAAATTCATGGTCCAAAACCACAATTATTTTGAACCAACCTAATAACACCAAGCTTACTGAAAAGAAACTGGCTGTTTTTTCCCTTAGATCCAGAACAAGGATAATCCCCCTCACTCTACCCAATTTCATGTGTTACTATAAAGCCACAGTAATCAAGATAGCGTGGTATTAGAAAAATAAAAGACAATGGACAGAACAGAGAGTGCACCAATAGGTCCCCACAAATATAATCATCTAATCTTTGATGAAGGAGAAAAGACAAGTTAATTTAAAAAGGATACTATTTTCAACAAATGATGATGGAACAAGTAGATGTTCATATGTGGAAAAATAAATTATTAAACACCCTTGGCATAGACTTTACACTTTTCACAATAGTAAGCTCAAAATAGATCACAGACCAAAATGTAAAATTCAAAACTATAAAAGTTAGAAGAAAGCATAAGCAAATACCATGTCCTTGGATTTAGTAGCGAATTTTATTCACAACACCAAAAGCACAACTCATGAAAGGAGAAATGGATAAGTTGGAACTTCATTAAAGTGAAAAACTCTGCTCTGCAAAGATATTGTGAAGAGTACAAAAAGACACACTACAGGCTAGGAGAAAATAATTGCAAAATACATATCTGATAAAGGACTTATATCCAAAATACACAAACATTTAAAAATCAACACTAGGAAAATCAACAGCCCAAATAAAATACTGACAAAAGATGTGGTAGATTACCAAAGATGGCAAATAAATATATGAAAAGACGCTCAACATCATTTGTCACTCAGTTCAGTTCAGTCGATCAGTTGTGTCCGACTCTTTGCAACCCCATGAATTGCAGCACTCCAGGCCTCCCTGTCCATCACCAACTCCCGGAGTTCACTCAGACTCACGTCCATTGAGTTGGTGATGCCATCCAGCCATCTCATCCTCTGTTGTCCCCTTCTCCTCCTGCCCCCAATCCCTCCCAGCATCAGAGTCTTTTCCAATGAGTCAACTCTTCACATGAGGTGGCCAAAGTACTGAAGTTTCAGCTTTAGCATCATTCCTTCCAAAGAAATCCAGGGCTGATCTCCTTCAGAATGGACTGGTTGGATCTCCTTGCAGTCCAAGGGACTCTCAAGAGTCTTCTCCAACACCACAGTTCAAAAGCATCAATTCATTTGTCACTGCTGCTGCTGCGTCACTTTAGTCGTGTCTGACTCTGTGCGACCCCATAAACGGCAGCCCACCAGGCTCCCCTATCCCTGGGATTCTCCAGGCAAGAACACTGGAGTGGGTTGCCATTTCCTTTTCCAATGCATGAAAGTGAAAAGTGAAAGTGAAATCGCTCAGACGCGAACGACTCTAGCGACCCCATGGACTGCAGCCTACCAGGCTCCTCCGTCCATGGGATTTTCTAGGCAAAAGTACTGGAGTGGGGTGCCATTGCCTTCTCCGTCATTTGTCACTAGGGAACTACAAATAAAACATAAACGAGATACACCTGCATACCTCTTTAAATGGCTATCATGAGGGGAAAAAAAAACAAAAACAAAAAACCTTGCCGGAAGCAATCACGGGCGGCTTGAAAAATGGCGGAACCATGACTCGAGGCACTGGAGTTCTCTTCTCAGAGGAAGCCAGATTTCACAGGATCTCAGTTCTACCAAGACTCCAGGAGTCCTGGGATGAGAAACACCTACCTGGGTTCTTCCTTCTCACCACCTTAACCCCTGGCAACCCACTGATCTTTTTACTGTTTCCATAGTTCTGTCTTTTTCAGAACGTCCTCTGTAGTTGGAATCATACAGTGTGTAACCTTTTTAGATGCTCCTTTCATTTAGTAGTAATAAGCATTTATGGTTCCCTGCAAGTCTCCTTCGAAGAAGGCGATTGTACCCCACTCCAGTATTCTTGCCTGGAAAATCCCATGGACAGAGGAGCCTGGTAGGCTGCAGTCGATGGGGTTGCTGAGGGTCAGACATGACTGAGTGACTTCATTTTCACTTTTCACTTTTATGCATTGGAGAAGGAAATGGCAACCCACTCCAGTGTTCTTATCTGGAGAATCCCAGGGCCGGGGGAGCCGGGTGGGCTGCTGTCTATGGGGTCGCACAGAGTCGGACACGACTGAAGCAACTTAGCAGCAGCAGCAAGTCTCCTTATAGATCCATAGGTGATTTCTTTTTTTCACTGAATAACATCCTCTTGCCTGAATGTACCCAAATAGGATCTTTTCCTCTACTGACATCTCAGGTGCTTCTATGTTTGGGCAATTATGAATAAAACCCTATGAATATTTGTTTAAATCCCTAAACCTGACACAGTACCAACTGGGAACTAGAGTGCAAATCAACAGGAACTCTCACTCTTGCTGGTACTCACTGCTACTTTGGAAGGCGCTTTGGCAACTCTTACAAGATTAAACCTCATTTTACCATACGACCCAGTAAGTGCTCTCCTAGGTATTAACCTAACTAAAAACTTATGTCCACACAGAAACCTGCACATGAACGTTTACAGCAGCTGTATTCACAATAACCCCAAACTGGAAGCCACCAAGAAATTCCCCCTAAAGTGAATGGATAGGTAAAATATGATACAATGGAGTTTTTCAGTGATTTTAAAAAGGTATAATCTAGAAAAATATGAAAAGACATGTTAATCTTAAATATATACTGCTAAGTGGAAGAAATCAGTGAGAGAGGGCACCTTATTCAGTGACTCCAATTGTATCACATTTGAGAAAATGCAAACCTACTGAAATGGTAAAAAGATCAATGCTATGGAAGGAGAAAGAGGTGAATAAGTGAGTCATCAGGAATACTTTGGGCACTGAATCTATTCTGTATGTTATAGTAATGATGGATAAATGACACTATGAATTTGCCAAAATCCATAGCCTTTTACAGCAAAAAGAGTGAACCTTAATGCATACAAATTTTAAAAACAATTTAGTAGTTCAGGCAACCTCAGGAAGGAATGTAGAATGTGAAAAAACATTCTAACAGCATTATAAATGCCTGAAACAGCCCCACAGAAGGGAACCAAGGCAAAAGGCGCTGACCTAAACAAATGGAAACGAGTAGAATCTACAAGACTAAAGCTGAATTCAAGCTGACAAAGTCTTCTCCCCTACAAACAAGTGTAGGTTAACAATTTATACACAATGGTACAAATAAGGAAATGAATAGTCAGTGCGGGGAGCTAAGTTTCTTGTTGTTCAGTCAGTCAGTACAGTGGCTCAGTCGTATCCAGCTCTTTGCAACCCCATGGACTACAGCATGCCAGTGCTCACTGTCCATCGCCAACTCCCGGTGTTTACTCAAATTCATGTCCATTAGTCGGTGATGCCATCCAGCCATCTCATCCTCAGTCATCCCCTTCTCCTCCCACCTTCAATCTTTCCCAGCATCAGGGTCTTTTCCAAGGAGTCAGTTCTTCACATCAGGTGGCCAAAGTATTGGAGCTTCAGATTCAGCATCAGTGCTTCCAATGATATTCAGGACTGATTTCATTTAGGATGGACTGGTTGGATCTCCTTGCAGTCCAAGGGACTCTCAAGAGTCTTCTCCAATACCACAGTTCAAAAGCATCAATTCTTCGACACTCTAGCTTTCTTTATAGTCCAACTCTCACATCCATACATTACTACTGGAAAAACCATAGCTTCGACTAGACAGACCTTTGTTGGCAAAGTAATGTCTCTGCTTTTTAATATGCTGTCTAGGTTGGTCATAATTTTTCTTCCAAGGAGCAAGCGTCTTTTAATTTCATGGCTGAAGTCACCATCTGCAGTGATTTTGGAGCCCAAAAAAATAGTCTCTCACTGTTTCCATTTTCTCCCTATCTATTTGCTATGAAGTGATGGGACCAGATGCCATGATCTTCGTTTTCTGAATGTTGAATTTTATGCCAACTTTTTCACTCTCCTCTTTCACTTTCATCAAGAGGCTTTTTAGTTCCTCTTCACTTTCTGCCATAAGGGTGGTGTCATCTGCATATCTGAGGGTATTGATATTTCTCCCGGCAATTTTGATTCCAGCTTGTGCTTCTTCCAGTCCAGGGTTTCTCATGATGTACTCTGCATATAAGTTAAATAAGCAGGGTGACAATATACAGTCTTGATGTACTCCTTTTCCTATTTGGAACTAGTCTGTTGTTCCATGTCCAGTTCTAATTGTTGCTTCCTGACCTGCGTACAGATTTCTCAAGAGGCAGGTTAGGTGGTCTGGTATTCCCATCTCTTTTGGAGGTTACAAATAAATGAGAGGAGGAGACTAGAATGATCCAGTGGTAATGGATGAGAGTTATGGACCTAACAGAAGCAGAAGATATTAAGAAGAGATGGCAAGAATACACAGAAGAACTGTACAAAAAAGATCTTCATGACCCAAATAATCACAATGGTGTGATCACTCACCTAGAGCCAGATATCCTGGAATGTGAAGTCAAGTGGGCCTTAGAAAGCATCACTATGAACAAAGCTAGTGGAGGTGATGGAATTCCAGTTGAGCTATTTCAAATCCTGAAAGATGATGCTGTGAAAGTGCTGCACTCAATATGCCAGCAAATTTGGAAAACTCAGCAGTGGCCATAGGACTGGAAAAGGTCAGTTTTCATTCCAATCCCAAGAAAGGCAATGCCAAAGAATGCTCAAACTATCGCACAATTGCACTCATCTCACATGCCAGTGTTCTTGCCTGGAGAATCCCAGGGACGAGGGAGCCTGGTGGGCTGCTGTCTATGGAGTCGCACCGAGTCGGACATGACTGAAGCGACTTAGCAGCAGCAGCAGCACACGCTAGTACTGCTCAAAATTCTCCAAGCCAGGCTTCGGCAATATGTGAACCATGAACTTCCTGATGTTCAAACTGGTTTTAGAAAAGGCAGAGGAACCAGAGACCAAATTGCCAACATCTGCTGGATCATCGAAAAAGCAAGAGAGTTCCAGAAAAACATCTATTTCTGCTTTATTGACTATGCCAAAGCCTTTGACTGTGTGGATCACAATAAACTGTGGAAAATTCTGAAAGAGATGGGAATACCAGAACACCTAATCTGCCTCTTGAGAAATCTGTATGCAGGTCAGGAAGCAATAGTTAGAACTGGACATGAAACAACAGACTGGTTCCAAATAGGAAAAGGAGTTCGTCAAGGCTGTATATTGTCACCCTGTTTATTTAACTTATATGCACAGTGCATCATGAGAAACCCTGGGCTGGAAGAAGCACAAGCTGGAATCAAGACTGCCGGGAGAAATATCAATACCCTCAGATATGCAGATGACACCACCCTTATGGCAGAAAGTGAAGAGGAACTAAAAAGCCTCTTGATGAAAGTGAAAGAGGAGAGTGAAAAAGTTGGCTTAAAACTCAACATTCAGAAAACGAAGATCATGGCATCTGGTCCCATCACTTCATGGGAAATAGATGGGGAAACGGTGGAAACAGTGTCAGACTTTATTTTTGGGGGCTCCAAAATCACTGCAGATGGTGACTGCAGCCATGAAATTAAAAGATGCTTACTCCTTGGAAGAAAAGTTATGACCAACTTTCAATGGTATATTGAAAAGCAGAGACATTACTTTGCCAACAAATGTCCATCTAGTCAAGGCTATGGTTTTTCCAGTGGTCATGTATGGATGCGAGGGTTGGTCTATGAAGAAAGCTGAGTGCCAAGGAGTTGATGCTTTTGAACTTTGGCCACCTCATGCGAAGAGTTGACTCATTGGAAAAGACTCTGATGCTGGGAGGGATTAAGGGCAGGAGGAGAAGGGGATGACAAAGGATGAGATGGCTGGATGGCATCACCGACTCAATGGACGTGAGTCTGAGTGAACTCCGGGAGTTGGTGATGGACAGGGTGGCCTGGCATGCTGCAATTCATGGGGTCACAAAGAGTTGAACACGACTGAGCGACTGAACTGAACTGAACTGAGAGATATCAGTATGAACTTATTAGTGTAATATAGATACAGAAAGTTACATATAGAAGGATATATTCATTTGTATAGAAATGTATACACATACATTTCCTTGCCTTGTCTGCTGAATTTGTCATCTTAGGTAGAGCCAGATTATTTTCTAATATTGCATAGTAAAGGAATCATGGTCCCTTGGAGAAATGGCTGATTCTAGGACTGCAGCAGGAAATATAGTAGATGAGCCTGGAGGATCTTGTAGAAACTGTAAGGAAGTACTCTTGCTAAAATAAACAAACAATGATAGGAGTATTAACAAATAAAAAAGTAGGGAGAAAGATTCAAATCTCCCTTGCAGAATTACAAATAATTTACATAAATACTGCACCCTCAAAAGAGGTTGACATAACTCCCCATTCCTTACATGTTTGGACTGCACATAGTTACTTCTTTCCAGAGTGCAGTTAGTACAGAAAGTGGGGAGGCCAGGGAAGAATAACTGGACAATGAGGAAACACAACAAACACTACATCAGCCAAGCAATCAAGGTGATCACCAACAAAGATAACTCATGTTGATGGAATGTACATTTGATGTGATTCAGTGTCAATGGCATTTTACTTCTGCGATCGTGCTTCCAAACACCCATAAACTCAGTCTAATCACGAGAAAAACAGACACAAATCTCAACTGTGGAGGCATTTGACAAACAGCTGCATGGTACTCCTTAAAACTGAAAAGGTTATCAAAAACTAGGAAATTTTGAGAAACTTTCACAGCACAGAGAAACCTAAAGAAATATGACAATTTAAAGCAATGTGGTCCCCTGGATGGTATCCCAGAACAGAAAAAAAAATATTACGGAAAATAACTAAAGCTACTCGGACAGCAAGGAGGTCAAACCAGTCAATCCTAAAGGAAATCAACCCTGAATATTCATTGGAAGGACTGATGCTGAAGCTGAAGCTCCAATACTTTGGCCACTTGAATCAAAGAACCAACTCCTTGGAAAAGACCCTGATACTGCTGAAGATTAAGGGTAGGAGGAGAAGGGGGCAAAAGAGGATGAGATGGTTGGATGGCATTCAGCAGCAACTTTATGGACATGAGTTTGAGCAAACTCCGGGAGACGGTGAAGGACAAGGAAGTCTGGTGTGCTGTAGTTCATGGAGCCACAGAGTCAGATGTGACTTAGCGACTGAACCACAACAACTTGAATAAAGTATGAGATTTATTTAATAACAATGTATTTTATGGGTTCGTTGACTGTGATAAGCATTAAGATGTTACTAATATGTATTTTATAGGCTCATTAATTGTGGGAAATGTTAAGATGTTACCAATATGGGAACTAGGGGCAGGGAGGATGAGGGAAACACAGAGACTCTCTAGATTATCTTCACGATTGTTCTACAAATCTAACACTGTCCTAAAATTAAAAGTTTATTTTTAAAAACTTACAAATACAAGATTACTAGTTCTAAAATATAAAGAACTACAAATTGACAAGAAGAAAATAAACAACTCAAAATAAGACTGAGCAATGGTTATGCAGAGGATACTCACAGGAAAGCCAAATGGCCATAAAACTTAAACAAACAAACAAAAAACAAAAAAAAAGACACACAAAACATTGGCCTTATCAGTGGACAATGGGAAACAGAAAATAAAACATTATTTCTAAACCATCAGTTTTTGGCCTATGTTTAAGAGAGTAAAAATATCCAGTGTTCAGAAAGATACAGAAAAATGGACACTTGTACATCACTGATGGAAGCATGAACTGCTACAGCCTTTTGCAAAGTAATGTGGCAATATTTATTGCAGTAAGAAACATATATACCTTGACTTACCAACTATACTTTGGGGAATCTATCCTATAGCAGTAAAAGCACCATAATAAAAACATATGTATGCATAAGTGTTATCACTGTAACATTTTAATGTTGTTACATAATATTTTTAGTGAGTGGCAAAAAAATTAGAAATAATCTTAAGGTATATCAATAGGGTAATGGCTATAAATTATAGTATATCTGTATTATAGAACATAATACAGCTATAGAGAAAGCATAATGCAGATCTATTAATCTGGAGAAATACGATAATGTTATTTTAAATGGTAAAAGAAAACCACAGTATAGTATGCATGGTGTGAAACTATTTTTAAAAACCCTCTGAATGTGCCTTTATGTTGAAATATTTTTGGCAAACTGCACACCTAGCTGATAACATGCTACCAACAAGAGAGTCAGATGGAGCTTTAGATTTAATCTCGTTACTCTTACACACATATTCTAAAATAAAATAAAACAAAACATCGAGTATGATTGTCTTATGTTACTTGTAACAGGAATATAAAAACGTAAATGAATGCCAGAACAACTCGCATGATCACAAGCAACACTGTAACACAGTAAAATAAGATGTTTTCTATAGGCCCACAGTAACCTACTTTCTACATCAAGAGAAAAAGCACTAAATTATTAATTTTTATCAGTGACCTACATGAGAGAAAGGAGCACAGTCAGTCGGTATTTGTCTTCACTGGGGTACAATTATTAAGCTTCTAGGAGTTGAAAAAGGGTTCCGATTGGCTAGGATGATTCAGAGAAACAGCATTTTCAAAAATAAAATGAAGTCCAGTGTATGTAAGTAGGAAACCATAGAGCAGAAAACCAAAAATAATAAATTCAATCCAGGAGACATCGACAAACATGGGTAATCTTTGAAATCAGAAGTGCAATCAGCAAGAGTCACAGGGTATAATGAATAAACACAAGCACAGCTGGGTAAATCTAGAGTCGGGGGGAAACCAGAAAAGAGAAAAGCCAGCAGAATACTTGAGAACCAATGGCTCCATTTCCTCTGTACTCAACACAGTCAAAACTTCATTCAGCGACACAGATGAAAGATGGCATCTGGAGCTACTCGATCTAATCATTAAACTTCTGGCTACAGTTATAATCGTACACTCATTGACACAGAGCAGTGTCAACAATTGTGTTTTAAGGAGGGAGGGGAGGGAAGAAGAGAGGGAAAGAGAAAGGAAATTACTTAGAAATAAAGTAAAGAGAATAATGAAAATGTTCAATAGAAAAATAGGCTATGCTTAGTCGCTCAGTCATGTCTAACTCTTTGCAACCCAATAGACTGTAGCCTGCCAGGCTCCTCTGTCCCCGAGAATTCTCCAGGCAAGAATACTGGAGTGGGTTGTCATGCCCTTTTCCCAACTCAGGGATCAAACCCAGGTCTCCCACATTGCAGGCAGATTCTTTACCATCTGAGCCACCGGGGAAGCCCAAGAATACTGGAATGGGTAGCCTATCCCTCTCCAGGGGAACTTTCTGCCCCAGGAATCAAACCAGGGTCTCTGGCATTGCAGGTGGATTCTTTACCAGCTGAGCTACCTGATAAAGTAAGGAGAATAATGCAAATGTTAATACAAAAATAGCTAATCTGAAATTTGAAGATATGAACATTAAAAGGAGGAACTTCTAGAGTTTCTGTAGACTAAAAGAATAAATAGAAGTAACACTACAGTTTTATAGCCAACTTGGTTAGCACCAATCTTGCAAATAGAAGAAAAACATGTCCCAGTCATAGTAAACCTCTCAGAATGCGAATTTTATGAGTAAGCTTGAAGCCTACCCATTGGACTTCAGTTTTTAGACAAGTGGACCAAAGATGACATGCTACAAGGGGCAGGGTAAAGAGCAGTCTTCATACCAAATAAGAACATCAGTGTATTTCAGATTACAGCATCCAAGATACTAAGAAGCTGACAGGCAAGAATCAGGCCCCAGGGGCAGTAAAATTATAGTGCTTTCTTTTTCAACCATGCCTATACATCTTAACTCCAAAAGATGTCACAAATGAACAGAAAATGTTTAAAAACCCTTACTTATACCTAAATGGACTTCCTGGTGGCTTAGATGGTAAAGAATCTGCCTGAAATTTTGGAGACTTGGATTCAGTCCCTGGGTCAGGAAGATCCCCTGGAGAAGGGAATGGCCACCCACTCCAGTATTCTTGCCTGGAGAATCCCATGGACAGAGGAGCCTGGCGGGCTATACTCCAAAGCCTTATTGTACTAAGGCATTTGCTGCAGCAAAGAGAAGGAAGGATAGAAAAGAACAAGCTGTCACCAGACAAAAAGAAACTTAAGAGATTTGCAAATGTATTCTCTCTTGTTCAAAGGACACTTTCAGTCCTTATGCCTCAAAACCCTTATGAGAAAAGCTTAATTTTCCCTAGAACTTTTAAGTGATATAGTTTTGACAGAGAAGAGTGTGAGAAAGAGGCAGAATAATGGAAAAAGTGCTAGAGCAGGACTAGTCTGTTCTAGTCTTGGCTCTGCCTCTGATTCACTGAGGGGTCTTGAAGGTGTCTATGAAATTCTCTTTAACATGACAGACATGAAGTATCCCACTCCAAAGCTTCATGTTACTGAAATGTGCTCTGTTTTGTTTTAAATGGAAAATTACTTGCATTTATACTTCTGAGTTTCTCCTATTTTGCCTCTGAAAATAAGGTTATAGTCAAATTTTAGCCAATTGTTTTTTATTACAAATTCCTATAATATTTTAAATTCTCTCCTGAAGCTGCAATGGTCTAGGCCAGTGGTTTAAAAAAAAACTTGTTTTGAGAGCATGAAACCATTGGTCAACAGACTTGTCATAAACAAGACTGATATACAAAATAGAAAAAGAAAGTCACTTTGCTGAGGGGGATACAGGAGGGAGTAGGAGGGCTTCCCAGGTGACCCAGTGGTGAAGAATCCACCTGCCAGTGCAGGAGACACGGGTTTGATCCCCACGTCAGGAAGATCCCCTGAAGGAGGAAATGGCAACCCACTTCAGTCTTCTTGTCTGGGAAATTCCATGGACATAGGAGCCTGGCAATCTACAGCCCATGGGGTCACAAAGACTAAAGTGACTGAGCAGGCATGCAAGCATAAGGGGATAAGAGGGGTGGATACAGGGGAGAAAGAGTAGAGTTCTGCTCACCCCACTTCCCCACTGTGCTTTTCCACGGGTCCCTGAGGACTGCCACTGCAACCTTGAGAACATCAACATTCTGTGACAGCCAATCACACAGGAGTAATGTAGGCATACGTATTTGGAAACAAAGGTCAAGGAACACAACTCTATTTAAACTATTGCAAAACTTCTCTTTTTCAGTGGAACTAATATCAGTTGGCCTTCACTTGGTATAGATTAATCACAAACAGAAATGCAAATGAGCATACTGCAAGGCTGCTACAGTCCACTGTTACAAAGTAGGTTTCCAGGTCATCCAAAATATGCTCAAGTAAAATTTCTTTTAGAATGCCATCAAAATGAAAATATAAATAAAGATAAAACCAAAGCTGTATTAGAAAGATGCTAATTAGTAACAGGAAAACATATGAAAGCATAAAACTCACTGGTAAAGATATATATAGTTAAATTCAGAATAGTCTAATATTGTAATGGTTGTGGTAATACAGTTCTATTATAAAGTTAAAATACAAAAGTATTGAAAATATTTACAACTGCAGTATTTGTTAGTGAAAATCATTAAATGAGGGGGGATAAAAATTTAGAGTTATTGAGTGCATTTGAAATTAGGTTGTTGTTAGCTTCAAACAGACTGTTATTAATATGTTTTTTTATATAAGCCCCATGGTAAGCACAAAGTTAAAACCTATAGCAGATACATAAAAGAAAAAAGGAATCAAAGTACACCACTACAAAAAAAATCAAATCACAAAGGAAGAGAATAAAAGAGGAAGAGACAGAGAATTATAAAACAGGCAGAAAATAATGAACAAAATTGGAAGAGTAAGTTCATGTTTATAAATAACTATTTTAAATGTAAAGCAACTAAATTTTCCAGTCAAAAAGAATGACTGAATGGCTAAAAATACAAGATTCAGTGATTTGCTGTCTACCAGAGACCTATCTCAGCTTTCAGGTTTAAAGTGATATAATTGAAAAATTAGACTTTAAGTCAAAGTCTAAACACACAAAAAAGTCATTATGTAATGATGAAAGAATTTATTCATCAAAAGAATACAGCATTCATATATATTTAGGCATCTAACATTGGAGCACCTAAATATACAAAAGTGTTAATCACCCAGTCGTGTCCGACTCTTTGCAACCCCCAGGACTGTCACCCGCCAGGCTCCTCTGTCCATGGGATTTCCCAGGCAAGAATACTGGAGTGGATTGCTATTGCCTTCTCCAGGGAATCTTCCTGGCCCAGGGATTGAATCTGGGTCTCCTGCATTGCAGGCAAATTTTTTACTGTTTGAGCCACCATGGGGGTGATCTAAATATTCAAAGCAAATATTAACACATCTGAAAGGAGGAACAGACAGTGGTATAACAATAGTAGGAGACATCCGTAACTCACTTTAACATTGGAGAGACATTCTGGATAGACAGAAGTATCAACCAGCAAACACTGTATTTAAACTCTGTGCTCAACTAGACGGACCTAACATTCATCTATAGAACATAGCATCCAACAACAGCAGAAAACATATTATTCTCAAGTACACATGAAACGTTCTCCAGGAGACATCATATGTTAGGCCTTAATAAATCAATTTATTAACAAATTTAGTTAAGCTTTAATAAACAAGTTTTAATAAATTTACGTGACTCTTTCCAGTCACACTAGTATGAAACTAGAAATCAATCACAAAAAAAGAAAACTAGAAAATTCACAAATATGTGAAGATTAAATAACATGCTATTGAATAACCAGTGGGTAAAGAAATCAAAAGAGAGATTTTTTTTTTTAACTCTTGGGAAAAATGAAAATGTAAACACAACATATCAAGACTTATGTGATGCTTAACTTCTTAAAAGATAAACAAAATAGATAAACCTTTAGCTAGACTTGCCAAGAAAAAGAAAACTCAATAAATAAAATTTTTTTTAAATGAAAGAGGAACTATTAAAAGTGATACCACAGAAACATAAAGGTTTATTGGGATTTTGAGATTAGCAGATGCAAACTATTACACGTAGAATGGATAAACAACAAGGTCCTACTTTACAGCACAGGGAACTACATTCAATATCTTGTGATAAACCATAATGGAAAATAATATGAAAAGGAACATAAATATTAATATACACATATATATAGCAAACATATTGCTGTACAGTAGAAATTAACACAAGATTGTAAATTAACTATACTTCAATAAAATAAATTTTTTAAAAAGTGAGGCCCAGTTTCAGCCCAATCTGTGCCCCTACTGGGTGGGACTCAGCCATGGCTGGGTCCTTTTGATGACTAGAGGGGTTGCTGCCCACCCCGCACTGGAGTGGGCAATGAATCGATTAGTAGGAGGTTCGCTTGATAAGGGGAATAGAAAAGAGGTGTGTGAAAGTCAAAATACAAGAATATCAAGTCTCAAGGACTCTCTTACCTATAAGGAAAGCAAACATCTGAATAAAGAATTCTTTCACTCAACCAGTATTTATGGAGTGCTTACTAAGCATGGCAATGGGACTACAGCAGTTGTGAAAAAGCCACAGGTTCAGAAATAAGAACATAAATTCTAGATCTTAATAAGTGCTGTGAAAGAAATAAAGCAATGTAGTAAATGGGGACCATTTTCAGTAGAATGGAAAACGATATCCCCAAAGAGGGATATTTTAATCAATATGGAAGAATGAGAAACCAGGGACAGGATAAGAAAGGAAAAGATGTGTGCAGGAGGCAAGAATAAAAGCCCTAAGGCAGGAGGAAACTTGGGACCCAAAACACAGGCAAGGAGTGTGGCTGGAGCCAGTGGAGAGTGGGTGGCATAGGGTGAGGGATTAACATCCCCCAGCACTGCAGAGGTTTGAATCATCCTCAGTGTTAAGAGGACCCACGGGTGCATTTTTAACAAACAGGAACTTTGATTTTCTTTCAGTTCAGTTCAGTTCAGTCACTCAGTTGTGTCCAAAACTTTGCGACCACATGAACAGCAGCACACCATGCCTCCCTGTCCATCATCAACTTCCAGAGTTTACTCTAACTCATGTCCATTGAGTCGGTGATGCCATCCAACCATCTCATCCTCTGTCGTCTGCTTCTCCTCCCGCCTTCAATCTTTCCCAGCATTAGGGTCTTTTCAAATGAGTCAGCTCTTCTCATCAGATGGCCAAAGTATTGGAGTTTCAGCTTCAACATCAGTCCTTCCAATGAATATTCAGGACTGATCTCCTTTAGGATGGACCAGTTGGATCTCCTTGCAGTCCAAGGGACTCTCAAGAGTCTTCTCCAACACCACAGTTCAAAAGCATCAATTCTTTGGCGCTCAGCTTTCTTCACAGTCCAACTCTCACATCCATACATGACCACTGGAAAAACCATAGTCTTACTGTCCTAAATTGGGGTTCTGCAAGGGAATTAAGTCCTCATGCCCAAAGGCATCCATTGGATGAAATGAATGAATTCCTTCCCAATGCATTCAGTCTCTTGGGAGACTTGAAAAAACGACCACTCAAATCAATTTCAGTAGAGCTTAGTTCTCTCACATAAAGTTAGCTCAAGTTAAGAAAGACTGGAGGACAGTATCACTTTCAACTTCTATTTTAAAAAGCAAGGTCAAATCGGGGGAAAGATCAAATTTGGTAAAGGCAGAGACCCTAAAACTACAATAACAAATAAACCAGAAGGCAGAAAGTCTCTAGAGGACTAAGGATTCAAAGAGAAAAGTTAGACTCACTGAAGGTGAGTGCTCTAAGGAAAACAGAACTCTGAAGAGGCCAGGGTGGAGGAAACATCAGCTAGACTAAAATCAAATACGGGTGCAGCTGAAACTAAAACACATGCTCTCATTCAAAAAAAGAGACACACCAGAAAAAGCTTAGAAAATATTATGCTTTTCTGTCCTCCTCAAGGGGCCCCAAAACATTTGAAATAAACTGCTACACACTCACATATCCTATAAACAATGTTCTAATCTCACAAAGACAATAAGGCATGCCACAAAAACTCCCAAGGCCTAGAAGTCACCCAGATGAGAAAGGTTTGTGTCAGAAGTTAATTTAAAATTCTAAAAAGGGCTTAAAATCATTTATTCTAATTGCTCAGTGTCTCTTTCCCAGAACGGAAATGACCTAACTCAAGGACATAAAAACTGATCATGGCCTTTTGCAAAGCTGACAGAGACATGACAAAAATTAAGCTGTAGAAATGCATTAATACTTCTGAAATAAACGTGTAATTGCTTACCTCCATGTAGTTTAAGTGCATGGACTAAACATGCAATAATTCATCATACATATCTATCATTACAAAGGTGTATCACAAATCAACTTTAAGCAAGTGATGTAAAAATGAGATTTATATTTAATGCACTATTGTAAATTGTACCAACTGCCAGTGTTAACACTGGCAGCATAAGATGCCAAAAAAGCTTTTAAATGCCTGGAAGGAGGATGCTTTCCAAAACTGTTAGGAAAAAAATTAAAAATAAATAAAAGGAATTGAGAAGAGGTGGGGGCAGGGAACCTTCTTCTTGTCATTTAATATTCTGGAGTAAGACCATAAAGGGTACTCAGAAATAAAGAAAACAGAGCTTTGAGCTTCTCAATCAAGGGCCAAAGAAAACAGTCCTTCCTTTCTCTTCTTTGCAATTCATCAGTACAACACAGAGGTGTGGCTGAGATAAATCACTCCAGCTTTCAGGCTCTGCAAGTGGCAAACTCAAGTACATTAGCTCATTTTCAGATGATATTACAGTTTACTTTTAAAACAACAACAATGAAAGTTGATCCCTAAGAATACCTGTCTTCATGTGAGCAATTATTGAATTTCACAGTCTCATAAGAAAACATAATCTGTAGTAATGTATCTAATGATCTCTAGTGACCTACCACCGTCTACAAATTTTAAGGAAGCTCAATAAAATAATCTTGGACGTGACTACAAACAAAAATGTCTATTGTGTGAGTGTTAAGTCTCTTCAGTCATGTCTGACTCTTTGTGACCCCATGGACCGTAGCCCACCAGGCTCCTCTGTCCATGAGATTTCTCAGGTAAGAATACTCGAGTGAGTTGCCATTTCCTTCTCCAGGGGATCTTCCTGACCCAGAGATCAAACTCATGTCCCCTAAGTCTGCTACATTGGTAGGCGGGTTCTTTACCACTAGCACCATCTGGGAAGTCCAAAAATGTCTATTATGTCCTCTTTAACTTGTAATTTGACATTTTATAACATTGCTAAATTATTTCAACATATTTTAAAGGCCCAGGACATTGAATTGTTCAAATGTCATTGCCAATGAAAACATGGAAGACCAACTCATCTTTTTCAAGAAATTAAAAATAGTAAAAACTAGGGTTCAAGTTTCAGTCTGGCTGAGTTCAAAATCTGGCTTCTTAATTTACTAATTTTATGACCCTAACCTCTCTACACTTTAGTTTTCTCACCTATAAAAAGGAAAAAAAAAAAAATCCTCTGTGTAATGCTGTCTTGGGGATTCAGAGGGATAATTTACAGCGTGTTTTGCATGATTTGCGACACAAAGAAATGAACAAATGATTACTGTAATTCTGAGGAGATAAAAGATGTTTAGAATACCATAATTTGAATACCTATAAACATGACAGCTTTTATATACTACCTTGGTCTCAGGAAACATTTAAGGTAGCCTACAAAGATATTTGAAATACAAAGTCACTAAATCAAAATGTGAACACAAAAAGACAGTAAAAAAGATAAGATTAATTTTAAAGGGGAAAAATGTCAGAAAAGATGAGCTTCAACAGTTTTATACAGTATGATTCCTAAGATAGAACAATTACTTAGGAAAATAAACCAATAATTAGCTGACACTAAAACAAAACAGGAATTTTTTTTTCAAGAGTCTTCTAAAAGAGGACAACAAAGAATGAAAACTATCTTCAACAATATCCTTACAACAGATAAATTTCACAGACTTTCTCAGTACAGACTCCCCACCAAATTGCAGTGACAGATTTTTTAAATAAAATCAGAAATCCCATACTAAGCAACCAGACGTACTTTTTGAATTTGATAAATTAATTACATAATAGACTTTGTGCTGGGTTTGCAAAGAATTCCCCTACGGCACTATTCCTATGTAAAACAGAGTAATGAATCTCACCTCACACAAAGCCCACCACCCTCTGTACTCATCTTTCTGGAAGAGGGGGCACTCATGGAGAAAGGAGAAAGCAGGTGCTTTTGCCATTAAATAGTTTAAATGAGAGGAGATATCTCTGTGAGGGAGGCAAATATCATGCCAGGGATCACGGTTGTAAGAACTCTGTTGAATTTAAGCTTTGTCACTTCACCATGGTTGTTAAACTCTGCTTTCTCTTAGGAAGTAATATCAAAACTCCGAAAATGAAAGGGGCAACAAATTAGGAAGACTGCCTTCCCCAGCACTGCCAGTCTGGAAAGGAGGAAAGAAGAGAAGGGGAAGAAAGGGGGAATCCTGAGGAGTAGATACTGAAATAGTTAGTCCTCAGGGTCCCTCCCGTAATTCCTGGTCAACGGCATGCCAATGCCAAAGAAAAAAGAAAAGAAAAGTAGAGCTACTTCATAGACAGAGAGTAATATCTGACCTTTACTGAGTGCTAATTGAACGCTTTAAGCTAAGTATACCATTTCAAGCTCATAACAACCTTATGAAAGTGTGAAAGTGAAAGTGTTAGTCACTCAGTCATATCTGACTCTTTGCAACCCCCATGGACTGTAGTCCACCAGGCTCCTCTGTCCATGGAATTCTCCAGGCAAGAATACTGGAACAGTTTGCCATTCCCTTCTCCAGGGGATCTTCCCAATCCACGGATAGAACCTGGGTCTCCTGCATTGCGGGCAGATTCTTTACCATCTGAGCCACCAGGGAAACCCAACCACCTTAAGAGGGAAGTACTATTATTATTATTACCTTTCTGCTTTTGACACGAAAGTCAAATCTTTTGCTAGCACTTCCACACAGCTTGCAAATGGCAAAACCAAGAGTCAACACCAGACTAGTAAGTCTAACCCCAAAGCTCTCTCATAAAGCTTCCCATCAGATGAAAACTCCACTCACACACGTGACCCAGTATCTCACCATCTAAGTTAGCTTTGAACTTTAAAGAGCTAATTGCCCCATCACTGAGGGAAATCATTAAGGTCACTGTAAATAAGAAACTGCAATTATTCATTTCTTTCCATAAAATATGACATTTTATAAAGCTCTTAATCACTGGGCTAGTGATTCAAAATTTCATTCTCTAAATTTAAGGGCACTTTAGGTACCATGTAAAATGTTAAGCAAAAGCCAAACATCATCTTAAAGGCTGCAAAATCCTCCTAGTTAACCTATGGTCTCAGAATAATCTACATAGGCAGAGCGGTTTGGTCGTTCGTTGGAAGGAGCTTTTCCCGTGTTTCAGCTACTGTGGCTCTTTGGGCAGCAGCGGCGGCGCGGTGGTCGAAGAAGCAGCCTAAAACTTTGGCGTTAGGCAAAAGAAAATGGCCCAAACCAAGCAGACTGCTCGTAAGTCAACGGGTGGGAAAGCGGCCCGCAAGCAGCTGGCGACCAAAGCGGCCAGGAAAAGCGCCCCTTCTACTGGCGGGGTAAAAAAACCTCATCGCTACAGGCCCGGGACTGTTGAGCTTCGAGAAATCCGTCGTTACCAGAAATCCACCGAGCTTCTGATCCGGAAACTGCCTTTCCAGAGGTTGGTGAGGGAGATCGCCCAGGATTTCAAAACCGACTTGAGGTTCCAGAGTGCCGCCATCGGCGCGCTGCAGGAGGCTAGCGAAGCGTACCTGGTGGGTTTGTTTGAAGATACTAATCTGTGTGCCATCCACGCTAAGAGAGTCACCATCATGCCCAAAGACATCCAGTTGGCTCGCCGGATACGGGGAGAGAGAGCTTAAGTGAATGTAGTTTTTATGGTGTTTTGTAGTAAATTCTGTAAAATACTTCGGTTTAATTTGTGACTTTTTTGTAAGAAATTGTTTATAATATGTTGCATTTGTACTTAAGTCATTCCATCTTTCACTCAGGATGAATGCGAAAAGTGACTGTTCACAGACCTCAGTGATGTGAGTACTGTTGCTCAGGAGTGACAAGTTGCTAATATGCAGAAGGGATGGGTGATATTTCTTGCTTCTCATGATGCATGTTTCTGTATGTTAATGACTTGTTGGGTAGCTATTAAGGTACTAGAATTGATAAATGTGTACAGGGTCCTTTTGCAATAAAACTGGTTATGACTTGATCCAAGTGTTTAACAACTGGGGCTGTTAAATCTGACCATACATCACTGTGATAGAATGTGGGCTTTTTCAAGACTTTGTGCTGGGTTTGCAAAGAATTCCCCCACGGCACTATTCCTATGTAAAACAGAGTAATGAATCTCACCTCACACAAAGCCCACCACCCTCTGTACTCATCTTTCTGGAAGAGGGGGCACTCATGGAGAAAGGAGAAAGCAGGTGCAGTGTAACTTACAGTTTCCTTAAAAAAAAAAAAGTAAACCTGGCAGCTATAGAATACACTATGTGCATTTATAATAGCTATTTTATATATTGTAGTGTCAACATTTTTAAATTAAATGTTTTACATTGACATGTGGTGGGGAGTGTTGTTTTTAAGGTGTGTAATTTAGAGCTCCTGAGTAGACTGCACTTGTTTATGTAGTAAAATGCTTTGCGCGTTATACCTTGCATAAGTCCTCATTCTACCACATGTTAAACTAACCTTCTAGCTGATAATGCAGACACTAACGGGGAGGGGGATTTATTTATAAGGGCTCTAGACTATAATACAAGTTATTCACACCAGCATCATCTGTTACTAATATAGTAGTTAGCCCAGCTTTTCTTTATGTTGTGATTGGTCTCATAACTAGGTTGAACTTTTCTCTACCAAGGGGAACAATACAGAACTTTTTTTCCTTGTGGGGTTTGTATTATAACCGTTAGGGTGAACTTGCTGGGAGGGACACAGCTTCAGCTTATGGAACCTCTGCCAGTTAAAATGGTGTTCATGTGGCATAGGTTCTGGGAAAAATCACTTCATAGAGATGGCTTTCCAAGTGGTTTTAAAATTTATCCTTCTATTGAAGTTTTTAGGTCAATTATGTATGTTGACTAAATTTACAAATAAACTTGTTTATTAAAAAAAAAAAAAGAATAATCTACATAGAATCAGAGCCTGATTTGGTAAGATATGGACAGTTGTGATGCCCAGAAACTGTCACATCTTTGTGATATTTTGTTTTAAGAATGGGGATAGTCCTTTAAAATTAAACAAGGGAGAAAAGAATATAACTATGTAAGACTAGTCATTAAAGTCAGTTGATGTCCTATTCAAACATCAAAGCACAGGGTAAGCAAGGGGATAGGATATAAAATAAAATGAGACTGAGATAACTTTACCTATATCTTCAGTACACATAATCATGCATTAATAGCTGACATAACTGTCAGTTCTGTGAAACAATTTGCATTGTTTTGTTACTACTCTTATAACTTGTCTAACATTTATATGAGATCAACATTCAAAGGGCTTATTATTGATATTAAGAAATATAAATATGGACTACTATACATTTGCTCATTAAGCAAATAACCATGCATGATGCTCCTTGTCTAAAGGTACCAGGCACTTCCTATAGGAAAAGAATGTAAAGTGGAATATGGGACAAGTAAGGTCTCTATGGTCTCTACCCTTAAAGAGTTTACACATTTAGATGAAAAAAATTTGAAGGTTATAATGAATTCCAGTTAAATTTGAGTCAGCCCTATAGTTGGGTATATACTTGAAAATATTTAAAATTAAAGAGTATAAAGGAAAAGGAATAAAAAATGTTTAAAGATTTGAGATTAGGTCATTTAGAGTAAAACAAAAGACTATGGTCTCCTTTAAGTTAATAATAAGCTTTTTCTAAAAAAATAATAAGTTTTTATGTTAATAATAAACTTTATATTAATAAAAAATTTTAAGAAATGGGAAGAGTTTGGTCTGAACACACATAAGGACAACCTTGTTAATCAGGATGAGTACATTGTGGGGGGGAGACATAATACTTTCCAAATATAAGATTCTGAGAACTCAATCAACCAGTCAAATAAATATTTCTTGTATTATTGAAAGTACCAACTAGAAAAATTACTCACCAAAAGAGGAGGCAGCAGAATAGAACCAGAGGCCTTCATACTCTGACGAGAGGAGAAAAAAAGAGACCTTGAAACAGGCAAAGCAGTGCTGGGGTGGGGAAATTAAGCAAACAATTTTAAGAAAGGAACAGCCCATTTTTTTAATGTTTACAAAACTTAAATAAGATTTTTAATGTACAAGGATTCACAAAAGCATCTCTCAATTCTCCCCATTCGGGAGTTAAATGGGTACATCAGCCTAATAATTCAGAAGACGTTCCATTATGTTGAATTTGCTATTTAAACTACTTTGTAATCTGGGAGCACATCAACCTTCAGGGACCCCCATTGTGAATACAAACTTGGAATAAGCCAACAACTGTCTAATCCACCAAGTAAACAATTCTCAAGGTAGCCCACAGTTGATTTTTCCATTATGCTGAACTTCAATTTTGGAAAATAACTACTTTAAAAAAAAACCTTAAATTCATGCCAAAAATGTAAAGGTGTCAGAAGCTTGATTTCTGAATTCCCCATCAGTATTTTTTTAAGAGCTTTTGCTTTTTTTAAATTAATTAGTTAATTTGGCTACCTGGGGTCTTAGTTGCAGCATGGGGGACCTCTGTTGTGGCAAGTGAACTCTCCATCTGTGACGCGGGCTCAGTAGCTGTGGCTTGGTTACTCCAGGGCATGTGGGAGTTAGTTTTCTGACCGAGGATCAAACCCACATCCCCTGCGTGGCAAGGCAGATTCTTAACCACTGGAGCACCAGGGAAGTCCCCTTGCATCAGGATTTTAACAGTATAGACCAACAAGCTTTCAGAAAGGAAGTCTTTCATTAGAAATTAATAATGTGTTCATTATGCCCACCACATGGCTAGTAAAACAGGAAAATGGGCCTAAGAGTCAGAATAAAGAATGATGAATAGTCTCTTAATCTCCAGGCTTTTCTGCCTCCTGACTTCATAGACATGTGGTAAGAACATGCTAAAATAATCAATATGATTATTGTTTATTATAAAGTTATTCAAATTCAAGGATCTATTACTATAAGCTTAAAGCTCAACATTCAGAAAACGAAGATCATGGCATCCGGTCCCATCACTTCATGGGAAATAGATGGGGAAACAGTGGAAACAGTGTCAGACTTTATTTTTCTGGGCTCCAAAATCACTGCAGATGGTGACTGCAGCCATGAAATTAAAAGATGCTTACTCCTTGGAAGGAAAGTTATGACCAACCTAGATCGCATATTCAAAAGCAGAGACATTACTTTGCCAACAAAGGTCCGTCTAGTCAAGGCTATGGTTTTTCCTGTGGTCATGTATGGATGTGAGAGTTGGACTGTGAAGAAGACTGAGCACCGAAGAATTGATGCTTTTGAACTGTGGTGTTGGAGAAGACTCTTGAGAGTCCCTTGGACTGCAAGGAGATCCAACCAGTCCATTCTGAAGGAGATCAGTCCTGGGATTTCTTTGGAAGGAATGATGCTAAAGCTGAAACTCCAGTACTTTGGCCACCTCATGCAGAGTGTTGACTCATTGGAAAAGACTCTGATGCTGGGAGGGATTGGGGGCAAGAGGAGAAGGGGACGACAGAGGATGAGATGGCTGGATGGCATCACTGACTCGATGGATGAGTCTGAGTGAACTCTGGGAGTTGGTGATGGACAGGGAGGCCTGGCGTGCTGAGATTCATGGGGTCGCAAAGAGTCGGACACGACTGAGTGACTGATCTGATCTGATCTGATTACTAGAAGCATAATATATGTATCCTAAGAACTTCTAAATGGCATAATGAGAACAGAGTATCAGTAGTAATGGATGCCATTTATATAGGTCAAAAAGATAAGATTATAGTAACAAACCACTCCATTAGTTCAGTTAATTCATATTAAGCAGGTATAGAGCACCTACTATGTGCTGGGCACTATGCAAGGCTCTGAGGATGGAAAAATGAATACGAATGGGCCCTGCAATCTGGAACTTACAACTGCACCACTGACTACAAATGTACATTATCATAAATAATGAAAAAAATAACACCATCTGGATAGTTACTTTATTTGACCTCACACGTATAAGAACATTTATTGAGGCCAACACAAAATAAAAGTGGAAAATTGATGCTGCATCTGAATATCCATTAAACAACCGCAGAACAAATTCCACTTTCATAAATGTGTAAACTTGACTAAAACAAAAAAGCAAACAATGCTCCCCTTTCTCTGCCTCCCCCACCCAAAAAAACCTTGCTTCAAGGTTTGTACAGTGGCCTTATCTCTTCAGCTGATACATGGAGATGAAGGCTGAGAGCCAACTGTCTACCGCCCATTAATGGGGCTCCATACTTATTTGCTTGGATATGCAGGCACAACAGAGCCATCCCTGGCCCCAGCTGGTTTTGATTTGAATAGCAGGTTTCAAACAAGATGGACTTGACCTTAACTAAAATATTTCCAGTACCATTTTATTATTTTATTAAAAAGAAATTTAGGAATTCAAAATGCTCTTGAGCTCTGGGAATTCACAATCCAAGGAAGAACTCTGAACTCCAGAGTTGAGTTATAAAGGAAAAATGAAAGTATCTCAGCATTTCAAAATTGCTGAAACTCAGAAAGGAAAAGTTCTCATCATGTTATAAGGAAGTTATTAGGCAGTATTCTCCCAAGTTTGCAGCAAAACCTTTCCTCTACTTCTGACAAGAAAAACACAATCTAGCGGTTCTCCAAAACTAAAAAAGGGTAGCTTCTCAAAATTTATACTTCTGCTTTTGTGATTATTCTTCCTAACTAAATTAAAACTGACCGAGGAGATTTTGAAAGAATCCATTATTCAACAGTGTCCTATAATCATAGGAGTTCTCTTCAATCACTGAAATAACTTAAATACTTAGAAATTATGATCAAAACCATTTGAAGCCCTGCCAACCTAAAAAGACACAATTCTGCAGTAGGAAAAGAAAATTAGAATGCTTAATTGCCAAGGGAAGAAAAGAAATAGTCTGACTGAAAGAATAGACTAAATTTAGATTAGAATTATATTTATCTTTTTGTCACAGTACTAAAACCATTTGGTCTAATTGGTGTGTGCTGGGAAGGGGGGCATGTGAAGAGGATGGAGGGATCAAACATCAAACATAAGAACAGTCCCTTCTTATGTCCTTGCTGCCACTCCAAGGAGTGTTCCTGGGAACACTGTGTTGACAGCCCATGTCTGCCTCACCAGGAAAGCACACACACATTTCCCTATCCTGGAATCTGTGCCTCTAAGAGAACTAATAACATGATCCCATTCTACTTACACTTCAATTGAACTTGCAAATGAAATTTGCAGACTAGGAGGATCAATTGTATTTCTTGGCTTGCTTCAATCCGAGAGCTTCACCTCCACAATGCTGACTATGTCAACTTGCTGAAACTAATCTGAGCCTTTCTTTAAGCAAGTTCCATCCTGATCAGGTTGCCATTAATGTTTGTTTTGTTTTTCATCAAAATGAATATAAGCTCAATACTAGGTGGAGTTAGTCCCCATGATTGTCACAAACCAATAGTTTCAACAAGAGTGAAATCATGAAAGGATTAGATTCTGATGACTCTGTCCTTTCTAATAGCTAAAGCAGCTAGGCTCAACAACAAAAACAAATATTTACTATGTGCCTATTCTGTGCTATGCACCATGCTACATACTAAGTATTCAAGTCAAATAAAACATAACTGCTTTCCCAAGGAGCACATCATTTATTCAACAAATTAATATGCCAAGCATTATTCTATATGGTGAGGATACTGAAGTGAATGCTATGTGCCCTTGTGAAGCCTATAGTCCATCAAGCATTTTGGCCTTAACCTGGAGTGAAGTGGGCAACCATTGGAAGGTTCTGAGTAGAGAAATGACCTGATTTGACTTAAAAGTGTTTTAGCAGATGCATATAAAGCAGATACATACATCTGCCTTAATTGGTGAAGAGGCTACTTGACCATTTTAGGCAAGAGATGGTATGGAATGTGGAACAGACTTAGGGCAGTAGCTGGGGAAATGGTGAGACAGGGTCCATCAGTTAGAGCTCTCTGATTATATGCAAGAGAAAAACATGCAACCAAAAACAGAGAGAAAGAAAAGAAAAGAAAATGAAACAGAATATTGGGGAATTTCCTGAAACTGACAGGGAGCCTTGGAGAACCAGACTTAGGAACTGGACAGGAATAAGGCTAGAAACTATGACCATCAGAGCAATACTCCTGGAGTGCATGAGCTTTAACTGTTTCTTCTGACTTTGTACCACTCTGCTCAAGATTCAAATAACCAGACGACTTCAGCTTTCTAAGTTTCAGTCACATGCCCATTTATTGGCACATACCCAGCAATATGCCTCTTGAGAAACCTGTATGCAGGTCAGGAAGTAACAGAACTGGACATGGAACAACAGACTGGTTCAAAATAGGAAAAGGAGTATGTCAAGGATGTACATTGTCACCCTAATTTAACTTATATGCAGAGCACATCATGAGAAACACTGGGCTGGATGAAGCATAAGCTTGAATCAAGATTGCCGGGAGAAATATCAATAGCCTCAGATATGCAGATGACACCACCCTTATGGCAGAAAGTGAAGAGGAACTAAAGAGTCTCTTGATGAAAGTGAAAGAGGAGAGTAAAAATGTTGGCCTAAAGCTCAACATTCAGAAACTAAGATCATGGCATCCGGTCCCATCACTTCATGGCAAATAGGTGGAGAAACAGTGGAAACAGTGGCTGACTTTATTTTTCTGGGCTCCAAAATCACTGCAGATGGTGATTGCAGCCATGAAATTAAAAGACACTTACTCCTTGGAAGGAAAGTTATGACCAACCTAGACAACACATTAAAAAGCAGAGACATTGCTTTGCCAACAAAGGTCCATCTAGTCAAGGCTATGGTTTTCCAGTAGTCAGTATAGATGTGAGAGCTGGACTATAAAGAAAGCTGAGCGCCAAAGAATTGATGATTTTGAACTGTGGTGTTGGAGAAGACTCTTGAGAGTCCCTTGAACAGCAAGGAGATCCAACCAGTCCATCCTAGGGAAGATCAGCCCTGGGATTTCTTTGGAAGGACTGATGTTGAAGCTGAAACTCCAATACTTTGGCCACCTGATGCAAAGAGCTGACTCATTTGAAAAGACCCTGATGCTGGGAAAGATTGAGGGCAGGAGGAGAAGGGGATGACAGAGGACGAGATGGTTGGATGGCATCACTGACTCAATGAACATGAGTTTGGATAAACTTAGGGAATTGGTGATGGACAGGGAGGTCTGGCGTGCTGCGGTTCATGGGGTCGCAGAGTCAGACACGACTGAGCGACTGTACTGAACTCAGCAATAGAGACTAAGAACCAAGCTTTATTTATCACCATCAGACCCAGACTCCCAAGTTTGCATTACATGGGAGAGAGACCACAGGCCAAAAGGAAATCAGGACGCTATTAGGAAGGACAAATGAACACCAGGAAACCTAGCCTACAAGGCAATTTATGTCTGATGGATAAGCGCAGAATTACAGACAAAAGATAGCTCAGAATAAAAGTGGTCTCATAAATTGACACATACTTTTCAGCAAAAAGGTATTTTCAGTGAAATTGTCATTTTACTCTTTCTAGATATAAAGATAACCTTGGTACTCAACAGACTACGGTGGAGATTATTTAGCTGTCAAGCGGTCACAGGAAGGTTTTTGCTTAAAAGGCCCTAAATGTCTAGATAAAACATTTTGAAAGAAATTTAATTTTTTTAAGCCAAACAATACATAACACATGCATAGCTTTTTCTCAGAAGAATCAAAGGATGCATATTTAAATCAGTATATTTGAATTTGAATTATAGGGTAACTTTGTGAATTACTGACTGTAAATAGCTGAATAAAGGTCCAAATATATACTTTTAAATCATTCTTTTCACTCTTTCTAGGTAACTCCTACTCTTAGAACAGGAAACAGACATGGGAAAACATGCTAACGTCATTCATTCTCTTATCTTACTTTCTCATGTCTATTTCCTGTTCAAAAGAAAAGAACTTATCTAGAGAGTGAAAAAAATGATTTTAAAATAATATGTTTGGATCTGAATATGTAAAACCTTACAGATCATGTCTCCAGAGGACAGGCTGGTGATATGAGACTTTAGACATCCCAAGGGGGCAGCCAATGCTCCAATCTAGTCAACCTTGCCATGTCAGAATGCAGCTCCAGAGATGCCAGACTTTCCGATTTTTCAAAAGAAGCTGAGATTCTAGATTTTTACATGAAACCTCTAGATTTTTAAATGCTGGAAATTTTAGTTTGGGTTTTGTTGTTCTTGTTGTTAGTGTGGTTTTTTGTTTGTTTTTCAGTTTTTGAATAGTCTATAGGTAAAATAAAAACCTAAATGTGACCTCTGTTCTTCATTGCATCAAGGTGTGGTCAAACCTTAACAGAGATAAGCAGATGCCTGCATTTCTTTTCTTTCTGTTTCCAAAATTAACAACCACAATTCTTTCTTCCCTTCATGGGAACCAGATGTGGACTTGGCAAAGACATGGATTCCCCAAGAACTCCTTTCATACTCCAGCTGCAACCAAAATGATCAATGCTTTCAGAACAATTTCAGGATGACATGTTCGATGAAGATTTGGAAGCACCAACTCACTGCTCCCTGGATAATGTCCAGAACCACAAAGGAGTGTTGTTGAACGGCTTCAGGGTGAGACAGCCGTGTTGACTGGGACACGTGCAGAGGAACACAGGTCATCTAAACGAGCAACTCGAGAAATGAAGCAACTGAACCTAAGGAAAAAAATATGCTGAAATAGGACCTGGGGGAGGGGGTGGCGGGTGGTGGTGGGGAAGGCCACAGTAGAAAGGAGGCCCTTCCTAATTTCTCAACCCCCACTTTCTTCCTTAGCCCATCTCCCTAGGTCTTTCAGCTGCGTGCATTGGCTTCTTTTGTCAGTTGGGCACCGTAAACAGTCTCATGCAAGACACGAGGGACAAAATATATATATATGTGTGAATTTCTAAGAGAAATTGCTTGAGAAGAAATTTTTATGGAATGTGCTCAGAGAATTGGTTAGTCAGTAGAGATTCATGTAAATATTTTTAAAAGTATTCATAAGTGACTTAATCCACACAAGCAGACTTCCTTTTGCATTTTTCTCTCAGAACAGTGGAAGCTTTATTCACCAACTCCACGTGAAAGAAACATATTTTTTTTCCTCTCGTGGTTAAGGATCTGTAGAATCATTTCCTTTCTACAATGCAAACTTGGTACATGACTTACCCACTTACTTCAGGTGGATGACAAACCACAATCATGAGAGGGAACGGTAGGGCACTGCTCTGAGAAAGTGCTTTTCATCCTCTCAAAACATTCGCAAGCATTAACCAATTAATGGGTGAGTGAAGTCAGCCTTTTTTTAAAAAACAAATGAGAAAACTGAAGATATTTAAAAGCTTTCCCTACAAAGAGATTCAGTGTCTGAGTCTGAATTAGAACTTGGACCTTCCTAACATTAGCAGTTCAGAGATTCAACTCATGTAAACATTTGAAAGGTCAGCTGTTCATCAAATACTTTTCCAACTACAGCAAATGTATCCTTATTAAGTTTCTTTTGCAAAAGTTCCAAGGTGCTGAACACTCATCCATTGCCACCAATAATTAACAATCCAAAACAACCTAAACACAGAGAATTTTTTGTTGGCATTTTGAAACTTCAGACTATCTTAGGAACAGAGTGTGTGGGAGTGGTTTTGGGCAAAAGGCAGGCTAGGAAAAAAGACATCAGCTGAAAAGTTTTCCTGAGACTGGTCCGTCCCTGTTTCAAACAGGTTTGCAGCAAGAAGAAAAGTGTTTGTTCTCTTTAAATAAAAACTTTGTGCTTCCTGGAAATGGGCAGAAAAGGAAAAACCAAGCAAAACAATATCACTTGGCCTAATAGTTAGAAAATTCAACAAAACTTGGAGTCCTAAGTACAGTCATCCTTATCCTAGCTAGTTAACTTTGATTCAAACATATCTCTCCACCCAAAGTTGAAAGATTTTTTAAAATTTCTTAACTACCATATCTACCGTGAGCAATTTTCTTCTCATTTTTTCTACACTACTCAGTGGTAAAGAAACTGCCTGCCAAGGCAGGAGACACAAGTTAAATCCCTAGTCCGGGAAAATCCTACATGCTACGGAGCAACTAAACCTGTTCACGAAAGCTATCGAGATTGTGCTCGCAAGCCCACAAGCCACGATGACGAAAGCCTGTGCACCCTGGAGCCTGTGTTCAGCAACGAGAGGAGCCACCGCGGTGAGAAGCCTGCACAGAGCAACTGGAGAGTGGCCTGTGCAGCGACGGAGACCCAGCACAGCCAAATAAACATATACAGTTTTTTTAATTAAAAAATAATGAAAAGAGGACCCCAGTGAAAGCATTTCTATTGAGAGCGTTTCAACCTCTACATCAGACTCAAGATTAACATGAAATGACAGCAGACCTAAGTGCAAAAAAAATTGGCCTTCTCGAAGAAAATGCTTGTGTCACTGAGTTAGAAAAATATTTTTTTAAGCAAGACATAAAAGTGCAAAATAGAAAAAAATGGATAAAATGAAATGAATCAAAATGTGAAAGGTTTGTTCTTCAAAGGGCACAATTAGGAAAATGAAAATGCAAGCCACAGATTATGAGAAAACATTTGCAAACTGTGTATTTAACAAAAGATTATATTAACAGTATTTTTTCTTTTGAAAAGATATATATATATATATAAATCAATAAGAAAAGGATACTCTAAATTTTTTAAATGAACAAAAGATGTGAATAATCACAGAAAATATCAAATGGCCAACAGACCAAGAAAAGATGTTCAACATCACTAGTCATCAAGAAAATGCAAATTAAAGCCACAATGAGCTACTAGAATAGCTAATGTTAATAAGACTGACAACGTCAAATAATGTCAAGACAGAATCAACCAGAACTCTATCAACTCTAGTACATTGCTGCGGGGGATACAGAAGAGTATTCCAAGTACAGCCACTTGGAAAACAGTGTGGCGGGATAGTATAAGGTTAAACATAGATTTACCATGTAGACCAGCACCCCTGTTCCTACATATTTAACCAAGAGAAATGAAAGCAGATTTCCACAAAGACTTGTACATGAATATTCATAGCAGCACTATTCATAATAATCAAAACTGGAAACAACACAAATGCTCACTACTGAATGGGTAAATAAGCACGGTATAGCTATAATATGAAGCACTCCATATCAATAAGAAAGGAAAATTGCTGATAAAAATAACAACACTGGTAAATCTCAAAGGCTTTAGGCTGAGCAAAGCTATCCAGATACAACAGACTACCGTATCATATGATCCCATTTATATGACATTCTGAAAGAAGTAAAACTATAGTGACAGAAAATAGATCAATGGTTGCCTGGACCCAGGGGTCAGAGAAGATCAACTACAAAGAGGCACAAGGGTCCTTTCTAGGATGATGGAATTTTTCTATATCTTGACAGGGTGAGGATTTTGCAACTACACATAATTACCAAAATTCATCCAACTGTACACTCAAATGAGAAAGTTTATTATATGTCAGTTATATTTCAATAAAGCTAAAAAAGGAAACCTCAGAGAAGGCAATGGCACCCCACTCCAATACTCTTGCCTGGAAAATCCCATGGACGGAGGAGCCTAGTGGGCTGCAGTCCATGGGGTCGCTAAGGGTCGGACATGACTGAGTGACTTCACTTTCACTTTTCACTTTCATACATTGGAGAAGGAAATGGCAATCCACTCCAGTGTTCTTGCCTGGAGAATCCCAGGGACGGGGGAGCCTGATGGGCTGCCATCTATGGGGTTGTACAGAGTCAAACACGACTGAAGTGACTTAGCAGCAGCAGCAGCAAAAAAGGAAATCTCAGTGTTAGGAAATCTTTATTTATTCCTGCCATTTGACAAAATCTTGCTCTTAGAAATAATCTGAATACTGATCATCACATTCATAGTACTTAGATCTGAGGTTTCCTTTCAGAAGGCACTCACTAGCCATTTCATGTCTGTGATTTGTTTTGATATTGTTTCGAGATAGCAAGATACCTCAGAAACTGAGCAATGATTTGACTTGCTTATTTTTCATCTTCAGAACATTATTTTCTGAAGAAGACCTTACCTAAAGTCAATGTAGTCACGGTATAATGAAATTCAGCAAGCATTTGTTTGGGGTCTGCTAAGTTTTAAATTCTGGAACCATACTGCCTAGGTTCAAATTACAGGTCTACGGCTTAGCAGCATGACCTTGGACATTACTTAACCCTCTGTGTTTCAGTTCCTCATCTATAAAATGGAGATAATAGCAGCATCTATCTCATAGGCTTGTTCTGAGGATTAAATGAGTTAATCCATTAAAAGTGCTTAGAACAGTGTGTAGCACATAAACAAACACCCTGCCTGCACAATTATTATATGCAAGGTGCTAAAACTACGAGGGTAAGAAAGAGTTTGTTTTCATGGTTGCTGTTTGCTTGTCTTGATGAGCTCACAGTTCAGTGAAAAGACAGAGAACAAATTAATAATACATAATAAAAAGGAACACAAAGAGAGACATCTTTAAGTACTATGAGAATGTGGATGTGTGAGCAATCCATGAAGGAATTCAGGAAAGCTCTTGAAGGACCGCTACAAGCAGCAAGCTTTGGAAAAAAAAAATGAGGGTTCTCCAGACATCCCCCCTGAAAGTAGTACAAACAGTAGTTGTGGTCAAGCACTGAGGTCTGCTAAATGCTGCGCCCTGTGCTGTAAATCTGACACAGGCCATTTCTCTTGTAATTGTTGTAATAACTCCATAAGCCAGATACTACAGTACCCATTTTACACTTGAGGAAACAGATTATGATCACTTCTCTAAGGTTACCAAACTAGTGCATGCCTTAAGCTAAAATCCAAACACAGCCTTTCAGACTCTGAAACCTGCTCAGAGAGAAAAAAAAACTGCAGCAAAGACTCAGGTGTCAAAGCTCACAGAATCATAGGAAAGAGCAAAGAGCTCAGTGTGACACAGATAGAGAACACAAATCAAACAAGGAAGCTGAGTGCTTTGAGGTACCGCAACTGGTTATCATGTCTCAGACAAGGAAATCCATTACTACTCCCAGACGGGATGTTTTCAAGGCCTACTTGCCAGTGGCTCAGACGGTAAAGAATCTGCCTGTAACGTGGGAGATCGGGGTTCAATCCCTGGGTCGGAGAGATCCCCTGGAGAAGGAACTGGCAACCCCACTCCAGTATTCTGGCCTGGAGAATCCCAGGGACAGAGGAGCCTGGCGGGCTAGAGTCCAAGGGGGTCACAAAGAGTCGGACACGACTGAGCAAATAACACACATACTGCTTCAATAGACTTAGTAAGCATTTACTTTGCCAGATCTTGATATCAGTGGCAAAGTTTTCTTAAAGTGTGTTCCAGTGACGATCTGTGCCAAACTCCCCTGGAAAATGTATTAGAAATACAGGTTTGCTAAGTACCACAGAAGCCTAAGGAATCAGAACCTGTTTGGTCTGGGCCCTGAACTTCCCTGTTTAACAATTTCCCCAGGTGTTTTTCATGCATAACAAAGTTTGAGAAGCCCTAAGAACTGTAGCTTTACTGCTCAGAACCCAGCCTCTCAGTTCTCCCAGAGCCAAGCTCTCAAACTTCAGCGTGTGCATCCAAGTCACCTGGGAAACCTTCTAACATTCAGTTGACTGAAGGGGCGACAAGGGGCCCCAAGACTCTGCCAGTTGTTGCAGATGTCACTGGTCCCCAGAGCACAGTGGAGTCACAGGATTGTAGAACTACCATCGGGATTTCTCTTCCCTTTCTACCCTCCCTCCTGCTCTTGCATTCATTTCCAGACTACTTTTCTTGCCTAGGTTTACTGCACCTTAAAACAACGTTCTGTTTACTGACCGTCTAAAAATGTTGTACCTTTGCCGAGAGGTCATGGTTAAACTGTTTTTATTTTCGTATGGTAGTTATTGAAAAACAGTACTTTTAACTTAAAAAAAAAAAGTTTCTCCAATATCTGGAATTGTTCACTGACATTCTAGGAAGACCTATGGAGTCTGGCTTGCAGTACATCAAATAGTTTTCATGATGACAAAGGGTGTGTAAAACTGACCTTATCTTGTGTTACAATGCAGGTACAATAGTTAGTCATGGGGTCCTATTAACATTTTTCATATGTTCTTTTAAATAAAATAATGAAACATGAAGGACTGCCGTCTCTGCAGTCATTAAAGATTGACTCAGGAAGAATCTTAGTCAGAATGAATCTCCTTATTCAGACCTTCAGGAACCTGAGCCCTCTGGTCTCCTGTGCAGACATGCTCTGGAAGCCTCTCCTTGCTGGCACTCCTGCGGGGAAGGAGCCGTGTGAAGCTGCCTGCCAATGCTGCAGCTCCCTGGCACCAGCAATGGCAAAAGCCGCTCTGGCTGAAAGGTGTCTTTTGCACTCGGGGTGAGGATGGCTGTTTTAGAAAATGGCTTTTTTCAGTTCCTAATGCTATTTTTCTATGTGTTATCGTATTTTCAGAGCACTAATCCTTAATCCTTATGGAGAAGATCCTTTGTAAGACCTCACTTTGCATTTTTGCAGTGCCTCTTCTAATGGGCTCTCCTAAGTCTTCCCTAATGTGTGTCCATTAAGTTGGACTCGTTCTCGGCTTTGTAACTCAGGTGGTTACTTTATCTCTGTGGTTAAATCTCTCCCGTTTGTTGTTCCCACTTAATTTGGATGAATTAAATAGGCACTTTCATAAAGGTGCTACATTACCAGCTCTCTATAAAATAGGCCTGCATGCTGAGAATTCTCTGGAGACAGTCATCTTATTCAATTTGGTGTATGAAAAATAAGTTTTGGCCTGAAATCTCATATCTTTGCCCTGAATTCTTAGTTCTAAGACTACAAAGAAATTAGAAATCAAATTACTAACACAGTTATTAAAGAACATGCTGTCAATAGAGACAAATCAATACTTTGAAAACTAAAATAAAGACTCTTTTTAGTACTAGACAAGCCCTTCTAGATGGAGTTAAACATCTAGGCTCATGGGAAAAGACAAAGGGGATTCTAGGCAAATTTGGGAAATAAATATAGTTCAGCATTGAGGCCCTGCTATCTCCTTTTTCTCCTTCTCTCCTTACCCTTTGCCCTAGTGTCTCATTTATTTAATAATTTTTCTCAAATACAAACTATGCATCATATACTGTTAGGCTCTAGAGATGTAACTTTAAATAAATCAAATACAGTTCCTGCTCTCACAAAACTTATCACCCAATGGGAAATATAGGAAAAAGTAATGCAATATGGGCTTCTCAGTTGGCTCAGTGGTAAAGAATCCACCTGCCTGTGCAGGAGACACAGGTTTGATCCCTGGTTAAGGAAGATCCCCTGGAATAGGAAATGGCAACCCACTCCAGTATTCTTGCTGGGAAAATCCCATGGACAGAGGAGCCTGGCAGGCTACAGTCCATGGGGTTGCAAAGAGTCAGACACAACTGGGCAACTGCACACACACACACACACACACACACACAATGACAATGTAGCATGCTCCATTCTTGATTTAAAGTGGCCGTCAAGCAATCCCTGCCATGATTTGCTGCTTGCTGTCACTAATAGGTTTGGATCTGCAAGGCTAGTAGTAATACTTCTTCCTGGGCAGGATCCCTATGCCTTCAATTTGCGTTGATGACAGTAGGGGACACACTAGACTCTGGATCATGTCATGTATTCCAGCTGACTTCCCCTCAAACAAGCTTCTCAGAATATTTAGCAAACAATTGAGTTAATTTCTATATAAAAGAAGCTTTTACTAAACTAAAACCATAAATAAGAAGCTACTCATTAGCATTGCTAATTATAAAAAATGTAAAATATTCTTAAAACTACATAAAATAAGGTCACGCAAATAAGTTGATACCTTCCATCACATGACTTTTTGATTGCTGTCACTACTTGTTTAATTTAATTCAGTGTTGCCTCTCACACCCAAAATTTCTCCCTGTCTTAATTTTTAGAATTGGAAACACTTAGGCTATACTCATCTGATTGGCCTTCCCTGGCAGCTCAGATGGTAAAGAAAACACCTGCAGTGCAGAAGACCTGGGTTCGATCCCTGGGTTGGGAAAATCCCCTGGAGGAGGGCATGGCAACACACTCCAGGATTCTTCCCTGGAGAATCCCCATGGACAGGCTACAGCCCATGGGGTTGCAAACAGTCAGACACGACTGAGCAACTAAGCACATCTTTGTGCTTTGGGGATATTCAGTGAAATCTTAACTTCTCAACCTGTTTTCTGAGATCAGACATAGGTAAGTTCCAACTTTTTAAACATCTTCTTCCTAATTACCTAGGTGGAAACCCCATTTTCTCTTTCCTACCATCCCCCAAAACTATCTTTTTTTTCCCCCATCAGCTTTCCCACCTGAAGAATCCTCCTTCTTCACAGTTGCCCTCTCTTCCCAATTGTGGCCAGATTCATTGTGCCTCAGCTACAGTAAAAAGAACAGGAGATGTTATATGAATGCAAGGAAATTACCTAGGGAGAATCTCTGAATCAGGAAAAACCATGACCTTGGATAAATCCTCCAGATAATTCATTCTGCAATTCTTTCTGAACAGCCTATTTGTTTGAAGGGTGTTTTTATATTATGGCTTAAGATTAATATAATTTGTGTATTCACATTCAAGATAATCCACTTTATCAGAGGATTATCTTTATTGATTGAGTGTTAAAGGACATTTCCTACTTAAAAGAACTTGAGATGAATTGCACAAAAAGCCACATATATAATCAAACCATAAAGATTAAAAAAAAAGAGAGAGAGAGAAAACCTGATACTTTGACTCCCAGAACCAGCCCTTCCTCCACCCCACTGTAATCTGAGGCAATCTAGACCATCTACAACATTGGATAGTATTTATTTGGTGTTGTCTCACCCTCCCCCTTTACCATACTGTGAGTTCTTTGAGAATTAGAGATGTGTCTTAGCCAATTTTTGTATTCGCAGAGCCTTGGCAAAATGCTGGATACAGGCTGGATTTTCAATAACAGTTTGTTGAATTTGTTCTGAATTTCTAAATTTCCACTCTACTCCTTTTAAGAGCTGTGCTTTTTTTTCTAATATTTTAATATGTAAATGTAAATATACTAAAATATCAGAACCATTCCAAAACACAGTTTTATGTGGTTTTGCTTCCTATAACATTAAGATGTTAGTTTGAAAAGAATTAAGATATGATTCTTCCCCCAAGCAATTTGTACTTTTAAAGGCTGGCCCTTAAGCCCAAGGCCAAGGGCCACAGCGGGGAGGAGCAACCCCACGACCGAGGCCAGGGGCGGTGGCCGAGAGGACCAACCCCACGTCCAAGGAGCTGTGGCTTCGCGGGCGCAGGAGGGCCTAGAGGAGCTATCCCATGTTGAAGGTCAGGAAGGGCGGCGGTGAGGAGATACCCCTCGTCCAAGGTAAGGAGCAATGGCTGTGCTTTGCTGGAGCAGCCGTGAAGAGATACCCCATGCCCAAGGTAAGAGAAACCCAAGTAAGACTGTAGGTGTTGCAAGAGGGCATCAAAGGGCAGACACACTGAAACCATACTCACATAAAATTAGTCAATCTAATCACTCTAGGACCACAGCCTTGTCTAACTCAATGAAACTAAGCCATGTCCATGGGGCAACCCAAGACGGGCAGTCATGGTGGAGAGATTTGACAGAATGTGGTCCACTGGAGAAGGGAATGGCAAACTACTTCAGTATTCTTGCCTTGAGAACCCCATGAACAATATGAAAAGGCAAAATGATAGGATACTGAAAGAGAAACTCCCCAGGTCAGTAGGTGCCCAATATGCTATTGGAGATCAGTGGAGAAATAACTCCAGAAAGAATGAAGGGATGGAGCCAAAGCAAAAACAATACCCAGCTGTGGATGTGACTGGTGATAGAAGCAAGGTCCGATGCTGCAAAGAGCATACTGCATAGGAACCTGGAATGTCAGGTCCATGAATCAAGGCAAATTGGAAGTGGTCAAACAAGAAATGGCAAGAGTGAATGTCGATATTCTAGGAGTCAGCAAACTGAAATGGACTGGAATGGGTGAATTTAACTCAGATGACCATTATATCTACTAGTGCAGGCAGGAATCCCTCAGAAGAAATGGAGTGGCCATCATGGTCAACAAAAGAGTCCAAAATGCAGTACTTGGATGCAATCTCAAAAACGACAGAATGATCTCTGTTCATTTCCAAGGCAAACCATTCAATATCACAGTAATCCAAGTCTATGCCCCAACCAGTAACGCTGAAGAAGCTGAAGTTGAACGGTTCTATGAAGACCTACAAGACCTTTTAGAACTAACACCCAAAAAAGATGTCCTTTTCATTATAGGGGACTGGAATGCAAAAGTAAGAAGTCAAGAAACACCTGGAGTAACAGGCAAATTTGGCCTTGGAATACGGACTGAAGCAGGGCAAAGACTAATAGAGTTTTGCCAAGAAAATGTACTGGTCATAACAAACACCCTCTTCCAACAACACAAGAGAAGACCCTACACATGGACATCACCAGATGGTCAACACCGAAATCAGATTGATTATATTCTTTGCAGCCAAAGATGGAGAAGCTCTATACAGTGAGCAAAAACAAGACCAGGAGCTGACTGTGGCTCAGACGATGAACTCCTTATTGCCAAATTCAGACTTAAATTGAAGAAAGTAGGGAAAACCACTAGACCATTCAGGTATGACCTAAATCAAATCTCTTACAATTATACAGTGGAAATGAGAAATAGATTTAAGGGCCTAGATCTGATAGATAGAGTGCCTGATGAGCTATGGAATGAGGTTCGTGACATCGTACAGGAGACAGGGATCAAGACCATTCCCATGGAAAAGAAATGCAAAAAAGCAAAATGGCTGTCTGGGGAGGCCTTACAAATAGCTGTGAAAAGAAGAGAAGTGAAAAGCAAAGGAGAAAAGGAAAGATATAAACATCTGAATGCAGAGTTCCAAAAAATAGCAAGAAGAGATAAGAACGCCTTCTTCAGCGATCAATGCAAAGAAATAGAGGAAAACAAGAGAATGGGAAAGACTAGGGATCTCTTCAAGAAAATCAGAGATACCAAAGGAACATTTCATGCAAAGATGGGCTCGATAAAGGACAGAAATGGTATGGACCTAACAGAAGCAGAAGATATTAAGAAGAGATGGCAAGAATACACAGAAGAACTGTACAAAAAAGATCTTCATGACCCAGATAATCACTATGGTGTGATCACTGACCTAGAGCCAGACATCCTGGAAAGTGAAGTCAAGTGGGCCTTAGAAAGCTTCACTACGAACAAAGCTAGTGGAGGTGATGGAATTCCAGTTGAGCTATTTCAAATCTTGAAAGATGATGCTGTGAAAGTGCTGCACTCAATATGCCAGCAAATTTGGAAAACTCAGCAGTGGCCACAGGACTGGAAAAGGTCAGTTTTCATTCCAATCCCAAAGAAAGGCAATGCCAAAGAATGCTCAAACTACCACACAATTGCACTCATCTCACACACTAGTAAAGTAAAGCTCAAAATTCTCCAAGCCAGGCTTCAGCAATATGTGAACTGTGAACTTCCTGATGTTCAAGCTGGTTTTAGAAAAGGCAGAGGAACCAGAGATCAAATTGCCAACATCCGCTGGATCATCAAAAAATCAAGAGAGTTCCAGAAAAACATCTATTTCTGCTATATTGATTATGCCAAAGCCTTTGACTGTGTGGATCACAATCAACTGTGGAAAATTCTGAAAAAGATGGGAATACCAGAACACCTGACCTGCCTCTTGAGAAATTTGTATGCAGGTCAGGAAGCAACAGTTAGAACTGGACATGGAACAACAGACTGGTTCCAAATAGGAAAAGGAGTTCGTCAAGGCTGTATATTGTCACCCTGTTTATTTAACTTATATGCAGAGTACATCATGAGCACTGCTGGACTGGAAGAAACACAAGCTGGAATCAAGATTGCCGGGAGAAATATCAATAACCTCAGATATGCAGATGACACCACCCTTATGGCAGAAAGTGAAGAGGAACTAAAAAGCCTCTTGATGAAAGTGAAAGAGGAGAGTGAAAAAGTTGGCTTAAAGCTCAACATTCAGAAAACGAAGATCATGGCATCCGGTCCCACCACTTCATGGAAAACTGATGGGGAAACAGTGGAAACAGTGTCAGACTTTATTTTTTGGGCTCCAAAATCACTGCAGATGGTGACTGCAGCCATGAAATTAAAAGACGCTTACTCCTTGGAAAGGAAGTTATGACCAACCTAGATAGCATATTCAAAAGCAGAGACATTACTTTGCCAACAAAGGTTCGTCTAGTCAAGGCTATGGTTTTCCCAGTGGTCATGTATGGATGTGAGAGTTGTGAAGAAGGCTGAGTGCCAAAGAATTGATGCTTTTGAGCTGTGGTGTTGGAGAAGACTCTTGAGAGTCCCTTGGACTGCAAGGAGATCCAACCAGTCCATTCTGAAGGAGATCAGCCCTGGGATTTCTTTGGAAGGGATGATGCTAAAGCTGAAACTCCAGTACTTTGGCCACCTCATGCGAAGAGTTGACTCATTGGAAAAGACCCTGATGCTGGGAGGGATTGGGGGCAGGAGGAGAAGGGGACGACAGAGGATGAAATGGCTGGATGGCATCACTGACTCGATGGACGTGAGTCTGAGTGAACTCCGGGAGTTGGTGAAGGACAGGGAGGCCTGGCGTGCTGTGATTCATGGGGTCGCAAAGAGTTGGACACTACTAAGTGACTGATCTGATCTGATCTGAAAGGCTGGAAGGGACTACTCTCTCTTTTCCGTATCCTCCGTCAGTTTTGCTGCCCCCTGAGTGTCCTGAAATAACCCCTACATCCACCAGACAACCTAAAAACATAGATGTGAGAAGAAAATGATTAAACCGCTCTCACACCTGCCCGCCCCCCACTCTTGCCACCGTCATCCTTAACTTTTCTTAGATAGGAACGCTGCCACCTCTACTACTCAGAAAATCATAATAAAGAAGATCTGATTTTTTAAGTCCCAAAATTTCCAGTCCCTTATAGAGGATGGCCGACCATTGTCAAATTTGTAAATTTTACCACATACAATTTACCTTAGAGCCTTATCAACATTTCCTAGAAGATTCCAGATTGCCAGAATAAAATTATGTACTTTTAATTATACAGTTTCACTTTTGAAAATGTAAAAAAAAATCAAGGTAATTACATAATTACTATGTATTATATTTATTTTTTACTAATTCAAACATCACTAGCATCTGTATTTCGCCAAGTATGTTATAAAATGTCATAATTCCCAATCCCTGATGATCTGTTTAAACTTTAAAACATCTTAAAATATTTCTATTCTCCAAATCTTTATATTTTCTATTAAAACACAATTATTTATTTTGTGTCCATTTTTGATAGTGAATTTCACTCCTAGACAAATGCCTGGCACAAAATGGTACTAATTAAATATTTTCTAAGAGAGGGCAACTGTGAAGAACAAGGATTCTTCAGGTGGGAAGGCTGGTGGAAGAAAAAAAAGGTAGTTTTGGGGAATTACAGGAGAGAGAAAATGGGGTTTCTATCTAGGTAATTAGGAAGGAAATATTTTAAAATTTGGATCCTATGTCTTCTGTGTCCTCAGTTCAGTTCAGTTCAGTCGCTCAGCCATGTCCAACTCTTTGCAACCCCATGGACAGCAGCACGCCAGGCCTCCCTGTCCATCACCAACTCCCAGAGCTTGCTCAAACTCATGTCCTTCGAGTCAGTGATGCCATCCAACCATCTCATCCTCTTTCATCCCCTTCTCCTCCCGCCTGCAATCTTTCCCAGCATCAGGGTATTTTCCAATGAGTCAGCTCTTCGCATCAGATAGCCAAAGTATTGGAGTTTCAGCTTCAGCATCCATCCTTCCAATGAATATTCAGGACTGATTTCCTTTAGGATGGACTGGTTGGATCTCCTTGCAGACCAAGGAACTCTCAAGCGTCTTCTCCAACACCACAGTTCAAAAGCATCAATTCTTCGGCACTCAGCTTTCTTTATTTTATTTAGTTATTTATTTTTTGAGACCTGACTTGAAAACAAGGGAATATCTGTTATTTGGGCAGTTTTTTGTTTTTTGGGTTTTTTTTTAATTTATTTATTTTAATTGGAGGTTAATTACTTTACAATATTGTATTGGCTTTGCCATACATCAACATGAATCCGCCACGGGTGTACACGTGTTCCCCATCCCGAACCCCCCTCCCTTCTCCCTCCCCATACCATCCCTCTGGGTCATTCCAGTGCACCAGCCCCAAGTATCCATTATCATGCATCGAACCTGAACTGGCGATTCATTTCATATATGATATTATACATGTTTCAATGCCATTCTCCCAAATCATCCCACCCTCTCCCTCTCCCACAAAGTCCAAAAGACTGCTCTATACATCTGTGTCTCTTTTCCTGTCTTGCATACAGGGTAATCATTACCATCTTTCTAAATTCCATATATATGCATTAGTATACTGTATTGGTGTTTTTCTTTCTGGCTTACTTCACTCTGTATGATAGGCTCCAGTTTCATCCACCTCATTAGAACTGATTCAAATGTATTCTTTTTAATGGTTGAGTAACACTCCATTGTGTATATGTACCACAGCTTTCTTATCCATTCATCTGCTGATGAACATCTAGGTTGCTTCCATGTCCTGGCTATTATAAACAGTTCAGCTTTCTTTATAGTCCAACTCTCACATCCATACATAACTACTGGAAAAACCATAGCTTTGACTAGACAGACCTTTGTTGGCAAAGTAATGTCTCTACTTTTTAATATGCTGTCTAGGTTGGTCATCGCTTTTCTTCCAAGAAGCAAGTGTCTTTTAATTTCATGGCTGCAGTCACCATCTGCAGTGATTTTGGAGCCCCAAAAAATAAAGTCATTGTTTCCACTGTTTCCCCCACCTATTTGCCATGAATTGACGGGACCAGATGCCATGATCTTCATTTTTTGAAAGTTGAGTTTTAAGACAGCTTTTTCAGTCTCCTCTTTTACTTTCATCAAGAGGCTCTTTAGTTCTTCACTTTCTGCCATAAGAGTGGTATCATCTGCATATCTGAGGTTATTGATATTTCTCCCAGCAGTCTTGATTCCAGCTTGTGCTTCATCCATCCTGGCATTTCACATGATATAATCTGCATATAAGTTAAATAAGCAGGGTGACAATATAAAGCCTTGACATACTCCTTTCCCAATTTGGAACCAGTCTGTTGTTCCACATCCTGTTCTAACTGTTGCTTCTTGACCTACACACCAATTTCTCAGGAGGCAGGTTAGGTGGTCTGGTGTTCCCATCTCTTGAAGAATGTTCAGTGTCTTATGTCCTATACTCTTTGTCCTCTCAGGAGGAGAACCAGGCTCCTCCACCCATGGGATTTTCCAGGCAAGAAGAGTACTGGAATGGGGTGCCATTGCCTTCTCCATCCTCAGCACTGGCTGGGGGAAAAAAAGGCAGCAGCCTACTACTAAGCCTCCCATAATAGATGGGTAGTTTCTTGAGGAAATCTTATTTATTTTTGTAAAATAATGAAACAAAATACAGAAAATTCATGGTTATGAGTGAGAACACATAAGCAGCTGCATTCTGAGATTCATCGTGTTAGCATGTTCCTGAAGGGAGAATCAGGGGAAGCAAATAGAAACTCAAAGATAGACTTTCCGTTGCCCTCCGTCTAGTGTGTAGCCTTTTAAAAATGACATTTGGTGGAAGCAACTAAATGAGAAAAGAATTTGGAAAAGGTTGAAGTAGAGGCAGAAGGATGATTGAGTAACCGGAAATTAAAACCTATGAAGTTGGAGGAACTGGGTCAGTTCAGTCTGGAAAAAGAGAACAACTGAAGAGAACAAATTGTGATAAATGAGGCTGGTTGGGTGAGATATTTGCAGGGTCCCCCGAAACCCAGTTGACACTGCTGGGGGACAGGGGAGGATAAGCAGCTGGGAACTCATGTGCTGGGCAGAGGAATGACCAAAGGGTGTGGTGAACTCAACTTCATAGAGCAGACAAAAATCTGTGATTGAGCGGGCAACAGTTTCATGATTCCAAGTAAGCCAATAACAACAAGATGAGAGCAGCTTACACTTAAGCACTTTTAAAGTATTTTACGTGTGTCGTCCTATTTAATTCTTACGACTCTGTGAGGTAGATACTATAATTTCTCTACTTTACAAATAAAGAGACCAAGATGAAGAAACTAAATGGTTAGGTGATTTGCCCAAGTTCTTTCAGCTAGAAGGTGCTCAAGCCAAGCTTCCAATGCAACATGTTTTAAGTCTGGAGATGTACTGGCAGCCTCACAGGACACTCCACTCCATGCACAGTAGGATCAGTGGGTAGGAAATCCAGAGAGCAGGCCACAGGAGGGAAGAGGCAAGAGCTAGGCAGTAAGGTAGGGGGCTGGGCCAGTGGATAAGGCTCAAGGTAGGCTGAAGACCCATGGAAGAACTGGAGAGTTAGACTGGTAAACTGAGGCAGAAGCCAGCATGTTAGAGGAAGGACAGGCTCCAACAGAGAGGTCACACAGCACTCACATCTGGCACATGAGGTACAACGTGCATGTGGCAGAACTCATGCCAGGCCCAGGAAATTAAAGCTAAGGCTACTTCCAGGCCTGGGCAAGACTGTGACAATGAAGAGGTTAATCCTACAGCAGGGGGCCTGGGAAGATGGGCTGACCAGACACTGCTACCCCTCATGCAGTCCACCTGCCCATGCCTCAGAAACTGAGGGTGACTTAAGAAGGGCCTGTCCTACCTTGAAATCCCAGTGAAGACCTTGGTGAGGCCATGAACTTTGTAGAAGGCACAACGAATTCAGTAAGGGCTAATCACAGAATTAAAGCAGAGCCCTGCACAGCCACCCCCACCCACCCCCACCCACCCCCCATATAAAACATTACATTTGTAGACAGGTGAGTGAATTGTTAAAGCTCAAAGAGCTTCCCCATTCATTCAAGATGAATCATCCCTTTGGAAAAACTCAATTACTTAGATCAAAGGCCCCTAGGATCATTTATAAAGCTTCTAGAATTTTTCCCTGGGTCCTGTCCCAAACTTAAAGGATCAGAATATCAGGTGGTAGGGCACAGGAAATTGTGGTTTCCTTAAGTGTCCTGGATAATTTTGGTGATCTGTATGACTCATCTACATGAACCCATGCAAAACACTGTCAACAGGAGTCCATTGATGGGAATATTCCCCAAGAGCTGCGTCCTTCTGCCATCTCTGATGGAGGTGCATGACACTGGCCTGCTCAGAGCATGGGTGTGAGGTTCTCATCCGATGTTACCTGATCAGGCACTTTAGGGATCTGTTGGACCGAAGCAGGAACAGCCCTGCTCGGTGACAGAGGCCTGATTCTTGCTTCAGACCCTTCTGCTGCAGATGGTAATGGAATAGGGTCTTAAAGCCAGAGTCTTCAAACAAAATGACCTGAGAATGACAAGATCAGCCATGGATCAATAGGAAACAGATTACTAAGAGGTTAAAAAAAATGGAAGCAACACCACAGTACTGCACAGAGGCGTGTTCGGGCAGGGAGTGAGAGTGCCTCTTCCCTAAAGTTATGACCGTTGTTCAGAGGGAATTGTTAGGCCAATGGCTTGGTTCCATTCCTAACACCTTCGACTTGTTCTATCACCTTCCTTTGTACTTGTTTGTGTGGAGGGCTCATTTTAAGCTCCGGTTTCTTTAAAAAATAATAGCTAATTATTGCCAAATCTATTAACTGCTGGACTTTGTGCTAAACTGTTTATAAGCAATTTTATTTAATGAGCAACTTTAGGTCCGTAGGATGACTTGAGCTACAAAGAGGTCTCTGATGATTTACTCTAAGAATCCAAAAGCTTCTTTATCTTATCTTCCAGTACCTATAGAAGTTTCCTATACAGTAGTTGGCAGGAAGGTATTCCCATCTCCATTTAGGGCAGCTTCACGGGAGATTTATTTAAATAACATCCCCCCAAAGATGAATTTACTGACACTAAGGTTAGGTCTTTCTTTGTGACCTGAGTGTCACGTACTCCAATCTTCTTCTGTGTGAATAGCTGCTGTTTACATAATCAACTCATCTGGCTGTGTTTAGGCCAGAACAAACAGGAAGATGGCCACAAAGTTGGTCGGCTTTGTCATCATCTGCTTTTTTCTGTTCTTTAAACACAGTCTAAATGCTAAACAGTAGAATGAATAATAAAAAGAAGTTGGACTGTCTTTAGGGGTTTAACACAATGTGATTCTTTCCCCAAGGATGTTTTTAATGGACCCATGTCAAGAAGATAGGGGCAAGGTAGAAAGTATGAGCATAAGCTGGCCTTCTCAAGGTCTCCTCCAGTCAAGGAATGCAATGATTATATCACATGCAGAAAAAAATCCAAGCTAATTTTTCCTTGGTGCCTAGGATATCTTCTTGGAATTTAAAAGGAGTGATGTTGATGATTTGCACATATTCAAGGAAAGGACATGTCACTTTTTGTGGAACTCTATTTTAGAGTAACACACGGCCAAAAGACAAGCTGATCAAGAAAGCCTAATGAGGTGAGGGGAAAAAAAAATGAGTAAACTCATAGAAAACCACATCAAGTATATTTCCAAACCAGCATTTCCTTCAGCCATGTGGTGACATTTTTCTCAGAATGCTGCCCTTGTAAAAATGGCTGACCCAAGATGTAGCCTAAACTAGCCGCTTTACCCTTCCCATGCCCAAACACCTTGGCTTTGAGCCAGACCCCCAAAGAGCAGGTAGAAGTTACCATGCCAGACAGCTAAATATAGTGAGAGAAATGGAATACCCAGTTTTTCACAAGTCAAGCAGGACCTCAAAAAAAAGCAAAACAAGACTTTGGATTTGTTGGATAATTTAGACAGCTGTAAGGATGACTCTTGTAGCATAATTAGTTCCCAGGAGCTAATAGCTGGTGGAAAGAAATATACAACCCTCTGAATTACTTGTTGTAATAGACAAGTCCAAACAATCCATAAAGAACCAGTGTCACATAATTGAAAAATAAAACATGTAAACAAGCTGGCAGCTTCTGCAAGCCTGACTTCCTGCCCGTGCTCTCCACAGCAGAGTGAAGCATCTCGGATTTAAAGTCAGAGAGCCGGTTTGACGCCCATCTCATTTTAGTTCTCTCAGTATCATTTCTCAGCCTTTTCGGTATCATTATCTGTAAAATGAGAATGACAACTGCAGGGAGGATTAAGTAACAGCAAGAATAAATATGTATACTATGTAAATGTTTGCTGGCATTAGGAAAACCTGCAGCACCATCCTCTTCTATTGCGCCTACTTTTCAGTCTCTCTCAGGATGAAGGGGATATGGCAGTGGTAGAAAGAGATGTCTCCTGGACCAGAGAAAAAGTATCACTCTGTTATGTAAGATCTTCAGGCCTCTGTGCACTACATATTTTTTTGACTTCATCAGTCTCCTAGTGAGTAATATCCAAGATCCCTCAACTGACTCCTTAGTTATATATGTAAATTAAACTGTGTCTTATGCCCCCTCCAATACCAAATCCTTTGGGAACTCATTGGGCATAGAGGGTGGATCAATGTGACTAAATTATTACCAAACATTCCAGGTAAGTAATGTTGTTTTCTCCCATAGATTAAATACATTCTCACCTGCAGCGAACTAATGGGCTCCAGGGATCTTTCTGTATATATTAACCATGAGATACCTAAGTGGCAAAGTCAACAATAATCAGAGGGCAGGTGCAAGGAACCAAGAACTTTTTACAAATATTATTTTTCCTTAAGGGAAATGAGACACACCTTTAACATAACAGTTCTGTAACCTGAAACAAGAAGCAAAGAGATGTAGGGAGAGAAAGACTGGCCAATAGGAATAGGATCTGTTAGAGCAAATCAGCTCAAACTCTAATCTTGGCAAGAAAAGCAATTCAGGAACACAGACAAACTTTTCTGAGCTTGGTGACCCAGGATAAAACCCTTGGACCCAACTTTGAACAATTTCTTCTCTCGACCTGCCAAATCTATACCCCAGTGGTTATTCCTTTGAGAGCTTATATATTTTCTTCTTATTCTCCACTTCTACCTGTCTCTGCTATCTTACCATCTCCTGACTTTATACTCAAGTGCCTGGTAACTAGGGTTTCAGAGTCTCTAACCCAAACTGCCCAAGTGACCGTTTCGAACAGGTCTATATAGTCACACTTTGGAACAAAATGCAAGGTGAGCTTTCTGTGGTCTACAGGTCTGAGCTCTTCTGCATGATAAGCAGTCCTTTATAATCTGACTCCACCCTACAAACCTGTCCTTACTTTCCAGTCAGACTGGCTTCCTCACCAATCTCCCATGAACACACAGGTCACACACCCACACTGCTTCATTGTGCCTTCCACTGCTGCACACACGCTGCTTGCTCTTGTATAAAATGCCCTGCTTCGCCAACTACGTAATCCTAACCCTTCTCATTCTTCAGGACTTGGATTTAGTTTCCATCCTCCACGAGGCCTTATTTCACTCCTACAATACTCATTTAACATCTTCTCTGTGCCATACAATCTATCATTTCACAAACCATCTGCCTATTGTTCACCACTTATTACATGACCACTAGACTCATCTCGATAATTAGATAATAAATTAGGTCACAAATTGCTGGTCTTCATATCCAATATGACCCCAAGCACATTTTGTTCAATCCCTCATCTTTGCTTTTTCCCATTTTAATATTTTGGCACACCCTCATCACTATCTGTGGAATTTCCTCAGTGAAATCAATCTTCTGCCATCAATCCCCAAATTATCAAACTTAAGAATAACAATATGAGATTGTGAATCATTAGAGCTTCTAAATCTTGAGTGTAAGAGCACAGGCATTGCATGAATTAGGAAAAAAATCACTGAACAATGGTTTAAGAGATCCGGCTTCTAGGCACCACCCTGTCACCAGCTCTGTGATCCTGGTTAAGCCACAGCGTTTCTGTAAAATGAAGGGGTTGGACTGGGTGACCTCTATGATCTCTTCCAGCTTTTTCTTTCTATGATTATAAAGCTGCCAACAAGGTATCAGAGCCCTATTTGGCCATGTCTGAAAGGCAGAAGTAAAGAGGTTTCTTTCCAGGAAATAAAACTCCAGTGCCTTCTCTTTTTAACCAATATATTAACATTTTGGGGAAAGTTCATATCAAATTATTTCCATTTATGGGGTTGCACAGAGTCGGACATGACTGAAGCGACTCAGCAGCAGCATCAGGTAGTATAGAGCTTCCCTGGTGACTCAATAGTAAAGAATCTGCCTGCAGCGTAGGAAAATGCCTGCAATACAGGAGATGCAGTTTCCATCCCTGGGTTGGGAAGATTCCCTGGAGAAGGAAATGGCAAACCACTGCAGTATTCTTGCCTGGGAAATCCCATGGACAGAGGAGCCTGGTGTGCTACAGTCCATGGGGTCACAAGAGTCAGACATGACTTAGTGACTAAACCACCACCACCATTAGGTAGTATAAGAATTTTCAGGTCAAATACAAAACAGGTAACTGGTTGGTTTCCACTATTCGGAAGTTATAATGTATAGTTTGAATCAACTCAGTAATGGTGACTCTTGAATTTGGGTATGATGAGGCTACATCAGGAAGTTACATGAAAATTTAACAGATACCCAGTTCAAGTTTGGAGAGGAAAGACTCTAAGGATACATGTTGAATGCCACAAAATAGACCTACATAAAATTCCAAAAAACAAATATTTCTCCTATATTCTAGCCAGTATTTTAAGAAATACTAACAAAATCTGCTATAAATCTTTGAGATCTTTTTTCTTTCCTTTTCATCTTGAAAATGAGAGTTTTTTTAAAGACAAAATAAAGAGAAAACAAACTATCATAAGGTACCTGTGAAAAATAATTTATAGAAAAATACATAGAAGCAGGAGAGTTTTCCAAGGGGAGAGGAGTAGTCAAGAAGGAAATGAAGTTAAAAGGAGTTCTTCCATGGATGCTAGTTAAGTAAGATTGGCAAATGTGTCACAAAATCAGTCATAGTATGATTCAGCTTTGGAGATCGAGTGCATGGATTCATTTTTCATTCGTTCACTCATCAAGGGCTTAGGTAATATGCTGGGCACTTGGAATATAATAAAGGGAAAGACACAGTGTCTGCCCCGCGAGAACTCATCATGGACTGGAAAGACAACCAGGGTCTGCATTAGCACTGCATCTGACTGAGGACTCACCGTGTGCTGGGCACTGTGCTGAGCTCACCAGCCCCAAGAGGCAGCTACCCTTATTATCCCTGTACCACGGATGAAGAGACTAAGTTGAGGAATTTCCATAACTTACCCCAGTGCTACGATCTGAACGTTTCTGTCCCCCACACAAATTGATATATTGAAATGGTAACCTCCATTACAATGGTATTAGGAGGCAGGGCCTGTGATTAGAATCCGATTAGTCCCCTTACAAAAGATCACAGAGAAACTCCTCATTTCTTCCTCTGCCATATGAGGTTACGTGCAGGAAGGAACAATCTAGGAGGAAACGGACCCTCACAGCAAATCTGCCAATGCCTGGATCTTGGACTTCTCAACCTTCAGAACTGTAAGAAAAAATCCTGTTGTATATAAGCCACACAGTTTATGGTATTTTATTAGAACAGCTGAAACAAACTAAGACAGCAAAAGCTACCCAGCTAGGAAGTAGCAAGTTGGGCTTTCAAACCCAGGTCAGTCTACCTCCAAAGCCAGCACTCTCCACCCCAGCCCCACACGACACACTGACGTGATGTGTGGGAACAGAGACAGGTGCAAATACTCTGGTCTCTGCTACTCACAGACATATCCGTCCTCACCAAGACGTACCTGTGAACCTGCAACCAGCACAAATTCGAAAAGCTGGAATAAATGGTTGGGTATCGGGTCTCTCACCAGAGCTCAAAAGAACTAGGTCTTTTTCTGTGGATTCACAGCCTCTGGCTTCAGCAGCATATGAAGTTGGTGTGTGTAAAACTACCCAGGATGTGGTAATCTACAACTAGACCAAGGCCACAGCGGGACCAACACAAAACACTTCCCTTGCTTCAGATTCTCTGCTGATCTCTGAAAGACACACACACACTCCATTGCCACAGCAGTTCCCCTAGAGAGTAGGTTATTGAAAAAGTACCTTCTTCCTACCAAAACAGAACCAATATTTTAAACATGTTTGAAAACTAAAAATAAATAGAACGTAAAAAAAAAAAAAGAAAAAAAAAACACAAAACCTCTTCCTGAAAGTTAAGACCCCAGGAGACTAGGGAAAAAAGACTCTGAATAGCTCAGTGGCTGTTTGGTCCTCCTAGGCTGACAGAGCAGCTGCCAAACTAAGAGGACCCAAGAGGATCCTCTAAGGGTCATGGCCGCAAAGAACCGCAAAGCTCCGGGGGCCCTGGGGAGGATGCTTCAGGCTTAGTGGGACCATGGCCCCACCTGCTCTAACGCCAGCCTAAGGCCCTCATGGGAGACCTGTTTTGAATCATAACACCAGTGGAGAAGGGGTTTTGCTTATTTACCTTATGGTTTCCTCATTTTTGTTGTTGTTGTTGGTTTTAATCTAGTACGCCATAAAATGTTCAGTGTCCTATGAGGAGAAGACTTGCTTCACACAAACGCAAAGGAAAGATTTTTGCCTGCAGTAAGGTGCTAGAAATACCTGACCCACCAGCATTGCCTCCTTTACTCAAGGCCCCATCAAGGATGGAGTCCTAGGTATGATGCAAGAGAACTTATGTAAGCCTCACAAGTCTTGAGATATTATTCATCCTTTTTGGAGGAGAAAAAAAGTGGTGAGGCTCTGGACAATACCAAATAATTTGCTGAGTATCACACAACTAGTCAGTGTGGGCCAGAGCTAAAGATCTCTCTGATCTCAATGACCAGCAAGAGGATCCTTTCTGTGGAAAGCAAGTGGTGAGAAGAAATCGTAAAGAGAAGATTTTTAAAAATGGACATCTTTATTGTTTGTTTGTTTAATTACCTATTTATTGGAATAGCAATTACATGTACAAGGAAAACACTTAAAGCTTTATAAAAAGGCTCTCAGCTCCCCAGTTCCTTCAACAGAGTCAACTGCTTATAATCCAAATAGGTTGTATGTACACAAATATACACATGTGTATATATGGCTTTTTTTTTTTTTAATAAATGGCATCATCGTCTGTCCCTTCTTAGATACTCAGTATCTAAGTATATCTTGGAAATTTTCCACAATGGTATATATAGACTTGCCTCACTTTTTTTAACAATTGGTAAAAGAATCTGCTATATGAATGCGCGATCATTTAACTAGTTCCCCATTAAGTGGACATGTAGATAGCTTCAAATCTTTTGCTCTTATAAACAATACTGTATAAATATATATTTGCCCTTAAACACACACTAGTATATTTTGGGGATACACAGTAAGAAGTAAAATTCCTCAGTCAAGAGTATCTGCATTTTAAATCTTGGTAGATATAGAATCAAATTATAGCCTCCAGAAAAAGTGTGCACCAATTTACAGTCTTTAAAGTGTAAACTTATAGCTGCTCCCCCACTGTCTCCAAAACACTGTTCCATCCTGTGTTGAAAAGAAAAGCACCCATATGCTCACCTGCTCCCTTTAAAAATCACATACTTCCTTCAGAGAGAAAAGGAGAAACCTATTTGTTCAGACCTGGGCATTAGATTCCCAGAGTAATGGGAGATTTTTTGGAGATTCTTAAACTGTAGAAGATGCTGACTAAAAGCATCTGGTCCTCAACTAGATGATGTTGGCAAAGTAGGAAAATCCCTGAAAATAAGCAATTGGCTATGACTAATCAGCTCGATCCACCAAGGGACCACCAGAGCCACACAAGTGATCCCTGGGTATCCAGGTAACCCCACCAGCCTGCTGTCTAAAATGGTCAGGTGAACTGGGAGCCAGGAAGAGAATGCCCGCCACAAGCAGGAGGACTCAAAACCTACTTTCAGTCCCTGTTTCTTGGGGGAAAAGAGCATGAGGGAGGGACAATACACCAGAAACTTAAAACTAAAGAGACACTGCCACGTACTGAACAACTTCCTAACTATTGAAATGAGGGGGAAATGGATAGAGTAGAAAATGGAACAGCCTATAGTTTATTTTTATAAAAACCTTCTAGAGTGAATAAACCCCTAGTGGATTTGCAACACTAATATCTCCATCCAGTGGGGCAATCCAATCAAAACTATAGGATCTGGGCCAGAACCCTGGGCTTCAAAGGCTAAGAGGATATGAGCCACACACTTTGTCTTCATTTTACTTATTTGAACCTGCTAAAAGCCTGGGTTTGACATCCTTTCAGGATGCATTACAAAATGTTCCTCTGCTACTTGGCAATCACCTTGCTTAAGAGTTGATTATCAATACCTGGGAAAAATATCCTGATGCACCATGGCCTGCAGAGGACAGAGAGGAAGGGCAGCAGCTTAGAAGATCTTTGAGGGTGAACTGACATGGAAGGAACTTTATCTCTAGAGAAAGTGATGAGGTCCCAAGAGTGGTCATATTAATGATTGTTCAAAGCTGGTCTTGATTTTTGAGCTTTTGCACAGATATGACGTGAACAAGTAAATATGCATTGCTAACACCACCTGTCGAAGATTTTTAAACCAGGTGGTTGCCCAATAGAGCTGAATATGTTAATCATTGAGGGAAGGAGCCACCCCCCACCACCACCCCCCTCCCCCAGCAAGCCATAGAATGTCTTCTAATTATTATTTGTGCTTTTTCCCAATTAGCAACTAACAGCACATTGTCATGGAGGCATTGGTGGGAGTTGTTTGCCTCCTGCAGATGTATTCAGATACTTAAATGCAGGTTTCTAGGCTAGATACATATTATTATAAAAATTACAAGGCTGAAAAAAAACTATTTCAGATGGACCTGTTTCAATTCATCGGATGTGGAGTAGTCTCCAGGTCAGCTTCACAGGCAATTGGAGGCTGCTGGATAGAATTTTCTGTTGCCCAGACCACATCCTGTCAGCAATACATATGAGTTAACCTGATTTGCCACTGTTAGCTGTACTCCTCTGAAATCTCTCCAAATCAGTCACTAATTCACTTTCAAGTATCATCCATCACTATTTAGATGAGCTTCACTCCAGTTCTCATTGATTGAGCCTGATTGATTGATGGATTTCTTTATTAGTCTGTCAACTAGACAGAGAAAAAATAATTTGGAACATTCATCTTCAAATTGCATTCCAGGGATCATTTAGCTCAATGTGGGTTTCTATGATTATCTCTCTTCCTCCATTCTGCTGAGCCTTTTCTCTGTTAGGTACCTCTGATATAGAGAAAGTTTCCATGAGCAAGAATGAGCAAGAATCTAAGAAAAAAATAGAAAGATGAAGAAAATTTAGAATCCTGACAGAAGGAAATAACTAAGTTGAAGATCAAATTTCACCTAAGAAGACTGGTCTTCAAAGTTTTAGGTGGAATACATCTTTTTTGAAAATGCACATATACTCTTAGTTCTCTTATGTGATATACCTTGAGATGACTCTGGGAAAATGTAAGTACAACCTCTGATAATAAAGCAATTCAATACCTAAATTGAATCTATCAATATGTAATGCTTAAGGATTTCTGCCCACTAAACTCAGAGGAAACTATCAATTACGGTAGTTATATGAGAGGTAAGCATGTAACTGCTGAGCAAGTTGTTCTATGTTCCTACAAATGGGAAATCCACAGGTCACCTCAAAGCTTTCCCTGACCACCAACAGCCTTTAGTGATGCTATTTTTGCCTGCATGTCCTTTAAATTAAATTTTATTTCAGAGAGGTTTTAACCAAAACGGATGGTAGGAATGTTTACTAAAATGAAAGCAGACCTCAATCAAATATGTTCAGACTAAACCACACAAATTATGTGAATTCAGTTGATTTAAGCAGTGGTGAGACTTGAGGTAAATTGATAAGTGACTTCAAAGAGATTACAAAAGGGTAGGGCTAACCATCTCATGTAGAAACTTCCTCACAGGTCAGTTGATCCATCAGGGTCCTCCTAGTATTTCACCTAAACTCACACAGGTAGGTAGGTGCACAGCCAAGACAAAATTCAGGTATTCTAACTTCTTGTAAACCTGTTGCAAATGAATGAGACTAAAGGAACCATTTTACAGGACTCTGAACAGTTTTCATTTTATAGGACTCAGAACAGTTTCATTAACTCACATTAGATAATTGTTTTTGGAGCTTATTTATTCCTACATTCATTTATTTCCTCTTTATTCTCCCACCTTGGTCTGAAAAGTGATCTGAGGCAGAGACACATGTGAGGCAACAAGGTAAAGCATGCACATCAATATAAGAGAAAAAATTTTTTCCAACACTTTAGGAATATTCATTTCGCACAGGAAAACACACTTCCATTATAAGAAATTCTGACAATAGTTTCACTAATTAAGAATAATCTGCTAGTGCTGTTCACAATAGCCAAGACATACTGCTGCTACTGCTAAGTCACTTCAGTCGTGTCCGACTCTGTGCAACCCCATAAACGGCAGCCCACCAGGCTCCCCTATCCCTGGGATTCTCCAGGCAAGAACACTGGAGTGCATTGCCATTTCCTTCTCCAATGCATGGAAGTGAAAAGTGAAAGTCAAGTCGCTCAGTCGTATCGGACACTTAGCGGCCCCATGGACTGCAGCCTACCAGGCTTCTCCGTCCATAGGATTTTCCAGGCAAAAGTACTGGAGTGGGGTGCCATTGCCTTCTCTGAGCCAAGACATAGAGACAACCTAAATGTCCATCTACAGACAAATGGATAAAGATGTGTTACATATATACAATGGAGTGCTACTTAATCATGGAAAAGAACTAAATAATGCCATTTGCAGCAACATGAATGGATCTGAAGAGTATATTAAGTGAAGTAAGTCAGAAAGAGAAAGACAAATACCATATGATATCACTTATACGTGGAACCTAAAATATGACACAAATGAATCTACCTATGAAACAGAAACAGCCACACAGACATAGAGAACAGTCTTGTAACTGTTCTGGGGTTAGGAGAGGGATGGAGTGGGAGGTTCGGGGTAGCAGATGTCAACTTTTATAAACAGAATGGATAAACAACAAGGTCCTACTGTATAGCACAGAGAATTATATTCAGTGTCCTGTGATAAACCATAATAGAAGGGAATATAAAAGCAAAAAAAATAATAAACTGTTAGTTTGTGAGGCTTTAGAACTCCATTTTGTGATGAGATTCTTCTTATCCATGTGCATTTTCAGTTTTTTTTAACCATTATATCCTGAATCTCATTTCAGTCTCCACAGAAGCTTGAAATACAGACACATCGCTAACCCAAAAGCATACTGGAGATGAGTTCCAGCCAAGATATGAATGTTAAATGCATAAGTAGCGCCTCTACTAAAAAGTCAGTAGCTGACCCAAGGCTCCTGCTTCATCCAGGATGGGCTCTGACCTTCAAGCTGCGCAGTCAATGAGTGACAGCTGCTGAGGGCTTCCAGAAGCCCTGGAGGGACCTGGCACGTTTTACATCTAGTTAAGTTCATGAAACTACGGTGATTAGGAGTAGGGCTTTGTTTAAAAATTGTTACTAGAATGCAACAGCGTATTTTTTCCTGTTTTTGACTTTCTTTTGATGAGCTCACTTCTTAACCTTAGAAGACCAGAGAACAATATTTTTGCTGCCAGTAGATGAAATTGGTGCCACTGACAGCAATGTAAATAATGTTTATAATTTGGGGTCACAATTTTGTCTTTATACTAAATGCTTCCATTTAAAATTGTAAATGCTCCTTCAGTTTTCAAGACCTAGTTCTAATACCTCCTCCACTGAAGCCCCTAAGCAGATTAGGCTGTGTGGTTTTTGTTTCTGTTATGCTATTCTCCACACCACATTGTAATCATGTAATTTGCCTGTCTTGTTTCCCTGACTATAAATTTCTAAAATGCAGGAGACAGGGCTCTTTGCCTTTTTTGATGGATAGTAGACACCCAATAAGTGCTTAATGGAAAAACAACTATCACCATTTTGATAAAAATCCATATGATGTTTTAAGCTGTTTTCTTTCAATCAGATTGCAGTAGGATCACGAGATAATTCCATCAGAATCAGAGGATATCTTCTGGTGTAAGTCCAGGCTTTGGAGACAAGCTTCAAGGTCAGAGAAGAAGGCAGCTGGAATAGGTGAGAAAGACTAAAAATCAGTGCCTCTTTATTTCCTTATGACTTTTGTCTTCCTTATCAGTTGCTTGAAGCAATACAGAGTAACGTGGTAGACATCTGCTGTTTTTCTCCACTCTGCTGCCTTTTTCCTTCTTCTGGAAATAGCATCCTGATTTTTCTTTGGAGGAACTGTTCCATCAGATACAGGCAAGTGTGACTGCCAGTTTAGACGCCCTGCCCTCTAGCCAAGGGTGGGTACCTGGCTGGAGCAAAGCTGATCAGATTCTCATCTCTGGAATATGAACAAGGGACAAGAACAGCAGCCCCTGCTTTCCAGACCCCCAGTAGCCACAATTTCTGGCCCTTCGAAGCCTCTTGCCTTGACTTTCCTCTTGCTTGTTTGAGCTTCCCTGCTTGCAATAAAGCTACTCCTCTACTTCAGTTCTGCTTATGTGATAGCAGCCAACAAATGGTAACTGACAGAAACAGTGAATTGAAGATTAAAATTCTATCTGATTTATCTGAAAATCTAGCAAGAAAGAATAACCCTGGATATCTCCAATCTATCCCCAGATTCAATTTACCTCACCCAGTCCAGGTAAATAATCTGAGAAATACAAATCCTCCTTTCAAATATGCATCCTGTTTCTAAAGTAAACCAGCTGTCCCACCTACTCCCCAGGGCAGCCCCAACACCATGTTTAGTGAAGCAACCCAGTTGACTTGAAGATCCCTGCAGTACTCAACCCGAACCTGCCAGTTTGTTGCTTAAATATCCACCTACTTTGCCACAAAAACATGGGCACTTTTTCATTATTATGAGATTCCCAAATCAGCCATATGTCATTAGCACACTCCCAGTTTGTTGGTTCACCAGCAGTCACAAATGGGGAGCCTAATTATATTACTTCTTATTTAACAAGTTTAGAGTTCTTACTCTGTTCCAGGCATTATTCAAAGTGCTTTAACTCATTTAATCCTTATAAACCACCCCTGTGAGATAAGGACAAACGGGATGAGGCATAAAGGTCTTTATCAGATTGCCCCAAGTGTCAACGCCCATAAAGAGCAAAATTAGGATTAGAATCCAGTTCTAAGTCTGTGCTCTGAACCACCAAGCCAGGCTTTGGGGATGATGAGTTTATTACATGGCCAATTAAAGGGAAGGGCTAATCATATTTTAACCTGCAGCAGCTGACAGGGTCCATTGACATAGAAATAAGATTAGTGCCCACATGTCAAAAACCTAAAAACATCAAGTCAATTTAGCTTGCCCTCCAGGCCTCCTTCTTTCTTAAACTCCATGGACACAAGCCAAAACAATCCTATAGCAGTTTCCATTCATACTGAGAAAATTCTGATGCCTTAAGTAGAAGGTACCTTGCTTCTTTAACTGGCCTGAAACAGACATGTTAATTTTTTAGAAAGCTTGAAATGTAAATCTAGTCCTAAACTTTTACTCCCTATTGTAATCCAGTGTTTCACCACCTCTGGAGTGGAGGGAGATGTTACTGCACTTGTTCAATCACTCTTGTGTCCTCGGGACATGCGGCCCCTCCTCTCTCCCACAGAACTGTTAAACCACTTCTAAACCAGGTAGGTAGGTGATTTTTATCATCTTCTTGGTTTTCAAATTGCAATTAAAGCTTAGTATAGTCATGATAGTCTTATTGAATTATATATATATATATATATTTTTTTTTTTTTTTTTACTTTTTTTTTTACTTTCCTGGAAATTTTAAAAGTTTTCCAGAAGAGTATCTAAAGCAAGAATTTGCATATTGAATATTTCAATTTACCTGTGAAGCCGTAGCTCTAATAACTTCTCCCACTGATCACTAGAGTCCAAATAGATTTGGTTCAATGAACATTAAACACTCCACGCTATGCAGAACATTCTTGATATAATGACATATAAAGTGTCAGCATCAATTTTTTTAATTTTTCTTCAATCAGGGTGAAATATAACTAAAGGTTAGTAGTGGGTATCTATAGGAAGTAAAATCATAAGTGAATTCTAACTTCTTGTACTTTTCTAATTTTATATATCATCTATAAAAACCTATATTTCTTTTATAAACAAACAAAGAGTGTTAGCAAGAATATTAAGCTTTAGTGGCTTAGCCGGTAAAGAATCAGCCCGCAATGCAGAAGACCCAGGTTCGATCCCTGGGTCAGGAAGATCCCTTGGAAAAGGGAATGGCCACCCACTCCAGTATTCTTGCCTAAGGAATCCCATGGATTCAATCTACAGGCTACAGTCCATATGGTCACAAAGAGTCAGACACAACTGAGCGACTAAGCACACATATATCTTTATTATGCTTATAGTATCATATAGTATCACAGTTATATTGTGATAGGTACTTTTTTCTAATTTGTAATCAATAAGAAAAGTAAAATGAGAACACCCTGCTGTTTATTTTCAAAGTAATTGAGAAAAAGGTAAAAAAAAATCTACTACAGTAAGTGAAAAAGTAATTTTCATCCTAATTCCATAGGTATATTCAGACTCTGCTGCTAAGTCGCTTCAGTCATGTCTGACTCTGTGTGACCCCAGAGATGGCAGCCCACCAGGCTCCCCCGTCCCTGGGATTCTCCAGGCAAGAACACTGGAGTGGGTTGCCATTTCCTTCTCCAGTGCATGAAAGTGAAAAGTGAAAGTGAAGTCGCTCAGTCATGTCCGACTCTTAGCGACCCCATGGACTGCAGCCTACCAGGCTCCTCCGTCCATGGAATTTTCCAGGCAAGAGTACTGGAGTGGGGTGCCATTGCCTTCTCCGATTCAGACTCGAAGAGAATCCTTTTTGCCTAGGAAAGCAGTTGAGTGTCAGAGGGCCTAAAGTGTGAATGAGATCTGCCTGCCATCTGCCCAGGGATGGTTACATCACTTCCTGTGCCTCACTTAGTGCTCTCAATTGCGACATGGAGATAATAATGTCTTGTTCACAGGGCTCTGAAGGCACCTAGGACAGGTTGTGGCACAGAAGAGCCATCCAATACAGGTCCATTTACTTATTCAACAAAAGCTTACTACAGGCCTTCTCTGTGTCAGCACTTGCAAAGCATAGGGAAAAATAAAATAAAGGATACAGTGTGTTTGAGCTTAGTCCTGTTGGACTCTTTGATACCCCATGGACTCTAGCCCCCCAGGCTCTCCTGTCCATGTAATTTTCCAGGCAGGAATACTGGAGTGGGTTGCCATTTCCTACTCCAGGGTATCTTCCTGACCCAGGGACTGAACCCACATCTCTTGCATCTCCGGCACTGGCAGGCCGATTCTTTACCACCTGGGAAGCCTGAAGACTTAGTGCCCTCAAAGAGTTCATGATCCAGAAATGCAGATAAGGAGTCAAACATTTATGAGACAGTATGGAAGAATTAGAAGTCCTTGGAATCTTTATCAAACATTTTTAATTTCTCAGTTTATTGCAGTCACTCAGTCGTGTCTGACTCTTTGGGACCCCATGGCTGCAGCACGCCAGGCTTCCCTGTCCATCACCAACTCCCAGAGCTTGCTCAAACTCATGTCCATCGAGTTGGTGATGCCATCCAACCATGTCATCCTCTGTCATCCCCTTCTCCTCCTGCCATCAATATTTTCCAGCATCAGGTTTTTTTTCTAATGAGTCAGTTGTTTGCATCAAGTGGCCAAAGTATTGGAGCTTCAGCTTCATCATCAGTCCTCCCATTGAATATGCAGGGTTGATTTCTTTTAGGGTTGACTGGTTTAATCTCCTTGCTGTCCAAGGGACTCTCAGTACTACAGTTCAAAAACATCCATTTCTACCAAACTTCACGGAGTTCCTATTTCTCCAAGTTATGGAAACTGAATCTCAATTGAATTGGGATTCTGCCATTTGTCAAGGGCAGGTTGGAAGTGGGTGAATAACAAGTCCAGGTATTTACTGAACTGTTCTCCATCTGGTCTTCAGGAGTTGGGCCATGTAGGTCAAACTGTTGATTCTGTCCATGTTCCCGGTCTAAAGTACCTTGGGGCCCAACCCTGTTTAATCTCCTTGCCCCTTTACAATGCACAGGACCATTTGGTGGCTCCCACACCACACAGGGCCCCAGGAGATACAGCAAAGCCAGGCTCAGCCCTTCTCCACCCATGCCCCTCTCTGATGGAGCACAGGAGTCACCCTCTGCTCCCACACCTTGCCACACTGTTGAGCCTCTGTGAGCCCCCTCAGGCCTGGGCACCTGGGTACTGTGCACGGCCATGTCCACTCTGGGTTCTTCCCATCTCGCTGGGCACTCTCGAGGAAAAGAAACGTGGTTTCCCTCTGGGCTCAGATTCTTCATGCCCCTGGGGTATTTCTGTCACTCTCCTTAGTCCTGTGCTGAGCTCAAGGAAAGGACCAGGCGAGAGGACCAGGCAGAGGGCTTCACTCCTCTGTTGGAGGCCACAATGTCTCCTCACCCCTGGCACCCTCCTGTCCAGAGTGCTTTCTCCCTTCTGGCGCATCGGAGCTTTAGTTGCTCAGCATGTGTTCTCCTGGTGGTGCGTTTATCTGCGTACACATACCTTCTCCTCTCTGAAGGGCCCAGACTTTTGACTGACACTTAAAATCCAAGAAATGACTGTGTCATCTCATCCTTGATGCATCAAAGATGCAAAACCAAGGCTGAGTCTGGGGTGACAAATAAAAGCTATCAGGTAATAATTAAAAACCCTTCAGTTCAGTTCAGTCATGTCCAACTCTTTGCAACCCCATGAACCGCAGCACGCCAGGCCTCCCTGTCCATCACCAACTCCCGGAGTTTAGTCAAACTCATGTCCATTGAGTCAGTGATGCCTTCCAACCATTCATCCTCTGTCATCCCCTTCTCCTTCTGCCCTCAATCTTTCCCAGCATCAGGGTCTTTTCCAATGAGTCAGCTCTTCACATCAGGTGGCCAAAGTATTGGATTTTCAGCTTCAGCATCAGTCCTTCCAATGAATATTCAGGACTGATCTCCTTTAGGATGGACTGGTTGGATCTCCTTATCCCACAATGTAATGCAGAGGCCAAGATAGTTCAAAGGGATAGAGAGCCTAACTGAGCTGGGGCACCCAGGGAGGGCTTCACAGTGAAAACCCAGCTGGAGCTAAGTCTACGAGGATGAGTCAGGGCTCAGCTACACAGTCAGATGGGGGAAGGTCATTCCACACAGAGGGAACAACATGTGCAAAGTGACATTGTTTATGAGTCAGGTTTTAAACTTCTCTCTCAGAATTGCCTAAGTCATATAAATCATACCTCATTTTGAGACTGGAATAAGCACAGACAAAATTGTTTGGGCTGGAAGTTACTTTAGGAATCATCTATCTAATCCCTGCATATAACTGGTAAGGACACTGAGGCCCAAAATGATGACTTTCAACCCAACGTTCAAAAACAAATGAGACTAAATTCAACCTCCTGCTTCTACCTGAGAGTAAGCAGGAACTCTTATTCTCAATTTACCTTCCCAACCATCTTCTCTGAGCCAAAATTAAGCATCAATTATGTCAATACTTATGACAAGTTTAGAAGTGAGTTCTTCTTTATCAAAGTTGAGGGGAATAAAGGTATTCTCCGGTAATAGCATTGATACTTCTAAAAGATAAGGTTCTGGCTTCCAAGAAATAATCCCAACAAGAAAATTATAGAGACCATTTTTTATGCTGATGTCAGAATGCTGTACTTGTATTAGCACCCGTAATATGTATATCTTCAATATCTCTTTATTTATATCTGTATTTATACCAATTTTACAGATGAGGAAACTAAGGTACAGATAGTTAAGTAACTTGCCCCTAGGTTAGTAAGTGGTAGGCAGGTAGTCGTGGATAGTAAAACTCCAGTATTCATGCTTTAATCACTACAATACCACATTTATCTTCATGAGATTATTCAGCATGCAAATATATTTACAAACATACTTGCACAAACACACGTCTTTACAATGCATTAGGGCTTGTTTTTTAAAAGACTAGAAATAACCTAAGTACCTATTAGTAGGGGGCTAATTTAATAAATTACAACACATCCTCATCATACAGCCAGTAAAAGAATGGGATAAAACTATGTGTGCAGATATAGACCAGTTTCCAAGAAGCAAAACATAGTTAAGTTAAAAGTGAAAAAACGAGAATAAACACAAGGTATATACAATATTTCCTATTTGGGTTTTTAAGAGGGACTATATAAATAATATTTAAATTTGATTATATAGAGAGTGTTTCCATAGGGCACAAGCAAGAAATTAGTAATGGTTGCTTCTGAGAAAAATAGAGACAAAGGCACTGGGGTTGTAGAATGGGAAGGAAATTTGTTTTTGACTGTACACCTTTTTCTAATGCTTGCATTTTTACCATGTACAAATAAGATTTATTCAGATCCTACAAGCTAATTGACTTTTTTTTAATGATCAGTAATACGATTCCTTAAATCATAAAATAACTATTCAAGCTTAAGTTTTTAAACACTCAAATTATCATGTTTGTATTTACCCACAAAACAGCACTTCGTAAAGACTAGCCTTTTTAACTCCTTGCCAGGGTATTGATTCATTTCTGACTCACAAAAGAAAATAAAGAAATAGCCAGATGTGTAACTAGCCTGATGCCAGTTGGAATGTGGGAGCTTAGGGCAAGGGACGTGGGTAGGGAATGCAGGGAAGGGAAGGGAGAGAAGGGGAGGGGAAGAGTGGAGGCACCCAAGAGGTAATTCCTAGTGCTGTTGAGATCCCTGTATTGTGAAGCTCCATTCCTATCATTCATGACTGAGACTCAAACTTCAGAATGCATGAGTTACAAGACATGAAAATATTCTTCTAAATGGACTCTTAAAACCACATGCTGCCATCAATACCCACAAGGCAAATCATGCTTCGAGACTGGCCCTGATATAAAATGCCCCATCTCCTCCCACACTGTTCTTTTGCTTGTTTATTTCATTTTGTTCTATATCTACTGATTAAAATTTTATAAGCTCAATCAAGTGTTCCTGAAATTTTATTAATACTTCTGTCTTTAACACATATCAAGTTCCCCTTAGTTAAGAAGATGTGTATTTGGGTAGAAGTTGGAGTGACCTGAGGGAGAAAGAGAGTGTAGGGACTGAATGTTTGCATCCCCTCAAAATTTGTGTGTTGAAGCCGTAACCTTTGTTGGATGTGGTAATATGTGGACATGGAGCCTGTGGGAGGTAATTAGGGTGGGATGAGGTCATAAGGGTGGAGCTCTATGATGGGGTTAATGCCTGTATAAGAGTCTCCAGAGGTGTCTCTCTCTCTCAGAGGACACAGTGAGGAAGTGGAATAGTTTCCTCATGGTACAAAGAGTTACTACAGTTAAAATGTAGTGTGATGCTTTCAGATAAATCTCACCTAAGAAAAAAGTGTTCTAGTGTTCCTGGCCTGAAGATCACTTCAGAATAGACAGTCAAGTGTCCAGAGATCAAAGTGTACTGTTCCTCAGAGAAGCTATTAAACAGAAAAAAATAAGCTGCTGAACTGTCATAGACAGTGCACATTCAAATAAATACAACTGGCAAAAACAATAAAAGGAAATCCACAAAGGAAAATGTTCATTCCAGTAATAATCAAAGAAATGCAAATTAAAACAAAGAAATGATAACAACATCCAACATATGTAACACTGTCAAGGATGTCATATGGTCATGTTACATAAACAATTCAGAAAACAACATGTCATGTTATACAGCAAGAACCATAAAGATGTTTATAATCACAATCATTTGTGGGAATTTAATTATGAGAAAAAATTGAACACTAATAAAATAAATACCTACAAACAAGAAGATGCTCAATGCAATGTTATCTATAACACACATCTAATTGCCAAAATAAAGCTATCTAAAGGTTGAACAGTAGAAGTTAGCAAATTAAGATAGATAATATGAAATATTATGCAATCATTTAAAATAGTAACTGTTAGTCCAGGTTCGATGCACGATACTGGATGCTTGGGGCTGGTGCACTGGGACGACCCAAAGGGATGGTATGGGGAGGAAGGAGGGAGGAGGGTTCAGGATAGGGAACACAGGTATACCTGTGGCAGATTCATGTTGATATATGGCAAAACCAATACAATATTGTAAAGTTAAAAAATAAAATTTTAAAAAAATAAATAAATTTTAAAAAACTGGAAATTTTAACAGTGAGAGACAGAATATTATATTTAAAAAGCATAATATAAAATAGTGGGGTTGAAAATATAAAACACATAGGCTTATGAAAAGAACTATAGAAACTATTATGCAAAAATATGTATTGTTAAATGGGAAAATGTGATTATGAATTGTCTTTAAATGTGTGTTTATATTGTTGGTGACCTTTATTAAAAATCACAGGGATTTATGATTCAAAAGTTTCAAAGTGTAATCGAAATACAAAGGAAAAAATAACCTACTTTCCAAAACACAACAAGCTTCAATTACTGAACTTGATATGTATCTCTTTCTTTTTCCTTTGTCTTAAAGAATTCATTGAATATTTTTATGGTGCAGTAAATTCTCATGACATGGCATATGCTTTCAACCACAGAAACTGACTTCCTAAAACCCTGCTCTAAATTCTGTAGCTACTAATTACTCAACTTCAGCAACCCATTATGGTAAGGATGGCTCCAAACTTGTTTTCCTCACCAAAATGTTGGCTTTGATCACTGTCTTTTAATTACACAGCGAAGGACTTGAGAGCCCAACCCCAGAGCCCAAACCCTTCGTGTTATCAAGAAATGCCTCTTTATTCAAAAGGAAGAGTATACATTCCAACTATTCTACTCCTTCTTAATATTTGCTTTTGTTGCCTAGAGGAAAGGAGAGGGACGTGTGTTTTCCCTTTATACTCAGGACTTTTCATCATACGTTCTTCAGAGCAATATGTTTATAGCAGGGATACTGAACACTAAAGACAGACTCAGTTCTGAACAGAAAGGTGACAGTCTGACAAAAAGTTCTTTGACATTTTTCTTTACATTTTTATTCTCAGCCTTTTGCCTCAGGGTTCAAATTTGTGGTTTCCAACTCTGAAAAAGTAATCCTGGAACAGCTGGCCCTATAGTGAAAACAAACCATCCTGACCTAGGGCGTGGTTCCCCAGAAAGAGACGAGCTACCCAGCGGACAGTGGACGTTCAGTCTCGAGCTGGGGAAGGAACAGGGCACCCAGACAGCGTCACTTCTTGCAAGACAGGAAGGCAAGAAGCCAAGGAGAGAAATAAGATGAAGTTCTTTTAGCCTGTTTTCAACATAGATGTTCAAACCAAGCAGATTTAATGTGACAAACTCCCAAGAGGAAAAAAATTCTTTTTAAGAGTTTTGTTCACATAGAAATGAGACAGTGTTTCATTCACTCACCTTGAAGGGATCCTTTAACCCATGAAATAAACATTCAGGCACTTGCCCAGAGGATAAAGCAATCTGGTAGTGGGCTTAAAAGCAATCCTTCCAAAAACCAATAGCTCTCTGCCTCTTTCTTACACATGGCTCAAAATCTTCCCCTTTGCCTAGTAAAACTCAATACTTTGAAAATTTTATTTCTTCTTCTTTTCCATATTTTTTTCTTTAGTTTAGGCTGAATGGTAATTGCTTTTATTCTCTTGGCTTGGTCAATTAGTTGGCTGGTCGTGGAAGTAGAATACACGCAGAACTGGAAATCTGAAAAAACTGTGTTCAAGTCCCCATTCAGTCACTAAATATATAATTATTGACAAGCCAAATACTTTTTTAGGCCTTTATTTCCTCTTCTGTAAGATAAGAAGGGTGGACTGCATGATTGCTAGGATACCATCAAACTTAAAATGTTCTGTAACTAAGAGGAAAAAAATATAGATGATGCCAAGAAATCCTGGAGGAAATTTAAAACTTCAAATTTTGTCAACCTTAAAAGCAGACAGAAAGTATAGCAGAGGTGAGGCAAACCTTACATTTCATCTTCTCCTGACTTGATTTCTCAGAATTGAATTATCTCATGGAAGGTACTACTCAGACCTAAAAGACATATAGATCCAAACAAAGCTCTAAAAATAAAAGATGAGCCTATGTTAGGAAGAGGTGACTAGGAGCCAGTGAAGAAATTCCTGCAGTAAGAATTTCTTTCATTCTTTAAGACCAAAGCAAACAAGTAGAAAGGAAAAGTTCAGGTGCCCGTTTCATTGCAGCTTTTCCTCCTGGCAGATCACTTTTTAGGGATTAGTTCTCATTTCCCCGACTCTGCAGCCTAAAGGAAAAGCTAACCTGAGCCAATTTATTTTCTAACGCTGCACTCCATGGAGGGGTAAGTCACAGTCAAGTTGGAATTGAGGAACATGCAACCGAGATAAAGCGAGAGCAAGCATAGCATAATCCAGAAATAACTTCCAAATCCTAAACTATTAAACAGTTTCAACTCCCATCTTATTCACAAAACTCTTCCTCATAGAAATGATAGTAAGTCATTAAATTTGCTGCTGTGACCTCTGTCCTTTTTTCTCTTTCATCTCAAAACCACGGTACTGAGAGTTAAACCTATGTCTTCTCACTGGCCATTTTATAGTCAATTCGTTGGTAGCAAGTAACAGAAAATATCCATATATAATCCCAGGGATTATAGCCTGCCAGTCTCCTCTGTCCATGGGATTGCCCAGGCAAGAATACTAGAGTAGATTGCTTCTTCCTTCTCCTGGGGATCTTCCCAACTCAGGGATCGAACCCAAGTCTCCTGCACCAAGACCAGGTGGCTTAAACAATAGGAATTTACTTTTCAGAGTCAGGAGTCTGAGAAGTCCAAGATCAAAGCACTGGCCAATTCATTTCCTAGGTGAGGTCTCTCTTCCTGGCCTGCAGACAGTCACCATCTCACTATGTCCTCACATGGCAGGGAGAGAAGAAAGCAAGCTCTCTGGTGTTTCTTCTTATGAAGACACTAATCTCATCATGAAAGTCTCACCTGTACGACGTGTGTTTTCCTAGAGTGTGCCAGGAGTGGTTTGAGATGTTTTCATGCATGATCTTGCATATGTGTGTGCGTGCTCAGTCCTGTCTGACTCTCTGCAACCCCACAGCTGTAGCCCACCCAGCCCCTCTGTCCATGGGATTGTCCCAGCAAGAATACCAGAGTGGCTTTATCAGAGAAATGCAAATCAAAACTACAATGAAGTACCATCTCATGCCAGTCAGAATGGCTGCCATCGAAGTCTACAAACAATAAATGCTGGAAAGGGTGTGGAGAAAAGGGAACCCTCTTACACTGTTGGTGGGAATGCAAACTAGTACAGCCACTATGAGAACAGTGTGGAGTTTCCTTAAAAAACTGGAAACAGAACTGCCATATGACCCAGCAGTCCCACTTCTGGGCATACACACCGAGGAAACCAGAATTGAAAGAGACACGTGTATCCCAATGTTCATCGAAGCACTGTTTATAATAGCCAGGACATGGAAGCAACCTAGATTTCCATCGGCAGACGAATGGATAAGGAAGTTGTGGTACATATACATATACAGTGGAATATTACTCAGCTATAAAAAAGAATGCATTTGAGTCAGACTTAATGAGGTGGATGAAACTGAAGCCTATTATACAGAGTGAAGTAAGTCAGAAAGAAAAACAACAATACAGTACATTAACGCACATATACGGAATTTAGAAAGACGGTAACGATGATCCTATATGCAAGGCAGCAAAAGAGACACAGATGTAAAGAACAGAATTTTGGACTCTGTGGGAGAAGGTGAGGGTGGGATGATTTGGGAGAATAGCATTGAAATATGTATATTGCCATATGTGAAATAGATGACCAGTACAACTTTGATGCATGAAACAGGCACTCAAAGCTGGTACACTGGGACAACCCAGAGGGATGGGGTGGGGAAGGAGATGGGAGGGGGCTTCAGGATGGGGGGACACATGTACACTCATGGCTGATTCACGTTGATGTATCGGAAAAACCACCACAATATTGTAAAGTAATTAGCCTCCAATTAAAATAAATAAATTAAAAAAAAAAAAAGAATACTGGAGTGAGTTGCCATTTCCTCCTCCAGGGGATCTTCCCGACCCAGGGATTGAACCCATGTTTCCTGCATTGCAGGCGGGTTCTTTACCACTGAGCTGTCAAGGAAGCCTTTTATGACTTGATTGAAACTTAATTATCTCCCAAAGGCCCCATCTCCCAACAAAATCACACCAGAGGTCAGGGCATCAATATACGAATTTGGGGAGCACAATCCAGCCCAGAGAACTACACAACCTACAGAAGAAATAAGTTTATTAAAAAATACTGAATAGCTCACAGAAACAAAAAGAATTCTAAAGAACCAACAGGGTAGCTGAGGGTGGGTAGGCAACATGAGTCAAGAGTTAGTTCATTCATGACGTTAATACTAGAAAGAATTAGTTCTAACAAAGTTTTCAGTCTTCGAGTCTCTCCATGCAAGATACAAAAAAATCAGAGAGAATGTGATTATCCTAGCTTTAGTCCTGAGGCAGGGTAACTTGGTTAATACTTATAAGGACACATCATAGAATAGACTGGGGCAGCAGATAGGAACAGGAGAACTAATTCTCCAGAAAAGAGAGAGATGAATACAAGTAGCCGAAGAGCAACAAATATCCAGTGTTCTCTGTTCAGTAGAGACTTACAAGAAACCTGGGTTTCAATGCTGGCTCATTAACTGGTCATTTTAGGCAAATTTATTAGACTTACCAAACCTCAGGTTTTGCATCACGCAAAGGGAAAAAGTAATATCTGTCTAATGGCAACACTGTGTCGACTAAGTAAGTTATTCACAGAGCAACTAATGTGTCCTAAATCCTCAATAAATGTTAGATCCCTTCCTTCTCATTCTTAAATATGGCAGGAGAGCTGCTGATTCACTGTTTTAGTCTGTACACACATGCTGCTGCTGCTTAGTCACTCAGTCATGTCTGACTCTTTGTGACCCCATGGACTATAGCCCTCCAGGCTCCTCTGTCCATGGGATTTTTCAGGCAAGGACACTGGAGTGGGTTGCCATTTTCTTCTCCAGGGGATCTCCCCAACCCAGGGATCAAACTTGTGTCTCCTGCTTGGCGGGTGGATTCTTCACCACTGAGCCACCTCAGAAGCCAGGTTATTTTTTAAATTACAAAATAAAATACAACTTGTACTATGTGGACATGTTATACTGTTACAAGTGTTTTGCATATTAGCCAATTATGAGAAATCAAAGGGATAACAGGCTGAGTCAGACTTAAATGAATAACTTTTGGTAAATCTCGGGTTAAGGTAAGAAGGCCAAGCTTTGACCTCTGAGGCATGGAGAATAAACAGTCTCAGTGACAATATTGCTCATCATTTCTGAGTCAAAAATGAGCCTTCTGTTTGTTAAACACAGTGGACATGTTCCCTATTAAAGCTTCCAGCCAAGCGGCTCAGATCCAGGAATTTAACTGGGATTTCTGATCTTTGAACTCTTGAAATTATATGTGAAATTGGTTGTGTGTTTGTGTGTGTTCATGCATACATGTAGGTCGAAAACCACTGCTTTAACCAAAGAGAGAGCAAATAAACCCCTATGAGCCACTCCAAAGAGCAACAGCCACTTTCAAATTCTCTTCCCTTAAAAGAGTGGATATATGTAAACGTATGACTGATTCATTTTGCGGTATAGCAAGAAATGAACACAACATTGTAAAGCAACTATACTCTAATAAAAATTCATTTAAAATTGGAAATTTAAATTTTTGGAGAAGGCAATGGCACCCCACTCCGTACTCTTGCCTGGAAAATCCCATGGACAGAGGAGCCTGATAGGCTGCAGTCCATGCGGTCGCTAAGAGTCGGACACGACTGAAGCGACCTCCCTTTCACGTTTCACTTTCATGCATTGGAGAAGGAAATGGCAACCCACTCCAATGCTCTTGCCTGGAGAATCCCAGGGATGGGGAGCCTGGTGGGATGACGTCTATGGGGTCGCACAGAGTCGGACACAATTTCATTTAAAATTGGAAATTTAAATTTTAAACCCCCCAAATAAATTAATTAATTAAAAATTGTAAAAAATAATGTTTCTTCCCTTTCAGGTGGACTCAAATATTCATGATCCTACAGTGTATCCCACTAACATCTACAAGAAAAGAAGCAACAAGTGCCTAATACACCAGAAAGTACAGTTATGCCAGAGACAACGCTTATTAACTTCATTTTAGCCATGGAACTTGTTGCAATAAATGTCTTCCCTGAAACTCAGTATGTAAAACAGATTTTCTAAACAAATAAGTTCTACAGGCAGTTTACGTCTTCACAGAAAAGACTTTTCTTGTTTTGCGGAAAACATGAAGCATCCATTGTTGTCGTTGTTCAGTGGCTAAGTGGTGTCTGACTCTTTGTGACCCCATGGACTGCAGCACACCAGGCTTCCTTGTCCTTCACTATCTCCTGGAGTTTGCTCAAACTTGTGTCCATTGAGTCAGCAATACCATCCAACCATCTCATCCTCTGTCATCCCCTTCTCCTCCTGCCTTCAGTCTTTCCCAGCATCAGGGTCTTTTTCAATCTTCACATCAGGTGGCCAAAGTATTAGAGCTGCAGCTTCAGCATCAGTCCTTCCAGTAAATATTTAGGATTGATTTCCTTTAGGATTGATTGGTTTGATCTTGTAGTCCAAGGGACTCTCAAGAGTCTTCTCCAGCACCACAATTTGAAAGCATCTATTCTTCAGCACTCAGCGTTCTTCATAGTCCAACTCTCACATTCATACATGACTACTGGAAAAACCACAGCTTTGACTATATAGACCTTTGTTTGCAAAGTAATGTCTCTGCTTTTTAATATGCTGTCTAGGTTTGCCATAGCTTTTCTTCCAAGAAGCAAGAGTCTTAATTTCATGGCTGCAGACACCTTCCACAGTGATTTTGGAGCCCAAGAAAATAAAATCTGTTACTCTTTCCACTTTTTCCCTTTCTATTTGCAATGAAGTGATGGGACCAGATGTCATGATCTTAGTTTTTTAAATGTTAAGTCAGCTTTTTTGCTCTCCTCTTCACCCTCATCAAGAAGCTCTTCAGTTCCTCTTCATGAAGCACCCATGAGGATCCCTGGAGTCACTAAGAAGACTATTTAGATTGCTAAGATAGTGGTGAGTGGCCCTTTGCAGAAGCACATTCTCTAAACTCAGCTGCAGTGTATCTCTAGCTGGCTCCTTCCACTTCCCCACAAAAGCTGTCTGAGAATTTCTCAAGTCTTAAAGACTTCCCCACCCCCGCATTCCCTGGAGAGCATATGGACCCCTTCACCAAGAGGGTCAAGCCCCAATGATGCAATTGCTGAGATTTCTTTCCTCAAGTTCTCCATATCCCCACTCATTCTAAGCTCATTGTCTATTATCTTAGTGTTTTCCCCACTTTAGGCAATCAAATATCACCTTCATAATTTTTGCCAAATCATATTTGTCATATTTATGCTAGTATTACTTAACAGTGTTTTTTATGTCAATTCATTTTATTTACTTACATACATTTACTTATAAACATTTAAGCTATTTTCATTAAGGCATCTTAATGGAAAATTTCAAACATATACAAAAATAGAGAGTATATGGAGCAGGAAGCCCATAAGGAGCCCCTAGGTACTCTTCAGCTTCAACAATTATCAATCCATAACCAGTCATTTCTCCAATTATACCAAACCCCATCCTGAACATTTTTAATCAAATCCCAGTCATCATATCATTGCACCAATAAATACATCAGTGTTGGCCTCTGAAAGGTAAGGAACTTCTTTAGGTATACTTCTTTCTAAAATTAGCAGATGAAGGAAAAGGACAGGTACAAAGTACAAAAGTACATAGTCTGGAGAGAAAAAAATAATAGCATCCAAAGTGAGAGAAGGGACTAGAAATGAGAGAGAGAGAGGCAGAGAAAAGTAGGGCAATGGCTGGCCAGGAAAGTCTCCAAAGAATGAGACCAACTCCAGTGCCAAGAAAATGGTGGGTGTAGGTGAAGGCTCTAGTATGTGAAGTACGGGCAGAATCTGGGGCAAATGGGAGTCCCACTGGTGGATGGGAAATACACTCAGAACGAGGAGTTAGGGAACCAGGTCGGGCCTGGGCACCAACGTGGGGTGCTAGATGAGTGACGCTGCAACTGAAGAAACACCAAAGGGAAACAGAGACGGACTGGAGACACAGAAGAAGAAAGTGGAAACTGACAGAAACAGTGAGGGTGGGAAAGGCATAGCTGGGGACTGACATTAAAATGGGATTCTAGTTGAGGAGAGGTTTTGTTAGTAGGAAAAGTATGGTAAGCTGGTCTTGAAAGGGGACACTGGAAGGATTAAGAGGAGGAAATTTGAGGACCAGATGGAGACAAAGGGAGGAAAGCTGTATACAGGATAACTAAAGAAAAGTATAGGGTATATGAGTGTTCGCCTTTAAACTTGTTATGGTCTTGGCCCGAAGTAAAAGAACTTCTACATACCTCCAATGAAATCCTAACTGAGAGACACAGTGACTCTTAACCCTCACTATATTCATTTCTCTGATCAAGCATTTCACTCTCTTGAGCACCATCTTCTTCCTGTGTACCTTTGAGCTCTATGACCCTCTAATTTTCGGTCTTTAGATTCTCATTCTACCTCTCAAAATCTTTGAGTGGGTCTTCCTTCTCTTCTATCTGCCCTTCAGAGGCAACATTCACCAGGGTTATGTACCTCCCAATCAACCTTGTCCATTCCCACATCTATCTGCTCACGTGCGTGCTGAGTTGTGTATGAATTTTTGACCCCATGGGCTATAGCCCCCCTGGTTTCCCTGTATGTGGAATTTTCCAAGCAAGAATGTTGGAGTGGGTTGCCATTTCCAACTCCAGGGGATCTTCCTGACCCAGGGACTGAACCCCATCTCTTGAATCTCCTGCAATGGCAGACGCATCACCTGCGAAGCCCCCACATCTGTATACTGGTTCCCAGATATACATCTCTAGCCATACTGATGATTTTGAGCCTGGGACCCAAATTTCTAACTGCTTTTTGTATAATTGTCACCACACTGATGTGCTCAGATATCTTAAATTCAATCTATTTGAAGACAAACTAATTTTTTAGCTCGACAAATGTATTCCTCTTTCCAGTCCCCTGATCTTAGTCACAGTATCTCTGATCACTAAGTGGGAAACCTTGGGGTCAGTTCTGAGCCCTCCCTCTCCTTCTCCACCTGAGTTGGAATGTTGCTGACCACCAGCATCTTTTGATCATCCATTCCAAATTTGAGAAATTCTTCAAATCCTCAAAAGTAGAAAAGGCTGAATGCCCCTTTCCCTGTCTCCCTTGTAACCAGGATGCAAGCTTCTGACCCAGGGAGGAAGGAAGCCAGAGCTGCACAGTATCTACTTTCATGAGGTCGAAGGTAGATGTATGCAGTTTGGAGCAGGCAGTGGTGGAGGTTCTGGAATCCCATGCCCAGAATCAGTGGTCATCTGTGGTGTGACACATAGAGCCCGGTGGTGCCAACAGTGGACTCTTCACTGTAGCAACCCCACGGTGTGGTACGAGCATGGTTCCTGGCTGCATGGCTCCCAGTCCTGACTCTCTGGACCTCTTGGAAATCCCACAACCTAGGAAACGTATTTTCATAATTCTTCTACTTCAATTAGCTGAGGGTATACCTTTGCAAAGAGTCGGACACGACTGAGCGACTGATCTGATCTGATCTGAATACCTAAGTTGCTCCACTTTCCCAAAATCAGTTACTAAACTTTATCTCCTAGACTTACTGAATGCTCATCTAATGCCAAGTCCCTCCTTCCTCTTCCCAGAGCCTCTACCTTGGTTCCGGCTTTATCAGCTGCATAGACTCCTGGCCCCCTCGCTTCAGCACACTTTGCAACGCATACACCTTTGGTCACATCTCCATCATCTGAGCCTTAAAGATACCTCCATGGTAGCACTGACCCCACTCCTTTGGAGCCATTTGTTCAATCATTTCTCCTAGTCTGTCAGGCTGCTATTAAAAAACATACTGCAGATTGGACAGCTTACAAACAACAGACATTTATTTCTCCTAGTTCTGGAGACTTCTAGTCTGAGATCAAGGTGCCAGCATAGTTGGGTGAGGGCCTTCTTCTGAGCTGCAGGCTTTTCATTGTATCCCCACATGATCTATGGATCTCTTTTATAAAAGCACTAACCCCATTAAGAGGTTCAACTGTCATAACCTGATCACCTCCCACAGGCCCCACCTCCTAATACTACTATCACATTGAGCATTGGAACTTCATTATATGAATTTAGATGTGGGGAAATCCAAAAATTCAGACTATAACAATTACTGTTTTTCCCATTAGCCTGGGTGTTAAGGCATTATGGCTTAGTGAAAACAGCACAAGTTTTGATGTTAGGCAGTCAGTGGCTGAACCTCAACTTACTCGCTGTGGAATTCTGAGAAATTCATTTAATCTCTCTAATGTTCCATTTCCATTGTCACTAAAACATGTGTGATTCTTTGCAACCCCCATGGACTGCAGCATACCAGGCTCTTCTGTCCTCCACTGTCTCCCAGAGTTTGCTCAAAGTTATGTCCATTGAGTTGGTAATGCCATCCAACCATCTTATCCTCTCTTGCCCCCTTTTCTTCCTGTCCTCAATCTTTCCCAGCATCAGGATCTTTTCCAATGAGTTGGCTCTTCTCATCAGGTGGCCAAAGTATTGGAGCTTCAGCATCAGTCCTTCCAATGAATACAGGATTGATTTACTTTAAGATTGACTGATTTGATGTCCTTGCTGTCCAAGGGAGTCTCAAGCGTCTTCTCCAGCACCACAGTTTGGAAGGCATCAATTCTTCCATGCTTAGCCTTTTCTGTCATCCAGCTCTCACATCTCTACATGACTACTGGAAAAATCATAGCTTTGACTATATGAACCTCTGATGGCAAAGTGATGTCTCTGCTTTTTAATACACTGCCTACATTTGTCATAGCTTTCCTTCCTAGGAATAAGTGTCTTTTAATTTTGTGGCTCCAGCTACTGTCCCCAGTGATTTTGGAGCCCAAGGAAAGAAAATATGCCACTATTTCCACTTTTTCCCCTTCTATTTGCCATGAAGTGATAGGACCAGTTGCCGTGATCTTAGTTCTTTGAATGTTGAGTTTTAAGCCAGCTTTTTCACTCTCCTCTTTCATATTCATCAAGAAGCTCTTTAGTTCCTCTTCACTTTCTGCAATTAGAGTGGTATCTCCTGCATATCTGAGGTTGATGGTATTTCTCCTGGAAATCTTGACTCCAACTTGTGATTCATCCAGCCTGGCATTTCATATGATGTACTCTATGTATAAGTTAAATAAGCAGGGTAACAATATACAGTCTATTGTACTCCTTCCCCAATTTGGAATCAGTTTATTATTCCATATGTCCAGTTCTAATTGCTGTTTCTTGACCTGCATACAGGTTTTGCAGGAGGCAAGTAAGGTGGTCTTGTATTCCCATCTATTTAAGAATTTTCCACAGTTTGCTGTGATTCAATAGTCAAAGGGTTTAGTGTAGTCAAGGAAGCAGATGTAGATATTTTTCTGTAATTATCTTGCTTTCTCTATGATCCAATGAATGTTGGCAATTTGATCTCTGGTTCCTCTGCCTTTTCTAAACCCAGCTTGTATATCTTGGAAGTTCTCGGTTCACATACTGCTGAAGCCTAGTTTGAAGTTTTTTTGAGCATAACCTTGCTAGCATGTGAAATGAGTGCAATTATACAGTAGTTTGAGCATTCTTTGGCATTGCCCTTCTTTGGAGTTGGAGTGAAAACTAACCTTAGAGGAAGTAAAATTCACAGAGAACCAAAGACAAGATTATTATAGGTTCCATTCCCCTGGATACTGTCACACAAGCTTCCAGCTATTCTAGAACACCTGTAGAGTCACCTCGGGTGTGAAGAAAAGCTGGGCTTAAGACTCGCCTGTTTCAGGATCTGCCTGCCAATGGAAAGGCTATGCCTTTCAGCCCAAGCCTCCTAGGCCAGCAACTCCCTGTCCTCCTAGTCCCAGGAGTGCGCTCAGTAGACCCTTCCCAGTCCACAGATACTGTACTCTACTGTTGAGCTTCACCACGAGAACCATTCCCACCGATGATGGGACAGTAATTGAGATAATACATATAAACAAAGCATTCCACAAATAGTGACCATTATCATTATTCATTCTGAGCAGAGATGCTTCTCTGCTATATACCATAAGTACCTAAACAAGAGACATGGAAATTGTGCTTCATGAATTTTTAGAGAACATATGAATTCATGGACAAATTCTGTTTTTACTGGACTTAGACTGCTTTCCCCTCACCTGTCCTTACCTTTTTTCATTTAGCAAACTCCTACCTAGCTTTCAACATCCACTGCAAATCATACTCCTTTTATTAAGCCTTTCTGATGACCCCCAGTCAGAATCGATTATCCTTTGCTCTAGATTCCCAAAGTTCTTTGTTGAGAGCCAACAGAGAACTCATCACAAAGATCATGGCTTGATTTATAGTTATTTACTTACTTATGTGACTTCCCTGGTGGCTCAGACGGTAAAGCGTCTGCCTACAATGTGGGAGACCTGGGTTCAATCCCTGGGTCGGGAAGATCTCCTGGAGAAGGAAGTGGCAACCCACTCCAGTATTCTTGCCTGGAAAATGTCATGGGTGGAGGAGCCTGGTGGGCTATAGTCCAAGAGGTCGCAAAGAGTCAGACACGACTGAGTGACTTCACTTCACTTCACTTACTTATGTGACCATCTCTCTTATTAAACACATTTTCATTCCAGACAAGGGCCTATATTACTTTCCTTTGTAAGATACATAGGACTCATGATGGTTAATTTTATGTGTCAACTTGTCTGGGCTATGGTACACACATATTTGGTCAAACACTAATCTAGATGTTGCTGTGAAAATATTTTTTTAAATGAGCAAATTTTGAGAAAAGCAAATTACTTTCCATAATTTAGATGGATCTCATCTAATCAGTTGAAAATGTTGACAGAAAAAAAAAAGACTGACTTCCCCCAGTGAAGAGGAAAGGCAGTCTCTGGACTGCTTTCAGACTTGAGATACAACATCAGCTCTTCTATGGGTCTCCAGCCTGTCAGCTTACCCTGAAAACTTTGATCCTGCCATTCTCCACAGTCCAGTTTCTTAAAATAAATCTAAATAGATGATGTTCAGATAGACAGACAGATGGAAAAACAGATTGATCAATTCTATTAGTGTGTGTGTGAGAGAGAGAGAGATCTTGAACAGCAGTGTGAACTGTGTGAACACAGTGTGAACTGTGCAGGTCCATTTATACATGGAGTTTTTTTCATAAATCCAGACTACACTACTACACTATCTGCAGTTGGTTGAGTGTAGAACCCTGGATACAAAGAGCCAAGTGCAAAGTTATACATGGATTTTCAGCTGTGCAGGGGTCTGTGCTCCTAACGTTCCTCCCATCATGTTGTTCAAGAGTCAACTGTAGAGACAGATGGATAGATAGATAGATTGACAGGGATACACACACACACACACACACACACACATATGTATCTACCTATATCTATATCTAAATGCTATATCATACACAGGATATCCTATTAATTCTGTTTCTCTGAGAACCCTGGTGAATACAATATTTCTCCCGTGTTTGTCTTCTCATGGTATGTACTCAGTAATTGCTTCATGAAGAGGTGAGCTGGAAGTGAACAGGAGAAGATGAAAACTGCTGAAGAACGTGAGGCAACGTAGCCTGGGGACAAGGACAGTGGGAAAAGTCCAGGTGGGTAGAACACCATCTTGCTGGTGAGGCCTCAGGAATCCCACCTCTTCTCCAGTTTTCCTAGACAAGGCCCAGGGCAGACACCGCCTGCTCAATAATAAAAGCATCATGAGGCCAGAGATTCTCTTGGCTGAATCTCTAAGAGACCAGGGTTCAGATAGGGTAATGGAGAACAAAGTCCCCAGCAGTGAGTCAGTGCCCAGTAAATGCTGCTGCCTGACTAAAACAATGACACGGCTCTTATCTCGGTGTGCACTTCAGTTCAGCAGTGGAGCCCAGCCACGACCCTCTGTCCTTCCTGCACACTGCTTCCCCTTTCGGCTCATCAACTTGATGATGCCTACGTCTTCCTTCATACTTGCCCTGACTTTATTTCCAGAGCCCCTTATCTCTCAGCACCTTGCACCAGCTAGGGTGGCCCTTCAGCTGCTTTGAGTTTCCCAGCACTGCCCAGCCAGGGCTGCATTTAAAAGCCATCTGACTCTCTAGTTTCTGCAAATACAGGAACTGTGTAAGCAGGTTTTTTAAAGGGAAAACTATAAAATGTGGACAGTAAATTATATCGCTGTTTTCCCCTCCCATTGAAAAATGGCAGGCTGCTAAGTGGTTTGGAGCTCAGTCAGTGTTTCAGATTAAAGGGAGTCGAATCTAAACCTCACATTACTTCTAGAGCATGAAAAAGAAAGAACCTTAAATAGTCCCCATAACTGACAGGCGAAAAGGGGTGTCTCTGTCAGTCATTATTGCTATTTTTGTATTTGTAAATGGATGGAAGGTCTCTGGAGCTTTTTTAATCTTAAGTATGCCCATTTTAAAGCAAGCCAATTTAAGAAAGCCCAGCCTAGCAAAACAGATGAATGAGAAAGTATTTCTTCATTTTATAAAAGAATTCTTCACTCCAAAAGCAATTTAGACAATCTCTATGATTATTAATGCCTTAAAAGTCTACCACAAATGTGCTTCTAATGATCTGTCTGAAAAGTTATTTCCCTACTGAAGGGTCCAGGTAATTACTTAGAGATTAAAATGAGCCATATCCATGTTGCATTATTTAAAACTTGTGTTTACTGGAAGCCTAAATTGGGCAAAGGATTTCCTACACACACAAATAGTCTCTCTTGTCAGATTGATTTACAAAAGGAAAATTAAAAGAAAATAAAGAATGCAACCTTAAGAATGAGATTATTTGAGATTCAAAATAATATCATTATGGACTCATTTTTACAGGGCATTAACTTTAAACAAAAGATTGAGTACCTAATATTACAGAAACCATGAATACATTATTTGCTCATTCCACATATATAAATTGGACATGGTCAAGCAGAAGATGGCAAGAATGAACGTTGACATTTTAGGAATCGGGAAACTAAAATGAACGGAAATAGGTGAATTTAATTCAAATGACCACTAATATCTACTACTGTGGGCAAGAATCCCTTAGAAGAAATGGAGTAGCCCTCATAGTCAACAAGAGTCCGAAATACAGTACTTGGGTGCAATTTCAAAAACAACAGCATGATCTCGGTCTGTTTTCAAGGCAAACCATTCAACATCACAGTAATCCATGTTTATGCACCAACCACTAATGCCAAAGAAGCTGAAATCAAATGGTTCCATGAAGACCTACAAGACCTTCTAGAACTAAAACCAAAAAGAGATATTCTTTTCATCATAGGGGATTAAAATGCAAAAGTAGGAAGTCAAGAGATACCTGGAGTAATGTTTGGCCTTGGAGTACAAAATGAAGCAGGGCAAAGGCTAACAGAGTTTTGCAAAGAGAACACACTGAGCATAGCAAACACCCTCTTCCAACAACACGAGAGAAGACTCTACACATGGACATTACCAGATGGTCAATACAGAAATGAGATAGATTATATTCTTTGCAGCCAAAGATAGAGAAGCTCTTCTTCATCTTCAGCAAAAACAAGACCTGGAGCTCACTGTGGCTCAGATCATCAGTTCCTTATGGCAAAATTCGGCTTAACTTGAAGACAGTAGGGAAAAACACTAAACCATTTGGCTATGACCTAAATCAAACCCCCTATGATTAGACAGCAGAAGTGACAAATAGATTCAAGGGATTAGATCTGGTAGACAGAGTGCCTAAATAACTATGGATGGAGGGAGGTTCATGACATTGTACAGGAGGCGGTGACCAAAATCATCCCTAAGAAAAAGAAATGCAAGAAGGCAACATGGTTGTCTGAGAAGGTCTTCTTTTCTGAGAAAAGAAGAAACATGAAAGGCATGGGAGAAAGGGAAAGATATACCCAACTGAATGCAGGGTTCCAGGGAATAGTAAGGAGGGATAAGAAAGTGAATAATGCAAATAAATAGAGGAATACAATAGAATGGGAAAGACTAGAGATGTCTTCAAGAAAATTAGAAATACCAAGGGAACATTTCAACCAAAGATGGGCACAATAAAGTATACACAAATAGCAAGGATTTAACAGAAGCAGAAGAGATTAAGAAGAAATGATAAGAATACACAGAAGAACTATAAAAAAAAAGTTCTTAATGACCCAGATAACCACGATGGTGTGCTCACTCATCTAGAGCCAGACATCCTGGAGTGTGAAGTCAAATAGGCCTTAGGAAGCGTTACTACAAACAAAAGTAGTGGAGGTGATGGAATTCCAGCTGAGCTATTTGACATCCTAAAAGATGATGCTATTAAACTGCTGTACTCCATAGGCCAGAAAATTTGGAAAACTCAGCAGTGGCCACAGGACTGGAAGATCAGTTTTCATTCCAATTCCAAAGAAGGACAATGCCAAAGAATATTCAAACTACCATACAGTAGCACTCATTTCACATGCTAGGAAGGTAATGCTCAAAATTCTCCAAGCTAGACTTCAACAGCATGTGAACTGAGAACTTACAGATGTGGAAACTGGATTGAGAAAAGGCAGAAGAACCAGAGATCAAATTGCCAACATCCGTCCAATCATAGAAAAAGGAAGGAAATTTCAGAAAAACATCAACTTTTGCTTTATTGACTGTACTAAAGCCTGTGACTGTGTGGATCACAAGAAACTGGGAAATAAAGAGATGGGAATACCAGACCACCTTACCTGTCCCCTGAGAAACCTATATGCAGGTCAAGAAGCAACAGTTAGAAACAGACATGGAACAACGGACTGCTTCAAAATTGGGAAAGGAGTACATCAAAAGTGCATACTGTGATCCTGCTTATTTCACTTTTGTGTAGAGTACATCATGTGAAATGTTGATCTGGGTAGATCACAAGCTAGAATCAAGATTTTTGGGAGAAACATCAATAACCTCAGATATGCAGATGACACCACTCTAACAGTAGAAAGCAAAGAGGAAATAAGAGCCTCTTGATAAGGGTGAAAGAGAAAAATGAAAAAGCTGGCTTAAAACTCAACTCTAAAAATACAAAGTTCATGGCATATGGTTCCATCATTTCAAGGTAAACAGATGGGGTAGATGGCGAAACAATGGAAACAGTGGGCTCCAAAATGACTGCATATGGTGATGACAGCCATGAAATCAAAAGACACATGCTCCTTGGAAGAAAAGCGATGAAAAACTTAGACAGCATATTAAAAAGCAGAGACATTACTTGGCTGACAAATGTCTGTCTAGTCAAAACTATGGTTTTTCCAGCTGTCATGTATGGATGTGAGAGTTGGACTGTGAAGAAAGCTGAGCACCAAAGAATTGATGCTTTTGAACTGTGGTGTTGGAGAAGACTCTGGAGAGTCCCTTGGACTGCAAGGAGATCCAACCAGTCCATCCTAAAGGAAATCAGTCCTGAATATTCATTGGAAGGACTGATGCTAAAGCTGAAGCTCCAATACTTGGGCCACCTGATGCAAAGAACTGACTCATCGGAAAAGACCTTGATGCTGGGAAATATTGAAGGCAGGAGAAGGGGACGACAGGGGAAGAGATGGTTGGATAGCATCACCGACTCGATGGACATGAGTTTGAGTAAGCTCCAGCAGTTGCTGATGGACAGGGAAGCCTGGCATGCTGCAGTCCATGGAGTCACAAAGAGTCAGACACGACTGAGTGACTGAAATGAACTGAAACAGATGGGGGAAAAGTAGAAGCATTGACAGATCTTATTTTCTTGAGCTCCAAAATCATTGCAGATGGTGACTGCAACCATGAAATTAAAAGATGCTTGCTTCTTGGAAGAAGAGCCATGACAAACCTAGACAGCATATTTAAAAGCAGAGACATCACTTTGCCAACAAAGGTCTGTATAGTCAAAGCTATGGTTTTTCCAGTGGTCATGTAAGGGTGTGAGAGTTGGACCATAAGGAAGGCTGAGTTCGAAAGAATTAGTACTTTCAAACTGTGGTGCTGGATAAGACCCCTGAGAGTCCCTTGGACTGAAAGGATATCAAACCAGTCAATCCTAAAGGTAATCAACCATGAATATTCATTGGAAGGACTGATGCTGAAGCTGAAGCTCCAATACTCTGGCCACCTGATGCAAAGAGCCACCTCATTGGACAATACCCTGATGCTGGGAAACATTGAGTGCAGGAGGAGAAGGGGGTGACAGAGGATGAGATGTTTGGATGGCATCACCGATTCAATGGACATGAGTTTTAGCAAACTCCAATAGATAGTAAAGGACAAGGAAGCCTGGTGTGCTGCAGTCCATGGGGTTGCAAAGACTCAGACATGACTTAACAACTGAACAATAACAGATAAATCTTGGTTACTTAATACTTCTAAAGTAATGTGTTATCCCCTGAAGTGGATACAAAATAAAAGTTATGTTTTTCCCTCCAAGGAAGTTGAAGAAGTAAATCATTCTTCTTCGTAAGTCATATGAACCACTTGTGAAATAAGATCAGAAATTATAGTGTGCCATGTGGAAAAAAAAAAAAAAAAAAAAGAACAGATAGTAAGCAAAACAAGAAAAGGGAAACCAATAACAGCTGAAGTGGCGAGAGAAATGAAACTTGAGCTGGCTGCTGAACCAAGAATTTGTACCCAAGCTACTTTAAAAAATGTCCAGGATGGGACTCAAAAATAGAAGGGAAAAGGTAAAAAGTGAAGTTTAAAAAGAGAAACAGATGTCAGGAGAGAAACTATGATCACATAGTAAGTTATGGGGAGGAACAGAACACTGTAGAGTCAGAGGGGAAAACCGAGTCCCAAATCCTAAGAGAAGGTCCAGAATAGCCAAACACAACCAGGCTGGCTCTCGGGCCCTGCTGCTGAGGTTCCTTCTCTCCGCAGGATTCACGGTCAGAGGGTTGAGCAAACTCCACAGTGTCCCAGTGACATTCAAACCTCTTTTAATGATGGACCTAGCCTGGAACTCACAGAACCCTGTTCCTCCTCTCTTCCTGATTCTGCCGGCACTAGCAGTTTTCTGCCGCAAATGCTTAATAAAGTCTTAACAAGAATGGAAGTGTTCCAGCCTGTTCTCATCCTCATTATACTCATGACGCTTCCTGTCTCTATAACAGATACTCATGATGCTTCCTGTCTCTATAACAGATATTCTTAATGCCACCCCTGACTTCACTGAATTCCCCTCTGACTGTTGGAAACTTTGTGCATGACCATCCCAGGGACAATATTTGCTCTTTCATTACATTGTAGTAAGATCACAGACATGGAGAAAGAGCTGCAGGTTAACCGCCCTAGAATTAACCCTTTAAATCCCACAGGCGGGGCAGACGTAAGAACCATCTGGCACAAAGAGCACTTCCTCTCTGGCACCAGGCCAAGGGGCTGAAACAGAGTCTAAAAGCTTCAGGGCAAGGGTATGTGTGTGTATACCTAAATACATATTTGTTGTTGCTGTTTAGTCACGGGGTCATATCCAACTCTTTCGCGACTCCATAAACTGTAGCCCACCAGGCTCCTCCGGTCATGGGATTCAGTCCACCAGCCTCCTCTGGTCATGGGATTCTCCAGGCAAGAATACTGAGGTGGGTTGCTTCCTTCTACAGGGGATCTTCCTGACCCAGGGATTAAACCTGTGTCTCCTGCTTTGGCAGGAGGATTCTTTGCCACTGAGATATCAGGGCAGCATGTATGTATGTGTATCACTTTGCTGTACACCTGAAACTACACAACACTGTAAATCAACTATAGTTCAACAAAAAAAACCACAAAGATCTAGGGCTGGAAGGTAGAGGGCTACCCACTCTGCATAACAAATATTGCTAGTTATATTTCTAGAACATGGTATTTTTTAGTTTCACAGTGCTTTATACTTTAAAATCTTCTTTCCCTTACTTTATTTCATGTCTTAAATGCTTTCAAATAAAAGACTCTTCAAAAATAGGAAATATCAGTTTCCTTTATTTAAGAATAATATATATACAAGGTAGAGCCCAGCTCTTATGCACAAGGCTCAGTGAATGTAACCACCACTCAGGGTCAGGATATATAGCATTTCAAGCCCAAAAGACTCTCCTGTGCCTCCTCTCAATAATTTTTTTTCTTCATTCCACTGACTTTTTAAATAAAAATTAAAGTTAGAAACAATAACACCCAGCTATGCTCAATCCACTGACATTTGGGAAAGCTGATTCACTGATGTGCTTTCAAAGTTCCAAGAAACAGTGATGGAAAAGAGCAAAAATATTATTGTGTTCCTGGTTTACACCAGGAAAAAACTGTCCTATCCCTCACATCAAACCCCAGCTTTTTGAATGCACTCATTAGGGATTAAAAAATATATTTTTAGAAAAATATCATATCTAAGAAATATTGACAATAGGAATAACAAGTACCAGGAGACAATTATTAGCCTTTAAAAAATTTAAGTCAGAAACATACCCCAATATACAGCCATTACCAACATGTATGGTCAGTGCAAAGAGGACAAAGGGGGTTGAACAAAGGGGTCATCTGGTCTGGCTATATATATGTGTGTGTGTGTATATATATATATATATATATATATATATAATTTTTTTTTTTTTTTTTTGACCAGCATGAGGGATCTTAGTTCCCTGACCAAGGATCAAACCCGTGCCCCCTGCAGTGGAAGCACACAGAGTCATCCACTGGACCTCCAGGGAAGTCCCCTGGCTATATTTTTGTGGAATCTTTTGTTAATTGTTATGCTTTAACTTTACCTTACTTAGCATGGAAATAAAATACCAGCATAGATGTCACTGAGGACAAGAATCAGAAGCAAAAACAATTCCCAGAAAAGGGAATTTCACACTTTTCTAAGAAAGTTAGACTGGGTTATTTCAGAAAACTATAGACTTATGACTATTTAAATAGTTAAGCAGGTGGCTTTTTTCCCCTAGGCCACATAACACAAACCACAGTCGAGAAATATCACTGGTGAAAATCAGGCAAAATGAAGAGAAGTTTCACAAACGCAATAAGCTATAGGCAGATAGCACAGAGAGACTTCACCATAATATCTACCCCCAAGGTTAGTGTTTGAAGCACATTCTGCAATTAGTAAAAGTTCAGTTCAGTTCAGTTACTCAGTCATGTCTAACTCTTTGTGAGCCCATGGACAGCAGTACAGCAGGCCTCCCTGTCCATCACCAACTCCCAGAACTTACCCAAACTCATGTCCATTGAGACGGTGATGCCATCCAACCATCTCATCCTCTGTTGTCCCCTTCTCCTCCCACCTTCAATCTTTCCCAGCATCAGGGTCTTCTCCAATGAGTCAGTTTTTCGCATCAAGTGGCCAAAGTATTGGAGTTTCAGCTTCAGCATCAGTCCTTCCAATGAATATTCAGGACTGATTTCCTTTAAAATGGACTGGTTGGATCTCCTTGCAGTCCAAGGGTCTCTCAAGAGTCTTCTCCAACACCACAGTTCAAAAGCATCAATTCTTCGGCACTTAGCTTTCTTTAGAGTCCCACTCTCACATCCATATGTGACTGCTGGAAAAACCATAGCTTTGACTAGATGGACCTTTGTTGGCAAAGTAATGTCACTGCTTTTTAATATGCTGTCTAGGTTGGTCATAGCTTTTCTTCCAAGGAGCAGTTTTTCGATTTAATCATTATCAACTTACTGAAAGTACAAGACTGAAATCTTTACAAGAGCTGCAATTACATTCGTCAGCCCACCACTCAACAGGTGTCTGCAGTACTCTAATGCCAAATTTATCTGCTACATAATAGAACTAAAATTAGCTTTGAATAAGAAAAAAACTTAGATACAAGCTTGAGATCTTCCCTGGGTTTATGAGGGTCTGTAACTTTCTGCACTCTCTGACATAATCTCTATTCAACATTCACTATTGTTCATGGCAACAAAACACCAAGCCTGGCTTCCAATTACTACCTGGTCAACAGTATCAAGAAACACTGGGGTCAAAGCAGAAAAAACTATTGTTCCTTGGCTGCCATTTTCTTTTTTATTCTCATGGCCTATAGGAGACACAAATCTAGGTATCCACCCTGAAGAAGTTACCAAGTAAAATTACTCCCTTCTCTCCATCAGAGAACAAACCACAATGGCCACTAGACTAGCTTTCCTATAGGTAAACTTATGGATGGACCATGTACTGCTTGGGAGACCTTATCGACAGTCTCACATAATCAGTTCAAACTAAGGGTAGATTAGAAGCCTCCAGCAAAACATGTACATGTTGTGTTCTGAAAGCCCCTGAAAGCATAGTAGAGTAAGGGGCAGAATGATGGACCTCCAATCCCGATGTTAGTGCTAACACTTGTACGCATTCAACAACACACCTCACTTTCTCTCGCGTCAGTTTGTCCTATGTAACTTGGGAATGACATGTAGCTACCTCTCAGGGTTAGATTCAATAAAAGGATTAAATAAATAAGGCATATGAGCGCCTGCTACAGCCCACAGCTAAGTAAGACCACACAACAGGGCTGTCTATTGCAGTATATTTGGGATCCACACCTTTGAGGGAGTCAAAGAAGCAGGTGTGAACAGAGAGAAGGTTGAACTTCAGTGCCTTCACAATAAGGATTCAGCTCTCACCCTGGGATCTCTGGAGCTAGGATGGCTCTTCTTCAAAACAAAGAAACTGCGTCTTCATTCTCCTGCCTGATCAGTCACTGTATGTAGGCAGTCCCTGGGAAGGTGGCATGATTTATGTGAGATAAACCTTTGCCTGAGGGCAACATCCAGAGAGGACCCTTTCCCAGTTACTAGTGACTTGGTTCTGAAGGGGAAGTCTGGGTAATACACCATACTATTCACTATGTAGTATAAACCCTATACTATATATACACACCTTTTTTTTTTTTTTATGTTAAGGTCAAGTAACAATGCTTCTTTTGCTAGGTATTTCTAACAAAAATAAGCACCCCTCCCTTCAGAATGCTGAAAACTATTCTTTTACTACAAGGAAAGTACACAAATAATTTAAATCAAGGACAAGGTCAAGAATTGAGATGCTCTTGCTCCAATGAAACCATAATATAACCTCTAACATAGATAAACGTCAGTTCAAAATATTTAACTGCACAAACATCGACTGGAAGAGAACTGATATGATAACATTTCATGCAGAAAATATCCAGGGGAGTTAGTTGTTTTCAAGCTTAATATGTGTCAAGAGTACAAAGGCAGCTACCAAGAGAGCAAATGCATTTAGTCTCTATTAATAGAAATGTAGTTGCTAGCAGATGTTATGGTTCTGCCATACATTCCATAATGGAGAGACAACCACATCTGGAGAGATACTCAGTTCTCAACCTCACATTTTAAAAGACACAATTCAAAACCAGACTGAGCCCTAAGAATAGCAATCAGAGGTCTGAAAATAATGCCCTATGGAGAAAAGCTGAAGGGTGTGGGAGTGGTTACTCCAGAGACAAGAGGCCTCCATGAGGAGGAAGGAAGTCAACTGAATATACTGGGTCTGAGTTTTTCCAGAAAGGACTAGGATTTGTGGGTAGAAATTACAGGGACTATTTCAACACAATATAATGAAAAATTTCCAAACAATTAGAGCTGTTCGACAACAGAGCCAGAACGGCCCTGCCCTGAAAGTGCCTCAACCGAGGCTCCTTTCAGGTATGCTGGGGTCCTCCTCCCCAGACATACCCTTTAAAATCTCATTTTTCTAAGGTTGAGAATTAACAAAGACCATACAAGGCCGGAAAAGTAAATTTCAAAAAGAGAGGCTAATTTTCCTTCACTCCTCCTTGAACATCTATCTAACCAGCTATTTATCTATCTACCTACCTATCTATAACTTCCAAGCTCAGCCATAGGGCAGGAACCCTGCCTCTGTTATTCCCCTTACCAAGAGAACAGAATGGCTAAATAACATCTGAAAGATGAAATGGCCAACAGCTCATGAGTAAACCAATGCAACTCAGATGTTTTTTATCTCTTATACAGATATGCCTAACAATACTCTTTCTTAAGAACTCCCCAATAAAGTGAGTCATCATGTGAACTCAATTAAACTGTCACCTCCTTACAGCCCAGTTCCCCTTCTGGTAATAAATACAGGAGTTAGGGCTAAATAATCGCTTGATCTCTTTCAGCCCAAGCAGTCTCACAGCCCAAAGGAAGGAGGCATTGTTTTTATCAAGAACAACTTAAAATTTATTAGTTATCTAGAAGCAAATTTGTGTGTGTGTTGATGTGGCTATACAAAGCAGTTGTAGAAGATTTGTTTGTTGTTACAATTTATGACTTAGTAAAACACCCAGAAGAAAGCAAAAGATAAAGAACTCCCAAGAAGAAAAATCTCTAGAGTAATCAGAGTGTTTGGCTTGGTTTTTACTCATTTTTACCTTTTCCTGTGAGTTCACAGAAAAGTTTCAAAAATCAATTGCTCTGCGTTAGGTATACATGACTAGGGGAAGTCAGCTGACTTTAGGAACTCTGTGCTAAAAAAAAAAAAAAAAAAAAAAACACCTAAAAATGATGATTTTTTTTAAAAAAAGGAGACATTAGGAAACTCTGCGGAGAAGGCAATGGCAACCCACTCCAGTACTCTTGCCTGGCAAATCCCATGGACGGAGGAGCCGGTAGGCTGCAGCCCATGGGGTCGCTAGGAGTCCGATACGACTGAAGCGACTTAGCAGCAGCAGCAGCAGGAAACTCTGGGGGTGGTGGAAACATCGTAGACTACAAATACTATTATGACAGGAACAGAACTGACTGGAACTTTTTTTTTAAGGACAGTTATGTTATGTTACATATGTGTTTCAGGGGATTTGTATAATATTTTAAAAGTTTATCATCCATTTGAATCAAAGTTCAACAAAAGAATTAAAATATATATTATTATATGATGTTGTTAAAATTATTTAAATATAATCAAGATATTATTAAATAACTTTTCATCTGAATCCAGAAAAGGCAGTTCCCTGGAGATCCAGTGGTTAGGACTCTGTGCTTTCACTGCCTAAGTCCTGGGTTTGATCCCTAGTTGGGGAACTAAGATTCCACAAGTGGCTCGGTGAGGCCAAAAAAAAGAGGGGGGTGCTGGGGGATGGATTTTTTTTCCATCTTGGAGCAGCATTCCAGTTAGAATGCTGACTATAAGGAGTACCTTGGATGGTAACAAAAGGCACATTCCTAAACATGTAGTCAGATCTAACACAGATCCAAAATATTTATATTTGTCATTACTGTGGGTTCTGGTACTCTGGTCACTGCTAAAATACAGTATACGCTCTGAAAGGACAACACAATTTAGTAACGCTTATTTTGGGATAATCAACAGATTAGTCATCTAAAATGCTAGCCACAAGCAGCAGTAAATCAGCTGTCAAAAAGTAAGTGTAATCCTAATCTATATTAATAGAAGTGTAATTTTATAATGAAGAAAGTGAAATCTAGGGAAAGAAAATGCCAATATAATGTGGGAGAGAGATGGGACTAATGAAGGTGAAAGAAGAAAAGGTCAAAAGGTGGAGGTGCCCTGATGGAAGGACCTAGTGAAGCAGCAGTAAGGCGGGAGAGAGATGGGAATTCTGGAGGTAGCACTGAGATTCTGGGCCATGGTGCAGAGAAAAAAGATACATGACTTGAAGGATGGGTCATGAACCCAAATTTAAATGAGGAATTAGCTGATGCTTGTGAAGTGCTTTGCCTTTGACAAAGTACTTTCATCCTGATGATAGTATTTAATCCATCTACCACCTGAGACAGCATCTATATACTGTTCTCATCTTAAAGATAGAAAGTAAGGCTGAGACTAAATGACTTGCCCTGATTTCACACCAGGTCTTTTAACTCCAATTTTACACACTCATCACACACAAGACAGCAAATTCAAGAACAGCTTATTTTACAGATATTAGAAGGAAAATGGACTACTTAAAAATAAATAGTACTGAACTATCTCATAAAGTGCTTTCACATATAGTCTATTATTTACTTTTTGGGAACTGTTATTTCCATTTTATAGATTTAGGAAATTATGACATAGCATAACTTAAAGTTCTATAGGAAATCACTGATGTGGAACTAAAAGCAAAGTCCACCAAGTCTGGCTTGGCCTACGCTACCATGCAGAGATCAAATAGGATTCCATATTCAGAATTACATGAAAAAACCTACAAGTTAATATATTAACAGCAACAACCATAATAAGTGCTTTGGAAAGGAAAAAAACAAGGTCTCTGCTAAAGTCTCCACACAGTCCTCCTATAACTGTAGCCAACACCACCAAGAAAATCAGTATCAAAGATCAACATATATTAAGGATAAACAACAACTGAATAGGTAAGAAGCATGATTATTCCCATTTAAGTTGCCAAAATAATTATGTCTAGCTTTTCTAAAGATGTCCTACATGTGGGGGGAGCATCTTGATATCACAGATGGGAGAAATGATTTTACTTCTAAGCTCATCATATATGGGGTAGACAATCAGTAGGTATTTTACTTTCATATGGAGAAGGAAATGGCAACCCACTCCTGTATTCTTGCCTAGAGAATCCCATGGACAGGGGAGCCTGGTGGGCTGCTGTCCATGAGGTCGCATAGAGTCAGACACGATTGAAGTGACTTAGCATGCATGCATGCATCAGAGAAGGAAATGGCAACCCACTCCAGTATTCTTGCCTGGAGAATCCCAGGGACAGAGGAGCCTGGTGGGCCGCTGTCTATGGGGTCACACAGAGTTGGACACGACTGAAGCGACTTAGCAGCAGCAGCAGCCATTACTTTCATAGGGCAGTGGGTAAATATCCCCAGAAAAACTGAATAATATTTGAATGAGATTTCATTTATTGTAGCTGGCATATTTCCTTTCTTGAGCTCTGTTCTGTGCTATTTTATCCGCAGTAACAGATGAAAATGTATTCATGAAAAAATTGTGATACTAATATTTTGCTGATACTCTTCTTCAAGATGAGACTGCTTATGTCATGCTGCAGTTGGTTTGCTGATTTTTAAAAACTGCAAAATAAAGGCCTGAGAAATAATTTGTTCAGCAATTCCCAACCCCAATTTAGTAATGCAGTCTTTCTACCCATCTCACAACAGGATATCTGCAGTTATTCCAAAGTCTATTATGGAATTTTTCCAACAGTCTCAAGCCAAAAAAAAAAAAAAAAAAAAAAAAAAACTTGAAAAACTTTTAGGAGATAAGATAGCAAAAGAGTATCATAAAACTGCATTATAGGTAATGAATACAAGTCTAAAAAGACATCATAGAATTAGACCAGTGGCTTTTAACCTTGGCTGAACAGTAATTTTTTTTTTAATTGTAATGTCCAGGGTTCACCTCAGATGAATTACAACAGAATCTTTGGGAGTAGAACACAGGTGTGAGTATTTTTTCAGGTTCCCCAGGAGATTTCAATATATAGCCAAGGTTGGAAACAACTGGAATAGAACCATTAAAGGACTAAATCCTTAAAATAATGCTATCTTTGGAAAGGTTTAAGGGGGGTGGGTGGAGTGGGGAGTGTGTGCAATGAAATGAGAGCTAGCTGAAACACTTCCTAACTCCATGACTAAGGCAAGTCTTCAATTCTGAGTCTCCCAACTTCCTCAAAGAGCTGCCATGAAGCAGAAACTAAAAGAAAGAACATGTGAAAGCACCTAAAAGCATTAACGCCACATAAAAATGCCACATACAAGCACTGAATAAATCTCCCTTCTCCCCTCTTCCATCCCTCCAAGTGTTTTAGGGAAACACTACTTCTGACCAAATGGATTAGAGAGTAATAGTTCTAAACACAGAGCACAACTGTTCCCCGAAAAATTTTAGGCAAATACAACTACAGCCCTTGGACAGCAAGAAGGTCCAACCAGTCCATCCTAAAGGAAATCAGTCCTGAATATATATGGAAGAACTGATGCTGAAACTCCAATACTTTGTCCACCTGATGCAAAAAGCTGACCCATTTGAAAAAACCCTGATGCTGGGAAAGATGAGATGGCTGGATGGCATCACCGACTCAATGGACATGAGTTTGAGTAGGCTTTGGGAATTGGTGATGGATGAGGAAACCTGGCGTGCTGCAGTCCATGGGGTCGCAAAGAGTTGGACACAACTGAGCGACTGAACTGAACTGACTGACGCCTACAGCCATTCTTTCACGAATAATGGAAAAGAAATATGCAGAGTCTTCAATTCACTAATGACTCTCCTGCCAAATGCTCATCTAAAAATTGGTTGTTTGAAGCAAAAATAAGATGCCATATTTTGCCAGTTGGCTAAACCAAAAGACTGATAATCATCGATAATCACCAATGTTGGCAAAAATGTGGGAAAGAAGGTTGTAGAAATATAAATTAGTACAACCTCTTTTGGAGAGCAATTTGGCAGTATTTATCAAAAATTTAAATGTACGAACTCTTCCATCCAACTAATCCATTTCCGGGCACCTAGCCTAGAGACATACCCACACATACCTACATAAAGAGATATTATTATGTTTTTGGTTTTATTTTTCTCTCAAAGAACTTATTACTTTCTCAAATTTTTTGTTTGCAGACTATCTTCATACTAGAAGGTAAAGCCCTGTGGGAAGAGGCTCCTCTGTCTTGTTCGCCAGTGAGAAGGGCTGGGCTTGTCAACAGGGCCAGTCTGTTGCCCACGATGTCATTCTGCTGAATACATACAATTCTTTGGTTTCTGATGCACTTTCTCCACCAATCCATTCATGTTTCTTTCTTTTATTTGTTTTAGATAACGTATAAACATGCACGCACCATCTAACGCAGTGATACTAACAGCTAATATCTATTTATGTGCTCTCCCCACGCCATCCCCTGTGTGTCCTCCAGCCTCACCACTTCACGGGTAAACACTGTCCTGAGCTTTGTGTTTATTTATTCCTTTGCTTGTTTTTAAATGTTACAAAAGTAGCATTGTACTATAAATAGTTTGGGGGGATTTTCTTTTTTCACCAACATTTTGTGATAGATTCATCCGAGTGTCATGTCTATCTGCCCTTTCTTTGATGGCAAGAAAATATTCCATTGTGAGGATTAATCATAATGTATTTATCTATTCTCCTATAGTCGGCATTTTCGTGTTTCCATTTTGGGCTGCCGAGAACAGTGGTACTATGCACACTCTTCCTCATATTTTATAGCACCAAGTCAACTTCTGGCAGGAAATCTGACTTCCATCACACTAACCCCATCACCCACAAGAATCACTGATGGGCTCCCCTAAAAGGTTTAATTTCTCTCCCCACTCCCTCCTGCAACCAGACCAGTTCAAGGGAGGAAACTCACAAAAAGGGAAAGCACTCCTTTTAAAAGACAGCTCTTGGCAGCAAACATTTATTGCTATAACTGGCCCCTTCCAGAACTATTCTGTTACCTCCAACCTCAGGCTGGCTGCTTACTTTGCCCACCTGGCCAAAATTTTAAAGATATTTTTATTTGAAAGACAAATTTCTGAACAGTTTGATTTCAATACTTTATTCTTACTATTTTATAAAGTCAACTGCAAAGAGAGTTTTAGCTACTGATATTAACTCCAATACATAATCTTGTTTATCACTAATATTTGACATTGAGTGCTCCAAAAATGCACAGATGGACTCCTTGATGGGTAAACACACACATTCACACACAGTAGCCTGAGTAAAAAATCCAGTTTCAGTAGCTACATGTAGCCCATTTTATTTCCTCTCACTAAGATATGACATAAAAGATTTAAAGCAATTTAGGAAAAGAAGAAAGAATAACCTATGCATTGTCTTGTAATGATTTTTTTTAATTTAATAGAATATGGCCCAAGCTTTTTGTAATGCCTGTATAAATACTGCTTTGGTCTCATCAGTATTTTATGATCTTTTCTGGTGTTACCATTGTCCAAAGACCTCAAATTACAGAAAGCATTTCTTTTTAATTCGGTTTTTTAAAGTTGCTGCCTCCACTCAGGAAAGAGAAAAACGGGACCACCAGCTAGGGACCATCTAACTAAAACCAGCCATGTAGATAACCACAGCCCCACCCCCCACCCCCCCATCCTATACCCTTCTGTTTAGTTTACAGGTGTTAACTGTTGAGGGTTTACGTTTTGCTAAAACCACAGCCTCAAATTCCTAAACACACAGTCCCTGGTCTTCACCATACTCCACCATGGTCCACATTCTCTGGATCCAAGCGCATCCGTCCACCTTGCCTCCCAGTCAGCTCTCGCATGCACTCAGGCTTGCCCTCCCATCCCCGCTCAGCTCCTTTGTTTCGGAAACCCCTTTCCTCAAGGCTGCGATGAGGACCTTCAGCAGAGGACACCCAGCCCACAGGATCTGCAGTGCTACTCAACGGTGCCTTCTGGAGCCCTACAGAGCCAGAGCCGGACAGAAGCAGTGTTCAGCCTCAGTTGCTCAGTCCCATCTGACTATTTGAGACCCCAAGGAACTGTAGCCTGCCAGGCTCCTCAGTCCATGGGATTCTCCTGGCAAAAATACTGGACTGGGTTGCCATTTCCTATTCCAAGGGATCTTTCCAACCCAGGGATTGAACCAAATCTCCTGCATCTCCTGTATTGCAGGCAAATTCTTTACCACTGAGCAACGAACTGCTCATGACCCCACAAACAGCTCAGTAGAACCAAGATCCTACCCTTTTTTGCCCTGTGGCCAATGCCATTCTCTTCACAGAGACTACTGAGATCATCAGCATGAACTTCCTCAACATCTCACACCTCTCCATCCCACGCTTTTATTTATTTTTATCTGCATCCGGCCATGCCAACTCTCCTCTCATTCCAGAGGAAGTGATCTCCCTTTTCTGGTTTCTGGCTAATTCCTTCACCTGTGCCGGCAAAGTCCACCCCTCCCACACAGTGCATAATCAGCCCTTTTCTTTCTCTCCCTAGTTTGGCTACTTCCCCGCACACCCCAGTGTTCATTCTTAAAACCAACAAACAAAACTCTACCATCCCTCTTTTTCTCTTTCCCCTCACAAAAAGAACAGAGGACAATTCCAGCCCATATCCATGTCTTACCTCCTGTCTACTCTTCCACAGACTGCAATCTGGATTCCAACCCTAACACTCTACTCAAGGGGCTCTGGCAAAACTGGAACACCACCCTCACACTCCACCCCCAAGTTGCTAAATCAAATGCTTTTTTTTTTTTTTCCTTTCCTTGAAAACCTTAGCTGACCTATTTGTGTCAGTTGGCAGTATTAACCACTGCCTTCCTCCTGAAATTCTCTTCTCTCTTGACTCATAATTCTTGCTCCTCCTCTTCATCTCTCTGGCATTTTGCCTTTCCCCATCCCCCTATTTCCTGTCTCCTGTTCTGCTGCTGTCCTCTTAAAATGCTCACGCTCCCCATGACCCTAAGCTTGGCCTTCTACTAATCACGCTCAGCATATTTTCCTTAGCAAGTTCCTCCCTAATATCCATTCCGAAGCCCCACCTCCTCATAGAGAAATAGACCCACATAGCCAACTGTCTTCAGGGCATCTCAAGTGTGAACCAAGGCTCACACTGAGCTCATCATCCCCCTCATTCCCAACCTACCCCCACCAAAACCAGTAACCTGGCCCTCCTGATTTCTCTTTCAAAGAGACTGGAATCACCATTTGCCTAATTCTACCCAAGTGGGATCCCTGGGAAGTATGGTGGCAGTTCCCCATCATCCCTTCAATCAGTCCCTGAGGCTTATACAATCAACCTGCCTAACACCATTGTCATCTCTCCTCCCCTTCTCCATTCCCATTGCTTCTGCCTTAATTCAGACTCTTTTCATCATTAAAATAAGAACTATGTTTACAGAGAATACTAGATACTGAGAACTTAATATACATAATATGCCAAATGGAAAATAAGGTACAGATGTACTGTTGCCGATATTTTTACAGATGAGAAAAACTGAGACCCAGAGAAGAGAACCAGCCGCCCAGGCTCACACAGTGGAGAAGTGGCAAAGGCAGGGTCTATCTAAATGCAAGCCTTCTTGGCTCCAGAGTTCACAGCCTCTGCTCCACTTTAGCAACCTCCTGTTGCGATAGCTTTCTAACAGGCTTCCTTCTATCTTGTCTCACATTGCAAGTCTATATAACAGACAAAAATCCAGTCTATATAACAGACAAAAATCAGCTCTCCTTTTTTAAAAATCATTTTTATTGTGAAAATAACACCTAATCAGAAAAAGTTCATAAAATAAGGACAGCTTAAATTATTATAAAGTCATCTTTCTAAAATGCAAATCTAATCTTACTCCTGACATTTTCCTAACCTTTTCAAAGTCTCCCCACTGCCCTTCGGGTAAAGTCGAACCTCAGTAAAGTGCAGAGGGTCTTCTGGGATGCCACCTCAGCCTGCACTCTGGCTCATCTCCTGCCACATGCCCCACCCTAGGCTCCCGCAGTACAGACCGTATCTCCACGCTCTGGACTTTGAGCTGACCTGGCTCCCAACTGAGAATCTGGGGTGGGTTCTTCTCCACTCCTTGCTTTACCTCTCCATTGGATACTTTCTTTGCTTTGGGGAAATCATGTCTTACTGCTCTTTTCAGAAGATACCGTGTCTAAAGAGAAAAGGACTCTTGGCAACACTGCATGGCCAAAGCAGCACAGCTCATGAGAGAGTCTGCTGTTTACATGGATCACCAGTGAAGTCCTAACATACTTAGAACATGTCTACTCCGTCCAGAAAAAAGAAAGTGGAAATTTGAGGCAATTGCTATTGGTCACTGATGGTGAGTTGGAGAAAGGACTCCACTTTGACTACAGACTGCACCTCAGTAATTTTCACCCACAGCCCCTCACCATCCCAAAACTCAGATCAAAGAGGTTAGTAATGCTAATTATTGTTATTGCCACTATCTTATGCAACCCATCTAGCTATACAAGTAGAACCCGCAGACATATCCTTGACATTTCCCTTTCTGCCCACCTCAGTCTATCACAATGTGCTATTTTGCTTCCTAAACTGTTTCGAAACTGTCCACACCCAATGATGCCAGTCATCTCCAGCATCACTTTCCTCATGCAAGCTACCCTGGAGTTCTGGGAGAGCCTCTTAGAATACTCTCTGGCTTCTTCTCATGCATTCTCCATTTTGGAGCTAGTTAACTTTGCCAAACACAAAAATGATCACATCACCACTCCACCTCCATCCCTGCATGATTAAAACTTTTTAATGTCTTATCTTTCCTTATATGACAAACTAAAAGCTCTTTAATATTTCCAACCTGTAGAACAAGATTTGGCACACAGCAGTTACTCAATACATTTTAATTAAATGAATGAATGAATATAACCTTCATCTATACTCTCCCTTTCTCTAATTAAGAATTCCAGAACTGACTTTCAGTTCTATTCCCTCTAATCACTAGGGTTTTCCCTCTATTTTTCACTCTCTTCCTTTCTTCCATCTCCAGGTTAAAATTCCTACCCTCTCCCTTCAGATCAGAAGGTAACCATCGTGTCTCCAGAGCAGCCTTCCCTAACCGACCTGACTAGACCAGAGTCGTCTGCACAGGCTTTGATTGCACCATGAGCTTCCTCTCCACGGTGCACGCCACACTTGCAGTTTTATATGTGTTTGTGTGACTAACGTCTGCCGTCCTACTAGCCTATAGCACTGTGAAGGCAGCCCTGTGTCTGTCAATATACCCCAGGTACTTAGCACAGCGTTTGATATTCAGAAGACAGTGAACAGATTAATAAATAGTGAACAGATTAATAAATGTATCATAAATTAACATGCAGAGTCCCCACCCTTATTACAATTAGATTTTAATATAGCTATGAAGTCTAGAAGCTCACCTGAGAGTCAAATCACAGAAGATGTGTCTCTTCCTACCCTTTTTTCTTTGGAAGTCCTTGAAAAAGTCAAAACTTCAACTTCTGAACTCCCAGGAGGCAATGTTTTAAAATATAATTTCATCTGAATAGTTACAGGACAATTTTCCTTTTTAAAAGATACTCTTCTGGGTTTTGAGATCCCCAAAATAAAGAGGGAGGCAGAATTTGCAATAATTTGCCTGATTAAAAATCTCTCTAACCTAAAGCAAGATCTTTCATATTACCAGTAAAAATGTAAACTTTTTTTCTGGGCAAAAAATAACCTATTTAAGTTTAAATACAAATAATGAGGCTTGATCCTTCTTGGGGTTTACTGGTATGCATGCAGAATATTTGTTTTGAAGAAATCACAATGTTTTAGGCATCAATTCATGTAGTTTTTCAATATACCTGACATTTCCAGGAAAAAATTAAGCCATTAAATCACATAGTTTTGAAAAGGTTAATGTTAATATGTTTGTAGAAACTATGTCTTATTACTCCTTTGGTAAGATGCTTTGTCATAAGGAAAAAGAGGTATTTTGCACATTGCAGGCCAAAGGCAGTATCGTCCATTATAAATACTGCCGCCTGTATGGGAATGAATCATCAGAAATGGAAAAGTCTTAACACACTGAGGGTATATCTCTCTTCTCTGAAGAAGAGGTTTGGTGCCAGCATTTTAATTTTTGGATAATTTATGGTGATGTGGAGATGGAATATAGAGTTCTTTCTGGTTAAAAGCTACACCTCTGCCCCACAACTCAAGTGTAGAATTGAGTTAATAATACTCATGATACTCTGGTCTAATAGATTGGTGCTATGTCCCTCCCTTGTATCTATTTCTTTTGGTCAAGGTTCCTTCAGCCACTCCTCTCCCAAAGGTACACTCTGTTTACTATGTAAATGATTGGCTATATGTCTCTTTATAAATACAAACATTGGCCCAAAAGGAACCCACAATCTGGTGTCTGCTGGCTCTGACTTTATCTCTTCCTCTCCCCTAACTCATTCTGCTTTAGCCACTCTGGCCTCCTAGCCAGTTCTTGAACTTACTATGCGCACCTCAGGGCATCTGTTCTTGCTGTTTTTTTCTGCCCAACACTCTAGTTGCTCACATGTCCATTTGACTCACTCATTTCCTTCACGTCTTTGTCCAAACATCGCTTTGTTTTTGACAAGCATGAGGGAGAAAAATTTCCTATTTTAAATAGCAATTCCTTCTTATCACCTTCCGCCTCTGTGTTTTGCTTTTACTCAGTTGCAGTTATTGCCACCCGAGAAGAGCTGACTCATCTGAAAAGCCCTCATTTGATGCTGGGAAAGATTGAAGGCAGGAGGAGAAGGGGACAACAGAGGATGAGATGGTTGGATGGCATCACCGACTCGATGGACACGAGTTTGAGTAGGCTCCAGGAGTTGGTGATGGACAGGGAGGCCTGGCATGCTGCAGTCCATGGGGTCACAAAGAGTCGGACATGACTGAGCGACTGAACTGAACTGAACTGAACTGAGATATTTTTGTACCTATCTCTGTTTTTGGCTTTCTCCTTCACTAGCATGAGTGGCAGTAGGGAATCCTGGTTAAAAGCTAGACTGTAGAGACAGGGTTACGAGGCTTGCATTCTCATTCTACCACTTACAGTGTGATCTTCAGTAGGCAGCCCTGTGTCTCAATTTCCTAAGCTCTAAAATGGGGATGATAATAGTATCTACTTCATATGCTTACAGTCTGATCTGGAACATAATCTACACTATTTAAGTATTACTTGCTGCTGCTATTACTACATTTATTTTTATTATTAGAATTAAGCTTCATGAAGGCAGGGACTGAGTTTTCTTTCTATCCCCATTTACTCATTAAATAAATGCTATTTTGCATGCATGTAGTTTTTTACAGAAAAAGTTTTAAGTATAACATGCATATATTAACAGAAAATGAGCATCATAAATATACAGTTCAGTGAATTTTCACAATAAAATCCATGAAACTACCATTCCTATTAAGAAATGAAATACGAGCAGTTCACTAGAAGTCCATCCCAATAACTCTGGCCTTCCCCAAAAGGTAACCACTATCTTGACTCCTATCATTATAGGTTAATTTTGTCTATTTTAAAAATCTATGTAAATAGAATCATATAGTTAGTACCCTATTGTAACAGACTTCTTTCATTAGTTGCAGCATGGAGCAGTCATTTATTCATTCTCATGACTGTACAGTATTCCAGTGAATACTATATTCAGTTAGTCTTCTAGCATGGAACTACACCGTCATTCATTTACCCATTCTTCTAGCTGATGGACACTTGGGTGACTGGTTTCTAGTTTGGGACTATTATAAATGGTGTTGCTATAAAAACTCTCAGATATGTCTGGAGCACATAGGCATGCATGCATATATACCTAGAAGATGAATTTATTTGGAAGTAAGGCATGCTTTTGTCCAAAAGTTTTCCCAAATGGTTGTACCACCTTACACTCCTTATAGCAGCAGGTCAAAGCTCCAGTGTTCATGTATTTTTAAGCAACATAAATAACTGTATTATTCAATAGATTGTGTTCTCTTTCCCACTGTTGCCATGAATACTATGCTTTTAAGACCTACATATGTTGCTATTCACTTATTCCCTCTGCTGCTGCTAAGTCGCTTCAGTCGTGTCTGACTCTGTGCAACCCCATAGACGGCAGACCACCAGGCTCCCCCGTCCCTGGGATTCTCCAGGCAAGAACACTGGAGTGGGTTGCCATTTCCTTCTCCAGTGCATGAAAGGAAAAGTGAAAGTGAAGTCGCTCAGTCGTGTCCGACTCTTTGCGACCCCAGAGACTGCAGCCTACCAGGCTCCTTTGTCCATGGGATTTTCCAGGCAAGAGTACTGGAGTGGGGTGCCATTGCCTTCTCTGATTTATTCCCTCTAACTACTGCATAATATTTTAATATTGTATCTTCATAATTGAATCCTTTTTTCTGATTATTTGAAATTGTGCTTGTCAGTGTAGAAGGTTTTTGTTTGCTTGCTCAGCACCCATTCCACTCTTCTTCCATCTTGACAACTAACTGTGCTCATCTACATGGACAAGTGCTCCAACCCCAGTCCCCAGAGGTGACTCTTAGGTCACCCAAACTAATCTGGTACTTTTATTTCCCTTGTGACCCTGTTCTGGCCAATGAGACTTGAAGAGAAGTCTGTGCAGGCTGAAACAGTGGAAAGGTCCTTCTTCTGAGAAGGTTTCTTACTAAAGTCTTCCAAGACACACAAGGAAGAGGCCCACTTTTCCTACCTGGACAGTTGCGTGAGACTGTGTTAGCCAGAACTGCTGCAGCCATCTCCTGACCATGGAGGGAGCTGGATGAAAGACGAAAAAAAACTGAGTCAATCATTATAGCACTAAGCCAGGAACCATCCTACCTCCAGACCTGTTGGATGAGAAAACTATTTTAATTGGATTTTCTTACTTGCAAGCAAAATGGTCCTATTACAATTAAAACATTAGCATCAGCTTGTTCTTTTAAAAGCTACTTTTTATTAAAGTGGATTCATAGAACACTGGGCTTCCCCAGTGACTCAGTCAATAAAGAATCTGCCTGCAATGTGGGAGACCCAGGCTCAATCCCTAGGTTGGGAATATTCCTTGGAGGAGGAACTAGAAACCCACTCCAGTACTGTTGTCTGGAGAATCCCATGGACAGAGAAGCCTGGTAGGCTACAGTCCATGGGGTCACAAACAGTCAGATACAACTGAGCGAGTAAGCACAGCATAGCACAGCACAGCAAGGAGATTCTGGTGAGGAAGATAAAACTCAATGGTTGCCTTAGGCCACCGTCGCTGGCTCAACCTTTAGCACCAGAGTGAGGCTTCAGCCACATGAACTGAAATTAGACGTAGAGAGGTGGGTCCTCAGAAGAAAATCAGTGAAACAAATGTCAGTGCCAATGAACCACACCTCCTGTTTTGCACACCTTTTGTAGTTCTCTCCCTTCAAATTTGGGGCCTCCAGCTAGCTTTTTTAAAAACAGACCTTTGTATATTGTCACCCTGCTTATTTAACTTATATGCAGAGCATGTCATGTGAAATGCTGGGCTGGATGAATCACAAGCAAGAGTCGATTGCCATGAAAAATATCAACAGCCTTAGACAGGCAAATGATACCACTCTAATGGCAGAAAATGAAGAGGGATTAAAGAGCTTCTTGAGGGTGAGAGAGGAGAGTAGAAAAGCTGGCTTAAAACTCAACATTCAAAAAACTAAGTTCACAGCATCCAGTCCCATCACTTCAAGGCAAATAAAAAGGGGAAAAGTAGAAGAAGTTACATATTTTATTTTCTTGGGCTCCAAAATCATTGCCGGTGGTGACTGCAGTCATGAAATTAAAAGACATTCACTCCTTGGAAGAAAAGCAATGACAAACCTAGATAGCATATTAAAAAGCACTGACATCATTTTGCCAACAAAGGTCTTTATAGTCAAAGCTATGATTTTTCCAGTAGTCATATACAGATGTGAAACTCAGACCATAAAGAAGACCAAGAGCCAAAGAATTGATGTTTTCAAATTGTGGCGCTGGAGAAGACTCTTGAGAGTCCCTTGGATTGTATGGAGATCAAACCAGTCAATCCTAAAGGAAATCAACCCTAAATATTTACTAGCAGGGCTGATACTGAAGCTGAAGCTCCAACACTTTGGCCACCTGATGCGAACAGCCGACTCATTGGAAAAGATCCTGATGCTGAGAAAGATTAAGGGAAGAAAGAGAAAGGGGCAAAAGAGAGCGAGATAGTTGGATAGCATCACCAACTCAAAGGACACAAGTTTGAACAAACTCTGGGAGACAGTGGAGGACAGATGGGCCTGGTGTGCTGCAGTCCATGCGGTTACAAAAAATTGGACACGACTTAGTGACTGAATAACAAAAACAAAAATTTTTAAGAAAGGTTTTAGATCTGTCGGAAAAATAAGGCCATAGTACACACAATTCTCACATTCCCCCTCCCTGAATTTCTCCTACTAATAATAACCTCTTATATTTACATGGTATATTTGTTATAATAAATGAAAACTTATTAACACATTATTATTAGCTAAAGTCCATAGTAGTTTACCCAGAGTTCCTTCAATTCAGTTCAGTTCAGTCGCTCAGTCATGTCCGACTCTTTGTGACCCCATGGACTGCAGCATGCCAGGCCTCCCTGTCCATCAGCAACTCCCAGAGTTTACCCAAACTCATGTCCATTGAGTCAGTGATGCCATCCAACCATCTCATCCTCTGTCATCCCCTTCTCCTCCTGCCTTCAATCTTTCCCAACATCAGGGTCTTTTCAAATGAGTCATCTGTTCACATAAGGTGGCCAAAATACCAGAGTTTCAGCTTCAACATCAGTCCTTCCAATGAACACCCAGGACTGATTTCCTTTAGGATGGACTGGTTAGATCTCCTTGCAGTCCAAAGGACTCTCAAGAGTCTTCTCCAACACAACAGTTCAAAAGCATCAATTCTTTGGCACTCAGCTTTCTTTATAGTCCAACTCTCACATCCATACATGAGTACTGGAAAAACCGTAGCCTTGACTAGACAGACCTTTGTCGACAAAGTAATGTCTCTGCTTTTTAATATGCTGTCTAGGTTGGTCATAACTTTCCTTCCAAGGAGTAAACATCTTTTAATTTCACAGCTGCAATCACCATCTGCAGTGATTTTGGAGCCCAAAAAAATAAAGTCAGCCACTGTTTCCACTGTTTCCCCATCTATATCCCATGAAGTGATGGGACCGGATGCCATGATCTTAGTTTTCTGAATGTTGAGCTTTAAGCCAACTTTTTCACTCTCCTCTTTCACTTTCATCAAGAGGTTCTTTAGTTCTTCTTCACTGTCTGCCATAAGGGTGGTGTCTTCTGCATATCTGAGGTTATTGATATTTCTCCCGGCCATCTTGATTCCAGCCTGTGCTTCATCCAGCCCAGCATTTCTCATGATGTACTCTGCATATAAGTTAAATAAATAGGGTGACAATATACAGCCTTGACGTACTCCTTTTCCTATTTGGAACCAGTCTGTTGTTCCATGTCCAGTTCTAACTATTGCTTCCTGACCTGCATACAGGTTTCCCAAGCGGCAGGTCAGAGTTCCTTAGTTTCCACCTAACATCTTTTTCTGCTCCAGGGTCTAATCCAGAATATCACATTACATTTACATGTCATTGTCTCCTTCAGTTCATCTTGGTTACAACAGTTTTTCAAAATTTGCTTTTGATGACCTTAACAGTTTTGGGGAATATATATCAAGTATTTTGTGGGATTTCCTTCTACTGAAACTTATCTGATGTGTTTCTCATAATTAGACTGGGGTTATGGGTTTTTGGTGACACTAGAGATAAAGACCCCACCTGCCAATGCAGCAAACCTAAGAGATGCAGGTTCGATCCCTGGATCAAGAAGATCCCCTGGAGAAAGGAATGGCAACCCACTCCTGTATTATTGCCTGGAGAATCCCATTGACAGAGGAGCCTGGTGGGCTACAGTCCATGGGGTCACACAGAGTCGGACATGACTGACTACTTTCATTTTCATGGGTTTTGGAAGGACCAGCATAGAAGTGCCATTTTTATCACAACATATCAAGGATAAATATTGTTAACATGACTTATCACTGTTGATACTGACCTTGATCATACAGCTGAGATACTCTTTCTTTACCCAGTTCTATTCTGTGCTATTTGGAAGGAAGTCAAAATGAACAAATTAGGGATTCATGCTTTCCCTTCTTGCAGTATATATATATTCCCTTCTTGTATCTACACACATACATTATCTGGAGTTCTTCTTCAAGGGAGGTTTGTCTCTTCTCTCACATTTATTTATTAATTTAATCATTTATTTCTATCAGTATGGATCCACTGGATCCCTATCTTATACTTCGGTGATAATCCAATATTATGTATTTGTTTTATTGCTCAAATCATTTTTGCTTTGGCTGTTGGGAGTTCTATTGGTTGGCACCTGTGTGTGACTTGCATGTTCAGTCACTCAGTTGTATTTGACTCTTTGCAACCCCATGGACTATAGCCCGCCAGGCTCCTCTGTCCATGGAAATTTAGGCAAGAATACTGGAGTGGGTTGCCACTTCCTCCACCAGGGGACCATTCCAACCCAACAATCTAACCCACATCTCCTGCATTGGCAGTCAGATTCTTTACCATTGCACCACTGGGGAAGCCCCTAGCTTTCTACTGATTGAATAAAACAAATGATGCCATATGACTTCCAAAGCTTTGTTATCAAAAGCTTTGTAGCTTCTGCAAGAGTCTCTTAAACCTTTACTCTGGAGAAACAGCCACCCTGTTAAAATTCTAACTGCAATGAGACTGTAGTACTGTGAGGAATCCCAAACTAGCCATATGAAGAGGTCATGTGTTAACAGAGAGATACCACCTTCTAACTCTTCCAGCCATCTAGCCATTCTAGCTAAGGAGCCAAATATGTGAATCAAGAAGCCATCTTAGATGTCTAACCCACTCAAGACTTCAGATTACTCTAGCTCTGCCAACCATCCGAATGCAACTATATGAGAGGCTCCAAGCAAGAATTCCAAGTTCAGCAGAGTCCAGGCAATCTACAGAACTGTCTATGATAACGATGAACTGCTATTTTAAGTCACTAAATTTGGGGACAGGGGGTGTGATGCAGTAAAAGATAACTGAAACAGATGCAAAAATCTATCAGCTGCAGTATTAACTCTCAAATTAGAACGAGTTTTAGTAAACAGCATATGGTAATGATTTTCTTGTTTTATCACTCAGAAGAAATCATTTATCTAGACATATGTGACAAAACTGTTAATGAATCTTTTTCTTATCCAATAAAATTATTTAACTTCTGGGGCTCTTGAGGTAACATTTTGATCAGAAACATTGCTCCACAGAGACAGTGAGCTTTCTCAAAATAATAGTCTCAGTTCAAAACCAGCAGTATTTGTCTTGAATAACTCTGTTGCCTGCCTAACAATGAGTCACGGCAAAGTAGACTTTGGAGTAGAATTTTCAGGTGGCAGAATGTTTAAGAATTCAGGAACCAGAAGTGTTTCCTAGTGTCATGGTGGGAAATATATTTCTACATTTGAGACAATCTAAACTTCTATTGGCACTTTCACGGAAATGTGGGGAACGCAGGTCTCCATTCTTACAGGGGTGGAAACTGTTGCCTTTCTACTTGAACTGTACATTTCTGGGAGTTACAGGGGGTGGGGCTGAGGGAGATGAGGACACAGTGAGGAAAGAAGCCAAAATCACTTTCAGAAGAGATAAGTGTCCAGATTATATTACCAGATTCAAGAAAGCTATGACATCTATTTTTTTTTTCCTTCAAGAGAAGATAATTTGGATTTCTATTTTATTCCCAGTTTCCCTCCTCTCTTTACTCTTATTTCCTATCTCTAGTTGAAAACAGTTTGCTCTCATTTTATTTACAAATATACTTAAGTTTCATTACTATGTACTCATTTTATCTAAATCTGAAATAATTTGACTTGGCTTGGGTTTAAGTTTATCTTGAGATAATGAACAAAGTATTTGTCTAACAAATTAATAGAATAAACAAGGCTAAGAAGAGTTTATTTTAAAGAGTTAAGGTCAGAATATTTTGGGTCCTAAATATTAACTGTGTCTATAAATATACACTGCTAACCTGCAAGCTTCCCTGGTGGCTCAGTGGTAAAGAATCCGCCTGCCAATGTCGGAGACGCGGATTCAATTTCTAGGATGGGAAGATGCCCTAGAGAAGAAAATGGCAACCCACTCCAGTATTCTTGCCTGGAGAATTCCATGGACAGAGGAGCCTGGCAGGCTGCAGTCCATGGGGTCACAAAAGAGTCAGATAAAACTTAGTGACAAAACAACAGCAACAACAACACACAGTAATTAAAGTTGCCAAAACAATAAAAGGATACTTCTTTTTAAATAGTCACCAAGAAGGGCCACTAGAGTCTACAGAAAGAAGGTTCCCTAGACAGTGTATTAAAAAGCAAGGACATCATTTTGCCAACAAAGGTCCATCTAGTCAAGGCTATGGTCTTTCTAGTAGTCATGTATGGATGTGAGAGTTTGACCATAAAGAAAGCTGGGCACCAAAGAATTGATGCTTTAGAAGACTCTTGAGAGTCCCTTGGACAGCAAGGAGAGCTAACCAATCAATCCTAAAGAAAATCAGTCCTGAATATGCATTGGAAGGACTGACGCTGAAGCTGAAGCTCCAATACTTTGGCCACCTGATGCAGAGTGGACTACTTGGAAAAGATCCTGATGCTGGGAAAGATTGAAGGCAGGAGGAGAAGAGGGTGACAGAGGATGAGACAGTTGGATAACATCACTGATTCAATGGACATGAACTTGGGAAACCTCCAGGAAATGGTGAGGGACAGGGAGGCCTAGCATACTGCAGTCCATGAGGTCACAAAGAGTCAGACATGACTTGGCAACTGAACAACAACAGACTTTTATACATGTTGCTTTTTATCTTGCTTTTTGCACTGAATTTAGACTTAGAGATCTTTTTATCTGTCATGCTAAACTAGGCAATTTCATTCACTACATTTCATTCCCAGCCATGGTAGGTATGAGTTAAGTGTACTTGCTAAGTAGCTTCAGTTGTGTCTAACTCTTTGTGACCCTATGGACCGTGGCCTCCAAGACTTCTCTGTCCATGGGATTCTACAGACAAGGATTCTAGAGTCGGTTGCCATACCATCCTCCAGGGGATCTTCCAGTCCCAGGGACTGAACCCATATCTGTTATTCTCCTGCATTAGCAGGCAGGTTCTTTACTACTAGTGCCACCTGAGAATCCCATTTGAGTTACAGTGAGAGTAATACTATCAAAGGCAGAGTGGGAGAGGAGACTTATTTTGCCCAATTTATCACATCAGAGTAGCTAAGCAGGGGTGGGGAGGTCATTACATAGTAAGATGTCTTAAACATCAGAAGTCATCATCCTACACATGAGTTGCAATTAACAAATTGCAAATACAGCAGCCACAGATTGTTAGCTGCCCCACTCCCCCCCGTTTAAACACACACACACACATACACACACAGACATGGAAACACTAAATCAGTGACCATGCTAGAATTCCTAAATAAGAAAATTTCAACACTTCTCTTTAAGTGCCTAACCCCTCTATGCCAACTCTCCACATGATACTTTCCAGAGGTGAATTTACCAGATGTAGTGTTTCCTAGATGGCAACGCATTCCAGTATTCTTGTCTGGGAAATCCAATGGACAGAGAAGCCTGATGGCCTACACTCCAAGGGGTCACAAAAGAGTCAGACATGACTTAGCAACTAAACAGAAGCAATTTCCTAGACTCAAGAATGTTAGGAGTCTTGTGAAAACTTTGGATTCCCACCTCCATCCCTTGGATATTCTTATCTCGATTTGAATCTTTGCTTTTAGGGAAAAATGTTTTAAGATACTAAATACATTTTCATGCCTATGTTGAAACAATTCTCTAAGGACTAGTCATTATAATTGGATTCTGAATATCTTATTAGGTGTTTTTTCTAATGGCTATTTTAAAGGCATCTTTTAGAGAAGAGCATCCCAAAGTTTTTCTTGATGATAAATATACTAAGAGTTAATACTTGTTTGGCACACTGGAGGAGGCCACTGTCAGCCTGAAGCAACAGATCCAGGGGTTTTAGAAGGATGGCAAGATGAAAAGTGGCATTTCATAGTACAATGGTTGGGAAATTTTGCTTTGGGGGGAAGCAGAAAAGAAAGTACCTTGGGGGGAAGGAGAAAAGAAAGTGGCATTTGTTTAGCTCTTGTATGTATGGTGCTATATTTTAAGGCTTTATCTTGCTTACAATCTACTTAGAATAGACAAATGTGTATTACTTCCTCCATTTTAAAGAAAAGCTAAGAGAGTCGGTTTTAGATCAAATCTCTTCCAAAGATTGAGTCAAAGACTAGAATTTGAACTGACATTTCTGGCTTCTATGTCCAAAATTTTTTTAGCATTGCCTCAAATGGTAACCAATACATAGCTCAAAGATTAGGGAATGTTCAAGAAAAACTCAAATGACACAACCTCTCCTGGATGTATTTTGTCTTCAACTCTAGTTGCTGACGCCAGAACACAATTCTCTTTGTAGTCACTAGTCTCCAAGCTGACCCCAGTGACCTTGCCTCTTGGCATTCATGCTCTGATATTCCTCCTCCAAAATTATATCAGGATTGGTCTGTATAAACAATAAAATACAGAAGACACACTGATAAGTAACTTCCAAGATAGGTTAGGGAGAATCTAGCTCCCATGAGGTGAGGAGACTTGAGCAGTCTCATGGAGAGGCCCACATAGGTAGGGCATGCCAACAGGCTTGGGAATGCACCACCTTGGAAGCAGTTCCTTCTGTACCAGTCAAGTCTTCAGATGACCACAGTCCCAGATGATCTCTTAATTGCAGCTTCATAAGCCACCCCAAGTCAGAGCCCCCAGCAAATCTGCTCCCAGATTCCCGACTCACAGAAACTGTAAGATAATAACAAACATATTGTTTTTGCCTCTAATTGTTGTAGCAATTTGTTATACAACAATATGTAACTAGTACAGGTTTCTAATACATGGATTGAAGAACAAAACACACTAGGCATTTGCCTCTATTACATTGATATATTCCACAGTCACTTGAGATAAGAAAAAAAAAGTAAGATTTTTTTTTCCTGAAAATAAATAAATAAATGAAGTATTTTAAAAAGACTTTTGTTACACTTTCCAAACACTGTTAACTTTTTGTTTTGCTTCATCAAGGACTGGTATGGAAAACAGAACAAAAGCAGCGGAGCAAGGTCATTTCAACTAAATAGTGAGGGTAAATATCGACATTTGATGTTTGAACCAGTATGACTGAAAAATAAAATAACCTACCAAGTGGGCATGAGAAGTGGTTTTGTAAACGCAGCTCAATGCTGTGCCAAACTGACATATGGCCTCCGATGACAAACTATGTCTTCAGGCTAAAGCTGAAGCACATGTTTGCTCATTGGTTTATCAGCTAGAAAACAAAGTAATTCTGTTAATTACCACCAGAAGACCCAGAGAGAGAAAAATAAGTGGAACTGAATTTTCCTCCGTCCAAGGTGGAGATTTTTTTTGTTTTTATTTTCCTTTTTTTTTTTTTTTTTGTCATGCTCTAGGAAAAGAAGCCTATAATTAGGTCTAAAGAAAGTTCATTTAAATCTGTGATAATTTCTTAATCATCCATATAAAAATATTTCCAAGAAAGGAATGAATACCTAAGGGAAATATAGCTAACAGGTCATAATGACATGATATCATAGGAATACCAATATTACCACAGCACGTTCATTCGGGCTTTCTTTTTGCCAAGTATATTTTTCATTATTTGTACCTACTACCCATCAAAGCAATATAGTATAATAGGTTAATAGTCCAACTCACAATTTCTAAATGAGGGAACTCAGATGGGCTAGATAAGTACAAAAGTGGTTTCTGTAAACATTGAGAACTAAACCTGGGTAATGGTATCTAGCTCGTGGGCACTTGTCTTTCATACGGCAAGTCCCAGACTGGGGGTGGGAGATGAAGGGGAGGAGAGGTGGTGAAGCAAACTACTTAAAAGTAACCTCTTCCTCCGTACCCTCATCCCCAGGACTCTGGTATTCCTAAGATCTTTCTATCCTGCTCTAAATTGGTCAGGGGACTGCAAATACTGCTGCTTGCTGTACATCCTTATGACCTGAATCCAATCTGTCCACAATGCCATCCCACCAATCATTAACCTAAATGAGGCTGACCCAGCACAGGCCTCCAGGTTACTGTTAACAGGCAGGTCCATTGCCTTCTATCCAGTCAACCTCAGGCCCATGAGAGAAGCAGTTTACCCAGGTCTCCCTCTAACATCTGCAGGACTGGAACAGGAACACAAATGGAGAGCCATATTTAAAAGTTACAAATCAAGCTAACAAAACTGTTAGCTAAAATGCCTTAGCATCCTACCTTGACATTCTCATACCAACAAAAATTTTTCCAAATATGTGCAGAAGCTTTGGGTTTATGTGACTGAAAATCAGCAAAATAACAAAGACTACTAAAGGGAATAATTGCACCTGTCTGAGTGATATTTGGATGAGTAATAAGGACATCTATAATTTATAAAGTATACATTTATTCTATAAAATACATTTTTCTTGCCTTTGGCTCAGCCAAGTTATTAATTATGTTGTTAAATCAAGATTTTCAGGGAATTCCCTGACGGTCCAGTGGTTAGGACTCCACACTTGCATTGCTGAGGGACCAGGGTCAATCCCTGGTCTGGGAGCTAAGATTCGGCTAGCTGTGTGGCACAGCAAAAAAAAAAAAACTTTTCACATAATTTGAATTCTGACAGCAAATGCCAAATAGATGACCTTTCTTGGATTGAAATTATTGCAGAGTTTTTTATTAATTTCCTTTGGAAAAACTTAGCTCTGCTGAGATAGTAGCAAATGGAACTGTCAATAAAATTTCCAAAGCAACATTCAGTTCAGAAGTGAACATTCATGCCACATTTCAGACTCAAACACTGTAAAGGGTTTGCATGTGATAAATTATCATCTCAAAAAATATTATAAAGTATTTTAATTTCATCACATAGGTTGCTATCACAATGTGATTCTTTGGGATCTCTTAAGACAATATTCAGATTCATACAATAATTCTCAATTCTTCTGCTTTCACATTTTTCAACTTCAGAATATTATAAAAAATTTAAAATTGTAGTGCTCTTCATTTGTTCAAATCTTTCTTTGGTTTCTAATGGTCAGAAAATAGCCTTTATAGAAGTGAGTTTGGGTGTTTGTTTTTCTGTATGTGAATTTTCTCCTTTGGGGTCATATGAGCATTTTTATTTCTTCATTTAAATTTTCTAACTTTTTTGGATTGTCATTTTTGCTATTTATTGCACACGTAGTTTCTTTCTATTTATAAAAACCACTTCTTTGAATTCTAAGAGTTTTTCAATCCTTTTAAAAGTAGCCAAATTTAGATTTTTTCTCTAAGCTTTTGCTAATATTATTAATAGAAAATAAATATGTGACTAGACATACTCAAAATTAATTTCATTTTCTGCCAAAAAACACAGTTTACTATTTGAGAAACTTTCTGTTATTTTACTTGACTGTCCTAAGACATTTTGAACCTTGTTTAAATCTAACCACTTAGCAGCATTTGATCAGCACTCCCATTGTTTATCTGTGAGTATTTATTAGGTCAAATTTTATGTTTTTCTCAAGATGTTCCACCTTTGGACGGACCCTGAAAATACTATATATAATGTTTAAACTGTTCCAAAGAATGTCAACAATATCAGAGGTATCGGGACTATGTCTCTTCGTAGAAAATTCAAACCATGTAGTGTAAATGGCTGGAGAAGGCGATAGCACCCGACTCCAGTACTCTTGCCTGGAAAATCCCATGGACGGAGGACCCTGGTGGGCTGCAGTCCATGGGGTCGCCAAGAGTCAGACATGACTGAGTGACTTCACTTTCACTTTTCACTTTCACGCATTGGAGAAGGAAATGGCAACCCACTCCAGTGTTCTTGCCTGGAGGATCCCAGGGATGGGGGAGCCTGGTGGGCTGGGCTGCCCTCTATGGGGTCGCACAGAGTTGGACACTACTGAAGTGACTTAGCAGCAGCAGTGTAAATGGCATGAAGAGTCCTGGACTTTTCACCAAAATCACCTTTGTTGTTATCAACCATGTTATTATCAGTAACACAGATTTGCTCTCAACAATCTTTTAAATTAGAGTCTAAAATTGAAATTGTTTTTTTTGACTCTTCCTTCAGTCAAAAAGTTGTACTTTTTACAACAGTTTAGAAACCAATGAGAGATTCCTTAATTTAAACTTCCTTCCTTTATTCTCCTGGTCACCAATGTATACATAAATAAATGTTATATATGTAGCAATACTTTGGATTCTGGGGCTTCCCGGTGGCTCAGCAGGTAAAGAAGACGCCTGCAATGCAGGCAACACAGGAGACATGGGTTCAATCCCTGGGTTGGAAAGATCCCCTGAAGTAGGAAATGGCAACCCACTGCAGTATTCTTGCCAGGATAATCCCAATGACAGAGGAGCCTGGGGGGCTACAGTCCATGGAGTCACAAAGAGTTGGATATGAGTTAGTGACTGAGCACATGGCACTTAGACTTTGGATACTGGTACAACAAAGTTGAACTGAATACTATTTCCTTTTTAAAATTTGGGAGATGATTTTTTTATCTCATTTTAATATCTCTTAAATTAATAATTTCATTTTTATTTCTCCTTACTAGAGAATTACCATTGTTTCATTATTTTTTACTCATCTTAAGTTTTTGGTCATTCTTTCATCAAATTTCAAAACCACTTATACAAATCCTAAACACTTACCATTACATTCTATCAATATTTTGCTGTTCTGCCATGAAAGGCATCACTAAACTTGGCTGAATGTTAGACACACAATTATTCGGTAAAAAAGATTATGACCATGTACTAGTTGACATTTACTTTTATTTGTGAAATATTGTTAGTCTGCTATTTGCTTGTCTCCTTTTTCAATTCTAGTAATTACATCTGTATTTTTTGTGTGCAAAGGACATTTCATGGCATTTTAATTGAGAATTTAAGTGCTTCTTATTACAAATTGTTCATTGGCTGAAATCTATCATAAAGATTGACTGTGAAATATGTTAACAGTGATAACAAAACAGTTTCTAAAGAGAGAATATGAAAGCTAGTTTCTAAAATCACATTCTATTTGAAAGAAATTCAGAATAAAATGAAATAACAAAAATTCTGCCATGTTCATGCAATGGAAAATCATAATCATTAATTTGAAACTAAATGCGTTTTACCAGCAACATTCAAACTGTCAAAAGGACATGGTGTCACCATTTCCAAGAACATCCAGTCAAATTGGATTTCTTCATGTATTTGCTGATTTTAAGATGATTTGTTTCTCCATCTTCTAAAGGATAGGCCAGAGTTACGTTTGTTGTTTCTGAGTTATGAAAGTGATATAAAGTTGATTCTTTTTCATTCTCATTGTTTTAATTAGTCATTAAATCTTCATTTAATAGAGTATATAAAATTGCAAGGTTTTTTTTATCTGACCCACTTAAGTTGTAGATTTGATAAGAATAATGTTCATGTTAATTTGCATTGTTTTGAATAGTGGACATTAAATAAGAACTTGTAATCTCTTATTTGCAAATTCTGTTAGGGTCATACTCAACAGAAGTCTGCTCACTTCCATTGTTCCAATATTTTTATTTTAAATTAAGTAGACTCTTCTTGGACTTCCCTGTTGGCTCAGACAGTAAAGAATCTGCCTGCAGTGCAGAAAACTGGGGTTCAATTCCTGGGTCAGGAAGATCCCCTGGAGAAGGGAATGACAACCCACTCCAGTATTCTTGCCTGGAGAATTCCATGAACAGAGGAGCCTAGTGGGTTATAGTCCAGAGGGTCACAAAGAGTTGGACATGACTGAGCAACTAACCCTTTCACTTCCCAGGACTCTTCTTTGAAATTTTTCTATTTCTTTTTTCTCCCCAGCTTTATTTCTATCATAATTATTCTTTCCCTGACCTCATTCTCAATGATTTAAAAGATTTAAAAGTAAATGTCAACATTTAAATGGTATAAAATTTTGATTAAATTAATCAAAAATGTAGGGCTTCCCTGGTGGTCCAGGTTAAGAATCTGCCTTGCAATACAAGGACACTGATTCTATCCCTGGTCCAGGAAGACCCCACATGCTGTGGGGCAGCTGAGCCCATGTACCACAACTAACGAGCCCATGTTCTGGATCCTGAGAGCCACAACTACCAAGCCCACATGCCAGATCTACTGAAATCCAAGCCCCCAAGAGCCTGTGTTCTGCAGCAAGAGAGGCCACCGCAATGAGAAGCCCTCACACCACAACCAGAGAGTAATCCCTGAATGCCACAAAGAGAGAAAGCCCATGCACAGCAACAAAGATCCAGTACAGCCAAAAATAAATAAATATTTTTAAAAAACAAAAAATTTTTAAAAGTAAATTTCAAATGCAGAAAAGTAAAAACTTTTCATGTTTTAACAGTTATTTCTCTTTTAAAATATATATATATATATATTTTGTATACATATTTTGTATATATATTATTATATATAATATATAATAATATATACAAGTATTAAACTTGTATATACAATACAAACTGTAATGAATATCAAATTATAAAATGAAATTAAATAATCCTGGAATTTTTATTTTAATATTTGAAATTTTAATTAATCTTATTAAACATTTTTACAAAAATAAAACTATTTGCATCTCTCACATTCAACGTCCATCTAGTTGCCAATGTTAAGAACTAGTATCATTCTTTATATCATGTTTAGACACCGCCACCGCCGCCAAGTCGCTTCAGTCGTGTCCGACTCTGTGCGACCCCATGGACTGCAGCCTACCAGGCTTCTCCATCCATGGGATTCTCCAGGCAAGAACACTGGAGATGTTTAGACAGAGGTGCATACAAATTTAAGAGTAATATGAATTGTTTAATACTGTGAAACATTCCTTAGCCACCATGTGCAATAACTGCAAATACTAAACAAATATGGAGTAAGTCCAAAACAATGAATTGCTTTTATATGGAGAGAAGGAAGAAAATGGATGCTCAGCACTAGTGGGAAATGAAACTTCATAATGCAAGTACCCATTATATTCAAGCTATGAAAAGGTTTGACAAGTTAATTAATTTACTTTTCTCTTTTTTTAAGTGTTCTGCTGTTCAAACTCTCTCTGGACGGCTGAAGCTTTCTCCTTTTCTTATGTTGAGGGCAGCATAACCAATGATACTTCATAGCATGTGGATGCAATTGCTAATGAGTGGTGGTCGCAAGCATGAATGTTCAGTGCCAGAAGGGCCTGCTGGCACTTAAAAACTTACTAAGTATTGTATATATTTGTGATTTGAGGGTCCTCTGTCGCACCAAGCCCAGAGCCTTGTTTTCCCAGATCTAAGTAGGAAACTGAGCTCATCTTTCCATCTTTCCTCTCCCCCTTTCTTAGTCCACTGCCTTAGTGCACCTCAAAAATCATGGCTCCCACCCCTCAGCTCAGCTAAGGCCTTAACTTTTTGATTTAGTCTTTTGGCTACTCCATAATGTATTGAGAATTTGAGCTGAACAAGTTCTTCAGACTCTCACAAGTTCTACAACATTCTTTGTGAGAAGATCACAAGTCCCTCTAGTGAGAACAGGCCATCACACTTTTGTACGTGCTGTTCCTGTGTCTGAAACACTATGCTCTCCTCTTCTCAGACTCACTTAGATCTCAGCCCAGTTGTAACTTCCACGGAAAAGCCTTCCTTGGCAGCCCCAATTAGTTCCAATCCCATTTGGATGTGCCCCCTTAGCATCTAGTTCTATTTAACAGAGCGAGGATTTTATATTCATTTCATAATTTGGCGAGCATTTGTCTCCTCCATAGAGAAGAACTGACACAAGGACCATGTCTGAGTGTGTTTTAGCACACTATCACATCCCCAGAGCTTAGCCCACGTTGCACACATAGAAGACACTCAAGATTTAATTAACTGGGAGCCACTCATCTGTATATTACATTCTGTTTTCTTTCTTGCCTTTAGATGTTGGTCAATCATGCAGCTAAAAAAAAAATCTATTTGCCTTTTAGATCTCAGCTTAATAATATCACATCAGGAAAGTTTTCCCACGCTAACTACTTCAAATACCCTTTTTTTTTTATGTTGCAAAAAAGTGTAAACTCCAGTTGGCCTCCCGACATGATTTCACATCATGTGTTTACACCTAAGCACCTGTGCTCCAGTGAACTCTCCCCAAAGCTGTGAAAAAATACTGCACTAAAAAGACTGGCTTTGTGGTGGGCAGACTGCATTATAACAAACTTAGGAATATTTTCACTGGTTTAGCAAATCTTAAGTTTGGATGCTACTGCTGCTAAGTCACTTCAGTCGTGTCCAACTCTGTGCGACCCCATAGACGGCAGCCCACCAGGCTCCACTGTCCCTGGGATTCTCCAGGCAAGAACACTGGGGTGGATTGCCATTTCCTTCTCCAGTGCATGAAAGTGAAAAGTGAAAGTGAAGTCTCTCAGTCGTGTCCGACTTCACGACCCCATGGACTGCAGCCTACCAGGCTCCTCTGTCCATGGGATTTTCCAGGCAAGAGTACTGGAGTGGGGTGCCATCACCTTCTCCAATGGACACAGAGCATAACTAATTTTAGCAATAGGTATATTTTCCCTAAATCAAGTATTTCGAACACTGACTGACATGGGAACTAGAAAATACATTTTCTAATATGATCACATTTCTTTAGATAGCTTAGGATTTATCCTCAGCATTCCATTTTTACCTGGACACCAAGCAGCCAGGGAAACACAAACAAATATTTCCAGAAAGTTTCTTGACTTTTTTTTTTTTTTGCAAAATTTAACTTTATTACCGTGAAATCATTTGTTTATTATAGAATGACTTTCATCCTGGTTCTGCTGAGAACTTGAAAAACTAGAGCAACCAAGAATGATGGTAAAGTGTCTCTCTCCATTTTCTTACTGCTCCCAATATTTAGTGACTACAGACCAAACTTTAACATAGATTCCTACCTCTTCTGCTTTCTGATACACATCTGTAGGATGTTTGGTCCCTGTCTCTTTACACAATTTTCCTTGCACTAAAAAAAAAGAAAGACAGCAAAATTGGACTATAATAATTGGACACTGACATTACAATCCACAAAATAACCGTTGTTGAGTTGAATCACCACTAAAAGTTTTTTAGTAGGTAGATTTTTTTTTTCTCACTTTAGGTCTTCATCTATTTTAAGCAATGGCATAATGGAAATGTCAAGATGGATCCAGTCAATGGCGTACCTCATTCTCACAAGTTACTGAGTGACCATGTGGCCTGGGGGGACAGACCAGTTTGTCTCGAACAACTGAACTTTCTACCCAAAGGGGCTGAAGGGCAAAGAAGGATTTTATTAAACTTAGTTGACGGAAATATGGGAAAGCATCAGATTCTGCTCAAACTCAAATGAGCAAGCTCTGGTTCATCGGCCCAATCAGAAGCTTTACTAAATAAGACTCAGGAGCAAAGAAATGTGTTAATGTGTTAAGAAATAAATTAGCAAAAATATCTCATGCCAGAAGGCCTGACCTCCATTTGTAACCAATGAATTTAATTCTGGCAAAAATAGTGTACCATCGAGTTCTGAGAAAACATGCATTGCACACCCTGTGTGGCTTTAGAAACAGAAGGGAAAAAAAATCTACACTTTTTTTTTTTTAACTCATACAAAAACAAGATCAAAATTGCTTTGAGGTCTTCATGAGAAAAAGCATTAACATTTTTTAAATCAAGTAGTATGTTAGAAGTACAGAGTGTAGTTCATCTGTTTTCATCAGGTAGTACAATGGAAATAGAGGTACTAGTAACTTACTTGGAGAAGGAAATGGCAACCCACTCCAATGTTCTTGCCTGGAGAATCCCAGGGACAGGGGAACCTGGTGGGCTGCCGTCTATGGAGTCGCACAGAGTCAAACACGACTGAGCGACTTAGCAGCAGCAGCAGCAGTAACTGACTATTACCTTGCCTCTAGCTGTAAGAGACACACCTCAGTAGTTTCATCTGCTGTAAAACAGCAGATGTTTCTCCTGAGCTTCTAAGTTCTCTTTAGACTAAACAAAGCACTCTTCTATGTGGTTAAGACGAGCCAAGGAAGACATCCTACTGAAGCCTTGTCCAATTCCCAGGAATTCCAAATAGGACTGCCATATTGTTTGCCACCTGGCTTCAACTGCGAAATGAAAGATTACTAAAATGTTTTATTCATTTTCAAGTTCAGGAATGTCTTAACTTTTTGCCTTTTCAAAAGCATCATGTAAGTATGCTTTTCTTCTTTTCTGCACTACCCCCCCCACACACACACACACACTTTGGATTGTTTTTTTCAGTTACTTTTTAACCATGGGTAAACAAAGAAATGACTGAACTTGTTAAGTGCTGGTTCTGATATGAGTAGCAAATTGAAATCCTTTCCTTTAAAATAATAAAATAAACTTTGATTGTATTCTAGAGGTATAGACTGCTAAAAAGTCACGTGGGGCAAATACTGGACAATCATTCTGCAGTATTTTCAGTTAGTGTTAACTTTAGGGATTACGGTTTTAGTATATACTTTGCCTCCGTGGGTGATAATAATTCTGTGGTTTTTGTTAGCTGTTTCATTTCTTGGCTGAAATTACCCATAAATAAAGGAAAGTCTGTGTTTATTTTGTAACTATTTCATTAACGGGTTATACATTGCATTTTCTCATTGGTCAGTTTTATTAGGAGGAGCCAGGAAAGTAACTTCCAAGGGATTTTATTAAATATCCATGTTTCTGAAGATAAAGGTGGAAGAAAAATTTCTTCTCCGTATCATGTTGCTTAAGTCTTATTTTTTCTTCCTACCTTTCATTATTTAACTGGCCTTTTATACATAATAGGGTTGTAAGATTGTCTCATAACATTGCTATGTCCTTAAAAATTTCCATGACCCATATTTTGGATTATACCTTCAAGACTTTTAAATAGAGAATAATTTTATGCTTATTCAGGACCCAGTCTTTCCATTACTGTTCCTATTTTCTGTGTCCCAGTTCACAGGTTTTTAGCGTAAATCAGCCCAAAGAAAAAAACACATTCAGAGGTTCTGAAAGCAAGAGAGATTTGGAAACTTCAAATCGCTCCACTAGTCTTGAGCTTAACCTCAGATATGCGGATGATATCACTCTAATGGCAGAAAGTGAAGAGGAACTAACGAGTCTCTTGAAGAGGGTGAAAGAAGAGAGTGAAAAAGCTGGCTTTAAATTCAACATTATAAAAATTTAGATCATAGCATCCAGTCCCATCATTTCATGGCAAATAGAAGGGAAAAGTGGAAGCAGTGACAGACTTTATTTTCTTGGGCTCCAAAATCACGGCAGAAGGTGACTGACTGCAGCCACAAAATTAAAAGACACTTGCTCCTAGGAAGGAAAGCTATGACAAACCTAGACAGCATATTAAAAAGGAAAGACATCACTTTGTTGACAAAGGTTTGTATAGTTAAAGCTATGATTTTTCCAGTAGTCATGTACGTATGTGAGAGTTGGACCATAAAAAAGGCTGAATGCCAAAAAAATTAATGCTTTCAAATTGTGGTGCTGGAGAAGACTTTTGAGAGTCCCTTGGACTGAAAAGAGATCAAACCAGTCAATCCTAAAGAAAATAAACCCTGACTATTCATTGGAAGGACTGATTTTGAAGCTGAAGCTCCAATATTTTGGCCACCTGATGCAGAGTCGACTCACTGGAAAAGACCCTGATGCTAACAAAGATTGAAAGCAAAAGGAGAAGGGGGAGACAGAGGATGAGATGGTTAGACAACATCACCGACTCAATGGACATGAATTTAAGCAAACTCCAGGAGATAGTGGAGGACAAAGGAGACAGGAGTGCTGCAGTTTATGGGGTCGCAAAGAGTCAGACATCACTTAGAGACTGCTGCTGCTAAGTCACTTCAGTCGTATCTGACTCTGTGCGACCCCATAGTCGGCAGCCCACCAGGCTCCCCCGTCCCTGGGATTCTCCATGCAAGAACACTGGAGTGGGTTGCCATTTCCTTCTCCAATGCATGTATGAAACGAGTCACCAGTCCAAGTTCGATGCACGATACCGGATGCTTGGGGCTGGTGCACTGGGATGACCCAGAGGGATGGTATGGGGAGGGAGGAGGGAGGAGGGTTCAGGATGGGGAACACAGGTATACCTGTGGTGGATTCATTTCGATATTTGGCAAAACCAATACAATATTGTAAAGTTTAAAAATAAAATAAAAATAAATAAATAAAACCTTCTCCAATGCATTAAAGGGAAAAGTGAAAGTGAAGTCGCTCAGTCGTGTCCAACCCTGCGACCCCATGGACTGCAGCCCACCAGGCTCCTCTGTCCATGGGATTCTCCAGGCAAGAGTACTGGAGTGGGTGGCCATTGCCTTCTCCAACTTATCGACTAAACAGCAAATTAATTTATTACTGGGCCAGGGTGAGAAGGGAGGCCCAAACAGCTTCCACAAGTGGCATTTCAAGGTAAAAACTTATTTAGACTCTCATTAGTAAAATGAAACCAAGGACATCATTTTCACCAAAAAAAGAATGCCCTTCATCCTGACCCCACAAGAGCTATTTTTCGAAAGCCATCATAAAATAATCTAGATACTGACCCGGTATACCTAGGTTTCACAAAAGTGACTAAAACGTCATTTCCTAGTATATCTAGAACACATCCTCCCCTTTGCTTACCGTCATGACCACACAGTCACTAGGGAAGCAGTGTGAGGGATGCCTGAGGGAAGCATGGGCAAGAGATGACACCTGTTCTCCCCCTCTTCCCCAGCTACCCTTGAACAGGTTGGGCTACATCTGGAAAACTTCCAGAGACTTCCTTCCACCATCATGATTGCCACACAGAGACTTGGTGATGGATGATCTACCTGTCAACTAGCTATGCTATAGTTAGTTCAAAGTTATCTAATCAAATGCTAATCTAGGTGTTGCTGTAAAAGTATTTTTGTAAATCTGGTTAACATCTACAATCAGTTGACTTTAAGTAAAGGAGATTATCCTCAATAATGTGAGTGGGTCTTGTCAATCAGTTGGAAAGCCTAAGAGCAAAAATTGAAGTTTCCAGAAGAAAGAAGACTGAACTATCAACTTCTGACCGAGTTTCCAACTGGCCTATAAATAAATACATACACACACACACACTGTGTTCATGCTCAGTCACTAAGTCATGTCTGACTCTTTTGAGATTTCAAGGACTATAGCCCACAGGCTTTTCTGTGGATTTCCCAAGCAAGAATATTAGAGGGGGTTGCTGTTTCTTTCTCCAGGGGATCTGCCCGATCCAGGGATCAAACCCTAGTCTCCTGCATTGCAGGTGGATTCTTTATCACTGAGCAACCAGGGAAGACCCTTTCGCCCACCACACATCCACATGTAAAACAGACCTATTGGTTCTGTTTCTCTGAAGAACCCTGACTGGTACAGAACCTTATTTCATTCCTGCTCCTTCCTTATTGGGCTGTATATTGTGAGTTAAAAGAAGTCATGAACAGGAAAGCATATTCACGTTGGATAACTACAGTTCTAAGAACTATGCTTAATACTTGTGAGGATTCCTGGAAGAAACCAGAACACAGATTTATCCCATATTTGACTATGTATATGTTGAGCACTACTGCATTAGATAGATGACTTTCCTATGCTTTTTTTTTTTTTACCTTGTTTTAAATATGTAATTGTATTTGCACTACTGGCAAGGTCTCATAAATATGCCTCAATTTTTGGATGAATATTTATAATACAAATTAGATATTTTTGTTATGCTGCTGCTGCTAAGTCACTTCAGTCGTGTCTGACTCTGTGCGACCCCATAGACAGCAGCCCACCAGGCTCCCCCGTCCCTAGGATTCTCTAGGCAAGAACACTGGAGTGGGTTGCCATTTCCTTCTCCAATGCATGAAAGTGAAAAGTCAAAGTGAAGTCGCTCATTCGTGTCCGACTCTTAGCGACCCCATGGACTGCAGCCCACCAGGCTCCTCCGTCCATGGGATTTTCCAGGCAAGAGTACTGGAGTGGGGTGCCATTGCCTTCTCCGAGATATTTTTGTTATATAAACCCATAATTCTTGACAGTATGACATATATTTTAGCATGTAAGTATTTCATTTTAATAGTGTTTGGGTATAGGTGTATTTCATATAATTATATTGAATTAGATCATTAAAGTTAACTGAAAATCAGCCATTCTTTTAATATGCAAACCCATTTCCTAGAAAATTTTACACAAGCTTCAAAAACTGACTGAATTGTAAAAGTAGAAAATACTAATAATCATCAGGGATCTTTTAAGTAATACTAGATTTAACAGCTGAAAAATTGGACTTTTATGCATAAAGCTGGTTTTCTGTGGCATGCTTCTAGAATCCTAAATACACGGAGGCAGCTATAATCTTTAATTATTCTTTTATTGAAAAATGTCATGTCAGCCAATTTTCCATCATAAAATGTTTAGGTTTTACTCAGTTTTACTGACAGAATTCTCTCCATTGATTCCATGATACTGAAGTTATTAATGATTCTTAGTTGAACAATCTCACTTGCTTCCCTGCCCTATATTGTATTATGCACATTCTAGATTTGCAATAGTTTATAAAGAAACGGGAAAAAATATCAGATCCTAACAAAATAGGAAGTGAAATTCTAATTCAACTAAAATGTGAACAAAATTTTAAACATAAAGTTCTGACTAATCTTAGAATCATCTAGGGTCATTGACTTAAGCATCTCTCTTTTGAAAACAAAATGTGAAGCAAATGTAGTAACATACAAGACTAGAGGACTGATCTATTTACAACCATTTTAACTTTTAAGATGTGTTATAAATCTGCTGCTTGTTTTTTATTAGTCTTCTTTGCTCTCAGAGCCCTGTTTTTAAAAGAGAGAGAAAATATATCTAATTTCTGACCAGTTATTGGCTTATAATTGAACCCCAAAAAATCACACTATTTCTGATATCAGAGGCAATATATCATGGTGGTTAAAGCAACCAGATCTAGCTCCATCACTTTCCAGCTGTGTGACTTTGCCAAATTAACCTCTCCAGGCTTCAGCTCCTTCATATGTTAACTGGGGACAGTAATATCCTACTCAGTGAGTCATTATAATGGAAAATAAAGCTTTATACATATATTTAAAAACAAGCAACTATACACATATACCCATTAAATACATAAAGCATTGAGCACAGTTTTGGCAAATATTGTATTCTCAATAAATGGTAGATACCTTCCTAATTAAGAAATTGTCTTTACCCCAAGTCATTAAACTTCTATTCTAAGAAAATAGATCTTCTTGTTCAATATATTTTAAAAACAAATAACATATAAAATGTCTGTTTAGGCTTGTCACCACTGTGAAACATAAAATACAAAACTTGTTATAAGCAATAGAAATAGACTAAAATGGAAAATAAACTTCTGGAAAGGTGTAATACCCCCAGAAGCCACAGGAAAGATCAAGAAAGGAAGTTCTAGAGGTCTAGACAGACTTGCCTTTTCTTCTTCAGGATTTTGCTGATTCCGTTCCAATTGCTTCAGTCATTTTGTCACTCGTGTTTCAAATTCCAAGAGATAACATCTAAGCAGTCTAGACTGGCTGAAGGAAAGTGGAACTTCCGGTCATGTTTGCTTTGTCCCCCACAAACAAAGGCCAAGGGCTGTTATACAGGAGAAAGGGGTGAAAATGAGAAAACAAATGCCCTGTATGTATAAAAGTACTGCCTTCTACTGTTTTTCAGAAACCATATGCCCTGATAATGCACAATAATCACATGTATTCGGTAGAAAATAAGTGTCAGAAACTATGTAGTTTCTTTAATGTTGTTCAATATACACAATACACTAACAATGATAGTAGAGAACCTAGGGTTCTGGGTGACTGTGCAACAGTCCCAAATAAGCTGTTATCACCCAGAAAGGGTAATGATAGATTTCCATTTCCACTTGTTCATTAAGAGTGCGCTGGGAAAATCTGCTCACCCTCAGTTCAGTTCAGTTTAGTTGCTCAGTCATGTCCAACTCTTTGTGACCCCATGGACTGCAGCACTCCAGGCTTCCCCATCCATCACCAAATCCCGTACCTTGCTTAAATTCATGTTCATCAAGTCGGTGATGCCATCCAACCATCTCATCCTCTATCACTCCCTTCTCTTTCCGCCTTCAATCTTTCCCAGCATCAGGGTCTTCTCCAATGAGTCAGTTCTTCCCATCAGATGGACAAAATATTGGAGTTAGAGATTCAGCATCAGCCCTTCCAATGAATATTCAGGACTGATTTCCTTTAGGATGGACTGGTTGGATCTTCTTGCAGTCCAAGGGACTCTCCAGAGTCTTCTCCAACACCACAGTTCAAAAGCATCAATTCTTTGGTGCTCAGCTTTTTTTATGGTCCAACTCTCAAATCCGTACATGATTACAGGAAAAAGCATAGCTTTTACTAGACGGACCTTTGTCAGCAAAGTGATATCTCTGCTTTTTAATACGCTGTCTAGTTTGGTCATAACTTTTCTTCCATGGAGCAAGAATCTTTTAATTTCATAGCTGCAGTCACCATCCACAGCATTTTGGGGCCTAAGAAAATAAAGCCCGTCACTATTTCCATTTTTTCCCCATCTATTTGCCATTAAGTGATGGGACTGGATACCATGATCTTAGTTTTTTGAATGTTGGGTCTTAAGTCAGCATTTTCACTCTCCTCTTTCACCTTCATCAAGAGGCTCTTTAGTTCCTTTTCTTTTTCTGCCATAAGGGTGGTAGCTACCCTCTTTTCTCTTTACTGGTCTTTGCCACCCTGTCTTCTAAAAGTGGCAGGAATGGTGGCACTATCTTCCAGTTATAACTTTCAGTTTGGATGGGCTTGAGAGGCAGGGAATAATGGCAGTTCCTTGAACCTCCACAAACACTCAAGCTTATTTGTTTACACTGGAGGTCTTCTAGTGATGCTCATCTCATACCTCTGATAGATGGGAAAACTGGTATAATATATGCATGCTGCATGCTAAGTTGCTTCAGTTAAAAACCACTGTTTGTGACCCTATGGACTGTAGCCCCCTAGGCTCCTCTGTCCATGGGATTCTCCAGGCAATAATACTCGAGTGGGTTGCCAAGCCCTCCTCCAGGGGATCTTCCCCACCCAGGGATTGAACCTGTGTCTCCTGTAGCTCCTGCATTGCAGGTGGATTCTTTACCGTGGAGCTCCCAGGGAAGACCCTGATATAATGTGAACACTATCCAATTTAGATTCTGTTTAGTTTCCTAACTACAGTAAAATGGAAACCTTCCCAATAATAGCAGAGAATTATATAGGATTCTTTCTTAAAAGAAAAAAAAAAAGTATCAGAGAGCCACTGCAAGGAATTACAGTAACACATACTCAACAAGTGGTCACTTCCCTCAGGCTAATTTCCTTTAAGTTACATATAATCCTAACAAAACTGATTAATTCCTTCCAAACTTTGCAGCAGATTGAAAGCTGTACATTAAGAGGTCAATAGGACTAGAAAGAAGATTTTGAGGATCTTCTGAGAATAGCCAATAGGTGACAGAGAAGAAAAAATGCTATAAAAATACACAAAAAACCCAAAACACCATAGCAGATGCCCTACACACCTCAAAGTGTCCTGAACTATATCGTATTACAGCATAATAGCTGACATTTATAATGGTGACCCTAAGTCCTTGGGAGGTCTATTTAAATCACACTATAGTACAATAATTGGCATTCGTAACAATCAACCTGGGCTCACTGGTAAAGAACTCACCTACCAATGCAGGAAATGGGGGTTCAATCCCTGGGTCAGGAAGATCCCCAGGAAAAGGAAATGCAACCCATTCCAGTAAACGTGGCTAGAAAATCCCATAGACAGAGGAGCCTAGGAGGCTATAGGTCACAGGGTTGCAAAAGAGTCAGACACAGCTTAGCAACTAAACAACAGTGATGAACCTAAGTCCTTAAGAACTCTATTTAAGGCAGAAAAGACTAATATTTTTTAGAAATGTATGCAAATAGAGTAATTCTTAAAAAGAGGCTGCATTTAAAGAAGGTAAACTTTGGGAATAAATATATAATATATATTATATATAATTAAATAAGTATATTTAAATTATAAATATATAATAATAATATCTAAGATCATGACATACAGTCCCATCACTTTATGGAAAATAGATGGGGAAAAAATGGAAATAGGGACAGACTTTATTTTCCTGGGCTCCAAAATTACTGTGGATGGTGATTACAGACATGAAATTAAAAGACACTTGCTCCTTGGAAAAAAGCTATGACAAACCTAGACAATGTTTTAAAAAACAGAGACATCATTTTGCCAACAAAGGTCCATATAGTGAAAGCAATGATCTTTCCAGTAGTCATGTACAGATGTGAGACTTTCACCATAAAGAAGGCCAAACACCAAAGAACTGACACTTTCAAACTGTGGTGCTGCAGAAGACTCTTGACAGTCCCTTGGACTGTAAGGAGATCAAACCAGTCAATCCTACAGGAAATCAACCCTGAATGTTCATTGGAAGGACTGATGCTGAAGTTGAAGCTCCAATACTTTGGCCACCTGATGCGAAGAGCTGACTCATTGGAAAAGACCCTGACACTGGGAAAGATTGAAGGCAGGAGGAGAAGGGAACAGAGGATGAGATGGTTGGATGGCATCACTGACTCAATGGACATGAGTCTGATCAAATTCTGGGAGACAGTGAAGGACAGGGAAGCCCTGGAGTGCCACAGTCCATGGGGTCACAAAGAGTTGGACACGACTGAGTGACTGAACAACAACAACAATAATAATCTTGCCCCAAAGATTCTGGATAATGATAATGATTGTAACAATAGCAGCCAACACTGATAGGGGATTTATCACTTGCCAGACACCATGTTAAGTGTTTTACCTAGATAATTTCATGTAATCCTCATGCCAAAACCCAGGGTCATTTCCTTACAGACAAGAAAACTAACAGAGGTTAGGTAGCTGTGTGAAGCCACTTTCGTAGTAAGGATAGGTAAATGAGATTACAACAACAAACAGCTCTAACATCTCAGTGGTTTAAGACAACAGCTTTATTTTTCATTGATGATACCTATCCATATGACATGGCAAGGGCCCTGCTCTTGGTAGAATGACGGAGTGTCTACTGTCTGGAATAAAGCTGGTTGCCATGCCGGGAGAAGAAAAAGGTGGTGACTTATGCCCTGACTCCTTCCATCCAGTCATGTGGCCATGACCTATTTCAATGAGCAGAAGTACAAACCTACCATGTGTCCAAAGGAGGAGACCAGAATATTAGTGAATTGCCCTAATGACTGTTTGCCACAAACACATAACTAGAAATTTGGGAACAGGATTCAAATTCGGGCATCCTAAAAATATGAGTTTAGAGTAAGGACTAGAGAAATCTCTTAAGTTTTGTGTGCCTACCAAGGAGAGTGAGTAAGGAAAGACAGAAGTGGGCCACATCCTTTAGAAAGTTTCATTTGCTGCTTGCAAAAGTTTTCTTTACCAGGTCTTGCTTAAATGCTATCATGCTAGAGAAATTATGAACTTTGAAGGCAGTCTTGCCCTTTGTACAAGTCATGGGGTTAGCAGTTATATTTAATACCAATGGAAACAACACAGAATAATCATTTTAATTTATTTTCTATGGCCTTTTGCATTGTCTTGGAATAACACAAATGGAATCTCTTTAAGAAAAGAAATTGGCTTTAGTATTAATGAAGTGTTCTATAACCTTTTTTGCTCAACAATAATAATCACTGACATCCCTAGCACATGTCTGTGCTTATTTAATTTGAACAATTCCTTATTAAGCAATTTGTGCATGCTCTATCACTCAGTCGTGTGCAACTCTTTGTGACCCCATGGACTGTAGCCCACCAGGCTCCTCTGTCCATGGAACTTTCCAAGCAAGAATACTGGAATGGGTTGCCTTTTCCTTCTCCAGGGGATCTTCCCAACTCAGGGACCGAACCCTCATCTCCTGAGTCTCCTGAATTGGCAGGCAGATTCTTTACCACTGCACCACCTGGGAAGCCCTAAATCACTTGAAAATAAGCAAATGAGGTTTTATTCCTTCTTGGTTCTTTTGATAGTTTGCATTGGATCTTATTGGTTTAGATTTCAAAATACTTTTTTCTACAAGTTTTCCTTGGTAGCTTCTACTGGGAGGAGCGGAACATTCCCAACTTTATACTTCACAGATTTGTAGAAGTGTGTTGGATGTTTACATATTTTCTGCATGACTCCAATGCAGGGTAATGTTCCTTACAAAATTCTTGCAGAAGAAAAGCAAGATTAGCAAGAGGTCTAAGTGCATAGATACCTACTTTTTCCATAGGGCAAAGTAAGGAATGCCACACAATACCAGCAACTAACTTACCTGGAGTAAACTTAAATAATTACCTTGGTTTTTATACTGACTTCAGGATTTTTCAAAACTACATGTATATGGTTTTACTTTCTATCTAAAATAGAAATGTATCCTAAGTAAAATTTAATATAAATTTCTATAAACCTAGGAAAGTGAGACACATTCCACATTTTATGGCTCAGCCTATTATCCATCTAAATGAATAAAATTAATGACAGTCTCTAATCAGAATCAAAAATTTAAGTTCTAGTCTTAATTCTATTATGATTGAAGTAAATGCTAAGAGGGGACATACTATCTTTATATCTTGTTTTCTTAATCTTTACAATAGTAACAAACATACAGATCTTTTTTTTCTGAAGTCCTGAAGAAAAGCTTTATTGATTCGTGATAATAACACCAAGTGTATGTAACTGCAAATTATCAATTTTAATATCAGAAATATCTTTAAGAACTATGGAAAATGTGACCATAAAACATAAAAGTTAAGGAACTTATTACCACTGAAAACTGGCTAGCTAAGTTATAAGAAGGTCTGAGGAAGACCTCTTAATACTTTTAGCAAAGCATTTACTTTGAGCCTAATTGACAGGAGATAAGAAAATGTTAAAGAAGGATTTTTTTTTAACTTTTTATTTTGTACTGGGGTATAGCCAATTCACAATACTGTGATAGTTTCAGCTGAACAGCCGAGGGGCTCAGTCATATATCTACATGTATCCGTTCTCCCCCTAAACTCCCCTTCCATCCAGGCTTTCACATAACATTGATGAGAGTTCCATGTTACTTAAATAAAATACAAATAGAGAAGAAGAAAAACAGAAAAGTGTTGTCTTTTGGGATCTATCACTTAACCAGCCCTTAGGATCTGCTCTTATAACATTTTGATCATGGAATTAGTGCTTATCTGTAGTAAGGAACATATTCCTCCCATTCAACTAAACTCATTAAGGAATTAAAAGTTTTGAATTTGACATATCAATATTTGTCAGAAGCCTGGCCCAGAAGAAAGTGTAGCACAGGTTTAAACAGCTAAATCAAGTCATCACCCAACTCAGAGAATATCACCTCCTGCTCCCTTAAAGTTTTAAATTATCTAATAATTGATAAGACAGGGCACAGCAATATTGACTAAAAGCTTATAGGCTAAGAATTAAAATAGAAAAGTGAGAGAAAAGATAGAAAAGGGAAAATAACACTGGCCTCCAAATATGAGAGCGGACAAAAGCAAGAAGGCAAATGACAAATGGCTGTGTGCAGACGTGACAGAAATCATTTTGACAGCAGAGCTGTGGGTTTCGTGTGCAAGGAGATAAGTAAAATCTAGTGTCCGCCTTTATTCAATACACTTATCATGATTGTGGGTGTTGGTGTTGTTTAGTCACTCAGTCGTGTCCACCTCTTTGAGACCCCATAGACCCCATGACTGAGGGTACAAAATGTAAATGCTAACAGTATGAAGTAGGGTGTGATAAGTGTAATGTGTGGTTCAGATGCACAGCTGCACAAGCTCAGGACCTGGGTTCACTAGCATTCTGGTTAGTGCTTGAGCTTTGGATTTGGACAAACGGATCAGTCAGGTTCAACCAGAGAAACAGATCCAGGAGGAGATTTATATTAAGAGATTTATTGCAAAGAAATGGGGACTGGCGAGGCAAGTCTGAGGTCCATAGGGCAAACCATTAGGAGGGGCAGTCTGGACTCACAGACAGCTGAAGCTGCAGTCCACAGGCAGAATGTCTTGTTTGGGAAAGCTTCAGCTCTGCTCGTTAGACCTTTCAACTGGTTGAGTCAGACCCACACAGATTATCTAGGATCTCCCTTACTTAAAGTCACATGCTGATGGACTTTAATCACCTCTACTCTTCATAGCAACACCTAGACCAGTGTTTAACTGAGTATTATTGTGGGGACCAGAGCCCAGCTAAACAGATACGTTAAACGGACCATCAAAACAAACCTAGATTAAGTGCCTAACTACCACGTCCTAGCTACGTGGCCTCGAGAAAGCTTCTAAATTTCTTTAAATCCTTACCTTATCATCTGTAAAATGAAAGGAGTAAGAATAACCACTCTTGAAATTGTTGTGAAGATTAAATAGCTCCTGTAAACTGGACCTAGCAACATGATTGGTGCAGAATAAATACTCAGTAAACATTACCCAGCATCAGTAGCATCTCACAAACTGGGCAAATCAACCCTTGTCTCTGAGCTTCAATTTTCTCATCTGTACAATCAGAATATTAATACCTACAATTCACAGAAGTGATATGAATATTGAATATATAGGAGGTGATTTTTTTTAAACCGTGCCAAAGGCAAGTTACTACTGCTAAGTCACTTCAGTCGTGTCCGACTCTGTGCGGCCCCATAGACGGAAGCCCACAAGGCTCCCCCGTCCCTGGGATTCTCCAGGCAAGAACACTGGAGTGGGTTGCCATTTCCTTCTCCAATGCATGAAAGTGAAAAGTGAAAGTGAAGTTGCTCAGTTGTGTCCAACCCTCAACGACCCCATGGACTGCAGCCCACCAGGCTCCTCCGTCCATGGGATTTTCCAGGCAAGAGTACTGGAGTGGGGTGCCATTGCCTTCTCTGTAAATATATAGGAGGTGATTTTTTTTTTAAACTGTGCCAAAGGCAAGTTAGCTACTTAGCAAATTATAGAAACTTATACTCATTTTCCAAAACATTTTAGTACCAATAATTACAATCACAGACTTTTAAAAATGAGGCCAGCTCATAACAGCTTCTAGTATATCTTAATATATCTTCAGTTTTACAAATGGAATTTCCCCCAGAGTCCTATAGACACAGTCAAATAACATCCAAATTCACACACACACACAATTTATGGATCACTTTTTGAAAGCTATTTTTAAAACAGGACATGTGAGAAAAAATATTTTAGGACATTATAGTAATATTAGTTTAATTATGCCTTTATCTTAAAAGCAATTTTAGAGAATTTATGGCTTAGCTGTCTTACCCTAGAGTAAGTCTACGTAAGTTAGAATCCCAGTTTTATTACTTTCTAGCCGAGTGAACTCAAGCAGGTCACTCAGCTTCCTTCCACAGAAATCTCCTCATCTTTAAGATGAGGGTAGTAATAGTACCTCTTTCAGAGGATATTTTGAGGATTTAAAAAGCTGATACCTGTAAAGTGCTGAGAACTTTCTGTTATTTGGTGTCAGCTCTCTGAAAAGATCATTTCATGTCCTCCTGGAAGGTCAGTGGGATGGTTTCCTGTATGAAATATTACTTCCTCCAGGTTAAAGAAAGGCTATTTTTTAGATATCTATTTATAAATAGATATCTAAATAGATATATGTTTACATAAATAGATATCTATTTACAATATCTCTTACAAATTAAATTTTATTTGTTCCACTATGAAGGACAATTGGCAGTAACTGTCAAAATTCCATTTGCATATATCTTTTTTCCTGAGAATTTATAATATACATATATTTGCACTGCAGTGAAAGACAGAAAACAAACCAAGTGACCAACAAGAGGATTCTCTTTACTATGGTATACAGGCACACCTCTCCCTTGTTTTATTTTATTGGCATATAGTTGATTTACAATGTTGTATTTAATTTCTAAGTGCAGCACAGTGACTTACTTACATATATATATATTCTTTTCCATTATGGTTTATCACTGGATACAGAATATAGTTCCCTGTGTTATACAGTAGGACCTTCTTGTTTATCCATCCTATATATAAGGCACACCTCTTTCTACTGTGCTTCATAGGTATTGCATTTTTTAAAAATTGAAGGTTTGTGGCAACCTTGCGTAAGGCAAATCTATTGGCACCATTTTTCCAACAAGCATTTGCTCATTCATGTTTCAGTGTCACATTTTAGTAATTTTTTCAGTATTCCAAACTTCTATATTACTGTTTTATTGCTTATGGTGATTTGTGATCAGTGATCTTTGATGTTACTTCTGTAAATTGGGGGGAGAAGAAGGGGTGCCACAAACCACACCCACATAAAACAGCAAACTTAATGGACAAATGTCTGTGCTATGATTGCTCCACCAACAGGTAGGTCTCATTCTCCTCTGGCCTCCTTATTCCCTGAGACACAATGATACTGAAATTAGGCCAATTAATAACCATACAACAGCCTCCAAGTGTTCAAGGGAAAGGAAGAGTCACACTAGAGTCTCACTTTAAATCAAAAGCTAGAAATGATTAAGCTTAGTAGTAAGGAAAGCATGTTGAAAGCTGAGATAAGCTGAAATCTAGGCCTGTTGTACCAAAGGACTAAGCTGTGAATGCAAAGGAAAAGGTCTTGAAGGAAATGACAAGTGCTTCTTCAGTGAACACACAAATGATAAGAGAGCAAAACAGACTTATTACTGATATGGAGACAGCTTTAGTGGTCAGGATAGAAGATCAAACTGGCCACAAAATTCACTTAAGCCAAGCCATAATTCAAAATGAGGCCTTTACTTGCTTCAATGCTATGAAGGCTGCAAGAGGTGAGGAAGCTGCTGAAGAAAAGTTGCAAGCTAGCAGAGGCTGGCTCAGAAGGTTTAAAAAAAGAAGCTCTCTCCATAACATCAAAGTGTAAGGTGAAGCAGCAAGTGCTGATGTAGAAGTTGCAGCAAGTTATCCAGAATATTTAGCTAAGAACATTAAGGATGGTGGCTACACTATACAACAGATTTTCAGTGTAGACGAAACATACTTCTATTGGAAAAAGATGTCCGATGGGACTTTCGTTGAGAGGAAAAGTCAAAGCCTGCCTTTAAGTTTTCCGAGGACTCTCTTGTTAGGGGCTAAGGCAGCTGGTGACTTGAAGTTGAAGCCAGTATTCACTGACCTTTCCAAAAATTCTAGGGCCTTTAGGAATTACGTTAAATCTGCTTTTTATAAATGGAACAATAAAGCCTGGATGAAAGTACATCTGTTGAAAACATGTTTTACTGAATATTTTATGCCTACTGCTGAGAACTACTACTCAGAAAAAAAAAAAAAATCTCAAAATATCACTGCTCATTGGCATCTGGTCATTCAAGAACTCTAATGGAGATGTACAATGAAATTCATGTTGACTTCATGCCTACTAATACATCATTCTATAGCCCGTTACATTCCATTCTGTAGCCCATAGGTCAAGAAGTCATTTTGACCTTCAAGTCTTATTTTTGAGAGCATTTTATAAAGCTTCAGTTACCACAGATAGTGATTCCTCTAATGAATCTGGGCAAAGTAAACTGAAACCCTCATGGAAAGCATTTACCATTCTAAATGCCATTAACAACACTTGTAATTCATATGAAAAGTCAAAACATCAACACTAATAGGAGTTTGGAAGAGTGGATTGATTGATTGATTCCATGAATGATTTTGAGGTGCTCAAGTCTTCAGTGGAGGAAGTAACTACAGATGTGGTGAAAATAATACAAAAACTAGGATTAGGAGTAGATCCTAAGGATGTGACTGACAATCTCATGAAAAAAAACAAACAATGAAGAGCTGATTCTTATTAATGAGCAAAGAAAGTGGTTTCTTGAGATGGATTCTACTCCTGGTAGAAGAAGATGTTGTGACAATTGTTGTAATGACAACAAAGGTTTTAGAATATTACATGAACTTTGTTGATAAAGGAGCAGCAGAGTTTGAGAGGACTGACTCTAATTTGGAAAAATTTCTACTGTGGGTAAAATGCTATCAAACAGCAATGAATACTACAGATAATTTGCTTATGAAACAGCATCAATCAACATGGTAAACTTCTCTGTAATCTTATTTTAAGAAATGGTCTCTGGGCTTTCTATTTTGTTCCATTGATCAATATTTCTGTCTTTGTGCCAGTACCATACTGTCTTGATAACTGTGGCTTTGTAATAGAGCCTGAAGTCAGGTAGGTTGATTCCTCCAGTTCCATTCTTCTTTCTCAAGATAGCTTTGGCTATTCGAGGTTTTTGAATTTCCATACAAATTGTGAAATTATTTGTTCTAGCTCTGTGAAGAATACTGTTGGTAGCTTGATAGGGATTGCATTGAATCTATAAACTGCTTTGGGTAGTATACTCATTTTCACTATATTGATTCTTCCAATCCATGAACATGGTATATTTCTCCATCTATTAGTGTCCTCTTTGATTTCTTTCACCAGTGTTTTATAGTTTTCTATAAAAGTCTACAAGCAATAAATGCTGGAGAGGGTGTGGAGAAAAGGGAACCCTCTTGCACTGTTGGTGGGAATGCAAACTAGTACAGCCACTATGGAGAACAGTGTGGAGATTCCTTAAAAAACTGGAAATAGAACTGCCTTATGATCCAGCAATCCCACTGCTGGGCATACACACTGAGGAAACCAGAAGGGAAAGAGACACATGTACCCCAATGTTCATCGCAGCACTGTTTATAATAGCCAGGACATGGAAGCAACCTAGATGCCCATCAGCAGATGAATGGATAAGAAAGCTGTGGTACATATACACAATGGAGTATTATTCAGCCATTAAAAAGAATACATTTGAATCAGTTCTGATGAGGTGGATGAAACTGGAGCCTATTATACAGAGTGAAGTAAGCCAGAAAGAAAAACACCAATACAGTATACTAACGCATATATATGGAATTTAGAAAGATGGTAACAATAACCCTGTGTACAAGACAGCAAAAGAGACACTGATGTAAAGATCAGTCTTATGGACTCTGTGAGAGAAGGAGAGGGTGGGGAGATTTGGGAGAATAGCATTGAAACGTGTATAATATCATGTATGAAACAAGTCGCCAGTCCAGGTTCGATGCATGATACTGGATGCTTGGGGCTGGTGCACTGGGACGACCCAGAGGGAGGGTATGGGGAGGGAGGAGGGAAGAGGGTTCAAGATGGGGACCACAGGTATACGTGTGGCAGATTCATTTCGATATTTGGCAAAACTAATACAATATTGTAAAGTTTAAAAATAAAAATAAAATAAAATAAAAGTTAAGGCCAAAAAAAAAAAAAGAAATTGTCAACAGACACTCCAACCTTATGCAATTACCACCCTGATCAGTCGGCAATCATCAATATCCAGGGAAGACTCCACCAGCAAAAATATTATAACTCACTAAAGGCTCAGATGCTGGTTATCATTTTTTTTTTTAGACATGTAGTATTTTTAAATTAAGGTATATGCCTTGTTTTGTTAGACATGGAACAGTTAATAGACTACAACACAGTGTAAACAGAAATTTTATATGCTCTGGGACCAAAAAGTTCATGTGATTCACTTTATTGCAATATCTGGTTTATTGTAGTGGTCTGGAACTAAACATACAGTATGTTCAAGGTATGTACAATGTAGCTATAAAAAGGAATATGGAAGCTGTATATTGATATGTAAATATATTGGAAGTATATTAAATGAAAAAAGAAAAGCATAAAACAATGTAAAAAAGATGAGGATGGAGGCCAAGATTATAAATTCATGTCTATTTGTATTTAGATAAAGAAACTTTAGAAGGATACAAAAAAAAAAAAAATACAAAAAAAATGGGCAATTTGTAGTGACAGCACGTTGATGGGACCCAGGGGAATGGAGAACAGGGCTTGGAGCAAACATTTTACTGTATACCTTTTTATATTTTTACTTATGAATTGTGTGGATGTGTTTCCTATTTTAAAAATACATTTTGGAACTCCCCTTCATGATCCAGTGGTTGGGAATCCACCTGCCAAAGAAGGGAACACAAATGTGATCCCTGGTCCGGGAAGATTCCAAATACTATGGGGAAGCTACGCCTGTGTGCTGCAACTACTGAAGCATTTGAGCCCCAGGGCTCAGCCTCCACAAGAGAAGTGACTGCAATGAGAAGCCTGCACACCACAACTACAGAGTAGTCCCGCTTCCTGCAACTAGAGGAAGCCAGCACAGAAGATTCAGCACAGCTAAAAATGGATAAATTAATCAAATCTTCAAAAGAAATAAAATAAAAATACATTTTTATAGAAGTAATTCAATGTTGCCTGTTGGATCAGTTGTCACAAAAATGCTGTCACAGACCATGCCAAGACATAACAGTTATTTACTCTTGAAGATTTATAGGTCAGCTGGGACTCAGCTGATCCCACCTAGGCTCAACTGAGAGATCCTTCTTCAGGCTTCAGTGCCTAGGGTAGCCCTGCTTCTCACTCGGACCTGTGAGTCTGCTCCCCCATGACTCTCATTTTCCTTGAACCAGCAGAAATAGAAGCATAAGATGACTGCTGGAAGTGTTTAAAACCTCTTAAGTCCATCGCTGAAAAATGGCACAACTGCTGATCACATGCCATTAAACAAGCAAGCCAAGTGTTGAGGAAGTGCACTCCAAACACAACAAAGTCATGACAGGAGTGTGGCTGCAGGGAGGGGCCCATGGTTCAATATATCACACCTGCTGGTAACTACAAACATCCTGACCATTCTAAAGCTAGAACTGTGAGACACCGGCCCAAGGAGTAGCAAAGAGTGTCCTAACTTCTCTCAAGTTTGAACTCTGTGAAATTTAGTGACATTTTGTCTTCAAGATTCTGTCATGGCTGTCTATCTGGATCGTAAATGGAATGGACTGAAACAGAAGGCAGGCTTAGGAACTCACAGGAAGAGAAGGAACTTTGGACCACACTTCACCCAACACTTTTCATGGAAGAGGCAACTGACGCCAGGATAAATAAAAGTTAGAATACACAATAAACTGTAAGATAAGCTGAACAGCAACAGGAAGTACCTAAAAAGACCCATAAGCCCTAAAGCATAACTGTTTATTTGGACTAAAGAACAGTCATAATAAGCTTAGGAGGTACATCAAAGATGCATAAGAGATTGATCAAGTCAAGTTTCCTGAAAGTCGAGATGACTGGCTGCCTGAGGGAATAAGGAGGGCAAACACCAATGACATTAACTACAAACAGCACCCGCAGTCACAAATACGGACAGATTTCATGCAGACAAAGGAATTTTGACTTAGAGATAAATCTCAAACATACATGAGTAATAATGTGTATTATATATTTATTTTGAAATTTGTTATTAGATTTTTTTTTAATTTAAATGATTTCAAGGGTATACAAAAGATGCCTTTTTTTGACCAGACACCAATTCTACCCTCCCCCTGCACCAGAGCAAAACACTGTTAGCAATATCTTATTTTACTCCATAAATATAACATGCATTCTAGGTTTATGGAGATAAAGACCTGGACAATTTCAATACTCATTTTCACATAGGACTGTTAAAAAATAACAGATTTTTTTTTAACCAACTAAAGTGTCAAATGGCATTTAAAAAACAATTCATAATTTCAAGACCCATCAGCTTGAAAACTTATGCAACATTTACATAATTCATTTTAAATTAAGGAAACTGACAATATTTCATTTATATCAAAATGCAAAAGACATGTGCTTCCCAGGTGGCTCAGAGGGTAAAGAATCCCCTGCAATGCAGGAGATGTGGGTTCAGTCTCCAGGTCAGGAGGATCCCCTATAGGAGGGCAAGGCAACCCACTCCAGTATTTTTGCCTGAAGAATCCCATGGAAAGAGAAGGCTAGTGGGCTACAGTCCGTAGGGTCGCAAAGAGTCAGACACAACTGAAGCAACTGAGCACGCACACACGCATGCAAAGGACATAGAAGAGCCAACAATTTAGAAGAACAAAGTTGGGAGAGATACACCTGATTTTTGAGACTCACCATATAGCTACAGTAATCAAGACAGTATGGTACAGCACAGCATGGCCGCAAGGATAGACAAATAGGTTAATGGAACAGAAGGCAACGTGTTCTTGGCAGATTCATCACATTAATAATTGGAATTGACCTGAGAGTTCACTAAAATCAATAACTTTTTTTACAAAGGTAACTATATCCATGTTCAGCATCATCCTTGTTTTGCCCAGTTGATGTGTTGAAGTAAGCATGGGACTTTACATTTACCACTATTACACTTCAGTTTTATTAGTTGTTACTCTTCCTTTTAGCCAAGATCTTTCTGGATTTTGACTCTGTCATCTCTCTCTATTCTCTATCTCTGCCTCTATTTCTCTATCTCTATTTCTTCATGCTTCTTACTGTTTGTGAACTTAGTAATCATGCTACTTAGCACTCTTTCAGTTATAATTAATAAAGATCCAGTTAAAACAGACCTAAGACAAGAGAGGAAATGTACTGGCTCACATGATCAAAAAGTCCAGCATAGATTCAGATACACCTGGCTCCAAGTAAACAAACAATTACCCTCTGAGGGCTCTCCCTCTAGGCAGAGCTCCCTCTGAGCATTGTTGTCCTCTGTATGGGCTTGAACCTCTGACCCAGTGATTTTAGAGAAAGACTTGGACCTATGTTTTATTGCTCTCTTCCTGAAATAAGTCACATGTTCTTTTCAGAACCAATCGGTGGAGTTAGGAGAATGTATTTCTCTGAATGTCCCTGTCTGAATAACATACTCATGTCTGGAGCCATGAATGAGATAGGCCTCCATCTAACCACATGGACTAGGAAGTAAGAAGAGGGAAAGAATTTCCCAAAGAAAACAAAGCACTGTAGCCAGGTTGTAAGAGAATGGACACCAGAGAAAGTTAAAATGAGATACTTGCACTGTAGCAGTCATTTAGGTTGTTGACAAAATATACTCAGCATGGTCAAATGAAAGGCACTTAGAAACATAAAGATATTGTCTCTAAAGATAATTTACTTTTATATGTATGTATATTTTATTTTATATGTATTTTTATATTTTCATATTTTTAGAGCATGATCCTAGGAAAAATGAATGAACTAGTGTTATGTCTAAAGGAAGCAGGAGACTATCACCTCCACATGGTCAATACTGGCTAAGGTTTAATTGCTTTATTCTCTTCATGAACTCCCAAACTGGAGAAGTTGGAGAAGCCTGTGAGTTAGACATCTGGACTGCTATAACAAAATACCCGAAGTTCAAGATTAAGGTGCTGGCAGACTTGGTTCTCAGTGAGGGCAATCCTGGCTTGCAGACAGCGGCCTGTTCCTTGTGTGCCCTGATGGTCTTTCCTCTGTATGTGCTGCTGGAGAGCTCTTGTGTCTCTTCTGGTAAGGGTATTAGTTCCACCATGGGGACATTGCCATTATGACTTAATCTAAACCTAAATATTTCCTCAAGCCCTACCTCCAAATACTATCACATTGTGGGGTATGGCTTCAACACAAAAATTTTGAGGGAACTCGCACATTCAGTGTATACCAAGCAGCAAAAGAACTGTAACCAAGTTCAAAAGTCAAGGAATGACCAACAGGATGAAATACAGTTACTATTCACACAATAAAATCAACAGAACAAATGTTCCATTCAGTCTTGCACCCAGAAATAGCATTATTCTTAAGGAAGCTTAATGTTAATATACAATGAGAAAAACATTCTCTGTAGCACCTCTAAGATTTCTCACTTGGACCAGGAACTAGTATACAAGTAAACAAATCAAGGAAAAAAGCCTGAAAGGGAACTAACTAAATAAACTATGTCCCACAGGCAGGAAGCTGAAGTCACAACATATTACAGAAAATGGAAGCAAACTGGTCAATTAATTGAAGAATATGACACCAAAACCACCTTTTACAATCCACAAGAATATCTGATAATTATGTGATTGAGGGAAACTGGAAGTACAAGATATAAAATGGGTAATGCCAAAATAGAGAAGAAAATTACAGGTTATTGTGCCAATTAGGGCTTTTAAAATGTTTTTTAAAGCTTAGATATTTAGCTATTGCAGGGCTGTCATTTTCATTTGCTAGATCTACAGAGAGAAAACAAAGAATGAGAGGAGTTTCCTGCAATGTCGAGTTCTCAACATATAAAAAGGGATTTTAAAAGGATAGAAAATTATAATAAAGAAAAAGTAAACTGGCCTTAAAACTTGCTAGAAGGCTCAATCCAACACGGTATGCTCACCATGGTTTCACTTCAATCTCACTGTCCTAACGTTCAGGCCTCCAACTTTACTGCCTGTCTTGATGACAGCAACAGTGAACGCCACGTATCTTTGGCGCCGCGGGCACTCCTGCTCCTGGCATCAGGAGGCTTGGTTTCTAAGCCCATTCTACTGGTAGATGAGCAAATAAATGGCTTAATTTCTATAAAATCAGTTTACCATTTAGCCAAAAAGATGGAAATGAGCAGGGGAGCAAAATGCTCAACAAAAGCGCAATATTTTGAAGATGTGGTCTAGCCACATACGCTCACTGACCACTCCACCCCCAGCAAGTCCTAAACAACTTCCAAAGTGCTCTGCTCTTAGTGATTTAGGATGATTAGATAGGACAGAAGTGAACTTAAATAATTGTAATCCAAATCTATAGCAATCCACTGATGTAAATATGCTAGTCACTTAATCTAAACACAGATATTCATTCATCATTTAAAATATATGTTTCCATGCAGAAGAATAGACTGGTAATACTGGATAATTCAAAATATAAGACATTCATGTACAAGCAATGTTTATTAAAAAATAATGCAATATTTTATCTCAACTGTTTATTCTGAAAAATCAATCATAAAATTAATTTTTATTTTCTGTATACCTGGGTGCTCATTAATTTTATTATACTATATATAATATGTGACACAGTACATATTATATTGTACTCTTTTCTTTGTTTCATCTTTCTTGTTTCTCCAATTAAATTTATTGAGACTTTATTTTTCAAAATAGATTTAGATAGGAAAAATGTGATGACAGAGTTACCCCATACCCAGTTTCCACTATTAACATCTTTCAATGGTTTATTTTAGTTTGAACTACTTTTATTTCCACTTGATTCTTAATCAATATAACTGATACACATGATAATATAATCAAATGGTACTAAAAAGCTGATAATCAAATTTATCAGCACTTACTTTATTCTTCCCTATGCATAATACTTCCATCTATAGCTATTTCTTCTAGTTTTTTAACCTTTGAGCTTCTAAATAACCTATTAATATTAAAATTCCTTAGTTCATCAATATTAGAAATTCTGATTTTTTTCCAAATGCTTCATCAGATTTATCATAGACCTATCAACATTGTTTTATGAGCAGTCTAGGGTTACCGGATAATCCATCCATTTCATTTCTTCCCTATTTCTATTAAGGAACTCCTACCTTTTTGCTGGAGTCTGCAACTGGTGACTCTAGGTCTGATGCCAAAGCTGAGACTTCCTTCACCAATCTCCTGTATAGGAATCCCTTGCTCCTTGGACCTTGAGACTTAATCTTTCTTGGGTTGTGCCCTTATTTTTGCTGGAATAGATTTCCTACGAAAAGGCTCAAGGGAGCTTTTTTTTTTTTTTTTTAACTTATCTAAAATTGTCTTTACTCTCACAACTGATTGCTAAGCTGAGCATAGAATTCTAAGGTGAAAACCAATTTTTCTCAGACTTCTAGTGACATGTTTTCTATCTTTCAAAATTTTTGCTAAGATGTACTGTGCCATTTTTTTCCCTATAATACATGCCGTGGTCTTCCAGCATTCTCTCTTTAATCCTAGGGTGCTAAAATTTTATGAGGACTTTCTTTATAAGGACCTACTTTCATTCACTGTACTAGGCACCCAGTGGACCTTTTCAAATGGAAGATTCATATTCCAGAATCTTGATCTCTGCTTTCTATCTTATAAAATTGTGTTGAAATCTCTTTTCTGTTAATGACACCATCCCCATATTTTATCAGAAGTCATTTGAGGTAGTATTTTAAGTGCATTAGTCAAATCAATTATTCATTCTAATAGCAGGTATATTGTCTTTGGAATATGGTCTAAAATTTCAGAATGTATAGTATTTTAAGCCAAATAATAAAGCTATTTTGAAGAAAACCCAGTCGCTGGAGTTGAAGTTATCCAGCTTTCTCATTCACCTTCACATGTAATTAGCCACAGAATGGGAAAGACTAGAGATCTCTTCAAGAAAATTGGAGAAAGCAAGGGAACATTGCATGCAAGAATGGGTAAAATAAAGGACAGAAACAGCAAGGACATAACAGAAGCAGAAGAGATTAAGAAGCAGTGGCAAGAATACACAGAAGAACTATATAAATAAGGTATTAATGATCATGATAACCACAATGATGTGGTCATTCACCTAGAGCCAAACATCCAGGACTGTGAAGTCAAGTGGGCCTTAGGAAGCATTATCATAAACAAAGTTAGTGGAGGTGATGGAATTCCAGCTGATCTATTTCAAATACTTAAAGATAATGCTGTTAAAGTGCTGTACTCAATATGCCAGCAAATTTGGAAAACTCAACAGTGGTCACAGAACTGGAAAGGTCAGTTTTTATTCCAATCCCAAGGAAAAGCAATGTTCACACTACTGCACAATTGCACTCATTTCATATGCTAGCAAGGTAATGCTCAAAATTCTTCAAGCCAGGCTTCAGCGGTATGTGAACTGAGAACTTCCAGATGTACAAGCTGGATTGAAAAAAGACAGAGGAACCAGAGCTCAAATTGCCAACATCATAGAGAAAACAAGGGAATTTAAGAAAAACATCTAATTCTGCTTCCTTGACTACGCTAAAGCCTTTGACTATGTGAATCACAACAAACTGTGGAAAATTCTGAAAGAGATGGGAATACCAGACCACTTTACCTGTCTCCTGAAAAACCTGTATGCAGGTTAAGAAGCAACAGTTACAACTAGACATGGAACAATGGACTGGTTCAAAATTGGGAAAGGAGTATATCAAGGCTGTATATTGCCACCATGCTTATTTAACTTTTATGCAGAGTACATCATGAAAAATGCTGGACTGGATAAATCACAAGCTGGAGTCAAGATTGCCGGGAGAAGTATCAATAACCTCAGATATGCAGATGATACCACTCTAATGGCAGAAAGTGAAGAGGAACTAAAGAACCTCTTGATGAAAGTGAAAGAGGAGAGTGAAAAAGTTGGCTTAAAGCTCAACATTCAGAAAACTAAGATCATGGCATCTGGTCCCATCACTTCATGGCAAATAGATTGGGAAACAGTGGAAACCATGACAGATTTTACTTTCTTGGGCTCCAAAATCACTGTGGAAGGTAACTGCAGCCACAAAATTAAAAGATGCTTGCTCCTTGAAATAAAAGCTATAACAAACCCAGACAGCATATTAAAAAATAGACACATCACTTTGCTGACAAAGGTCCATATAGAGAAAGTTATGGTTTTTCCAGTAATCATGTACAGAAGTGAGAGTTGGACCATAAAGAAGACTGAGCAACAAAAAATTGATGCTTTCAAACTGTGGTGTTGGAGAAGACTCTTGAGAGTCCCTTGGACAGCAAGGAGATCAAACCAGTCAATTCTAAAGGAAATCAGTCCTGAATATTCATTGGAAGGACTGATGCTAAAGCTGAAGCACCAATACTTAAGCCACCTGATGCGAAGAGTTGACTCATTGAAAAAGACCCTGATGCTGGGAAAGATAGAGGGCAGGAGGAGAAGGGGGAGACAGAGGATAAGATGGTTGGATCGCATCACCGACTCAATGGACATGAATTTGAGCAAACGCTGGGAGATAGTGAAGAATAGGGAAGCCTGGCATGCTGCAGTCCATGGGATTGCAAAGAGTCGGACATGACTTAGAGACTGAACAACAACAAGGACTGATTAAATAAATTATTAAACATTTAGCTAGTAGAACATCATGTTGTTATTGTTGTGAACCATTTGAGAGCAAGTTGGGGACATCATGCCCTTCACCACTAAATATTTTAGCATGTATTTCCTAAGAACAAGTCCCTCTATCACATAATGCTTCTAATTTTATGACCAGTAGATTAAGGGAACAAGATATGTTCTTGCTAAAATTAACCACGTGCATAGGAATCCTGTATATAATGTATCTACACTGGAAATAGTCCAATGAGATTTAATGATAACAATATAGCAGGGCCTTTTTGTAATGATCTCACCTCTTCTTTCTTCCTATGACACAGACCCAATGCCAAGCTCTAGAAGACAGCAACTTGGCATAACCAGCCAACATCCATCATGTTTTTTAAAGCCAAAACCAACTTACATTTCATTACTTGTCTTTGATATGCAAAGAATTTTAAATGTGCTATATTTAAATGCTGGTTTGTTCTGTGCGTATGCCACCCTTTCTTCTTACTCTATTTTAAAAGCTGGAGCTGTCCTAATTTACGAGTATGAAAAAAAATTACTGTATTTGGACTTGCTATTTAAAACTCCTGAATGTAATTCTCTTCTTCATATGTGTTTTGGAATTTTCCCCTATCAGAAAGTCTATCAAGACCAAGATCTGAGAATTGAGACTGTTCTATATAAGGAAAATATGGCTTACCTGAAGCTTAAAATTGTGGCCACTTAGAAACTGTCTTCTAGTCTTCAGTAAGAATTGGAGACAAATTTCATAAAAAAAAAAAAACAAAGTATAACTCTACATAAATAAACATCATCAACACACTTAGGTTATCAAAGAGGAACTAGTTTTTAAATGATCTCTCTTAACTAGGACACTTGTGGTTTTTATTGTGAAATAAACAGTCTGTGCAAGCAATCACAATAAGAATATTTATAAAAACTTGATAAAATTCAAAAAGTGATATTGAAAATGGACACTGAATGTTAATTCACAGAAAAGGTATTACATTACCATAAGAAAGATAAAGAAAGCATAAGTTAAATAGATCCCTAGAATATCTGAGATGCTTTCAAAGATAAATAAATGCAGCAATATTATTAATAGCAGCTTTGCATTTTTGTGGCAAACAAAACCCAGTGCTCCTTTCACTTAAAAGTGTTTAATAACACCTTACCAAATGCTGTGGACATCTGTTGTTTGTGTCTGCCTGGCATCCATTACGCACTTGCTCCTCCTCCTTTACCCCATGTGAATCTGGAGAGTTTGTCAATCAGAGGGTCTTACTGGGCTCTGGCTTCATGAGCTGGGATAGTTTCTGGGCCAGGAAATCTTTAAACCATCTTCTGCTGTTCTCAAAGATTGGTGCAAAGGGTGAACGCAGGACTCAAACAGGAGCAGTCAGAGTCCCCTGATGAAATCCCAGCACACGGGATGGCTCTCCCTCTGATCTCAACTTATACAGACCAAGTAAGTCTGGCGGTGCCAATGGCCATCTTTAACAACCGCACACACAGAATCTGTCTGAGACTAATACCGGTACCCAGAGGAATGCTGAACTGAGTGACAGGCAAGAGAGCCAGGAATTCTGCTGCGTCCTTACGTAGAGATGTGCTGCGGTCAGTTCTACACCTGGACTTTTTGGTTAGAGTGCTCAAGTCACTCAGTCATGTCCAACTCTTTGCGGCCCCATGGAGTAGCCCACCAGGCTCCTCTGTCCACAGAATCTTCCAGGCAAGGATATTGGAGTGGGTTGCCATTTCCTCCTCCACAGGATCTTCCCCTCCCAGGGACTGAACCCACATCTCTTGTGTCTCCTCCATTGGCAGGCAAGTTCTTTACCATTAGTGCCACCTGCAAAGCCCCTTCTGGTTAAAAGAGGCAATGAATTCTCTTTTTGCTTGAGTTCATTTGAGTTGGATTTCTGTCACTCATAACAAAGCAACCTGACTAACAGACCAAGGCAAGGCCTTTTCCAAATGCAGCGTATAACTAAAGTATATATAAGTACACTTGAACAACACTTGCTCCTAAATGGTACATCTGCCAAATAAAGATTATAAAGTTACAAGAATGTAATGTTAGCTTACTTTTCTTATAACCTTGGAAAGACTTCTACTACTCACATGTAAGCAGCCCCACACTGTCTGTTTTCAAAAAGAGAAAATGAAGTGTGTGGAGACAAAGAGGAGGAAATCAGATGGAGAACTCAAAGAAGCACAGGCTCCCCCAATCTGAAAAGCTTCAGAAGTCATAGGCTCGGTGTCCATATGCTACATGAAAGACTATTAGGTTATTTTGGTTCAAATCTGAAAGCACTACATTAAAAAAGAAAGTCCGTAAAATGAATTAGAGTATGTGACTCAGAATCTGAAAGACAATCTATCTTTTTCTTGCAATGTGAAAAAAAAAAATGTCATTGTCCAAAGTTTGGTTGCAACTATATAGGCAGGAATTCCTATCACTCGTCTGATGTGCGAATTCTCTCCTGCAGAGCACATTCTGTAAGCTGATCCTTGGATCATTTTCCCTCTTGCTTCATTCTCTTCAGTTAATCCCTCAATCAAAAGAGGTATGCAGTTCTAGACCCAGGGAATCACAGAACTAGCAATAAATGTGCAACATAATCATTTAATGACTGTTCTCACATCCCTGTCCATCTGACATCTTTGTCTTACCTTTCCGGGATATGGCCTCACAGAGTCTAGCACAGGGTGAGTCTTCAATAAGTGTTGGCTGAATGAACAAGTAGAGCATTCCAAGGAAAAGACACTAGAAATGAGCTGCTGTCTTACAGTGGAAGAAGAATTGAGGGTCTGGGATGTCAAGCAATGTTCCAAGAACACAAAGCCAATAATGGGAACCCCAGGAATAAGTTTCTTGATCCATAATGTTCATCCACTAAACGAGAGTTTTCAGCTATTTTTGTGTTCCTAGGAGAGATGTTCTCAGGGCATAGACTGATATGTGGTCAATTCTAAGATATCACAGTAGCCCCCACTCTAGCATGTCAAGTGTTTTGTTTTGTTTTTTTTTTTTAATGATCATTAGCAAACATTAGTATGCGAATTTTTATTAATTATAAGATTTTAGAGATATACCTTAAAACATCTGGTGACAAATGAGCGTGTAAGACACCAAATAAGCTGAAACCATTACACTGCTGCTGCTGCTGCTAAGTTGCTTCAGTCGTGTCCGACTCTGTGTGACCCCATGGACTGCAGCCCACCAAGCTCCTCCATCCATGCGATTTTCCAGGCAAGAGTACTGGAGTGGGTTGCCATTGCCTTCTTCGAACCATTACACTAGACTAGACCAATGTGTATAGGTCTTTTTCCTGAGGATACCAAAACCACCCTCTTGACTTTACCTCAGAGTCATTATTCTTGAAGTCACCAAATCTTGAGTTGGTGTGCCCCTCTGTTTTATGTCCTTTAGTTATGGAGATATACCTCTCAAGACTGTACCTGAAGCTGGAAATTGTATCATTCATCTTTGTATTACCAGTGCCTACCTCAAAGCCACACATTCAGGAGATGTCAGTTTCTAAGACAAGTGAGGACAATTGACCATCACATGCAAGGTGATGGACTTAGACCTTCCCTTCACACCATAAATGAAAAATTAACTCAAATGGACCAGAGACTTAAATATAAGAGCTAAATAGAAAAATATGTATTGGAGAAAATCTCTGAGGTATTAAATTATGCAAAGATTTTCTTCAGATAGACACCAAAAACACATTCCATAAAAAAAATTGATAAATTGGACCTCATCAAACTTTAAAAGTTTTGCATTACAAAAGACATTATTAAGAAAATAAAAAGAATAGCTACAGACTGTGAGAAAATCCTTGTAAAAACATATATGATGAAGGATTTACACCCAAAATATATAAAGTATTCCTACAACTCAATAATAAAAGGACAAATGATCCCCTTAAAAATGTGCAAAATGTATGAGCTGATATGTCATGAAAGAAGATATGAAACTAGATAATGGTTAATAAAGATATGAAAAGAAGTTCAACATCTTTAGTCACTGGGGAAATGCAAATTAAAACAAGTACGAGATATCATTTCACACCCACTAGAATAGTTATAATAAATAAGGCAGACAATAACAAATGTTGGTGAGGTGTGGAGAAATGAGACCCCCTCATACATTGTTACTGGGAATATACAATCAGGTAGCTACTGTAAAAAACAGCTTAGCAGTCTGTTAAAGCTAAGCAGAAGAATCAGCAATTCTACTCCTAGATATCTACACAACAACAACAAAATACATCTATACCAAGCCTAGCAGAGAAAAGCTCACAGGAGCATTATTCACAGGAGCCCTAAACTGGAAACAACCTGAAGGTCAGTCAACAGACAAACAGATACATGGAATGTGTATTTCCATATGATGGAATCCTATTCAACATGACAAAGGAAGGAATACCAACACAAGATACCTACAGAGAAACTCAAAACATTAGGCAGAGAGAAAGAAGCCAGATACAAGAAACCATATAGTGTTGTATGATTCCATTGATAGGAAATGTCCAGAAAAAGCAAACTGGAAGACATAAAACAGATTAATAGTTGCCTGGGCCTAGGGATGGAGATAATCGTAAATGAGCATACAGGATCTTGTTGGGAAGATGAAACTGTTTTAAAATGGATTTATAGCAATGGTTACACCATTTGGTAAAGTTATTAGTAATCATTGAATCGTACACTTGAAATGGATGAGTTTTATGATACATAAAATGTATTTCACTATGTTGTTTTTGAAAAAGACAACTGACTGGATCACCGGTCCATTTATACCCATTGAAAAGATTCTTCTCTTCATTGTCATTTAGTATTCCCTTAAATGGATACAGCACCAATTACTAGAAGCTCTCTATTCTCCTGATCTTTAAGATTCTCACCTTTTCCCAAGCCCCACCAAAACTCTCTCAAAATACATTTTAACACACTTATATTTTAACACACTTGTCCCAGTCCTTCAATTCACAGAGTAACATGTACCCTTTGACAATGGCTCATTCACATTTTTATAGAGCCCTTATTCAGTAGGGGTCCCCGGCCCTCAGAATGCTAACAGTTCTACAGAAAAAAAAAAACTAGGATTCACACAAACAACCATGAGATAGAGGTTCTGAGGATGGCAAGATCCTTCTGGATGCAGATGGGAGAAAATTGAGAAATCTTTCTGCAAGAGATGTCATCAAAACAAGACACTGCATGAAAGTCAGAATGCCCACACCTGGGAGTGGATGGTACAAGACCTCCTTGGCCAGCCCAGTGGCTCAGTACCTCTACTCTGAGTGCTGTGAGCAACAGATCTTTGTTCCTGATCCTTCTCTTTTCTTGCCAAACCATGTTCACTTGCTGTTGGCTCTGTTATCATGCTAACTACTCAAACTCAGGCAAAAAGCAAATAACTGAGCTTTCATTTGAGCCCTGTGGTTGTTATCTCCATATCTTCAATACATAATTGTGTCTTAGAAGGTACTATTTCAAAAATAATGTTTTTCGCAAACTTCAGCTCCTGTCACCAAGAGATGGTGTCAAAGAGAGGAGGGCTAGAAGGGGAAGTCCTGCCAGAAGACACGCACTAATGCTCTGGAAAAAAACACCCTCATTAGTGATAAACATGCCAGAAGGGTATACTTTCCTCCAGTAAATGTGAATCAAAAGTCAGTATGTAGTATCTTATGTTTGACCATGCATGGAAAATAAATCCTAGCTTTGGTAGGAAACCCACCAAAACAGAAGTTTGACCCTTAGAGAAGCTGCTGAATCACTGTATGGAAGGATATTCTTTGGTTCTTTGGTTCCAAAGAATTCTCAGCTTTTTGAAGAAAATAGATAGTGTCAATGTTTTCAACATTTCTGTCCTTTACCATTTATCATGCAATGAACAAATTCAGTCATTAAGCAAATACTTACAGTACGTACTTATGTACCTTGATATTGGAGATATCAAGGGAACATTTCATGCAAAGATAGGCACAAAAAAGGACAGAAATGGTATGGCTCTAACACAGGCAGAAGAGATTAAGAAGAGGTGGCAATACACAGAACTATACAAATAAGGTCTTAATGACCCAGATAACCATGATGGTGTGGTCACTCACTTAGAGCAGACATCCTGGTGTGTAAAGTAAAGTGGAGTTTAGGAAGCTTTACTACAAACAAAGTTATTGGAGGTGATGGAATTCCAGTTGATCTATTTCAAATCCTTAAAGATGATGCCGTTAAAGTGCTGCACTCAATATGGCAGCAAATTCGGAAAACTCAGCAGTGGCCACAGGACTGGAAAAGGTCAGTTTTCATTCCAACCCCAAAGAAGGGCAATGCCAAAGAATGCTCAAACTATCACATAATTGCACTCATTTTGCATACTAGTAAAGTTATATTCAAAATCCTTCAAGCTATGCTTCAGCAGTATGTGAACCTAGAGTTTCCAGATGTACAAGCTGGATATAGAAAAGGCAGAAGAACCAGAGATCAAATTGCCAACATTTGTTGGGTCATAAAGAAAGCAAAAGAATTCTAGAAAAACATCTACTTTTGCTCCATTGACTACACAAAAGCCTTTGACTGTGAATTACAACAAACTGTGGAAAATTCTTAAAGGGATGGGAATACCAGACCATCTTTCCTGTCTCCTGAGAAATCTGTATGTAGGTCAAGAAGCAACAGTTAGAACCTTACATGGAACAACGGACCAGTTCAAAATTGGGAAAGGAGTACATCAAAGCTGTATATTGTCAACCTGTTTATTTAACTTATATACAGAGTACATCATGTGAAATGCCAGGCTGGATGAATCACAAACTGGAATAAAGATTGCCAGGAGAAACATCAACAACCTCAGATATGCAGATAATACCACTTTAATGGCAGAAAGTGAAAAGGAACTAAAGAGCTTATTGATGAAGGTGAAAGAAGAGAGTGAAAAGCTGGCTTAAAACTCAACATTCAAGAAACTAAGAACATGGCACCTGGTTCCATCACTTCATGGCAAAAGGGGGGAAAAGTAGAAACAGTGACAGAGTTTATTTTCTTGGGCTCCAAAATCACTGTGGACGTTGACTGCAGCCATGAAATTTAAAGATGCTTGCTTCTTGGAAGGAAAACTATAACAAACCTAGACAGCATCTTTAAAAGCAATGACATTGCTTTGCCAACAAAGGTCCATATAGACAAAGCTACGGTTTTTCCAGTAGTCATGTACAAATGTGAGAGTTAGACCATAAAGAAGGGCGAGCACCAAAGAACTGATGCTTTTGAATTGTGATGCTGGAAAAGACTCTTGAGAGTCCCTAGGACTGCAAGGAGATCAAACCAGTTAATCCTAAAGGAAGTCAACACTGAATATTCATTGGAAGGACTGATGCTAAAGCTGAAGCTCCAATACTCTGGCCACCTGATGCAAAGAGCCAACTCATCAAAAAAGACCATGATTATGGGAAAGATTGAAGGCAAAAAGAGAAGAGGGTGGCAGAGGATGAGGTGGTTAGGTAGCATCATTGACTCAAGGCACATGAATCTAAGCAAACTCCGGGAGACAGTGAAGGTCAGGGAAACCTGGTGTGCTATAGTCTGTGGGGTTACAAAGAGTTGGATACGACTTAGCAACTGAACAATGAAAACGTAGTACATACCATATACCAGGGTACTGGGCTAACATGATGAATGAAATAAATAAGAATGAAAGATGTGTGAGGAGTTCAAGTATAGTTCAGTGTTTATTAAAGTATGGCCAGTGGACCACTTGCACTCAGAATAACCTGAAGGGCCATTTAAATGCAGATTCCTGGGCACCCTCTCAGCCAAAATGAAACAGAATCTCTGAGCAGAGCTCCAGAATATACACTATATAACAAGTTCTACTGGGAATTTTACATACGTGTTTATGATCTGTATCATAAGCAAATATAGCAGAATAAAAGATGTCTCCATTAGATTTATTGCCAACTATGTGTCAGTCCCCTTGTATGTAATATTCTCAGTGCTGATAATGTTTACATATAAGTTTCTAGCCAGTATAAAATTATCAGTACCATGAAAATAATGATCACTGTTAAAGGAGGACACAAAACAGGATGAAACTGATCCACCAGAGTCAAGAAAAGTATCATAGAGGAAACACCTGAGTTAGGTCTTATAGCCAGACCTTTAAGCTGCATCAGCCACTTTTGCAGCTTTGTCTGAGTCATGATTTTCTAAGCATCACACTCAAGAACTGGATAAATCAAGCTGTTGTTGCCACTGCTGATCCTAAAAAGAGTTGGCTTCTGCCATTCACTCTGGAACCAGTAGAAAGATACTTTGGAACCAGCCTGTATCCTCCTTCAGCTCACTTCTGAGTCAAGGTCTTCCTGGATGCAGCAAACTGGTATCGTTCAGCCACGTATCTAGACACTAGCTACAGGGGAGAACAGGAAATGTAGCTTCACGCTTTTGTTTTTATGCTACTCTGGGAAAGGGAAATTCATAATGAAGGGAACTATCAAAACATGGAGTGGATGGCTGGTGAAGAGGTTTTAGGCTGCTATGATGTCATAGGCCTAGCTCCAGAACCTGAGGCTTCAGCCACTCTGCTGTACTGTTCCTTACTGTCACCAGGGCTGTGCAGTACTCTTATTGTCCAGTTCTGAGTCTTGCATAGAATGTAAGAGGTTGTCTTCTTCCATTCTGATTGCTATAATGAAAATATAAACTGGATGATTTACTAACAAAGATACACTATATTTTTCACAGCTCTGGATGCTGTGTCCAACAGGAAGGCCCCAGCAGATTGGCATCTAGTGAGGGCCCACTTATATCAATAACCTCAGATATGCAGAAGACACCACCTTTACGGCAGAAAGTGAAGAGGAACTAAAAAGCCTCTTGATGAACATGAAAGAGGAGAGTGAAAAAGTTGGCTTAAAACTCAACATTCAGAAAACCAAGATCATGGCATCTGGTCCCATCACTTCATGGGAAATAGATGGGGAAACAGTGGAAACAGTGTCAGACTTTATTTTGGGGGGCTCCAAAATCACTACAGATGGTGACTGCAGCCATGAAATTAAAAGACGCTTACTCCTTGGAAGAAAAGTTATGACCAACCTAGACAGCATATTAAAAAGCAGAGACGTTACTTTGCCAATAATGGTCTGTCTTGTCAAGGCTATGGTTTTTCCAGTGGTCATGTATGGATGCGAGAGTTGGACTGTGAAGAAAGCTGAGTGCCGAAGAATTGATGCTTTTGAACTGTGGTGTTGGAGAAGACTCTTGAGAGTCCCTTGGACTGCAAGGAGATCCAACCAGTCCATCCTAAAGGAGATCAGTCCTGGGTGTTCATTGGAAGGGCTGATGCTAAGGCTGAAACTCCAATACTTTGGCCACCTCATGCGAAGAGTTGACTCACTGGAAAAGACTCTCATGCTGGGAGAGATCGGGGGAAGGATGAGAAGGGGACGACAGAGGATGAGATGGCTGGATGGCATCACCGACTCGATGGACATGAGTTTGGGTAAACTCCAGGAGTTGGTGATGGACAGGGAGGCCTGGCGTGCTGCGATTCATGGGGTCGCAAAGAGTTGGACACGACTGAGCGACTGAACTGAACTGAGGGCCCACTTCTTGGTTCCTAGGTTGTCTTTGCCCCGTGTCCTCACACAACTGAGGGATCTCTCTGTGGTCTCTGTCATAAGGGCACCAATCCCATTCAAGTAGACTCTGCCCTCATCATCTGCCAAAGGCCTCACCTGGCAATACCATCACCTTGAGGATTAGCATTTCAACATATTAATTTTGGAGAGACATAAACATTCAGTCCACTGCAGAAGTGTTTGCAGTAGGAAGGGATGAGCACTTCACAGCAGATATTCTAACCCCCAAATGGACTTAATATAGCTTTTGCCAAAGTCCCTTCTCCTTTAATCATACCTAAGGCAACTGAACTGGCACAGTAAAAAGTAATGCAAAAATCCTCCCCTCTGTTAATGGCCTAAGATCACAAGAAATAACTGAGTCTGTTGATCAGTTGCTTCAGAAATGAATAATCCAATATGCATGCTAAGACCCAAATATTCATTTTCTACTTACAGATTTTAGCAGCACTCAGATGGCAAATACTAAATCATTCAACAAGGCAACTAATGTAATTATCTAAGGTTATATCTTAAAGATAACTTGGTAGGCTGATCAGGCTGCAGATCGGCTCAAATTAAAACATTGTACATGATTCATATTACAGTTCTATAGAAGCAGCTGGTAACCACTGATATTTATGAATGGAACTTGTTTTTGTCTGCTTGTGATATAAAATTTAAGGAATTCAACACAATGCTTGTCCAAACATTTAAGCATATAAAACCCTATGTGGGATGGGATGAGTTCCACCGGGGTGGGTGTTCTATTCTTAAAAAATCATCAACACCTACAAGGCTTCATTTTTAGCTCCTACCTCACTCCTTCTCCATGCACTTAAACCATACCTCCTTTGTTCTTGAGCTCATCTCAATTGTCTTGGTCAGGTTACTGACAACCAAAAAGCTGGTCTGAGAGTAGAACAATGGGAAGTTGTGTACTTTACTTCTGTTTCCAGACAAAGAAAGAAAAACAAAATGTTTTTTCATGGTCATTATAAAAGTCAACCACATGAAGAATATTTCTAACTTTTTAAAGTCCTTTAGAAAATATTACCCATTGTGGCACTTAACCTTCTTAAGTGAAGATTCTCACAGAAAATTACTCTCCTACTTGTAAAAATGTGTTGTCTTCTGACAGGCAAGTACCCTTTCATTTATGACATATAATGAAAAGTATATAGCACATGCAGTTTTTATTTTTTTTTATTATCTACCAGGAACCTTGAAGCTAAATTTACTGCTCAACTGCAATAATTACCTTTAGCTGTTTTTTTGATATAATTTTTCCTTTATTATTTGGTTGATAGTCTCTTAATAGAGTTATTAAATCTAAAGTCTCAAGTCATTTTTTTCAATTTATATTTCCATAGGTTAAATTTAATATAAAATTCAGTCCCTTTAAATGTACAGTTTGATGAGTTTTCACAATAGTATATAATCAGTTACAGACTGTCACCACAATCAAATTATGGAATATTTCTGATACTGATCAGGGTTCTTGGCCTTCCCCAATCAATAGAAATTAATAAGAGGCCAGACAAGAAATTCAGGAAAGCTTTATTGGGGCCCCTACTGTTTCAGTGGGGAGTGAAAACAAGTAATAGTTTCCCTCGTTTGCTTCCTGAGGCGCGTGCAAGCTGATGCCTTCTGTGTGGTGTGTCCGGGTGTTTAGCTAGGGTGGCTTGGCTGGTTTACCCACCCCTTTGCTGGTGTTGAGAGCAGATGGCATGTGTTTTGCTCTTGACAGTCTGTTTTTGCTCCTGACTCTTCAGAAGTGTCATTTGGATTGTTTTGGTCTTTTTGTGTCCTGTTGTCCATAATTTGCCCCAACTGCGCATGCACAGTTTTCATTTTGTTTTGTTTTTTTGTTGTTTTTTTTGTTGGTTTTCTTTTTCAGTTCCTTATACTTTCTTTGTATTCTGTTGCTCCAGTAGGCATCCGTCCAGCTGCAAGCACTGCAGCAAGGAGTCCTAGGTCCCAGGCCCAGACTGTCTCATTTCCAGCACCCTAAAAAATTTCCTCTCTGCAGCTGATTGCTTCCCTTGACACCAACCCTCAGGCAACTACTGATCTACTTTCTGTCATTATAGTTTTATCCCTTCTAGAATTTCAAATGAGTGGGGTCACACAGAACGTAATTATGTGACTTCTTTTACTTAGCATAAGATTTTTGAAATACATTCATGTTGTTGTATATCAATATTTAATTACATTTTTAGTTACCAGATAGAATTTCATGGTATGGTTATACCATGGTTATACCATATACCAACTTGTTTATCCATTAACCAGTTGATGGACAAGTGGATTGTTTCATTTGAGACTGTTATGAATACTGTGGTTATAAACATTCACATACAAGTTTTGTATGGATATATGTTTTCATTTCTCATGGGTAAATACTTAGGAAGTAGGAGTCCTATGGTAAGTTTACACATATAAGACAATGTCAAGTTCTTTTCCAAAATAGCTGAGCCATTTTGCAATACTACCAGCAATAGATGAAAGAGTTCCAGTTACTCCACATCTTTTTCAACACTTGATGTTGGCAGGCTTTTAAATTTTAGCCAGTCTATCAAGTTTGTAGTAATTTGCATTTCCCTGCTGACCAGAGATGCTGAGTATCTTTACAGGTGCTTATTGGTCATGCTCTTAAATTCTTTTTTGAAGTATCTATTCAAATTCTTTGCCTATTTTTATTAAGTTGCTTGTTTTCTTATTATTGATTATGAGTTATTTATATCTTCTAAACTCAAGCATTTTGTCAGATATATGTTTTGCAAATACCTCCAACCAGTCTGTGATGCCTTTTCATTTTCTTAACTGTGTCATTCATGGAACAAAAGTCTTCAATTTTCACAAAGTCAACTTTGTAAAATGCTTCCTCTCATAATTCAGATTTTTTGTGATTTATTTGAGAACTCTTTGATTAATCCAAGCTTTTTCAACCTCTGTACTACTGACAGTTTGGACCAGATACTTGTTTGTTACATAGGTGGTCTTATACATTGTAGGACATGTATTAACAGGTCTGACCTCTACTCATTAAATACCAATAGCAGGATCCCCCCCACCAATTGTGACAATCAAAAATGTCTCTAGAGTTTGCCAAATGTCCCTTGAAGGACAAGTTGCCCCTGGTTGAGAATCACTGGCTTAACCCAATGTCACAACTTTTTTTTTTTTTTTTTTTTTTCAGAAAGTCTTATAGCTTTAGCTCCTACATTTAGGTTTACAATTCATGTCAATTCCTATGTAAGGTTGATGTAAGAATCAAAATGCATTTTTTCCAGACAGGTATTCAATTGTTCTAGCTATTGGGTTGCCATTTCCTCCTCCAGGGGATCTTCCTAACCCAGGGATTAAACCTTTGTCTCTTTCATCTCCTGCACTGGCAGGCAGATTCTTTACCACTGGTGCCACCTGGGAAGCCCCATTGTTTTAGCACCATTAAAAAGACTACCCTTACCCCCATTGCACTACTTTGGGACATTATTCAAAAATCACTTGATCTTATAAATGGAGATCTATTACTGAGCTCTCTATTACATTCCATTTCCATATTTCTAGCCTTATGCCAATAAAACACAGTCTTGAGTACTGTAGTTTTAAAATAAATCATGAAATTAGGTAGTCTAATCACCTCATTCTTCTTTTTCAAAATTGTTTCAGCTCATCTAGGTCCTTTGCCTTTCCACACATCTTAGAACAAGCTTGTCCATTTCTTTTTTTCTTTAATAAACTTTCTGTTTTTGAAAAATTTCAGATTTGCAAAAAGTTGCAAAGATATTATGGAGTGCTTCCATTTATCCTTCACCCAGTTTCTGTTTCCAGATGTTGTTGTTCAGTCAGTCATGTCTGACTCTTGGCCACCCCATGAACTGCAGCACGCCAGGCTTCCTTGTCCTTCAACACCTCCCAGACCTTTCTCAAACTTATGTCCATTGAGTCGATGATGTCATCCAACTATCCCATCCTCTGTTGCCCACTTGTCCTCCTGCCCTCAATCTTTCCCAGCATCACGGTCTTTTCCAGTGAGTTGGCTCTTCACATCAGGTGACCAAAGTATTGGAGCTTCAGCTTCAGCATCAGTCCTTCCAATGAACATTCAGGGTTGATTGTGGTATGCCTGGTAAAGCTAAAAAACCAACACTGGTACACTGCTATTAACTAAAGACTTTATTTTAATTTCATTGGGTTTTTTAATGAATATCCTCTTTCTGTCTCAGGATCCAATCTAGAATACCACATTGCTTTTAATCATCATGTTTCCCCTCTCTCTTCCCAGACTTTCTTTGTTTTTCACATATGATATTAACAGTCTTGAGGAGTACTGGTCAGGTATTCTGTAAAATGTCCCTCAAATTATTTTTCTCATGATTAGACTGGGATCATGCCAGACTAATGCCTGGCATAATACTTCTCATCATATAATATCAGGGGAGACCTACTATCTACAGTTCAGTTCAGTTCGATTCAGTCGCTCAGTCATGTCTGACTCTTTGTGACCCCATGAACCGCAGCACGCCAGGCCTCCCTGTCCATCACCAACTCCCAGAATCCACCCAAACCCATGTCCATTGAGTCGGTGATGCCATCCAACCATCTCATCCTTTGTCATCCCCTTCTCCTCCTGCCCTCAATCTTTCCCACCATCAGTGTCTTTTCCAATGAGTCAGCTTTTCGCATCAGATGACCAAAGTATTGGAGTTTCAGCTTCAGCATCAGTCCCTCCAATGAACACCCAGGACTGATCTCCTTTAGGATGGACTGGTTGGATCTCCTTGCAGTCCAAGGGACTCTCAAGAGTCTTCTCCAACACCACAGTTCAAAAGCATCAATTCTTCGGCCCTCAGCCTTCTTCACAACTCTCACATCCATACATGACCACTGGGAAAACCATAGCCTTGACTAGACGAACCTTTGTTGGCAAAGTAATGTCTCTGCTTTTGAATATGCTATCTAAGTTGGTCATAACTTTCCTTCCAAGGAGCAAGCATCTTAATTTCATGGCTGCAGTCACCTTCCAAAGTGATTTTGGAGCCCAGATAAATAAAGTCAGCCACTGTTTCCACTGTTTCCCCATCTATTTGCCATGAAGTGATGGGACTGGATGCCATGATCTTAGTTTTCTGAATGTTGAGCTTTAAGCCAACTTTTTCATTCTCCTCTTTCACTTTCATCAAAAGGCTCTTTAGTTCTTCTTCACTTTCTGCCATTAAATTGGTGTCATCTGCCTATCTGAGGTTATTGATATTTCTCCCGGCAATCTTGATTCCAGCTTGTGCTTCTTCCAGCCCAGCATTTCTCATGATGTACTCTGCATAGAAGTTAAATAAGTAGGGTGACAATATACAGCCTTGATGTACTCCTTTCCCAATTTGGAACCAGTCTGTTGTTCCATGTCCAGTTCTAGCTGCTGCTTCCTGATTGGCATACAGATTTCTCAAGAGGCAGGTCAGGTGGTCTGGTATTCCCATCTCTTTAAGAATGGCATCATTAATGATGTTAACCTTTAAGTCAAGTTTCTTTTCAAAAGCCTGCTTGACACTGATTGGGATTGCAATGATTCCACATGTCAATATGGAGAAAACTGTGATCTTAATAACATGGAGTTTTTCAACCCATAAACATTGTTTATCTTTTTACTTATTTAGGTCTTCTTTAATTTCTCTCACCTCCTCTAAGCATGTATTTCAGTTCACTGCCCTGTACCTTCAAGGAATGACATTATTATTATTGTTATTATTCATATGTTCCAGAGTGTACAGTTGTTATCTGGGTAAGGTCACTTTAGTAAGATCTAACTCAGCCATTACTGAAAACAGAACCTAAAACTGCCTCAATACTTTTAAAGGTGGACAGGGAAATGTAGACAGACATATTTATATTATTATCCTTAAAATACCCTTAAAATAGAATCGTAACTACTATCTGTGCTGAGCTAACCTGCAATCTTAAAATTCATTAACAATGAATACACAGTTTGAATAGAAACAGACTTTTTCTGTGAGTCAGTGAGTTTGAGTACATGAAATTGATGACTTTATATATGGTTAAAATTTCATATCCTAAAAGATCAAACATATGAGAATTATATTCAAATCTTAACAAAATTGTTCAATGTTGTCCACATTGTGGTAAAATGGGCATAACTCTGTAGAGTAATAGATTTTAAATGGGAATACATTCTGTTAACACTTTTGGAACACACATACACAAGAGCATTAAAATTATTATCTTGACCTATTAATTCCACTTTAGATACTCTATCCAATGAAAACAATGCTAAATAGAGTCAGAGGGAAGAATTACCCTTTAATCAAATATTTTTACTACGGCACTTTTTTATAAGGTAAAGAAAATACTACTTAAATGCCAATAGGAAAAGAAATAATTCTATTCACACAGCCATTTAAAAAGGATGTTTATGCAATTATTCTACAACAAAGGAGGCAAAAATACACAATAGAGAAAAGATGTGGTACATAAACAAACAATGGAATATTAGTCACAAAAAAGAATGAAATTTTGCCATTTGTCTCAGTGTGGATGGACCTAGAGAATACTATGCTTAATGAAATAAGTCAGACAGAGAAAGACAGATAGTATATAATATCACTTACATGTGGAATCTAAATTATAATGGATGTATATGCAGAACAAATAAGTAGCTACAGTGGAGAGAGAAAGGGGCTGGTGCAAATTAGGGGTATGGAATTAAAATATAAAAATTAATATGTATAAAACAGATTTAAAAACAGGATATATTATATAGCACAGGGAATTATAACCATTATCTTGTAATAATGTTTAATGGAGTATAATCTGTAAAAAATACTGAATCACTATGCTGTACACATGACATTAATACAATATTGTAAATCAACTATCAGGTTTCCCTGGTGGTTCAGTGGTAAATAATCCACCTGCAATGCAGAAGACATGGGTTCGATTCCTGGGTCCAGAATATCCCCTGGAGAAGGAAATGGTAACCCATTCCAGTATCCTTGACTGGGAAATCCCATGGACAGAGGACTCTGGCAGGCTACAGTCCATGGGGTCACAGAAGAGTAGGACTTAGCAACTAAACAGCAACAACAAATCAACTATACTTCAAAAATAAATGTATTAATTAAATAAATAAAAATATTTTATGAAAAGCTTTTAGTATTATAATATTGCTGTTGGTGGTGGGGTTGTTTAGTCGCTAAGTTGTGTCCGACTCTTCTCAACACCATGGACTGTAGTCTGCCAAGTTCCTTTGTCCATGGGGTTTTCCAGGCATGAATACTGGAGTGAGTTGCCATTTTCTTATCCAGGGGATCTTCCCCACCCACGAATCGAACCTGATGTCTCCTGTGTCTCCTGCATTGGCAGGCGGATTCTTTACCAGTGAGCCACCTGGGAAGCCCTATTATAATATTAAATATTTGTATATGCTGTATGAGTTCCACTTTATTTTTTAAGTACAGAAGACTAGAAGTTAATATGCCATAATCTTATTGGTGGCTAGTGAGACTGGAGTTGTTTACTTCTTCATTTTCCTACTTGCTGTTTTTTAATAGTGAGCCAAGAAAACAATAAAACATTTTAATTTTATAAAAATTTACCTTATTATTAAATTTCTGAGCTGGAAAAAACTTTATAAAACTAGCTGACCCCCTGTACCTCAATGATAAGAAAATTTCCTTATCAGTAGATATCATAGAGAGTTAAAATATTTGTCTAAGTACACAAAGTATGTTGTTAGTACTCTATTGTATAGTCAGATTGTATTCTGACTCGTTGGATATGATACTACATACTGATCATTTCTGTTGTGTCCCAGACTCCATTTCTATGGTTAAGGGGATGGCATAATTCACATGAACAATATTTACTTAAAACAGTTTAAAATTTATTATATAAAACACCTCAAGCAAGGTTAATTTTAATATAGATGCCCTAGAATCTGGGAAATGGAAGAAATTTTAGTGTTGTTTTTTCCAATGATTATATCAAATGCTGAGTAAAAGTGGAGTTTTACCCTAGAAAGCTTTTTAGTTTTGAGATTTAATATGCGTGATTTAAATTTAAAGAGCGTGCACTACATTTTATTTATTAAAAGCTCATTAGTCCCTTGTTCGAGTTACTCCTGTTTGTTCGTAGTTGCTCAAACAGAAATGACAGGGTACAATGTGATTTTACAAATGAAGACTTTCTGTTATGAACTGGTTCACTTTTACTGTTAAACTCTCATGAACTAAATGATATAAGGCCAAAATTACTGATAATTATCTATTAATCATATATTGGACATAACAACCTTTAACTTGGTTTCAAAAACCCAAAATAATTTTTCCTAAAGTCTTTCTCAATATAAAAAACATTTTTAGTGTAACATTTCATACCATTGGAAGATAATTCAAAGGGAATGTATAAGGTTAGTAAAGTGTTTATCTTATCAAAAGTCTGGTCTCTTTGGGTTACTGTTTGGATTCTAGCTAATCAGGCTTAGTTTAAGAACTTTAAGCAATTAACAGTATTCAAACAGCACCAATCTGCAATATTATTTCAGCTGGGAAAGCAGCTATATGAACCAATACAGCTTCCCTACTAAAAATAAATGATAACACTTTCCACTCCCTGGGGAGTTAGTTTTTAAAGTATGTCACACTGCATAATAAAACCAAAGAGTGTGAAATATCTAAGTAATAAAAAACCCCAAAAGACATGCCATGTTTTCAGATTTAAAAAAATAATAAAGTAACTTTGCCAACAAAAACATCATTGCAGGAAGACAAAACAAATACAAAGTGAATTTAAGGGGTAGATTGTGGTCCCTTTTTCTTCAAGAACCACTACTTCCCTTGTTTGTAAGACTGCTTGGTTTTATTAGCAATTTTTAACACACAGTAGCTCAAATCAACAACTCATTTGCTCTTCAGACTTTGACACTTCCCAAGCTGCTAGGCTTGTGCTTAACTAAACAAGTACAGTAGAACAAGTAGAACATTTATGTAACACAGAAACTATAAATGTTCTTTGAGAAACAAAGGGGCCTACACATTCTAGAAGATAAGACTAAGGGCTGAGAGCATTACCTTTTAAAACTCCTGTTGAGGAAGATACATCTTAAACTTGTTGAAGTTAAAAGCATCACATCATTTGTTTACTGACAATAAAATATCCTTCTTTTCTCTAAATAATTTTTTTAATTCACTTAGCATCTATCCAATGTTAGAAATTGCACTAAGCATTTTACACGTATTCTTTCCTTTAATCCTTGGAATAATCCTATGAAGGACTGAATTTATATTCATTTTGTAAATGGAGAAACTGAGACTTGAGGTCATTCAACGATTAAATGCTGGAGCATGGTTCGGACTCATGAGGTCTGCCTTCAGAGTCTGTGGCTCTTACCCATTGTGGGCAAATCAAAATGACACCAAAGAATTTCTAGAATGGAAGTGATAACAAAAATACCTGAAATAAACATTATTCTTGTTATTTAGTTGCTAAGTCAGACTCTTGCAGCACCATGGACTGTAGCCCTCCAGGTTTCTTCTGTCTATGGGATTTTCCAGGCACCAATACTGGAGTGGGTTGCCATATCCTTCTCCAGGGGATCTTCCCTACCCAGGGATCCAACCTGTGTCTCCCAAATTGGCAGGCAGATTCTTCACCACTGAGCCACAAGGGAAGCCTGAAATAAACATGACTGATAATAAAATCATAAAACACATCCCATCTATGGCCTTTCTTTTCCCACTGACAGATATTTAGTGACGTCTCTTACCAGTGCTAACTCTTCCCCCTTGGCCTCTTTCTCTTCCATAACACACTTGTATGCATGCACAGACACACATATACACACACAGCTTCACTAATAGTATCCATGGTACTTAAAAATAGGGGAGGAAAAATTAATATTCTAATTCAAAAAATGGACTAAATGCTAAGTGTGGCCTCAGAGCCTTGGGGGTAGGGAGGGCAAGAGAGATTCTTATTTGACAATCGATTAGATCTTCTCCCACTTGTTTGTTTACTTCTAGGTAAACTCATTTACAAGTATATAGGAATAAGAGAAAAAGTCTCCACAGAAGAGCTGGTTCATGGATTTCCCTCCCATCTCTACTCAAGCCAAAAGGCCTGCTGCTTACCCAAGAGAAACAAATGTCGTGGGCTTTCCAGACCAGAATTAAAAACGAATTCTCTCAAGTAAACTTAGCTCTTAGTGAAGCACACCCTGTAGGCTATCATTTTCCAGTCTCAGGGACTTTCAGGGATGAAGGATAGGACGTTAAACATCCTAGTCTCATACAGCAACCACTAGCCACAGGTGTCTGCTGAGCACGTGAAAGGTGGCTAGTGCGACTTGGGAACAAACTTTTTAACTTTCTCATTTTAAAACATCACAAACAGCTAATGATTATCATTTGGACAGAATAGCTCTAGACTCATCTCAGTAACCACCATTCACTGAGTATCTACTACGTGCTTCAAAACTACATTTGAGGAAGGTCCAATTTTGTCCCCATTTTTCAGAAAGGAAATTGAAGCTAAGAGAGAAAAAAATGACTTGCTCATGGCTTTACAACTAGTAAGTGGTAAATTCTGGATTTTATACCCATGTCTGTCCCTCTCAATGCCTGATGCTTTCACTACCAATGGTTCCCAACTCTGGTTAGCTATCAGCTGGTGTGCTTTTCAGAAATACTCACCCCCAAGTTCCATGACAGCACCCTTATGGCAGAAAGCGAAGAGGAACTGAGGAGCCTCTTGATGAAGGTGAAAGAGGACAGTGAAAAAGCTGGCTTAAAACTCAACATTCAAAAAAACTAGGATCATGGCATCCGGTCCCATCAGTTCAGTTCAGCTCAGTTCAGTCGCTCAGTCATGTCCGACTCTTTGCGACCCCATGAATCACAGCAGGTCAGGCCTCCCTGTCCATCACCAACTCCCGGAGTTCACTCAGACTCAAGTCCATCGAGTCAGTGATGACATCCTGCCATCTCATCCTCTGTCGTCCCCTTCTCCTCCTGCCCCTAATCCCTCCCCAGCATCAGAGTCTTTTCCAATGAGTCAACTCTTCGCATGAGGTAGCCAAAGTACTGGAGTTTGGAAAGTTATGTCCAATCTAGATAGCATATTCAAAAGCAGAGACATTACTTTGCCAACAAAGGTCCGTCTAGTCTAGGCTATGGTTTTTCCTGTGGTCATGTATGGATATGAGAGTTGGACTGTGAAGAAGGCTGAGTGCCAAAGAATTGATGCTTTTGAACTGTGGTGTTGGAGAAGACTCTCTCTAGAGAGTCCCTTGGACTGCAAGGAGATCTAACCAATCCATTCTGAAGGAGATCAGCCCTGGGATCTCTTTGGAAGGAATGATGCTAAAGCTGAAACTCCAGTACTTTGGCCGGTCCCATCACTTCATGGCAAATAGATATGGAAACAGTGAGAGACTTTCTTTTCTTGGGTTCCAAAATTACTGCAAATGGTGACTGCAGCCATGAAATTAAAATACACTTGCTCCTTGAAAGAAAAGCTATGACCAAACTAGACAGCATATTAAAAACCAGAGACATTACTTTGTCAACAAAGGTCCGTGTAGTCAAAGCTATGGTTTTTCCAGTAGTCACGTATGGATGTAAGAGTTGGACTATAAAGAAAGCTGAACACTAAAGAATTGATGCTTTTGAATTGTGGTATTGGAGGAGACTCTTGAGAGTCCTTTGGACTGCAAGGAGATCAAACCAGTCAATCCTAAAGGAAATCTGTCCTGAATATTCATTGAAAGGACTGATGCTGAAGCTGAAGCTCCAATACTTTGGCTACCTCATGGGAAGAGCCGGCTCATTGAAAAAGACCCTGATGCTGGGAAAGATTGAAGGCAGGAGGAGAAGGGGATGACAAAGGATGAGATGGTTGGATGGCATCACCGACTTGATAGACATGAGTTTGAGCAGACTCCGGGAGTTGGTAATGGACAGGGAAGCCTGACGTGCTGCAGTCCATGGGGTTGCAAAGAGTTGGACATGAGTGAGCAACTGAACTGACTGAAGTTCCATAACCCAGGAATTGTTATTTAATTAGAGGCAGGGTTCAGGCACATGCATACCTCTGAAATTTCCACTATGCAACACCACCAGTGTGACCAAGGCCTCCTAGTAGGAGACAACCATTTCCAAAAGGAAGCTGCAATGAAATTCTACATCTATTTCTTCTTTTAAACATGGTCAACAGTTTAATGCTAAACAGAGTCCTACTCCTTCCTTTTGCAGGTCAAAGTAAATGACTAAGAGCAGTTGCTCTGAGCTAGGGTGAGGTCACATAGCTGGTGTTTTGATGGAGCTGAGACAAGGACCCAAGTATAAGTTTATATGTAAATGCTGCTGTTTTTTGATTCCCTGGGGACAGCAAATAAGCAAAGGACAGGAAAGCTCAACTAAGGGATTTAAAATCCTAAGCAGCAACTGAGAAGCCCAAGGCAGCAAAGGCTAGGAGTGTGTGACATTTGACTATTTCTAGTGGTGGGAATATCTGGCTCTTCCAGATTCATCAGCATCACCTTCTCTTATCCCCTCTTTCCACTGCTCCAAAGTCCTCAGGAGTGATCCAAGGGCTTCTTTGTAGTATTTTTCACTCTCTCAGATACTTTTGTTGTTGTTGTATTGAGATAAAATTGACAAAGAACGTTATAACATGATTCACTATTTGCATATATTACAAAATGACCACCAAACATATTAATAGCTACAAAAATTTTTTCCTCGCCATTCGATGAATTGTCAACGTTATACTTAACACATAATTTTACCTTTGGCCCATAGTGTGTGCTTAAAATTATGACTATGAAATGAATGAAGCAGGTTTTGCAATTCAAGAGACAGATTACTCAGCTTCTGGATGAGTTCAGATATCTGAATATGTGTTTGGTAAATAACTTTTTAAAAAAGGAAAGTAAAAAGTCCCTTCAGAACCTTTACACATTACTCACAAAAGTAGGTGGAGAAGATGATGTCAGTTTCCAGGGCAGGGTTACAGGCATATCTCCTTTTACTGTACTATGCAGATAACTATATTTTATAGAATCAGAGGTTTGTGGTAACTCTGTATTACACAAATCTATTGGCAAACATTTTCCCGACAGCATGTGCTCACTCCAGGTCTCTGTCACATTGTGGTAATTCTCACAATATTTCAAACCTTTTCACTATTATTGCAATTGTTTTGGTGACCTGTGATCAGTGATCTTTGATGTAACTACTGTAATTGTTTGGGGACATCATAAACCATGCCTATTGAAAAAGGCAAGCCTAACTGATAATGCTGTGTGTGTCCTGACTTCTCCACTGACCGGAAGTTCCCCACTCTCTCTCCCTGTCCTCAAGCCTCTCAACTTCCTGAGACACAACAACATTGAAATGAGGCCGATTAATAACCATACAATGGCCTCTAAGTGTTCAAAGGAAAGAAAGAGATGAATATTCCTCACTTTAAATCAAAAGCTAGAAATGATTAAGCTCAGTGAGGAAGGCATGTTGAAAGCTGTGATAGGCTGAAAGTTAGGCCTCTTGCATAAAACAGTCAGCCAAGTTGTAAATGAAAAGGAAAAGTTCTTGAAGGAAATTAAAAATGCTACTCCAATGAACACCAAGTGATAAGAGAGCAAAACACACTTATTGCTGATATGGAGACAGCTTTAGTGGTCTGGACAGAAGATCAAACCAGACACAGCATTCCCTTAAGTCAAACTCTAATCCACAGCAAAGCCCCAACTCTCTTCAATTCTGTGAAGGCTGTGAAAGGTGAGGAAACTGTTAAAGAAAAGTTTCAAGCTAGCAGAGGTTGGCTCATGAGGTTTAAAAGAAGAGAAGCCATCTCTATGACATCAAAGTGCAAGGTGAAACAGCAAGTGCTAATGCAGATGCTGTAGCAAATTATCCAGAAAAACATTAATGGATTCACCATTCTAGATGCCATTAAGAACATTTGTAACTCATAGGTTAAGTCAAAATATCAACTTATCAGGAGTTTGGAAGAAGTTGATTCCAACCTCCATAAATGATTTTGAGGGGTTCAAGACTTCAGTGTAGAAAGTAACTGTAGAGGTGGTGAAAATAGTAAGAAACTAAGATTACAATTGGAGACTGAATATATATTGTTGAAATCTCAGGAAAAAAACTTGAACAAATGAGGAGTTGCTTTTTCTGGATGAGCAAGGAAAGTGGTTACTTTCTCTCTTTCTTCTTTTTGTACTTTGGCCACACTGTGCAGCCTGAGGAATGATTCCCCTACCCGGGATCATCGAATGAGGCTTCTGTACTTAAAAGTGCTGAATCCTAACCACTAGGCCACCAGGGAACTTCCCCAAGAAAGTGGCTTCTTGAGATGAATTCTACTCTGATAGAGGTAGATTCTGTGGTAGAAGGAAGTCCTGGTAGAAGAAGTTGTCGAGAAAACTGCTGAAAGGACAGCAAAGAATTTAGAATATTACCTAAACTTAGTTCATAAACAAACAGGCATGGTTTGACAGGATTAACTCCAATTTTGAAAAAGTTCTACTTTTCAAAAAAGTAAAAAGCTATCAAACAGCATTGCATGCTATAGAGAACTCCTTAGTGAAAGGAAGAGTCAGTTGATGTGGCAGACTTCATCACTATCTTAAGACCGGCATCATATTCCCAGGTGGCTCAGTGGTAAAGAATCTGCCTGCCAATGAAGGAGACGCAGGAGACCTGGGTTTGATCCCTGGGTTGGGAAGATCCCCTGGAGAACGAAATGGCAACCCACTCCAGTATTCTTGCCTGGAGAATCCCATGGACAGAGGAGCCTGGCGGGCTACAATCCATAGGGTCGCAAAGAGTCAGGACATGATTGAGCGAGTGAACAACAATCAATGTCAAGGCCAGACCCTCCACCAGCAAAAAAATTACAACTTGCTGAAGGCTCAGATGATAGCTAGTATTTTTTTTTTTTCAGTGATATGGAATTTTTAAATTAAAATATCTATCTTGCTTTTTTTTTTTTTTAGATATAATGCTATTGTATACTTAACCTACAATATAGTATAAACATAGTGTTTATATGCTCTGGAAAACCAAAAAATTCATGTGACTCCATCTATTGCATTGTGGTCGTGCATGCATGCTAAGTCACTTTAGTCATATCCCACTCTTTGCAGCCCTATGTACTGTAGCCTGCCAGGCTCCTCTATCTGTGGGATTCTCCAGGCAAGAATACTGGAGTGGGTGGCCATGCCTTTCTCCAGGGGATCATCCCCACCCAGGGATCGAACTCATGACTTACCTTTCCTGCATGGGCAGGCCAGTTTTTCACCATTAGTGCCACTGGGCTGCCCTTCATTGTGGTCATCTGGAAACAAACCTGTGTTATCTCTTCGGTATGCCTGTATTTTTTGTTTCAGGGGTTGTAAAGGCTTGAATATGATAAAATAAGAAGAAAAAATGAGAATACTGACCAAAAGTGAAGCAGAGGAATTTATACCATACTCATGTATTCCAAGAGTCCAGATAAGCACTGGAAACCTGTATTTATCCTTATCCTAAGTTAGGAGACCACTAAATCAAGCTCTAGGGGTTGGAAAGAAAGTCAACGATGAGAAGGAAATTGCCACAAAATTGCTGCTGTCAACATTACCTTTCAGACTAGCCAAGTATGCCTCTCTCTCTTACAATAAATACCAATAAAAATAATTTGTGATTTAGATTATCCTCAGCAATGGTATGTGCTATAAAATGCACTATGGAAATCATCTCTCTATTTAGGAACTCAGCACAGCTGCACCAATAAGGAGGCTGGGTATATTCTGCAGCTAAATGAACTTGTGTTCTAAGAATCTGCCTTTAGAAGTAACAGCTCTGAAAGCCAGGAGCAAAAAATCTCAAGGATTATTGTAGCAAATGGCTTCAAATAGAAACATCTAGACTGTTGGCAAGTGCTTTTTAGAAAGCAGGACTTGAATTCCCTTGAAGCAAAATTACCAATCATTCTTGTGGCCTGCTGCTTACAAAAGTAAAGAAAACAGGGTTTTTTGAGCTACAGCTGCAGATTCAAAAATTAGGACCAGTAGATTTTGCTTTAGTAATGTAAAAAGCAAAACACCCCAAAGAGAGCAGAAAGAATTAGCTAAGGATGTTAGAGATGTGAAAGAAAATAATGATAGGAAAAAGTCATTTCAAACATCTCCAGATTGTAATTACAAGCCAAGGTTTCTTTTGAATCTTATCTGTCTACTTCACTCCCTGTCCTCACCCCAGGCCTTCCCCCACCTTTCTTATAATAGTAATATATGCCCAAGGCTTAAAAAGAACACAGAGGTATGTAAAATAAAATGTTAAAACCTTCTAACCTTTTTCTGCTCTTAATCCTATTAAAATCCCTGAAAGTCAAAGTCATGACTCTTTGTAACCCCATGGATATACAGTCCATGGAATTCTCCAGGCCAGAATACTGGAGTGAGTTGCCATTCCCTTCTCCAGTGGATCTTCCCAACCCAGGGATGGAACCCAGGTCTCCCACATTGCAGGCAAATTCGTTACCAGCTGAGCCACCTGGGAAGCATTAAAAATTCCTAAAATTTAAAAAAAAATCATTGTCTAGCTCTTAAAACGGAGAAGGCAATGGCAACCCATTCCAGTACTCTTGCCTGGAAAATCCCATGGATGGAGGAGCCTGGAAGGCTGCAGTCCATGGGGTCGCTAAGAGTCGGACACGACTGAGTGAATTCACTTTCACTTTTCACTTTCATGCATTGGAGAAGGAAATGGCAACCCACTCCAGTGCTCTTGCCTGGAGAATCCCAGAGACAGGGGAGCCTGGTGGGCTGCCATCTATGGGGTCACACAGAGTTGGACACGACTGAAGTGACTTAGCGGCAGCAGCAACAGCTCTTAAAACGTTAAAGAAACATTGTGTCCAGTGTGCATAACTTTGCTTCCCTGGCCTCATATTTTCTATTAGGGCTGGTTGTATAAGCTAGAAAACAGGAGACAGAGAATCAAAAGCTGGAGGCTCTGCTGCTCACTTCTTCCCAACCATTTCTGGGCCTTTCAGCAAAGTTTTTCCTTGTCTGAAAAGTAAGGAAGATGAGAATGCTGGTTCTTGGTTCACTCTGAATTCAAATCTTCTTGTACTAGCACTGTCTAACAGAAACACAACTGAGCTACAAATGTGAGCCACATTGATAATTTTAAACTTTTTAATAACCATATTTAAAAAATAAAAAAGAAGGTGAAGGCAATTATAATATTTTCATCCCAACACAGTCAAGATATTATCATCTCAACATGCAATCAACATTTGTTTTATTGTTGTTTGTTGTTTGGTCACTAAGTCATGTCCCACTCTTTTGAGACCCCATGGACTTTAGCTTGCCAGGTTCCAATGTGCATGGGATTTTCCAGGCAAGAAAACTGGAGTGGGTTGCCATTTCCTTCTCCAGGTGATCTTCCAGACCCAGAGACTGAACCCAGGTCTCTTGCACTGGCAAGAGGATTCTTTACTACTGAGCCACCACGCTTCCTGTAATCAACATTAAAACATTAAAATTTGACATTAATAGTTTATATTCTATTTTTCAATCTAAGTCTTCAAAATCTAGAGTGTATTTGACAAAAAAAAATCTTCGTTCAGATTAGCTACATTTCAAGTGTTCAGGAGCCACATGTGAATAATTGCTAGTGTTTTGAGCAGCAAAGTTTTATATCAGTGCCGGACATTATCTGAAGAAAAGCTCTATTTCACTGTGTAACCCACTTCTGCATCTCTATACTTGATTGACTCTCTTGTCAACAAAACATTATTGTTGATTATCATTTGTTAGCAATATCTAATTATCAACAACTAAGTGCTAAACCTATTTAGACTACTCATAGAGTTTCAGTATCAGAGTTTTGATTAATATCAGTGCTGTTTTCCTATAATACATTTAGTCTTCAAGTGAGTTTTTCTTGTTTGGCTGAGTCATTCCTATTGAATTGTAGATCATTTATCCCAAGCTATCCAGAATGATTAGGATAGGTATCATTGTTAATTAACCATTTGAAAAGTATTCCAAGCTTTTAAAAGCAGATTAAATCACTCGCTTGTATCCTATCAATAATGTTCTCCACCTCTCAATCCTCTCACTAAAAAAAAAAATTCTAACATTGTACAAAGCATATAGCATTACCAAGCAATGAAAGTTTAGTAAGTGAAATATCACTTAATCATTGTACTGTCTTTTAATAAACTCAACAAATAACTCTTGATTACCTTTCATAGGCCAGGACCTGTGCTTGGTTTTGAGGATTCCTATCTTGGTGGTTTAATTTCAAAGATTCCATCAGAGTAACCCATTATTAGAGGCTCTGGAATTTATGTATTGGAGTAAGGGTATAATTTTGCATCCCTGGGTATCTTTTCCTACAGACAAGCCTTTCCCCACACCTACTCCATCCCCAAATCAGACACATTTTTAAACAGAATCCTTCTTACCTCTCCAAGTCTATTCTGCCTATAAAACAAAATATGCTGAAATACACTATATTACAACTTTAAGTGTGTGCTATAAATTTAAAAATAGTACAAATTCATTGTAAAAGAAGATATTCAAACAACTCAGAAGTATAGAAAGTAATATATGAAAGTTCTCCTCTCTCTTAATGCATTATTCCCAGGTGGATCGTTCAGAGGTGACCACTTACAGAATTTTATGCCAGAATTGTCCAAGCATATACAAATACATATACACAGATATATACACATTTGCAAATTTTGAGAAAGCATTTTAAATTAACACAAGATTATGAGGAAAATTCAAATAACACAGAGGCATATAAAAATGGAATAATCATATTCACATAGAATATTTGAGGGAGGATCGTAAAACAAAGTAACACATGATTCTGGAGAAAATGCAAATTATGGTAAAAAGCAAACTGTAAAATGCAAAGTGAAAATTTCCCTATCCCACATTCTCTCTACCCAAAGGTAATAAAATGTGCCCTCGGGTCTTTTTGTGTGTGTGCTCTCTTTGTGAAATTATCTATGACTACACAAGAATACACACACATATACACACACATACATACATATACCCAACATTCATATGAATATATATAGAATATATATATATGTTTAATGTATTAAAACATATATATAATATGGTACTTATTTGTGAAATCAATATATATATAGATAAGTATCCAAAATGACAGAGTGAATCCCCTTGAGATTACCACCCAGACTGAACAGTAAAACATTCCCAGCCTCTCAGAAGCCCTCTTTACAACTCCTAATCCCTGCCCTCTCCCACCATCTGTTTCAAAGCTTTCCACTATCCAGACTTTTAGAGTAATCAATTCCTTGTTTTTCTTTTTCATTTTACCACCTAAGTACACATCATTAAGAAAATATAACTTTTCCTATTTTTAGATTTTTAAGCAAATGAAGTCATACCATATGTATTCTTTTTTGTCTTGCCTCTTTTATTTGCAATATTTATTTATTTTCAGCTTACTGTATTTTGGGAATCTTAGTCAATATATAGAGAATTACCTCGTCCTTTTAATTCCATGATATAGAATTGGACAAATGGCCTAATATAAAATTATTTTCATTCTTTTTGGCCATTATGAATAACATTATAAAGAACATCGTGGGCATTCATTTTCATAAATCAATTACTGTCACTCAAAAAGTAATCATACTGTTAATGTAAAATGAAATGAAGTGCCATGTTAATTATTTCAGAATTCTTGAACAAATTCAGTTACAATACAATAAAATTTTAACAAGAGATGATCCTATCTTCTAAATACTAGACTGCCTCCCAAAACTTAAACTTTGCTTAGAGGCAAAGAGACATCCTTTGAGCACATTGGCGTAGTGTTTTTCAAAGTATAGTCCTAAATTGCTAGCATCACAGTTACTGGAGGATCTTATTAAAATGCACATTTCCTAGCATTCAGCATCTTTGGAGATGGTCTTGATAAATTAATTAGGATACAGTCTAAACTACTGTAATCAAGAATACAAAATACAGTGGCACCAACAAGATAGGCATTTACTTCCTTCTCATTTAACAGTTCAGAACAGCGTGGGCTGGCCAATGTAGAGAAGGCAGCTCTACTCCAAAACAAATCAGTGCTGTCTTGTTGCTCTGCTAATCTATGAGGCATGGTAGAAGCTGGTCCCTGACCATGTCCATGGACTATCACATTTTCAGCAAAGGGAAGGGAAAAAACAAGTAGAGGGAAAGCCATTTGTCAGGAAGTGCACAAGTTCTGCAGATTCCATTGCCAGAAGAAATATGGCCACAGCTAGTTACAAGGCATGCTGGGAATGTGTGGCTTTGGTTCTGCTGGTTATGTGTCCTCTTCACTGGCAAGTGGCAGGGTTCAATTACTAAGAGGAAGAAGAGGATGGAGATGTGGGGGTGGCAATTAGTAGTTTCTACAGCACCTGGGAATCTACATCGTTAGGTGCTTGCTCCAAGTCCTCTGTCCTCAGGTGTGACTGGTCACTGGGCTGGAGAAGTGCTCTTTTATACTTGGTTCAATGTCCCTTCTCCCAAGTACCCCTAGAACTCATGAGCCACCTACACTTACTGACTGATGCTGAAGCTAAAGCTCCAATACTTTGGCCACCTGATTTGAACAGCCAGCTCATTGGAAAAGACCCTGATGCTGGGAAAGATTGAAGACAGGAGGAGAAGGGGACGACAGAAGACAAGATGGTTGGATGGCATCACCAACTCAATGGACATGAGTTTGAGCAAGCTCCAGGAGATGGTGGAGGACAGGGAAGCCTGGCATGCTGCACTCCATGAGGTCACAAAGAGTTGGACATGACTGAGTGACTGAACAACAAAATCAGCTAATATCAACAAAGTGCTAATTATGTGCCAAGGACCTTACATGAATTATTTCATTTAATCATTACAACAAATTTAAGGTACTATTTATTCACTCCTTGACTACAGATAAGAAAATTATGACTTACGGAATTTCCTTGCCCAAGTTGTACAATTAGTCTGTAATTAGTAAGGGTTGAGTCTTGAACCCAAAGCCTATGTGCTTAACCTTAGTCTGCACAGTGAAGGGTTACATTTAAAAGAACATCTGTCCTCAAAAATCTATGTATGTTCAATATAAAAGTGACTGATATTAAGAGTTTTGATATAAAGGAGCAAAATTTAGGGGCAATTACTGCGAGATGACACTCAAGGTTAGCCCAGTCCTAGTAAGAATGATAAAATATCAATTGACACTAAGCATTTACACTCTGTAAGGCACTGTTCTAAGGGCTTCACCCTTGCAGCAACCCTGAGTTAGGCCCAGGGTTGTTGAGCCATGAATGATTAGAATCAATCATCTTCAGTTTACAGATAAGGAAACTGGGGCACAGAAATGTTAAGTCAATTAGCCAAGGTCACACAGCTGGTAAGAATAATATGCTTAACCACTAGCCTATACCATCAACATACAAAGAGAAGCAAGCATAAGTCTCTTGGGACAGCTGATAATTATGAGTCATATTTATTGAAGTTATGGTATATATTGCCTTTTTACAGGATATTTCTTGGGTGACAAGCTTTATCTCTTGTGTGAAGTTGGAAGTTGTCTGATGCACAGATAAGGCAATTAGCAAGTCCTCTGAACATTATGATGACAAGCATCTTACTTCATCCTTATCAATTAATAATCGTCAATTTCTATACTTCAACTTCTATACTAAGCCCTGGAGCTCTACAGGGTGTCTCTGGTTCTTATTTTCATCACGGCTCCTTTAAGTAAAACAATTCTCCCAAATCTGCATTTGAAATTGGTCCAGATTGAGTGGATGGTATTAACACTAGCACAAGGAATGTGGTATTTCTCTCCAATGGCCAGTGCTGCATTTGCACTCTTAGTTTCATCTTACCTCATTGCTTCAGTGCACTTGGAACTGCCACCTCCTGGCCTGCTGCATTCCAAAGACAATTCTCACCATAAGAAAAGAATAGGCATCATTATTATATGAATTATTGAGAATCTCCAATGTATTGTACACATCTTTGGGGGCATGAATTAAAGAGGTAGCATAAAGAAGTTTCTCTCTCTTGAGAGAACAGTTCCATACCTTGATTACAGTGGCAGGTACACAAACATATGCATGGAACGAAACTGCATCCCATACACACATGCACACATACTCTCAAATGTATGCAAGTAAAATATAATGAAAATGGAATCAAGTCTGTAGTACAGTAAACACTATTATACAATATTAATTACCTGGTTTTGACATTATATTACAATCTTATTACCTATTGTATCACATACAAGATGTCATCATTGGAAGTTGAGTGAAGGTTACATAGGAGTCTATGAACGATTTTTACAATTTCTTGTGAGTCGATAGTTTTTTCAAGATAAAATGCTTTAATGGTGGGGGTGGGGAGAGTGAAAGAGTGGTTCCCAGACCAGCTTTGGCATCAGCTGTGATCGTGGTAGAAATACAGAATCTCAGGCCCTACCCTAGACCTACTAAACTAGAATCTGCATTTTAACAAGAACCTCAGATGATTTCTTTGGACACTAAAGTTTGGTGTACAAGAGACAAAAGCAATATTCAAGTATTCCTCACTCTTTCAAAAAAGTTTCTTCCTTTCAGCTTCAGATAGGTTATTTCAGAGGCCTGGGTCTGCTTCACTGGTGTGCAGCCAGTTTAGTCACACAGGGTACTGGCTCAGAAGACCCTTCTACTCCATGAGATTTAGTACTTTGTCTTGAAATTCTTAATAATTTGACCTTTGCCTTTGTCTTTTGTTAGTGAAGTCCTGTGAGACCACAGCACATGCACTCGGAGCTTGGAGCTTCAGCTTACCAATGAGCCCACTGCCCTACCTCACTGGGACGGGCTCTCAGCTGCCCGGGCACTTCAGAAGCCCTCACCCCAACCCCCCAGGACTCACCCAGCTATTGCTACTGGCCTCCAGACCCAGCAGGGGTCCAAACACAGATGGAAGGCTTGCATAGCTCCTGAGACATCTCAGGGCGAGGCGTGTGGCAGGCATGCCTGTCCCAGACCAGCAGAGCTTTCACTAAAAATAAACTTAAGTGCTTGCGTTTTTCAACTATTACCCATACTCTATTAATATTTATGAATAAAAAAGTGATATTCAGAAATAACACACATTTATTCTTCATTGTCTTGTAGCAAGTTCTTAGAAATGGTTGTCTTAGGGTATGGAAAACAAGTGAGTTTAGTTTTCTTCTTACTGTTACCTCTGTATTTTCCCAGTTTGTCTGCAATGAATATTATAGAGGACATTGGCAACATTACATGGTAGGTAGGGCCCCAATGCCTCTGACACTCATTATTCTTTGATAGGAACAACTTGGATTTTTTTTTTCAGAGAGGTACTTTGGTCTTTTGGATACAGCCACCAGTTCGCTAACAGGAGTGATAAAGCTAAGTGTGAACTTCTCACATTTAAGGGGTGCTAATTCATTCAACAGCCCAATTAAGTCACCACCTGATAACCCAATTCATTACAACTTATCAGACTCCAAACACTCAATTAATTAACTCCTCTACATGAGCATACACATCCTGACTTTGTTAACTGAATCATCAAGCTTGTTTTTTTAAACCAGTGATTTCCATATTATATTGGAGGACAGTGAGTTGAGGCAGCCTGAAAACTCCTTATTATACTTTCAACTAAAAAACTGCTTGTCTTAGAATTATGGGGAACCTACCACAATAAAGTATATTCAGTACGTACATACAAAGTCATTGTAACTATGAATGTCCTACTTTCAACAGCTTTCAGATAACTTCTGTCTTCCCACAGTATTTTCTAGATAGAACTTAATAAGATGGAAGGATGAGAAGCATAAGCATTTAAGGTGGTAACAAGGCTAATGAAGCTAGACTTTGAGAAAAATCCAGTTGGGTGGTTCTCAGTACTCACTTAGAGTCACCTAGAGTTTTTTTTAAATATACAGACGCCTGAGTCCAAACTCAGATCGATTAAATCCGACTCTTGGAGTAGCACTTAGGCATGGTGATCTATACACGAATCACCATTCTGAGTGCTTTTACATAATTATTTCACACTATACCTCATAACATAGGTGCTATTTCTCATCATCTCCATTTTACTTCTGAGGAATTGAGGTCTAATGAGGTAAACTGAAGTAAGCATCCAGGACATTGGCAGACTGCACACAGCCTGCCTTATGCTATGCAGTTTCACAACCCTTCAAGCTCTCTTCCCAGAGACTGGAGGACTGCCATGTCATTCTTGCCCAGAATATATATACCCAGAAGATACAGTCAGAAATGAATAAGTGTAGAAAATGCAGACTGATTTGCAGGAGAGCTAAAAGAACCAGTAAAATAAAGGTGATGACAGAAATCTTGTAAAAGACACCCTAAAACAATAAAAACTACCGGAGCTAGTCTGGCTGGTAGTGACCAGGATAATGCTGTCATTTATTGAATGCAATTTTAGAGAAAAAAAAACTAAGGCAGAGAGAGGTTAAGTAACTTGCCCAGGATCAAACAACTAGTAAGCGACAGGGCAGGGATCTGAACTGAAGAAATGTAGCAGTCAAATCCATGCAACTGGAAAACAGGGAATGAGAAAAACAAGCCAACTTAGTGATCAAACTCACAAATATTTATTTAGGCCAACTGTGCAAAATGAAGCCTTCTTTAAGAAGCTAAATTTGATTATTCATACAATCTCATGGTGAATAAAAAACTAAGATCATGGCATCCAGTCCCATCACTTCATGACAAATAGATGAGGAAACAATGGAAACAGTGACAGACTTTTTCGTGGGCTCCAAAATCACTGCCGATCATGACTGCAGCCATGAAATTAAAAGACGCTTGCTCTTTGGAAGAAAAGCTGATCAACATAGACAGCAAAATAAAAAGCAGAGAGGTTACTTTGTCAACAAAGGTCTGTCTAGTCCAAACTATGGTTCTTCCAGTAGTCATGTATGAATGTGAGAGTTGGACCATAAAGAAGACTGAGGGCCGAAGAATTGATGCTTTTGAACTGTGATGTTGGAGAAGACTCTTGTGAGTCCTTTGGACTGCAAGGAGATCAAACCAGTCAATCCTAAAGGAAATCAGTCCTGAATATTCATTGGAAGGACTGATTCTGAAGCTGAAGCTCCAATCCTTTGGCCACCTCATGCAAAGAGCTGACTCATTGGTAAAGACCCTGATGATGGGAAAGATTGAAGGCAGGAGGAGAAGGGGATGACAGAGGATGAGATGGTTGGATGGCATCACCAGCTCAATGGACATGAGTTTCAGCAAGCTCTGGGAGATGGTAAAGGACAGGAAGGCCTGGTGTGCTGCAGTCCATGGGGTCGCAAACAGTCGGACACGACTGAGCAACTGAACAACAACAAAATAGGAACTTCTCCCTTAAGAAACTGCCAGTTAAGTGGGAGAGTCAAAGTAGAAGCAAGATGAGATTCAAAGATTAGAGATGGGATTGGATGTTCTTTAAAATATCTTTCAAATCTGGAAGATTCTAAGCATCTCTTAGCCTTATCAAAGTTTTGTTTGCCAAAGTTAGAAAAATTTCACAAGGTACTACATAAACCACAAGCACAGAGTTTCCAAGGAGGGAGAAAGAACCTCTGGCTTGGGTGTTCTAATTCAGAGCTTTGTCTGAATTTGAACACTGAGTCAGCCGATCTGATTCCTTTCCCTTTGTTACATATGGGAAGAATCAATTTCCATCACATCATATCCATTTGTGCAGTTGCTTTGAATCCAGAAACTAGAAATTCTTCACATTACCTAAATGTCAATAAAGAGAGGGGGAAACTCTAAACAAAATATACTCAGGCTGTTGGTGTAAGCAAACGGATCAAGGAGGCAGTGCTGGGTCTACAGAATACCTGGTGGAGAATCTAGATTTTGGTTGCTTGTGTTTGATGGGATTTTCAAATTACTTTTAAAAGTAGGTCATCAGCCTGAATTTAAAGGCAGACTCTCTAGGGACTCCTGGTGTGTTTTAAGAAATCTGTGGAGCACAGGCAGCCTTGTCCCCAGAAAGGATTATAGGCAACAATTTCTATCTTGTCTCCAACATGACCAGAGTGGAGTGGATTTAACACCCTCTGGCTATTGTCCAGGGACCAATTACCACATTCACAGCTAACTTAATGGGATCCTGAGTAGCATAATTAAGGGCACAGTAGGCAATAAATGATTATAAAGAACCTTGTGAAATTCCCTAGGTATCTATGCCGGGTCTATCTCTCTTATCTAATACCATTTGTGGATGCACAGATGACCTGGAAATGGAAATTGTGTAACTAATAACTTCTAATTGAAAGAAATCTAACTTAAGCTTCTGTATGCTGCTTGTGGCATGTTATATCTTAGTTCACACGTAGGGAATCTAAACTAGTTATTGCTAACAGCTTTGGAACTCTAAAGCTCAATCATTAGGTTTCATAACACCTATCTGTTCTAAGTGAAATAGTATTTTAAAAATTCAGTTGAGGGACAGTAGTTTTTGTTAGGAGAATTTTGTAACTTCTTGAGAGATGACTCAGAGTGCCAAACAAAGTAAGGCTGTGGTTAAAATGCAGATTCTTGGCCACTCTTCATGCCTAGTAAATTCAGCCCTTCAGGGTTGGAGTCTAGGGACCTATATTTTAACAAGTTCTCCAGGGGATCCTTATATACCTCAAAGTTTGAGAACTTCTGCCTTAGGGTATCACTTGTTACTACCGAATGTTATAAAATGTTGAACATTTGGCACAGCTTTAATAAGCTACAGGAAATCAGCATTCCTAGTGTTAGAAAAGTTCCAGTCACAATTTGACTTTCTCATATTTAGAGGGATGATTAAGCATGTGGCTGAGATGCCACCAACATCACTATAGGAATCTGGTCCATTCTGTGAAAGGCTGCTGCAAACAGGCTTCCTCCCCACCTCTAGACTGGTACCATGATTGGTATGACTCAAACTGCATCAGCAGAAAGTGAAGAAGAACTAAAGAGCCTCTTGATGAAAGTGAAAGAGGAGAGTGAAAAAGTTGGCTTAAAGCTCAACATTCAGAAAACTAAGATCATGGCATCTTGTCCCATCACTTCATGGCAAATAGATGGGGAAACAGTGGAAACAGTGGCTGACTTTATTTTTCTGGGCTCCAAAATCACTACAGATGGTGACTGCAGCCATGAAATTAAAAGATGCTTACTCCTTGGAAGGAAAGTTATGACCAATCTAGACAGCCTATTAAAAAGCAGAGATATTACTTGGCCAGCAAAGGTCCGTCTAGTCAAGGCTACGGTTTTTCCAGTAGTCATGTACGGACGTGAGAGTTGGACTATAAAGAAAGCTGAGCACCAAAGAATTGATGCTTTTGAACTGTGGTGTTGGAGAAGACTCTTGAGAGTCCCTTGGACTGCAAGAAGATCCAACCAGTCCATCCTAAAGGAGATCAGTCCTGGGTGTTCATTGGAGGGACTGATGCCGAAGCTGAAACTCCAATACTTTGGCCACCTGATTAGGAGAGCTGACTCATTTGAAAAGACCCTGATGCTGGGAAAGATTGAGGGCAGGAGAAGGGGATGACAGAGGATGAGATGGTTGCATGGCATCACTGACACAATGGACATAGGTTTGGGTGAACTCCGGGAGTTGGTGATGGACAGGGAGGCCTGGTGTGCTGCAGTTCATGGGGTCGCAGAGTCAGACACAACTGAGCGACTGAACTGGAACTGGAAACTGCATCAGTCTTTCTCCTTCATCATTGTACTTCATTTCTCTAAAATAAGGACGTGTTAATTTGAGCTGTCATATAAAAACCTGTGCAATTGTCCCTTGATGATATTTTTAATTTGTTTATTGTATTGTTCTTTTCAGCATATTTACTGATTGAATGGCACAAAAATTTGTCCCTATGATGGCAAAACTCTTCGACCTCCCAACAAATATTTTGCTTTTAAGTAATATTAATAAGTCCTGAATATTCATTGGAAGGACTGATGCTGAAGCTGATGCTCCAATTCTTTGGCCACCTGATGCAAGGCACTGACTCATTGGAAAAGACCCTGATTCTGGGAAAGATTGAAGGCAGGAGGAGAAGGGGACAACAGAGGATGAGATGGTTGGATGGCATCACCGACTCAATGGACATGAGTTTGAGAAAACTCCAGGAATTGGTGATGGACAAGGAGGCCTGGCATGTTGCAGTCCATGGGGTCAAAAAGATTTGGACATGACTGAGCGACTGAACTGAACTGAAATATGTCTGCTGCGTGCTAAGTTGCTAAGTCATGTCCGACTCTGTGCAACCCTACGAACTGTAGCCCACCAGGCTCCTTGGTCCATGGGATTTCTCCAGGCAAGGATACTGGAGTGGGTAGCCATTCCCTTTTCCAGGGGATCTTCCTGACCCAGGGATTGAACTGGAGTGTCTTAAATCTTACCTGCATTGACAGGTGGGTTCTTTACCACTAGTGCCACCTGGGAAGCCCCATTAATAAGTCTAACTGAGCTAACAAAAAAGACTCTGATGCTGGGAGGGATTGGGGGCAGAAGGAAAAGGGGACGACAGAGGATGAAATGGCTGGATGGCATCACCAACTCGATGGATGTGAGTTTGAGTGAGCTCTGGGAAATGGTGATGGACAGGGAGGCCTGGCGTGCTGCGATTCATGGGGTGGCGAAGAGTCGGACACGTCTGAGCGACTGAACTGACTGAGTTAACAAAATGACAAAAATTTGAACAAAGGAACCAATAAACTCAGGAAGAAATTGGCTTCAGGAGCCTAAGAGAAAGACTGTGCCTTCAAGATACATGACACTATCCCCTCAGGCATAAGAGAATTATTTCACCAAATCCAAAATATAATCCTATCATAGGCAGAGAATTTTTTGGCTTTTGGAAAATATCAGAAACCTGAAAAATAAAACTATTAAAGACTCGGTAACAGGAAAGAACCTTTTTTACAGAAGTTTCCATGCTCGTTTGTTTTTCAGGGAGAAATAACAGCAAATACAAACACTTGATGAAAACATTTATCTTTCTGAGCTCACACAGAAACTAGAAATTGAAATGTACCTGTCCAAAAAAAAAAAAAGCTCTACTGCTAAGGCACTGGAAATCAAGCCCCCTTCATAAAGAAAATTTTCCCAATCAGACACCATTCAGCATGGCTCTATCAGCGTCACTTCGCAAAAGGCAGAAATCTTAAATGGTATGAATCATAACAGCTGGCTTCCACTCCACCAGACAGGAAGCTGGTTGTCAATGGGTGGTAGGGTGTCACTGTCCAGGCAACTCAGCCTGGGTGGTGGGGGGGCCTGTGAGAGGAGGGGAAGCCCATCTAGGGAAATTTTGCAGGTAGTAACTTAGTAATGGGTTTTTTTGTTTGCTTGTTTTGCAAATTTTTGCATTTGGACTGTGATGCAGAGGTCTTCCCTTTTGGCTCAGATGGTAAAGAATCTGCCTGCAATATGGGAGACAGGGGTTTGATTCCCTGGGTCGGGAAGATCCCCTGGAGGAGGGCACGGCAACCCACTCTAGTATTCTTGCCTGGAGAATCCCATGGACAGAGGACCCTGGCAGGATATAGGCCATGGGGTCGCAAAGAGTCAGACATGACTGAGTGACTAACAATTGTGATGCAAAGAAAACTTGAGTTAAATATCATAGTCCATGGGGAACTTTTTCTATCCAGGTAAGGGATATAAGAAGTATGGCTACTGCCTGTTCTGAATTTATATCAATATATAAACTGAATAAAGACAGAAGACATTGAAATTGTTGAGAAATAATCCATTTGCTTAATAATAAGAGTTTAAAGGAAATTGACCAGAATGCTATAATTTGTTTCTTCCTAGCAGAGATGTCTAAAGTTAATTCTATAAACCTACAATAATCATGACAATGTATGGTACTGGGGAAAGGATAGACACATAGATCAGTAAAGAAAAGAGTCCAGAAAGAGACTCATAAATACTGTGGCTAACTGATTTCTGACATAGGTGCAAAGGCAATGCAGTGGAGAAAAGACCATCTTTTTAACAAATGGTGTATTACGTGGAAAAAAAAATGAATCGAGACACTTATCTTACATCTTTTATAAAAATTAAGTCAAAATGGGCCACAGACTTAAATGTAGGGGAAACATATGGAGAATTTTTGTGACTTTGAGATAGGCAGAGTTCTTAGATTTAACACCAAAAACACTATATCTTTTTAAAAAATTGATAAATTGGACTTCATTAAAATTAAAAACATTTTTTGCTCTACAAAATGATACTTCTTGCTCTGCAAAAGATACTTTAAGAGAATTAAAAAACAAGCTAGCGACTAGGGAAAAATATTTGCAAATCACATACCTGACAAAGAACTTGTGCCCAGATTACACAAAGAATTTTCAAATCTCAACAATATGAAGACAAACAATCCAATTTTAAAAACTGACAAAAGATCTGAAAAGATCCTTCAAAGAAGGAGATATGAGAATGGCAAATATGAAAAGGCACCCTATGTCATTAGTCATTCAGGAAATGCAAATTAAAACCATAAAAAGACACTACTATTCATCCTCTAGAATGACTAAAATGAAAAACAAAAACAAAGTTGACAATACAAAGTGTTGGTAAGTACACAGAGAAACCCAAACTCTCAAAAAAGAGAAATGGAAATGAGATAGCTACTTTGGAAAGTAGTTTAACAGTTTAAAGTTATTAATAAATATATACTTACTATATGCAGTTAATCCCACTCTTAGGTACTTGTCAAAGAGAGATAAAACTCATGTTCACAAAAAAACCACTTGTGAATGTCTATAGCAGTTTTCTTCAGAATCACCAAAAATTAAAATGCAAATATCCTTCAACTGATAACCAAACTGTGATGCATCCATAATGAAATACTATTCAGCAACAAAAAAGATCTAACTATAGATACATTCAACAACATGGGTGAATCTCAAATGCATTATGCTAAGTGAAAGAAGCCTGGCCAAAGAGCCAACATACTGTATGATTCGATTTATGTGACATTCTGAAAAAGCAAAACTGTAGGGTCAGAGAACTAACCAGTGGTTGCCAGGGGTTAAGAGGGAAGGGAAAAGAGTCTGACTACAAAGGACCAGCATGAGCGAGTTTGTTGGAAGTCATAGAACTATTCTGCTTGTCAAATGTATAAAACTAGAAGTAAATATTACTGTATGTAAATTAAAAATCACATTTAAAGAGCTTGTTTTGAGCTGACACAAATAGTTTACAGTAAGTCTTCTGTAATCATGGTTGCAAACCAAAAAAATGCCTTCAAATTTTCTGTTTTTAAAGTAAATTTCCAATGCTATGTTCTGTTTTGGAAAACGATCAAAAATAACATTCAATTAATCTATTCAAATGGATATGCTTAGAGTTAGTATGTAAAAAATAGGTTAATTTTAAAACCACAAGACAGAAACATTTTTTTTTTAAGATTCCGGAAACTAAAAATGAAGCAAAGATACTCATCAATTAAAATCTACATAGGACAGACTTCTTGCACCATGCAGAATACAAGAAATGCCAACATTTTCAAAGCTAAATCATGTGTCTTGGCTTTCTATATACTACTGAAGTTTTAATACAATTTGCTGACTCTGGTACAAATTTTTCACCACGGGTCAGAATTACAATTGATCATTAACATTCTGGATTATTGTTGTTGTTGAGAAATGTGAATATCCCTATTAGAGACTAATAATTTTTAAAACTGAGATATAAATGATATACAAAATTGTGTGAGCTTAAAGTGTACAACATATTGATTTTGATACATTTATATTGCAACATGAGGCTAATTCTCTTTTGCAAGTAAATCAAATCATATTTTATGTTTTTAATATTTTTTATGTTGGCTCAGTCGAGAAATATTGAAGAGAACTATCACAATTGAAATAACTGGAGTATTTAAATTACCTAAAATAATTTTACACGTGAGAAGTAATTTATTCAAGGCAAAGACAAAAGAATCAAGAGGTACAGAATCAGAAACAGACAGCAAGTCTTATTCTCCGTGAATGGCCCTGCCTCCAAGATCAGATTACAGATTATAAACACATTTCTGTTAATTAGTCATTGTTAAAATTAATTTGCCATAACAATTTAAGGAGGGCATTACCACTTTAAGTACTGTGCAACAATATCAGTCCTTGGAGACAAATGGATTCCTTTCTTTTTCCTTGTGTACATTATTTCCTACAATTGAACTGAAATTTTGATCCATTCAGGATGGACAATAATCAAAGCACAGCTGGGAAACTTTATTCGGCAAATATGTGACTACTAGTAGTACGACATCTCTTCTTCTTAAATGCTTTTTTTTTTTTTTTACAAATAATCACTTAAGCTTCACAGTATTTATTATTGCCACAGACTGTTGTTTAGTCACTAAGTTGTGTTCGACCCTTTTGAGACCCCATGGACTGTAGCCCACCAGGCTGCTCTGTCCATGGGATTTCCCAGGCAAGAATCCCAGGGATCAAACCTGTGTCTCCTGCATTAGCAGGCAGATTCTTTACCACGGAGCCACCAGGGAGGCCTGCCACTGACACTGATAGTGCCCTATTCTGAATTCGCATATTATATAGAGTCTCCTCTGATCCCTGGTCTTCCTGCTTACTCTGTACCCAGTAATCTCTTGTTCCCTCTTCACTTCTGATCAAAGTGCCTATAGGCTCCCCTATTATGGCCTTTAACACCTGCTGCTGCTGCTGCTGCTGCTAAGTCACTTCAGTCACGTCCGACTCTATGCGACCCCATAGATGGCAGCCCACCAGGTTCCACTGTCCCTGGAATTCTCCAGGCAAGAACCCTGGAGTGGGTTGCCATTGCCTTGTCCTCCTTTAATACCTACTTTCTGTCATAACATGCCCCATGGATGAGGTGTACACTGAATAAGTACAATGCCCAAGAGGCAGCTGTTAATTCTACCCTTTTTTTCTCCATTTCAAAACAGATATTTGTATGCAAGTGACTGACCATGATGTTACTCTTTGGAAAATCTTGGAAACATACAGAAGGACACACACACACCTCAGATGTAAGATACCCGTGTCAATACTGTGACCCACCATTGCCATGCTTCTAAATGTAGGAGGTTTGCAGCCCTTACAGTGGGGCGTGGTTTGGGAATATTTCCTGATCTTTCCTTTCTCCTCCTCTTTACTCATAACCTCTCTCACAAAACTTATCCAATCCCATGACTACTACTATTATTTCAATGGAATTGACTCTGAGGCCTAAGACCCACATCTGCAAATTACTGCCAAACATTCACACACACACATCCTACCACTATTTCTAACCTAAACCAGCTTCTGATTTTATTTATTTTCATATCAATACTATCATATAGTAAGCCAAACTTGAAGCTAGTAGTTGTTTGTGGCTCCGCATGCTCCCTCACCTCTTAGCCAGATAAAACTGTTAAATCAGTCAACTCTACCTTGCAGAGCCTTTCATAGCCACCTCCTTTTCTCTATTCACATTGTCAATACCCTAACACAGGCTTTAATTTTTACTTATTTTTAATTAATGTTTATTAGGGTACAGTTGCTTTACAAGGTTGTGTTGGTTTCCCCTGTACCGCAAAAGTGAATCAGTTATGCATACTCATATATCCCCCCTTTCTTAGACTTCCTTCCCATTTAGGTCACCACAGAGCATCGAGTAGGGTTCTCTGAGCTGTATGGTAGGTTCTCATTAGTTATCTATTTTATACAGAATAGTGTATATACGTCAATCTCAATCTCCCAATTCACCCCACTGCCCCAGGCTTATTATTTTTGTCTCTTAATTCAACTTCCTTTCTCCAGTATCCCTCCACTCCAATTCATTATTCATACCGCTATCACCTGAAGAGTCCTAACATATGATTTGATTATGCCACTTCCTGATCAGAAGCCTCCAAAGGTTCCCTATTGCTCACAGATAAAAGTCCAAACTCCTTAACCCATTATTGAAAGCTTTCTTAATAATCTGTCCCCAGCTCATCTTTCTGGCTCTGTCACAACCACCTTCATGTGTCCCATAGAGCAGTTAAACCAGATTACTGTCTTTTCCCCCAAACACACTGTGATAACAAACCACTGCTTAGAAGATCCCTAAATTTAGAATATGTCAATATTCCCATTATCACAGCTCCAAGCCTTTGACGTTTCAATACTAAGTTTTCCATGAAGCTTTTCCCAACACCCTGAGCTGAATATGTTCCAACAATCTACAACTCCTACACCACTGAATTAGTGCCTGAATGGTGCTTCTCATCTAAGATCCCTTATTCTCATATCTTAAATCTTATTAAATATATTGCCCTGTTTCTAATTCTATAAATATTCTACCCTGTAAGGATCATGTTGGTTCTTAAATTTCCAAAATCCAAAGCGACATCAAAATCTCCCAAATAGTAGGCCATAACAGATCAAAACATGATAAACATGATACTTGAATAAATTGATGACTGAAAACAAAATGGGATCAGGGCAATTACAATTCTAATTCTCTAAATAGAAACAGAAAAGCTTCTATGTTTATATGTGTGATGTATATTTTTTCTACTTTTTGCCATAATACGTTCTGGAAACCATATTATAAAGGGAGTGGTATTTTGCCTTTGGGGATCGTGCTTTAGACTAGAGACTCATTATCAAATAAATCATTTATTATGTGTTGGATATGAACAACATTCAATAAAAGCAAAGATATAACAACTGTAAATCCTTATAAATTAAAAGTATGAGATGAGCATTTTCTTCTTTCCTTTTTTTTCTTTTTGACCTTGTACAGCTTGCAGGATCTTATTAGTTCCCTGACCAGGGACTGAACCTACACCCTCTGCAGTGAAAGCCCAGAGTCCTAACAACTGGACCACCAAGGAACTTCCAAGATGAGCACCTTCATATGGGCACCTGGGCACATATTTGTTATACCAATAGTTCTAATATATCATGAATTATGCCATACATAAAAAATACAATTATTACTAGCTTTCAAAAATCTCACTAAAGTCAATATGCTAGCTATAATAAACCAAAGCTGAGTGGATCATTTTATTTATCTTTTAACTGTTCAATAGACTATTTGGTATTTGTGTGGAAGAGGTGACATTTTATTTATCATTTATTTTTATCTTCTATTTTATCTTCTAACTATTCAATAGACTATTTGTGAGGTGACTCAAGAGGTGACTCAAATGACTTAACTCTTTCTTTCAAGACCAACAACCAAACCAACTCCCAAGTTGCCCCCCAAAGTAGAACCATTTCATTTTTATGAATTTACTGTGATAACCTGACACATTCAGTATAATTCCACAGACTTTAGAGCCATGATCAAAGAAGTGCTAGATTTGTAAAAGGAAATCTTAGGTTGGCCAAGCTCTATCACTTACCAGTTGGGTGACACACAGCCTCTCTGTGTATCACTTAAAGGTAAAAAGAATGTAAAACAATGACTACCTCAAAGAGTACAGAGAGAAAATTCAAAGAGATAACAGAACTTAACTGTTTTTAAAATGCAAAGTCACATCAGGAATTCAGCTATTATTAACCATCAATACTGTTCTTGATGTTGATAGCATTTGGTCCACTATTACCATGTTTTAAAATGAAAAGCTGAACTGGCATTTTGCCCTCTCTAGTCTTCCTGTTTCTTCAGAAATACATGTGTTCCTTTTCAGTACAAAATAACAAGGAAACAGAGTTGTGAGGTCAATCTTTACCACCTTTCTCATTCTCAAGCTCCTCTGACACCTTTCAGGGCACTTTGCACTATGCTGAAAAGCCACAGAACCAACTATCATGTGGGAGAAAGGGAAATTTTGGTCACTATATTATGCAATTCTGTGGACAGGACATTTCTTTCAGTCAGTACAGAAGGAAAAGGTCTTATTTGTGTGCAGGAGAATTAAACCATTTTGCTTTCAAAGTACATACAACTTCCTAGAGACTGCTCTTCAAGTGAAGAATGGCAAGGGACAAAGAGGGAGAGAAGCCCAGAAAGGTGTCCATGAGGACTGGTATCCCTATCTTAGGAAGCTAGAGTACTGTTTCCCTTGTACCTGAGAGAATGAAAGAGAGCACCCACCCACCTCACCTTCTATGCAGCACCACTGAGAGGAAGAAAGTATCTTAAGTGAAGGGAAGAAGGTTGGAAGGGGTTGGGGAGAGGGGTATACTTTTCTTACTCCCAGATTACAATTTTTGAAAAGAACCCGAGGGGAGGAAAGAACCTTGGAGACTAAGAGACTGTACTGAGAGTAGTCGAGAGCTGGGATTTGTTTTGTTGTTTAGACCCTAACTCCTGGCGAGTCTTTTGCGACCCCATGGACGGTAGCCTGCCAGGCTCCTCTGTCCGTGGAATTTTCCACACAAGAATACTGGAGTGAATTGCCATTTCCTTCTCCAGGGTTCTTTCTGACCCAGGGATGGATCCCACGTCTCCTGCATTAGCAGGTGGATTCTTTACTGCTTAGCCACCAGGGAAGCCCCAGATCTGGGACAGCTTCCCATCAATGCTACCCTCAATACAAACAGCCATATAAACACACAATCTAAAGTAAAACCAGTACGCTTGCCATGTAAACCCAGTTTTAATTTGTGTCCCCTGGCTTCTCCCATCCCAATTGTACCCGAACTCAAATTCATCCTAAAGGGAAATTCTTGAGCTTCTAATGGATTATACCAGCATCAATGGACAGAGACCAAAGAGCCCTCTCCATATACTCTGGGACCATTGAAAGACCTGTAGATTTATTGTTCTATCACACGGTGAGATAGGGGGTAGGGGAGCAGTTTGCTCAGAGCCAGATTTAGCTTATAATAATGATGATGATGATAAATAATGCCTTGTGATATTTCTTATACTTGAATAGTGTTAGTCGCTCAGTCATGTCTGACTCTTTGCGACCCCCTGTGCTGTAGTGTCTGTCCATGGAATTCTCCAGGCAACAGTACTGGAGTGGGTTGCCATTTCCTTCTCCAGGTACACTTGAATGGGATGGAGTAAAAAACAATCACACATGACCAAACATCTGTTCAGCTTAAAATCTGTGTTTAGGCAACAAATATTTATGTGCCTCCTGTAGGTCCTGCAGCCTTGTTCTCTACGAACATTTGGTGAAGTTCCTGTAAAACCATAAAACTACTACTTCAGTTGTGTCCAAGGAAAGCAGGAGATTTTTGCACAGGACTGGGTAAAGTCTTGAAGGAAGAGCAATGCAATGTTGTGGGATCAAACACAATGTGAGGGAAAGAGGCATAAGGAACAGAGAATTCCAAGGGGAAAGAATTCCCACCTGAGTTCTTTCAGAGAGCTTAGCTATAACTCTAAAGTTCTGTGTTCTCTTTTCGTAACAGAAATTACTGCCTTGTATTAAGATGTTGTTGTTGTTCAGTCACTCAGTCGTGTCCAACTCTTTTCAACCCCATGAACTGCAGCACGCCAGGCTTCCCTGTCCTTCACCAACTCCTGGAGCTTGCTCAAACTCGTGTCCATTGAGTTGGTGATGTCATCCAACCATCTAATCCTCTGCCATCCCCTTCTCCTCCTGCTTTCAATTTTTCCCATCATCAGGGTTTCTAATGAGCTGGCTCTTCGCATCAGGTGACCAAAGTATTGAAGCTTCAGTTTCAGCATCAGTCCTTCCAATGAATATTCAGGATTGATTTCCTTTAGGATTGACTGGTTTGATCTCCTTGCATCCAAGGGACTCTCAAGAGTCTTCTCCAACATCACAGCTCAAAAGCATCAATTCTTCAGCCCTCAGCCTTCTTTATGGTCCAACTCTCAAAACCATACTGGACTACTGGAAAAACCATAGCTTTGATTAGACGACCTTTGTCAGCAATGTCTCTGCTTTTTAATATGCTATTTAGGCTAGTCACAGCTTTTCTTCCAAGGAGCAAGCATCTTTTAATTTCATGGCTGCAGTCATCATCTGCAGTGATTTAGGAGCCCAAGAAAATAGTCTGTCACTGTTTCCATTTCTTAAAGCCACTTATAGAATTGTTCCTACTAATGTCTTAAAATTGGATTAACACATTAGTAGGAACTATTCTATAAGTGGCTTTAAGAAATAACTCACAAAAGTACTAAGACATGTATCAATATAAGACAGAAAAGCCTTCCACACTGAAAAGCATTACAGCAGAGATTGAAAACTAGAAAGTTGTGAGCTAACTCAGGCCAAGAGACTTCTTTAATGTCCACAAAATGTTTATTGAGACTTTCAGTTAGGTGCCAATAAATAAACTTAGAAAGCTCATGTAAAAATGTTTGATTTACAGCTTTTCTTGAAAAATTACAACATCAGACAACATTGGGCCCCTGCAGGCCCCCAGCAGCAAACAGCTGGACCAGACAGTCACTGAACCTTTTAATCACCCATAACTCACCACAGTCCAGCACCTTCAGTACCTATGGCATACTGTCTGGCTTATTTGGGTACCTAATGGTCCCTGAAGGCACCTGAATTGGTGACCTCAGTTTCAAAGGAGAAGTGAGAAACTGTCATTAAATACATGGCAACTCAGAAAGAGTGGTGACCCAGCACTTGAAGGTCAGTGATGGCCTTGATGTTCATACAACCTGTCTGCACTGCACACTAGACATGAGAGATTGAGCAGGTCCTGAACCAGGTTACTTCCTTTTAGCCTTTTTTCTGCACTGAATTATCATATAAGAGATTTCTTCTCAGTTATTAAGTCTAAACAATAGCTACCTCAGTGTAAATAGTGACTAGAGTTGATACAGACTCTGCCTCTCCTAGTTGTAATAGATTAGGCAGCTTGCTTTTAAATTAATGGTCTCAGCCTCCTCATTCATAAAATGATTGAGTTTAGCTAGAAGCATCATTAAAATCACTTTTAGCTGGCCCCTCCCCATCTTTACCAGCTCTACTTATCTAGAATCTACTAAAACCTCAAAAAATGTTCAAGGTCTACACCTCCACAAAACTTCTCCAGACTCTTTCTTTGAAGCTTTAAGCTCATAAACTCTACCACCCAAATTTAGCACTTACTAATTCTCTAATCCCTTGCTTTGAGTTTGTTGGTTCCTTCCCCATATTCAAACAGAAAATCCCTTTAAATAAGAGACTATGGTGTTTAATTTTTAAATCTTCCACAGCATTTTACATTTATTTAGCATTCAATAATTGTTAATGAAACTGAATAATAACTAAAAACTGAAAATAATTATAAAATGGCAAACTTCCCAAAGAGCAACTTTCATCAGCCCCCTGAGAATGAGTTACACTTATTAGCATCACAACTTGCCCAATTGATTCAGGCAGGCATAATGTGTACTTTGCAGTGAAGAAAACACACAACTAGATTACCCTATTACTTTGTATTAACACATGGTCATTGCTTCCTTCCCTAGTTGAAATGCTCCAAAGGGAGAAAATACAAACATTAACTCACTACAATAATATACTGTAGTACTGGCTGAAAGATTAGGTTACTCACTAAAATACAACATGAAAAACTTTTTCTTATCACAACTAAGAAAAAAAAAAAATCAATTTCTTTTAAGTGCCTGCAGGTCAGACATTTAAAAACTATAGTGAAAACCACCCTAGCTCCTTCCCCACCCTGTGGATGTCATCAGAAGTTCTGAGTAAGAGGAGGCCAAGTTAAGATGCCATGTGGGCGGGGATTTACCCACCTTCACCAAAAAAGGAATGGTATACAGGTTTTACTTGTTCTGGTCAGTCTCCCCCACCCCCCACCCCCAAATAATTAAAGCTTTGGATATGTGGTCAGTCCTTCCCTATTAAAGTAAAGCCAACAGAAGAAAAGAATAATTCAAGAATAAAATTACTTTTTAAATTATTTTGTGATTGCCTGACTTATTTAATGAATTTAAGATAATTAAACACTCTAGTAAACTAGATTAACAAGTGTTAATCATGTTTTAACAGGTAGCAGAATCTAGTGGATTGAAATTAAGTCCATTTCAAAAATGCTTTCCTGTGGTGTAACAACACTTAATACAGGCGTTTCCACTTAACCCATATTCTATGCAAGGAGGATTCGTTCAGTAATTTGTTTACAGAACGAATCTGTAATCTGTTCTGTCATCTGTAAGGCTGAAGGGTCTGAATCAAGAGGTAGTGTACATGAATGGTAGAGGATTGATTAAAAGCGGGAGGTGAATCATGGAAAACTCCCACTTGGACCTGTCCGGAAAAAAATAATGGCACTATACAATTTAAAAATATGGGAAACACTGATTAAATGCCTATACATTTTTTCTGGGGAAATCCCTGTCAAACGCAACGGAGTTTTATAATCTGAGGGAAACAAAAAAGCGTCTCAAAAAAAATTTTGTGATAAAAAAAAAAAAAAGACCTTGCAGTAGTTTCATGCCTTTGAATAGTTTGCTTTTTTAATATCTGGTGTCGCTGATCCCCGGTTAACTCATCGTCTGACCGGAAGCCTGTCCAGTCGATCCACACGCCGCGCTGAAGAGCGCTCGGGATTAGGCGTCTTCTTTCAGCCACGCCCACACACGGAGCGTCGCGAGGAACGGAAAGTGCGCCCAGCCTCCTCACCCGCTCACACGCCCGTCTCCTCCACTTAACAGCAACAGCTCAAACACCTCCCTGTCAGATGAAACGGACAGAACCCAGACGAAACCGGGGCATGACGTCGCTGTGTCTCTTAATATAAGTGAAGGCCACTTAAACTCTCCTACTGCCCTTCAAAAGAAAAACCCTAAGTGCCGCCCCAAGTCCCATGCGTGCATGCATAATTTATACATAACCCGGCTCCTACTTTGGAGAACTCCAAAGGAACGGAATACATTTTTCCGGGATGGCAACTGGGCACGGCGTGGGAAAACCCTTCAATTTCCGTTTTCTGCTGTGCCCACCGCACCAAAGCGTCAGGCACCGGTTCACGTTCGTTAAGAGGCTTCACACAATCGAGCAGAATTCTTCAAAGCCGGGGGCCAACTCGCTAATTTCAAATTTCGGGCGAAATGATGGCGAAGAAGAGCGTCCTCTTCCCCAGTTCCAGCCGCTCATCAAAGCGATGAGTTCTGAGGAGCGACTCTCCACAAGTGACTGCGATCTTCCCTCACAGGCACACCCTACTCCAAGGCTAAAGCAGCCGTCGGGAACGAAGTCCTTACTTGACCACCAATTTGGGGTAGGGAATCTCTCTCTCCAAAGACCACCAGCGCAGGAAGAGAGTCTCCCGCCCTACACTCCCAGCTCCAAGTAGCCCCCAAGGGGCGGGGCTTGGCCTCCAGGGAATCAGACCAGGCAACCTGGACAACCTAAATTAGCAGGAGATTCCTCCCCACACACCCCCAAACCAGCCTGGCCAACAGCCGCCAGTGCGGCAAGCCGACCAGGCGTGACGTCAGGTGTGATTAAGTTGGCGCGTCACCTCGACGTAAGCCTCTCACCTCTCGGACGTCCCGTCCCGGGAGCAAAACTCCAGCGACTTTGGGCTCCGCCCCCGTGAGAGTGGGAGGTGGCCAATAAGGGCGGTCCTGAGGAGCCCCGGGGGCCAATGAGACGAGCCCGGGGCGGGGCGCGAGGCCGGAGGGCGGGGCGGGCGGCGGCGGTGGCTGCCAGAGGTCTGGCCTGCGCGCAGTATATGACAGTACGTCAGCAGCGGGATGGCCGTAGCTGTGGCGGCGGCTGCAGACGCCCGAGCAGCCGCGGCCGCAGTGGAGGCTGGAGCCCGAGCGGCGTCGGCGGCGGCACCCCGGGGAGTTTAAGATGGCGGCGGGGGGGGCGGCGGCGGCGGGTCTGCGGGAGGAGCAGCGCTACGGGCTGTCGTGCGGGCGGCTGGGACAGGACCACATCACCGTACTGCATGTGAAGCTCACCGAGACGGCGATCCGCGCGCTCGAGACCTATCAGAGCCACAAGGTGAGGCCGGGCGGCTGAGCCGGCCCGGGGCTCGGGCAGGGGGGAGAGGGCGTCCCCGGCCTCCCCGCCGCGCCGCCCCCTGTCCGACCCGGCTGCACCTGGCTCGGGGCCGGCGGAGCGGTGACTAGCTTCGGCTGCCGTCCGCGCGCGCCGCGGAGCCGGGCAGGGCAGGGCCGGGCGAGGGTGGCTGACGGCCGCCGCCGTCCGGGGCCGGCCGGGCGCCGGGGCGTGTGGCCGGGGCAGGCGAGCGGGCGAGCGGGCGGGCGGGCGGCCCCTGGCGGCGGGGCCGAGGCCGCGGCCGCTGCAGCCCCTGCGCTGCGGGGACTTTCCGACGGCGCCCGCGGGGCTTTTCTAGCCTTTTCGGTCCCGCTGAGGGAGAGAGGCAACCAGGGAAGAGACGAGTGAAATAGCTCCTCTGCCTCCACGACGTTTGGGGGTGGATGTAGGGAGGGCAGCGTCCAGATACCGAACCGAGAGGACGGCTGGCACTAGCCTTCCGCTTTTGGGGGGCGGGGGGTCCCAACCGTAGAGCCGCGGAGAGACCGGGGCCCTGGCGCTCCGCGTGTGAAGGTGAGACACACAGTTACCCGCAGGGACCTGGGGACACACGGGCGGTCGCATACGGCGCGTGGAGGGGCGGGTGGGGTGGGTGCCCCCCGTGTACTCGCAGAGGCTGACAGGGGCGCTCCGCGTACGCGGGCGGAGGGGGGCACACCTTACACTTGGAGGGACTCGGGCACACGGGCGCTTCGCGTTCCCAGAGAACCGGGGAGTCACACACACACACACACACACACACACACACACACATCCAGCGCTCACCCGGGAGCGAGGACCTCGGTCCCCTAGAGAGAAGGATTCTCTGTGGCTCCTCATCCCCCAAAGACGCGTCGCTCGCGGCTGGGGCGGACTCACTGACCTAGAGAGAGACCGGGATCGGGGTGTCGGGGTGCAGGGCTTGGAGGGGAGGTGGTTACACTGCATTCTAGGCAGACTCGGGTGTCGCACCCCGCTCCGCCTTCCGGAGAGAGCGTGGACACAGACACACACAACTCGAGCATAGCGAAGGCTCAAAGACTCAGCGATTGGAGAGGACACACCAAGGAACGCGTTTGCAGGTTTTAGGGAAAAAAAAAAAAAGTGAGAGAGAGGGTGGAAGGCACTGCTAAGGGACGCAGCAAGCGGAGTGTCTGGGGACGCCGTTTATGGCCATGCAGTACCGTGTGTGGGTGAGGGAGGCAGAGTGGACGCATCGCGAAAGGGAAGGCATAGATCATCTGAGAGACCGGTTAACAGTCGCTCCGAGAAGAGAGACATCCGTGGAGGAGAGAACCCGCAGGGCATCCCGACAAAGAGCCGAGCCCATGCCAAGGAGACACGCACCGATTAACTGATCTCATAAAGCAGGCGCAGAGGCCAGGAGGACACCCGGACACACACAGTTGTTCAGATAAAAGTGGAGAAAGGAATTAACATCTGTTGAGCTCCCACTAGTGCCAGGCACTTTAAATGCTTCGAAGGAAGGCCCAGAGCAGTAGGCAAAAACGGCAGAAGTGTGAACCTAGGAGCTTCAACTTAACCTTCAGAGACACCCCCATACCTAAGGATGCACACAGGGGGAGGCACGCGGCTGTGCATAGCTTGAGAAGTGCCTGAACTCACCTTCCCTGTAAACAGCAGCAGAGACTCAGGGACATGCCCGCAGATGGCACTCACAGAGTGGACGCATGGATGTACATTCCAGGGCATATGTGTTACCCACCAGAGACTATACAGGTGAAAACCCCGCAGATCCAGGAGTGGAGGGAGGAAGGCATGCACAAGGAGAAGCCTTGCACACACCTGTGAAATCTCAGGGGGGAAAAAGGTCTCAAGTATGACTGGGAAGTCAGTGTACACTCAGCAGTAGGAAGGCGAGGAAATAAAGACAGAAAAACTGCTTCTGTCAGTAGGTACTCCCAGACAGGTGCATCTGCAGGGGAGAGAGCAGCACTAGCATGGAGTGCGAGGCCCTGTGTTCTGGAAGCCAGATAGGTAGGCAGAGGGACAGGGGCAGACAGTGGAGAGAAACTCAGCCCTGCAAGATGGAGAGATAAGCCGGTCTCTGTTCCTAGGGGAGGGCATGGAAGCAATGACAGAGGGAAGAAGGTAGGTCAGGGTATGTAAAGAGGAAAAACCGCTCAGAAACCAGAGAGCAAGGAGTCAGTGGGAGGAGGCCAACCTGCAGTCAGAAACAGAGCCAGGGAGCAGATAAAGACTGACACACAGGGGTGGGGAGAGGCATCTCTGGGGGCAGTAGTTCAGCCAGCCATCTTGGGGGACAACTGGCAAACTGTACAGCTGATTACAGTAAGATTGACAGACGCCGGATCAGAGAGAAGAAAGAGGTGGGTGAGGAGGCCACACAGGGAAGGGGTGCTCCCCAGGGAGAGTGAGGTGACAGAGGAGCCCCCAGTGCTCCCTGACCTGCATGGCTGCTGGGGCCCAAGAAGAGAGTGCTATTTGTTTTTCTCCCCTGGTTTCTGCCTCCTACACCTTAGCGCTTCGTGCTTGGGATTAAAGTTTAGAATGCTTTGAGTCTAAAAGCCCCCACATTTATATGCCATTGTCTTAAGAAATAGATCAAAAATTCTTCCATCCCACTGCTTAGTTCTTGATTATTTATTTTCACTTTATAGGCAAAGGTACCAAAGTCAATGGCTTTCCTTACTCCTGACTACTATTGCCTATTAGTGTCATTACTGTCTGTTTCCATCTCTGTGTATGCAAATTAAGAGGCCTGGTCAGTCTACAGAGGCAGAGAAGGGAACCGCAGAAGACTTTTCCAAGCCCCTCTCCCTTTCTGAGTGTAGTCCTTGGGTGCCTTTTCTTCTGGAAGGCTGGTAGTAAAAGTGGTAGTATGCAGGGAGAAGAGGAAGAAATACATGATTTGATGGTTGCAATTGGTCCCAGCCTTGTTTCTGACTTAACCAGTTCCGTCCCCAGGCTTGACTGTCACTTTAGCCACAGAAACACTTTAAGGGACTTGGAAAAGCAGGAATCGGGGTGAGACTGGGAGCTTCTGACAGCTGAAAAATGGTGTGTTCAGCCAAACTTCCCACAGAGGTATCCTCAGGGCCTCTCCTCTTGACTCAAGCAGGACGGGGGCTCCCCCATCACAATAAAGTTGCCAGCAGTGGGCAGACGGCCCAGCTTTTATCCTCCAGGAGAACGATACATACTTGGTCTGTTACACTTTCCACCCTTATCAAAGTAGGGCTCCTAACTTTAAATTGTAGCTGCATTTGGAATTCTGTTTTCTCCTGGGGAGGAGGGGCAGGATAGCTTTAACCTCTCATGTGAAACTTTACCATTCCTGTACTTGATAGGAAGGTGCTTGATGCTTGACAAGTGGCCTCCCAAGTGTTGGCCTGTGCAAGGTTATGACTGTTATTCCTCCACTTGTGATGACTTTCTAAGACCCAGAAACTTCAAGAGGTTAATTTCCTAAATTAAGCATCAGAGTTATTTTTATCCAGATTATTTTGTATTGGATTTTCCTAAATTAACGTACTTGACCCAAGACTTCAGGGAGGTACATTTAGGAATTTTAGGAAACTATGACTTAGGCTAAATACAGAAGTTCTCTAGATGTAATTGGGCAAGTATCCGAAATTATTAGAGTCCATGGAAACAGAATCTTTAATTGGAAACAATTCCTCACTGTTTCAAGACAAACAAACCTAATTGACCTTCATTACTCAAGTTTTCTATTTTTAGAGAAGAAATGAAGAATGCTATTTGGGAACCTTTTAAACAGAGATTAAGGTGGGGGGATAGAGACATTGTGAGTTCAAGAATGGGAGTTATAGCTGGTGTAAATATCTCCTAAAAGTTGTTTTTCACTCAGTTTGAATACAGAAACAGTTTCCAGTTGATTATATACAAAAATATATTAATTAGAAAGTTATTTTCATGGTTTGCAGAATGAATTCAGAATACTGATATAGATATTTAGTATATATTGCAAAGCTACTTTTTTCCCCCATAGTTTATTTTGAATGACGATAAAGTTACTAAATAAAATCACATATTACAACTTTATAGTCATTCTAAATTCATGTCTGAATTTATGGTCTATATAATCCCTATACATTTTAAATGATTTAATTTTACTTTAAATCCCTATACATTTAAATACATTTTATATGTTGCTATAATTACATATTTCTCCCAGATATATCCTAAAAGTGTTTTAAATCAAATCTCAAAATTCTAAAACTTACCTTAGCCAATTCCTTCAGTAATGTGTAGCTGGCTTTATTTTGACATTTGAGTAAGTCATTTTGCAGTAACAAAAACCTTATCAAAATATTGTTTTCAGAATCTGCCATTGCTGAGCCTGTTGATTTTTTTTTTAATGTTTACTTAAAGTTTCAAAGGTGGTGGCTCAAATAATACTATCATGTTTGTCCAACTATTACGTAAAAGTCTTGCATAGATGCATCTCAAGGCAGGAGACATTCATTCTCTATGCCTGAGCATGAGAAAGAAGATGCTTCAAGGGTTCTGTTAACGCATTCTTTTGTTGACTCCAGTTATTGGCTTTAAATAAATTTTCCTCCTTGTATGAGTGTCTTCTAGGAAAATGACAGTGTTTTGAAAATGTGTGCAAATACACTTACATTTAATTTTGTATGAGGAATTCAGTCTTGCTCAATATTACCAGATTCTGTTATTTCTAGTCAAAGCATAAAGTCTTCTTTAAACCTCTGAAGTTACTGTCCTTCATCATAGCTCCCTTTAATGTGTTCCATGATCTTATGAAATCACTCATCCCACAGGTCATGGGGTAGGAGATATCCTCTCCTCTCCTTTCTTTTTACCAAGTAAAGGTATCAGTGTTTGAGTCATCGTGGTTTAAGGCACAAAAAGACACATGCCTTACTTTTTCCTGTCTGTTCCTTTTTTGTGCCTGCCCTCAAACAATTTTGAATGTGTACGTGTGTGTTCAATAATCTGCTGTTATAAATACAGAAGGACCTGTTCTTCAGGGCACCACTCAAGCATCCAGACCTGCCAGCACAGCTGCCACTGCTGCTGACGTGCTTACTAAGTGAAACAATGAGGTTTGCCTTAGCAGATTCCTTCTGTTGCAGTTTTTTCATATAGCCAGTTTTAATTTAAATAGGTTAATTTACTGACTTTAACTTAAACCCATCTTGAGGCTGAACTTGATCTGAAAAAGCTTTGTATCAAGTAAAGTCAAATCTGTGCCCCATTTTGCAATAAGTGAAAAGTGTATTCAAATGATCAGGTGTTCAGTGCAAAAGGGTGCTCCTCCTAGTGAAAAGCAGTGGCCAGATTGCCTGAAGGGATAGACAGGGAACCTTGGCACCAGAATTGAGAGGAGAAAGAAAGAACATATGTGAAGGATTGGACCATGTTCAGGAAGAGAATTTAAAAGGAAAGGTGTAAAATCCTTGGAATGATTTACAGGAAAGCTTATCAAGGACAACACCAGATCGAACCTTTCTATTTGCACTTGTTTTGTTTTTTTAAAACAAAAAACTATGGAAGCTGTGCTGGGTCATTTTTAACAATTTGCAGTGACTACAGAGAGCATCAGGAGCCTAGCATCAGTGTTCAACCCAAGTGTTTGCCAGTTTGGGTCAAATGTATTTGGAATATTTAAAAAGATGTCCCTAAAATGTGATGAAATGGGCATTTCTTTGTGTAAGATGAGTAGAGTTTTAGAGAAGACAGCATGTGTTTGACCGCAGCACATTTGACTTGCCTGCATACCTCAGGTCCATAGGACATTTCCCATGACTTAATACAGAAATCTAGAAAAGCAGGCCTGGAGCAGGATACAGTACATTAATGACTGTCTCTACAGCCACATTTAAGCTGGAAAAACATGGCATGAATCAGGTCAGATTTACCATGAAAATTGCTTTCTTTTCTTTACCTCTCTCCTTTCCCCTCCTTTCATTTTATCTACCTATCTACAATTTTGGTTGTGGCATTATGGCTCTTGATAGCCATGTTAAATCTTTAGGAAGAACTGGTTTAAGGGCCTCCACTAATACTTGGCCTGCAAAGGCCAAACCTGGAATTTCACAGCTAGCAGTTTAATATAGGATATAAGAAGAGGGAATCTTATTAATTAGACTGTATGCCCCTTAAGGGCTTCCCCGGTGGTGCTAGTGGTAAAGAACCCAACTGCCAATGCAGAAGACATAATAGATGCGAGTTCCCTCCCTGGGTCAGGAAGATCCCCTGGAGGAGGGCATGGCAATCCACTCCAGTATTGTTGCCTGGAGAATCCCATGGACAGAGGAGCCTGGTGGGCTACAGTCCATAGAGTCGCACAGAGTTGGATACGACTGAAGCAACTTAGCACAAACGCGTATGCTCCTTAAAGATTCATGAATTAAATTAGCACCTTGATTGGAACTCAGTAGTCAGAGCATTTGGCTACTAGTTTAATAACTAGGTTGTTAGATAACATAAGTTTCTTTCTTGTTGGGGTTCTATATGTTATTGGTCTAAACAACAGCTTTGGATCTTAAAGGGTTTTAACAGGCAGAGACTAGATGGGGGAATCACATCTTCAGGAGAAGGAGTGGCACAGGCAAGGAAAGGCAAAAGTAGAAAAGCTAAATCAGGCTTTGAGAATTGCAAGAAGACCCTGTTCCTCTTATCTTCGAGTGGGGGAGAAAATATAATTGGTTTAAAGAGAGGAAAGGGAGACGAGCAGATTAGAGTTTATTCTGTCAAAACTGGGGAGACACTGATTAGAAAGTTGAGGTGATTGAGCTAATGCTTTAGGATTATTCTGGACTCTGTGCACATGATGAATGTAAGATGCATCCAGAAGGAAGTAGACAAGTTAGGAAGAAGTACATGGTCAGGATCAGAGAATGTAGAATGTGAACTAGGAATACAGTGGGAGACAAGATACTATAGATGAATAGAATCTATGGAATGTAACACCAGGTTTTATAAGAACAGGGTTGAATTGAAATTTCTAGCCATCAGCACTAGGAGGATACCCTTAGTAGGGAGAGAAATTGGAAGCAGTTGGGAGGATAGGATAGGGTGGGGAAGAGAAAGTACCATATTCTTCACTCAGTCCTTTGTTTGGTGATGAGGAGACTTAGGTTTGATTAGCTGTTCTATATCTGAGAGGTATATTTGGGTCTAAGTCTAGATTAGAACAATGCCATACTATTTACATGTTTCAAACTTTTCCATTTGGGTGGAAATTTTGGGGATTGGTGATGTTTTGGGGGAAGTTGAAATTACTAGGTAGAAGAAATTTTGGTTTTGAACAGGTATTTTAAAATTTTGTTTGTATTTTTGTAGGCTCCCTTTATTCAATAACTTTCTCCATAAATTTCACTTAAGACTGTCATAGAGTACAGATAATATGAAAATTGAATTTGATTTTTACATGAAGATCAGACCTTCCATGGTTTCTGTTGCAAGTAATTACTGAAACATTAAGTTACTCTCTATAATGTTCCTGGATTTACATTTCAAACATCATTTTTAAATGATTCCTAAAGGCCTTGAAAGGGTCAGTGTTTTCACTTCCAGATTACTTTCATTTCTGTTTCAGTGTTTTGATTCTCTTTGTTTGTTTGACAGTTTGTGAAAAACAAACCAAAAAATAATCATGAGTACATGAAGCTTTTGTTATACATATACATTGTCTCTATAGACTAGTTATGATCACTTGGTTTGTGGTCCATCGAGATAACCTTGGCTAGAAGACTTTTCTCATGAACAGTGAGCTGGTACAAGGAAGGAACTAAGCTTGAACTTTCTAATAAGATTCTCTGAGATACTTTAGGATCTAAATATGCTTACCTGTAAACTTAAGTGTTAGCATATTTTTTAAAAAGACATTTACTTAGTATCATGGCTTTTGGTTTTCATTGTTGAAACTGTGATGCCTTAGATAACCAGAAAACACATCCATGTGGTTAAAACTCAGATGAAACATGTTTTTAATAAAAGACTAAGGTAGGAGTAGGAATTATTTCTAGAACTATCAAATATTCATTTAGCCAATGTTTATCTCTGACATGTGCAGGCATAGAACTAGGCACTGGATAAGTCAGTGATGGTCCCTGCCTTAAGAAAGTACTCATGTCTTAGTAGTCACAAGCAGACATTAAAATGAAATAAATAAGTGCAATAAAGTCTGTGTGCAAGGGGACGCTTAAAGAGAGAAGGATTAGCTGTGAATGCATCTGAGAAGTAGTGTGGGCTTTTTAATCTCCTGTCCCCTGCCCAGCCCACTCCAATTGTGTTGTGTCCATCACATCCCTGAGATTGCACCTGACTAGGTCCTGTGCTGTCAAATCCAGTGTCAAATCTCTCCGTTCCTGTCTTACCTCAGTATCGCGCCATCCAGTTGATTACTCTTTCCTGTTAGAAACGCTCCTGGTTTTCCTCCCACTGCCCTGCCCATTCTCAGTCTCCTCTGCTGATTATCCTCTGCTTGACTGGCCTGTGAAAGTTGGAGATCCCAGTTGCTTCCTCTCTATTCACTTCCCTAGGGGAGCTCATCTAGTCCTGAGGATTTAAATGTCATCTGTATGTTAATGACCTCCAAATGTTTATCTCCAGCTCCAACCTTCCTCTGTTTCCAGGCGCCAATTTTCAACATCTCATCTCTTTATCAAAGTGTAAGAGGTTATCTCAAACGGAACAGTCCCAAACACTGTTCTTGATTTCACGCCTCAGACCTACCTCTTCGTGAGTGTTCCCCATTTCAGTACATGGCAGCACTTGTTCCCAGTTGCCTAGTAATTGACTGGTTTACCTTGATTTATCTCCTCTTTTCTTGACTTAATTGATCCTTAGAGTAAGTTCTGTCATTCTTCGAATGTCTGAAGTCTAACTTCATCCATCGCCACCACTCCACACCCAGCCAACCTCATCTCTCTTGAGGACCAGTGCCATGGACTTCCAGCTGGCCTCCAAGCTTCCACTCTTCCTCCAGGAGTCCATTCACCATGCAGCAGCCAGAGTGACCTTTTTAAAACACTTAAGTGTGATCATGTCATCTCCAAGTTTCAAGGTTTCTAAGAGCTTCCTTTGTTTTAGATGCTTCATTTTATAAATTTCTAGTATTTTAAAAATAATACCCATCTTCCAATGCAAACTTATTTTACTGCTTCTCCTTATACCTTACTAGAGATCAGGATCACAAGGAACAAATCTTCATTTGTATTTATAGTCAGATGCGATGTGTAAGTTTATTTACACAGTTATAAAGTCTACATTAAGTTCTCTCTTTGAAAAAAAGATGGGATATTATGCTTCGAATATTGTTATAAGGTCTGGTTCACAGTAACTAGCTTTTCAGGCCGTTGTTCAGTTTGGATTTTTGCCTTCCATGTTCCTTTAAATAATTGTATGAAATACTAACGTTTCAGACTATTTTTTTTTCACTTTGGCCTACATCAGATAGCTACAGTTTTCCAGAAACTCTCTAAAAACAAGGATTGTGTTAAATAGATCAGATTTTTTTACTTCTCACTGCCCTTTTGATTCGCTCCTTTATATCTCATTCTTCTCTATGCTGTAATGGCTAGAAAAACATTATTCTTTATTCCATACGCGCTTTAATATGGTTCTTCTAAAACTGCAGAGAACGAGTATCTCCTGTGTGTAAAGTTGGATTGACTGACAAAGCAAAATACCAGATTTTGTGAAACTTTGATTCTCTCTTTTTCTTTGGGTGCGGGGGGCGGGGGTGGGGGGGCATTTAGTAAAAGATAGCTTTGATTTACCCCAAAATTTCACATTCATACAATCATTCTAAACATATTACCACCTTTGACAAGAGCTGAGTATATTTGATTTCAGGATTAACTGTCTGATTTCCTGTGCTATATTCTGCTTTTGTTTAGTCACTCAGTCGTTTCTGACTCTTTGCAACCCCATGTACTGCAGCCTACCAGCCTCCTCTGTCCGTAGAACTTTTCCAGGCAAGAAGACTGGAGTAGGTTGCCATTTTCCTCTCCAGGGATTTTCTGCTTTAGCTCCATCTTTTTTTTTCCCCTTCCTCTTCTTTCCCTGCATAGATTGTTTTCTCTTACATTACCGTGGTTAAAGATATAATTATTGGATAGTCTTTGGTTATTCTATCAGGTGACGTTTTGAAGAGCAGAATTAAATGACTTCTTAAAGGGTTATAACCATAAGTTCTTAAAATAGTATAGTACCTCTTTAGGAAAGAAAGAAAGATGTATCTTAAGTCATATCCCAGGATAAGTCATAAATACTTTTTACTATTTACTTGCGTAAGTGAAAACAAATTCAGCTGCCACGTGATATTTTCCTTAAGCTGTAGTGCAAAACCAAAACAGTGATCCCCCCAAAAGCTATTTATTCCTATCAGTTCTTAATTCTCTAACTTTCAGATATTTCACATTTTATACAACTGTTGTTAAGGAGGACCTAACTTATCTAGAGTGGTGGGCAAGAGCACAGTTCTTAAAGTGACCCAGGCCAGAGTTTGAGCTCCAAGTCACTTTTTAAAGCTGTGCAACCTTATGTGATTTCACAGGATTTTCTTGAGAAGTGCAAATAATAGTATCTACCCAATAAGGGTATTCTGAGAACTCCCAGAGGTGATAGTAAAAATGATTACACTGGCCTGACACATTTTAAGCACTCAATAAATAGTAACTAGGTAGCTATAATCATTTCCTAAAACAATCTCACTTAAAGCAGTCACCTGGTACATGACCATTTATAGAAAGTTTTCTGGTTTTGACAAAGTTCCAAAATTATATTTGACTTGGGAATTTTTTCTTTTTGCACTGTCTCTATCATGACTTATAATGCGGCTTAGGTACTCAGATAAAAAGTGAAGTATTTAATAAATACCTATTGGTTAATTTTAAATAATTCAAGAAGTAACTTGAGTCAAAGCTCTATGATGGATGCAAAAGGGAAACTGAAGGTATTTCAAGTATATCTCTAACCTTAGAGTTAGACCTCTGTAATGTGTTTCTTAGAGAAATCACTCTTTTCTAGGCCAGAAGTCTATTTCTTATGGTTGTATGTTGACAAAACCAATAGTGGTTGATAAAGTAAAAGTAACCATAGATTTAATTTTTCCTGAGGGATGAGCAATATGTAAATAATCAAGAGATGTTTATAACAATTTTTATAGGATAACTTTCTTCTTGTGGTGGTGGTTTAGTCACTAAGTTGGTCTTGACTCTTGTGACCCCATGGACTATAGCCCACCAGGCTCCTCTGTCCCTGGGATTTCTCAGGCAAAAATACTGGAATAGGTTGCCATTTTCTTCTCCAGGGGATCTTCCAGACCCAGGGATCAAACCCATGTCTCCTGCATCTCAGGTGGATTCTTTACCGCTGAGCCACCAGGGATTCCCTACTCTCTTTTTATTTAATCCCCAAAGAAACCAGAGCCTTGCCCCTTCTCTCCTCTCCTAAAAGAATCTTATCAGAAACTTAAATTACTGGGACTGGCCTGGTGGTCCAGTGATTTAGATCCATCTGTCAATACAGGGGACATGGGTTCAATCCCTGGTCTGGGAAGATCCTACAGGCCCAGAGGAACTAGGGCCTCACACTGCAACTAGAGAAGAGCCCCCACTCACCACAACCTGCATGTGACAACGAAGATCCAGCACAGCCAAAAATAAATTAAAATTTTAAAGAAGAAATTAAAATTCAGTTCAGTTCAGTTCAGTCACTCAGTCGTGTCCGACTCTTTGCGACCCCGAGAATCTCAGGACACCAGGCCTCCCTGTCCATCACCAACTCCCGGGGTTCACTCAGACTCACGTCCATTGAGTCACTGATGCCATCCAGCCATCTCATCCTCTGTCGTCCCCTCTCCTCCTTCCCCCAATACCTCCCAGCATCAGGGTCTTTTCCAATGAGTCCACTCTTCACATGAGGTGGCCAAAGTATTGGAGTTTCAGCCTTAGCATCAGTCCTTCCAATGAACACCCAGGACTGGTCTCCCTTAGGATGGACTGGTTGGATCTCCTTGCAGTCCAAGGGACTCTCAAGAGTCTTCTCCAACACCACAGCTCTAAAGCATCAATTCTTCAGCGCTCAACTTTCTTAACAGTCCAACTCTCACATCCATACATGACCACAGGAAAAACCATAGCCTTGACTAGACGGACCTTTGTTGGCAAGTAATATCTCTGCTTTTGAATATGCTATCTAGGTTGGTCATAACTTTCCTTCCAAGGAGTAAGCGTCTTTTAATTTCATGCCTGCAATCACAATTAAGATTGCATAGTAAAATTACTTAGTAAATTACGTATTACTTTTACAGTCCTGATATATTGCGAGGAATAGTCCCTGGGAATAAGTGGACATAGATTTCTTTGGTCATAGAGCAGTTTTTGTTGCAGTAGTTGGCTTATTATAATGGCGGTTTTCAAGAATATAACTAAACTTTTGAGCATTTTTGTATTGTCTACACTTTTATTCTAAGCTTAAGAATGCCCTACATTCCCTGAGAAATAAATAAGAGGGTTAATTCAAGGAACTCTCAAAGCAGTGAACCAAATAAGAGTTGAACAGAATCTTTTGACTGTAAGGTGAAAGTGAAAGACGCTCAGTGGTGTCCGACTCCTTGCAACCCAATGGACTGTATAGTCCATGGAATTCTCCAGGCCAGAATACTGGAGTGGGTAACCTTTTCTTCTCCAGGGGATCTTCCCAACCCAGGGATCAAACCCAGGACTCCTGCATTGCAGGTAGATTCTTTACCAGCTGAGCCACAAGGGAAGCCCTTTGACTGTAAAGCATCACCTTTATCGGGTTGTTGAAGCATTTATCAAAAGGGGTTACGCTTTTGTTACCCCAGGAGTTACCTGGGCAGACTGGTACCCAGTCGGTACCAGTCTGCATTGTGTTTCTTGGCTGGACGAAGAGACCAGATCACTATCTTATTTATAACTCAACTACTATTCAGTTAAACACTAGAGTTACTTGATTTTCAAAAGAGCTACCTGCTGCAAATATTTAATTAAAGCTAAAAATCAAAAGTTGAAGTCCTGCTGAAATTCCATTTGTAATGGAAATGTACTTAGTAAGTTAAACATTACTGTAAAACATGCCATATCATATTTGGCCACCTGTAATTACTTTATCTTTTAAAACTGCATTGCATTTTTAAATATACAATGAGTTGAGGTTATGTTTGTGCAGTTAAAATTAGGCTAAAAAGATTTAGATGAAAAAAGAACTTGAGACATATAATGGCATTGACTTTTAGAACTTATTCCTGGTCCCTTTCCTATTAACACAGTAGTCAGGTGCATAAAAAGTGGTACAGCATTCTAGGTGTCTCTCTTGTTGCTTTAAAAAAAAATAAAAAATTTAAGAACTATAGTACCTAACATCTTGTCTAAAATTGGGATTAAAATTGATAATGGATTTAAGGGTCTCATATATTTTTCTCTTCTAGCTTGTTAGATATCTTAAAGGAGTTTATCAGTAACAGTAATCCCAGTTTATTGTGTTTAGATAAACACCCACAACTACTCCATGGATGAGGGTTTTATTTTTAAAAAAAAAAATGTTAACACAATATTTATATATGTTCCTTTACTATACATGGTCCTTATAGGGGGAAAAAAAAAGAAACAAAACTTTTTTTTTAAGTTTTTATTTAGTCAGAAACTGAACCTTGAAAATTACAATGGTTTTATGAAATTCATTTTCCTTGGAAACAAAGCACCAGAAGAACCGAATGAGCATTTAAGTACTTTTACATGTTCAGCACAGGGAGATAACCTATTACAGAGGCAAGAGAAGGAAAGGGTTCTGTATTTGAGATTCAGAAAGCAGGATTTGAGGTCCAGCTCTGCTAACCACTAGCTGGGTGATCTCAACCAATGAACTCTGCCTGTTGGAGACTCATTTATCTCCCTCTGAAATAGATGATGATGTCTTCCTCCCACCCACAGCTGGTTTTAGAAGGCCTCCCGTGAGGCTATGGATATAAAAATGCTCTGTACATTACAAAACTGTCTAAACAAGAACAAGTTATCATTTTTGTTGAGGAATCAAGTAATACAGCTAGAACTCTGGAGGTAAGCTTCTAAATGCAAGTCATGAGGCAAAAGTTTGGATAATGTCAAAATTAGTCTTGAATGTTCCAAAGTTGATGTACAGCATAGTGGTACTGTTTTTTCTATACAACTCCAAATAGTAAAGTATATAATATGTATAGTTGGATACCGCATATATAAAGAGACCATAGCCAACATGATTTTATAATACATTTTTTAGCATAATGTATATAAGTACTTGTAAGTTAAACTTGTATTAGACTCTTCTGTAACATAACAACCAGGAGTAAGACAACTTATGCAAAAATACACCCTAATGTCATGGTACCATAGACACAAGCATCTGGAAAAACAATAGCTAATGGTAGTTAAAGTGGGCACAGTTCAGCGTGAGCAAAATGGTGGCATTCATATCTTGTTTGGTGAGGAAATGTGTAATGTTTTAAACTGTGAGTCCTTTCTCAGTTGGGCATTCATCCCCCAAGTACTCGCCACTCCTTGTTGCTTTATACCCAGTCTCTTACCTCAGTCTTTGATTCCTGATTCATCCAAAGGAAGGCAAAGCTGAGGAAATTAATCTTAAACTTGAATGTTAAGTGATTAGTGTGGATTGGCAAAATAGTGTTAGGGAAGTTATGCCAGGTTGAAGGAACAGGTAGGAAGTAGAAATATAGAGGAAAGCGTTTACAAAACAGACTGAAAAAGGTTAACAGTGCTGAGCCACAGTTGGGAAGTAAAAGATGAGACTGGTTGGTCCTATAGTTGGAGCTTCTGCTTTCTGTGTGAGGAGTTGTTTTGCTTTGATAGAGCCCCTTCAAAGTGGTATCTGAGAGAGCTTCTGCTAGCTGTTTGAATGAGGAGCATTTGGAAGGAATTGAAGGAAGGGAAGAATTGATGCTTTTGAACTGTGGTGTTGGAGAAGACTCTTGAGAGTCCCTTGGACTGCAAGGAGATCCAACCAGTCCATCCTAAAGGAAATCAATCCTGAATGTTCATTGGAAGGACTGATGCTGAAGCTGAAACTCCAATACTTTGGCCACCAGATGAGAAGAACTGATTACTTGGAAAAGACCCTGATGCTGGGAAAGATTGAAGGCAGTAGGAGAAGGGGATGACAGAGGATGAGATGGTTGGATGGCATCACCGACTCAATGGACATGAGTTTGAGTAAACTCCAGGAGTTAGTGAAGGACAGGAAGGCCTGGCATGCTGCTGTCCATGGGGTCGCAAAGAGTCAGACACAACTGAGCAACTGAACTGACTGAGGGAAGGGAGAAAGGCCTTTGTTTAGGTGCTTGGTAACAGTGGAAACAGTGTCAGACTTTATTTTGGGGGGCTCCAAAATCACTGCAGATGGTGACTGCAGCCAAGAAATTAAAAGACGCTTACTCCTTGGAAGAAAAGTTATGACCAACCTAGATAGCATATTGAAAAGCAGAGACATTACTTTGCCAACAAAAGTCTGTCTGGTCAAGGCTATGGTTTTTCCAGTGGTCATGTATGGATGTGAGAGTTGGACTGTGAAGAAAGCTGAGCACCGAAGAATTGATGCTTTTGAACTGTGGTGTTGGAGAAGACTCTTGAGAGTCCCTTGGACTGCAAGGAGATCCAACCAGTCCATTCTGAAGGAGATCAGCCCTGGGATTTCTTTGGAAGGAATGATGCTAAAGCTGAAACTCCAGTACTTTGGCCACGTCATGCGAAGAGTTGACTCATTGGAAAAGACTCTGATGGTGGGAGGGATTGGGAGCAAGAGGAGAAGGGGACGACAGAGGATGAGATGGCATCACTGACTCGATGGACATGAATCTGAGTGAACTCCGGGAGTTGGTGATGGACAGAGAGGCCTGGTGTGCTGCGATTCATGGGGTCGTGAAAAGTCGGACACAACTGAGCGACTGAACTGAACTGAACTGATTAGGGGCCTGGAAGCAGGCTAGGAACTTTCAAAGTAGAAACTGAGCTTGATTTGAGGGTGTCTGGGACATGTGTGTGTATGCATGCTCAGTCATTCAGTCATGTCTGACTCTTTGCCACCCCATGGACTGCTGCCTTCCAGGCTCCTCTGTGGGATTCTTCAGGCAAGAATACTGGAGTGGATTGTCATTTCCTCCTCTAGAGTCTGGGGCGTGTTGGCCCCAAATGATGATTGAGAGCCCTGAGCCACCTTTGCTTCGTGTGTGTGTGTGTGTGTGTGTGTGTGATATTCAGACCTTCAGCACATTTTATTTTTTCTTGGGAATGTCTGCTCATTCCACCATCTCCTGTTTGCTCCAAATGAAGTCATACTAATTTAAGCCTTTATCACCAGAGTGTTCCTAAATGAAACATTCCCTGGAGCCTATATCTAATCCTTTTCCCTAGCCCAGATTCATCTCTGTCTTTCTTTCTTACATGTGACTGAAAGAGCTGCTTTCCCTGAAGCAATTTCTTTTAGGAACTCACTTTCTTATTCCAAAAATCAGAAGAGCCTCCAATCGTTTATCCTGTCAAAGGCAAGACTTAAAGGCCACCCCTAAAGGAGTAATGGAGGGGGTTAAGGCAGGACTAGTTCACAGGGTGATAAACCTATGAAATTCTGAGATGGGAAACTTAAATTACTGTCCTATTTATGAAGTAGTGGATAGAAGTTAAAACCGAAGACACATTTGGAGGTCAAGAAGAGATTAGCCAGGGATCACCAGGTCCAATTCTCATCCTTTATGTCCTGTTTCACATGTGAAAGGAAGCTGCACACATCCAGAGATCTGCCCTCCATCCACACATCACCCATTCCTGTCTCCTTGCTTTTTGCTTAGGGCACTCCTTTTCCTTGGAGTTTGTCTTTTCAGAATTGCTAAAAAAAAAAAAAAAAAAATCCATCTTTTCCATGAGCCTTTTCCCTTTTCTAGTATCTCTTCTAACCTGTACTTTTCTCCTTTTTGAGAATACTTACTGCACCTCCCAGCAGTACTTAACCTAGTATTTAATTATTTTCAAATGTTCTCCAACTAAAAAGTGAACTGTGCACAAAGGAGCAAGCCCCCAAACTTTTGGATCTGCCATAGCAGATATGTGTGGAGCCCAAGATAGTAGGAAAAAATAGTATGGCAAAACAGGAAGATTAAGTCCTAGATTACGGTCCCAGCTCAGTTATTAATGGGACACATGGCCCATTGTGGTTATGTAGCGGAGGTAGGTGGGCAGCCCTGGTGGCTCAGAGGTTAAAGTGTCTGCCTGCAATGTGGGAGACCTGGGTTTGATCCCTGGGTTGGGACGATCCCCTGGAGAAGGAAATGGCAACCCACTCCAGTATTCTTGCCTGGAGAATCCCATGGACAGAGGAGCCTGGTGGGCTACAGTCCATGGGGTCGCAAAGAGTTGGACATGACTGAGCGACTTCACTTTCACTTTCAGATGGGCAGCAACTGGATTATCTCCGGATTCGGAATTCTGGGATTCTAGTAGTGTGTGACTGCCTAACTGAATATGGTGAGAGGAGAAGGAGAAGAGACTCTTAAGTTAAATTTACGGTTGTAAGTCTGGAGAACCAAAAAGAAGCAACCTGACCAGACAGTAGGAAAGAGGTGCCAGTTTGGTGAGGGGCAGCGGTAGTTTGTTGTAGTTGAGTCACTCAGTCCTGTCCAACTCTTTTGCGACCCTGCAGACTGTAGCCCACCAGGCTCTTATGTCCATGGAATTTCCCAGTCAAGAATACTGGAGTGGGTTGCCATTTTCTCCTCCAGGGGATTTTCCCGACCCAGGGACCCAATCAGCATCTCCTGGAGAGTTTGGCAGGCAGATTCTTTACCACTGAGCCACCAGGGAAGCCCTAGGGGTAGTTTGCTGCTACTGCTGCTAAGTCGCTTCAGTTGTGTCCGACTCTGTGCGACCCCATGGATGGCAGCCCACCAGGCTCCCCCATCCCTGGGATTTTCAAGGCAAGAACACTGGAGTGGTTTGCCATTTCCTTCTCCAATGCATGAAACTGAAAAGTGAAAGTGAAGTTGCTCAGTCGTGTCCAACTCTTAGCGACCCCATGGACTGTAGCCCACCAGGCTCCTCCATCCTGGGATTTTCCAGGCAAGAGTACTGGAGTGGGGTGCCATTGCCTTCTCCAGGGGTAGTTTAGTGTTTGCCAATTTTACTGTCTCTGAGAGTTTCTAATACAAATATCCTAGGCAGTGATAAGTTGCAATTTTTGGAGAGATGCCAGGTTGAGGAATCCTGAAGAGATTCAGAGTCATCACCAAACAGGCAGGTTGAGCCTCCAGGAGAGAGTGGATACAGCAGAGGAAAGTGAGGGCACTAGCTTTTGAAATGAAAGGCGTGATTAAAGGACTAGGAGGACAGGTGTCTGCAAGTGTGAAGAAGCTGTGATGTCCAGTGGAGAAGTGAGCAGTTTGAAAGCTGAGGAAAGTTTGCATTTGTTTGACCAAGAAGAATTGATGAACTTGATAGAGAAGTTCAAATTCCAGTGATGAGCTGAAGATAACCTCCCTTCAAGGAGTCAGGAAGGAAAGTGTCAGAGGAGATGTTTAGGGTTTGTGATTTGAAGAGAGAGCAGGAGGCGGGGCTGATCTAAGTATTCTGGAAGCTAGGACCTCTGTTACCTAAACTGGAGGACCGCCTACTTCCCCACATGAAGGGAGCCTCCCCAGGGCTTCTGCAGGCAAACTGACTTCTGGTAGAGGGTTAGCTGTGGAATGTACGTTTGGGTGAGGCTTTCTCCCTTTAAGGAAATTCAAATTAGCATTAATCTGTATTTTATATTTTCATAAAAGACCATGAATTAGAATGAATCACTGCAAAAAATTGTCTCCCACACCAAGAAATTTTGTCAACCAGTAGTACTTTGATTCTGCTGATAAGTCTAAAGTTAAATTATCTTTACGGTGGTAGAACAATAGTAATAGTATCTATTATGTTTTCTCCAAAAAGATGTTTATCTATTTTTATAAATAATAATAGGGCGGTTAATGCTACCAGTTGATTTTATATTCAGATGATCTATCTTTTAAAGTACTTATCCTTTCCTTATTTCTCTCTAGTTTATTGTGATACTGATTAGTAAACTTTTAAATCTGCAGAGTTTTGGGAAGTAACTGATAGCAGTAGTTAATGTGGAGGGGCTAGGGAGGGGCACATGGGTGCTTCTGTATTTTACTTTAAGATAGAGTTGAGACCAGAAACCCCTGCTTCTGTTTTTGTCCATTGAATTTGGATATGAGGGTATGAAGACTAGCTGATGTATTACTATTAAAATGTTATCCAAATCTGATTTCCCCGTGAAGTTCTGTTACCAATTTGGCGGAGCATTCCCATAGTAGTGAACCAGTCCCATACTGATGATTTTGGGTACAGGAAATTATGCCTGAGACTATGGTAGATATTTACAATTACAGCTTTTCTTTTAAATACATAGCTCTATGAGAAAATATTAAAAGTTAGGAAGAGGACAAAGTCATAATAAAACATTGTTCTAGAAATTATATTCTCCTGATGAAAAGCTTGTGATAGAACTGGTTACTTGTTTGACCCTCAACTAAAAACTCATCTCTGGTAAAATGTGAGAAAATGAAGGAAGGAGAGGGTGGGATATACAGACAGAGTAACCTGGAAACCTAGATACTATGTGGAAAATAGATGGACAATGGGAGTTTGCTGTATGACTCAGAACTCAAACCAGAGCTCTGTAACAACCTAGAGGGGTGGGGTGGGGAGGAAGGTAGGAGGGAGGTTCAAGAGGGAGGGGACATAGATATTCCTATGGCTGATTCATGTTGATGTCTGGCAAAAACCAACAAAATACTGTAAAGCAATTATCCTTCAATTTTAAATTAATTTTTTAAAAATGTGAGAAAATGGAAACCACAGTTCATCCTCAAATATTTTAATTTTATACTAGCATCCTGTTAAGGTTTTGCAAGATTCCTTTAATTATCTCTAGCTTTCCTCCACCTCTTTGAAAAATATATTAAGAAACTAAGCAAGACTATTTTTTCATGTAAAATTGAATTAGTACACTAATCATTTTTTGCCAAATCATGTTAGTCATTTTCAAAAACCTGATTAGCTACACTGCCAAAAGATACCTGGTTGTACTGTCAATAGTGCAGTGTCATTTATCAAGGCAGCTTAATATAATGACATATAAACCTAGGTATGTCATGGAAAGGTTTTCAGAGACTACAGCACTGATCAAATGCATAGATTTAAAGGTTAAACGTTTAGTTCTGTGTCCAGTAACCAAGTTTGATCTGTTTGTTTCTTATGTTTCTTTTAATAGAATTTAATTCCTTTTCGACCTTCAATTCAATTCCAAGGGCTCCAAGGGGTGAGTACTCTTATTTAGCAAAAAATCTAATCTTACACAGTATTACATTTAACTCTTAAAACTTGTTTTCACCTGTGCCTCTTAATATATTAATAATGTCAATCATATTTTGTGAACTTTGTGACTAAATGTAAATTTATGATACTTTTAAGGCTTGAGTTATCTTCTTGATTTATTTAAAAAGTAATTCAGATACAGATATTGAGAGTAGTTATTTCCAAGTCATAGCTAGTTGATCTTTTAACTTTTTTTTTGAAATGTAACATACATCATAGTATTAAGAGATTATATTTTATTTACCACAATTAAGCAACTGAAAAGAATCATTAATTTTAGGCAAGCTATGACTATGTGATTGTTGTTAATATGAACAAACTTTTGTTGTCTATGGCCTTTCTTCCTTTGATTGTACATACTAAGAAATAAAATGTATATATAGAAAATTGGGTTTTTCCAGTACACGGAATAAACAAAGTATTGTCTGTTTTATTGCTGCACTTAAAAGTATAATAAGTGATAACGCCCAATAAAATGGACTGATGAATTTTGTATTTGTAATAGATGATAAACTTCATAGGAGTAGTGTCAGTATTATTTCATAATTATTATTATTACTGTTTAATATTAATAAAATGGTAGACTCAATCATTCCATCACTTAAATTAATATGCATTTCTAAATTTGTCTCTAATACTATCTATAGTATGGAGATTTGGACTATCTGTAAATGGACTTTAGAGCTGTAGTGAAAAGGCAACCTGAGGGGGAAAGATCCTGTTCCTGCTTATTATAAATCTATATACTTGAGAATTTTTATGTCACAAAATGCAAAAATTCAATGTGAATAAATACAATCTTTTTAAATTTAATAACTTGGAAACATTTCAGGAGTCTAGAGATTAATTGTATCATTCAGCACCAACTAAGAGTACTTCTAAATCTTGTGAAATGCTAAGGTGAAGGAGATGTTTGTGTGTGGATGTCAGAGGTTTGCTTCTACATGGTAGCTTTATAATGAAGTCCTCTTTTTTTCTCCCCCAGTAACTGAGTGTTTATGAATGGGATCCTAATGGGAACAATTGTTCTTCTGAATTTTGTTTTATGGCTTTTTAGATGGTCTTTACTGCTGATTCTATCTTGAGATACTAGTTTTGGTTGTTCACTTAAGGCTTCTTGAACTTTCTTACAAATTTCCGTGGCATCAGTAACATCTGAAGGCAGGAATTCCTGAGCTCAGCCAGGCTGCCCATTTCAGTGAAGGGTTACCTGGGAAGAGAGGACAATACTCAGGGGAGGAGAGGAGGGTTTGAACTCCTTTTCCCTCCCTAGCAGCTGACAGCTTGTTTGGTGTCTGCTTCTTCCCTCTTCCCATAATTCTTCCAGTTGGGAAGTGGAGGCCAGGGAAATGCAAGTGAAGAATATTTTCTTAGGAGGGACTAGGTTAGACTGAATAACGAGGAGCCAATATGTGTAGGCTTCCAAGCTCTTGATTCAGAAATGTAGGTTTTAGCAGTCTCAGAAGGAATATGGCTTGTATGGCATACCTGTTAACCCCAGGCCCTAGGCACCATTACCAAGCAGGGAGTTTCTATTTGAAACTTCAGCCCTCCTTTTCTGAAATCTGCTACCCACCTCCCCCAAACTTTCCTAGTTTTCCAGGCTTCCTCAGTTTATCTCTGCTAGCTCCATTCTCTCTTCCTACTCTATTGTCTGAGTAGAGTTCACTGATAAAAGTAATTTAGATATAAATAACTGATGGGTTTAAATCTTAATGGGCATTTGAATTTTAACAGATAAGCTTTTAACCAAATGAGTGGTTGCTGGAGTTGGAAGGCTGGGAGTGTGGGGGAAGGGAGTGCCCCAGAAGGCACTCAGAGCTGGAGGACACTGGGTCCTACCTTGCGCATTCTGGGCTCTGTCTTCTCCGACCCCCCACCCCCCACCGCAGTCCCCTTTTTATTATTCTAACTGGGAACAAAATATATGGACTCAGCATTGTTTCAGAGCCTGCAGCTGCATTCCAGCCTCCCCTCCCCCCTTCTCTTTGCAGAGCCCTCCCCGTCCCTCTGGGACTGGGTAAAAACAAAGAGTCATTGCAGGGGAGGGAGTGGGTTGGCACAGCCCACAGGGAGGACACAGAGCCACAAATGTGAGGGTCTTCTGTACAGTGTTCCTCTGTTTTTCTTGAGAGCCATGGTAATTTAACATTGCCGGTACTGATTGCTTTAAAAACTCTCTAAAGAAGTATCCTTAGAGAGTTTTCCTATATGGAAAATGTTTAGGACTCAAAATTGGAAGGTTTTAACTTAGATTGCCCACAAAAGGGTTTTTCTTAATGAGAAATTTTAGTTGTCTTCTAATATAGGGTTCCAGATGCTTTGAAAGTTTTCCTAGAAAGAATGTGACAAATCTAACAAATGTATAGTCTTTACATCAAATGTGATTGAAAATGTAAATTAACTATCATGACAGTGTCCTGTGTAGATATATTTGAAATAGAAATGAAATGTCAATGCATCATTTTAAAAGTGAACATTTAGTGTCGAGATTATTTCTTCTTTCCCTGATACTAAGCACTGCATGGTTATACTGTTTCTTGTTACTAATTATAGGATTTTCCCCCTTCTGTTAGAAAGTCAGAATTTGGGTCTTGGCAGGTTAGCTTTTAAGCATATTTACTTTTGTGCCTGAACATGTTCTCTTAAAGTTTTCTTCTAAAAAAAAAAAAAAGAAAAGAAAATGCAGACTGGACCATTAAACAAAGTATAGCAATATGGTCTTAAAGAGGAAAATTCTGAGAATCATTGATTACCTGGATTTTTATCATCACAGTTGGGCAGCATAAAAAATGTAAATTGTGTCTTTCACACTTCATCTCACCCTTTACTCTCTGTGGAAGAGAGTACTCAGGAAATTGAATGGTCGTTGAAGGCATTTTATGAATTCTGAAGAGACGAAATAACTGTTAGGAGCAGTTGACTATGTTTTTAAAACTCATGAATATCAGGAGCTGAATAAATCAGCTTGAAATACCTTGTTGATTTTTAAGAGTATGGCTCAACCAATTATCCTCATGGTTCTAATCCATACCTAGGATACTCATAACTAAAGGTTTACTATTGCCTAGTAAATGCATAGAATTATGCCTTTTTGTAGAAAAGATAGAAAAGGTCGCTTTTCTAATTGATAGAAAAAGCTGGTAAGATTCACTACAGTCCTGAAGTGTTCGAGTTGCCACATTCACAGGGGTATATTGGCATAACGCACACAGTTTCCAAAAGCTGCATCCTTATTGTTGAGCAAGCTTTATCTAAATCAGGTTAGTTCTGTATCATATTTTAACTAGAAAACGTGGTAGATGAAAATTTTCCAAAAATGTGTGTTCCAGTAAAATTTTAAAAACTAATTACTGTGTATTTTTATGTTTGTTGAAAATTTCTTATCTAAAGACACACAGCTGAAGGAGACAGCTGTACTGCCTAGGTCTTTACACTGCCAAGGAGAATTCTCCCTACACTGCACAGCTCTCAAAGGAGAAGTGCTGGAAGCAAGTTAACTCGGTATTTTCAAGTAATGGCAGTTGTTGCTGATGCAATTATCTACTAACATAATTATTCAATAAACTATAAACAGGTACCTAATCAGTGGGTGCACTAATAACTTTATTGTTCCATTTGTCTCTTATCGCACACATATTCTTTTAGTCCTTAGTGATGCCAAGTACTTTGCTTAAGTGCTTAGTGTGCAGAGATGCAGGCATGGGTAAGACATAGGCTTTGCCCTCAGGGAACTTGTGACAAACACATACAGACTAAAACTCAGGAAAGAATTAATAATGTAGGACTTAATCCAGACCTTCCTCTGTAGAAACAAGGGACTCTCAGGAACAATGCTTATGTATTTCTGATTGGTATGAATCAGCATCTTAAAGCAAAGGTTTCAGAAAAAACAAAATACTGTATCCTGGAAATAGGTTTATAAAATTCCAGAAGGTCTATTAAAATCTGTGTACACCCTCATACACAAAAAGGTATGTTTATAATTCAGATAGAATCTGAAATGGTAAGGTTTTCCACAGCAAATAATGGCCACGTCTGCTGGCCTGAGGCAGCCTTGCAGAGTGGACTTGCCTGTCTGTGGCACCAGGGACTCCTGTGCAGGGTATGATTGTCCCGGGGCGGTGAGAAAAATGTTAACTTTGTCACAGTAAATAGGATTCCAGACTTCAGTATTAACTCAGTATTTGTTATGAGAATGTTGTTCCAAAATTCTCTCTAATTTAATTGCTTGCTTCAGACTCAGCAATCCCAGAGGCTTTAGAAAGTAGAAGCTGCATGTGTAATTCAGAAATTAACCTTAAGATGACTGAAAATTAAAAAAATATTCTCTGTATGTACCACCATGTCATGTTTCCTATAAAATACTGAGTCACACACACTTTACCAAGAAGGAGCAATTAAGAGCCAGCCAAACAGGTTTTAAATGTATGCCTTCCAAAAAGGCACAGTGACCTTCTGTGGATGAAATCAGCATTGAACTGCTAAGTTTGAAGGCTTGAATGGTGTTAGAATTTTTGCAGTAGAGACATTAACTCTAAAGAACAGAGTTGGATTTTTTTTCTTCCAAACTTAGGAAAGGATTCAGAAATATTTTGTTAATTACTTGTTTTCCTTTTGGGGGGCTGGAGAGAAGATTGGTTTTGAAAAACTAAATTATACAGTATTTGAAATTAGTAGGCAGTTTCAACCTACCTGCAAATACTTCCCGCAGACTACCCTTCTCTAATCTACTTGATACCCGGGAAGCAAAGATAACTATCTGCTTGAAACAGCAGCAAAGATAAAAATAAATCCCCAGCACTGCCATTCCCTCTTCGATGATACGCCTGCAGTCTGCTTTCCCTTGCTGTTTTTGGTTTGGCTAGTCAACTGGTTTTGCCAACAGTTGTGTTTAGTCAGTCTGCTCAAAGGTTGCTGACTAACAGCTTACCCTTACACATTCAGCTCTGAATGTAATTAATACTACAAAGATTGAATTTTAACATTAAAATTAAATTCTTTTGTAATGGCAGTTCTGGTTTAATTTTTTTTTTAATATTACAATGGTTAACATGTGTAGATAACATTTTGATGTCTGTATTGAATTATACCTCATTAATCACACATTGGGCTTTCCAGGTGGCTCAGTGGTAAAGAATCCTAATGCAGGAGAGGCAGGAGATGTGGGTTCTATCTCTGGATCTGGAAGATCCACTGGAGTAGGAAATGGCAACCCACTCCAGTATTCTTGCCTGAAAAATTCCATGGACAGAGGAGCCTGGGGTTGCAGAGTCAGACATGACTGAGCACACGCACTGCAACCATATGTTAATTTACTAAGGTGTTAATACAATAATAAATTACCCAATTTGAAAGAAATATTTCACTTTGGTATATATCAGCGATCACAAAGGAGCTGAAGACTAAGTCATCCAGCTCTGTCCTTCATCAAATTGAAGTCACTTTGGAAAGCAGCTATTGGAACTATGATTGAAATCTGAACTTGCAACCAATACCATAAATGGCATTCTTAGCAGTTAGTTAAGCTTCCAATCTTCATTCAGCAAGCTTTTGTGAATATTTGCTGTGTACCAGGCACCACGGTAAACAGGGTGTGGACCTTGAAATGCCAGCTCTTGTTCCTGACACCACCTGTTTGTCAATAAAACCTGCCACTGATGGCTTTGCCTTTTTGTTTCATTTCCCACCAAAAACTGAAACTTGTGAAGTTCAGTTGCCTGTGTTACATAGTCACTTTAACAGCACTCACTTATTTAAACTTGAAAAGTAATCATCTTTAACCATCCTATAATATCTACAGTTCTTATAGCTAATCCATCCCTAAATTTGAACCACAAGCAGTATTTAAATCTCTTTTGACCTCTTACTATGTGCAAGGCCTTATCCTTATAAGAACATGCTCTATTAAAAAGAAAAGCCAAAATTTAAAGCAGGAAAAACAGTTTAGCAGAATATGTGGAAGCCTTAGATTTTATTTCAAACAATATTTAACACAGCAACAAAATTACTATATATCACTGATTGCAAGACATTTCTTAACCTTTAACATCTTTGGAATTAGAAACGTATCTCAGCAGCAGCATCTTAGTGGTGTGTCATAGTTTGTCAGCATTTTATATTATGCAGTGGTACATAAAATCATGGACAGCCATACAGTTGGGCTGGCATCTTAGATTCAATTAACGGTAGCAATGCAGTAGAAATATTTAGAGAGTTGGTGTATTCTGCAGTAAGATTTTATCTAACTAGAATCTTTTCCAAAGTTTTCTTTCCTGACCTCACCCTTGACAAGTTTGCTTATTAGCTCCATATGTTAGATAATGTGGAGAATTTATAGGGAAGGTAAATATTTATAACCATTCTTGAATTGTGATTTAAACTGGAAGGAACAAGAGTATGAAATTAAAATGTTCTCAAACTTATTTTTAGGCTAAAATTTTTAACTTATAAAAGTAATTTGCTTTGAAAACAAGTTTAGAAGAAAAGAATTTTACTGACTTAAAGACTTAAAAAGCCCATATAAATGCTTTGAGGCTAATGAATTTGCCCTTACCAGGCTAGGAATTTTCAAAATCTGTCTTAACTAGTATTATAATTTGTAGTATATTTAGCATAAGTGCATAGTCATCAATTATTTTGTTTATAGACTCCAGTTTTTTTTCAGTATTTTTATAACTAAAATTTATTGAATATTTATTATGTTTTAAGACCCCTATTCTAAGCACATTTACACGTGTTATTTTCATTTAGTCCTCGCTAGGATGCCGTGAAGCACATACTCGTATCCTGCAGGTGTATTAACTCTGGCTTTAAATTTAAACCACTTGGTAAAGCTCACACCATTAGTGAGTGAATGAACCTGCACACAGTCTAAGCATCTGATTCCAGAGCCTGTTTTCATCACTGCACTGCCTTGCCTGCCTATAATAAATGTTCAGTGAGCATTTTATTCTCACATTCAGAGAAACATTTGTTGAGTATCTCCCCAGCCAGGAAGAGAGAGTCAGGGAGGGCTCAGAGAGGTAGGGAGGTGTGGCAAATATTCCCACCATCTTAAGGAACTTGAATTTCACCTTGGAGATCAGTGCTTCTTATCTATAAAATCTCTCTAAGGGTCAATGTGGAGAAGGCAATGGCACCCCACTCCAGTACTCTTGCCTGGAAAATCCCATGGGTGGAGGAGCCTGGTGGGCTGCAATCCGTGGGGTTGCAAAGAGTCCGACACGACTGAGCAACTTCACTTTCACTTTTCACTTTCATGCATTGGAGAAGGAAATGGCAACCCACTCCAGCGTTCTTGCCTGGAGAATCCCAGGGATGGGGGAGCCTGGTGGGCTGCCGTCTATGGGGTCACACAGAGTCGGACACGACTGAAGTGACTTAGCAGCAAGGGTCAATGATGAGGTCTGGAAATTTGGCTTTTAAAAATTCCCCCCCTAGATTTCCTTGTAATAGCTAGGTTCACTGTGATTAAGAACATGAAAAGAATATGCACAGACGCAGGTATGCATACATTCTCTTTTTTGGACAAGGTTCATAACTTTCATCATTTTCTGAAGGGGACCACCAATCTCCCCAATACAAAACTACTATAATAGATGCTTTCAGCACATTTAGTAACCAGTCACAGGAAGGAAAAACATTTTGCTTTGTGACCCTTTACAGATACAGGTGTACACATTCAAACAGCTAAAAAAAGTTTCACAGCACGTTATTTATCCTTTACCAATATATTCTGACATGTTCTATTCTATTTCAGTTTAAAAGATCCTGGTCGCAGCTTACTAAAATTATGTCATAACTTGCCAATGGGTCACAGTCTATAGTTTAAAAAACACTACAAGAAATTATCGTGATGTCACTCAGTCGTGTCCGACTGTTTGCGACCCCATGGACTGTAGCCTACCAGAATTCTCCGTCCATAGGATTTTCCAGGCAAGAGTACTGGAGTGGGTTGCCATTCCTTCTCCAAGGGATCTTCCTGACCCAGGGATCGAACCCGGGTCTCCCACATTGTAGGCAGACGCTTTACCCTCTGAGCTACATGCCCTCTGCATATTCTGACATGTTCTATTCTATTTCAATTTAAAATAATCCTGGTCGCAGCTTACTAAAATTATGTCATAACTTTTCAATGGGTCACAGTCTATAGTTTAAAAAACAGTGCATGAAATTATCATTTCCTTTTTTTTTTTTTTTTAATTTTAGAAATTTTAGCCAGGGAGTCATGTGACCAGATATGCATTTTAGTTTGTTTATCCAGTAGCTGCCTTAACTTATATTGCTTATATATGGCAAGGAAGGAAAGGGAGGCGTCAAGGATGGCATCATATTTATGATGAGCATTTCTTTGAATGGTGAGGCTATTATTCAAGATCTAAAATAGATGAAAGAACACACTGAGGCAGGAGTCATGGAGTGTTTGGTTCAGGACGTGCTGTCCTCGAGGTGTTCAGATAGTAACTCTGTACCTCGTTCTGTCAAGATGGATCTGTCCAGGAGACATTGGTAACGGGGGGATTTGGAAGAAACGGGTTTTTCGAGAAACAGTTCGAAAAGACGTTTTATAGGGCTTAAGTATACTTGACAGTCCAGTAGTGAGAAGAAAAAAAGATGTATTAATAGGTGGAATTCTGTTATTAAGGTCTATTAAAAGTTACTTTTTTTCAATTGTTAGGCAAACTGGTTTAGTTATGAACACACGAGTGTTGATACTTTTAATTCTTAACATTTATGAAATTTGAAGCTCCTTTTGCCAAATTTTGTTCACACTCATTAAGAACAATGACAGGCTAATAGAGATAAACCGTGGCATATTGATTATCGAAGAGTACACAAGTAAAAAGCAGTGACTTAGAGCTCTGTGCAGTACGGCAGTGAAAACTCTTAAGTGGGCAGAAGTCTACATATGGTATGACACCATGTGTATAAGTTTAATAACAGGCAAAATCAAACTGTATTGTGTAGGTACACATGTGATTAAATTATTAAAAACAATAAAGGAATGGTAATCACAAAAGTTAGAATAGTTGTTACCTCTGTTACAGAAAGGCAGGCAGAAGGGATAGGAGGGGAGCACATGGGTAGATATGTTATTGCTAATGTTCTCTTATGTTGGGCAGGGAATCCACAGGGTTTACCGTGTTGTCAGGCTTCATAACTATCAAGCAAATGTTACATAAAGCTCTCATTATCATTAACTTTAAATATAGTAATGTAAATACATATCTTTGTATGTTTATAATCTGTCATCTGCATGGATTAAAAGAGAAAAACCAGAACATGTTTCAGTAGATGCCAAGGTGGCATTTGATAAGAATTCAATATTAAATATAGATTAAAACTTTCAGTGGGAATAGAAGAATTCTTTCTTAACATGATGAAAACTATCAAGCTAATAGCCAGTTACTGAACAACAACAGTAAAATACACATGGCCACTCTCATTTCTAGAATTTAATATATTTTGGAGAATGCTCATTAATATAATGGAAAAGAAAATTAACCGTTTTTAATTAAAAGCTATGGATAATAGATAAGAGGGAACAAATTTGCATCTGCAGATAAACCAAGTAAATAACTATAAAAACTTATACAGGATTTCCTTTAGTAACATGGTCAGTTCAGAAATAACTGTTTAAAAGCCACTGGCTTAAACATAGTAGAGTGGAATGAAGAGAAGTTTCTTTTAAAATGGGAGAAACAGTGGAACATTTGTAAACTGATGGCCCTCACCCAATAGAAAGCATAAGTTGATACACAAAAAAGGAAGACTTGCTGGAGCAATGCCCATAAGTAGTTGGAGAGATAGTGTCTAGTTGCTCAGAGGAGAGATTGGTTTTAGATAGGAGCAAAGAAAGCTCTTGTATGATAGCTAGTGGGAAGGTATGTATATGAGTGCAGATTTTGAAATTCTTATTGTTTGTTAAACCATTTCTTTAGTCATGTCTCCAAACTAAAGTCAAAACACATAGATCAAAGTCTTATAATCTTCACACTTAGCAAAGTTTTTGGCACATGGAAAATGCCTACTAAGTGATAAATTCAATTTTTAAAAATCACTAGCTTCTCTAAGCACTAACAATTAGGAATTTCAGTATAAAAATGATCTTGTTAATGGTAGCAAGAAAAAATTATAAAGTAGCAAAGGTTAAAGGTTAAATGTAGTCATGTTATTCTATCTAAAGAGCTGTAATACGTTCCTGATGGGTATAAGAGAATATATAACTGATAAATGGCAAGACTGTCTGTCCATAAATTTAGGTTAGAAGCTTTTGAAGTTGTCGTTTCTTCTTCCTAATTAATAATAAGATGTCATATATATCATGATACTAATTTTAAAAACAAATGTGCTATGTGTGTGCTCAGTTGTATCCAACTCTTTGTAACCCCCCTGGACTATAGCCCACCAGGCTCCTCTGTCCATGGGATTCTCCAGGCAAGAATACTGGAGTGGGTTGCCATTCCCTTCTCCAGGGGGTCTTCCTGACCCAAGGATCGAACCCGCATCTCCTGCCTCTCCTCCATTGGCAGGCAGATTCTTTACTGCTCAGCCACCTGGGAAGGTTTAAAAATAAGTACACAAATGCAAATATAAACCTACAAAAAATTTGAAATGCTGTACACCAAAATGTCATTGCTTTACTAATTGCTCTTCTAATGAGATAGATGTGTTTATCTATATTTCCTAATTTTTATATAAGCATAAAATAAATATTTAGAGATGCTGAGCTTAAATGTGTCAGGAATCTAGGAGAAAGCCTGAATAGTCAAGGTTTAAAAAAAAGTTGACAAGGAAAAGAGACAGCATGTTTCAAAGTTATCTGTACCTAGACACCACCTGAATATCTTTCTAGTCAACTACTTAATGAGTTGCTTTGTCATCTATCAGTTGAGAAAGAAAGTTTTCTCCCGTCTGTGATCTTTCTCACCAGGGAAAGGAAGGTAAAGGCGGAGTGGCTAGTATTATCAAGAGCATGGGACAGAGGCCACTCTTCTTACTGAATTAACAGCAAGCATTTTGGAACAGTGGTGTTGTGGAGTCCTGGCAGTGGCTCCAGTCTAGAAAGAATAGATTATGGGGATGAAAAGCAGTAGTCAGCTGAATTTCAAAAGATAAGATTCTTAGGGAACTTCAGGCACTAAAACTCAGAATGTAATAGAGAACCTATTAAAGATAACTAAATTGGGCCCACAGTATTGAAAGGTTAGTACTTAATTAAGCAGCCATAGGAAAAGGGCAATCTTTTATAGAACTTAAAAAGTTTACAGTGTCTAATAATCACTCAGTAAGTTATCTTATTTTAAGAGTGAGAATATAAGGTATAGCCATATTTATGAATGTAGTAGTACTCTACTAATCGACACTAAAAAATTCTTCCTTAATAATAACCAGAATGCTTTTTTAGTTTTCTCTTAATCTGTTTGTATTGGTAATTCATTAAAATCAGTTTTCACAGATTTGGAAGGAGGAACAGAACTTGAGGCGTTCCATTTCCACCAAACAATAGGACGATGCTGACATATTTCCACAGCTATTTAAATGTTTTATATTTGGCTGTAAAGAAAAGTTCCAACCAGAGATGCTTGGTGTTTTGTTTTACTTTTTCAGGAAGATAGTGTTCTGTTCCTTCCTTTGAGAATTTGAAAAATAAAAAAGATAATTGTGAATCCATGATTAATTTTGGATAAAGTCTTAAACTTTACAATTTCAGATTCTGTAAAAAATTATATATATATATATATATATATTTTTTTTTTTTTTTTTTTTCAAAAAATGTATAAGGCAATTGAGTCATAAGCCAAATGTCTCCTGAAGCCTACTGATAATGGTTATCTTTTTTAAGGGGCAATGCTTGGAATCATTGTCAAGAGGATAAAATGTTTTACTACCTCATATAATTTCTTTATTCTAGAGGGACCTGTGTTATCTGCCTCCTAACAGAATCAAATAACTATCTAAAATATAATCAACAGTTTTATGATATGAATTACTAAAATACAGTAATTACCTTAGGTGTCCATATGTAAAATATCTTAGCTCTTTCTTTGCCAACATATCTTTCTCTATTTGAAGGGACAGTTTTGATGGCTTTACCAATGGCCCAGGCATACCATCCATAGAAATGAATCATTTTAGTCCTGTGTTTCTTATAATAATAAATCAATTGATCTAAGAGCCTTGACAGGCCCTCTTATTTGCATGACCTGCCAAGTCTCTTAGAAATCAGAATTGCAGTTTCTAATTTAGTTCTTGATGCACTGTGCATATCAGTAGCTTTATACATGTAAAATCAGAAATAGTTTTACTTCTTGAAGGCTTGAAGGAAATTTTAGCAAGTGAATTTGATTTATGAAAACAATAGAAATAAATTTTATGAAATGGACTCTACCTTAGGAATATATTTTCAAGGTAGATTTTAGCAAGAGACCTTTAAAAATTAAAATAAATTTTATTCATTTTTCAAGACTACCTATATAGTTTTGACATACCAAAAAAAAAAAAAAAAACCCACAAACTTTAAAATACTGGTCACATTTATGAAGACTGAATGCTTTAAAATCATGAAATTGTGATTCTCATGAGAACTCTTAATTCTGTTTTGTTTTTTCAGTGCACTGTAGCTAGTATCTGGGGTCCTGAAGGCAGCATTTTATTTTATTTTTTAATGGATAGGGCACTTGGGAAGCAGTGTTTGCTACCGTTCTAGAGTAATACCTTCTAGAGTAATTGCAGGTGTTTGTAATTTTTCAGCCTTTCATGGACACCTGTTGTGGCTGATTCATTCTTGTACCTTATCTCTGTGTATGTTGAGTTTGGAACAACTAGAAATATTGATAGTCTTTTGGGTTGTTTGTTTTCCCAGATAGCTTCTTTGGCTTTTATTTAAGCTAACACTTAAATTTTGACCTTGAAGGTTTCTAGCCCCTTACTTTTGCAAATACCAAGAATTCAGAATAAGTATTATCAACTTTTGATTATCCCCAGGGTGCCTGTTATCAGTCCATTACCATTTTATAATTACTTTAAAAATCAAACACATCACTGTTGCTGAGGGAAACGTGTGTGCACATGAATCTAACAGGCCGAAATCAGAGTGGGAGCTCTCCAATACTGTCTTTATGTCATCAGAGCAAACACTCTGGGGCATATGCTGTATGTTGGACATTGTACCAAGCCCTTTAGATGAGCTATCTCTTTAAACTCCAACAATCTTACGAGGTGAATAGTATCATTACCCAAAGGGAAACAGAATTAGTGAGGTTAAGTTGCTTGCCCAAGGTAACGCAGATGGTAGATTCCAGAGCCACATTGGAAACTGGGCATGGTTGCTCCAGATTCTAGCATATGTAATCTGACATACTAGATGTGGTCTGCTTGCCCTGTACCCTTGTCATCTGTGTGTAAAGGAGAAGTGCTCAGGTTGCCTCTTCTCAAACCATTGAATTTTATCCACCTTAGAACTGGAAATGCAAAGAGACCCAATAGTAAAGAAAGCATTTTTAAAAGGAAAGTGAATAAGGCAGAAGGACACTATTTCTGCCTTTGGTATCCTTCAAATATTTGCCTCTAATTCTCATCAAGAAATGACACATAAGAGATCATACTTGTACACAGTCTTTTGTAACTGTCATTTAAGATGTGGCTAAAGTATAATTAATAAAATATCCCCTGACTATTGCACATCTTGCTGTTTCTCTTCCCTTAGCACAGAGCCTGGATTTGTGTCCTTGATCCCCAGAGCCTGCCTGGGTTCTGTGATGTTACCAACTTGGCTGCCTCAGCAGTCCCAGTCCCTCAGCACCCTTTCCTCAACCAGAGTGGCACTATTTGTAGTACATGGTGGGTTCCCCACAAGATTTATTTTGAAGAAAGCATTCTGTAGCTTTAATTTGTTTTTAAATATGTTGATGTTGAAAAATAGAAAATTAAGAATTGAATTTCTTTTTAAATCTATGGAAATATTTTTTAGACTTAAATACCATTTATGTTATTGAACTGATAAGTTTTCACGGCAACATTGAATAAGCTGGAAAAACCATGTGTTTTGCAAAATCTAGAGCCTGGGCCACTTTTAGCAACTTGTTTTAATCTTGAGTGTTCACATCTGCCAAGTCGCCGTCTCCCCCTACGTTTACACAACCATTGCTGACTGCCATACATGACTTCTGTTCCACCCATGTTTTACCAGCAGTGCCTCCTGGCATATTTCAGAAAGCTTTCTTCAAGACTTCAGGAGAACAAGGAGAGAAGATTAGCAATGAATTTGGAAACTGACATTCATATCAAAGATTGTTTTTCCTTGTAGAAATCAGGTTTGGGCTTTGTTTCTGAGAAACAAGCCATTTTTTAAAAAAACAAAATTCTGCTTCCTACTTGACCAGGAGAATTGCTAAGTTTAAAATTATTTAGTGTGGTTTCCCTAAGTCCTTTAAAATGCAAAGAGGTCTTAAAGATGCTAGATCATATTTTCAAATGGAATTTCATAAGGCCAGAGTATCATGTGAATATTTTAATAAAGAAGATAATTTTTTTAAAAAAGAAAAATGTATATTATAAATTTAAGTTCTACAAACTCAGGTAACCACTTGACCTAGGCTTGGGGCTAAACATAGCACAAGGAGGTAAGAAACTTTTTCATCTTGACGTTTGTACCACACAGTGCCTGCTGTTTGCTGTTCGTTTGTTTGTTTCTTCATTTTGCTATTTATTTTTGCCTGCTCTGGTTTTCCATTGACTCTTTTAAGTGATCTATTTCAGATATAGATCTAATTTTTTAGTATTCCTGGCAAAAGTCTTCTTCAGAGTGCATTTAATCTAGTTCTAAGTTTCTTCAGATGGATCCAACAAATATTTATTAGGTATCTATTATGTTCTGATATGTGTGAAAGTAAGACCATGGTCCTTGCCCCCCCAAAAAACTCTTGGTCTAATAGGAAGGAAGACATATGAAGTGCTCAGCACGCAGTACAGTGAGGGCAGCAGGAGAGGCGAGCCCAGGGGGCTGTGGGGCCAGAAAAGGGAACCTGTTTCCCTGGGGAAGGAAAGGCTCCTGAACTGAGGGTAGATAAAGGGTAAGTTAGCACAGGTCAAGACAGAAATGGGGACGTCAAGTACAAGGTGGAGAGTGAGGCCCAGGTCTGTTGGGAAGGAGCTGCAAGTGTCCTTCCAGTTCAGGAGCTTACTTCCACAACAGATCAGTAGAAGGAACCATACAGAAATTATGACGCTTGGGATTGACATGGTCACACTGGCATTTTATGAAACTGATTTTGGCAGCTGAATGATTAGAGGATGGGATCAAGAAAAGACAAAAAGTGGAGGCCAGATCACAAGATGTCCAAGCAGGTGATATTGAGCCCAAACAGAGGAAGGGCACGAGAACATACATTGAGAGAGAATTTGGGGAGTAAAGGCAGTAGGCCTTGCGTCTGGATGCCGAAGGGTGTGCGGTGGTGTGGGGGGAATGAAGAGCCAAAGTTGACTCCCCAGGATGCCAGTAACCTCAGTAAAATAGATGACTAGTAGTTTATTAACTAGGAGATAGATTATGTGACAGTGTGGGCAGACTTAGGAGTAGGATAAGAATTCTTTCCTATAGAAGCATTGATGCTGTGGAATATATTTAAATTTCAGAAGGGAATGGTTAATAAAATGAAAAGCAATTTTAGGATAAGGATTATGAAACTGAACACGAAGTTTTAGTTTTTGCCACCACAGAGGCAATATGGATTAGCCCAGCTATGAAATTTGAACAAACTTCTCAGATTCTCTTGGTGGCTCTGTCACTTTTCTTCTAAAAGCTATTCTGGCATTTAGGTCAATTTTGCAGTCCTTTTTAAATACAGATTTTCTGTTCCCTCATACTCCATAGTCTGTATACTTTTCCCTGGTTCTCTAGTATCTGCTATTTGCATCTTGCCCTTGCCACTGACCTTCCCCCCTTTTCCTGGAAATACCCAGCTACCAACCAACTACCCCCAACCACCTGGGCCCTTCTCAATAATTTTTGGCCATGAGGCTACAAAATGAGTCATAACAAAACCCATTTTGAAGCCCCTTTTTAGCTGGTGAAACCAGCATTGGTCAACTGTATTTTCATGTGCTTAGCAGATTTACATTAAGGTACTCATCATCATATCCAAGAATAAATATACAAACATAAATATATACATATGAGTATATATATACACATATATGTATATGTGTGTACACACACACACTCTCTCTAACAACTCCATTCTTCCAGGGGAAAATGCCTTGGCAACAACCTTGATATTTCTTTCATTCCTCACAGTATGTCTAGGAATCCTGCCATCTCTACCTACAAATTATATCTTGAATCCCTCTACTTCTCTCCATCTCCTGGTCGAAGTAATCATTATCTCTTCTGAATTTCTGTACATAAGTGCCCAATGGCAGGGATCATTGTGGTTTTATTCATTAATGTGTCAGAGAAACCTAGAGTAGTGCCTAACACAGTAGGCTGGCAGTTAATATTTGTGAAATACATGAAATAAATGAACAAATCAGTCAGTGCCATCTTACTGGATAGACCAACATTTAGAAGGCTGGTTTTATATTAAAGAGAAACCTTATTAAAAGAGCCAAAAATTACTCAAGGAAGTTTTTATTCAGTTTTAGTGATACAGCAACTTGGGTGTATTTGACTGTCAAAAATTAACACTTTACTTCTGTAGATGGTATTGCTTACTTGTAACCAATTGAAATTAATTTTTGATATGTTGTCATCAATAATGTTTTCCCCAAAAACAGCCATAAGTTTAAAAGAATATATTAGGGGTGAGAATGTAGTTTCAAAGGAAACTACAGTAGTACTGACTACTGTACCCTTCCAACGCGATGTGTTTAAGTCCTAATATGGGATTTAAGGAACTATATGAAGAAGAATAGAAAAGGCTAGTCTACGTTTACTTTAATACTGTACATCTTGCTACAGAGGAAGAATGCAAGGAAATAAATGGACTTACTTGGTCCTGAATTATTCATATTAATTGGTATATGGCCTGAATTTTTTTTTAAATAACTGCCAACATTTCCGATTGTGCAGATAAATTTAGCATTTTGCACTACTCTCAGTAAAGCCTCTATCATGTGGAAGTTTCAGATGTTTGTAATATGTATGGGATCCACTCCACTCCCTGTCATTCCTTGTCAGTGGGAACATTCATCTCTTACTGATTGCTCTAATACCTAAACTTTTTCTACTGCCAGTGAAAGATCCCCTCCCTACTCCCCCACCCCCACCTCAGCATTGGTTTCTACATCTGGACTGATCTGAGAAGCTTTTTTTCTTCCCTAAACCCATAATGTTAGGCCTAAAGTTATAACTGCAGCTCTAGTTTGAAAAATAGGACTTTGTGGCTTTCAGGTTGAGGTTTCTATTTTCTGTTCTGATTCTAGGTTTATTCTGCCCCTAAACTCTGGAACCTTACCAGTACCATGCAAATACATTTCTCTAGCTAAACTGAATTTTCCAGATTATTAGGCAATTACAGAATCATTAAGAGTCAGGAAAGGATTTGAGAACAACAGAGAATTCTAATGTTTAAATGTTCGTAGCAATTTTTGTATCCAAACTAAGATATATAGTTTATATATAGTAAAATAATAGCTATTTTAGTCCAATAATATTAAGAGACAAGCTGACCTCCTAAGATACTATAGGAATGGAGGGAAGTGGGTTCTGAGGCCATAAAACCTGGGAAATTGCTATTCAGAGTGAAAGGACCTAGTTTAAAGTAAATGATTTTGTTTAAGCTGGCATTTCCCAAATTTATTTGAGGATAGAACCTTTTTCATATAAGGAAATTTCAACATTGGTGGAAAGAAAGCAGACACTTCAGTTCTCGCTGTGGCTGAGGCTTTATTCACCATTTTTATTTATCTAGCAAATACATATGGAGTGACTGCTTTTTGCTACATACTATTCAAGATGCTGACAATACCTGGAACAAACCAGACAAAAGCCCGTGGCCATCTAAGGATTAGAAGGCCTAGCCAGGGGACAAAGACAATAAGCAAAATTAAGTAGTATAGGTACTAAGTACTTTAGACAAACGTGGGGCCAGTCAGGAGTACAAGGGTTACAATTTTAAATAGAAATGTAACCTTGAGCAAGTCACTTAGCTTCTTTCTGCTCCAAATCTGTAGGATGAAGCCACTTAACTAAATCATCTCCAAGGCCCTGCCAGCAGGTCTGCTTTAAGGACCAAGAGTTGTCATAATCAAGCTGTGGTATTGCTGGGTCATGAACATCTCACTGAGCATTTGCAGTTACCTTAGTAGAAAAGCCTGATAAAAGTTATAGAATTGCTGCCAAATAAAAGCTTATGTAAACCTAAATAATTTGTAATACCCACAACAGAACAAAGCATTTGTATTAAATAAATGGGAAAAAAACACCTTGTTGGTTCTATTTTTAATCTAGTATGTACCTCAGTCCAGTCCAGTGAAGAAACCTCTGCAGTAAAATTACCAATGGCTTTTAAGCAGATACTAGCATGCCCGTATGAGAAATTTGCAGCAGTACACGTACTGCGCTTCTGCCCTTATATCCTTTTGTAAAACAGAGGTCTGTGACTCGATGTTGAAATGACCTTTCAGACAGTATTCGAGTGCCACATGCCTGAACTTGTGTCTCAGAGTAATTAGAAGCTTTGACTTACACATCTTGGCATACAGTGTTTATGTTAATTATAAATGTCTGAAAGTTTCCTGAAACTTTGTCTTCATAGCTTTTTATCAAAGACAGCCTGGCGTTTGGGAGGAGGGTTGTGGATTGTGGTCCTAAGCCTTTGATTTTCAGCCTCTCATATTTGGAATGAAAATTAAAATCTACTTTTCAACTTACCCAGATCACGGTAGTATATTTTTATATTCTTCATTGTGAATAAGAAACTGTTTGGAATCAGAGTCTTTGATACTTTTAAAATAACATTTCACTCTTAAGGCATTAGCTAAAAATTTCAAGTAGACCATGGGTCCCTAAAGTTCTAAAAGTTCTAAGTCAGTATTCCCACTGACTTATAGGAAAAGCTCAAAATAATATAATTAAAATTGAGAAGTTCCTATCATACATAGGGATGCTCTTCCAAAATTGTTTCTAAATCAGACCTTGGAATTTCTTTTCCCATGGTGATTAGCCCTGTCTTCAAAAGCCGATCCTAGGCCCAACAATAACAGTCATTTTCATCTCCCCCTAGTCATAGTCCATAACCCAAAGCCCAGTTTATAAGAAAATGCTTCATAATCATTCTGGAAGAAAAGACTGACTCGTACTTCACTATCTAAATAAGCTATGGAGTAGGTTCCTGTATATTAGAGAGAGAAGTAATGAGTATCCCCAAGTTCCTCTGAAGTCTAGTCTCTGAAATGGCCCTGGATCAGACAAGGACTCCGATCCCACTTTAGCTGTGGCCCTCAGCAGTCCCACGGGTTCTGGTCCACTCTGAGGCCCCCATAGTTTAGTTCTGACGCGCCCCACTCCGTCGCCCCTCCTGCCTGCTCTAGTTGCCATACACAACCTGCTCTTTCCATTAAGCCTTTGCCCAAGAAGCCAAACTGTTAGGCACATTTACCATTATAAAATAAGTACTCTTATCATTAAATAAATAAGTACATTTACCAGTATAAAAATAATTACTCTTTGTACATACATTTCACTCCTAATATATTCAGATATTGATGCACATAAAATTTATATCTGATTTGTACCATCTCCTTCAGGAAATAAGATATACTAAATCTACAGACTGTACAGTGTAGACTTCTGAAATTTTAAAGATAAGAAAATTGCATGGTTGACATCTTGCTCTTAGATATTTTATAAGAAAAGCCTGGGAAGAGCATAGCAACCCACTCCAGTGGGTTCTCCAGATTGCCTGGAGAATCCCATGGACAGAGGAGCCTGGTGGACAACAGTTCGTGGGGTCACACAGAGCGGGACACAACTGAACAACTTAACACGCACGTACCATCTGCATTGCTCCTGCTCTGAAAACCACCTAGGAAAAGTGATGTAGAAACTCAGTTGTGGAAACTCTGTGACAACTCATCATTCCTTAACCTCCAACTCCACCCCAGCTCCTCAGCTGGAGAAAAATACCATGATATGCCCCCAGGATGCCCCTCAGAAATATGATCTGCCCTGACACCTGCCCCTGCTCCTGTGTGCACACTGCTCCCGTACACGCCAGAGGGTGGGGCAGCAGGCCGGAGGGAGCTTTGAGAAGCCCTGCTGTCATTCTCCATTCTCCATACCTCCTTTTTTTTTCTTTAATGGGTACTTTGATTTCTTTAAAGATACCATTTTCCCCTCTAATTCTTCATTAATTATCAAAAGTCAATGAAGTCAGAATTCTCTTCTTTTCTAAGAGACTAACCTACCTCTGTCTCTGATCCATAACTTCTCAGTGTCAGCCTTACTAACGTGTTAGAGACTGCGTGATTCATTGTTGGGGGGCTGTCCTGCACACTGTAATGTGTTGGGCGACATCCCTGGCATCCAAGAGATGACAGGAGCAACCTGTCACACCCAGTGTCCCCTGGGGGGGGGTGGGGCGCGAAACTGCCCCTTGGCGAAAACTGCTCTCCTGATCCCTGTGGCGGACAAGCTTCCAAACACTTTAATGGGTTCATAGCGTAGGTTGTATATTTTTTTAACTTTGTTTCTTTTTAACCTGATTCTTTCCTATTCTGTTCATTGTCATATTTCTTAAATGACTATAGCATTTTTTTTTCTATCTGATATTCTTTTAAAGAATAAGAAAGCTTTCTATGCCCACCATCAGGCCAGACCTTAATGCTTTGAGTGGTGTGCACAGCAATTAATTCATGCAAGCTATATTTCTGTTATTAAACCCTACAAGTTTACACAAAGACTTTCTGTGTATGTATGTGCTTAAAAATGAAAAAAAAAATGTATAGGAAGAGAATTTTTCACCTTTAGAAGTATAAATGTTACTTAAGAAGAATCACAGTTAAGATGATAAGAAAGGAAAAGCCATGTTGTGTTTAGTAGATGTCTGAACTTAAGGACTCCAGTAATTAAAAGTTTTCAGTGAAAGAATACTGAACATTTATAGAATTTGAGTACAAACTCTAATCACTCCTGAAAAATAGAAAAAAACTGTATGATTCTACTTTTTAAAAATGTAGTTTAGAACCTCCCAAAAGGAACAGTCTTCCATACTCTGATGGGTAAAGTACTTACGCAGTCCCAGACCTGAACCCTGTAAGAAAGAAGACCTCAGGCCTAAACGGAAGCCAGAACCTGGCCTGGAAATCAGTTTACCACTGCTGTGGAAAATCTCCCCAAGCAGGTTCTCCAGATCTGCAGGGAGGGTTGAGGGGGAAGGTGAGTGGAGGTTAAGTGAGTCATGGCTGAGGAAGGGAAGTCATTCAAGCATTCATACCTTCATTCCCTGTCCACCTGCTGCTGTCCTAGACCTTAAGGAGGACATACACCTAGCAGCCACTTAGCTCTGAGCCTTACTCTTCCCTTGATGGAAAGGGAAGATTTGGGGGAGAAGAAAGAGAATTAGAAAACACTTTCTCCCTCCTCGCTTGTCTACTAAATTGCCTAGAGTACATATTTGGAGGCTGGAGAGCAGGATTTTACATTCTTTCCAATAAAACCCATTCATTATCACCACCTAACACCATGGTGGCCCCTATATACCCAAGGGAAGAAAGGTCTTGGGAGCTGGGAAGAGTGGTACAGTTGAAAGACAGAAATCTCCAGTCCATGTATTCACAGGTATTTATTAATCCCCCACTATGTGCCAGGAAAACATGCCTGGTACAGGGCCTCAGTAATTGAGAGCAATCCTGTCCCTTTGCTTCTGGGGCCACTCATCTAGGAAAGGAGCCAGGCCTTGAGCCAAGAGCATAGAAGACATCCGCCTGTTCCATAGTTTTGCCTAGGGCTCGGCCTTGGGGGCCTGCAGAATCACCTCTGTGGGCTGCTGATCTTGTTCTGTAAAACAGGAGGAGGAGGAGGAGGGAGAAACACCTACCTGTGTTGTGCTGTGAATGTACTTACGGTATTCACCTTATGCTGCTAGTTACTTACTCTTCAAAAGTAGTACTCCAAGAAGTAAGAATTAAAATGAAATGTGTATGTAATAAGACAGGAAAGGATTGGGATATAGACTGTCTCAGAGACCATCTAAATATCTAGAAGCTATTTAGCAGGGGGTCATGAAGCCACAGGCAGAACCTGTGTGTCTCAGAAGAGGAAGAGCTTTTCAGCAAGTTCACTGATAACTCTTCCATGTGAGATGTAAGCAATTTCTACTTTGAAAAGAAGAGAGTTCCTCTTATAGACTAATTACTGAGCTGACATAATTACTGACACTTTAGAGCAGAAAATTGAAATCAGAGTGTGGTAAGTTATAGGCATGCTTGTCAGATTCCTTGAATGATTCAGTAATTTAAACGGTATAAATGTAAGTGCTCAAGAGGGTTTGGGTAAAAAATGAATGTCATTTGAAAAACAGTAAAGTCAGTCATCAGATCATTCTATAGCATATTTATAATTTGAGGTGTTTCTCTCTTTGTCCCCCTTTTAGCTTGTCAAAATCCCTAAAAATGATCCCCTCAACGAAGTGCATACCTTCAACTTCTATTTGTCAAATGTGGGTAAAGACAACCCTCAGGGCAGCTTTGACTGCATCCAGCAAACTTTCTCCAGGTAAGTGTGTTTCAAGGTATGCTGAAGGGAAAGTAATTTTTCTTTGAGGGTTTTTTTGCTTAAATTAAAGAATAAAACACATAGTAGTCATTCCTTAAATATTTATTGACTTGAATTGCAGACCTCACTTATTTAATTGAGAAATCGTAAGCACATACTATGTGCCAGAAATTATATTTGTCACTGTGGAATGCAATCACAAAAAATTTAAGATTCTTGCCCTCGAGGAATTTTTAAAGTATAGATTTTTTACCTATAGAACATGGTTTATTTTATTTTAATTAAAGACAAGTTTCAGGGGTTTTTAAGTTCTTAATCACTGAATATAAGTAAGTTACAGGGGTCCCCAACCTCCAGGCCACGACCGGGTACCTCTGGTCAGATCAGCCAGCGGCATTAGATTAGAAATAAAATGACAATAAATGTAATGTGCTTGAATCGTCACAGAGCCATCCCCACCCCTACTCCCAACCCCCACTGCCATCTGTGGGAAAACTGTCTTTCACGGAACTGGTCCCTGGTGCCAAAAAGGTTAGAGACCACTGTGGTAGTAACCTCAAGACTCACACTCATGGATAAAGGAGGAAAATACATGTGTCTTATATATGCCCTTCCTCTTTCCCTGTGCAAGGCATGTTGTAAGATAGATTTTTAGAAATCTTTATTCTGCAGCAGAATGGAAACTAGAAATTAACCCCAGGAGAGCAGTCCCTTCTGATTTTAAGGGGAAAATGGAGGGAGGAAGACAAGAACACACACCCATAGCCCAGGGTGCCCGTGGAACTCTTATCCGCTTAGGTCCTCTGTAAACAATAAGCTGCTTGTTTCACTCTTCTTTGCTGTGGTTGTTTCTTATTAAAGAATGGGCCCCTTGAGTGGATAAAGACAAGGCCTTAGAGCCCCCAGCCCCCCGAGAAACACTAACATTGGCCCAAAGTTCCCCAGGGCTGTCCATCCCTGTATCTCCCCTGTAGCACTTGAAGCCATGAGCGCTTCCCATGTGGGGGAGAGAGAGAGCTGTATTCCCAGTGAGCTCAGGAGGCAGAGATACAAAAGACACCACACTGAAAGCACTCTGAGTTTCTCCTCCCATTTAAGGCGACTAAATAAATTTTGCTCTATCTTAACCTGCCGTTTTCCCTGAGTATGTGTTAATTTTGCTTTCTAAAAATTGCTTTCCCCCAAACTTACGCTTTTTGGTATAAGTTGCATGTGTTCCAGGTTATATAGACTTTTCTATACTGTTTACTGTGGTAGCCACCGGCTACATGTGGCTATTTACATTTCAGATGACAAAAGTGAAATAAAAGTTAGTCCTTCACTCATACTAACCACATATTACAGGCTAAATAACCACATGGCTAATGGCTCTCTTGTGGACAGCACATATACAGAACATTTGAAATTGCAGAAAGGTCTGCGGGACAGCACTGTGTTAGATTATAGCATCCCCAAGTAAAAGAGTCCTTGGTGACTGTGTACTTGCACCCTGCCACTTCACAGGTGATTTATCCATGTTACATAGCTGGTTAGTTAGTGGCTGGACTGAATGAGAACTGAGTTCTAACTCCCACCCCGGCGTTCTTTACAGACCACAGGGCATACCAATTTCTAATTGTGCCATCACCTATAATACTTGTCTTCAGCAAATTATTTTTTTCTAGAGAACATTTCAACATCAAATTGAACTCTCTCCAAAATTAGAATTTTACTAAGGAATTTAATTCCCTCTTCAAAACCAGGTCTGTCATCATAGGTAATATGGTTTCTCCCTAACCTCATAAATACCCTGTGTGTTTATTTCTACCTTGCTTGTTTGGAGAAGGATTTAAGGTCACTTTACAAAAGTATCCATGATGGGCCAAACAGAAAAGAAACCATTACCGTGAGAAAATTGTCACAACTCCATTAGTATGATCCAAGTGTGGTAAGAATATACATTGAAATTTGCCCTTATAAAAACAGAAGCGCTCAAACTCTCAGTTCACAACCTGGCAAGAATACCTTTGTATAATCTGGCTGCATCCTTTCTATTCAATTTGATTTTGGTTTTCCGTGGATCTTGTCTCTACTACAGCTGTGCAAGTTCTTCAAGGGCAAGGGTTCTCTTACACCCATTTCCCAGTCTTGAAAGGGTTGGCTGACTCCACAAATAGATGTTCCAAGAATACATATTAACTAGTCTCTTTCTTATCTTTGGTTTAAAATCTCCTTGGGCTTCACTTTTCTTATACGTAAGATGCAAGAACTCTCACAGTCAAAAATTACCTTTTAAAAATTTCTTAACTCTGCCCATTCAGAGTCCTAGTGAAAATATATAATACAGCTCTATAAGTAATGCATATTCAAGTGTAGAAAACAGCTAGAGAAAGACTATAGGAACATTTATACACATGTGACACAGTATTTCAACTTTTAAGGCAACTGAGTTCAAAAGGGATGAGTAGAGAATGTGGGGAATGTCTTCTCGCCCACAGTGTTGACAGCCTATTCTGGTTTCATGTAAACATCTGTTTCTTGACCTTGGATGGTGTAAACTGTTGTTTCATCATGACTGGCAATAGGTTGAGCTTATTCTCACTATGGAAATTACTTAGTAATTAATAAGGGGAGATGCTGAAATTCAAGCTTCCTGCCACCAGCGCGTCATACTGCAGTCTTTTCTTCCTTCCCCTTCTCCCCACTTCCTTCCCTTCCTTTCACTGATTTTTCAGCTCAAGTCGGCCTCATTAAAAAAGAAAATAAAAACAAAAACCCACCTTCCTTGCACTCACCTCTGGGCCCAAAGTCTAGTTCAGTCCCCACCATTCCACTGGATTATGCTCCCCAAAGCGAGCCTTTACCTCCTTGCCCGTAAACCCAGTAGCTGCTTACTGACTATTCTGGACTTGTTGCCTGCATTTTATTCACCCTGTGGACCACCCTGATTCTTGAAGCATTTTATTCCCATGACTTGACACATTGTTCTTCTGATGTCCCTCCACCTCTCTGGCTGTACCTTTGCAGTCTCTCGTGGTCTTATTTTCATCTTCCTATTGGTTATTTTAAATATTAGCGTTATTCACAGTCCAGTCCCTCCTGAGACTGCTCCTTCTTCAAAGTCACCATGTCCAGCACTGAACTCATTTTCTCTCTACCGGCCGTAGTATTCCAGTAATCCCCAGTAGCCCGGGCACACTCTTGAACACCCCACTCCACCCCACCCCCCATGGCTAATCACTGACCAAATCCTGTCAATGCTACCTTCTCCCAGTGTCTGAAATCTATTTACTGTTCTGCATTCACACTGCCCTTACCCTGGCTCAAGCCATCACTTCTTGTCTGTAATCCTTCAATAGCCTCCTGACTGGTCTCCAGCTTTCACAAGAGTGCCCCCTTCCTTTCAATCTGTTCTTCATCCTGATCAACAGTATAAAAGAGATGTTTTCTCTCTCTTGTTTTCAGTCTCTGTTATTCTTGGGATAAAGTCCAAAATCCATACTGTGACCTCCAAAGCCCTGTGTCATGTACTTCTTGCACCTTTTTCAGTCTCGTCTCATTAATTATCCTTGCCACCTCTCTCTGGTCAAACTGAAAACCTGCTCCTAGCTCCCCCTAGGAGAGGTGGCACACGTTGGTTATCCCGCTAGAACGCTTCTGTCCTCCACCTCTCTCTAGTCACCCCTCTAGATCACCTTGGGCACCGCTTCCTCTAGAAGCCTTTGCCTTGTGCACTAGTCCATGTGAAGTACCTTCCTGCGGGTCCCTGCCCCCTGTCATCTGTCACTCTGCATCACAATTTCCAGCGTGTTCATCTTTGTCACTCATTAGAGAGCTCCTCGAAGGAGGGACCACTTCTGTCAGTCTTTGTCACAGCCTGTGCACCTCACACTGCCTAGCCTGCAGTCTCTGCCCAATAAATATTCATGAGATGAATGAACTGCCTTTTTAAAAATAGAATTTATACAGTTGTTAGCAATTTACAAAAATTTTGTCAACCCTTACTTTGTAGCATCATAACAAAGCTACTTCCACTTAAGTTTAGAAATAGAATATCAGGGCTATAGTGACATTTTCATTACTTCTATTTCTAGTCTAAGACAATAGTAATTTCTTCGTAAAATACTAGCATAACTGTTACCATGATCCCCTAATACAGCATGATACTTTAAATACAGAACTGTCTTCCTGGCCAGCATTAGTATTTGTGATTGTTTAACCAAAAGGTTTCTTTTTTTAAAATATTTCTGCAAAAATCTCTTGTCTAGTATTTTTTTCATATATGCTATATCAACAGATTATCTTATAGACATTTAACAATGTAAAAAAATAAATGTAAATATAAAGTTACAAATGTTTAGGGTATTTTGATAAATAGTAACAAACTATGATATTTGGCAGTATTTTTGCCTCAAAATTAATCTAATCTTATGAAAAATAAAAGGAATTATTATGGTGGCTCTGTTTCAGCTAGTCAGTGCTAAAGCATACACATTATGGTTCCATTAAAAGTAAGCTTTTTTTAATCCAATGTTTATCGCAGCACTGTTTATAATAGCCAGGACATGGAAGCAACCTAGATGTCCATCAGCAGATGAATGGATAAGAAAGCAGTGGTACATATACACAATGGAGTATTACTCAGCAATTAAAAAGAATACATTTGAATCAGTTCTAATGAGGTGGATGAAACTGGAGCCTATTATACAGAGTGAAGTAAGCCAGAAAGAAAAACACCAATACAGTATACTAACGCATATATATGGAATTTAGAAAGATGGTAACAATAACCCTGTGCACGAGACAGCAAAAGAGACACTGATGTATAGAACAGTCTTATGGACTCTGTGAGAGAGGGAGAGGGTGGGAAGATTTGGGAGAATGGCATTGAAACATGTAAAATATCATGTATGAAACGAGTTGCCAGTCCAGGTTCGATGCACGATACTGGATGCTTGGGGCTGGTGCACTGGGACGACCCAGAGGGATGGAATGGGGAGGGAGGAGGGAGGAGGGTTCAGGATGGGGAACACATGTATACCTGTGGCAGATTCATTTTGATATTTGGCAAAACTAATACAGTTATGTAAAGTTTAAAAGTTAAATTAAAAAAAAAAAGTAAGCTTTTAACATTTCTCACATCAGTAGTAGATAATTCTTTTAAAAATGAAAGTAGAACTTCAGTGCCCATCAGGACCCTCGTCTTCACTCCAAATACTGTTTTGTTTCATTTTTTTTCCCCAAAATTTCATAGATTTAGTCTCTGAGAGTTCATTTCACCCATTCTATCCAGAGGGGGAAAAAAAAATATGTGATATGAAATGAAGAAAAGAAACTTAAAAGTTTTAAAATAAGCTTTACATTTTAAAATGATTAATATTAGTTATTTTGAATTTTAAAGTTATTATTAAAGCTGCTGATTGTAGAATTATACAATTCCTGCTTGCCTTATACAATTCCTGCTTGCCTTTATTGTGCAAAATGTGGGACATCTCTAACAAGCCACCATCTTACCTGACAGCTCTGGAGCCTCCCAGCTCAATTGCCTGGGATTTATACAAGATAAAATTACAGTGTGTGCAACAAATGACTCATATCAGATGACACGAGAAAGAATGACCCAGGCAGAGGAGGAATCCCGCAACCGAAGCACAAAAGTTATCAAACCCGGTGGACCATATGTAGGTTGGTACAGATATATTTCTCCTTCTTGCTGATTGATTGGAATAATTCAAGGTCACTATAGGTAAATATTGGTAATATTAACTTAATGAAAACACAGAAATTAGTACTGAGAATATTTTTAAAAACATGGTCAAAAGTCATTTGTCCTCTTCATACTGCTGATGGAGTAGATGGAAATTTTACTTCTTTTATAAATCCCAAATCTTCTATTGGCTATTTATTATTACTTTACAGTGCTGGGGACCTGGTCAAGTTACCTTATTATGTAAGACTGTGATGGTGGTGCTGCTGTGTTTGTCACTGGCTGATGTAATTTCAGTGCTGGACAGTATGGTTCTTATTTTGCACTTGTGTGGAGTTTATTTTTTTATAGTAAATTCTATTAGTAGAACTTAAGAGTTTTCTATTAGAGTCAAAGGATCTTTGCACAAGGAATTTTTATTACAAAAGTATAAAATGTGTTTATAGCTAAGCATTAGTTAGTATAATGCTTCTATTGTGATATCATCTCAATTATGAATCCTCATCTCTTCATTAATTAAGAGACTGCCCCACTCCCTTCATTTTTATCATCAGCTCACTCAAGTATCCCTCAAATCAAAGGGAAGACCAGACCAGCCAGATGAGTCTCTCCTTTACGAGCCTATTAACAGTAGTAATAGAATTACCCAGAGTGAGGATAAGCTCTACAAGGCCATGGCTAGTTTAATAACACAAGTCACTGGATAGTAAATGATGAAAGGATATTAGTTTGAAAACATAAATGCTCGCAAAAAGTCTCTTGAATAACCAAATCCCTTAATCAACATCTTTCTACAGTTTTGTATAATTCTACTTCTCTATTTGCCCATTGCTGCCCCAGTTACAATGCATTCAGCTTTGAGAAGCTCCACCAGTATCCTTAATAAGTATTTCTTTGGAACAGAGCCAGTGCTCCTGGGACTTGGTGCTTAGCTTAGATACATTTAGTTTGGTTTAACAACAATTCATGGCTTCCCCAGGTATCTGTACCCACGGGGCCCAGTTCCCTGCCCAGTAAGTTACAAGCAATGAGATTTTTCATCCTCTCTTTCCTACCTGATAAGGTAACAACTTCCAACCTCCTTTCTTTCTTCTTACAAGTAACCTAATTAACTTTAGTAAGCTAAATCTCAAATTGTTTCTAAAATGTACAAGATCTGCACTTAAATTTAAGTGCAAGGTATGAATTTACTGTCCCTGTTGCTTTGAGAGTGTTTTTTAACTCTGTCCAACACTACCAATTTATAAAACATGAGGTAAACTGGTATGTTTGACAAAGGAATAGCAGACTCAAGCCATCAAAATGGTTATTTTTTCTTCCCAGTATAACCAGTTGAAAACCTCCACCTTGATTTACTTTTGAAAATTGGCAGTGATCACTGTACTTTTCCAGGGAAAGATCTTGGGTGTACCCTGTGTCCATGTGTTTTTGTTTGTTTTGTAGGGTTGGTACAGTTCATTCACAGCTTACACAACAGACTTTTCAACACCCAGAGTCACACAGACCTAGTTGCCCTAATGGTGTGGGACTTTTGAAACTTGCAGGGTTTCTTATTGGCACTTCCAATAATTTATATACATTTTTTAGAGTGACCACATAGAATTTGAGGTTATCTAAACTTCTAAACCAGGTTACATCTCTGCCCTGTGGAGACGAGGACATATACGTTCCCCCCGGCGGCGATCTCTGCCAGCCCAGCGCTCTGTTAGCCTTCTCCTCAGCGCCCTGGGCTACACCGTCACAGCACAGTGTTCTCTGGTCTTCAGTCTTGTCATTAACCTCCTCAGCCCTTTATTCTCTAAGTCAAATAACCCCAGCTCCTTTTAACTTTTCTTAATATGGCCCACATCCCAACCCTTTAATTATTCTTATTGCTCTCCTCTGGACTGCCTCCAGTTCTTCACCTCAGAACTCAAAACTGCATACGCTACCCTTAAGAAAAGACTGATTAAAAAAAAAAAAAGGACTGATCAGTTCTGTGTACAGTAGAGCAAAATACTCCAGCTTGGTTCTACTGTATTTGCTTTTTATTTTTTTACTCTTCTTTATTGTGGCATGTTTTCGTCTTTTTCTTTTAATTCTGTCAGGACCAGGCCCTTACCATGTGTCTTTCCTTCCAGGCAGCTCAGTTTGTATCCTCCTGCTTTTTCCAGTATCTCAAAACTGACTCACTCCACTCTTTAAAATGCTTGTCCGTCACCCTTCAGTACTAACATTACTCAGCACTTAACGAGTGCTTCTAATGCACAAGCGACTGGTTAGCACTGTACACGTAGTCAGTCATCTAAAGCTCACAATCACCCCATGAGGTGGGTAATCATTGCCTCTCCATTTCACATATGAAGCTGTTGGTATCAGCAAATAGAAAAAAACAGGAGTTTGGCCTCATTAACAAGTTGCGGCTTTTTTCATAAGACAATAGGAGGTACCTCTTTAGTTCATAATTGAATTTATCTTATGAGATGATAACAGAAATTGACCTCTGCCAGCTTAGAAGCCCCTGTAGAACAAGGTTTCTTTTAATAGTGTCAGCTGGGTAGAAGACAAATAGAAATAACGCTGGCGTCACTGTGGGTTGTGATGGCATTGTGCCAGGCCTCTGACAGTTGAATTAGGGCACAAGCCCAGCTTCAGGGAAGGAAGGCGGAGCTCCTAGGGCTCAGCTGGCCTAGGCAACCAGGAACGTGAGCTTCTATGACCCTCCAGTGGGCTGCAGAGAAAAAAGCAAAGCCTGTATGCCTGGAAAGGAACAGGAGAAGCGTTAACCTAGAAAATATGGTTATCCTTTTGTCAGTACTATGTCCAGTTGTAGTCATGCCATTTATATCAGTGATGAGCACTGTTGTATTGTTATGATCCTTCCCCTTTGTTTAAAACAAAACACTTACCACCTCTAGTTTACCAGGATCTTATGTCTGCTCACTGACTCCTATCTAAATTCTGGAAATTTATTGAATCATAAATTTGTAAGTATGCTAGTTATTTAGGTATATTAAATAACCCAAACAATGTAATTTCTAAGATCCTTTTTCCAGTCTTTCTAACTTCTGCTCCCATCCTCCTTGTTTTTGATGTTAGTACCTATTTGAGTGACTTTGGACAAAATTATTTAACATGGAGACCTTAATTTTCTCAAATACTAAATAAAGGGTTTTGAACTTAGGTTAGCATCTAAGGTCCTTTGTCGTTCCAGCATTCTGTGACTGAGGTTTACATATGTTTTAATAGTAAACCTTTTGAAGAAGTGATCCCAAATGCTAAGTAGTGGAAATGGTTTCCCCTGCAGTAGATCATGTATTTAACCATGACAGTGTCACACCACTGTCAAGGTCCTGCCAGTGTTTTTATTAAAGCCTCAGGTCGGTGTTGCCGGGGTTTCTGGTTAGGTTCCACAGAAAAGAAAAACAACTGCAGAAGACAGCTGCTGTCCCTGCTCTCCTTCGGATGGCCTGCTTTAACACCTTCCTTTCAGATTGTTTACTCAGAGTCATTAAAGGGATAAGTCCTATCACCAGCGTGTTAAATGGAGAAGCTGGAAGTGGACTCCTTGTTAGGAAACAAAACGGTTCAGATTTAGTCCCAGATTACCCAACTCTGTCGGACCTGCTGCTGCTGTTTATATAAGGAGCCCAGGGAATTGATTAGCAGTTGGGTCTGGGAAGAGAATTAGGTTCTCCCACGGGCTTTATTAAAAGGACTTTTCTGAGGCAAATGTAAGAAAATAAAAATAAAGCCTTTCTTCTGCCCACTTTGAACCTGACATTTTCCTGCTCTATTTTATTTATTTATTTTTTTCTTTTTTAACTTTAGCATCTCAATTCTCTAACTGCTTACAGACAATACTGATGTTTTCTTCGTCTGTAGCCTGTCTTCCCTTAAATCAGAGGACTCCTTCCTGGTTAAATTGGCACAAACTGATGGGGAGGCGGGGAGCCAGTGACTTTTGTGTAAAACCCTGTGGCCCAGTGTGGCTCCATTCTTCTTTAATCATTTGAAAGAAATGGGTTACCCTGTGACTGGCTATTTAAAATGAGGTAAAGGTGAAGTGAGTGTTCTGCAGGTAGGAGACTCATGGACTGATGATAGTCTAGCATTCTATCCCAGCTGAGACTCCAAGGCAGTCATATCCCTAACCAGATCCTAATTTCTTGCCAGACATCATACTTAGACCCCTCTTAAGGTCACAGTGAGCCTGCCTTATTTGGCTGCCCTCTGTCCATGTCAGGGAGGGTGGGGTAAACTCAGGAGACCTTGGGGGCTCTCCTGAGACCAGGGACCAGAGGTTGGTCAGACCTACAGAAGAGGTCGGGCAGCCTGCAACACAGTGATAGTCCTGTTTTTGTTTTCATTTCTATTTACCTTCCTTGCTGGCCTGAATTCATTCTAAATCACCAGTCATGGTAGTGTGAGTTAGCTAAAAACCATCCTCCACCCCTCCCCCTCCCCAGAGAGTGTGGGAAAGGGATCCACAGTCAGCTTGGTTTGGGGAAGTGGAAGTTAAGCAGGTTTCAAGGGGGAGGGGAGTGTGGAATTTATATCATTTCCTAAACTTTCCTGACCTTTATTCTTTCTTTCCACAAATTCCTATTAAAATTTCAAGGAATAGTGCTATTTGCTAACACTGTTGCAACTGAGAAGTGGTGGGTTGGAAGGTTTGCAGTTGCCATATTAGAAATTTCAACGTGCCTTCAAACTCGGGCAGCCTCCTCTGCCATCTGCTTGTTCTCTTGCTGTCATTCACTTTGATACTTTGACTTTGTGAGCCATCAAAATCTGATTGACAAAGCAGCCAGAGCTTCGTCTACAGGAAGCTGGCAGCCCAACATGAATCAAGAACAGACATTGGGCATTCGTTCGTAAAACCTTTCCAATAAAAGAAGTACAAGTAGGAAACCTTGGGTATTAATCACAGAAACTTCCAAATACTAAATGAGCACTTTACTCTTTGAGCTTATCCCATTGAAACTCTACTTTTCTCATCTGTGAAATGGGACCAAGGCCTACCTCATCAGGTTAACTGTGAGACTATATTATATGTGTGAAGTTCTTAGCACAATGCCCCACCCTCATCCCGTAATTGGTGCAAGATAAATATTAGTTCCCTGCACATCTGACACTGATCTAACTATCTCTGAAGAAAAATACAGAAACCAGATCTAAATCCACCTCCAAAACTCTAATTGTACCTTAATTTAATAGCTTCTCTTATCCCTGGGCAGTGACCCTTTAATGTTGGTTCCTTTGTTGGTCAGTATTTTGATCTGATATTTACAATTGGTGATGTCCAGATTGTAAAGAAATGTAAGAGCCAGTGAGATCATTCTTTTTCCTTTAGGTAGGATTACAGCAAATAAACAGCCCCTCTGGCCAGGCCATGAGGACCCAGCATGGACAGGACTGCTCTTCAGTAAAGTTCCTGCCCCACGCGGCTTTCACCCAAGGTCACAGCACAGGAGAGACTGCTCTTGCTTCTCCATTGTTTCTAATTGCTAGTATTATCCCTAGTGCAGTTGCTCCACGTTGGCTGTCATTACCGGTTCTTCCTTCTCTTTAACCCAAGGGCATAGAGTTGGAGGCTTTTGTAATGAACTCTGAGATTTCACCTCAGAAATCATAAAGTTAGGGTCAGTCCAGTTTCATTCTCATTTCTGTTTCTTCTGCAAGGAATGGTCACCAGTTGTTGTCAGTGACCAGCCATGTCCTGATGGCTTCACCCACATGTAGAATCCACATAGCCCACAGTATTTTCTAGAAGCAGCCACTTGCCAAACACTTGTCACTGTCAAGTTTAAGCAAACAGTGAGTTGATTGTGTGCATGGCACTGGCCTGTGCAGAACTGGGGTGAGGGCCTCCTCTTACTGCTCCACTCCTCTAACTCACCTGGGTAGTCTCAGCACCACAGAGAAGGGATCTGATTGTCTGGCCTGCTGAGACTGTGTTGTTGGTTGGTTGGTTTTGTTTGTTTTTTGACTCAGAGTTTGTTGTGCTCTGTTGAAAAGCAGTACGCTCGTGAATACCCTGCTGAAGGTTGACCCCAAATTATGACTGCCTCTTCTCTTCGTGGCTTCTGAATCTGAAATTAAGCTAATGACTGAGTTCAGCTGAGAGTATGTCGTTAGTGAGACAAACAGATATTTTCCACATTTAGCATGTTCGTTGTATTCATGTCTGAAAGAAATGACATACAATGTGTAGGTTTAAATTCTGTAAGTAGCACAGGTGAATATGGAAATTATTTCCACCTAACATCAAATGCCTACAGCCTTAAAATGTCCAGTGTGTTGCTATGGTGTATGTCACTAGTTATTATCCATGTGTAGCTAAGTGGCCAAAATGCTTCTATAAGTTTTATTTATTCCAATAAATGATTCTATCATAAAATTCCAAATCTGTATTTTAGGCCATTTATTCAGAATGCTTTCAGTTTGCATATCTTTCTATAAAACAAAAGCTGAATTATGAGGTCTTTATTCCTTCCAGAAATGAAAAGATGCCTAAATCAGTCATGGAAGTTGAGATGCTCATGATGTTACTGCCCGCAAGTGTGTTAACAGTGTCATTTCTGCTGGACTTTAGGGAAAAGAGTGCAAATTCGGAAAGCTCCTCAAGCTGTTTCAGATGCAGTGCCTGAAAGGAAAAGATCAACCCCCATGAACCCTGCAAATACAATTCGCAAGACACACGGCAGCAACAGTGTCTCTCAGCGGCCGTATCGGGACAGGGTGATTCACTTGCTGGCACTGAAGGCCTATAAGAAACCTGAGCTGCTGGCCCGACTGCAGAAAGACGGTGTCAATCAGAAAGACAAGAACTCCCTTGGAGCAGTTCTGCAGCAGGTGAGGAGAGCTGGAGAGAGTTCCGTCTGCCCACCATCTTGTTGGGGAGTTCATTTAAGAAGGCTTGTTATTATTATCGAGTTAGAGAAATTTCAGGATCGTTTTGATCAATGGTATGTGAACATTAGCTTAAATTCATCTTGGTTTAAACATTTAATGAAAAACTAACTGAACAGTTACACTAGGTTTTATAAGTTAGAGGCTTCTGAACGATTGGAAAAAAGTTTCAAGTCCTTATCTTCATTTGGATTAAACAAATTTTGCTTGAAAGTCCATTAAAAAAAAAAATAAGTTTTTGCTGTCTGCTTTTAGTACTGAATGTACTAAACTGTTGCCATACTTTTTACTGGTTTATGTAGATGAAGTTATACAGTGTATTTTATTGGTCTTTGGTTGGTATAAACTAGAATATTTTTACTTACTAAATAATTGTGAATGTCTTACCCTGCATGCTCTTTCTGTCTGTAATACTCGGCCTTTTTCTACCATTGGATATGCTGAAATCAGTCACCTGTCTTCATTAAAGGATATGAATGTGTTAAGTATTAGCTCTGATCAGTTACCATAAAATAACAAGCTTACATATAAATGTAGGTCATTACTTTTGTTAAAGTCAACAGTTCTTCAGGCTGTAACTTCCTGTATTTCTCAGAATGACTTTGGGTCATAAATGTTGGTTAGCATTCAAATCCACTATAAATCACAGTCTGCTTTCTTTTTTTCTAAAGCAGTAACATTTTCAAAGTTCTTAAATTTCATCTTTAAAAAATAAAATACACCTTCAGGTTTCCATCTATTATTCAAGGAATAACATTTTTTAAGTCTGTTTTTTATCTGTTTTCTCTTATATTCATATCATGATACTAAATGTCATGAAAGAGTAAAATCATAATCTTCAGTTCCGGGTTAACCAGTCCCCAAGATATCTTGAGCAATCTCAATGATCTTATTAAGTCATTTGAGTACTTTTTGAAAACACTTAATTTAAATCCATCTGTCACATAGCAGTTTTAAGAGCTCAAGAGACAGGATGAAAGAATGAATGAGGATGAAGGTATAGTTATGTGTGTTCAGTTTTTTGTTTAGAGAAGGAGGGAGGTTCAGGTTATAAGTCACCAAATAATTTGTGGCTGAACTTTCAGAAAGGTTGTAAATTACCTCCTGGGTTAGAGGATGAGAGAACAAAATGATGGCAGAGGCAGTTCACACAGAGGCTGCTACTGATGTGCGTCAGTGGTCATGTGATCGTGTATGTGTATATAATTTTTAAATGTAGGTGTACTTACTTCCTGAGCAAGTGAGGCATGAGTGCCATTACTGCTGACTATCTGATAGAAGCTTGAGCATAGTCTAGATCTGCAGCATAGTCCTAGCTGCAGATTAGAATCCCTTAGGGAGCTTTTTTAAAAATGCCAGTTCTTGGACTTTGCCCCAGAACAACAAAATGGAGCAACTGAATGGATCCTGAGCCACTGACTGAAATAGGGAGTGAAGGAAAAGGAATGCCCGTGTGCAGGGGGGTCAGGAGTCCTGTCTACACGCCCTCTCTTTGGAAGATGTCTGTTAGACATACCCAAATGGAGACGGATATTCAGTAGGTAGTTACATGTAAGGGTCTGGGCCAGAGGGCAACTGAAGCTGGAGTTATAAATTAGGAGCTAGCAGAATGTAGACTGTAAAATCATGGTATTTATTTCACTTTGAGAAATCTGGTTGTATCTCATTTTAATTTATTTTTAAATTTTAAGAGAAGCCTATTATTTTCTACTGTATATCAACATTGTTAGTATTCAGCTGAGCTGTGAGAAAAGCATAAAATATCTATTATAATTTATAGTACTTTTAAAAGACTTGGAAAGAAGTAAAGTTATTTAAAAAGACCATTCCAGTAGGAAAATAAAAGAATACCTCTCTGCCAGCCTTGGAAATGACTCTTGGTTCAGCCCCTGAATCCATACATTTATGTTGTTAATGGAGCCTGGGCCTGGGCGCACAAGGAATTGTAGGAAAAGATTACACTTGCAAATAAACTGGCTGACTAAAAACAGTAATTTGGGGGTTGTTTTGGTTTCTGTTTCCATTTATTGGTTTGGGGGAATTTCAAGGATTTTGAAAAAGTGGTTCTTCAGGAGAACTGGCAGCTATAAGGAGCAAGCTTAGCAAGCCAAGAAGATGACACACAAGATCATCAGAACTGGTTCAGGATGGGGAACACATGTACACCCGTGGAGGATTCATGTTGATGTATGGCAAAACCAATACAATATTGTAAAGTAATTAGCCTCCAATTAAAATAAATAAATTTAAATTTTAAAAAAAGATCATCAGAACTGATACTATTTATGAAGATAATTTCTGTTGATTACTGAAGGGAAAGTTTTGTAAACCAGCATATAGGCACTGTTTGATTTCTACTTAACACAAGTGGTCAGGGACTTGTATGGTGACTCAAAAGTAATGGAGTTAATGTTGTATAGTTGCTAAGTCCTAAATCTTTTGCAACCCCACAGACTAGCCTGCCAGGCTCCTCTGACTAGGGGATTTCCAGGCAAGAATTCTGGAGTGGGTTGCCATTTCCTTCTCCAGGGAATTTTTCCAACCTAGGGATGGAACAGCATCTCCTGCATTGGCAGGTGGATTCTTTACCACTGAGCCACCTGGAAAGCCCCAATGGAGTTATAGCCAGAAATAAATAACAAAGTTGTTAAGAAAACTGTCTTAGATTCCTTTGACTAGGGAAAAAAAATTATTTAAAAAAACCTTCGTCCACTTTTTGCATAATGGTATAATTACTATTTAACATACAGCAGCCATCCAGGAAAAAAAAATAAATATGCATATAAAGTTTTATTTAATTCCCCAAGTGAAGTCAAATAGTATTTATTGAGATCTGGCATATGCAAAGCTAGCAGTCTCTTTGGAGCCATTTGGTATAGTTATTTTCAGTATAAATCCAAAAGATTGCCTGTTTTAGGCTAGGAAATCGCAAAAAGATCTAATGTTCTGTTTTCACACCATGTTCCAGGTAGCCAATCTGAATCCTAAAGACCTCTCATACACCTTAAAGGATTATGTTTTTAAAGAGCTTCAAAGAGACTGGCCTGGATACAATGAAATAGACAGACGGTCATTAGAGTCAGTGCTCTCAAGGTAAGTTCTTTTTTTTTCCCCCCTGCCTTTAAAAATGATGCAAATAAGTAATTATTTTAGTCATTGTTAGTTTAGGGTTGAGATGGAAAAAAAGAAGTAAGGGTAGGCTTTCTATCATGAACATTTGAAAACTGTCTCCCTAACTGGGACATGTGTATGCTTTACAGAAAATTAAACCCATCTCAGAATGCTGCCAGCACCAGCCGTTCAGAATCTCCTGTATGTTCTAGTAGAGACACTGCATCTTCTCCTCAGGTATTGCATAAACTTATATAATCATAGCCCTGAAATGGACTTTAGGTACCATTTTTTTTCAGGTTTTCTGATTTACACGTAAGAGAAATTAGACCCAGAAAAAGCTATATAGCCTCCCTACCCAAAGTCACATAGCAAGTTGTGACTAGCTCAGACAGAGCTCTCACTCTAGAATTCAGATCCCAGCTCCCAACCCAGAACTCTTTGCCACTACATAGCACTATTTGTCATTAAGGTACTTAATGTCTACCTTGCTATTCGGTTCTTTAAGTTTTCATTTTGTTGAGATTATCTACTTTTCCATTTAATCACTAACTAGAAGACAATATTTATTCAGCCTCATATCAAGTCTTAGATTATAGAGAAAATTGAATATATAAGCAAATAAAAAGTTCTGCCATTTCCATATATGTTTTCTCAAAGCATTTTTTGACTAGATCCCAATCAGACTATTCCAGTTAGACTCCATTCCAGCTTAGAGTTTCCCCCTTCAGTTGGAAGAAGGTGTGGAGATCGTGAGCAGCGTAAGAGTTCAAGCCCACCTGGTTCTCAGACCACCTCGAACGCTCTCAGGTCTCTGGGACTAGTGGTGAGACCGACCTGTCTCCCCCAGTGCTGTAGACAGAGTGCTCCTGTCCCTGAACCCCCCTCCTGAGGCTTAGGGAGACGGGACAGAAGTGGGGATCAACTCTCTGACTTGCCTTTTTATTTTAAATACTGTTATTGTTGTTGCTGGATTAGGATGATATTAGCATGATTTTTTTTCTTTACTTTTTTGAAACAGAAATTCCATATTATTTTTATGTACCAGTTGTTAAGACTTATCTTTTAATCCAGTGAAGAGATATATTTAAGGGGGGCCAGGGAGGAAGTGGATAGTATTTCAGCAATGATAGAGATTTATCGAGAAACTATTTTGAAGGTGCTGGTTGTTCCCATCTTAGGACAGGGGAAATAATAAGTAACAGCCAAAATACTTCTAACTGCAGCATCTTAGCACATTCAAAGAGATCAAATAAATGTAGGCTTGTTGCCCTGTTCCTTCCCCTGTTGATTCTGACAACCAATAATGGTTGGTTATATTCAGAGGAGGTTCTCACTGAATATAAGTAGGTCAGCTGTGGCCAGCAGAAGGAGGAGGCCACCTCTATTTAATACACTTCCTGAGTGATATAATCCACATAAATTGGCCTAGTCTCTCAAGTGGAGAAGGAAATGGCAACCCACTCCAGTACTTTTGCCTGGAAAATCCCATGGATGGAGGAGCCTGGTAGGCTACAATCCATGGGGTCAAAAAGAGTCAGACACAACTGAGCGACTTCACTTTCACTTTTCATTCTCATGCATTAGAGAAGGAAATGGCAACCCACTCCAGTGTTCTTGCCTGGAGAATCCCAGGGACAGAGGAGCCTAGTGGGCTGCCGTCTATGGGGTCACACAGAGTCGGACACGATGGGAGCGACTTAGCAGCAGCAGCAGCAGTCTCTCAAGGAATTGAGGGTGGGGTTACATGATCAGAAAGTATAATCTGATATATCTCTTCAAGAAACATGGTAGGGGGGCCTTCCCTGGTGTTCCAGTGGCTAAGTCTCCATGCTCCCAATGCAGGGGGTCCAGGTTTGATCCCTGGTCAGGTAACTAGATCCCACATACCCTAAGTAAGACCCAGTGCAGTCAAAAAAATAAATAAATTAAAAAAAAAAAAAAAAAGAAACAAACCATATTTTCCAGATTCTGTTTTTTTTTGCACTAGACATGAAAACTTATTGTAGGTTGTGCCTTAAGCTCAGAGAATAGTTAACACGATGCTGGTGATGAATTTAAATTGGTTATAAATTTAAGTATGAATAAAATTACTCAGTTCATATGGTAACGAGTGACACATGTATTACATTTTAGTGCAAACCGGCTCATTTATTTTTTTTTTCTTCTCTGTTTCCCCCTCACCACCATCCCTAGAAACGGCTTTTGGACTCAGATTTCATTGATCCTTTAATGAATAAAAAGGCTCGAATATCTCACCTGACAAATAGAGTGCCGCCAACATTAAATGGCCATTTGAATCCCACCAGTGAAAAATCCGCTGCAGGCCTCCCCCCGCCCCCTGCAGCTGCTGCCATCCCCTCGCCTCCACCGCTGCCTTCAACCCACCTGCCTGTCTCCAACCCGCCTCAGACTGTAAATTCTAACTCCAATTCCCCTAGCACTCCAGAAGGCCGGGGGACTCAAGACCTACCTGTTGACAGTTTTAGTCAAGATGGTAGTATCTATGAGGACCAGCAAGACAAATATACCTCTAGGACTTCTCTGGAAACCTTACCCCCTGGTTCAGTTCTACTAAAGTGTCCAGAGCCTATGGAAGAAAACCATTCGTCTCACAAAAAGTCCAAGAAGAAGTCTAAAAAACACAAGGAAAAGGACCAAATAAAAAAGCAAGACGTTGAGATGATTGAGGAAAAGGAAGAGGACCTTAAAAGAGAAGAGGAAATTGCCAAGCTGAACGACTCCAATCCGGATTCCAATGAAGGTATTTTGCATTTGTAAAAACCCAACTCTGTGGGTTAAATGAACAGGAAGAGGGGACTGTGCTGAGTGTGAGAGTGTGCTGTTTAGAATTAGTAATGCTTTTTTATCAAATGACCTGCTGTTTAGTTATTAATTTTAGTATTGTCCTTTGGAGCAAGTTTCTTTGTCTTCCGTTTTACAGTAGTCATTTTCTGTCTCTTCTTAGCCAACTGTTAACCATGGTTTTCTGTATTTATTAATAAGATGGTGACATCTGAAAATGACCTTTGGTCCTCCAGGGACCCCCTTTGAGAAGGTGGACTTTGTTGCTCTTCTCCAGAGCTGCCACAGTACTGCGCAACCTCAGCGTGACCTATTATATGCCATTCTTGAACTGATTTAACCAGACACACAATTAGCAATAAAAATACTCATTTCCTTCTTTGCCAAAGAAACAGGGTCAACCCTGCTTTAATTAATAATAGCACAGGGGAAATGTCAAATTCTTTATAAAACAGGCGAGGTAAAATTACATGTGGAGATCCGTAGCATCATCTTCATTCAGAGTGAAAGCAATTTGTCTTGTGCAAGGCTATTTGTGACTAGCTTGATTGATTTGAGTGTTTTTTCTCCACCCCCCCACCCAATTTTGAGAACATTGTTTGAGTAAACTAACATCAGTTGTTATTAATAAATTTAACCATTTCAAATTTCTGGAAGCTTTAAAAGTCAAATATCTAGAGACCCAAAGAAGCCTAAAATCATGCTTTACTTCTGAAGAACAGTTAGTCGGTAGAAACACTGCTTACCTAAGGTGTAGCAGTCTTTAAAACCTAATGACATAATTAGATTTCTCTTAGTCCATATATTTAAAACGTAATGTCTTACACACCAGCATAGAGAAGATCCATGCTCATCATTTAGGACTGCTACCAGTTTTAAACCCAGCATAACTAAGGTAAAATTCCCCAGAAAAATTCAACTTTAGAAAATGTACTTCAGTGACTAGACTTTAAGGAGTTTTATCTTTATGTGATTCACCCATAATACTGAAAGCCTGTGGTACTTAGATTTAACTGACCGTTTTAACCATAGAAGAGAAGTTTGGATTATGGGGATAGTATGATTCAGTGCCTTTACTGACGTGGATTGAGTATATTGCCCATCAAAGCATAGCTGTTGAAATATTTAGATCAGCGTGGTAGTATATAGTAGCCCAAGAGTCAGTTGTAAGCTTTTTCCCTCAAACACTATCATACTTGAAGTTGCCAGATCAAGAAAAGAAAAGAGAATAATGAAACTTTGTGCTCAGTGAGCCAGATTCCTGGGTATGCTCCACTCCACACTTCCCACCATCAGAAGGTAATCCTGAGTCAAAGGCATCTGCTGGGAGGACTGGATCCCAGAACGTTGAGTCCTACAGCAGAGTTTGACTATTTTCCCACTTGGAAGCCGAGAGAAGCAGACCTAGTCTCTAAATCCTTCACTAAGGATGGACCAGCAGACCCACATGCTGTGCACCCATTGAAATTTATCTGATGTCTGCGGCAAAGGAAAAGCCAGGTGACAAGCACTCAATGCCTTTTCCTTTAAGACTCGGGCTGTTGTAAAAACAAGCTTTTACCTAAGCCTGAATCAGATACGCACACACAGTAAGTCCACAAGGTCTGCATAATTTGTTTGGTGTGGTTTGTCCTTTAAAATATTAAACCAAGAAATTATTAAATACTCACTCTTGTTTTATATTGAACATGTATGTTTTGCCAGCAGGCAGGGCTTGGGTTTGAGTTACTAGTTTAATTCTACTTTGAATGATAAAAAAAATTACCCTAATAAAAAATCTAAACATACCCTCTGGAAATGGTACATTCAAACAAATGGAATACTGAGGGATTCAGAGAGTAATTCTGAGTGACTGACTTGATTTATCTATTTATTTTGGCCTCGTAAGAAAAAAACCATGTAGTACTATGAGGGTTAGAGATTAGAGGAGTGTAAATTGTTCACTAATAACATTTTAAATTACTTTAAATTGATGGGAAGACTTCCTGCCCAATTGCACTGTCTGCATACAAAAAGAATAGCAGCAAAAATACAGTGATGGAAGCAGTCTGCTACCTGACTTCATTATCTCATCTGCCTTATTTGAATCCTACAAAAAGTAGATGTTGATATAAAGTTTGTATCTCCCATTGTCTGGCTGCATCTGCCACCACAGTCTTTGAATTGCTGGGCAGATGCCACAACTGTTGTGGAAAGAATAGAAGATTGACCTTGGGTTAAGATGGAATTCCTTTATTGTGCAGACACTGCAGTAGCCAGGGTGCTTTCAATGCCTGGCGTCGGTTCTGCTGGCGCTGGTGATAGGGCCTCTATTGTTCGTGCTCAATTGTATTCCTTGCTCACTGTTGCTTATTGAGATGGAAGAATAGAATTTGAGGAAAAGTGTTCCAGATGTTTCTGATCTATTTTAGAATTATAGGCATTTTGTAACCATACTGTTTGGTGAACGCTTGAAAAAAAATTTTTTTTCTTTTTTGCAGGAGTTAAAGAGGATTGCACTGCCTCCACGGAGCCTTCTTCAACAATTGAACTCCCAGATTATTTGATGTAAGTTCAAATGTCTGCCAGTGGGGGAGAACTGTTCAATTTTAGAAACTTTGCCAACTCTTTTCCCATAATTTGCAAATCAGAACAGTAAGAAGTTCAGAAATAAATAGAGTCCTGGAGCCACCCCTGCAATTGAAAGGCTGCCATTAAGCCTGCTCATCCCCAGTCCACTCTTGTCGGCTTCAACAGGTTGTGCCTGCCCCTGCCCTGAGCTCTGCTCAGTGGCCTTTAAGTATAGAGAAGCCTGTCCTTTGTTCTGAGGCCAGGCCAAGCATTTGATTATGGAAGATTTCAGGGATCTTACGCTTCAAAGCTGACAGTCTGTCAGTGCACAGTCATTCATTTGGGCCCCCAAAGGGACAGTTTATTACTGTTAAAGTGCTTCAGCCTCTGCAGTTAATACAAAGGAGAAGGCAATGGCGCCCCACTCCAGTACTCTTGCCTGGAAAATCCCATGGACGGAGGAGCCTGGTGGGCTGCAGTCCATGGGGTCGCTAAGAGTCAGACACAACTGAGCGACTTCACTTTCACTTTTCACTTTCATGCATTGGAGAAGGAAATGGCAGCCAACTCCAGTCTTTTTGCCTGGAGAATCCCAGGGACGGGGGAGCCTGATGGGCTGCCGTCTATGGGGTCGCACAGAGTTGGACACGACTGAAGTGACTTAGCAGCAGCAGCAGAGATAGGTGGCTTTTGATTTAAATAAAGCTGTGCCATAAAATTAAGAGGAGAGAGCAGTAAAATTTGCTCATTTCGCTCTAATACTAGTTATAATGTTTTTCTTGTTGTGACAACAAGTTGCTAAATGCTAAGCTGGGGACTTTCTTATAACTGGTCATCACAGAAATTATAACTTGGACACATAATTCTAGCTTTTTTTTTTTTACAGACTCAAAGGCTTTTGTAAGAAGAAAATAATTAAGTTGCAAGAGTCTAGAAAAATGGAGAGTGAAAGAACACACAGATTTACTCACCAGTAGCTTAGAAAATTAACAGATAGCTTACATGTAGACTAGAAAATGGAACCTGGGCTGTATGAACATTTTTTGTTTATCAGTAGCATCTCATGGTGTGCAAAGTTAAACTATGCGGTTTAGTGCTCCGTGTCTAATGAAACGTTCATTTCCAGAGTAGAAAACATTTTACACTAAAAATGTGTTACTTTGCTTAACAGTAGTGGTGAAAGCTATACTTATTTGGGAATGATACAGCATGGAATGATAATGCCGGTTATCATCTCTTAACTAAAAGGAATCCAGGAAACCATGCTGAATACTCTCTCATCTTAAAAGTCTGTGTTTGGGGCCGGGGTGTGGTGGGAGAGCGGTGAGTTGGAAAAGCTACTGCCACTGAGTTGGCCTGGTCAGGGATGGATGGGGGACAGTGACTGGCTCCACTGATGTGGGGGGTCACCTCTCCAAATGCGTTCCCTTTCAAGTCTTGTGAAAGGTGGCCCCCTCAAATAACAGCTGCAGTGCTGTGCTCTCATTCTCTTTCGACGGATTTTGAATTCCTCTTATACAATAGTAATACTGCTGTATATTTGTTACATAGAACAAAATCTTGTGGGGAGACTCAAAACTAATTCTAACCATTCCCTCATGTATTCAGAGTGTTCGCTGTGTTTTGTCAACTTAAGCAATTAATTCTATACTTAATAAGTTGTTTCTAATTTACTGATCTACAGATGGTTGCTGCAGATATCTGCCTCTGCATTTCTATATGTTTATCATTTCTAGCTCTTTTAAAAATCATGAAAATATATAACCTCCATGATTGCTTAATTTACTTAAGCAGTTTATTTTAACCAAAGCTATCTTTTATAAATACTGCAGATTTTCTTAAAATGGTGATAAAGCATGAAATTTCAGAAAAATCACTAAAAATATAGAACTTAAACCTGTTTCTTAAGAAAACCAAAAGGACATCCTATAAAACCCTTAATGACCAGCCTCTGAATAATTCATACTGAACCACAACAGTCCTAATTTTTTTATAATATGAACACTTCTTAATAAGACTGTGGTTGTGACTTATCCAAAGTATTTAACATTTTATTCCATCACTACATTAAGAGCCAACTGCAGAACCATAACAATTTTTATTAAAAATAATGAAATGCTTTTCATTAAAATGTCAGTATAACCAAATAATCTTCTATAATAGCAACACAACTGCTGGCCACTTTGGTACTTTTTTCCCTAAGGGGGTAATTAAATTAAATAAGGAAGGTGTGGCCTCAGGTGTGATTTTGAAGAAAGTGGGATAAATGTTTTATATAACAAATGGAACCTGAGTTTCAGCTAAGCCATTTTGCTTATGAATGCTTATCCCCAGGAACCTTTCTAGAGAGGACAGCTTCCCTGCTTGGCTGGTGAGGTTCCTTTTATAGCACGTATACTAGCAGGGCGGCTTTAAATCAGCATACTACCACTGTCTCAATTACACTTAGAAAATTAAACCTCCACACGGTCTAACTCAGCAGGAATAAAAATATTAATGAGGACATTAAGGTTGCTCACTGCATCACTTTTCTCACATTTGCAAATAGACATCTGTGCTATTTTGCATTTTAAACAAAACTGGTAAGATTGTCTAAAACCATTCTTGAGAGGACTGAACTCCCAAAATCTTCTTTAGTAAAGAATAGATGTATACCCCCAGGGCACCCTGAAGCTCCTGCCTGAAATTGCTTCAAAATCTCAGTTTTTATCTCAAAAAATCAAGGGAATTTTGCATCCCATGACAGGAGCACAGACTGCAAAGACCCAGATCCACAAATGATATAAACTTTAATATTATTGATTTACTTACCACCACTGAACAGACTGACACTGGGAAGATGACCTTCATTCTCTAGGTCCCTAGAGATACTCACACCCTGAAGTAAAATATTTGTAGCCTTTCTATTAAGAAAATAAACTGATAGTATAAAACTGGCTTTCTGTTACACATAGTATGGCAGTAAAAGTTTGAAAAGAACTAGAGAATTATTCCTTTTATCCCCCTTTTTATTTTTCCTGCTCTCTTATTTTTTTTTTTAATGGTAGAACAATCCCCCTTTTGTATTTTATGTTTGCCTTGCCAGAAATGGGAGGAAAGGCAGAGGGAACGGCCTGAGGCACCTTGCTGGCAGCAGGTGTGCAAGGCCAAAGACAGAGACTGCCTCTCATAAAGCAGCGGGTCTAGAGAGCGCTCTGCCTTCAGCCCTTGGTGACTGTGTGGCATTCTCTGGCCTCTCGGTCCCCCACCAGCCCTCTGCTCTCCACGTGACTCTAATGGACGGGCTGGCCGCTGCCGCTAACGTGGTAGTCAGTTATTTCGAGCACAGAAAGCCTTAGGAAGCTACCTGTGTAAGTGCTGTCTTCTAGTTGCACTGTAATTCCATTGCCACCATGGTTTTGTTTTATTTTCCCACATTTACTCTCCTTCACTGAGGTTTTTAAACTCTGCTGTAGGATAGTTTCACTTGAAAGGTCTTTGAAGGAGTGGCAGGCTTCAAGCAGTGGTAGAGTGGGACTCAACCTAGGGAAACAACGCACAGATGTGGTTTCCAAATATTTGGCTTAAATATTGTGCGTCATGTTTGTTCTACAGCTCCTCTCCATTTACCTTTTGTCTTATTAGAAAATACATTGCCATCGTCTCCTATGAGCAACGCCAAAATTACAAGGATGACTTCAACGCTGAGTATGATGAATATAGGGCCTTGCATGCCAGGATGGAGACTGTGGCTAGAAGATTTATCAAACTGGATGCACAGCGAAAACGCCTTTCTCCAGGCTCAAAAGAGTACCAGGTAAACACATGTGTTCCTCAGTGGACTGACTTCATATTTTGCCTTCTTCCTTTCTCTGCCCTGCCCATCCCCAGACGTCCTGCTAGCCTTCAGAGCAGGTCCTTTCACAGACCAGCCTCTCTGCAGCTTTTGGCCTTGACTTAGAATTAGCTAGGAAAATAAATATTTGAAACAGTTCTTAAAAATAAGTAACACAATGAGCCTCTATTTCCTCCAATGTAAAAAAAAAAAAATCACTATTTTTATATAATATGTATAAAATATATAATGTATACTAATATACTTCCCGTGACATAACATGTAGTGTACTAAGAAAAACACAGATGACTAAATAGGGGGAAAAAAAGCTGGATTTGGGATTCATCAAAATATTTGATTGCGTTACCTACTCAACTCAGACTATAGTTCTTATATCTGATACTATTCCCCAAAATTACTATTTTGAGTAAATTTATTTATTTTAAACCTCAGTCTGGCATAGAATATTAAAGGGAGCCTAAGACCACTCAGGTTTGGGGTTTAAGTGATGAAAAGCTGGGTGCTTCCAGCTAGTCCAGCTACTGACATTTGTTAGCAGGTATTAATCCGTTCTCACTTAACTACCTTAAGTGGTAATATTACTACAGCTGACACCGAGCAGGAGAAGCCTCACCCGCCTCCACAGTGTTCTTAGAGCCCTCAGCCAAAGGACTGGTATAAATGGGAGTTCCCCTCCTTGTGTAGGACAGATAAGTTTGTCGCACTTCACAGCCACAAATGGTGTCTCCATCATAGTCCACTGTTGTTCCAGCAGGAACCTACCCAAGAAAAAGCACCTATGCCCTGAAAGTGAAAGTCACTCAGTTGTGTCCAACTCTTTGCAACCCCATGGACTCTTCAGTTCATGAAATTCTCCAGGCCAGAATACTGGAGTTGGTAGCCTTTCCCTTCTCCAGGGGATCTTCCCAACCCAGGAATCGAACCCAGGTTTCCCACATTGCAGGCAGATTCTTTACCAGCTGAGCCATCAAGGAAGCCCTAGAGATTCACTATATCTTCTATTAGTGGGCCATCTTTTAAACAAGCTGCCTAAAGTTATAGAAGACTTTGTAGAGGAGTGGGTGGTTGGGAGTGCAAGAAGTTAGTGATACAGTGGTTAGGAGGTTTTTTTTTTTTCCTTCTATATAGTTATTTACTAGGGTACCACAATTATATTTAAACTAAAATGTAATTCTAAGAATTGCTTAGTGGTTAGGAGCAAGCTCTGAAGCCAGGAGGCTTGCCTTTGGTTCCTACCTCTGCTCTACTTGTGTGACCTTGGGAAGGTTACTTACTTGCCTGAAAATACTCAAAATCCCATCCATAGAGTGAGATGATTATAGCTGTGCAGAACAAATGTAAGCATTTGGAAACTGCTTAGATGCATAGTATATCAGGTCATATGGTACATAAAGGTTAGCTCTTCCCTTGCAACTCAATTCTCCTCCCTAGAGGAAATCAGTATTACCAGTTCCCAGTGTATTCTTTCAGAAGGCTGTGTGATTATAAGATATACACAAGTAAATTCACAAATATACCATATTTAATTGAACCTAAGATGTCATCATCAATAAGATGCACTGTTGTCTTATGTTCCAGTAAGTTGAGATACTTTATTACATTATCTGATTTCATTAAAAATTCTCAGAACATAATATTTTGTTTCTCCCTTATAAACAAATGATACCAAACTATATAAAACTGTTTGTACTTTGCTTTTTTCATTGAACAACATGTATCTTAGAGAACTTTTTTACGTAAGCACATGCAGCACTCCCCTCATCTTTAATGGCCTCTTAGGATTCCTTCGGAGAAGGCAGTGGCACCCCACTCAAGTGCTCTTGCCTGGAAAATCCCATGGATGGAGGAGCCTGGTAGGCTGCAGTCCATGGGGTCGCTAAGAGTTGGACACGGCTAAGCGACTTCGCTTTCACTTTTCACTTCATGCATTGGAGAAGGAAATGGCAACCCACTCCGGTGTTCTTGCCTGGAGAATCCCAGGGACGGGGGAGCCTGGTGGCTGCCGTCTATGGGGTCACACAGAGTCGGACACGACTGAAGTGACTTAGCATAGCATAGGATTCCTTTGTATGGATTAGTGGATGTTTGCTTGCCAGTTGTGAGTTATCTGTTTATACCACAAAGAAAAAAAGTTCTCTTTTGATTTCTAATTATTACTTTTCTAGAATGTTCATGAAGAAGTCTTACAAGAATATCAGAAGATAAAGCAGGTAGGTATCATCACTATTAGTTTTCTGACCTCATTGAGAAAGTATTACGAATTCCATAGTCTTACCCCTGTTTTGTTTTTTTCATCCACAGTCTAGTCCCAATTACCACGAAGAAAAATACCGATGCGAGTATCTTCATAACAAGCTAGCTCACATCAAAAGACTAATAGGTGAATTTGACCAACAGCAAGCAGAGTCATGGCACTAGAGCTCTGCTTGGACCAGAAGATGTGAATAAACTTAAGCTTATTTATTTAAAATTCCAAATGAATTGCTCTCAAAATTCTAAAAAATGAAACTTTGCCTGTTGAAAGTTTCAGTATTAGTAAACTTGAGTTACCTTTTCTTTTTTTCCTTGCTTTCCCATTTTACTTTGCTTCCTTGCATTTTTGAAGCTGCTTTTTCTGGTCCTTTCTTCACCTTTAAGACTTGTGTTTTTCAATAGAAATAATTTTTTTTTTAGATATTGGGGATCCAGTGTCTGTACTTCAAATCAACTTTTTTCCTTAAAAACTGTGTTTGTCATTAGAAATGATTTTCTTTCTTTTTTTTTTTTTTTTTTTTAGATATTAGGGATCCAGTGTCCACACTTCAAAGTTATGTATGTTTTAAAAAAAAAAAAAAAAAGGCAGTAACATGCAAGGTGAAATGCTTTTGGATAAACATAAGCCTATTTTCTGACCTTTCTTAATGCGAACTCTTTGCCTTAAATGGTAGAACATTTAGAAATTTGCACAAAATACAAAAAAAAAAGTTAAAACATTGTTTTGGAGGGTTAAGAAATAGAAAGGTGTGTGAGTACGTGTATAGATCTGTATACACACGTGTATATATAGGCTGACTTGATCTAGAACAGTAATCGCCCTGCAAGTTAACCCCCCATTGCAATGGTTGCCTTAAGGTGTTTGCTAGTTGTGTACCTAGTGTGGTTACTCATTAGCTACACTGCTTCCCATTTGATTAGAGCAGTGGGAAGTACACTGTGGCCTACCAGCGTCTGAACGCGTGTGCTCGACCTGTGTGTGTGTGCAGAGGTGGTATGGATGTGAGCGTGCATGGAGGAGAAAAGCTGCTACTCTCAGTAGGCCAAACGCTCAGGTGAAACAACTGACGAGTGTTACTGTAGGTGTTTTTTTTTTTCCTGTCAAATTGCTACTTCTATCATGGAAGACAAAAAGCATTTCCATTTCAACCGTTTGTCAGCTTTATTAATGTTGGGCAAAATTGAGATGTTATGAAAATGAAACAGATCTATAGTTTTGGGGCAAAATTATAACATGAAATGTGTAGGTAACCTATTTATATACTGCTATAAAGTATTTTTTGAAGAGAGATATGCAAAGAAGCTATTACCTACATGAAATGTATATTTAAAGAATTTTTTTTTTCATCCTGGGTGCCAGGAATATAAAACAGAGCGGATATATTTAACCATAACATACTGTGATTCATCAAACAGCACAAACTTTCATTTCATGGAGTTTATCTGTTGACGTTGATTTAAACTATCATTTGTTTTATCGTGTGGGAACATAAGTTATGTGGTCAAAAATATAAGGGTTTTGAACTAATGTTGATACAAGTTGTGTTGTCTTATCGTATTGTTTTTCAAAGTGCTGCCAGTTTAAAAGGGAAGCATTATGTTTACAAATATGTTTTGAAATGTTTGCCAAAATTTTGGTGGTATCTTTAATAAAGATGTTTGTCTCCAGCATCCAAAAAAATATATAACTTCGTTGTGTATCGTTGTAAACCAGAAAATGCTGGTATCCAAAAAAAACCTGAGAGAACATGTAGATGGAATTTTGTCTTTGGAGTTCCAAAACATTAACATGAAAGAGTAAATAATATGGTAAAAGTACACTATACAAAGACTACAACAAGGCCCTGTGCACTCTAACTCTAATACATTACCACAGAAATTTGATTTCTACATAGCATGGACCTCTTAGGGAATTTGATTTTTTTTTTTTAAGCATTGAGATCCCTGGTGCTCTTCCTTTTACCTCAGAATTGGTACAATCATTGTGTTCATTGATATCAAACTTTCAGTTGGGAAAAAAAAATAGGAAAAGAAACTGGGGATAAAGTTGGTCCTCACTTCATTATGGTGGAGTCTCCTGAGGGATTCTTCCATAGGTGATGACCTCATAGAGGTCATTTCTTAGACATCGTGGCCTTTTAATCAAAGACCGTGTGCTGCTACTTGCTGTGAGTGGTGTTTCTCAAAAGCAAGGTGCTCGGGCCACTTGCATCCCCCAAATTAGAATCTCTGGAGATGGGGCCCACATAGCCACATTTTCATAAGTATCCTCCAAGTGACTTCTGCAAGCTAAAGTGTAAGAACCTTTGGCTTGGAAGTGACTCTAAACATTTAGGTCTCTAAATCTCAAGGTCTTGAACTGAAATTCAGCTGGTTGTTTTTGTTTTTTTTTAAGCCCATCTCTCAGCAGGCGCAAATCACTTTTCCTCTCAACATCATTTGAGGCACCCTCAATTGTTTCACTGCCAGCTCTTACTTTAAAACTTGTTTACAAATAAGGCAAGCCTTCCAGTTGGTTGATTGTTGGCCCTTGGAGCTCCTACCCACCTCCATCAGCATGTCTTCTGGTTTACAAATTGGGTAACAATGGAAGCTGGAGATGCTTTCTGAAAATCCAGGATTGCACGCCCACAGACTTGACCACCTACCTATAAAAGCCTTAATTTAGATGTTTGTTGTGTACATTGGGCAGATCCTTGCAAAACGTGTATCTGTCTGTCTTGCAAATTTGAGAGGTGTAAATCTCTGAATCTGCTGTTACCTGAGACTGCATCTCTTTTAAAGATAGGCATAGGCCTATTAAAATATTTATATTTATAATCATCTTTCATCTCCTACTGCAAGATTTTTAGATTCTCTCAAATAATTGCTGCAGGAATGGGTGGCCACGTAGTTACTACTCTGGTAGAATTTATTTAGGTTTTGTTTTAGTTCAGTTTTGTTTTGTTTTTTGAGAGAAATAGTTAAGTGTAAAATAGCATTGTCAAGATGAGACAATGACTTATTATTTGTTCATCACATTTCACCTAAAATAATTTGAAGCACTCTTGAAGATTTTTACCAACACCCATAAATTAACTCCAGAATGAATGAGCAGCTGATTTAATACAAACCAAAAATAGCATCAAGTAGATGTGGTTTTTTTGTTTTATGTGAGGTTTCACTTCCTGCCTTGTTGCTTATGTATCTCCCTTGGAATACTTGAGAGGGGTTAATACCCTCGTAGAGATGAATGTTCAGAACTTGCTCTCACAGAAGTAATTGGTGTCGTCAGTTGATATCATTGCTGCGTGCATTAATTATAAAAATCCAGTATTAACCTTCCTTCATCTCTGACTGATCTTTTAACCTTTATAGGAGTTTTCTTTCCCCTTAAAATATTTCACCTTATTCTGTCAAACAAATGCATATTTTCATGTTTGAAGTAAGGTGTTGAAATGAGGTTTAGACACAAATGGTGCATCAGTTCCGACCCTCCGCTTGGTTGCCTTGCCCTTCCACTAGTGTGTTCTTTGCTTCTGGAACTTGACTGAAACTCTCCAGCCAGTTGCCTTGTCTTGCTGGCCCCATGAGTACTGAGTCACGTATGTGTGGTTTTGCCTTTAATACTTTTAAGGTTCTTACAGTGTATCACTTGCCTAAGTGTTCTAAATCCTTCTCTTGTGTACCCGATGGGGAAAAATCAACAGCCAGCTTTGAGAGGAACCTCTTGGGAACAGTTATTAACTGACACAACTAAATGAAGGCAACAGAAGATGTTATCAGTGTCCTCTGTAACCTGAAAACTGAACAAGGCTATGAGGCTCATTTCAAAATATTTTGAAGTGTTAAAAAACCTATACATATATATCTACGCTGTTTTCGGTTGTTCCACCCAAACCGTTTTAGGAAGGTAAGATGTCGCAGGGACTCTTCAGTTGTTAACTGAGCTCAGCAGCTGTGGTGGCCCCTGTTGTTCTACACCAATTTCAGTTCAATAAAAATGTTAACTTTGCAATTCTGATGCTCATTTTTCCGTTGTCTCATTTCAAAGCTCTTAATTCTGTTTTGTTTTTTTTTTTTTTTTTTAAAAAAAGAAATCCCACAACAGTTCTCTCTGATGCCCTAAGGTAACTGATCTTCCTGGGACAGAGACGTTACTTGCTGATGACTCTAGGAAGTGGGAACACAGAGTATTTGGTTCAGGAGCCCCTGCTGCTTGTTTTACGAGTGGAGGACATGCCCTCCAAAGGCAGCATCTACTAGGGGAACGATACTAACAGGTACCTTTTATGGAGGATCTTCCATTGGTTACCCACTTTGTATGTACTGTCCCATTTCTCCTCACCACAACCCTGCTATCCCTATTTTATAGGCAAGGAAACTGAGGCTTTGGGTTTCCCAGGTGGCTCAGCGGTAAAAGAATCCGCCTGCAAGGCAGGAGACAACGGCTTCGATCCTGGGCGGGGAAGATCCCCTAGAGGAGGAAATGGCAGCTGGCTCCAGTATTCTTGTTTGGGAAATCCCATGGACAGAGGAGCCTGGCGGGCTACAGTCCATGCGGTGGCAAAAGAGTCAGACAGGACTTAGCAACTAAGCAACAACAAACTGAGGCCTAGAGAAGGTAAGACACTTGCCTGTAAGACAAGCAGCTAGTAAACGATGGCGCCTGACTCCAGACTCTGTGTTCTTAACCATATTTCCATACTGCCCCACCCCCACGCTGTATGTCAATACCTGTTTAGGGTAGGGTCACTGTCACAAAGTGACAATTCCAGCAACACCCCGCAGGCTAGACTCTTAATTCAAAGGAGACTAGAATGTGTGTGTTGGGTTGATACCTCACTGGTGATTCTCAGGGAGTCAATTCTGTCAGAAATGATAAATTTGAAAGAAGGCCAAGATACTTGTTGAGGAAACGTGTTTTCTTTATTTGTGGATGTGTACCATCTTCACAGTGGGCTATTGGAAAGAGACTGGGGACAGGCAGAAGGAAGAACAGGGCTACCGTCTTAGAATCACATCATCTTTTCTTCATATTAAAAGGCTGTCTCAGAGACATAACAGGCTCCAGCTCTAAGGGGAATCCAGTGTGAATCAGACATAAGACCCTTCTAGTTGGAGCCTTAACATGCAGTTTCTCCAGGTTTTCTGAGGAGGAAGGGAAGCAAGCGTCCATTGAGCACTAGTATTAAACACCCAGAATGGTCCCTGCCAGCCATGATTCTGGTTGGTTTACGAGGCGCCTCGGGGAGGAATGAGGCTCCCAATGGTATAATTATTTCAACAGCCCTCCCTCCCCCACTGGACACTGGACATTGTACTTGTCTTTTGAGTTCAACTTTTTTCCTCAGCTATAGACTGAAGTGACTCAGCAGCAGAGTGAAAATATGCCTTCTTACCAGGGTATGGAAGAGGCTCAGTTGTTTGCAAAGCACTTGGGAATTCTGAAAACCAGCAATCTGCTGAATGCAACAGGGGAGAGTTTGAGTATTTTCCTAGACCAGGGTGAGTCTGTTCTGATTGCAAAGGGGACAAAAGTTGAGAGAAGCTTAAGGTTTCAAGGTGGAGCGTTTGAGGTTTTATTAAATGACGACCTACATGGACCTGCCCCACTGGTTTTACCTTCCTGAGACTGGGGCAGGAGGCGGGCCGTGGCAGTAGGTGGTTCTGATATTTTGTGATTGCCAAATCCTCAAGTTGGGGTCAGATGAATCTGCCGTGCGATGGGGGAGATGTTATTATTGATGCCTGGTTTATTCTGTGGGGGCCGGGCTGGTTTGCCTTACTGTAATTAGATACTTGGGATGATTTGGGCATCTGGAGATGAGTGGTAGGAATTCCTTATCTGTTCTGTGAAAGAGAGTTCTTGCTAAAGATTGAGCCCATATAATTGGTCACCAGGTTTGAACTCGAAAGTTGGGGCTTCTAAAAAAAAAGGCTGACCACTTTACTATACTTCATGGACTCCAGGGGGCTGACAGAATCCACTGTGGTGTAAATAGGCCACGTGATCTAGCAGTCTCATCTGCTCCATGCTAGGCACACTGGCCTGCCTTCAGTTCTCCAGGAGCCCCTGCCCCTCCCATCCAAGCCTTTACTTAGTACTTGGAGTCCATTCTGTACTCCCACCTCCACCCCCGCTCCCTCACTTAGCTACATCCTCCTCACCTTTAAAGTGCATATGTGTGCATGTGCGCAGTTACTGCATCGTGTCCGACTCTTCGAGACCCCATGGACTGCAGCCCGCCAGGCTTCTCTGTCCATGGGTCTCCCCTTAAACATCACTTCCTCCAGGATGCATTCTCTGACTTCTCAGACTAACTTGCGTCATCCTGGTGTATGTTCTCTTTCATCTTATTCTTTGTGGCATTTATCACAATTATGAAACAGTGAGAGACTTGATTTTGGGGGGCTCCAAAATCACTGCAGATGGTGACTGCAGTAATTAAAAGATGCTTGCTCCTTGGAAGAAAAGCTATGATCAACCTAGACAGTATATTAAAAAGCAGAGACATTACTTTACCAACAAAGGTCCGTCTAGTCAAAGCTATGATTTTTCCAGTAGTCATATATGGATGTGAGAGTTGGACTATAAAGAAAGCTGAGCACCAAAGAATTGATGCTTTTGAGCTGTGGTGTTGGAGAAGACTCTTGAGAGTCCCTTGGACTGCAAGGAGATCCAACCAGTCCATCCTAAAGGAGATCGGTCCTGAATATTCATTGAAAGGACTGATGCTAAAGTTGAAACTCCAATACTTTGGCCACCTGATGCGAAGAACTGACTCACTGGAAAAGACTCTGATGCTGGGAAAGATTGAAGGCAGGAGGAGAAGGGGACGACAGAGGATGAGATGGTTGGATGGCATCACCAACCCGATGGACATGAGTTTGAGTAAGCTCCAGGAGTTGGTGATGGACACTGGTGTGCTGCAGTCCATGGAGTTGCAAAGAGTCAGACTGAGCAACTGAACTGAACTATGTTATTAATTAAACAAGTTCCATGAGAGTAGAGACTACCTTGTTCACGGGTGTGAACAAGGGTCTCCAGCTGGGTCTCCAGCTCCCAGCCTGGTGCCTGGCATATAGAAGGTGCTCAATAGAAATTACCTGAAAGAATGAACGAGGCAGGCTATTCAGATATGTCACTTAAAATTCATGTGGCCAGAGGACTTGGGTTACTGCAAAAGCCTGCTGTATCATTCAGGTTTGTGTGCGTTGCCACTATATCATCCCAAAGTCATCGTTTAGGAATGAGTTGCTGATAGCAGACTGATTTTACTTTGGGAATCCCTTTGCCATGATTAACGAACGGGACACCTTCAACGGGTACAGCTCTTTCCAACACTGGCATTCATACCTCTAGTCACCTCTGGAATTTGAACATCTCAATGGCCTATATTGGCTTGGAACATAAAATGAGATGGTTTAGAAAGTTAACCTTAATTGTGTATCATAACTGGCAGGTTCTGGCTTCACTTCCAAATTTCAATAGCTTTTCTCCCAATTCTCAGGGAGAGGGCGGCAGTCTGAGCATCTCTAGACTGATGTTTCTTGAAATTTGACATGTGCTTTTTATTGGCCTTTTTAGTGCCTGGCACTAACGTAACTTTCCAAGCAGTAGACATTTTGAGGATTATCAAAGGACTTTGGGATTCCTGTAAGGACAGAGCTAGCCGGGCCTGTCTAGGGCACCTAGAACAACCATCTTCATTTTGTAGATGATGAAAATATTAACTGGTAGCCACCAGAGCAGGAGACCCTGGGAGCTCACATTCTTCCTGGGGAGGCCGAGAACAGCCCAGCATCCACTGCTGGGAAGTGACAGGAAGACAAGGAGGAGAGGAAAGTGCTGAACAAGAAGCCACAGAACCAGCGGTGCAGAGCACGGAGTCCAGCTGCAGAGCACGGGCCAGTCTGCAAAGCCATCCAGCCTCAGCTTCCCACTGAGTGGAACAGTACCTGCCTCAGAGGGTTGTGATAATATATATCTAGAGCTGTGCTCAGCAGCTAGTAAGTTTTCTGTTGTTTTTTTTTGTTATTTTTTTTTTGCTGTTTATTTTCTAATTGCCTCCCCAGTGACTCAGCCGGTAAAGAACCTGTCTGGCAATGCAGGAGACACAAGAGATGCGGGTTCGAGCCCTGGGTCAGGAAGATCCCCTGGAGAAGGGAATGGCAACCCACTCCAGTATTCTTGCTGGGAAAATGACATGGGCAGAGGAGCCTGGTGGGCTACAGTCCACGCGGTCTCAAAGAGTCGGACATGACTGAAGCAACTAACTCTTATTTTCTAATTATTTCTTTCCATCTTTTATTTCGACCTGTGGCGGGGGTGGGGGTGGGGGGCGGGTCTTACGGCAACGTACCTGACAAAGCAGCAGCCAGCCAGAACTGAAAACCCTCTGAGATTTTTGCATAACAGTAACTGAGCCCCTGTGGTAGAGAACCACAACCTAGAGCATTTCAAAGTCTCTGCTCCTGAGCGCCCTGCAAACAGGGTTTCTTGGTGGACCTTTTCAAGCACCGCGTTAGCGACTCTTCACATCCCGATTACCAGTCTCTCAGATGCGGTGCGGATGCGTGTATTCCAAACTAAAGCTTCGCTTTTAACATCCTCTCTATTAATTTTCTTTTCCACATGTTTTCATCGGGGAGAGTTTTTAAAAAGAGCCTCGTATACAAGTCTAAATGCTTCTCATCAGCTAGTTACCAGAGGGGGTTGACACGGTTCATTTCGGTTACGAGGCTTTGGGGAAAAGGCTCTTGAGAAAATGACTCTCTCAGGCCTGCAGACTTGCCCTTCCCCTCTCAAGGAACAGAGTTCAATTTAAGGCAGCCTTGTCAAAGGGGTTGCCAAGAGGGTCTCCAGGGCTCTCGCTGCCACCTGAGCTACAAACTCTGCAGCTGAGAACAGCTGTAAGGGGGCACTGGGGACGGCTGGCAAAGCGCCTCCCGTCTCTCCCCATTTTCCCTTCCCCTCCTGCCCCTGTTGACGAGGCTTTATGCCGCCATAGCCAATTATCACCACCCACCTGCTCTTCCTTTAACTCACTGTTCTCATCCCAGTGATCTGTCATGGCTCCTCCCTTCTGCTAACTTGCGCGTCCTATCTCTTTGATGAAAGACCTCTCCGCTTACCGATAGAAGTTCCAAACTGACAAGCAAGACACGCAGACTCTGGAAGTTAAAGTTCCTTGCAGTATAGACAGCAGCATAGCACATGGAGTCCCTACCTGCCAGGGCCGAGCCCTGGTTCTGACATTTACCCATCTCGCCCAGGGCAACTCGCCTACAGTCCTGAATCTTCCTTCCATCATCCCCGGTGAGTTAGGACAGTATCTAACTTGGTTAGATACCCCGGTTATGTAAGGCTGAAATGGTTACATAAGGATGGTTATATAAGGTTATGTACCATGGTGTATTCAGGATGACATAAGAGATTGTTGCCTCCAACTAGAGGGACTGGTGGGCCGGTCCCACGTACCTACTTTCATGGCTGTTTGTCCCCAGAGATGAAAGCTCTGGCAGGTCTAATTCCTCTAGGACAGTGCATCTTAGAGGAGAAGCCCTGGGGTCACCTTCAGCATAGGTTTCATGTTGGTAACCAGGAGGTCCAGTCTGCTATCGCAGCCAAAATTCTACAATGCGTTTAACATGAACGCTTCTCTGCTCTGCTAGCTTATGCCTGCTTTAGGGGGGAAGCCAAATGCTTCTCGCCACCTGTCCCCCTCCTCCCACCTCTCGGTTCCCCCCCTCCACCGCATCCCCAGGGTTGAAGAAGCAGAGGGCAGGGAGGAGGTGTAAGGGGGAACCTATTTGTCCTTGGCTTGCTCTAGGCACTGTCAGAGCCAGGCCCAGGGGCCTGGGACAGCGCCCCGCCGGGCCCTCCAGCCTCTCCTCCAGAGCTCTCAGAGCATCTCCTACGCCGGCCCTCTAGGAGCACAGCCCCTGCCCACTCCTTCAGGCAGGAAGCCAGCAGCTTAGAGCCCTTTCGGAAGACCCACACTGACATGCCAGCTAGAGGTGCTGTGTTTGGTCTCTCATCACCCTCACAGCCCAGCCACACACACAGATCAGCACTTTGGGCCCTGCAGCCTTCACAAGCGCAGAGACTTCCAAACGCATAGCTCCCCTCTGCTGTAGGTCCGGGGGAGTTTTCAGACATAAATCAGTTTCCAACCCCCTCTGTGTCCCCTTGGCTTGCAGAGTCACAAATCAAGTTTTCTTTTTAACTTTCCTGGAGTGCGATTACATGTAAAAAGCTGTATATATTTAATGCGTACAACTCAGTGAGTTTGAGGATAAGTGTGTACACTGCTGAAGCCATCAAGGCCACAAACACGTCCATCACCTCCCAAAGTCTCCTCTTGCCCCCTTTATTATAGTCATTTGTGTGTGTACATGCATGGAATAAGAATACCTAATATGGTATCTGCCCTCTTAGCAAATTTTATGTAATACGGTACCGTTAGCTGTAGGCACTCTGCTGTGTAGTGGATCTCAGAACTTCTCTTGCATTGCCGAAGCCATGTTGCCTCTGGCCATCACCTCTCCACCTCCACCCCCATCCCAGGCCCTGGTAACCGCCACTCTACTCTGCCTCTATGAGTCTGACTATCGTAGATTCCACATACAAGTGAGAAAACAAAGAATCTGTCTTGCTCTGTCTGACTGATTTCATTTTGCATAATGTCCTCCAGGTCCATTCATGTTCTCACAAATGGAAAGACTTCTTGTTCAAGGCTGACGAATCCTCCCCTGCGTGTACACACCGCATTTTCTTTGCCCATTCATTCATCTGTGAGCATCCCGGTCGTTTCCCTATCTCAGCTATCACAAATGTGTTGCAATGAACATGGGTGTGCAGGTATCTCTGTGAACTTTTTAATAATTTCCATCCCTTTGGGCAAACATCCAGAAGTGGGATTGCTGGGTCATATGGTAGTTCTATTTATAATTTTTTAAGGAACTTCCATACTGTTTTCCATAGTGGCGACACTAATTTGCATTCCCACCAACAGTGTACCAGGTTCCCTTTTCTCTGTATCTTTGCCAACATCTAAGTGATCTCCACGAAGCCACTCTCAGTCCGTGGTGAGGGGAGGCACACAACTCTTCACAGAAGGCCTCTGATTTCCCATGTCGGCTGACTTCTCAGCATCAACCCCTTCTGCCAGTGAGGGGCCAGGAGCTATAGGGAATAAGACTGGGTTTTCTGATAACCTCCTCTACAAGCCCAGCATCTTGCTTTATGCCATAGGGGTAGGTGCCATCTATCATCTTGTGACTTCATCCCACGCTGTCAGAACCCTGTCATATACACATAGGAGCTCCTCCACCACAGAACTCACGCTTTCATCCAACAAAGTTATGTGCACCTGGGCACTGGGCTAGGTGGTGGGAAGGTACCACTGAACAGGACAAATGCGAACTACACAAATTATTTCATTCCAATGTGGTAAAGGCTGCAAAATAAAAGGGTATCTCTGAGAGTGAGGAATACGGGGACATGGGGCAGTGAGGGAAGGGGGCAAGGCCTTCTGGAGAACTGGCATTAAGGATGAGGAAGAGAAGGTAGGTACCAGGAAGAGAGAACACGTTTGAAAGGCCCTGAGAGGAAGGCCTTCAGCATCACTCACTGATTGCACATTCATGCAAATCGCTTCTCATTAACAAGCGCCACCATTTAGGGTCTTGCTTTTCTGCTGCTGAATGTTGAGCTTTAAGCCAACTTTTTCACTCTCCTCTTTCACTTTCATCAAGAGGCTCTTTAATTCTTCACTTTCTGCTGTAAGGGTGGTGTCATCTGCATATCTGAGGTTATTGATATTTCAATAACTTTTGAAAGTTATTGTTTTAAGCCATGATATTCTGAATGTTGGCTTAAAGCTCAACATTCAGAAAACTAAGATCATCGCATCAGGTCCCGTCACTTCATAGCAAATAGATGGGGAAATAATGGAAACAGTGAGAGACTTTATTTTGGGGGGCTCCAAAGTCACTGCAGATGGTGACTGCAGCCATGAAATTAAAAGATGCTTGCTCCTTGGAAGGAAAGGTATGACCAACCTAGACAGCATATTAAAAAGCAGAGACATTATTTTGCCAACAAAGGTCTGTCTAGTCAAAGCAATGGTTTTTCCAGTGGTCATGTATGGATGTGAGAGTTGGACTATAAAGAAAACTGAGCACCAAAGAACAGATGCTTTTGAACTGTGGTGTTGGAGAAGACTCTTGAGAGTCCCTTGGACTGCAAGGAGATCCAACCAGTCCATCCTAAAGGAAATAAGTCCTGAATCTTCATTGGAAGGACTGATGTTGAAGCTGGAACTCCAATATTTCGGCCACCAGATGCAAAGAGCTGACTCATTGGAAAAGACCCTGATGCTGGGAAAGATTGAAAGCGGGAGGAGAAGGGGATGACAGAGGATAAGATGGTTGGATGGCATCGCCGACTCAATGGACATGACTTTGAGCAAGCTCTGGGAGTTGGTGATGGACAGGGAGGCCTGGCGTGCTGCAGTCCATGGGGTCGCAAAGAGTTGGACATGACTGAGTGACTGAACTGAACTGAACTTTCTGTTGCTGAACTTGGTTCTCTCCATGGCAGCTTTGCCCATGCTAAGCGATTCTGGGGAGATAACACCCAGAAAGGCCAGACATGGTTCCCTCCTGAGGTGTAGTCACTGGAGGTTACTGCCTCTCAGAGGCATCTGAGTACTTGACGTTCCTTCCTTGGGGCCTCCTCCTGCTGCTAATAAGTTCTGAGGAAAGTTTCCAAAATTGAGAGACACCGATTAAGTGGCCAGTGGCTCCCCAACCGGTCCATTAGCTTTCACAGGGATAGGTGTGGGCTGGGGAGAAACAGTGACCGCCTTTCCCAGGAATTGGGGAGCCCACAGTCTCCCCTGAGGCTGGAGGCTGGTGCAGAACAAGCATACAGGGAGCCAAGGCCAGGAGGTACCTGCCGCCGAGGGGAGGCATCTGGGGTGACGGCAAGAAGTCTTGGCCATGATGACAGAGCCCTATCAGCCAGAGGCAGTTTCTCTGTGGAAAAAAAGAAATAACATCCGTACTACTGAAACTGCCAGCCCATTCTCTCTGTTGTCAGCAGTCAGGGAAATCATCTGTGGTGTGACTCTAACAAAGCAATTGGTGGGCAAGCAGGATACGAAACAAGAGTGGAGAGAGAGAGAGATCCCAAAAGGTCGGGGAAGCTGAAAAAGGCGCTTCAGACAATAAAATGAGGTAAAGCAGGGAGGCGAGGGGGCTATTTGCTTAAAGCCCACTTTACAATGGACAACGCTTTGTGCCTTGTCCAGGCTTTTCCGCAGGTGTCCTCAATGAGTCCTCCCCTTAAACACTTTAAAGCATGAAGTGGGACATCCCTGCAAGAACAGGCCAGAGGGTCAGGTGGCATCATGTCTAGGACAAGAACGGAACTCTTGCCTTTCCCAGCTGACACCCTGAGTGCCCCCCACATCCTGCCAGTGCTCCTTGCCTCCCAGACTTGGTGCTGATCCCCCAAATTTACCTGGTGACATGGGTGCCCCAGGTCTCCTTGGAACTGTTTTTCCTCTAAGAGTCCTGGAGTAAACCTCTTTTTACAGGATGTAAGATATCCATTTCCCTAGCTGAGCTCTGGGCCAGCTATTTTCCATTGCCTGGGCCCCTTCAACCAGGCAAACACCTCAGTCCGCTCTCTGAAACCCAGCCTTCTGCTCTGTTAACCCCATCCTTGAGTTCGGGCCATTCCACAGATCACTGATGGTGCCCCCTGGCATCCTCCACTATCTCAACCATCCCCTCCACCTGTATTCTGCCCAGAGGTGGGGTGCGCTCCATCACAGTCAGACCAAGTGCCCACCTAAGTGGAAACAGAATCTTAAGGGACACTTCCAAGCAAATCAGTTTCACCAGATAGCTTTCTAACTCACTGACCATAACTGGTCATTCAACAAAAAATCACTTTGTCCTTTATCTTTTCTTTTGTTGAGGGAAAAAAAAAAGAGTCATTTATACCTTTACAAAAATTTCAAACAGCACCTAGTAAATAATGTACAAAGTAGAAGACCCCTGTTCTCACTCCCCTGCTCTAAGCCCCAAAAGGCGCTGCAAAGGGTACATATTCATACACAGTTTTTCCTTCTGTTCAAATAGGATATCGAACTGTAGGCCTGCAGCTTAATTTTTTTTACTTAACAACATGACTTGCACATCATTCCATTTTAGTCCCTGTTGAAGTCTTTCATTCTTTTTAAGAGTTGCATGGTATTCCACTGTTTTATCATAATTTTATAGTTTAATCACTCCTGGTTGAGATTCAGATTATTCCTGGTAGTGAAAAACTAAAATCATTACCAACAATAGCCAGATAAATTCTCTTTTCAACTGGTCAGTATCCCTCCTGACAAAACTCGACCTTGCCCCCACTCGCTAAATCCTCTTAAAGCATGAGAAAGCCATAAAATACAAAGACTGTTTACAGGATGTTCAGAAATAATTTACAAATGTACAACTTTTAAATATTGTGCATCAATTTCTAAAAATGATCAAGGATATTTTGTTTCTCGATTTCAGCAACCTTGGATGCTGTGAATAAGGAGAGAAGAAAAATGCAAATTTCCCTACTGACAATTCTGGGCTATTACATCATATAATATGCTGCATTGTATGTTTATTTTATATGTTTAGCATTTAAAATAGTTATTAAATTCTGTTCTTGAACCATAATTTTGCATGCATCTGGTTTAGCTCTACTAAATGGATTTAAGACTCCCTCTCAGTCCTCTGACACTACACCTTCCTGAGACTTAATTTTGATTCATCCTGTGGCTAACCAGATTGCGTTGTCCACTTTTCTCTATAATTGAGTATCTCTGTTGAGAAATCTGAGGTCAGCCTACTCTTTCCCTCCTTATAGGAAATTTTATTTTTCTGCCTAGATGCCTAGGAATTCTTACATTGTCCTTAGATTTCAGTAGCTTGACTCACTCTGTCATTGTGTTGATTACTCTGTTGTCAGCTTTTTTCCTCTGAAATCTCTTCATCGGCAAAATCAGATCATACTTTGTATCAGTGGAGTTTTATTTTTGACATTTGTATTTCCTGCTGCATTTGTTCTGGTCTCTACTTCAGGGATACCACTACCCCCAGATACTGACTGGCTGTTGACTGTCTTTAATAACTGCTATCTTCCTTCTATTTAATTTCATTTATTTGTTTTTTTTTTTAATCCTGTAAATGCTATTTTATTCTCTCTAATCTGACCTCTGCACTGCTGAATATGTTTTCAACATCTGTTCTAATGTGGTTCTCATTTCTAGGATGTTTTTATTATCTTAAATTTCTTTCATAACTCTTAACTCACTTTAAATTCAGTTCAGTAGCTCAGTCATGTCCGACTCTTTGCAACCCCATGGACTGCAGCACGCCAGGCCTCCCTGTCCACCACCAACTCCCGGAGTTTCCTCAAACTCATGTCCATTGAGTCGGTGATGCCATCCAACCATCTCATCCTCTGTCAGCCCCTTCTCCTCCCGCCTTCAATCTTTCCCAGCATTGGGGTCTTTTCCAATGAGTCAGTTCTTCTCATCAGGTGGCCAAAGTATTGGAGTTTCAGCTTCAACATCAGTCCTTCCAGTGAAGATTCAGGACTGATTTTCTTTAGGATGGACTGGTTGGATCTCCTTGCAGTCCAAGGGACTCTCAAGAGTCTTCTCCAACACCACAGCTCAAAAGCATCAATTCTTCGGCACTCAGCTTTCTTTACAGTCCAACTCTCACATCCATACATGACCACTGGAAAAACCATAGCTTTGACTAGACAGACCTTTGTCGGCAAAGTAATGTCTCTGCTTTTTAATATGCTGTCTGGGTTGGTCATAGCTTTTCTTCCAAGGAGCAAGCAATTTCATGGTTGCAGTCACTATCTGCAGTAACTTTGGAGCCCAAAACAGGAGCAATTTCATGGTTGCAGTCACTATCTGCAGTAACTTTGCAGCCCAAAAAAATAAAGTCCGTCACTGTTTCCCCATCTATTTGCCATGAAGTGATGGGACCAGATGCCATGATCTTAGTTTTCTGAACTTACTTTTCCTTATTCTTCTTTGATCTCTTTTTTATTCTCGAATCATTTTTGAAAGACGTATTTTTCTTTTATTTCTTTGGGAGAAGAGGTAAATGTGCATCTGAGATTCTGTGGTTCACTGGGATAATTCTTTTGAACAGCAGCCTTCATCTGCATTCTGATCATTGCGTTTCTTTCCTCCTTTTCACTTCTTTTTAAATTTGCTCTTGGTCTTACTAGTATGCCTCAGTCTGCATGGAAACACGGACTTTGCTCTGAAGGGAATGCTGTCCTGTCAGGGCTGGAGAGGAGGGTGAATATGGAGAGGAGCCGTGGGTAAGCTAGGGCAGCTGCAGGGTTCACACTGGGTCTGATTCAACAGACTCAAGAGTAGTTTAGCCACAGTCATCGTATTCTGTGACCTCCCTCATAAGGGAGTCCCCTAAGCCCGACGTCAGGAAGGATGGTGAGAGACTGTGGCCCTTGAAGCTTTTGTTTAGTTGTTTACATCTATTTGTAGTTCCTTGTTTGACTCTCATCAGCCACTGTAAAACTGGCTGCCATTACCACTGAGTCATCCTCTCTGCTTCGCCTCCTCAATAGGAATTCTATTGAGGGGGAAATAAATATGTCTTGCCCAACAGTGTCCTTCCATCTGCCTCACCATCCTCTCTTCTCTACTATGAAGAACAACCCCCACACGAAGTGCATTTGTCTCGTGTCCCAACCCCACCTTCAGTCCTTGGTCTGAGGAAAGGAGCATCACCTGGGCCACTTCCAGCTTTGAGAGGAATCTGAATCCTAACTGCAACCCAGAAGGTGCGTCTCAGCTCTCTACAGCCTCCCTTGACTCAGTCCTGATTCACTAATCTTGGCAGATAATGTGAGTTTGAGATTTTGGCTATTTCCAAGTTTCGTTGCAAATGGACTTTTTCTATCAAAATTTCATCCTTTTACATTTCATCCCTTTTGTAGGTTTCATGGAAGAGGGTAAAGAATATAAAACACGGGTAAGATGAGATATCTCTAAGCAACAACAGTATTAATTAAAGGCATTAAATGGGGTCGGTGGATGGTCACCATTATTATGACGGTGATAATGATGATGAAAGCCACTATGGAGGGACTTCCCCGATGGTCCAGTGGTTAAGACTCCACACTCCCAATGCAGGGGGCCTGGGTTTGATCCCTGGTCACGGAACCAGGTCCCACATGCCGCAACTAAGAGGTCACACCCCACAACTAAAAAGATCCTGCATGCTACAATTAAGACCCTGCACAGCCAAATAAGTGAGTTTTTTTTTTTAAAGGCACTATGGAGAGTGTGACCATGCCCTTTGAAGGCATGATAAAAGTTAAAAGGAAAGAGAAGAAATGATGAACCACATTTATCCTAAGTAACCTGAGGTAGGGGGTTAGGATGACAAGACAGCGGGCTTTTCAATACAGATATGGGCTCACCTCTCGGGTGGTACAATTACTTTATGCCCTCAATGAAATCACTCTTCTCTGACCGTCTGTTTTCTGTTCGTTCAAATACTCAATATTTCCAGTCTGTTGTCAGAATCAAGTGGAATAATGCAGGCCAAAGTCCCTACACAGTGCCCAGCTCATAGTAGCTATTTCATAAATGTTTATTTTCTTTCTGAATTAACTCCACTTGTTTATTATGCTTCATCCTTTGATTGCCATATTTATGCTGCCATATTAACTATTTAATACAAAGGAAGATTTTGTTTTAAAGATGAATGTTCTTATCAACCTGTTTATTACAGCTGTTATGTAATTGTATAACTCAACGATATCACTGCTCTACGAACCTTATCTCTAAAAGTATTAGTCTGACTCTTTGCAACCCAATGGACTATAGCCCACCAGGCTCCTCTGTCTATGGAATTCTCCAGGCAAGAATATTGGAGTGGGTAGCCATTCCCTTTTCCAGGGGATCTTCCCGCTCCAGGGATACAACCCAGATTTCCTGCATTTCAGGCAGATTCTTTACCTGGTCTGAGCCACCAGCTGTCAACCAATATAAAGCTGGTATAAGGAAATGGTATTACCATGATGTACACTTTATCTTATATCTTGTCTTTTAAACAGAAATTCTAACCCCTTCTTTGAGAGGGAGATGCCTGTAACAGATTTGAACTGGGTTTACCCTGGTACATACTTAGACAATTTCTCTACTGATTCAAGGTCATCTCTCTGAGAATATTTAGCATCTGCTTGAGGCTGGCTTAGAACCTTGCCACTGTTTTCCACAGAGGCGCAATATTATACACATAAAAAGAAAATAGGTCAGAATCTTCTGTAGTTGTGCTGCCTGGCTCCTCAGCTAAAGGTCACTCTTAATCCTCCTGCAGCTCCCAGAACGCAGTGTGCAATGTTTTGTTTTGTTTTAATATTCCAGAAAGGAAATGGCTTCCTTAAAGAAAACCAGGGAACACATTTTTTCCTCTTGAGTGCAAAGGACCCCCAAGTGGTTCACAATTCCATTTAAAACCCTGCAAAGCTGAGTTCTGGGGAAAATTCAAGATGGTATTTTTCCTATAGTTAAATTCTGAGACCACATCCCTGGATAGAACCTTGGCTGGGACTTTCACCATCATAGTTCTGAGAAAGGGGATGGAAAATGGAGAGGACTCCATGGGCCAGGGTCACCACACACAAGCACAGAGAACGGCAGTAGCGTGGCCTGAGAGTTTCTGAGCTGGGGCCGACGGGAGACAACACTGCTGCTCAGAAAACACAGAAACCAAAAGGAAGTCTGCAGATGCGCCGGGACAGCTTCAGGCTGCTGTGAAGGATGCGCCCCAGAGCAAAGGGCACGGATACCCGCAAGGCTAAGCTGGAGAGCTGCCCCTTGCCCCCTTGGCGTTCCCACTGCTTACAAGGAGCAGCAGCTGCCCCCAGATCTCCATCTTCAGCCAACCTGGTCCATCTTCCAGACACATTGGCAGTTCCTCCATCAGCCTGAGGACCGTCCACCAGTCAGACGGCACGCACTTCAGAAACACAGGTATTGTCATAAGTAAATCTGTCGTTCTCTGAGTATGGCCTCACGTCTTCATTTCTTAACCGACCACACTACCTGAAGTCCATTTTTCTATTCATAGCAGTTCCCTCATCCAGTTTTGACACAACCTTTATCAGGGCAGGCATCACTCCCTCTGACATTTGTTTGGAAATACTGTCCTTGTGACTCAGGAACAAAGAAGTACGTAAATGAGCATGCAGGTATCAGCCCTTTGATTTACTCTCCCTCTATTTTCCAAATGCTTCTTTATCCAGGTAACAGACAACAATATGTACAAAAATAAAACTAGACTTCAGTTCAGTTCAGTTGCTCAGTCGTGTCCAACTCTTTGCAACCCCATGAATCACAGCACACCAGGCCTCCCTGTCCATCACCAACTCCCGGAGTCTACCCAAACCCATGTCCATTGAGTCGGTGATGCCATCCAGCCACCTCATCGTCTGTCATCCCCTTCTCCTCCTGTCCCCAATCCCTCCCAGCATCAGGGTCTTTTCCAATGAGTCAACTCTTCACATGAAGTGGCCAAAGTATTAGAGTTTCTACATACAAACACACATAGACATCTAACACATGTAAGTGTATAAAATCTGGCTCATGCCCATACAACTTACGGCAAAAGTTGTACATGTTAAAAGAAAAACACTGTAGCAACATCCTCCCCTTAAAAAAAAAAAAAGATGCCAAAATAAAAATCTATGTCACTGAAAGGTTAAAGCATATTACTTCTAAGCTCTGTTAATCCTCTTGCTTCCTGGAGCACACATTCTATATCAAGATTGCCTAACTGTGGACATTAGTACATTCTTTGCTTCTTTAAGCCTCTAAAACAAAACTAGCTCCCCCAAACTAAAATAGTGGGTATTGTTTCTGTTTCTACTGACATTGGGGAGTGACTGAAAAATGTGTTCACTGTGAAACCGGTAAAAAAAACAGCTTGTTTGGTCCACACTCTGCAGCTACCCCAGCTCCCAGGCCTGAAGCTGTACTAAACTCTGCCCAGCCTGGGCTTATTCAAATGTCCGAGCCCAAACACTCCTTGCCTCTTCACATCACGCTAGTGTGGGCCTTAGCTTTTCTTGATCCTGATGTTAGCCCACGTTTGTACGAGCCTTCTTGGATTCCCTGAAGGCCCTGGAAACCCTTACCTAAAGTCAAGATGATTCCAGAAGTTTATTTCGACAAGTACGCTAAAACCCTGACTACCTGTTGTAAGAATACCTGCTCACCTGAGCAAAAGCACAAAGCAGGCACATGTTGCCTCTAGTTCCCAAATGCATTTTACGTTTCCTTCTTGCCATTAAACAGATGAATGCCGTTTGGAGAGGAGCTGTGAAAGTTGGGTTTATACGCAGATACATTAAGAAGATACAAGTAATGCTATTCATCTCAGTCCGTGGGCCTGTCCTCTGGGCCAGAGGTAAAGAGGCCACTCCAGTAGGAGTGTTTACCTTAGGTCCACAGACATCCAATGGGGCGTCTATATGGTATTCCAGGGATCTATATATTTGGATCGGGGAAAGATTTATTTTCACTAATCTGTTACTGAAATTTAGTATTTCTTTCAATTATGAAATAGGGAACAAACCATAAGAGTTACAGTCACCAACCATTGTTGTCAATATCTTGAAATATCATTAACATTCATCACTACTTTGAAAGTACAACACTTACTAAACCCACCAATACATCTCACTTAATGTACTAAGAAGCATCTATGTTGCTTTATCACTTCTTCAATACAATTGGTTTCCTTAGCATCCTATGTATTCTGTTTTATACTTTTCAGAATCATTCTGAGAAGTGATCCAGAGGCCCTACCAGACTTCCAAAGGGGCTGTGGCTTAAAATCAAAGATTGAGACTCTGTGCACTAGAGTTTCGCAGACAAGTTTGAATTGCTGACTTATAAATACATCAATCACAACTGAAACATGGTGGATGATAATAACCAGTGCTTAAGGAATCTGATTTAGGCATGGGCTCCTACCAGGTGTTCAGCCCTCTTGGGTCAAGAAACTTCAATGAAAGGGTGGAGAGAAAGAGAATCTCTTGTCAGCAAGCTTTGGAACTGCAAGGCAAGCCATTGCATAACTACTGCCTTGATTCACTGGTTGGACGCCTTTATTCAGCTTGCTGAGATTATGATATTCCTGTCTTCAAGGATGATTATAGGTTACTAGGCCTACAGGTTCAAAACTGCCCTCTGCAGCTATTTGTCAATTCCTCTGACTCTTGATTCATTGCCTATTGAGTTCCCAGTTCTTTGCCCTAGAAGTTCTGGCTTATTACTCTGACTTATGGTTTCACTTAGAACTTTACAATGAAAGACAGTTCTCTGTCTTCAACAGAAGTTGACTCCGTAGTGTTAGGTCCTTCTGGCCTTGAGATGACTCTTCCCTTAATTTCAGCTGATTCATATTCTCAACGCCTGACTCAGCGTCATGACTTAATAATGATGACATCATTTTCAGCTCATGAAATTTGAAGAGAACCAGGAACAGGAATAGAGGAGGAAAACGTGTAAAACGAGGGGCAGGAAGAAAAGAAATACCAAATGGATGACTACCACCGCTCCTCTGTCTCGGAATAAAATAGAAACTTTACTAATAGCAATGCATAATTTGCATCTGAGTAGTCATTATTTTGTTCGATGTCCAAAACAACTCTGTAAACAGTTACAAAAGCTGAATCTCAGAAAATCTGAAGGATCAGCCATCTGCCCTAGACTAGAAAGCAGCACCCCAGCTGGTGCAGGGACCTAAGCTTTCTGCCCTTGGGGCGTGGGCTTCTTCTCGCAACACAAAATCTGAAGAGCCCAGAGCCCTCGAGGGTGCAGATCTAGGAAAACTAAGCAAACAAAACAAGAACTGTGTGCTGGTTGAAAACTAAACGATACTGTGGGGGAGGAGGGGAAACCTGTAAATACAGGCACAAATATCACATTTTCTTGAGAGAGACGCTTCCTCATGTTTATAACACTCCTTGAAGACAGAAAAGGACAGAGAAGAATTCTTGACCAAGCTAAGCAAAAGAAAGAAACAGTAATATACATGGAAGATAGGATCTAACAAAATAAACTAGAGGTCAAAAACAGTCGAGGCTCTACTTTAAGTCATATTTCAATTTTTTGACGAGTTTATTGCTGATCTATTCCTGCTGCTGCTGCTAAGTCACTTCAGTCGTGTCCGACTCTGTGCGACCCCATAGATGGCAGCCCAACAGGCTGCCCTATCCCTGGGATTCTCCAGGCAAGAACACTGGAGTGGGTTGCCATTTCCTTCTCCAATGCATAAAAGTAAAAAGTGAAAGCGAAGTCGCTTAGCCGTGTCCAACTCTTAGCGACCCCATGGACTGCAGCCCACCAGGCTCCTCCATCCATGGGATTTTCCAGGCAAAGTACTGGAGTGGGGTGCCATTGCCTTCTCCTAGGTTTGGTTTATTTCAATATATAGGCTGAAACATTATATCGCATTACCCACTAAACAGTCTGTTCTATGATACAAATAATAATACTCGAATTTGTAAAATATACTTCCTATAGAGTTTTCTGAATAATCTCTTCTAACAAAAATATTGTGACAGTCTTTGATTTTATTCGGAACTAAGGGAATAACTTCAGCTTTGGGTGATTTTTAATCTGTTTTTTTTTTTTTTTTTTTTTCATGCTCTCTTTCCCAACCACAGGGAGATCTTAGCTCTCAGAAAAAGAAGAGGTGGGAAAAAAATGAAAAAGGATGGCAGGCCCCAGGCTGGTTTCTAAGCATCATGCATACAAGCTGTTGCTACACAGGTTTCCAGATCTTGATTTGATTCTCAGGGGCCAGAGCTGTGTGTGTTCCACAAAAGGCCCTTTGAAAAAACTCCTCTCCCTTCCCGGTCTGACAAAGCCCTGGGCGACTGACCTTGGAAGGGCGGACACGTTGGTCTCTGCTCTCCCATGAAGGACGGTGAGCCACGCTCATCTGCCTGGGGCCCGTTGCCTACTTCCTCCATTATATTTAGCTCTTCGGTCATTTTCCTAATGAGCTATCTGTTTGCCTCCAGCCTCCCAGCCAGAAAATGAATGTGTGCAGATCATACACTGAGTCCCTGGGGCTCGGGACCTACAAGGACCTGTTCTATACATTTTGAAACCCACCCACTCCAGACCCACGCCGGGTCTTCGCTTTCCTCTGTTTGCCCTGTGACTGGACTGGGACCCTGTTCTCTCCACGCACCTATGCTCTCTCAGATGACCATCTCCATAGCTGCCCCTTCCCACCTTGCCAGGTATGCCAAGGTAGCTTTACAGGAAGACTGAGCATGTGCTTGGGACAGCAGCGCTCCAAAGAGCAAGAAAGAATTCAAAGTATTTTCACCAATCGGGAAGTTACCATAAGAAAATCTTTTATATTTATGTTGTAGCTTTGCACAGGTTTTGTTTTGAATTATATATGCTAAGGGAGAATGAATCTTAATATTTTTGATTTGTGGGAACTCCAGTCATCATCATGCCCTGCTCTCTAATGTCTGACAGACTGGTTTTCTACCCGCCCAGTGAATCTTCCATCCAAAGCTGATGTGACTCAGGGAGTTAATCCTGCCAGAAACAGGGACTTGTTGAACCTCAATTTGCCTTAAGATGAACTATTTAGCTCCTCTGGTTCCACCATTCCACGCTAACAACCCAAGAAAACTGCAGTACATTCAGTTTTTAAAGCCAAATGATACTTTTAGCAATGGCAGTCTACAATCTATTTTCAAGGAGTTGATGAACATCAAAAGAAACCAGGTTATCTCTTCACACATGTAAAATGGTGCATGACTCCTCTCTCCTGTCTCCTGAAAGACTTATGTGCATATTTTAATTAGATCCCCCAAGACCCAATACATAAAATGGACATTAATTTTTTTTTTAAGGTTAAGACCTAGGAGGTGCTATGTAACCCAGCTCTCCCTAAACCTTGAAAAGCAGTTTGCACAGAGATGGTGGAAAAGCCCACCATCTCTGTGTCCATGAGTGTGAACTTGGATGGGCAGCAGCTGCTGTTCTTAAGTAGTTCTCTGCTCAAGGCAACACCAAAGGATGAAATAAATCTGGAGATTTGGGCTTGATTTAGTAGCTATTAGATATTGTCAAATACTTGTGAGCATTTGATTTTAGAACGCTTGGATATGGTATGTCGATACATAAATTTGCACAGAAAATAAAAACCAGGTGGAGACTGCACCTCTTTCAGAAGACTCAAAACAGCATTTCTTAAACAACAACAAAAAATCCACTACATTGTCCAGAGCATTTAAAAGCTAGTGTAGGTTTTTAATTTGAATTAAAAAATAGTTTGGGCTTCCCTGTGGCTCGGACAGTAAAGCATCTGCCTCGCAATGCGGGAGACCCGGGTTCCATCCCTGGGTCAGGAAGATCCCCTGGAGAAGGAAATGGCAACCCACTCCAGTACTCTTGCCTGGAAAATTCCATGGACGGAGGAGCCTGGTGGGCTACAGTCCATGGAGTCGCAAAGAGTCGGACACGACTGAGCAACTTCACTTTCACTTCTCCCTTTCTTTCACTTTTGAAAAAAATATAAAAACTATATACAGAAGATCTAATGATGTGATTCGCAGTGAGAATTTCCAGATGGTATTTTCAGAGCTCACACGACCAATCCCTCCCCTCATCCCCGACACCCCACCTGTAGCTAGTCTCCCCCTGGCTACTCCATGCTGGGCAAAGATGAAGGGACGGAAGGTGCAAGTCGAGTTGATATGATGTGCCTGCTTCTCCTCCTCTGGCCCTGACAGGAGAAACCATGAGGCTAGGATTTGGTAAACATGAGAGTCTTGCTCAAGGCTCTAGGGACGGGAAACTCAAGCCCTGGCAGAGGCCAAAACGCCTCCCAGTTTCCAAAAGTGGACAGTCAGGCCATGTTTGAGCCCCGGGACCCAGCCGCACCACAGTAAGCCTGGATGGCCACACTGTGGCCACATCAAAGCAAAACACCAAGCAATTTCAGGGACGTCTCCCCTGCAAGTTTCGGATGGAAATGCAAGTGGGAGGAGAGGCTGTGACGGCCCCAACCTCTTACCCTCTGGGTCTTGATCGTCTCAGCCTCTCCAGGACAAACTGCCCCGCTCTGTGGTTTGGGGTTGGCTTGTGGAGACAAAGAGTGTGTTGAGCCTCACACAGCAGATGGGAGAGGCAAATCTCACTGATCACCGCTTCCCTAAAGACTGCCCTCCCACACCCATCATGGAAAAGCCCTCCAGAGAAAAATCAATCCCCTGGCCTTTAAACCTGCCTTCTGTCCGAGTCGGAGGTTGCCAAGCACAGAGCCTTATGGGGGCTCCTATCACAAAGCAAACAGGGCCCGGGTGGCCGGAAGGAGACAGCTGCTCTTTAAAAGCTTTTAAATGCTATTATATTTTGAAAGCCACTTGCTGGAGAGGTGAGTTATTTTCTACTCCTCCTTCCCCAGAAGCACAGCCATTAAGGTTACCTGGAAACCTGTCCAGGAAGCATGTGGCAAAATAGCAACCAGTCAACAGAAACATCCGGGTCGGTCATCTAACAGGAGATGGTATCGCCAAGGTCACATTTGGGCAGAGGAGGAAGAGGGAACGTCACTCGTTGGCAGTCCCTGGCTATACTGGGGGATGGTTCACATGTACATGTGGGAAGGGGGGCCTTGTTCTTAGCTTGGCTGGGAGGGCACCTGGTTGATCTAAGTTGGAAACAAGGGAGATCTGAGATCAGATCATACTGAAGACTGCCCCGTGGAAGGAAGAACCACAAGGAGAATAAAAAGGTACTTCGCTGGTGCCGCTAGTGGTAAAGAATCTGCCTGCCAGTGCAGGAGATACAAGAGACACAGGTTCAATCCCTGGATTGGGAAGGTCCCTGGAGGAGGGCATAGCAACCCACTCCAGTATTCTTGCCTAGACAATCCCCATGGACAGAGGGGCCTGGGGGCTACAGTCCATGGGGTCACAAAGAGTCAGACATGACTGAGCAACTGAACAACAACAACAACCCTTTTGGAGATGTGACAGACACCGAGAATGACCCAAGAACATTGCTTTTTAAGTTCCTAGAGCAAAATAATACAGCGGGAAGGAGTATCTACTGCGGGGGACAAGAAGATTTCAAAATGAAGGTGATCTTGAAGAGTCTTCAACAGCAAAGAAGATGGGAGAAGAGATGGGGGGTGGGGCGGTGGCTGGTATGGTGTGTTAGCTGGACCTGTGTGCTATGGACATGAAGCAAAATAACCAGGAGATGAGTTGATAGAATGGAAAAAGTACAGTGTTGTTGATTTGAATGTTCTGGGCTCCATGATTGTAGGGGTAGGAAGGGGAGATGACTCCTCTGTCTCGTCATAACCTTAGCTCCAGACTCTTAAAAAAATAGCCTTTCATGTTATGAAAGGCTTTTTTTTTTTTTTTTGCTGTTTCTAAAGAGCTTATTCCTAATGTGTATTTCATTTCCAACCAACACCCTTTCTATGTCAGATGAGGTGATAAAATTTGTAATTATAGAGAAGCAGCAAAGCTGTGACTCAGCTGTTTCCCCAGGCAGCCTTGCCCACAGACACAAGGCTTGGGGAAGGCCAGCCGGCATGAAAAAAAAAAAGAGACAGGGAGAGGGGACCACGGCAAAAAGTGGTACGTGAACGTTCACTGAATCCATCTCCTTTGCTTTACCCCAAAATATATCCTTTTTTTTTTTTTCCTGATTTAGCATGAAGATGGGTAGCTAATGAAACCCTGTAATTCTGGAAGGTCAGTTGTCAGGAAACTTGTGGTAACTCAGCTGAAAGCTGTCGGACAATTCCTGGGCTTTCCAGCCACCAGTCACCAGTTCTATCAGGGGCATCTGTGCAAGTCGCTGAACCATGGCCTCAGATACCTGAGCAAACACAGAGGCTCAGACACTAAAAACACCGCCAGGAACTCTCCACAAGGCCAACAGCCCTCAGGAAGAGAAGAGGGGTGCATGATAAAAGCTAAGCTGACATCCCACACTCCTCTCAAATTACAGAAAACCAATGCTGTCAACCGGAGAAGACTGAGCAATACACCAGCCCACACACTTCACGAACACCAGGCTCCTCCTCAGGCCCCATTTTCCTGAGAAGGATACTCACTAGCGTGCTAGGGAATGGGGGTCCTCGCAAGCCTTCTCGAATTGTCAGTTAAGTTCAGTTCAGTTGCTCAGTCGTGTCCGACTCTTTGCGACCCCGTGGACTGCAGCACGCCAGGCCTCCCTGTCCTTCACCAACTCCTGGAGTTTACCCAAATTCATGTCCACTGAGTCGGTGATGCCATCCAACCATCTCAGCTCCTGTTGTCCCCTTCTCCTCCCATCTCCAATCATTCCCAATCAGGGTCTTTTCAAATGAGTCAGTTCTTCGCATCAGGTGGACAAAGTATTGGAGCTTCAGCTTCAGCATCAGTCCTTTCAATGAATATTCATGACTGATTTCCTTTAGGATGGACTGGTAGGGGGTACCTGATCTCAGCTCCTCTGAAAACGGAATGTGGCACGTATCAGACAGGCACCTGGTCATCCCCAAGCACCTCACAAAGGACAAAAGACACAAGTTTAAAGGCATGAACTGGAAGACTCGGTTGCAACTCTGACATACTACAGTCTCGAGAGATTCACTTAAGTTCTCTAGGAATTTCCGTTTCCCCGTTTCCAAAATTACACAGAATAGACAACCTGTGTGTGCATGTATGTCTGTGTGTGTGGCCTTACTGCTGTCTACTGCCCTGATGTACTGGGATCAATTATAACCTATTACTTAGCCAAGTGTCAGTGGGCATTTCCCCCCCCCCCACATAAAATACATATATAAAATTCACACACACACACTTAGAAAGAATGTGAATCCTTTCATTTTCTTCAACCCCAGTATGTTCTTCTGAGCGAAGAAGGAAAGGGTAGAATTCATATTACAAGCCAAGAATTGCTCATAAGGTTGCATACATTCATGAGAAGTTATTACACACAGGAGCATCATGCTTCCCGTGTGCATTGAGGCATAGGTTTGGGGGTGAGTTTAGTTGGGTGAGGCTAAACTCTGCTGGACTTGGTTTTCTAACTATCTGGGGTTATTTGTTTGCTCACTTACCTGACACGTCCAGATCTTTGTGTCTAAAGGTGCTCCGTGTGTGTCCTTACGTCCCTCCTATCATCCCCCGACCCTAATCCCACCAAAGCAAGAGGTCAGCAGGGCAGCTGGAGACCCCACCCTCGTGAGACCTGGAAGGAAAAGGGAGCTTAAGAGAGACCACAAACTGTTTCCTACCTTCTCTGGTCCCCAAAGATCCTTTTTCTCAATAAAACCATGCTATGCTATGCTACGCTAAGTCACTTCAGTCGTGTCCGACTCTGTGTGACCCCATAGACGGCAGCCACCAGGCTCCCCCGTACCTGGGATTCTCCAGGCAAGAACACTGGAGTGGGTTGCCATTTCCTTCTCCAGTGCATGAAAGTGAGAAGTGAAAGTGAAGTCGCAAAGTCGTGTCCGACTCTTAGTGACCCCATGGACTGCAGCCTACCAGGTTCCTCCATCCATGGGATTTTCCAAGCAAGAGTACTGGAGTGGGGAGCCATTGCCTTCTCCACAATAAAACCATAAAAGGATTTAAAAATATAATAATAACAGTACATACAAAAAAAAAAAAAAAGCACAAAAATTTCACCAGGCCTAGAAATTTCTGTAGGAGAACTTTCAGGAGACAATCAGATTTGAGATTTCACGAGATGAGAAAGGGGATTGGATATCAATAGAAAAAAGTCCTGGCAGGGGACAATTAGCTAAAAGTTAGGAATGAGGGTGCAGGGAACTTTAGGGGGATGTGTGTGTACTTAGTCACGTCCAGCTCTCTGCAGCCCTATGGACTGTAGCCCGCCAGGCTCCTTGTCCGTGGAATTCACCAGGCAAGAATACCAGAGTGGGTTGCCATTTTCTCCTCCAGGGGATCTTCCGGACCCAAGGATCGAACCTGCGTCTCCTGCACTGACAAGAGGATTCTTAGCTAGTGCCACCTCATACTCTTTGGGGGATGTATTTCCCTCTAAATGTGGTGAAGAAGGATCCAGAGAAGCCTGCTGGAAAGGCTGGCAAGGGAAACACTTTTGCAAGGCCCAGGGACGCTACCCGATGTACAGTAGATTCCAGGCCAGTGGCCAATGAAAAGCTTTCCCCGAGCCTCCAACGCCTTCCAAGTTACTTCTCTTCAGGTGCTCCACCTGATGGTATTATTCAGGCTCCAAGGTATTATTCAGGCTCCTTGTTCACTGGCTCAAACCCTTCCAAACCCTCCCAGGTCTCTTGTTTGCCTCTTTACTTTTAATCCCATCTTGTCTGTTTCCCAGAATATCAAAATTTGCCCATAATCCTCAGTACAGATCAACTGCAGGTGTCTACTTTTTTTTTCTAGGTGTAAAAAAAAAAAAAGAAGCTCTGGGCTAGTTTCCTCACCTACGTGTCTTGCTCCCACGCCTGGTCCAGTCATCGTTATCTCCCTGAATAACCCCTCCTGGGCCTCCTGCCAGAAAATATTTCTCAAGTTTCCCTTGAATTTTTACATGGCATACTTCTGAAACATGTAAATAATATATAAGGCCAACCTATTTTGGGAGCTAGGAGCAACCAAAACTCTCCAACTGCAAATCTGCCCCCCAAGTTGGTTTTGCCTTTAAAAAAAAAAAAAAAGGACTTGTGAAATATTCGAGTCTCTTGTTAACGCAAACAGCACCGGGTGACCTAAAACTTCAAGCAATGGCCTAAAGTAAGGGGAAGTGTGCTGTTGACTCGGATTTACAGAAAGTGAGTGTGACTCATGGCAAGGTCCTGCGATCTCGCACGAACTCATTCTGCCTGCAAAAGCCCGGGGATCAGCGGTGAGCCAATGTCAACCCCGGCCAGGCAGGCAGAAGGCCTTTGTTTTTCCCGTCGTGCGGAAACGCCAGGTCCCCGTGGCTTCTGACAAAGGCCCTCGTCCAGCCAGCGTGTCACCGTGCGCGTTGGCCACGGCGGCCGCCCGAGGACGTGCGCGCGCGGACCCGCTCCCCGACTGGCCGGCGTCTCGGCGGCCTCGGCGGGGGAAAGAGGGCCGGCGAGCCGGGGTGCAGCGCCCCCTGCTGGACACCGGCGACGGCGCGGCGGGCTCGAGTTGATCGAGGACCCCAGAGCCTCCTGCCGGGGACCGCCGAGGTGGCCCAGCAGCCGGCTCCAGTGTTCTTGCCTGGAGAGTCCCAGGGACGGAGGAGGCTGGCGGGCTACGGTCTATTCTGCAAAGAGAAAAGAAAAAAAAAAAAAAAAAACACTAGCAGTAATATGCGCCCTTTATCCAAACCAATCCTCAAGGCCACACGACCCCCTTTCCTCACCAACCCGTTATTCTTGCCTGGAGAGTTCCAGGGACAGAAGAGCCTGACGGGCTACAGTCCATTCTGGAAAGAGAACAAAAACACTAGCAGGAATATGCACCCTTTATCCAAACCAATCCTCGAGGCCACACACCCTCCTTTCCTCACCATAGCATGCGGCTGGTGTGTGTGTGCGCGCGCGCGCACGTGTGTGCAGGAACACAGCGAGGCTGCATATTCAGGAGTGTCTGCACTGACCTCCCAGAGTGGACATCATCATATGCCTTTCTGGGTTGGTAAGCAGCTCCCCAGCTGAGAGAGGCTTTTGCATCAAGTATCCCCGTTCCTCTCCCACTGCTCTGTACAGTTGGTAACACTGTCTCAACCTAAGGACTGCCAGCTCCCTGGCTCTGCTAGTAGAATTACTCATAACCTAACCACGTCTGAGGATCATAACCTAACCACGTCTGAGGATGATGGCTCCCTGAGGAGCTTTCCCCTTTTCCAAAGATTTCGCCCACATGGAAACAAAAGCTTGTCACAATCCCCTAGCCGGTCAGGACGGGCTATCAGCATGGAGCAGATCAAGGGCTGACTGTGAGATGAAGTCAACCGCCGCTGGCTGCCGGAGGGAGCAGTCTGCAGGCACAGCTCAGCGGCTTCTAGGTGGCGGGTACTGGAAAACTCACAGGAAACTTACAGACTGTGAGCGGTTTTGCCAGAACCTCCCTGGCTCTTGAGGGTTGTGCTCATATATGTCACACTCATAGGAAACTTTTCTTGCCTAAGAGGTTACGGACCTAAATCCAGGAGGGTTTGTGAAAGCAGGAAGCCTGAAAAACAAGGCAAAGATGTCAGATGAAGGGTGCTGCTGCTTTGGCAACAGTGTTCACAGACTGTGTGAGGGACACCCGTGACCCAACATACTGATGCTTCGGGATATTCCTCATGATTGAATAATAAAAATTACAGTATCTTACGAGCTTACTTTAGAACAATAGAATGGGAAAGACGAGATCTCTTCAAGAAAATTAGAGATACCAAGAGAACATTCCATGCAAAGATGGGCTCAATAAAGGACAGAAATGGTACGGACCTAACAGAAGCATAAGACATTAAGAAGAGGTGGCAAGAATACACAGAAAACTGTACAAAAAAAATCTTCATGATCCAGATAATCACGATGGTGTGATCACTCACCTAGAGCCAGATATCCTGGAGTCTGAAGTCAAGAGGGCCTTAGGAAGCATCAATATAACAAAGCTAGTAGAGGTGATGGAATTCCAGCTGCGCTATTTCAAATTCTATAAGATGATGCTGTGAAAGTGCTGCACTCAATATGCCAGCAAATTTGGAAAACTCAGCAGTGGCCATGGGACTGGAAAAGGTCAGTTTTCATTCCAATCCCCAAGAGAAGCAATGCCAAAGAATGCCCACACTACTGCACAATTGCACTCATCTCGCACACTAGTAAAGTAATACTCAAAATTCTCCAAGCCAGGCTTCAAAAATACGTGAACCGTGAACTTCCAGATGTTCAAGCTGGTTTTAGAAAAGGCAGAGGAACCAGAGATCAAATTGCCAACATCTGCTGGATCATCAAAAAAGCAAGAAACTTCCAGAAAAATGTCTATTTCTGCTTTATTGCCTATGCCAAAGCCTTTGACTGTGTGGATCACAATAAACTGTGGAAAATTCTTGAAAGAGATGGGAATAGCAGACCACCTGACCTACGTCTTGAGAAACCTATATACAAGTCAGGAAGCAACAGTTAAACTGGACATGGAACAACAGACTGGTTCCAAATAGGGAAAGGAGTACGTCAAGACTGTATATTGTCACCCTGCTTATTTAACTTATATGCAGAGTACATCATGAGAAATGCTGGGCTGGATGAAGCACAAGCTGGAATCAAGATTGCTGGGAGAAACATCAATAACCTCAGATATGCAGATGACACCACCCTTATGGCAGAAAGTGAAGAAGAACTAAAGAGCCTCTTGATGAAAGTGAAAGAGGAGAGTGGAAAAAGTTGGCTTAAAGCTCAACGTTCAGAAAACTAAGATTATGGCATCCAGTCCCATCACTTCATGGCAAATAGATGGGGAAACAGTGGAAACAGTGACAGACTTTATTTTTGGGGGCTCCAAAGTCACTGCAGATGGTGACTGCAGCCATGAAATGAAAAGACGTTTACTCCTTGGAAGAAAAGTTATGACCAACCTAGAGAGCATATTCAAAAGCAGAGACATTATTTTGCCAACAAAGATCCATCTAGTCAAGGCTATGGTTTTTCCAGTAGTCATGTATGGATGTGAAAATTGGACTATAAAGAAAGCTGAGCACCGAAGAATAGATGCTTTTGAACTGTGGGGTTGGAAAAGACTCTTGAGAGTCCCTTGGACTGCAAAGAGATCCAGCCAGTCCATCCTAAAGGAGATCAGTCCTGGGTGTTTATTGGAAGAACTGATGTTGAAGCTGAAATGCCAATTCTTTGGCCACCTGATGCAGAGAGCTGACTCATTTGAAAAGACCCTGATTCTGGGGAAGATTGAGGACAAGAGGAGAAGGGGACGACAGAGGATGAGATAGTTGGATGGCATCACCGACTCAATGGGCATGAGTTTGAGTAAATTCCGGGAGTTGGTGATGGACAGTGAGGTGAGGCCTGGTGTGCTGCAGTCCATGTGGTCGCAAAGAGTCAGACACGACTGAGCGACTGAACTGAACTGAATTGAAGAGCTTACTTGGGCTTCCCAGGTGGTGCTAGTGGTAAAGAACCTGCCTGCCAATGCAGAAGATGCAAAGAGATGCGGGTTCAATCCCTGCGTTGGGAAGATGCCCTGGAGCAGGGCAAAGCAATCCACTCCAGTATTCTTGCCTGGAGAATCCCATGGACAGAGGATCCTGGCCGGCAGTATAGTCCATAGGGTTGCAAAGAACTGGCTATGTCTGAGATGACTTAGCATGCATGCAAGAGCTTACTTAGGCCAGGCAGCAGGCTAAGTACTTTACCTTTGTGGGGTTTGTTGTTGTTTGTTTATCTTCATGTAATCCTCACAACTGCCATATAAGATATGCACTATCATCAGCCCTGTTTGGGACTTCCCAGGTGGCTCCGTGGTAAAGAACCCGCCTGCAGTGCAGGAGACGTGGGTTTGATCCTTGGGTCAGGAAGATCCTCTGGAGGAGGAAATGGCAACCCACTCCAGTATCCTTGCCTGAAAAATCCCATGGACAGAGGAGCCTGGCAGGCTACAGTCCATGGGGTCACAAAAGAGTCAGACACGACTCAGTGACTAAACAACAGCAAACTAAGGCCCGAAGAGGTTAAGAGGTCTGCCTAAGGTGACAGCTCAGAGGAGTCAAAACCAGATTCAAACCTAGGTGTCTCCGGCCCAAAGACTACATTTCTAACGTTTGCTGCCTCTCAGCTCTCAAAGGCCTCCTAGGCCCTGCCCTGGAGTCTATTTTAGTGTTTGTTTCAGGGGCAAAAATGACTCACCAACCACATGACCACAGCACTCATTTTCTCTGACCCCTCTGAGCAGGGCTCGAGGGCTGGAGGTAACCTTTCGTTTACTTTGCTTTGAGCCAGGGCAACAGGCTAGGAATGGTTGGAATAAATAGTTCTGGGCCAGAGGTCAGGGGACAGACTGGACTCTGGACAGAAAATCAAACAAGGCCTCTCAGTTGGGCTCTTGGTCCCATGAGGTGACCCCCACACAGGGGGTCAGGCTTGTAGAGGCATCTCTGAAAGGGGTCTACCCGGGCTGAAGGGCTGCCTGGCCTGTTCTTAAAGAGGCTTTAGCATGCCTGCATGGGGGATGTGGACACTGCTGTCCTGGACACAGCGTCCACTTCTGCCACAAACCAGCTGTGGCACCTGGAACAGAAGCAAGGAACCACCTCTGGCAGCACCAGTTCTGAAGACTTCAGAGATTCCCCCTTGGCCCTGCGTTGTGGCCACAGCATCCTAGCCGCGCTGAGCTCCAGGCTAACACGACCCATGCAGGAGGCCAGGCTCTGCAGATACAGAGTTTTATGGTTCTAACAGCTCCACCACCACCACCACAACAAAGTGCTCTTCTTTCCATTAATTCTAACGTGCATGTACATGCAAACTGGCAAAGAGATGTTGCCAGTCTTTCACCCTCGGGTGAAAACTTTCTGGACAGCGTTCCATCAGTTCAGTTTAGTTCAGCTGCTCAGTTGCATCCGACTCTTTGCAACCCCATGGACTGCAGCACGCCAGGCCTCCTTGTCCATCACCAACTCCCAGAGTTTACTCACACTCATGTCCATTGAGTCGGTGATGCCACCCAACCATCTCACCCTCTGTCGTCCCCTTCTCCTCCACCTTCAATCTTTCCCAGCATCAGGGTCTTTTCCAATGAGTCAGCTCTTCACATCAGGTGGCCAAAGTATTGGAGTTTCAGCTTCAGCATCAGTCCTTCCAATGAATATTCAGGACTGATTTCCTTGAGGATGGACTGGTTGGATCTCCTTGCAGTCCAAGGGACTCTCAAGAGTCTTCTCCAATACCACAGTTCAAAAGCATTCCGTAGTTTGCCATTTCCAGAAGGCAGTCTGTCCTGGCCAGGTGACACGTGCCTTAAAGCCACCCACACGGCCCTAGTCCACTTCTACCACAGCCAGTGCTCACTGCCCCAGGAGGCCAACCAGTCCCAAAAGCAAAAGAAAACTGTGCCGGGTTTCCATCTAAAGGCTCCGAAGGGCGCGGATGGATGGGAATGAGAGGGCAGGATGCTGAAGCGCAGTCCTCCCTGCAGGAGCAAGGAAGCTGGGACTCGGGAGGGGCGGGGGCGATCCCCCCACCTCCCCCCGGACTCCAGGGAGGCCCATCCCCCGCCGCGGCGCAGGTAGCCAGGTGAAAACTGGCACTCAGCACAGGCCTCAAGCCCTCAGACCAAAAAAAAAAAAAACCCACCTTTTTCTGGGACATGCTGGGGGACACCACACGGCACTGCGTCTTCCTCAACTGTTCCTGAATGTTATCGAGATCACGGAAAGCTGTTTCCATGAACTGATTTTTAAATAATCCATATAAGGGGGAAAACCATCCACAATATGAACTCAGGGGACTGGCTAAGTATAGGCTGATGCGTCCTGTGGTGTCTGAGTTTATCGACAAGGAGAGGCAGAGGGCAAATGAGGTAAAAGAGTCTTGTTAGGCTCTGACATTAAAAGCAGAGAGCAGTAGCTGCTTGCTTGGATCTGACAAGATAGAAAGGAAGTGGGGGACCTGATGGGTGTAGGCTGTCTGGGCAGATGCATGATCCAGGCACGTGTCAAAACCAGGAACCGCACCACACTGAGAGTGAAACTCAGTGAACCTGCTGGACTGTACTTAATAATAATATTGTTTCATCAGTGGCAACAACTCTGCCAACTAATGCAGACGTTCGTAACAGGGGAAGTTGAGGGCAGGAAAGGAGGACACATGGGAAATATTTTTACTATCAGCTCAATTTATTTTTTAAGATTTTTTTGGATGTGGCCCATTTTTAAAGTCTTTATTGAATTTGTTACAATATTCCTTTTTTTTTTTTTAATGTTTTGGGTGTGGTTTTTTTGGGGGGGCGGTTGGGCAAGAGGCATGTGGGATCTTGGATTCCCCACCAGGGATCGAACCTGCACCCCCTGCATTGGAAGGTGATGTCTTCACCACTGGACCAGCAGGGAAGTCCCTGCTGGATTTTGCTGTAAACCTAAAACTATCCTTTAAGAAATGAAACCTGTTGCTTTTGTTAAGTGAAAATAAATACTCAGAAGAAAATAAAATGTTACTAGTACTATCTTGGAGAAGGCAATGGCACCCCACTCCAGTACTCTGGCCTGGAAAATCCCATGGACGGAGGAGCCTGGTAGGCTACAGTCCATGGCCGCTAAGACTCGGACACGACTGAGCGACTTCACTTTCACTTTCATGCACTGGAGAAGGAAATGGCAACCCACTCCAGTGCTCTTGCCTGGAGAATCCCAGGGACGGGGCAGCCTGGTGGGCTGCCGTCTATGGGGTCACACAGAGTCGGACACGACTGAGGTGACTAAGCAGCAGTACTATCTTTGGGTGATGAGATTGTGTCTAACTGCTTTTGTGTTCTTACTTTTCAAATTCCCCACATTCTCATTTTGTCTGAATTTATGTGTCATTTTATCCATCAGGTGAAACAAAGGTACAGTTTAAAAATCTTGCCTGAGTGACTGTTCTCTGAGGCAGAAACTGTATTTGCACAAAACAGTCTGTTGTGTAGCTCTCTCTTCCCAGTAGGAACTTAATCCATTTTGCACCTTTAGATAATGCTTTTAATGCTTTCAGAAGCCTTGTTGGCTGAAAATCTGCTGTCTCATGGTTCAGTGGAAGGCGGTAGATTAAAACAATAACTATGAGAGAAAGGAATCCAAGCCTTCAAGGAATAACTGGGTGGGTGACTGTAAACTGAAAATCTCTTAAGTAGCCTGTGTGGGTATCTTGAGAAGCATCTATTAAATACCTTCAATGAGCAGAGAGGGATGGGTGATGATATAAAGCAAGATCCCAGGATGCTGTGTAATTAAGTAAGAAGCACTGACTCCACCGTGCAGAGGTTGTAGCAGTAGAGTTGGTTTGAGAATTGGAGACAGTTATGCCAGGAAAACTCTTTAGCTGAGTTCCTAATTCTTGGCAAACTAGGCCATAAATGACTTCCGACATCTGAGAGTATTAGAGAAGTTTGTTACAACCTGGAACCAGGAAGAGCCAGTCTCTCCTGAACTAGGGGGATGTCTTGGGGGCAATGGCTGTGTGTGTGTATGTGTGTGTGTGTGTATGCACCAAAGAGATGTTAACAAAAAGCTGTGACACCAGGAAGAGGCTGGGGTGAAGGGCCCTTTCTCCCACTCATATAACACTAGCAGCTACTGGTGGACCAGTCACGAGCCACTCTCAGGAGAGTTTGCACCCCATGCCTCCACCACCACAACACAGGGCAGGGCCTGCGTGCACCTCCTGGCATGACCCACAAGGCCCCAGAGCAGCACGGATGGGGCTCACCGGAAAGCAACTGGACCAGGTGGCCTTTGGGTCCCTTGGACGCATCATAGGCGGGAAGGAAAGGACACTCGAGCATCCTCTTGACAGTAACATGAGAGCTCAAGGCACTGGTCTCAGGAAGCAGCACATCGGGGGAGTGGTCTGGAACCCACGCTTCTTTCCTGCTTCTGTAGGCTCTTCAGTGTTGGTCTGGGGAAAGGAGCTACGGCCACGCCAGCTGGACAACTGGCGCAAGCAGAGATTGCAAGTGAATAATTCATTCCAGCTAAAAGGACGGCCAGAAGAGGAAGAGCCCGCACGTGAAGTGGAGCTGGCTCCCAGCTTGTGATGCTTGGCTGCGGCCTCTGTCCACGTGCTCCTGCCATCATCTTTGTCAGGCAGTCCCCAGTGGTCTTTCCCCCGGCCCCCACCTGCAGAAGCAGGGAAGTGGCATCTAGGGTCCTGAGCTCAGAGTCCCCCCGCCCCGCCTTTTTTCTGTGGTTAAAGTTTCTGTAGCGCTTGGCAGCTGGTTCAAAATTGCCCGTGACCTTCCTTCACTGGCTGGTTCAAACGTGGGCCACGACAGCCCGGGCCAGCAGGATGGAAGATGGGGCATGGGCTGGCCTTCACCAGGAGGGCCTGGACTGCCCACTACCGCTGCAGCAGTGACTGACCAGGCCGTCAGAGGCAGGACAAAGAGCTTCTGGGGACACAGAACGGCAGGTCCAAGAAAAAACAGGCCTTATTCTGTGCAACTTACTGAGACGTGTCCTCAGTCTCTCTTTGCTCTGAGACGGAGTCACTCCCTTCGTACCAAGGGCCCACCCTTGCATGCTGTGCTGGAGCCTACAGTGTGAGATCAAGGCTGTGTGCACACGGGCAGGTGCGGACACAGGCTGAGCTGTAGAAACAGGCCTTCCACATAAGCGTACACCAACAAGCTACTTTTTAACCTGTTTTCTTAAAGAGTTCAGAGTAATGATTTTCAAAAGTCCATTAAGTTAGCATCACAATGAGTAGTCTTTCAAACATCAGTGTTTGACCTGGAACTTAGATCTGAATCTATCAGCCTCTCTCCCACTGACAAGCCTCAGAATACTCCCAGGCTTCTTTCTAGACACCAGATGAGGCACTCCTGAACACCACATGGTCACTTACAAACTTGGGTTAGAAACCTCCTGTCAGCTGAAGTCAAGGATTCTCATTCATGTATTCTTCCAAAGACACAGAACTAAAATGTTTCAGTGACATGCTGTTCTTATATACACCAGATACTAGTGAGTGAAAAAGGCAATAATAGCTATCGCTTATCAGTGCTTTACATATGCTAATTTATTTATGCCTGTCAACAAATAAAATGAAGACCACCAGAGCTAAAAAAGAAATATTAAGCAAAGAGATGGATGGCAAATGGATGAAGGAGTGGATAGATGAATAGACGAAATAAAAAGCTAAGTCTACTGACTTCTCAAACAAAGGAACACAAGCTGGTGAGGAAGTAGAAATTCACTGAGAGGGAAAAAGTGCTGGCCAGGAGCAGATTTCTTGCGGTTACTGGTAACTAAGGATAGAGACCCAGTACTCTGGGTCTCTCTGGAAAGGACAGAATGAATCCACAGGCCTAAACACAGTTGGCTAAAGACACAGAAACAGCCTCAATGCCCATCGACAGAGGAATGCATAAAGAAGATACGGTGCATATATACAATGGAATACTGCTGCTGTTGCTAAGTCACTTCAGTCGTGTCCGACTCTGTGCGACCCCATAGACAGCAGCCCATCAGGCTCCACTGTCCCTGGGATTCTCCAGGCAAGAACACTGGAGCGGGTTGCCATTTCCTTCTCTGATGCATGAAAGTGAAAAGTCAAAAGTGAAAGCGAAGTCGCTCAGTCATGTCCGACTCTTCGAGACCCCATGGACTGCAGCCTACCAGGCTCCTCCGTCCATGGGATTTTCCAGGCAAGAGTACTGGAGTGGGGTGCCATTGCCTTCTCCGAATGGAATACTGCTCAGCCACAAAAAAGAAATAATGCCATTTGCAGCAACATGGATGCAACTAGAGATTATACTAAGTGAGGTAAGTCAGACGGAGAAAGATAAATATCATATGATATCCCATATCTGTGGAATCTAAAACATGGCATAAATGTATCTATGAAACAAACAGAATGAGACAAAGAGAACAGACTGTAGTTGCCAAGGGGGAGGGAAGTGGGGGAGGGCTGGAGGGGGAGGTTGGGGTTAGCAGATGTAAACCATTATAAACAGAATGGATCAACAATAAAGTCCTACTGTAAACACAGAGGACTACATTCAATATCCTATGGTAAATCATAATATAGAAGAATACATTATAAGAAGAATGTAATATGTATGTATAGGGGCTTCCCCGGGAGCTCAGTTGGTAAAGAATCTGCCTGCGATTCAAGAGACCTGGGTTTGATTCCTGGGTCAGGAAGATCCCCTGGGAAGGAAATGGCAACCCATTCCAGTATTCCTGCCTGGAGAATCCCATGGACTGAGCAGCCTGGCTGGCTACAGTCCGTGGGGTCGCAAAGAGTCAGACACGACTTAGTGAGCTAAATCACCACATGTACGTATAACTGAATCACTTTGCTGAACAGAAGTGATTAATACAACATTGTAAATCAATTATACTGCAATAAAAAAGGAAACAAAAATAAACTCAGTTGGCTAAAACAAACCTCATTCCTTGCTGCTAAGGAAGACTCTTCAGTTAGGACCAGTGAGAGTCTGGTGGGCCAGGGTCTCCCCGAGTTCATGGTCCTTGATCAACTTCAACTGGTCAGGGCCAACTGTGAGAAACACATCCTCGGTTGTTATCTCTCCTAGGCGAGGGCTGCTGTTCCAGAAAACTTCCCTTTACATTTCTCCCCTCAGCCTTGCCTTACTTCCTCACTTTAAAATTTCACACAAGGAATATTTTCTAAATGGAAATTAAATGCGTGTGTTTGCCATCAAGCCCTTTCCCTGTATCTTCAGACCCTTTGGAGGCGGTCAACTTAACCCCTTCAAAAGTGAACTGTGTCCTGCAGTTAAGGAGGAAGAGTGGCATAGCTGTGACCATGCATAATCTTCTGGTTGCTGGTCACGGGGCATCTGATCGTCCCCCAAAGATACGATTATTGTGTTAAGCTTCAGAAACAAACTTCATAAGGTAACAGAGCGACAAGGAGCAGTCTGAGAAATGAATCTTCGGCAGTAAACACACATACCAAAAAAAAAAAACTCTCAAAAAACAATAACACTGCTACTTAATGCCCACTGAATATAATTTCCCCCTCTAGAATAAAGCTAATTTCTACCAACTATAGCCAAGTTAGGACTAATTTATTTGCAAAATAAGTCTGGTTTCAATAAACTTAGCCTGATCATTTACATAAGTGTAATTGATCATACAGGCTCTTTGAAGTTGGCTGTGCTAGAACTTTTTATAAAGAATCTCAAACTGAACTTGTAAAATGCCTCTCAAGCCAGGAAAGCCACAACAAGGACTTGCCATCAGAGTCGCTTGCAGTATCTTTTAGATTTCGGTGGATTCCTCTCTTCTTAAGGTCTCACTGAGTTCCATCTGTTAGGAGGCAGCCTTTCTTATTCATCTTCCTGATGAGACTGCTGGAAACCTAAGAGTTTCCAATTTCTGGAGGGATCCAATAGAGAGAAAAGAGTTTCGATTTTACTTACAAAGTTATAATTTACCAAACTGCTGTCAGTCATAGTTAGCTTGAGAAGAAAGGCTTCCTTATACCTGTAAAACACAGATTAAAACCAGTAATATTGCAGACAAAACCCAAAGTTGATGCTAGTGGTAGAAAACCTGCCTGTCATTGCAGGAGATGTAAGAGATACAGGTTTGATCCCTGGGTCAGGAAGATCCCCAGGAGGAGGGCACGGCAACCCACTCCAGTATTCTTGCCTGACGAATCCCACAGAGGAGCCTGGTGGGCTACAGTCTGTAGGGTTGCAAAGAGTCAGACACAGCTTAGCAACTACAAAACAACAAAATAACAACAAGTATTACACTTAATGCTGATGACCCTATTGACCTTTCTCAATACTTAAAGGCCTTTTAAGATAAACAGGGAAGGTATGGGGAGTGGTAAAAGGATTGATAGGCTTCCAGTTGTTTTCGGAGTCAAACTTCTAGTTCAATATGCCAGCAAATTTGGAAAACTCAGCAGTGGCCACAGGACTGGAAAAGGTCAGTTTGCATTCCAATCCCAAAGAAGGGCAATGCCAAAGAATGCTCAAACTACCGCACAATTGCACTCATCTCACACGCTAGTAAAGGAATGCTCAAAATTCTCCAAGCCAGGCTACAGCAATATGTGAACCGTGAACTTCCAGATGTTCAAGCTGGTTTTAGAAAAGGCAGAGGAACCAGAGATCAAATTGCCAACATCTGCTGGATCATGGAAAAAGCAAGAGAGTTCCAGAAAAACATCTATTTCTGCCTTATTGCCCATGCCAAAGCCTTTGACTGTGTGGATCACAATAAACTGTGGGAAATTCTGAAAGAGATTGGAATACCAGAACACCTGATCTGCCTCTTGAGAAATTTGTATGCAGGTCAGGAAGCAACAGTTAGAACTGGACATGGAACAACAGACTGGTTCCAAATAGGAAAAGGAGTTCATCAAGGCTGTATATTGTCACCTGCTTATTTAACTTTTACACAGAGTACATCATGAGAAACGCTGGACTGGAAGAAACACAAGCTGGAATCAAGATTGGCGGGAGAAATATCAATAACCTCAGATATGCAGATGACACCACCCTTATGGCAGAAAGTGAAGAGGAACTCAAAAGCCTCTTGATGAAGGTGAAAGTGGAGAGTGAAAAAGTTGGCTTAAAGCTCAACATTCAGAAAATGAAGATCATGGCATCCGGTCCCATCACTTCGTGGGAAATAGATGGGGAAACAGTGGAAACAGTGTCAGACTTTATCTTTCTGGGCTCCAAAATCGCTGCAGATGGTGACTGCAGCCATGAAATCAAAAGACGCTTACTCCTTGGAAGGAAAGTTATGACCAACCTAGATAGCATGTTCAAAAGCAGAGACATTACTTTGCCAACAAAGGTTCGTCTAGTCAAGGCTATGGTTTTTCCTGTGGTCATGTATGGATGTGAGAGTTGGACTGTGAAGAAGGCTGAGCAGCGAAGAATTGATGCTTTTGAACTGTGGTGTTGGAGAAGACTCTTGAGAGTCCCTTGGACTGCAAGGAGATCCAACCAGTCCATTCTGAAGGAGATCAGCCCTGGGATTTCTTTGGAAGGAATGATGCTAAAGCTGAAACTCCAGTACTTTGGCCACCTCGTGTGAAGAGTTGACTCATTGGGAAAGACTCTGATGCTGGGAGGGATTGGGGGCAGGAGGAGAAGGGGACGACAGAGGATGAGATGACTGGATGGCATCACTGACTCGATGGACATGAGTGTCAGTGAACTCCAGGAGTTGGTGATGGACAGGGAGGCCTGGCGTCCTGCGATTCATGGGGTCGCAAAGAGTCAGACATGACTGAGCGACTGATCTGATCTGATCTGATCTAGTTCTGGAAAGACAAGATTTGTAAAACAAGGACAGCTGTTTTTAATTCCTCAAAAAACTGGGTGGCCACCTTAATGATATCAAAGGACTGACATACTAATTCAACTATGTTGGAGTATTTTTCTTTTCCTCATTTAGCTCAGGAGAAGGCCAAAAAAATCTATCAGACTCAGAATATCAGCTAAATTTATGAGTTCAGTTAGCCTCACATCTGGGTAATCCATTTACAAAAACTTTTGAATATCCTCCCTGGGTTTAAAAAATTCTTTAATTATGGCTCTCAGTTTGGCCTTTGAGCTGAAGGGTTCTGCCTATAGCCTCAAGTGGTCCCATTTCTAAAGCAATCATTTAATAGTCTGTCCAGGGTGGACAGGCAACTCAGAGGATTGCTAGAATGAGCAGTCAAATGAAGGATAGAGAGGAATAGATAGATAGTTTGGAGGCAGGAGATAGATGGGGCCCCCAGGCAAACAGCAGGGCGGGCGGCTGGGCCTTGCACAGACTGAAGATAAGCCAGTCCATAGTTCTCATTCTCAAAGTCAGGAAACCTCCCTGACTACACGTGCTTCTTGGAGGTCAAAAGGGGAGTGAGGCTCAGCGATGCTAACTACCCACAGCCTCCTCAGGAGAACCCATCTTGACTAAGAGATGCACGCACACATGGGAGACTCTTGAGACATACCAGATACGGACTCTGAACCAGGCAAATCAAAATGACAGGCCAAAGGAGACCTGGAAGAAATGCCCCGTAGAAGTGATTTAAACTTATAAACATAAAAGTGATTTAAACTACCACGAGGGCACAGCTGTCTTTCGGCTTGTGTTCTATCCACACATACTGTAGTTTTTCCTCCCAATAATCACTTTGCTTGTTTCACTACCTTCGTCTTTGTGGGAATTCTTTTTCTGCAAAGCCAAAGGATCAGGGCCTTGTCCCTGACCCCCCAGTCTAGTGGCTAGGATCTGATGCTCTCTTTGCTGTGACCCGATGGCAGTCTCTGGCCGGGAACTGAAAGCCTGCTTCAAGCCGCTGCAGGCCATCCGAGATCAGTACATCAGTCTTTAGCTTTTGTTTGTTTTAGGTACTTTTCATATCATTAATTTTTCATTAGCCTTCTCGAACAGATCTTTCGATAAGGCTAATTTGGAATTTTGAAGACTTCAGAGTCTTCTGCATTCCAGTTAAAATAGGTACAGCATTTTAAGATGAGAGTTTTATCTGCCTGCGGAATGCAAGAGACAGCAAGAGGCTCAGGTTTGATCCCTGTGTCGAGAAGATCCCATGGAGAAGGGAATGGCACCCTACTCCAGTATTCTTGCCTGGAGAACCCCATGGGCAGAGGAGCCTGGTGGGCAAAGAGGTCAGAAAGAGTCAGGATATGGCTGAGTGACTGAGCACAGAAGACTTTTCAAGCCAAAGGATCCAAGGAACTAAGCCCTACAAATACTTTCTCTGGCTCATCTAATTTTAGAAAAGAGAAAAATTCTTACCACTCTTGCTTCCAGCAGACCCTGCAGGCAGGGATCCAGGAGGCTGACTGACAGACTTGATAAGAAATTGCTCTCTGCTGGCTTTCTCTGTGCACACAAAAGTCAGCTTTGCAGGGTCAAAAGAACCCCATCGTGGCCATTTCAGGGCAGGATTTCCTTTAATTCCCAATTAAGTACTTGAAGCCATACATAATGAAACCAGCTGCTATCCCCACAGGTGGCTGTCCGTCCAGGAGCTGTTTGGCCTTTGGGGCATAAATTTCCCATTATCAGTGCAGCGGTCCAACTCAGATATGAGATTTGATCTCAACAGCTTTCTGAAGATAGTGTGATGGAGCGAACGTGCGCTGCTTCTGCGCTGTTGGGTCAGTTAGACTCTTCTAATGTCTCGGTGTCTCTCTGCAACAGTTAAAAACACCGTGGGTTCTCACAGCACTAAGATCGGGCCTTCCCCTGGGGGTCCCTGGAAGGGCAGCATTTACTTACTGGTTTCAGTGGGGTCCCGGAAAGGACTGCTGCACGGCAGGAGGATGGATCCTCAGACATTTTGCTAGGTTCTAAGTCACCTGAGAACATCTTGTGGCCGGAAGAAGCAAGTGTCCCTTGCTCTTTGGAGCTGAATGATTCAGTCTCTCCCTTTACTAGTAAAAGTTCTGTGTAGACCAAGTTTATATGCTTATTTTCTAATGTGTTTCTCACATAAACTGCAGCATCCTTTTGATACTGTTCTATAACGTACCTCTTTCTTTTAATATCTCTTAGCCAGTTCTATACAACAACCTACTTCTTTTTTAATCATTACATGGTATATTATTTCTGGATGTACCAAATATTTTTAAATAGAAACTTAAATGGGATGTTAAACTTCATACAGATTTTTCCCAGTCTCATATATTTACAGTACTCTGCACTGGTCATAACAAACACCCTCTTCCAACAACACAAGAGAAGACCCTACACATGGACATCACCAGATGGTCAACACCGAAATCAGATTGATTATATTCTTTGCAGCCAAAGATGGAGAAGCTCTATACAGTCAGGAAAAACAAGACCAGGAGCTGACTGTGGCTCAGTCCATGAACTCCTTATTGCCAAATTCAGACTTAAATTGAAGAAAGTAGGGAAAACCACTAGACCATTCAGGTATGACCTAAATCAAATCCCTTATGATTATACAGTGGAAGTGAGAAATAGATTTAAGGGCCTAGATCTGATAGACAGAGTGCCTGATGAGCTATGGAATGAGGTTCGTGACATTGTACAGGAGGCAGGGATCAAGACCATTCCCATAGAAAAGAAATGCAAAAAAGCAAAATGGCTGTCTGGGGAGGCCTTACAAATGAAAGCTATGAAAAGAAGAGAAGCGAAAAGCAAAGGAGAAAAGGAATGATATAAACATCTGAACGCAGAGTTCCAAAGAATAGCAAGAAGATATAAGAAAGCCTTCTTCAGTGATCAATGCAAAGAAATAGAGGAAAACAACAGAATGGGAAAGACTAGAGATCTCTTCAAGAAAATCAGAGATACCAAAGGAACATTTCATGCAAAGATGGGCTCGATAAAGGACAGAAATGGTATGGACCTAACAGAAGCAGAAGATATTACGAAGAGATGGCAAGAATACACAGAAGAACTGTACAAAAAAGATCTGCACGACCCAGATAATCACGATGCTGTGGTCACTGACCTAGAGCCAGACATCCTGGAATGTGAAGTCAAGTGGGCCTTAGAAAGCATCACTACGAACAAAGCTAGTGGAGGTGATGGAATTCCAGTTGAGCTATTCCAAATCCTGAAAGATGATGCTGTGAAAGTGCTGCACTCAATATGCCAGCAAATTTGGAGAAGGGAACGGCTATCCACTCCAGTATTCTGGCCTGGAGAATTTCATGGACTGTATAATCCATGAGGTCGCAAAGGGTCGGACACGACTTTCCCGTAATAATAAGTATTCATTATGGTGATCCAGACATGTCTTTGGAATCATTTTTAAAAGGCTAAAAATTACGTTCAGGATCACTTTGCCTTAAAGCATATTTTCAATGAAATTGTTTGTGGAGATCAAATAGAGAGTGCTCTTTAATCACCACCCACCCTTCCGAGATTCCTCACAAGCACTATTCTGTGCTGCCACTAGGTGGTGCTCCAACCACAAAGTCTCTATGAGCCTCGGACACCGGTTTCCGTTCCCCAGTCCTAGGTTAGGCAAGATACTGGACGAGACCTTATGAAATGAAATCACATTGCCTGAAATGTTTCTCAGTTTACACAGGACCCCAGAGTGAGGCTGACAACCGTAAACCGCTGTATTCGGGAAAGCAGTGGTAAGGAAATGACCAAGCCAACATGGGGCGTGGTGGGGGATGGGAAGTGACTTATTCCCATATTTCAGGGGCTGGCCCAGTGATGCTGAAGGGTGAGGCCACGACCCAGCTCGCACAGATCTCCTCCAGACCTTCCAGCCACCACAGCCAGGCCGATGCGTGTGCCAGGGCGAGGTCTAGAGATGGAGGACCCATATGTGGGCCGTGCGTGTGTGTGTGTGTGTGTGTGTGCGCGCGCGCGCGCGCGCGCGCGCGCTTAGTCGCTCGGTCGTGACCAACTCTTTGCAGCCCTATGGGCCATAGCCCTCAAGGCTCCTCCATCCATGGGATTTTCCAGGCAAGAAAACTGGAGTGGGTTGCCATTTCCTTCTCCAGGGGATCTTCCCGATCAAGAGATCAAACCCGGGTCTCCTGCATTGCAGGCCGAGCTTTTACCGACTGAGCTATGAGGGAAACCCTTATATGGGGACCTGAGGTCTGCTGTAGCTCTGCTCTGCCCAGGTATGTGCCCTGTGGTGAGGGCAGCCTGCCAGAGTCTGTGAACAAAGCTTCTGTCGCCATGTCCTAGAGTTCTTTCAGGACATTCAGCTTCCCAAGTAAGTGCTGAGTCAGATCTCCATACCTGCTGCTGCTGTTGCTGCTGAGTCGCTTCAGTCGTGTCCGACTCTGTGCGACCCCATAGACAACAGCCCACCAGGCTCCCCCGTACCTGGGATTCTCCAGGCAAGAACACTGGAGTGGGTTGCCATTTCCTTCTCCAATGCATGAAAGTGAAAAGTGAAAGTGAAGTCGCTCAGTTGTGTCTGACTCTTTGTGACCCCACGGACTGCAGCCTACCAGGCTCCTCCATCCATGGAATTTTCCAGGCAAGAGTACTGGAGTGGGGTGCCATCGCCTTCTCTGATCTCCATACCTAGGCCAGTTTAAAAACGCCAGAGTGTGTGATATACTGCAAAAAAAGAAGCAATCTGTGTGGGACAGGGTACTGAAAAGGTTTCATGACAGAGGTGGCACTTGGAATGAAGAGAGCTGAAATGTCTGGAGGGGGATCAGGCCTTGGAGAGGAGGAGGGCATGGTAACCCACTCCAGTATTCTTGCCTGGAAAATTCCCATTGACAGAGGAGAGGAGCCTGGCGGGCTGCAGTCCGTGGGGTTGCACAGAGTCGGACACAACTGAGCGGCTGACGCAGTGCAGTACAGGGCCTTGGTGAACATGTGGGCATTTTATTGGCCCCTTAGAGTCCTAGGCTTCCCAGGTGGCTCAGAGAGTAAAGTGTCTGTCTGCAGTGCGGGAGACCTGGGTTCAATCCCTGGGTCGGGAAGATCCCCTGGAGAAGAAAATGGCAACCCACTCCAGTACTCTTGCCTGGAAAATCCCATGGACAGAGAAGCCTGGTGGGCTACACTCCACGGGGTCGCAATGAGTCAGACACAACTGAGCGACTTCACTTTCACTTTCTTTCAGAGTCCTTGGGGCTGCGGGAGGTACCCTGGGAGCACCCCGGAGGCCAGGAAAGGAGGAGCCCCAGCACCCCACTCCCTCCCCAGCCCCAGCAGCTCCAGCTGGTAGGGTTCTGTACAAGCTTTGAACAAAGCAACCCCCTGCTTTTTCCTCCAACTTGGAACCGCTGATCTAGTCCAAGCTGCTCGTTTTACAGATGAGGGCACTGAAGCTCACTGGGGACCTTCCTGGAGCCACAAGCTATGGGGGACACTCCCGACATACTGCAGAAGGGAGGACAGAGTGTCCATGTGGGAACCAGAAAGGACCGCAACTCATCTGACCCACAGGTTAAAGAAGCATGTTTGTCAAACCACATAAAACTAAAGACAGTTCATATTTTACCTCTCAGGTTCAATTAGGAGATACATTTTTTCCTCTTTCCAGAAACAAAGACATGGAGCCTCAGATGCAATGCACAAAACTGACTAAACCCCAAAGCACATCCCTAGAACCAGCAAAGTGACTGAATCATCAGTTAAAGGAAAGGCAACCCCCTGGGAAATCCCATGAACAGAGGAGCCTGGCGGGCTACAGTTCACAGAGTCCCAAAGAGTCAGACACAACTGAGCAACTGAGCATGCACACACAATAGTCTCAGGACAGCAAAGGGCCCACTTTATTCTGACTAACTCCATCTTCACTTGTGCTCTCCCGGAGGGAAGGCAAAATGCCAACAGTTGCAAGCATACAGACTTAAAGTCTTCTAGGAAAAGAGAATCCGTGTCCCAATACGCCAAGTACCAGGAGTTGCATCTCTTTGTCTTGGATTGGATCATTTGTCCCTCCTTAAACATAATGACCGGAGAAGGCAATGGCACCTCACTCCAGTACTCTTGCCTGGAAAATCCCATGGATGGAGGAGCCTGGTAGGCTGTAGTCCATGGGGTCGCTAAGGGTCGGACTTCACTTTCACTTTTCACTTTCATGCTGGAGAAGGAAATGGCAACCCACTCCAGTGTTCTTGCCTGGAGAATCCCAGGGGCGGGGGAGCCTGGTGGGCTGCCATCTATGGGGTTGCACAGAGTCGGACACGACTGAAGCGACTTAGCTGCAGCAGCAAACATAATGACTCGGTTCTGTTTGGGTAGCGGTGTCACGTGACCATCCCACGCTAGGATGCAGAATTTAGCAGCGGTCACCTCCTGCTAGAACTGAGTCTTAAAGGATGAAACCCAAATCAAGAAAAGGGAGAGGGGTGGTTCCCCAGAAGGAAAAGACAGAATCTTTGCTGGAAGAAGGGATGTTGCCTTGGCAGAAACCACAGCTGTGTACCCTGTTTATCGGCTCAACTGTTCTCTGCTGCTGTCTGTGTTGATCAGATAGTGCACACAAGACACCTCTGGTGGGCTGGAGAGCAGTTAGTAACAGACACTGCTCACGAAGCTAGCTTGCCTGTTCAGTGATATGTTCACTAAGTGAATGTTTACTTCAAGTAAGCCACAAACTTGGACCCAGCACAGGCAGGGAGTGTTTCTGGGTAAACTGGCTTCCAGGGGCCACTGTATCAGGAAACACCACAGGCCGGCCAAGCCCCTAGAGCCATATTTTGAGTCTTGGTTGGTTATCAGCTACTTTTTCTGCATTCCTGCAGGCCCCAGGATACCACGCTTTTCATTTTTCTGTCTTTTTCCTGGAAGTTTCTCTGCTCCCAAGTTTGGCCTGGCCTAGGACAGAGGGCTGAAGAAGGCTTTCTTATCTCTTCTTGCTATTCTTTGGAACTCTGCATTCAGATGTTTACATCTTTCCTTTTCTCCTTTGCTTTTCACTTCTCTTCTTTTCACAGCTATTTGTAAGGCCTCCCCAGACAGCCATTTTGCTTTTTTGCATTTCTTTTCCATGGGAATGGTCTTGATCCCTGTCTCCTGTACAATGTCACGAACTTCATTCCATAGTTCATCAGGCACTCTGTCTATCAGATCTAGGCCCTTAAATCTACTTCTTACTTCCACTGTATAATCATAAGGGATTTGATTTAGGTCATACCTGAATGGTCTAGTGGTTTTCCCTACTTTCTTCAATTTAAGTCTGAATTTGGCAATAAGGAGTTCATAGACTGAGCCACAGTCAGCTCCTGGTCTTGTTTTTCCTGACTGTATAGAGCTTCTCCATCTTTGGCTGCAAAGAATATAATCAATCTGATTTTGGTGTTGACCATTTGGTGATGTCCATGTGTAGAGTCTTCTCGTGTTGTTGGACAAGGGTGTTTGTTATGACCAGTGCATTTTCTTGGCAAAACTCTATCAGTCTTTGCCCTGCTTCATTCCGTATTCCAAGGCCAAATTTGCCTGTTGCTCCAGGTGTTTCTTGACTTCTTACTTTTGCATTCCAGTCCCCTATAATGAAAAGGACATCTTTTTTGGGTGTTAGTTCTAAAAGGTCTTGTAGGTCTTCATAGAACCGTTCAACTTCAGCTTCTTCAGCGTTACTGGTTGGGGCATAGACTTGGATTACTGTGATATTGAATGGTTTGCCTTGGAAACGAACAGAGATCATTCTGTCATTTTTGAGATTGCATCCCAAGTACTGCATTTTGGACTCTTTTGTTGACCATGATGGCCACTCCATTTCTTATGAGGGATTCCTGCCCGCAGTAATAGATATTATGGTCATCTGAGTTAAATTTACCCATTCCAGTCCATTTCAGTTCGCTGATTCCTAGAATGTCAACATTCACTCTTGCCATCTCTTGTTTGACCACTTCCAATTTACCCTGATTCATGGACCTGATATTCCAGGTTCCTATGCAATATTGCTCTTTACAGCATCGGACCTTGCTTCTATCACCAGTCACATCCACAGCTGGGTATTCTTTTTGCTTTGGCTCCATCCCTTCATTCTTTCTGGAGTTATTTCTCCACTGATCTCCAGTAGCATATTGGGCACCTACTGACCTGGGGAGGTCGTCTTTCAGTATCCTATTATTTTGCCTTTTCATACTGTTCATGGGGTTCTCAAGGCAAGAATACTGAAGTGGTTTGCCATTCCCTTCTCCAGTAGACCACATTCTGAATGCAGAGTTCCAAAGAATAGCAAGAAGAGATAAGAAAGCCTTCTTCAGCAATCAATGCAAAGAAATAGAGGAAAACAACAGAATGGGAAAGACTAGGGATCTCTTCAAGAAAATCAGAGATACCAAAGGAACATTTCATGCAAAGATGGGCTCGATAAAGGACAGAAATGGTATGGACCTAACAGAAGCAGAAGATATTAAGAAGAGGTGGCAAGAGTACACAGAAGAACTGTACAAAAAAGATCTGCACGACCCAGATAATCACGATGGTGTGATCACTGACCTAGAGCCAGACATCCTGGAATGTGAAGTCAAGTGGGCCTTAGAAAGCATCACTACGAACAAAGCTAGTGGAGGTGATGGAATTCCAGTTGAGCTATTCCAAATCCTGAAAGATGATGCTGTGAAAGCGCTGCGCTCAATATGCCAGCAAATTTGGAAAACTCAGCAGTGGCCACAGGACTGAAAAGGTCAGTTTGCATTCCAATCCCAAAGAAAGGCAATGCCAAAGAATGCTCAAACTACTGCACAATTGCACTCATCTCACACGCTAGTAAACTAATGCTCAAAATTCTCCAAGCCAGGCTTCAGCAATACGTGAACTGTGAACTTCCTGATGTTCAAGCTGGTTTTAGAAAAGGCAGAGGAACCAGAGATCAAATTGCCAACATCTGCTGGATCATAGAAAAAGCAAGAGAGTTCCAGAAAAACATCTATTTCTGCTTTATTGCCTATGCCAAAGCCTTTGACTGTGTGGATCACAAGAAACTGTGGAAAATTCTTAAAGAGATGGGAATACCAGAACACCTGATCTGCCTCTTGAGAAATCTGTATGCAGGTCAGGAAGCAACAGTTAGAACTGGACATGGAACAACAGACTGGTTCCAAATAGGAAAAGGAGTTTGTCAAGGCTGTATATTGTCTATGCAGAGTACATCATGAGAAACACTGGACTGAAAGAAACACAAGCTGGAATCAAGATTGCCGGGAGAAATATCAATAACCTCAGATATGCAGATGACACCACCCTTATGGCAGAAAGTGAAGAGGAACTCAAAAGCCTCTTGATGAAGGTGAAAGTGGAGAGTGAAAAAGTTGGCTTAAAGCTCAACATTCAGAAAACGAAGATCATGGTATCCGGTCTCACCACTTCATGGGAAATAGATGGGGAAACAGGGAAAACAATGTCAGACTTTATTTTTCTGCATTCCAAAATCGCTGCAGATGGTGACTGCAGCCATGAAATTAAAAGATGCTTACTCCATGGAAGGAAAGTTATGACCAACCTAGACAGCATGTTCAAAAGCAGAGACATTACTTTGCCAACAAAGTTTCATCTAGTCAAGGCTATGGTTTTTCCTGTGGTCATGTATGGATGTGAGAGTTGGACTGTGAAGAAGGCTGAGCAGCGAAGAATTGATGCTCTTGAACTGTGGTGTTGGAGAAGACTCTTGAGAGTCCCTTGGACTGCAAGGAGATCCAACCAGTCCATTCTGAAGGAGATCAGCCCTGGGATTTCTTTGGAAGGAATGATGCTAAAGCTGAAACTCCAGTACTTTGGCCACCTCATGCGAAGAGTTGACTTATTGGAAAAGACTCTGATGCTGGGAGGGATTGGGGGCAGGAGGAGAAGGGGACGACAGAGGATGAGATGGCCGGATGGCATCACTGACTCGATGGATGTGAGTCTTGGTGAACTCTGGGAGTTGGTTATGGACAGGGAGGCCTGGCGTGCTGCGATTCATGGGGTCGCAAAGAGTCGGACACAACTGAGCGACTGATCTGAGGACAGAGGGCAGACTTGTCTTTCTAGCTACCTCTGACGTTCTTGAAAACCAGGATACAGATTCTATTCTTCGTTAGAATTTAGGACTGGGAAAACTTCAAAATTCAGAAGTCATACAGTTTTCTTATGGTCTTTATTCCTGGTCATCACCTTTTCCTGGTTCCAAAAGGTCATCACCTTTTCCTGCGCCTTACTGACATTTCCGGCATGAAGTCAGACTTGTAGTATCTCTTCCACTCCTGTGTATTAGCAGTAGCAGCTACCACTTACCATGAGAACACTTATCTGGGCCAGGCACCATGGAGAATACTGCAGGATAACATCTCATGTGATCCTCATCTGCCCTCTGAGGGTGGTTCCAACACCATCCCATCTAATACAGTCCAGCAAAGAGGAAACTTGGAGCTAAAGACAGGAAGTCACTTGCCTGAACCCACCTAGTCTGGGAAGCTGCTGAGGGATTTGGAAGTAGGTCATCTTGACCCTGAAGTCCTGCTCTCAACCTCTACACACTGGTTCTCTGTGGACCTCTGCTTCAGGAGGTCCTTTCCCAGCACGGAGGCCCAAAGGCACAGAATGACGAGAACAAACAGAGGTGTCCAGGAAGAATACTCAGGCCCCACGGGGACACAGGCAGCCACGGGCACTTCCAATGACCACAGGCCTGCGTGCCTTCAGGCTTGATGCCTAATGATGCGTGCTCACAGCCAACATACACAGGGAAGGTTACAGATTTTCTTCATGCATTACCCCAACTGGTACCTAACCCGAATCACCTCCCTCACCTCTATTTTATGTAGTTGAATGTTTCTCAAACTTTTCCTCATCCATATGCCCCTCAGGCAAGTGAAAAATTCTCACGACCATTGCCCCAAATTCTGGTTTTGTCCCCACTGGTCCTTTCCCTCCATTCCATATTTTGCACTTTCCCATGTCTCCCACCAAAGGATTTTGCCAAAACTCAGTTCCTGTAGTTTGGCTCACAAAAGAAATCATTTTTCATTTTCCATATATAAAATTATTGTGTAATATTGAATAGGATCTTAAGAACACACACCCAGACCTATTTAAAATATTTAAATCTCAGATGGCATGGGCTCCGACCAATCAGAGTGACTGCTGGTCCATATGGCACCCTGGACAATTCCAGCATAACCGAAGCAGGTCCTGGTGTTTCTGCTAGTTTGCCACAGAACTCCACTAGATGAGAAGGAAAGATTGCATAATTCTCTTTCTCCTTTCTTTGAGGTAAACCTTTCTTCCTAATTTTTTTTCCTGCACAATGGGTGGAATTATCAAGGATGAGTAACAATAGCTCGGTGCATTACTGTGTCAGATTGAGGCCCTTCCAGTCCATTGAGTTGCATCATCCATTAAGTCCATTAAGGTGGTGTCAGCTGAGTGCTCACCTTAATGTTCAGCTATTAAGAGACTTGGCAGGTGTCTACACAACAGCCACCCCTACTTCTTCCTCCCAGGGGAATTTCCATTTGCTTTTTTAGGTCATGAAGGGGCGAGGTACCAGGTTTCATAATCCTTGAACGTGGAGCCAGTGCGGAAGATGAAGCCACACCCAAACTTAAACAGTTCCTGCACTTGCCTGCTTAGGAGCGTGACATGGCAGGGACTTACAGGACATGAGCAAGGCTCACAGCACAGAGCTGTCGGAAGTGATGTCAGAAGCGATGTCCAAAGTATAGAACCCTGCTCAGCCCAGGCAAACAGCAGCAGGACCCCAAAGAGATGGAGCCAGCGCCAGGAAGAAGGTGAAAAGTACCAGGGACATCAAGCAGCGGCTGAAAGGGCTTATTACTAACTGCATGTGAAACACCCTCTGCTGATCCCCAGAAGTAAATGGAAGGTGTCTGCCAGGACTGCAGCTCTCCACTGGAAGATTTAGGGGAAGAAAAACAGCAGTGAAGCAGATGCTATAGTTGTGTTCCCCAATAATAATAAGAGATTCAATGAAATCAGATTTTCTGGAGGGCCTATGAATAACTGGTGCAGGGACTGTAAAGGTGAGCTTTCCTTCTCAAGACTCCACTGCAGGCGCATTATGGATCAGGGTAGTCAAGGGATTCCTGGGAGTCAGAGAAACTGAATGATCAACCCTCGAGGTCTTCGTAGGCCTGTGTGCTAAGTCGCTCAGTCATGTGGCTCTTTGTGACCCTAGGGACTGTAGCCCACCAAGCTCCTCTGTCCGTGAGATTCTCCAGACAAGAATACTGGAGTGGGTTGCTGTGCCCTCCTCCAGGGAATCTTCCTGACGCAGGGATCGAACCCACATCTCTTATGTCTTCTGCATTGGCGGGTGCGTTATTTACCACTAGCCGCACCAGGGAATTCCCAGAGATCTCTTTGGAATCCCTTAAATCTCCAATTCTCAGCAGGGAGAAGCCCCAAGGTTCTCCAATATTAACATTCCCTAGCACTTAATCTCTCTTGGTCCTCTGACTTCAGCCTCCGAGTCCCCTGTGGCTGTCTCTGCAACACTGTGGACTCTGGATCACTCATTGCCCTGAGTTCTTTGAAAGATACACTCAAAGGACAAAGAGAGTCATTGTAGCAGTCCTGCTAGACTGAACCAACCCCAAACCCAGGAAAATGGTTAAATGTATCATAGTCCACTCATAAAATGGAATACAAAGTAGCATTATAAAGATGCCTTGGCGCTCCATACACTCTGGATAAATGGTTCTATGACCACAACAGCAGAACTGCCAGAAGATACGCCACTGTTTCAGAGAAAATAGTACACAGCCATCTCTGCCAGCAAGAACCAGGGAACCAGGGAATTGTAGCTGCATTCAGAGAGAGGAACTTCAGGCCAGGAACAAGAGGAAGTGTCTCTTTGTACAACCTTCAGGAACAGTGACCCAGAGTTACCTTAAAACATTTCTAAGGGCTTCCCTGGTGGCTCAGCGGTAAAGAATCCGCCTGCAAACGCAGGAGACACGGGTTCGATCCCTGGTCAGGGAAGAATCCCACAAGCTCCAGGGCAACTAAGCCCATAAGCCAGCACTGTTGAGCCTGTGCTCTCGAGAGTCCGGGAACCACAACCACTGATGCCCAGGAGGACCTAGGGCCCACGGGCTGCAGCAAGAGAAGCCACCACGAGGACAAGCCCACGCACCACAAGGACAGAGCAGTCCCTGCTTTGCGAAACTAGAGAACAGCCCACCCAGCAATGAAAACCCAGCAGGGCCAAAAGAGATAAATAACATATCTAAGAGGAAGGAGCGGGAGGAGAAGGCAGCCTCCCAGAAGCATAAGGAACCAGCTGCGGCTTCACTCAAGGCGTCCTGGAGGCAGCAGCGGTGGCAGACTCCGAATCCACACCCCCACAGCAAACCGCAGACGTTTCCGGTCCGCATGTCCCTCTTTAACCTGCTGCAGGGTGCTCCTCTGCCGGCCTCCCCATCACACCTCCAGCTCAGGCACCGTTCTTTATCCAGGCACCAAACTCAATCCTACACGTTCCTTTAAAGCCACTGGGTGAAACGCCCTTCCTCAATGATCTACCAACAAAGCTGTGTATGGTGGGAATCACTCCATCACCCTATAGCGCAAGGATCCCACAAATCTACACACCACCATATCTAAAATGGATAACCAACAGGGCCTACTGTACAGCCCAGGGGACTCTGCTCAATGTTATGTGGCAGCCTGGATGGGAGGGGAGTTTGGGCGAGAATTCAGTTCAGTTTAGTTGCTCAGTCATGTCCAACTCTTTGCAACCCCATGGACTGCAACACACCGGGCCTCCCTGTCCATCACCAACTCCCCGAGCTTACTCAAACTCATGTCCATTGAGTCAGTGATGCCATTCAACCATCTCATCCTCTGTTGTCCCCTTCTCCTCCTGCCTTCAATCTTTCCCAGCATCAGGGTCTTTTCCAATGAGTCATTTGCATCAGGTGGCCAAAGTATTGGAGTTTCAGCATCAGTCCTTCCAGTGAATATTCAGGACTGATTTCCTTGAGGATGGACTGGTTGGATCTCCTTGCAGTCCAAGGGACTCTCAAGAGTCCATGGATACGTGTACGTGAATGGGCTGAGTTCCTTCACTGCTCACGTGAAACAATCACCGCACTGTTGATCGGCTAAACCCCGATACAAAAGAAAAAGTTTAAAAGCCAGGAACCGGGCCCCCAGGTCCTCACCCCCAGGTGTCCACAGCCTCCTTCACCCGATTCAGCCCGGGTGTATCACAGCTCGAGATGCTGATGGTGAGAGGCAACAGGGGTCCCTACTACCGAGGACCCACCCCCACCACGCCAGGGAGCCAGACCATGCCCACTTCCTGCCCTCAAAGCCCAGTCCGGCCCCCTCACTCTCCAGTGCCTCCTTATGTTTCAAAACTCATGTCTGCATTCTAAAGCAGAAAAGAGTTGGACACTGGCCACTTCTCCTCGAGAGGCAAGGATCTGGGAACTCAGAACACGACTGCCTGAGCGTTGTTCCCGTGAGGGGGCCAAGGGAAAACTCCATACAGGAATCCTCAACCTGCAAGTGTGCCACATCCTCCTCTCAACAAATCTCTGAGCTTTTTTTAAAAAAAGGACCTTGATATTATATTTTATTTGGTTAGGCTTCTCTGAAGCAAAACATGAAGGAAAAGTGGGTTACAAAAGAAGCTAAAAAAAATACCCAATGCTTCACGAATTTGCCTGTCACCCTTGAGCAGGGGCCATGCTAATCTTCCCTGTCTTGTTCCAATTTTAGTATATTTGCGTTGCTGAAGTAAGCACAATCTTTGTGCTTTTTAAGGGAAAATAGTTCCCGTGTGTACATGGGAATATTTCCAAAGGGAGGCAAGGGCACTTCTTAGCCAGCATAATGGAGACCCAGTTGCATGGATTTCATGTCACAGGAGAGTAACTTTTCAGTAAAATAGCCCCTCACAGGATAGGTAAGCTTCCCCAGAAAGACGCCAAAGTGTCTTAACAAGGTCTTAACAAGGTCTGTTCTCAAGAGTTAACTATCTAACTATGGCCTAACATGCTGGGGTTTTATCAGAGCCTACCTTACCCGGGGGAAAGAAAAACCCAAATCCAAACCCCTCTAGCCTTCCACATGGAAAAGGACAAAGGAAGGAATGTCTTTGGTGGGAGCATGAACCCCAGAGGTTCTGATTCAGCAGGTCTAGGGGGTGTAATTCAGACATATGTTTTTAAAGCTGCCGGGTACATCTCCTGTGCAGACATGTTGAAAACTCATTACGTACAAACCCGGGCTTTACATCCCCCCAGGGCCGTGAGATGGTTTGCCAGCCCCAATCTCCATCTCTCCATCGTGGGTCTTCAGGAAAACCGCTCTATGTGTTCTTGGAGTCTTCATGCTCCACACAGTCTCTAGACCAACACACAGCGATGCCAGGGGCCCCCTTCTTGGGTTGGGAGCCTTCCTCCTCCTGAGTCTCCCTTGTGATATCCTGGATGTTGGAGGTGGGGCTCCCAGTAACCCTTCATTGGGCATGAGAGAGGGGGGTGGCTGGCACCACCAGTAACAGCTAAGGCCCTTTGTCCCAGTAACCAGAGGTAATGTGGGAGAACAAGGCCACAGCAGGCCCTGGGGAAGCTGCAGATTAGGGGTCCAGGGTTTTCATGGCCTCGCTGTAAGCCCTTCTCCCTAGAAGGCAGGGTCTGGATGCACATCCTTCATCCACCGGGGGAGACAAGCCCCTCACCTCTCTTCCCTTCCATCATCCGTCTCACTAGCTGGGAGTTCAAGGACACTTTCCTGACCCCGAGACAAAGGGCAGGTGACTCCCAGAGCCCTGAAACCCTAGCAAGGGCTCCTGGCGAGTCCGGTCAGTTGAGAACAGAGATATCACTTACGGTGGCCCTGTCACTCCTATCATAAGTGGACAGGCCTGGTCCTGTAGTTAGGTGACCCTCTGGCCTCCTTCACAGGCATCTTCTGCATCAGTGATTTCTAACTTTCGTGCTGGGGAAAACACCTTTTCCCTGAAATCTGGTAGGAGGGCAGGGGTTCAGATGACTGACTCGTGAGCCCCACCCGTTCTCAGCATGCTGGGCGCCTGAGGGTCTCAGGAACCCCGTTACCATGCTCCCCGTCAGCAAAAGAAGGACCTCGAAGGCTGGGTCTCTGAGCTGAGATTCCCATGCGCCGTCCTTTGGGGTGACAGCTTCGTTCTCAGAAGGTCCCTGCGGTTTCTGATCACCCGCTGTTTCCATCATAAGGAGACCACCTGTCCCTACATGTGTCCCTGTCTGGCCCATGTCCCAGAGTCACGGGGCTGCCTCCGGCCGCCATGCACCCAGGCATGCCCAATCGCAGGGTGACGGTCTGTCTTCTCCACAGACACTTCTGTTTTAGTAACTCGGAGGCCAAAGGGGAAGCCCTACAATTGCATCTTCTGAGGAGTGTCGAGAAATTACTCCCCAGCGACCTTTAAAAGGCCTCTCCCCTTGCTGCCGCCCTGGAGCTGCTGACAGGTCATGCCGTTTTGAGATGAACTTTCAAGCTCAGTCTGCTCTCAGCTCTCTGGTGGCCCCCAAACCTGCAGAAATGAGGGGCCTGGGCCCGCTAAGCGCTGTTCCCTCTGTCTCTCATGTCCCTCTGTCGGGCAGCTCCCCGTGAAGCTCTGCTTAGTCACTGGGATGTGTCACTTCATGTCTGGGTCGCCACCCTCTGATTCTCTCATTTCCCAGCAGAGCATCAAGAGTTGAACACATCGTTTTCATGTTTTGTCCTTTTGGGTTTTTTTTTAATATATATTTATTTTTGTTTATTTATTTGGTCATGCGGCTCTCTTAGTTGTGGCATGTGGGATCTAGTTCCCTGCCCAGGAATGGAACCCAGCCAGGCCCCCTGCGGTGGGAGCACGGAGTCTTAGCCCTGGGCCACCAGGGAAGTCCCTCTTTTTTTGTCTTCTTACACGAATACATCCTTATGGTACCGGTTTCCAACAATACAGAAGTCTACAGAGCGGAGCTGAAAACCAACACGGTTCCCCCAGCTCTTCCGCTCAGAGGCCACACCGCCCACAGCTTGCTGTATGGCTTTCCAGCCTTCTTTCTGGACAGGTACACCACTAACAGTATATGGATCCATGCACACGTGGATTTAGATTTAGATATTAAGATTTAAGATTTAGGTATTATTTTGTAACTTTTAAAATAAGTGTTTTTCATTGGAAAGTTGCTCATGTTGGGATAAAAAGGTCTATCTCATTCATATGCAAATATATTATATAAATGGACTTCCCTGATGGCTCAGACGGTAAAGCATCTGTCTACAATGTGTGAGAGACCTGGGTTCGATCCCTGGGTTGGGAAAATTCCCCGGAGAAGGAAATGGCAACCCACTCCAGTACTTCTTGTCTTGAAAATCCCATGGACGGAGGAGCTTGGTGCAGGCTACTATCCATGGGGTCGCAAAGAGTCGGGCACGACTGAGCGACTTCACTTCATTATATAAATACACATATAGAGCACAATCGCATACCCTATATTTTTATTTTCATACAAAGGAGACTCGCCCCTGACAACCTTGGAAGGCAGAGTAAGTGGCTCGTGGTTTCGGTTAACACCATGGAAGTTTGAGTGACATCCAAGCATGCTGCTGAAACGGATGCCTTTGAGAGCTGTAGAAATGATGCAAAACTTTGGTTTCATACGCTGGAGAAGGAAATGGCAACCCACTCCAATATTCTTGCCTGGAGAATCCCATGGACAGAGGAGCCTGGCAGGGTACAGTCCATGGGGTCGCAAAGAGTCAGACACGACTGAGCAACTGACACAGTGCCTAAGAACAGTGCCTGCGCATGCACGAAAATATAACCATTGCTGCCGCAGAGGTTACTGGAGCTGTCTGCAAACATCTGTCTTGGTCAGCATATGTATACCACTTGGAACATTTCATTCATGTCTTACGGGCGCGAAAGATCAATCAAAAGTGGGCGTCAGTCTGTTAGTGCTACTGTTAGTGTTTGGTTTCATAGAAAAATCTACTCATGTTTTTAAAGTATTTAAATCTGTAGAGCCACCATTATGGAAAGCTCGGTAATGCTAACGATAATTATAAAATATACCCTCAATGCAGTGCAATATGTTCCTATTTACTGTAGGAGGCAGTAGAGGCACCATAGTCATACTTCGGGGTGGGGGTGGGGGGACACTCCCATCCCCTTAGGGAATAGTAAGGTCTAAGGCTTCATTGAAAAACAGTTGTGTTATATCACATTCCTGATGTAATCTTTCTGCCATGCTATGTTATCAATAGCTTAAACATAATAATAAATAAAAAAGACCACAGGAAAAGGGTTTCCCGGGTGGCTCAGATGGTAAAGAATCCGCCTGCAATGCAGGAGACCCGGGTTTGATCCCTGGGTCAGGAAGATCCCCTGGAGAAAGGCATGGCAACCCCCTCCAGTATTCTTGCCTGGAGAATCACATGGACAGAGGAGCCTGGTGGGCTACAGTCCATGGGGTCACAAAGAGTCAGACACGACTGAGGTGACTTAGTACAGCACAGCACCACAGGGCAGGAAAAAAACAACAAAGGAGACCGTCCTATTAGACATGGTTGTGCACTTTGATTTTTAACAAGTTTTACTCACTTGTTTTAATTTTTGGCCACGTCGTGTGGTATGCGGGACCTCTGTTCTCCAACCAAGGATTGAACTCACACCCCATGCGTTGGAAGGCAGAGTCTTAGCCACTGGAGCACCAGGGAAGTTCTTGCACCTTAATTTTTAGACCCTAGAAACCGTAGCACAGAGAGACAGACAGACATACTTTCATTATGAACAACTGCATCCTCTTCCAGCATTTGGATGGAAATTTATTAATCAGAAGTCCACTGAAGAACATTTTTCTATCTTGAATGGAACTCCATACCTATGGAGGAATCATGAAAGGAGGCTGCATGGAAAGAAACGGAAAGGAAGCTTCCAGAACGAGGAATGGCTAAGACGCTGGTATCTCTCGATTCATCTCCTAACACTCTGGGAATGCTGTCCGACAGTTTCTGTCAGCTCATGTCATTATCTTCCAGTTTCAGCTTCTTTTAGTCTTACCTTAAGCACTTTGGACAAGTCATTTCAAATGACAGCGCCTGCCTCCAGGTGGGACAAGCTGCCTATTCCCATGCAAGGTGCCGCATCCCTGAGTGATTCATTTCCTTTAGCATCTCAGCTCGCGTGTAAGGAGTTTTTCTCAGAGCCAGCTGTGCAGGAATATAGCTCTCACCCCTGTGAGAGGCAGGTGGTGGACACCTGGTAATCTGAAGCGATGAACGTGTCGATGCATCGGTAGCTAACTGGCTCCTGATGGTTTTCCTCTAGGCCTGCCTCCCTGGTCAAACAGACCAAGGTTACCTGTAGTGTGATGCTAACCGGAGGAAGGCTGTGTTTCCCAAGAAAGGCTTGAAACTGCTTTTTTAAAAGCTTTTATAGCTCATTTCAGTATTTCTGACATTGCTGCTCACATTTAGTCATGCAGTCAAACATCCATAATACTTGCTGACAAGCCTGACTTTCCTGTTACTGAGCATAACTTAAAAAAAAAAATTACTGTTTTGCAATCCCTGCCACTGAACCAGTTTTTCATCTTCATTTTGACATCAACCCCTCCCCACTCTGTTCTTTTACCATCTTTTCCTGGCTTCACTTGCCTCCTCTCCAGCCTGGAGCCCACAGTCTGCTGTCTCAGCCATGTGTCGGCTGGAGTCTGCAGTCTCCCTTGGGCTTCTCACAGCTGCCCCCTGCCTTGCCCCCTCTCCCAGCCTCAGAACCACCCGCCCAACCTGGTCCCCAACACCAGCATTCCCCTAAAGACGTGTCCCTCCTACTGGTGCTCTGTCCCCTACCCTCAGCTCTGTCTACTCTCTCACTGTATTTTTCTCCTTCAATTGGTGACTTCCTGTGCAAAAAAAAAAAAAAAAAAAAGTACTCAACGCTCCATCATTAAAGATACTTTTTCTCATTAAAGATACTTTTTCTCTCCCCTGCTGATTCCTTAAGCTATTGCCCTGTCTTCCTCACTTCCTTCTGTCCTGCCAAAGCTCTTTAAACCTATTCTATACTGCTTTTCTCCACTCCCTAATGCCCAATATTACTTTAAATAAGTAAAAAATTAAACATAAAAATGATACTTTTATGCAGATACTTTTGTGCAGATGGTGACTGCAGCCATGAAATTAAAAGATGCTTAATCTTTGGAAGAAAACTCATGACCAACCCAGACAGCATATTAAAAAGCAGAGACATTACTTTGCCAACAATGGTCCATCTAGTCAAGGCTATGGTTTTTCCAGTGGTCATGTATGGATGTGAGAGTTGGACTGTGAAGAAAGCTGAGCGCCGAAGAATTGATGCTTTTGAACTGTGGTGTTCAAAGAAGGAGAAGACTCTTGACAGTCCCTTGGACTGCAAGGAGATCCAACCAATCCATCCTAAAGGAAATCAGTCCTGGGTGTTCATTGGAAGGACTGATGCTGAAACTCCAATACTTTGGCCACCTGATGCACAGAGCTAACTCATTGGAAAAGACCCTGATGCTGGGAAAGATTGAAGGCAGGAGAAGGGGATGACAGAGGATGAGATGGTTAGATGGCATCACCAACTCAATGGACATGAGTTTGAGTAAACTCTGGGAGTTGGTGATGCAGGGAGGCCTGGCCTGCTGCAGTCCATGGAGGTCACAAAGAGTTGGACACAACTGAGCAACTGAATTGAACTGAACTGAAACATCGAAGTGATACGTGCAGATGGTAAAGATTCAGTGAAGAAGGTATAACATGGAATAAAAAGCTCCTACTTAGGAGAGAGAAATGAAGAAGCAGAGCATTTAGGATTCTGAGGGCAGTGAAACGACTCTGAAGGATAGATACATGTCATTCTACATTTGTTCAACCTTGTAGAAGGTATAACCCAAGAATACCGGACTGGGTAGCCTATCTCTTCTCCAGCGGATCTTCCTGATCCAGGAATCGAACTGGGGTCTACTGCATTGTAGGCAGATTCTTTACCAGCTGGCTACCCAGGGAAGCCCATAACATCAAGAGAGAACTCTAATGTTAACTACGAGCTTTGGGGTGACGATGATGTGTCAGTGTAGGTTCACCGGTTGTAACAAACATAGCAAACTCTGGGTGGAGTGGGGGGATGGTGATAATGGAGGAGGCTCTGTATGTGCGGAGGCATGGGGTATATGGTAAATCTCTGTACTTTCCTCTCAATTTTTTTTGGTAAACTTAAAAGTACTCAAAAAAATCTATTAAGAAAAAAAAAAAACTGAAAAGATCTCATAACTAAAGTAGGATTCATAGTCACACTGGGGGCAAAGGCATAGACAATAGGCTCTTGTTTTGCTTTGTGGAAGGCAAAAGTGAAGTGAAGTGAAGTCGCTCAGTCGTGTCGGACTCTTTGTGACCCCATGGACACCAGGCTCCTCTGTCCATGGGATTTTCTAGGCAAGAGTACTGGAGTGGGGTGCCATTGCCTTCTCCTGAGAATATTTCCGACCCAGGGATCAAACCCTGGTCTCCCACATTGTAGACAGACGCTTTACCATCTGAGCCACCAGGGAAGTAAAAAGGGATCAATGCTATTAACATACCTGCATATTGTACACACACACACACACACACACACACACAGGTCAGCTCTGAAGACCTTTAGGCTGAAAGCTGATCACACCCTACGTTGACCCGGAGGGAGCCCTTGAACAGAAGCCCTACCCCCGCCTTCAAACATGCCGGAGAAGCCATCAAGTACCACCCGCCCTCCCACTCCCCGCCCCAAGCCCGCCTCCCACCTCCCGCCGCCCCGCTACCTGCAGAGTGAGCCCCGGGTGCCTAGGCCTGCTTACTGGATTTCCATCGCAGCACAGCAAATTGACCCCAAAAGTATGCGACCGCAGGCATTTATTATTTCCACGCAGCATGTGAGGGTGAGGAGTCCATGGACAGTTGGCTGCCCTGGGCCTTCACGAGGCTGCAGTCGAGGTGCTGGCTGAGGCCGGGGCTCGCTGAAGCACAGCTGCAGGATGAGCCCCCCAGACGGCTCACTCCACGACTGCAGACTGGACCACCAGGTCTGTGCCTCCCGGACTTGTACATGGAACGGCCTGAGGGGGGCTCACAGCGTGGCTGTAGGCACAGCGACGGATCCAGGAGAGAGCAAGGCAGAACCGCAGTGTCCTGGAAGTCCTAACTCCGAAGTCATGCCCATCATCCCCACTCTAGCCTGTTCACAGAGGTCAGCCCCGTGCAGCATGAGGCCGAACTGCACTCCAGGAGGCCCGTGTCGCCCGGGCCAGCTTAGACACCCCCTCCCGCAGCTTTACCACGGCACTTCTGCCTGGGGCCTGAGTGCCACCAGCCCTTGCTGGTTCTTGGCCAGCATCCTATTTTTCTGTCTGGTCGGCCTCAAATGGCCACCTGAATAGTGATCACTGTGACTTCAGATAATTTTATATTGTCTGAAACTCTTACAGGGATAATTGAAAACATTTTCAAAGTAAAATACTACCAACTTGATCAAGTTACCCTACCCTCATCTGACTGCTGGTCATGTCCCTAAAGATGACTGTAGAAATTAATTGATTGATTGATTAATAGGGTCCTGAGTTGCTTTTCAAAAAAACAATATATATTGCTTTTATACTGTATTGTGTGTGTGTGTGTGTGTGTGTGTGTGTTAGTCACTTCGTCGTGTCTGACTCTTTGTGACCCCATGGACTGTAGCCCACCAGGCTCCTCTGTCCATGGGATTCTCCAGGCAAGAATACTGGAGTGGGTTACCATTTCCTTCTCCAGTGTGTATGTGTGTGTGTGTGTGTGTGTGTGTATATATATATATATATATATATATATATATATATATTATGCATTACATATATGATACATTTTATATACATACATATGCATATATATATATATATATATACACTTTAAGCTCAGTTCAGTTCAGTCGCTCAGTCATGTCCGACTCTTTGCGACCCCATGAATCGCAGCACGCCAGGCCTCCCTGTCCATCACCAACTCCTGGAGTTCACTCAGACTCACGTCCATCGAGTCAGTGATGCCATCTAGCCATCTCATCTTCTGTCGACCCCTTCTCCTCCTGCCCCCAATCCCTCCCAGCATCAGAGTCTTTTCCAATGAGTCAACTCTTCGCATGAGGTGGCCAAAGTACTGGAGTTTCAACTTTAGCATCATTCCTTCCAAAGAAATCCCAGGGCTGATCTCCTTCAGAATGGACTGGTTGGATCTCCTTGCAGTCCAAGGGACTCACAAGAGTCTTCTCCAACACCGCAGTTCAAGAGCATCAATTCTTTGGCGCTCAGCCTTCTTCACAGTCCAACTCTCACATCCATACATGACCACAGGAAAAACCATAGCCTTGACTAGACGAACCTTTGTTGGCAAAGTAATGTCTCTGCTTTTGAACATGCTATCTAGGTTGGTCATAACTTTCCTTCCAAGGAGTAATCATCTTTTAATTTCATGGCTGCAGTCACCATCTGCAGTGATTTTGGAGCCCAAAAAATAAAGTCTGACACGTTTCCACTGTTTCCCCATCTATTTCCCATGAAGTGATGGGACTGGATGCCATGATCTTCATTTTCTGAATGTTGAGCTTTAAGCCAACTTTTTCACTCTCCTCTTTCACTTTCATCAAGAGGCTTTTGAGTTCCTCTTCACTTTCTGCCATAAGGGTGGTGTCATCTGCATAGCTGAGGTTATTGATATTTCTCCCAGCAATCTTGATTCCAGCTTGTGTTTCTTCCAGTCCAGCGTTTCTCATGATGTACTCTACATATAAGTTAAATAAGCAGGGTGACAATATACAGTCTTGACATACTCCTTTTCCTATTTGGAACCAGTCTGTTGTTCCATGTCCAGTTCTAACTGTTGCTTCCTGACCTGCATACAGATTTCTCAAGAGGCAGGTCAGGTGGTCTGGTATTCCCATCTCTTTCTGAATTTTCCATAGTTTATTGTGATCCATACAGTCAAAAGCTTTGGCATAGTCAATAAAGCAGCAATAGATGTTTTTCTGGAACTCTCTTGCTTTTTCTATGATCCAGCAGATGTTGGCAATTTGATCTCTGGTTCCTCTCCCTTTTCTAAAACCAGCTTGAACATCAGGAAGTTCACAGTTCATGTATTGCTGAAGCCTGGCTTGGAGAATTTTGAGCATTCCTTTACTAGCGTGTGAGATGAGTGCAATTGTGCAGTAGTTTGAGCATTCTTTGGCATTGCCTTTCTTTGGGATTGGAATGCAAACTGACCTTTTCAGTCCTGTGGCCACTGCTGAGTTTTCCAAATTTGCTGGCATATTGAGTGCAGCACTTTCACAGCATCATCTTTCAGGATTTGAAATAGCTCAACTGGAATTCCATCACCTCCACTAGCTTTGTTCGTAGTGATGCTTTCTAAGGCCCATTTGACTTCACATTCTAGGATGTCTGGCTCTAGGTCAGTGATCACACCATCGTGATCATCTGGGTCATGAAGATCTTTTTTGTACAGTTCTTCTGTGTATTCTTGCCACCTCTTCATAATATCTTCTGCTTCTGTTAGGTCCATACCATTTCTGTCCTTTATCGAGCCCATCTTTCCATGAAATATTCCCTTGGTATCTCTAATTTTCTTGAAGAGATCTCTAGTCTTTCCCATTCTGTTGTTTTCCTCTATTTCTTTGCATTGATCACTGAAGAAGGCTTTCTTATCTCTTCTTGCTATTCTTTGGAACTCTGCATTCAGATGTTTGTATCTTTGCTTTTCTCCTTTGCTTTTCACTTCTCTTCTTTTCACAGCTATTTGTAAGGCCTCCCCAGACAGCCATTTTGCTTTTTTGCATTTCTTTTATATTTTTATGCAAATAGAATCACATGCTGTTCTGACCTTAGTTTTTTAAAAAGTTCATTAATATATCCAGGCACAAGTATCTGGGAACAGTGGCTGTGTTCTTGGTAAGAGGATCTTAGCAGCTGGGACTTCAGTGTGAAGGAGCAACTTTCCTTTTACTGTATACTAACACCATAGAAATGGCAACCCACTCCAGTATCCTTGCCTGGAGAATCTCAGGGACAGAGGAGCCTGGTAGGCTGCCATCTATGGGGTCGCAAAGAGTCGGACATGACTGAAGCGACTTAGCAGCAGCAGCAGCAGCCACATTCTATATTATTAGAATTTTGCCATATGTCCTCATATTGCCTATTTAAATCACTTAAAATTATATATCTTAAAGACCTTTTTTTAGGAATACATATATAACTTGCTATTTTTAAGGCTTTCAAGTCAGTTATATAGATTATCATGATTTGTGTAGTTATTTCCTTATTTATGAGTGTTTGGGTCATTCTCAGGGTCTTCCGGTGGCTCAGTAGTAAAGAATGCACCTGCAATGCAGGAGACGCAGGTTCGATCCCTGGGTTGGGAAGATCCCCTGGAGGAGGGCATGGCAACCCACTCCAGTATTCTTGCCTGGAGAATCCCATGGACAGAGGAGCTTGGCTACATACAGTCCATGGGGTTGCAAAGAGTCAGAGATGACTTAGCAACTAAACAACCACTCATGAGTGTTCAGGTTGTTCCCAGGATTTAGGGTGGCAGTTGTTTTTACCAAGAGTACCACAAGGGAAATCCTCATACGTACTCTTTGTAATGTACTGTGGACATTTCCTCTCTTCCGGCTTCCAGACTTTTCCTCTTGCATTGTCTGTACACAGATCTCATGATGGCTCCTTTTCAATGACTCATCCTTGCACGTGGTGAGGTTTTCTGGACAAGCATTTGCAGGAGATCCATTTAAGGAGAAGACTGAGGTGAGGTTCCAAGCCTTCTGGAATGTCCTCATGATCCAGGGTGTGGGTGAGAGGTTCCTCCAGGTGCAGGACGCGCAGACGGAGGGCTTGTGCCCTGTAGACACTCTCTGTCCCGGGCTTCCAGCACGTGGCTTGTGTGTGAGCATGCAGGCTCATCCTCACCTCTTCTGCTTCTCAAGAACAAGCTGGGTGCAGAGTAGCCTCCACCAGCCCTGCACCCTGTCCCTGCTCAGGCAGAAAGGAATGTGGCTTTTGCACCTCAGTGTGAACCTGATCCCTTAAAGAGGAGAAACGGACTAACTTTTCTGTCCACTTGCCCCCAAAGCCAGTCTCTGCTCACCGTTTCTTGTGTGTCCTCTAGAGACACTCTGTGCGGGCGCGCTCAGTTGTGTCTGACTCTCTGTGACCCCGTGGACTGTAGCCCACCAGGCTTCTCTGTACATGGGATTCTCCAGGTGGGGATACTGGAGTGGGTTGCCATTTCTTTCTCTAGGGGATCTTCCTGTCCCAGGGATCAAACCCACATCTCCTGCATCTGCTGCATCAGCAGGCTGATTCTTTACTATCGTGCTGAGAAGCCCAAAGATAGTCTGGAGGAGGAAGTGGTAAGCCACTCTAGTATTCTGGCCTGGAAAATCCCCATGAACGGAGGAGCCTGGTGGGCTACAGTCCATGTGGTCACAAAGAGTCAGACACGACTGAGAGACAGTCTACATATATTTAAATATACGACACTGCAGGAAGCTAACCTGGAGCGTTTTATTTTTCACTGATTATGACTTACTGCTGTGCTCTGTCTAGTCTCCCTTCTCTACAGGGTGGGCATAAGATGAACAGACCCATAGCTTTCTGTTCACCTTTAGTTACTCTAGTTTAAAATTCCAATCTCATATCAGCTCCAAGCCCACCCCTACTGCTGGCTGGGAGGGACCTCCATATCTGCTCTTTTGCTCCGCCCCTGGAGTGGGCACATGATCGGCTCAATGATATCTCTCTCCCCGTCCTTTTTCAAGGCTGGGGACTGAGAGGGGCAACAGGGAGGAAAGGCAAATGTCTCTTAGCTGCTTACATTGTGGTCCTCTCCCTGTGAATGGTCACAGCATCCAGGCCAACACTGGCCCTCAGACATGCCCTCTGAGTGGCTGGCTCTTTGGGGCTCCCAGGGCTTCCCTGATGCCTCAGAGGGTAAAGCGTCTGCCTGCAATGTGGGTTCAATCCCTGGGTGGGGAAGATCCCCTGGAGAAGGAAATGGCAACCCACTCCAGTATTCTGGCCTGGGAAATCCCATGGACAGAGAAGCCTGGTGGGCTACAGTCCATGGGGTCGCAAAGAGTTGGACACGAGTGAGCGACTTCATTTTCACCTGGGGCACCCAGGTAAGTTCTTCAGAGAGGGTTTCTGAAGAACAGAAACACAGTCTCCCCAGTGCAGCAGAGCCAGCTCCAGGCTGACTTCTACCAGCAGGCTCCTGCTGCTCCTGATGCTATGACCAGATCAACGCTGTCACCTTCCCTGATGCCCATTGGTCCCATGGAAACTCGCGCATCTCCCATCTCTCCCGAGGCTCTTCACCCTCCTGGGTAGTAGCACAGGGCTGACCCAGGTACTGACAATCTGAGTGCCTGTCCAGCTGGCAAATGAGCTACCCATCTCCCTTTTGCAGGGGCATGCCAATCTTCCAGAATGTTTCTCTTGAAGCCCTTCTCACTTCGCTTGGGGGAGATAAGGAAAAACACCAATATGCTTTTCTGGGCCAACCAGGGTCGGGAAAGGTGGCGGGGACAGCAGGCTGATGATCACAGGGTCAGTTCCATCATCTTTCGGCAAGCCCTGAAAAGGAAGGCTCGCCAGCTGTCTACAGTTTTCTACAGAACATGCAGTATTTGCCCTTCTTCACCCTCAGCTCTGGCCTCCCGATTCCAGTGCCAAAACAAAGTTTTTTGTTTTTTGTTTTTTTAGATAAAAGGTAGCAAACTGCAGTCATCTTGTTGCATCTTAACAAGAGACTGTCCCATACCAGTTCACACAGTCTGCCTCTTTAAAAAAAAACATTTCCTAAGTCTCCCATCATACTGCCATATATTATTACTAAACTAGCGCCTCTGGATGGATATTCAAGTTGAGCACTCACCAACGCTTTCTTTTGTACTGACATCAGGGGAATTAGCAAGAAAAACAACCAGCTTGTAGACAATTCACAGGAGTGGATATGTATCAACAAAAAAAGATATCCAGATAAAAGTTAGACTAGAACTTAGATGATAACAGGAATGAAAGTCAAATCTGTGTCCTAAAGTGAGTTCAGTTAAGCTTTCTGGGCTTTTATCAGCTTTGCAGAGTCAAGCTGAGCTTCAAGGAGGGAGTTGGCACTCGGATGACACCATTAGCAGGGAGATGCATCACTAAGTCCCATGTGAGAGCAGAATGTGCTCAGGTGTGCTTTCAGAAAAGCCCGGCATTGTGATTTTATCTTCATTCCACTTGGAACCACTCTTTTCTCTCTCACCAGCAAGGCTGTGACTGTCTCTCCCATGATGTCCTCGAACACACGTGCCGTTTTCCTCCTTGTCCTGGCTCTATAATCTGCATGAAAGTATAAAATGTTGTCTTACTTGAAAGTTGTATCTGGGGTGGAGGCGGGCACTCACTGGCAGGAGAGGTTCTACCCTCCAAGGGAGATACTGGGCACTCCTTTCATTGACTCCAATGCCTGCCTGTTCCGCGGAGGGGCTCAAGGGCAGGCTGCAAAAATACAGCAGAAAAATGTCCTGGCAGGGATGCCAGCACACGACAGGGCTCAGGGAGGTGTCTCTGAGGCCTCATCCAGACCATTGCTGGCCTCCCTCTCAGACCGTGGGCTTTGCTGGGTGGAGCACAGAGCATCTGTTTTGGACTCAGACACACCTGGGCTTGACTCCCAAGCCTCTCCCTTCCCAGCTGGAGAGCCTTGGACGGCCTCCAAACCTGCCTGGGGCTGCTTTCCTATCTGCAAATGGCAGGTAGTACATCCACTGTGGAGGGGATATTTATCAGATAAATATCCTGACAATCTGCCTTCAGAAAGGAGGAAATAGAAGATCTGAAACTGTTGAGAACATTTAGGCTCAGAGGCATGTATCAAAGAAGTGGTTCAGTTCAGTTCAATTCAGTTCAGTTCAGTCGCTCAGTCCTGTCTGACTCTTTGTGACCCCATGAACCGCAGCACGCCAGGCCTCCCTGTCCATCACCAACTCCTGGACACCCATACCCATGTCCATTGAGTCGGTGATGCCATCCAGCCATCTCATCCTCTGCCATCCCCTTCTCCTCCTGCCTTCAATCTTTCCCAGCATCAGGGTCTTTCCCAATGAGTCAGCTCTTCATATCAGGTGGCCAAAGTATTGGAGTTTCAGCTTCAACATTAGTCCTTCCTATGAACACCCAGGACTGATCTCCTTTAGGATAGACTGGTTGGATCTCCCTGCAGTCCAAGGGACTCTCAAGAGTCTTCTCCAACACCACAGTTCAAGAGCATCAGTTCTTTGGTGCTCAGCTTTCTTTATAGTCCAACTCTCACATCCATACATGACTACTGGAAAGAAGTGGTTAAAACCATCTATTCAACAGCACAAGCTGTCATCCTTTATTTCATAGTTTTCAGCTTCATTTGCTGAAACAAGATGAAGTCCCTATTGGCAGCTCTCTGCTCCCAAGAGGTTTGTCCTGGGAGCTGGTGGTGAACGCTGTGGTTGCCTCCCTGACACACGTGTTCCCCTTCCTCCTCCCAGCTTTGCCCAGGAGTCCAGTCCTCCCCAATACAGCCCCTTCCCTCAGGAGAGGCTAAACCATCTCCACTCCAGGTAAGGGCCTGAGTCTTCAAGGTGGGGGTCTTTGGAGAGGCACAGAGATCATTCCATTCCTTGTGCCTATCCATGGGTCAGGAATGAGCCTGGGGGGCAATCTGGACCAACACCCAGTGAAGTGTGGGAAAACTTCAGACAGGAGAAGCTTTCTCACTTCCTTTGGACACTTGTTCACAGAGATGAGGGACTCCACTGCCAGGCTGAGGGTGAAGCCATCACGTGGACAAGGGCAGGTGAATGGAGCTGAAGCCACTCAACTGAGCCAGCTCCAAAGCTGTGCTACTTGCAGACTTTTGATTTTTTTGAATATTAATTTTTAAAAATTTTTTAAATTAATTAATTAATTTTGGGGGGGCATCTTACTACTGTGCACAGGCTTTTTCTAGTTTCCACAAGCCACTCTAGTTGCAATACACAGGCTTCTCATTGCAGTAGCTTCTCTTGCTGTGGAGCACAGACTTTAGGGGGTGCCAGCTTCAGCAGTTGTGGCACGCAGGCTTAGTTGCTCCGTGGCACGTGGAAATCTTCCCAGACCAGGAACTGAGCCTATGTCCCCTGCATTGGCAGGCATACTCTTAACCACTGGACCACCAAGGAAGTCTGATTTTTTAAAAAATATATTATTATATAAGCCAGTTTGAGTTGGGGTGTCTGTTCCTTAGGGCCAAAGGCATCCCATATAGGAGTGATGGATCAGTCCAGAAAATCCCTTTGCCTCTGGTGTAGCTACCTTGGGAAGGAGGCACCAGTGAAAAGAGGAGCCCTGCTCTTGATGGTGAACGGGAGTGGAAGACAATAAAGTCAGAGTGCCACATGTGACAGAGAAAGGCGGCTCGATGATCCATCAGTGTGCTGTCTCCTCGCGCTGGCCCGGAGAGCCCAGGCATCAAGCACACATCGGAGCACTTAGGGAAGAGAGCCCTGACCTGGGGTGGGCAGGTGAACCGCCTCCAGCACTGCAGACAGAAGGGAAGGGTGCTGGGGGCAGGGGTGGGTGGAGGAGGGATGCCCTGCCGGTGTCACCCCTGCCTGGCCCACCCTCTTCCTCCTACCTTGGAACAGTTACGTGAGGAGGGATGCTTGCACCAGCTACAGGCAACCTGCAGTCATGAGGGGAGGACCAGGAGAATCTCAGAAACACCCGCCCAGAGCCCTGGATCCCTGAGCCTCTGAGCCAGCTTCCTACCTCCAACTAACTGATAGCCAAGAAAACCAAAGCCCTCTAATGAAAACCAGTTCAGGGACTTCCCTGGTGGTCCAGTGGCAAAGACTCGGCGCTCCCAATGCAGGGGGCCCAGGTTCAATCCCTGGTCAGGGAATTAGATCTCACAGGAAGCAACTAAGAGTTCACGTGCCACAACTAAGGATTCCACACAAAGGATTCCAAACTAAGGATTCCGCAACCAAGACTGAAGATCTCGCGAGCCGTAATGAAGACCCGGCAATAAATAAATAAATATTTTGAAAAAAGAGAGAAGAAAACCAGTTTAAACTGGGTATTTCCTTGCTGCTGCTGCTGCTAAGTTGCTTCAGTCGTGTCCGACTCTGTGCGACCCCAGAGACGGCAGCCCACCAGGATCCCCTGTCCCTGGGATTCTCCAGGCAAGAACACTGGAGTGGGTTGCCATTTCCTTCTCCAATGCATGAAAGTGAAAAGTGAAAGTGAAGTCGCTCAGTCGTGTCCGACCCTCAGCGACCCCATGGACTGCAGCCTTCCAGGCTCCTCCATCCATGGGATTTTCCAGGCAAGAGTACTGGAGTGGGGTGCCATTGTCTTACTTTGTACCTAAAACATCCAAACAGCTAAACCTAATTAGAGGCTGGGGCTGTAAAAAACTAGGGCATTATGTTCCGCTTGTTTATATGATGCTCTGAAGTCTAAATCTATGTGCTTTCTCTCCAAGTATCCTGGAACCCCTTAGAGGGAATCCAAGGGGTTCCCGTGGATTCACAGCTCAAGGGGAGCCCTTAACCCTCCATCTTTCCCCCAGCACGTCCATCCCTCAGGAGACAGGTCAGATGCTCTGTGAGATATGCGACCTTAGCACCAGGAGCTGGGATGAGAGAAACATGCCAATTCCTTCCTGCTGCCCCTGATAAACAGATATCTAATAAATAGCTCAGTTAGATTTGCCTGATGTGATCCGCATGAGAGGAGAAAAAGCCCTCCCGTGAATCCAATAGAAAAAGTAAGAACTGCCTATCGTGAAACACCTGGAAAAGTGGAAGGATACAATCTTAAGCTCAAATGACAGCAAGAAAGTTCAGTGGGACTAGGGACCCTGAGGGCACCAGTATTAGTGGGTGATGTGCTATTATACCAAACTGAGTCTGGATCTTAGAAAAGATGGCAACTTTTCGGAGAGACTTTACAAGTATGTGGTGCAGCCTGTTGGAGAGAGCAGCCACTGCTCCTGACCATGGCTGAACTTCAAGTCCTCCAAGTCAGAGACCCTCTCCCTATTACTCTAGTCGGTTTGGGGTTCCAAGTATCTACCTTTCAAAGTCGCTGTGAGGTTGAGAGGTAATGTATGTAAAGTGCTTAGCACTGAGCCTAGCACACAGTAGGTCTATAGTTAATGGGAGCTGCCGTGTTTCTGAGTTCAGTACCAAGCAGCGCCCCCTAGAGGTGGAAGGTGAGGGACCACAGTTCAGTTCAGTCAGTCAGCTGTGTCTGGCTCTGCGACCCCATGGACCACAGCACGCCAGGCCTCTCTGCCCATCACCAACTCCCTGAGTTTACTCAAACTCATGTCCATTGAGTCAGTGTTGCCATCCAACCATCTCATCCTCTGTCGTCCCCTTCTTCTCCTGCCCTGAATTTTTCCCAGGGTCAGGGTCTTTTCCAATAAGTCGATTCTTCGCATCAGGTGGCCAAAGTATTGGATTTTCAGCTGCAAAGTATTGGTGTTTCGACAGTGGCCTGCTGCAGGGTTGGGGGCTCTGAGTGTAGCAGAGACTGCATGGGACCTTTTGAAGGAGGTCACCATTATCTTTCTTACCTCCACCATAGTTTGGCCTCAGGTCAAACAACAGGGAGGGAACACAGTCTCGCTCCTCAACAGAAAATCAGATTAAAGATTTACTGAGCATGGCCCCACCCACCATAACAAGACCTAGTTCTCCCCTGTCAGTCTCTCCCATCAGGAAGCTTCCATAAGCCTCTTATCCTTCTCCATCAGAGGGCAGACAGACTGAAAACCACAGTCACAGAAAACTAATCAAACTGATCACATGTCTGACTCTTTGCGACCCCAAGGACTGTAGCCCACCAAACTCCTCCATCCATGGGATTCTCCAGGCAAGAATACTGGAGTGGGTTGCCATTTCCTTCTCCAGGGGATCTTCCTGACCCTGGGATCAAACCCAGGTCTCCTGCATTGCAGGCAGATGCTTTAACCTCTGAGCCACCAGAGAAGCCCACATGGACCACAGCCTGTCTAACTCAATGAAACTATAAGCCATGCCATGTAGTGCCACCCAAGACAGACGGGTCATGGTGGGGAGTTCTGACAAAACGCGGTCCACTGGAGAAGGGAATGGACAACCACTTCTGTATTCTTGCTTTGAGAACCCCACGAACAGTATGAAAAGGGCCACATTTAGAGTCAGCCAGAATCCTCTGTGGTCAAATGGGAGTAAGAGTCTACAATGAGAGTCACACTGGTCCTCTGTGGTCAGATCTAGAGAGATCCAAAGAGAGAAAGCGCATCAGACAAGATCAGACTCTGAAAATGGGCACAGCCACCAACCAGGATCTTCACACATCTGAGGTTGGAAGGGGCTGCTGGCAACGTGGCTCATTCAGCTGAACCCTTAGAGCTGCATTCAGACAGACAGGGCCAAGTGCAGCCGCGATGAGTCCAGGAAGTCTTGACAGCAGTTCAGAACCCTGGTGGCTCATCATCTGCTGAGCTGCCCCTCTGCAAACTCCAAGCCTTGTGGAAGCCAGGACGGGTCCCAGGGTGAGCCTTGAAGGATTCTAAGGGTTTGTCTGCTTCAAAGCAGCCCTACCACTCCTTCTGTGGTCAAACTGTGTTTTGCCACTCAGTGTGTTATGAGAGAGATGTCACAATGTGCCGATCTCATTGAACACTGAACTGCAAATCTACTTATGCTTGAAATACACCTGTTAGGCTCCTCAGTCCTCTATGTAAAGTCCTTACTCTTCAGCTTGGTAAAAGATACCCACGATCTGCACGCTCACCAGCTGTCTCTCTCCCCACTCCTCACCTCAAACCCCTAATGCTCCATCCACACGTGACTACCCTCAACATCAAGAGCTCTTTGTGTCATCCTGGTGTTTCCTGTTCCCTCTGCCTGAAGTGCACTTCCCTGCCCTGAAGACTCGAAAGCATCTCTCTCAAGATTTAGCCTAGCTCATCTTCATCAACCTTTCCCTAAGCACCCCCTCCAGGCAAGAATAATCACTCTCTTTTGGTTACCGTAATGCCCATACAGACTTCTATTATACCATGTAGAATACTCTTAACACTGGGTTTACTTGCTATGTCTGTATCCCCCCGCCCTCCCCTCCACCACAAGGCTAAAAAGTCCTAAGGGCTGGGGCTGCATGGGATCTTTGTGTCTGGCCCAGAGTAGCTGATTAATAAATGCTGTAGGAGAGTGAAAGGCTGGTTTAAAACTCAACATTCAAAAAACTAAGATCACGGCATCCAGTCCCATCATTTCATGGCAAATAGATGAGGAAACAAGGGAAACAGTGACAGATTTTATTTTCCTAGGCTCCAAAATCACTGAAGACAGTGATTGCAGCCATGAAATAAAAACATGCTTGCTCCTTGGAAGCAAAGCTATGACAAACCTAGATAGCATACTAAAGAGTGGAGACATCATTTTGCTGACAAAGGTTAGGATAGTCAAAGTTATGGCTTTTCCAGTAGTCATGTACAGATGGATGTGAGAGGTGAACCATAAAGAAAGCTGAGCACAAAAGAATTGATGCTTTTGAACTGTGGTGTTGGAGAAGACTCGAGAGTCCCTTGGATTGCAAGGAGATCCAACCAGTCCATCCTAAAGGAGATCAGTCCTGGGTGTTCATTGGAAGGACGGATGCTGAAGCTGAAGCTCCAATACTTTGGCCACCTGATACGGACAGCTGACTCCTTGGAAGAGACCGTGATGCTGGGAAAGATTGAAGGCAGGAGGAGAAGGGGATGACAGAGGATGAGATGGCTGGATGGCATCACCAACTCAATGGACATGAGTTTGAGCAAACTCTGAGAGATAGTGAAGGACAGGGAGGCCTGGCGTGCTGCGTCCGTGGGGTCGCAGAGTCGGACATGACTGAGCGACTGAACAACAACAAAGGGGTGGGCGCACGGGTCGGTGGATAAGGACCAGCGTGCGTCTGGGCTCTGGCAACATGGGGATGAAAGCCCTTTCCCTGCTCGCAGGAAGCTCACTGTAGATGACAGAAAAGGAGTAAAAAAAGAACAATGAAATGGGATGAGTCAGGGTATGGCATGATGTGTGAAGTCAGCTGAGGGGCACTCAACCCAGTGGGGAAAAGAGAGCTGTATTCAGGGGTCTTCCCAGAGGACTCTACACATGATCTGGATAGTGCTGGACCAGAGAAGTCAGCCGCACAGAAAGAAAGACGGGTCAGAGCCACTCTGGACCGAGAGAGGAGCAGGTTCAAGGCAAAGAAAGTGTGAGCAGTGGAAGCATGGCAATGGCTCAGATTCAACTTAGCTGCTAAGAGTTTGGTGACTCTGCATAAATACAAAGCAGAGGGCAGGGGAGGAAGCCACAGTCAAGATGCCGCCCAGGTTTCTGCCCTGCAGGCAGATGACAGACCCAGGGAGGTTGGGCAGGTTTTTGGAAGAGGGAAGGGTGGCTTCCATTCTGATCACACTGAGGCTGATGCTGAGGAACCCCAGGTGGGTCTTCTCGGTAGGCAATGGGCGATCCATTCCTGAGGCTCAGGCAAGTGTTCTCGACGAGAAAAGTAAACGTGGAACTCATAAACAAAAAGGTGATAGCTGGAGCCATGCGTACAGATGAAATCTTCCACAGAGGGTGTACACAGAATGAAAAGAAGTGCAAGCCCCGGGACATACCACATGTGTAGGCGAAACTCCTAAGGCAGAATATGACACAGAATACCCAGGGATACATGGAGAAAAAAGAGATCAAGTTGCATATGATATTAGGAAGAAGGGAGCTGGCAGGGGAGGGGGAAAGGCGTGACGGGGAGTGATCTACTGAGTCAAATCCTGCAAAGTGGCAAGTAAGCAAAAGAGCCTGAGAAACGCTCATTTGTGGGCCAAACTGTCCCCACCCTCGTCAGCCTGTGGTACAAATGAGATCACATTAATAGTAGCAGCCCATATTTCATATTTCACATATATCACTAGCTCACTGCCAACTATCTGCAGAGCAGCATCTCCACTCCCTTGAAAAAAGTCCGTGCTTCTCAGCGTTTCTGGGAGTGCCTAGCTATGTCGAGCACAAGCCCACCAAGAGTTCTCGTGTCTCAACACACACCCTATCTTGATGTCCACGGCACTTGAGCATGGCGGCTCCCGTGGTGGCTCCATGCCCTGAACTGTTTCCAAGGTCGATGGGTTCCATCTCCTGAATGTGCCAAAGCTACAAACTTTCATGATGCCAAGGCTCTGAATTCCTCCCTGAGGTGAAGCCACAGCACTGTCTGCAAAGTGGAGAAGCCCCTTCTTTGCCATTTGTGTTCCATGTCTCATGAAAAGGCCTTCCTGAGCTGTGTTCTCTGGCCATCTGTCCTGGGCCTGAGCTCTAGGGCGGACAACAGTGCCCCACCCCCACACCACCCGCACCCTGATCTCTGCCCCAGGGACCAAATCCCCCCAGGGACCCTATGCAAACAGATCCTTTGGGAGTTTCACTCCACCAGTTTACCAAAAACCTCCACACCCACACTTCTGGGATAGTCCCAGGCAGGACACCTGGCTACAAGGTGATTTATCAACCTAGCGGTTATGATTGAGGTTGGCCAAAGGTGTTTCAGCAGAACGGTTGATAAGGAGGTCAGATTGCATCAAGGAGAGGAGAAGGTGGGACGTGGCTGAAGTCCAGATGGCAAACATAAAAGCAAGTAGGGAAGAGGGCAGGAAGATTTAAGGAGACAGAAGGTGGTGGTTTGAAACAAGGGAGAGACTTGCCCTGAGTCACACGCTGAGGAGAAGAAGCCAGCAGAGCAGGGAGAGGTGACCCCAGACGCTGAGAGGAGGGTGGGCCTGAGGGAAACACACCGGGTGCTAGGCAAGCGGAGGACCCTCGGGCAGGTGAGCCCTGAGGAGACCCTGGGCTTCAGCGAGGCGCCTGGGTGCAGGAGTCCAAGCGCAAAGAAGGGGATGGAGACAGATGACAAGGACTCTGCTGGGAGCTTATTCCAGAAAGAACGAAGCTGTGGGCTGGGAAATCCCAAGCCTGACAAGAACCAGTCGCCTCAGCCCTCATGCCCGTAGCACATTCTTTTCAGGGACAGAGACATCACTTAGAGTCCCTCTCTGTGACTCAGAGTCCGGGTTTCTGTTTGGCCACTTAATTTTAGGAATAATGACAGCTGCTTCCAAGAGTCAGTTTTCTTTCCTTCTCTCAGTCACGCTATGCTTGGGACTCTGACGTGACAATCACTGAGTGTACAGCTCCGGCCCACGGCCCGAGTTTCAGTGTAAAACTTCCTGGGGGAAAAGGAGAGTCCACTTTTAGAGGAGGTGCTTGTCCCTGTTTTGTTTATTTAACTTACCACACAGAGAGGTCAGAACTGGCCCTAGAACAAAGGGAGCGTGGGCCCACAGGACACAGCAGCAGGTCTACAATGTGTCATAACGCTCGGGTGAGTGTGAAGTAAGTGAGATATTACACCACTCAGACTCGCAAACAGTGACAACAGCTGGCATCTGGTCCCATCACTTCATGGCAAATTGATGGGGAAACAATGGAAACAGTGAGAGACTTTATTTTGGGGGGCTCCAAAATCACTGCAGATGGTGGTGACTGCAGCCATGAAATTAAAAGATGCTTGCTCCTTGGAAGAAAAGCTATAACCAACCTAGAGAGCATATTAAAAAGCAGAGATGTTACTTTGCCAGCAAAGGTCCATCTAGTCAAGGCTATGGTTTTTCCAGTATGGATGTGAGAGTTGGACTGTGAAGAAGGCTGAGCACCAAAGAATTGATGCTTTTGAACTGTGGTGTTGGAGAAGACTCTTGAGAGTCCCTTGGACTGCAATGAGATCCAACCAGTCCATCCTGAAGGAAATCGGTCCTGAATATTCATTGGAAGGACTGATGCTGAAGCTGAAACTCCAATACTGTGGCCACTTAATGCAAAGAGCTAACTCATGGGAAAAGACCCTGATGCTGGGAAAGATTGAAGGCAGGAGGAGAAGGGGTGGACAGAGGATGAGATGGTTGGATGGCATCACCTACTCAACGGACATGAGTTTGAGTAAAGTTGGTGATGGACAGGGAGGCCTGGCATGCTGCAGTCCATGGGGTCACAAAGAGTCGGACACAACTGAGCGACTGAACTGAACACCATTCAGACTCACAAACAGTGACAACAAAGGGATCAAACAGAGAAAAAGACCCTCACTGGATCTGCAGTTTGAAATTAGGGTTTGTGCTAGAATTTGCCTCCATGCTAAACTGCTGTTCGAGGGTCACAAACTCAAAAGCTTATGGATGAAGAGCGGGTATCTGGAAGGCGTGAGCCAGCCGGGAACCAGCTTCTGCTCCCTCCAAAGGACAACCACACCTCAGCCCCAGCTGCTGCCTCTCATGAAGGTGACCTGACTTTTCAGGGAGAGGCCGCAGGGCCAGATTCTTCTGTGCAATCTCCAGATGTTTGAAGGTGGGGGAGCAATTTCATTAAACAGTGACAACAAACAGGGCAGGCAAGATGAGACACAAAGTCACAATCTGAATTTCACTTCTAAATAGATTTCAGTGTATTCTGCTTCTTGAATGATTCTGTGTTTTTAGAAACCATGTCTCTGAGAGACAGTAAGTGAAATTAAAGTGGCTCAGTCCTGTCTGACTCTTTGTGACCCCAAGGAGTATACAGTCCATGGAATTCTCCAGGCCAGAATACTAGAGTGGGTAGGCTTTCCCTTCGCTTTTCTCTTCTCCAAGGGATCTTCCCAACCCAGGGATCAAACCCAGGTCTACCCACATTGCAAGCAGATTCTTTACCGGCCGAGCCACAGGGGAAGGCCTGAGAGACAGTAAGAACTGACTCTAAGAGGTGCCTGCCTGCCTGCTGGGGCTCCCTCCCTGGAGCTGGTCTGCACCCTTCAAGTTTCTCCAGAGAGTGAGCTGGCTCTGTTTTCTTCTCCAGAGCGGGTGCCCCTGAAAGGCCTGGACAATGACACCCCAGGATGTAGCTGTTCATGCTCCAAAGCTCTAGCCAGTGCATCGCTCCAAACTGAAATGACTTTCAGAGCTGGCCCTTTAAAAATCGAGCACGCTGCGGGGGCAAACTCCTCCTCCAGGGAGGTTCCTTTAAATGAGAGCCAGCTGGTCGGTCAGCCGCGGCTTTTACTCCCAAGCTCTACCTACAGTGGAGGTGTACCCCCCGGAGGGAGGCAGCATGGCTCAAGCGTTCGTCAACAGCAAGATCCAGCCTGGGAAGGTGGTCGTGTTCATCAAGCCCACCTGCCCCTACTGCAGAAAGACTCAGGAGCTTCTCAGCCAACTGCCCTTCAAACAAGGGCTTTTGGAATTTGTCGATATTACAGCCGCCGGTAACACCAGTGAGATTCAAGATTACTTGCAGCAGCTCACCGGAGCCAGAACGGTGAGCCTGGGGTCTCCTGCCCAAAGGCTGGGGGGGAGGGGAGAGGGAAGCCTCCCGGATGCCTTTGTCTGTGACTGGGGTGGCCCGTGCCTTCCTCGGGGACACCGCTAGGGCTTCGTCGCTCTGAGAGGATGCGGGGGAGGGCGCCCAGACAAGAGCTGCTTCCTTGAATAGGCAGCGGACCTCGGCCCACGGGACAGGGGTGCGCAGCTGACCCGTGTTGGGCGTCAAGGCGGGCGGGCCGGCGGGCAGCTGTGTCCCGGAATCGCCGCCGCCGAGAAGCGCTCTGCAGTCTTTGTTTTCAGCACTGACAGCCTGATCTTGCAGGGCTGGGCGGTGGAAGGGGGGGTGGAGGGGCCACGGGTGAGCCCTCTGTGTCTGCCGTTGAGCAAGAACCCAGAGCACTCTTTCCTCTGGGTTGACAGGGCCCAGTGGCATTTGCTCTCTCAGTCTTTTCCTCTGGGCTCTCTTTAACCTTAAATTTTCTCCTTCTTCCATATCTTATCTCATTCCTCCCACTGGAAAAAAAAAAAAAGTAATCACTCATTGTGGCTCCTTGACCTAAATGAGGGGATAGTTTCAGGCCTGTCAAGTTAGGGAGTTCAGAGGCCAGCGTTCTGGACAGGCTCTCACAGTGGCTTGCTGTGTGATCCTGGCAAGTCACCCCACCTGTGACCCTCAGGGTACTCCTTGGCTGCAACACCAGGCTGGAGGAGACCTCTATGGTCCCTTTTGCTTTGAGTAGACAGCGGGGGCCCCTGACACCCTCTCTCCTCTGTGTGAAATGACTTCCTCTTCCTTAGCGCCCAGGGCTTCCGGTGCGATGGCCAACCAGCCAGGCTGCCAGATCAGCGCAGGTGCCAGGGTCGGAGCATGGTGCCGAGTCATGTCCCACCAGCTCCCTTTCAGGACACACATTCTAGGGTACAGTGTTTGCAGATGCACATGTCCTAGTTGAGGTTTAGTTTGGATTTGATGGTGTTTTTTCCTGGCTTCTCAAGGGGAAGCCTGGGAGGCCATTTCTCCCCACCGCTCCAATCAGAAGTCAGCATTCTGGTGCAGAGGGAGGCAAAACCCTACTGCTTCCAGGGACCCCCACTGGGAGCTGAGGACCCTTGGTCTTAGGAAGGTCCTGGAGTAGAGAACACAATGGCGAGAGGGCCTCTTGTTGCTTGGCTGGACCACCAGCTATTCAGGCTGCTTGGGTCCTAAGCAGCAAAGGGCAGTGTGGGTACAGCTGTGGCCCCTGATGTGAGGGATCCCTCGGGGAGGGCAGTTTACAGGTGGTGTTGTACGTTAGAATCACCTGTGGTGGTGGTTTAGTCTCTAAGTCGTGTCTGACCCTTGCGACCTCTATGGACTGTAGCCTGCCAGGCTCCTCTGTCCATGGGATTCTCCAGGCCAGAAGACTGGAGTGGGTTGCCATTCCCTTCTCCAGGGGATCTTCCCAACTCAGGACTCAAACCCAGGCCTCCTGCATTGCAGGCTGATTCTTTACCAACCGTGTGTGCTACAAGGGAAGCCAGAATTACCTGGGGAACTTAAAAAAAAAACACCTCCCAATGTCTCAGTCAGACCCCATGCCAATTAAATCCCAAGGAGAGGGGGCAGACAGGCATCAGTAGTTTTAAAGATCCCCAGGACACGAATACAAACATGGAGCTGTAAGAGGAGTAAGTGCTGGGGGTGAAATGTAGGCTTGCAATTTGCTATGATTACATCTTAAGTGTTCTCACCACACACACATGCAAATAGTAGCTGTGGGGTAATGGATATGTAAATTCACTTGACTGCAGTAATCATTTCACAGGGTATCTGTGTATCAAACCCTGACATTGTACACCTTAAACACACACAGATTTGTCAGTTACACCTCAAAAAATGTGGAAGTCAAATAGAATGTATCTCCTATCAAAAAATGAAAAAAGTAATTCCAATTTGCAACAATGTTTGGGACCCACATCTTTCAACTACAGCACCCATCACTCTAGCAGGAAAAACAAACCTCTTCATACAACCATTCAACAACACCCCCCCACCCCAATTCACTGTAAAGCTAACACTTTCTTCTAGTGATCTTTCAAAGTTTGGTTTTGAATTTTTCAAGATACTTTTCACAGGTTCTTGAGTCCTGAATGCATTCCTCCAAGGGGAGAACAAATCCTTTAAGGATGTATAACTTCATCATCCCTAGCGCAGCAGGTTTTCTATTCAGAGACTGGAAACCTTGAGAGCTGTCACTCGCTTGCTACGCCTGTGCTGCTGTGCAAACAGCAGCAGCCCAGTGGGACTTGACTGATTGCGGAAACACAGGACTTCAATCAGGCCACCAAACTGGAGACACGGGTTTTGGTTTTGCTTTAGCCACAGCTCCTAGATCAGTGCTTTCACTTATTCTTCCCGAAAGTTCTTTATGTAAATCCAAGTTTTCCTGACCTCTGTCATTCTCCTTCTCTCTGAAGGATGCCTTTGAACATTCCTCACAAGGAGGAGCTTTGGGCAACAAATTTGCTTCATTTTTGTGTGCAGATGTCTTTTTCCCCTTTGCTTTTGAAGGATAATTTTGCTGAATACAACAAATATTTTTAAGCACCTGCTGTCCTAGGCACTTTTCTGAACACTGGAAATACTGCCGTGAACAGAGCAAATGAAAATTCCTGCCTTTGTGGAACTTACATTCTAGTCAATGCCATAAATAAAGTAGTGTGTTAGAAGGTGGTAAGTGATGTGTGATATGGAGAAGCCAGGTAGGAAAGGGAGGTAAGCAGTAGGCAGCAAGGTACAGTTTTAAATGGAGCCGGCAGGTTTTGCAGATATCTAAAGGGACTGAGGGAGCAAGCATGCAGGAGTGTAGGCGTAGGACATTCCAGGCAGTGGGAACAGCAAGTGCTAAGATCCTGGGGGTAGAAGCTTGCCTGGCGAGAAGGCCTGTGTGGGTGGAGCATTGTGAGTTAGGAGCGGGTGTGGTCTGAGATCATGAGGAATAGGTCGGCTGTTCATGCCATCACATGGCACACAGACCGGGCATGTGACGGGAGATGAGATGCCGCTTGATTTTGAAAGGGTCACTCCAGTGGCTGTGGGGAAAGAGGCTGCAGGAAGGCCAGGATGAGGACCAAAGCTGGGGACCTCTGGAGGTTATGGCAGCAGCTCTGGTGAGAAAGGAACCGTACCAGGGAGCAGCCAAGGAGGTGCTGCAGAGGCCTGGCGATCAGCTGAGTAGCAGCCTCGGAGCCACACAGGTGGCACCGCTGGTCAAGAACGCGCCTGCCAGTGCAGGAGACAAGAGACGCGGGTTCGAGCCCTGAGTCAGGAAGGTCCCCTAGAGAAGGAAATGGCAACCCACTCCAGTATTCTTGCCTGGAGAATCCCATGGACAGAGGAGCCTGGCAGGCTACAGTCCACGGGGTTGCACAGAGTTAGACATGACTGAAGCGACTTAGTACAGAAAACAGAAGATGCCACCCCAGCTGAGGTGGGGGCTGGAGAAAGCTCCTGGAGAAGGAGGGCCGCAGAACTCCCAAGCTGGGTATTCTGGTGGCAGTTCCCTACTTCTTTAATGTAACAGACTCAAGTTCCTCCGAAGAAGGGGGTGGGCCGGGAGGGGAGGCACAGAGCCCCAGCCTCCTCTTCCTTCTCAGCTGCATCAGCAGCTTCCTGTTTGGCCACCACAGCCTCCCTCACCGTCCGGTGGGGCCTGCAAGCTCAGCTTCCTCTGAGAGAGCTGAAAACCGATGGGCTTTCAGTTCAGTTCAGTCACTCTGTCGTGTCGGACTCTTTGTGACCCTATGAACTGCAGCACGCCAGGCCTCCCTGTCCATCACCAACTCCCAGAGTTTACCCAAACTCATGTCCATTGAGTCAGTGATGCCATCCAACCATCCCATCCTCTGCTGTCCCCTTCTCCTCCCGCCTTCAATCTTTCCCAGCATCAGGGTCTTTTCAAATGAATCAGTTCTTCACATCAGGTGGCCAAAGTATTGGAGTTTCAGCTTCAACATCAGTCCTTCCAATGAATATTCAGGACTGATTTCCTTTAGGATGGACTGGTTGGATCTCCTTGCAGTCCAAGGGACTCTCAAGAGTCTCTCCAACACCACAGTTCAAAAGCATCAATTCTTTGGCGCTCAGCTTTCTTTAGAGTCCAACTCTCACGTCTGTACATGACTACTGGAAAAACCATAGCCTTGACTAGACGGACCTTTGTTGGACCTTTGATGGACTTTACCGTGGTCTTCACTGTTTCCTAGCCCAGAGGAGGGGGTGTTAGGGCAATGGGGCCTTCCAGCTCTCAGCTCTCACAAGCAGCTTGTGTGCCAGAAGGCATGCACAGAACTCCGCCCTGGGGACAGCCCGGATGATCTGATCTGATTGTGTTTCAGGGCCTGCCTTTCGGGGGCTGGGGGCTGCCATAGAGCTGTGGGTTTCCAAAGCCTCAGTTAGTTACCCCGGGAGGAAGGACTGCTCTCAGCGCCAACCCGTGGTTTGCAAATATGCTCCTTTAGAGTCACCTGGGAATTTGTCAGAATGCACATTCTTGAGCCCCTGCCCAGATCTCCTGTATCATAAATGTTGGGTGGGGAGGAGTAAGAAATCTATGTTTTAACAAGCCCACCAAGGTTCTGATCGCATGGTTCAGATCTGAGAACTGCTGTCAAAGGGGGAGGACTCCTTCCTCCTCAGGGGCTTCTCGCCAACTAACCACACCCTCTGGTCTAAGGTGGAGATGGGGCAAGCAACAGGAGGAGTGACAATCAGTTCTTTTTGAAAGTAACAAGTTCAAGAATGAACACATCCCTTCCATGGGGCTTCCCTGGCAGTCCAATGGTTGGGACTTTCCTTTCAATGCAGGGGGTGTGGGTTTGATGCCTGGATCCCACGTGCCTCCTGTCCAAAAAACCAAAACACAAAACAGAAGCGATATTGTGACAAATTCAAAAAAGACTTTAAAGATGGTTCACATCAAAAAGAAAAAAAAAACCTAAAAGAATGAAAGCTTCCTTATTTGAAGCTCAGATGAGTTTTACTTCTTTAGGCAATGCTTTCCACAGAAGGAGCCCTGTGTTATAATTATTTAGAATTCCATTAGCATTCTTTACCACTGCAACTGACCACAGCCAACTGTTCTGGGGAGACAGAAGCCAAATGGCCCCCAACAATCTGAGAGGTGCTTTATTTTCTCTAAAATAATGGCCAGGATCCAGGGGGGAAACTTTAGGTTTCTGAACTCATCTTTCTGCAAATTCTTTCAGCTAGTTAAGATTTAAAAAAAAAAAAAAAAAAAAGCAGCCTTGATGTCACTTCCACATGCAAAGCTCCCACACGGCATGCAGGGCGGGGGGCGGGTAGCCCCGTGTGTGGCTGAGGAGGGCACCACCAGGCTTCCTCACTGGAACACCATCCTGTGTGCTCCTCCCACTCGGGACACAGGACGTAGCCAAGGCAATGTAGTGCAGGATTCTTTCAACTGGGGGCCTTAGTTTGTAAAGCCCACTTCCGCCCAGATCCCCTTCTTAATGGAAATATGGTAGGACTTATCTGAAATACTTCAGCCCTTTTTCTCAACTCTCTTCCTTTAAAAAAAAAAATTCATCTGAACATGCACCCCAATGTTCATAGCAGCATTATTTACAATTTCCAAGATACAGAAGTCACCTAAGTGTGTCCATGAACAGATGAAGGGATAAAGAGGACAGGGTGTGTGTATACACAGTGGAATACTACTCAGTCATGACAAAGAATGAAAGTTTGCCATTTGCAACAATGTGGATGGACTGTGCGTTCTGCTGAGTGAAACAAGTCAGAGAAAGACAAGCACTGCATGATATCACTTATATGTGGAATCTAATAAAACCACCACAAACTAGTGAATATAACAAAAAAGAAACAAACTTACAGAGAACAAACTAGTGGTTACTAGTGAGGAGAGAGGAGAGGCAATGCATGGGTAGGAGATTAAGAGGTCGAAACTATTATGTAAAAGTAAACTACAGGGATATATTCTACAATATGGAGAGTATGCTGCTAAGTCACTTCAGTCGTGTCTGACTCTGTGCGACCCCATGACGGCAGCCCATCAGGCTCCACCGTCCCTGGGATTCTCCAGGCAAGAACACTGGAGTGGGTTGCCATTTCCTTCTCCAATGCATGATAGTGAAAAGTGGAAGTGAAGTTGCTCAGTCGTGTCCGACTCTTAGTGACCCCATGGACCACAGCCTACCAGCCTCCTCCATCCTTGGGATTTTCCAGGCAAGAGTACTGGAGTGGGGTGCCATTGCCTTCTCCGTGGAGAGTATAGCCTATTTCTATATAGTATAGGCTATAAGTATAGCCTACTATATAAAATATAGTATATTTTATAATAACTATAAATGGAATATAATCTATAAAAATTGTGACTAACCATATTGTACACCTGAAACTTATATTGGATATCAACTATACCTCAATAAAGAAATGCATCTGAGTAACTGTGGCTTCAGAGGAAAAGCAAAAGCTCTGAAAATATTCTTAACCTCTCCTGCCCCTTCTAGTCTGTTCCTAGTGTTCTGAGAGAGGACCCGCTAGTTCCTGACCCCTCAGGGAGCCTGTTCTGGGCTTGCTTCTTCACTGCCAGTCAGCCTTTCTGCAACACCCTTGGCCTGGAACTTGTCTGAGCCACAGTGAAAGGAATTTCTCCTCCAAGAGCCCTCTGGAATCCTGGAATGCACCTTACCTAGCAGCAGGGAGGGAGCCTGAGCTTGACTCGATGAATGTGCTCAGCGCAAAGAGTTGACTGTCAGTCTGACTGGCCCTGGAAGACCCACCCATGCCAGCTGCGAAACCAAAGCAGATGCATGTCTTTGCTCCCAGAGCTGTGGTACTTCATCCTATGATGGGCCAGGCATTTCAAAGAAGGCGATTCTGACACCATCATCTCTTCCCTAGCTGAGGACAGGGCTCACAAGAGAGAGACAACTCTCATAAACTGAGTCTAAAAATCAGGGACAGAACTGATGGAAATACTTGTCCAGCTGCACTGAAAAACAAACTCCTTCCTGGTTGCTGTGGTTCCGTTTAAGGGCTCACGTGTGGTCCCAGCTGCAGAGAAACCAGAATTCAATCAGGGTGGTCTGGCTGCAGCCAACCAAAACCTGTTCCTGGAAAGGTGTTCCTGCAGAGTGAAATTTTTAAATCATTTTGACAAGTTAGAAAATCTCACACACACAGAACATTCCATTTGAAAAGCATCTTGGTTTAAAAGCACTCTTGAGTGAATTACGTTATGCATCTCATAAAGTTCTGACTTGAAAGAGTATACATGAGGACGTTGTAAAGTGATTTGAAAAGCTTCAGACCATGCGGAATGTTCAGAGAACGATAAAAGCGTCTAACCTAACGACGCTCCCTCAATGTCCTGGCTTGTTTGCTTCCTTAGGTACCTCGGGTCTTCATCGGTCAAGAGTGCATAGGTGGATGCACAGATCTAGTAAATATGCACGAGAGAGGGGAACTGTTGACACGGCTAAAGCAAATTGGAGCTCTGCAATAATTACAGGTGAGTGACAGGTGGGACTCTGGGCCAGGAACACGGACAGATGGTGGGACTCTACTGCCGTGTTTTATTACAATCGAGCAAGGCACCCAAGATATGCAAACGGTGATCTGGGGAACTGTGATGTCGTGTATGAGTTTCCCTTTTACAAACGGATTAAGTGCATCAATGGGAGGAAAGCTTTTCACTCAACCTTCATTTAACAAATATTTATTTAGCACTTACTATGGGCCAGACACTGTATGAGACGTTGGAAATATAGATATGAACAAAAAGATAATATGGAACTTATATTCTAGAGAGACAGACTGATCCAACACAAGTTAAATAATGCCTGAAACAAGTGAGTAATCTGATAGAGCATGGCAGAGGGGGAGGGAGCAAATGGAGCTAACATGGTGAGGAAAGGCCTTTTTCAGAGGGGCTGGCTGAGCCAAGATCTGATTGACAAGGAGACAACCATATGATGATGAAGCAGAAGAGCTTTCGGGCAGAAGGAATAGAAAGAAGAAAGGTCCTGAGGTGACAACAAGTGTGGAATATTCACGGAACCGAAAGCAAGCAAGAGCAGACTGAGTGAAGGGCAGTGAGAAGGGAAGGTATTAATAGTAGCAGATGTGGGCAGCGAGCCGCCAGAGCTCACAGGCCATGGGAAGCAGCCTGAAATCTCCTAAATGCAACGTGAAACCAAGGTAATTTTTGCTGTACCTATGTTCACCCTGAGAAGCCAATTCAATTGGCTTCCCAAATAACAAGTCAAAGTTTTCTAAAGTTGTAACCTAAAGGAGATCTTCGAATGGAAAACCACAGGGTCACATATCCTTCAGAAAGGAATGGGTTCCCCTCCCTGCAGCTCTTGTTGGAGCAAGACGGCTTTGAACCAGGCCAATTCCACTGACTCATCTGTGGAAAGACTTTTTTTTAAGCCAAAGGAGAAACTTAGGGTGTTCCAATTAAAATGTTCTTTGAAGGGTATTTATTGCCCACTAATTAATAATTAACCCCTGAGCAATGAGTACACCGAGTTTGCAGGGATCACTCAGAAAAGCCACAGGAGTGAAAACACAGGGCCTGAAAAGCACACGCGATCCCTTTCAAAGCAAACAGTTTTACAAATCTTGAATTACAGTTCTACAACTTTATCCCAGCAAGTAAACAGACCGTGTCTGTCTGGGTTAGCTTTCTGGCCTCACACCACACGGTGCCAGATGTTTCCTATTCGATATACTTTTTTAACAATTCAGGCTTAGATTAAGAATGAAAGAAAACTTGTGCCTTTCTGGGGGAAGTGGGAAATACCATCCCCCCAGTGCAATGGCACCCCACTCCCGTACTCTTGCCTGGAAAATCCCATGGATGGAGGAGCCTGGCAGGCTGCAGTCCATGGGGTCGCTAAGAGTCGGACACGACTGAACAACTTCACTTTCACTTTTCACTTTCATGCATTGGAGAAGGAAATGGCAACCCACTCCAGTGTTCTTGCCTGGAGAATCCCAGGGACGGGGGAGCCTGGTGGGCTGCCGTCTATGGAGTCACACAGAGCAGGACACGACTGAAGCGACTTAGCAGCAGCAGCAGTGACCTCTAGGTTGGGGTGGGTGTTCGAGTCCCCCATATTCGCAGGATCTCTTTAGCTGCATTGTCCTTCAGCATATTATGCTCTTAGTATTCCAATGGCAACTTGCATTTCAAGACCATCTGTAACCGATTGTGTTTAAATGGCAAGAGTCAGTGTTCTGATAATGAAAGAGAAATGACGGGACCTGCTCTAAGAAGATCCAATTCTTTGTATTAATATTATTTTTTTTTTCCCTAGCAGAGCAGACCCAGGCTGATATCCCGCCTTGGGGACAGGATGGCATTGCAGATAATGACAGCAGTTCCTGGAGGATGGACCTGGGGTGACTGTACCCAGTCACAGCAACTGTTTACTTAAAATACTGAAGTATTTTAACCTCAATAAACGGGGAAGGGAAGTCAACGGCTTCTTTTGACTTAGTATTAAAAATGGACCAACTTGCCCAAAATAACAGGTCTGATGGATGTCTTGGGTTTCTTGTGGATTGGCCCTTTGGGTTCCCAGGGACCATGACAAGATATGCTTAGGATTCACTCACTGACCCAAAAGATGGTCCTTCTCTTTGGCACATGTTCTTACCAACGGTCTCTTCTGAGCTGGGCTGCCTCTACCTCTAAAGCCTGTGTTTCTCAACCAAGTGTATCTCAGGCCCCAAGCACGAAGCTAGAGTTGGTTTTCTGCTACTGCCTGGAAATTATTTTGTTGAGTCTGACTTCCTAGAATTTGTATTATGAATTCAACAGGCATTTTGATTTGTTGAGTTTGACTTCCTAGAATTTGTATTATGAAATCAACAGGCATTTTGAATGTGCTTTTTCAAAAGGTGTCTTCCCAGGCCACCATCTCCACCCCACCCCATCCCTTCCTGCTTTGAAACTCACTGCTGTGAACCACTGCCCCGAACCCTGACAACTCACAGATCTCACAGGAAATGTTCGACGGTTCTGTCTGTTCTGTCTCTCAGTCCGAGAGAAACCACGTGAAAAGTTAAGCACGGTTGGTCTTCACTTTGTGCTACAGGGATCAGAGGTGTAGGTGCGGTGGTCATACGGCAATGCTGTTAGGTCAGACGGTGTCCAGGGAATCCTGGACAAGCATACATTGTTTAGATGACACACAGAAGGAACACACAAACATTTAAATGTTATGCAGAAAACCTGCATCCCCCTCCCACAAAAAATGTCTGTGAAACAGCCAAATTTGGGAAACACTGTTCTGGATGATTTTCTCTCTCCCCTTCTCCCCCCTCACTCTATGAGAACTTAAGAATTCCTTATTGTGAAGGATTCTAGAATTGCAAGACTGTTAATTTCTTTCTGTAGACACAAGTATGAATGGCTAATTTCTTCTCTATTAAAGAAGTACTCATGGATCATACACTGATTTTTGCCCAATTCGTCGTTCTCAAGACTTTAAGGAGTGTCATCAATGCAAAATAAACCAATTTCAGGTTTTTGTTTTTTTTTTTTCACATCCGTCCCCCCTGCCATTATAAATAAAAGCACATGCTATTGTCTTTCACTGAGTATACACTGTTGGTGTGATTTTGTAAATTTCATAATTTGCATATGTTCAGTCAGTTCAGTCACTCAGTTGTGTCCGAGTCTTTGTGACCCCATGAATCACAGCACGCCAGGCCTCCCTGTCCATCACCAACTCCCAGAGTTCACTCAGACTCAAGTCCATCAAGTCAGTGATGCCATCCAGCCATCTCATCCTCTGCCATCCCCTTCTTCTCCTGCCCCCAATCCCTCCCAGCATCAGAGTCTTTTCCAATGAGTCAACTCTTCACATGAGGTGGCCAAAGTACTGGAGTTTCAGCTTCAGCATCATTCCTTCCAAAGAAATCCCAGGGCTGATCTCCTTCAGAATGGACTGGTTGGATCTCCTTGCAGTCCAAGGGACTCCCAAGAGTCTTCTCCAACACCACAGTTCAAAAGCATCAATTCTTCAGGGCTCAGCTTTCTTCACAGTCCAAATCTCATATCCATACATGACCACTGGAAAAACCATAGCCTTGACTAGACGGACCTTTGTTGGCAAAGTAATGTCCCTGCTTTTGAATATGCTGTCTAGGTTGGTCATAACTTTCCTTCCAAGGAGTAAGCATCTTTTAATTTCATGGCTGCAGTCACCATCTGCAGTGATTTTGGAGCCCAGAAAAATAAAGTCTGACACTGTTTCCACTGTTTTCCCATCTATTTCCCATGAAGTGATGGGACCAGATGCCATGATCTTCGTTTTCTGAATGTTGAGTTTTAAGCCAACTTTTTCACTCTCCTCTTTCACCTTCATCAAGAGGCTTTTTAGTTCCTCTTCACTTTCTGCCATAAGGGTGGTGTCATCTGTATATCTGAGGTTATTGATATTTCTCCCAGCAATCTTGATTCCAGCTTGTGCTTCTTCCAGCCCAGCATTTCTCATGATGTACTCTGCATTTAAGTTAAATAAGCAGAGTGACAATATACAGCCTTGACGTACTCCTTTTCCTATTTGGAACCAGCCTGTTGTTCCATGTCCAGTTCTAACTGTTGCATCCTGACCTGCATATAGGTTTCTCAAGAGTCAGATCAGGTCATCTAGGTTACCTAGGTTCAATTCCTGGGCAGGGAACTAAGATCTCACTTCAAGCTACTGCTCACTGCTGCTTCTCTGAGAGCAATTCCGATGTGTTATGGTTGTACTTTGCAGAATATCCCTCAGCAACACATTTAAGTGTTGAAAAGTTAACAAACACCAACCTAGATGGGTAAGGAAGGACATCAGGTGAAGGGCCCCAGGAGAAGATAAGCTGAACAGAGGCTCTGAGTCATAAACTGGCTTCTGTTTCCTGGGAGCTTGCCAGAGGCGTGGTCCCAAATGAGTCCTTGGAAACCCGAGGCACCCCGTGGTTGGGGATTATGTACAGGTACCAGGCATCTCCCAGAAATCTGTCATGTAAATGGGTGGTTCTGCATCTTCTGCATCCACAGGTCACCTCCAGCTTCCAGGAGCAGGCCCAAGCCCACACCTCCTCCACCAGCCAAGGGTGTGGCCTGGAGAACAGAAATGTCAGCACAAGACAAATTTCAGATAAGCATGTACTCAGGCTCATTTAAGCACTCTGTCCTCAAGTTAAAAAAAAAAAAAAAGACAACAGCAGAAGCTCTCAACACATGGACTTTCGGTGCTCCAGTCCGGACCGGATGCCATCCAAGTCCGAACACAGCTCTCCTCCTGGGATCTCCCTTCACTGTCATCCTGGGATTCCACTGCTCTCCACCCAGAGCTGGATCTCCTGTTTCCTGCACCCCACAGATATCTATCACAGCTAAACTGCTCTAACAAAATACCATGTTCCGACAGAAGCTTATTTTCCCTCCTAACAGTTCAGAGGCAGGCAGGTGGCCTTGCCCTGTGAAGTCAGGATCAACCCGGGATGCTCGCAGCACTTTTCTCACATCCCATTACCCAGAACTTAGTCTCCGGCCCCACTTAGCTGTGAGTGACATGAGGCAATGGTGTCCCTGCTGGGAAGCCCCTCGCCCAGCTAAAACTCAGGGAGGTCTACACTCCAACAAAGTTAGGAGTTTAAGATTAACAGATACACTCTACTATGCATAAAAAACAACAAGGAACTACTGTAGAGCAGAAGAAACTGAATGCTACATCTTAGAATAACCTAGAACAGAAAAGAATCTGAAAAAGAATACACATATGTATGTATATGAATGAATCACTTTGCCGTACACTTGAAACTAACACAAAGCTGTAAATCAATTAAACTTCAATGAAAAAGTTGTTCTGAATAAATAAATGCTAAAAAAAATTAAAGAAGGGGAGAATGAATATGAAGGGAAATGACTGAATTGTATCTTTCTATTTTTCATAGTGAGAGAGACAATTCCCAGGTAGCTTGATAAGTCCGGGGTCCCCAAGGAGGAGAAAGGGGGCTGGGGCTCTGGAGGAGGAGATGGGGGTCTGGAATTCTCAAGCAGGAGGAAAGGACAAACCTTTTTCCTTTAAGCCCAGAGGTGATGACTGCACAACAAAACAACTCATCTTGTTCAAGGGTATGTTTTCTCTTAAAGCCTGTACCAATGATTACATGACAACAATGTATTCTGCTAGAGGACAAGTTTCTCCTTGAGAAGCTTCTGACTAATCCTGTCATCTTCAAATATATATTATGGGAGTGGGTCTGGTAAGACCCTTACGACCTTAAGACTTTTTTTTGATTTACTGTAATAACCAACTGAAAAAGTACATAACTCCCTTTCTAAGACTAAGCAGTGGGGGGCACTCTCCATCCGCCTTCTGATGTCTATGTCAGAAGCTTTCTCTGTCCCTTTTTCACTTTAATAAAACTCTGCTACACAAAAGCTCTTGAGTGATCAAGCCTGGTTTCTGGTCCTGAAGCTAAAGCTTCTTTGGAGATCACGAACTTGACATCGTTCACCATAAGCTATCTTTTTCATTTTGGAGGACCATATATCCTTCTTTGGTCTTAAGAAAGAGAGATGGGAAGTAAACTTTTTGAAACCTTGCTTGTCTGAAAGTGTTCTTGATTGAAATTCCCTGGTGGCTCCGATGATAAAGAATCTGCCTATAATGTAGGAGGAAAAAAGGAAAGTGAAGTTGCTCAGTCGTGTCCGACTCTTTTGTGACCCCATGGACTGTAGCCTACCAGGTTCCTCTGTCCGTGGGATTTTCCAGGAAAGAGTTCTGGAGTGGGTTGCCATTTCTTTCTCCAGGGGATATTCCTGACTCAGGGATCAAACCCAGGTCTCCCACATTGCAGGCAGATGCTTTACCGTCTGAGCTACCAGGGAAGCTCCAATATGACCCCGGTTCAATCCCTGGATCAGGAAGATCCACTGGAGAAGGAAAAGGCAATTCATTCCAGTGTTCTTGCCTGGAGAATCCCATGGACAGAGGAGTCTGGTGGGCTACAGTCCAAGGGGTCTCAAAGAGTCGGAGACGATGGCAGCTAACACTTTCACTAATAGTTCACCTGGATGGAGCTTCTAGTTGGAAGTCGTCTCCTTCTGGAAGTCTACAGACACTGCTTATGGTCTTTTACTCCAGTGCGGCTGTTAAGAAGTCTGAAGCCATCCTGATTCTTGATCTTTTGTGGTTAACCTGTTTGGTTTCCTTGTTTAACATTCTGGAAACTTGCAAAATCTTCCCTTTGAAATATCATGGTGTTGTGTCTTGGAAGGGTCTCTTTTCGTACATTTTAGGGGCTACTTGGAGGTTTGAAGGGCCTTTGGAACTATTATTGAGCTATTCTATGGGTGCTTTCCTTCCCTCCATTTTCTTTGTGTCCTTTTTGGAACTCCTAGCAATCGGATACTGGCTTTCCTAGACTTGTCCTCTAATTTCCGCTATATTTTCTCTTCTATTTTCTACTTTTTTGTTTTGAAGGACTTACTCATTTTTATCTCCTTATTTCCCAATCAAATTTTTCATTTCTGATAATGTTTTTAACTTTCAATAGCTCTTCAATACTGCCTGAGTGTTCCTTTTTTTCCTTCTAGAATTATTTTTGCTTTGTGAATGCCCAGTACTTGCTGAGTTTATTGAGAGTTCTAAAAATACTTTCACTGAATTTTTTTTTCCAACTGTGATTTTTTTCCTTATTTCATAAAATAAGAATTTTTCCTTGTTCTCAGCCGTTTCATTTTTAACTGTTTTTCTTATTCTTGTTCTCTGGATGCAGTCTTTTCTCTCGCATAGAATATTAATTCTAGTTAGGGCCTTTTAAAAAGCGGTCTTCCAAGTCCCGCATTTTCTATGAGTTCCTATGTTCTGTTTCTGCTAAAACTGGAAGACCATCCAATGTTCTGCACTGAACATTTGTGACCGAGCTGTGTGTAAACACTTAAGTATGAGGCCAAAACCAGGTTGGCAGATTTGTTGCAGGAATTGGCCTTGTCAACTGGTAAGCTTCACCACAGAGCCCTTTAAATGTCACCTTCTCAGCAAGACCTCCCCATCACCCTATTTAAAATTTCACTTGGCATTCTCTATCCCATTTGTTTTTTTTCCTATGGCATTTATTACCTAACATGCCATATAATTTGGTTATTTTATTTACTGTCTGTCTTTACTGCTAACCTGCAAGCCTTACTTGTGTCTAATTATTCGCTGCTGTATCTACAGCACTTAAAGACTGAGTGCATGTGGCAGGCACTTGGTAAGTATCTGTTAGGTGGTTGAATGAATGAATGAGTGAATGAATGATGAGATGCAGGTCACCCAGCTGTCAGCTCCTGCGTGTTTCTCTTTTCAGCTGTTCAGTCTCTCCAGTTTCTCAGCTGGGGGGTGGGCCTTGCCACCAGGTTCCCACTGCCAAGCAGGGAAAAGGGATTTGGCAGCCCCCAATCAGTGTGCAGACTCTCATGTAATCATCTATTTTCTGTCTGTTCCTTGCTGAGTAATTCTGAGTGATATGCAGGAAAAGAAAGAACTATGGCCCAAAAAGCATCAAGAAGTTGGCAGAAGGGGTTGGCAGAGGAAAACCAGAGTATCCAGCCAAAAAACCCACAGCCAAGGCTCTATTTCGGTTTCCTTTGAAAATCAAGTGATTCAATCTCCTACACCTGTCTCACTTTAATAACTGCCTTCAGTCTGCCCCTTCCAGCCTGGCTCCTGGACTGGGACGCCCAACAGCCATTCTTCCCAATTCAGGGTTGTCCAAAGACGGTCCTGATGGAGAAACAACAGCCAGGGGGAATCAGTGTGGCCCACCTCACACTATTTATATCCCCAGTGGGTATGACTAGGCCATTATCATGGCATTCGGTTGTAAAAGAAACCCACACTCCCTAATTCACTGTACCGGAACAATTTTACCTGCATCCTGGGAAATATTTTAAAGACTTGGCACTCCTGAGATATTTTAATTCAAATCTTTTTGTTACATTTATAGAGATTTTTTTTCTTATTAAGTACATTGGACATTTGAAGGGGCAGAATTTAATCTTACTAATTCGTGGAAGAGAATTCTGGCCTGGTCCCTTTAAGCATAAGAGATATTTAAACACGGGTCTATATTTACACACCATTTGTAGTTCCTGTCCCCAGGTGACTTGTCTGGCCAGGTGTGCAGAGCTAAGAAGGGCAGCGGGCTGAAGGGGTAAAGGACAGCCAGTGAAAGCAGAACTTTGTGTGATCCCTCTGGGGCCTCACCTGCTGCACCTGGGGTCTTATTCCTTGTGGCCCTTCCTGCTCCTTTGGGGTCTTCCTTCCCACCCGCTGGGCTGGAGCCTCTGGACCCTGCAGCTGAGCTATCTCAGGAGACAGCAGAGTAGCTGCTTCTGACTTTTCTCTCATGTGCTGTGAAACTTGGAATAGTCGGTGCAAAAACTACAAGTTGTCTTTAAGGTGGGATGGTGTGGATTCTGCACTGCCTTTTCTGATGATTCTTCCAAGGCATCCCGACGGCTGAGGCGGGACGATCTTGACTCCAATCTGCCCTGGGTTCTAACCCTGGTTAGACCACGGGGACCCAAGGACCCACTCTAGGAATGGAGGACTGACAACTCCAGGGAAGACCAAACTCGAGAGTTTAGCGGACCAGACTGGAGGCTGCCCCCCAACACCTAGAACAAATCTCCGAGTGAGGCGAGAGTGGGTGTAACGCTGACTCTGAGCGCCCTTAGCCCACTCCCTGGAAGAGCCCAGTCACAAACACAGTCGCTGAATGACTGGAGAGCACCAGAGGGGCAGGGGAAGAAGGATGGGTCTCAGGCTGCCTCCAGAAAGAGAACATGGGTGGTCCCAGACGGATAACCCCCAGGTTAGCAGTGAGGAGCCCTGCTTCTCCTCTTCATCCAGGAAGCCCAAGGCAGGCAGCAATGTGCAATGTGGTTCCAAGCCACTGTTGTTGTTTTTTTTAATAGTCTGATTCTATTCCTTTTTTATATGTATATATACATTCTTTTTCATATTCTTTTCCATTCTGGTTTTTCACAGGATATTGAATATAGTTCCCTGTGCTATTACACAATGGACCTTGCTATTTATCCACCCAATATATACATACAGGGTGCATCTGTTACTCCTAAGCTCCCAATCCATCCCTCTCTCACCCCTTTTCTTGGTCCACTTTTGAGGCCAATTTACCCCAAACCCCTTGCATTCAGGTGCAGCCCCATGGCTGAAAACTGTTCATAACCTGAGAAATTCCCATCGTCCAAATGAGGGATAGGTCAACAGATGCAAAGCGCTCCCTTACACATCTGGGGCTGGCAGGAGACAGAGCATCCCTCCTTTACAAGAATCTGTGGACTGGGGCATAAGCGTTTGTCACTAACAGGACGGTCTTTAGTAAAAGGACCCTTTTCTCCACTGATAATGTTTTGACTACAAGAGAGTGGACACTGCAGAACCTGGGGAAGGAGCTTGTGTTACTGAGAAGGTCAGAGAAGACACACAGATGTTCTGATTTACCATGGAGATACATAGAGGTGCCACAGTGTGTTTCACTGCATCTATATTTTCTAATATTTTAACAAAGATGAACAATGTTTTTACCCAGTTCATAGGTTTTCTTGGTCTATTTCCTCAGATGCCAGCAGCAGGGATAAAATGTAAATTCATTTGAAGAATCAGTGCATGTACATACAATTATCTATTTAAAACATTTTTTAAAAAGCATCCTTACATTCATAACAGCTTTGGATTGTTACTGTTGTCTCAGTCGATGGTTAAAGCACAATGACTACATCTGACTACATCTGGAGAGGCTGTGGCCCATCCCATTTTTTTAATATCAAAAAAAAGAGGGGATACAAGTTTGGCAATGTTGGAGACTACTTCCTTGTACCAAAGAGAGGGCTGACAGTGGTCCTCCTCTGTCTTCCTACTTGTACAGATCAAAACGTAGAAAACAGCATACAGGTAGTATCTCATAATAGTTAAAACCAAGGCACGGGTTTTATCCCACATTTCTTACACATTTTTAAAGGGGCTATTTAGTGTCCCCATTGGTTGAAACAGGTGAATGTGAGAGTCTGCAGGGTACACTGATGGAAGGAGCTTGGAAAGACCCAGCTGCACACACATGGGGTGCCAAACACTTTCTAAGTTTTGAGCGTGTTTTCATTCACGTGGGCCTCAGAGCAGCCCAGTAAGCCTACTGTTATCATCGTCACTTCCGTCCTACAGACGGGAAAACTAAAGCACAGAGAAGCTAAGCTGCCTAGGGACCCTCAGTAGAGCCCGAACTTGAGCCCAGCAGGCACGGGGGGCACGCATTCCCACTGCTCTGCCTTTCGCTGCGAAGGGGACTGTGTTTCCTGGTTTCATGGGATGACTGACGGAGGGCCTCCCTGGGGTCTGGGCACTGAGCCACACCCTCGAGAAACAACTTGCTATTTCTCCAGCAAGGGCTGCATCTGGGCTCGGTGTTCCTCCAAGCAGGTTCCTCAGAACACCGGTTCCAGGGTATGTTGATAAACGGTACAGGAAGAAAGGGGCTTTATGGTCAAATGCGTTTGGCAAATGCTGGATTGCACAGTGTTCTGGCCTGCAGGTCATGCACTCATTTTGAGAGTCCCAGCCCTTTATCTGATCGAATTTTAAAATGTACGCTCCTGAGGACTGCCAGTTTCTGATCTGGCATCGAAGAAGCTTGGAAGTTGCTCCTCCATCGTATCAAAAAGTGACAAATTGAATAACTGAGAAATCGATAACTGTTCTTAGATCTGTAAGAGGAGCAAGCTGCCCTCACGTTGGAGAGACTGACAGGCAAACACAGAGAATCTCAACTGACAGGAGAATTGGTGCTGCAGGAGGGGAACCTGAGCCGTGCTCAACAGCTGGCTTGAGGCTCCGCGTGGATGACGCTCACAGCTAAAAACTCCGGGGGGACCCAGTCATCGGGGGCCCACACTGTTGTGAGTTTTAACACCTGGAGTTCTAACCAGGTTCTCACAGTGAATGCTGGAGGGAAAAAACCCCATGCTTTACATGGGGGGGAGAGAAGAGGGAATTATTTGGAAACACACCAGAGCATTCTGTTTTTCTTAACAAGATATGTCCTCAAGAGTTAACTATCTAGCTAGGGCCTAACAGGCTGGAGTTTTATCAGAGCCTAACTGACCCAGGGGAAGAGAAAAACCCCAACTCCAAACCCCTCTAGCCTTCCAGAAGGAAAAGGGAAATTCCCAACTCCATTGACGTCACTCCACTTGGCTTAGACAGGCCCCCACGGAGGGTGTGGGCTTGAGAAGTACACGTGATGCCCACAGGCTAGCTAACAAGAGGCCTGATCACAAGAATACAAGAGGCTCCTCACCCTCCACACATCTGACCACCACATGAGTAAATTGCCTATTTAGAACAGTTATCCTGTACAACATCTCTGGCTATCAGGAAAAAAAAAGACAAGTGGGATTTCTCTGGGGGTACAGTGGTTCGGACTGAGTTTCCAATGCAAGGGGGGCAGGTCCAATCCTGGTCAGGGAAACCAGGATCCCATACGCCAGGCAACATGGCCAAAGGGGAGGGCTTCCGGGTGGTCCAGGGGTTGAGAATCTGCCTTGCGGTGCCAGGGACACCAGTTTGATCCCTGGTTGAGGAAAGATCCCACGTGCCGTGGAGCAACGAAGCCCCTGGGCCACAACATCTCTCCAGAGCCTGGGCGCAGCAGCAGCTGAGCCATATGTCACAACTACTGAAGCCCCCATGCCTCCAGCCTGTGCTGCACAACAAGAGAAGCCCCCACAATGAGAAACCTCAACCAGAGCAAGTCTGCACAAAGCCATGAAGACCCAGTGCGGCCAAAAATAAATCAGTCTTTTTGTAAAAAAGAAAAATTATAGGTATATTAAAAGGCAAACAACACAGCTGGATGAGACAGAGAGGCGACAGGCAGGGCTGTTGCAACCATCAGACTGGGAATTTAAAATAGCTATCCATTGGCAGACGAATGGATAAGAAAACTGTGGTACCTGTACACAATGGAATATTACTCAGCTATTAAAAAGAATGCATTTGAATCAGCTCTAATGAGGTGGATGAAACTGGAGCCTATTATACAGAGTGAAGTAAGCCAGAAAGAAAAACACCAATATAGTATACTAACGCACATATATGGAATTTAGAAAGATGGTAACGATGACCCTATATGCAAGATAGCAAAAGAAACACAGATATAAAGAACAGACTTTTGGACTTTGTGGGAGAAGGCACGGGTGGGATGATTTGAGAGAATAGCATTGAAACATGTATATTATCACATGTGAAACAGATCACCAGTCCAGGTTCGATGCATGAGACAGGATGCTCGGGGCTGGTGCACTGGGATGACCCTGAGGGATGGGGAACAAATGTACACCCATGGCTGACTCATGTCAATGTATGGCAAAAACCACTACAATATTGTAAAGTAATTAGCCTCCAATTAAAATAAATAAATTAAAAAACAAACAAACAAAAATAGCTATGAGGAACATGCTAAAGACTCCAATGGATAAAGTAAACTGCACGAAAGAACAAATGGGCAACATAAGCAGAGAGATGGAAATTCTAAAAAGAATCAAAAAAGAAGTGCTAGAGATCAAAAACACTGCGACAGAAATGAAGAATGCCTCTGACAGGCTCATTAGTTCATGAGACGTGGGCTATGTATGGTCTGAGCATGTCCCCCACAAATTCATGTTCCTCCTCCAGGGGCTCTTTCAACCCAGGGATCAAACTCAAGTCTCCTGCACTGGCCCGTGAATTCTTCACCACGACCCCACCTGGAAGCCCTGATAAGCTACTACTCTGTGGCATTTTGTTACAGCAGCCAAAACCGATTAAGACTGAGGAAAGAATCTCTAAGCGTGAGGATTAAGGTCTCAAAAGAAACCTCCATAACTTAAAAGCAAAGAGAAAGAAAAATTACTGAAAAACCCAGAATAGAATATCCAAGAACTACATACAGGACAGCAACAAAAGTCATGCAGGATAGGAACACCAGAAGTGGAAGAAAGACAGAAAGGAAAAGGAGAAACATTTAAAGAACAATGACTAAGCATTTCCCCAGACATCAAACTACAGATCTAGGAAGCGCAGAGAAAACCAAGAAGAAAAAAAAAAAAAAAGCCAAAAAAACCCCATTACACTTAGACTGCTTAAGTGCTAAGTCACTTCAGTAGCATCTGATTCTCTGTGAGCCTGTGGACTCTAGCCTGCCAGGCTCCTCTGTCCATGGGATTCTCCAGACAAGAATACTGGAGTGGGTTGCCATGCCCTCCTCCAGGGCATCTTCCCAACCCAGGGATCGAACCCAGGTCTCACGTCTCCTGCATTAGCAGGGGGTTCTTTATCCTAGTGTCACCTGGAAAGTCCCCACACCTAGACTAGTCATTTTCAAATTACAGAAAATAAAAGATAAAGAAAGAATCTTGATGGAGCTACAGGAAAGAAAAAAAACCTTACTTATAGAAGAGCAAAAATAAAAATTACATCTGACTTGTCCTCAGAAACCATGCAGGTAAGAAGTGAGTAGACTGAAATAGTTACAGTGTTGAGAGAAAATCTGCACCAAGCTAGAATTCTATACACTTGGAAACGACCCTTCAAAAGTGAGGGAGAAATAAAGACCTCAGGCAAACAAAAACCCAAGGAATCTGTTGTCAGCATACCTACTTGCAAGAAATGTTAAAAGTTCTTCAGAGGGAAGAAAAATAATAAATGAGCTGTTAAGCCCTGGAAGACATGGAGGCGCCTTCAAAGCATAATACTCAGCGAAAGAAGCCAACCTGACAAGGCTACATACTGTGTGATTCCAGCTCTGCCATTCCAGAAAAGGGAAATCTATGAAGACAGTGGAAATAGCAGCGGTCGCCAGGGGGTAGGAGTAGGTCGGAGGAACACGCGGAGCACAGAGGATTTTTAGCAAAGTCAAACTATTCTGTGGGATACATGTTGTTGTACCTTTATCCAAACCCCTAGTGTGCACAACACCAAGGGGGACCCCTAAAGTAAACTGCCAGCTCTGGCAGACCGATGCATCCGTGTAGGTTCATCAGTTGGTGACGAACAGTGTATCACTCTGTAGGTGGGGGGGGGGGGGGGGTGTTAATATCACAGGAGGTTACATGCATGTGGAGGCAGGAGGTGTATGAGAAATCTCTGTATCTTCCTCTCAATTTTACTGTGAAGCTAACACGACTCTAAAAAAAAGTCTATCAGAACAACAACTCTGCTCTTAAACCCACCGAACGTCATACACACACACACACACAAGCGTTCATCTCTCTCCCTTTGCTGAGATACAAGGAGACGATAACAAAGGATGGATAGCAGCGAAACAGCCTCCTGGAGGGGCGCCTCCAGCTTGATGGGGTGATGGGGAAATGCGTTACACCTGGTGGGAAGGTGAGCGTGACCAGGCCCTTGGTCCAGTCTAACTCTGCAGTCCTTCCAGAGGTGCTAGAGCAGCATCTGTGTTTGCTAGGAAACTGCACAGCCCTGGGCATCAGCAACTGCGAATGGCACCCTTAACAGAGCACTCTTCAGACAGTCCTCTGACTGTAGAACTCTGTAGGTTGCAGCAAGTATGCCTTTACCAAAAGCAAACACACACAAAAAAGTGTTTCTATTTGCTCATCATGTGTCGTCACAAGGCTGTGCTGTGGGTATAAGAGGCAGGGAGGGGGCATAGGGAGCAGGCAGAGGAGATGGGTCACAAGACGTTCATGAGGCCCAAGCGTTTACCCAGAAACAAACTTTTCCCATTTTCATCCAGTTCTGCTGGCTTTCACTGAACCCATGTCACAGGATTACAGTAGTTATTGAATCAGTTAGAAAACATTTTTCCAGCTACTCATGTTTTCTCATTCCTCCTCCATCCCTTCCTTCGTTTATTCCTTTTTCCGGTCTCTTGTTCCTCCTTTCTGTGAAAAATAACTTCAGTCCAGTTCAGTTGCTCAGTCGTGTTCGACTCTTTGTGACCCCATGGACTGCAGCACGCCAGGCCTCCCTGTCCATCACCAGCTCCCGGAGTTTACCCAAACTCATGTCCATTGAGTCGGTGATGCCATCCAACCATCTCATCCTCTGTTATCACCTTCTCCTCCTGCCTTCAATCTTTCCCAGCATCAGGATCTTTCCAAATGAGTCAGCTCTTCCCATCAGGTGGCCAAAGTATTGGAGCTTCAGCTTCAGCATCAGTCCTTCCAATGAATATTCAGGACTGATTTCCTTTAGGATGGACTGGTTGGATCTCCCTGCAGTCCAAGGGACTCTCAAGAGTCTTCTCCAACACCACAGTCCAAAAGCATCCATTCTTCAGCACTCAGCTTTCTTTAGAGTCCAATTCTCACATCCATACATGACTACTGGAAAAACCATAGTTTTGACTAGATGGGCCTCTGTTGGCAAAGTAATATCTCTGCTTTTTAATATGCTGTCTAGGTTGGTCATAACTTTTCTTCCAAGGAGCAAGGGCTTTTAATTTCATGGCTGAAGTCACCATCTGCAGCGATCCTGGAGTCTAAAAAATAAAGTCTGTCACTGTCTCCACTGTTTCCCCCCAAAAAACTTAGGCATACTTTATAGCTTATGTAATTCACCCATTTAAGTTGTACTATTTAACAAGAGACTGTTCATGCAAACTGCTCAGTTCCTACAGGAACTGGCCCAAGACCAGTTGGGTACTTGCTGCTCCAAGTATAGATTTTCCTGGTGTAGAAGCCACAAGGATAGAATTAAAATCCTGGTTGGGCCATTTCCTAGCTGTGTGCCTGTGGCTAAGCAAAGCTCTTCAGCTTGGGTTCTTCCTATGAGAATTAAAAATAATTAAATTAAAATTGATTAAAAAAAAAGAGAGAATTATCAAAGAAATCTTATTCCCTGGCTATTGGGGCTGGCCGAACCCTGCAACCAGCCACCTTTCTTTCTGACACCTCATATCAGGATATGCTGCTTGCTTTCCAGTCATCTGTCTCAGGGGGTGTGTTAGTCGCTCAGTCATGTCTGACTCTCTGCAACCCCATGGACTGTAGCCCGCCAAGTTCCTCTGTCCATGGGAGGATTCTCCAGGCAAGAATACTGGAGTGGGTCACCATGCCTTTCTCCAGGGGATCTTCCTGACCCAGAGATCAAACCTGGGTCTACCGTATTGCAGGCAGATTTTTCACTTGCCTCAAACATTAACCACAAGTGTGGTGTATTAATTTATCATAACCTTTGAAGAATCACGATCAGATTAGACCTTGGAAAAGTTTCCCAGGAGGAGGGTGGAGATGAAGGTGGGGGTGGAGGGATGACCTTGATGGCTCCTTGACCTTGGAGCCAGGGACATGTGCACCTCCATTTGTCTTCCCATATCACACAGAGCCAGCAGTGTTCTTTAAAGGGAGCACCAGTTCCTGCCTTAGCTGGATGATTTGACATTTTTCTTAGAATGCTTATGGAGGCTGTTTGCTACTTGGTAGAGCTTGTAGGCTTTGCCGTCAGGCGTGAGTTCAGCCAGTTCCATCATTTATTAACTACGCGGCCTTAGGCCGTCCCTCGCCGAGCTCCAGTTAGAGTTGGAGACACTGACAGCAGCGGGCTCCCAGGATTGGGCTGGGTCAACTTGACAATACTAACCATTAGAGGGTGCTAGCCCGCGCAAGACCCCAGTTTCAGCACCATATACGCGTCACCTCATTTGCTCCTCCCAGTGAAACCACGAGGTCGCCACATCCATGAGCTCCATTTTATACATGAGCGGATGAAATCCAAAGAAAGCCCCCAGCTCACCTGTCCAAGGTCATAGAGCAAGAGGTGGAGCTGCGATCCGGGCCAGCTTGGGCACTCTGGCTCTGTCCCTCATGTGTAGTCACCTCACCAGACGACTTTTCCGGGCTACATTATTTTCTCCTCTAAAAGGAAATGACATAAGCAAAATGCCTGGCACTTAGCAAAAGGGCAATAAACAGTAATGATGAAATAACAACACTTCAATTTCCCCAGGCCTCGCCAGCTTACAGAGCTCACATAAACAGTGGTAACAGAAATTTCACTCGATTATACCTCTGCCTGCAGAACACGAGCCCCAAAGTCTCCCAAAGTTACTTCTGGGGTGTCTCCTGTCCTTCTACCCTTGCCCCTCCCCTCAGGTCCCTTGAGGCTGGAGCCTCATTCTGCTTGAGTGACCTCTGTGTCCCCCACTGGGGTCAAACCTCTGGTCCCTAAGCAGAAATGGGCCATAGAAGTCAATGGTGTCAACCTGGAGACCAGCAGCTGCCGGGCTCTCCATCAACTGTGTCCCATTACATTCAACACACACTTCTGAAACTTTGGAAATGGTGCTAAAAGACACATAAATATGAAGTAAGATTCAAGAAGTCAGATGCCTACTAATGTCCTACACCAGATCAGCCTTTCTGACCATATCCATTAAAAACAGTGAGGAATGTAAGAGCAAGTGTTGGTGGTGGTGCTGATGCATGTGCAGCTCTGGAAAATGCCCAGACGATGCTTGATAGTACCTACTTTCAGTGATCTCTTTATATCTGAGTCTTGCCAAGGAAATAATCCCAGCATTGTCTTTCCATCTAGTCAAGGAAAGCATTTAAACTTCACCTGGGCATTGCAGCAGTGGACTCTGCCTTGCTACCCCATTACCAAGGGTTTTATCCATGGCCACTCGAGGATTTGTGTACATAGTTATTATAGACCAAAACGTCCTAATTTAATATGAGGCTATTCATTCCTCAGAGAAAGTCACTATCAATTCAGAAAAACAACCCTACTCCTTTTCCAACCCAGGGGACATAAGACCCAAGAAAAATGATGCATTCGGGTACCCAGGTGACCCTGGGGAGAGAATCAGACAGGAGATTTCTAGGAAAATAAAGTCTACATAAACTCTAATTTTATGAAAACCGCAACTGAGGAATTCATAGTTATTTTTGATAGCCTGAAACTTACTAAAATTACAGGCAAAAACAAGATACTTGCTTTCAGGGGAAAGGACAGAAGTTGGAAGCAAGCCCGTGCAAGGAGACAGTGGTTATCTGCTACCTACAAAAGGAATGCTCCAGACTCACAAAACTGGTTTAACCAAACTTTGTCCTACAAGTGTCTCCAATTTAAAAATGATTATTTATGATGAGTTCCATCCAGTTTTTATAGGGAAGCTGAATATATTTTTTTAAATTAGAAGAAAACAAAAAGGTAGGAGATTTTCAGGAAAAGTATATTCTGAGATAGTAGTAAAATCTGTCATTATTAACCAAAAAGATTGATAAAAACTCAGATTTTCTGTTTAAAAGTGCATATAATGCTGTTTTCTAAGTCTTTCAGAATTTAATTTTACATTAATTCATTGAGGATTCACAGCCTTGTGTCATCTGTTGGACAAGAGGGTAAATGACCAGCACTCAGGATAAGCGTGGGGCTTCCCAGGGGGCACTAATGGTAAAGAATCCACCTGCCAATGCAGGAGACACAAGAGACACAGGTTCAATCCCTGCATTGGGAAGATCCCCTGGAAGAGGAAACCGCTCCAACATTCTTGCCTGGGAAATTCCATGGACAGAGGAGCCTGGAGGGCTATAGTCCATGGGGTCACAAAGAGTCAGACACAACAGAACAACTCAGCACGCAAGCAGGATAAGCCTGAAGAAACCCTGAACATGACAGGAGATTGGAAGGTCAATGGCAGTGCAAGGTGAGGACTGCAGGCTTAGTGTCTGAGTCCAGCCCACACCTCCTGAACCCTCTCCCCTCATCAACACTCCCCCAAGCAGAAATCATCCTGGGAAAGACAGGTCCAAGCCTCAGGGGGAACTCTGCTCTTTTGGTCAAACTCTTGTGAAGCCAGAGATCAAATTGCCAACATCCATTGGATCATCAAAAAAGCATGAAAGTTCCAGAAAAACATCTACTTCTGCTTTATTGACTGTGCCAAAGCCTTTGCCTGTGTGGATCACAGCAAACTATGGAAAATTCTTAAAGGGATGGGAATACCAGACCACCTGACCTGCCTCCTGAGAAATCTATATGCAGGTCAAGAAGCAACAGTTAGAATTAGACATGGAACAATAGACTGTTTCCAAATTGGGAAAGGAGTACATCCAGACTGTATATTGTCACCCTGCTTATTTAACTTATATGCAGAATACATCATGCAAAATGCTGGGCTGGATGCAGCACAAGCTGGAATCAAGATTGCAGGGAGAAATATCAATAATATCAATATCAAAATCAAATATCAATCAGATATGCAGATGACACCACCCTTATGGCAGAAAGCGAAAAGGAACTGAAGAGCCTCTTGATGAAAATGAAAGAGGAGAGTGAAAAAGTTGGCTTAAAACTCAGCATTCAGAAAACGAAGATCATGGCATCTGGGCCCATCACTTCATGCGAATAGATGGGGAAATAGTGGAAACAGTGTCAGACTTTATTTTTGGGGGGCTCCAAAATCACTGCAGATGGTAACTGTAGCCATGAAATTAAAAGATGCTTACTCCTTGGAAGAAAAGTTATGACCAACCTAGACAGCATATTGAAAAGCAGAGACATTACTTGGCCAACAAAAGTCCGTCTAGTCAAGGCTATGGTTTTTCCAGTGGTCATATATGGATGTGAGAGTTGGACTGTGAAGAAGGCTGAGTGCCGAAGAATTGATGCTTTTGAACTGTGGTGTTGGAGAAGACTCTTGAGAGTCCCTTGGACTGCAAGGAGATCCAACCAGTCCATTCTGAAGGAGATCAGCCCTGGGATTTCTTTGGAAGGAATGATGCTGAAGCTGAAACTCCAGTACTTTGGCCACCTCATGCGAAGAGTTGACCCACTGGAAAAGAGTCTGATGCTGGGAGGGCTTGGGGGCAGGAGGAGAAGGGGACAACAGAGGATGAGATGGCTGGATGGCATCAATGACTTGATGGACGTGAGTCTGAGTGAACTCCAGGAGTTGGTGCTGGACAGGGAGGCCTGGCATGCTGCGATTCATGGGGTCGCAAAGAGTCGGACACGACTGAGCAACTGAACTGAACTGAGAAGTCAAGTCAAACTAATGGAGGAGGACAGGGGGAGCCCTTGAGAAATTGGGTGCTTCAGACCCAAGAGATACAGAGCTGTACAGTGGGTTCTCAAAGCCCATTCTATAGATTAGCAGCATCAGAATTATCCAGGCACTTGTTTTAAATGTAAATTGTCAAGGCCCAAACAAGATCTACAAGATCAGAACTCTGGAACTGGGGCTCAGGGTTCTGTTTTTAAAAGTGTTTTACAGAATTTCCCTGGCAGTCCGGTGCTTAAGACCCCACCTTCAAACATAAGGGGTGTAGGTTTGATCCCTGGTCAGTGAACTAAGGTCCCATGTGCTTCAGAGTGTGGCTAGTTTTTTTAACTCTTAAAAAATTGAAAAAAGAAAAGCTTTTCAGATGACTTGATGATAGCTACAGCTTGACAACAACTGGTTTAATGATTTACTATGTTGAAGAAATTACTATGGAGAAGGAAATGGCAACCCACTCCAGTATTCTTGCCTGGAAAATCCCATGGAGAGAGGAGCCTGGTGGGCTACAGTCCACGGGGTCACAAAGAGTTGGACACAACTGAGCGACTGAGCGAGCGAGCAATGTTGAAGGTATTAAGACCCACTCAATCCTCCTTAAATGGATTGAGAACAAGGAATATATAATAATTCATGTCATCTTTATATGAGTAAAGGGTGTATTTGTTTCCTTTTACTGCTTTAACGAATGATCATAAACGTAATGGCCTTAAAACAATACACATTTATTATCTTAAAGTTTGGGGTAAGAAGTCTAAAATCAGTCTGGCTGGGGTACAGTTAGGATGTCAGCAGGGATGGTTCCGTCTGTAGGCTCTGAAGGGAGAATCTGGTTCTGAAACCAAGCAGGAACCATAGGGGGCTCCAGGGCACAAAAGTCTATGTCCCCCATTTCTTGTTTGCAGGAAACAGGCTTCATTCAGCCTCCATGACCTTCGTGTGGGCTCGGTCACTAAGTGGTGTGACATTTCCCAGGCAAGAATACTGAAGTGGGTTGCCATTTCCTCCTCTAAGGGATCTTCCCTACGTAGGGATCAAACCCCAGTCTCCTACATTGGCAGGCAGATTCTTTACCACTGAACCACCAGGGAAGCCCCTCCAAGACCTTACCTAAGTTCTAAAGGGCAAGTTCAAACAGCGGCTAATCAGGAAAGGGAGGGGATGAAGAGACAGGGAGGAACAGACAAGAAACAATAGTGCAGCCTCGGGGCAGGGTCCTGGTTCCCCCTCAAGGGACAGGCACAAATCTGAGCTCCTCTGCAGATCTAAAACCCCCACCAAATGGGAGATGCCAACCCACTCCAGTACTCTTGCCTGGGAAATCCCATGGACAGAAGAGCCTGGTGGGCTGCAGTCCATGGGGTCGCTAGGGGTCGGACATGACTGAGCGACTTCACTTTCACTTTTCACTTTCATGCATTGGAGAAGGAAATGGCAACCCACTCCAGTGTTCTTGCCTGGAGAATCCCAGGGACTGCGGAACCTGGTGGGCTGCTGTCTATGGGGTCGCTCAGAGTTGGACACGACTGAAGCGACTTAGTAGCAGCAGCAGATAAAGCATTCTTCATTCCAGGAAGATCCCAGTTCAATAACCTCCAGACTCATAGACCAAGAGAGCATCTGATGCCAGATGATCTCTGGACTGAAGGAATGCAGGCCAGCACCTTATCCTTATCAGATCCTTATCAGAAACCCTGCCCTTGATTATAAGACTTGGTTGATAAAGATCCACCTGCAATGGAGGAGACCCTGGTTCAATTCCTGGGTCAGGAAGATCCTCTGGGTTGCCATGCCCTCCTCCAGGTGCTAATTCCTCCAAATGCTACCCTCTGAAGACAGGGATGAGAACATCCCCACATTGCCTCCTCTTACTGTATTGCCTCCCTCTTATAAGGGTCCTTGGATCACAATGGACCTCAGGATAATCTTTCCTGATCCACAGCCTTACCTTAACCACACCTGCAAAATCCCTTTTGCCATGAAAGGTAACATTCATAAGTTTTGGGGACCAGGATGTGGATGTTGGTGGGAAGGCATTCTTCTGTTGACCACAGGGAGAAAGGTGAGAATACGCATTTTCATTTGCTTGTACTCACATAAATAAACCCAGTGTGCACTGCAGCACTGTTTATAACAGCTAGGACTCAGAAGCAACCTAGATGCTTGTCGACAGACAGACGGATAAAGAAGTTGTGGTGCATATATACAATGGAATATTACTCAGCCACAAAAAGGAACAAATTTGAGTCAGTTCCAATGAGGTGGATGAACCTAGAGCCTGTTAAACAGAGTGAAGTCAGAAAGAGAAAAACAAATTCATATATTAACACATACATACGGAATCTAGAAAAATGGTACTGATGAACCTATTTGCAGGGGAAGAACAGAGATTCTGCCATAGAGTGGACTTGTGGATACAATGGGGGAAGGAGCAGGGAGGATGAATTGAGAGCACTGAAACATATATATTATCAAATGTAAACCAGAAAGCCAGTAGGAAGCTGCTGTGTAACACAGGAAGCTCAACACAGTGCTCTGTGACAACCTACAGGGGTGGGAGGAAGCTTCAGGAGGGAGAGGACATATGTACACTCACGGCTGACTCGCACTGTTGTATGGCAGAAACTTATGGCTTCCCTGGTGGCTCAGCGGTAAAGAATCTGCCTGCAAAGCAGGAGACGTGGACAGAGGAGCCTAGTGGCCCATAGTCCGTAGAGGTGCAGAGTCGGACATGACGGAAGTGACTTAGCACGCATGCATGGCAGAAACCAACACAACATTGTAAAGCAATTATCCTCCAATTAAAAATAAATTCAAAAAAGAATTTTAAAAGAAGATTCCAGATCTAAAATTCATTAAGGAACTTTTCAAATCAAAGAGGTCATTTTAGCTTAAGGAACGGAGCTGAGCTACAGCTGAAGTTTCCTATTTACCTTCCATACTATTCGTGCCAGAAAATATGCAGAAAAGTTATCTGCTTATATCATGCAAAGTAAGAACAGCATGGACCTTAAAAAAAACAGAATAAAATTCTTTGGGAATATCATCAAAAAGGTCAAGTAACTTATAAGGGAGAAATATCAGGCTGGCTTTAAAGTTCACAACAATATATATGTATCATTAGAAAGCAGTGGAGGGATAAATTCACAACCCTCCAGGAAACAGAAGTGTGAGCAAAACGTTATACCCAGACAGACTGTTGAACTAGAAAGGCAATGAAGTGAAAGTCGCTCATTAGTGTCTGACTCTTTGTGACCCCATGGACTATACAGTCCATGGAATTCTCCAGGCCTGAATATTGGAGTGGGTAGCCTTTCCCTTCTCCAGGGGATCTTCCCAACCCAGGCATCGAACCCAGGTCTCCCGCATTTCAGGTGGATTCTTTACCGGCTGAGCTACCAGGGAAGCCCAGAAAGGCAATAGTGGGTACTTTTGACCATAAAAGAATTACAAAAATGTATTTCCTATATATGCACCTTGAAGAAACTGTTAAAAGATAAACCTCAGTTGCACACAAGTTGAACAGAGACACTGTAACAGGAGAGAAGTGAGCCTAAAATTGGTTTAACTTGAAAACTAAGGAAGAAACAACTCTTGGAATCACATTTCTGGTCTATAATATGAATCAATGACAAGAAAGAAACAATAAAACTAATCAAAGTTGGGAGAACTAGATGGTTGTGTAAGAATATTGGTTATTTCATCTTTTATGATCAGAACTCTAAAAGTCTTGTTTATATTCTGATAATTCAAACAGTTGGGACTGAGTATAGTTTAAGGTGTAAAGTAAGCATTAGAAGAAATAATACTTACACCAGTACCTACTAAGCTGGTGTTGGAGAGGAAGAATTGGAGCTATTAAATCATCATTGTCCCTAGTGTTTCCAAAATAAAATATTAAGCATTAAAAATATTATATGTGTAAAATACAACACTAATATGTCCCAAAACAGGATAGAAAGCTTCCAAGGCATAGTCAGCTACCCAACCCACATAAAACAAAAATGTATACAAAACAAAAAATAAAGCAGTAAGAGAAAGCATAATGTGATCCTAGAATCACATATTTTTAATATAAATGGCATACACTTATTGAAAGAGAAGAATCTCAGTTTCTATTACAAAGCAAAAGCCAAGCAGGGCTGAATATACATGATAAATCTAAATCAGATTAAAAGTAAAATGATTGTAACACCATACTTGGCTTACATATATGCAAAAGTTTATACCCTCAATACAGATGAGGATAAATCAGGGCAAAAAGCATTGACTGTGCTAGAGTTGTTGAAGTTGAGTTGTGCCCACCAAGAAGCTATATGCAAGTCTTAATCCTCTCCCTGAGAATGTGATCTTACTTGGAAATAGGGTCTTGCGGATGTAATCAAGTTAAGATGAGGTCCTCCTGTTAGGCTGGGCTCTGACCCAGGGACTGTGGTGTTCTTCTATGAGAGATACTTGGACAAAAGACACACACGGTGGGAGACAGACGTGTGAAGCTGGAGGAACAGTCTGATGCTATTCCGCCAATGAGCCAAGGAACACCCGCGACTAACAGCAGCTGCCCGAAATTAGGAAGAAGCAGGGAAGAGCCTCCCTAGAGTCTTCAGAGAGAACACGGCCTTGTGGACACCTTAATTTTGGATTTCTAGCCTCCTATACTGAAAGACATATTAATTTTGTTCTTTAAAAAAAGAAAAAAAAAAAAAGAGTTCTCCTGCTGATCTTTCAGTCCAAATTTCCAACATAGGAAGAAGGGCTGAGTTCCCATCTCCTTTTCACTTAATCTTTTAAAGTAGGGCGGATTCATGTTGATGTATGGCAAAACCAATACAATATTGTAAAGTAATCAGCCTCTAATTAAAATAAATAAATTTTAAAAAATTAAAAAAAAATAAAGTAGAGAATATATCGTGTCCACTAAATTGCATGCTATTTTTTTAAAAAGGAGTCAACAAGAGAGCTCCTTGCTCTGAACGTGTAAGAACGTGTAAGAGTATGAACACTCTCATACTAATGTGATATAACTCATCATTAAGCTGCGACAGAAGAGCAGGACAACAAAGACTTTTAGAACATGGTCAGGATGTGCCAGGAAATTATTTGCATGCAGTTAAAGGAGCATTTGCAGACAAACATTATGTGTAACATTGGAGCTGTTTCTCCTTCAGTATGCACAAGAGGAACCTTTCTGCCCCCACAGCCCAACTCACTGCTAACCTCCAGTGGGGACTCCCAGGCAGAGATGTTCCCAAGGATCACTTTGCACATGTTCTGTATCCCCTCAATGATCTATCACATACCACTCTTCCATTTTATCTGTTCATCGCCTCCCCATAAACCAAGACATGGTCCCAGCTTTCAAGTTGTAGCCAAATGCAGACCACTAACACGTTAATACCTAAAATGCAGTAACTGCCTCAGTGAAGTGAAGTGAAGTGAAAATTGCTCAGTTGTGTCTGACTCTTTGTGGCCCCATGGACTGTACAGTCTGTGGAATTCTCCAGGCCAGAATACTGGAGTGGGTAGCCTTTCTCTTCTCCAGGTGATCTTCCCAACCCAGGGATCGAACCCAGGTCTCCTGCATTGCAAGTGGATTCTTTACCAGTTGAGCCACACGGGAAGCCCAAGAATACTGGAGTGGGTAGCCTATCCCTCCTCTAGGAGATCTTCTTGACCCAGGAATCAAACTGGGGTCTCCTGCATTGCAGGTGAATTCTTTACCAACTGAGCTATCAGGGAAGCTCAACTGTCATAAGAAAGGCATAAATAAATAACTAAGAAAAGATACATGCAGATGGAATTACTTCTTCCTGGAAGAGGCATGGAAAAGAAAAGAGATACATTATTTACTTGGGACTCTACAGGATATGGGGGCTTCTGAATCAGGAGATGCAAGAGATCCGGGTTCAATCCCTGGGTCAGGAAGATCCCCTGGTGTAAGAAAAGGCAACCCACTGCAGTATTCTTGCTGGAAAGTTCCATGGACATAGGAGCCTGGTGGGCTACAGTCCATGGGGTCGCAGAGTCAGACATGACTAAGCATGACGACCTCCACTACAGGATATGCTGGAGCTTGCAAAGTAGACAGGAAATGGTAAGCCAATCCAAGCCAATAGGGAGTATGAGCAAGAACACAGTGTGGATGGTAGTTCTACTTGTCAAGGCAGAAAAATTGAGGCTAGGTTATGAAGGATCTTGCTGGCAGAGGACTGTGGAGGTTCTTCAATAGGCACTGGGAGTCTTCTTGAAGGCTTTGTTCCCAGGTCAGATTTGAGTTAGGAATATAATTCTAATGGAACTGAGGAGGTCTTTATGGGTTCAGGAGTCTTAACTGGCAATCTGGGAACCTTCTAGGGAGGGGCTGTAACATACAGTGCACATTCCATCTCATGTTATGGCAGCCTGGTTTCTCGCCTTCTACCTGTGCTCCTCAACCCTGGAAATTCCCAGTTTTTAAAAGCTGAAATATAATTGACATACAACATTATATTCATTTTAGGTATACAACATCATGATTTGATATTTTCATATATTGTAAACTGATCACCACAGTGAGTAATTAACATCCATCACCACTTAGTTACAAATTTTCTTCCCTGTGATGAAAACTTTTAGTATCTATTCTCTTAGCAACTTTCAAACACACAATATAGTACTATTAACTATAGATGCCATGCACTGCATTATAGTCTCATGACCTATTTTGTAACTGGAAGTTTATAACTCTGGATTTCCCTCACCCATTTCACACTCCCCTTACCCCCTGCCTCTGGCAACCACCAATATGTTCTCTAGATCTGTAAGCTCAGTTTTTGAGGGCTTTTTAGTTTAATATTTCATATACATATACAATTGTGCTCATTGCCCATGCAAGCAAGGTAATCCTCAAAATCCTTCAAGCTAGACTTCACCAGCATGTGAACTCAGAACTGCCAGATGTACAAGCTGGATTTAGAAAAAGCAGAAAAAATGAGAGATCAAATTGCCAACATATGATGGATCATAGAAAAAGCTACAGAATTCAAAAAAACATCTACTTCTGCTTCACTGACTACACCAAAGCCTTTGACTGTGTGGATCACAACAAATTATGGAAAATTCTTAAAGAGATCGGAATACCAGACTACCTTACCTGTCTTCTGAGAAACCTGTGTGTAGGACAAGAAGCAACAGTTAGAACTAGACATGGAACAATGGACTGGTTCAAAATTGGGAAAGGAGTACATCAAGGCTACATATGCTCACCCTGCTTAGTTAAATTTTATACAGAGTACATCATGTGAAATGCCAGGCTGGATGAATCACAAGCTGGAATAGAGACTGAAAAGACAAATATCAATAACCTCAGATATGCAGATGACACCACCCTTATGGCAGAAAGTGAAGAGGAACTAAAGAGCTTCTTGCTGAAAGTGAAAGAGGAGAGTGAAAAGCCTGGCTTAAAACTCAATATTCAAAAAACTAAGATCATGGCATCTGGTCCCATCACTTCATGGCAAATAGATGGAGAAAAAGTGGAAACTCTGACAGATTTTCTTTTCTTGGGCTCTAAAATCCCTGCAGATAGTGACTACAGCCATTAAAACACTTGCTTCTTGGAAGAAAAGCTATGACAAACTTATTATATTCAAAAGCACAGACATCACTTTGCCAACAAAGGTCAGGACAGTCAAAGCTATGGTTTTTCCAGTGGCCATGTATGGATGTGAGAGCTGGACAACAGAAAAGGCTGAGCACTGAAGAACTGATGCTTTCAAACGGTGGTGCTGGAGAAGGCTCCCGAGAGTCCCTTGGACAGCAAGGAGGTCAAACCAGTCAATTCTAAAGGAAATCAACCATGACTATTCATTGGAAGGACTGATGTTGAAGCTGAAACTCCAATACTTTGTCCACCTGATGCGAAGAGCTGACTCACTGGAAAGACCCTGATGCTGGGAAAGATCGAAGGTAGGGGGAGAAGGGGACGACAGAGGATGAGATGGTTGGATGGCATCACGGACTCAATGGGCATGAGTTTAAGCAAACTCTAGGGGATAGTGAAGGACAGGGAAGCCTGGTGTGCTGTAGTTCATGGGTCACAAAGAGTAGGACATGACTTAGCGACTGAACAACAGCAATACATATGTGAGATCATATGGTATTTGTCTTTCTCTGATTTATTTCACTCAGCACAATGTCCTCAAGGTCCATTCATGTTGTCACAAATAGTAAGATTTTATATTTTATGGCCAAATCATATTCCATTGTATGTGTATATACATACATATGGCATGTTTTCTTTATCCATTCATCCATGGATGGACACTGAGGTTATTCCCAAATCCTGAATATTGCAATGCTGCAATCAACACGGGAGTGTGGATATCTTTTTGTGTTAGTATTTTCATTTTCTTCAGATAAACACCCAGAAGTGGAAATGCTGGATCATACGGTAGTCCATTTCTGGTTTTGTGAAACCTCCATACTGCTCCCGTGGTGGCTGTACCAGTTACATCTCTCCCGACCCGGCACAGTGTTTCTCCACATCCTCTCCAACACTTACTTCCTGTCTTTTTGATGATAGCCATTCTGACAGGCGTGAGGTGATACCTCATTGTGATGCTGATTGGCATTTCTTTGAAAATTAATGATCCTGAGCGTCTGCTTCATGTGCCTGCTTGCTTTCTGCATGTGTTCTTTGAAAAAAGGTCTATTCAGATCCTCTGAACAGTTTTTAATTGGCTTATCTGGTTTCGTTTGTTTGTTTTTTTTTTTTTTTGGCTATTGAGTTATATGAGTTCTTCACATATTTTGGACACTAACCCTTTATCAGATATAGAACTTGCAAATATTTTCTCCCAGTCAGTAGGGTGCCTTTTCATTTTGCTGGAAAGACCCAAATTCTTAACCCACTATTGTGTAGAGTTGCCTCTGTTTCTCAAAAGTCTTGCCCCCAGAATAACACATAAGTGCTCGTTTCTATGCTACATAATTATCAAAGCATTTTTTTTTCCAAAGAAAAGAGATATTTTTGTTAGAAATTCTACCAGTTGTTAAAGATAATATAAATTTCTGTATCTCATCACAGCTAACATATCAACGTTCTAAATATTTTGCACATAATGGTTTTCACAATTATGCTTGAGAAATACAAGGCAGGATTCCCAAGTTTACTTCAGCAATTCACATCCAAAGTGAAAATAACTACATGACACTGTGTGAAGCTTGTTTTAAAAAAAGGTTTATTTGTTACAAAAGTGTTAAATACTAAAACTAAAAACATATAAATTCAGGTCAGGCTATATTAAAATACACACATACCCTTCTTTGCAAAATTTTTAAAGACAGAATTAAACATGATTTAAATTAAATAAAATACGCGAGGACGTTTTGTCTGATTAGCTGTATCAGTGTAGTGTACTTTTTAAAATTATAGTTGAGAAGTTCAGCTGTCCAGAAAGTCAAATTTACCTAATTCTTCAGTTTTCTGCTTTGACCCAACAGGAAACCACCATGCTGGATTAGACAGGGTGAATTTCTGTTAGGTTTCCAAAACCTTTGACATTATACGCCTACTCTGCTACAATAATGAACACAGAGTAGTCAGAAGTATATAAAGGGTTATATAAGGTGAAAATCTGGCCCAGAAAGAAAAGGCCTTAGTTATATTGATACTACACAGTATCTTCTCTAAATAAAATGACTGATAAATATATTGAAGCAGAGATCAGCACAAAGCATACATTCATCTAGAAATAATCTTTCAATTAGAAAAACTCTAAAAGAGCACTCATTTTCCAAGATAGTTTGTAAGTGTTTTTGTTTTTTTTTTTTTAAAAAAAACCTCTTGTTATTTTAAATCGAGTTAATCTAAAGGTACTGAAGAGTCTAGGTTTAAAGACTGACTTGATTGCTGCTCTGACTAGCGCAGAGGAGCTGGGACACGTGTGTGTTTGAGTCACTCGTAGGTGGCAAAGAACTTTCACATCAGAACTACGTGCTCAACCACCAGAGCAGCAGCTCCCAAACCCAGCTTCCACGCAGGTCCAACAACCTAGAAACTATCTATAGTCTACTGACGTGTTAAAGAGTATTTTCAAGGAAATATTTCACTTTAGCACTTCTATTTTTCAGTTTCCTAGATTAAAAGTTACTTAGACATAATGCTGTAATTAATGTAGGGGTAAAGATATGCTTATGAAAAGCAAAAGGCTATCATTACATTTTAAAAGGCCTTAAATGTGAATGGATTACTAAAAATCTACTTCTGTATTTATTCTTTACAATGCTAATCCTTGTCAAGTGCGGGAGTTGACTAATTCAAATGAATTAAATACAAAAACTAAAAATGCATTCCAGTAATCTTTATCAACACAATCCAATTAAAAACAGGTTTCTTGTAAGATATTTGTAGGGGATTTTTTTACTGTTTTATTCTGACGGTGTTGGCAAACATTCAAGAACTAACTATATAGTATTGTGTCTAATCTATGGCATAAAACTGTTTAAACAAACCTTAGAATAGGTGGGCAAAAAGTATGTGTATTCTAAAGTCACTGGAAATTAAAATAAAAATATATTCCAATACTTTATTACAGATGAAAAGGATGCTAACAATAAATAGTAATCTGGTTTTCCATCTCTCAGCTTGCAAGCTTCTGATGTAATTGTTTCTGCTGACATGTGATTTAAAAGAAACTATAATTCTGTCCTCTATCTTAGTACCTTTTTCTTTCCATGCAACAAGTCTTGATTTATAATCCTTTCTTTGAACTTACAAGATAAAATCCTGAAGGACAAGATTCATGTTATTCTTCATTAAATACCCTTTCGGTCCACAGAGAGAATTCACACAGTTCAAGCCACTGACGTCTTAATGTAAGTAAATACACTAAAAGAAAGAAAACTCTTGGGCCTTTGATTGCAAATTCTCTAGAAAGCATCTTTTCCTACAAGCATTTTCATAAATGCATATTAAAGTCACACCAGCCAGTCACTTGTACCAACATCCTGGTCTTAGGGAATGATCAGGAAAGTATTTATCTGTGTGGAGCCAGGACTCTGAATGTCTCAAAGTGAAGCCAACGTGACGCATTTCTCACTTGCCAGTTGAGGTGGCAGAGGAGAGAGGCCCTGGGTGGCACAGACTTCCCGGTGGGGGAAACCCCATGTGATCTCTTTCCTCAACAAGCTTCCTTCTCTTTGCTTGATGTCAGTGCCTCTTTTCTGCTTTCAGAGAAGATAATGTTCTGAGCAAGACAACATACCCTGCAAGGAGATATGCATAATCTGCCAGTACAGAGTGATAATGCAGGGCCCTCCTTCAAACACATGAATTTTAAGACGGCGATCACAGGGTAGTGGACCAAGCATGGTGCCATTCTAAGCAGGGGGCCCTGTGTGAGCATACAGGCTACACGGCCACAAAGCCAGCCCTATACAGACTTCCTGGCTAATAAGAATCATGGAAGAGAAGCAAGGTGGATCAGGTGGGTTGTTCAGATAAAAAACAGATTTTTTTTTTCATTATGGTTTGAACATTGTCACTTGATTTGGAATGAGGTGGCATTTCACATTTAAAATCCCAGGAAAATTTCTAAGATCTCAGTCTGATCAGTCTTCTAGATTTCTCATTATAAGAAACAGTCATACTGGGTCTTTAAATGGCCCTTATTTTAATAAAGCAATTAATCAGATGATGAAATTTCTGCATTAATACTACATGATTTTTAAAAAATTTGAACATTTCTTAAATGGAAGGGGTATTCATATCACTAAACCAGTAAGGAATCTTGAAGGGAAAAGTAGCTGTACACAGCTTTATATGCTAGGGTGAAGTCTTCATTTTAACCTTCAGTATACTTTGTTCCCTTTTAAGATCACAATAGTAGTTTTTTTCAACAAGATCTAATAAGCACAGTAAGCTGAATGGTGATGTTTTTAAACTCCCATATTGGTTTCGGTCGCAAGAATTCTCCTGGAATCCAAAAGTACCCCATTCTTCATAATAACAAGAAAAAAAAATGCATGTATATAAAAACTCCAGGTCACATTACTAAGCAACGACACTTCCGGGAGTGAATATACTTCCTGTACTCCGCAAGCTGCTTCAAGTACATAGTCGATGGCCATCTGTGCTTTTCAACAAAACTGCGTTCTTCCACTAAAAGTTTTAGAAAGAGAGTATTAATTGAATATATTTTATTTGGGATCAACTTTCAATATTAAGTATTGGTTTCCTGTGCAACAGATGAGATCCACGCTCTGCTGTACACTTCCTCCCCTCCTCTCAGTCATCAGGATTCACGCTACTCTGTGATTTACAATTATATACATCATGTCACTGATTCATCAAGTAGTATTTGATTATGTCCTTTTTTTTTTCTTTCCCTCAAGTAAGACTTCTTTTTCCCGGAGATAAAGACTTTGTGTTTTTCATTTAGTTTTCTTTGTCGCTAACTCAACCTTCCAAACTCTAAAGTCCTCTCAATTCTTTTCCCCTCTGCTCCTAGACTTCAAGTCTTTCACTCTGCTTTCTCTAGTTTTGGTGAAGCACAACTTTTATTAGCTTCCTGAAAGGGGGGCAAGCATAAAAAGTATTTTTGAGACCTTGTTTGTGATGAAGCATCTTACACTCAACAGATCATTTGGTCTGGTATGGAATCTTCCCTCAGTAAGTTGAAGACAGTACTCCATTGCTTCCTAGTTTTCAGGGTTGTTAAGAACTCTACTACCATGCAGATTCACAGTCATTGATAAGTCATCTGTGGGTTTTTTTATTCTATGAACATTTAGATTTTCCTATTTATAAGTCGGTGTTCCTGCACAGCCCAATGATGGACCTTGTTCATTCATTAAGCTGAGCACTTAGCGGAGCCTTTTAATATGCTGACTCAGTTTCTTCAGTACTGGGGTATCTTAGTCTATTATGTCTTTGATAATTTCCTCCTCAGTGTTTTTTTCTTTCTTCCTGTATTAACTTCTATCACCCAGATACTTCACTCCTGCATTGAGCCTCCGACTTTTTTTTTTTTAACCCCTTTTTCTCCTGTCTCTTTTTGTCCTACTTTCTAGGAGATTTCCTTACCTTGACCTTTCTACTCGTTTATTTATTTAGTTGTTTGGTTGTTCTCTTATGGGTTTTTTTTTGTTTTTTTTTTGTTTTTGTTATCCTATTCTAATTTTCAAGAGCAACTTCTTGCTCTTTTATCGTTTTCTTTAATTATGCTAAAATACATGTAACATAAAACTTACCACCTTAACTATTTTAAAGTGTACAGTTCAGTTGTGTTATGTACATTCACATTGTTGTCAACCAATCTCCAGAACTCTTTTCATCCTGCAAAACTAAAACTCTACACCCATCAAACATCAACTCCTTGTCCCCCCTTCCCTACATCCCAGCAACCATTATTCTACACTCAGTCTCTACGAATGCTGTTTCTCTTTTATAACATTCTATCTTTGTTTTACAAACATGTATCTCTTATTCTTTGCAGATATTAATTATAGGGTTTTTTTTTTTTTTAAGATTTCCTTCTACTCTTTGTTCCTATAAATTCCTTCTCTTCCATTTTTCTCCATTTTGTTTTGGTATTCATCTTTCCCACTGGACGACAGAGGATAAGATGGCTGGATGGCATCACTGACTCAATGGATGTGAGTCTGGGTGAACTCCGGGAGTTGGTGACGGACAAGGAGGCCTGGTGTGCTGCGATTCATGGGGTCGCAAAGAGTCGGACACGACTGAGCGACTGAACTGAACTGAGTGCCTCAAATATCAGTTGATCCTCAGTTAACTTCTTCATATTTAAAAGTGAAATGCTAGAAAGCTGTTTGGAAGTCTGTGGGGCATGGGCAGGACTTGCTGACTGGCGAAGAGTCGAGGTGGGAGTCAGTACCTGGCTGCCCAAACTCTAGAACCTGAGACGGGAGGAGGCTGAACTACTGCCTGATGTGTGCACTTGCACGCGATCCCTGTTTTCAGTCCAGCTCCTTGCCCCAGTCTCAGCTACACTCTGAGTTTACGATTCTCTAGCTTTTTTGGTTTTAACTTTTCCAGGAATAAACCCCCGATTCTTGTGATGACGAGGGAGTAGTTCCCTGCCTGGGTGGGACAGAGCATAGCAAAAGCATTCAGCTAGCTCTGCAGCTTTCAGCCCCACGTCTCATTCTGCTTTCTGAAATACCAGGTCTCGCAAATTTTTAAGGCTTTACAGTATTCTGCTGGCTGGATCAGCTTGTTTCTCGTCAGTATTCCCTTCTGTGGGCATTTAGGTTTCCTTCTGATAAGCCAGTTTCCACTTCTCCATCTACTGTTTGACCCCATCTATTACAATTTGGATTAGCAAGGTCCTGATCCAGGCTGCGGGGCCTAGCTGCTCAGGGAAATTAATTTACATTTCAATAGGAAGCAAAGGTGATATAAGACTGCTGCCTCAGTTAACATTAAAGAAAAGAGAGAGAAAAAATTTATCGTAGATGAGCTCTGGTAGCCAGCAAAAATCAAAACAAGATCAAAAAACCTGTTATAATATATAACATAATACTGAGATAAATTAAACAGAATAATGAATCCATAAGTGCCAAGGGTAACATATTCCTGTGCATTGCTGTTTGCTTTCCTACAAATCTGGTACATAAAACACACCTAGTATTTAATGAGCTCTTTCACTGAGTTATGATGTATCGGCGGCAGCATTAACATAAGATCTTTTCCAGTCTCACTTTTCAATTTCTAAACACCTCTAATGAAGAAAAATTCCCAGGTAAGGGAAAACATTTCTTATAATTCCAATAATAATCTGATAATTTTTGAGGCTGAAAATGAGCCACTCTTTAAGTAAGCTGTAAAGGGACTGTGACGTGAAGCCTTTCAATTTCAAGGGACCATGTGAAGTAGGCCAAGAGTCAGGCATCTGGAAAGAGAGGAGACTGTGGCTCTGTGTCGGATACACGTGCAGTCATGCTCCATTTTGGGGTGTGGCCAGCTCGGAAGACGGGCCCAGAAGCACCAGATCTTCCAACTTTTCAAAAGAAGCCAGAAATTTCAATTCTTAAAATGTGACACATTACAGTGTGTTTTCTGGTGTTTTACTATACAGCAGGTTTTCTTACAATTAAGAACTATATTCTTATTTTCTAAAATAATTGCTAAATCTATTGATAAATAAATGAACACTCAAGTCTAAAAAAAAATAATAAATGTTGACACTAAAAGAAGTTATAATACCATCTGGTAGAAATAAGATCCTTGGGCAAGTTATATTCAACCCACAGACTTGTCAATTTGTGACTGCTGATATAGGCCATCAAATTCTCCCTTATACACAGGGGCTTTTTTTTTTTTTTTCTCTGCCCAAGAGGACATATCACAACAGGTCCTAGATGTGAACAGGCACCACTGAATCAGAGCACTCAGGATACTATTTTTATTTCCATCAAAGGAACATTAGACAGTCACTGACATAGTCTTGTGTTCTTACCCTGCCTTCTCAAATTACACCATGGAATCCTGCTTCTCACTATGCCAGGTGGTCATAACATGCTTAATAGGCAGTTGTATAAATAATAAAATAGAATAAAAATGAATAACTCAAAGGACTCAGAGAACATCTTTCTCCCTAGGTTGCAATGGTACTCCATGGGTATCCTGTTCGTGCATGCTCAGTCGCTCAGTCACGTCTAACTCTTTGTGACCCATGGACTGTAGCTTGCCAGGCTCCTCTGGCCATGGGATTCTCCAGGCAAGAATACCGGAGTGGGTTGCCATGCCCTCCTCCCGGGGATCTTCCCGACCCAGGGATTGAACCCACGTCTCTTATTAAGCCTCTTGCTTTGGCAGGCATGTTCTTTACTGCCAGCGCCACCTAGGAAGCACACGTGTATCATACCTTACGCAGAACAGTAATCGGAAAATCATCTTGTCTTTCACGAATGAAGTTGACTTAAGGTGACTTATAGGTGGCCCGAAAATCAAAATGTCCATTTATTTCATTTTTAATTGCCTGATTAAAGAATAACTGTATAAGAATGCCCCCTACTAACAGCAAGGGGATGTATGCCAGATGTTTAAGAATGAACTCTAGTTCTTACACAAAATAAACAACAAATATCTATTGTTCCTGCTATGATGTGTTATGTTCCTCTCCTGCACTGTTAAGATTCTATGGAAAGAGGCTCCCAACAGGCATCCAGTGTGTGCTGACTGGCTGAATACATCTGCCCAAAACCGACTGTGTGTTTCTTGGTTTCCCTAACTATGCAATAAATAGGTGAATGAAAACAAGAGAGGTGGACATCTAGCATGAGATTCTCTTTTACAAGCCAATTTTTACATATAATTCCAAGATTTCCACAGGTAAAAGGGAAGTACTCTGGATGAAGGTGGCTGGCAGGAGTTCAACAACAAGCTCTGGCCCCTACCCCTCCCTCCTCTCTGCTGCCCACCCCACTCCCGCCCACCTCGCAAGACCTTTGGCCATTGCCAGGGAGATTTCTCTGCTTAGCATCTCAAACTACTTGATTGGGAGATCTTTACCTTCTCCTTTTTATCAATAACTTGATTGTTCCTTGACTCTTTTCTAGGCAATAACATGAGCGAACCACTGTATTTAAACTGACTACCCTGATGACTCTTCTATTTTCATTTCTTTCATCTTATGCAGCACTCAGAAGCTCACCGTTTGACTGGTTTTAATCTCTATAATTTACCTTAAAAGATCACATTAAGTATACTCTTTGCTCAGTAAACTTTGCAACGCTCTTTGATCAATAAAAAAATTATTATTGCCAAGTAATATGATGGACGTATACAGAGACAGGAGATAACCAGTACAAGTCAGGATAAATTTTTCTTTATAAGAAGAGAATTTAAAAAGCTGAACTATTTAAATGTCGTTTCTGACTTAGATGGTTAAAACCAAATCTCATTTATCACAACCAAATACCATGTGAGGCCACTTTATCTAATTCACAAAAAAATGCACTTAAAAATGGATGGGAGCTATGAAACCAGCATTAGAAAGTGTCTTGTGTTCTTACGAAAACAGGTATTATAAGAATCCTCATTACCACACTGCATATTTAAAAGGAATGTCTCACACTGACTTATTTTTTTAAAAATTCTATTCCTACAAATGATGTCTCAAATCTAAGAAAAAGAGTATCATTTTCCCCAAAAAACATTAATTAGCGATCTACCTGAAAGATCCTGAAATTCAGGCTTTTGACTGAAGATGAGGTAGTTAGTGGCGATGAAATGGAGCAGCCAGGTTGAGAGGCAATCAGAGTGGTGAAACTGCAAGAAAAATGGAAAGTGAAACAATATTGTACATAATGACCATCAACATGATGATGCGATCGAGGGAATGGTCCAGGAGAACTCACAGAGGGCCCATTTCCATGTTTAATGTGTCTGGACACGATGCAACCTGCAGCCCACTCTGACAGCAGGCAGGAAAAGGGAGCCTTACTAACAAGTCATAATAAAATCACATCAATGAAGAAACCAAATCGAATGAAGAAACAGTTATGGTGGCCACAGGAGCTTAAAGGCTTTTAAGCAGATGCATGACTACATCTGTGGGTAAAAAAGTCTGCTGGAGATTCTTGAGGATTTTCATTTAAGCTTTTCATCTGAGGTCATGGCCTTCACGAACTACACTTATATCTGTGTGGCAGAGAGGTGATTAGGGTTAATAAAGGTATACTCTTGGCCATATCTCAACAAATTCACCTGGAGAGAAAACCAAAGAATATTCTGAGGAGGGAATGTCATCAATCTAAGGGTATTGGTTTTAACATGTAAGTGTTTCTGTGAGGTTATGGATGAATAGCTGCTTATAACTGGCATGTATGTTGCACTGAGCAGGATTTCCAGCACATTTATCATCCTGAGTTCCAAAAGTTAATAAAAGGGAAACTCAGAAACTTGGCCATGACATCACCACGTTGGTGCCAACCCGGTGACACCTCCAACCCATGACTAATCCATCCAACCACGCAATTCGGATTACAGTAATTTGCTGCAGGCAACTTTGGAACACGAGGCTAGTTCTTTCAATGTTACTGTGGTAAAATATACGTCACATGAAACTTACCATTTTAACCGCCTTTAAGTGTACAATTTGTTGGCATTAAGTATATTCACATCATTGTGCAACCATCACCACTGTCCACTCTCAGAAATTTTTTATCATCCCAAATGGAAACTCTGTACTCATTAAACAATAACTCCCCTTTTGTCCTACCCCCAGTCTCTGGCAACCACTGTTCCATTTTCTATGAGTTTGGCTATTCCAGGTAGCTCATATAGGTTATACAAAGTTATGTACTGTTTGTCTTTTTTCTGACTGATTTATTCTACTTTATTCTATAAGATCCCTGAGGTTCATCCATGTGGCAGCACGCATTAAAACTTCATTACTTTTTAAGGAACAAAACTGGGTCATTGGCAGTGATATGGATGAATCTAGTCTGTCATACAGAGTGAAGTGAAGTTAGAGAAAAAAATCAAAGATCATATATTAATGCATATATATGGAATCTAGAAAAATGGTACTGATGAAGCTATTTGCAGGGTAGGAATAAAGATGCAGATGTAGAGAACAGATGTGGACACATGGGGGAAGAGAAGGTTGAGATGAATAGGGAGATTAGGACTGACATATACACACCACCATGTGTAAAATAGATAGCTGGTGGGAAGCTGCTGTATACCACAGGAAGCTCAGCTTGGTGCTCTGTGATGACCTAGGTGCTCTGGGATGGGGTGTGGGGGATGAAGGCTCAAGAGGGAAAGGGATATATATATCCATATAGCTGATTCACACTGTTGCGCAGCAGAAACTAACACGACACTGTAAAGCGACTATACTCCAATTAAAACACACACACACACACACACACACACACACACACACACACATGGGTTTCCCAGGAGGCACTACTGGCCTGCCAATGCAGGAGATGCAAGAGACCCGGGTTTGATTCCTGGGTTGGGAAGATCCCCCGGAGGAGGAAATGGCAACCCACTCCAGTGTTCTTGCCTGGAAGATTCCATCGACAGAGGAGCCTGGTGGGCTACAGTCCATGGGGTCGCAAAGAGTCAAACATGACTGAGCGGCTGAACACACACACACACACACACATCACAATATATACACAAACTTTGTTCCTTTTTAAGGCCAAGTAATATTTCACTGCATATATCGTATCTGTTTAATTCACTCATCTGTTGATAAACATTTAGGTTGTTTCTACCTTTAGGCTAAATATATTAATAGATCTCTTAAGTGAAAGTCGCTGTCGTATCCAACTCTTTGCGACCCTATGGACTGTAATCCATTGAATTCTCAAGGCCAGAATACTGGTGTGGGTAGTCATTCCCTTCTCCAGGGGATGGTCTCAACCCAGGGATCGAACCCAGGTCTCCCACATTGCAGGCAGATTCTTTACCAGCTGAGCCACCAGGGAAGCCCAAGAATACTGGAGTGGGTAGCCTATCCCTTCTCCAGGGTATCTTCCCAACCCAGGAATCAAACTGGGGTCTCTTGCATTGCAGGTGGATTCTTTACCAATTGAGCTATCAGGAAAGCCCTAGCTCTCTTAGAGAGAAGAGAATGACTACCCACTCCAGTATTCTTGTTATACTCAAAAATAGTATATAAGCAAGAATACTGGAGTGCATAGCCATTCTCTTCTCTAGGAGATCTTCCCAACCCAGGGATCAAACTTGGGTCTCCTGCATTGCAGGCAGAGTCTTTTTTTTTCTTTCCTTTTCTTTTTTAATATAAATTTATTTACTTTAATTGGAGGCTAATTACTTTACAATATTGTATTGGTCTTGCCATACATCAACAGACTCTTTACCATCTGAGCTGTCAGGAAAGCGCATGTAAGCAATAAGTAAAACTACATTGAAAACAGATTTGTAATCTCAAATCTTAAAGAAGAAACTCAAGTATCACTCTTTTTAAGTCATAATGTGGGAATATTTTAGGAGAAGGCAATGGCAACCCACTCCAGTACTCTTGCCTGGAAAATTCCATGGACGGAGGAGCCGGGTAGGCTGCAGTCCATGGGGTCGCACAGAGTCGGACACGACTGAAGCGACTTAGCAGTAGCAGTAGCAGTGGGAATATTTTAATATGTAAATTCAAATGTCCTTCTGATTTTAATTATGTTGGCGTTGTTCCTTTGCTAAGTTGAGTCCAAATCTTTACGACCCCATGGACTATAGCCTGCTAGGCTCCTCTACCCATGGGATTTTCCAAGCAAGAATATTGCAATGAGTTGCCATTTTCTCCTCCAGGAGATCTTCCTGACCCAGAGATTGAATCCATGTTTCCTGCATTGACAGGTGGAATCTTTACCTCGGAGCCACCAAGGAAGCCCTGATTTTAATTATAGAAAATTGGAATTTTTGAATTGTAAGAGACTTTATAGTTCCTTTAATACTATATCACATTTTAACAATCTTTTTTTACTTTATGTTTTCGCTGATTAGAATACTGCCTACAGGCTGTGACTTCAAGAGAGAGGGAGATCACAGAAATGAATAGCCGGCTATTAAAAACATGGTTCAAGGGCAGAATTTTATTTTTGAATAAGATTTAAGATTTTATAATTATGGGCTCTTGGCAAGAAATGAAATGTATCCCACTGGAAAAACTACATTTGGGGAAGAATATGTGCTGACTCGAGAGGACAGTTTAAACTGAAATAAATAATGGAATTTTTAAAGACATTTAAAAAAATACCATAAAGCAAATGCTACAGCATTTAACAGCCCTGTGAAGAATAGTAACGATGGAGAAAGTATCCCCCCCAAAAAAACCTCACAAGGAAACCGTCAGAAACAAAAATGGTGGCTTAAAGAAGCCAAGTATCAATGCACAGATTACAAGAAGTTGAACTTAACACTTTAATATGAGAGTAAATAGGACTTCAGAGGAATCACCAAAGTCTGCCAAGATAAGGTTTAAAGGAGACGAGGAATAGGGCATTTCTACCTTGATCCAAAGGAACTGATCTGATTAAGGGGGGGCAGAAAGCCTTTGTTGCATGTTAAGATTCCAACCTGACGGAAATATATGAATCTGAAGGTAGAATCATGGTAAAGAACTGAGAGAGGTTAGAGGAAAGTTCCAGCAGAAGTGAGACAGAGAACACCAAATCTTCTTATCTGTACTAAAACTGTGGATGATGTGGGACTTCCCTGGCGGTCCACTGGCTAAGACTCCACGTTCCCAATACATGGGGCCTGGATTCAATCCCTGGTCAGAGAACTAGACCCGACAAGCTGCAGCTAAGACCCGACGCAGCCAGAATAAATAAATATGTCTTAAAAAATAAGTAATCATCTCCTGCCTAAAACTCTTTGTGACCCCTTTCTCTATTAAAATTGTTTTAAAAGTATGAATGATGTTTTCCTGATATACAATACAAAACAGGCAGAGATGATAGAGGGATTGGAAATTTCAATTATTCAGAGAGCCACTAGAAGTCTAATTGTGCCAAAAGACAGAAGTCAAAGACGCAATGAGGGAAAGGTCAAAGTCTGACCAACAGATGAACTTGCTGGCAAAGCTGAACCTCAACCTAGGAACTTCAAAGAGAACTGGGAAGAAAACTGATCCTTTTTCTGATTCATATTGGCAAATTAGGGACTGCCAGGAACAGACTAAAGGAAAACGAGCGAAAGCAGGCTTAATGCTAGCAAACAGAAAAATCTTCAGAAACAGTAAAATTCAAGCAGAGTTGGTGTCTTAGACTTTAAAAATTCAAGGGGAAAAATAAGAATACTACTCACACAGTCAGAAACTGCACATTCAGGGAAAATAGGTCAGGAAGAATTTCTGACAATACAATCATAAATGATTCTCATGAGGAACCGTGTGTGTGTGGGGGGGGTGTGTGTGTGTTGGGGAGGGGCACTTAAAGAAATCAATGCAACCAAGCAGAAAGTTCTCTTATGCATGAACTATGTAAAAGGATACTACAAGATAAGGAAAACAAAGCTTGTGCACATTTTTTTTTAAAGTATGAAAGACTTGTTAGAATGCATGAAAATGATACATCAAAAATGAATGTGAAAATGCTAGAAAGAATAAAAAAGAATTTTTAACCTAAATCTAGAGAATAGCTATTAATCCCAAGCTCAATGTAATTATATTTCAAAGACAGATAAAGGTTAATCTCTTCTTTAAAATTTGTTTTTCCTCTAATATTAAATACATCTGATCTGAGGACTTGATTATGAGAGAAATGAAAAATAGCTATGGAGATAATAAGAGAAGACCTAGATGCTTTAAATGAATTCCCTTCCATTCCCAGAAATGGACACAGGGATTAATGAATTCATCTCAGCACGGAGGCTGGAGAAGGAATGGCAACCCACTCCAGTGTCCTTGCCTGGAGAAATCTAGGGACAGAGGAGCCTGGCAGGCTGTAGTCCATGGGGTCACAAAGAGTCACTCACGACCGAGTGACTAACACCCAGAGCATGGAGGTAAGCTTTTAGTTGTCAGAGAGTCAGTCCTTTGCCCCCTTACGTGGCTCTGTCTTAGTAACTTGGATGAAGACAAACTTGTCATATTTTCCTAATTCTGGATGTCAAAGTTGATAGGGACAACCAATATGTTGTATGCCAGATAACATTTTACAAAGTCCTGATCATCTGTTATGATGGACCAAATACATTCTTGTGAAAAACAGAAGGTTCAGCTTAATGTAAGTCCAGAGTTGATCACTGTGCCCTGACGGCTGTCTCAGGGCAGGCCATGGAATACTAGAGTAACTCCTCACACATTGAGACGCTTCAGTGAAAGATGCTTGAAGGAACTGACAAGTCCGTCAACAGTCCGGCAAACAAGCAGAGCTGTAAAACATGCTCATGAAGTGAACGGGCATACGGAAGAATGAATGAACGAACAAATAAATGAGTTCAGACTAACCATCCCTTATCAGTATGTATGAATCATCCAGTATTGAAGGGAACGCCTAGAAAAAAGCCCTGAAGGAGTGAGTCAGCAATCTAAACGATGACTCCATTTTTCTCTAAGGAATCCTAAGATGGGATCATTTGAGGGAAATTCAAGGGAAGTTCTATTTTCTCTACTGCCTGTACAGAGCAATACAGCATCACACAGGACTGACACTAACAAGGACCACCATTCACTTGGAAAAATTCCATATTGGCAACTATTTCCTTAGAAAAGCATTGCTCAAAAACACTATGCTCCAAAATTATCTGCAGATGTGTTGTCAGGGCACTTTTACTCATGTAGCCAAATTTCCAAACTAATTTTCATCAGTGAAAAAGTGAAACTGAAGTCACTCAGTCATGTGCGACTCTTCGCGACCCCATGGACTGTAGCCTACCAGGCTCCTCTGTCCATGGGATTTTCCAGGCAAGAGTACTGGAGTGGATTGCCATTTCCTTCTTCAATCTTTTTTTTTCATTAATTTTCATTAGTTCGTAAGGGTAATGGAACTCTTGAGAAACAAACAAAAAAATGTTTGAAGTAATATAATTTTTTTTTTTTTTTGAAAAATCAACCAACCAGAAACGTAGGGGCCAATTACCTTGGCTTTTTTGAGCAGGTCGACTATGTCGAGGTTCATGGACGCCAGCTCCCGGCTCGGCATGCTCTGCAGCTGGGTGATGATGAAGAGCTCACAGATGTGCTGCAGTCTGGACACCTGGTACATCTCTGCACAGATCAGGAGGCACATAGCCTGGAAAATGCCGGCTGACACAAGGAAGGCAAAGAAGAGAGAATGGGCAATAATAACACCGTCCGCTTTCTGACCTAGCCACAGAACAACAGCAAAAACGAAGACATGCTGACTGTACCAAGCAGTGTCAAAGAGAATGCCTAGAAAAGGCCTTGAAGGAGTTGAGTCTGCAATCTAAACGATGACTCCATTTTAAGTGGAATTCATTCACGCTTTTGGACTCAGAAGTGAACCTGTTGTTGTTGTTGTTGTTTTTAATTCTCTAGACAAAAGAGATTCTACTGTTGCCCTTAATAACCAACTCCAGGGCTACTGGGCAGTTCTGTCTGTTAGCTATACTAAATCCTTGTGATTTTTTCTTCTGGCTTAAGTCCCCGGGTTTGTTTGGCTTTTATTGTGGTAAAATAAATGTAACACAAAGTTTTAAGTGTAAACAGAACGTTAAAATTTTAAGTGCATACTTTAGTGGCATGAAGTATATTCACATTGGTGAGTAATGACCTCCCTTCTCCAAAACGTCTTTCTTCTTCCTCAACTGACACTCTGTACCCATTAAGCACTAAAATATCCCCCTTCCCTAAACCCCTGCAGTCACCAGGTTTTTTTTTGTTAGTTTTTTTTTTTTTAAAAACACTTCTCTGTATGTCAAATGATTTTTTTTCATGTAATTCTTTCTTGTCCCTCTTTAAATGTAGCAAGGAACCAAGAATAGTGTATATAATAAATATTTATCAAAATGAACAGATTATTTTCCTTTCTGCAATCTCCCAGTGCAAGTATTCCTGTATCCAGGTTAACTTTCTGTTTATTCATTTTGACTCATTTCCCCCCCACACTTCACCTTTTACATTGTTAAAGTATTTTGTCTTACAGTTTTGCTGCTTTTCTGAGCATTTTTTTCTAATTAGTAAGATAAAACTTAAAATCCAAAGCTTCAATTACTCTAGTGAGAGGGCAACTGAGAAAACAAATTTCCTTATTATTCCAAATCCACTCAAATTTGTATATTTTAATATACAAATTTTTCCAATACCAAAATAATAAAATACCCAGTAACAGACATTCTGATGAGAATCAATGCTTTAATTTTTACTAAACAGCAATGATAAGCCAGTCTCTAACACTAACGACTGTAACTGACTCCAAAACATTCTATAGATGGCTGCAAGACCAGAACTGATTCAATTAAAAGAATTTTCTGTCCTGGAATTTCTAAAACTTTTCACTAGAGGGCTCATGACTTATTTAAAACTCAGGAGATTTCAAAAACAGACATTTCTGAATGTAAAACTAAAGCCGTAAGCCTGAAGAGAGGTATGGTCTGAAAGGTGTATTTCCTTTTTATATTGGCAAGGGTGCCTGGCCCAGTCCTTGTAACCAAGGCCTCAGGCTCCTGGACTACACCACCAGGGCTTATTCTGGTTGTATCTGCAGTGGGAGCCATCTGGTGGTCAAAGGATAAAAAAAAAACTAGTTAAAAGGGGCTTCCATGCCTGCATCCCAAGGCTCCAGGTCTGTGGCAAGGATTCTGCAGTTTATCTAAAGTGCCTCCAGGTCCAGGGAACCTGCAAAACCTGGTCCACTCTGCAGCTGCCACAGACAGTACCCAGTCAACAGTCGGTGAACAGGGAAATAAATCCTACAGTCCACTGGGCATTCTCAACCACTGAAGAAAAGTTTTTGTCTAAGTCTGCTTTAGGAGAGTATGATGTTACTCTTCCATACTGCAATAGATCTTGCCTACTGGACTTTTCTAATTAAACTGATATTTTGGCTTCCCTTGTGGCTCAGCTGGTAAAAAAAAAAAAAAGGCAGTATTTTTAGCATTAAAAGTTGGAAAAAGGCCATCCTCTGGGCTAGAGTGACAACCACAGGAATCTCAGAATATTGAAATTTCTTGAAAGTGTCTCAATCAGAAGTCAGAGCCATAAAAGTGGCTGCCCAACCCTATTCTCCTCATGAAAGGACAGTGTTCTGGGGAGTTCTCCGCCCTAATCTGCGGTAGTGGAGTAGCCGCTGAGTACCATGAGACCCCTCCACCTCAGAGGGCCTGCCATGATCAGCGTGCTCTCAGCACTGCAGAGACTCGTGAACTTATCCCAGGGTCTGAGAGCCCACAAGAGGCACCCAATCACCACTCTTGCACTTGAACTGACTATGAAAATTCTCTGTTGTCCCAACATCACCTCCACCTGCTTGGCACATTCCATGATGTCAGCTCCCACAACCCTTAAATGAAAAGAGGTTTCATAGAAAGCAATGTCTCAAAATGGATTATCAGGAAAGAAAGAATTATGAAATTCTATTTAACATGTTCTTGTTGCTTAGGTCTTGTGTCCAACTCTTTTGCGACCCCATGGAGTGTAGCCCCCGCCCCTCCGCCCCCAGCTCCTCTGTCCATGGGATTCTCCAGGCAAGAATACTGGAGTGGGTTGCCAATTTCCTTCTCCAGGGGATCTTCCCGACCCAGGGATTGAACCCATGTCTCCTGCATTGTCAGGCAGATTCCTTACCACTGAGCCAGGAGGCAAGCCCAACAAAGGAGAAAAGGGCAGTAGAGGATGAGATAGTTAGATAGTATCATGTACACTCAATGGACATGAATCTGAGCAAAGAAAAGCCTGGGAGACAGTGGAGGACAGAGGAACCTGGCGTGCTACAGTCCATGAAGTCTCAGAGTCGGACATGACTTAGAGACAGAACATCATCATCATCTAACATGTATAATGGCTCACCTGGGCAACAGGAGTCTGTATATAGATATTCCAAGAATGACAAGAAAGTCTCTTTGGAAACACCATAAACTGGAATCAGAACACTCTTTGCTTCCATGTAATTCCCGTTAAACATGGCTGCCATCACTTCACACCGGGCCACCAGGATGGCCCTGTGGGCCGGCACCGTCGTACCTATAAGGTTCAACAGGGAAACAGCTAAGGGCCATAAGCTTGCCGAGTTACTGTTCTAGCAATTTTCCTTCTAATCAGAATGGTACTGCATTAGGCACAGCTAAGCTGATATTCAGAAACCAGATCTGAGGGTGATTAAAATTCAGAGACTTTTTAGTTTTTTAAATAAATTGAAAAATTAAGAGAGTTCAAAAGTTGGCTTTGAAAGGAACAATTTGCAAGTCAGGCAATTATTTGTTACTTAGTTTTTATTTCCCGAAGCTAGAAACACTGAAATGAAATATTTTGTTACATGTTTTTATAACAAAACATCTATTCCTCTACAATTGGCTTGAAATACCACTACCCACCCCTGCCCAAGTGCCCTCCCAAGGAAACACAGCCATTATTCACAGTACAGTCTTGGCTGGGCTTCTGTGTATCAGAAACAGGAAAATAAATCATGCTTAGCCTAAGCAGTTCATAGATCACAGCAAGAATGGCAAGGGAAATTCTTGTGGGGCCAAAGGCAACATTTCAGACTTCATGGAAAATTCAGAAGAGGATGGATGATCTAGTCCCCCGCTTCCTCCCTGTCACAGTACCTCCACAGGGAACCCCCCCTTCCTAGATGAATAATGCCTGCTTGTGGGAGGGCCAGGGCTGCTTTAAAGTTTAAAGGCCCCTCAGCATACATATTCCCTGGTGGCTCAGAGGGTAAAGCATCTGCCTGCAAGGCAGGAGACCTGGGTTTGATCCCTGGATCAGGAAGATCCCCTGGAGAAGGAAATGGCAACCCATTCCAGTACTCTTGCCTGGAGAATCCCATGGATGGAGAAGCCTGGTGCAGGCTACAGTCCATGGGGTCGCAAAGAGTTGGACACAACTGAGTGACTTCACTTTTCACTTTTCAGCCTATATGCCTCACTGAAGCACATGAAACTGAACTGACTCTCCAGTGAAACTTGCTAAGCCCTCCAACTACCATGCCAAGGGACCACGGCTGTTGCAGATGGGACTCAGCTAGCCTGGGGCTCACCATTCCCACCTCCTGAGGAAACCACGAACCACAGATCACCATCAAGCATCGGCCACGTGACAACCACCACGTTTGGTACTGAATGTACAAAGATGAGAAATATGGAGCTACCTTGCTTTGGAGATGCCAAACTTTTATTATCTTTCTGTTGTTTGTTTAAATTAACTTATTTTAATTGGAGGCTAATGACTTTACAATATTGTGGTGGCTTTACCACACAGTGACATGAATCAGCCACGGGTGTACACGTGTCCGCCATCCTGAACCCCCCTCCCCGCTCCGTCCCCAGCCCATCCCGCTGGGCTGTCCCAGTGCTGAGTGCCCCGTTTCATGCATCGAACTTGGACTGGTGATCTGATTCACATATGGTAATACACACATTTCAGTGCTATTCTCCCAAATCATTCCCACCCTCGCCTTCTCCCATAGAGTCCAAAAGTCTGTTCTTTATATCTGTGTGGAGATGCCAAACTTTTAGTTTGGTGGAAGACACCACACCCAGTGTGAGTGACAAAACTCTCCCCCTCCAGAAAGTAGCTCTATGAGCCAGACTACTCTGCCCTGCCCACAAGTCTGCATCTGGCAGCCCCCAAATCTCATACTTCTCAGGGGCATATATTCTTCTTCAAAATATTTAGTTACCGGGTTCTTCATGCTCTTTAATATCCAAGCACAACATCTTCTGGCTCAGAAAAAAAGGGAGAAAAAGTTCCATGTAAGCCTAGTGCTTTCTCCAAAGACAATGGCCCCTCAGGATCTACATGCGATGCATGACAGCGCCAGTTCTGTGCTCACTGCCCGGCACCCGTGCAGACCCATCTCCCCTGCGTGCAGGGAGAAGTCTTAGGAGTTCTCCTGCCAGGTCCCCACACCTACCAGCAGGCAGCCTCCCTTCCTGACCCCCTCTCTGACTTTCAGTCACCCGCCCTCAATGTTACAGTGTCCATTGGTGGGGGGTGACCAGTTTCCACAATGAAAGTGTGCTGGATGTATCTGTACACAGCAATTAACAAAAAATTCAAATAGGCAATGCAATTTGACTTCCAACTTTAAGATTCTAAAATCTTAAATAAGGAACCATGAAAAAAGAAAAAAAAAAGGAGTATGGCTTAAATAAATAATTTGGGGTAAGCAGAGGAATTTAAGATTGGCAAAAAAAAAAAAAAACCACCTAGTAGATAGAAGTAGATGGGAAAGAAACTTGATGGGTAACCTTGAAACTTGAACAGAAATTTCCTGTTGATAACTGTGGTTACAATGGAGTTACAAAACCAAGAACAGAACACGCAAGGCCTTCAGGCATTTTCAAGGCCCACTTCAAGCTTGGAATTAAGTTTGAAAAACCACTACACCTCCAATCAAGAAAATATCCATTTCTGTTTCTCACCCTTTCAAACTACTGTTTTGGTGTTATAAATTGTTCTACTGTGAGACTGTAATACAATACCTCTCAGTACAGCCACATTTTTAAACACTGTGTGTGTGTGTGTGTGTGTGTGTGTGTGTGTATATATATATATATATAAGCAAAGTATAAAACATGCTAAATGAAAATAATGTAGTGATTATTTACACAACAGCAATAGGATAGAGCTGAAGAATTACAGGGGGAAGAAGACATTAGTTTTCTAGTTAACAGATAAATATGTCCTTTGAAAACATCAAGACCTAAAGTAACTTTCCTTTGTAGTACTAAATTGTTACTTTTTTTTTTTCAGAAAGTTTTAAGAGTGAAACAATAGTTAAAGCCCAGTTTCCAGTAACTTTGCACAGATTATCAAGGATCCTTGTTTTTATTACACACTGAAATACTACATTTTTCATACCTTCTTCACACTACTTGCCAAGTTTCAAAAATGAAATTTTTAGAATCATTCTTTTGTTTTATCCTGAAAACAGGAAACTTGTCTAGCTCAAGAGAGGTTCAGAATATGTACTAAGTAAACAAGACAGAATGTAGCTCTGTAATAGTATTTTTCATAAGGCACAGATTCAAATGTCAAAAGGAAACATATCCTTCTACATCATATCCAAAAGTTTACTGTGACTAGTTTTATTTAATGGAAAAAGACACAAACTTACATACACATTGTATACATATACACATTGTATATGTGTACATTTGATGACTATTTCAGTCATAGTTTTATATCTCATGTCAACTCCAGTCAGTTGTCAGTGATGTCTGAACATTTTTTAAAAAGGATTTGCTGCAGCCCTGGATTCAGCACAGAAAACCGCAGTGCGGTCTGCCTATGAGGCCTCTAAATGTGTCTTTCCACGCACCATCATCTCCATCCTCACGACCAGTCACCCTCTCCCAGGTAGAAACTAGCATCCCCGTTTCACAGGTGAGGAAACAGAGGATCCGAAAAGCAAAGTAACAGCCAAACCTATTAAATAGTAAAAATGCTTCCAAGCAAAACCCTGACCTGCTCTGTCACTACCGTGTCATCAAGCTTAACACTAGAAGGGACCTTTTAGAATCAACATGATTCATGGTCTTTACTTTGCAAATGAGAAGACTCCAGGCGGACATACGGAGGACCGGCCCAAGGATACATACACACTGTCTGGAAAGCAAAGCCAAGGCTGGAGCTAGGGCTGCAGACCCTCCCCAGAGCCGTGACCACCGCTCTGGGAGCTGCCCTCCCCACAGTCCTCAGAGCTAGGCGGCCCCTCCGCCAGTGGATGGCAGAGGTGCTGCTGGACCCTGCTTTCGCCCATTCCTGCTCCTCTCCGCTCCTGACTCCTTTGGGCCTCAGGTGTTGACCGAGGAGGCTACAAAGGGCATTAGAACAGCTGCCATGCAGTATCCGCAGGCATTACGGGGGCTCTTGCAGGTCTGGCCGCTGCCACGGTGGGGGTGCAAGCAGGTGCCTGCGAAGGGTCGGTGGGTGGGATCACCGAAGAAAAGCAGGAGGCTATAAGAGTGTTCTCTGTATCGCTGCTCTCTCTCTCCTCTCAGTGTAACATATATTTTCATGCATTGCACACTCCCCACGAAACTCTTTTCAACAGGTTACACTAAAATAATAGTGTAAAATATTAAAATAATATTTTACTATATTATTGTAAAAGAATATCTTACACTATTATTTAATAATATTTAAAACTATTATTTTAAAATAACATTGCAAAATAATATACAATATTAAAATAATATTGCAAAATAATAGTGTACAATAATTGGTGTCAGTGCCTCCTATGCAAATTATAAGGAAATTTGGTCAACTGTGAGCCTTCTTTTCTCCGAATCCCTTTTTACATAATTTCAAGGTCACTGACTGTCCCATTCTCAGTAGCCCATACTCACACTGCAGCTACAAATAGCCGCTTACTCAAAGGCACCTTGGAAAGTTTCCAATTCACTGTCTGTCTTGGCAAGTGACCAGAGTTAAAAGCAAAACAAATCCTTCTGGTGAACATTTTTTAAAAGTAAGGTACTATTAGCTGCCATACATTTCTACCATAAAATTAAATTAAATCTTCCTTTTAGTAACAGCCCACCTGAAAGTGTACTTAATTCATTGGAAACAACTTTCCTAATTAAAGGCATTTCACAATTCATTTTTAAGACTATGCTTTCAATCTACTAAAGTGACAAAGTATCCAAGCGAATAACAATAATGGGCATTAAAAGAGATCATCTTTAGTAAAATTAGGGAGCATTACTTTCCAACAGAGCTAAAAAGCAGCAATTGCTCTGAGTGTCATTAAGAAGTAAATGTAGTGATAACTACAGACACGTGATGTAAGCCAGGCTTGACCCTAAGCAAGAGTAGTTCCTTTTGCTCAATTAAAAAGGAAAAGAGCTGAAAACATAAACTAGACGTAATGCTAAATGTTGAGGGGGCTAGTTTCAAATGATTTAAAAACTACGACCTTAAAGAAATACACAAACAAAATACACAACTGGGTGATCTGTAACATTACTCTCTCCCCTGGTAGTCCCTAAAAGTTAATGAAGCACTGGGTAACAGTAACAACAAACTAAGGAAAATATAAATTTATTTTCTTATTTTAATAAAATATTTCATTTCCCTAGAAAATGAAATTTTCTAGAAACTGTAGAAATTTGTAGAAATTCAAGTACTATTAACCTACATCCTACAATACAGAATAGTCAATCCTTCACCCAAAATACTCGAAATTGAAACAGAAAGTTAAAATAAGAAATTAAAACAAATGATGAACTTTGTAAAAACTGAACCGTACCTTGTATTTCGAAGACAACATCAGCAAGCATTGGTTTATTAAGGAAAAACTTGAGGGAAGTGTTATAAAACCACAGAGGTTTTCTGGCTTGATAGGTTTTGCAGTTCCTTAGGCAATTAAACTATAAGGAGAAATAAAAATACGAGAGGAAATATTATACAATATGCGTTGATAATCTGCTTAGAGAACGTGGAAATCTCTGCTGTCTAAAGGAGTAATGATTACCCCCTCTATGGCATCTCTGGTCACAGCTTTCGTGGAAACCTGCCCTCGAGAACTACATCTGCTACCTGCCATAGCACCAGTGCACTACGCGGCACTCACGGCAGCGAAGGAGCCGGCTAAGTGAAAAGTCTACAACTGAGAAGCTGTGGGCGCTGAAGCCCCTGGACCTTTGTCACCTGGGAAACGGACAATAGTAGTGCGACCTCATATGAACGCCTAGTAAAACATGTTTGCATATACAACCTGCTTGTCTATTCACTAGTTAAGAAAATACATACACAAAATTTAATTTGCGACCTCATATGAATGCCTAGTAAAACATGTTTGCATATACAACCTGCTTGTCTATTCACTAGTTAAGAAAATACATACACAAAATTTAATTTGCAATTAAGAAAACACACATATTTTTCACCAATCACATCAAGTTCTACTGCTCACTAGATTCAAGGTTAATACATCTGGGAGTGAGGGACTAATGCATCTTGATCTACAACCTTATAATCCTAAATATCTCTCCTGCCCACAGTCCTGATGGCTGGAATCTATCAGAGGCTGCCTGCATCTCTCATCTGGAGCTCTAGAAACCCTGTCCCATGACCACACTGATCTGTCCTCTCCCAATTCCTAGCTGGAGCCTCCAGTTAACAGTGAAGAAGGCTGGGGGTCTCCAGCCTTTCTCTGGTCCAGGGGGGAGCAGGATCTGGTGCTCTTTGTATCCTTTCTGTGATCCTTCAGACAATCCTTTCTGAAGGAAAGAGCCCCAGGAAATGAGGGCCAGCCCCTCTCCCTTCCTCCATCACCCATTTCCCTGGCTGACTCTCAGAACCTCAGGCCGGGTCAGAACTTTTGACCCTCTACTCAGCTAGACAGGAAATTCAGAAAGCTTTATCTCTAAGAAATAACCAAGTGTACATACAACATTAGCAATAAGAATAACAGGCACCTACTCCCCACTCTTAGTTAATCTACTAGGGTGGGAAGTTAAAACGTTTGGCGAGAAGGAAAAAAACCTTATCCTGCCTCTCAAAGAAGAACATACACTCCGGGATGATATCCATGAGCAAAACAGACAACCAAAACAGGATTATACAAACCCAGCTCCTGTAATCTAAGTTCTTATACACAGTATTCGTTAATACACACTGAAGGAACTGGGGGTGAGGACTTGGGGGACTCCTACACATAAAGCACAGGAACAGTCAAAAAGCATCATCAGAACCTGAGGGCTAGCAGAGGCTTCAGAAATCAGTCTAGAGATAAACTATACCCCACGGATGGAGGAGCCTGGAAGGCTGCAGTCCATGGGGTCGCTGCAGGTCAGACACAACTGAGTGACTTCACTTTCACTTTTCACTTCCATGCATTGGAGAAGGACATGGCAACCCACTCCAGTGTTCTTGCCTGGAGAATCCCAGGGACGGGGGAGCCTGGTGGGCTGCCATCTGTGGGATCACACAGAGTCGGACACGACTGAAGCGACTTAGCAGGCATAGATGGAAGTTCTTTGTGGTTAGGATTGGTTAGAATGGTTAGGATTCAGTAAATCCTATAAAGTATGCCTGATAAACTGATAAACTATGCCTAGTTTATCCCTCATTCTAGAGAAAGCCCTGAGAAGACTTACTCAAAGCCACAGGTAATTTGTGGCAGACACAATTTAAACGGAGTATTTCCTCATTCCCAATACTCAAAGAAGAGAGACCCCCGGGAAAGCACAGGAGGAAAGCACATAAGAACCCCTGTGTCCCCCTGTACAAAGGAAGGATTTAATTCAGTTCCATGGACTAATACAGGCCCCAGCTTTCCCTTACCCAAGAAGAAGTTGTTTTATTCTTGCTACTCAAAGGAATGACTGTTCAGAATCCAACCCAAGGAAAAGCTCAGGTTTAGAACAACAGGCAGCACTTCTGTCCTAAACATTTAGGTAAAGGTTATGAATTTGTACATCATGAATACATGTAGATGTATTTTAGGTATCAATATATAAAGATTATGAATCTGTATAACAGATTTCCTTGTCACCAAGCCTTGATTTTTTTTTTTTTTTTTTTTTGGGCCATACCACATGGCTTGTAGGATCTTAATTTCCTGACCAGGGACTGAACTCAGGCCACAGCAATGAAAGCCCAGAATTCTAACTATTAGGCCACCAAGAACTTCCAACTATGCCTTGAATTTGAAGAAAAAAAAAAAGCTAGGGCAGAAGTTTGGAGAGAATATATGTATTTTCACTGGTCTGTGAGCAACTTCATCTAGAGAACTTTTGGAAAGCAGAGTGCAAGTCTATAATGCACATTTCTACAAAAGCATTATTTAGCTGAATTAGGTTGTAAGAGCTACCACCCTGCCATACACCTGCACAAGTGGCCAGCTTCTGTATACCTGCTTCAATGTGTTATTAAAACAAGAAAAGAATGGTCTTATCCTTTAATTCCATATTTTGTTTAAAAAGAGATCTTTTTTTTTATTTAAAGAATAGTCAGGAATCTTTATAAAAACTTAGTGCAGTTTTGAAACATTAACTTAAAATGTTAATAAACTTAGGTTGTAGCATTGACAGTCACCTGTATAAAAAATTAAAGAAATAATCATTTTTCTTACATTTAACATAAACCTCTATTCTGCTAAGCAGTGCACACAACTTGCCTTTTTATCTATTGTAGCCGCTTTGCTTATCACAGAATCTGAAATATGATTCTGGCTAAATTGTTTAATGTAGTCATCTTAAAAGTGAACAGATTTACTCTTAAGGCTCTTACAGACTCTGCAAAATCTCAGTTACTAGGGTTTTCATGTGCAATAGATTATGACCATATACAAAGTCTATATTTCTATAATCTTTGAACCTATGATTTTAACTCTATACTGGATAAGAAACAAATCCTCAGCTGTCCACCTAGTCAAGGAGATTTCTCGAAACTCTTGAAAAAGACACACACTGAAACTGCCATGCCCCTGAAAACTGTTTGGAATGAAACTGTGAGCAGTGAGAAAGCATCGTCTCCCATTAGCCTGACTACAACTGGGCAAATCCAACAGCCTTCATTCTTAACATAGACTGCATATTCCAGAGTCCCAGGGGAATGTCTCAGGGAACAGAATTCACAAACCAACATTTTAAAGACATGACTCATACACATTTGAATTCTTACATGAATTAAAATCAGAGATAGCAAGAAATCATATGTTTATATTTAAAACATTTAAACAGCAAAAAATAGACTTAAGGAAAAAAATACATTATCAACTTTCCTCATGACTCCACAGTATATTCACCTTAGTATACCAGTTATAATTCAGAGAAAGTAACTTACAATAAACTAATTTACCTTTCCTGGTGTTTTTAAAATGCATTTAACTCTCTCAATTACATTTGAAACATCTCCAGAATCTTTCAATTTCTTCCTGATATCATCTTCTAACTCTTCCCACTGGAAGGCACCTGTAAAAAAATCAGTATATGTTGAATTTTTTGTTAAAGCAGGAAGAAAGATAAATATTTTACTGAGTATCAATGTTTCTCTTTCTTTTTAGTATTTTCTTTTAATTTTTATTTATCAAACATATATTCTTGCAATTACACTAAAACGTTTAAAAAGCTTTCACGTTAAAAAAAAGTTTCCCTTCACCTAAATTATTTCTCAAAAGCTGGAGTCTTCTTCCTGAATAGCTGCCACCTCTTTATAGAACAGGCGATCGGCTAATGATAACAGCAACAGCTAGAATATGAGTTCCCATCACAAGAGGGCCAACACTCAACTCATTTACTTGCTCTGAGTACAAGGCGGATTCGGTCCTTTCTAAGGCTGTATTCAGTGATACCAATCATGAAGGGCAGTGACTACCATCAGGCAAAGGAACAGAATGCATTCTGGTTTCATGCACTGTCAGGGTCAGATGAGGATGTTCCATAGCCAGTTCTTACAGAACCAACCGGAAGAAGAGAGCTGGATAATTTTCTGTAGAACCACACAACTGGGACATTAAAAAAAGAAAACTCACCCCACCCGGTCCCTCGTGCCCTTTTCACACCAACCCACATTTAAGCCGTCTCTTCTTAGGTTCACTTCACTCCCGTCAGCCCCTCTTCCTCTGTGCCTTACAGTCTCCTCGTCCAGGATCAGCAAAATGTCTCCCTTTCCCCCAAACACTTCTCTCTTTGGCCCACAGCAGTCTCCTACCCAGCCTTCCTACTCCCAACTGGCCTTTTCCACATCAAGTGAATCTTATTATCAACGCAGCTAAGTTTCCAAAAGTGCATTTCTGTAGAGATTACCCCCATCCAGCCCATCCCTTATAGACAGTCCTAAATCCTAAAAATACAACTCAAAAAGATACAGAGTGGGTGGACACAGTTGGGAGACCCAGGTTCTAGTTCTATCTCCACCATTAACAACTGGTATGAATTCAGCTGATTTATGTCTCTGGGTAACTTGAGATCCTTTTCTAATTGCTCTTGGTCCTTCTCTTCTGGTATTTCCCTTCAGGTATCCAGAACTTTGCCAGGTGCCTTCATGAATACTGGGGAGTGGAGAGGGCACGGAATGAACATTTACTGAATCAGTGAGATTAGGCAGTTGCCACCAGGCTGTACCAAGGAGATCCAAAACTAATCTTTTAGAATCAGACTGGCAGTCCAGTTGCTCTCAGGCCTCATTAGAGCTGAGTCCTGCAGCGCTTGGCATCCTTGCCTATCTTAAACTTCTCCTTACCTGCCCTTCAGGACTACTACAGTGTATCCTGGGAGCGGGGTGGGGGAAGGAGAGTCCTCATTTGGGGCATTTGCTATTCTGCGGGGTACATGCTCCCACCATGGCCGAGTTCAATACAACAACACAGAACATACCCTTACTGCTAAGTCGCTTCAGTCGTGTCCAACTCTGTGCAACCCCAGAGACGGCAGCCCACCAGGCTCCCCATCCCTGGGATTCTCCAGGCAAGAACACTGGAGTGGGTTGCCATTTCCTTCTCCAATGCATGGAAGTGAAAAGTGAAAGTGAAGTTGCTCAGTCGTGTCCGACCCTCAGGGACCCCATGGACTACAGCCCACCAGGCTCCTCCGTCCATGGGATTTTCCAGGCAAAAGTACTGGAGTGGGGTGCCATTGCCTTCTCCACTACTGCTAACAATAGGCATAGTACTATATGTTACAGCAGAGCTCTAAATGTCATCCTACATAACTGATTGTGATTTTCTTTAACTTCTTAGAGCACTTATTTACTTAGCCTTAGAGAGCATGATCTACCCATGTGCATTCAGCTGTTCTTTTATGCAGTGCAGAAAAGAGCATATCACAGAATAATTTAAAGAGCTGGAGAATACTACGCTCATTTCCACAAATTCATTTACCCTGGCAGCATTTCAATAAGTGATGTGAAATTCTAAGGGCCATCTGTGGCAGGAAGAGCTCAAAGCTAAATTCTTGATGCTCTTACAAAGATTTCAATTGCTATCCATCTGAGATCCTGTGACTCAGGAATTTGCCAGCATAAAGGCTGTACACAGTATCGTAAGAATGTTACAATTGTATGCCATTTAAGGATTACTCCTCAAGACCAGGAAACTGCAGGCTTCACTTCTCAGATTATTCCTCCTTCAGTGGTAAAGAATCCGCCTGACAATGCAGAAAACCCAAGAGACGTGGGTTTGATCCCTGGGTAGGGAGATCCCCCGGGGAAAGAAATGGCAATCCACTCCAGTATTCCTGCCTGGAAAATCCCACGGAGAGAGCAGCCTGGCGGGCTCCAGTTCATGGGGTTGCAAAGAGTCGGGCACCACTGAGCATGCACACGCAATGTCAGTGGTAGTCATGACGTACTCAGACATTATGCAATGTTAGCAGCTATCCAAGAGGAAATTAATATACGCACTTTCACTGTGCCTGTTTGCTCAGAAATTTGAATATGAAAATGAACAGAGGCCTTCATTACAGGGGTAAAGTGTTAACCACAGTATTAAAAGGCCCTTCCTAAATACAGGACTCGAATATCCATGGTAGACACAATATCTGCAACATTTCAAATTCCTAAAGGTTAAAAGAAAATTATTTTTAAAAATTTAAAATTTTTAAAAAGAATGGAGACATTCTCTGTCATTTAGTTCATTTTTCTAAAAAAAGGAGGAGACAAGTTTAATAGGGTTTTTCAGCCCATGTTTGCTCAGGGCAAACATTCCGGAGCACGCCCTCTCATGGGTTCTGCCTCTGCTTCCCGGTCCAACTGACGTGAGCACAACCCGCTCCTGTCTTCCACGGTTCCCAACAGGACCTGCGGCTAGGCCTGGGCGGCGAGGAGGAAACCAGTGTGAAACTGTGTCTTAAGACTTGTGCTCTGTTCAAAAGTTTTTAGATGTTGGACAACAATAAGATAAACAAACAGAAAATACATAAGCCCAGCCTCTTAAGTCTCTGAGGGAAAAAAAAAAATTAGGTTTCAAATTTTAGTTTGCTTTAATTAAAAAACATATTTTTTTAAAATAAGCAACCTATGCACCAAGAAAAGATCAAAGGGCAAAAACAAAACATCAGAAAATGTTTAGACATTTGAGATTGGGAATCTGGTCGATTTTTCTTCTCAATAAATGGTATTTTGCTGAGATTGTTGTCTTTTTAAACACAACGAACAGTAGCACTTTTGCTTGAGTCTGAGGTTATACTGAGTAAATAGTTAAAGAATAATTATCAGGCACCTGCTGAAGCATTCACTTTCCTTTTCCTTCAACCCACATCCAGGTCTCCCTGTAGCCCCAGGTCAGTGGCCTGTGGCCAGTGTGTACCTAGCACTACGTCCTGCCTGGGTCACACGCAAACAAAGCTCAGAGCAGAGAGGCAACAGCTAAGCGTCAGACTGAGAAGTCCATGCCCTGAACTGGTTGGGGGCTTGCAGCTCAGCAAGCTCTCCATGTCATCATGCACCTCTGCCTTCTAGGCACTACTGCCAGGCTCACTGGCTTTCCACCCAACCACTGAGCATTCGCTCGCCTCAACTTCAGGCAGGGGGTACAAGAATGCATGGACAGCCCCAGCGCCAGAGAGCTCTGTGTCAGCCAGCCTGGCAGGCGATTCCACTTTGACCCTGTTCCCTGAGACTAATCACTGGGTTCCTCTCCAGGGCCTCTGGGCTGAATTCCAGGCCCTCATCCCCTGGCTGTGGCTGGTGGTCCCAGTTCTACCAAGAGCAGGTGCGGCAGCAACTTGTGGTACAAAACATCAACACTGCCTGGAGACTACTGGAAATGCAGACCCTCATGCATTCAAGGGGTCAGATCTGATAGATAGGGTGCCTGCCAACAACTATGGATGGAGATTTGTTACACTGTATAGGAGGCGGTGATCAAAATCATCCCCAAGAAGAAATGCAAAAAGGCAAAACGGTTGTCTGAGGAGGCCTTACAAATAGTTGAGAAAAGAAGAGAAGCGAAAGGCAAAGGAGAAAAGGAAAGATATATCCACCTGAATGCAGAGTTCCAAAGAATAGCAAAGAGAGATAAGAAAGCCTTCCTCAGTGATCAATCGAAATACAGGAAAATAGTAGAATGGGAAAGACTAGAGACCTCTTCAAGAAAATTAGAGATACCAAGGGAACATTTCATGCAAAGATGGGCACAATAAAGGACAGAAATGGTATGGACCTAACAGAAGCAGAAGATATTAAGAAGGGGTGGCAAGAATACACAGAACTGTACAAAAAAGATCTTCATGACCCAGATAACCATGATGGTGTGATCACTCACCTAGAGCCAGATAACCCGGAATATGAAGTCAAGTGGGCCTTAGGAAGCATCACTACGAACAAAGTTAATGGGGATGATGGAATTCTAGCTGAGCTATTTCAAATCCTAAAAAATGATGCTGTGAAAGTGCTGCACTCAATATGCCAGCAAATTTGGAAAACTCAGCAGTGGCCACAGGACTGGAAAAGATAAGTTTTCATTCCAATCCCAAAGAAAGGCAATGCCAAAGAATATTCAAACTACTGCACAATTGCATTCATCTCACACACTAGCAAAGTAATGCTCAAAATTCTCCAAGCCAGGCTTCAACAATACATGAACCGAGAACTTCCAGATGTTCAAGCTGGATTTAGAAAAGGCAGAGGTACCAGAGATCAAATTGCCAACATCTGCTGGATCATTGACAAAGCAAGAGAGTTCCAGAAAAATATCTACTTCTGCTTCATTGACTACACTAAAGTCTTTGACTGTGTGGATTACAACAAACTGTGGAAAATTCTGAAAGAGATGGGAATACCAGACCACCTGACCTGCCTGAGAAATCTGTACACAGGTCAGGAAGCAACAGCTAGAACTGGACATGGAACAACGAACTGGTTCCATGTTGGGCTGTATGAAGCACTAACTGCAATCAAGATTGTTGGGAGAAATATCAGTAACCTCAGATATGCAGATGGCACCACCCTTATGGCAGAAAGCGAAGAATTAAACAGCCTCTTGATGAAAGTGAAAGAAGAGGGAAAAAGTTGGCTTTAAATTCAACATTCAAAAAACTAAGATCACGGCATCTGGTCCCATCACTTCATGACAAATAGATGGGGAAAAAGTGGAAACAGTGACAGACTTTATTTTCTTGGGCTCCAAAATCACCGTGGATGGTGACTGCAGCCATGAAATTCAGCTTGCTCCCTGGAAGAAAAGCTATGACCAACCTAGACAGCATATTAAAAAGCAGAGACATTACTTTACTGACAAAAGTCCATTTAGTCAAAGCTATGGTTTTCCCAGTAGTCATGTACAGATGTGAGAGTTGGACCATAAAGAAAGCTGAGCACCAAAGAATTGATGCTTTTGAACTGTGGTGTTGGAGAAGGCTCTTGAGAGTCCCTTGGACTGCAAAGAGATCAAACCAGTCAAACCTAAAAGAAATCAGTCCTGAATGTTCCTTGGAAGGAATGATGTTGAAGCTGAAACTCCAATACTTTGGTTACCTGATGCGAAGAAGTGACTCACTAGAAAACACCCTGATGCTGGGAAAGACTGAGGGCAGGATGAGAAGGGGACAACAGAGGATGAGATGGTTGGACAGCATGATCGACTCAATGGACATGAGTCTGAGCAAGCTCCAGGAGTTGGTGATGGACAGTGAAGCCTGGTGTGCTGCAGTCCCTGGGGTCGCAAAGAGTTGGACATGACTGAGCGACTGAACTGAACTGATGCCCCACCAGGGCCCACCGAATCGGAGTCTGCACATTAACAAGATCACCAGGTGACTGGCAGGTACTTTAAGGTTTGAAGAGCACTGGTACTGGTGATAGAGAGGCTACAAGACCAACCACCTATTTTAAGAATATTGGCCTTCCTTAGGCTGAGCTCCAGAATAACAGTGCTTCCTAACTGCACTCATCTTGCCTGCTCTTCCACCTTCCCACCATCATTAGAGAGGATCTTCCCAAAGCCCAGTCTGATCATGCATAAAGTTCTAGAAAAGCTTCTCAGAACAGCAGGAGCAGCTCCCAAGGGCCCTGCCAGCCTCATCTCCTTCCAGCCATCCCCTCCCACTCCATGCTCCACCCATGGAAACTACCTGTGGTTCCCAGGAAACAGCAGTCACCAAAGGTTACATTTTCATTACAGCAAGTTTCTCAACATATTCATTTCTCTCAAAAAGCATCAGACAGTGAACACATGAACGACTTCTAACAGGCAATCAACTCTGGGGAAAGGTACTAGGGCGTGAGAACTTTCTTCTTTTCTCTCCCCCTTTTTCCCATCTGTATGTATGAATTTTACAATTAAAAAAAAAATTACTCCCTAGGAGAAAGATAAGCAGGTTCTGTCACTGGACATACATTTAGTTATTTTATTGCTACCGTATTAAAGAGGATAGAACTGACCTCAAAGTGCTCATGTGCCTTTGAAAGTATTTAATGGATACTGTGGGAAACATGCTGAATAATTCATGACTTCAACAGCAGACTCATTGAAAAGAAAAGCCAAACACTTCCATCATGGTTCTCTGACATATCATTAAAGACATTTTTTTTCTTTTAACGTGTAAACATTTTGGCTTTTCAAAATTAGTTCTAATTCTGAACTGTGAGATTCTAAGTTTAGACATAAAAATCCATTGTGCTAAATGAAGACTCTAGCTTATCTGGTTTGTTCACATAATGATTCACAGCCACTAGAGTCTACTCATTATTAGTTCAGCCTACACTTACAGAGAGGCTGCCAGGCCGAAGGCACTGACTGCTGGTATGCTCTGCAGGGGTGGAAAATTCTAAGAAAATATTCACTTAATGGATTTAAGATTTATATCACCACATTCAACTCCAATATGTATATTTTTAATCCACTTAATCTGCATGCTACAACTGTATTTTTCACAACCATTAACTTCTTAACTTGCAAAACTAAACACAACCCCAATGAAAAAAAGAAAAATCTTATCATCAATCATTTGACTGAATCCATAGGGATTCTCTAAGCAAGAATACTGGAGTGAGTGGCCACGCCCTCCTCCAGGGACTCCTCCCAACCTAGGGACTGAATCCAGGTCTTCTGCATTGCAGGTGGATTCTTTACCAGTTGAGTTACCCAGGAAGCCACCCTGTTAAAATAACTCAAATTAAAAAGTCTAATCTTTAGAATATATGTGCTATACTGAGCTTTTAAAAGGATAAGACGAAAAACAATTGATAAGCTGAATCTTACAAAGATAAGAGCACAGAAGTAACAGTAGTTTGAAATAGTCATAGTCAAAGTTAATTAGATTTTAGTCTGAACTAATTTTAGATACTGTTTCTAGTTGCTAAACTAAATGCAATGACCATGGTAATTTCTCCCTTCAATTCCCTCCAAAATCTGAGTCCAACAAGAATAAGTAAAGACACTTATTTTCATATATATTTGAAGAATTCTATTTCTTTAAAGTTAAATCAGACAATGAATTCTTAAATATTGAATATTCAAAATGAATTCTGAATATTCTTTTAAATATAATGGCTTCCCTGGTGGCTCAGATGGTAAGGAATTTGCCTGCAATGTGGTAGATTCGGGTTTGATCCCTAGATCAGGAATATCCCTGGAGAAGGGAATGGCTACCCCCTCCAGTATTCTTGCCTGGAGAATTCCATGGACAGAGGAGCCTGGAGGGCTACAGTCCATGAGATCACAGAGTCGGACACAACTAAGTGACTAACACTTAAAATACTAACATACTCGCTCAATAGGAAAAGAGGTTACTGTTTCTACAGGTAGATGTAAAACCAAGGCAAGGAATCTTTTAAGGAGAGAAAGCTTGGACCAGTTCCTGTGGATAAAGCAGACACTATTGCATTTACAATCTTCACCTCAGATAGTATGAAGAAGAGAAAGATAAAACCAACTGGTAACACATGAAGACCACGGGCACACTTCATTTCAAAAGCTCACGAGGCTGTACCAGAACCATTTGACAAGGTACCTGAGTAAATGAAGCGCAGGATGTCCGATAAACAAGAACAGAAGAAGGCGTCTTTAACGATGACTCGTAAGGGCGGGTTGCCCGGAGACTCCTGGCTAGCACCTGGAAACGCGGGGTCTCTGTTGATAGTAAAGAGATCCTGGGTAGTCTGGATGATACTGGAATCCTGAATGTCAGCAGGACTCTTCACGCTGAAGAGCAGCATGAACACATGGCTGACGGCGCAGAGAACGATCTTGTGGGCCTCGGCCACCTCCTTTAAATCTGGGCTGTAAAACACCACATCCACACACTGGCAGCAGAACAGCAAGTTGTTTAAGTCGGCGTTATAATGCGATGCTTCAGCCTTCAAGACCGGCATTTTCTCTGTTTCAAAAAAGAAAATAAGAATAACAAACTGCTTTAGGTCCACAGACCCCCGTCACTTCAGGTTTAAACACAACAAAACAATATTTTTTTTAAATATTATTAGGTTGAACCATAGGAAGTTGCCAATATTTGGCCATTTTGGATCCAGAAAAACAGCACCTTTTCTATAGCTTCATCTAATTATAAACTAACTATCCAGGAATGACACAGATACACAGAAATACTGTATTTACTTTTTATAGTACAAATGAAAAATGTACCAATGCCACAAAGAGCATTTCTCACTATGTGTGGCCCCACATAAAATATTTCTCCAAATGCTAGATTTCAGTTATGTTGGCTGTTATCATTCTTCACCTGATAAAAAAATTCAAAGAAATTTCTGAAAGTTCTGAAGAGCCCAACCTCACATCTGAAGTCGCTTTCCTTCCAGAATAACTGAAGGCAGAGGAATGAATTGTTAAAACTGCAGCCTCTTAAAAGCCAGGGTTCAGAGTCTTGGACTCGATGGTTTAAAACCACCTTGACCATTTTATTCCGATGCTAAAGTTTGTCTTTCCCTCCTAGTAAAACATTATGCTGCCCCACAACCAGCTTCTTCCTCTCGGCACACGTCAGGGAGATTGCTGGTCAGGCTCCATGATTTCCACAAGGGCAGGTAACCTTCCATTCCCTAGTTGGATCACTAACTAAATTAGATTAGCCTCCATCAATTCAGAACATCAGCCTGGAGAACCACAGCCCAGGTCCTCATCATAGACCCGAATTGTGAACAGTCTGCTAACTTTCATCTAAAGCTGTGCCGAGGAAAACGTGACCTGGGAAGGGTTGCCTGGAGGATATACAATCATGTAAACCCGTACAATTCAGCCTTCTTCAGGAATAAAAACAATTCTTTATTCTAAAGCAGAACTCCAGTCTACTAACTGGACAACAAGGTAAGTTGGGGGCCAGGCTCTTTCTGCCCTGTACCCTATCCATCCTCTTCTCTCCATCACCAGAGGCACCCTACAGATCCTGACTGTCTGAGAACAGTTTATAAAAACCACATGCCCCAAAGCCAGGGATCCGTCCTTAGAAGAAGTCGGCGCCGGAACAAAGGTGCGCCTGGACCCTGAGTTACAGTCAGTGCGATGCCACAGCGCTCCCGTGGGAAGGGCACCCCTGCCCACTCTCTGCCCTGCTGGCCCCAGAGGAAGACCCACAGGTTGTAGTGCTAAATGACCTGAAGAATGCTGCCTTGTCTGAGCAATTGGTATGTTTTCTCTTCTTTATTAATAAGAACTAAGAAATTATGCATCAGCATTATTGACTTGGCCATTCCCCACTCATCTTCACATCCAGGAAGTAATTAAGGGCCCAGGGTTTGCTACATAACAGACCGCATCACCCCTTTCACCCTGCACATCACAATGTTCAAAGCCAATTTTACGGTGTATGTGTCCACACTTTTGGAACTGACTTCCCATACAAAATTACACTCTCTTGGCTTGTTCATGTACATTCATTCATTCACCAAATACTTATCAAGCACAAACAATATCCATAATTACTTGATCTGAATAGAGTATTATTTTACCATTGCTATTACAAGATTATGCAATAAGTTCTGGCAAGTTGATATAATTTTTTTTAATTTTATTTTCCTCTAGCCCTATATCATGAACATTTTCAGTCAAAAACCTCAAAGAATGATACAATGAGCACACATATATCTTGCCCTTAAATTCTGTAATTATTAACACTTTCCTTTTTGGCCTTTTCTCTAAATTTTCTCTCTCCCTCTGTGTGTGTGCATCTCTCCTTCACTCACAAATCATTTAAAAGTAATCTGTAATCATTAGGATACTTTAGTTCTAAATACTTTCATATTTACTCATAACTCATATTTATCTCCTAGGAATAAGAACATTCTTCTACTAAACACAATACTATTATCATATATAAGAACATCAACAGTAATCTCATAGTATCATCTAATTTCCCATCCATAATGAAATTTTACCCAACTGTCCCAAGAACATCTTTCAGATGTTTTTATGGAACCTGTATCCACTCAAAGTTCATGCATCACATCTGGTTATTTCTCACTGGACTGTAATTTTGAGCAGCTCTCTACCACACACACCATTCTAAAAAGAATCTATAGGTTCAAGTTTTCAAGACAATAGTCCTCAAAACGTGATCCAGGTGCCACCTGCTTCAGAATCATCTGGGAGGCTTATTTAAAAATCAGATTCAGACTCCAGCCCAGATTCACTGAATCGGAATGTCAGGTGAGTCCTGAACACACTCGAATTTGAGAACAATTGCCCCCACGCTTTTGAAACGATCTACAATAAATATCAACAGAATGTTTAGACACAGGCTAATAAATGCACCTGGCTGTTCAAGCTGAGGTGGTCTAATTCCATGAAACGAGTTGCTCATCTTCCTTCTCTTCATTTTTTCACTTGTCTTCTGATTTAAGGCTTGGATCATGAAATATTCCAACTAAAACAAGAATCGAATGTTAATTAGAGCTCTGACAAAATTATGTAGACATGACTATTTGGACTCCAAATCACAGCTGCCGGTACCATCGAGACGTATGCCTTAGCCAATGCTTTTCAATTTTTTTTATTAAAAAAAAAAAAAATCTATCAAGTAGAACAGTCTGTGCCTTGTCTAAACATAAACTATCATTCAAGGAAAAAACTGTACTTTCTCTTGAATAATCAAGAATGCCAAGCAGTACACCCATGTGACTATCAATAACCATCTCACAGGCAACTATAACAAGTAACACTAGAAAAATTCAAACCAAGAGCAGATCTCTAGCTTTGGGTCACATCTGCTCACAACAATTTGGAAAGTTCATATGTGCTCTACTTTTTTTCCTGAACAAATTACTTTGAAACGCATCCGTCATTTCATAAATTAAAAATCTTAACCACATGCACTTACATAGCTCCGGGCATGTGACACCTGGGGCAAAAGTACAAAAGGAGGTCCACATACCACCTACCTAAATATTTAAATGTTGCAAATCAAGAAAATAAACTGTTAACGTAAAATATATTCTATCGTCCTGCTTTGCCAAGTATGTCATCATTTAAACTGGAAGGGTTGGTTCAGATTTAAATTCTGAGACTCCTCAGAGTCTCCTGCAGCAGAGAGAGCTGGCCCCTAACTCCTGGGGCCCAAGACCACCTTTCTTGTCTCCGCCTGCCCACCCCACACTCCCCTACCGGAGGGCACTGGTGCATGCAGGCAGATATCCACACCTACACAACCGAGGTCCAGCCACTCTCCCCTTCCCTACTCCTCATATCTGGTCACCCCTTGGTCACCTCTCAGGCCTCGGGGTGTACATTATCAGACATGTGGGCCACCTTCAGGTAGATGGACCCAGGGAAGAGACTGGAACAGACTGGGCAAAACAGACTCAGCACCAGCTGGTCAGAGGACTTGGGATGCTGGGTCACAGCACAGCATGCAATGCTCTACGTTGATGGAAATGTCCTATAACATCTGTGCTAATCATGGAACAGTAGCCACTAGCTAAATGTAGCTATGCAGGACCTAAAATGTGGATAGTACACTTGAGGAACAGAATTTTTTATTATTATTTATGTATGTACGTGTAAGTCTCTTGAGAGTCCCCTGGACTGCAAGGAGATCCAACCAGTCAATCTGAAAGGAAATCAGTCCTGAATATTCATTGGAAGGACTGATGCTGAAGCTGAAGCTCCAATACTTTGGCCACCCAATGCGAAGAGCTGACTCATTGGAAAAGATCCTAAAGCTGGGAAAGATTGAAGGCAGGAGGAGAAGGGGTGACAGAGGATGAGATGGTTGGATGGCATCACCACCTCAATGGACTTGAGTTTGAGCAAGTTCCAGGAGATAGTGAAGGACAGGAAGCCTTGTGTGCTGCAGTCCGTGGGGTCACAAAGAGTTGGGACGTGACTGAACAGCAAAAATTATTTATGTACATATGGGCTTCCCGGGTGGCTAAACAATAAAGAATCTGTCTGCAATACAAGAGACGTGCATTCGATCCCTGGGTTTGGAAGGTTTCCCTGGAGAAGGAAATGGCAACCCACTCCAGTATCCTTGCCTGGAAAATCCTGTGGACAGAGGCGCACTGAATATGAGATAGAAAAAGTGAAACAAGCTAGATAAAAGTAAAAGATCCTCACATAGTCCAGTTGTTTAAAAATAAACATGGCTGCTCATTAGAAACATATTTGGAGCTCTGGTTTTAAAAAAAAAAGCACTACCCAGGAATTTGTATTTTTCAAAAAAATTCCAAGATAATTCTGATATACATCTGGATTTTAAAAAGTGATTACAGGTTTTTCTATTAAATGGTAGTTTTGGAGATATAGAATTCTATAATTTTTCTGTTGGCCAATCATGATGCAGTGGTATTAAGTGAGTAATAGTTACACAATCACAATAGTAAAATATGTTTATCGGTTTTCACAATCAGTAACCAGAAAAAGAATGAAAGATAATTACAATTGCATGCCATAATGGGAACACGATTAAACTATCAATATCAAATAATTACATACCACCTTGGGGGTCAAGGAGAATGATGTGCTAAGTGGAAGTGCGTACATGCACAAGTTTTCATCTGCTCAACTGGTCTATGTCTCTTGGTTGATGCATTTAATCCATTTACATTTAAGCTAATTATCAATATTTATGATTCTATTACTGCTTTCTTAATTGTTCTGGATTTATTTTCTGTAGGTAGGGATTTTCTTAGGCTTCCCTGGTGGCTCAGACGGTTAAGAATCTGCCTGCAACTCAGGAGACCTGGGTTTGATCCCTGGGTTGGGAAGATTCCCTGGATGAGGGCATGGCAACCCACTCTGGTATTCTGGCCCTGAGAATCCCCATGGACAGAGAAGCCTGGAGGGCTACAGTCCATGGGGTTGCAAAGAGTCGGACACGACTGAGTGACTCAGCACAGCACAGTACAGAGCTTTTCCTTCTCTTGTTTTCTGCTTAGAGAAGTTCCCTTAGCAGTTGTTGTAAAGCTGGTTTGGTGGTGCTGAATTCTTTTAATTTTTGCTTGTCTGGAAAGCTTCTGATTTCTCCATCACATCTAAAGGAGAGTCTTGCTGGGTAGAGTATTTCTGGTTGTAGGTTCTTCCCTTTCATCACTTTAAATGTCATGCCATTCCCTTCTGGCTTGTAGTTTCTGTTGAGAAATCAGCTGATGGCCTGATGGGAGTTCCATGGCATGTTATTTGTCATTCTTCCTTGGTTGCTTTTAATATTTTATCTTTAAGTTTTGTCAGTTTGATTACTATGTCTCAGTGTGTGCTTCCTTGGATTCATCCTGTTTGGGACACTCTGTGCTTCCTGGATTTGGCTGACTATTTTCTTTCCCATGTTAGGGAAGTTTTCAGTTATTATCTCTTCAAATATTTTCTCAGGTCCTTTCTCTCTTCTCCTTCTGGGACCCCTACAATGTGAATACTGGTGTGTTTAATGTTGTCCCAGAGGTCTCTGAGACTGTCTTCATTTCCTTTCATTCTTTTTTCTATATTCTGTGGCACTGATTTCCACCATTCCACCCTCCAGGTAATTTATCTGTGCTTCTGCCTGTTACTCTGCTACGGATTCCTTCTAGAGTATTATTCATCTCTGTTGGTTCTTTAGTTCTCATAGGTCTTTGGTAAACATTTCTTGCATCTTCTCAATCTTTGCCTCCATTCCTTTTCCAAGATCCTGAATCAAATTCACTGTCTTTATTCTGAATTCTTTTTCTGGAAGGTTGCCTATCTCTACCTCATTTAGTTGTTTTTCTGGGGTTTTACCTTGTTCCTTCATCTGGGACATAACTTTATGCTTTTTCATGCTGATTAACTTTCTGTGATGTGGTTTTGTATTACTCGATGGGAGACTGTGGTTCTTCTTGCTTCTTCTGTCTGCCCTTTTTGATGGAGGAGGCTATGAGGCTTGTGTAAGCTTTCTGATGGCAGGGACTGGTGGTGGGAAAAACTGGGTCTTGCTCTGGTGGGCAGGACCTTGCTCAGTAAAGCTTTAATCCAATTATCTGCTGACAGGTGGGGTTGTGCTCCCTCCCTGGTAGTTTTTTGGTCTGAGGCAACCCAGCCCTGACTTCCCTGGTGGCTCAGATGGTAAAGCATCTGCCTAGCGTCCATCTTTTCCAACAAATGAAACCAAGTTGTCCTTTTCCCTTTCAGTTCAGTTCAGGCGCTCAGTCGTGTCCGACTCTTCACAACCCCATGGACTACAGCACACCAGGCTCCCCTGTCCTCCACTATCCCCCAGAGTTCAATCAAACTCATGTCCATTGAGTCAGTGATGCTATCCAACCATCTCATCCTCTGCCAACCCCCCTTCTCCTTTTGCCTTCAATCTTTTCCAGCATTAGGGTCTTCTCCAATGAGTTGACTCTTTGCATCAGGTGGCCAAAGGGGTGGAGCTTCAGCATCAGTCCTTCCAATGAATATTCAGAGTTGATTTCCTTCAGGATTGATTCATTTGATCACCTTGCAGTTCAAGGGACTCTCAAGAGTTTTGTCCAGCACCACAGTTTGAAAGCACCAATTCTTTGGCGCTCTGCCTTCTTTTGGTCCAACTCTCACATCCATACATGACTATTGGAAAAGCCATAGCTTTGACTATACAGACCTTTGTTGACAAAGTGATGTCTCCATTTTTTAATACACTGTCTAGGTTTGTCATAGCTTTTCTTACAAGAACCAAGTGAAGTGAAAATTGTTCAGTCATGTCCGACTCTTTGCGATCCCATGGACTATAATCCATGGAATTCTCCAGGCCAGAATACTGGAGTGGGTAGCCTTTCCCTTCTGCAGGGGATCTTCCCAACTCACAGATGGAATCCAGGCCTTCACATTGCAGGCAGATTCTTTACCAGCTGAGTCACAAGGGAAGCCCAACAGTACTGGAGTGGGTAGCCTTTCCCTTCTCCAGGGGATCTTCCCGACCCAGGAATTGAACCAGGGTCTCCTGCATTACAGATGGATTCTTTACCAACTGAGCTATCAAGGAAGTCCACCCAAGAACCAAGCATCTTTGAATTTCATGGCTGCAGTCACTGTCCACAGCGATTTTGGAGCCCAAGAAAATAAAGTCTGTCACTGTTTCCACTTCGCAGCAAACAGAAGGGGGAAAAGTGGAAGCAGTGACAACAATAACCATTTCACAAGATTAAAACTATTCTTGATTTTAAAACTAAAGTTCTAATTGTGGTTCTAAGAAACGGCTAAAGAGCCAACCTGACAAATGACTAATTTATGCAACTGGGATTTCCACTTACCACTCCTCCGAAATACTTTCCTATGTAGAAGTCATCGAGGCTGTGCAGCTCCAGATAGGTGGCTCCTAGTTCTTTAGCAAGCTGGATCCCTTCCGTCGTACTGACGCAGCTCCCTCTGTCTGAGGTGCACAGTGGGCATGTGCAGGGTAATTCTTCTGAGAAAACGAACATGACCAACAAAGCGTTTTGAAATTAAACACACACACACACAAATGTGCACAGACAACCTGGACATTAAACAACAAATTAAGAGCTCATACCAGAATCACAGTTCAAGGCCACTTCATATAGCTACTATCCACTAGACTCTGAATGAGAAGTGTCAGTGATAACTGCAAGGTCCCTAAAATAAATAAGCTTTAAATGGAAGAACAACGAACAAGATCTTATAAAATAGATGAATTTTTAAATAAGTGAATGAATACTACCAAGGGGATTACAGTAACTAAAATGCCAGGCCTGCTTCCTTTTATACAACTTCAACTATGAAAACAATGGGCTGGCATTTTTTGTTGTTGTTGTAATAATCTTTAAATACATTCACTAAGTTTGAATACATCTTTTACTTTAACAGAATCCTCAATCTGACCTCAATCCTGAAGGCTGCAAAACTGTCAGTCATTCCAAATTTCATATGAAGTACATTCCTACTAATCTAGACATTTCGATGGCTGAACTCTAAAGCATTCAACTGCAGTGACCAAAGTCAATCACTTTTCATCTTTTGCTCCAAGATCATAACACTAAAAACTGAGAGCATAAATTACTCAAGATGTGAACTTCCCCAAGAATCACATACAGACGTATGGCTGGGAAGGTGGTAAACCTATCTGTCTGTAAGACTCTGCCTTAATAAAGCTAATCGTGTATGTTCAACTCCATATTTGCCAGCCAGCTTTATTCTGTTTCATGCTACACTTCAGATATGTCATTGTTCAAAAAGCAGCCAAGTCCATTTCCAAGAAATCACATTGTTTTAGGTTGGCTTCCCCGAGAAAACAGACTCTGACATGGAGACACTGTGTGAAGGCGGCTTTCTGGGGGGTGATCTTGGAAACAGATCTTCTCAGGGGTGCAGGAAGCTGCACTCCACAGAGAAAGAACTCGAACTGCAATGTTGTTGCAACAGACACTTCAGTTACCAGACAGGAGACTCTGGAGCTTAGATGGCCCTTGAGAGGGGTTCCTCACACAAAGCTGGGTTTCTGTATCCCTAAATCAGCCAGTAAGTAGAGGAGGGCTGCCTTGTGGAGGGAGCAAAACCTCGGGCAAGCAGCTTGTATCAGCAGAGGGTAACGCCTGGAAAGGGACTCAGCTGTGACCCCCAGGGGCCAAAAGACCTGATAACTGAAAGTACAGTGACCCTGACAGGGCATTCAGGCTGCTCCCCCATCCCCACAGCACACACAAAAACGTCCTACCAATGAACAGTGCAGATGGAGCATCTATATGAACACATGGCATGCATACCAAGGATATTCTGTGCCATGTGCATATGTAATACCCATGTGACACGTACACCTAAGAATTAGATAATTTCGATTCGCTGAAAGCATTCTGAGCTCAGAAACCATGCGTTCACATCCTCGTTTTGCAGAGGAGGAAACTGAGGCTCAGAGAGGTTGTGACATGTCTAAGTCTCCTTGTGTCTTAGAGACAGAGAAACAATAATAAAGCTGTTACTTGTTACACCTGATAAAGAGGCATCAAAAGATAAGATAAAAATTTAGTTTGCATAAAAATGCCATGATTTAAAAATAAAAGTATGCATCGCTAAAGTATGCAATAAATAATAAGTCTAGTCTGAGTTTTTGCACTTATTTTTTTTCTAAGATCATATTAGGTTCAGAGCAAATAAAGTTATCATACACAAGTTAGCCTATCTTGACAAAGAACACATTGGCATTTCACATTCTTTACAAACCCATCATAAACAGGGCCTTTGACTCTCTGAAGACAGAGATCTTCTCATATCTACAAAGCTCTCCTTATATTGATGGAATGAGGTGGGTAGGCAGATCATCTTATTAAACATTATTTCGGGACAAAAATAAAATCAGTACCATTTTGAGTGAAAAATTAGCGAGCATAATGTAAAATAATTGTGAGGAAACAATCTTGGTTTGAGGGAAAAATCCAGTTAGTGTCAGGCCTAAGCCAGCTGAGCAGGGTTTTCCATCGTGTGTAGCCACAAGCATCTTACCAACCTAGAAAGTGTCTCCTAATGTCCAATCGTTACATCTCCTCTATGTCACAGAAGACATTGCTTTTTGTTCACTTGAACCCAAGAGGAAAAAATGTCTAGCCATTACATATTAGGTAGGAGAATTAGCAAAATGTTTATGAATTAACTAAACCAACATTTAGCATTTCATCAGCAACAATCAGAGGAGACCCCAAACAATTTTAAACTGCAGTGCCTTCTTCAGGACTCACTCCTACTGAGCCTTGCTCAAGAGTCCTGGAACTCTGGGAATCAGTGTTACATTTCCAGTTAACACTGTAGTCTTTTCTCTCCCCTTATATATTATCTTTCAAGGTATTATCACAAAATGTCTAATTTTTTTTCAAAGCAAACACAATGTAACTCTAGAATTAAGATGGATGGCATCTCTTTCAAAAGAGTGGCTTTGAGAACCGATATGGCAACCCACTCCAGGACCCTTGCCTGGAAAATTCCACGGACGGAGGAGCCTGGTAGGCTACAGTCCATGGGGTCGCAAAGAGTTGGACGGGACTGAGCGACTTCACTTTCACTTTCTTTCAGGATGATGCTTACAATGTTGCCAGTGCTTGAGAGTATTAGAAATCTTTTTAGGAATTCCAGCCTAGCAATGTACTAGGCTCTGTCAGAGCTTCAAAAAGACAAGACAGGATGCCTGCTTTCAGGAGCTTAAGGCTATGAATACACCTTTGCCAAGTTTGGAAAAAAAAAGTCTACTTTAAAGACAAATTCAATATTTAATAAAAGCCAAAGATTTATTCAAAGCCAAGTACGAAGAAGACCCACACACACAGTCAAGCTTGTCAAAACACGTATAACAAAAGCAAAGAGATGAGACTGACTGTACTTGCTGAACTTGTTCTTAAAGCAGCTGGAGAAAGGAGTTGCAGAACACCCAGCACTGTTTCACTGGACTGCAAGGGATTCCAGGAGGGAGGAATATTCCAGGAAGGAGGAACAATCCGTGTCCTTGAACCAAAGAGCCAGCTTTAGCTTTGTAATTACCTTGCGATCACATTTCACATGGGAAATTAATTTCACTCCGTTCGTGAAAATGATTTTTCACGTCTGTATACGTCATTCATAAAGCCATTCATTCACGCGTTGAACAAACGTTTTTTGAGCAGCCACCACACCTCAGATTGCAGGGTAATAAAGATACACAGATAACTGAAACTCATTGTCAACCGAGCCCAGGCAGACAACGACTGCGGACCATTATAATAAGTACTGAAATAAAGGTGTATGAAATCACCACAGGAACAGAGGAGAAATTAACTCTGCCTGGGGGACTGGGGAGGGCCTCGCAGAAAAGGGAACAATTTCCAGGGTAAGGACAAATTCAGTATGCGGACAAGATGGGCTGTGCAGAGGGGTACTCTATATGGTACAACACGGTGCATGCGGAGGCCTGAATGTGAGAAAAGGAACACGTCACTTCCACTTTCAAGAGGACAAGCTAATTCCACACTGCAATCTCCTCTTCCTGCCAAACCACAGAAATCATGAAATGGGGGGTGGGATGGAAGGGAAGGAGAGAGATGGGGGGCAGGGGTGGGGAGAGAAGAGAAAAAGGGAGGTGAACCTACGGCAACACTGAAAAATGAGGGGAGAGACTCTTATAGGACCATAAACTAGGGGTCCCTGAGAGGATGCAGGTGGCGAGCACAGGACCAAAGAGGAACCTGGAGGCTCAGAGGACAGGGGGCACCTCGTGTCCTGCAGCAACATGGAAGTGCTCACTGCTTCATGAAGCGGGGTGAGGAGCAGCCCAAGGGCACCTGAGTGGCCCGGGGCAGGGCAGGTCTAAGGTGAGTCTGCACATCCTTCTATATCAGGAGGAGGAAGGACCCAAGAATTAACCGGAGCGAGCGTGAACACGCAAATGGGGGGTACCTGGAGTATCAGAAAGCATAATGAGAAGAATAGATTCTGAAACATTGAATTTAAATAACCAACCCATGAATTTTTCATAATGATTTCAAAGAAAGACGCAGGAGCAGAGAAAAGGGACTTTTACGGCACTTACAGTAGCAGTGGTGATAGTGAAAGCCACTGAGTTGTGTCTAGCACTTTGCGACCCCATGCACTATACAGTCCATGGCATTCTCCAGGCCAGAATACCGGAGTGGGTAGCCTTTCCCTTCTCCAGGGGATCTTCCCAACCCAGGGATCAAACCCGGGTCTCCCACATTGTGGGCGGATTTTTTACCAGCTGAGCCACAAGGGAAGCCCTACTCTACTTACGGTAGCGTACCAACTAATAAACGAAGAAGGAATGATAGGAAATCACTATTTTGCAACCCCAGTGATCACAACTGAAGGGATCATGCAAAAGAACGCGTTTGGATTCTTATTAATAATGTCAATGTCATGAAAGATACTCCTCCTGCCCCCCTCCAAAAAAAAAAAAAAACGGCTAGGAAACTGGGAACTGTTCTGAATTAAGAGACCAGGGAGTCATGAGAACTAAATGCAACACACAGTCCTTAATTTCATACTGAATTTTTTAAAAAAAGAAAAAATTAGAATACATGGGAAAATGTGAATATGGGTTATATTTTAAATAATAATGTAACAGGTAATAGTATGTTTCTTGTGTGATGGTTGCCTTATGGTTAATAGGAAGATGGTTCTGTTCTTAGAAGAGACATGCTTAATTAATCAGGATTGAAGAAATTCCATAATGTTTACAATTTACCATCAAATGGTTCAAACAAAAGAAGTGTGTGTTTTTAATTTCTGGAGCTTACTGTCCCATTCTTGTCAAGTTCTTAGGTTTGAAATTTTGCAAATGGAAAAAAAAAGATGAAAGTTTCTAGACAATTGAAAGGGTTGAGTATTATGATCTGACATATTCTAGGATGGTTATTCTGAGAGAATCTATTTCAGAGAGAAGCCAAGCAGGAAAAATTGACCAGAGGCTGATTTACCAGCAAGCCTAAGCTTCAAAGCCCTTCCTTATGGCTTGTTTCCAAAGTCCTGGGAGAAACCTGGCCCTTGGGTTCTTTCACATGACGTGCTTTTGTCAAATATGCAAAATGAGATAGTCTGTCCATGTCTGGTGAAGACACAGGCCTCCTTCCAGTCCAACTCACTTCACCTTGCATCAGGCAGCTTTGCAGTAGCTGTGGACATTTTTAGGATGCTGCTAAAGAGGAATTTAAATTTAGGTTTAGTGAGATACTATTTGCAGTCTGTAGTCACTTCCTTGTAAGTGCTTGCGAGCTGTCTCGGTACATGCACGGCCTTCAGGAATGCTGCTTCCACCCACAGTGCAGACTGGTCCAGCATCAGGACACAACGAGGAGGAGCCGAGAGACAAGCAAACACAACACAAACCGTGGTGCCAGCACCAAAAAAAAAAAACAATTATCATTCCTTTTGCTCTACAGAAAACCTCAGAAAGTGGTTATCATGTGGAGACTTGATCAAAGAATCTGCAGCCAAAAAAATACAAGAAAAGTTAGAGAAGTGTCAGATTTTTAAATAAAAGAAACTTTTTTTTTAACGTCTGTGGTATTTGACAGCCTTTTTGGAGTTGTAATTTCTTTGGCTTTCTTTTCACATTCTGAATAAACATTCATTTGTATACATGTATGTCTGTTACTTTGTAGTTTTTTTTTTTTTCCTTACAAAGAAGCTCTACAATTGTACAGATCTCAAATCCTACAAAATTTGGAACTGCCCATTTAGACCAAAAAGAAAGTCATTCTGACAGATAATTAGATCACCAGGATCTGAAATTCAGTAAAGATGATGAGTTTGAGGTTTATTTAAAATATAAATCAAAACAGCTTCTGAGTCAACTGGATATGCGGAACAGGAAAGAAAGACTGCTTAGGTGATTCTAGTGTGGGGAACAGACAGGTTTGGCATCATCTATCAAGACTGGGGAACTCAGAAAGAAATCAGAACACCTCTTAACACCATACACAAAGATAAATTCAAAATGGATCAAAGACCTAAATGTAAGATCAGAAACTATAAAACTCTCAGAGGAAAACATAGGCAGAACACACGATCACATAAATCAAAGCAAGATCCTCTATGACTCGCCCCCTAGAGTAACGGAAATAAAAACAAAAGTAAACAAGTGGGACCTGATTTAACTTAAAAGCTTTTGCACAGCAAACGAAACTATAAGCAAGGTGAAAAGACAACCCTCAGAATGGGGGAAAATAATAGCAAATTAAACAACTGACAAAGGATTAATTTCCAAAATATACAAGCAGCTCATACAACTCAATGCCAGAAAAACAAACAACCCAATCAAAAAGTGGGAAAAAGACCTAAACAGACATTTCTCCAAAGAAGACATACAGATGGCTAACAAACACATGAAAAGATGCTCAACTGCTCATTATTAGAGAAATGCAAATCGAAACTACAATGAGGTATCACCTCATACCGGTCAGAATGGCCATCATCAAAAAGTCTACAGACAATTAATGCTGGAGGGGTGTGGAGAAAACAGAACGCTCTTGCACTGTTGGTGGGAATATAAATTGATACAGCCACTATGGAAGATGGTATGGAGATTCCTTAAAAAACTAGGAATAAAACCACCATATGACCCAGCAATCCTAGGCATATACCCTGAGGAAACCAAAATTGAAAAAGACACATGTATTCCATTGTTCATTGCAGCACTATTTACAATAGCTAGAACATGGAAGCAACCTGGATGTCCATCAACAGATGAATGGATAAAGAGGTTGTGGTGCATATACACAATGAAATATTACTCAGCCATAAAACGGAACACATTTGAGTCAGTTCTAATGAGGTGGATGAACCTGGAACCTATTACACAGAGTGAAGTTATTCAGAAAGAGAAAGATAAACATCGAATTCTAACACATATATACGGAATCTAGAAAAATGGTACTGAAGAACTTATTTACAGGGCAGCAATGGAGAAACAGACATAGAGAACAGACTTATCGACATGGGCAGAGGGGAGGAGAGGGTGATGTACGGCCAAGAGTAACATGGAAACTTACTTTACCATATGTAAAATAGACAGCCAACGGGAATTTGCTGCATGGCTCAGGAAACTCAAACAGGGGCTCTGCATCAACCTAGAGGGGTGGGATGGGAGGGAGATGGGAGGGAGGTTCTGTGGCTGATTCATGTTGAGGTTTGACAGAAAACAGCAAAATTCTGTAAAGCAATTATCCTTCAATGAAAAAAATACATTAAAAAAAAAAAAAGATTGGGGAACTCAGTGGAAAGAGGAAGGTATCTGTGGAAACATGGGTCAGGAGAGAGACTAGAGTCAGAGAAAGAGACTGGGTAATCACCGTGTCGCTGCAGGGGAAGTGAGGACACCAGATTAGCAGGTTCAGGTCAGAGGAAACGGCAAGAAGAGGTGAAGAAAAGGATGGGACCCTGGGCAACAGCCACAGGATGGACTGACTTGGTGCAGATGTGTGAGGGAGGCTCAGGGAGCCAGGAAATATGACAGAGAATTACAACAACCAGGAAGAGAAAAAGTAGCTTTTGCTGAGTGGAGAGAGAGGTGTGTCTGAATAACTTCAAAGGGAAGATTGTTATTAAAACGTCAATTAAAGTGGGCGACAGGCATATAATTGGCAGCCCTGAGTGAAAACAAACCCAGCGTCATTGCGAAAGTCAAGTTAGACTGTAGTGGACTCAAGAATGAATGGGAAGTCAGGAAGTGGACTCAGGAAGTGTGGATGACTGGTTCAAGAACCGTGACCAGCAATAAAAAGAAGGTTAGGGAAGTAGAGGGGACATGGAGTCCAAGAAGGGTCAAGCCTGCTTTATTCATATCTACTAATGCTAAACACGTATCTACCATGTGACCCAAAAATCCTCCCAGAAATCTACCTAAGCATCATTAAAAGAATGCAGAGATAAACTCTGGTGTACTCATACAATGGGACAATACACAGCAATAAAAAGAACAAATTACAGATAAGTTCTGCACGCATGAATCTCAAAAGTATCACACTAACTGAAATTAGTTAAACACAAGACACTGCATATTGTATAATTCCATTTGTATGAGGGTCAGGAATAGGTAAAACTAACTTATGATGTTAGAAGTCAGAATAGCAGTTATCTCTGGGCAGGGGCAAGAGAGGCTTCTGGAATGAGGCAAAAGTTCTATGTATCTTGATCTGTATGAGATAGCTATATAGGTGCACACATACGTAAAAATGCAATAAACTGTGCTCTAAAATTAGTGAAGTCTAATGTCCTTTATTTTGCTATACTTCAATAAAAAGGAAGAAAAAAATGAATAAAAACAGAATTTTAAGGACAGTTTTACTGAGGAAATAATCCTTAAGAACTAGAAAACACCATCAATTCAAAGAGAATTCTGAGTTGACCCCAAGATAATCTGACAACAGTATGCACAGCAGCAACTACTAAAACTGACTGAAGCACAACAATCCTCCAGCTACAGAGTCACCAATACTTTCAAGGTGGTGTTGTCAATATTCAGCTCATTCACTGCATACCTGCCTAAAACTCAGCTCTCAACCCCACATCCTTTTGGGAACAATTTATCTTTCCCAACTGAATAGTCCCTTAGATTGTCAAAAACAGTTTTCCAGGGCTCAGTGTCAGCCTAATAACTCTCCCATATCAAAAAGAACACAGTGACTGACTTCCTTCACTTCAGAAAACTAAGATCATGGCATCCGGTCCCATCACTTTATGGCAAATAGATGGGGAAACAGTGAAAACAGTGACAGACTTTATTTTTTTGGGCTGCAAAGTCACTGCAGATGGTGACTGCAGCCATGAAATGAAAAGACACTCGCTCCTTGGAAGAAAAGCTATGACCAACCTAGACAGCATATTAAAAAGCGGAGACATTATTTTGCCAACAAAGGTCCGTTTAGTCAAAGCTATGGCTTTTCCAGTAGTCATGTATGGATGTGAGTGTTGGACTATGAAGAAAGCTGAGCGCCGAGGAATTGATGCTTTTGAACTGTGGTGTTGGAGAAGACTCTTCAGGGTCCCTTGGACTGCAAGGAGATCCAACCAGTCCGTCCTAAAGGAAATCAGTCCTGAATATTCATTGGAAGGACTGATGTTGAAGCTCAAACTCCAATACTTTGGCCACCTGATGCGAAAAGCTGACTCATTTGAAAAGACCCTGATGCTGGGAAAGATTGAGGGCAGGAGGAGAAGGGGATGACAGGGGATGAGATGGTTGGATGGCATCATCGACTCAATGGACATGAGTTTGAGTGAACTCCAGGAGTTGGTGATGGAGTTGGGAGGCCTGGTGTGCTGCAGTCCATGGGGTCACAGAGTCAGACACGACTGAGCAACTGAACTGATACTGATACTTCACTTCTGTAGAAGAACAGTTTAAAAGAAAACCTTGTACCCATGAGAATCACAGTAGTTTATGATACTTATGTTTGACTTCTGATTATCATAGCCAATGATAAAGAGATGACAGCTGGCAATTTGAACCCAATCATTTTGCTTTAAAAAAAAAAATTACTAATCATCAATAAATAATGCTTTTCAAAATTATCATGGCACCTGCACTCTCATATAAAAGAAAACTACTTACCATTTTGTCTTGTACCAACAGCAGCAATGATTACTGGAACTGAATTTAATGCTCTTTTTATCACTGGAATATAATTATCCTTCACTTCATGGAATGAAAACTTGTCGTTTACATTGTATTTGATCACAATGATGTCTGCACCTCCAATTAGATTTCGAGAGGTATACCAATCACTGTCAAAAATGTCCTAAACCAAAATGTAAAGAGCAATCTTTAGTCTGCCTATCTTCAAATTCATCATGAAACAAACTGTAACATATTAGTTTCATTTTTTGGCTACATTTTAATTTTTGAACTCATTAAAAAAATTATCAACAATAAAAAGAACAAAAATGAAAAATAAATAAAAATTTAGTTTTTAAAAAGTAACTACATGAAATTTAAAATGTTTGAAGTCAATCGACTCTTTAAATTTTTTTTATATTCATTTAGCCTGGAGAGCTATGTAGTGGTAAAACAGGACCTAGAGGATCCCTGAGACTCTGATGAAATAAGCAACCTCTTTCAACACCTATACTTAAAAATAAGCACTTTGTTTTAAAATTATGCCATAGCTTTATCACCTATAGTTTCAAAAATGTAACACTTGCATTTTAGATACAAGAGCATCAGTGTGAGTAAGGAAGCTTCAGAGGATTTTCTGTGACCCAGTTTAGTGCAGGATTGTTCAGTGTTCTGGATTATAATTACTGTGAATGCCATGGAGCTCCATGTATTTTATATATATTATATATACAAATTTCATATATATCTTTCGACTTTATCCATTCTTTGGACAGTACTACATATATATAGTGGTTTAAGGGAAGAGAATGAGGCAGGGAGAGGGTATGCTTTCATAAAAGGATGGTGTGTATTTTAAGATGTTAACATGGTAAGGAATATACTTGCAATTCATGTATTTTCCTCCTATCAATTAAAAATTCAGGTTAAATCTTTCCAGTTTTAAAATCTTTATTCTGGACCACAGTTAATAATATTTAGGCTTCCCAGGTGGCACAGTGGTAAAAAATCCGCCAGCCAACGCAGGAGACATCAGTTTGATTCTTGGGTTGGAAAGATCCCCTTGGGGAGGAAATGGCAACTTGCTCCAGTATTCTTGTCTGGGAAATCCTATGGACAGAGCCTGGTGGGCTACAGTTCATGGGGTCCCAAAGACTGAGTGACAGAGCACACACATTAATAATATTTATATTTAGAATTAAGGCCAAAAGTAACTTATTATGGACCCTATAAAGTTTTTAAGGATAAAACTTTGCACTTTGATATTTTAAAAATAATTTTTCAAAGTTATTGCATGAATAGCGGTGTAAGAAAAATATCTGTATGTACCTTAAAACCATTGCTAAATATGCATAAACAGCCTCCTTCTTCCGTTCTGGTTAACTATTAATCATTATTTGTCCTTTCATGTGGCCTTTGGTATGTATTCTTAGGACATAATAAAGCTAGAGTAAGAAAATAGCTAGATGTGGCTCACAAATCCAAAAAACTGTTGGCCTATGAAAGTTTGCACTTTGAAGTAGGAGTTCAAAACAGGGTTTCAATCAACTGCAACAGAGCTTTTATTCTGCTAGAAAATTCTGGAGAAGGGTCACGGCAATGCCCTTTGGCAGAGTTTCTTCTAACCAGTACACCCCCATGCCTTGGCCAAGCCTCTCCCAGTTCCTTGCACCCTCGCAACCTGCCCGTTTCCAAAAGTATACTCAGTGACACGAACGACAGAATTTTTAGATATGAATACCTTACTCAAAGTGGGACGGACACAGTGTTTTTAGAGGAAGACTTAAAAGCAAAAACAGAAAAAAAAGAGGCCGACCATGGGGCTACAAACAGCAAAAGCAAAACCTTGAATATCGTGGAGGATGTAAGAAGAGAGAAAAGTGGAATGGGACACAGATAAAGAAATTGTGAAAGCTTCCCAGCAGAGCTCTATGCTAATTTCCAAATCCCAAACCACCAAACCCATTCAGTTCCAACTGTATCTGTTATAGTATTCAAGCTCAAAGTGTGTAAGTACAACAGGGTATGGGAGTACAGTAAAGAAAGAGGACAAACTCAGATGAGTGGGACGAACAAACGAAAGAAGTGGGAGCAATATCAAGCAGCCATCTAACTCTGAGAGAACAAATCAAAAGGAGCTGCTCTTTGCATTCCAAATGGTTCAAAATTCCAGAATACTGGAGAGGTGAAGAAGGAAAAAGGAGACATTTAAGGGAAAATATTATAAGGAAATGGGTTTTGGCTTCATTAACTCTGTGGTATTGAGGATATAAAGACTATAACTAATTTTATTTTTAAATGCAAATTAGAGCTTCAAACCCTGCACAAGGAATGTGTGCATATATTACCTCATGGATTTTTATGGAATATTTCTGGTAAACAGGAAAAGATCTAGAAATAAATTTTTTTTTTAATGTGGATTTGAGAGACATACTATTAATAAATAATAAGCTACATAAAATGAATTTGAAGCTCATTTATTTAAAGTGCCAAGTATAAATGGCAAAGATCCAGAGCAGGGCAGCAGACCTACAGAAGAAACCCAGGGAAGAGGGGCACAACTATCTCATTCTAACTCCAAGGAAACAACGCCACATTTCTTCAAACCATCTCAAAGAGAAAATGTTCCACTGATTTCTAGAAATACGAAGGAAATCAAATTCTCCCAACCCTCGTAAATCAGTTCCAGGATTTCCTCAGGGTAGTTATGCAACACAAGGCTTGGAGCCACAGCTGGGGAATGGAACTGATCTTTTAAAAAGAATCTGAATTTTTACAGTGAAACAACAATTCCATTCTACTTGGTTGTGGGGCTGCAATACAGCATCTATTAATGCTAAGTACTAACAAGCTGCCTCTGTGCACTTGTGTGTAAATCTTGAATGATATGTAGGAAAACTTTACCTTTGCTTAGTGTAAGCAATACATGGCTATGTTAAAGTTGTGATAAATACTACCACTTATTAAGTATTTACTACATACCAGTCTGGATGCTAAGAACTTTACACTATTCTCTCATTTACTCTCTGGCATAGCTCTAGTGGGGGGTGGAGGGGTGATTATTATGTTTATTTTACACACAGGGAAAATAAGGCCAAAAGAGGATGAGTGACTTTACCCAGGAATACAGCCACTAAGTACCAAGGTGAGGATCTGAAATCAGGTCCTTTTGATAGCAAAACTTGTGTTCTATCTGCTTTGCTGTGTTTAATATTCTGATTCAGTACATGTCAAATACCAGCTGATGAATACAATCAACTTTCATACCTCCAATGGGCTTTTACTTACCACCTAGAGAAGAAAAGCATCTTATAAAGAGTAGCTCTACAAACACATTCTACTATGCCTGAAGACCATTATAACCCACAAAACTGTGCCTGGTTACATACAAACTCAATGCCTTAAAAAGGGCCAGAGTCTAACCAAACAAAGGTGATTAGAATAACAAAACGTAACAATCAAAAATCTAGACGACAAAGGTTAATTTTAACTGATTTGGAAGATTTCATTTACTACAATCCATGGGATCACAAGTAATGCTTTTTGTTAAATTATTAATAATAACATCAACAGGAGTTAACTGCTCAAAACAACAACAACAAAACAGAAAAGGTTATCCTAACATCCTAATTCAGCTTATTTTATTTCCCCTACATTTAGTTACTCTCTTCACTCAATATTTGTTCCAACTGAGTATAGAACCAGTAAGTTTTTAGATTGTAAGATTTTTCACAATGATATGATCAAAGGGGAAGAAGGGTTTCATTTGCTTGCATGGACTCCAGCCAGTAAGTTCTCTACCCATGCCTCTTATGATCAGCATCATCAATGTCATAATTAGGAGTTTAATAGCCTCCCTGTTAGACTGAAAAGGCCTGTTTTTCATTTATTTTAGTCTACTAACATAAATTTACTTTTTAGCTGAAAATTTATTTGGACAAGTGATTTTTCCTTTCTATAAATATGGAAATCCACATAAGAAATGTTTTTACAGACATTTTATACATTTCTTTGGAAAGGTGTATCCTATCTTTGTATAGGTATAGCCTTATAGTCCCTATTTCATTTTTTTAAACTGTGGTTTAAATGTAAATCTCACATAAGGATAACCTGTATTTTTTTCAAACCTTAAACCTTCTTCTGTTATAAAATAGAACACTTAGGTGCAATGTAGACTCTATACGAGTAAAGACTCAGAAACTTTGAAATAAGATTCCATGAACACATTCTGGATGCTACTGTGTACTGAAAAGCATTTATACCATCAGGGTGTAGATTTCTTTCTTCTTTTATCACTCAAGAATTAGACTAGCATTTATCAACTTCACTACAATTTCTTCTAATCATCGCAAATTTTAAAGCTTTTTTCAAGTCCCAAAATAGTATCAGTAATATTTCTGATTTACGGGTCAGGAAAAAGAAATGGCTAAATATATCAGTAACATCTGCACTATTAAAATTAAAAACTAATTAAAATTTTTTTTCAAAGTGCTATAAACTAGTCGTTTAAATTTAATTCTCAGTCCCTGACTTTCCCCCTCCTTTCCAGGGGTCCTATTTCTGAGCTGGCCCCCAGTGAAATGTATTTTGGCTCTGTTGAGCTTTCAGAGATCTTTATTTTTAGAACACTCATATTACTATATCACCCACACAGGATGGCATTAAAAAAAAAAAAAAAAAAAAAAAACACTGCTCTCTGCTGGTGAAACTTAGTGACCCGCGTCCCTTGGGGTTGGGACATTTAAGGGTCAGCTGTCTTAACCAAGAGACAACCCACAATCGTGAAACGTACGCCTAAGTGCTTCACATTCTCACTGGGGCTTTTTTTTTTTCCTTCTAAGAGTGTTCTTTGATTAGGCTGGCCCCTGCCCCCTGAAACGAAGGACCAAAGACTTTCCCCAAAATGTTAAAAAAAAAAAAAATAACAAAGAAAACTCTCCCCCGGTGACCCAGACGTTGACAGTCATGAAAGAGGGGGCGGGGGGAGAAAAGAAAGGAAAGGAAAGCTCCGTCAGCCCCCTTACCCAGACGGGACAGTCGTGGACCACCAGCTTGACGTTCCCAAACGCGCTGGCCTGATACTCGGTGAACACGGGCCGCGCGGCCGCGCCGCTAGCGCTCAGCAACAAGCTGCTCTCGTCCCCGGAGACCAGCGGGCTTCTCCCCAGGTAGGCGCGGATGAGCCCCGACGGCCGGCTGTCCTGGTGGAACGCGTCCCCCTCGTTCCCCAGCGCCACGATGTGAATGGACCTAAGGCGGCCGAGACCGGGGGGGAGAAGAGGCGCGTGGTGAGCGCGGGGGACAGCGCGCGGCGAGGACGGGCGCGCGAGAGCCCCCCGGGCCCGGGGTGGGGCACACGGCACGCGCCGGGGCTGGAGACCAGACCGGGCCCGCGACGCGTACGTACATGATCTCCAATCCCCCGGGGCCGGGTGGCGACGCAGAGAAAGGTCGGCTCCTCGCGGCCTGCGGGGGGCCAGGCGGCGGCGTGGTTTCCGCCCCCCACCACCACCACGCGCGCCCCCCAGCAATCAGCTCATCCCGGGCCGCGTCTCCCCCTCCTCGCGCGCCTCCAGCGCGGCGCGGCCGACGCAGAGCGGGCGGGCGAGCGAGCTCCGGGGGCCGCGTGCGCGCCGCCAGCCAGTCAGGAAGTGCCGGGGCGCATCCCGGGGCGGGGGGACCCGCCGTTCCCGCTGCCGGGCCCCCGCAGCCGCCGCCGCGGAGACTCGCCGGGCGCCGCGCTTTCCCGGCCGGGCGGCCCGCAGCCGCGCCTCTTGCTTCTGGCTCAGCGGCGGGTGGGGGAGAAGCCGGGCCTCCGCCCCTCTCTGCGGGCCGGGCGGCAGCCGCACGTGCCGGCCTTGGAGGAGGAGGGGGGGGGGTGTCTTCGGGCGGACGCAGGGGCCTCGCTCCCCGCTGAGGCTCCCCCCCGAGCCCGGGCAGCGGCGGCGGCGGCGGGCCGGATACAAAGGAACGGCCCGCGCGGGGCGCCGCGGAATATAAATTAATAAATACGACGCCCCGGCCTGAGAGCTCCTGGTCACCAATCCGCCTGCAGCAAGTTTGTTCAACTCGAAAGGCTGTAACCGGAGCCGAGCCGGGGAAAGGGGTGGGGGGAGGCGGGGTGTGGTGATGGGGCGGTTGCGGCCCCTGCTCCCTAAAGACTAGGGGGGAAAAAAAAAGGTAAGGGAAGCCAGGGAATCCAGCCCCGTGGCCGCTCCAGCAGCCCTTTTTTTTTTTTTTTTCACTCCCCCTCTTCTTGGCCTTGACCAAAAGTGTTTTTACCAAGTCTGCCGCTTGGTCATTTGTCAACATGTAGTACAGCTGTTTTCTACAATCATACTTGCGAGAAAAAAAAGAAAGGCAACATTCATCGTAGTGCAGAAAGGGTTCTTTGTTCACGCACCAATTAATTCGCGAACGTCGCTTCCCGGGAGGATTATTTACTACTTCAAGCTATATTTGGCATCTTTTTTTGACCAAAAGCCGGAGGATTTCGTTTTGTTTTGTTTAAGTGTTGAGGTTCTGATTGTGATAGCTGTAGGAAGTCGTTACGCGTGAGGTTGTTTAACGTGTTTACAGACCAAATGCGAGCTTACGTGGGGGATTTTTCGGTACGCATTATGGCTACATGTTTAATAATAGCTCCTCAGGCCAGCTGAAAAAATAACGATCATGCTAATGCAAGGATAGTTTAGATTCTTTCATGATAACGCCTTGAACTAAAGGGTGTCAGTGTCCCCAAAGGGCCTCAAATTCCTCGATGCGAGTGAACACTGGAATCCACTGGATTCGAAGAGGAGCCAGAGTTTACTCTGGGGCTCTGCCTCTCCATAAACAGGAAAATTCTCGCAAGTGGTCCGTGTTGAAAGAGTTCTTGTTTATCCCTTTATTTATTTTGCCCTACTTTAAAATGTTGCTGTTTCTTTTCTCAACAGAGCTATTTTGAGACTATGAAACAGGAGGTGCTGAGTAGGGCAGTGAAAACCCTAGGGTGAGAGGCGTTTGGAATGTGAGCAGCTTTTTATTGTGGGCCCCGGCTGCTCAGTTGAAAGGGGTTTAATAGTTTCTCATGCTCAGATAGGGTATAATGGGGGGACATTCTTTATGTAAGTCACTGATGTTTAAAAATCATATTTTCCTTTGCACCCAGTATAGTTTCTCTTTTAGTCTCTAGAAGCACTCCAAAATAATACAAGATCATCTTTTCTCATGGGTCATCAATCACCGCCAGTAACCCCAAGTCAAAAGCAAAGACACCGGAATAGTTGAATGGATATGTAAAATGTGGTATATACATAGAAAGAAATATTATTCTGTCTAAGAAAAGAGGGAAATCCTGTCACATGTTGCAACATGAATGAATCTTGAGGGCAATAAGCTAGTCATAGAAAGACAAAGACTGCATCATTCCACTTACAAGAGATATCTCAGGTAGTTAGACTCTTAGAAAGCAGAATGCTGGTTTTAAGGGGGCTTCTGGAAGAGGAAAATTCGGAGTTCAATGAGTGTAGAGTTTCTGTTTTGTAAGATGAAAATGTGAAAAGAACTATTGCAAACAAGGCGCATATGAAAATGTGCATTTTTAAATGGTGGCAAAGGTAAATGTTGTGTTTAATGCATTTTACCACGAGACAGAGAGAGAGTTAGAGTTGCTGGAAAGGGGCAGGAAGGGTTGGGAAGCTGGGAAGTTGCTGGAGCCTGGCAGACAGCATTCAGTTTTTCCTCAGTTATTGAGTATGTAACCCAGGCCAGTGCTGGTACACATGAGGGATATTAAGATACATAAGACCCAGTCCTTATTCTTGAGAAGCTAAATCTATTATTAATGGTCACTATGTTATGAATATTGATGCGTCTGATCCTTTTGAAAATGTACTTGTTCCTTAAAAATTATCATGCAAGTTTATACATTCAGTAATAGAGGTAGGAACAAAGTACAAAGATAAAGTTCAGTGAACGTTAAGAAGAGATCTGTGCCTTCTTTGTCATCAGAGAGAAGTGCATGGAGGAAGTAAGCACTGTCTTAGGTCTTAGAAGAGGAGGAGAAGCCTGCTAGCTTGGGAAGAAGGGGAGGTTAGAAATACTAGAAAGAACGGACAGACTTTATATGCAAATCACATGCAAAGATTTAGAGATGTGGATGATCATGGCTTATTCAGGGAACAGCAAGAGCTAAAATTAAAGCTGGTGTTCTGATGCCTTCATTACAGCAGGAAGAAATGAGAGTGGTAGAGGCTACCCAAGAGATTTCCAAAGTCAGACTTGGTGATACTCAAGTTATAACCTTGGAATCCCTAGACCAACTCTGTTTATTTGACAAAGACTAGCTGGATGCTCATCAAACCCATTTTCTCTTCCAGGCGCCATAGAGAAAGGACATGTCCCAGAGTTTTTGCATGTAGATAGGGCCATGAGATTCAGAGAAGGCAATGGCACCCCACTCCAGTACTCTTGCCTGGAAAATCCCATGGATGGAGGAGCCTGGTGGGCTGCAGTCCATGGGGTTGCTAGGAGTCGGACACGACTGAGCGACTTCACACTTTTCACTTTCATGCATTGGAGAATGCATGGCAACCCACTCCAGTGTTCTTGCCTGGAGAATCGCAGGGACGGGGGAGCCCGGTGGGCTGCCATCTCTGGGGTCGCACAGAGTTGGACAGGACTGAGCAACTTCACGACTGAGCGACTTCACTTTCACTTTTCACTTTGATGTATTGGAGAAGGAAATGGCAACCCACTCCAGTGTTCTTGCCTGGAGAATCGCAGGGACGGGGGAGTCTGGTGGGCTGCCGTCTCTGGGGTCGCACAGAGTTGGACACGACTGAAGCGACTTAGCAGCAGCAGCAGCAGGGCCATGAGATTAGTTCTCACTAGTGGAATATTATCCCTCCTGAGCAGTTAAGGAGTGTACCATCTCCATGTTTTTTCATTTGGCTATCTACCAACTGGATGAAGGCAGGTCAACCTTGAAGCCATGTGCTTGACTGTGTTTGATCTGCAGCTTGGAAGCAACCTGAGTCTCTGAATTATTAGTTACAGCAGAGCCTCCTCACGGCATGCACTGTACTCTGATATGAGTGAGAAAATAGATGTTTATTGAATTAAACCAGATATTTTGGGGTCAATTATTATAGGAGCTAGTCACACAGTATCACTGATGGTCCATTTCCTGATATCTTAAAGACTTTTTTCATAATTATCTTAAAGACTACCTTTTAAATAATCATTTCTCTTTTATGTACAATTTTTATTGGGTTTATATATTTGTAGTTTCCCTCATTAGTAGCATTAAGGGTTTGTTTGTTTTCACTTTTGCCAGTGTGTAACAAATTGGATTATCTTATGTCCTCCAACCTCAAGGTCACTGCAGAACACACACATAAGGAAGGACCTACAGCCTTAACAGTATGTTTTTGTTTTCCTGGCTGGCATGCCATCATTTCATATTCATTCAGATAAATGATCTTATCCTGAGATAAAATATAACCACGTATGAGTGTAAGATGCATCTCCAAAGTGGGGAGCCAGCATTGACCCCTGAGATTCCAGAAAAGGTATTTGAATTTTTATCTTCAAACATTTATTTTTTACCCCCCCCCCCCAAAAAAGGAAAGAAATTAAGCTCTGCTGGTATTTAATGTGAGGGTTGGTGGTGGCACCCCGATTTGATCCCGAAGTGGGCAGGCATTCAGGGTGTTCCGGGGAGAGGGTGGGAGCACTACAGCACACAGTGGGAGAGGGGAGGACTCTCTCCTTTGTTCACTTTTTTAAAATTGTTTTTTAACTGAAGGATAAATGCTTTACAGAATTGTATTGGTTTCTGCCAAACATCAATATGAATCACCCATAGATATACATATGTATCAGTAACATATTGCCACATGTTGCAGTTTCTGTATCTGACTAAATGGATTTATAGATGACATTTAAGTAAACTATTGTAGCATGGATCAATGGAGACAATGTTAATAATGCAAGAACGGGCAAACACAATGGACTGAGCTGACATTTCGGGCACTCTGGGAGTCACACTGTCAGGTGAAAGACTAATGACTAATCAGATTGACAATCAATTGGCAATAATCATTAAAAACTGCTTTAACAGACTTAGAGAATGGACCGTGGATATGGCAGAGGAAGGAGAGGGTGAGACGAACTGAGAGAGTAGCCTGCACGTAGATACACCATCCTGTGTAAAATAGACAGGTAGTGGGAAGTTGCTGTGTACCACAGGGAGTTCTGCCCGGTGCTCTGACAACCTAGGGGGGTGGGTGGGAGGGAGGGGGTGTATGTTTACTGATGGCTCATTCACACTGTACAGCAGAAACCAACACAGCATTGTGAAGGAATTACTCTCCAATTAAAACTGAATTTTAAAAAACTGTTTTAGGCATGGATTTATAGTTACTTTTGCTAACATCTTCACCTGAAGGATGTATTACAGTTAATAGATAATGTTCTGAGTGAAAGTGAAAGTCACTCAGTCATGTCTGACTCTTTGTGATCCCCATGGACTGTAGCTCACCAGGCTCCTCTGTCCATGGAATTCTCCAGGCCAGAATACTGGAGTGGGTAGCCATTCCCTTCTCCAGGGGATCTTCCCAACCCAGGGATCAAACCCAGGTCTCCTGCATTGCAGGCAGATTCTTTACTGTCTGAGCCACCAGAAAAGCCCAAGAATACTGGAGTGGGTAGCTATTCCTTCTTCAGAGGATCTTTCCGACCCAGAAATCCAACTGGAGTCTCCTGCATTGGAGGTAAATTCTTTACCAGCTGAGCTACCAGGGAAGCCCTATCACAATTAGCTAATCACTTAAAAAACTGGATTTTTAAAGTCCAGTTTTTGAACTGTGGTGTTGGAGAAGACTCTTGAGAGTCCCTTGGACTGCAAGGAGATCCAACCAGTCCATCCTAAAGGAGATCAGTCCTGGGTGTTCATTGGAAGGACTGATGCTGAAGCTGAAACCAATACTTGGCCACCTGATGCAAAGAACTGACTCATTTGAAAAGACCCTTACACTGGGAAAGATTGAAGGCAGGAGGAGAAGGGGAGGACAGAGGACAAGATGGCTGGATGGCATCACCAACTCAATGGAAATGAGTTTGAGAAAACTCCAGGAGTTGGTGATGGACAGGGAGGCCTGGCGTGCTGCAGTCCATGGAGTTGCAAAGAGTCAGACACGACTGAGCGACTGAAATGAACTAAAAACTGGACATCCAAACTTGAAGATAAAGCTCAATGATATTTCTAAAATGTTTAAGGAATGAACGATTCAAGCAATACTTTAAAGAAAATTCACCAATTATAAATGCTATGGAGTCTTTTCGGAGCTTCCTTAAAAAGTCAAAAAGCAACATACCATTGGGAAAATAGTCTTCTTCTTGTGAAGATAAGTGTTATTTCCAGCAACACATGGAACACAAATGGGGGGGAAAACACTGCATTCCTTTGATAGCAAATACCTTGAGTGAATATAAAACATTGCTAAAGACCTAAAGACGCCGGTATTGGAACATGTTACGCAATGTGGGAAGTTTACTATAATGTTAAACAAAAAGCACAGATGTTTTCAATATGTCTCATGTTATGATGTTGAGTAGATTCTGTTTCAGTGTGGTATTTACTAGATTGTCTTTCAGTAATGAAATACATTTTAAAATGACAATTCTGTGAGCCACTAAAGGAAAGCTATAGTAGAGAGATATTCTTTCTCTAATACAACTTATGATGGTATTTTCAACAATTGACTTTCAAAAAACAAACTTTATTTTATGCAAAACTTCTGTGAGTGAGTTACTTAGACTTAAAAAAAACCAAAAAAAAAAAAAAAAAAAAAAAACTGTTTAAAGAAAGGAAGGATTCCAAGCTTACAGTGAGAGCAACCACATGGAATTCATTTGAGGTATTTCTCATAAGCAGTTTTCCCAGCAAAGAAGCTGGAGCCAGAAACTAAGGTTAATTTTGTGAAAACAAAACTTGTATAGCAGTTTTTAAAAATACTTCTTCACTGTAAAATATAGCACATACAGAAAAGTGCATAATACCAATGCATGTAGTTAATAAATAATTATAAAGTAAGCATTCCTAAGCAATCTCCCAGTGCAGAAAGTGGAGCGTTATCAGCACTCATGCAAGGGTGCACACACACACGCTGCCCCCCAACTCACAGCCGCCCCTTCTCAGTTACAGTTCCATTCTTTTTCTTAGAATCATGAGCCTGATTTTTGTGATGACTATTTGTTTATTTTTCCTTACAGTTTTACTATCTATACATGCATTCCTAAGCTGATATTCTGGTTTTTCTTGTTGCTCAATTTTATGTAAGTTGCTGCTGCTGCTAAGTCGCTTCAGTCGTGTCCGACTCTGTGTGACCCCATAGACGGCAGCCCACCAGGCTCCCCCGTCCCTGGGATTCTCCAGGCAAGAACGGTGGAGTGGGTATATAAGTTGAGTCTTATATATATACTCTATACACTCTAAATACTCTTTTGTGTCTTGGTTCTTGTGCTCATCTTCATTTGTAAGATTTATTTATGTTGTTGTAGCTGTGGTTTGTCCCTATTATTCCTTTTTATTGCTGAATAGCATCCGGTGGATATATAAATTACTATTTACCTATCCATTCCATTTTAGATGCCCATGTGGGTTATTTCTAGTTTTTGCCTATTCCAAGCAAAGCCTGATGCGAAGAGCTGACTCCTTTGAAAAGACTCTAGCGCCGGGAAAGATTGACAGCAGGAGGAGACAGGGACGACAGAGGATGAGATGGTTGGATGGCATCACCGACTTACGGACATGAGTTTGAGCAAACTCCGGAAGTTTGTGATGGACAGGGAAGCCTGGCATGCTGCAGTCCTTGGGGCTGCAAAGAGTCAGACACGACTGAGCAACTGAACTGAACTGAACTGTCAAGCAAAGCCACCAAAGACTACTCTTGTTTTAAAATATAGTATCTTGGTGGATATGCTAGATCACAGGGTAAGTCTACGTCTAATTTTGGTAGATAGTACCCAACTGATTTTAAAAGTGGTTTTAAGTATTACACTCCCAGTAGCAGGGCATGAGAATTCTCTCTATATTTCTTAATATACTTAAATAACAGTTAATATCTGCCAGACAGGGGGCTTCCCAGGTGGCTCAATAGCAAAGAATTTGCCTGCAATGCAGAAGACAAGGGGATGCAGGTTCGATTCCTGGGTCGGCAAGATTCCCTGGAGATGGAAATGGCAATCCACTCCAGTATTCTTGCCTGGTCCAAATTCTATGGACTGAGGAGCCTGGTGGGCTGCAGTCCATGGGTTGCAAAGAGTCGGACACGACTAAGCACACATACATGTCACATCCTATGCCAGATATATTAAGTGCTTTATAAATACTGACTTTTTAAATAACCCTATCGAGTAGGTTCTATTACCATCCTAATTTACAAGAGAGAAAATTATAGCATAGAGAGGCTAATTTACTTGCCCACAGCTATACAAATAGTGAGACTCCGGGAGCTGTGATTCAAACTCAGATAACTAGCTCCAGTTAGCAACCCCTCACCTACTCTGTGTTTTGTGATTGAAAATGCATGTAACCTATAAAAACTCTGGTTATCTTATAGGTTTTTTTAAGCCATTTGAATACATTAGGTAAGATAGTCATCTCACATGCAAGTAAAGTAATGCTCAAAATTCTCCAAGCCAGGCTTCAGCAATACGTGAACTGTGAACTTCCTGATGTTCAAGCTGGTTTTAGAAAAGGCAGAGGAACCAGAGATCAAATTGCCAACATCCGCTGGATCATGGAAAAAGCAAGAGAGTTCCAGAAAAACATCTACTTCTGCTTTATTGACTATGCCAAAGCCTTTGACTGTGTGGATCACAATAAACTGTGGAAAATTCTGAAAGAGATGGGAATACCAGACCACCTGATCTGCCTCTTGAGAAATCTGTATGCAGGTCAGGAAGCAACAGTTAGAACTGGACATGGAACAACAGACTGGTTCCAAATAGGAAAAGGAGTACGTCAAGGCTGTATATTGTCACCCTGTTTATTTAACTTATATGCAGAGTACATCACGAGAAACACTGGACTGGAAGAGACACACGCTGGAATCAAGATTGCCGGGAGAAATATCAATAACCTCAGCTATACAGATGACACCACCCTTATGGCAGAAAGTGAAGAGGAACTAAAAAGCCTCTTGATGAAAGTGAAGGTGGAGAGCAAAAAAGTTGGCTTAAAGCTCAACATTCAGAAAACTAAGATCACGGCATCCGGTCCCATCACTTCATGGGAAATAGATGGGGAAACAGTGGAAACAGTGTCAGACTTTATTTTTTTGGGCTCCAAAATCACTGCAGATGGTGACTGCAGCCATGAAATTAAAAGACGCTTACTCCTTGGAAGGAAAGTTATGACCAACCTAGATAGCATATTCAAAAGCAGAGACATTACTTTGCCAACAAAGGTCCGTCTAGTCAAGGCTATGGTTTTTCCTGTGATCGTGTATGGATGTGAGAGTTGGACTGTGAAGAAGGCTGAGCAGCGAAGAATTGATGCTTTTGAACTGTGGTGTTGGAGAGGACTCTTGAGAGTCCCTTGGACTGCAAGGAGATCCAACCAGCCCTGGGATTTCTTTGGAAGGAATGATGCTAAAGCTGAAACTCCAGTACTTTGGCCACCTCATCCGAAGAGTTGACTCATTGGAAAAGACTCTGATGCTGGGAGGGATTGGGGGCAGGAGGAGAAGGGGACGACAGAGGATGAGATGGCTGGATGGCATCACTGACTCAATGGGCGTGAGTCTGAGTGAACTCCGGGAGTTGGTGATGGACAGGGAGGCCTGGCGTGCTGCGATTCATGGGTTCGCAAAGAGTCGGACACAACTGAGTGACTGAACTGAACTGAAGATGGAAATATATCCATCAGATTTAACCAAAATCTTTGCATAATACGTGATAAGACTGAAAAATAAATTGGTGGTGGTGTTCAGTCGCTAAGTCATGTCCGATTCTTTGCAACCCCATGAACTACAGCACGCAAGGCTTCCCTGTCCTTCACTATCTCCTGGAGTATGTAAGTATGATTTAGCAACCCAGCTAATGGAGCAGTTCTTCCATTTAAATTCCCATATCTTTGTGAGCTCTTTTCAGAGAGCCTTTAAATAAACTGAACTTAAAAGCAGACATCTGTGTTGCTGTATCACAAAACGTTGAACCAAGTTTTAAAACATAATGTTGTTGTTGTTCAGTCGCTAAGTTGTGTCCGACTCTTTTTGACCTCATGGACTGCAGCACGCCTGGCTTCTCTGTCCTCCACTGACTCCCAAAGTTTGCTCAAATTCTTGTCCGTTGAGTCAGTGATGCTATCTAATCATCTCATCCTCTGTTGGTTTCTTCCCCTTTTGCTTTCAATCTTTCCCAGCATCAGGGTCTTTTCCACTGTGTTGGCTCTTTGCATCAGGTGGCCAGAGTATTGGAGCTTCAGGATCAGTCCTTCCAATGAATATTCAGGGTTGATTTCCTTTAGCATGGACTGGTTTGATCTCCTTGCAGTCCATGGGACTCTCAAGCGTCTTCTCCAACACCACAGTTCAAAAGCATCAATTCTGCAGTGCTCAGCCTTCTTTATGGTCCAACTCTCACATCCATACATGACCACTAAAAAAACCAGAGCTTTGATTGCCTTGCCCTTTGTTGGCCAAGTGATGTCTCTGCTTTTTAATATGCTGTCTAGGTTTGTCATAGCTTTCCTTTCAAGGAGCAAGCGTCTTTGAATTTCATGGCTGCAGTCACTATCCACAGTGATTTTTGGAGCCCAAGAAAATATAATCTGTCACTTTTTCCCCTTTGACCTGGCATCAAGTGATGGGACCAGATGCCATGATCTTAGTTTTTTCATTAAGCATATTCAATTGTTATTCTCCATAAAAGATTTGTTGGCAATAACATTCTAGAGAAAAATATATTTTGAATTATTAGTAATACATTTTAAAAAGTTTTTTTTAATGTGATTTACTTTATCCTTATCTCATCTATTGAAAATTTTCCATTTCAATGTGTTTTACTGTGGTCACAATATATTAACAGTAATATATGCTAAAACTGAAACTCCAGTACTTTGGCCACCTCATGCAAAGAGTTGACTCATTGGAAAAGACTCTGATGCTGGGAGGGATGGGGGGCAGGAGGAGAAGGGGACGACAGAGGATGAGATGGCTGGATGGCATCACCGAGTCCATGCACATGAGTTTAAGTGAACTCCAGGAGTTGGTGATGGACAGGGAGGCCTAGCTTGCTGCGAATCATGGGGTCGCAAAGAGTCGGACACAACTGAGTGACTGAACTGAACTGAACTGATGCTTGTCATTTATAAAGATATTGGGGGTGTACTCAAAATTCTTACAATAGGATGCTCAGTCACAAAGTTTAGAGACTACTGGTCTGGCGTCTGAGGCTATGTCTTACAGAGGAAGCTTAGGATATCACAGTGGAGTCCTGGTCTGCCAGGAAGCAGGACAGGATGCTGGGGTAGCTGGTGCTGCAAGGGCGGCTGTGAGAGAGGAAGTTAGGGCGAGATAGGAGAAGGTAACACAGATAAACCGCAGACCTACTTGCCTAGAAATCAGCCCAGTAAAAAATGTATTTGTATTGTACTAACTAATCTAATGAAAGATAAACGTTTGCAAATTTACACAAAAATCACAGAATTCAAGATTAGCTTTTTCTTTTTTTTTAAACCACCAGAGCTTGCAGTACTTCACATAAGTAATGCAAGCAAAGTCAGGTAGCAGAGTCAGTAACCATACACTCAGTCTTGAGAAAAGTTGATGTTCCTCTTTTATCTGAATAACTCTTTTCAGAGAAACAGTCAGCAGTTTTCTTCTAAATTTTTGGATCTCTTGTAAACTATAAGGCTGCAATATCATTCATTCTGTTTGGAGAAGCTGAAGTGAGAATCCGTACCATGTATATACAAAAGCCAACTACTGTAAGCTCTTTCAGAAAAGATCTAAGATGTTCATTTGTGTGTTTGTTTGAACGTATCTATTCATCTGTGTTATTGTCCCCAATCATGTTTTTCAAACAGTTGTTCTGTTTTCAGTTAAAATGTTGCTTTAAAAATGCCAGAACATATATTTCTTGGAATCAGGATTGCCTCTCTCTTACCAGCACTTTTCAAAGGTTTGAACTTCAAAGAAACCTGGGTTTTTGGCCTTTACTATGCCTGCTCTTCAGCTTCTTCAGCATTACTGGTTGGGGCATAGACTTGGATTACTGTGATATTGAATTTGCCTTGGAAATGAACAGAGATCATTCTGTCATTTTTGAGATTGCATCCAAGTACTGCATTACGGACTCTTTTGTTGACCATGATGGCTACTCCATTTCTTCTGAGGGATTCCTGTCCCCAGTAGTAGATATAATGGTCATCTGAGTTAAATTCACCCATTCCAGTCCATTTCAGTTCGCTGATTCCTAGAATGTCGACATTCACTCTTGCCATCTCTTGTTTGACCACTTGCAATTTGCCTTGATTCATGGACCTGACATTCCAGGTTCCTATGCAATATTGCTCTTTACAGCATCGGACCTTGCTTCTATCACCAGTCACATCCACAGCTGGGTATTGTTTTTGCTTTGACTCCATCCCTTCATTCTTTCTGGAGTTATTTCTCCACTGATCTCCAGTAGCATATTGGGCACCTACTGACCTGGGGAGTTCCTCTTTCAGTATCCTATCGTTTTGCCTTTTCATACTGTTCATGGGGTTCTCAAGGCAAGAATACTGAAGTGGTTTGCCATTCCCTTCTCCAGTGGACCACATTCTGTCATAGTTCTCCACCATGACCCGCCCATCTTGGGTTGCCCCACGGGCATGGCTTAGTTTCATTGACTTAGACAAGGCTGTGGTCCTAGTGTGACTAGATTGACTAGTCGCTCAGTCATGTCCAACTCTTTGCAACCCCAGGGACTGCAGCACGCCATGCTTCACTGTCCATCACCAACTCCTGGAGCTTGCTCAGACTCATGTCCATTGAGTTGATCATGCTGTCCAACCATCTCATCCTCTATCGTCCCCTTCTCATCCTGCCTTCAGTCTTTCCCAGCATCAGGGTGTTTTCTAGTGAGTCAGTTCTTCACATCAGGTGGCCAAAGTATTGGAGTTTCAGCTTCAACATCAGTCCTTCCAAGAAACATTCAGGACTGATTTCTTTTAGGTTTGACTGGTTTGATCTCTTTGCAGTCCAAGGGACTCTCAAGAGCCTTCTCCAACACCACAGTTCAAAAGAATCAATTCTTTGGTGCTCAGCTTTCTTTAGAGTCATTGATTTAGACAAGGCTGTAGTCCTAGTGATTAGATTGACTAGTTTTCTGTGAGTATGGTTTCAGTGTGTCTGCCCTCTGATGCCCTCTTGCAACACCTACTGTCTTACTTGGGTTTCTCTTACCTTGGGCGTGGGGTATCTCTTCACGGCTGCTCCAGCAAAGCGCAGCCGCTGCACCTTACCTTGGACGAGGGGTATCTCCTCACCGCTGCCCTTCCTGACCTTCAACGTGGGTTAGCTCCTCTAGGCCCTCCTGTGCCCCCGCAGCCACCGCTCCTTGGATGTGGGGTTGCTCCTCCCAGCCGCCGCCCCTGGCCTCAGGCGTGGGGTTGCTCCTCCCTGGTTGCCGCCCCTGGCCTCGGGGCTTTATTGACTATGCCAAAGCCTTTGACTGTGTGGAAAATTCTGAAAGACATGGGAATACCAGACCACCTGACCTGCCTCTTGAGAAATCTGTATGCAGGTCAGGAAGCAACAGTTAGAACTGGACATGGAACAACAGACTGGTTCCAAATAGGAAAAGGAGTATGTCAAGACCAACCCTGCTTATTTAACTTATATGCAGAGTACATCACGAGAAACACTGGACTGGAAGAAACACAAGCTGGAATCAAGATTGCTGGGAGAAATATCAGTAACCTCAGCTATGCAGATGACACCACCCTTATGGCAGAAAGTGAAGAGGAACTAAAAAGCCTCTTGATGAAAGTGAAGGTGGAGAGCAAAAAAGTTGGCTTAAAGCTCAACATTCAGAAAACGAAGATCATGGCATCCAGTCCCATCACTTCATGGGAAATAGATGTGGAAACAGTGTCAGACTTTATTTTTTTGGGCTCCAAAATCACTGCAGATGGTGACTGCAGCCATGAAATTAAAAGACGCTTACTCCTTGGAAGGAAAGTTATGACCAACCTAGATAGCATATTCAAAAGCAGAGACATTACTTTACCAACAAAGGTGCGTCTAGTCAAGGCTATGGTTTTTCCTGTGGTCATGTATGGATGTGAGAGTCGGACTGTGAAGAAGGCTGAGCACCGAAGAATTGATGCTTTTGAAGAAGTTGGTGTTGGAGAAGATTCTTGAGAGTCCCTTGGACTGCAAGGAGATCCAACCAGTCCATTCTGAAGGAGATCAGCCCTGGGATTTCTTTGGAAGGAATGATGCTAAAGGTGAAACTCCAGTACTTTGGCCACCTCATCCGAAGAGTTGACTCATTGGAAAAGACTCTGATGCTGGGAGGGATTGGGGCCAGGAGGAGAAGAGGATGACAGAGGATGAGATGGCTGGATGGCATCACTGACTCGATGGACGTGAGTCTGAGTGAACTCCGGGAGTTGGTGATGGACAGGGAGGCCTGGCGTGCTGCGATTCATGGGGTCGCAAAGAGTCGGACACGACTGAGCAACTGAACTAAACTGATGCCTGCTCTGCTACTTGGCCCTGGGGAAAAAAATATATGTAAATATCATAATCAAGCATATTGATTGTGTGATTTATTTATGCATAATGTGAAGTTTTCCATGTGTAGACCTACAGAAATATAGGATATTAAATTTGAATGGTGTAATATTTTGTTGCTAGCCCTTTTTGCAGAACTGAAATATATTAAAAAATAGATTGTTTTCAATATTCCTATCATCTGTCTCCAGTTTTAACTGTAATAGAAGTTATGCAGTTTCCAGTGGTAAATCCCCAAGTCTTCCTCATCTCTTGTACTCCTTTTATTTGATCTGTTCAGGTGCGTGCATCCCTGCCTAGGCCATCCACTAGGCATCGTCCTGATGGGAACATTTCACAAGCATGCTTTCACATGCACATTCTCCTATTTCATTCAACAGCTATCACAAGCTGCTTAACATGACTTCTGCCCTCATACAGTACTGCTGATCCTTATTTTTTTAGAAACTTGCTTTATACTTTCCACTTTTGTGTCTGTGACCCTGTCTGCAATTAGACACTTTTTACAGTAAACAACAATTGAAATTTTCTTAGTGATATTTTTTCTGAGGCAAGCCCTACTGATACCATTAAGTCAGCAACTTATATTCTTGGGGAATAGTCCTTTTGGCGTTATAACAGATCATTCAACTTATCTGAAGGATGTTATGTTCTCTTCCTTTGATTCCTGCTTCTGTCACTTTTTCCAGAGATCCCTGTGGACACATTTTTACTAGCATTGCTCTCCACAGTCCTTTTTTAGAGCCCCTTCAATTTAAAAAGTCTAAATCTGGGACTGGAGAATTATTATTGATGGGTATTGTCTCCTTTCACCTTTAAATTAAAACATCTGGACTTGTGTGATTATCATCATCTCTCCAGCTGTGCTTCCAGTTTCTCCCCCACCCCATCCCCGCTGTAGCCAGATCCAACCCCCTTTTCAACCAATAGGTTCCTACTCCTACAGGGCAAACAGTTTCTGCTAATGCAGGGGCTTGTCTCGCGTGCTTCATCAAGATGTTCTAGTGTTACAAACTCCTTACCAGTTAAGGCTAGAGTGAGACCAGGCAATTCAGTCTACATTAAATGGCATTCAAACCTTCCTCCCTGAAGTGATAAACAGGGGAAGCTAAAAGCAAAGTCAGTTCTGGATTAATCCCAGTGGCAAGCAGAGCCTCTCAAATTTTCCACTGAATATCCCCGAAATGAGAGGTAGAGTAAAGCCCTAAAATTCCTAATGCCTAACCTGCCACCCAGGTAACGGCATAAGTTGCCCACCATAAGCCCGGGGTTTTTTTTTTGTCTTCTCAAACGTTGTCCTTAAACCATAGCATATCGTTGTTGGTTTAATATAAAGGTAATAGTTAAATTACTTGGCACCAGCTAAAATGAAAGGATAGGCCTTGTTTACATTATGACTTAAAGAGAATTTATGAAATCTTAAAGAGAATTTATGAAATTCTGAGGGGCAAGAAACCTCTAGTGAAATCTAGAAAGCAACATTTTTTTTTTGAACTGATTAGTTAAGAAACTATATTTTTGTGGGTCAACAGAAACAAAAGAATAATCAGTATTTGTAACTGGAATGTTTACCACATTGGGAAAGATCTTGTTTTTATGGGTCATTATGTCGAACTCTTCAGAATTGTGAGAAAAGTCGATGGCTCTATGAACAAAAAGAATGAGACACTCAGAAATGTGCAACCCTGGCATAATGCAAGAAGCAGTGAAGTATAGCATAATATAAAAAATACAAAACAGACACAAAAGCAGAGTTTGTTTTGTTTGGTTACACATGTTTTAGTACTCACTAACTGTAGCCTTGAAATGGAACAGTCTGTTACTAGGTTGCTACACATGAACAGTCACAAACTGTACACAATTTGTAACTCCCCAGGCTGGACTCTAGAATTAGGAGGCATTTTCTGCCAGTGCTTTTTATTAACTCACTGATTTCTATTAAATTACCCAGTCCTCTTGCATTAACGATGATTACAACAATGTTTTGCTAACGACTCCACCATGATCTCAAAGATTTTTTTTATTGTAGGAGAACAGATTGATTTAAATAGAGTCACTGTTCTAAACCACCATGCTAGAAATGTCACAGGGAAAGGCCAGCTGGGTTGCTCAAGCTGGCCTCAGGATGACATTGCCTCAGTTGAGTCACATTTTCCAGGGCTCATTCCTTGGTTTTTGTAAGCCCTGAAGCTTTATTTTGTTAGGGTGTCCAGAGTTGATCATATGCAAGGGTTGAAGGTTGTGCTAACCCAATGCACAAGAGGCCAGTGTGTAAACTATTTATTCATTTATAATCACAAGGTTAACTATCAATGGGCCTGGAAATCTAGGATATGTGGCCAGCATTTTCTTTTCCCTTTAGGTAAGTCTACATGGGAAGCCCTTCATTACCTTCTCAGTTCAACAGACATTTATAAAGCGCCTAAGGTACAGGACCTTTTGATACCAAGGAGTTTACACTTTAATTAGAATTATGGCAGCATTAAATTGTGTATGGAGACGTTATTTTCCAGAGCAAACTGCAGTAAGTGAATGTATGCCTTGATCAGTTTTCTAAAGTTCTATCTTCTGATTGACACGTTTCAGCCCTTTGAAAGTAAAACTGTTAGTTGCTCAGTCGTGTCCGACTCTTTGCGACCCCATAGACTGTAGCCTGCCAGGCTCCTCTGTCCATGGGATTCTCCAGGCAAGAATTCTGGAGTGGGTTGCCATGCCCTCCTCCAGGGGATCTTCCCGACCCAGGGGTTGATTTCAGGTCTCCTGCATTATAGGCAGATTCTTTACTTTTTGAGCCACCAGGGAAGCCCAAAGGGCTGATAGCTGTCTGCATGATGGGATTAGCTGTGAAGATTATCCAGTAGCCATTCACAATTTTGTTGTTGTTCAGTCATGTCCAACTCTTTGTGCCCCCATGGGTGCAGTGCACCAGGCTGCCCTGTCCCTCACCACCTCAGAGTTTGCCCAACTTCATGTCCACTGAGTCGGTGATGCCATCTAACCATCTCATCCTCTGTCCCTCTCCTCTCCTCCTACTTTCAATCTTTCCCAGCATCAAGGTTTTTTCCAATGAGTCAGCTCTTGAGAATCATGGAATTTTCAAAGGCATCATATTCACAGCCACCTTCTAAGTATGCTTCTTAACCAATACTTAAAAGGAACTTGATAACCTGCTGAACAGGTATGCAAACAACTGTGTATAATGCACCTGTATTTTGTACTTCTAGGTTCTCATATCAAGGAGTGACCTAAAAACTTGGAGTCTTCCAGAGCCAATCTGGACCCCCATCACCACCCACTACTCAATAGAAGGGCATTTCTCGGGCAAATTCTTCTTAAAAACTTTATAGCCAGTTTAACCCACATGCCCTGTTTCCTGATATCCGTATTGCGGGCCCAGCTGTACCTTATCCTGATCATCTAGGCTTGCCCATACTTTGCTTTGTACAGAAAGTTTTCAGTTTACCTTGTGGAATTCCAGTCTGAGTGGAGGAGGAGAACCAGACCACTACTTCTCCATCCTCCTAAAGAATTTCTGTTCTCTGAGATCCAAGAGAAACCAAACTCCCACTTCTCTCTCTTTCTCCTGTTGCTGTCCCTGGGTGGCTAAATTTTACTGTAGAAAACCACAAAACTCTGCAGATTAATGGTGCTACAAATTCATGGTCTCCATTCTTCAATCGGGCACTCGGTACTGCCTGGCAAATGTAGATGATGCTGTTGTTTTCCAAAGCGGTTCAAGCCTTCTCACTGCCCACCACCTCTTCATCAGGGAGAAAAAGGAAGCATCAGGTGGGGAACTGTCTCAGCTTCCCACTGCTAAGCTGACAAATTTACATGCAGCCACATACATCCTTTTCTTTTCCCTTCGGTCCCAGCGCAGTAATATCCTTTATCTTACTCAAGGCTCGTTGCTTTGGTGGTGGTCTACGGGCTTCCCCTTTTGACACCGGAGGGACTGCTCTGTCTGTGTCCCTTTTCTTCTGTCTTCACTGTTTACCTCTCTACTCTTCTTTACTCTCAGCATTTGTTAATAAACATGTCCAAATCTCCAGGTACTATTCTTTCTTCCCCCTCTGGCTGGAAGCAACTTTTTTAAAAAAAGTTTTGAGTTCTGAGATACTTAGTTCTCTAACTTGTCAGGACTTGTATACTGTCTATAATAAACTTTCTAGTGTTTTTTTAAAGAGACTCGTTTTAAGTGCTACAAACTTGCTCACCTGGAAAATGATTGTGACTGTTAGAATTCATGTATTATAAAAGTTCTTATGGTTAAATATTGTTTTCTTCCTTAAACTTTTAAATTATGAAATCTATAAAAAGTACAAAACATAGATGTATATAGTTAATGGATAACTATAAGACAAACAATCATTTAGTCAACATTCTAATAAGGAAATACCCCCAACCCATGTATCCCTTCTGGATCCTTTTACCTTCTCACCCTTCAGAAGGTGACCACTTTTCTGAATTTTATGGTAATGATTTCTAAGCTTTTTTTTTTTTTTTTTAATGAGTTTAACTCTTTCTTTGCCCGAGGCCTGCTCATCTCTTACCTCCACCTTGCTCTGTATGCTGGAAACCTAGTTTGTGTAAACTATATTCATAGGCTCCTTTTCCTTTCTGCCTTTTAGTTGCATTTAGTCAATGGGAAGATCAGAGGGAGCAGAATGAGAAAGGATATATCCCTTCCCTGGCTTCTCCTACAGCATCTCTCCAAGGGCTCACTGGGCTCGTTTCAGTCCCTGGGGTTAGCCAGAGAAATAGAAACAACAGGATATGTAAGTGTGTGTGTATGCATATAAAAAATACTATATGTATATAAAAGAGAGAGATTTATTTTAAGGAATTGGACCACGTAGTTGTGGAGGCTTGATAAAAACAAAACCTTCAGGTTAGGCCAATAGACTAGAGACCTAGGGAAGAGCGTATATCAAGTCTAAAGGCCATTTGCTGGCAGACTTCCTTCTTAGGGGAAATCAGTCTTTGTTCTCTTAAGGCCTTCGATTCATTGGATGAGGCTCACCAATATTATGGAGGGTAATCAGATAACACCACCCTTATGCAGAAAGCAAAGAAGAACTAAAGAGCCTCTTGATGAAGGTAAAAGAGGAGATTGAAAAAGCTGGCTTAAAACTCAACATTCAGAAACCTAAGATCGTGGCATCTGGTCCCATCACTTCATGACAAATAGATGGGGAAACAATAGAAACAGTGACAGACTTTATTTTCTTGGGCTCCAGAATCACTGCAGATGGTGACTAAAGCCATGAAATTAAAAGATACTTGCTCCTTGGAAGAAAAGTTATGACAAACCTAGACAGCATATTAAAAAGTAGAGACATTACTTTACTGACAAAGGTCCATCTAGTCAAAGCTTTGGTTTTTTCCAGTAGTCATGTATGGATGTGAGAGCTGGACTATAAAGAAGGCTGAGCACCAGAGAACTGATACTTTTGAAGTGCGGTGTTGGAGAAGACTCTTGAGAGTCCTGTGGACTGCAAGATCAAACCAGTGCATGCTAAAGGAAATCAGTCCTGATTATTTGTTGCAAGGACTGATGCTGAAGCTGAAGCTCCAATACTTTGGCCACCTGACACCAAGAGCTGACTCACTAGAAAAGACCCTGATGCTGGGAAAGATTGAAGGCAGGAGAAGGGGACAACAGAGGATGAGATGGTTGGGTGGCATCACCGACTCAATATACATGAGTTCGAGCAAACTCTGGGAGACAGTGAAGGACAGGGAAGCCTCAGTCAGTTCAGTCACTCAGTCACGTCCTACTCTTTACGACCCCATAGACTGCAGCACACCTGATTTCCCTGTGCTAAGTGCCCTAATTTTTGGCTTTGATCCTGGGACAATTACACTTACCAAAATATGTAATGACTATCAGTGATAATATAGGACAGTTGCTAAGGTCAGACACAAAGTTTTGAAAATCTCTATTTCAACTCCTTCACTTTACTGATTAATAAATTTGAGCTGAGGGATTAAGTGATGGTAGTTCCTACAGGTGGTCAGATCAGGCCTGACACTAATATCCCAGGGTCCCTTGACTTTTAATCTTAGGATTCCCATATTCACATCACATCATGTTACCACATTATTTTTTATGATTTTTCCAAAATTATTATTGGTGTGATTTAACAAAAAAACTCGATACTTTAGGTGGGGGAATGGATTGAGGGTGAAGAAACGTCTGAAAACTAAAGGTTACTGAGTTGACAAAATTTGAAAAGGTGTTAGCTTTGGGGATTAAATCTTTCTTCTGATACTGTTGCTAGGCTTTCTCCCTAAAAACCGTCATCCCTTTTCTTCGAAATGATGTCTGACAGGACCCCTATCCCTTGGGCCTGCAGTTTTCATCACAAATGAAGTGAGGCACATTCACCTCCATTTGCTCTTCTCCACCGGCAGGTCCAAACACCTGGGCCTGAGTGGGATTTTAGGCAGAAGAGCAGTCCTCTGGGATGGCACTCAGCCTCCAAGGGCATGCAAAGTTGGGGAGGAATAAGGTCTTGGAGAAGGCAATGGCACCCCACTCCAGTACTCTTGCCTGGAAAATCCCACGGACGGAGGAGCCTGGTGGGCTGCAGTCCATGGGGTCGCTAAGAGTCAGACACGACTGAGCGACTTCACTTTCACTTTTCCCTTTCATGCATTGAAGGACATGGCAACCCACTCCAGTGTTCTTGCCTGGATAATCCCAGGGATAGGGGAGCCTGGTGGGCTGCCGTCTATGGGGTCGCACAGAGTCGGACACGACTGAAGCGACTTAGCAGCAGCAGCAAGGTCTTGGAGGAGAGGCCAAGACAACCTCTGCTAGCTGCCTGTGCCATATCCGGCTCTGGGCAGGCTACCTTTGCACAGGCCCTGAGGACTACAACTCCCAACTCCACGGGTTCTCGAACCTCCTGGAAGCTGGCGACTGGACTCTGTCCCAGGTTTCCTCATCCCAGGCCTGGCTTCGCTCCGACACGTGGACATCACATGTCACGGCACGTGCTGTGGAAACCAGCCCACAGGTCTCCCATCACAGACGTGGAAGGGGGCACAGGCAGATATTGGGGTGCCCCTTTGCAGCCGGGCTGTGGTGGAAATGATGGCTGCAGCCAGGAGGACAGTGAGGGCTCCAAAGGGCTGCTGCGGTCGTGTCTGCACGCCCGGGCATGCGTATGTGTATGCCTAATACATTGCTTAGTTTTGAGTGGTTTTGAACTTCATATAAGTGGAATCATGCTTGACTTTTTTTCTGTATCTTGCTTTTCCCATTCAAAATTACTGCATTACTGTGATTCATTCATTCATGATGTTGCATGTAGCTATAATTCATTCAGGTTTACTGCTGTAGAGTAACCATAATGGAGCTGTTATGATTTGTTTATTAATTTTGTAGTTGAAGAATGGAGGTTTGGGTGGTTCACGATTTCTTGATATTACAATTAGTGCAGCACTGAGCATTCACATGGCCTGAGTCCTTCCTTGTAAAGCCCAAATAATGACGACAACGGCCTTTGTCGTTCCTTCAAGCTGGCTTCTGTGTCCTCCTCATCAGTTCAGTTCCGTTCAGTCCAACTGAACTGACTCTTGTGTGTCCAACTCTTTGCGACCCCATGGACTGCAGCATGCCAGTCCTCCCTGTCTATCACCAACTCCCAGAGTTTACCCAAACTCATGTCTACTGAGTCGGTGATGCCATCCAACCATCTCATCCTCTGTCATCCCCTTCTCCTCCAGCTCTCAATCTTTCCCAGCATCAGGGTCTTTTCAAATGAGTTAGCTCTTCGCATCGCGGGGCCAAAGTATTGGAGTTTCAGCTTCAACATCAGTCCTTCCAATGAATATTCAGGACTGATTTCCTTTAGGATGGACTGGTTGGATCTCCTTGCAGTCCAAGGGACTCTCAACAATCTTCTCCAACACCACAGTTCAAAAGCATCAGTTCTTTGGCACTCAGCTTTCTTTAGAGTCCAGCTCTCACATTGATACATAACTACTGGAAAAACCATAGCCTTGACTAGATGGACCTTTGTTGGCAAAGTAATGTCTCTGCTTTTCAATGTGCTATCTAGGTTGGTAATAACTTTCCTTCCAAGGAGTAAGTGTCTTTTAATTTCATGGCTGCAATCACCATCTGCAGTGATTTTGGAGCCCAGAAAAATAAAGTCAGCCACTATTTCCACTGTTTCCCCATCTATTTGCCATGAAGTGATGGGACCAGATGCCATGATCTTAGTTTTCTGAATGTTGAGCTTTAAGCCAACTTTTTCACTCTCCACTTTCACTTTCATCAAGAGGCTTTTTAGTTCCTTTTCACTTTCTGCCATAAGGGTGGTGTCATCTGCATATCTGAAGTTACTGATATTTCTCCTGGCAATCTTGATTCCAGCTTGTGCTTCTTCCAGTCCAGCGTTTCTCGTGATGTACTCTGCATATAAGTTAAATAAGCAGGGTGACAATATACAGCCTTGATGTACTCCTTTTCCTATTTGGAACCAGTCTGTTGTTGCATGTCCAGTTTTAACTGTTGCTTTCTGACTTGCATACAGATTTCTCAAGAGGCAGGTCAGGTGGTCTGGTATTCCCATCTCTTTCAGAATTTTCTACAGTTTATTGTTATCCCCCTCATCAGTTCAGTTCAGTTCAGTCGCTCAGTCGTGTCCCACTCTTTGCGATAGGGCCCCATTAATCTTCAAAAAGCTTTCTTCCTTTCTGGCCTGAGACCTCGCTGCTTCATCTTGTATTTCTGCTGATGCAGACTTCTATCAGCTATTTCTTCAAAGAGTCCTGGTTCCTAGTAGGAGGGTGGGGTACTTTAAAGCCTAGAATCCGAGTGGTGAAGGTGAAGGTGAAGTCACTCAGTCGTGTCTGACTCTTTGGGACTCTATGGATTGTAGCTTACTAGGCTTCTCCGTCCATGGGATTCTCCAGGCAAGAATACTGGAGTGGGTTACCATTTCCTTTGCCAGCGGATCTTCCCGACCCAGGGATCGAACCCAGGTCTCCCACATTGGAGGCAGATGCTTTAACCTCTGAGCCACCAGGGAAGCCCCAGAATCTGGCTCTTAGATGTGCCATTTTCTACTGGGGTTGGGGCGGGGGGGGGGGGGGGGCAGTGTTTCTAACTGTACTGCTAGAAAAAAGGTATTTTTAAAAATCATGAGTTTATGATGATCTTGTCGATTCTGTTTAACATTATGGTGTTTTACTTTGTTCTTTGATTTTTTTTTTTAATTTCAGAGTTTTACTGTATTGCACTAAAGGAGCAGCAGGATGGTTATACAGTGTTCTCTCTCATTCAGTGTTGAAAATCTAAACTACTTGCAAATTCTTAAGAATACCTTTACCACCAGATTAGAACATTAAGTATAATAACCAATTTCTTAATAAGTAAAGTCTCACAAATTAAAACACATTTAAAATAGCTTTAAATGCATTCTTCACAAGTAAGTCAGCACATATTTTTGTATCATGTTCACTCATGCTTAAGAATTAAAGCAAGTATATTACTCTGATGGAAATATGGGAAAATCTCTCATTCATGCAATATACAGGGATATTATTTCAAGTTGAAGTGAAAAAATCTCTTATTTTTTTTAATGTATCCATATATAATCACCTACATGATAGATAAAGAAACCTATGAAGTTTCCCAAAAGTCAGATATATGTTTTCAGTTTATTTGAAGTACCTGATTATCTACAACTAATTTATAACTAAATAGGATTTCAATAAAACAAAAATGAGCCCTATGAGTTCCTATAAGCAAAAAGCTTCCAATGGACTAAGGACAAGAAATCATTAATGCAATCATTCCAAGGATTATGGTTGTTCCTTAAGGTACTTCCCTGGTGGCTCAGACGGTAAAGCGTCTGCCTAAAATGAGGGAGACCTGGGTTCAATCCCTGGGTTGGGAAGATCCTCTGGAGAAGAAAATGGCAACCCACTCCAGTATTCTTGCCTGGAAAATCCCATGGATGGAGGAGCCTGGTGGGCTACAGTCCATCGGGTCACAAAGAGTCAGACATGACTGAGTAACTTCACTTTCACTTTCTTTCACTTTGAGTACAAGTTCAAACCTGTCAATACCAGAGGTATAGAGGTATAATTTTATATTAATTTACACATAATTCCATTTAAGTTCTTTATCAGAGTGTAATATATGAAAAGGGCTCCCCTGGTGGCTCAGGCAATAAAGAATCTACCTGCAGTGCAAGAGATGCAAGAGACTCAGGTTCAATCCCTGGGTGGGAAAGATCCCTTGGAGAAGGGAATGGCAGCCCACTCCAATATGAAAAGTCTTTCCACAAGCAAAAAAAAAAAGGGGGGGGGATATTACTCAGCCCTCAAAAAGAATGAAATGATGCCATTTGAGATAACATGGAGGGACCTAGAGACCATCATGCTCAGTGGAGTAAATCAGACAGAATAAGACACATATCATGTGATAACACATATGTGGAATCTTAAAATATGATATGAATACAAATGAATTTATTTATAAAACAAATAAACTCACAGACATAAAAAGCAAACTTATGGTTACCAAAGGGGAAAGGAAAGGAAGGGATAAATTAGGAATTTAGGATTAACAAATACACACTACTATATATAAAATATTGGGCTTGTCAGAAATTTCATTCAGGTTTTTCTGTACTGGTATGAACTTTTTGGTGAACCCAATAAATAAAAACAAGGGTCTTACTATATAGTACAGGGAGCTATATTCAATATCTTGTAATAGCCTATAATGGAAAGTAATCTGAAAAAATAACTTGCATACACACACACACACAGATACAGATTGAATCACTTTACAGTATAACTGAAACATTGAAAATCAACTATACTTCAATTAAAAATGTAAAGCCACTCAAATCATTTGTATGTCTTGTAACCAATTTGATATGCAACTAATTTTTTCCAATTTGTTTTCAATTTTTATTTGGGGATTACTTTTTAGAAGTAAATATTTGAAAAAATTTACATATATAGTCTTTCGATCTTTACTGCATTGTATGTTTTCACTTACATATCAGTACTAAATTCAAGAACTTGTACACTTTTAATTTTCTATTCTCATATATATAGAATAATAGACTGCAGTTAATCTACTCAGTACTATTTAGCAACAAAAGTGTAAAGGAAAATCAAAGACAAGTGTTCTCAGTGTACCTATTTCCCCATAGAGCTCATCTTGAATTAATTCAGTTAATTATTTAGTTTCTGTCACTATCAAGGGAAACTCAGTTAAAATGTAGTACTTTGTACATGGAGAAAACACATTTTCTTCCCACGGTGTTTAATAAACATTATTGTTTGTATGTAATGCATCTTAAGTGTTTTGCATTTACATTTCAGTTAATTGACTCTATGAAGTCTTTGGTAGGGCTTCCCTGGTGGCTTAGAGGGTAAGGAATCCACCTGCAGTGCAGGAGACCTGGATTGGAAAGATTGATCCCTGGATTGGGAAGATCCCCTGGAGAAGGGAAAGGCAACCCACCCCAGTATACTTGCCTGGAGAATTCCATGGGCAGAGGAGCCTTGCAGACTATTATAGTCCATGGGGTCGCAAAGAGTCAGACACAACTGAGTGACTCACACAGACACACACAGACTTTTTTTTCCCAGTTTCATAATTTATTATATAAATTGAGTACCACACAATGAGTTACATTAGCTTCTTCAAGCATGGGAACTTAACAGATAATGTACAGTTCACAATCTGTTTATGTTGCTTTTACAGCTGGAGTTTTTTTTAGACCTTCACTTGAAGTCTAAGAATGTCAAAGCAATACCTCTGTATGTGGCCAGCACACAATTCATTCTCCCTGCGAGGGTGTAAGAGTTACAATATTTTTGGATACCAGTGAAATGGAACTAGGCATCAGTTTCTGGATCTCTATGATTTCAGTCTTCCAAAAGGCTCAAACTCCACGGCCTGTGTCCTTCACAGTAAGCCGCTGCCCCTCAGTCCCTCTGGAAGATTCCACCTCCCCCTCATGCATTCAATCATTAACATGGACTTCGTTAATGATTAAAATTTTCATCCTGCCCAAGACATAAGTAACAAATTGCAGGAGGATTCTTTACCTGCTGAGCCATCAGGGGAGCCCCATTAAGGACATATTTTTGTAAAACTGTAAAAGCATTATCACGTATTGGGAATATAAACTTGAGCCAACCAAAGACCCTGAGCTCATGAAGTTTATATTGTGATGTAGGAAACAGACAACAGGAAATCTGACCTTCCCAGTTTCCTATCATCTAACCAACCTCAGAAGTTCCTAAACTGCATGGCAATACTACTGTTGCTAATTCTGTCCTCGGTGTGGTCTATCATTTTACTGTAACTATCTGAAGACTTCCATCAGGCTTCCCAGGTCTACTTCATATTAATGGTACTCAACTGGAATTGTGGAATATAGTTAAGTCATTTTAAAGGAGAAGCAAAATGTGTGTGTATATATATATCTTTGAAAATCTGTATTTACAAGATATTAGCAGGCATTTATTTTTCACATTAAAAAAATGATTACTGGTGTGGATGTAAACTGATAGTGACATGGCCAATATGGAGAACAGTGCGGAAGTTCCTTTAAAAAGTAAAAATAGGACTACCATATGATCCAGAAACCCCACTACTGCATATACCCAGAAAAAACCATAATTCAAAACTACACCTGATTCCAGTGCTTACTGAAGCACTGTTTATAATAGTCAGGACATGGAAGCAACCTAAATGTCCATTGACAGAGGAATGAATAAGGAACATGTGGTACAGATATACAATGGAATATTACTCAGCCAAAAAAGGAATGAAACACTCATTCACAGAGATGTGGATGGACTGAGAGACTGTCCTACGGACTGAAGTAAGTCAGAAAGATAAAAACAGATATCATACAGATATCATAATATTAACACATATATGTGGAATCAAGGAAAATGGTATAGATAATCTTATTTGCAAAGCAGAAATAGACACACAGAGATAAAGACACAGACATTGTATGAGGGAAGGGGGTGGTGATGGGATGATTTGAGAGGTCAAGGTTGACATATATATACTACTATGCATAAAATAGATAATTAATTAGAGCCCACTGTATAGCACAGAGAAATCTATTCGGTGTTCTGTGGTGACCTAAATGGAAGGGAAATCCAAAAAAAGGGATATATATACACACATATGGCTGATTCACTTTGTTGTATAGTGGAAACTGACACAGCAGTGTAAAGCAACTATATTCCAATAAAAAGAGGATACTGTTAGACTAAAAGCTAAACATTTGCAGTCACTCTAAAGAAAGATGATTCTTTACCTTACAGGAGGATTTATCTAGGGTTAGTTATTGTACTTTTAAAGACTAAAGTTCCCTTAGTACATTTCAAATAATTCAATTTACAAACATCCTATTTACATGCAAGCTACCTCAAAATTTTAATTCAAATTTTTTAAGTATGGAATACTCAATCATGAGTTGTAAATAACAACAAATAACTAAAGATAGCCACTGACATTATTTCATCTTACTTTGTCTATAATAATGTAATATATAGGCATAAAATATGATTAAATAAAGCCCCAAATATTAAATATTATCAGATATGGTCACAAATGTAAGTAGGGAAAGATGGGATTTTTTTTTTTTTTACTTATCACCCTGTCTTTTTCCATCGCTTCCTTTGCAGGGAGAAGGCCATTAAGAAAAGACAAAAAATTTCATTAGCATAACTAACAACAGAGTCAGGTAAGCTTGGAGTATGGGAAATATTAACATGATATGTTTTCCTATAGATTTTTAAAAATTTTACAGGATGCCTAGGAGGGTGAGATGGATGAGAAGAAAACCAGGTGAAACAATTGGGAGCTCGGACATTGAGGATGGGAGATGGAAAAAAGAATTTGGGAGTTGATGGGAGTGGAGAACACAGATGACCGAGAGAGAGAGAGGTCCTAACGGGTGTTACTCTGGTAGACTCTGATAACCAGGTGTCTTAATAGTGCAAATAAAGAGTTTCATTTTCATGTAGACTCCCAGTTCATGTGTTCACCACTGTCTAATAATATTTTCTTTCTGGCAGTAGATTTCACATTCCAAATGGTAAGGGTATAGTTCTCTTTAGCATCAGCTTTCTGATGGAGGGAAGCAGGTGGTGTTCAGGGGCGGAGAGGTGGTGATGCTGTGATGGAGAGTGTTCTCACAGAGGTGAGGACCAAGGACTGGGTGAAACCTGGGGATCTGGCAGGCACCACAAGCTAGAAGTATCCTGCGATGATCGTTTCTCTTTTCCTGGTAGTTCCCTTACACAGACCTCCAGCTGCCAGTTTTATGCTTGCTGAAGAAACCCATCTAGCTACAGTTAAATATAAAGGCTTCAAATTAAAATGGATTTGAGTTGACCAACTAGCTCATCCACATTAAAATATAACCTTTGCGACCCTGTGGACTGTAGCCTGCCAGGTTCCTCTGTCCATGGGCTTCTCCAGGCAAGAATACGGGAGTGGGTTGCCATGCCCTCCTCCAAGGGATCTTCCCAACCCAGGGATTGAACCCAGGTCTCTTTAAGTCGACCTTCATTGGCAGGTGGTTCTTTACCACTGGTTCCACCTGGGAGGCCCAAAATATAATCAAGTCTGCATGACATGCAGTTCTTTCCAGCTTTGACAAGGGGAAAATAATGGTTGTCTGAAGTGGGAAAGTACTCGAAAGGACAAGGATGAAGAAAACGGAAAGGTGAGATTTTGAAGAAGGCAAACCAAAGACTTCATGATTTTGCCTTGGTCTGACCTAGTGATCCTCATTTGGGTGAAGGGAAAACAGTCTGTGCAGAAGTCTCTTTCTGAGTTAACTGCTGGTGTTTCTTTCTCGCTTGGCATCAAAGGTGAAGCATTTCTTTTAAAGCGTATGCCAGCTCTTTCCAAAGGGAGCTTTGTTCTCAGATGATCCAATAATTAAAGTATCACTGCAGAAATTGAGACAAAGTTCAATCCCTATTGCAGAACTCCTTGGTGTGCTTCATTTTTAAATCTCATTTCTCCTCCCCTTGTGGCTCCAAACACACTCTTCCTCCTCTTAGGCCCAGAGTGATTTCAGAGGATTCTGTAGCAAGTTCTTAGAGGCCCATTGTGCAGTAACAAAGAATTCGGAACTGCGGGTTCTGTCCTCGCTTGCTTCCCTGAGTGGGAAGGCTACCCTCACCCCTCTGGTAGAGGAGGATGGGCAGTGCCCAGGCCTGCAAGCTTGCTGTGAACTAGGAACTCAACATGCCAATCAAACCTGTTGGGTGGATATGTGGGCAGGTGTTGAAGAACTTTTCTGGAAGAAGTATGCACACTATTCTTGTGAAGGGGATCGGGGTATGGAAACCGGGAGTTAAATCCCCAAGGTGGACGCAGCGTTCCGTGTTCTTTTGAATTATGTCTAGGAGATTTTTAGTTAAGCATATTTTTACCCCCTAATTTCTTTTTGTCTTAGTTGAGGGGATCCAGAAAGTAATCATGGACCTTATAGATGAGTTTAAAGATGAATTCCCTACCATCCTCAGATTATCACAGTCTAATCAGGTAATGTGATTTTATAACTTTGAAAAGGATTGTAAAACATATATTGTATTTTTAGTGTCATACCAATTACTGAATTTGTGATTATGAGATCAGTATTTGAAACTCAGGAAAACATTCCTTTCACCTCAGAAAACACCACTTCAACTCTGACTCATTGGAAGGAGTCTATGTAAAGCAGAAAGATTGTGGGGCAAGGAAGTGAGGCAGATAGAGGGATTAAGTTTAAGGACAATCACTGTACCATTAGATTGGAAATCTAGAACATTCTCATAGCTATAGTTGCAACATAGTTTATTTAAGATTTGCTTAATGTAAAAATCAGAAAAATATCTAGATATACTTTAACTAAAATCTGTGGTAATTAAGTAAGTGAAGAAATATAACTGATAAAAATGATTATCACGGGAGAGGTAACTATGGCACGAGTGTGTGTTTTAATGTGGCAAGAAAATAGTGATATCAATTTCAACAAAGTATATATGCATATGTTTTAAAAACCTGTTCCAAAAAAGGTTTAAGATAAGATACGGGAATGGAAGGAGCTAGGTAGAGAATCATAAAGACATTTGGTCATGAAAAGGTAACATTTGTTTAGGGGACACATGTAACCTAATTTACTCAAAAGTACACAACTCTTACTGGAAGAATGGTTTCAGTCATTTTGGCCACAGTCAGAATAGAATATGTTGTAAAGTTATATGGTGCAGTAACAACCTGCTTATCCAGAAATCAGGCTTTTGGCAATGTCAACATGAGGGACATAACACCAAAGGAAGGAAGGAAGCCAAAGAGTACTCTTGAGTAACACAGTAATCACAAAGTCTGTATATTTCGTTCCAAAGGAGAGGCGTTAGCGCTACCTTTAGCCATTCATTCAGACAGATGGCATTAGACATTTAATAAATCCCTTGCCTGGATATGGAAGAAGGAGGACAGAGGTACACAAGACAGCATTCCTTCAGTCAGTGAGCTTAACCTGATGGACACAGAGTTATAAACAAGTAATTGTGATGAAATATGGTACGAGGCACATACAGTTTAGAGGCAGGAGTGACTCTACATACATCAATCAGAGAAGACTTCATGGAGGAAAGATGCTTACACTGGGTCTCAAAGGATGAATAGGAGTTTTCAAGTTGAAGAAAGGGATAAGGTAAGTGGGTAGGAACAGGGGGAAATATTCCAATGGAAGTACTGTCATGCTAAAAAAGTATGAAATGTTAGAGCATATTTCCAGAATGTCAAGTAAATTTGAATAAATGGCATCACCCTTAGGTCTTAACTTTGGGAAGGAGTGATACTGAAATATAAGTATCTGGCTGCACAGTGGTAAGATGGCATCTAGATGGTGGTTGGCTAAGTAGGGTCGAATAAGTCTTAAGGCTCTAGTGGGCAAATCAGACTTTGTAATTCTATATTTTAGTCCTAGTAACGAATTGCTTCCTTTTATATGTATTCCCATAGTCTTGGTATAAATTATTTTGAAACATGAGAGACTTTTCTTGGCCATGCTCTGGATTATTAAGGAAACAGCTGCTTGGTCTAGGAGATAAAATGGTTATGGTCAGCACAGTAGTGGCAATAATTATTGAGAAAACGTCAAGGTAAAGTCAAGGAAGCCTAGGCCTGGAAAGGCCTATTGTCCTTCCAAGCTGTGCTTCACCATTGTCAACATGAGAGAAACTGGGTTTTATTTAATTAAAGCTGCAACTTTCTTTACAGTTTCCTTCATCTCTTCCTACCCTGTGCATAGCCTCATTATCACTGGAGCCATAAATATGCTTTATGGTGAAATAGATTGATATTCTGATCCCCAGAGAACTCTAAGTTCCTATTTCCAAGTCACTGAAGCCATTTCCTTATAAGACCCACACCCCACCTTTGCAAAGAAGAATATGAACATAGTTAAAGTTATTTGATTTCTGATTTTCAAAGCACACTGTTCTTTTTCTACCATTTACTCTGAAGAATATGTTGCTGAGATTGGCAGGAAACCTGAGTAGTTAGGGGATATTGTAGCACATTGAAGTTATTTGCTCTCCAAAAATAAATTATCCAGAAAACAAGGTTAATATTCTGTCCTTAACTAGGTTATTGTTAAAAAGCAGGTTGTAAATGTTGCAGATTTTATTTCTAGTATTGTCTGTAGTTCCCAAACATCCCGAAAGGATGATCCTGATTTTAAGACTACTTAGAGGGCTTTAGTAATTGGACTGTATTTTAAATCTCTAAATTTTGTGATTAGTATTTAAATCTTTTTTTTTTTTTTAATTTTAGGCACCTATTTAAGAAAAAGCCATGTTGCTGGCCTGGGTTAAAAAAAAAAGATTTGATGGGAGTGATGGTAGAATTTTTATAGAAGAATATACCCAGAATAATGGTTATTAAATAATTCTTCATGGCTAAAGATTTTTAAGGACATTGTTTCCACCCCCCTCACCTCCCCAGGGCTGGGGAAAGTTAATTTTAGAATTCTGGCTTGAGGTTCTGGCCTCTGAGGTCATGTATTGTCCACTCCCTCCCTTCCAACTAGCCCAGACCCCAAAACCTTCAGTATCCACATCTTTTAGTAAAAAGTAAGTTTTTAAGGTTTACACTTGCAAATTGCAAGTGATTTCTATAAGAGGACTTTAAAATACTAAACTTTTAAGTTTGAACAAATAAAAAATACAGCTATAATTAGGGAATTAAATTTTTTTAGTTCAAATAATCTTTACTTGGATGAGAGAAAATTTTTATGGTATGTAAGGTCAAATTTACTTATGAAAAGTAGTTACATAACCCCCTTTTTTGGTCACTATCTTGCATTTAACTATGTACTACAAAACTGAGGATTGTAGACAGAGTACATTAGAATCCATGCAAAACCTGGATTTTTACAGCTGTAGATACGTTTTTCTGAACTCTATGCTTCTTTTTTTTTCTTTAAACATGTGGTACGAAAAGTGCTGGTATGACCAAACCAATTTTCTTTGCCCAGTGTGCAGCAAGCCTAATGCTGAGATGCTGAAATTTGCAGCAGAGAAGGGGTTTATTCATAAGACAGCCAAGTGAGGAGACAGAACACATCTCAGATCCATCTCCCCAAAGGCAGGCTTGGGATGCATATGGTGAATAGTGTAGGGTAGTCAGAGGTGCAGGTGAAGGTGTTTGGAGGCAGGAAAAACGTGAGCTAAGGTCTGCTGTCTGTAGGCATATGGGAGTTATATGCTTCTTCACGGGATGCCTGTTGAGAAAATGTTGGTGTTAGCATGATCTGAGGGTGCAGCTTTTGGCCCCCTGATGTCAAAAAGTTACCCATTGCACACCCGAGCAGGCCCAGTTGAATGGTCATGTGATCTTGACTAGTCTGAACTGGGAAAGATTAGCTCCATGTTCCTGAAGCAACCATTACTAGCAAGCCATATGTCAGAGATGTTATCTATAGGAGGCAGTTAAAGAAGTCTTGTGATAAGCCACGTGACACTTGGAAGGTACACAATTTGCAGGAACAGTTAAGGCAAGCTTGATCAGTGAAGGCAGATCAATGAAGCAGAGAGTGTTTTGTTTTGTTTTGTTTTGTCTTGTCTTTTTTTAAAAAAACAAGTACTTCCCTGCTCTTCTGTAAGACTAGCTCAGGAATTGTTAGTCACCAGTTTCTGTTAACGCTATGGGGTACATCTTCAGAGTGGGCTTTTTAACCCCATGGGGCACAGTTTCACTGGGGATGTACCAGTGATGTCTGGAAATTGCTTCTATTGGTATATATAGGGGTTTCTAAGTATAATGAGAGTAGAACTGTAGCTAGAGTGTTCTGTAATTCAGTTGTATTTTTGTCCTTGCTGAGTTTTTTGTTTTTGTGGGGTACTACCATTATTGGGAAAGTTGCAGAGCACAGTGTGCACTGAAAACTTCCTAGATGGTTTCTTACTTAATATTTGCTATATTTTCCCAATGTTTCTCAACATTAACTTGTTATATTTTTCATTCATTCATTTGAATAAATATATTTACAGAGCATCTACTGCTTGACAGTCACTATTCCAGGCACTGGCGAAGGATCAGTGAGCCAAACGGATGTAAAACATTGCTTACATCCTAAACAAACTTACATCCTAAAATAATACACCCCCAAACTTATATCCTAGTCAAGTATAAGAACAACAAACAAGGAAAATAAACTACATATTATGTTAATAGTAGATCTTAAGGAGAAGAAAACATAGCCGAGAAGGGGTGTGAAGTGTAAGGGAGGGATGGGGGAACAGTTGATGGGTAAGGTAGGGTGACCAAGGGGGTCTTAGTGAAAAAGTCATTCTTGAATTGAGACTTGAAGGAAGTGAGGGAGCAAACCTTGGTGTCCTTGAGGACTAGATTGGCACCGTTAGTCCAGAGTCCCTGAGATGGGGTCTACTTAACAAGCTCAACAAGTAATGAAAGAGGGCAAGGGAGAGAAAAAGACGATGAGGCCAGGGAGGTGAAGGAAAGGCAGTCTTCGTAGACCATTGTAGGTACTCAGGTGCACACTGAGTGCATCAGGAGGCCACTGACTGCTTGAGGACAAAAGCAAGATCGGGTCTGACGTAAGTTTTAATTATATCTCTCTGGCTTATGTGTTGAGGAACAGAAAGAAAGTAGGTGAGGGTGGAATCAGGGAGTCCACTGAGGAGGCTAATTTTCAAGTCTGGAGAAAAGAGGATAGTGGCATGTGAACATTAATGGAATGAGTTGTTGGTACTGGGGCTGGTGAGAAGTGGTCAAATTCTGGGACTATTCAGAGAAAGAATTGAATAAGATTTGCTGACAGACTGGTTTCAGAGATGTAGGGTAGTAAAAAGCCGGTGTTACTAGAAATTGGAGTTCAGCATTAAAACTGCTGATGACAGAAAAATGGGCACCACTCTGGAAAAAAAGAAAAGAGGAAAGCAGGATGTGTATTCAAAGACTGGAGCTCAAATAGTGGAATCTGGAGCAGGATCCTTGAGTCACTCTGACTGATGCTAAGTTTCTTTGGTAAATGGTCTTTAAGCCCCTTGTTTATCTCTGAGGTGGTGGTGGTTGGGAGTTGGACTTTCTTTTCTGACATTTGGTGGTATGCTCAGATGATGATGACAAAAAGAATCATCTGAATGTGCATACTTTGCAACAGATTCCAGGATGGTTAGGCCGGGGGTCAAAAAATTTTAGAAAGAAAAGAAAGAAATGAGGACTTCTTAATTTGGGTTCAACATTTAAATTTACACATGTGGTTTGGTAAGAAACTACATAGCATAAAGTGAAAAGAAAGTGAAGTTGTTCAGTCGTGTCCGACTCTGCGACCCCATGGACTGCAGCCCACCAGGCTCCTCTGTCCTTGGGATTTTCTAGGCAAAAGTACTGGAGTGGGGTGCCATTTCTTTGATAGCAGACAAAAAGGAAAACTGGTACTTCAATGAGGAAGAACCTTTTATTTAAAATTTTCTGTTAGAGCTAATTTAAAAAGTAACTCACTGAAAGTAAGAGTGAATTGGAACCAACAGCATAAACTGGTGACTTTTTTTTTTTTTAAAAGAATGTCTCTTTCTGCGTTTTAAAAAATATAAATAGCCTTTTCTCTGATGTCAATTTTGTATTCTCAGAGCCATGAAGAACCACTCAACATGCACCCCTGTGCCCAGATTTGGTTTCTAATACTGTTCTTCTTAAAAGCAATGATGGTCTTCTTGGGAACAAATTGATTCCATGTTTTGTGGTAGGGAAAATAAAAGGGATCAGAAACATCTTGTTGTTAAAAAAGTAAGAATTCTTTCAGTTATCTAGGAAAGTATCAAAATGCCTTCCTTAGGCATTTTAAAATGGAAGCAGAGTCATCAAATTGTAACCATTTAAGCATTAAAGGAAACAAAGATGATATTAATTAGGAAGAGACTGAGTCTGTTGGAAAATGCCATAAACTCAGGAGGAAACTAAAATGAGAAAGATAACCAAAAGTGCAATAAAGCTTTACTATAATGCACACTTGAATTTTTTAAAATATTGTTTGTAATAAATGCTGTATTTTTGGTCAACACAAATTTTATGAACCTTACAGGAGAGTTTTGATTAGTAGATTATCAATTACAAATAGGCTTATTTTTCTACAGAGATAAAAACTTAGACAATTTTGTAAAAGAGGAGAAAGTTGAATGGATCAATCTAGTGTAATGTTTGGAAGAATGCATCAAGATTGGTTAATTGAAATACACATGCAAAGTCAGTGAATCCAGGCCAATACAGATCACCAAGATTTTGTAAAGGAACTGACAAAATCAGGACAGGGAAACTACAAAATGTTAATATTTTGCAGCTGAAAAAATGAAGGTCCCTAAACACTAACAACCACATAGGCAAGGTTTCAGTAACGGTGGGACTGCACATATCCCATTTCTGTTTGACCTGGCAATATGGCCCTCACCGTCTGATTATAAATTATAATGAGAGAAAACGCAGTACAGTCAGCTCTCAGTACCCGGGATTCAACAAACCTCTGATTGAAAATATTCAGGAAAAAAAATTCCAGTAAGTTCCAAGAAGCAAAACTTAAGTTTGCTGATTGCAGACAACTATTTATATAACACATTGTATGAGGTTTTATAAGTAATCTAGAGATGATTTAAAGTGTAAAGGAGGATGTGCCTAGGTTATATGCAAATACTGTTTTATATAAAGGACTTAAGCATCCACGGATTTTGAGATGCTTGGGAGTCCCAGAACTAACTAATCCACATGGGATACCGAGGGACAACTGGAAATTGTGATTGGAAGTAAAACCAAACTTTTTTCAGCTGCTCTGCCTTGAGGAGTTGGGAGGAAGAGGCAGTGCAGCAGAGCGTAAGGTCACAAGAGATTGAATCTGTTTATGCAGGAACTTTGGATACTGCAGACCACGTGGTTTCTCCTCGAGGTGTGCTTGCGGCCAGCTTAGATAATATCAACTGATTGCACCTGAGTATTTTTTGTGCTTGTTCTACCTACCATATAACTGCTTGTAAGGATTGCTGTGCTCTAAAGAGGCTTGGAATTATAGCAACCGTAGCAGCCCACAGCTTAGCCCATCCTCTACTGGAGACTAGGAGGACTGAGACCACAGGTGGGCTAATGGGACTTTTCAGCAAAGTTAATAGACTACACCACAGTAGGATACCAGATGTTGCAGAAATACATCTTCATTGACAGGCTAGAACAGCTTTTGATTATCTCCAATGGCAAATGCTGATGAGTAAGAGAAGTACTGAAATTTGATGACAAAAACAACACTAATAAAATTATGACTGTAGGATAAAAGCTGAGGCATTTAAAATAAAGATACATCATGTTAGCCCTTAAACAAATATGATGTTTATTGTAGATCAAAAAATCCAAAAGATGTTTTGAACTTAGATATTTGGACTCAACAAATAAATGAGATTCAAAGTTGCTTCTTTTTGTTATTAACCAACTCTTTCCTCCAAGTTATATACTGAAAAGCCAGAATCAGTTCAGTTCAGTCGCTCAGTCGTGTCCGACTCTTTGCGACCCCATGAATCGCAGCACGCCAGGCCTCCCTGTCCATCACCAACTCCCGGAGTTCACTCAGACTCACGTCCATTGAGTCAGTGATGCCATCCAGCCATCTCATCCTCTGTCGTCCCCTTCTCCTCCTTCCCCCAGTCCCTCCCAGCATCAGAGTCTTTTCCAATGAGTCAAAAGCTAGACTAGCTCATAAAATTACTTAAATGAATAATGGAAATTATATTTGTCTGTTGCCTGGAATGCAGTCTAACCACATTGTAAGTAATTTCCCTGTGGTTCACTTTCTGCTAGAACAGAGAGCTACATGTCATGTGTTTTAGAAATGCCAGAAGTGTTTTCTGTCAGAATGTTCACAGAAGATTTGAGGTTTTCAGAACTGAAAGTATTGTGAGCTTGTTTAGTATATAGCTGCTGCTGCTCCTAAGTCGCCTCAGTCGTGTCCAACTCTGTGTGACCCCATAGACAGCAGCCCACCAGGCTCCCCCGTCCCTGGGATTCTCCAGGCAAGAACACTGGAGTGGCTTGCCATTTCCTTCTCCAATGCATGAAAGTGAAAAGTGAAAGTGAAGTTGCTCAGTCGTGTCCGACTCTTAGCGATCCCGTGGACTGCAGCCCACCAGGCTCCTCCACCCATGGGATTTTCCAGGCAAGAGTACTGGAGTGGGGTTTAGTATATAGGGCTTTTGTTTTATTTTTCTTTTAAACTGTACAATGCATAGTGTATGTGTACTATATTTTAACATTAAAAATTAAAATCATACTTTGTGTGTATTATGTATGTATGCTGTACATTATATACAAGGATGTCCATCGACTCTCACCACTTTTATTCAACATAGTTTTGGAAGTCCTAGCCACAGGTATCAGAGAAGAAAAAAAATTAAAGGAATCCAAATTGGAAAGGAAGAAGTAAAGCTGTCACTGTTTGCAGTTGACATGATATTATACATAGAGAATCCTAAAGATGCTACCAGAAAACTACTTGAGCTCATCAATGAGTTCAGTAGAGCTGCAGGATACAAAATTAATATTTAAAAATCTGCTGCATTTCCATACACTAACAATAGACCATCAGAAAGAGAAGTTAAAGAAACAATCCCATTCACCATTGCATCAAAAAGGATAAAATACCTACGAATAAACCTACCTACCAGAGAAGGCAATGGCACCCCACTCCAGTACTCTTGCCTGGAAAATCCCATGGACAGAGGAGCCTGGTAGGCTGCAGTCCATGGGGTTGCTTTCACTTTTCACTTTCATGCATTGGAGAAGGAAATGGCAACCCACTCCAGTGTTCTTTCCTAGAGAATCCCAGGGATGGGGGAGCCTGGTGGGCTGCCATCCATTGGGTCGCACAGAATCAGACACGACTGAAGTGACTTAGCAGCAGTAGCAGCAGCAGCAGCATGGAGGTAAAAGACCTTTACTTGGAAAACTATAAGACACTAATGAAAGAAATTGAAGACACACAGACAAATGGAGAGATATACCATATTCTTGGATTGGAAGAATTAATATTATTAAAATGATCATACCACTCAAGGCAACATACAGAATCAACATAATCCCTATCAAAATACCAATGGAATTTTTTTTTTCACAGAACCAGAACAAATAATTTTAAAACTTATATGGAAACACAAAAGACCCCAAATAGCCAAAACACTCCTGAGAAAGAAGAACACATGGGAGGAATCATGCTCTCTGACTTCAGACTATATTACAAAGCTATAATAACCAAAACCGTATGGTCCTGGTACAAAAATAGACACATAGGTCAATGGAACAGAATAGAGAGCCTAGAAATAAACCCACACACTTATGGTTAACTAATCTATGACAAAGGAGGCAAGAATATACAGTGGAGAAAAGATAGTCTCTTCAATAAGCAATGCTAGGAAAACTGGACAGCTACTTACATAAGAATGAAATTAGTGTTCTCTAACACCATATATAAAAATAAACTCAAAATGGATTAGATACCCAAATGCAAGAGTGGATACTATAAAATTCCTAGAGGAAAACATAGGCAGAACAAGCTGACATAATTTACAGCAATATTTTTTTGGATCCATCTCCTAAAGCAAAGGGAACAAAAGCAAAAATAAACAAATGGGACCTAATTAAACTTAAAAGCTTTTGCACAGCAAAGGAAACTATTGATAAAAGGAAAAGACAACCTACGGAATGGGAAAAGATACTTGTAAATGATGTGACTGATAAGGGGTAATATCCAATAATATTAATAATATATAAACATTTTGTGAAATTTAACATTTAAAAAGTCAACAATCTGACTTTAAAAATTGGCAGAAGAACTCAACAGACATTTTTCTAAAGAGGAAATGCAGATTGCTATCAGGCACATGAAAAGATGTTCATCGTTGCTAATCATCAGGGAAATACAAATTAAAACAACAATGAGATATCACCTCACACCTGTCAGGATGGCTGTCATCAAAAAGAACATAAATAATGTCGCTGAAGGTGTGGAGAAATAGGAACCCTCCTACGCTGGTGTTGGGAATGTAAACTGGTGCAGCCACTGTGGAAAACAGTATGGCAATTTCTCAAAAACTAAAAATAGAACTACCATATGACCCAGCAATCAACTCCTGAGTATACATCCAAAAAGTTAAAAACATTAGTTCAAAAAGATGCCTGCACCTCAGTGTTCATAGCAGCATTATTTACAATCGCCAAGATATGGCAGCAACCTAAGTGTCCACCAACTGATGAATGGATAAAGAAGATGTGTTACACAATGGAATACTATTTGGCCATAAAAATGAAATTTTGCCATTTGCAGTAACAGAGATGGACTTGGAGGGCATTTGGCTAAGTGAAATAAGTCAGACAGAGAAAGACAAATACTGTTCTTATCACTTATATGTGAAATCTTAAAAAGTATAATAAACTAGTGAATAAAACAAGAAAGAACCAGATTCAGAGATATAGGGAGCAACTAGTGGTTACCAGTGGGGAGAAGGAAAGGGGAGGGGCAGCACAAGGCTAACAGATAGAAAAGGAGTTACTATGGGATTATATGATACCATAAATTGTAAGCACTGTAGAATTTAAAGATCTTTTCATTTAATTAAAGAAAAAGGAAAACCAGAAATCTCAAGTTAACAAATTTAGCACTTTACTGTATATGGGAAGACGGAAGAACCTGGGCTCATTAACATCATTCCTTTGCTCTGTCTGCACCTTAACTAGTAAAAAAAAATTTCAAGTAAATTGTGCATTATGTATATATGCTATATTTTATCACTTAAAATTTTACAGTAAGCTGGGAAAATATTTGTAAGAGTTTTGAATAAGGATTGTTTGAAAAATTCAAACATTGAATGATATTTGAATAAGAATTATTTACTTTTGAAAGAGCTCTTTTTAAAAAATGCAAGAACAGATAAATAAATCCAGAGACAAAATGAAAAGTTTTTGTCTTTAGGCTCGTAAGTTAATTCTGGAAATGGCAACCCACTCCACTATTTTTGCCTGGAAAATTCAGTGGAGAGAGAGTCTGGTGGGCTACAGTCCATGGGGTCCCAACATCGGACACGACTGAGTGACTTTCACTTTCACATCCTAAGGAAAAAAATCATATATTCATATTATTATTTAAATACAAGAATGGGATCCGTGAGCTGTATGGAGGGTAGGAGATAATTATTGGACACCTAGTATCAGGCACAATGTACAGTTAGGTGGCACTTGTCTCTGCCTAGAGATTTTTAAAATGTCCCGGAAACAAATGGGTGGTTGCGGGGGTTTCAGGAGGAATGGAGGAAGGGAGCAGTGTGAGTGAAATAAATGAAGGGGATTAAGAGGTACAAATCTCCAGGTATATAATAAGCAATGAGGATGCAATATGCAGCACGAGGAACATGATCAACAATATTGTAATGACTTTGTATGGGAACAGATGGTTACTAGACTTATTGTGGTGTTTGTTTCATACTGTTTGCAAATGTCAAATTATGGAGCACACCCAAGACTACCATACTATTGTACATAAACTATATTTCAAATTAAAAAAAATTTTTAATAAATAAATAATGCACTGGAGAATCACACATCAGTCACTTTTCAAAGACTTCTTTTCCAGAAAAGAGAACCCATGCAAAAACCATCCAAAATCAGAATGGCTATCGCTTTAGCCAAGATCAACCGAGGGACATTAATTCAAGGATTAAACAGCATTTCCAGATCCTCCAAATCAGTTGCCAAACTTCTGCAGCCTCAGCTTGCATGCAGACTTTTAGAGTTAAGGGCCATATCTCATCGTTTGCTCAAGGAAGTTAATGCACCAAGGCAACCCCTGTACAACATACAGGTATGTGAACATTGCATTTGCTCAGGATGTGGGTCTTTTTGTAGGAAATATTCTGAAACTGCACAGTATGAAAAATGAAAATGTAGCACATTTGACTGTCCTAGATGTAAAACGAACAGTTGGCTAAGAGAAATGAATGTATGAGCCTTTTTTTCAGTATAGTATGTTCTCTGGTTTAAATAAATCTGAAATAGGAAGTAATCAGACTTTTTTCTCCCTTGTTATTCGATTGAACTAAATGAAACTTTTGATTTCAAATGGTTCAACCTAAATCAGTTCAGTTCATTTCAGTTGCTCGGTTGTGTCCGACTCTTTGGGACCCCATGGACCACAGCACGCCAGGCCTCCCTGTCCATCACCAACTCCTGGAGTCTACTCAAACTCATGTCCATTGTGGGCTGCCATCTATGGGGTCGCACAGAGTCAGACACGACTGAAGCGACTTAGCAGCTGCAGCAGCAGCATGTCCATTGAGTCAGTGATGCCATCCAGCCATCTCCTCCTCTGTCGTCCCCTATAAGCATGCAAATTACCAGTTATGTCAAACCTATAAGAAATTCTACAAGAAGCCTTAAAAATGATTGTGCTTTGTGCTCTTCTCCATATAACCTTGTTATGTCTCCAATATAATCTTTGTTTGATATAATGAGTATCTTTAGCTGTAATCTCATTTTGATAGATGTGTCAATGTTCAGGTCTGTTTCAAATTCCATGTTCTGTGTTGTTTTATTGAGACTCTATTATATTGAGGACAAAAAAGCTCTAAATTTTTCTAGACCAGTTTCTTTTTTTCTAAACTTTATGGCACACAAACTCTGAGTTTTTCGATCTGGGCATTATTCAAAACATTCCTTTGTTAAAATGAGAGTTAAACCAGAAAGGATATGTATTAGTTTTTGTAGTCAAACAACCCAGAGTTGAGAAGCTTTCAGGCATAGCTGGATATAGTACACAATACCTTCAGGATCCTCTTTCTTTCTTTGACTCATCTCTTGGTTCAGATTTCTCTGTGTTGACTCCATTCTTAGACTGACTTTCTCCTCACGGTCACAAGATGATTTGCAGTTGTTCTCAGGGGCTACATCCTTCCAGGTTCAATTACAACAGAAAAGAATAAGAGTCCTTGATCCAACATTCCTGGCTAAGTCCTGAGGTGCACTTTTAGGGATTGACTTTCCTCTAAACCAAGGAACTGGGGTGCATTGATTGGTCTAGGAATCGACTACTGCTTCATTCCTAGAGTAGGGGTTGCAGCCCCATTCAGACAATGCCACTTAAGGGTGGGGAAAGGATGAACCCTCAAACAAAAATGCGTTGTTTTGAGAAGATGATAAAATGTATGATGAGTGGTTAAAATAAAATATATAGGAATCTCTCTTTAATCAGAGATTTTGACATTTTCAGAAAGCATGAGCTATTTCAACTGTGAATTGCCTGAGATAGCATTTATAAAAGGCTCCTTTATAATACTTGATGTTTGTGAAAGTAAAAAATGGTTTCTGTTCTGTTAACCATCAGATTTCTAAGCACTATAAGGCTTATTCCTGTATCTTTAGATCATTGAAAAGAAACATAGCTGAACTGTATTAAATTCCCACTGAAATATCTTTCTGAATCTAATGTTTTGCCTTGCTCTTTCCTTGCATTGTTAGACCCACAGTTTCTACAGAGTTGATATAAGAACTGTTCTTTGCAGACTATTTCTATATTTATTATGAAATAACGTTTAAAGACACTGTCCATTATTGTTATTCAGAGCCTTTTCTCCTGCTCTTTGCTAAGTTAAACTATGAAAAAGCTGAGATTTTACTTTATTTACTAGGTAATGAGTTAGTCTGCCATATCTCCATTGTGGAGAGGAACCTTGAAATCAAGAGACTCATCTTTTTATAAGAATGCTGGCTCATCTGCCCAGAGAGAGAGAGAGAGAGAGAAGCATATGTCTCTGGAGCAGAAGGAAAAGGCTTTCTCTTTAGTGCCCTGTGTCATGTCCTGAGAAGTACATCTCTAGATCTTTCCAAAGGAACATACCTTCTCTAGATGCCAAAGTTGTTTGCTATTCAACCATATCCTTTGCCCAAAAGACCCAATCTGTACAGGAATGAGAGAAATTCATGGAGAACTGTCTCCCAATACTCATGAAAATTCAATGGCAGAAAAATAATTTCTGTTTCCAGTGGAATCGGGGTTTCCTTCTATCCAGTAATGAGAACGATACTGAATGGATTCTTTACCACTGAGCCACCGCTTGGACGCTCAGTCATGTCTGACTCTTTACAGTCCCATGGACTTTATGTAGCCTTCCAGGCTCCTCTGTCTATGGAATTTTACAGGCAAGAATATTGGAGAGGATTGCCATTTCCTATTCTTCCCCACCTAGGAATTTAATTTGCATCTCTTGCATCTCCTGCATCGGCAGGTGGATTATTTACCCCTAGCACCACCTAGGAAGCCCACAGCTATAGTCCTATGGTTTATTATTTTAACTTCTTTGTGGTATTCCATTATAAGAAAAAAGAATCCACAGTTTATCTATTACTGGACAGATGGACAATTTAGTTTCCAAATTTTTTACATTGCGAACAGTGCTTCAGTGAACACCCTTGTAACTGAGTCCATGTCTGTATGTTGAGACGTTTCTCCAGGACTGCTGCGTCATGAGGGATGAACAGCTTCAATTTTATTAACTGTTATCAAAATGCTTCCCAGGTGGCACTAGTGGTAAAGAACCCACTGACAGTGTAGGAGACATGCAGAGGTTCTTGTCCCTTGGCTTGGTCGGGAAGATCCCTTGGAGCAGGAAATGGCAACCCACTCCATTATTCTTGCCTGAAGAATCCCATGGACAGAGGAGCCTGACGGGTTACAGTCCACAGGGTCGCAAAGAGCTGGACACCACTGAAGCAACTGAGCACGTGCACACACAGCCTTAGAGACCTTTGTGATTCTTGAATCCGAGGATAATTTCTTCAATTCTGGAAAACTTTCAGCCATTATGTCTTCAAATATTGCCTCCTCATTTTCTCTAATCTCGTTCCAGAATGCCTACTAAACACACTTTTGAATCTTCTCATTTTAGTCTTTATGTCCATTTACCTTTCTTGTATTATCCTTTATCTCTTTTTGATACATCTGAATAATTTCCTCTGATCTGTCGTCCAGTTAACCAACTCTCTCCAGCTCTAATATGCTCTTTTACTTATTAAATGTATTTTAAGTTTCAAACATTATATTTATCATTTCTAGGAGTTCTATAATATTTGGTGTTTCCCTCCAAATTTCTACTTTTTAAAAAACATCCTTTTATAGAATTATTTCTTTTTAATAACCACTTTTATTTTAAACATATTATTTATGATCTTTTTAAAGATTATTCTTTGAGATTTAGGGGGATTGCTAATTTTTCTGTCTATTGTGATCTGTGTTGTGTCTATTCAACATTTTATTCAATTGAAAATTTTTCTTCAGTAAGAATTTTTTTTTTAAATAGAAATACCTTCTGGCCTTGGGGATACAACAGTTTCTCTAGAGAATTTTGCTTGTGCTCAGGAGGGGTCACTCTCTGGTGGAGACCTGCTTTCTTACCTTTTTGGTCTGGCTGCCGCTGTTGCTAAGTCATTTCAGTCGTGTCCGACTCTGTGTGGCCCCATAGACTGCAGCCCAGCAGGCTCCCCCGTCCCTGGAATTCTCCAGGCAAGAACACTGGAGTGGGTTGCCATTTCCTTCTCCAATGCATAAAAGTGAAAAGTGAAAGTGAAGTCGCTCAGTCGTGTCCGACCCTCAGCGACCCCATAGACAGCAGCCTTCCAGGCTCCTCCATCCATGGGATTTTCCAGGCAAGAGTACTGGAGTGGGGTGCCAGTGCCTTCTCCATTGCAGCTCTACAAAGGCCTGACCTCACCTCATGCACATCCAAGTCTCATCTTCATTCTGTTTATTAAAACTCAAGCCCTCAGTCCTTATTTCAGGATCCAGTAACATCGCCATTCCTGAGACATGAAATCACACACTTACTGCTTGGCTTTTAGTTCCTGACATGGAAAGATTTATCCCTTCCTTCCTCCTCCTCTTTCATGTTCTGTAAACTTAGTCTGGTATTATATTTTTGGATTTTGATTTATATAGAATTTATAGGGTTTTTTGTTTTTTTTTTTTTTTTTTGGTGAGAGGTTTCCCACTAGCTTCATCTGCCACATTGCTGGAACCAGGTGTCCTTCAGGTTTACTTCTTAATATCTTTTACAGATTATAAGATGGTTAACTTTCTTTTTGGAAGTGAAATGTAATTCTACCCTTTTTCACTTACTTAATGAAGATTTACTGGAGAAGGCAATGGCACCCCACTCGAGTATTCTTGCCTGGAAAATCCCATGGATGGAGGAGCCTGGTAGGCTGCAGTCCATGGGGTCACAAAGAGTCGGACCCGACTCAGTGACTTCACTTTCACTTTTCACTTTCATGCATTGGAGAAGGAAATGGCAACCCCCTCCAGTGTTCTTGCCTAGAGAATCCCGGGGACAGGGGAGCCTGGTGGGCTGCCATCTATGGGATCGCACAGAGTCGGACACGACTTAAGTGACTTAGCAGCAGCAGCAGCAATGAAGATTTACTGAAAACATGACATGTAAAATCACGTGTGGGTACTCAGTTCAGTTCAGTCACTCAGTCATGTCCAACTCTTTGCGACCCCATGAACTGCAGCACGCCAGGCCTCCCTGTCCATCACCAACTCCCAGAGTTCACCCAAACTCATGTCCATTGAGTCGGTGATGCCATCTAACCATCTCTTCCTCTGTCGTCCCCTTCCCCTGCCCTCAGTCTTTCCCAGCATCAGGGTCTTTTCAAATGAGTCAGCTCTTCGCATCAGGTGGCCAAAGTATTGGAGTTTCAGCTTCAACATCAGTCCTTCCAATGAACACCCAGGACTGATCTCCTTTAGGATGGACTGGTTGGATCCCCTTGCAGTCCAAGGGACTCTCAAGAGTCTTCTCCAATACCACAGTTCAAAAGCATCGATTCTTCAGCGCTCAGCTTTCTTTATAGTCCAGCTCGCACATCCATACATGACTACTGGAAAAACCATAGCCTTGACTAGACGGACCTTTGTCAGAAAAGTAATGTCTCTGCTTTTTAATATGGATTCATATATGTCCTGTGGACTATAGTGATGATGGGCAAGTAAGCCATGACCACTGGGTGTACTGAGTGCATGATCAAAGTGTGCGAAGTGGACTATGGAAGCAACAACAAGGGGGATATAATTCCTAAAAGTAGTTGGTGTAGGCTTCCTAGAAGGTGATACTGGATCTGAGGCTGGGAGGAAGGGAAATTATCCCAGTGAAGAAGTAGGAGAATCATTTGAGAAAGTAGACAATGTATAATAAGAAGCTGAGGCAAGAGCATGACTTACATAGGAAATGTAAGTAGTTCCACAAGGCTAAAGTGAGACAAGTGGGAATAGTCCCAGATCAGAGCTTCTGGGGTCCTTGAGGGTTAGGAGTGAGGAGGAAGTTTTTCTTGGGTAATGTGTATTAGCTAGGGCAGAGATTCGGAATTGCCACTGAAAGGAACCAAAGTGGTAGCAAGGAAGAAAGCATATATCAAATCTGAAAGTCTCAGTGAGGATAGACATAGAAGTGTGAGTAGTGAAGTTTAGTGGCCTGGAGAATCCAAGGAACAACAGAGTAACGTGTGAGGTGCCGTGGAGGTCAGTGGGTTGGTCTGTGAATGGAATGTATCCGTGGTACCAGACCGAGCCGAGAGGTCAATGGCATATCACAGAGTTCAGCTTACCCACAGTGGACTCCAGCCTGAATTCCTTCAAGAATGGTCAGGCTGCCTGTGTCAAGATGGAGCTCTGTGGTGTGTGAAAATGAAAGGCGTGAAATGTGGAGAGTTGGGGTCAGGCCTGCCCAACTGGCCATCTTGCTACAAGACTTCCTTGGCCCCTGGCTCTATGGGTGCTGTCAGGCTGCTCCTCAAACCTTTTCCTGTTGTGCAGGGCTGAGGTTAGTGGTGTATGCCTGCTTCTTCTGCAGGGGGCCTTAGCAATGGAAAACTGAGCGTTTCTTGGTGATTTTCAGTATCCCCGGCAGCAGTACTTACAGAATGCTGCGTCTGCTAGCCTCGGAAGCTGCCTGCCCGAGTGAGGCCTGCAGCTGCTCTAGGCTGCAGTGACCTACATAAGCAGCTTGGAGGCTGACTTCAGCCAAGACACGTCAGCTCCCAGACATAGTTGCTGACTTTGGCACCCCAGCGCAGGGCCACAGGACCAGAAGCTCTGTCTATGATAGAATCCTCTGTATAGTGACATTAGAGGCATTTGCTTCTACTTTGTACATGTTCTCTGGAGTGGTGTGGTCAAGAGATGAGCAAACTAAACTCTTAGCCTCAGGAGTGCCTGTGCCATAAGTGGACCCCAGGGAAGTGTTGCTCCCTTTTTCAGGATGAAGAATCACAGAGGCTTACCCAAGTCAAGTTTCTTCCTCACCCCCAACCCTCCAAGGTAGACTCCAGTTTGGGATTTAAACTGTAAACCTCACAAATAGCGGGAACTTCTTTAGCTCCTTGAAGGGCTTGCCATGAGGCTATCTTGGGTGGTGTCATTCAAGACTCAGGGTTGGGGGGAGAAAGGACAATTCCTAGAAAGCAGAAGTATTGGAATCTTGAAGACATACTTTGGCAGGCTGGCCACGAGGGTGAGATATTCGAGCTTTTATAGGACCACCTGATTAAGAGCTCATCCAAGGGTAATGCTCCACAGGCTGTTAATACTGGCATGCTGTTGTTGTTTAATCATTAAGTCATGTTCCACTCTTTCGCGACCCCATGGACTGCAGCCTGCCAGTCTCCTCTGTCCATGGGTCTGGGAAGCCCCAATACTGGGATGAACAAAGTCAGAAAGCTTTCTTTCCTGTGGATTGCTAGGAGTCTTCCCTGCATTCATGAGTATTGTGGGTTGCTAAGCAAATTCATGACCAAGTAGCTTTTTCAAACTTATAGGAAACACTTTTTTCTGGACCTGTAAAAGCAGTATTTCTTCCAACACTTATTTGTGAATCACTGAATTAGAGTTTCCCCTATAACTTCCTTCTTATTTCATCAAAATGGTTTTGGACAACATAAATTCTCCAACCTTCAGGTTACCTGTAAGTGGATCTCTATTTTCTAAGCAGCTGATAGTCTGCTTTTTTTGTGTGATTTATCTCATTGTTGGTGAAAATAAGACGAAAATAGATATTTCTTCTATGAGACAAGGCAGTCAAAATTATATGGGAGAAGTAGAACATAAAATTATGTGGGAAAAATTTAAAGCTGAAATGTTTTTACTGTTGAAATATTCATGCATCTTATATGTTAATATTACCAAATTCAAAAAGGAAATATATGGATATAATATTGATATCACAATACTTTTAAATGCAAATAAAATAAAAACATGTAACAATGAGGTTAAGATAAAATTTTTGAAACCAGCCAAGACACTCTAGACAAAGCCTCCTTTTTCCAAATTTCTCTAGTTTGTATATCTCAGTTTTTGCCATATACTATTCCTGCTCATAGCAAACCAAAAATGAAACATTGTGGTTTATAATATGAAAAACATGTATTGCAAGTGAGTCATAAAATGGAAAAATGGCTACTTAGCCAGTAGCTACATAAATTTTGGAGGATATGTATTTTTACAGGGGTGATTTATTATAGTAACAGCAAATATTTATTAAAAGCATTAAAATGGTGAAAAAGTTACCCCCAGGCAATATACAGATTCGTCATTCAGAAGCATAACATATATCAAATACATATTTATTTCTAAACTAATCCATTTTAATTACTTTTAGGTGAAGGACAAAAATCTGAAAAAGAAAGATGCAGCAAAACAGACTAATTTTCCTTGCATGCAGACCCCATTTTTATTTTTATTGTATATGACCTACCAATTATTGGACCTTCCATTACACCCATATATTCACAAACTCATGAATATTTTACTCTACTAGGAGGCATTCTGTTGGCATGAATCTGATTTCCTTCCTAACATCGGCTCCCTACTAGCAGTTTGTCTCCTTTAGCCTAATAGTGGGATTCAAAGGCATGCTATCAGTCTGAGTCTTTCAGCAAGAGTGAAAGAGTAGCAGCAGCTTCATTTCCTGGAAGCGCTCTCCAGAAGCCAGGAAGTCTGGGAAGTTTTCCAGACTGACTTGTGGAGAGAGTGGGCTAAAACTGCCCCTGCCTATTCCTGTGTGTAGGAGCTGGTACGGCCTGAAGGGTGGGGGTAAGAAGGAAAACCCCCTTCCCCCTCCCTCCTCACCCCACCATCTCTCAGCTACTAGGCTAGATAGTATTCTTGGCTTCAGCATTCCATACATCGCTTGAGCAGAGAAGGGCGATTGTGCTGGACACCTTTGTTCTTCGGTAGGGACAGCAGTAAGCAAAAATAGTACAACAAGCATTTAGAGCAGGACCTGGTATACAGCACCATGCAAATGTCTGCTCCATAAAATGCTACCACGTCAGAAGCACCATTTAAAAGGCTGCAATGTTACTATGGGGTGGATACAGTGTAATTCACCTAGCCATTCTGCTACCATTGTTTCAGTTTTTCAGTGTTTAATGTTCACTGGAAGGACTGATGTTGAAGCTGAAACTCCAATACTTTGGCCACCTGATGCAAAGAACCAATTCATTGGAAAAGACCCTGATTCTGGAAAGATTGAAGGCAGGAGGAGAAGGGGACCACAGAGGATGAGATAGTTAGGTGGCATCACCGACTCGATGGACATGCGTTGGAGTAAACTCCGAGAGTTGGTGATGGACAGGGAGGCCTGGCGTGCTGCAGTCCATGGGGTCGCAAAGTGTTGGACACAACTGAGCAACTGAACTGAGCTGAACCTTTTAATGATTATATATATATATATATATATATATATATATATACCATTCTCATTTGTGTGCAATTTACAGTATTCTTGCCTGGAAAATGCCATGGGCGGAGGAGCCTGGCAGGCTACATACAGTTCATGGGGTTGCAAAGAGTTGAACATGACAGAGCCACTTCACTTCATCGTGCATTTACATGATTTTATATTTACAGCCTATACCTTCTTGGAGTTTTTGAAGCCTCTGAGTGACTTGGCTCTTCAGAGAAGTATGCCTAACTGCCCCTTCATTGCTAAAGGGGAAGGGAATGTTCTTCCTACTGTCATCATTTCATATCCTTATAGCTCAAAGCCACAGAGGTGGCCTCTAAGAGTTACAGTTCCCTTAAACTGAATATATTGTGGTGAGGCAGGGACACATTCTAGAAGCTAGAAAAATCTGAGAGACAAATTCTTTATTAGTGTAAACCTCTACATTTCAAAAAGCATGCTGGATATGAGCGCAGAATATTTGCTGAAGCTTAATGATCATCTAAGATTAATACTGGCCTTCAGCAGTCTCATGATTAACATTTCCAGGCAGGTCATTAATCTCCAGGAAATGCCCGGTATTTTCATTGCTGTTTGCTTAATTGAAGAGGTGAATAATTTAGTAAAGGATGACTACATGAATTTCAACAGACTGTGTTTCTAATAAGCACAGCAGCGCCCCCTAGTGAGCACACTTGGTAAACGTAAAAAACTAAAATTCAGATTTTGGAAATGGGAGTTTTTTTTTAATAGATTTATCATAGGTTTTAATTAGCAAAAGAAAGTATCTTTTTGTAAAGGAGGAAGACATTATATTTTCAAGGTGTGGGAAAACTCAGATCTAAAGTAGATGACTATCAATATTTGAATTCATTTTACAATAACATTATAAGATTTAACATTGTAACATTGAAAATCTTTTGTTTTAATAAGAAAACTCATTTGTTTTTTTAGGTCAGAAAGGGATCTTTGTTTGAAATCATTTCTTTCCCAGCAAAGACTGCTTTAACTAGCATAATGTGCGCTTCATATGCAGCACTCATTTATTTGGTAAGTTAAGAAAATAATTAGAATCTGGAAATATAATTGTTTTATGTAAAGAAATACTGTATAGTCTATTCTTAAACCAAGATATTATTCTCTTATTACACAAAATAATTTTACATTAAAAATTATATTTCTAAGGAGCCAGGTCAATCCACCAAAAACTAAGTTGCTTAAGTAATAAAACTTATTTTACTTTTTAAAAAATGTATTACTATTTGGTCAAAACATTTTGGTTTTGCTTTCATTAGGTTACAGGTGTTTTGTTTCTGCCATTGTGCCGTGGTTGGTTAAAGTTCAGCTTTTGTTTTTTGAATTACAAAAGTGTTCATTAAAAAGTATGACAAAAATATACAGACTTTTATAAATTATAAAGTTATTTTCTTCTAATTCATTGCCATTTGTATTTACCTTTAATTGAAAAAAATTACAACATACAAAAAGAAAAGTACATAGCTTGATGAATTATCAGAAAATCTATAAATTGATGTATCTTATGGATCAAGAAACAAAACAGTATACTGTCATTCTAGAAGCCTCTTTCTTGCCTCTTTATGATCACTAGCCTCTTCTGTAAAGGCAAGCACTATTTTGACGTCTAATGATCACTAGCCTCTTCTGTAAAGGCAAGCTCTATTTTGACTTCTAATGGCATGGTCAGTTTCGACTCGTATGTAAATGACGTCATATGCCATGTTCTTTTGTGGGTCTTGTATTGCTCAACATTATCACGGTGAGATTCATTTGCTGCCTATAGCAGCAGCTGGTTGCCTGTCAGTGCTGTACAGTATCCCACTGATTAAATATACAACTATCTATTCTATCGTTGAACATTTAGATTATTTAGAACTTTGGCTATTGTAAATAGGTTGCTGTGAATGTTCTTGCACATATGTTTGGGTGAAATGTCTGGACTGTAGATTTTGCATATGTTCGTCTCTAGCATATATTGCCAAAGTTTTCCAAAACAGTTTTAACAGTTCATTCTAGCAGATTATGAATCCCAGTTGCTCTGTATCATCACTAACATTTGGTATAATCAATCTTTTCTGGTATAGCCATTTTTGTGGGTATGTAGTACTATCATATTTTTAATTTGCATTTTATTGATTATTAAGACTGAACACCTTTTTTATACATTAACTGGATATCCTCTTTGTTAATTTCTGTTAGTCTCTTCTCATTTTCCTACTTGGAGTTGTCCATTGGTTTATTATCAATTTGTACTTTTAACTGTATTATTGGAACAAGCCCTTTTTTAGTTGAATTTGGGCAGATTTATTTTACTCTGTGACTAGCCTTTCATTTTTAGGAATGTCTTTTAAAAGTTCTTAATTTTAATGAAGTCTCATTTATTAATCCTCTTTATATTAAGTGCTTTTTATGTCTTAATTAGGGAATCTTGACTTACATCCTAGTCATGAAACTACTCCCTCTGATATATCCTAGGAGCTTTGTTATTTTGCCTTTCACTTTTAGATTTATAATACATCTGGAGTTGGTATGAGGCAAGGGTCAAGTTTTTCCTCCATGGGTATCTCATTGTGCTGTGCTGTGCTTAGTCGCTCAGTTGTGTCTGACTCTTTGCAACCTCATGGACTGCAGCCCATTAGGCTCCTTGGTCCATGGGGATTCTCCAGGCAAGAATTACTGGAGTGGGTTGCCATGCCCTCCCCCAGGGTATCTTCCCAACCCAGGGATTGAACCCAGGTCTCCTTCATTGCAGGTGGATTCTTTACCAGCTGAGCCACCAGGGATGCCCACTTGATAAATTGATCCAACTCAATTTATCAGGGACAAAAGTAAACCCCTTTCCTATTGCCCCAGAACACCTCTTTTTAAAGATAAATTAAATGTCCTTATATATGTAGGTCTGTTTATATTCTCTTTGTTCTAGTCAACTGATCTGTCTATTCTTATACCAATTCAATGCTGTATTGTTTACTGGCGCTTTACATTAAGTCTTCATAACTGGTAAAATAGGTTCTCCTTCCAATCTATGAACATGGTATATTTCTCTATTTATTTAGATCTTCCTTCTGTTAATAAATTTATGGCTTTTTTGTTAGAGGTCTTTTACCTATTTATTTTTTTGATCATATTGAAACAGACAAGAATAAAGGTTAAATTTTCCTAATAATCCACAGATTCAGTGCAATCCCAATTAAAATTTGAGCAGGTGTGTATGTGTACATTGACTAGTTTATTCTAAAATTTACAAGAAAATGCCAAAGAATAGCTAAAACAACTTAGAAAAAAAAGTGTAAAATAACTCATTTTAAACATATTTACAATTTTTAAAAACTCTGAATTTATCAAATATTTTGCAAATGTTTTAAAATTTTGAGAAATATTCAGTATCTTAAATGTGACTCTCATACAAGATTGATGCAAATATACTGCAGAAAATGAGTTGGATGAAATGGCTATGGTGAAACTAAAACAAAACTAGATTAAAACCAAAATTACTTGAATTTTTCAAAGACTTCTGAAATCATCCTACATGACTTATGCTATAAACTAAGAATAGAAACAATTTTTTTGGTGACCTCTGATAATTTGTGATATATTCATCCAAGTCCTAGGAGAGGTCAGGGCTAGAATTATGGTTTTGAAAGCAAATAACATCTATGTTGGAAGTTAATGCCCTGAGAGTGGAACCATGCCAAGTGAAAAGTGTAGAAAGTTGACAGAAATATGAAGAACACTTTCTGTTTAAGATAAGCTAAGAAGAAATCCATGAAGGAGACAGAGGACCAATAATAAGAAAAGCAGGAAGAGAATCAGGAGAAACGCTGTCAAGGAATTAGACTCAGGAAGTTGTGAGTAGTTAAGAGTCACATACAAGCAGAAAAAGTTAAGTAAAATGAAGATCTGAAAAGTGTCCTTTAGATCTAGTAGTAAAGTTGGAATTAATCATCTTGAGAACTACTTTAGCAGAAAGAGTGAAAAGATGATAAAATGGAAACCATGAATGTATGTCCTGGTTTGATCAAGAAAAGAGTGTGTCGTAGTCAAGAGGGAAACAGGGCCACAGGGATTTTAAAGTTTAAAATTTCAGAATAGAATATACTTTAGTATGTTACAGGCTACAGGGGAGGAGCTAGTCAAGAATGAGAGGTTGAGGAGGCAAGCAATAACTAATAGACAAGTTGATAGGTAGGGTATAGGTTTTAAGCAAAGATGGAGAAATACTGACCTTAATCAAGATCTTTCATTTTCTGAGACTTGGACAGAATTGGTTATGGTGGGCACAGATAAAATGTTGTGAGGGAAGAAGAAATGTATCAAAGAGGACAGGGCTCCCCAACCTTCTTTTCATAGCATGGCATACATAGAAAACCATCCTAGTTGTGATAAATGGTTAAAGCTGTCTGTAGCTGGAAGTGATGGACCTCAAGATTTTATAACTCTAGATTTGGGTGTACTCAGATATAAGTAACATTGATAGTACCTTAATACTATCAATTGATAGTATTGATAGTACCTTAATCAATACAGCTATTTAAATACCTCACTTAATTAGAAGTCCGGAATCCAGCAGTTCCTGGGTTTGTACAGTGGATCTACAGTGTCATCATGAACCCAGGGCCTCTCCATCTCTCTCCCCGACTATCCTGTTGGTTGGTTTTGGTTCTTAGGTTTGCTGCCTTACGCTCATACCTTACATCCGTATCAGCCTCCAAAGCAAGGAGGAGAGAGTAGAGGCAAAGACAGTCTTTCTTCTATATAAAAAGGAGGAAACTTTCCCCCAAATCCTTCCGATCTTCCTCCCCAGCAGACAAATTTTATTACGTTGGCCAGAAGGGTCACATTGCCAGATGGTAACAGTAATGCCGGGAAGTGAAGGGAAGCATCTGGTGTCCCCATTCTGAGGTGGGAGACAGGCAAGTAAAGAGGAGGCAGGAGGTCAGGAGGAAAGGGCTGTTCACGCCAAGGCCCGCCCTCCTTTCTGTCCCTCTCTTTAGGAACATCTGAGCATTGGTTGCCTATTATGTCACCTTGGAGGCATCATCGCTTTGGTAAAAGAAGCTAGTTTAGGTGTTCTTGTATTTTATAGATTTTATTATTCTTGTTGCTTGCCTTAAATGCTTGGCATCGTCATCTCCATCAGTAAAGTTATAGGTTTAACAGATACAGCTCTTAGTGATTCTCAGTTTTTGAAGTTTTTTTTTAATCTATGTTTTGTTTTGACACCCTTAAAGTACTGAATGGCATTTTTGAGGAAAAGTGGATCACAAGTTTGTTTAGAAATCATTGATTCTAAATCATTAATTTACTAAATTCTTACCAAAATGTTTATGCCCTTCCAATGGAACGTAATTGGTATAACCAAAGTCTATATGGGAAAAAAGTAAAAACAGAAAACCTACTTTGAGATATTAACATGTTTGAGGATAAATTCCATCTCTCAGAAAATGTTTAATTAAGTCAGGAGAATAAAGGAACGTTTCATTTAATTAGAGAATAAAGATGTAAAACATGAATTAGAAATGTGAAGCATATTTTTATTAAAGCATACTATGTTTTAATTTTCCTTCTAAATTATGGTATATTTATAATTAGGAATCAGCCTCCTCACGTTTATCATGTGCCAGAGGAAGCTGAAAAAAAGCACCTCTTTGTAGAATATACAGATCAATGATTTTATGTTAAATGTTTTATTGCATTATTGGATTTTTATCTGTTAAGTTTAGTAGTATAACACAATCATACTCCAATAATAAAAAAAGAAACATTAACTTTTTAAAAATTATTAGACCGTCTGTGTTAATGCTGTGCTGGAGAAGATAATGAAGATTTTCCAAGAAGAAGAATCCATAAGGCAAAACAGAGAGGAGAGTGAAAATTTTAGAAATGCCTTTTCGGAGCCTGTGCTTTCTGAGCCTCTGTTTCCCGAAGGTGAAATCAAAGCAAAACCTTACAGGTCATTACCCGAGAAGCCAGACAGTATTTCCGATTGCCCCAAACTTCCTGCTAATAAGTTGAGTAATAAGATTCAGGTTTTACATTCTGTGTTTGATCAATCAGCTGAAATGAATGAATGAACAAATCTGAACTTAAATATCACTGAACAGAGCTTAAGCATTATCTAATGACATAACTCGGAAACTAGTTTTTATGTTCTGACTGCTCTGCTTTGAAAAAAAATGGGGGTGGGGGAGGGACTATTGCTAAAATGTCATTCTCAAGTATTTATATGGTAGAGAAAATAAAATGAATCAATGTTGACTATGTGATATGTTTTAATGAACAAGAAAATGTACCCTTTGGTGAATTAGACTCTATGCAATGGTTTATAATATGGGCATGTTCATAATACATTTATGTTTGTAGTACAGACTTGTTTAGAGTATCTTTCCAATTATTTATCTGGGAAGGAAAAAAACCCTCCCTATTAAAATGCTACATATCTTTTTCAGAGATAATAAAAGGATATATATTTTCTATCTACAGGCTGCATAGTTTGAGTTTCCCTATTATCATTTGTTTTAAAACTCATCTATAAAGTTATGAAGGACTTGAAATTCATAGATGTAAACTTATATTGTTTACAAATCGGTAAGAAGATGTCTGTATTTGAGAATGGGATGTGACATGACATTTTTATTTCCCCATCTAGAGGAACAAATTAAAAACCAGAAACCAAGTCCATGTTACTCATTGTTGCCACTGGATCCTCAGGAAAAACTGCTTCTGTGATTGGTCCCACAAACCAGGGTCATGGTTTTTGCCTGCTGGAGGTACTTTGGTTTCTTCCATGCATTTTCAGTTCTGGACATTTGTTAAGTCATTGGAGGATCAGTGCCTGATATAATAGACTGGGATGTACCCATTCTAGAGATGGTACATTTTTTGTACCTGATGGGTAACTGCTGCTGTAAATAGTATTTATAAAAAACCCAGGCCTGGCTCATTAATAGTCTCTTGAAAGCAAGTGTTGGAATATGGGTAGCATGTAGCAATATATCAGAAAAAATATAATATATAGCAAAAGGCTCTATAAGCACAGCCTTAATGATACCTATTTTATTCACTTATTATTTTTACAATAGCCAAGAGAAAGGATCCAAGTGGACCCCTTAGAATACTAAGCCTTAATTCAGCCCTGTGTCACTAAGACTACCATGTTTTGAGACTAAGTTCCAATATTGACAAAAAGCTTTTCTCATTCTGAATTCATAATCTGTTCCTCATAGTTCTTTCTGGTCCCACTTATTCTCATATTCCACCATGTGCTGCTGAGTTTTAGATGATCAGTACCCAGGGGTTTATAATACAGCGTGGGCACGAGGCAACCAGAGGAGTGATGGCCATAAATAGCTGGCATAGAAAAAGCAGGGTGAACTAACTTAACACAGGCCTACGAACTCAGAAGAAAAGACTGAGGAACAACACCCTATATCTCTGCTCTCTGTGATATTTGGTTGTACATACATGTGCAAAATTCTATACAATAAAAATTTTTTTAAAAATGTTATTTAGAAATTTCATTTGGCTCGCTGAACACATTTCACATCTCTTATGGCTAGCAGCAACTGTCTCCTCATTACTTTGAAACTGTCTACCATGACCTGAGAGAAACTGAGCTGAAGTTTACTTGGTTTCACTGTCAGGCAAGTTGTTTCCTATTTCTAAATTCAGCATGTACACTGATCCCATTTTGGGAAGTATTTTTCAAGTGTAAAAGGTCTGCTATATATTTGGAAAAACTGAATAGTTAAAACCTAAGTATTTCAATGTGTGTAAATTTTACCTTAAAAAATTGTAATAACCATCAATAGGTGGGGTGGTGAATGCATGCAAAAGTGAAACAAGACTAGAAGAATGCTGATAACTGCTGAAGGTGGGTGCTGGGAGTTTATTATTCTCTTCACTTTGTATACATTAAAATTTTTCCATGATAAAGTCTACTATATCAAGTAGGGATTTTTCCCCTAAATTTTTCTTTGTAGATCTAATTTTTTTAACCTTTTCTTCACTCTGGTTACTCCAAATTATTTTTATCCTTCTTCAAATGCACATTTCAAACCTATAACCTTGAGGTTCCAATCAATCCAGAGGATTGGCTGAAAAGTATTCTATAGATGCCAATGATGATCCTTACATCACACTAAGTACATGTGCTTTGGAACCTTTCATAAATATGGCTGTTAAAGATGAAAAATGTGCTTGTGTTGGAAAAAGTCATCTTTGGTACTCAGCAAGGTTATTCTAAAACTACTTTCAAAACATACACAACATTTTTCGTTGCCATGAAGTTTTATCAGAAGGAACTTGGAATTACTTTGAAGATTCCAGTAGCATAATAGTCAGAGTCACACTTAAAAGGCTCATTAGAAAGAGTCACATAAATATTCCCATTGTCCACTGTCACTGTGTGAATCCTTTGCTTTATTCCTTTGGAGCACCACATGGGTTTTGCTGATGGGTCTTTAGGATCTATAGACTGATACAGTCCTTCTCCCGTTTCCAAAGTAATTTTGTACTTATGCCAGGGACAAACTATACATGCTCGTCCATCAAATTCCTGGGGAAAGAAATAATTGATTTTATAATATGACATTTCCAATGTTGACAATAAATCTCAGACTCAGAACAGAATTTACTGCAGAAGAACCAGGCTGCAAAACAGGCTTCCCTTTTTACCTCCCATTTACCAACTATTCAGCATAAGGCAGAACCTAATCTTAGCAGTCATCAAGTTCTTCTGCAGTTGATAAGAAACCCAGTGTGTTAGAGCTCTATCAGAAGATAACCATCCCAGGCAACTACCCCATGTGACCCCAGTATGCTGTTATCTGTTAGATATTAATGTCACTTCTGTGATGGAAATGGGGCAAGGGCTTCAAGGGCTTCTAAATGAGTCTTCGCTAGCTGGTGGAAGAATGGTAAGCCTCAGATATAATTTCAAGAGAGGTTACTAAAGGCATAAGTGCACATGTTAACTAAAGAGCAATTTATGATCCAAAGTCGTTCATTTCAAACTTTTAGCTGTCCTAAAGCAGTGCTTCTAAAATTTTAAAGGACATGGGAATCACCAAGATCTTGTTTAAATCAAGCCCTTGTTTAAGTTCAGTAGTCCTAGAACAGGCTGCGATATTTGCATTTCCAAGACACTCCCAGGTGTCACCAATGTTGTTGGTCTGTGAACCACACTTTGAGCAGCAAGGTTTTATAGCTCTCACGATGGTCTGAAACTGAGGGAAATTCTTCCACTCTATCATCCAGATGCTGACATTTTTATCTCCACACGAGAAGTGCAGAAATGCTGTTTCATACCACCTCCCCTGCCAGAACTGTCAGCAAACATTTTCATAACTCATAAGTTCATATTCATAATTTAAGCACACATCTTTTAACATGAGGACAGGTGTGGAAGTAGGTAGATATGAGTTGTATAGAGAGTGGAACGCTAAATTTAAGCATGTACTTTGTGCCAGTCAGAGACATAGAGACAGGGAAGGGAGAGAGAGATCAGTTTCATGAGGTAGAAAAGAAGAAATCAGGCAGCTAGTTTGGGAATGCAAGGAAGTAAAACAGTGCCCCCATCTTCCCTGAGTTAAGCCTTCAAAGTGTTCTTTCTTTCTTAAAATATATATATTGATATTTTTATTATATCACAAAAGTAATATATACACATTGGAAAACTTCAAACTATGTAGAATTATAAAAAGTAAATATTAATTTTTTAAATGGGACCTCTTTAGACCTATTATTCTTTGACTTACTTTTCTCCACTCAAAAATATACTGTTGACATTCATGCCTCATTAACTTACTGGCTGTATACTATTCCACAAGCCTCCCTGGTGGCTCAGATGGTAAAGAATCTGCCTACAGTGTGGGAGACCCTGGTTCAATCCTTGGGTCAGGAAGATCCCCTGGAGGAGGGCATAAAAACCCACTCCAGTAATTCTTGCCTGGAGAATCCCCATGGACCGAGGAGCCTGGTGGGCTACAGTCCATGGGCTCACAAACAGCTGGACATGACTGAGCAACTAAGCACAGCACAGCACAGCACACTATTCCACAGCATGGCGAGTCCTAATTTAAACTGTTTCCTCTTGTTAAAACATTTAAATTTCCTTCAATTTTTCATTACAATGAATAATACCACAATGAACTTAAGTATGTACTTAACAAATGTTTAAGTGTATATATACTTATATATGTGCATATACTTAAGAAGTATATGCACATATGTAAGCGTATATATATACTTTTGTACAATAATATGCAGAGTAGATCTTTCAACGTATATTTGCTAGGTCAGAAGACATGTATATTTCTCATCTTTACCTGTAAAATGGTTTTCTTTACATTGTTAGTGTTGTGAATTCCTAGAATATTGGTAATTATACTCAAAGCATGAAAATATAGTTCAAACCCAAATATAAACTGTTTGTGAATAGAGACAGTAAATATAATAGGAATATAAATAGGAAACATCTGAATTTGTTGAAAACAGGTTTACTTTTACATACCTCTATTTCTCCCAAATGTAAAGGTCCTCCTGAGTCTGCAAAGAAATTGAACATACATCTGGTCACTAAAAACTGAAATTTTAATAGCTTTCTGGACAGTAAATAAATACAAGGTTTACACATGAAAAAATCTTACGGTAACAGCGAATATCCATAGCATGAAATTCTCCTTTGTGGTAGAAAATTACCACTTCTCTCTCATGGACAACAGCTGTTATTCTTTCAGATCTTTTAATGTCTTCTTCTCTACCCACATAGACAGAAGCAAATTGCTCCTTCGTTTCAGTATCTTGTTCAGAGCCATCAGGATCCATGCTAGTGGAACAACAACAAAAACCATAAACAAAAAAAAAAAGAGAAAAAAATTGCAAGTGGTCTTCACTAGTTTCATTACACTTAACTCACAGAGATAATCATAAGAGAAGTTTGGTTTCCCTGAGACTGATGGAAGTACTTTTAAAAATACGGGATTATAGTCAGTCATGATTGTAAGTTAGAACTCTTAAAGCTTGCCAAAATTAGGGAGGACTGACCACTTTTAGGCTGGACTTGTATTTGATTCACTTCATTGCCTAAGGTAGATATTTCAGAACTCCTGACAGATACTAAAGTCTCACTATCCTTTTAGTCCCTCTCAAATTCAATGCTAAACAACACCTGCATATTATCAGTGTTGTTTTTAGATTTTGTTGAAGTTAGGATTCTTCGGCAAGGGCCTAACAGAAGCAGAAGAGATTAAGAAGAGGTGGCAAGAATACAAAAGAACTGTACAAGAAAACTCTTAATGACCCAGATAACCATGATGATGTGGTCACTCCCATAGAGCCAGACATCCTGAAGAGTGAAGTCAAGTGGGACTTAGGAAGCTCATAGGAAGTTCATAGTAATGCTTCCTATGAACAAAGCTAGTGGAGGTGACAAAATTATAGCTAAGCTACTTCAAATCTTAAACCAAAATGCTGTTAAAGTGCTGAATTCATTATGCCAGCAAATTTGGAAAACTCAGCAGTGGCCACAAAACTGAAAAAGGTCAGTTTTCATTCTAATCCCAAAGAAAAGCAGTGCCAAAGAATGTTCAAATTACCATACAATGACACTCATTTCCACGCCAGGAAGATTTTGGTCAGAATCCTTCAAGCTAGGCTTTTGCAGTATATGAACTGAGAACTTCCAGACGTATAAGCTGGATTTAGAAAAGGCAGAGGAACCAGAGATCAAAAGCTAGGGAATTCCAAAAAAACATCTACTTCTGTTTCACTGACTATGCTAAAGCCTTTGACTGTGTGGATCACAACAAACTGTGGAATATTCTTAAAGAGATGGGAATACCAGACCACCTGACCTGCCGCCTAAGGAACCTGTATGCCAGACAAGAAGCAACAGTTAGAATCAGACATGGAACAATGGACTGGTTACAAATTGGGAAAGGAGTATGTCAAGGCTCTATATTGTCACCCTGCTTATTTAACTTCTGTGCAGAGTACATCAAGTGAAATGCCGGGCTAGATGAAGCACAAGCTGGAATCAAGATTACAGGGAGAAATAACAATAACCTCAGATATGCAGATGATACCACTTTAATGGCAGAAAGTGAAGAGGAACTAAAGAGCTTCTTGATGAAGGTGAAAGAGGAGAGTCAAAAAGCTGGCTTAAAACAACATTCAAAAAACTAAGATCGTGGTATCTGGTCGCATCACTTCATGGCAAATAGATGGGGAAAATATGGAAACAGATTTCATATTTTTGGGCTCCAAAATCAATGTGGATGGTGACTGCAACCATGAAATGAAGAGACACTTGCTCCTTGGAAGAAAAGCTATGTCAAGCCTAGACAGTGTTTTAAAGCAGAGACATCACTTTGCTAACAAAGGTCCATTGGAAGGACTGATGCTGAAGCTGAAACTCCAATACTTTGGCCACCTGATGTGAAGAGCTGACTCACTGGTACAGACCCTGATACTGGGGGAAATTGAGGGCAAAAGGAGAAGGGGGCGACAGAGGATGAAATGGTTGGATGTTATCACTGACGCAATGGACATGAATTTGCACTAACTCCGGGAGATAGTGGTGGACAGAGAAGCCTGGCATCCCTGGTCACAGAGTCGGACACGACTTAATGAATGAACAACAGGATTCTTTGACAGTCTGAATAGTCTTGAACCTCTTGGTTAAAAGGTGGCTTGTTTAACTTATATGCAGAGTACATCATGAGAAACGCTGGTCTGGAAGAAGCACAAGTTGGAATCAAGATTGCCAGGAGAAATATCAATAATCTCAGATATGCAGATGACACCACCCTTATGGCAGAAAGTGAAGAGGAACTCAAAAGCCTCTTGATGAAAGTGAAGTGGAGAGTGAAAAAGTTGGCTTAAAGCTCAACATTAAGAAAACTAAGATCATGGCATCTGGTACCATCACTTCATGGCAAATAGATGGGGAAACAGTGGAAACAGTGTCAAACTTTATTTTGGGGGGCTTCAAAATCACTGCAGATGGTGATTGCAGCCATGAAATTAAAAGACGCTTACTCCTTGGAAGGAAAGTTATGACCAACCTAGATAGCATATTCAAAAGCAGAGATGTTACTTTGCCAACAAAGGTCCATTTAGTCAAGGCTATGGTTTTTTCAGTGGTCATGTATGGATGTGAGAGTTGGACTGTGAAGAAAGCTGAGCGCCAAAGAAGTGATGCTTTTGAACTGTGGTGTTGGAGAAGACTTTTAAGAGTCCCTTGGACTGCAAGGAGATCCAACCAGTCCATTCTAAAGGAGATCAGTCCTGGGTTTTCACTGAAAGGACTGATGCTAAAGCTGAAACTCCAATACTTTGGCCACCTCATGTGAAGAGTTGACTCATTGGAAAAGACTCTGATGCTGGGAGGGATTTGGGGGCAGGAGGGGAAGGGGATGACAGAGGATGAGATGGCTGGATGGCATCACCAACTCGAAGGACATGAGTTTGAGTGAACTCTGGGAGTTGGTGATGGACAGGGAGGCCTGGTGTGCTGCAATTCTTGGGGTAGCAAAGAGTTGGACATGACTGAGCGACTGAACTGAACTGTTTTGCCTGGTGTAGACAGCCAGCTCGTACAGATCAACCAGATAACTACATTCTAGTAGGACGGAGAAGTGTGAATGGATGCCTTTAATTTTTCCTAATTCACATAGAAAATGTCATTACTTTCTTCTGTCTTACTTGGGCATTCAAAACAGTGACTTTCTCTTCAATTTATAGAAGTATATAAATTTTAGAGAATCTGTAAGGTATTCTAAATATTTTTTTTTCTTAGCACAGATATTCAGCCTATTTCTTTGAAAGCAACCCTTTCAAAGAGACCTTCTGTATACTTCAAGAACATAGCCATGGTCTATTAATTTCATATGAGAAAGAAACATCAAGATATATCATTGTCAGGGGTTTCAGGCCCCATGTAGAGGATTTTCCTGAGGGCCTCCCTTATGTTGGTATTTTTATTTTTTCTATGATAGTTTCTAAGTAAAACTGTATATCCTGTTTTGCCAAGAATTTCTATATTTGTTTCCTTTATGTCCTAATAATTAGAGCAATGGTTAACAATGCAAACTTCAGGGAACAAATATGACATCTCTGTAATTTCCTAAACTTGATTAGTGTAGTGCTTTCCTTTATACGTTGAATTCAAAGTTCCTGCCTCTCCCCAGTAAGAAAATTGAGTGAGGCACAAACTCAATTTGGGCTGATGAGCTGGAACGAAAGAGCTACAGAAAAGAAATAAAGAAGGATGTGCTAAGTTGCTTCAGTTGTTCCGACTCTTTGCGACCCCATAGACCGCAGGCTGCCAGGCTCCTCTGTCCGTGGGATTCTCAGGACAAAAACACTGGAATGGGCTGCCATTTAACTCCTAGGTTTTAGGTTTGTGCAACTATGTGGTTTGTGATTGTGATTGGGCAGACTGAGAAAGGAATGATATTTTGAAAGAAAGGAAAAATCAGGAACTAGTTACATTTTGTACAAAGTGAGTCTGAGGTACTCAAGAGATACCAAGTCAAAAGTCAGATATATGAGACTAGCGTTGAGACTCACCGCTCCACTCTGCTCAGTCGCTTCAGTCGTGTCCGACTCTGTGCGACCCCATAGACGGCAGCCCACCAGGCTCCTCTGTCCCTGGCATTCTCCAGGCAAGAGTACTGGAGTGGGTTGCCATTTCCTGATAAATTTGGAAGTTTTCAAACTACAGAATTCAACAGAATCACTTGGAGTGGGAGTGTCAATAGGGAATGAGGTCTAACAATTTCTGAAGAACATCCAATATTTATACTTTCTGGATTAGCCATGCTTGACCACAGGCTGGATTGCAACATTTCTAACCAATTATCTTGTTTTACTTGATTTTGGCAGGTGCCCAAAGTATACAAACTACTCAGATGGCAACATTTACCTCCACACTGCTGCATGTGCAGTCATTATCACATTTTGTGAAAGAACAGAAGGGCAATAATGATAAGAAAAATGGGGACAGACAGATGAATTGAAAAGAGGAGGGGGGAATAGGCTGAAGAAAAAGAAAAATATGGAATATGCAACACATATAACTAACAAAGGATTGATTCAGAAAACATAAAGTATTCTTATAAACAAGTAAGAAAAGGCAACCATTATAAAAATGGACAAAAGACACAAACATTTCAACATTTCACAGATGAAGAAATCTGAATAGCCAGAAATCACATGTAAAGATGCTCAACCTAATTGGTAGGAAAATGTAAAAGAAATATAAAGCAAAGTCAAAATAGGATACTGTTTTCCATCCACCAGACTGGCAAAAAATAACAAGGATTGGCAAGGATATGGAGCAACTGTTAGTGATGACATCAATTAGAGGTACAACAATCTAGCATTACCTAGCAAAGCTGAACACATTCATGACCCAATAATCCCACTTCAGATATATTCCATAGAAGTGTGCACAGGTGTACCAGGAAAAATGCACAAGAATGGTTATAACAGCAAAAGATAGGAAACAAGTCAAATCTATCAACAGTAGAATGAATGATTTTTATACTCGTTCAATGGAATATTGTGTAGCAGTGAAAAATGTATGGCTGTGTCAAGTTGGATTAGTCAAAACTGTAACTTTAAACAAAAAAAATTTTAAGAATTCAGAGTATGCTTCTATTTTTATAAAGTGCCAAAAGAGGCAAAACAAAACAATGTATTATTCATGGATAAATGTGTATAGGGAAAATTTACAAAGAAAAGCAAGGGAAGAATAAACACATTTTAAGTGTTTATCAATGTATTATATTTACTATTATACTTAAAATTACTTTTTTCCCCCCAAATTTAAGTGGTATCCTACTTTATGTAACAAATGATCCAAAATCCAAGAAAAGGGATAAAATGGTACTTTCTGTCCTCAGAGAATGTATATGTAAACAGATCATGAATAGACTATTTGAAATTTTTGTACAGCTTATTTCAAGACTTGCCACAGAGGAAGAAATAAATCTATAGTTCTCTTTTCTTTTTCCAGGCAACAGATAGAAAAGAAATATAAGACTGAAGCAAGTACCAAAATACATGAGATATGGATTAGCACCAGAAGTTAATTAAATTCTATTGAACTCCCAAATAAATGAGAACCAAACACTATCCTTTCTCGTTTCAGTTTCTTAGAGACTTTGCAGGGTTTTCCTCCCAACCAAGGAAAATTGTAGGGAACTTTGCATGGGCTGATAAGAAATGAGCAGAGAAAGCTGGGGCTAAATGATAAAGGTTTCAGAGAAACATGATCAGTTTCGCATTTTGCTTCGAAAAGTATTATCTCACCCTTCAAATAATTGTTCCCTCTAAGCATCATAGGTGGTACTATTTATGGTATCTGGTGACTATAATTAACACCCCTATTATTCTTAATTAAATAATGTGAATATCATGGTCCATTCAGACAGCAATACAAGTCACTTTTATTCACTTTAATTACTGTTACTTTGATGCAGTATTCATATACTCCTACACATTTTCTCTGTGTTGAGTCAGCTTTCAGATAGTAGACTCTTAAAGTAAGAAAATGAAAAATTAAACTGCATTACTCAGTATGGGAGCTAAAAGGAAACTGCTTAAAGAAATGTTGAGCATTTTGTTCCACGGTTCTCTTCCAGAGATATTTTTTGGACTATACCTAAAATTAGGCTTCTAAAGGTGCTAACACCACATAAAATTACTAATTAGCTAAATGAATCCTCTGTCTCTATTAGATACCTTTCTGGCATAGGGAATCTGTTTCAGCATAACTTAAGTTTCTATAAGACAATAGGGACAAAAGAAACATGAAATTAAAGGAATTTCTTCTTATTCTTGAGCACAAAAGCACAAAGTTGCTTTTACTGAGTCTGGGGACTTGACCTACACTTATCAGAATGCAAAACGCCAAGGTGACACCTTTACTTTAGGTTCAGAGACGAGAAATACCATAGCTTTAGATTTCTTTCACGGAATAATAGATAAAACTAGCTGCCCTTTAGTGAGTGCCAACTGCTTGGACTCTGCATATATGAATTCATTAATCCTCAGAAAAAATGCCTATTTTCCAGATGAGGAAACTAAGGGTAAAGGACTTTAACAAAAGCTTGCCCAAACTCACAAAATCGCAGTGAAGATTCAAACCAAGGTCTTATGTCTAAACTTTGTGAACACTGATATATAAACCTTACCATTTTATCTAAGTAGCATCCACAGATTTATAAAAATAGGTGGCATGCATATAAACTATCTTGAAGGTACAAAATCTTTTAGCAAAGATGTTTGTGTGTATACTCCACATATACTTATCCTTAGATGATGGTCCTGGTTTTTTTTTTTTTTAATTTAGGAAAGCCAACATGCAAGACTCATGTCAACAAATGTTTAAAACGAAATCAGTTCAGTTCAGTCGTTCAGTCCTGTCCATCCCTGCGACCCCATGGACTGCAGCACTCCAGGCTTCCCTGTCCACCACCAACTCCCAGAGCCTACTCAAACTCATGTCCATTGCTTTGGTGATGCCATTCAACCATCTCATCCTCTGTCCTCCCCTTCTCCTGCCTTCAATCTTTCCCAGCATCAGGGTCTTTTCAAATGAGTCAGCTCTTCACATCAGGTGGCCAAAATACTGGAGTTTCAGCTTCAACATCAGTCCTTCCAATGAATATTCCCAGGACTGATTTCCTTTAGGATGGACTAGTTGGATCTCCTTGCAGTTCAAGGGACTCTTCAAGAGTCTTCTCCAACACCACAGTTCAAAAGCATCAATTCTTTGGTGCTCAGCTTTCTTTGTAGTCCAACTCTCACATCCATACATGACCACTGGAAAAACCAATAGCCTTGACTAGATGGATCTTTGCTGGCAAAGTAATGTCTCTGCTTTTTAATATGCTGTCTAGGTTGGTCATAGCTTTTCTTCCAAGGAGCAAGTGTCTTTTAAATTTTAATGGATACAGCCACCATCTTCCCTAATAATTTAAAAGTTGCGCTGCAGCCAGTCCTGGAATCTGCAAGTGTCATCTGCGACATTAGAGACCATAGAGTAGTAGCTGCACTCACCTGGGTTTGAACCCCCGGCTCTGCATGACTTGTGAGAAGTCAGCTAATTTCGCAGCACGGCTATAATGCAGTCCTGCACTAAGGGCAGTGGTGAGGGACAAACGTCTCAGGGTAGTCAAGTGTCCAGGGTGGGTCCTGGGGGTGGGAAACTCTGCAATCACTGTGGCGGTCATCTCTTAAGGGTGCTGCCAGCTCTGACAGCCTGTGGGCAAGGACCTCAAGCTGTGTTAAACGTTTGAGTCAAGACAACCTGCAGTTGTCAACACCAAGCTCAAGAACCGAAGAGACAACTGGAGCATGGCTATCAAGACTTGCGCGATCGTTCTGCCTGCAGACTTCAGGAGTCGGATACCCAAGACGGCTGGCGCTGCGTCAACCCTGGGGCATGTTTCATACATTTCAGAGCACAAATGCTAAGAAAAGTAAAAGTCGCTCAGTCCTGTCCGATTCTTGGGAATTCTTCAGGCCAGAAGAATACTGGAGTGGGTAGCCTTTCCCTTCTCCAGGAGATCTTCCCAACCCAGGGATCGAACCCAGGTCTCCCGCATTGTGGACGGATTCTTTACCTGCTGAGCCACCCGGGAAGCCCAAGAATACTGGAGTGGGTAGCCTATCCCTTCTCCAGTGGACCTTCCTGACCCAGGAATACGAACCAGGGTCTCCTGTATTGCAGGCGGATTCTTTACCAACTGAGCTATGGGGGAAGCCCAATGCCAGGAAAGCTTGTTTAAAAATGGCCCAGGGAGGCAGCTGTTAAAAAGCAGAGACATTACTTTGCCAACAAAGGTCCGTCTAGTCAAGGCTATGGTTTTTCCCATAATCATTATGGATGTGAGAGCTGGACTTTTATAGGGTTAGGGTTAGTACAGAATTGATGCTTTTTAACTGTGGTATTGAAGACTCTTGAGAGTCCCTTGGACTGCAAGGAGATCCAACCAGTCCATCCTAAAGGAGAGTAGGCCTGAATATTCATTGGAAGAAGTGATGCTGAAGCTGAAACTCCAATACTTTGACCACCTGATGCAAAGAACTGACTCATTTTAAAAGACCCTGATGCTGGAAAAGATTGAAGGCGGGAGAAGGGGATGACAGAGGCTGAGATGGTTGGATGGCATCACTCACTCAGTGGACATGAGTTTGAGTAAACTCCGGGAGTTGGTGATGGACAGGGAAGCCTGGCGTGCTGCAGTCCATGGGGTAGCTAAGAGTCGGACACGACTGAGCAACTGAACTGAACTGAACGGAAGCTGCAGGTCCGGAGTGAGGACAAGCCTTGACGGTGAACAAGCTCGATGGGTCCGCAGTACCCGGGCGGAAGCCTGCGCTGGGGGTTCATGGTTAAAGAGAGCAGGGTCTAGGGCGGCGGGGCCTCAGCGCTCAGAAGAGCCAGGAGGAAACGCAGAACTGCAACCACAAACCCACTCCCCGTCTCCGCCGCCGCCGGAAGCCCGAGCCCCGGGCCCGCCGCCCAGCCGGAAGCGGCGAGTCTCGAGAGCCCCGCCCCGCGCGGCCGCCCAACCCCGCGCCGGGAACAGAGCTTACCTTCCCCGAGTCCCTGCCCCACCTCCGCGAGACCCGGCCGCAGCGCCCCCGCGTGAGGATACTGAGCCGGCCGGGAAGCCGGCGGCCGCGTGGCGCTCCGCGTGACGGGGCGGGGCGGGGCGCCACCGCCCACGTGACCCGAGCGCGCCCGCCCCCGGGGCGGCCTCTGAGGCGTCTAGGGCTGCTGACCGCGGCCTCCGGCTCGCCGCGCTCCGCCCGGAACTCCGAACTGGCCGTTTCAATCGTGTGTTTTACAGACGTGGGCTCCCCCACTTCATTTTAAAACGTTTGTTGAGCTCACCACATTTATCTAGATTTTGAACTCACCCAGGGATCTTCCTTCTAGAAATTTACCTCATAAAAATATTTACTAGAGTTCGTCACGATGCGTATGATCTATGTATAATGGTGTTTATTGAACTCACTCAGGTGTCTTCTAGAAATTTACCTCATAAAAATATTTAGAGTTTGTCATGATGCATATAATCAATGTATAGTGGTGTTTATTGAACTCACCCGGAGTCTGTCTTCTAGAAATTTACCTCATAAAAATATTTAGTAGAGTTCGTCACGATGCATATAATGTATGCTGCTGCTGCTGCTAAGTCGCTTCAGTCGTGTCCGACTCTGTGCGACCCCGTAGACGGCAGCCCACCAGGCTCCCCCGTCCCTGGGATTCTCCGGGCAAGACTACTGGAGTGGGTTGCCATTTCCTTCTCCAATGCATGAAGGTGAAAAGTGAAAGTGAAGTCACTCAGTCGTGTCCGACTCTGACCGACCCCATGGACTGCAGCCTACAGGGCTCCTCCATCCATGGGATTTTCCAGGCAAGAGTACTGGAGTGGGGTGCCATCACATAATGTATAATGGTGTTTATTGCCAGAAAAGTGACAATAGCTCAAATGAGCATCAGCTGGGAAGTGGTTAAATACAATGTAGACATGTGAATTACTTTCTAACCACATACTAACCAGCACAATTCATGATGTAATGAATGAATTTGTTACAAAGTATGGAATACTGTGTAGTATGCTTTCTTTGGGGTAAATAAAAGTTATTTTTTAGATACAAATAATGTAGATATATGCACATAAGCTTAAAAAATTGGGTTTTTAAACTTGGGCGGGGAGATGGGTTTCATTCTCATCTTTTGAACTTTGAACACATGCATGTGTGTGGGTATTTCTGTGAGGAAAAAACAAAACAAAAAAACCCACACACATGCATGTGTTCAAAGTTGGAAGCTAGATGAGTCTGATAGGTTTTTATTTTTTTAACTGGAGGAAAATAGCTTTATAAAAATCAGTCATGTTATACGTATATCCTGACCTTCTTGAGCATCCCGTCCATCCCTGCTTCCAAACCCCCTGGGTCTTCACAGAGCGTCAAGCTGGGCTCGCTGTATTATATAGCAATTTTTCACCAGTTATCTCTTTTACACGTGGGTGTAACTTTCTCCTTTTGTCCCAGTCTTTCCTTCCACTGTGTCCATAGGTCCCTTCTATATACCTGTGTCTCCATTCCTTCCCTGTGAATAGGTTCATCAGTATTATTTTTCTAAATTCCATATGTGTGTGTTGCTGCTGCTAAGTCACTTCAGTCGTGTCCGACTCTGTGCAACCCCATAGACAGCAGCCCACCAGGCTCCGCCGTCCCTGGGATTCTCCAGGCAAGAACACTGGAGTGGGTTGCCGTTTCCTTCTCCAATGTGTGTGTTAATATATTTGTTTTTCTCTTTCTGAATTACCTCACTCAGTATGACGGGCTCTAGGTTCATCTCCCTCACTAGAACTGACTCAAATTTGTTCTTTTTTATTGCTAATATTCCATTGTATATGTGTACCACATCTTCTTTATCCATTCATCTGTTGATGGATATCTAGGTTGCTTCCATGTCCTCAGTTCAGTTGCTCAGTTGTGTCTGACTCTGCAACCCCCATGGACTACAGCACGCCAGGTCTCCCTGTCCATAACTAACTCATGGAGCTTGCTCAAACTCATGTCCATTGAGTTGGTGATGCCATCCAACCATTTCATCTTCTGTTGTCCCCTTCTTCTCCTGCTTTCAGTCTTTCCTAGCATCAGTGTCTTTTCAAATGAGTCAGCTCTTCCCATCAGGTGGCCAAAGTATTGGAGTTTCAGCTTCAACATCAGTCCTTCCAATGAACATTCAGGACTGATTTCCTTTAGGATGGACTGGTTGGATCTCCTTGCAGTCCAAGGGACTCTCAAGAGTCTTCTCCAACACCACAGCTCAAAAGCATCAATTCTTCGGTGCTCAGTTTTCTTTATAGTCCAACTCTCACATTAATACTGCTGTGAATATTGGGGTACATGTGTGAGTCTGATAGGTTTGTAAAGTTTCCTTGGCTAACTTCTAATGCAGTGGTTCTTTGGTCACACTTTAGTCACCTGGGAGTCATGATTCTAGACCAATGAAATAAATCTCGAGGGGTCATGGGAGGAGAGGGAATCAACATATATTTTTCCAAGTTCCTCAGTGATTCCAGTGCAACTTTAAGGTTGGAAGCCACAGTCTGCATTTCACATGCTGACATACTGATCACAGATCCTAGAGAGGCCTAATGGGTCAGGGGCAGCCGAAACCCCGGGACCTTGTTCATTGACCCCAGTATGCCATATAAATGCCTTTTTCCCCTTCTATAAGCTAAAATGTGTAAAAGATTGAAAAGCTCAGAATAATGAATTTGTGTACCTAGCTATTTTTTTAGGGGGCCACACCCTGAAGCACTGGGGAGCTAGCTCCCTGACCAGGGATCAAACGAGGTCCCCCTGCTTTGGGAATGCAAAGTCTTAGCCACTGGACCACTAGGGAACTTCCTAACCATCTAATTTTGATGAATTGCTTTGCCAAAGTGATAATAAAATATATTTGAGTTTATTATCATTTAAATTATCTGTTAACTGTCTCAAATTACTTTACCAGCACATGGAGTGTGTTAGCAGTACTCAGCTTGTATCATTGAAGAACTATATAAGAACTTTTAATGAAAAATTCTTTTTTGCTTTGTTACTATTTGGGCATTAAGGGGCTTTCCAGGTGGCTTTAGTGGTAAAGAACCCGCCTGCCCATGCAGGAGACATAAGAACCACAGGTTTGATTCCTGAGTTTGGAAGATCCTATGGTGAAGGGAATGGCAACCCACTCCAGTATTCTTGCCTGGAGAATTCCGTGGACCTCAGAGGAGCCTGGAGGACTACCATCCATGGAGTCGATAAGAGTTGCACATGACTGAAGCAACTTAGCATGCATTCGTGCACACAGGGGCACACTTAAAATAAGACACATCTTAGATCCACTGATCTTAAATCTGATTTTGAATTAATTGAAGACCTCAGCAGATATGTGGTCAGGTTGGGATCACAGCAGATATGTACTCATGGGTACACAAGAAAAGTGAAAGACATGAAGAAGTTTCTTCTATCTTTACCTAAAGTATTAATATGGTTGGTCATGTGAAGATATGAAATGCTTAGAAAACTGTAGTGGGTGGCAGAATAAACTACCTCTCAACTTGTGAGACACGCACAAAGCTATGTGCCCAGCCTACCTGGCACAGGGCATGAGCTAACAGCAGGAACCCATGAAGCCCATTTGAAAGTCATTATGAAAATGTGCTAGTCTCTGAGTTGTGTCTCTTTGTGACTCCACGAACTGTACCCCGCCAGGCATCTCTGTCCATGGAATTCTCCAGACAAGAATACTGGAGTGGGTAGCCATTCAATTCTCCAGGGGATCTTCCCGACCCAGGGATCAAACCTGGGTCTCCTGCATTGCAGGCAGATTCTTTACCATCTGAGCCATGAGGGAAGCCCCAGAGTCATTACATTCAGAATAAAATTCATGATTCCTACTGTCCTTTCCTACTTTTCCTTTCCTCACTCCCTCCTTTTCTTCCTCTCTCTTTCTCTCCCTCCCTCTCCCCTTCCTTCCCCCTGCCTTCCTTTTGTTGCAATAGAACAGTTCCAATCAGTGTGGGCAACACTTCCACAAAGTTCTACCTGAGAACATTTGAGGGTAGTTTCTACTTCTCTCCTTGGGACTAATTTTGATGTCTGTGCCTTCCTCCGTTTGTTCTTTCAGCTTTCCCTTTCCTACTAGTGACACCTAGTGGTAGCCCTGGCAAGGAGTTTTGTTCCCAATCACCACAAACACCTATTTCTCTGTGATCTTGCCCCTCAATATCTTTGTCTATAAATACTTTCAAATGTCCCTTCCCACCTCTGTGAACCCCCTGCTTTTTTTAAAAAAATTAATTAATTTATTTGGCTGTGCTGGGTCTTATTTGCGGCACATTGGATCTTCCATCTTCATTGTGGCATGTCAGTTCAATTCAGTCGCTCAGTCATGTCCGACTCTTTGCAACCCCATGAATCGCAGCATGCCAGGCCTCCCTGTCCATCACCAACTCCCGGTTCATGAGTTCACTCAAACTCATGTCCCTTGAGTCGGTGATGCCATCCAGCCATCTCATCCTCTGTCGTCCCCTTCTCCTCCCGCCTTCAATCTTTCCCAGCATTGTGGCATGTAGGATCTTTTTTCCCTCAGTTGGGCCATGCAGGCTCTTGGTTGTGACACATGGGATCCAGTTCCCTGGCCAGGGATTGAACCTGGTGCCCCCCACCCCATCCCCACCCCTTGCATTGGAAACACAGGGTCTTAACCACTGGACCACCAGGGAATTCATCCCCTACTCTTGCTCTTAGGATCAAGCTGTTTGTAGGCAAGTTTTTCTGAGACCAAACCTTTCTTTCTGAGAGGTTCAAAAACTGCCTTCAGTAATAATCCAAAGTTCGTTTTGCAAGCTAGTGAGAACCTTTGATGTTGCTAGCAGAAGCAGCAGCAGTATCACTACAGGAAAGTTTGAAGAGTATCCACCAATCGGAATTTGCTACTTTCTTCAAACCAGAAAAGGGTGATAACACAGCCTGTATTTGGCCATTGGGATTATGATCATGAGATAGTGACGATGACTTTATATACCACCTATCTGCTTACAACTCCAAAATGAAAGTTTATACAACATTCATTTCTGCGGATGTCTGCATACTTTCCCCACCTGGATATTGTGCCAGAAACAGTGGTGTCCGTCAGACATCCCATCTCCTAGCCCACATTGCCCAGCCCACTTATGGTCAGTTGAGGCTGTGTGACTAGTTTCAGCCAGTGTGCTGTGGCTGAAAATACAGAGTGTCGCTCCCAGACTGAAGCATAGGAAAGCAGTTGTGTCTTTTTATATAACAACTGAATTTCTAGATGGTGGAGTCTCCATCAGTCACCACCCCAACACACTCTCATCAAGCCATAAAAGACATGTAACTTATGTGAGAGGTGAACTTTTTTTATGTTAAGGCACTGACATTTTAAGGTTGTTTACGACTGCAACAGCATAGTTTAACCTGATATCCCATATACAGTTGTCTCCAATTTTATATGTTCAAAATTGAAGTTTTAAAATTCTCGCATAAATCTGTGCTTCCTTTGTCTCCTCCATCTCTGTAAGTGACATTGTATATTGACATGCTTAAGGTAGAAACTTAAATACCATACTTGAGATCTCCCTTCTCCTCACTTCTCCTGTGCAGAACAGTTAACACATCTGACCTGAGACTACTATCCTTAAAAAGCTCTGCTTGCAAGATTGGTCCTTGGCTGGTGTCTGGTAAACATCCCCTACACTGATGTAAAAATTTCCCTAAGAAATAAAGGTGACTCACCGTGCCTAAATTGTACAGACAATATGCTTTATGCTAACCATGACCTGGGCTTCCCTGGTAGCTCAGCTGGTAAAGAATCTGCCTGCAATGCTGGAGACCCTGGTTCAATCCCTGGCTTGGGAAGATCCCCTGGGGAAGGGATAGGCTATCCACTCCAGTATTCTTGGGCTTCTGTGGTAGGTCATTCAGTTAAGAATCTGCCTGCAATGCAGGAGACCTGAGTTTGATCCCTGGGTTGGGAGAAGGGAATGGCAGCCCACTCCAGTATTCTTGCCTGGGAAATCCCAGGGACAGAGAAGCCTGGAGGGCTACCATCCATGAGGTTGCAAAGAGTCAGACATGTGACTTACCATGCAGATTGGAGTGGCTTAAATGTGCAGCCAAATGGACTTGCTCACAGTCTTCTGGATTTAATTTACATACCCAAACTGCTGCCTTCTGCCTTCAAGGTGCCGCCTTGAGAGGACAGATGAGATTGTACTCTGCAGACATACAGATCTGTAGAAAGGAGGAGGGGGCTGAGCTGAGCATACCAAAAAGGGAGTGAAGGGTGGTGATTAAGAAAAAATTAGAAGGTTTCTTGTTCACTTCTGACTTCTGTCTTCCAGGTAGAACGCCAAGTCCTGGGCATGAAGCAAATGATATGTAAGCCAGCTGTAAGTAGTGGGTAGACAAAGGAGTTTGGTCACTGAATATCAGATAGTCTGCCCTGAGCCTCAAGCAAAACACTGGCCGAAAGTACCAAAACAGGCCTAGCAAATTTGTGAAGCGTCCCATATTTTTTTAAGAGGCTTCCCTGGTGACTCAGATGTTAAAGAGACTGCCTGCAGTACAGGAGATCTGGGTTTGATCCCTGGGTCCGGAAGATCCCCTGGAGAAGGGGATGGTAACCCACTCCAGTATTCTTGCCTGGAGAATTTCATGGATAGAAAAGCCTGGTGGGCTACAGTCCATGTTGTCTAATGAGTTGGGCATGACTGAGTGACTAACACACACATGATGGGCTTAGCAAGTATATGCAGAGCTATGTGGGCCCAGCAAAGGCACAACCTAGAGGGTCTTAGAGTGCAGACTGTTGCTCCTTGACTTTGAACCTTGTTCAGAACACATTCATTCCACTGCATTGGGTCTCAGCAGAGGTAGGGAGGCTGAAGAGACCTCAGAAATCCTTACCTAAGATAAGGACTAAATTATAGGAAAGCTATCTTGCTGCATTAGCTTTTCAGACAACACTAGATAGAATATTGCCTGCAGTTGGAGGCAGTGAAGTTAATGAAACTTAACTTTCAGATCCCCTCACATTTGTGGGCCATTGCCAAGGTCCTAAGGGACCCTGGTAATATGTTCACATGGTCATCCTTTGTATCATTTTAATGTAATTTGGAAACATAAAAAGTTACAGGAAAGTAATACAGGGAATTCTGTCCCCCAACAACCACTGAGGTTATGCTGCCAATCTGATGCTCCATCAGCTCCTGGTGCTTTAGTGTGTATTTCTTCCAAAAGAGGATACTTTTCTACAGAACCACAACACAGCCCTCAAAATCAGGAAGTAAACACTATCTAAATAAAACTACTAACCCTCAAATCTCCTGTCCAACCCTCAAATCTAGTTCAGAATCAAGTTGGCCTTAGTTGTCATATCTCTGTTTTTTACATTTTTATTGGAATGTAGTCGCTTTACAATGTTGTGTTTGGTTGTCCTGTCTCTTTCGCTTCTTTGTCTGGGGTAGTTCCCCAGGCCTCCCTTAATGTTCATGACATTGACATTTATTCTATGGAATGTCTCTCAGTTGAGGTTTGTCTGATGTTTCCTCGTGATTAGATTCAGATCATGCATTTGTGGCAGGAACGTCAGCGAGACCGAGCTCTAAGCCACTGTAGGGCCTCCCATCCACCCCCTTCTCTCTCAGCACAAGCAAGACTCACTCCACCGCCATGTCGCTATCTACAGCACTCTGAGCCACGAAGCATCACCCCACTCCTCCAGCCAGCCAGCATGTCTCTGCACTGTCCTACTTGCTGGCTTTAGGAATAAGCTGTTCAGGAAGGAAAGAGAAGAGGGAAAGAAATAGTAGTCATATACTTCTGTAAAAACATACAAAAGTAAGGTGATCTCAGTGGATTGAGGTCATTGCCTCTTTGCCTTCGATCACTCAGGCATTTCGGGGATTTGTCTAAGAGGTAGTTGAGTTGGAAATACATGGGTTTCGTGGGATCTATTTATATGTTTTGCACCCAATTCTGTGTATAGCTATGTTTTTGCTGGTTGTCCTAGTGTAGAAATGGCTCCAAAAGTGGCTCTTACAGTCCACTGTGATGACTCTTCTCATTTGCTGAGGTGGAGGTCAGGGGTAAGGTTCTATCAAAATGTGAGTATGTGCTATACTGTCTGGCTCAGAAAGCATGGGAGTCCTGGAGGAAAAAAACTGATTTGAAATGATAGAGCCAGAAACTACTCTAAGGAAAATTCTGTCATCAGCACAGTGTTCTGTTCTCATAGACAGAGTACACATGGGATATGCTCAATAATACAGCATTTACACTGTGAATTTTCACCATACACCTCTCTTGATGGGAATCATAGGAAACAGAATTTATCAGAATTCCTATGAATATACAAACCTGCATTAGCACTACAAACTGTTTTATGCTTCCTGTCAATTGAAAAGTGCTTAATGCGAATCAGGACCGCAGTGTACTGTCACCTTATACCTGTCAGAATGGCTATCATCAGAAAGTCTACAAGTAACAAGTCTTGGCGAAGATGTGGAGAAAAGGGAACCCTTGTGCACCGTTGGTAGAAATACAAACTGGTGCAGCCATTATGTAAAACAGCATGGAGGTTCCTCCAAAAGCTCAAAAATAGAATTACCATATGATCTAGCAGTTCCACTCCTGGGTATATATCTGAAGAAAAATGAAAACACTAATTTGAATAGATACATGCATCCCAGTGTTCATAATTGTGTTATTTACAATAGCCAAAACATGGAAGCAACCAGTGTCCCATTGACAGATGAATGGATAAAATGGTATACCCCATACACAGTGGTATACTACTTGGTCATAAAAAAGAATGAAATTGTCTTGCAACAACATGAATTAATCTAGAGGGTATTATGCTAAGTGAAATGGCAGAGGAAGACAAATACTGTATGTTATCTCTTATATGTGGAAGAAAACAATGAGTGAATATAACAGAACAGAAACAGGTTCACAGATACAGAGAACAAACTAGTGGTTACTAGTGAAGAGAGGGAAGGAAAGAGAGCCAAGTTGGTGGTTGGGGATTAGGAAGCACAAATAACTATGTATAAAATAAATAAGCTACAAGGATAAGTTGTACAGCACAGGAAATACAGCCAATGTTTTGTAATGATTTTAAATGGAGTATAATCTATAAAAATTTTGAATTACTATGTTGTACATACTTCAGCAATACGTGAACCACGAACTTCCAGATGTTCAAGCGGGTTTTAGAAAAGGCAGAGGAACCAGAGATCAAATTGCCAACATCCGCTGGATCATCGAAAAAGCAAGAGAGTTCCAGAAAACCATCTATTTCTGCTTTATTGACTACGCCAAAGCCTTTGACTGTGTGGATCACAATAAACTGTGGAAAATTCTGAAAGAGACGGGCATACCAGACCACCTGACCTGCCTCTTGAGAAACTTATATGCAGGTCAGGTGGCAACAGTTAGAACTGGACATGCAACAACAGACTGGTTCCAAATAGGAAAAGGAGTACATCAAGGCTGTATATTGTCACCCTGCTTATTTAATGTATATGCAGAGTACATCATGAGAAACGCTGGGCTGGATGAAGCACAAGCTGGAATCAAGGTTGCCGGGAGAAATATCGATAACCTCAGATATGCAGATGACACCACCCTTATGGCAGAAAGTGAAGAGGAACTAAGAAGCCTCTTGATGAAAGTGAAAGTGGAGAGTGAAAAAGTTGGCTTAAAGCTCAACATTCAGAAAACTAAGATCATGGCATCTGGTCCCATCACTTCATGGGAATAGATGGGGAAACAGTGGAAACAGTGTCAGACTTTTATTTTTCGGGGCTCCAAAAGTACTGCAGATGGTAATTGCAGCCATGAAATTAAAAAACGCTTACTCCTTGGAAGGAAAGTTATGACCAGCCTAGATAGCATATTGAAAAGCAGAGACATTACTTTGCCAACAAAGGTCCATCTAGTCAAGGTTATGGTTTTTCCTGTGGTCATGTATGGATGTGAGAGTTGGACTGTGAAGAAAGCTGAGCACCAAAGAATTGATGCTTTTGAACTGTGGTGTTGGAGAAGACTCTTGAGAGTCCCTTGGACTACAAGGAGATCCAACCAGTCCATTCTAAAGGAGATCAGTCCTGGGTTTTCACTGAAAGGACTGATGCTGAAGCTGAAACTCCAATACTTTGGCCACCTCATGCAAAGAGTTGACTCATTGGAAAAGACTCTGATGCTGGGAGGGATTGGGGGCAGGAGGAAAAGGGGACAACAGAGGATGAGATGGCTGGATGGCATCACTGACTCGATGGACGTGAGTCTGAGTGAACTCTGGGAGTTGGTGATGGACAGGGAGGCCTGGCGTGCTGCGATTCATGGGGTCGCAAAGAGTCAGACACGACTGAGCAACTGAACTGAACTGAACTGAACAGAACACTTGAAACTAATATAATATTGTAAGTCAACTATATTTCAACTAAAACAATTTTTTAAGATTAACTAAACTATAAGAAAGATTATGGAAAAACCAATACAATATTGTAAAGTAAAAATAATAATAATAATAATAAAATTTAAAAAAAGCAAGATTTAGTTATATATATTGTTATAAAATGTGAAGCAATGGCTAAAGAATAGGTAGACAGAAAATGTAGGATAAAAGTATTTTAGAGGTATGTCTGGCAATTGATTAATGAATGTTTGCTATTTTCATGTTTTAATTTTATATTTTTATGATTATCTGCCAACTCTAAATAAATATTCACTTTCATACCTGATTTTTAATTATTTTGTGTACCCAATTATGATGTGGATCTTTCCTTAACTGCATTTAATCTAGAAGGCATCTGGCCCTTCACCTGCTAAAGACCACCAAAGGGCTTTTAACAGGAAATTGGCCATGACAGGCATGCATAAGGTGGCACTGCATGGGCTGCTCCAAATTCCATTTTGCATTCTGGCCCAGAGAGGGAAGCATGAAGGGATTTCTTGGATTCCTGTAGGATGTCACATGCTTAGTCACTCTGCACCATGCAGAGTCAAGATGCCTCTGGAGAAAGCCTGCCTAGAAGCAGATTGCTTCGCCAAAGTCACTGAAAACAGCTGCTGAGGCAAAGGACTGAAAACATATGTTCTAAGAGAGCCCCATGACATGATGGAGGCCCTGCCCAATCCAGTAGGAGGGCTCAGAGTGGAAATAGCCTTGAAGAGATCTTTAATCGCTAAGAGGGAGACTGAGGCCTCTACAGTACTTTTGTACATTTCTAAACTTGCAAGAAGGCAGGAGTGATTCAGTTCCCTCTGTCTCAGATAACCGCATAAACGCATAGATGGATCTTCCTCTCATCTGAGGTTTTTTAAACATGATGCCAAGTAAACCTCTAATGAAAAGATTTCTCCCAATTGAGTTTACCTTCACAGTTGGACCATCTGCATTGACAAACTGACAGCCGGTCTGGGAAGCTGAGACCAAGATCTTTCCTTCTCTCAGATCCTAAGTCTCTGTTGGAAATCTCGGAGGACACCAAGTACTTGATTCTGGGAAAACCATTTTGTTTAGCTACTATTCTATGGGTGGGAAGTGCTTTGTTTCCTAATTTTGATAAGTATATGAGGGGCCATGCTACAATAATATTCTGCTTCCTCTTAACACTTCAAACTCTTTAAAAGAATGAGACTCATCAAAACATGGGAACTGAACAGATGGAACCAAAGAGATCCTAAAGAACTGACTTATTCCAGGAATAGAGGAGCTGCAGCTGACTCTGCTGAGGGACATGCAGCTCTCCCTGGCTCAGGAACACCCCCAGAAGAAACTACACGGAGTTGACATTCAGGGTCATCTTTAATTTTTTTCAAACAAGGGCAAGGCATTTTGACATGTGCACTTTAATTCTTTGGATTTTGTTATCTTCGGGCTTTATCAGAGGGTTTCATCCCTGAACTTCATTTTCTCCCAAAATATTGGTTTAGAACACAGATATGGAAAAGGTTTGTTTGTTTGTTTGTTTGTTGTCAATTGGGCCCCTCTAACCCCAGCAGGCTTCCCACGTGGCACTAGTGGTAAAGAATCCGCCAGCCAATGTAGGAGATGCAAGAAATGTGGGCTCTATCCCTGGGTCAGGAAGATTCCCTGGAGAAGGAAATGGCAACCCACTCCAATATTCTTGCCTGGAAAATTCCATGGACACAGGAGCCTGGAGGGCTACAGTACATGGAGTTGCAAAGAGTCAGACATGACTGTATGTGCGCACACACACACACACACACACACATGCTCACACAACTCCAACAGGGGAGAGAGTCCAAGAGTGTTAGTCTAATTGAAAGCTCTTCACATGAGACCCATAGCTTAGGGGCTGTGTGTTCCCTACTAACACCCCGTCAAGCCCACAGTTCCTGTCATGCATATGCTGCATGGGGCGGGGGGGGGGGGGGCTCTGTATAGTGTCAAGGTCTCCACATCACCTGTGAGCAACGTTTTAAGTCTTGAACACAGTGGCTGACTTCATCCTTTCTTGTTAGGGAATTGGTTAGGTTTATGCAACTTGCTTCCAGGAATGATAACCCAGTATTTCTCACCTTCTTTCCACCTGGAATATCACTTGTCCACATTTCTGACTCCACTGTTGCTTCTGAATCTGGCTTCCCCAGGTCTTTGGGAGCCAGACTGCCTCTGCCATCTGCTTTTTAAGACCCTGCCATCCTCAGGTATGCAGGGTCCTGGGTTTTGCATGGCAGGATATGTCTTCAGTACTTCAGTCCCCTCTGCTGTGTCCTATTCCTTCTAGGAAGGCTTGGTTGACTTTCTGACAGTTTAGCTTGCTTCTTACATTACCCTCTTTCTTTCTCTTTGCCACGTGTCTGCCAAACTGAGTGCCTTCCTTGCTTTCTTTTATTTTCTTCTGTTTTCTAGACCAGACTTTTTTTCTGAGTCCATACAAATAATGATCCTCTGTGCAAAAGCAAACTTTTCTTTAGCTGACTGATCCCCACAGGAAATAACTTTCCATCAGATCAACATATAAGCCAGACCTGTACTTGCCCTGCTGTGTTCAGCCTGCCTTTATCTTTGTTTGTGTCATCTCAGTCGTGTCTTCTCTAGGGCTCTAACTCAGCACATTTCTCTTACCTGTTTCCTTAAAGTGTGGGCATTACCAATATCTACAGCTACAACTGGACCACAGCCTTGTCTAACTCAATGAAACTATGAACCATGCTGTGTAGGGCCACCCAAGATGGACGGGTCGTGGTGGAGAGTTCTGACAAAATGTGGTCCACTGGAGAAGGGAAGGGCAAACCATTTCAGTATTCTTGCCTTGAGAACCCATCAATAGTATCAAAAGGCAAAAAGATAGGACACTGAAAGATGAACTCCCCATGTTGGTAGGTGCCCAATATGCTACTGGAGATCAGTGGAGAAATAACTCCAGAAAGAATGAAAAGATGGAGCCAAAGCAAAAAACAAAACAAAACAACAACAACAAAAAACACCCATTGTGGATGTGACTGGTGATAGAAACAAAGTCCGATGCTGTAAAGAGCAATATTGCATAGGAACCTGGAATGTTAGGTCCATGAATCAAGGCAAATTGCAAGTGGTGAAACAGGAGATGGCAAGAGTGAATGTCAACATTTTAGGAATCAGCAAGCTGAAATGGATTGGAATGGGTGAATTTAACTCAGATAACCATTATATCTACTACTGTGGGCAAGAATCCCTTAGAAGAAATGGAGTAGCCATCACCGTCAGCAAAAGAGTCTGAAATGCAGTACTTGGATGCAATCTCAAAAAATGACAGAATGAGCTCTGTTCGTTTCCAAGGCAAACCATTCAATGTCATACTAATCCAAGTCTATGCCCTGATCAGTAATGCTAAAGAAGCTGAAGTTGAATGGTTCTATGAAGACCTACAAGACCTTCTAGAACTAACAACCAAAAAAAGATGTCCTTTTCATTATAGGGGACTTGAATGAAAAGTAGGAAGTCAAGAAACACTGGAATAACAGGCCTATCTGGCTTTGGAATATGGAATGAAGCAGGGCAAAGATTAATAGAGTTTTGCCAAGAGAATGCACTGGTCATATCAAACAGCCTCTTCCAACAACACAAGAAAAGATTCTACACATGGACATCACCAGATGGTCAACACTGAAATCAGATTGATTATATTCTTTGTAGCCAAAGATGGAGAGGCTCTATACGATCAGCAAAAACAAGACCGGAAGCTGACTGTGGCTCAGATCATGAACTCCTTATTGCCAAATTCAGACTTAAATTGAAGAAAGTGGGAAAAACCACTAGACCATTCAGAGATGACCTAAATCAAATCCCTTACTATCATACAGTGGAAGTGAGAAATAGATTCAAGGGATTAGATCTGGTAGACAGAATGACTGAAGAACTATAGTTGGAGTTGAATCAGGAATCAAGAGACAGGGAGACAGGGATCAAGATCATCCCCAACAAAAAGAAATGAAAAGCAGCAAACTGGCTGTCTGAGGATGCCTTACAAATAACTGTGAAAAGAAGAGAAGCAAAAAGCAAAAGAGAATAGGAAATATATACCCATTTGATATATACCTATTTGAATGCAGAGTTCCAAAGAATAGCAAGGAGAGATAAGAAAGCCTTCCTCAAAACCAGAATTGAAAGAGACTCGTGTACCCCAGTGTTCATTGCAGCACTGTTTATAATAGCCAGGACATGGAAGCAACCTAGATGTCCATCAGCAGATGAATGGATAAGAAAGCTGTGGTACATATACACAATGGAGTATTACTCAGCCATTAAAAAGAATACATTGGAATCAGTTCTAATGAGGTGGATGAAACTGGAGCCTATTATACAGAGTGAAGTAAGCCGGAAAGAAAAACACCAATACAGTATACTATCGCATATATATGGAATTTAGAAAGATGGTAACAATAACCCTGTATACGAGACAGCAAAAGAGACACTGATGTATAGAACAGTCTTTTGGACTCTGTGGGAGAGGGAGAGGGTGGGATGATTTGGGAGAATGGCATTGAAATACGTATAATATCATATATGAAACGAGTCGCCAGTCCAGGTTTGATGCACGATACTGGATGCTTGGGGCTGGTGCACTGGGACGACCCAGAGGGATGGTATGGGGAGCCCCGGAGGAGGGAGGAGGGTTCAGGATGGGGAACACATGTATACCTGTGGCAGATTCATTTTGATATATGGCAAAACCAATACAATATTGTAAAGTTAAATAAAATAAAATTTTTAAAAAACTGAAGGAAATGTTAGACCAACCCAATAAGTGTTAAAAATCACTTAATATAAAAGTGGGTGTGATGTTGCCAAATTTTTACTTATATGGGATTTTAAAAATACTTTAATGCTTATATTAGAAAAGAAAAAAGAAATTTAATTGTATTCTACTCTTCTGTCATTTGAAGCTCTAAATGCAACACAATAAACATAATGCAAATTAAAAAAAAAAAAAGAAAGAAAGCCTTCCTCAGCAATCAGTGCAAAGTAATAGAGGAAAACAATAGAATGGGAGAGACTAGAGATATCTTGAAGAATATTAGAGATAACAAGGGAACATATCATGCAAAGATGGGCTCAATAAAGGACAGAAATGGCATGGACCTAACAGAAGCAGAAGATATTAAGAAGAGGTGGCGAGAATACACAGAAGAACTGTACAAAAAAGAGCTTCACGACCCAGATAATCATGATGGTGTGATCACTCACCTAGAGCCAGACATCCTGGAATGCAAAGTCAAGTGGGCCTTAGGAAGAATCACTATGAACAAAGCTAGCAGAGGTGATGGAATTCCAGTTAAGCTATTTCAAATCCTAAATGATGATGCTGTGAAAGTGCTGCACTCAATATGCCAGCAAATTTGGAAAACTCAGCAGTGGCCACAGGACTGGAAAAGGTCAGTTTTCATCCCAATCCCAAAGAAAGACAATGCCGAAGAATGCTCAAACTACTGCACAATTGCACTCATCTCACACGCTTGGAAAGTAATACTCAAAATTCTCCAAGCCAGGCTTTAGCAGTACGTGAATCGTGAACTTCCAGATGTTCAAGCTGGATTTAGAAAAGGCAGAGGAACCAGAGATTAAATTGCCTACATCTGCTGGATCATCAAAACAGCAAGAGAATTCCAGAGAAATATCTACATCTGCTTTATTGACTACACCATAGCTTTTGACTGTGTGGATCACAACAACCTGTGGGAAATTCTGAAAGAGATGGGAATACCAGACCACCTGACTTGCCTCTTGAGAAATCTGTATGCAGGTCAAGAAGGAACAGTTAGAACTGGACATGGAACAACAGACTGGTTCCAAATAGGGAAAGAAGTACCTCAAGGCTGTATATTGTCACCCTGCTTATTTAACTTATACACAGAGTACATCATGAGAAACGTTGGGCTGGAGGAAGCACAAGCTGGAATCAAGATTGCCGGGAGAAGTATCAGTAACCTCAGATATGCAGATGACACCACCCTTATGGCAGAAAGCAAAGAAGAACTAAAGAGTCTCTTGATAAAAATGAAAGAGGAGAATGAAAAAGTTGGCTTAAAGCTCAACATTCAGAAAACTTAAGATCATGGCATCTGGTCCCATCACTTCATGGCAAATAGATGGGGAAACTGTGGAAACAGTGACAGATTTTATTTTGGGGGGCTCCAAAATCACTGCAGATGGTAACTCATTGGAAGAAAAGTTATGACCAACCTAGACAGCATATTAAAATGCAGAGACATTACATTGCCAACAGAAGTCCATCTAGTCAAGGCTATGGTTTTTCCAGTAGTCATGTATGGATGTGAGAGTTGGACTATATAGGAAGCTGAGCCCCGAAGAATTGGTGCTTTTTGAACTGTGGTGTTGGAGAAGACTCTTGAGAGGCCCTTGGACTGCAAGGAGATCCAACCAGTCCATCCTAAAAGAGATCAGTCCTGAGTGTTGATTGGAAGGACTGATGCTGAAGCTGAAACTCCAGTATTTGGCCACCTGATGTGAAGAGCTGACTCATTTGAAAAGACCCTGATGCTGGGAAAGATTGAAGGTGGGAGGAGAAGGGGACAACAGAGGATGAGATAGTTGGATGCCCTTACCAACTCAATGGACATGAGTTTGAGTAAGCTCTGGGAGTTGGTGATGGACAGGGAGGCCTGGCATGCTGCAGTCCATGGGATTGCGAAGAGTCAGACATGACTGAGTGACTGAACTGAACTGCTACAACAACTATAATTCTTTCAAACTCACTGTTAATGCACCCTAATTTTCCTAGTTTCCCCTCCTTAAATCTGTCAAAATTTCTGTAACTTCTTGTCATACCTGCCCTAGTCTTTTAGGAGGTGATTCTGATGTAGTAGCCCTGAAGATAGAGTTATGAAGTCCAGATGTGACTGCTGGAGGACTGAGTGTGTGTGTGTGTGTGTTGGAGGTGGGGCCATTTCCCAGACAAAGAGATATTGTGATAACAGAGGCTCAGAAAAAATGCCCATTAACACGTTGAGGACTCTGAAAGGTACCACTGTAAAGAAACTTGGTTGGGAAGAGAGGAACAAATTAGAAGGTATTGTGAGGAAATACTCAGAAAAATTAAGAATGCATGATATCTTGTGAGTCAACTGGCTTGGTCTCTTCAAAGCACAGTATCTTTTTTTTTTTTTTTTTTACAGGTCAGTGAGAATATTTTAGAATAAAAGAGACTAAAGAAACATAATGATTAAATGTAATTATATTTTGCTTCAAAAGAAAAAAATCTGTTCAAGTATATTGAGGGCAAAAGGGAAGTTTTGAATTTGGACTGGATATTAGGTGATACTAGGGAATTATGGTTAATTTTTTGATGATACTAATGTCTTAGGAGGTGCACACTCAAGTATTCAAAGGCGAGGTGTAATGATATCATAATATCTGCAACTAAGTCTCAAGTTATTCAAAATCAACAACAAAAAATATGTATCAAAGCAAAGAAGGCAAAATGTTAACAACTATTGAATCTCAGTGGTGCATATGTGGGTGTTCTTTTGTGTTATTTTTCAAGTTTTCTATCTACTTTATAATAAAAATTTTAAAAAAAAAGAAGAGGGAAACCTACTTAACCTAGTGTTCTAACCGTTTAACTAGGAAACTCTTTTTTTTTTCTTTAAAATAGATTAATATGGAAGCATCTGGTGCTTCACAAAGTACACTTGGACACGTTGGCCTCGGGCAGGCTCTCATTTTAAAAATATACTCTGATAAATGCTCAGTAAAGAGTAAAAATTTCAAAATATGTGTTAAAAGCTCCATCCAGCTAGCTGATGAAATGCTTGCTATATCACTTACAATGGGGCCATTCCAATGCTCTCAGCAGTGGTATGACTTCACTGGCCAGAGAAATGAAGGTTACAACTTGCACTGTGATTCTTTAATATCCAGTATGTGTTACTCAAATCCTTTGTCTTAGGGTAACCTCAATGATGATAGCACAGGCTAAATTGTCAATCGTCTGTATCCTTCTGTGCTTAAAGAATTAGATGAAGTGATAGATCTATTAGAGCACCTTAAGGAAGAGAAACAAATACGCATCATAATTGATGATTCTTAGTAGGGATTAAGTTATAAGGAGACCCCATAATTTCTTGTGACTGCCTAGATATTTGGTTAAATATTTCTTTGTGTGCCTGTGAGGATATTTCTGAATGAGATTAGCATTTGAATTGGTAGAGTACAGCAGATTGTCCAGTAGCCCCCAGAAGCTCTTACCTCTAGTTTCATTGTCCAAAACCAATCAACTAGTAGGAAGACTGGAATTACCTTGGTTCTCTTGGATATATATCCCAGAGCTAGGGATAACATTATCCTGGTGGATGGCGTGGCAATTTTAAACTATAACTAAAAATTCTTTGACATCTCATTCCTTAGAAGGTAGGGTTTCTGTTCTCTGCCTTTGAATCTGGGCAGATTTGGGGCTGCTTCACAGATGATATGCTTCTGTGAGACTTCTGAGACAAGACTGCACAGAGCCATGGGGCTTATTCACTAGAACACTTGCTCTTGGAGACTTGAGCTGCCTATGGAGAAGTTTGACTACTCTATGGCCATCATGCAATGGGAAAGCCAAAGCCACAAGGAGAGCAATATGTAGGCACTTTGGCTGATGTTCCTGATGAGTCCAGTTTTGAATATCTCAGCCAAGGCATCAGACATATAAGTAAAGAGGAAGCACTCAGATGATTTCCAGTCCTGTGAACACAATCAAGATTCTTCTAGCAGGAAAGAGAATAAGAAATGTTAATGTGGGCACCCAGAAGGCCTGCCGCATTGTGGACTCCTGCTTCTGGACTGATGTCCAGAGACATGAGGTTTCTCTGACACTTTCAACTTTTAGATTAGAAAAAAAGAAGTGTTTCCTGAGGTTAGGGACTTCTTTTGGAGAAAATATAAGATGTATCCCACAGACATGATTTGGCTCAGACATCTTAGATCTCTGAGGATTTCACATTCTAGACTTGGTTCTGCTTAAATTCACACCAAACTCCCCTGGAAACACGGGGCCTAGGGAACAGAAAACTAATGAGCAAAACCATCCTAGTCTCATTTAGTACAAGATCAATATATTAATTTGTCTAATTTAGTACAAGCTCAAAATATTAGTTGCTGTAATAAACAGTTCAGTGGCTTAAAGAAGACAGAAACGTATTTCTCTCACATAACTCCCTGGCCAGTTTAGGTTGTCTGTGCCCCGCAAGATCCTGAAGGAATCTCTAGGATGTTGTTCTCATCCAAATGGATGAACCTGATCATTGTCACTTCATGTGACTGTCACCTCGTCTTCCAGCCAATAGGAAGAGGGAAGACAGCATGCAGGAGCACAAGCCCTATGTCCCAAGGCCCAAGTATGGAAGCCACACATGCCACTTTTGCTCACGTTTCATTGCCAACAACATGTTACATAGATGTACCTAGCTGCAAGGGAGACTGGGAAATGGAGTCTCTGGCAGGATAGCCACTTAAGAAGGGGAGAATAGATTTTAGTGAAGAGCTGGCAGTCTCCTCCATGCCTAGCAAGTGAGTTCTTCACTTGGATAGTTCAGAAGCTGAAATGATGAAACTCTCTGAAATAATCATATACTGGTTTTTCTAAAACACATTTCACTCTTCTGGTAGCCATTTTTTTACCCCACATCCATCACCCCTGTCCCCAGCTTGCAGATGATGAGGAAAAAAATCCCAAACAAACAAACAAACCCCCACAGCTCTGCCATTTACTAGCTTTTTGATCCTGGGCATGTTATCCTTTTTAGCCCCCATTCCTTATCTGTAAATTGAAGGTGGTTATGATACTTTCCTTTTAGTTGTTATGAGGATTAAATGAATTGATGCTTGTAAAGTGCCAAGCTTCATGGAAATTATTTAATAAATTTTAGCTGTTATTATTGTTGCAGTCCCCATTATTTATCTATGAGCATTTTGAAGGCAGACAATAGTCCCTTGATAGTAAAACCATACCCAGAACTGCCAGGGTTTGGCCATAGAAGATTTCACCTTTTGGAAAAGGGATTAGAGCTGGGACTCTAATTCTGTTCCCTGAGCTTGGAGTTCTCTCACTTCAAGCTTGTGTGAGGCCTCATCAGATTATATGGTAAGCAGTTGAATATCCCAATTTGACACATGGTAGGAGACTAGAACCCAGGTCTTATGATATCTGGGCCTTTTGACTTTCATTTTTAATGCATTCAATTTACTACTCCACCCAGGTTTTAGTTATCAATTGCTGTGAAGCACACCACCCTAGCACTATGATTTGTTATTTCTCACAAGTCTGTGGGTTAGCACGGCAGCTCTCCCTTTGCTCTCCTCTGGGCTTACTAATGTGAGTGCAGTTAGCTGGAACTGGGCCTCGTTAGAATGGCTGAGTAGCTGGCTTTTACTCTCCCTGAAATCTTTCATTCTTGGCTGTTTCATGGCACGGTTGTCTCAATGCAGCTTTTCTGAGAAGGCAAGCCCTATGCATAAATGCTTATCAAGAGCTTGTCTGTGAAACATCTGCTGATGTCCATTGCCAAACCAGGACACATGGCCAAACCCAGACTCTGTAGGAAAAGATTACACAAGGGATGGATATCAAGAAGAGTGACTTTCTAGGGGCCAATGTACAGTAATACGTGTCTCTGTGTGTGCGTGTGTGTGCACGCCCAGTCACTCAGTCGTGTCTGACTCTTTGAGACCCCTCTGTCCATGTAATTTTTCAGGCAAGAATACTGGAGCAGGTTCTTACTCCAGGGGATCTTCTGGACCCAGGAATCAAAGTCATATCTCCTGCATTGGCAGGTGGATTCTTTACCACTTGAGCCACTTGGGAAGCCCTACCTCAGCACATTTAGGGTCGTCACTTCCAGATCTGGTCAAAGAAAATATAGTAATAGTTGGCCTAAGTTCCCACCCAAAACCTAAACTTTAAATGACATATATGTCTGTGATAAGTGATACAGTATCTTGCACAAGATAGATCTTTAATTAGTAAATACCAAGATGAATGAATGAACGAATAAATCAGTAAAATTACCAATGGCAAGAATTTGCAAATTTTCTAACATTAATAGTTACAGGTTGAGATGTCTCAATAAAGTTCTTAACATAAAAATTATAGTTCTTCATAGAATATGAATTTTTAAAATACAAGAGTTACATCTTTGATTTTCTTCCATCTGTCCCACTATGCCCAATATGAGTCCCTCAATACCTACTGGCTAATGAACTATATAAAATTACACTTGGAATGTTCCTATTTCTTTGATAACACACAGTAAGAGAATCAAATGAGATACTTTTTCTTGCCAGACTTCTTCACTTAGAGGCTGCCTGCTGCTACAAATAACAGAAAATTTAGTTTAACTGCCTTGAGCAATAAGAAAACGTATAGGTTTATTTAACAGGACCTGCAGACGGTGTGCCTCAGTGGTGTTTAACATGACAACTCAGTGAAGTCATTAAGAATCTTAAGTTCTTTTCATCTCGTCACCCTGCTGTATCCAGTACTGGCTTCATCTTACGGCTGGTGCCCCTCATGGTGAGAGGTGGACTGCCAGCCGCCAGCCACACATCATGCTCCCTCATTTAATGTCAGTGGGAGAGAGATGGAGAGAGCTTGCTGGCTCCCATGGCTCTCTCAGAAGAGTTAAGGACCCCCTTCCTAGATGTCCCTCAACAACCCTTCCCCCAAGTCTCGTTGATCTTAACTGGATCACATCACCATTTCCGAGCAGGACATGGTGGTAAGCGGGGATGGACTTATTTTGATGTGCTTAGATTCATTAAGGCCCAGTCTTCGAGTGGGAGAGGAATCAGCTTCCCTCAAAACATGACTGTTCATAAAAGGCATAGATAATAAGAACCTGAGCACTGCTAGAAAAGAAAAAAATGGATTCAAGGAAGGCACCTGACAATTACTGTGAGCATACTGCCAGCTGAAAGGCCTGATTTCTCTATTACCATGTAGCACCATTGAATGCATTCATCTTACATAGATTTTCCAAGATCTCTTGCTTCCTTCCAGGTAATATTACTCAACTGGCTTTTATTCCTCACAGCCCAGAGCTTGAGAATAACAATAGCTATGGTATATTGAATACTAGGGTGAATCTAAAGAGACAAGTTGGCAGGACAATCCCGCTACCCATCAATCAAGTATTTTACATACATGAGTCTTAAGAAGTAAGATGATGAAAATAAAATATCATTGTATTGATGAGAAAACTAAGACTCAAAAAGATTCAGCAAACAGACCAGAGTCACAAGCTGCTATGTTGTAGAGATGAAACAAGTCCAAACCTTTAGGCTCCAAAGACTCTGCTCTTTTCATCATGTTACACTGCCTCTCAACTTTGCAAAACATGTTTCACTTAGTTAAACTATTCATTTGTATTCGTATTTTATTAATATCTTCCCTTTAATTGAGTCAGAACATTTTAGGAATGAGAGAGAAACTCCTCACATTTTCTACTTCCTTTAGTGTTTCCTAGGAAGTGGCTTAGATAAAAACATGTTTTAAATCTATCTTCTCTTTCACAAATGAGCTAGATTGTTGTATTTTTAGTAAATGATTTATAGCCAGTTGTTTGGAGAAGGCAAAGGCACCCCACTCCAGTACTCTTGCCTGGAAAATCCCATGGATGGAGGAGCCTAGTGGGCTGCGCGGTCCATGGGGTCGCTGGGAGTCGGACACGAGTGAGCGACTTCACTTTCACTTTTCACTTTCACGCTTTGGAGAAGGAAATGGCAACCCACTCCAGTGTTCTTGCCTGGAGAATCCCAGGGATGGGGGAGCCTGGTGGGCTGCCGTCTATGGGGTCTCACAGAATCGGACATGACTGAAGCGACTTAGCAGCAGCAGTGGTTTTAGTTATACTCCTGGCTGTTTGCTACATACTTTCTGCTTCAAATTATGTAATAGGTCTTGTTTACTTATTTTAGCTGTGTGTTACTGTGTGGCTAGCTCTTTTTAACTGCATAGAATACCTTTCAGTATTCCCCAGTGGCTCTGTGATAAAGAATCTGCCTGCAATGCAGGGGCTGCAGGAAATGATCCCTGGGTTGGGAAGATCCCCTGGAGGAGGGCATGGTGACCCACTCCGGTATTCTTGCCTGGAGGATCCCATGTTCAGAGGATCCTGCTGGGCTGCAGTCCGTAGGGTCACAAAGAGTCAGACAGGACTGAAGCAACTTAGCATGCACATCTGATGGGCCACCCCCTATTCTCCAGGCTCTCAAAGTTGTTAGATGTTCTTCAGTGCCCTGGAACCCTGCCTGGAACCCCTGTTAAATCCCATCTGTCTGTATTTGTGCTGAACTTGTCAGATTGTCTTCTACGTATGATTACAAAGTCTTTGAGGGAAAGATGTGTCTTATTCACCTTAGCGTCTCCAATGCCTAGCAGGTTGCTTGGCACAAATAAGTCATAAGTGTTTATTAATGAATAAAAGTAATGCTATAACCCAGATTTAGGTTCATGAAGACAATTGTGTTCTTTTCTCTTTAGGTGTCTTCTTCTTGGTATATTGCATGCCTCAGCAGGGTAAGAAGGATTAAAGAGGGGAAGGAAAATCTGTAACTCTATAACATTTTTGGACATGATTTTGGAGGGACGTAAGCCAAGTTTAATGAACATATCTTTTTGTAAATCTTTTATTCCAGTCTATCTATGCCTGACTCATATGATGATTAATCAACAAATGTGTGTTGGGTGCGTACTATATATCAAACATTGTCTAAGAGTGTGAGATTCATCAATGATCAAAACAAAGAAGGACCTCAAAGAGCATTAGCTCCACCAGTGAACTTTACCAGTCATTTCCTCTTTCTGAATCTTAGTCCTGCATTTGTGCTGGAACCCGAAACACTGTAATGGAAAGCTTGCAGATTCTCAGATGAAAGACACTGGTAAACACATGGATATTTGTTCATCAGCGCTGCTACTTCTCTCTAGAACCAAGAACAGTTAGGAGGAGGAGGAGGTCACTGACTAAATCTGCTCCTTGACTTTGTCCTCAGCAGTCCACATTAGTAGACACTGCCTTTGTTTAAAAAAAAAGAGAGAGAGAGTTTTATATACCTGTGCAGCATTGGGAGGTTGCAGCTTTCTTTCTAGCTGCCAGTCTCCCTAAAGCTCCACCTGGGACTGAGCCTCTCCCCTATGCAGCACCCAGGTACTTCCCTTCTCTAGTCTGCTAGGGTTTTTGTGCTGAGAGTCTCCACCTGTTCACAGCATCGCAGCTGTAGAGGCTGGTCTGGACACAGGAACCATTTCCTATAGAAACTGGGCGTCTTTGAAAGGTTCCAAGGGAAGCTTTTATGTCTCCCTCCTACAATCCCAGCTTCTCCTAAGTGGAAGCTAGACTAAAAATAAAGACCACGCTGATTTTTTTTTTTTTTCCTGAGAAAACACAGTACCATGGTTTTTTTTTTTTTTTTTTTTTTTTTTTTAAGTCCTAATTGCTCGGTGGGAAATGTTTTTATTTCACAAATACTCTGTGGCTTTGAAGTGACAGCAAGATTACATTTCTGATAGAATCACCGGTACAGTTTCCAGGCTCCCCGGGGAGAACAATGTGAGGCTATTCCTCCCGGAACTAGAGGCGCCTTCTCTGGTCCCGAAGGTACAGTTAAACACTATCCCAAATAAGTGAAAACAGGGGGTGGCACATAAAAGAATGAGAGCTCGGCACTTGAGCTAAAACCAGTGATCTTAGCCAGAAGACTATGGGAGCAAAAAAGAACTGCAAAAATAATTCTAACTTCAATTTTTCAAATTCCCAACGGGTCACTCTCTCGTCTCCAAATGGGGGACATGTGACAAGGAAAGGAGAAAACCTGGAAGAGTGTAAAATGTAAACAATATATAAAGAAATTACAATAGGGGAGTGGAGGGCAGGGGCAGCTTCAGGGTGAGGCTCTCAGAGACCCTCCTGCTGGCTGTGAGCTAGAAAGACCCCGGCCAGCCTCGTGTTGCGCGGAGGCGGCGGCGCAGCGATAGATGACCCGTCCCCGGCCATCGAACAGCCTAGAAGACGCTTTCGCAGGAGCAGGGCGGCGGCCGGGGGCGCGGCGGCGGTGGGCGCAGGTAACCCTGCTCGGGCTGCTCCCGCCGGGCGTGGTGGTAATGCGGATGGGGCCAGCGGTGGCGGTGGAGCGCCTGGTGGCCCCGGGTCCCCTCCTCGTCCTCCGCGACCCCCTCCGGCGGGCAGCACAGCGCGCCCAGGCGCCTCCGCAGGCGCCGCCGGAGCCGACAGCCGCCCGCCTGGAAGAACAGGTAGACGAAGGGATCGAGGGCGCTGTTGGCCACCCCTATGAGGCGCAGCACCACCGCCAGGTCGTCGGTCTCCCAGTCCCCCACCGGTCCAGACGACCACGTGGTCGCCAGCCGGGCCGCGAAGTAGGGCAGCTGGCACCCCACGAACAGCAGCGCCAGCACCAGGCTCATCTTGAGGCTCTGCACCTTGGCGCGCGGCAGCACGTTGGGCGCGGAGGCCTGGCCCGGACTGGCGGACCTGGGTGCCGCCGCCGCCGCCGCCGCCGCCGCGGATGGGGCTCGGGGCTGGCGCGGCCACCAGGTGCGGAGCAGGCGGCCGCCCGCGACGCTCATGACCGCGGCTGGCGCCGCGAAGCCCGCCAAGGCCTCGTAGAGCGCGTAGAGCATCAGGTGCCAGCGCGGCAGTAGCGTGAAGATGTCGTGGCAGCGGCGCTCCCCGGGCCAGGCGCGGGCGGGCGGGGGCGCGGCGGGCGGCGGCGGCGAGGGGGCGCCCCCGCGCACCACGAAGGCAGCGGGCAGCGCCAGCAGCAGCGCCAGCAGCCAGCCCAGGGCGGCAAGGGCGCGCGCGGGCAGCGGCGGGCCCTGCGGACGGCGCACGGCGCGCTGGCGCTCGAGGGCTATGAGCGCCACGAGGTGGGCCGAGGCGGCGCGGCCGGACGCCCGCAGAAGGTGCACGCAGCGGCACGCCAGGTCTCCCGCGGCCCGGCGCGGCTCACCCAGGAGTTCCCAAGCCAGCTGCGACAGCGCGGTGCCCCCGCCCGCGTACAGGTCGGCCAGGGCCAGCTGCACCAGCAGGAAGTCCATCTTGCGACGCTTGGGACCCGCCCAGGGCCCGCCGCCGCCGCACAGGCGACACAGCACCGTGGCGTTGCCGGCCACAGTCACCACCAGGATAACCCCCAGGAAGACCAGGCGGACGCGGCGGCTGGGCAGCCCGGACGGCGGCGGAGGTGATGGAGGCGGGGGTCCTGGGATGGGGGCTCCTTGTCCGGGGGCTCCCTGTCCGGAAGTCAGGTTGAGACCCCAGCCCAGCGAGATGGGTACGGAGAGGTTGGGCGCCGGCGACGGAGTTGAGGGGCTGAAGGGAGCCTCCATCCTTTGCCTGGAGGAAGAGGAGGTACCAAAAAGGGCAGGCAGGGCGCGGGAAACCGAGGTGGAGGAGAGGCTGCGCGGAGTTCCCAAAGTTAGTTGAAAACGCACACGCACGAAGAGGGAGATGGATGCGGGCAGCTTTGCGCTTAGTTGTTTTTATAGGTTGTCCTCGTCATTTGTCACTCAAATGGGGGTTGTACACTGGAGGAACACACATGATCCCTCTTCTCCACCTTCCTCTGCGCGTCTCCCCTCCCAATCCGGGTAGATCTCCTTCCAATCTCTGCCGCAGCCCCGCGCTGCCCTCGCGGGAGTCGCAAAACCCTGGGCTCTAGGGACCTCTCCTGTTGGCTGTTTACATAGAACTCAGCCAGACACGACTTAGAGACCGAACAACGAACAGCCAGACAGAAGGTCACTTTGCCCGGCCATCGTTAACCCGGACCAGCACAGTGGGGAGGAAGGTCCTAATTGAGGCTATACCCCACAAAATGGTATCAGATTGGCAGCAGGAAAAAAAAAGTAGAAAAGGCACTGGTTTTGATTAAAATAAAAAGAGAAAGATTTGAAATGCAATGGATCTGCACTAGCTTGGAAAAAACAGGAACACAAGAAACCGAACAGCGTGTTGAGCTGAGGAGTCCAACAGATAAATCTTCCTTTGGCCAACAGCCAGAGTGTTTTATTTGGAGAGAGCTCAAATCAAGGGTATTGGCTGGCAATTAGGAGTAGCAGTGGTTTGCAGATTGTTTCAAATACTCCCCATTACTAGAAACAGCAGATCACAGCTGTTCTCCTTGATGTAAAATTCATGTCATTAGTCTGAAGAGGGCATTAATAGGTTTTATGCAAATGGGGTAGTACATTTATTGCTTTTCTCCTAATATTTTCACTCAGTGCTGGATGTCTCATCATGGCTCTTCATTCTCTTGATCCTGTTTTTCAGCAGATGGGAGGTTGCTAGGAATGAGTACGCCTCCAATAAGACTAGAGAAAAGGTGACTAAGAAAATGATAAGGCGGCCAATTTTTTAAAAAGACATCCAACTCACAGGAAATGGTTTAGATTAAATGCTATCTCTTTTTATTTCAGCCCTACCTCCTCACAAATTTTAGTTTTCCTGTTGAAAGCATCAATTTGTCTTTTATGCACCCTCCACATTAATTAGGGTGAAAGTAGACTTCCTGTGCTTCCTGGTCTGGGTGTCTGTTGGGGTTCATGTTTCCAGGCTGAGATGTGCAGGATAGGTGGGTTTGGTGGGTGCTGTGGATGTCTCTGCCAGTTGCAGTGGGAATCTCATTTCCCAAGCCGTTGTCCTTTGACCAGAGAACTTTGCCATTTTTATTATATCCCCAGTGCCTATCACTGGACCTGACATATGGTAGGTATCAGTAATTTTTTTTTGAGTTGATGAATTAATGGATATGTGATGCATTTCAGAAAAATTTGAGCAATGTTTCTACCTTGATTATAAATCCATCAACCTAAGGGAAAAATTGCCTGTTATTCCTATGCCAGTATGATCCAGAAGAGCTCAGGGAAGCTCTGGGGAGGTATAGGAATAGCCATTATTGTTGGAACATTTAGGAGGTAGGGTGATAGCCTTGGGAAATGAAACTCCTGGTTTAATTTCACATTCTCCCCTCAGAGGAGTTTGCCCATGACCTCTCTCTGTATCACATACATCATTTTAGCTTATGAACCACTTCTTCCAGGGAGCTGTCTCTGAGCAATACTCATAACTCAGTGATTCTTCTAGCCAATATCACCTTAATATTTCTCAAGATAATTCTATAGTTTGTCTCAAATTTGTTGAAATGCTTTCATACAGCAAAAGAAGACTCTACCAGAAAAATTACATTTTACAGAACTTTGCTAAGACCTGATAAAACATTGATATAAAAAAAACCAATTCTTCAGGAAATTCTTCAGGGAATTCCCTGGTGGTCCAGTGGTTAGGACTTAACACTTTCACTGCTGAGGGCCTGGGTTCAATCCCTGGTCAGGGAACTAAGATCCTGCAAGCCATGTGGCATGGCCAAAAGCTTTTAAAGAAAAATTAAAAACATAGATTCTTCTCAAAGTAATACCTGCACATAGTTGGAAAATCAGCTAGAACTAGATGGCTAGTAACAATGTGAAGTTTCCCATCCACACATCCTCACGTCTCCTTCCCTTCTTCTAGAGAGGAGCCAATTTAGTTCTATTTCTGTTCTGGCATTTACTTAATTTCATAATTCTAAATAGTAAATGTACAGTACTATTTATTGCTTCATTGATTTTAGACATTATCTGTTGGTTTCTCATTAGGTAAGGACACAGATTTAGCTCTCACACCCTTTGCCCATGGTTTCTCTTTTCCCATACTGTTAATACAGTAGTATTGTAATTTTAGGTTAGATCTATATTCAGTTTTCACATTATTTTGAAATGAAAATAATGAATGTTGTAATGTACTATGAGGATCATCATTTTCCCTTTACATTAATAATTACTTTTTCTTAAATTTCTTTATTACAATAGGTAGGTCTTCCTGTACCTTAAGGATTCCCTCACAAGCTAGTCCCTTGTGTATAATTTCCCCAAGGTGAGTTTATAACATGATATAGCACCTCCCCGTTTTTTCTTGGAAACCTTCTTACCAAAGACCTCCATTCCTCCCAGCGTGGGCTGGTTTCTCTCTAGGCCTGCTGCCTAATGATCATCCCAGAAATGTCCCTTCATTGTCATCAGAGAAACTCTGCCTTTCTCTTCAGTTGGAGTTCCTGTTTCTTGGATCTCCTTTCTTTTTCCTTGATTTCTTCCCCTTTGGTAGAACACAGCATCCAATATGTCATAAAGTTAAAAGACTGGACAGAGGCTGAGGAGAGAGCAGAGGGAGCCCTCAATGTACCTGTTACTTGAGTCACATGGATTCAATCTGGACAGGTTGCCTTCTGGTCCAGATGCACCTGGGCACCTCCTTCACCACCACCCTAGAGACTCACTTAGCTTTGGTTACTTCTCCTGCTTTCTAACTTCATGTGTTTTCTTCTTTATTGGTTTATTTCTTTGCTTGGGTAGAAAGCATCCCTCAGTGGCTTCCTGAAAAAGGGTAACTTTTGGGGACCTCACATGTCTGAAAATTTCTGCCTTTAACCTTCATGCTTTACTGATGACTTGGATGTGTTTGCAATTTTATACTGGAAATATTTTCTTTCTAAATATTGATGGCATTTTTCAATTGCCTTCTCTCTTCTAAGTGTTTGTGTGTAAAAGCCTAAAGTCATTCTGACTCTTGGTTTGGATGTTTTTCCATTCTAGAAGCTTCTTGATTCTTCTCTTTGTCACTGATGAATTTCACAAAGATATGGTTTGCAATGAGTTTATTTTCATTCTCTGTGCTTGACACAGCCAAAAATCACGAATTATATTTGATTGTAATATTGCTCTAGTGGTCGTTTATCCAGAACAGTTTTTCCCAGACTTTCTTTTTCATTTTATGACACACAGGGGTCTGAAGGGCCCATGACACATGTTTTGCAGAATGTCTGTAAAGTTGTATTTGTTTCCATAAAATTAAATCTTGATTAGACTTCTGGGGCTGAAATAATACATGTGTAGTACTGTGTCATCAGCACATTGTTTTTGGGGCACGCGGTTTTAGTTTGTCTTAATATTGGTGATGTTAAACTTGACATAATCTCTTTAAAATAAAATATTTTTATTATATAAATAGCACATATTGCATAAAAATTAGACAATAACAATCACTAAATATCATCCACATATAATACTTAGATATAAATCCTTCAGACTATAGTGACCAGGTCTGTTTATTTACAGAAATATGTCATACTATATACAGTATTTTATATCATGCTTCTTTTTCCAGTTAACATTGCATTTGGACAGTTTTCCATGGCAGTCAGTAAAAAATGTGATATAACTATCTGTTTAACATGAAGTGAATTACAATTATTTAAATAAACCCTTATTTTGGGACAAAGGTTTTCCAGTTTTCATTTTATAAATAATTCTGTGAAGAACATCTCTTCACGTACATCCTTGCACACATATTCAATTATTGCCTTAAGGTAAAATCCTAGGATTGGAATTGCTAAGGCAAAGCATGTGCATTTTGGAAGCATTTTAATACATGGTGCTGAAATGCCCTTGACAGAGGGCATAAGCAATGGATAGTCTTTTAATGCCTAAGACTTCTTCCCCATAGTCTTTGCAATAATGAGCCTAGTTATTGTTTTAAATTTTTGTCATTCTCCTGGATGAAAAAATAATGTTTCACAGTTAGTTCATCATTTTAAACTTCAGATACAATTCACAAACCATAAAATTCAGCTTTTAAAAGTGTACAGTTTGGTGCTTTTTAGTATTACATAGTCAGAAGTTTGTGCAACTATCAGTTCAGTTCAGTCGCTCAGTCGTGTCCGACTCTTTGCGACCCCATGAATCACAGCACGCCAGGCCTCCCTGTCCATCACCAACTCCCGGAGTTCACTCAGACTCACGTCCATCGAGTCAGTGATGCCATCCAGCCATCTCATCCTCTGTCATCCCCTTCTCCTCCTGCCCCCAATCCCTCCCAGCATCAGTCTTTTCCAATGAGTCAACTCTTCGCATGAGGTGGCCAAAGTACTGGAGTTTCGGCTTTAGCATCATTCCTTCCAAAGAACACTGAGGACTGATATCCTTTAGAATGGACTGGTTGGATCTCCTTGCAGTCCGAAGTACTATCTAATTCTAGAACATTTTCACCATTCCCAAAAGAAACCCTTCACACATTGCCTTCATCCCAGATCTCCTGGCAATCACTAATCTACTTTCTGTCTCTATGGAGTTGTCTATTCTGGACATTTCATATAAATTCAGTAATAATAGTATGTGGTCTTTGTGTCTGGCTTTTTTCACTTACCAACATGTTTTTAAGGTTCATCCATATTGTAGCATGTAACAGTACTTCATTCCTCTTGATGACTAAATACTATCCCATTGTACAGATGATACATTTTGAACTACACAAAACCGTTTATCTCTTAGCAGCTGTTGGATTGTTTCCACTTGTTGAATATGTGCACAATGCTAGTGTGAATATTTGTGTACAGCTTTTTCTGTGAACATCTCGCTTCCATTTTCCAGGATAAACACCCAGGGGTGGAATTGCTGGGTAATATGGTAATTCTGTTTTTAACTTTTTGAGGAAATTCCAAACCATTTTCCAGAGTATACCACTTTATATTCCCACCAGTAATATATTAGTGTTTCTATTTCTTGCTTGTGTAGATACAGATTTCCAACTGATGCCATATTCCTTCTGCTTAAACAAGGTCCTTTAATGTTTCTAAATAGTTCAGATCTGCTGGCAACAAGTTCTCTCAGCTTTTTCTTCATTTTTGAAAAATTTTTACTAGGTATACAAAATTCTAGGATGACAGTTTGTCTTTGAAGAAGCTGCACCATTGTCTACTAGTTTACAGTTTTTGATGAGAAATCTGCTTTAATTCTTATCTTTGTTCCCTCGTACAGAATGTTTTTTTCTCCCCCTCTGGTTGCCTCCAAGATTTTTCTTCTTGTCTGTTTTTCAGCAGTTTGAGTAGGATGTGCTTATGTGTATTTTTGTCTATATTCTTTTTGGGCTTTTGTAAACATTTAGGTTGATTTATTATCTTTCATTAGGTTCAGAAAATCCTCAGAAATTATCTTTTCTATTTCTTGTGACATTTTCCCTCTACTCACCTTCTGTTATTTCAGTTGCACTCATATCTTTTCATATTGTCCCACAGTTCTTGGATGCTCTGCTCTATTTTCCCTCATTTTTTCTTTCTTTTTTTTTTCATTCTTTTCTTTTTTTCCTATCCCATGTCTCCTCAGAGGAGTTTGTTACCCTATGAAATTCAGAAATTTATTCTGAACAATTTCTTTTGGCCTGTATTTAAGTTTACTAATTCTTTTTTTCAAGCTTACTAATTTTTTGTTTTGTGTTTGGGCGGTTGCTAAGTTATTTGAAGGACTTCTTTATCCATGATAGCATGTTTTTCATTCCTGGTAAATCAATTTTATTCCTTTAAAAAAAAATAGTTTCCACTTCGCTGCTGAAATTCCCTATCTGTTCATGCATGTTACCCACATTTCACCCCAGATCCTTCAATAGATTAATCATAGTATTTTCAAGTGATTTTTCTCATAGATCCAATTTCTGGGCCATCTATCAGTCTGGTTCTGACTATGTCTTCAGAATGGGTTTTTTTCTTGCTTCTTTGCCATGTCAGTTTGACCACATGCCAGACATAAGTTACTGAGGTAAATAGTATTTACTCCAATGGGCATGCCTCTTCAGCCATCAGGCTTAGGGTGGGGGTTGACTAAATGTAGGCAGTAGCTGAGCTGAGTTTGGGTTTTGATGTTGCTGAAGTTATCATTATTCTACTACAGACCTCAGACCCCTCCATCCTGGGGCTGTTCTGCTTTAGTGAGAGGTCTGGAATGCTCGAAGTTTTTTCTCAGTGTTCCTGCTTCACCCCTACCTTTCAGCACACCATGGCCATGAGGGGTGGGATGGGGGGTTTCTCTCTCCATGTTTCTTACCCTTCTCTCAGAAGTAGTGACACCTAGACAGCATAGTAAAAAGCAGGGACATTACTTTGCCAACAAAGGTCCATCTAGTCAAAGCTATGGTTTTTCCTGTAGTCATGTATGGATGTGAGAGTTGGACCATAAAGAAAGCTGAGCACCGAAGAATTGATGCTTTTGAACTGTGGTGTTGGAGAAGACTCTTGAGAGTCTCTTGGACTGCAAGGAGATCCAATCAGTCCGTCCTAAAGGAAATCAGTCCTGAATATTCATTGGAAGGACTGATGCTGAAGCTGAAACTCCAATACTTTGGCCACCTGATGCGAAGAATTGACTCCCTGGAAAAGACTCTGATGCTGGGAAAGATTGGAGGTGGGAGGAGAAGGGGACGACAGAGGATGAGATGGTGGGATGGCCATCTCATGGCCATCGACTCGATGGACATGAGTTTGAGTGAACTCCGGGAGTTGGTGATGGACAGGGAGGCTTGATGCGCTGCAGTCCATGGGGTTGCAAAGAGTCGGACACTACTGAGCAACTGAACTGAACCTAACAGAAGTAGTGTGCTGATGTTCATTGTGGGGGCAGGCTGATTTTTAAAATTCTCTTATTCTAGCTTCAGTCTATGTAGCTGGGGATCAGAGCCTCAAGAGTTGGGCTTATCCACATTTCTGTTACTTCCCCCTGTGGCAGATGAACTTTGTCTTATAACATGCAAAAGAGCTAGTTTCTTGTCCATACCCCTGTTGCGAGAGATCTTGGGTTTCTCTCAGTGCAGGATCCTGGGCATGACTGGGGCTGTGCCTCCCCTCAGAGCAGAGACCTTTTGCTACAATCCGTTCCTTCCCAGTGATAGCTTACCTTTTGCAGAGGATTGGAGCTGAGGGTGTTTCCTCTTCTGCCCCAGTGGAAGATGAAATCTGCTTTGTATGAGAGAAGGTTCTGGGTTTTATGCTTCTCCTCCGGATGCAGTCCCTCCCCATCTGTATGTCTTTCCCACTGAAGAGGCTCCATCTAGTTCCATGCCCTGCTCCCTGTCTTTCTCATGAGTGCTGGTGGAGGTCTGTGAAAAGAAATCTCATTACTGGGGGTGGTCTCCCTTGTATGTGCAATGCTTAGTTTTTGCTGTTATTTTCACGTGCATTTGGCTCCAATAAGTTTGTCAAAATAGTTTGTTTTCTTACCCGTTCTTTTGGCTGGTGGTTTTTCTTCCTGTCTTCTGCGAAATGTAGGACAGTTTGGGTGTCTCATCTCTCCTCAGAAGGGCTTGCTTCCCTTTTCAGTTCAGTTCCCATGTCCTGTGAGAGGCTCAAAAGGGTTTTAATTTTGCAGATTATCTAGCTTTTTTCTTTTCTCTTTGATTTCTGTTACTGTGGGAGCAATATTCCCCATCCTATGTGGAAGCAGACATTATTTAAGTACACCAATCTTTTACCATCAATGTTACATTTATGATTGTTTTGTTTTCTAATGTCTTGAATATTTATTTTTATTTCCTCTTAATAATAAAAAGTTTAAGGCTGAGTATAGCTTTGGTTGTGTCATGTATTTCTAAGTTGTCTCATTTTCATTATTTAAAAAGTAGCCTATAACTTTAATTTTTTTGACCCAGGAATTTAAGACTCTGTTTCTTAACTTTAAAATAAAGAGAAAAAAGGGGGCTAAAAATCTTTACTGAGCATTTAATGCATATAATTGTAAGCATCACACACACATGCAGACTATCTAACCAATGTAGAAGAGATCGATCTGTTTTCCACATTGAGCTTCTTTCACCTACTTTGTAATTATCTCTCTTTTTTGCTCATGGCCCCTCATCACCAAATTCTAGTTTGATTCAGTGATTACAGTATGCTTTAATAGCCAGTAAGGATTGTCCGTGGAGAAGGCAATGGCACCCCACTCCAGTACTCTTGCCTGGAAAATCCCATGGACGGAGGAGCCTGGTGGGCTGCAGTCCACGGGGTCGCTAAGAATCGGACACGACTGAGCGACTTCACTTTGACTTTTCACTTTCATGCATTGCAGAAGGAAATGGCAACCCACTCCAGTGTTCTTGCCTGGAGAATCCCAGGGACGGGAGAGCCTGGTGGGCTGCCGTCTATGGGGTCGCACAGAGTTGGACACGACTGAAGCGACTTAGCAGCAGCAGCAGCGAGGATTGTCCGATCTCAATATTCTCTCTCAATAATTTATTAGATACTTCAGACATTCAATGTTCCTTGAAAACCTTAAGATCAGTCCAATGAAAGGAAAACCTTATTGGGATTAAAAACTGTATTGTGTGAAATGTATGCATTAATTCTGGAAAAGAGCATTTTAGTATTAGATCCTACTATCCTGGAGCGACTTAGCAGCAGCAGCAGCAGCAGCATCCCAGAACATGCTGTCATTCTGTATCTATATCTTGTTTGTAAACTTAATAGAACTTTATAACTTTTTTCATCTAGGTTCGTGCCTCCTGTTAAACTTTAAACTGTTTTGTAGAATGTCATATTGTGAGTGGAATATTTTTCCTAATTTCCATTTTTATCTAGTGATTGTTCTTACAGATAACATTCTTACAGATAGGTATTGATTTTTGTATTTGTTTAACAAATCTCACCTCAGCTATTTAACAGATCTCATCAATTATAGTAGTTTTTAGTAAGATCCCCTGGGTTTTATGAAATGGAAAACCACAAACAGTAGAAAGAATACAGATCTACTTTTTTTTTTTTTTCCTTTTTACAAAGAGAAATAAAAACATATAAAGCTTCCAATTGATGTGGATGCTTCTGGTCCAAGATCATAGTTCGGATAACAAGGTTCCAGACCCATGGTTCTTACATTTTGCTGCACATTAGAATCACCTGGAGAGCTTTAAAAAATCTCAACAATTGGAGGTGGGAGCCAGGCAGTAATAGTTTTTAAACATGCAAATTGCAGCAAGCTGTGAACTGTTGTTCTAGACTAGCAGTTAGCAATCTGTGGCCCACAGGTCAGATCCTGTGTTTTTGTAAACAAGGCTTCACTGGAATATAGCCAGGCTCATTTGTTCACGTAGTGTCTGCTTTCATGCTGCTACGGCAGGATTGAGCAGTTGTGAAAGAGATCCATATGGCTCACAAAGCGTAAAATACTTAGTATCTGCCTTTTTCATAGAAAAAGGAAAAATAAAGAGGGGTAGAGTTCCTTTGTCAAACTCTCCTCTGCAGGCTTTTGCCAGAATTTACTCTTTCTAGAGGGCTCAGCTTTTTTGAGCAGGCTACTCCTTTTCACCCCTTGCCCAGTCATGGACAAATGGGTTGGTTTTCTAATACAATGTAATATCTGAAAAACTCAAATTCCTAGCATATCAATTGAACAAATATTTACTGAATTTCTACTACATGTAAGGTCCTTGGGGTACTTTAGGAAACAAAAAAGGACCAAAGGCCATACCTGTACGGAGCCTCCATTCTAGTGGGGTAGGAGGGGTGGGAGACAGAATCAACAAATGGTCTGCAAAACATACACTAAGCTGGAGGGTAATGGTTTATATGCAGAACAATAAAGCAGGTAAGCCCTCGTGATGAGGTTAACATTTTAGCAATGACCTGGAGGAGATAACAAAGTGAGCCCTTTTGACATCTGAGAGAAGAACTGCATTCTAGGCCAAGAGAGTTGACAGGCACAAAGGCTTGAGTTCATGCTTGTCTGACATGCCTGGGAAAGGACAGGGAGGCCAGTGGGGCTGGAGCAGAGTGAGCAAAGTGGAGTGCGGGAGCACAGGTACAGCGAGAGGCCAGATTACTTAGGGCCCTGTAGCCAACCAGTCCATCCTAAAGGAGATCAGTCCTGAATATTCACTGGAAGGACTGGTGCTGAAGCTGAAACTCCAGTACTTTGGCCACCTGATGCGAAGAGCTGACTCATTTGAAAAGACCCTGATGCTGGGAAAGATTGAGGGTGGGAGGAGAAGGGGACAACAGAGGATGAGATGGTTGGATGGCATCACTGACTCAATGGACAAGAGTTTGAGTAAACTCCGGGAGTTGGTGATGGACAGGGAGGCCTGGCGTGCTGCAGTTCATGGGGTTGCAAAGAGTCAGATGTGACTGAGCGACTGAACTGAACTGAACTGAGGCCACTGTAATGACTTGAGCTTGTGACCCAGAATGTCACCTGACATATCAATAAACAAAGGATGTTATGACCATCAAGCCATCAGCCACCACAGCTGCCCCCACTGCCTGTGCACCCTGAAGGTATTCAGGATCTAGAAAAATAGGATACAGGCCCTAGATAGTTCAAGTACGTATCAAAGGAATGATGTCATTAAGCCCAGGTTCTTGCATCTCCCCATACATAGGCCACCTCACCTGTCTCCTGAGAAACCTGTATGCAGGTCAAGAAGCAATGGTTAGAATCAAACATGAAACAACAGACTGGTTCAAAATTGGAAAAGGAGTGTGTCAAGGCTGTATATTGTCACCCTCCTTATTTACTTATATGTGGAGTACACCATGCGAAATGCTGGGCTGGTTGATGCACAAGCTAGAATCAAGGTTGCCAGGAGAAATATTAACAACCTCAGATATGCAGATGATACCACTCTAGTGGCAGAAAACAAAGAGAAATTAAAAGAGCCTGAAAGAGGAGAGTGAAAAAGCTGGTTTAAAACTCAGCATTCAAAAAATGAAGATCATGGTATCTGGTTCCATCACTTCAAGGCCAATGGATGAGGAAAAAGAAACAGTGACAGACTTTATTTTCTTGGGCTCCAAAATCATTGGGGATAGTGACTGCACCCATGAAATTAAAAGATGCTTGCTCCTTAGAAGAAAAGCTATGACAAACCTAGATAGCATATTAAAAAGTAGACAAAGGTCCATATAGTCAAAGCTATGGTTTTTCCAGTAGTCATGTACAGATGTGAGAGTTGGACCATAAAGAAGGCTGAGTGCCGAAGAAGTGATGCTTTCGAATTGTGATGCTGGAGAAGACTCTTGAGAGTCCCTGGGACTGCAAGGAGATCAAACCAGTCCATCCTATAGGAAATCAACTCTGAATATTCATTGGAAGGACTGATGCTGAAACTGAAGCTCCAATACTTTGGCCACCTGATATGAATAACTGACTCATTTGAAAAGTTCTTGATGCTGGGAAAGACTGAGGGCAGGAGGAGAAGGGGGTGACAGAGGATGATATGGTTGGATGGCATCACCGATTCAATGGACATGAGTTTGAGCAACCTCTGGGAGATCGTGACAGACAGGGAAGCCTGGTGTGCTGTAATCAGTGGGGTTGCAGAGTTGGACACGACTGAGCAACTGAAGAACAATAACAGTACATAGACAAGTGCTAAATTTATTAACTTAGAATGTCTGTTTTTCTCTAATTAACATAGTCTTTTGATGTTCCTACTGCCTGCTTTTTTGTTGCAAAAACTCCTATATAACCTGGCTCTTCCCTTACCTCTTTGGGGCAGTCTCTCCCTCACAGCTATCTGAGAGGCTGCTTGCTGGGCTTAGGTCCTCAGCAAGTCTGCCAATAAAATATAATTCTCGACTTCTAGGCTGTGCTTTTTTTTTTTTTCAGTCAACAGGTCTTTACAGAGTAAAGTGAGAAACCAGTGGAAGGTTTGAGTATCCATCAGTGTGATCTGCTCTATCTTAACAGAATCACTCTGACAGCTATGTTGAGAAGAGACTGAGGAAAGCCAAGGGCAGGCTCAGGGAGACCTCCTAGGAGGCTATTGCAAAACTCCAAACAACAGATGGTGGTGGACTGGAAGAGGGTGGTGGCAGTAAAAGATTAAGCCCAAAGATTGTCCTCAATCCAGCTATTGATGAGTGTCAGGTCCTCTCAGACTCTGGCACTAGATGATTTGTCTTGGTTTTGCAAGTTTTTCTTTTTTTTTATTTTTTGCTTTCTTGGTTGTTAAGATACCATTTTGGATTAGATACAGTCCTAAAACATAATTTTACCTAATTATGATCCTATATTGGTGGTGGTGGTTTAGTCACTAAGTCGTGTCTGACCCTTGTGACCCCATGTAGTTCATCGAGTTCCTCTACGCGTGGGATTTCCCAGGCAAGAATACTGGAGTGGTTGCCATTTTCTTCTCTGGGGATCTTCCCAACCCAGGGATCGAACCTGGGTCTCCTACATTGCAGGCAGTTTCCTGCATTGAAAGCAGATGCTTTACCAACTGAGTCACCAGAGAAGCTATGTTGAATATGATTAAAACATTGTAGATGCTTGGTAAATTCTAACAATGAATGCATCTTAAAGGGTTTGAATAGAATGAGGTGGATTATATTTATCTTTATATGCCCATGTTTTCAGAATCACATTTCTATTATTATTGCTTTATTTTTCCCTATAATAACATATAGACTACATGTTAGATATTTTTATATCCCTTAGGTTCCGTTAGGAGATAGGAGGTAGATTTGTATATTTTAATTTTAACCTCAATAATCTAGTACTGAAATCTTTCTCTTAATAGTTTTACTTCAGAATACATCTGAAGTGAAATTTATTTCTGAGAAATTCATACATAAATGCAAAGATAAGCTCATACAAATTCACTGAAGAACAATAAACAAAGGAGATCAACTGGCTCATGAAGAAAACTTCTAAGACAGTTTGAAAAGGGAAGTTAGGTTAAAAAAAAAAAAAGGAAATAAGGTAAAATTGTTATTTGCAGATAGACTTTTTACCTGAAGAATATAAGATACCAACTGGAAAACTACTGGTACAAAAATATATTGTATTGTTGGCATAAAGTAAATATATAGACATAGAGTTTGCATATATAAATAACTGGTTAGAAGATACAATGGAAGAAGCATCTATTTAAAATAGCACAGATGATAAAATACCATCAAATGATAAAATAGCTAGGAATAAAGTCACCTCTGGCTACACATTAGGGTCATCTGCTGGGCGGCTTAACAGACAAAACAGCAGCAAGAACCATCCTGGAATTCTAATCCCACTGTTGTGGGATGGGGTCTGAGTGAAGCCGTTTCAGTCATGTCTGACTCTTTGCGGCCCCATGGACTGTAGCCAGCCAAGTTCCTCTGTCCATGGGATTCTCCACGCAAGAATACTGGAGTGGGTTGCCACGTCCTTCTCCAGGGGAACTTCCCGACCCAGGGATTGAACCCATGTCTCTTATGTCTTCTGCGTTGGCAGGTGGGTTCTTTACCACTGGTGCTACCTGGGAAGCACAGGGATGAGGCCTAGGTGGCATTTTTTAAAGGTCCTTACTTTCTAAAAATGTCTATGAAGAAACTGATTACATGAAGAAAACTTAGAATACTGCTGAGTGATATAAAGAAATCTTAAAGGGGAAAGTATACTATATTCTTTAGAATAACTGAATATCATAAAAAATTCAGTTCTAATTTAGGCTATACACTTAATATGATATCATAAAAACACTACCAAGATTTTTCATTTTTGGAACTGGACAGGTTGATTCTAGATTTATATGAGAAAAATAAATAAGCAAGAATAGCCTGGACAATTCTGAAAAAGAAAACTGATTCATGGGAAACAGTCCTACCAGATATTGCCTACCCCATTTATAAACAAAATAGAATGGTCCACTGCAAAGTAAGAAATGTTTTGAAAGTACCCAAATGTCAGTGCGCCTTGTATATAATAAAAATGTCATTTCAGATCAATAGACGAAAAGATCATTTATTCAGTAAAAGTTGTTATATAGCAAAGTGGCATTTTCTAACTGATGGAATAAATATTACTTTTCTCAATAAGAGGTCAATTGGGTGGTCATCTTAAAAAAAAAACAAGCTAAAGTTAGATCTCTAATATGTAATACATTCCCATGGGTTAAAAACCTAAGAGTGAAAAATAAAACTCTAAATGAAGATAGGTAGGAAAAGCCATTCTAAATATGACACAAAATCCCAAAGCCACAAAATCAAGGATTCATAAATCGGACTGCATGAAAATACCAATTTCTACATGTCAACAAACACTAGGGCACTAGTCAAAATACAAATTATGAAAAGGAAAAAGATATTTGCAGCTTCTCTAACAGACAGAGAGCTAATATCTAAAGTATGTAATAAAAAAGACAAATATCCAACAGAAACTAGGCAAAGTATAGAAATAGAAAAGGTCATAGTAAAGAAAATTCCAATGGCTATTAAATATATGAAAATATGATCTACTTTACACATAGTAAGGAAAATAACAATAAGATATCTTTTATCTGCCCAATTGGCAATAAATGTGAGGACACATGTTTCTAGTAGGAGTATAAATTGATATAATGTTTGTAGGGGTAATATAGTAGTGTCTAGAGTAATTTTGCTAGATATAGTCTTGCCCCAGCAATTTCACTTCTAGGTGTCTTTGTTAAAGTGAAGAAAAAGAGAGCAAGCTGTGGAACATTTTGCATGGTATGCTACCATTTGTTGGGGTGGAGGAGTGCTGTCTCTCAAAGGATACATAGGAAGGTGGTTAAAGTAGTTGTCTCCAAAAAGGGGAGCTGGATGGTTGAGGGATTGGAAAAGAGACTTCACACTCATTGTTAACCCTTTAGTACCTTTTTGAAATTTATGCCTTGTGCATATATTTTGCCTATTAAAAAAAATAAAACCAGCCATATCCATGGTCTGTGTCCCATAAAATACTCCAAATTCTCCCATCAAATACATTCAAATGACCTATGTCCAATCAGATAAAAATAACTCATCAGACACCATCGGATACTCAAAAGTAACTATTTTATAGTTCATAAGTAATAATTTTAATACTTGTTACAATATTCTATATTCCATAATATTCAGAGGAACACAACTTTATGTTCTAGTATTTGTTTCCATCCTTTTAATACTCCCATTAAGTTGTTAGAAGTTGCTAAGAATAAGGTCTTGATAGTAATCATTTGGCACCCCACTGCAGTACTCTTGCCTGGAAAATTCCATGGACGGAGGAGCCTGGTGGGCTGCAGTCCATGGGGTCGCTAAGAGTCAGACACAACTGAGCGACTTCGCTTTCACTTTTCACTTTCATGCATTGCAGAAGGAAATGGCAACCCACTCCAGTGTTCTTGCCTGGAGAATCCTAGGGACGGGGGAGCCTGGTGGGCTCCCGTTTATGGGGTTGCACAGAGTTGGACACGATTGAAGCGAGTTAGCAGCAGCAGTAGAAGTAATCATTTTGAAAATATATTATTCTATAATGATTGGTATCTTATTTTAAAAGAGTACATTCTTTAAAATCAGTAATTATTAAAACTAACATTTCAAATGCATAATGAATCATGATTTTATAACATATTTCTATATAGCTCTAAAACATTCTTTTCTCTTTTTTGTTCAAATTGTTTTTGCATCAGAGTGGGATTTAAGCCACTGATCGATGGCATTTTCATACTTCTTTGGTTTTTTCAGCCAGTCCTGGTGCCACCTAAGGTTTGCTATGACATTTGAATAGTTTTGCCCTATACTTTGTTTCCACTTGATAAACTGCTCTTTATTGTACTGGTGGACAGAAGCAGAAACCTTAGGGTAGTTAATAATGGAACGAAGCTTCTGATCCAACGAAGAAGTAACTTCTGGAAACTTTGCAGCAATATTTGTTAATTCATCTGGATCTGAGGAAAGATCTGAAAGAAAAAAAAAATTGAATAACTGTCAAAACAGTTACCTGCTTAAAAAACATTTTTTAGAATTTCATTACTCTGTAGTGGATAATGCAGTATAGTTTATTTTTCTTTTCAGTTCTTAGTGTAGTAAGCTGAAGGGTGGTATAAATGGAAACTTAATATACCAAGAGTTAAACACCTTTCTAAATGTAGGTCTCTTCCTTCTTATCGTTATCCTTCTATCACATTTTCCCCTTTATCTATTCTTAGATGGCAGAAACAGTCAAACTAGTAGGCTGGCTTAGCCTCAGTGCTTTCTGCTTTTGATACTTTGCTTACTTTGACGTGCAAAAAATATATATATTAATGCTTATATTGTTACATTTCAACAGGCCCAAACGTTCCAGCTGTAGAATTCTTTATATAGCCGAGTCATGTTCTTGCAACTTCCCTTACTCCTAGGTTTCTGTTTGCTTTTAAATACATTTGCAACCCGTGCTTGGATTTTTGAAAATTACATTCAGTGATACTATTTCAGCAAATAGGCATGGAAATAAGAACTCTCAATCACTACCATCGAGAAAATAATGATAAACATTTCAGATAACATAAACACTCCTTTGACCTACAATGTAGGAAGACAGAAGATATAACTAGAATGCCAACCTAGTTGGAAAAAGAGCAAATTGAAGCTCTTATGACAATTTGCCTGAGACAGTAAATGAATAATGAGTGCGCAGTGAGAGAAAAACCCCTCCAGGCTTATTTGAGTGCATTAGCCAGAAGATTGCTGATGACACGCATGATTTTGCTGGGTGATTTCAGATGGCACCTCTCTGAGAAAGGGAAGCAGTGAATAAACCCTAGAGAATACAGGAAAGGCAGGCTCCCCCACTGATTCTTTTCATAGTCACATCTGCTTTTTGCAGAACATAAGCAATGAATGAACAAGAGATGCCCATTACTCAACAGAATGAAAACTTAGGTACATTTTTGAAGCCAAGAATCTCCTCCTTTTAGAGTTAAGGACGGGTCAATCAATTCAGCCTCTAAAGAATTATTTTGAATTAATAATTTTGGCATTTATAACTGGGAAAAAACTTAGGGAGAAAGGAATATTAAAAATAGCTTTAGCACATTTTATGTGCAAAAAGGTGGCAAAGAATAAGTAAAACCATAAATCTAATAATGCTGCTTGAAAACAAATTCAGAGTAGTGATTCTACCACGTTTTTGTAGGGGAGAAGGAGCATGGATTTTGGAGTCAGATCTGGTTTGAAATCCCAAGCTTTTCCACTTCTTAGCTATGAGACTTTGCATAGGTATCTGAACCCTAGTCTTCTCTATAAAATAAGGATGATAATATCATCTTGGAGGGGATTCCCCAATGGCCCAGCAGGTAAAGAATCCATCTGCGATGCAGGAGATGCAGGTTCAATTCCTGGGTCGGGAAGATTCCCCAGAAGAGGTCATGGTAACCCACTGCAGTATTCTTGTCGGGAAAATCCCCTGGACAGAAGAGCCTGGCAGGCTATGGTGCATGGGTTGCAAAGAGTCAGACACAACTGAAGCGACTGAGCACACAACACATCATCTTGCAGGGCTGAGGGGAACGTTAAATAATAAATAATAAATGTAGGATGTCAGCCTCCATAAGATAGGAGTTAATCTTCCAGAACAACTGAATCCGAGGTACAATGAGAGGGCGCTGACAACTGATTGGGGAAGATAACCATGAATATCAGAAGACATCTTGATCAGAGAATACAGCTGTGTCAGTCTTGAGACCCAGATCAAAAGCCTTAGGGCACTTGCTTTGGAATTCAGATGCTGATTTTCAAAGAAGTGGCTTCTCTCCAGGGCAATGTTTTGTAAATCAACTCAGTGTGAGAAACTGCAGGTATTTATTTACTTTAACAAAGATTTGGTTCAGTTGCTCAGTCAAGTTAGACTCTTGCGACCCCATGGACTGCCACTGCCAGACTTCCCTGCCCATCACCAACTCCCGGAGCTTACTCAAATTCACGTCCATCGAGTCGGTGATGCCATCCAACCATCTGAACAGAGATTATTGGCTCTCTTGAGCAAATACTGTATAGGTCAACTCATTAAAAATAATCTCTACCTAAAAAATAATATCAGCAAACTTACTGAAGAGTTGAGGCAATACTGAAGCGCCATCAGAGTAGGCTATATACTTCCATTGGTTAGTTCGAAGCATGTAGGTGGAAGCATTTACATTGCATCCATGGAATTCACTCAGAATCCAGGGTGGGTGTAGGTTTTTTAATTTTTGTTCATTCTTAAACATTTCTGATGATGATGGCAGCAGAGAGTATCCGCTCAGGTTCTGAGGCAGAGGAATTCCAGCAATATCTACATGACAAAAATAAGACTATTTTTTTTTAAATTGCATCCCGTAGCATGCAGGATGATCCCTGACCAGGGGGTGGAACCTGTGCCCCCTGCATTGGAGTCATGGAGTCTTAACCACTGGGCTGCCAGGGAAGTCACAAAATAACACAGGATTTTAAAATAAGTCATTCTTTCATTCGTTGAACATTGATAAATGACATCATTAAAGGTCACAGAGACTAGAGATTATATATAGATTTTGTAAATTGCCTAGACTCAAATGCTTACTTCCCAGCCTTGTGACTTTGGGCATGTTGTTAACCATTTGAACCTCAGTTTCTTCATCTGTAAAAGGGAAATAATAATAGTGCCTGTATTTCACAGATCTATTTTAGGTTTAAATCTGATAACTTAAGTAAAATTCTGAGGAATAGTGCCTGACACATAGGAAATCCTCAATAAATATTAGTTAATATCATAAGTCCTTCATTTCTGAATGATTAAGAGATCCCAGGTATCTCTCAGATTTGTTCCACAGAATATTAACAAAATGTATATGAGAATGGAGTCTAGTAGTTACATATGTTTGCCAACAATGGTTAAAATTAAATATATAAATTTTGTGTAGATGTAAATGTATTGCTGATATGTATCATAAATCTTCAAGGTATACAGTGTGCCATGTATCCCATGTCATCCCATCTGATGACAGAATTTCTGTTTATTCCTAAGTAGCATCTTGAGGGACTAATATTTTGCAGAACATATGTTGGGAAATCCTGGATCATACTGATTTAGAGAAAAATAATCTATTTTTTCCGTATCAAATATAGATACAAAAAACAAAGCATAAGAAATGTCTAACTTAAAAAAGAGGCTGCTGCTGAGTCACTTCAGTCGTGTCCGACTCTGTGCGACCCCACAGACGGCAGCCCACCAGGCTCCCTCGTCCCTGGGATTCTCCAGGCAAGAACACTGGAGTGGGTTGCCATTTCCTTCTCCAATGTATGAAAGGGAAAAGTGAAAGTGAAGTCGCTCAGTCATGTCCAACCCTCAGCGACCCCATGGACTGCAGCCTTCCAGGCTCCTCCATCCATGGGATTTTCCATTTGCTTGGAATTCAAGCTATCTTTTTCCTATAGAAAAATAGGGAATTCACTGGCAGTCCAGTGGTTAGGACTCTTGTGATTTCACTGCCATGCACCCAGGTTCAATCCCTGGTAGGAAAACTAAGATCTTGCAAGCCATGAAAAAAAAAAAAAAATACAGTTAATTATGGCTGGGGACTTGGGGTAGTTCCAAAGGGAGTCTGCAGTTGCCTCCCCCACAGTTTCTCTGGTTTCAATGTTCCATGTTTTTAGAAACATTAATTTAGAAATAATTATATTTCCAATGAAAAATAGAAAGTAATATATCTGCAATGCTAGAAATTAAACAAAATTGAATAATAAAATTATTTTAGCTTGACTGTACATATTTAAGTGAGCTTCCCAGATGGCTCAGTGGTAAAGAATTCACCTGTCAATGCAGGAGACCCAGGTTCAGTCCCTGGGTTGGGAAAATCTCCTGGAGAGGGAAATGGCAAGCCACTCCAGTATTCTTGGGTGGAAAATTCCATGGACAGAGGAGCCTGGTGGGCCACAGTCCATGGGGTTGCAAAGAGTTGGCCACAACTGAGCCCACACATAAAGGTATGTCAGGAAACGGATTAATTAAAAGAGAATAAGGAAGTAGACTGGAGAAGGCAATGGCACCCAACTCCAGTACTCTTGCCTGGAAAATCCCATGGATGAAGGAGCCTGGTAGGCTGCAGTCCATGGGGTCGCTAAGAGTCAGACACGACTGAGCGACTTCACTTTCACTTTTCCCTTTCATGCATTGGAGAAGGAAATGGCAACCCACCCCAGTGTTCTTGCCTGGATAATCCCAGGGACAGGGGAGCCTGATGGGCTGCCATCTATGGGGTTGCAGAGAGTCGGACACGACTGAAGCGACTTAGCAGCAGCAGCAGCAAGGAAGTAGACAAAGGCCTCTAATATAAATTTTCTAAAGGGACTTGTTTTACATATGAAAGTGAAGTTGCTCAGTTGTGTCCGACTCTTTGCGACCCCATGGACGGTAGCCTACCAAGCTCTGCAGTCCATGGGATTTTCCAGGCAAGAATACTGGAGTGGGCTGCCATTTCCTTCTCCAGGGGATCTTCCCAACCCAGGGCTCGAACCAGGGTCTCCCACATTGTAGACAGATGCTTTACCGTCTGAGCCACTATAACTTAATTAAAAAAACTGTATCTTCCATTTCCTTGGAAGGGGCATATTACAAGTCCTAATCTTCTGCCAACCATCCATCATCAGGGACTTTTTTTGAGAAAGAATGACAAGTAAAGAAAGGAAGAGAACTATTTGAGATAACTGGTTAATAACAAAAGAAGAAGAAAGAGCAAAGATGTTAAAGAGAGAAAATGCACAAGATGCACAAGAGAAAAGATAGCCCAGGACTTCCCCGGAGGTCCCATGGTTAAAAATCTGCCTGTCAATCAGGGGATCTGCATTGCTTCCCGGGTGGGGGAAGATTCCATGTGCCACGTGGCAACTGAGCCCCTGTGCCACAAGTACTGAGCCCGCATTCTAGAGTCTGTTCCCTGCAACGAGAAGCCAAGGCAATGAGAAACCCACGTGCTCACTGCAACTGGAGAGTAGCCCCTGCTCGCCACAACGAGAGAAAGCGCTGCACAGCAACAAAGACCCAGTGACGCCAAAACTTAATTAAATAATTAAAAAAAAATAGTAATTTTAAAAACTAACAGGATGGCCCAAGATGAAACTAATTAAGCTGCAAGACAGTAGGCTACTTACTGTAAGGGCTACTGTAAGAAGTGGAGAAGGCAATGGCACCCCACTCCAGGATTCTTGCCTGGAAAATCCCATGGACGGAGGAGCCTGGGGGGCTACAGTCCATGGGGTCACAAAGAGTCGGACACGACTGAGCGACCTCACTTTCACTGTAAGAAGAAAGTGGCCCGGGAACAGGCTGGGTCAGGCTGGTCAGAGTGTCAGCTGTCAGCGGGCACCACTGGGAGGCGGAGGAAGGGAGAGAAGGGCTTTGGAGACGGCTGGAAAGCTGGGGCCAACTGGCACACACCCATGACTGGGGAGTGTCCTGTATTTAGCATCCTAGTCAACTTTAATACTTAAAAATGCCTTATTTCAGATCTAATCTTAGCCTAATTTTCCTAAAGAAACTTGTTAGAGTAAAGAAAATTTAAATAATTCTCTTGTGTTTATTTGTGTTAAGCTGGGATAAGAATCCATTTAAGTATATATATATATATATATATATATATATATTTTTTTTTTTTTTTTTCCTACTCATCTAACAGGCTAGTTGCTATTCCAGATGTAGGGAAACAACAGTGGACAAAGCAGGTAAGCTCTCTCAGACTCTAAGAACTTACATTCTAATGTGGGGAGACAGATAAATCTGCTAGGTGGTAATCAGTGCAACGAAGAAAAATAAAGCAGGGTAAGAGGGCTAGAGAGTGATGGCAGGAATGCATGTGTGCGCCGTGTTATACAGGATGGTCAGGGGAGGCCTCTCTGATGAGGAGAAAGGGCTGCAGTGAGCCCAGCAGATCTCTGGAAGTGGAGAGGAAGGGCATTCACCCAGGGAACAGCACTTGTAAACACTGAGGCAGGAAGCTGCTTCATTCCATCTGCTCCCCAAACACTAAGGAGTCCAGCATGGCTGGAGCAGAGTACGTGACGGTAGAGTTGTTTGAGATGAGTTGGGGGAGGAAGAAATCACGTTGGACTCACAGGTCTAATCAAAGATTCTGGATTTTACTCTAAATGATTTTGAACAGAATCATGTCATGGTTTAGATGATAACTGGAGAAGGAAATGGCAACCCACTCCAGTATTCTCACCTGGAGAATCCCATAGACAGAGGAGCCTGGCGGGCTGCAGCCCATAGGGTCACAAAGAGTCAGACACAGCTTAGTGACATTAATATAAAAATATTAAAAAACATAAAATATTAAATAATATAAAAATATTAATGTTAATAATATCTCACATTTAACCATTTGCCATTTTCCAGTCATTGTTCTAGGCTATGGAACAGTCACTGTTATTTCCATTTTATTGATAAGAAAACTGAAGACCAGACATGTTAAGTTTCTTTCTCAAGGGTATACAGTTGGTAAATGCTGAAGGAGGTATTTGAATTTAGGCAGTCTGACTCCAAGATCTCTGGAGTCTTCAATACTGCTCCACAAGCCTGGATCTACTGTAGTTATTCAACTTTACAGTACTTTTCAGTCAATTAAAAACAAAACAATCTATGTAAAATGACCCTCCCAAACCTCCACTAAGATCCTGTAACAAGGAAGATTTTGCAATTTAAATCATTAGTATTGAAGCATTCTTTTAAACACAACTGCATTTTTATACAATTACATTTTCACAGTTTAAACATATCCTGGATTTATCCTTTATGTGAAAAGAAGGTAGGTATTTAAAAAAAGGCCAACTATTAAATGAAAAAAATTCACAGGAAAATAAGTTTAAAAGAGAATGTCAAGACAATTTTAATTTAAAAATGATATTATTTCTAACTGAGCTAAAGGATGCTGATACTAGATTATTTGAGAAGAAAATATTTTGGGGAGTAATTATTTTAAAAAACTATTTTATTGAAGTATAGCTGACTTACAATGTTGTGTTAATTTCTGCTGTATAGCAAAGTGATTCTCTAATACATACACATATACATTCTTTTTCATATTCCTTTCCATTATGGTTTATCACAGGTTGGGGAATACTTTTTAAAGCATAATCTCTGAATTAATGATATTAACTTTATTACAGTATAAAGAATTCCTGTTCAGAGAGATGTCACTTTTCTGCCAGTCCTAGAAAATGACAATGGGATAGGGCCTACAACGATACTTAGACTAAAAGAACTCTTCCTACTTTATCATCAAACATCATTTCATAGAAAATAATCACTCTTCCAAAATATCTTTAAAAACTCTTTATAGACACTTTACCAAAATCTGTATGTTTATTAAGCTTAGATAGAACTAAGCTTAGATAGAATTAAGCTTAGACAGAGAACACTGTCTCATAGGTCTAAATTTAGAGTTATTAATCACTACTAAAAGTAGCTTTAAACTCTAAGTACTTTCATTTTAAAAGGCTGAATTAAACATCAGATTAAACCCAGACCATCAGAATTATCTTTGCCTTGTTGACTGGAAAGGCTGTTTAAACAAGGCAACAGATTCATTTTATGCTAATCCTGGTTTAATTGTTAATAGTATTCTTTTACTCTAAAAAAATGTGCTGATTTGGACAATAAATTAGGTAGATACTTTGTCTCAATAACCAACAAACCACACCAAAACAAAAAATTATTTATATACTTTAAAAGCCTACAGTTTTCTTTTCAATAATACAAGGGGGCCATTGTCATTTATCATTTCACTTTTTAAAATAAAATTGACTATTTTTAACCCAGTTCATCACTACTAGATATTCATACTGTTTCTAATTCTTTAATATAATGTAATATTATCCATGGAGATAAATCTTTGTGTGCATCTATAGGTTAATTGGGACATGGAACAACAGTCTGGTTCCAAATCAGGAAAGGAGTATGTCAAGGCTGTATATTGTCACCCTGCTTATTTAACTTATATGCAGAGTACATCATGAGAAATGCTGGACTGGATGAAGCACAAGCTGGAGTCAAGGTTGCCAGGAGAAATATCAATAACCTCAGATATGCAGGGTGACACCACCCTTACGGCAGAAAGGGAAGAAGAACTAAAAAGACTCTTGATGAAAATGAAAGAGGAAAGTGAAAAAGTTGGCTTAAAAATCAACATTCAGAAAACTAAGATCATGGCATCTGGTTCCATCACTTCATGGCACATAGATGGGGAAACAGTGGAAACAGTAAGAGACTTTATATTTTTGGGCTCCAAAATCACTGCAGGTGGTGACTGCAGCCATGAAATTAAAAGACCCTTACTCCTTGGAAGAAAAGTTATGACCAACCTAGACAGCATATTAAAAAGCAGAAACATTACTTTGTCAACAAAGGTCTGTCTAGTCAAAGCCATGGTTTTTCCAGTAGTCATGTTTGGATGTGAGAGTTGGACCATAAAGAAAGCTGAGCACCAAAGAATTGATGTTTTTGAACTGTGGTGTTGGAGAAGACTCTTGAGAGTCTCTTGGACTGCAAGGAGATCCAACCAGTCCATCCTAAAGGAAATCAGTCCTGAATATTCATTGGAAGGACTGATGCTGAAGCTGAAATTTCAATACCTTGGCCACCTGATGTGAAGAACTGACTCATTGGAAAAGACCCTGATGGTGGGAAGGATCGAAGGCAGGAGGAGAAGGGGATGACAGAGGATGAGATAGTTGGCTGGTATCACTGACTCAATGGACATGAGTTTGGGTAAACTCCGGGAGTTGGTGATGGACAGGGAGGCCTGGCGTGCTGTGGTTCATGGGGTCTCAAAGAGTCAGATACTACTGAGCAACTGAGCTGAACTGAATAGGTTAATTCCTAAAATTGGAATTTTCTAGGTCAAAATATATGCATATTTCTAAGTAATTTGGAACATAATGCCACATTTGCCTCCAGGAAATCTGTGCCAGTTTATACTCCCAGCAGCAGAACATGAGAAGGCATATTTCCAATATGAGCTTTTCTGCTTTTTAAAAGAATCTTTGCAAACTCTATGTGTGAAAGAAAAATGGTGTCTTCTTGTTTTAATATTTTTCTGACTACTGAGTTTGAAGCTCTAAAAATATCTTGGCCATTTGTATGTCTTCTGTTGTGAATTGCTTACTTATATATTCTGGTCAATTTGCTAATAGGGTATGTCTCTTTTTCATAGACTTGTGAGAGTTCTATTAATATTAACCTTTTATCACTTATAAAAAGGTTAATTTTAGATAAATAATGTTACATGTTGTTTCCCAGCTCCAGCAAAGGTTCTTGTTTTTTTATTTTTTGGCCTTGATGTGTGGCATGTGTGGGATCTTAATTCCCGGACCAGGGATCAAACCTTCACCCCCTGCAATGGAAACACAGAGTCTTAACCAGTGGACCTCTAGGGAAGTTCTCTAAGGCTCCCCCTTGCGTCTTTCTGTTTCTACCTTATCTCTGATTAACATCTGATTAATAGGATGCTTCAGTGTTTTATATAAAGTTCCATGCCTAGATATTCTCTTCATTCTCCTCTGCCAACCATATAACTGTAATTTTTTCCCTTTTCATAATAAAAAATATTCGTTATGAAACACATTAAGCCTTGAAGATGTTAATTTTCTGTTTAAAACTGGAGAGACACTGATCTTTGGCTTTACTTACTTGAGTTAGGCAGGTCTGATCAACACATGATGTAAATGCTGTTAATACAATATATTCTGCTGGGAATGTGACTCAGAAGGAGTCTATTAACAAATGCCAAAGTTAAAAACAACAAAAACCTATGCAGACCTATGAGTTTTTAAAAACTGTAATAACTGACAAATTATAGAAAAAAAAATCTACAATTTCAGGGAACTTAACATAATTTCCAGAAGGGTATGGAAGAAATGCAAAGGGGTTTCTGGGAACGTTTTGTTTGGCTAAAGAAATGCTCATTGTCACGTAACATAAAATAGGCAGGGATAGGAAGGTGTCCCCGTAGGTGGATAAATGACAATTCCCTCATTCCAAACAACTTTATTTAGTATTTTCTTAAATAAGCTGTTAAGATACATACATTGTGAAATCTTCCAGTTTGCAGATGATTTTTAACTTTTATGAGGTTGGCAAGTAGTGATAATGGTGTATCAAGATTGTACAGAAAATCTGCATTATAGGCAAATATAAAACAATATTCAAAGAAAAATGATTTAAACAGTGCCTATTAATTAACTAACACATAAAGTGATAGAATGACTAGAAAGAGATGAGAACTCAACACAGACAGCTTCCTACAGATACTGGACTATTTAGCTGCTAAGTCAAAAAAGACAAAATGCCAAATATCGCTGTGAAATACATTGAGGGAAAGCAGAAAGAATCATCCCAGCCTTTAACAGTCTTTTGCAGTTCTGATCACTGTACCTCAAGAAAGCAGAACAAGGGTAAAAAGTTCAGCAAATTTGGGTGGGAAAAGTTCCATATGAGAAAAAACTAGGGGAGGAAACTAAGGAAATGCCACTGTAAAGAATCATTCACATAGCTACATCTTCATACAGCTACAAAGACGATAATAAGGGAGGCACTTCAAATATACATAATCACACACACACATTTTTGGATGAAAAACAGAAGTGAGGAAAAGTAATAGGTATTGCCTGGAAATTGAAGGAGCCAGAAAGTGGCAAAGATATGACTGTGTGATAATTGCTTTGGGACAAAAGGGAACCAGCAAGTGATGAGTAAGAAACTGAAGAGATTAAAAATACACACCAGGCAAAAGAACAACAAAGAAGTGTGGTCACATATGCAAGTGATGTGAAAGAGAAAAGAAGGGCACTGATTTTTTTTTTTTTTTTTTTAAATTTGGCCATGAGGCTTGTGGGATTTTAGTTCCCCAGCTGAGGATTCAACCTGGGACCTTGGCAGTGACAGGGAGTGCAGAATCCTAACCACTGGACCACCAGGGAATTCCCAGCACTGATTTAAATGCACAATAAAGAAATTTAAGACCCCATGACAGTCTTTAATTAAATGAAGGTGAAGACTTTGTAGCAGAAAAAAAGGAAATAATAAGATTTTTCTTATTTCTTTAATTTCCAGATATGTTTGTTTCACATTTTAATGTATACATATTAAACAGATATATCTTATGCTATGTTACATTTTTCTTTCTCCAAAATCTATTTATAAATTGATGGTACTTTTTGCAATTGATGGTGCTTTAGACCAGGGTATTTGATGTTACTGAATTTAATGGCCCCTAATTGGAGAAGGCAATGGTACCCCCACTCCAGTACTCTTGCCTGGAAAATCCCATAGGCGGAGGAGCCTGGTGGGCTGCAGTCCATGGGGTCGCTACGAGTCGGACATGACTGAGCGACTTCACTTTCACTTTTCACTTTCATGCATTGGAGAAGGAAATGGCAACCCACTCTAAAATTATTTCCTGGAGAATCCCAGGGACAGGGGAGCCTGGTGGGCTGCCGTCTATGGGGTCGCACAGGGTTGGACACGACTGAAGCAACTTAGCAGCTAAATTAGAAGCTAACAGTTCTATATAACTTCTTCTAAATTTATGATGGCTTTATTCTAGTATTTTTAACAAAAATTGCTAAATACCCACATCCCAATGTTGCTGTTCAAGACCTATGGTTATGCTTATAGACATTGATAAGCTAGTAAAATAAGTCATACAGAACAATCTAAAGGTTCTGAGGAGAAATATGCACACAGCATCAACATTAAGGGACATATGTAACACTGTGAAAAATTAGTAGTTTCAAAGTGGATAGAATAATCCAGAGGGAAATGCTTGCATTTTAGGTAGGGGATGGTAGAGAATCAAATGATACACAAATCATATCTATGAAGTTATAGAAATGAATATCTTATTGGCTTAGTTTATTGTCATATCCTGGTTGTGAATCTTTTGGAGGAAGAAGGACTAGAGGAAGTGAAGGCCAAAGGAACCTGAGGAATATTATCCTCATTTTTCAGATACAGATTTGATTCACAGTTAAATCAGTTGCTCAAAGTTATGAACAAGTCAGCAGGGGCCCCTAACCTATCTTGTTTATTCATTTCCCAGCATTATTACAAATAAATATTCACAGAATGGCATTACTTACCAAGCATAGTAGGGTAAATATCCACAAGAGAAACCACACTTGATACTTGTAGGTTGGCCTGAATTCCCGGCCCCATGATCAAGAGTGGGACATGGGAGCTAGCTTCGTACATACTCATCTTATAAAACTGTCGGTGTTCCATAGCCAGCTCCCCATGGTCTGAGGTGTATATGACGATAGTCTTCTGGAGAAGACCTAACTGGCGAAGAGCCAAAATAATTTCACCTGCAATATAAATTGAAGTAAATCTTAATTAGCCTTTAGTTCACTTTCTTTTTCCTATCATAATATGTTCATAATGATTCTACCCACTAAGAATTTATCAGGATGTTTCTTAACATCTGAACATTATCTACTGTTCTTCAGTAATTAACTTATGCCAGATTTCATGTGCTTGCTTCTCAGTGAATGGACTAAAGAGAGGATGGAGAAAATGTAGTACCTAAGGATAAGTTCCTTTATTTGGAGATCATCCTGGCTTGCTTTCTGTGTTTCTGTCAGGGAGTAGGGGAAAACATTATCTCCAGGGACTCGAATGAGAAAAGAAAGGCATGCGTGGGTATCCGGGCTGTGCATGTCTCAGGAAAGGCCTGGTGTCACCATCCACCCACAACTGCTGCCCAACGGGAGGGGATAAAAGGGGTCAGAACTCGTCCTCCTGATACCCTTTCTCTCAAATTCTCCATCACTAGATCATGCCCATGAAGCTGGCTGAGTCTTATGGAAATCCCACCTTTGAAAAAAAGGCTGGAAGCAGTACGGATGATATATGAATGTGATTTGGCATATTCTTGGACACTAAAATTCCTCTGACCAGTCCTGTCTCTAAGGGACATGAAACTTCCTCATTTTAATTAAGAGAACACAGTAAGACACAAGTCTAGAGAGAAGCATTGTTTCTATTTTGGCAGCTCCTGAATCTGGCCTGCAGGGGTCTGTCTTATTAAAAAAAAAAAAAAAACAAAAAACAACCCATAGGCAATTCTGAGTTCCAGTTGGATCTGAGACCCAGTCTCTGAGGAGTTATTTATGGGGTGCAGACCATCAGAATCTTTCAACTGGACAACTGTACTTGCTTCCTAGTTGGTTTTCTTGCCTCCACTCCTTTTTCCCCTTCATAATAATCTTTCTAAAATATCTGATCATGTCACCCCAGCTTAAAACTTTTCCATAGCTTCCCACTGTCTCACTCTTGCACAAGTTTAGCACCTTCAGCTAGCTGCCCCTTAAACCTTTACTTTTCACAATCCTGAACGACTTACAACTCCCTGAATGAATAATAATTGGTTTGTACTTCCTTGCCTTTGTATACACTCTCTGCCTTCCGTGTTGGATGCCCTTTCTTCCACGTCTACATGGCAAATCCCCATTCTTCCTTTATGACCCAGCTCAAGCATCACCTCCCTGGTGAAGCATTCCCTGTTCCTCCAGGTAGAGTGAAGTCCTCTGTCCCCAGGACCCTATAACTTGTATACTGCTGTAGTTACACCACCATGTTATAACTGCTGATGTTTATACTCATTCCATAAATGTTTACTGCCTTTTTATCTATGTGCCAGGCACCATGGATGCAAAACTAGGTACCTCGGATGCAATGATGAATGAGAAGGAATGTCCCTCCCCTCATGAAGTCCACATTCTTCAAGGGAAATGGACAGTAAAGAAGTGAGTAGACAAAATCATTAAATATTAGGATGTAAACAAACAAGATGATATGGGATAGAGTAAGTAAGATGATGGAGCTGCTATATTAATTTAGAGTGGCTGGGAAGATAGGATAGCCCTGAGGAGGTAGTATCTGGGCTGACAGCTAAAAATTGAGAACACTCAAGGAACTCCCTTGTGATCCAGTCCTTTGGACTCCACACTTCCACTGCCAGGGGCCTGGGTTCAGTCTCTGGTCAGGAAACTAAGATCCTACAAACAGTTTTGTGGGGCCAAAAAAAAAAAAAAAAAAAGCCAGCCATGTAAAAAAGCAAAGGGAAGGGCATCCCAGGCAGTGCTCAGATGCTCAGTCATGGCCGACTCTTTGCAACCTCATGGATTACAGCCCACCAGGCTCCTCTGTCCATGGAATTTTCCAGGCAAGAATACTGAAGTGGGTTGCCATTTCCTTCTCCAATCCCAGGCAGAAGGAGCAGCAAATATAAAGGCCTGAGGTGGGGTAAGAGGTTAGAGTGCTTTTAATTTCTTAATAATATTCAGCTTAGTACTACCAGTGCTCAAAGTAATGTGAACAGTACATGCTAAGTTGCTTCAGTTGTGTCCAACTCTTTGCAACCCCATGGACTGCAGCCCACCAGGCTCCTCTGTCCATGGAATTCCCCAGGCGAGAGTACTGGAATGGGTTGCCATGCCCTCCTCCAGGAGATCTTCCCAACCCAGGGACTGAACCCATGTCTCCTGTGTCTCCTGCATTGGCAGGCGTGTTCTTTGCCACTACTGCCACCTGGGAAGCCCAATGTGAATAGTGATGAATACTATTCAGGGACCAGACTAGCATAGATATAACAAAGAGATACAATATATTCCATAAATTTTGTAACATGAAGTGAACTGTTGCATCTTTTTTCTCTTAAGAGACTTAAAGAGGTATTCCCACACTGTCTGCAGCAATATTTTATGTACATATAATATTTCACTTTTGTTGATCTGGATGAATGGATAGCTGCAAACTTTCAAAAGTAATTTCCAGTGTGCAAATGAGTGAATATTCATTAATAATAGAAAATATTGAAATACAGTTCAGTAACTATGGATTTATGATTGAAGAAATTCATTTAAAATCTTATTTGTATTTAAGATTGAGTACTTGGAAAGTTCTTAGGACTTTTAAAACATATTATACTTGCTTTATTATAGTTTATCTATAGGGCTTTTTTGGGTTTCTTTTTTATACTTTCTATTTTTGCCAAGTGAATGCTTTTTAAGAAATAGCCATTTATTTGTTCATTCCCAAGGTTTACTTTGTTCAGAAGAAGTGCTACCCACACTTCACTAATTATAATTCTCCACTCCAAAGTGCAGCAAAATAAATGATATGGTTTTATAAAAATAATTTGTCCTAAAATGGAGATATTTTAAACCAGGGTTTTTCCACATCTGAATGGGAAATTGCCCTAACTCTATAAGTGGACAAGTAAAACATTATCTTGATGGTTGTCTCATGGAGGCAGGCTTGGTTTTGAGCTGAGTTAGGGAAGGAAATTTAATATAATTCTGGACCATAATGTACACGGGGAAACTGATTTCAATTTAAGTCTTGCTCTCACTGGCCAAGGAAGAATGGATGTGTTTTGCAATTATTACAAGTCTGGGAGAACTCACAAGATTTGCAATTATTACAAGCCTGGGAGAACTCACAAGATTCTATGTCTAATCTGTCTCATCTCCTTGAACTGAAGCTGCCTTATAATTGACTGTGTTTTGCTGAACAATGATTCCAGATTAAATCCAGTAAGGCATCTTGTTTCCAGCAGATGATAATTTTTTATGACCTTTTAAAAATATATGAACAAATCTAAGCATCTGTGAATTTATGAATAATTAAAATAGGAAAGACTTTTATTCTATTAATAATACAAATTATCCAATTTTTATATGTGTCAGTAATCTTATAATTCTAAGTCTGAAGTATCTCAGCAACTGTCATAAGAAATTATCTGAGGATATTCATACAGGTCACTAACCAGCATGATCACAGTTTGTTGGGAAAATATTATACTTTTTCCTCATCTAATTGCATTTTAATTATACTACTTACCAAGCATAGCATCTGTCTCAGCACACATAGCATAATAAAATGCTCTAATATTCTTAATTTCTTTTTCTGTAAACTTCCCGGTGCAGTTTTTGGTATATGAAGAGTAATAATCTACAGGGTGCATTTCTGACAGAGGTGACCACTTTGGGATTTTGATGGCATCATATGACACCTAAAGGGGGAGAAAACAAGTTGTAATAATCCTTCCTTCCAACTAGAATGTAAGCTACACCAGACGTTTCATTAATTAGGTTAGCAGAAAAGAATAGTTATGAATTATGTAAAGAAAACAGCAAATCAAATGCCTAAATTAGGAACAGATTTTTAGTATTCCCACTAACAACAAATATCAATATATCAATTTGTATACATGGTAAGACAGCTGTGAAATTATTTTAAGGATTATACGTGTGGAGGCTGAATGGAGGCCCAAGATGGCAGCACACTGGGAGTGTAACATCTGCATTTCTAGAGTCTTCCCAGTGCGAGTGGCTTAAGACCCGGCAGTTGTAGAACCCCATAGACTAGTCGTCTGGCAGGAACTTTGACCTCAGAGGTGGCTCTGAGTAAATCCATGTATGCAAGAAATAGATACAAAGACAAACCTCCTGACTTTGCATATCGGGCACCAAATATCCAGATTTTTTTTTATTTTATTTTATTTTTAAACTTTACATAACTGTATTAGTTTTGCCAAATATCAAAATGAATCCGCCACAGGTATACAGATTTTAAGCAGTACATTCAGATAAATCTTTATGGAAGAGTGAGTCTTAACTTTAAAGACCCTAAAGCAGTGAGAGCTCTGACTTGTACTCTCCTAAGGGAAGATTTTGGACTTTCTATTGATATTCTTCTGGAGAGAATAACTCCTTAAGTTTCCTTGAGACTCAACTATATTCACTGGGTAGAGGATTTGGTTGGTCATCAGGACTCTACAAAAGTACTCTCTGAAAAGGAACTGACATCTGTACTGGGGCATCCTGCATCTATCCTTTACTTGGAACAACTTTAAATGGCTGGTATTTCATGCAACAGAAGTAGATGATATGTGATATCAACTATGCAAAGAAGAATGTGGAACAGAATAACTTATCTGATTTTATAAAGTACCAAAGAAGACACTCCTGATGGATGCTCTTAAGGAAGAATCTGAGATAATCTGTGACTTTTGCATGTGCAACACTCTCTTTTTTGCCAGTCAGTTGGAAGCCAAGGTAAAATATTTTCTCCTCTAAAGTAGTTGAATATTTAAGTTTTCCTTGTTTGCAAAAATAAGAGCAGCTTTTATTTTGGAAGTTGTATCAATTAGTGTGCTTCTGGTATCAAGCACCTGAAAATCTAATTCCAGATTGACTTCACAAGAAAGTTTACTGGTTTATGTATTTGAGAAACCCAGCAATAGCGTGGACTTCGGGAACAGTTTGATCAAGGAGTTCATCACAATATCAAGGCTGAGACTGTTTTTTCCAGGTTCCTCTTGGCTCTGACTTGGCCCTTGGTTGTGTCTATTCTCAGGGAGTAAACGCCTGGAATCCTTGAAGACCCCCACCAAGTTCTGTAAATATAGGAGGTATCACAGAGATGGTGGCAGAAGGAGGTGAATTAGAGTTTGTTAGAAGGATCATCCATGACAGTTTACAACTTAAATAGAGATTAAGGTGGTATAACTGTATGCTGAGAAAGAAATGCTTCCTGGCTCCTCTGAAGGAAGAATTTTGCATATAAGGGGTTCCTAAAGTCACTTACACTGAATTCTGCCAAGGTCAGACAATGAGATGGGCTTTGGCTTGGAGTTTTTATGATGATGTAACAGTACCATCACCACCAAGTAAGCAAAGAACCTAAGAGAAGCCAAGGAAGCCCATTACGTTCGTTGTACTGGAGTCTGTGATGAAAGAACTGGCCCTCAAGCATCATCTCTGGGCTCTGAGACAGTGGAAGGCATAGTGGTGTGATGACATGGATTGAAAGAAAACTTCTCCCCGATCTGAAGGTCCAGAATAAATGAGTTCCCCATGAAAAGGAGGAAATTAGCCCTTTTCTTCTAACAGCCATAGAGATAACGCCTGGATTCACTTAAGGAGGAAGAAAAAAGACTGAGCAGGACAACTGAGAGGTTCCCCTGCTTCCAAGAATGTCACTGAAGCCTTGGAAGAGAAAAAGTCCCCCTTCAAAAAGTCCAGCAGTAGCCAAGATGTGACTCAGGGCCCCCAGGAGAGTGCGCTGGGAGAGCTTGTTCCACGGGAGGTGAGACTACCACTGTGGAGGGCCACGGCAGACTCCCCGAGGAAAACCCAGAGCCCACGGAGGGTGAAAGGAGTGAGGAAAAGGGAGAGATCGAGGTTCTGGAAAGTTGGAAAGGCTCTAGCAATGGAGCCTAGAACCACAAGGCTTCTGAGCAGTTCAGCAACCCAGGGTCTGAAAAGGGGAACCATCCCCAAGGAATGGCCGGACATTACCTATTCAAGTGTCTGACAAATGTTAAGAAGGAGGTAGATGATGCCTTAGTTGAAATGCACTGGGTCCAGGGCCAGAACAGGGATTTGATGAACCAGCTTTGTACTTATATACGTAACCAAATTTTCAGGCTTGTTGCTAGTTAACTCCAAAATTCTTGCACAGTTGGAAAGTTCTATAAGGCAGCTTGCTTTGGAGTATGGCCTGTGGGGTGGCAAGCTGAATTCCATCATTAGCTCACTGGTAGCATTATGTGGAATTATCTTAAAAAAACAAATTAGTCCATTTTTAAATATCCCTCTCCTGGTTTTTAAGTTACAGGGCATTGTAGTCTGGTAGTTCAGTGGAAGAATTGTGTTTATCAGCATCAACAAAAAGCCATCGGTAAACTCAGAAGGGATTTAAACCTGACTTAAGCTGATCACCTTGACTTCAGACTGGTTTTCTGAGACCAGAAGGATAATTTTTGTAGTCTGATTCTCATCAGAACGTACAGACCATCATGCCCTCTATGTCAGCCTTGCTTGCTTCCTGAGGAGGGGTGACTTTCTCACTCCTGCCCCTCATGGAGGTGGTGTCAGGTGAACAGCCCTGTACCCTCTTCTAAAATCATTCTTAAGACTGAAGACTTTGGGTACATATGATTGATGACCCCTGTATCAATTCAGAGAAAAGAACTGGCCCACCTAATGGTGGGAAAATCAGGGAGAGAAAGCTCAGTGATGCCAGGAAGAAGGGCTGATATCAGGGAGCGCCTGGAAATGGAGACATCGGCACATTCCTGACTCTTGTCTGTTTTGATGTTGCTTATTTCAGAAACAGAATTAGGTAAGCAAAACTGCCAGATGTGATTGAGATACAGCAGAATGAAGCCATACCCCTACCTCCGACCTGTTTAAAGTAATTTTTTAGCAGTTAAAAAAAATTATATGTATCAGTGAAAAACATGAACTATATTAGACAGTATTCTAATCCATAATAAGTGTCAATCACTTTACTATAGTTGTGTGATCAATTCAAAACTTCAGAATCAATAACCTAAGAATCCAAGCTCTTTTTTCTAGTAGTTCACTTGTAAAAATGCCAATATCCAGTGAGATAGCCAAATATTGGTTAAGAACAAATACAACTTTTTAATATATGTAAATGTTTACAGTTTGGGTGAAAAATCATTAAGACTAGACCTAAGTCATATATATCTTCTAGTCAGATAGCTTTAAAAAATTCAAATATATACTTAACTGTTTACTTAAAAACTATTTGACTCATTTCATTAGGCTAGTACTGACTCCTGACAAGTTTTTCAACATAGAGCCAGCTGGAACTTTTTAAGCAGACACAAACTTTGACATTATTTCCTTTAAAATAGGATGCACTACATAGTTTCTGGATAGAGGTGTTTTGTTTTTTTTTTTTTTTTTTACATTTTATTTAATTTAACTTTACAATATTGTATTGGTTTTGCCATATATCAAAATGAATCTGCCACAGGTATACATGTGCTCCCCATCCTGAACCCTCCTCCCTCCTCCCTCCCCATACCATCCCTCTGGGTCGTCCCAGTGCACCAGCCCCAAGCATCCAGTATCGTGCATCAAACCTGGACTGGCGACTCGTTTCATATATGATATTATACATGTTTCAATGCCATTCTCCCAAATGGATAGAGGTTTTAAAGTAACTTAAATTCGATTTAAGGTGACACATTTCAAACACAGGCAGTCCTCACTTTGCATAACTCAGGTATGCACATATATTAGTTACCACAGTTTAAATATTAATAACATCAGTTCCCCTATAGCAAGGTTCAAATTTCAGCTACTGTGAACCAAAACTTCAGAAATGGAGACCTGATTGAAATAAAAATGTGTTTATTGGGGTTTGCACTTTCCAGAGTTTCACAGGATTACAAAATGGGAGAGGCTTATAAAGGCAAAAAGCTGCAAGGCCACGGTCAGTTACATGAGTTGTTTATCAAGAATTGTAATTGGATTTGGTGAGCAGTAAGGATGCTTAGGTTGTTTGGGGTTTGAAATGATTGCATAGTTACAAGCGGAGACCTTGGGAGCAGAAGGCTGCAGCTGGCCCGAGTTGTTCTGAATACAGCTGGTCTGCTGCTGCTGCTGCTGCTGCTAAGTCGCTTCAGTCGTGTCCGACTCTGTGCGACCCCATAAATGGCAGCCCACCAGGCTCCCCCGTCCCTGGGATTCTCCAGGCAAGAACACTGGAGTGGGCTGCCATTTCCTTCTCCACAGTTCAAAGACAGTTCAAGTTTTCAGCGGTGCAGAGACGTGTCTGAGACCAGATCCTCAATGGCTGCTTGACTCCAGTTTGTATGCCTGACTATGATTCGGCTACTCGATTATAATATCAATTTGTCATCATTACCACGGAGAAGGCAATGGCACCCCACTCCAGTGCTCTTGCCGGGCAAATCCCATGGACAGAGGAGCCTGATAGGCTGCAGCCCGTGGGGTCGCTGAGTTGGACACGACTGCAGCAGCAGCAGCATTACCAAGGTGTATTGACTGTGAGTTGCCTCATAAAGAAGAACCTTTCACATTCATATGCTGCTAGTTCTTTAGTCTACAGATCACGATGTAGATTACATCTGTGTATCAGTGATTAATCATGCCATTTCTTTCTACATTTGTCAGTGATTGGTTACTGCACATCTTTTATTCTGTACATAAACAGACTGCAAAGTATGTAGGTGGCCTGCTTCCTTGTCTCCCACTGATACATCCATGTGACATTAAAATGGATAATCAAAAGAGGAAATTGGTCAACAAAGATGAATATGTAGTAAAGAGATAAGCAATAACACTGGACGTGAAATTCTAATCAAACATTAACTGGAGTTATAGACAAAATAGCTGGAAATGCTGACTTTGCCACCATTCAGTGCACTCAAGATACACAGCCAGAGGAATTCAGTGAAAACATTGACATCGATGAGGAAGGTGTTTATGGAGAAAAGGATGAACATGACCTTGAGGAAGTGACACTAGCAGAAATCTTCACATTAAAGGAGCTCTCCGAAATATGAAAGTACAAGGGTCAAATGTTGGAGGGTGACCCAGATTTAGAAAGAAATATGACAAATTCCCGAGACACAGAGAAGATGCCCGCTCTATATATTAAGTTACACAATGTGAAGGCAAGCACTGTTCAAACTACTCTTGATTTGGATTTTTTTACAAAAACAAAAACATTTTAATTCTTAATGTTTCCAGTGTTTTCAATTGCACTGCATTAAATAAACATCAGTTTTACTATGTTGTCATTTCCCTATACATTTATAATCCAAAAGAAGAGTTTTAAATGTTTTGACAAATGTTTTTTAGTGTCCTAGAAAAATGGTCGTTTTCTCAACTGACTATTAAGATCTCTTTGTACAATTTCAGCTTGCACAGTCATTATTATGCTCCTTAGCTGTGCAAAGCGAAGACTGCCTGGACTTCCTAGAGAATGTCTTTTAAACATATACGTGCAATGCATATAACAGACGTGTTATATTCAATGTATTCAACTCAGAAGCAGTTTCTGAGTTTTAACACATCACATTTTTGTAAAATGGTCCCTTTAGTTTTTGTCAAGTTAGATTCAAGGTGATTATACAATTTTCAAAATTTTCTGTAAAATGATAATAAAAGAAACAGTGGGCAAGTAACAATAACATATAGATAAAACGTTAGCTTATACTTTTGAGGACACACAGTTATACACCTACCTTTTTAAGCCAATAATGAGATGTGTGAAAAGTTGAAGATCCAAAATTTTCTCCTGAAGATGGTGAAGGATACGGGTGTGGTAAATTTAATCCCAAGTACAGAACAAATGGTTGAGTGGAATTACTTGCCTCCTTTCTTAACCAGTTTACTGCTCTGTCTGTATTCTTCCAGTCCACTTCCATCACTCTTACTTTAGTCTTTTTAGGGGCAAGATTAACCATAGGCCTGCCTTCCTGTCTGAGTAAGAAAGCAACATCTCTTGTCCAGGCTTCCACACGATTGCTGAGGGGCCAAAAGAGGACAGATATATTGTAAGGTGTTTGAAAAGTTTTAAAAACTAAGTACTCTTGCCTGGAAAATCCCATGGACAGAGGAGCCTGGTGGGCTGCAGTCCATGCATGGGGTAGCTAAGAGTCAGGCACGACAGAGCGACTTCACTTTCCCTTTTCACTTTCATGCATTGGAGAAGGAAATGGCAACCCACTCCAGTGTTCTTGCCTGGAGAATCCCAGGGACAGGGGAGCCTGGTGGGCTGCCGTCTCTGGGGTCGCACAGAGTTGGACACAACTGAAGCGACTTAGCAGCAGCAGCAGCAAGCATAAATATAAGAGAGCAATATGGAAAATAATTTTTAGACTCGGTCATATAGATGTTTGGACTGATTGTATGAGGTCTCATTAAGAAAGATGCTGAGCACTGCAAATTCAAAAACCAAGAAAAAAATAACAAGAATCAAATATTACCTTATATGTTCTTCAAAACTAGGACAGATTATTTATGAAGGTTACTTTTTCTCTTAACATAATATTTAGTAAAATAACAAAATACTTCAAACTCCTAGTATTGCTTCTGAATTTTAACATTTTTTTCTTGTTAGAATAAGAGAGGTAGTATTTCTAACCAAAGCTACTATACTTTCCTCCTATCACCAAATCCTTATATTTATAAAATTCTTACCTCCCACGGGTACCTTATGCGTTTCTCAACTCTCATGTTCTACATTGTTTCCAGCCCTATCTTTTCTTATTATGAGAACAGTTTTGAATATGACTAATGGCAGCCCACTCCAGTATTCTTGCCTGGAGAATCCCATGGACAGAGGAGCTGGGGGGCTACAGTCCATGGGGTCGCAAAGTGTTGGACATGACTTAGCAACTAAACAACAACAAAGCTAACTAAGCCAAAATGTCATGCAGATTTCCTGTCCATGATAAACTAGATGTGTTTTCTTTATCTGGTAATTTAAAAGCTAAATGATACGATCAATTAAATTTCTTCAAACATTTTATCTTATCACTTGATAAGTAAATAGTAGTACTACTACTTTTTCTCAATCAATATATATTTTTAGTTGGCCATAACTGTTTCAGTTCAGTTCAGTCACTCAGTTGTGTCTGACTCTTTGGGACCCCATGGACTGCAGCACGCCAGGCTTCCCTGTCTGTCACCAATTCCTGGAGTTTACTCAAACTCTTGTCCATCCAGTCGGTGATACCATCCAATCATCTCATCCTCTGTCAGCCCCTTCTCCTCCTGCTTTCAATCTTTCCAAGCATCAGGGTCTTTACCAATGAGTCAGTTCTTCGCATCATGTGGCCAAAGCATTAAAGTTTCAACTTCAGAATCAGTTCTTCCAATGAACATGCAGGACTGATCTCCTTTAGAATGGACTGGTTGGATCTCCTTGCAGTACAAGGGACTCTCAAGAGTCTTCTCCAACACCACAGTTCAAAAGCATCAATTCTTTAGCACTCAGCTTTCTTTATAGTCCAACTCTCAATTCCATACATGACTACTAGAAAAACCATAGCTTGACTAGATGGACCTTTGTTGGCAAAGTAATGTTTCTGTTTTTTAATATGCTATCTAGGTTGGTCATAGCTTTTCTTCCAAAGAGCACTCACCTCAGTTCAGTCACTCAGTCGTGTCCAACTCTTTGCGACCCCATGGACTGCATCACGCTAGGCTTCCCTGTCCATCACCAGCTCCCAGAGCTTGCGCAAACTCATGTCCATCAAGTCAGTGATGCCATCCAACCATCTCATCTTCTGTCATCCCCTTCTCCTCCTGCCCTCTATCTTTCCCAGCATCAGAGTCTTTTCCAATGAGTCAGTTCTTTGTATCTGGTGGCCAAAGTATTGGAGCTTCAGCTTCAGCATTAGTCCTTCCAATGAATATTTAGGACTGATTTCCTTTAGGATTGACTGGTTGGATTTCTTTGCAGTCCAAGGGACTCTCAAGAGTCTTCTCCAACACCACAGTTCAAAACCATCAATTCCTCGGTGCTCAGCTTTCTTTATGGTCCAACTCTCACATCCATACATGATCACTGGAAAAACTATAGCTTTGACTAGATGGACCTTTGTTGGTAAAGTAATGTCTCTGCTTTTTTCAAAGCTTTTCTTCCAAGGAGCAAACATCATTTTATTTCATGGCTGCTGTCACCATCTGCAGTGATTTTGGAGCCCAAAAAATAAAGTCTCTCACTGTTTTCATTGTTTGTTTTCCCATCAATTTGCCATGAAGTGATGGGACCAGATGCCATGATCTTAATTTTTTGAATGTTGAGTTTTAAGTCAAGTTTTTCACTCTCCTCTTTCACTTTAATCAAGAGGCTCTTTAGTTCTTCTTCACTTTCTGCCATAAGGGTGGTGTCATCTGCATAGCTGAGGTTATTGATATTTATCCCAACAATCTTGATTCCAGCTTGAGCTTCATCCAGCCTGGCGTTTCGCATGATGTACTCTGCATATAAGTTAAATAAGCAGGGTGACAATATACAGCCTTGACATATTCCTTTTCCTATTTGGAACCAGTCTGTTGTTTCATGTCCAGTTCTAACTGTTGCTTCTTGACCTGCATATAGGTTTCTCAGGAGGCAAGTCAGGTGGTCTGGTATTCCCATCTCTTTCAGAATTTTCCACAGTTTATTGTGATCCATACAGTCAAAGGCTTTGGTGTAGTCAATAAAGCAGATGTAGATATTTCTCTGGAATTTTCTTGCTGTTTTGATGATCAGGCAGATGTAGGTAATTTGATCTCCGGTTCCTCCCCCTTTTCTAAATCCAGCTTGAACATCTGGAAGTTCGTGGTTCACGTACTGTTGAAGCGTCATTTGGAGAATTTTGAGCTTTACTTTACTAGCGTGTGAACTGAGTGCAACTGTGTGATAGTTTGAGCATTCTTTGGCATTGCCTTTCTTTGGGATTGGAATGAAAACTGACCTTTTCCAGTCCTGTGGCCACTGCAGAGTTTTCCAGATTTGCTGGCATATAGAGTGCAGCTCTTCACAGCATCATCGTTTAGGATTGGAAATAGCTCAACTGGAATTCCATCACTTCCACTAGCTTTGTTAGTAGTGATTCTTCCTAAGGCCCACTTGACTTTACATTCCAGGATATTTGGCTCTAGGTGAGTGATCACACTATCGTGGTTATCTGGTAAGATCTTTTTTGTACATTCTTCTGTGTATTCTTGCCACCTCTTCTTAACATCTTCTGCTTCTATTAGGTCCATACCATTTCTGTCCTTTATTGGGCCCATCTTTGCATGAAATGTTCCCTTGGTATCTCTGATTTTCTTCAAGAGATCTCTAGTCTTTCCCATTCTATTGTTTTCCTCTATTTCTTTGCACTGATTACTGAGGAAGACTTTCTTATCTCTCCTTGCTATTCTTTGGAACTCGGCATTCAAATGGATATATCTTTCCTTTTCTCCTTTGCCTTTAGCTTCTCTTCTTTCCTCAGTTATTTGTAAGGCCTCCTCAGACAACCATCCTGCTTTTCTGCATTTCTTTTTCTTGAGGATGGTCTTGGTCACTGCCTCCTATACAATGTCACAAACCTCCATTCATAGCTCTTCAGGCACTCTGTCTATCAGATCTAATCCCTTGAATCTATTTCTCACTTCCATTGTATAATCATAAGGGATTTGATTTAGGTCATTCCTGAATGGTCTAATGGTTTTCCCTGCTTTCTTCAATTTAAGTCTGAATTTGGCAATAAGGAGTTCATGGTCTGAGCCACAGGCAGCTCCTGGTCTTGTTTTTGCTGACTGTATAGAGCATCTCCATCTTTGGATGCAAAGACTATAATCAATCTGATTTTGGTGTCAACCATCTGGTGATGTCCATGTGTAGAGTCTTCTCTTGTGTTGTTGGAAGAGGGTATTTGCTATGACCAGTTGTTCTCCTGAAAAAATTCTGTTGGCCTTTGTCCTGCTTCATTCTGTACTCCAAGGCCAGATTTGCCTGTTACTCCAGGTATCTCTTGACTTCCTACTTTTGCATTCCAGTCTCCTATGATGAAAAGGACATCTTTTTTGCGTGTTATTTCTAGAAGGTCGTGTAGGTCATCATAGAACCGTTCGACTTCAGCTTCTTCAGCATTACTTGTTGGGGCATAGACCTGGATTACTGTGATATTGAGTGGCATAACTGTTCAGGAAGCAATTTCTAAGAAGCCTGTTTTTTATGAGTTTTTGTTAAGGCAAACAACTCTGAAATACCTTATCAATTAAGAAAAGAGCTTAAAAAATTCAAACACCAACATAGAAATAAAGACTTTTTAATATTAAAACATAACACTCCACATAATGGAAACTTCAAACCACACAAAGTAGCTAATGGTTCATAGGTGAACTAAATAGAACTTTTATCTGCCTCTTGAAGACAGATAAATAAGTTTAAGCAACTGTAATAAAAACATAATTTTTCACAGTAGATACTCAGTATCATGCTTAGTCACTCAGTTGTGTCCAACTCTTTGTGACCCCATGGACTGTAGCTCGCCAGGCTATGAAATTCTCCAGGCAAGAATATGCAAGTGGGTTGCCATTTCCTTCTCCAGTGGATCTTCCCTACCCAGGGACTGAACTCATGTCTCTTGCCCTGGCAGGTGGATTCTTTATTACTGAGCCACCAGGGAAGCAGATATTCAATATAGTTTGATAAAAGTAATGAAAACCAGAATCTCAGCAGAATTATATCTAAGAGATTCTAGTTAATTCTGTATAGCAAATGGAAATCCCTAAAACAGTAAGTATGGTAAAAGTTGTCACACTACCAAACAATGTAACAGTTTCTCAATCTTTCGTTTATATCATTGCTGAATGAGAAAACCCTGTGTGATCATTATTATTGCAGAAGAGTGGGATGCCAGGGGTTTATCACACCAGCAATACTTGTGGTAGAGCTCTACGATTTTGTGGTAAGCATAAATAGCTCACTGAGATTCATACAAACTGTTTAGGAACCAAAGTGCTTTCTTTTCAACCAAGGAGTATTTTATGGGAACAAATGGCTGAGAAATGATTACAGGGAACAAGGACATTACAGGAAACCTTCTAATGCAACCTAATTAGTTGTCCAGTGTGATATTGTGATTTATAATGAAAAGTATATATTTGGTTTCCATCACTGATTCTGATACAATTTCCTAAAATCCTCAGAATTTTCTAAGAGATGAAACCAACCAAAGTGTCTTCTGTTAATGGGGTTACTTTTGCACCTTACCTGGGTTGGGGCCTGTTTGCCCTAAACAACAAAGAGATTAGAGGGTTGACATTTTTAGTCCTATTGCCTGCCTCTGACCTCCAGGGAGGGAGGAGATTGGAGAGGGAATCGAAATTGATTTCAATTACCAGTGGTCAGTGATCTAATCAATCACGTCTCCCTATAAGGGCTTCCCAGGTGGCGCTGGGGTAAAGAGCCTGCTTGTCAATGCAGGAGATGTAAGAGACACTAGTTTAGTCCCTGGGCTGGGAAGAAATCCCCTGGGAGGAGGGTATGGCAACCTCCATTTTGGTTAGAGAATCCCATGGACAGAGGAGCCTGGCAGGCCACAGTCCATAGCATCGCAAAGAGTTGGACATGACCGAAGTGACTTAGCATGCACACACACCTCCCTATAAAATCCAAAAAATGAGAGGGTGGAGGGAGGGGTGGAAGAGGGGTGGGCTTAGAAGGGCACATGAAAGCATCGTGCCCTTTCCCCAGGCATCTTTTACATTTGGCTGTTTCTGAATTATATCCTTTTATAATAAACTGGGCTTCCCTGGTGGCTCAGATGGTAAAGCATCTGCCTGCAACGCGGGAGACCTGGGTTCAATCCCTGGGTTGGAAAGATCCCCTGAAGAACAAAATGGCAACCCACTCCAGTACGCTTGCCTGGAAAATTCCATGATGGAGGAGCCTGGTAGGCTACGGTCCATGAAATTGCAGAGTCGGACACTACTGAACAACCTCACTGGTTCATAATAAACTGGTAATCTAGTAAGTAAAATGTTCCTCTGAGTTCTGTGAGCCACTGTAGCAAATTAACCCAAGGAAGAGGTCATGGGACCCTCTGATTTTACAGTTGGTCAAGTCACAAGCATAGGTGGCAAGCCTGGACATGTGATTTGTGTCTGAAGTGGGGTAGTGGGGGCCGTCTTGTATACTGAACCCTCAACTTGCGGAACTGAGCTAAATTTCAGGACACTCTGGAGTTGGGGGCAGAGCCCTGAATGGTGATCAGAGCCTTTACTAGGCTCTGGATTGACACAGGTGTAGACTGTTGCTCTGGTTGGGCTAACCAGCCTCCTCAGTCATGAGTGAGCCTAGAACGTCTCAAGGAAAGATCGTGCTTGAAAGATGGCTATATTGAACTCAGATTACCATCTTTTGCCACAGCAATGAGTAAGTGTGATTTCATTTAATCCTTCTGGCAAAGTTATGCCCCTTTCCTTTTTTTTTTCCTTTTAATAGTTCTTTGTTTCTAAGGTTCTTTTTGGCCCAGGTTGGTCCCCTTAAGGATAAAAAGGCTTAAATCAACTTAATTTTGGCCCAGTCTTACTATTACAACTAATTTCAAACTTAGCTCCATTTTTGCCATTTTTTCTAAATAACATGTGATTTACCCTCCTATCTTAGTGGCATCTTCTTTTGTCTGTTTCTGAATGTGTGGGCTTTTGGCATGATTCCTATAACTGCTGGAAGTGGAGTATAACAAATGCTTTCATCATTACTAGGGCAGCAGAGACAGGATTATGGTTGAAGGTAAAGGTTCCTCTCTCCCAATTTTCCCTTTTGCCTCTTTCTGGCTATCCCAAGACTCCTGAGTAACCTAGCTGATCAAGAGGGTAATACTTTGATTGATTAGTTGACCCATGTTCAAGCATTGTGCCTAAGTATAAAGTAACAACTTTTTTTATAACTTAAAAAACATTTAGGACTTTTTATATATTCAATACATATTAATGCATGTGTGCATGCTAAGTCACTTCAGTTGTGTCCAACTCTGTGGGACCCTATGGGCTGTAGCCCACCAATCTCTTCTGTCCATGGGATTTCCCAGGCAAGAATACTGGAGTGGGTTGCCATTTCCTTCTCCAGGGGAATCTTCTTGGCCCAGGGATCGAACCCATTGCCTCCTGCAGCTCCTACACTGCAGGCGGATTCTTCACTGCTGAGCCACCAGGGAAGCCTGGTACATACTAACAGTTATAATCAGTGTTGATTCACTGTTCTGCTCTTACTGCTCCATGGGCCAGCCTGGGCCCTTGTTAGATGGATGTGGTATAAGCAGTAGGTGCTCCAGGAGCTGCACCTCTCAGTTCAGAGTCCCTTTTCCCAGCCCAAAGTTCCCTTGGCAAGTAATACTAATGAGGAAAATGGGGAAAGACAATGTGAATATACAACCGCATCACTGACGGCAATTACTGTGACAGAACTGCCATCAGCACCTGAGAGCTCAGTAGGTAAAGAATCCGCCTGCAATGCAGGGGACCCTGGGTTGATTCCTGGGTCGGGAAGATCCACTGGAGAAGGGATAGGCTACCACTCCAGTATTCTTGGGCTTCCCTGGTGGCTCGGCTGGTGAAGAATCCACCTGCAATGCGGGAGACCTGGGTTCGATCCCTGGGTTGGGAAGATCCCCTGGAGAAGGGAAAGGCTACCACTCCAGTATTCTGGCCTGGAGAATTCCATGGACTATGGGGTTGCAAAGAGTCAGATGCAACTTTCACTTTTTCACTATGACAGAAAGATAACTCTTAAAGTTATAATTTTCTCTACTAAACAACCAATGTTTTCATCCCTCTTTAACCGGGTCAAACTGTTGCACCAGGAAACATTATCTTTTGACCATGTGCTTAGACCTGTTTTGTATTACTGCTCAGCACTGCATCCCCTGACCTCCTACTCTCCGTGACTTGCTATAACCTCCTTGAAATAGAAAACTTTCTCATTAGTTGCTCACTGGGGGTATTTGGGACAAATTTCTTTTCATTCCATTTCTGTGTACTTTGTCTGGAATATTAAGAGTGTGCTTTCAATCAGGACAATAATAATAATAAAAAGGCTTGTATTTATGGTGAGGAATGAAAACTACCTGTGGTTTAGATCAGCAGTCCCTAAGCTTTTTTTGGCACCAGGGACTGATTTCACAGAAGACAGTTTTTATACAGACCAGGGGTGGGGGCGGGGGGATGGTTTCAGGATGATTCAAGCACATTACATTTTGCACTTTATTTCTAATCTCATGCTGCTTTTGACCTGACAGGAGGTACTGGGGGAGCTTGGGGATCCCTGGTTTAAAGACTTTGATTCATTGACTCCTCTCATTATAAATTTACACTCTTACTTTGGCCACCTGATGAGCTGACTCATTTGAAAAGACCCTGATGCTGGGAAAGATTGAGGGCAGGAGGAGAAGGGGACGACAGAGGATGAGATGTTTGGATGGCATCACTGACTCAATGGACATGGGTTTGGGTGGACTCCGAGAGTTGGTGATGGACAGGGAGGCCTGGCGTGCTGCAGGTCATGGGGTCGCAAAGAGTTGGACACAACTGAGAGACTGAACTGAACTGAACTTGAAAATAGGCAGGAACATACAATGTACAGTTTCCTACATGCCAGCATTTCTTAGAGTGTGGCCCAGCCATCTCTGGGAGGTCCCCGAGAAGCTTTCAGGAGGTCCACGAGGTCAAAACTATTGTCATAATGATAGTAAGATTTTTTTTTGGTTGCTTTTTTTCTCTCCTGGGTGTACAGTAGTAGAGACCACTGTAATGAAGCCTCACGTGGGAGCGTGGATGTGGAAGACACCTATTTCAAAGGAAACTGTTCTTTATAAACTTAGGCTTCAATGCGTCATTTTGCGCATATATACCAAGTGCCCCTCCTAAGTGGTCCAAAGTTTATTTTACCTCTTTGAGGAAATGCAAGTGAGGCTTCTCAAAGGGATACAAAAGTAACCACGTGTTTCTGATAAAGGCATTCACAACTGACTATACCTTGGCTTACCTCCCTCTGAGGTCCAGTTCCTTACATCTTTGCTACTTCAAGCAGCATCAGCATCACCTTGTAAATAAGCAGAATTTCGAGCCCTGTCCCAGACCCACTGAACTGGAAAGGGCATTTACTGGGATGCCCAGTGGATCTGCATGTATGTCACATTTTGAGATGCGCTGCTCCACGTAACAGTGTGCTAATTTTTATGCTTAAGAGCCTCAATTTTTAGATGAGATAATTAAAATAGTTTCCATAGTAGCCCATGAATAAGAACTGGATCTATTCCAAAAAACAAGGTGATGGCTAAATGCACTGTCCAATGATCAGCAATTTTATTAATTCTTTTTTAACAGCAAAATCTCCTAATATGGATGGAAAATAAAACTAACATATTAGCAATTAATTATTGCATAACTCTGTATCTATGCCATTGTTGTGTGGGTTTTCTGTGCCAATGTGCCAAATTCTGCCACTGCAGTATTGGATACAGTCAGCCCACAGGTAGCACTGGGTGAATTTACATAGCAACAATAACCTTTGAAAAAATATCACACATTAAAATTGATGAGAAAATAATAGTTTTCTTTCAAAATGAATTAGGAGGCTAGGCATAACCCTTCAGCTTCCTAAGATTACTAAATAATTCAAGTGTCTCAGACTTTAAGAATTATATGGAAATGGATCTCTTTCTCTCACACAAAGAATCATTGTTCTTGACAGGACATTAACAGCTAATGTGTCTTGAATAAGTCTCTTGCATGGAAAAATTACAATTCTGAATCATGTCCTTGCAAATTTCACTATCAACCTAATAAATTCAATGAGAGAAAATGGAATTCATATTCATTCCCATTAAATGTTCTTCTGTCAAAGTTGAGAAACACACCATTTTTTTTAAAGGGACTGACAAGGCTGTCATCTATCTTTGCATATATTCATGATCACAAAACAGTGTTTTAGTTGAATGAATAATAATAGTTATTAATTCTGTGTTATTTTATTATATATTTATTGTAAATACATTTATGCAATTATACATTATTATACAATTGTATAATAGTAAATAAATTTCAAACAAAAGGTTTGTTTCTCTTGAGGTTGGGGGGTACTCAGGGGTTTCATGGACTTGAGGTTGTGAACTTTTTTGTAACCATTTTCTAGTCTGTTAGTGAATTCATCATTGTGGAAGCATCAATTTTTAGAACTTTGAATTCCTAGGTGACAGTGACTGTAGCCCTTAACAGAATATTTGCTGCAGTTTGGTTTCAAATAAAGACAGGCTTTTTGATTTAATTCAAGAAATAGTTACTGAATGTCTGCCATGTGCAAAGCATTGTGCTAGGCTGGAACTTGAGGTAACTCCCTTAGCAATCAAAATAATACTACCACCTCACATCTCCTCAAGCATAAACTCCTTCTACTACTATACTTCACAAAATTAAAGGACGATTTGCTACCTTGCGGAAAAAGCAACTGGGATAACATAGTTTGGATTTGATTATACCTCTAATGGTTTAGATCACATTGACTATTTACATCAGATAAGGAGGAGATTTTCATTACACTTTTAGAGTAATTTAACATCTCAACTTAAGTGACTAACATTTAAAATTTTTTGTAAGCTGTTGCCTTTCAGTATTATACAGAAAATACAACCTGGACAAAATGTCATCATATATGAAAGATAAAGTGGGTGGATTATCCCCCAGTAAATCTTACATTAATAATTAACTAAGTAGTCTCTGCATTGAACATGTTACCATGTCCACAACCCTTGCTGAAGAGGTGACCCAGATGACTACACTGTGTAGGATTTAAGGTTTCTCCTATCTTGTCAATTGGCCAGGGGTGGGCAACTGACCTGAGGACCAGACCCGAGGACCAGACCCTCGGGTCCTTAATCTGGTCAGTGATTATGATGGAGTCTGGGATGAAACATGTGTTGAGCCCATCATCCTTGTTTATAGAATTTGAATTTGGAAAGAAAAACAGGTAACTGGTGATTCTCTAGAATGCAGCTATGAGGTTGAGAAAGTCAGTAAAAGGAGATGGAGCTTGAGTCAAAAAGCATCGTGCAGGTCAGAGTTCTAGCTGGAAGTGATGTAGCTGAGAAAAGACCCAGAGCTGAGACAAACAAGTCATAAGTTAACAACAGAGAACCAGGATAAAGTTCTCCTGACTCCTGCTTATTGAGGTCCTTAAAGCTGTATTAGAATCAGAATTATTCCCAGTTCCATCTTTTGAAGCTTCCCTGGTAGCTCAGATAGTAAAGAGTCTGCCTGCAATGCAGAATGCCTGGGTTTGATTCCTGGGTCAGGAAGATTCCCTGGAAGAAGAAATGGCAACCCACTCCAGTATTCTTTCCTGGAGAATTCCATGGACAGAGGAGCCTGGTGGGCTACAGTCCATGGGTTCCCAAAGAGTCGGACACGGCTGAGTGACTAACATTCATTTATTCCATCTCCTGAGATCAGTGTAACAACAGTCCCTGTTCTTAGGCTGATAAACCAAATTCCTTTTCACTGCATAATTAATCTTTTGATCCGTTTGCAAATCTTCAATCTATGTTTCTGAATATATGATTTACCAAGCCTATGAAGATACACAGTGGCTTTTTTGGAAATATTTTATCTTAAACCTAACGCAGGGCCTAGAAGGTAGGAAGAGCTTAATCATGATTGATATCATTATCCTCTAGGTCACTCTGATCAAATAAATTCATTTAAACTGGGTAACTTTCATGGTAATGGGGGTATGAATGACATCACTGTGGGAATTATTTAAAATCTCTTAGGTAACTAAAACTTGGCAGATTAGCTCAGTGAGTTACTGGACATGGTATACTAAGACAGCCAAGTTGTTGCTGTGATGTTTTCCAAACCACCTGCCCTTGTGTGGACAGAATTTCCTACTATGTGGGTTCTAATGAAAGGGGAAATGCCATTGTCCATTACAGAAGCTGAAGTGTGGGTGATGAGCCCTCCGGCTATGACCCCAGGCACCTGGGGAGTAGGCTAGTGACCTAGGTTGCCCATTTGACACCCAGGTCCTGGGATTCTGGATCTTGAGAGTGACAAAGACATAGGATCAGCTAGAGATGCGTGGCAGCAGCAGTGCCAGAGCTGCGGTGTTCTGACCGCCTGTTTCTGGGCACGACTTTGGGGTGCTCTCAGACCTGGAGCCTTTTCTGATTCCTGTTTTCTGATTCTAGGTTTCCAGCTTTGTTGATTCCAAGGATTGAGTTGAGATGAGTGACCTAAGGATTTTTTGTTTTTGTTTTTTTCATTTCTTGCTCAGGACTCAGTAGAGGGTAACCTAAGATTTTAGTGGGCAGTTTCTAACATGAATACTACCTAGAAATCTTGTCATTTGGGTTAAAATGTCAGCACAAAACTATCACTCATTCAAAAAAGTAGTTTTTTTTCTTTAAATTAATTTGTTTATTTGGGTCTTCCAGGTCTTAGCTCTGGCATGTGAGATCTGGTTCCCTGACCAGGGATGGAACCTGGGCCCCTTGCATTAGGAGTGCAGAGTGCCAGCCACTGGACCACCAGGGAAGTCTCAAAAGTTCATAGTTTTATACTTTAAAGTGGATCAGTATTTTTATCTTTGCATCTACATATATATACATATACATATATATATATATATATATATATACCCAAAACTGCTTAAAAAATCAATTTATAGAAACAACAGTCAAGCTCAATATAGAAATAGGCGCTAAACTTTGGAGGATCCAGCAACGTTGTGTAGATATTCTGAGACAGTTTTGCTGTCGTAATCCTCCACTTCTTTTGAGGCTTGATACCCATAAATAACTTTACAAAACTATTACAAAATAGGATTGACATTTCTCTAGTGCAAAAGGTACTTTTAAGAGTCTGTAAGAAATGTCAGGGGAAGGACTGGACATACTGTCCTCTCAAAGGCATACTTTCAGAGCTTGAAAAGACTAGATTCTAATTGGAGCTTTTGTATGCAAAAAAAAAAAAAAAAAAAGTACTGCATATAACAATGAGAATTCTGAGAACTCTTATAGAAAAAAGCTACAAGTGATCTCAGACTGAAACACATTACAGGAATTGCTGCTTGAAGGCTTTTTTTTTTTTGCAAGTAAAGAAATTTTAATTTTTAGTAATTCAAACATGGATATTTCATATGCTAAATATTCAGTTTCTCAATATCCAGCTTTCTCACTTTGGCATTTATTAACCACAACTCTTTATTACTTTGTGAATTTTACAAAGATGATAAATAATATCTGTTGTGATTCTCTCGAAATTCAAATATCTCCAAGGTTTGATTACAAAAATTTGTCCTTGAAACAGTCACTTTTTGGTTTATTTTCAGTCCAGTTCTATAAGTCTAAATGCATCCTCTAATTCTTCCAACTTTCCAAGCCAGATCTATCTATAAGGTCATGGTAGGATATTTCTCAATCAGGTTTGAGAGAATTTATTAAATTCCCATAATCTTCTTTCTCCCAGATCTCTTTCTGCAATAATTTTTTTTAAAAGTTCATTAGGAAATTTAGAAAAAAAAATCATTAACAAAAAGCAAAAAAAAATCACTAATTCTACTACAGATGGACAACCACTCTAATATTTTGGCATGTACCTTCCCAGTTTTATCTAGTGTGTGTATGTACAATATATATTTCAAAAAAGGACATGCAACATACTGTTTCATAATTTTTAAATTAAATTATATGTTTTTGGAATACCTTTGTGTCAAATGCCATTAGGTATTCTCTACCAGTTTTCAATTGCTTTCTAATATTTTGCTGTGTATATATCTACCTCAGTTTATTTAATGAATTCCCTGCTCAATTTTTTAAACATGTGTTAAGTATTTGACACTTAAGATTTGGGTACTTTTAATGAAATAATGAAAATGATAAGTAATTTTTGAAAATAAACACATTTCTTCAAAATGTTTTATAAAAGCATATGACAGAAATGAATAAATATCCTTTGCCACTGATTATAAAATTAGTTCTAGGGAGGTCATGTGGGGCCAGTCATTTTTAGAAAGCTGAATTTTCCTGCAGCTTAGTTTCTTTAAAAAACACACAAACTCCCTCACATAGTTAATAATTTGGGTTACCACTGTGCTTTGCTTCCTAACTACTTTAATAACTAAGGATTGTCATGATGAAAACAAGCTATTATTCTGGTTTATAATATTTGCCCTTAGACTAAATTAGATCTCAATTTTTTTTTTAGTTCTTTTGTCTGCCATTAATGAGTTTTGTTTTTCCTGTGTTGACAGATACCAACTTTTAATTCCTCATCTGCTTGAGCAATATTCTTGCACATAATTTTTTTAAAACACATTCTTGTCTTGCTTGAGTCTAAAGAATACAGTAGATACTGTGATTGTTGCTTTATTTTTAATATTAAGAGTGCTGATTTACCTATGTACTTCCAGACATTTTAATATTCTTTAGAAACTGTAGGATGAGTTTTTAATATATTCCTTATAGAGTAAGTATCTTGCTTTTTCTATTTTTTTTTATACCTTACTTTTGAAATTCTGCATTCTGGCATCATATTAGAAAAAGAGCCAGATTCTTCATGGGTAACTGGAATAGGATGTAGTCAGTGAAAGAGCCAAGTGGCAGGATGGAAAGACTACCTAGAAAACAAGTGAAACTGTGAAAGGAGACAAGTTGGATCAATCAAGTAATTACATGAACTCCAAAATCTGATCTAAAATCACCACGGGACTTGATCAGAGGGCAAGAAATATGTTCAAAGATGAAAAGAATAGAACAGAACTACTCCAAGGTTAATTATTATTTTTTTTTACAGAACAAAAATTTTATGGAGATTCTCATATTCAGCTTCTCTGATGAAACAGGCAGGCTGTTTTCTGCCAGTGCCTCAGCTTGTTCAAGTCCTTCTCACATATTAAAGTTTTAGCTTTCATGGTTTCCTTACAGGAATTCGGGTTTATCCAGTGTCTTCCAAAGGGTTTTCAGTTTCCTACTTGGTTTCATTTTTATTCAGAAGTCTTCTTCCTGTCCTCCACCTAAGCCTATTGATGTTCTACTTTTGCAAGTTTATCAAATCTAAAAGGCTAGTAATATGAAATGTACTCTTTTGAAAAATATATACTATTAAGAGAAAACACTACCAAGAAGACTATAACAGAATTTTGTAGTCATCAATTGTAAGATGCATTGCAACTTCAGATATGTTAAATTGTGGAAAAAAAAATGTGCACCTTAGAATAGACAAAATGTAGTACTTCACAGCTTTTTCTCCCACCCCTTGAAAAAAAATCTGGATGTGTTTGCTTCTTCCTTTAAACATAACTCACCATATTTTGTCCTATACTGTAATTTTTTTAGACTTTTAAAAAAAATCTCATGTTTTAAACCGTAAGTCACTTTAGCCAGGTCGTATCTGGCTAATGCTAATGTTAAATTAAAAAGTGAAATCTCCACCTTATTAGATATCTTCAGGTTCTTCGAAAAGTAGATTGGAATAAATTCCATGAATGGTCAGCACTGGCAAAAGGGGGAGATACACTTCACTGAGAGCAGCTATACACAAGACGTTAAACTTGAGTAATTAAATGGGAAAAAATCCAAGAATCGTAATGAAATTGTAGACTTAGAACTATCACTGGTATTCCAGTAAACTGACATAGGAGTTATGGTAGACAGTATTCTGAAGATAGCCCCAGTAGCTGCTTCAGCCAGAATTTGCTAGATATCAGAAGCGAGGGTTCTGGAGCAATAAAATAAAATAATAGCAGGCTTTTTCACTATCAGCAGTCATTCTGGCAATGTACTCAGAATAATGCAAGCTGTTTTAGATACTGAATTTCATTAAAAACAACAAGGTATGTAGCTGTGGGGTTCTAAAAATGCTTCTAAAATGACCAGAGAAATGGATATCTTTTTCCATTATAAGGAAAAGAATAAAATACACTCCTCTTTAGTATGGATAAATCTGATCTAAGGCAGGTAGAATCCTGTTATTGTTTAGTTCCTAAGTTGTGTCCGACTCTGCGACCCCATGGACTGTAGCCTACCAGGCTCCTCTGTCCATGGGATTTTTCAGGCAAGAATATGGGAGTGGGTTGCCATTTCCTTCTCCAGGAGATCTTCCTGACCTGGGATCAAATCCAGGTCTCCTACATTGGCAGGGAGATTCTTTACCACTGAGCCACCTGGGAAGCCCCACGTACGATCTTAGATTATACAGTTAAAATAAAAGTAGAAATGGATGAGATAAACACAGACTTATTCATTGGGCTGCAGAATTGAAAGGGACCCTATGGTTGCTGTTCGAGTTCTGCTGCTTCCCTCTAGGCCACTTAGGTTCTAGTTAGAAAGCCTGTGCTTCTGGTCTGGAGGCCAAGGGAACAAGAAGATGTGAGAGCAGCCCATGGTTTGCCACCTTTTGCCGGTTGTCAAGCTCAAGCTAAAAAGTTTGCCATAGCAATTCTCTCACTTGGGAAGTAGGCTTCTAATTTTTCATTTGTCTCATGGGATTAAGTACGGCCTATTGTGACAGGTTTCAGAAACACATTAAGACACATGAATTGAGAACATTTATGCAGTAAGATGAGAACAACAGGAGTAAGACAAAGTGCCAGGGCATCTGATTTTAGGTTTTAAACTTTTAGCTAGGAAAGATAGGACAGCAGTTTGCTTATATTTGCTCCTGATTTGCTTAAATTTGCCACTAGAGTATAAGTTCCATGAGGCTAGAGATTTTTGTGTTTTGATCACTACAGTATTCCCATCACTTAAAAATAGCATCTGGGACTCTGTAGGTGGGTTAATAAGTATTTTCTGAACGGGTGTTCCATACATGATTTTACCCTTGTAACTTTAGTAAGGATCATCTTAGTCTTAGTATTTTAAGGAATGTTACTTAATGTTTATCTTCTTTAATGTACTGATCTTAGAAATCTAGTTTTTAAAATATCTATAAAAATCAATTACTCAAGACCTTCTAATTCTATACACTTCTAAATTAACATTTTCCTTGATTTTGTTGATTCTAAAAAAAACTGAAATACTACTGTTAAGTGGATCTTAACCCTTAGAATATGGGACAATAAATAAAATTAAAAATGCAAGTTGGTGACTGCAACCATGAACTTAAAAGATGCTTGCTTCTTGGAAAAAAAGTTATGCTCAACATAGACAGCATATTAAAAAGCAGAGACATTACTTTACTGAGGTCCATCTAGTCAAAGCTATGATTTTTCCAGTAGTCATACACGGATGTGAGAGTTGGACTATAAAGAAAGCTGAATGCTGAAGAATTGATGCTTTTGACCTGTGGTATTGAAGACTCTTGAGAGTCCCTTGAACTCAAGGAGATCCAACCAGTCCATCCTAAAGGGAATCAGTCCTGAATATTGATCAGAAGGACTGATGCTGAAGCAGAAGCTCCAATACTTTGGTCACTTGATACAAAGAACGGACTCATTGGAAAAGACCCTGATGCGGGGAAAGATTGAAGGCGGGAGGAGAAGGGGATGACAGAGAATGAGATGGTTGGATGGCACCACCGACTTGACAGACATGAGCCTGAGCAAGCTCTGGGAGCTGGTGATGGACAGGGAGGCCCGGCATGCTGCAGTCCAAGGGCAGGCAAAGAGTTGGACATGACTGAGCGACTAAACTGAACTGAAAATGCCAGTGATGCCTTGCAGTGTGACATTCCTAAGGCCATGATGATGAGTATAAAGTATTTAGCTTGAGATCATGGTTCCTCACCCTTTGCACTACTGACGTTTTCAGCTTGTTAGTTTTTTGTTTGGGGAATTGGCGGCAACCTTGGCCTCTACCGTCTCGATGGCAGCAGCATTCCCCCTGTGCTGTCAACCAAAAGTGTCTGCAGACGCTGTCAAGAGTCTTGTGGGGGTGTCAAAAATTGCCCTTGATTGAGACCACTGTTTGAGACTTTGGGGATGTGATGACAAAAGTTTTACCCCATAGAGAAAGTGATCAAAACACCTTAAGAATTAAGTACACGTTTCCTTTCAATTGCTAAGAAGATACAGAAAATTTGAACCTAATTAGACTTATTATGAGCACAACACCTATAATGTGAGAGGGCAGATTAATATCAGGATTTTATAAACCATGTAACCGTACTCCAGTGAGGTCACAGAACTTCAGAAAGAAAGAATTTTTAGAGTCATCTAGTGTACACTCGATGGCACCCCACTCCAGTACTCTTGCCTGGAAAATCCCATGGACGGAGGAGCCTGGTAGGTTGCAGTCCATGGGGTCGCCAAGAGTCGGACATGACCGAGCGACTTCCCTTTCACTTTTCACTTTCATGCATCGGAGAAGGAAATGGCAACCCACTCCAGTGTTCTTGCCTGGAGAATCCCAGGGATGGGGGAGCCTGGTGGGCTGCTGTCTATGGGGTCACACAGAGTGACTTAGCAGCAGCTTAGCAGCAGTGTACACTCATTCAGTGAAACTGGCATCCTGAGTAGATAAATAACTTGCCCTGGTCTTATAGTTAGTAAGTGTCATCTTAACGAATGGTACCACCGACATGTGTTTAACAGTTGTCTGGAAGAAACAAGCATGTAGCCTTTAAAGTTCCCAGTCTGATGTAGTGTAGTATATACAGGAAGGGACACATAGCTGGATTAGTGTCCCTAAACTGGTACAAGAAGAAAGCATCACATGATGTCAAGAAAAGAAAGAGAATTAGAGCAATAAACTAAAGGGACTTGTAATCCTGGCTGAAAATACAAACAGGATCAAAAATTGCTTTACCACTTTCAGTGGTAAAGGTAGCACAATCTCAAAAAACACTGAATGCACCTATTTATGATGTTTGATAGTGAGAGACCTTTTTTTTTAAAATTTATTTTTAATTGAAGCATAATTGCTTCACAGTACTGTGTTGCTTTCTACCAAACATCAACATGAGATATGTTTCCCCCCCTGAAACTCGTCTTTAAACTTGCACAGAAAAATCTGAAAGATACTGTGCTGTAACTCATGCAGACATGCCATTCACAGCAGCCTTAACCTATGTGTCAGTCAAGTGCCATACAGCAGGATTACAACTAGTCTTGACAGTTTATTTAAATTTCCTAAGGGTCGCAAAGAGTTGGACACAACTGAGCGACTGAACTGAACTGAAATGAACATAGATAGCATGTTAAAAAGCAAAGACATTACTTTGCCAACAAAGGTCCGTCTAGTCAAGGCTATGGTTTTTCCAGTGGTCATGTATGGATGTGAGAGTTGGACTATGAAGAAAGCTGAGCGTGGAACAATTGATGCTTTTGAACTGTGGTGTTGGAGAAGACTCTTGAGAATCCCTTGGACTGCAAGGAGATCCAACCAGTCCACTCTAAAGGAGATCAGTCCCGGGTGTTCTTTGGAAGGACTGATGCTAAAGTTGAAACTCCAATACTTTGACCACCTCATGCGAAGAGTTGACTCATTGGAGAGGACTCTGATGCTGGAAGGGATTGGGGGCAGGAGAAGGGGATGACAGAGGATGAGATGGCTGGATGGCATCACCGACTCAATGGACATGAGTTTGAGCAAGTTCCAGGAGTTGGTGATGGACAGGGAGGCCTGGCGTGCTGCGATTCATGGGGTTGCAAAGAGTCGGACATGACTGAGCAACTGAACTGAACTGAACTGAAGCTCTGGTGAGAGGATCAGTAAATGAAAATATGCTATAAGCAATTATTACACTGAAAACCATCTTTGATTTCCCAAATATCAATGTTTAAGTAGCTCTTTTCTTTTTATTGATTTTAACCCTAGGTAAAATAGAATATCATTGTTTATCAAATAATAAGCTATAACTTTTTATTCCATTCATTTATTCATTAACCAAAATATTTAACTGTGTGTCTATAATGTACAGGCACTATGATGGCAGTGGGAATAAAGTAGTACAAAGAAGAAACAGGATCTGTGCACTCCAAGAAAGATTATCCCATTGAGGAATAACATTTAGATCAAAGTTTAACCATCTCACACAGAGAGCAACAGTGATATGGAGTACATGGCGTTCAATCTTAGATTCTTTTTCATTATTGGACTGACTGAGGAAACAACAAAAACAAAAAAAAATTTCAAATATGATAATATGAATGGGTGTATCTGACTTTGGATTAACCTTACTTTCTAAAAAGTAGAAGGATTTTAAAGAGAAACTGGTAAAACTCCATGAAATGAGCACATACTATTTCATTTAGAATTCACCACAAAGAAATTTAAATAACATTATTTAATATTTAAATTTTATTTAAAAAAGTACTTAAATTTAAAGAAGTTAGCTTAAATAATAGCCCTAAGATTATACTGCTGGTTAATAGTAAACCAAGAAACTAGGATTCAAAAGTAGGCAATCTAATTCTAGATTTCTATTCTTACCCCCTATGCTTGTTGCCTAATTTTGAGGACTGAGTAAAATGAAAAAAAAGATTACAATAGAAAACTAAAGTTGGAGAGAACTGACAAAAGCAAGTAACAAGAAGATTATTGTCTATGAAACAAATTTTAAATAAATAAAGGATCCATTGTATATATAAATCAAAACTCATGGACTACATAATTTTATAGACCTTTAATGTTTAAGGAAAACAAAATTACTAGCATATAAGTAATTTCAGTATTTTAAGAAGGTTAAAGAAAGCTAAAGATTTAGCCCAATTAACACAATCTAGGGATTAAGAGATTTACTTTCAGCTTTGCAGAGAAATAAAAGAAGTCAAAAAGGGTACATGTATGTATTACAGTAGTGGGCTGTCTATGAAAATCACTAGAACACTTTCTAACACCATACACAAAAATAAACTCAAAATGGATTAAAGATCTAAATGTAAGACCAGAAACTATAAAACTCCTAGAGGAGAACATAGGCAAAACACTCTCTGACATACATCACAGCAGGATCCTCTATGACCCACCTCCCAGAATATTGGAAATAAAAGCAAAAATAAACAAATGGGACCTAATTAACCTTAAAAGCTTCTGCACATCAAAGGAAACTATTAGCAAGGTGAAAAGACAGCCTTCAGAATGGGAGAAGATAATAGCAAATGAAGCAACTGACAAACAACTAATCTCGAGAATATACAAGCAACTCCTACAGCTCAACTCCAGAAAAATCAATGACCCAAAAGAACTAAATAGACATTTCTCCAAAGAAGACATACAGATGGCTAACAAACACATGAAAAGATGCTCAACATCACTCATTATCAGAGAAATGCAAATCAAAACCACTATGAGGTACCATTTCACGCCAGTCAGAATGGCTGCGATCCAAAAGTCTACAAGTAATAAATGCTGGAGAAGGTGTGGAGAAAAGGGAACCCTCTTCCACTGTTGGTGGGAATGCAAACTAGTACAGCCACTATGGAGAACAGTGTGGAGATTCCTTAAAAAACTGGAAATAGACCTGCCTTATGATCCAGCAATCCCACTGCTGGGCATACACACTGAGGAAACCAGAAGGGAAAGAGACACGTGTACCCCAATGTTCATCGCAGCATTTTTTAAAACTTTTTATTTTAGATTGACGTATAGCAGATCAGCAATGTAAAGATAGTTTAAGATGGACAGCAAAGGCTATCAGTCATATGTATACATATTCATTCTCCGCCAGAGAATCACTTTTATTTTAGTTTTTACCTGATGGAGTGATGTCCTGAAGTATAGTCCAGTTTTCCAAATTTTTGTGTTCTGTAGCCATGCTTCTCCATGACATCCATCCATGTTGTATAATTTGGATCTAAGCCCTTAAAGTTATTCCAAGATTCTGTTAAGTGAGTGAAGAGCCCACTCCACATTGCTGGTGGAAAAAAAATGGGATCAGTGTAAACAAAGCTTAACAATTTATTTTGATGACTGAGACAATTATACCAAGAGAGAAAAGAGATGACTAGTTCAGAGCTCAGGCTCTGCAATAAGATAGACCTGCATTAGGTGTTTTACCTAACATTTTTGATTGTTAACTCATTTTATTCAGGGGAAAACTGAAATGAGTTCCTATTTCTGCTTTACAGGTGAATCTCTAAGGCTTACAGGTCAGGTTGTTTAAGGTAAATAGATGGAATTAAATATAAAGCCTATCTTACTTGAGTTTCTTTCAATCATAAAAATAATCACTATGTATTTATTGGTCAACTTTCCACATTGGTCAAATGAAGTACAGATCTCATTTCCCCAAAATTCCCAAGGATTTCCCTTGTTTCTTGTCTTGTTACCGGCTTGCCACAAAAAAGTTAAGTGTACTTTTTAGTTATGTCTTCTCTCTTATTTTCTACAGCTATGATTGTTTAGTCAATAAATCTTTTCCCAAATATTAACAGGACTAAACGGAGAAATAGACACAAATACTAGGGGACTTCAATACCCCCACTTTCAACAGCAAATAGATCTTTCAGACAGAAAATCAAAAAGGAAACACTAGACTACCTGTTAGAACAGATGGACTTAACATTTTCAGAACATTTCATCCAAACACACAGAAAGTACATTCTTTTCAAGTGCAAATGAAATATTCGCCAGGAATATCACGTTAGGTCATACAACAAGACTGAGTAATTCAATTTACTAAGACTTAAATTCTTAAGAATTTAAGAAATTTAAAAATCAATCAAGCATCTTTTCTGACCACAATGATATGAAACTAGAACCAATTACAAGAAGAAAACTGGAAAACTCACAAATATGTGGAGATTAAGCAACATGCTCCTAAACAACCAAAGGGCCAAAGAAGAAAAGAGAAAAAACGATTTCGAGACAAATGAAAATGGAAATACAGCACAGCAACACAAATGGCATGCAGCAAAAAGCATTTCTCAGAGGGAAGGTCATAGCTATAAATAACTTTCTGTGGTATCAGTCGTAATGTCTCCTCTTTAATTTCTGAGTCCTTTCTTTTTTTTTGGAAAGTATAGCTAAGGATTTGTCCATAAAAAAAAAAACACCTTAGTTTTATTATCTTTTCTGTTGAGCTTTTAGTCTCTACTTCATTTATTTCCACTTTGATCTTTGTTTGTTTTCTTCTACTAACTTTGGGCTTAGTTTGTACTTTTTAAAAAATCACTTGCTCTGCAGCTATGTTCCAGTCATTGACCTTGGTCCTGGGGACACAGTGTTAGTAAGGCCCCAGTGTGTGGAGCTTAGCTTTGGTAGTTACCTCATTGTTGCTGCTTTTGTGGGAGGTAGCACTATGGCTATATATTGCTAAAAGTGCTGTGTGATGCACATAAACCTGATCTGACTGATTCAGTTCATGAAAATGTCCTTATTCTCTCTAGAATATGGTGTATACCTTAAACTAACACAGTGTTTTATGTCAATTATATCTCAGTAAAGCAGGGAAAAAAAGCCTTTTCCCTTTTCTGTGTACACATGTAGTAGGGTTGAATCCTTTTCTCATCTAACAAAATGCTTTCTTCATGAGAAGTGGAATAGGGTATCACCTGGCATTGAATCCCAACACTGCTAGACCTTTGATAAGTTATATAACCTTCCAGTACTTTAGTTTTCATCTGCAAAATGTTTATAACAACAATTTCCACTTTGTGACAATGTGGATAATTATATAAATTAAGACACGCAAAGGCAGTTAGAATATGGCCAGGCACGCAGTAAGAATGCAATACATGTGAGTTTTTATTACGATTATTCTCTTCTCTTTGTTCAAACTGTTCAAAATATACTTCTTCCAGGAAAAGGATCACCTAACATTTCTGAAGTCTTTAGAGTTCCTTGAGCACTTTTAAAAACCATTATCTCACTTGACGCTAGAACAGCCCTGTGAGGGACACAGCGCATACAGCATTCTGTGATTAGGAAACGGAGGGGCGCGCCTGACATAGTCCATTGAGGACCGGAACCCAGTCCTCACCTCACCCCAGTACAGCTCTCATTCCACGTGCTCAATAAAGAACAAAAAGTGAACAAAAGTGTTTGTAATACACCTGGTCCTTCATCATGGAAACATCATTTATAATACACTTTAGGTTTCTTTTAATCATCAGTGATTATATAGTTGGTAGTGCTGAAAACGTAGTCACAAAATAAAAACATGTGGCTCAAATCATGGAGAATATGATGTCAGGAACTTAACGGACAAAAGAAAATCATTGGGTGCTATTTATGAGTTCCAGTGCAAACCATCATAAAGTGGAAGAGAAAGACAACTCTATCAGAGAACAGAATTTATAAAAATGTCAATTGCTTCTTTTTTTCAGTTAGTCATGACTTAACTGCCTATTTCTTAAATTACTATAATAAAAGTAAACAGTTAGATTTGGGATAGAAGTGAATTGAGACCGAAGGAAAAAATATCTAATCTGCAATAATACAGAAAATTCCAGGTATACCTGAGAAGTTTTACTACTGTGTAGCTCAGATGCTAAAGAATCTGCCTGCAATACAGGAGACCTGGCTTCGATCCCCAGGTTGAGAAGATCCCCCGGAAAACGGAATGGCAACCTACTCCAGTACTCTTGTCTGGAGAATCCCAAGGACAGATGAGCCTGGCGGGCTACAGTCCATGCGGTCACAAAGAGTCAGACACAACTGAGTGACTAACACTCCTTCAGTTCAGTTCCTTAGTATACTTTACAATCCCCTCCCAACTACTTATCTCTTACTGAAAAATTTAAATGGAACTCCTCTAGGAAATATAAGCATTTCCGAATTTGCCTGGAGAGTTGAGATTCTTAGTCACCAGTCATAAGGAAATGAAACAACAGACTTGAACTAAACACCATTTTAGGTGATAAAATTTCTACTCTTAAAAAAGCCCAATACCCAATATTGTTGTTTAGTCACTAACTCACGCCTCACTCTTTGCAACCCCATGGAGTTGCATGCTCCTCTGTCCATGTGATTTCCCAGGCAAGAATACCGGAGGGGCTGCCTTTTCCTTCACCAGGAAATCTTCCCAAGCCAGGGATCAAACTCACGTTTTCTGCATTAGGAGGCCGATTCTTTACCGCTGAGCCACGAGGGAAACCCCCAATACTCATTACATACCCTAAAACACACCTCACATATATTCAAAATTTTTTATTAGATGCCAAATATGATTTACTATCCTATTTTGGAGTATAATCTTTTAAAGTGTGAAAACATTTTCAGGGTGGGGCTACTTCCAGGAAAATTAAGCATGTTCGTACCTGCACGCGATGGACAGCAGATTGGAGAGTTTGTGTAGGCATTTAGAAAGGAAGTGCCATGCGTCTTCATGAAGCTTATAAAAGGAAGTTTCACTACCTGACTTCCTGGATAAAATGTTAGCCTTCCATCCTGGAATAAAGAAATTTAATTGTTTATGAAGCATTGATTACATCGCAAAAGAAGAAAATAATTTCCTTTAATTTTAACCATAAAATTCCCAAGTAGTTGGGACTTCCCTGGTGGTCCAGAGGCTAAGACTCCATACTCCCAATGCAGAGGGCCCAGGTTTGATCCCTGTGCTGGGAACTAGACTTCACATGCCACAACTAAGAGTTTGCCTGCTGCAACTAAGACCCGGTATAGCCCAATAAATAAATATTAAAAAAAATTCACAAGTAGCAAAAAACTTCAATATGATCCTAAGAACCTTCAAATAATGAAAACAAGTAGAGAAAGTGTTATCATTCTCTGGCTCATAATAGTGCAAATTCATGTTGTGTGAGACTTAGATCCATTTGAATACAGAAAATAAATGAAAGAAATTACTGGAAAGTTGGATGGATGGACTGACTGAACCAATGTTTGTTGAGTATTTGGTATGTGCCAGGCACTATGAAAGATCTGGAGATACAATGGTGAATAAAAATAGAGTCCCTGGCCTCATGAAGCTTATAGACTAGTGGGAGAGGCAAAAAACATCAGTTCAGTCACTCAGTTAGGTCCGACTCTGTGACCCCATGGACTGCAGCACGTCAGGCTTCCCTGTCTATCACCAACTCCCAGAGTTTACCCAAACTCATGTCCATTGAGTCAGTGATGCCATCCAGCCATCTCATCCTCTATCATCTCCTTTTCTTCCTGCCTTCAATCTTTCCCAGCATCAGGGAAACCAAGAATAAACCAAGAATAATTACAATACCATTACTGTTATACGGCCTTGAAAAAAAATCTAAAGATACAGAATAACAAAGGAAACCTTCTTGGTAAGAGTGAACAGGGAAGGCTTCTCTGGGAAGTGAGAGCTGAAGAATGAGGAGGGTCACCCATTCAAATAAAGTAGAGACGCCTGCAGGACTTAAGTGGAGATGACAACTAGGCAGCTGGAGAGATGAGCTGGAAGACTGGAAGAGATGTTTAGGTTGGAGATACCTATTTTGGAATTGAATTGGGAATTGAAGAACTCTTCTTGGTAACGAGCAAAAAAGAGAAAAAAAATGTTCCAGTCCTGGAGTTATATCTATTGTATGTTTTCAGTGTAGTTTTGTAAATAAAATACAGTTTAAAAGTGAGCTAATCCAAAATACAGGACATACATACATCTTTGAGATGTCTGAGATTTCCAAATGGAGATATAAATTAGGGTACAGATAGGAATCTGGAGCTCAGAGAAGTCTATCCTAGTGAAACAAGGCTTTAATATATCCATGGCATTGAAAACTGTGAGACAGTGAAATCTTTTAGGAAGAGAGAGAAAAGGAAGAAGACCTGAGGAGTCCCAGGTAAGAAGAGAAGGCAGAGTGGGAAACTGAGAAAGAATGACTAGTGAGGGAGGAAGATTTTAGGAGGATGAGTCTCATGAAAGCTGAGGGAAGACAATGTGTCAAGAGAGACGGAATAGCTGTGTTGAGAGGGTATGTAAATAAGGTCAGAAAATGCACATTGGAATTGGTGGCTGGTGACGTTGACAGGAGCACTTCCAATGGAGTCGTAAGAATGAACACCTAAAACAGAAAGGGAAGAGAGAATGGGAGGTGAGATGGCAGGTGGAGAAACCACTTCTAAGTAGTTTTTTTGCAAAGGAAAACAAAACAAAACAAAACAAATGGGATGGATGTTAGCTAATAGAGGGTTAGATACAGGAGAAATGTGGGATTAAGGTCAGGATTTTTTAAAAGATGGGGAAAGTTAGAGCATGCTTATATGTTGAAATAAATACCACTTCTAGCAGAAGTAATCACTGAATACTAAGCAAGTAACTCCTGATTTCCTGAATGATGAGCAAGGGAGCCCAGGACAAAAGTGCACACTCTACCCTCGTAAGAATTTCACTAAATCCATAAATTCAAACTCTCGGAAACTTACCTTGATAAAACCCAAATGCCTACAGGTCTTATTCCTTCAATCTTTTGGACATGGGGGATGATAACCATTTGTGGCCACTGGATGGATTCTAGACAACCCAGCCACCCAGGTTCGTACTTTTGGAGGGATGGAGCAGGAGGTCTTGTAGCAGAAGCACTGGGATGCCATACAATTCAGACAGTGAGGCTTGGACTCCAAGTCCTGCAGGCTAGATTCAGACAGGTGTAATGCCCACTGAATGGATACAGCAGTGTGTCTGTAATTCATGTTAGCAATTTCTTGACTCATTTCCATGGAAAGCAGACGAGAAAGCAGGTATCTTTAAATAGCAGAATAGCAAGGATGGCAAACGGGGGAGGGGATAACTACCTCACTTCGGGAAGTTTCTAGCACAGAATATGTAAAAGGTGGTCCATGTAAAGATTACTGCCTACGATATAAAGGCACTCAATAAATATTCAGTGAGTGAAATGCAACAAGTCTTTAATTCAGAGCTGTATAATTTACAAAAGACAAATTCAATATGTTCAAAATTCAACACTGCATTTTTGTAAAACTTAATAAACCTGGATTATGTGCATCAATGGAATGATTTATATTTGACTAGGTTCTGAGAAAATATTTAAATTATGCTACATATATTCTCAAGGTCAAAAGCATACTAATACTTTAAATGAAGATCAAAGCTATATTATTAGAGAAGATATTGAACATTTCTAGAAGTTTTGGCTTTTTAACTTCATGTAGTTTTTACACACTAGCAAATACTTTTAAAAAGAGGCTAAAGTGGTACCACTGCTCATGGTATCAATGGGAGGTGGTTCACATTGTAATTCAATCTGAACTGAAATTGATCTTAACATGGTTAGCTGATGAAAACCACAGAGAAAGTAAGTTTTCCATCATGTGGTACTGTAGTTCACAATGAACAATCAGGTCTAAGTACAGTTCTAGCACATTTTAGTTGGGAGAGAAAATCTTCCAGAATGGTTTTCAGAATAACTTTCATTATCTTAAGGCCATTCCTACTGTTTAAACAAATAGAGTACCCTAAAACTGGGCATTTAAAAAAGAAAAAGAGACCCACTAATTGGCTTTCTGAGCACCAAAGAATTGATACTTTTGAACTGTGGTGTTGGAGAAGACTCTTGAGAGTCCGTTGGACTGCAAGGAGATCCAACCAGTCCATCCTAAAGGAAACCAGTCCTGAGTTTTCATTGGAAAGACTGATTGATGCTGAAGCTGAAACTTCAGTACTTTGGTCACCTGATGAGAAGAACTGACCCTGATGCTTGGAAAGACTGAAGGCAGGAGGAGAAGGGGATGACAGAGGATGAACTGAACTCAATTGGCTTTCTGCATAAAAGTGCCAGAAATGATACCAATTGCCTTTTGCCTTAGTTTTTGAATTCTGCTATTATTCTTGACTCTCCTGGGAGGCAGGCATTTCCCGCCTTGGGATGGATAAGCTTTTTGGTAGATATAATTCTGTGATCTGGATTGCTCCTTCTAGAGCCATGACTTGGTTCAGTTCAGTTCAGTTGCTCAGTTGTGTCTGACTCTTTGCAACCTCATGGACTGCAGCTCACCAGGCTTCCCTGTCCATCACCAACTTCTGGAGTTTGCTCAAACTCATGTCCATCTAGTCAGTGACGCCATCCAACCATCTCATCCTCTGTCATCCCCTTCTCCCACCTTCAATCTTTCCCAGCATTAGGGTCTTTTCCAATGACTCAGTTCTTTGCATCAGGTGGCCAAAGTATTGGCGCTTCAGCTTCAGCATCAGTCCTTCCAATGAATATTCATGACTTGGTATGCAATTCCTTATTCTGGGCCAGGGAAAACCAGTGATGTTTAGATTTCAAGACATCAATCTAATGAAAGAATATAATAGTAATCTTAACTGTCTGATTTATTATCAAGCAAGACTGTTTAGAGCATTCTTTTCAGATCTGTTCATCAGACTGAATGAGAGCCTCACTAGACACTGCTACACAGTCCTGTGTATGGCACTCCTGAAACCTCATGAAAACTACAAACAGCACAGGTGCAGGGGTGAAGGAGGGAGGCAGAGAGGACGCTTATGCCCTTACACCTTTAAGACTCAGGCTGAGGTGTTTCTCTTTTAAAAAATGGGTTTATTAAGATATAATTCACACATTATGCAACTAACCCATTTAATTTATACAATTCAGTGGTTTTTTTTTAGTATATTTAGAGAATTGTGTAAGCATCATCACAATCGATTTTAGAACATTCTCATCATGTCCAAAAGAAATCTAGTATTCCTTAACTGTCACCCATTAATCCTCCTGTTCTCCCGAATCTAGGTAATTGTTGGTCTGTCTCTAATTTTTGTCTCTGTAGATCTGCTTTCTTTGGACAAATGGAATCATACAGTATGTTGTCCCTTCTGAGTAGCTTCTCTCACTTAGCGTAATGACTTTAAGTTCATCCACGTTGCAGCATGTATCAATACTGCATTTCTTTTTTATTGTTGAAAAATATTACTAAATTTTATTTGCCCATTTATCACCTGATATATATTTGAGTTGTTTTCACTTTTTGGAAGTATTAATATTTATGTAAAAGTTTGTGTGTGGACATATGTGTGTGGACATATGTTTTTTATTTCTTTTGGATATATACCTTGAAGTGGAATTGCTGGATCAGTGTGAAACTCATGTTTAACATTTTTGGAATTGCTAGATTGTTTTCAAAAGTGGCTACACCATTTTACACTCCCACCAGCAGCATATGAAGGTTGCATTTCTCTCATATTCTCATGGCTCGTGTGTCTCTGATTATAGTCATCTTTGTGGGTGTGAACTGGTGTCTCATTGTGGTTTTGATTTGCATTTCCGTATGATTAACAATATTGAGTATCTTTTCATATGTTTATTGACTATTTGCATATCTTCTTTCGAGAACTGTCTGTTCAGATCTTTTGCCCATTTTTAAATTGCCTAAGGGCTTGCCAGGAGAAGGCAATGGCACCCCACTCCAGTACTCTTGCCTGGAAAATCCCATGGACGGAGAAGCCTGGTAGGCGGCAGTCCATGGGGTCGGACAGAGTCGGACACGACTGAGCAACTCACTTTCACTTTTCACTTTCCTGCATTGGAGAAGGAAATGGCAACCCACTCGTGTTCTTGCCTGGAGAATCCCAGGGATGGGGAAGCCTGGTGGGCTGCCGTCTGTGGGGTCGCACAGAGTCGGACACGACTGAAGCTACTTAGCAGCAAGGGCTTGCCAGGTGGTGCTTGTGGTAAAGAACTGGCCTGCCAATGCAGGAGACATAAGAGACTCGGATTCCATTCCTGGGTCGGGAAGATCCCCTGGAGTAGGAAATGGCAACCCACTGCCTGGAGAATCCCATAGACAGAGAAGCCTGGCAGGCTACAGTCCATGGGGTTGCAAAGAGTCAGACATGACTGAAGCGACTTTGCATGCATGCAAACTACCTAATTCAAAGTCACAGATTTGCACCCATGTTTTTTTCTAAGGGTTTAATAGTTTTAACTTTTATGTTTAATTCATCAGTTCACTTTGAGCTACTTTTTAAAAATGGAGTGAGACATTTTGCATGTGGAAAATCAGTATTCCCAGCATTATCTGTTGAAAACACTATTCTTTCCCCCATTAAATGGTCTTTGCATCTTTATTGAAAAATCAAATGAGAGTTTGAGAGTTTATTTCTCTACTTTCAATTCTATTCCATCGAGTTATATGTCTATCTTTATACCGGTGACACACTATCTTGATTACTACAGTTTTGAAGTGAAGGTAAGTTTTGAAGTTAGAAACTTTAAGCCCTCCAATTTTGTTGTTCTTTTACAAGACTGCCTTGGGTATTCTGGGTCCCTTGAATTTCCATATGAATTTCAGGATGGTTTTTTTCTGTTTCTGCAAAAATGTCATAGTGATTTCTGAAGAGATTGCATAGAATTTGTAGATCAATTTGATGATTATTACTATATTAACAATATTAAATCGATTTCATAAACATAAGATGTTTATCTAGGTGTTCATTAATTTTTTTCAACAATGTTTTATAGTTTGATTCAGAGTATAAGAATTGAACTTCTTTGGTTATATTTAATCCTAAGTATTTTATATTTTGGATACTATTTTAAATAGAATTATTTTCTTAATTTTATTTTTTGTTTGTTCATCAATCAAAGGTATAAAAATACAATTGATTTTTATGTATTGATCTTACATCCTACAGCTGTGTAGACTAACTTATTAGTTCTAAAAGTTTTGCAGTAGATTCCCTAGGATTTTCTTTATACAAGGTTATGTTATCTGCAAATAGAGACATTTTTCCTTTCTAATCTAGATGACTTCTATTTCATTTTCTTATCTAATTCCCTTCCTAGAAAACTGCCAGCTTAACTGCTGAATAAACACAGTAAGAATAGACAGCCTTGTCTTGTTCTTGGTCTTTGGGAGAAAACATTCAGTCTTTTATAGTTAACAATAACATTAACTGTGGATTTTCTGCAGGTGTTCTTAATCAGGTTGAAAAAATTCTATTTCTACTTGGTTGAGTGCTTTTATCATGAAGGGTTATTGAATTCTGTCAGATGCTCTTTCTGCATCTATTGAAATGATCACCTGTTATTTGTCCTTTATTCAATTAACATGGTCTATCACATTGACTAGTTTTCAGACATTAAACCCACCTTACATTTCAGGGATAAATCACATTTAGCCATGGTGTATAACCCTTTCTATATATATTTGAATTTGACTTGCTAGTATTCTCAGGACCTTTTCTTCTATATTCATAAGAGATATTAATCTGCATCAAAATTTACATACACACATATAGAAAAATCTATGTGCTTATACTATACTAAAAACAAACAAACAAACCCCAAATATTTCAGTCATCTTCGGAAGTTTCTAGGATGTTGTGACACACCACGCAGATTCCCTTTAGAGTGAAAGATTGCCTCTGCTGACCGTAGTTTGTCTTGCTCCAAATGGTGCCCCATTCTGGGTGCATTCCACAAATAATGGCCATCCAACATGAAAGGCCTGGTCTCCTCCCCCAAACTGGAAACAGCTCTGAAGCATCATGCTAGTTTGAGAACTACGCACAAGATCAGCTGAGTCAACAGTCAGTTCTCTTTTTGCAGGATCCTGCTTCCTTCCTTTCCCTTTAATCTCAAGAGCACTGATAATAAACTCATTCTTGTTACTCCCCAAGATTGCCTGTTAGGATCCTAAGTTTAGATAATCATAAAGATTACTTTAAGTAATATTCTCAATAAATTCTAGGGGTATATCCAGATTATGTAACTTTAATCATCCTGGGTTATTTTATGAGGAAGGCAATACAACGTAATGATTAAAAGTGCTCTTTGCTGCCAGACATACTTAACACTAACAATCTACCTGACCACAGTGACACCCTGTCATAATAAACTAACATTATATTTAGTAACCAAACATTTGTCCAAGCAGTAGTTTTAATATCATGGATAATACTAAAAATATCAGGTAATGTTAATATGTGTATTCTTTTTAGTTGATGGTTTGGGAAAGTTACAAAAAATGTTTAAGTTTGGGATTAAACAACAACAACACATACACGCATACAGTTTATCCGGAATATAGGAGAATGGGTCAAATTATGTCAACTAACGAACATAAATCAACACTAACAGGATTATCAGACAACTGGGTAATAAAAGTACGTTGATCGCTGGAAAGCTAACAGGCTTTTACGTTGATGCAGAATGTTATTTTTCCCCACAAGTGAATCAAGCGGGGATATGGACTGAAAATTTATTAGTAATATAATGGGCCAGTAAAGAAAAAAAAATTTTGCTAAGATGCGAATCGGAGTGCGTCTTACTAAAGCATGTTTTTATGTGTGTTACATGCATATCTATGTGGTGCACGTAGGTCTGTACGGGGCGTCAAGGTAAAATGCATTTCTTGCTTTGCATCAGGATAAAACGTGTTTGAAAGTCTCAGATTCTGCTCCCCGAAGCCTACAAGCAGGGGAAGGGCTGGGCCAATCGCGGCTGTGCAGCAGGGCGCCCCCTCCCCTGCCTTTCCATACTTACGAAGGAGTCGCTCACGACTAGCAACACGTTAGGAGCATCGGGCCAAGCCTGAATTGCTCCCCGCCTCTGCCCACCTGCCCCGGGAGCTGGTGCTGCCAGCGCCGAGGCTGCAACCACCGATACCCACAGCAGCAGCATCTCCGCTTCCTGGGCCTCAGGGCGCTGAACCCCTTCCCCCTCCCTCTAGGAAGTTCCTCGGGAGAAGAGGAGGGCGGGGATTGCTTTTACCCACAGAACTACAACTCCCATGAGGCTCGAGGGGAGAGCATGCGCACAGGAGGAGCGCCCGTCTCTCAACTCGCGTTAAGACCTTTTAATCAAATACCGAGCGAACTAAACTTCCCCCAGCCATTTCCAGTCATGTGATCGATGCCTGGGGGTGAAATGCGCATGCGCTGTGCTTTGAGCTCGGGCGTTTTGTAGTAGAGGAGCATCTCCTTTCTCAGGTGGGTTTTTTTTTTTTTTTTGGTTGCTGTCGCCTTTTGCAGAAGTTGAAGCCGGTCGGCCTGTGGAATTGTTACCTAGAGCGAGAAAGGATAGGGTGCCGGGGGCTGCCGGATTGGCGCCGGGCGAGCCTGGCAGAGTGTCAGGCGAGACCGGGAGACGGTGAGGTGGCAGCCTGCCTGTCACTGAAGCTGAACCGAGCGGTTCCTTGTGGGGCGTCTGTCTGTCTGTCTGGACCGCCTCACGCGGGATGCGGGTCCCGTGAGGCGCCTCGAACACCTTCTCCCGAAAAGTATTTCTAGCCTGCCTTGTCCTGTTCCCCGCTTTTCCCGTGCAGTGATGCACTCCGGAGGGGTGAGGGTTGCGGCCTACTAAGACAAGTTTCCGGAGAAGGCAGTGGCACCCCACTCCAGTACTCTTGCCTGGAAAATCCCGTGGACGGAGGAGCCTGGAAGGCTGCAGTCCATGGGGTCGCTAGGAGTCGAACACGACTGAGCGACTTCACTTTCACTTTTCTCTTTCATGCATTGGAGAAGGAAATGGCAACCCACTCCAGTGTTCTTGCCTGGAGAATCCCAGGGACAGGGGAGCCTGGTGGGCTGCTGTCCATGGGGTCGCACAGAGTCGGACACGACTGAAGCGACTTGGCAGCAGCAGCAGCAAGACAAGTTTCATCTTTTGGGGTGAGGATGAGCTTAGGCGCCCTTTGCCTCCAGGGTGTGAAGGAGAGAAGAGCTGGACGGGCCCTCAGAGGAAGAAAGGCTGGGCTGTGTGGCTTGTTCGAATAACCGACATAGGTTTAGAATACCATTGTTCCGCTGCAGTGGTTTTTAAAAGATCTCTGGTTCTCTTGACTGTTGAAGTCCTTTGGAGAAATCTGGGGGGGGGGGGGGGGGGGGGAAGCAGATTTCTGGTCCCAGAGCCAAGTTCCTGATGTGGTTATTATAGTTTCAGGTGTATAATTTGTGCATCACATTAGTCGCTTTAATCTTTTGATACGAAAAAGGAAGAGTTGTAGTATTTCTTTCTGTGAAATCAACTTTTCATACTAATATCCGACAGTGCTTTTTGCAGAAAATAATCACAGAAGGGACAGACTTTACTTATTTAATACTCGCAGGGTGCTTATTATGCTCTGATCATTATACTATGCATTTGTAGAGCACCTGTTGTGTGCCAAGTAATTTTACGTGGAGTATCTTCTGTTATCCCCACTTTCACCGTTTTTTTCAGGTAGGAAAGCTGAGACTTGGACAAGTTGAATGACTTGCCCAAGGTTACAGAGGGAATCAGTCTGAGTAGGACTTGAATTTGAGTAGTCTGTCCTGACTCATTGCGTTGCTGTCTCTAATTAACTGTAGGATGTCAAGGCATTCCCATGAATTTACTATGTTAGTTAGTGAAGCAGCGCTGTTAGTCAGGCAGCATGCTAAACATCTGTGGGAGCAGACAGATACAGAAACAATGGTCCTTGACTGTAAAGAACTTACACCTTAGGGAAAAACTGAAATAATAGTACAGCGTGAGAGGTAATACACATAGGCTCCCTCACAAACAGGATCTGTTTCAAATATTTGTTTTGAGTTAATTTGGAATGTAGAACATATTTTGTCAGAGAAACAATGTTGACTGACATTTAGAGTCATTAAAAATATATTTAACTTTATCTGTGGGATAGTATTGATTTTGTGAACTCTTCAGTCTCTGTGGCCTTGTTTTCTCAGGACGTGTATTCAGAGTTGACGGTCAGAGTGAGTGAATCACATCTTTTTTTCCTGGCTCTCCTTTTGGCAGTGTTAGTGGGAGCAGGTGCTATAGTAGTTTGGAGCAAGATGGATATTTTAGGCCCTCAGATATACAGCTCTGGAAGATGTCTCGTCTTCCTTCTCCTCCGACATTCAGTTTGTCTACAGTATCCCTCCCAAGTGGATTGTGCAGTCTGTGCCTTTTCATCTCCAGTGATGGGAAACACTTCTTTGAGGAGCCCATTCCATATTTTTATTGGTGTAATTATTAAAAGCTCGTGTTTTGAGCTGAAGTCAGTCTCTGTACACCTTTGACCATTCATTAGTCCAGTTATCTTCACTTTTACATGAGTAATCGCTCCTTTTCAGCTACCCTTCTCACTTTCCCCACCAGGTTTCACCCCCCTGCCCAGGCCTTCCCAGTTCCTTTGGGTAATTATCTTATAATTTCAGTTTGTTTTTGAACACTCTATTGTGGACATAAAGCATATTTGCTAACCAGTAACTTAGCATGTCGGGAGAAGGCAATGGGACCCCATTCCAGTACTCTTGCCTGGAAAATCCCATGGACAGAGGAGCCTGGAAGGCTGCAGTCCATGGGGTCGCTAAGAGTCGGACGGGACTGAGTGACTTCACTTTCACTTTTCACTTTCATGCATTGGAGAAGGAAATGGCAACCCACTCCAGTGTTCTTGCCTGGAGAATCCCAGGAACGGGGGAGCCTGGTGGGCTGCCATCTATGGGGTCGCACAGAGTCAGACACGACTAAAGTGACTTAGCAGCAGCAGCAGCAACTTACCATATCAGAAAAGGTACTTTTGAGTTGTGTGTGTATACCACTCTGTGTGCACATCTCTCTGTGTGTACTTGTGTATGTATAGTGTGTTGCACTGAGGGAAAGGCTCCATTATGTGTATGTTTAAGTCATCAGTTAAAGATCCTGTGTTAAGGGCTAATTGGTTTAGTGAAATACTTAACTTTGCAGTTCAGAAAATTGTTCACTTTAAAGTTTGGGTGTAGGTTTTGGTTCTTCATAGTCTTTTAGTGTCCAGCATACTAGACAGCATATTGAAAAGCAGAGACATTACTTTGCCAACAAAGGTCCGTCTAGTCAAGGCTATGGTTTTTCCAGTGGTCTTGTATGGATGTGAGAGTTGGACTGTGAAGAAAGCTGAGTGCCAAAGAATTGATGCTTTTGAACTGTGGTGTTGGACAAGACTCTTGAGAGTCCCTTGGACTGCAAGGAGATCTAACCAGTCCATTCTGAAGGAGATCAGCCCTGGGATTTCTTTGGAAGGAATGATGTTAAAGCTGAAACTCCAGTACTTTGGCCACCTCATGTGAAGAGTTGATTCATTGGAAAAGACTCTGATGCTGGGAGGGATTGGGGGCAGGAGGAGAAGGGGACGACAGAGGATGAGATGGCTGGATGGCATCACTGACTCGATGGACGTGAGTCTGAGTGAACTCTGGGAGTTGGTAATGGACAGGGAGGCCTGGCATGCTGTGATTCATGGGGTCGCTAAGAGTCGGACATGACTGAGCGACTGAACTGACTGAACTGATACTAAGATCATGGCATCTGATCCCATCAGTTCATGGGAAATAGATGGGGAAACAGTGGAAACAGTGTCAGACTTTATTTTTTGGGGCTCCAAAATCACTGCAGATGGTGATTTCAGCCACGAAATTAAAAGACGCTTAACTCCTTGGAGGAAAGTTATAACCAACCTAGATAGCATATTCAAAAGCAGAGACATTACTTTGCCAACAAAGGTCCGTCTAGTCAAGGCTATGGTTTTTCCTGTGGTCATGTATGGCTGTGAGAGTTGGACTGTGAAGAAAGCTGAGCGCCAAAGAATTGATGCTTTTGAACTGTGGTATTGGAGAAGACTCTTGAGAGCCTCTTGGACAGCAAGGAGATCCAACCAGTCCATTCTAAAGGAGATCAGTCCTGGGTGTTCTTTGGAAGGAATGATGCTAAAGCTGAAACTCCAGTACTTTGGGCACCTCATGCGAAGAGTTGACTCATTGGAAAAGACTCTGATGCTGGGAGGGATTAGGGGCAGGAGGAGAAGGGGACGACAGAGGATGAGATGGCTGGATGGCATCACCGACTCGTTGGATGTGAGTTTGAGTGAACTCTGGGAGTTGGTAATGGACAGGGAGGCCTGCTGCTGCTGCTAAGTCGCTTCAGTCGTGTCTGACTCTGTGCGACCCCATAGACGGCAACCCACCAGGCTCCCCCGTCCCTGGGATTCTCCAGGCAAGAACACTGGAGGAGGTTGCCATTTCCTTCTCCAGTGCATGAAAGTGAAAATGAAAAGTGAAAGTGAAGTCGCTCAGTTGTGTCTGACCCTCAGCGACCCCATGGACTGCAGCCCACCAGGCTCCTTGGTCCATGGGATTTTCCAGGCAAGAGTACTGGAGTGGGGTGCCATCACCTTCTCCATAGTGTGCAGTATTCACAAAATTGCTAGATATGGTAACACCTTTAAGCATGTTAACGTTCCAAATATATCTGTGGAAATGTTAGTCTAGACAGTAAGTGTTATAATTTCAGACCTGTGTGAGATTTGTCTGAGAAGACTTTATGCTTGACACTTGAATTTGGACTTGAATTACACATAGCATTTGAGTAGACAGAGGCAAATGTGAACAGGCTGAATGGGAGAAGTAAAGACAGAGATGTGAAAAGTGTTGGGGAATGGTGGAAAAAGTAAATATGAGGTAATACTGAAAAGGGGATTCTTCCTTTCTCACTTTAGCTAATTGAAAATTACTACATTTTGAATGTAGGGAAACTAAAAACAAACTGCAGTTGAGTAGAGTTTGGAACCTAAAAGGTCATAATACTAGATAGATGTTGGATACATAAGGAACTCCAGAAATATGTTACCTTTATATAGGGATTTTTTGACCTGAGAGACAGAATACATTTATTTAGAACAAACACGCATGCCCATGTCTGACTCTTTGAGATCCCAAGGACTGCAGCCCGCCAGGCTCCTCTGTCCATGGAATTTTCCAGGCAAAATACTGGAGTGGGTTGCCATTTTCTGCTCCAGAACATAGAGCATTTGTCAAGTTGTAGTCTTTAGTATTTGTGTAGTAACTATTTTAAAGAGGATACTTGTGTTTGGTGATAGCCGTTTTTTGAGAAACATAGACAAGAAGCTTACTTCTTGAGGGATCAAGGAAGATAGGATTGGGGGTTTTAAATGTGTATAATAAGTGTATAATAACCACTGTGAATTAGGAATGGGAGGAAAGTGGTGAAGTTGATTGAGAGGGTGGTAGGGGCTAAGGCCTGCAGAACTGGCAGGTACTGTGTTCGGCTACTCCATCTACGTACGTATCAGGTCAGTGATGTCCTCACTTTACCAATGAGGAAACAGACTTGGAGGTGAAGTAAGGTGCCCAGGATCTGTGGAGGCTTGAATCCAGATCTGTCTTTGTTGACTTGGTGGGTGCATGTGGCAGAATGAAGGGGCTGACAAAATCTTGGATATTTTCTGAGAACAGAGTTGGAATGACTGAGTTAATCAGTAAAATCAAGTTGAGTGAGGAGGGTAATCATTCGTAGCTGAAGAGGGGCTTAAGGAAGTTAGTGACATGGAGAGTCAGGTTTTAACATTTATTTTACCTCCCCACTTCTTGTTTAACTTTTATTGTACTTTCCTAGACATTGTGAGGTTCACAATACTTTCTTTTCTTACCAGTAAGACCCTCTTCTGTGGAACTAACCCTTCTATTTAAATAGCAATGGCACCCCACTCCAGTACTCTTGCCTGGAAAATCCCATGGACGGAGGAGCCTGGTGGGCTGCAGTCCATGGGGTCGCTAGGAGTCGGACGACTGAGCGACTTCACTTTCACTTTTCACTTTCCTGCATCGGAGAAGGAAATGGCAACCCACTCCAGTGTTCTTGCCTGGAGAATCCCAGGGACGGGGGAGCCTCGTGGGCTGCCGTCTATGGGGTCGCGCAGAGTCAGACACAACTGAAGTGACTTAGCAGCAGCAGCAGCATCACTAGTGCATGGTTTATCAAACTTACTATTTCTTATTCATCTCCACCTGCTTCACCTAAGTTTTGTTTATTTCCTAGTTCTAAAGAAGCATTTTTTTTCCTTTATTCCATTTTTTAAAACCACCTGTATTCTCTCCAGGAAGCATTCTAGGTTAATTTTGTTTGACAGAATCCATTCCAGAGATAGTATCAAAAGATACTTAGAATTTGTAGTCATGTAGGATTTGTTTTAGTATTTCAAATGGCTAGTTAGATGGATTATTAATACTAAAAAAAGTTTGGTCTGTTTAATTAAATTTACAAACTAGTTGCCTGATGTGGGCAGCTTTTTTTCATATTTAGAATTCTTTATGTGGCTTAGAACAAGATTCATTTCAGTGTAATTAGGTTGCAAATTGGAAGTAAGTAAGTGCCCTTAATGGAGAAGGAAATGGCAACCCACTCCGGTGTCCTTGCCTGGAGAATCCCATGGACAGAGGAGCCTGGCGGGCTGTAGTCCATGGGGTTGCAAAGAGTCGGGCATGACTGAGCGACTAACCCACACACAAGTGCCCTTAATTGTTCTAGATTTAAAACAAAGTGTAGAAGTAGATAATATTCTCTTCTGGCTCAGTTTTTTACATTGAAGTCAGTGTATTTTGAGTTTCTGTAATTTTTTCCAAATGTGATTGCTTATGGAAGTTTCTTTTGTCACCTTGAGGCCATGGGGACACAGTTTAGACCAACTCAGAAATTTGGAAATTGTAATTAGTATCCTTTTGGGAAAGAAAGAAATTGGAAAATTGTATTATTTCTCATGTTTTAAATTATAAATTATGAAAATTGAACCTGAATCTGATGTGTTAAAAATTCAACATGTTTTGGGTGGTGTATGTTACCTTTTTCATGTGCCTAACTATCCTGTGTTTTACTTAATCTAGATGGATAAACATTTAAGGAACAATCTGAAACTCAGTTGACAAAGAAGATAGTTTGTGATAATAGGTAAAAGGTAAGTGTCTAGAGTGCTAAATCATAGGCAGTTAGACTCTGCTTTTATTCAATGACTGATATTACCGATTCTTTTGAGAAGGATGGTTAAATGGTGTGGGTTATTATCCCAGATTATAGGTCATCACAAAGCACCTTTAGACTTTTGTAATTAGATTTAAAGGTGTCATTTTTTTGCTTTTCTGTAATTAACTTCCATTGTTGTTATCGTTACTATTTTTTTTTTCTTCTTATTTTTGCTCTGTGGAATGTTTGTTTCTGGCACTGCTGAATGTGGCTTCAATTTCTCTAGCTTTAGCTGGGGTGTGTAGGACATATCAGTTCATCTACCTGTCATCTAAATGTTAGTTTTGAGGTATATCATTGTCTTTTGGCATGGTTGTCACTTTGTAACTTTTTATTAGGTGCAGTTGTTGCTTTTTATGCTTGATATGTTGAATCAAAACCCTTTTAGTGGTAGTAAAAAAAAAAAAAAAACACCCTTCATTGAGTGAGAATGTGCTAAATATACACTTTTCTTGAGATTGAGGATAAAAAATGGGAGGAGAGGTATAAGCATAAAGTCTGTGGGGCTATGGAAGAATACTCAAGACACTTGTAAAAGGGCTGGGGTTTTCTTTGAAGTGTTGGAAATGCTTGGAATAGAGGGAAGTATCCCAAACAGAGGAATATGAGGTTATGTGGAATCCTTGTGAGTAGTAGGTTTTTACTCTGCAAAATGGGTAGGTGATTAGTGCTCTATAAAGCTTTGTGAAGAAAATGAGTGAATGAGCCTCCTTGTTCTCCATAACACTTCCTAAAAAAGAGGAAAACATTTTCAGGGCTAGAAAGAGGGCTAGAAAGGCAGATTATTTTGTTTTTCAGAAAAGTATAATCCCCTGAAACTAATATTTATTTATATATATGCATTATATTTTGGTGAAGAGAGAAGGTGTTAGTGCTATCTTGTTATGCTAAATGCCAAATCAAATGAACAAGAGATAGGAGGAGAACAGAGGATTCCACTGCAGCAAGTTGGTTGTTCAGTCGCTCAGTTGTGTCCAACACTTTGTGACCGCATGGATTGCAGCACACCAGGCTTCCCGGTCTTTCACTGTCTCCCAGAGTTTGCGCAGACTCATGTCCTTTGAGTCGATGATGCCATCCAACCATCTCATCCTCTGTCATCCCCTTCTCCTCCTGCCTTCAGTCTTTCCCAGCATCAGGGTCTTTTCCAGTGAGTCAGCTCTTCACATCAGGTGGCCAAAGTATTGGAGCTTCAACTTCAGCATCAGTCCTTCCAGTGAATATTCAGGATTGATTTCCTTTAGGATTGACTAGTTTGATCTCCTTGCTGTCCAAGAGTCTTCTCCACACCACAGTTTGAAAGCATCAGTTCTTCGGTGCTCAGCCTTCTTTATGGTCCAACTCTCACATCCATACATGACTACTGGAAAAACCATAGCTTTGACTATATGGACCTTTGTCGGCAAAGTGATGTCTGTGCTTTTGAAAACACTGTCTAGATTCATCATAGCTTTTCTTCCAAGAACCAGGAGTCTTTTAACTTCATGTCTGCAGTTACTGCCCATAGTGATTTTGGAGCTCAAGAAAATAAAGTCTGTCACTGTCTCCATTGTTGCCCCATCATTTGCCATGAAGTGATGGGACCAGATGCCATGATCTTCATTTTTTGAATGTTGAGTTTTAAGCCAGCTTTTTCACTCTCTTCTTTTACCTTCATCAATAGGCCCTTTATTTTGTCTTCACTTTCTGCCTTAAGGGTGGTGTTATCTGCATATCTGAGGTTATTGATATTTCTCCTGGTAATCTTGAGCTTCATCCAGCCTGGCATTTCGCATGATGTACTTTGCATGTAAGTTCAATAAGCAGGTTGACAATATACAGCCTTGATGTACTCCTTTCCCAGTTTGGAACCAGTTCATTGTTGCATGTCCAGTTGTAACTGATGCTTCTTGACCTGCCTACAGGTTTCTCAGGAGGCAGGTAAGGTGGTCTGGTATTCTCATCTCTTTAGGAATTTTCCATTGTTTGTTGTGATCCACACAGTCAAAGGATTTAGCATAGTTAGTGAAGCTGAAGTAGGTGTTTTTCTGGAATTTCCTTGTTTTTTCTGTGATCCAACAGATTTTGGCAACTTGATCTCTGTTTTCTCCCTTTTCTAAATCCAGCTTGAACATCTGGAAGCTCACGGCTCACATACTGTTGAAGCCTGGCTCGGAGAATTTTGAGCATTACTTTACTAGCGTGTGAAATGAGTGCAATTGTGCGGTAGTTTGAACATTCTTTGGCATTGCCCTTCTTTGGGATTGGAATGAAAACTGACCTTTTCCAGTCCTGTGGCCACTGCTGAATTCTCCAAATTTGTTGGCATATTGACTGCAGCACTTTCACAACATCATCTTTTAGGATTTGAAATAGCTCAACTAGAATTCCATCACCTCCACTAGCTTTGTTTGTGGTACTGCTTCTTCCTAAGCCCCACTTGACTTCATACTCTAGGATGTCTGGCTCTAGGTGAGTTATCACACTGTCATGGTTATCTGGGTCATTAAGACCTTTTTTGTATAGCAAGAGTAGATGTAATTACCTGTGAAGACATGTCAGGCTATAGAAGGGTATTGAACATTCGAATTGGCCCCCAAGAGAAGAATAGAATTTGTCTCGTATGGTCTTTAAAAATAACCCACTTCGAGGCATTTGACAGATCCATGTTGGCTGCTCCATTTAAGTCCAGATTTGTCTGTCTCATTTTCAAAGTCTAATGTAAACTGGTGCTCTACCTACCCAGCCTAATTTTCTTCTGTTCTTCAACAAGTCCTTCCTCTTCCATTCAGTCTGGCTTCCTTATTGTTTCCTACACATTCCACACTCATTCTTCTCTCTCCGACTTTGCTAATGCAGTGCCTCTGGCTGGAGTAATTGTCCTTCTTCCCTCCATTCTCAGATCCTTTCTCTACCTCGTAGCCGTTGATTATTTCACATCACACTTCTGTCTTCTACACTCGTATCACACTTGCACTCGTTAGCCTTAGTTTAGAGTTTGATTCTTCAGTGACTCATGTGCCTGAGGTCTTTCTCTGGATTGAGATTATATTCTTCAGAGCAGAGGCCTTCCTTTCTGTGTCTTCTGTCAAAGGCAGCATATAGCTTGGGAGCTGCATGCTGTGTTAGTGCTGCTTGGTTCTGCTTTGTTCAGAAGTGCTTTTACTTGTATGTTGGATGATAGAAAAGATGGTGATCTTTGTCCTGGAAAAGTTGCATTCTTCGATTGCTTTTGCTTAGTCTTATCTTGAAGCTGTTTTTGTTCTTTTTTAACTTGGGTATCTCTTGATTTCTTTATCTTCTTGGATGTCTCTTTTTATCCCTTTCTGTTGGTCCAGATTAGTTGTCCTCATCACTGTCATTCTCTTCTTTCAGTCTGCAGGTTTATCTACCAGAGATAACTTAGGTGTGAGAAATATAATGTTGCATCAGCATACAGACTTGGTTGCTTCAAGCAAGATTTTCAGATTGTATAAAAATCCTTCTGATGTTTTACATCTGTAAATTTATGCCAATATCATTTCAGGTAACAGAGCAGTGTCCAAATTAAGAACATATGAGATATGTTGCTTTAATTGTCAAATTATTGTAACTAAGCAAAAAAATTCCTTTTCTATTTAGGAAATCTTGTTTTGGCTATAGATAAATCGATATTTTAATGTTTTAATTTTTGTATTATTTGAATCTAAAATTCTTTAAGTCAAAGGATGTTTTTAATTCTCTGGCTTCTTAAATGTCTTCCATCTTAGCTTGTGCCTCGGCCTGTCTGGGTGTGAAGGGCTGTCAGCCACCGTGTCAGTGGGCCATCTTTTTGTTCGTTTTGCTGCCTTGAGCATCAGTGACCTGTAATTACCTAATGTGTGCATAGCTCTGTTTTACATGCTTGAGGTTAGAGTTCAATGGAGTTGGCAAAAAAATACAAATGTTTCTTTTTTCAAGATCAAGTTGTGATTGAATTTGACTAGTTTACTGGTAAATGGAATAAGTTGTGACATCTTAAAATATGTTAGTTTATTTACTATTATACTAATATATCTTCAGTGAATATTTTGTCTACAAATTGAAATATCTATGGCTGAAATTAATATACAGTCTTCTTGAATATTCCTTTCCTTTATTTAAGTATAAACATTACGTTTACTTCTCTTCAAAGAATATTATATTACAAGGAATACTAGACTACTGTCATCCTAAAGAAATCCTTACTGTGAAAAAAGTTAAAATCCTGATTTATATTTTATAGAAACTAACATCAAAACAGAATGCTTTCTTAAACTTAAACTATTACATCATAGTTACCGAAATTTATTTGTATTAATGTTTTTACTTTGTGACTTGGATTTATTTTAGTACTTGCTTTGTGTAGAATTCTATTGAGATTGGTGTGTGCTTTGGGTCCTGGCCCATAAGATCATCTGTGTTTTAGCCTACTATACGGAGAATGCATATAATTCAAATACAATGCAATTTCAGCAAATATTTGTTAATATATACAGTTTGTCAGATACTAGGGATTGAGGATACAGCAATTAAGCAACAGCAACAACCCAACAACAACAGATTAAAAATCCCTGCCTACATGGAGCTTATATTCTGGTGGGGTTGGGAAGCATAATAAATAAGTATATAATATATTAGATGGTGTTAAGTGCTTTGAAGAGAAATAAATGCAGTGTTAAAGAGATAGTTAGGGAATATTGAGTGGTTGGGAATTGGAAGAAGAAAGTGTTAAAATTTTAAATAGCGTGGCCAGGGAAGGTTTCATTGAGGAAGTGGCGTTTGAGTAAAAATCTGAAGGGATGATCTGACTTTCTGTTTTTTAAACATAATAAAATATGTTTATTTTAAGGGGAAAGAATGCTCCATGTGGAAGGAATTATGTGTGCCTTTTTCAGAGGTTAAGTTTGTTCAATTTGTTGGAACTGTTACAGTTAGGCAGGTATCATTGTAGTTTCATTCAGGCTGAAATTTGTATATAGTCCTCTTGAATAGTCCTTTGCCTTTATTTAAGTATAAACAGGCTTTTTGTTTTGACAGAATGTCCAGCAAGGAAGTAAAGACTGCTCTGAAAAGTGCTAGAGATGCAATCAGAAACAAAGAATACAAAGAAGCTTTGAAACATTGTAAGGTAACTAATATTTTTTTTTTTCCTTCCGGGACAGAAATGGTCACAGCTATAAGCATCACTGATTTGTAATATGTGAATCGTTTGTGTCTAAAAACAACAAAAGTGGTCAGGCCTGTTAGTAAAACCATTAGCATGGTTGTGCCAGGATAAGTTACTTCTACCACTTACTTTTGTCTTTCTCTCTATTGGTAACTTGTCAAAGCCAAGTTCCCAAAACCTGAATGTGTCTTAGCTGTCTTTTGATGGGTTGTACTATGGAACACTGTTGTATTTTAAAGTTTTCCTCCTTTAATGGTATGTCGCCGGGAGAATCCCCTTGGTGTGTGGTTGTGAGCATTAGGATTCTAAAGGTCCTTTCTGTGCTGAGGGAAATGTTCGCGTCCAGAAGGAGGAACTGTAGATGCAGGAGAGATGCAGGCTGGCAGTAGGAGAGCGGTCCCTGGGAGGGTGAGTGAGGATGGGGTCCCGAGCTTGAGAGGAGGGCCTTTGACACTTCTTCTGTCTAAACAGCAGGGAAGATAGATACAGATCCATAGCCATCAGGTTTGTAGATTGGGTGGTGGTGGTGGGAAGATAAATGTCCCCCTCTGATGGCTCCTGTCTTCTTAGGGATAAGCTGAGGCTGAAAGAGGAGTTGTGTAGGAGGCTGGAGACAAAAGAAGGTATGATATAGTTGTCATTCGCCATGAGAGAAGAAATTTATTAGTAAGGATTAGCAGGATTCCCAGACTGTAGTCAATGTCCTTTTGAAAATTTCATGTTATTAAAGTGAGATTGGTGTATTCAGCTGTGTAGTGTCTTCCTTCATGTCACCCTTCTCAGGCTTGGAGATGGACATGATGAATTCAATATATAGGTAGTAAGAAAGCTGAGGGGAAAGAGAGGCAAAGGAGTTGAGGATGTTTGCAAGGGAATGATGACAGTGATGTAAGCTGGTGTAAGCTGGGGCATGAGAGATGAGAATTGAGGGAGGTGAGATTAGAAAAAAGTTGGTTGTAATAGAGGTTAAAGAACTGTTACCATTGCAGTAATTGAACTGGGAGGCTAGGAGAGGTACATGCTGGAAACCCAGGTTTTGGATGGCTGAGTACTGAGGGTGAGTAACTGAGAGGCCTTGACATTCATTGGGTCGTCTGCATGATTGATAGAATGATTACTGGAATTGAAGTGGAGAGGAGGGATACCCTATTTTCACTGAAGGAAAGGGGATTCCTAGGAGGTTGGTAGATGGTAGCAACAAGAAGGATATTTTCTAGAGGATAGCTGGTGGTTTGATTTTCAAAGGTGCTGGGGTTTTTAAAGGAGGAGGGGGAGCAGAAGAAGAATATATTACAAGTGACAAGTGTGAGCAACGGAAACCCTTGTCTTAGCTCCTGGCCTGTGATATGTGGGATGAACGTGAAAAGAAATCAGCTGCAGCATGTAAGATCTGTAGGGCCACAGCCCAGATTCATTGCAACAGAACTTGGTGCAGTTCAAAGAAAGACTGAACCTAGGGACCTTGGCTGTTCACATCAGGAGTGTCAGCAGTTGCACTAAAGAGTTCAGGACAGCGGGAGGGAGAGAACTGAGTAAGCCTGGGGGAAATAGATAGCAGTATAGAATGAGAGTCTTAAGGGGTGAAGGATGCCCTTGAGAGGTTAGGTTTCTAGTGAGCCCAGCAGGGGTGGAGGCCATGGCAGAACTAACCCTCATACAGAAGAAGGTGGACGGGCTGTTCAAACTCACGGTAAGAAGGAGGAGGTGGCAGGGGTGCTGGGAGGGGTTGTTTCCTTCAGCACTAGACTAATCTAGTACACATGTGAATCTGTTTCTGTTAATACATACAGAAGTACCGCAGCCGTCTTCTTTCTGATTCACATATGAATTCCACCAAGCAGTTTATAATTTATACCTGAGAGACTCAGCTGGAAAGCCAAAGATGGGGAGCTAGTCAGTGGCAAGTGTGTGACGACTTAACGTGTAGTAACCTAGAATGTTGAAATTTTAAGAGAAGTTGCTCCTTAGTGTATTTGCTGTGTCTGGTCTGATTTATCACCTCCTCTGCTGGTGCGTCTGTAACTCAGTATAAGCATGCCTTTAGGCAGCCTTGTCTGACTTGTTCGGATGGAGTTGGGAGTCAGGTACTTTTTTCCTTATCTCAGAATTCCATACCTGCTTTCACTGCACTGTTATAATTATTTCTTTAAAAAGTCTGTTTCCAATCTTGAAAACCCGGTGATTAGGCAGACAACAGGTCCTTACTGACCGTGGGTTGACCGTGGCATTTATCGTTTGCTCCGCAGTCGTATGCCAGTCATTGCCCTTGGTGTTGGGAACACAAACGTTAATCAGACCTCAGTGTTTGGAGCTTAGCTTTGGTGCTTACCTCGTGGGTGCCGGTTTTTTGGGAGGTAGCATTATGGGATAGAATACTGGTGACATTGCTAGAAGTGTCATGTGGCCGCGCGTAAGACTAATAATCTGCCTGCTTCAACTCAGAAGTGTTCTTCCTTTTCTCTAGAATATGTAAAACCTTAAGAGCTAATTTCATTTTAGCTAGTAGTTTTGTGTTCCTTTCACTGGAACATCTTTGCTTTCCATTTCAAACTGTTTTACCTTAGCAAGTAGCTGTTACTTCTGTAAGCAGTAGCTCTCTGTGTAATTTTTGTTCTAGTTGACAGGTGTTGTTTAAACATTCATCGCCACTATTTCTTTTGAACATATTTGGTGCAGTCACATTGAAGTCAAAATACTTTCCTAGCATATAATTTCAATGAAAATATCTATCTGCTTAATATGGGGAGATGCTATCATAGGGGAAAGAAAATACGGGAGTTGGATACAATATGGAAAATAGTTTTGTAAGTGACAAGTAGCAGTGTGCCATGGAGGGTGGTAAGAATAGTCTTAATTGTGCTCTTTATACTTAGTGTTATTCTCAAGGGGCAGAGGGAGGCATTTGGCTGAGGCACGAGGATTACTTGGACATCTCTGTAAAACATGCCTCATATTTCAGGCCCCCTGCCGTCACTGGTCTGGTCCAGCTCCCCCTCTCCTTGAGGAAACCGGGGACCAGAGAGGTTGAGTGGTATTCTGAGATCACCAAGTTAGTGGTAGATCCAGATTTCCTGACTGTTAGGTAGACTGTCTTTGATTGTTGTTTGTCCACAAGTTTCTAAAGCGTAACGAACGTCTCTTTTAATTTTTTTAACCAGACAGTGTTAAAACAAGAGAAGAATAACTATAATGCCTGGGTTTTTATTGGCGTTGCTGCAGCCGAGCTAGAACAGCCTGATCAGGCCCAGGGTGCCTACAAGAAAGCTGCTGAATTAGAGCCAGACCAGCTACTAGCTTGGCAGGTATGTAGACATTCTTTTCTTTTCTTTTTTTTTTTTTTTTACTATGTTATAGGAAAGAACTTTTTTCAAAATACAGGTGACAGCTTTACAATAAGCATTTAGACTTCCATTTCCCCAGAATAAGAGAGAAGAAATTAAATTTATTGATCTCGTAAACTTGAAAGTTAGTTGGTGCCAAGGATGCTGTTTGCTACTATTTAACATCTAATCCAAAGGATTATTTCCAAATGTTAGGACAGAAATTGAAACATGATTATATAAATCTCCAACTTAATTATGTATGCATATGAGAGACTTATGAAGAATATTTTTTATGCTTATCTGAGGGAAAAAAATGGTATATTAATGTGTTTCTTAAAAAATAATATGAAAAAATTTGAAATTCCAATCTGAGTATGAGTTACGTTCTTTTTTCTTATTTAATGGTCTCTGTTTTTTACTTGGCTTCTCCAGCTTTTTCATGTTTAATGACTTTGTTTCATATTTCAATCACATCTTAGAAACTGTGACTAATAGGAGGTAGAAGACTCTGGAGAACGTGAACCTGTTTGTCTCAGGTTCACATGAACAAGAACATGAGTAGGTTGTCTGGTAACATCTCTCTGATGCCAGCTTTTATTGTGTACTGATTGGTTTAGGCTATCTATCTTTATTTGAAGCAAAAATGATAATTTCCACAGAGTACTTGGATTTCTTTCTTTTGACCATGTGAAAGTAGTGTTGTATGGTAACATCTTAGGGGTTAAAATTGCACAAGAATTATTTAAGAAGTATTTATTATTGTGAAATACATTTTCAAAAGTAAAGAGAATGATGAAATGAACCACTCTGTGCCCATCATCCAGTTTCAATAAAAACCTACTCACTGCCAGTGTTTTTTCATCTGTACTTTGACCCACTCCCTCCTACTCCCAATTATTTGGAGGCAAATCCCAGGTGTTTTATTTCATCTGTAAACTATAATAATCTCTGTCATAAATAATCTTTACAGATTGTCACTTAGCAAAACAAATGTGAGTACATTAGATGTCTTTGGAAGAGTAATCGCTGCTGTTTCCTCTTCTAGGGGTTAGCAAGTTTGTATGAGAAATGTAATCACATAAATGCTAAGGATGACTTACCTGGTGTTTACCAAAAGCTCCTGGATCTGTATGAAAGGTAATCAGTGCGTGGGGAAAGGCTCGTTTCTTTAAAGGCTTGAAGTAGAAGAAACTGGTTAAAATTATATACAAGTACTTCAAACATTTACTGGGAATTGGAAATCATTTTCCTTTCAAACTATTGTTACAGAATCTTTTAATTGTGATTGAAACAGTAATAGTAGGAGGGTTGACTAATTTGAGAACTTTGATATTATTTTTAGTCAATATAATAGAAGATAATGTTTCTTAAACCTTTCTTTTTTATGAGAGGCTCATTTTATGAAATTTTTCTGTAGTGTGATAGAGGATATGTTCCAGTAGTATTATTTTGGTGATATTTTAATTTTTGTGTCTTAAGTCCTCAGTTTTTTTCATTAATCAAATTCAAAATCCTCTTTTTCTATTCTAAGTGTTGACAAACAGAAGTGGTGTGATGTCTGTAAGAAACTGGTGGATCTGTATTACCAAGAAAAGAAACATGTAGAGGTCGGTTAATGATTTGCTTGGGTAGTAAATTTCTTTTAATAAAACCATTACTAAAAGGAAGCTTTCATTTAGCTTAAGGAAACATTTAAAAAATTAACATATGGTACGGCATCAAAACAAATTACAGTGCTTTGAAAACTGTAACTTGGAATTCAGGTATCATAACTTCCAAACTTTTTTGAAACTGGGCAGGGATAAATAAAATAAGTAAAAGTATATCATCTGTAGAATTCAGTGACTCATTTGTGGTGTCCCACTGCTGATGCTGTAAGTTATGAGGACTGGGGCATGTAGTCATTCCTGTATGCACTCTGGTATCTCAGTCATACTTCTCATATAAGGACTATGTGGGTTTGCCCAGTCATCCTGTTTTTTTTATGGAATTCATAATAGATGGAGATCTCTGCTTTTGCAGTTTTATATATTACTAAATAAAAATGTTTTTATTTATAGATTTAAATGTTTTTAATAGCGTTTCAGTGTTTTAGATATAGTAACCATTTTAAATCTCCTTGATAGGTGGCCCGAACATGGCACAAATTGATAAAGACACGACAGGAAGAAGGTGCAGACAACCAGGAGCTTCATCAGCTGTGGAGGAAATTGACTCAGTTGCTGGCTGAGTGCACTGAGGACCAGAATAATGAGACCCAGCAATTGGTACTGAGCCATGTACTCCCCACAGTTTGTATCACGAAAGTTGATCATTCAGTTGAATTTAGAAAATGGAAACATGATATAATATAAAAAAAACACTGTATGTCAGACTAGATATTTTAAATTCATAGATGCTCTTCCTGATAAAGTCAGAGTTACAGGCCTGCAGTTTCAAACTAAGTCTGGACAGAGTGGAAATGGTATTCAGGGTATCAAAATTTTACGTCCCTGTATTCACAAGAATTCACACTATATCAGTTACTTAATAACTGTGAAAAATAAACTATGAAATTGACTTTTACAAAACTGCTGTTTCTAAGAAATTGTACTTTAAAGGTATGTTTCTTCATATTTATGAGCTAAGAGTATTAAATTGCTTTCAGGTTTAACAATTAAATTAGAGTATTTTATTTATTTATGTATTTAATTTTTATTAAAGTATTATTGGTTTACAGTGTTGTGTTCGTTTCAGGTGTACAGCAAAGTGAATCAGTTATTCATATACATATATCTACTCTTTTTAGATTCTTTTCCCATATAGGTCATTAAAGAGTATTCAGTAGAGTTCCCTGTGTGAGATACAGTAGGTCCTTATTAGTTATGTATTTTATATATAGTACTGTGTATATGTCAATCCCAGTTTCCCAATTTATCCCTCCCCTGCTACTTGCCCCCCTGGCAACTGTAAGGTTGTTTTCTACATGTCTCTTTTTCTGTACCATTTTTTAATAGATTCAGCATGTAAGTGATATCATATGACATTTGTCTTTCTGCGTCTGACTTTCCTCAGTACGACGATCTCTGGGTCCGTCCGTGTTGTCGCAGATGGGTTATGTCATTCTTTTTATGGCTGCGTGATAGTCCATTGCATGTATGCCTGCATCGTCTTTGTCCACGCCTCTGTCGATAGACATTTAGGTTGCTTCTGTGTCTTGGCTATTGTAAACAGTGCTGCATTGAGCATTGGGGTGCATGTGTCTTTTTGAATTATGGTTTTCTCCAGATATATGCCCAGGAATGGGATTGCTGGATCACATGATAGTTCTGTATTTAGTTTTTTTAAGGACCCTCCATGCTGTTTTCCATATGGTTGCACAACAGTGTAGGAGGGTTTCTTTTCCTCCACACCATCTCCAGCGTTTGTTGTTCGTAGTCTTTTAGATGATGACTGTTCTGACTGGTGTGAGGTGATACCTCATTGTGGTTTTGGCTTACATTTTTCTAATAATTAGTGATGTCGAACATCTTTTCATGTGCCTCTCAGCCATCTTCTTTGTACGTCTTCTTTGGAGGAATGTCTGTTTAGATCTTGCACTCGGTTTTTGCTGGGGTTATTTGGTTTTTCTTTTTGTTGTTGTTGAGCTGCATAAAGTATTTGTATTAAATGTGTTTTGGAGATTAATCCCTAGTCAGTAGTAGACTATTATATTTAGAGTGTTTATATTTAGTATCTGGATTACTTATTCCTAGCAGTATTCCTTTTTAAACTGCAGCTTTTCAAGTAATTGAAAAGAATTTTTAAAAGACTATTAAAAAACCACTGGTTTTGAACTGTAAATGAAAAATATTTTCATCATTATATTTTTTATACGTTTAAAGGTAAACTTAATTTCTTATTATAGTAAATAAGCACTCAATGTACACTTGTTAAATTGAATAGAATTTTAAAATGTTAACAATTATAGATTCTGCGTAAGATTGGAAGCTCTTTCTTCATTTGTTCACTCACTCATTTGTTTCTTTAATCAGAAAGTATGGGGAAACTATTACTGTATGTCAGGCAATGTCCTAAGTGCTAGGAATGAAAATATGAGAATAAGATTTTCATTCATTTGTATATTGGAGAATTAATCCTTTGTCAGTTGTTTCATTTGCTATTATTTTCTCCTATTCTGAGGGTTGTCTTTTCACCTTGTTTGTAATTCCCTTTGCTGTGCAAAAGCTTTTAAGTTTAATTACATCCAATTTGTTTATTTTTATTTCCATTACTCTAGGAGTTGGGTCATAAAGGATTTTGCTGTGGTTTATGTCAGAGAGTCTTCTGCCTTTGTTTTCCTCTAAGAGTTTTATAGTTTCTGGTCTTACATTAAGGTCTTTAATCCCTTTTGAGTTTATTTTTGTATATGGTGTAGGAAGTACTCAAATCATTATTTTGCACATAGCTGTCCAGTTTTCCCAGCACCACTTGTTGAAGGGACTATCTTATCTCCATTGTATATATTGATTTACTGGTATATAGATTCACTTGTAGAAAGAAATTGAATGGTGACAAAATTAGGTAATTTATTGATTTCTCTTAAATCACTTCTTCATATTTGACTTCATTATTTCTTTAAAATAGTATAGGTTACCAGAGTATCAGAGACATGCTGAAATAAGTAAAATTAAAAAAAAAATCCATACTATACTACTTCATGGAAGAGAATTAATTATACTTGTCATTTTAAGAATTAATTTCTAGCTGTTAAAAACAGGATAAAAGTATTGGGGGGCAGTTATTTTCACCCTGAATGCTAGTGATACTCTGCTTCATTTGTGTTCAGAGAAAAAATTTGTGATATATTTTACATATGGATTAATTTCTTTACTATGTTTTTGAACCTATTGTGCATGCTTGACTTTGTTAGGCTTCTTTTTTAATTTTCTTCAAGATCATTAACTTTATCAGAGCAGTAGAATTTTACTTATTTATACAGACTTCATGTCATCCTTTACAAAAAGAATTTGAGATGGTGAACTATATTATGAATTTTCATTATACAGTCATGGAAATTCATTTTGAAAAATGCAGAACTTATGTAACCAAATGAATGGTACTCTTTAAAAGTGCTTGCCTTGGATTCAGGTATTGCTGTTTTTGCTGAGGAAACATTTAGAAGGCTTCTTTTGGAATTTTCCTCAAAGTCAGTTAATAGTACTGTATAAAAGAAATGATCTCATTACAGTTCAGTCATATCTCTGATTTTCTTTTACCAAAAGTATGACTTCAGAAACATTTTGTTTTTGAGATTTGCTATTATGAAGATGTTCCAAAGACTGTACTGGTGATTTCAGAAGGGATGTTTTAACATGATCTGGGCAATAGAAGCTACGCTGACATATGAGACTACACCTCTTAACTACTTAGTAGAGAGCAGCAAGCAGTTATGAGAATGTTTCATTAATGTTGTTAAGCAATTTATAGTTGTCCCTTAGTTCCGTGCAGTCTGCTGGCCAGTTGGAGTTGGAATGTATTCCAAGCTTATTCATTTTTTCCCCTCATTGAAATTGTCAGGGCCAGACAATAAACATATTTGCAGTTACTAGTTGAGGGTGTCCTTTGCATAAGTGAGTCTTCTGTGTTCAACTATTTGTTACATTTGTCACTTAAGTAAACTACAGATGATAGCTTTTTTGTTTCTTTGTTTCAGCTTTTAACTGCTTTTGAGAATGCATTGGCCTTATCAGATAAGATTCCTAGCGAAGATCACCAAGTGCTTTATAAACATTTCATTCAGTGTTTATCCAAAGTAAGTTGATTTTTAAAATCTCTAATATGACTTTTCTATTCTAATGAGGAACGTATTCATAAATATATTTTACTGCTACTCAGTTTATTTTACTTTTTTTTTTTTTAATTTTCAAGTTTCCTCATGAGACTGCTAGGTTGAAGAAGGCCTGTGAAGGAATGATAAACATCTATCCCACTGTACAATATCCATTAGAAGTGCTTTGTTTACATTTAATTGAATCAGGTAATTTCTTCTTTATTATATTGTGTGTCCTAGAGATCTGAGAGTAATGTTGCTGTCAATCAAAAATTGCTTTATTGCCTATTGCTTGTAAAGTATTATTTCAGTATTTCTGGACATGAGAGGAGGTATGATAGTTAGTCTTTATGCACATGAAAAGGCTAAGAAATAGGAAAGGAAAGTATACAGGAAAGTATAATGACACAGGGAATTGTGTCATGAACCGTGAATTTCCAGATGTTCAAGCTGGTTTTAGAAAAGGCAGAGGAACCAGAGATCAAATTGCCAACATCCACTGGATCATTGAAAAAGCAAGAGAGTTCCAGAAAAACATCTACTTCTGCTTTATTGACTATGCCAAAGCCTTTGACTGTGTGGATCACAATAAACTGTGGAAAATTCTGAAAGAGATGAGAATTCCAGACCACCTGATCTGCCTCTTGAGAAATCTGTATGCAGGTCAGGAAAAAACAGTTAGAACTGGACATGGAACAACAGACGGTTCCAGATAGGAAAAGGAGTTCGTCAAGGCTGTATATTGTCACCCTGCTTATTTAACTTCTGTGCAGAGTACATCATGAGAAACGCTGGGCAGGAAGAAGCACAAGCTGGAATCAGGATTGCAGGGAGAAATATCAATAACCTCAGATATGCAGATGACACTACCCTTATGGCAGAAAGTGAAGAGGAACTAAAAAGCCTCTTGATGAAAGTGAAAGAGGAGAGTGAAAAAGTTGGCTTAAAGCTCAGTATTCAGAAAACAAAGATCATGGCATCTGGTCCCATCACTTCATGGGAAATAGATGGGGAAACTGGAAACAGTGTCAGACTTTATCTTTTTGGGCTCCAAAATCACTGCAGACGATGACTCCAGCCATGAAATTAAAAGATGCTCAATCCTTGGAAGAAAAGTTATGACCAACCTAGATAGCATATTCAAAAGCAGAGACATTACTTTACCAACAAAGGTCCATCTAGTCAAGGCTATGGTTTTTCCAGTGGTCATGTATGGATGTGAGAGTTGGACTGTGAAGAAAGCTGAGCACCGAAGAACTGATGCTTTTGAATTGTGGTGTTGGAGAAGACTCTTGAGAGTCCCTTGGACTGCAAGGAGATCCAACCAGTCCATTCTGAAGGAGATCAGCCCTGGGGTTTCTTTGGAAGGAATGATGCTAAAGCTGAAACTCCAGCACTTTGGCCACCTCATGTGAAGAGTTGACTCATTGGAAAAGACTCTGATGCTGGGAGGGGTTGGGGGCAGGAGGAAAAGGGGCAGATGGAGGTTGAGATGGCTGGATGGTGTCACCAACTCGGTGGATGTGAGTTTGAGTAAACTCCAGGAGATGGTGATGGACAGGGAGGCCTGGCGTGCTGCGATTCGTGGGGTTGCAAAGAGTAGGACATGACTGAACGACTGAACAGAACTGAACTGAGTTCATTGTTGATTAGTAAGATCTTTTGGAAGGTGGGAATTGGAGAAGGTCTTGAATTTTCCATAGAAATTAGATGAACAGGAGGAGGTGAAAGATACTCCCCATGGCATGAGCAGAGGTATGGAGCTAGGTGCAGTTTGGGGGAATAGTAGAATAGTTTTATTTGCTGTAGTAGAAGGACTAAGATCTGTTTTAGTTAAGTAGTTTAGACTGTATTACATAGGGATATGAATGTCCTGGAGAAGATTTTGTTAATGATAAGCATTCTCAGTGTTGATGTTATGTCGTATGTCATTGTCACACAAGTACATTGTTAGATATGATAAAGTAATGAAGTTTGTGAATGAACTGCTTTTTCAATAAAACAGAGCAGAATTCAAGTCAGAGAGTGTGCCTTGGTGCGTGCTCAGTGCTCTTGCTTCGCTGTGTGCTTTCTCTGGGGGAAGAGGGAGAGGTGACGACAGCTAGCCTGCTGGGAGTTGCCACAACTTGCAGCTGTAGGTGTCTTGTGCCTGTCAGTTTACAGGATGCTGACTATATTGGTTTTCACAGCAGCTGCTGTCCTTTTTTGCCAGGGTCTGTGCTGAATAGGTGCTTTAAAAATAACTTGAATATCACTCCTGTCCGTATGTGTATTCACCTGATACAAATAAAGTTCATCGAAGTCAGTCATTGGGATGGAATTAACAGTACCAGTACCAGTGTGGTAGTGATTGTGAGTTGGTGCAGAGCTTTCCTAAGCTAAGTTTTTTCACTTTGTTGCTAAATGAGTATACACTTGGGAATGCTTTGTTACTGACCGTCACATATTCCATAATTGAAAAATGGTCGAAAATTACCGCTAAAGATAATTGAGGGAAAATTCCTATTACAGAAATCTCATTACACCAATCTTGACTCTGCCTACTCTGACTTCCCCTTCTAAGTCCAACTTGTATTTTTTCCCCTCTCGTGCCTAAGTTGAAGTCCTGAACTCTTACCTTCAGTCTTTGATTTTTTTATGGTGAGCAGTAAATGGATCCCCTTCTCCTTACTTTAACTGAGTCCAAGATAGACGTGGAAGAGCACTTTGCTCTAACGTGAGAAAAGCAAACGTTGTAAGTGTTGTGCACGCTCAGTTGTGGCCGATTCTTTGTGACCCCTTGGACTCTGGCCCGCTAGACTCCTCTGTCCAGGGAATTTTTCAGGCAAGAATACTGGAGTGGGTTGCCATTTCCTCCAGGGGATCTTCTTGACCTAGGGATCGAACCTACATCTCTCGCATCTCCTGCATTGGTAGGTGGATTCTTTGCCGTTAATGCCACTTGGGAAGCACAGAAGTGTCGTAGTGAGTAGCTTTATGAAGTGTAAAGTCTCTAACATGGTTTGCAGGATATATTGTACAGAAAATAGACTAGATTGGATAGAATAAGTGATACTAAGAACAAATGAACTATAGGAACGAATGAACTGGGAATATGATAGCAACTGAAAGTAACAGGTAAATGAAGACAATAGAGATTTTTTTAGAGGTGAAGGGAGGGAGAAATCAATTTTAATTTTGGGCTTTCCTGAAAAGTTGCACTAATATGGAATGATGGTTTGTACAAAGGTAAGTTGTTGAGAGGAGGTGTTAACGGGTGTTCAGAGGGGAATGCTCATCAGGGTTTACTCGAGAGAGAGCAGTACAAAGGCTAGTTTTAAGGCTTGGACACCATTTGCATGTAGGTGAAAGGGAATGGAGTGGACGACTTCAGAGGATGCCTGAAGAGCAGAAACATGTATAATGTGCCTTGTGTGGAAAGGGAGGAAGAGGGGGAAGAAGGAAATGGAGGACAGAGAAGTGAAGAGGTCAGAGAGGAAGGAGGGGGACCTCGATAAAAAGCAAGACAGAAGGCAAGGAAAGCATTTCACAAGGGAGAGCTGTTGTGAGAGATTGAGCAACTAGTTTTATGATTAAGAGGCCTTTAGTAGGGCTGTCTTTTTTAATCAAAGTGAGTGAATTGAAACTTAGAATACATGATGAGAAAAGAGTAGGAAGAAGTGGAGAGCGGGTATAAAGGGAAGCAGTCCAGGGACAGACTGACTTCATTTAAGGGAGGGGAGGAGGAAGCGTGAAAGGGGATAATAGACTTAGAGGAAGGAGAATTGCAGTGGTGTCACCTGGAAGGAGACTTTCAAGAAGAAAGAGCTAGTTAACATTATGGGCGTTGCTTTGCAGTCAAGGAGGAGGATGCCTACTGAGAGGCTTTCAGTACAAGAAGCATGCTTAGAGCTTGTATGTATGGTTTTTATTTTGTTTTGCTCTAATAGGAAGCTTAGTTCTAAATCACTCAGTTTCTTCAAACTTTAACTTGAGGCCAGTGTGTTCCCAAGATAAGCAGACTGGTTTTCTTTATCGTGTAGCCCCTGGTATCCATCTTCCAGCCATTTTTCTGCATTTACAATTGTGATTGATAAATTAATGGCTGGAGTTCACCCTTTTGTTTCTGTTCCTGTTCAGCTATTAATGGCTTGTGCCATTCCCTCATTCTTGACCTGCTCACATGAAGATACTCTGACATTTCTTTTTGAAAACTGATTAAACATTTTCTTAAGAGGCACATATAACCCTGTAATGTGAATTTCTCGAGTAAATATGCCTTCATATCCCCAAAAGCCTACAAACTTGTAGAAGTGGGATCAACAAATAGTTTGCATGTAAAGTACTTATTCTTAAATTAAAAATGAACTAAAAAACAAAACCAAAGAAAAAAAAAAGTAGTCTGCAGACTTTTGCCTATAAATTCAATACTTGACAAAATATTTTAGTAAAGAGATAGCAAAGGGGTTATGCCGTTTGATTAGAGAGGGTGTTGGTTTATGTGAAAAAAAAAAATCATTCTCAAAGAGGTTTTGAGGATGGGTAATTTGCAGAGTTGAAAGAGAGCTCTATATCCTGGCAAAGGGGAGTGGGTTGGTGGATATTTATCCACGTGGGACAGCTTCTTTCCCGGCTGGAATGTTAGTTGTGAGGGTTTGCGGAATGGAGCAGTGCAGACTTGGACACGTTAAATACAGGAGGTGTAGCTGGCAACCCACTCCAGTGTTCTTGCCTGGAGAATCCCAGGGACGGGGGAGCCTGGTGGGCTGCCGTCTATGGGGTTGCACAGAGTTGGACACGACTGAAGTGACTTAGCAGCAGCAGCAGCAGCATTATTCTGGGGTGAGAGCTTAATAGTTAAGGCAGGACAGTAGGAATCTGTGCTTAATGGTTTCTTTCTTTTTCATATTTTTGTTGGTCCTTGAAGCTGTACTTTCTGTATATTAAGAACTTTTGAAAATCTGGAAGGCCTCCTAAAGGCTGATCTATCCTCCCCCAGAGTACTTCAGTGCCTGCAGAATTTGCTACCTCAACAGCAGTTAATCACTGGGTTCTTTTCCACTGAAGACAAATAGATCCGTTCTCTTTTGTCCTTCTTTGCATGTCGAGGCTTGAAGATGTGTTTTCAAAATGACTCCGTTTATAAAGCTTCACATAACAAGTAGTGAATAGCTTTCACCTGATGAAATGTTATTTCATGCTAAATGACCTTTTTTGATTTATTTTGTTTTGCTTTATTGCTGAAATGGAAGATAAAAAAGGACTTGGTTCTTCAAACAGAAAAGAGTGTAAGGTTTTGTGTTCTAGAAATATTAGAAAATCCAGGTGGAAATAAAGAAATGAGTACATGCTGTTTTTCTCCCTCCCAAGCTAGGCTATTTAAAAAAAAAAAAAAAAAAAAAAAAAAGTTCTATAGCACTGATGGATTCCTTTGGGATGTCAGAAATAAAATAGTTATTAAAAAAATACCTCTTGCCTTTTTTTGTGATAAACTTTAGAAAACAGAATTCTTATAGCTATTACTTAGCACCTGCTCTGAACCTTTTCAGAACATCTTATCAGCTCCATGTCTAGCTTGCCCTGTTTATTTTTTTATTTGGCCGTGTGGGGTCTTTGTTACAATGTTTGGGATCTTTAGTTGTGGCATGTGGGATCTAGATCCCTGACCAGGGATCAAACCCGGGTCTCCTGCATTGGGAGCACAGAGTCTTAACCACTGGACCACTAGGGAAGTGCCTCTTACTTGCCTTATTGATAAATAAAGGTAATATGGCCAAACTGTTTTAAAGTCACTGAATCTGGAATCTTGGAATCTTTTAAATGTTAAAAAGAGCAGATAAGTAAATTATTTTCTATTCAGATTAATGAAGTCTGTTTCCTCTCTGGTTTTGTCTCCAACATTTGTATAGGTAGTATTTTCAATAAGATTTAGTATGGAGAAGTGGATTGAGAGTTGAAGCTGGAATATTCCTTGTGTCATTATTACTGTTGATGGTTTTTGTGAACACTGTAGAGAAATCCTCTAACTGCCACTTGATCATATGTAGAGAGTATGTTCTTAAGGGCTTGACACGAATATAGTTTCCTCAAATCTCATTTTGTTTCTATAATTGTGCTCCCAGATGTTAACAAAGGGAGTATGTTAGAAAAATTAACCTTGTTTTAAAAGGTTTTCATGTTGTTCCTGGACCTTTTGGAAACGGTTTTCATCTACTAGTCACACTTTGCTTACCCTCAGTGTGGATGTTCATTGGAAAGATGCCTGACTGGCTTGTCTTCTTTTCATCTTAGGTGTGTTTTCTGTAATCAGGTCAGTTGTAATAGCCAGGATAGCCTGTCATGAATTGTGTTTTTATGGAGTAAGAGAGTTTTGACTCAGTTGAGTAGAAATTGAAGATAAAATTTTAGTAGCCATTTTATTTTCTTTTTTAGAATGGTGACTGTTTTTAATTCTCCATAGTAATTCTCAGCCATTTGCCTATTCATAGACTCAGCCTTTTGGGACATCTGTTATTACGGTATTAATTTTTTTAAAGTTTTTCCCTTTAGCTGTGCTGGGTTTTTGCTGCTGTGTGGGCTTTTCCCTGGTTGCAGCGAGTGGGGGCCACTTTCCGGCCGCGGTGTGAGGGCCTCTCGTGGTGGTGGTGTCTCTTGCGGAGTATGGGCCCCAGGACACCTGAGCTTCAGCAGTTGTGGCATGTGGGCTTAGTGGTCGCATCTCCCGGGCTCTGCAGCAGAGGCTCAGTAGTTGTGACTCATGGGCCCTTGCTCCACAGCACGTGGGATCTTCCCAGCCCAAGGACTGAACTCATGTCTCTTGTACTGGCAGGGATTCCTCACCGCTGAGCCAATAGTAAAGCCTCATAATGGTATTTTTAAAAGATCGTTACAATATTTAATGAATGTCTGCCATGTGTAAGATACTATACTAGCCCCTATCTTTCAGAAATGACTGTTTAGTTACAGAGACAGCAAAGGCAGGGTATACCTGTCATAAAGCTAGTAATACAGTGGGCATATGGTATTGGCAAATACTGTAGACTGGTGGTTCTTAAAGTATGATCTCTGGACCAGGAGTATCACCTGAGAACTTGTTAGAAATGCAGATTCTCAGGTCTAATAGCAGACCTACTGAATCAGAAACTTTGAGAGTGGAGCTCAGCATTTTTGGTTTTAAAAAGTCTTCCAGGTTATTCTGATATCTGATAGTTTAGACAATACCACTGGATAAAATAGAGGGGGGGACCCCATTGGTTTGCTTCTGGAGGATGCAGGGTGTATGAAACTAGGCATGTCTATTCTTGGAATTCATATTTATAGAAGTGATAGAACATGTTGGCAGAAGGAGAATTCTTGTGTAGAAGCAGGCTTCTTTTTTCTGGCTTATTAACCAAAGTAATATTTCTTCCAATTGATTCTCACATTTCACCAAACAGTATTGAAGTTTTAATTCTTTAGCCATTATGAATTCCGTGAATCTTTGGTGCCAACTTGGACTTCTAAGTTAATATGTAAAATATTATTTAGGGATTATGCATTGTTGTATGTTTGGTTTTGAAAATTTTGTGTAAATATGTAAGCTAAATGGTATCATGCAAAGAATTCACTTATAATATCTGTTGCTGAAACAGTGGTTCCATATGTGGTTTGTGACTGTTTTACATAGATACATAAGCATCAGGTCTTTTTTCAGTTAACCTGTTTTTATTTATTCCCTTGTTTATTGCTTCAAGTTGTAAATTACTGTCTAAATTACTTTTTAAGAATTTTCTTATGTGATTAAACAATTTATTAAAGTGGTAAATGGTATTCACAGTTTATTCTCAAAACAGAAGCCATCTTTTCCACCTGTTTTTCTGCTTTTCTGGGAACAGGAATCTTGGGATTGATTGTGGTTTGAGAAAATGGAAATACAACAGAACCTACAATGTTTTCTAAGCTAATTTTTTACCAAAATAAATTTAAAATGCAGACATTGAATGATTACTACATAAGCTTAACTGTTAACTTACATAGGAAAAGGAAGTTTTGAAAGAATGCAAAAATGTAATGCTGAACTTGTAAGCCTGAGAAGAATGTGACTCAGTCTTTGTACAGGGTTGCATGTGCTGGACGAGTCCACTGCATCTGGCACCTTGGGTGTCTCATCTCTGGCAGTACATTGTTGTCCAGGGAGAAATTAGCGAAGATTCTGTCCTTTGACAAGAATTCCTTCATATAACAACCAAAATTGTACTGCTGAATAGAAAAGGGAGACCTGGTGGCAAGCGGTGGCTGAGTCTTAGCATTATGACAAGTAGCCATAGGTTTCTTGTGTGAAACCCTTGAGTATGACAGCAGGTTTGGTTTACTGATACTGCTGTGAATAAAGTGGTTTCTACTTCTGGTATTTAAGAACAAGAAGGAACATGATTTTTTAAAAATGAAATGTTAATATTTTCTAGATTTGTTGATCTATTTAAGTTTTGAATTCCTGGAATCAGAATGTGGAGGTGTATGTAAGAAGCCAGCTTTTGAGATTTAATTTTTCAAAAACTTACATCTTAAAAAGATTTATGGTGCGTAGGTTTTGGCACATATTGGTATATGTATGCTAATAACTTTTTCTTTTAATTCCAGGAAGTCTTACTGATGAGGGAGAACAGTATTGTTGTAGACTAGTGGAAATGGATCCCCAAAGTGGTGCAGGTCTCATAGGTTTAGGCATTAAAGCATTACAAGACAAAAAGTACGAAGATGCTGTTAGGAACTTAACAGAAGGTAAGTGTGTGGGGTGCAGCGTATAACATGAGGTATAGGTGTCAGTCAGCAGTTATTTATCTTTGGGCCTTTCTTTAAGGAATGTATATATTTAGGATAGAAGCAAAAAAAAATGTACATACATATTCTGGAGTCTGCTTAAGTTTGAATTCCAACTCTGCCATTCACAAATTTCAAGACCTTAGGAAAGTTCATTAAACTCTTTATGTCTTATTGTTTTTATCTGTAAAATAAAGATAAAGTCTCCATCCTTAGGAGGCTTTAGTTTAGTCTTACCCAGTATGATGTTTCTGGATGAACTTTGATTCAGATTGAGATCTGAGTGACAGATAGAAAGCCTGGTGGTGGGGAGGGTGCTGTGGGCCGAGAGTTGAGATGGCCTGAGGCGAGAGAAAAGCTGGCATTCGTGGCACTTCTGGCCATTCAGGGAGATTGGAAAAGGAAGTATGAGAACAACGATTGAGGCTGGAGAGGGGCCTTGCAAACCTCATTAAGGAGTTTGTGTGTTATCCAACTGGGAACCATTGGAAGGTCTTAAGTACAGGGATTTCATAATCCCATATATATTTTTAGAAACATTCTGACTACAGTGTAGAGAATGAATTTGAGTAGAGGGCAAGCACTTGCACTGATCTGGGATGGATGATGGAGATCCCAACTGAAGTGATGGGCATGGAATCAGTGTGACTTTGTGACTCGTCAGATATGGGTGACAAGGGAGAGGGGAGGAGACTGATTTGGGGAGTGGGTGGTGGGGCTGTTCACCTCAGTAGTAATGGAAACCTTGGACTTTATGATTGCTGTTATCTTCTTAGGGATAAAGGAAAGCCCCCTCTGCACAGCTGGATGGTATCATCTGGCAGAAGCCCAAGTAAGAATGCATAAACCTAAGGAAGCTGTTCTTTCATGCAATCAAGGTATTCCTGACATCTTTAAGGGTGGTCAACCCTGCTGCTTCTCGTCTTAAGGAAGAACGATGGTGGTGCTTTATTTTGTATTCTAAGTTGACAGCTAATTTAAATTTTATTGGGGAGATTAAAAACCCATCAGGAGAGGGGTTCAGGATTGGGAACATGTGTACACCCGTGGCGGATTCATGTTGATGTATGGCAAAACCAATACAATATTATAAAGTAATTAGCTTCTAATTAAAAGAAATAAATTTAATTTAAAAAATTAAAAAAAAAATAAAAGTAGAAGTGAAAAAAAAGCCCATCAAGTCTGTATGCATGTCTACTATTATATTTATTTTTAAACCAACAGTGAGTATTTTTCCAAGGTTACTTATAGTTGGAATTTTGATAAAGTCAGTTTAGGCTTGCATGGTGATGCTGTGTATAATAGGGAAGTTTCTGGTGTGTTCTACAGCCTTCACTCCAGTGCAGATTCTTCATTCCTCTAATGTAGATAATAGACAAGGAGAGGTATCTCAGAGCTTATTTGAATATGTTCACATGAGTCAGGTGTGGGTGTCAGCAATCATGAAAGTGATTCACTGCTCTTGACCTAGTTGGGCACCTTACTTCTGCAGCTGAGAAATAATTTACCATGGTTCATCCTAATTCAGCTTCTTTACCCTTCCCTTATCTTTAATGGGCTATTTTTGTGATAGATGCTTTGGCTAAGGGTTAACCTCTGTTATATAGCAGATATAGACAGCCATTGTTGTGTTTCAGGATGTTCAGTTTTATTATATGTTATGTGAAGATAGCGGTTTTAAATTTTGATCTGTTTTAAATTCAGGTATTTTCATAAAGAGTTCGGGGAAAAATTTATATTTAGCTTTGAATTGTTCTTCATGTATATTGTTTCAACCGTTTATTCTTACTATATCTGTAATTTGTTATGTTACCCTTAAGAAATAAAAGTGAAGTGTTTTGGTTGTCTTCATTCAGCTGTCCTTCCTTTTGTCAGCTCTGAAGAATATAGATAATCTTGGTGTGTCTGGTGGCAGTCTTCATCAGAAGAATTTTTGTCTTCGTTTGAAAGCAGAGGCTTTGATTAAACTCTCAGATTATGAATCTTCAGAGGAAGCAATTCGTACTCTTGATCAGGTAGTCTTATCATCGAATTTTCCCTTCGTTATTAATATTTAGTTTCTGGTCAACCGGGCATCAACCTTTCTCTCCTTGCCACAAATAGTTACTTAGGAAAACTTTGTGTTAGAGGTATGAATTCACTAAATCTGCACTTCTGTAAGTTATTTACACACTTGGAAACTCCTCAAGTTATTTGTTTGCTTCTTGGTTAAGTGCTTACAATGTTTTTCATATGATGCAGTTTCTTTCTTATTCTTGCTCTTATCCTCCTTTTCACTGTTTGCCCTCTGGGGTTATAACTACTTGATTATTATTAATTTGAAATTCTAAATTTTGCCCTTCAGACAATATTTCATAGATTATTGACAAGAATTATTGAAGACACTAGTAGTTTCATGGTGCCTCTAGAGATATTTTTCAGATAAAGGCTATTTTTTTGGTAAAACTGAAATTATATCACTCAGTATATTGCAGAGTTTTTAATTTTTAGAAAAAAAGTCCTTGTTTTATATATATCAAAGGGCTTTGCATTTCATAGTATTGCTTTAAAATTAGAACAGCTGTCAGAATCCTTCAAGACCTAGTATCTTATTTTCTTGTTTCTACTTGTCTTCTTGTCTTCATCAACAGTGTGTTTTGTGTGGATGCTTTGGAAAGGTCTTTCCATAGTTTTTTTTTTTTTTTTACAAAAAAGAAAAGATGAGTTTCTGGAAGAACTGGTGGAATCCAAGTCTGAGACAGAAAATGTACAAGAAGAGTCCAGAACATCTTATAATGCAAGAAATCAAAGAAATTATAAATGGCTATAGAATTTTCTCAGAAGGGTTCAGGAGCTAGCATGAATTGATTTTTGCAGAATAAAGAGGGGATGCTTTGGGAACTAGTAACTGCATTAGATTAAAATACATCATTTATACTTAAATCCTTATGTTAATGTTGATACCAAAAAAATCAATGAAACATCGTTAATAAAGTGAATCTTTGAAGGATGCTAAGGGACCAGTTAGAAAGAAAAAAGTACCTTTTGTGTCCTTTATGAACTGTTCCTCAGAATAATCAAATAGATACTGAGAGAAGAATCTTCTCTTTGTTGAATTATGCCACTGAGTAAGGAAAGAAGGAGTGATAGAATTGGAAAATCACTATTTTCCAGTCTGAAATGGATTAAAATATCAAGAGAAAAGAGACAACTAGACGTAACCTGGAGCAGGTACACACGAGGTATTCTTGCCAGAGCATCAAACCTAATCGGACCAAACTTCTAGACCTACTGATTTATAGAAGATACAGGGTATCAGGTAACATGTCAGTACCGTGAGAACACATTCATCAAATGCCAGACTCTGAGAAATGATGACAGTGGCCTGTATTTTCGATAGTAAGGGATCAAAAAAAAAAGAGATGGAAGAGACGTCTATAAATTAAAAAAGACTTAAGAGACATATCAACCAGTTGAAATGTATGCCCCTTATTTAGATTTGATTAAAACAAATTGTTTAAATATTTTATGAGACATGATAAATTTGAATACTGGCTAATTATTTGATGATGTTAAGGATGTATTATTGGTTTTGCATACGTGTTTATGATGGTAGTGTATTATGTTATTAAAAACAAATTTATTTATTAAATATAGATACTGAACTGTCAAGTGAAAATTTATAATTTGGGGGTAATCTAAGCAGGAATTTGATGAATTGGGTAGAAATACAGATGGTAAAAGATTGGCTTTGAGTTAATAATTTTGAAACTGAATGATAAGTAGATGTGGGTTTATTATGCTATTCTCTAACTTTCTGATATATTTGAAATTTTCTTTAATGAAAAGATTACAAAGAATGAAAGTGTTAATAGTGATAGAAATCAGGACCTCTATCTGAGTCTTTATACTTTGGTCATTCTTTAGTTAAAGTAAACTCTGCTGCATTGTGTTGTGGGAGATTTATAGCAATTCTTTAAATTATTTTCTAGGTTTCTGATGCAAATAATATCCCAGGACTTTTGGTTCTCAAAGGCTTGGCCTATCTGAACAAGGGTTCATTAGATGAAGCTTCAAAGGTTGGTGTTTTCATTTAAGCTGGGTTTTTAAGTTAAAAATTATTTTTGTCTGGATATGGAATTGATAGATGTATACTTTATAGATTATGGAAGACCTTCTCTCTTCTTACCCTGACCTAACTGAAGTGCATGCCCTGGAGGCTTTGATTCATTTTACCAAAAAGGACTATCTACAAGCAGAAAAATGGTGAGGATATATTTAGATTGTTCATAAATCTAGACATGTCTTAATTTATTATTTCTTGAAAATTCGAACCGAAGGAATTTGATAAAGATTTTCATTGTTGTTTTTGTTGTTGCTAAGCTGTGTCCAACTCGGTCACCCCATGGATTGTTGGCTCCTCTTTTCTCCACTCTCTTCTGGAGTTTGCTCAAATTCATGTCCAGATAAAGATCTAGTTTTGCATAAGTTTGCTCTTTGTAAGCTTTACTATTTTTTAAAAATATATATATATTTTTTTTTTAATTTTATTTTATTTTTAAACTTTACATAATTGTGTTAGTTTTGCCAAATATCAAAATGAATCCGCCACAGGTATACACAGCACAGTAACTATGGAAAATTTCATGGTGGATTTTTGAAATCTCATTAGCTAATCATATGGTCAATAAGTATGTGTAACTGTTTGGTTTTAAGTTCTTCTTTAAAGCTTTTTTTTTTTCCTTCATGACCTAAATCCTAAGTCCCAGTATTAATTGCTTAGTCATGTCTGACTCATTGCAACCCCATGGACTGTAGCCCACCAGGTCCTCTGTCCATTGAATTTTCCAGGCAAGAATACTGGAGTGGGTAGCCATTCTCTTCTCCAGAGGATCTTTTGGACCCAGGGATCAAACCTGGGTTTCTTGCACTGCGGCAGATTCTTTACCGACTGAGCCACCAAGGAAGCCACAGCTTGTTTCTCATTTGGCATCTTTGAATTACTCAAACTTTTAGTGTTCCAGTTAGGGGTCTTCTAATTTTTTGAATCTATCTACCTACCTACCTCCCTGTCTAAATATGCCATCCTTCCCTTTTGTGACTTAGTTTTCAGCAAGCTCTTGAAAAAGATCCTGAAGTTGCTGAATATCATTACCAACTTGGGTTAACATATTGGTCCATGGGTGAAGAAACAAGAAAAGATAAAACAAAGGCTCTTACCCACTTTTTAAAGGTAACACATTCTATTATTTAGTTCTTAGTTGAAATGAATTTATTACAAAATAATAAATTGATAATCAAATAAGTTAGGTACTTAAGATTACTCTTTACTGAATTGTTTGTGTTTCATCTCTCAGGCCTAAGGTTTTGTGAGAATGTTGTATGAGTTTTCAAGGAGAAAATTAAACCATAAAATTGTAAAAGTTACTGATTTAAGAAACACATGTTATAGAAAATGAAACATAATTACCTTTGGAAAACAATATTGCTTTTAGGTAATTCTACTCTGCTTTTATCAGTGTATGAGTCTTATATACTTCTCCATGTTTAACATATATTTTAGGTGTGTAACATCTACAAGTTTTGCATCCCTATCTTGATTCATATAGTCAAATTGATGAAATAATAACTCAATTTCACATTTTTTAAAGCAAAGAAATAGTATTTTTATGCTTACTTTTCTGTAAGTAGTGATGGCTAGCTTTCATGTCTGCTTTTAATCTTATGTTAAAGGATGTTTTGGTATATTGTATATTTAATTTTTTTCTTTAATCTATGTATTTCGGTGTGTGTGTTTTTAAAGGGACCCATCCTAACAAACTTTAATATTCTGTAATTATAAATTTTTTTTTCAAAGGCTGCCAAACTGGATACATACATGGGCAAAGTTTTCTGCTATTTAGGTCATTATTACAAAGATGTAGTAGGTGATAAAAATAGGGCCCGTGGATGTTACAGGAAAGCTTTTGAATTGGATGACACCGATGCTGAATCTGGAGCTGCAGCAGTTGACTTAAGTGTCGAGCTTGAAGAGATGGTATGTCTAATAATTTAAACACTTTTGTCTTTTATTTTATTCTGAGTATAGAAGTAGAAATATTTTTTTTTTGTTATTCTTTTTTTTTTAATTTAATTTTATTTTTTAACTTTACAATATTGTATTGGTTTTGCCATATATCAACATGAATCCACCACAGGTATACACGTGTTCCCCTTATTTTTAGATGCTATAGAAGTATTTGTGCTACTGCTTATAAATTGAGTAAATTTTTATTGGCAGATACTGAGTTGCTTAATGTTGAAAGTGTGGTTCAGTATATACCAGTTTAAGTTTAAAAAATCAGAAGTGGTAAATGAAAATATATCTGTTTACATAAATGTTCAGTATTTTTTATAATATTTAATATCTCTAATATTAGTCTTTTCTTTTTGTTAGGAAACTGCCTTAGCTATCCTGACAACAGTCACTCAAAAGGCAAGTGCTGGGACGGCAAAGTGGGCCTGGCTTAGGCGAGGCCTGTACTATCTGAAAGCTGGTCAGCATTCCCAAGCAGTGGCTGAGTAAGGCGCCTTTCTGTATTTAACTTCTGTTAGCCTAATGCTTCCTTAAATTAAACTCCATTTGTATCCAAAATGAACTGACAATTTGCCACCCACCAGATTGTATTTTAATTGAAGAAGTAGCAAAATTTATTTATGGTTTATTGGCTGTTATTATCTGCATGCACTAGAATTACAAAACTGGATTAACTGATGTCCTCGTGTTAAGGAGAGAGAGAGACGTCCAGTCAAGTAAAGTCTTAATAGTATCATATATATAGTCGGTTCTTAGAATAAATTTAAGGAGTGATAATAAGCCAAGGTCAGTATCTTTGTTTTTCTTGCACCGACAAGCATTGTTTTGGGGCAGGAGAGATATTAGTAGCTTGAAGGGCATTTGGGGCAGCTCATTTTTAGTAGTTTGGCTTGAACCGTGTAAAGAAAATGTATTTGAATCAAAGTTGTTTCTTACTTATGTTAATACATAGAATACAGGCATTTAAAATTTTCATGGATATGGAATTTTATCTGAAATTAAAAGTATGCCTGTTATTCCCATTTTTCAACTCTCATATTTCTTGGTGAGGGCTTGTAGACTGATGTTCAGATGTATACCTGTTCTGGTAGGATAGGAAATTGGAGTTCTCCCACACAGTCAAGGAAAAGAAATTTTGGTGGGCATTTCTTCAAAAAAGATCTTATTATTATTCATTCCAAAACTACAATAACATTTCTTACTATTAAAAAATTCACATCATAAAAGGGACAGGTATACCTGCTTTAAATAAATATAGGTTTTCCCTTTTATCCATAAGGGAAACCATGGATATGTGTGATTCAGTTAAATTACTTTGTATTTTCCTTTCAGGTGTGGAAGTAGTTTTATCACTTTTACTTTTCTTACTCTTTCTTGAAATTCTTAGTTTACAGGCAGCATTAAGGGCAGACCCGAAGGACTTCAATTGTTGGGAGTCATTAGGAGAGGCATATTTAAGCAGAGGTGGCTATACAACAGCCTTGAAATCCTTCACAAAAGCCAGCGAGCTGAACCCAGAATCCACATACAGTGTGTTTAAGGTGGCGGCAATACAGCAAACCCTTGGTAAATACAAAGAGGCAGTAGCTCAGTACCAGCTGATCATTAAAAAGAAAGAAGATTATGTGCCTGCTCTGAAAGGTAATTGCTTTTTAATAGCTCCTTTGACTTTTTGTGATGCCAAAGTATAAAATCCTTGAATAAATTTCTAAATGTATTGAGTAACTTGAAAAGAACTTCTTTAGTTAATCACATGTGTCCAGTAAGAACCTTTTATAGTATAGCTTGTTACATAGGTCTGAATCTAGAAAGGTCAGATTTTGTTTTGTGACAGTTAATAAATAGTAATGTGATAGAGGTACAGCTTTTAGATAAATAGCATGATAGGTACTGGATCTAAAAATTAGATCTCTAAAACAGGAATTTTCCTACTCTTGTATTTTGATAATTAATTCACTATATCCTCAGAATATCTTAATAGGTTTTAGTTACTTTGTAAGTTATAAAACCTCATTTTTTTCAATTTTTGAACTTTAGAGGCAACTTTCATTGTTTTTAATTATCTAATTTTAGTTCCTTTATAGGTGTCTATTCCTTCTTATTTTTGTAATTTAAAGTAAAACACCACCACCCATGTTTTATTACTTTTTAAATGATTATTTCTAACCATTAAAAAAAACACTGGAGTTCATTGTATTTGCTTTCCTCCATTTCCTTTTCCTTTTTAAAGAATCAGTGGGGAGTTTAATTCAGAAGTGTTGTATGTCATAACTGACATGTAACTTAGACCATGAAACCCTTTAAAAAAATATTTTATGAAATTCCTTAACAGAAGGAGAATTCACATTTATTAAACGTTTACTAGGCAATTTAGGAAATTGCTGTTTCTTTTCATTTTTATAGTATGAACGTGAAAGTCGCTCAGTCATGTCTGACTCTTTGCAACCCCATGGACTGTACAGTCCATGGAGTTCTCCAGGCCAGAATACTGGAGTGAGTAGCCTTTCCCTTCTCCATGGGATCTTCCCAACCCAGGGATTGAACCCAGGTCTCCCGCATTGCAGGTGGATTCTTTACCAGTCGAGCCACAAGGGAAGTCCAATGAATGTTTTGAATGTAGAGAGATCAAATCTTGTTTCACGACACCAGATGGTAATACTGTGATAGCAGGTAGCATCATATTAGGTATTTATTAAGTAATATCCCCATTTTCAAAGAAGATTTTAAGAGGTAAGTAATTTGCTGAAAATCATGAAAATTCGTAGGTTCCATAGATATTATCTTTCGATACATGTTTACTCCAACAGAACTTGGCCATTTGAATTCTTCAATAAATGTATGCAAGACCATGCTTAAAGATACTTTTTATAAAATACCATTAAATTTTGTCTGTAATAGTACACCAATAAATATATTTGATGTTCATTTTCAGTGTTTCTTTTACATATTTTAACATCTGCAAACTTACCTGTTTTTAGGTTTGGGTGAATGCCACCTCCTGTTGGCAAAAGCAGCTCTAGTCGATTATCTTGATGGGAAAGCTGTAGACTACATAGAGAAAGCACTGGAGTATTTTACTCGGTTAGTATTATTATTTATTGTGTTTATTTTCTTAGTATTATAATAAAGTCAAATTTAGAAAATCATTCTCTGTTTATCCTATTAGCTACAGCAGTCATTATTCAGACTTGCAAACATAAACAATGACAGACTAACCAATTAATTCTGCAACATACATTTGTATTGATTTTACACTGGGGAACAAATATAGTTTCTTGCTTTTAGCAGCTGAAATGCTGGATGCATAGAGAAGAGTAGGAAGGAAGAAGTAGCTAGTGGAGCAGCAGCTTGGGTACCACTGTTTTCGTGTTCTCTTTTAGGAGACCTAGAGGTATGAGTATCTAGCTGGAACTGGTTGGTAAATGGCACTTTACGTGTACAACTGGCTTTACATTCAGTAGTTAGAGCCTGTGTTAGACTTAAGGGTAGGACTAAAGGTGAAGTAGCAGTCTGATTGTTCCTGGAGAGAATTTGTGTAGGAAAAAAAGTGGTATCTAATACCAAGAAAGAAGACAGAAACGTTTCAGCAACTCTGGTTATTTTATGGAACTATATTCATTATTTAAGTGGAATGTTATTTGTGATAGATGGCTATAAAAGGTACACAAGTTAGGTGCAGAATTAATTTTTTTGCTCTTAAACATCTTTATTGTGCTTTACTTCCTTTCTTTTCCTACTTGCCTTCTCCTCTGTGTCTGATTGATTTCCTTGCTCTCAAATTGATTTGCTTTGAATATGAACCAAATTTGAAGTGAAAGCTTCATTCTTTTTTCTCCCTCTGATTTGTGTAGTTTCTTTTCAAGTCTTTCATAACACTTAGAACTCTTTCCATAGAGGATGGTATTGTGGAGAGGGTGTAATTTGTTTGAACTAGCGTTTAAAGGTAAATGTGAGCCTCTGATTGATGATGCTTCAGCTCCAAATACTGCCTTTCTGAGTGGAGAATTTTGTTCTGGATACCATGTAGCACTCACAACTAATTACAAGCAGTTATATAGAACTTTTAACGTGATAGCCCCAAGTTTGTATTTAATTCTATACTTGAATGTTCACATAACTTCAATTCTTGTGTAAGGGCAATCGAAGTTATTTCACTTTACAGATATATTATTTTTTACTGAACTTAAAAGGAGATAAGAGTTTGAGTTGTTAAAACTGCCAGTGATTCTCTTCTTTTTTTCCTGTCTGTTTTCACCTTTCATGCTGTCAATTTTGGAAACTGCACTCAGATACTTAGGCAAAGGAGCAACAAATTGTGTTGCCCTTCCTCCTGATCCTCACATTGGGCTTTTAGTGATGACTTCAATAATTAATCTTGTTTCTCAGAAAGACATTGGAAAATGATTTTTGGCTGGACTCCATGAGTAGAAAAGGCTATGAACAATGTTCCATCTGCTTGTCCATCTGCCAGTAACATAGCTGTTTGTGGTGGCTGATTACTAATACTTGGCTTAATTGTGCAATTGCTGTGTTTTATTTATAAGATTTTGAGAAAAGTGAAGAGAAATGAATAGCTGAGATTTTCTCATCCTAAAAAAAGTGCCCTTTGCCACCATAGTTAATATTTTTATTTATTTTTTGAGCTTGTCCACTGAGTCTTACTTCCTTCAATAAATAGGGATTTTTCACACTTTCATAATTAGTTTTTTGGTATCCTTGAACTCAGAAAGTAAAACTCCTTTGAATTACCAGATATATTTGCTATGTTATACATTTGCTAGTTCTTTTTTTTAAATTTGAGGGAGATCAAGCAAAACCTAAATTTATGATAATCAACCGAGAGAGATTTACTGACTTTAATGGTTTGGTTTTTATTTAAATAGACAAACACAAAAAGCATAATTTAAAAGATCCAGTATTAAAGGTAAATTTTAACGGTCCTGGATAATTTATTGATTTATTTATGGGATTTCTGCTGCTTCTAAGAAAAATGATAAAGAGTACCAAAGAAATGTTTGCACAGTTTCTGTCACTTAAAACAATTCCTTCTCCTTCCCCTCTTCCTTTCTTCTTAAAAAGGAGGTAATAAGATTTAAGATGGTTAGTAAATTCAATAAAGCATTTGCTGCATTTAATTAAGGAACTAAAGACTGTATATATGTACACTTTCCTGTTTTAATTGTATGTAGTAGTGAGGGAGATAAATGCCATGCTTTTTGGAAATAATTTTTAAGCATCGCAGTTTCTTTTTTTAGGGCTCTGCAGCATCGAGCTGATGTATCTTGCCTTTGGAAGCTAGTTGGGGACGCTTGTACCACTCTGTCTGCTGTCTCACCATCTAAAGTGAATGTCAGTGTCTTAGGAGTCCTTCTTGGTCAGAAAGAAGGAAAACAAGTATTAAAGAAAAATGAGCTCCTCCATCTTGGAGGAAGGTAATTTACAAAGATGGTCATTTGATGACATTCAAATTAAATTAGAACGTCATAACAAAATATAACATTCACTTTTATATTTCCATAGATGTTACGGTCGTGCATTAAAACTGATGTCTACATCTAATACGTGGTGTGACCTTGGAATTAATTATTATCGCCAAGCGCAACATCTAGCAGACACAGGCAGCAACTCAGATGACCTTCAAGAGTTGCTGGAGAAATCTATGCATGTATGATTTTGAGAAATTTTTTATAAACTTTAAAAAAAAAAACTAAGGTCTTTTCTAAAAGATGCTTTTGATAAAGTAAATACTAGAGTGTTTTCACATAAACTCAGTTATCTATATATAAATGCTGATATTCCGAGAAATAAAAATGCATCTAATTTTACTTTTCAGTGTCTGAAAAAAGCTGTGAGACTTGACAGTAATAATCACTTATACTGGAATGCTCTTGGTGTAGTTTCCTGTTATAGTGGTAAGAATTGAGTTAACACTTCAATATTTTTAGATTGTTTTAAACAATAGTTGAGTTTTATGAAAGTCTGTATTTTTCAGGTATTGGAAATTATGCCCTTGCTCAGCACTGTTTCATCAAATCAATCCAGTCAGAACAAATTGTGAGTGTTCTGTGTCTCTGTCTGAAAAAGAACATCGAAATGTCGTGTTAATAATTTTCTGAGACTGCCAAGTAGACAAGGGACCTAATTTTATTTGTTTTTTTAGAATGCTGTTGCATGGACCAACTTGGGAGTGTTATACCTTGCAAAAGAAAAAATTGAGGTAAATACTATATTGTCTGCTTTGTTGTAGTCTAAGTAAAGAACATTTTCTGTGTATGATCTTTTCATAATAATTAAGCTTCTTATGGAGAAATACTTTGCACATTGTTAATTTATCTAGCGTTCTCGCTGATATGCTAGATGTTGGATAGCATTTACTTTACTATATTGAACATTGAATGTGTAAGATTTGTTTTCCTTTCCATGTCCCGAGAAATTTCTGGTTTTATAATTACATTGTATTTTCATTTAGAGGTTAAAACAATTTTATTATGAATTATTTGGGTGTTTTTCTTTTTATCTTTCATAAACGTCTTGAGTGGGATGATGAAGTAAGGGCAATGATTAGTACTCTTTAGAAACTTAAATTTAACCCTTGCTTTGGTGATTTAGATTCACCTTTAACAGATATTAATCCCTTTATATGTATGGTGTACTTTGTCATACTCGAACAATTGTATCTTAGAGAATTGGAGTACAGTAATGGGGAGCCTGTTTGTGGGTCTTGTTTGCTTCTCTGATGGCTCAGTTGGTAAAGAATCCACCTGCAATGCAGGAGAGCTTGGTTTGATTCCTGGGTCAGGAAGATCCGCTTGAGAAGGGATAGGCTATTCACTCCAGTGTTTTTGGGCTTTCCTGGTGGCTCAACTGGTAAAGAATCTGCCTGCAGTGTGGGAGGCCTGGGTTTGATCCCCACATTGAGAAGATCCCCTGGAGAAGGGAAAGGCTACCCACTCCAGTGTTCTGGCCTGGAGAATTCCATGGGCTATACAGTCCATGGGGTCGCAAAGAGTGGGACACAACTGAGCGACTTTCACTTTCAGAAGTTTCCATGCATCTGTAGATAATAGCAATCTATACTGTTTTGTGTTTCAGCCAGTATATTGAATACCATCCTTTAAAAATAGCTCAGTGATATTCTCAGGGATACATGAAGTCTCTGCAAAGACTGCTTTGGAAGACTATAAATAAAGTGAAGAAAAATACTAATTTGGATCTTAAAATATGTGAAAATATTTTTTAAAAATTTAAGCAAAGCCAAGTTTTAGTTAATAAGCTATGACTGTGGTTTTATGGTAGTGTTGCCTGTGAGCCTACGTTCTCGTAAGGAAGAAAAGACAATATCAGCCATGCAGAGATTATTGGGAAAACAGTGTAAAGCAACATGCAATAAGCTATTCTTCATAGCAGAAAAAAGGAAAAAAACATGTGATTTTAAGTGTCTAAGTGGGGTGTCTTGAAAGTTTCCTAAATGCTTAGTGCAGATTTATGTTGGCCATTCCTTTACACCCACTAGCAGTTCTCAGACCGCACTGGTTGTTATTAATAGTTTTATGTTCCCAGTTAAGTCAAGGCAAGGGGAATAGATACAGTCTTCTCTAAGGATTTCCACTAAACCTGTATTGTGTTAGTCGCTCAGTCATGTCTGAGTCTTTGTGACCCATGGACTGTAGCCCTCCAGGCTCCTCTGTCCATGGGATTCTCCAACCAAGAATACTGCAGTGGGTTGCCATTTCCTTCTCCAGGGGATCTTCCCAACCCAGGGATTGAATCCAGGTCTCCTGTACTGCAGGCAGACGATTTACCGTCTAAGCCATCTAGGAGGCCCTCCATTAAACCTGTGGATTAGCAAATAGCTGGGTGATCGACTGAAAATTTTGCAGACAAGAGGTAGACACCTGCAGAACTCCCAAGCCTGTAGAGAAATCCGTTGTATCCAGAACTCTTTTGCACATGCTCAGTTGCTGAATTGTGTCCAAGTCTTTACAACCCCATAGACTGCAGAGTGCCAGACTCCCGTCCATGTAATTCTCCAGACAAGAATACTGGAGTGTGTTGCCATTTCCTCCTCCAGGGGATCTTCCTGACCCAGGGATCAAACCCATGTATCTTGCATTATCAGCCAGATTCTTTACCACTGAGCCACCTGGGAAGCCTCCAGAGCTCTTTTTAGGACTAGGTATTTAAGACATTGTTTTAGTGTTGCTGCACGTGCACGTGCAAATTGTGCTTAAACAGTGAAGTTTTAATTCTCTGTTTCATTTCTATTTATGTTTACAAGTCTGATTTTTCTTAATCTCTTATGCTTTTTTAATATAAGCAATTTAATATTAGATTTATAAACTGACTATTTTTTGTCTTTTTTTCCTAGCAAGCTCATGAAGCTTTCAAAATGGCTCAGTCCCTTGATCCATCTTATTTAATGTGCTGGATTGGACAAGTAAGATACATAGCATATAGTTATTAATAACCTGTGATACAAATAACCTATTAATAGAAAGTGGTATCAGTTCAGTTCAGTTCAGTCGCTCAGTCATGTCCGACTCTTTGTGACCCCATAGACCCAAAAAGTTTAGATTTCGTACTGCCAAATAGGAATCAAGTTACTAGTCTGAGTCTGTCATAGACTAATTGTTTTAACTTATCAACTGCTGGATTTCACTTTTCACACCTGGAGAAGAAGGGGATTGGTCTGAGTGGCCTCCTGGGTTTTGAGTCTTTCAGTTCAGAGAATAGTGGGAGCATCACCCATATTAGAAAATCAGTAATCAGTGATTCAGTTCAGTACAGTTCAGTCGCTCAGTCATGTCTGACTCTCTGTGACCCAATGGACCGCAGCACGCCAGGCCTCCCAGTCCATCACCAACTCCCGGAGTTCACTCAACCTCATGTCCATTGAGTCAGTGATGCCATCCAACCATCAAATCCTCTGTTGTCCCCTTTTCCTCCCGCCTTCAGTCTTTTCCAGCATCAGGGTCTTTTCACATGAGTCAGCTCTTTGCATCAGGTGACCAAAGTATTGGAGTTTCAGCTTCAGCATCAGTGCTTCGAGTGAAAAATCAGGACTGACTGATCTCCTTTAGGATTGGCTGGTTGGATCTTCTTGCAGTCCAAGGGACTCTCAAGAGTCTTCTCCAACACCACACTTCAAAAGCATCAATTCTTTGGCGTTCAGCTTTCTTCACAGTCCAACTTTCACATCCATACATGACTACTGGGAAAACCATTACCTTGGCTAGATGGACCTTTGTTGGCAAAGTAATGTCTCTGCTTTTGAATATGTTGTCTAGGTTGGTCATAACTTTCTTTCAAGGAGTAAGTGTCTTTTAATTTCATGGCCGCAGTCACCATCTACAGTGATTTTGGAGCCCCCCAAAATAGTCAGCCACTGTTTCCACTGTTTCCCCATCTATTTCCCATGAAGTGATGGGACCAGATGCCATGATCTTCGTTTTCTGAATGTTGAGCTTTAAGCCAACTTTTTCACTCTCCTCTTTCACTTTCATCAAGAGGCTTTTTAGTTCCTCTTCACTTTCTGCCATAAGGGTGGTGTCATCTGCATATCTGAGGTTATTGATATTTCTCCCAGCAATCTTGATTCCGGCTTGTGCTTCTTCCTGCCCAGCGTTTCTCATGATGTACTCTGCATATAAGCTAAATAAGCAGGGTGACAATGTACAGCCTTGACGTACTCCTTTTCCTATTTGGAACCGTCTGTTGTTCCATGTCCAGTTCTAACTGTTGCTTCCTGACCTGCATACAGGTTTCTCAAGAGGCAGGTCAGGTGGTCTGGTATTCCCATCTCTATCAGAATTTTCCACAGTTTATTGTGGTCCACACAGTCAAAGGCTTTGGCTAGTCAGTAAAGCAGAAGTAGATGTTTTTCTGGAACTCTCTTGCTTTTTCGATGATCCGGCGGATGTTGGCAATTTGATCTCTGGTTCCTCTGCCTTTTCTAAGACCAGCTTGAACATCTGGAAGTTCATGTTTCATGTACTTTTGAAGCCTGGCTTGGAGAATTTTGAGCATTACTTTACTACCATGTGCGATGAGTGCCATTGTGCAGTAGTTTGAGCATTCTTTGGCATTGCCTTTCTTAGGGTCTTGGAATGAAAACTGACCTTTTCCAGTCCTGTGGCCACTGCTGAGTTTTCCAAATTTGCTAGCATATTGATTGCAGCACTTTCACAGCATCATCTTTCAGGATTTGGAATAGTTCAACTGGAATTCTATCACCTCCACTAGCTTTGTTCGTAGTGATGCTTCCTAAGGCCCACTTGACTTCACATTCCAGGATGTCTGGCTCTAGGTGAGTGATCACCCCATCATGATTATCTTGGTCATGAAGATCTTTTTTGACAGTTCTGTGTATTCTTGCCACCTCTTCTTAATATCGTCTACTCTGTTAGGTCCATTTCTGTCCTTTATTGAGCCCAGCTTTGCATGAAATGTTCCCTTGGTATCTCTAGTTTTCTTGAAGAGATCTCTAGTCTTTCCCATTCTATTGTTTTCCTCTATTTCTTTGCACTGATCACTGAGGAAGGCTTTCTTATCTCTCCTTGCTAGTCTTTGGAACTTTGCATTCATATGGGTATATCTTTCCTTTTCTCCTTTGCGTTTTGCTTCTCTTTTTTTCACAGAAATTTGTCAGGCCTCCTCAGGCAGCCATTTTGCTTTTCTGCATTTCTTTTTGTTGGGGATGGTCTTGCTCCCTGTTTCCTGTATAATGTCATGAACCTCTGTCCATAGTTCATCAGGCACTCTGTCTATCAGATCTAGTCCCTTAAATCTATTTCTCACTTCCACTGTATAATCGTAAGGGATTTGATTTAGGTCATACCTACTAGGAGGTGGTCTAGTGGTTTTCCCTATTTTCTTCAATTTAAGCCTAAATTTGGCAATTAGGAATTCATGATCTTAGCCACAGTCAGCTCCCGGTCTTATTTTTGCTGACTGTATAGAGCCTCTCCATCTTTGGCTGCAAAGGATATAATAAATCTGATTTCGGTGTCGACCATCTGGTGATGTCCATGTGTAGAGTCTTCTCTTGTTTTGTTGGAAGAGGGTGTTTGCTATGACCAGTGCATTCTCTTGGCAAATCTATTAGCCTTTGCCCTACTTCATTCTCTACTCCATGGCCAAATTTGCCTGTTACTGCAGCTGTTTCTTGACTTCCTACTTTTGCATTCCAGTCCCCTATAATGAGAAGGACATCTTTTTTGGGTGTTAATTCTAAAAGGTCTTGTAGGTCTTCATAGAACTAACTGTTCAACTTCAGGTTCTTCAGCATTACTGGTTGAGACATAGACTTGGATTATCATGATATTGAATGGTTTGCCTTGGAAATGAACAGAGATCATTCTGTCGTTTTGAGATTGCATCCAAGTACTGCATTTCAGACTCTTCTGTTGACCATGATGGCTACTTCATTTCTTCTAAGGGATTCCTGCCCACAGTAGTAGATATAATGGTCATCTGAGTTAAATTGACCCATTCCCATCCATTTTAGTTTGCTGGTTCCTAGAATGTTGACGTTCACTCTTGCCATCTCCTGTTTGACCACTTCCAATTTGCCTTGATTCATGAACCTAATATTCCAGGTTCCTATGAAATATTGCTCTTTACAGCATCTGACTTTGCTTCTATCACCAGTCACACCCACAACTGGGTGTTGTTTTTGTTTTGGCTCTGTCTCTTCATTCTTTCTGATTTCTCCACTGATCTCCAGTAGCATATAGGGCACCTACTGAACTGGGGAGTTCATCTTTCAGTGTCCTATCTTTTTGCCTTTTCATACTGTTCATGGGGTTCTCAAGGCAAGAATACTGAAGTGATTTTCCATTCCCTTCTCCAGTGGACCACATTTTGTCTGCTTCTGTTAGGTCCATACCATTTCTGCCCTTTATTGTGCCTCATTTTACTAAAACTCAAAACCCAAGGAAGAGCGTGAGGTGAACATTCTGAGTACTTTAACGCATGTATGTCTTTACATTCATTCATATCAGTGATTCGTAGTCAGTGATTAGGTATTTTCTATTGTATTTTGGCTTTTGGGTCTGATTCTAGTTAATTGAATGGGTGAAGCTCCCAGTTAGAAAAGGCAAACTCCTGTTCCCATTAGCTGTGGTAGCATTTGAGAACAGTGGGTTACCACAGTAATCTCTGTGTAAGGTTTTGGGCCCTGGGGGCCCAAGAATTTGCATTTCTAACTACTCCCAAGTGAGGACAATGCTGCTGGTCCAGGGACTTCACTCTGAGTAGCACTGATGGAGGTCAGTAGATCTTAGGTGCTCCTCAGAGTCACTTAAGTATTTTTTTTTTTAATCTTTAAATTATTTTTGGCCTTACAAATAATTTGTTTCAGGAGATAAGTAGTAGATTTAATTAAAATGATAATGATAGAGTGAAGCTTAATATTAATTTCTTAGTTAGTAGTGCATGATAATTAAAAAAACCCTGCTTTCTTATAAAAGATAGATGAGCTTGAAATTAATTTTAACTATCATAAAGTCTTACTATTTGAAATCCTGAGGCAGTTTTAAAAATAAACATGTTGAGACTCTACCCAGATCGATGGAAGCTAGATTTCTAGGGGTGAGATCTCCTTTTTAAAAAGTTTTCCAGTTGAATCTTAGGTGACCCTGTGATTAACCAAGTACCTGTATGAATTGATGGGCTGGTGCGGGGGCGCGCTGGGTAGTAAAGGGAGAAGGTAGCATAACTTTATCAGGATTCTGAAGAATTTCATGTGGATTATTCCACCACTGTCTGATTGCAATGGAGTTCTTCAAGTGTCTATCAGCTTAAAGGCTCATTTAACAAGTCATTCTGGTCCTCTGAGCCATGGAATGTGGTAGTCAAGATTGAAAAAGAAATTAACTTTGCTTTTAAGCACAGTTAGAAAACACCTTTGGTTCCTCCAAAAACTTGTTTATTGTTATTAGTAGTAGTAGTATTCCTTTTGAACATATTAAGATCCTCTTTTTTCCTTTTATAGGCTCTAATTGCAGAGACAGTTGGAAGTTATGACACCATGGATCTCTTCAGGCACACTACAGAACTCAGTATGCACGTAAGAATTTGAGCATTCTTCAGAATTCATTAATGAATAAACTTTTAATTACCCTTGTTGAGAAAACAAATACATGGTGATGTCAGATGCTGATGATAGCAGTTGTCTCTACTCTTTGTTCTTTCTTGAAAAATAGATAAACTCATTAAAGAACTTCAAGAGCTGATGAAGACATGACTTTGGGATCTAATAGATGCAGTAGTCATGCAGAATAGAAACAGACTCAAAAAAAAAGTAAACTGAGATAAACACTAGACTTAGTTGACATTTTTAGATTATTTATGAAAGCGTTTAGAAATCTTTTGATTGGTCATTATTTGTTTGACCTAGGGGAATGATGCTGAGAATCATACCAAACCATCAGGAGGGACTCTGTTTTCTCCTCTTTATTTATCCCACTTATTCCTCTACTTAGGTTTGAGGCAAGTGATTTAAATATATTCTTAGTTGTGTTGTATCATAGTGACCTTTTATTTAAAGGCTCTTAATAGCTGACTTAGATGACGAAGATCCGATATTTATTGTATTGAAATACATTGTTTTGTTTCTTAATTTTTCTTGGCAGATTTATTACTCTGTGTCTGCTTGTTTGTCTTTTCTTACAGACTGAGGGAGCAATAGGTTATGCGTATTGGGTCTGTACAACATTGCAAGATAAGAGCAACAGAGACACAGAGCTGTACCGGTATAACATCCTCCAGATGAATGCAATTCCAGCAGCACAAGTGGTCTTGAGTAAATACGTGGGTACGGCACCTGTTATATAGCAAGATATATGAATAATTGTTGAGATAATTTAAAGAATTTAAAGTTAATTCCAAATTAAATATTAGTTCTTAAGACATGAATTTGCCCTTTTCTCCCCATGAACAAGTATGAAGAAATCAGGTAAACTGAAAACCAGAAGAGAAATGCAGCATCATTGTAATCTGCAGGCTGGTAATACTCTGCCTGCACTGAGCCTGGGGCACTTGAGGAGAAGGCAGTTCGTTTGTAAACGTCAGCACTTTGAGACATTAACGTGTTATGCAGTGTGCCCAAATGAGTGACTTGAATGAATACCTCCTAGAGCCTTGCTGAGAAAATGTAGGATCAGAGATTTTACTGATAGGTTTCCTTACAGAATGGGAAACATTTGTGAAGGATTTTACATAGAGGTAAACTGATGCTGAAGCTGAAACTCCAAAACTTTGGCCACCTGATGCAAAGAACTGACTCATTTGAAAAGACTCTGATGCTGGGAAAGATTGAAGGCGGGAGGAGAAGGGGATGACAGAGGGTGAGATGGTTGGATGGCGTCACCGATTCAATGGACATGAGTTTGAGTAAACTCCAGGAGTTGGTGATGGACAGGGAGGCCTGGCGTGCTGCAGTCCATGGGGTTGCAGAGTTGGACACGACTGAGTGACTGAACTGAACTGAAAGATTTAGCTTTCTGCAAAATTCAAATGCCTAGAACAATGAACTTTCTCTGACAGTCGTACATAGCTAGGTTTTTGAGTCTCTGAGGGAGCTGTGTCATATACTCATTTAGCAAATTCAACTATATGTGCTTGGCCAAAAACTATATTAATTTAGAAGCAGAAAGGTGAGAAAGCGGGGATAAGAAAAATGGAGATATCATCTGTCGCTGACTGTTGGCTTCAGCGTGAGTGTGGATGAAGGGCCTGAATCTCCTCATTCACTTTGACTCAGTTTGGTTACCTTCTCCTTGTGAGATGACTTAAAAATTTTTCAAGAATCACTTTGTGTGATTTTCATCTTATACTGTGAACCTAACTATCACATAAGATGGGATTGTGCTCCACTTTGTTAAACAGCTCAATAAGAGATTTGAAGGCTTGCTTCCCAGCACAAGTTAAGTTGAGTAGTTCATAATTCAGGTGCATTTCTTTTTCCTTTGTACACTTCCTTTATAGTTTTATGATGTTTTTTGACATTAGAATTTAAAATACTGCATTGAAAGTGCCCAAATCATCTTCTCTTTCTAGTGCACAACACTGATTGTTTTTTTTTTTTTAAAAAGTGCATAGAAACTGGAACAGAATCACCAAGATAAATTGTTGCTAAATCTAATCAAGGAAGGTTTATGTGATTAGCCAAAGAACTGAATTTCCTTATAATTTAGATGACTAGTTTTAACATGAACTCTGATTTTAAATTGTTATACCTTTGGGAATAAAAATGTATTTAAACTTTGAAACATGAATAGAAGCCACATGTAACTATAGATACTATTCAATAATTTAAAAGAGTTATAGAATGATTACTGGTATTTTATAGTCAAGATAAACTCAACTTCTATTCTTAGCAATGCACGTGACCTCAGGAAATAATCTACTGTTTAAAGTATCGAAAAACTTGAAAACAAAAGTAATGTTTTTACAAATACAACCATTATGCACATATTGAGAAAAGATGTTTTTGGATTTCCAGAGAGAATTCAGAATTATGCTCCAGCTTTCACAATGTTGGGTTACTTAAATGAGCATCTACAGCTGAAGAAGGAAGCAGCAAATGCATACCACAGGTAAAGGCTCCCTTAAATTTAAACGTGGTCCTTCTTGGTCAGTTGGCCAGTAGAGCCTCATTTTCTTGAAGAAGGTACGAATAAAATGTTCTGATTCCTTTCCTGACCTTTCATTATTTATTATTACTGCATTTTGAAGATGAAAAAATACAGTTGTAAATTTTCAACTGTGTTTTGGTTTCTGTTGCTCAACCTGAGAGAGAGAGAAGAAAAAAAATAAAACCAAACAAAAAACCCTCTCAGATTTGTTTTAGAAAAATCTGTCCATTTATAGTTTGTCTTGCTTTATTAAATACATGGATTTATTCAGATAAGAAGTGAGATTTCAGAAATGAAAAGAAATTATGTGTTTGTTTAAATCATTTTAATGTTGACTACATAGTGTTTCATTCAGTAAATATTTGTTGAACTGCTGCTGTGTGTCACGCAGTGTCCTTGGCCGTGGCAATTTAGCAGTGAATTAAAACTAACGTAGGCTCAGTTCTCATGGAGCTCATTTCTGGTGGGGGTGAGGTACATGGTAAGCTAATAGACATCTATGATGGTAACAATTGCTAAGAAAGGAAATCAGAGAAGAGTAAAAGGCCAGACAGTGGAGGGGCAGTGGATTTGAGGTGGGTGTAAGAGGTAGGTTTCCTGAGCAGGCAGTTGAGGTCTGGCCTAGTTGAGGGTGGCCATAAGTCATTTGGTCCTCAGGGAGAGAGCATTCCAGGCAGAGGGAACAGCAGGAGCAAGTGTTCTGAAGCAGGAGCGGCCTTGACATTGGGGAAACCAGGACAGTGTGTGCGAGGGAGACGACCAGCCCGGAGAGTGATGGGAAATGAAATTAACCTGAGGTTTTTCTTCGCTGCAAATTCACTGATCTGTGAATGAGAAAATCACACTGATCTCATGGGTACTAGATTAAAACTTAAAAAAAAACCTGAATGCCTAACTTCTGAGGTACATCATTGCCCTAAATCAATAGAAACCTGTCAGATAAAAAATAATCATGGTATCCCAGATGCTTTGCCATCCTTGTGTGGCTCTCTCTGTAGTTCACAGAAGTGGTCACTAGATGGTACTGAAGGCTGTAGTTATTTCGCCAGGTGTGTGCGGGAAGGTGTGTGTGCGGGAAGGTGTGTGTGGGGGAGGTGTGTGTGTGTGGGGCAGGTGTGTGTGTGGGGGGAGGTGTATGTGTGGGGAGGTGTGTGTTGAGGGGAGGTATGTGTGGGGAGGTGTGTGCAGAGGAGGTGTGTGCGGGGAAGGTGTATGTGGGGGAGGTGTGCGGGGAGGTGTGTGTTGAGGGGAGATGTATGTGGGGAGGTGTGTGCACTGGAGGTGTGTGTGCAGGGGAGGTGTGTGTGGGGGGAGGTGTGTGTGATGAGAGGTGTGTGTTGGGGGGAGGTGTGTGTTGGGGGGAGGTGTGTGCTGGGGAGGTGTGTGTGGGGAGGTGTGTGTGCTTAGAGGTGTGTATGGGGAAGTGTGTGTGGGGGGGGAGGTTTGTGTGTGGGGGAGGTGTGTGTGTGGGGAGGTGTGTGTGTGGGGAGGTGTGTGTGTGGGGAGGTGTGTGTGCAGGGAGGTGTGTATGGGGAGAGGTGTGTGTGGGGGTGAGGTGTGTGTGTGAGGGGGAGGTGTGTTTGTGTGGGGGAGAGGTATGCGTGTGGGAGGTATGTGTGGGGGAGGTGTGTGTGTTGGGGGAGGTGTGTGTTGGGGGGAGGTGTGTGTGTGGGGAGGTGTGTGTGCGGAGAGGTGTGTGTGGGGGGAGGTGTGTGTGTGTATGTAGGGAGAGGCGTGTGTGTGTGGAGGGGAGGCGTGTGTGTGGGGGAGAGGTGTATGAAAACCCACAATACTATTTCTTTCACCACTACAGTAAAGTTACCAATAAAGAAACTAGAAATTTGATAGAATACAAGGAACAGGATTTTTAAACAGAGAAATATGCCGTGCTCTGTCACTTCAGTCATGTCCAACACTTTGCCATCCTATGGACTGAAGCCCACCAGGCTCCTCTGTCCATGGGATTGTCCTGGCAAGAATACTGGAGGGGGTTGCCGTGCCCTTCTCCAGGGGATTTTCCTGACCCAGGGATGGAACTCCCGTCTCATTAGGTCTCCTGCATTGGCAGCCCGGTTCTTTACCACCAGTGCCGCCTGGGATCAGATCAGTCGCTCAGTCGTGTCCGACTCTTTGCGACCCCAAGAATCGCAGCACGCCAGGCCTCCCTGTCCATCACCAGCTCCCGGAGTTCACTCAGACTCACGTCCATCAAGTCAGTGATGCCATCCAGCCATCTCATCCTCGGTCATCCCCTTCTCCTCCTGCCCCCAATCCCTCCCAGCATCAGAGTCTTTTCCAATGAGTCAACTCTTCGCATGAGGTGGCCAAAGTACTGGAGTTTCAGCTTTAGCATCATTCCTTCCAAAGAAATCCCAGGGCTGATCTCCTTCAGAATGGACTGGTTGGATCTCCTTGCAGTCCAAGGGACTCTCAAGAGTCTTCTCCAACACCACAGTTCAAAAGCATCAATTCTTCGGTGCTCAGCCACCTGGGAAGCCCCTTGTAAATGGAGAGGTAACCATTCCCTTCTCCAGGGGATCTTCCCGACCCAGGGATTGAACCTGGGTCTCCTACATTGCAGGTGGATTCTTTACCGTCAGAGCCACCAGGGAAACCAAAACAGAGAAACTAGGCAGCTTTAGAATGCTTGCTCCTTTTTCTGGTATACGTTTTAATCACAAATACTGCAAGTCTAACATTGGTTATACATTTTGGCTAAAATGGCAACTCCACAGTCATCTAGGCTTCCCTGATAGCTCAGTTGGTAAAGAATCCGCCTGCAATGCAAGAGACCCCAGTTAGATTCCTGGGTCAGGAAGATCCACTAGAGAAGGGATAAGCTACCCATTCCAGTATTCATGGGCTTCCCTTGTGGCTCAGTTGGTAAAGAATCCGTCTGCAGTGTGGGAGGCCTGGGTTCAACCCCTGGGTTGGGAAGATCCTCTGGAGAAGGGAAAGGCTACCCACTCCTGTATTCTGGCCTGGAGAATTCCATGGACTGTATAGTCCATTGGATCACAAAGAGTTGGACACGAGTGAGCAACTTTCACTTCACTTCACAGTCACCTGGATATACACCACTCATTCTTGACTTATACCACTCTTATTTTCTGCCTTAAACAAGTGTTTGTGACTTGAAATTACAAATTAGGTAATAATATAACTGCAGGTATAGTTTTTACTATGACAGTTAGTTTACTATTACTATTTCTATAATACTGCCTTGTTTTTCATGTAATGTCAGAGGCATTAAAAGCTTTTCTTGGATATTTCTTCCTGGCTAATCTTTAAACAGAAAAACAGAAGAAAAAAAAAAGTATTATTAAATATCCAACTCCTTTAGTTGTTGAGACACTTTCCTGCTTGCCCAAAGGAGACTGAGCATGAGAAGGTAAACGGGCTGTCAGCATGTTGTTATATTATTCTAAACCTCTCAGGACTCCTGATGACTCGTTCCCTTCTCTGAATTCAGGATTGCCTGAATGTCTTTCTGTACGTAACAGGTAAAGGCATATGAAAGCACTCAATTTCCTAAGTCCCTACCTCGAACTACTAATATATAAATAATTTTAAGAGGGTACTATGTACATCAAATTCTATGTACTTCAAACATGTCAAAACTGTAAAACATTGACACAATTGTTTCCCACATTTGGATTAAATTTTCTGGAATATTTAAAACTCAAGTATGATAAGTGATTTCACATATCAAGAGGCCATTTCATTATTAACAGTCTAAAATCTACTAAGTGCTTTTGTGGTACCAATTTAATAAAATATAAATAAGCTATTATGGAACTAGTTAAATAATGAAAACAAAAATCTGTAGATTGTTAAGGAGGAAGAGTGAAAGAATGCTATTGCACGTAGATAATTTTAAATGCTTTGTCCTTTTTTTTTTAAAGGGCAATTTTGTTGTTACAGACTGCAGAAGACCCAGATGCTTATTATGTTACAGTAAGAAATTATGGCAGATTGTTATGGTAAGCATATTTTTCCCCATTGATTTTGTGGATCTGTTAGGTTTTTCTGGTGAAGGCTGTGGAGCTATTGAGTGATGCCCAGTCTCTAGAAGAGTGGGGCGAGTGTAAATGAGCACAGTGATGACGTCCGCCCAGGGTGCATCATTCCTACCGTCCCAAGCTGTATTAACAGTTTCCAGTCCCAGCCCCAGTGTCCTTTGGGAGGAGCAGGTTCAGAACCGAGGCTTGTGAACTAGACAGAAGAGGCAGTCACTCTTTCTGATAGCAGAAGCCTAGTTAGTTGAAAGTGGATTAGATTTATTCTGATTTGGTGTCTGTTCTTAAACTGGGAGTGGGATTAAGGGTCCAGAAACCCTTTTGAGATAGTACACAAAAATTTTTGTCTGTGCATTTTGAGGATGGCGAGGGAGCAATATAATTTTCTTTAGATTCTCAGTGACTTCTGACTTCAAAAAAGATTTTTAAAAAAGGTGGGAAACCAGTTGTTTCAGAGGTTAGAACTAGGTCTGGACAATAGGAGTGTTAATGGGAGGATGGTTTGGGGCTCAAGTTAAGGAGACTCACCTCAAATTGAGAGCTGCCCCCAAAACTGAATGTTCCTGTTTGAAGCACCTTATTTATTAGACCTATGGTTTGGTATTTTGGTATTAGTACCTACATCTTTTTAAGGAGCTACACAGTAAAAATCAGAGGTAGCCAGTTCTTTTATAACCGTCTAACTGAATCATATCTGGTATCTGTAGATAGAAAATTTTCCCCATTTTAATTGTTTTTCCTTTTAATTTCTTTAAACTGTGTGTTTAGGAGTTGATAGAACTGTCACTTCCAAGATTTTGTTGTTAGAAGCTGTATGGAATAAAGTATCTGTTTGCTTTACTTAGATGGTTCATATAATGTAACTATTTTAGAGGAAAATTTATACCTCCCATCAAAAATAGGTCCTCTGATTTCTTTTTAACTTGTTTTTATTATGAAATATATTAAACATGCAAAATACAGTAATAGAGTATGGAGCATGATTCGGTGAATAGTTACGCTTCACATAGCACAGATCTTAAAATTCTGTTGATAGGCTTCAGGTTTCCTTAAAAAGAAAAAAAGTTACAAATAAAGTTGAAGCCCTTGTGTCCTCCTCCAGTCTTTTCTCTATAAAAGTAATCAAATGTTTGAAGATGGTGTTCATTAAAAAAATATTCTTAAAATACATGTGTGTATCCATAAACACCTAAGGTAGTTCGCTTCCCTTCATTAAATATTTGTCAAAATTTGTGTTTGATTTTTAAATTCTTTTACCTTCATAAAATTAATTTTAGAAGCAAATATTGCCCATATTTTTAGGTCTCAGCCACTCTTCCAAGATTAAAAAGATTTCCAAAAACACATTAAAAATAGAAGCAAGCTTCTGAATATAGTGATACATACCAGAAATAAGAGTCTCAAAGGTACAGTGTGTCTATTCCAGGTGGTGGCAGCATCTCTTTATTTTTAAATAAACAAAAGGTTTTTTTGTTGTTGTTGTTATTAAAAGGCATTCTACTTTAGTATTATACGTTGCAGTTTTTACTTTAATTCATATTAAATACAGAGAAGATAATGTTTGATTTTGTCTGTGGAATTTTAGTATATCTATATGCCCTTCAAAAAAAATGGATGTGCAGTTTACACAAAGGCTGGGCTCGATTATGACTTGCTAAACTTCTCAAAGATGCTAAACCCATGGTCACAGGGTAATTTTGAGCTAATGTATTAAGCTTAAAAATTATTGTGAAGGTCAACTGGAAATTATTTTTATAACTTAAGAGTTTAATTCAAGTTTATTTAAAAAAAAAAGACCAGTTTATTAAAAAAAAAAAGACAGTTCAGCAGAGCTGTTCATTTTCACATATAATTTAAAAGAAGCAAAGTGTGAAGTTAAATCCCTCTGGTATATCCTATTTGAAAAAACTGATATGCCTTCTATTTTAATATAAGTCTTTTCTGCAGCTTTAACACTGAGAGATGAAGTAGGTTAAGTTGTTAAAAGAAACTTAGTATAATTATATTTCTGTATTTTGATGATATAAGCCAAAATGATTTTTGATATTAAAAGTAAGTTATGTTTTGCTTCTTAGTTCCATTGGTGAATATGATAAAGCTATCCAGGCTTTTAAGTCAACACCCCTTGAGGAGTTAGAAGACATCATAGGTTTCGCATTAGCTTTATTTATGAAGGGTCTGTATAAGGAGAGCAGCAAAGGTAAGTATGTTGTGTAAAGCTTAAGGATACATCCTACTTTTCCAGAGCTGAGAATTTCAATCATAATGAGCTTATACATAGAAAGGTATAATACTAAGATGTTGGTCGGGATTGTAGTGTTCATTAAAAATCTGACAAGAGATATGATAATAGGTACTTTTTATCTGTTCCTTCATTTAGTACATGATGATGAATAGTTCTTTTAGCAGTGTTATGAACTGAATGTTGCCTTTATTATTTAGATGAGGAAACTGAGACCCAAGATCGCAAATGGCCTTCCCTGATAGCTCAGTTGGTAAAGAATCCACCTGCAATGCAGGAGACCCTGATTCAGTTCCTGGGTCGGGAAGATCCCCTGAAGTAGGGATAGGCTACCCACTCCAGTTTTCTTGGGCTTCACTGGTGGCTCAGCTAGTAAAGAATCCGCCTGCAGTACAGGAGACCTGGGTTCGATTCCTGGGTTGGGAAGATCCCTGGAGAAGGGAAAGGCTACCCACTCCAGTATTCTGGCCTGGAGAATTCCATGGACTGTATAGTCCATGGGGTTGCAAAGAGTCAGACACAACTATACACTACACTATACACATGACTTTCACTTTCACTGAAAGCAAGTATTTACTACTCCACGGTGTTTCCGGGTACTTTTCTGGTGAACAAAGACCTCAAACATTGTTTGTGATAATATATTAATATTTTGGCTTCTCCAAAAATGCTTTTGAGTGCATTTTCCCATGTATGGGCCCAGCCTATGTGTGTGTGCAGCTCATTTTAAGAACTGCTTAATGGAGTTGCTTGTTTCTTCATGGAAATTTGGGTGAAAGCTCAATGACTGTAGGCCTCCACTTCTTTTGAAGATAGTGACTCAGACTTGCCTATAGATTCCAAAGATGAGAATTGAGGAATATCACATGATAATCTTAATGATATTCCCAGAATCACCTTGGAACAGTTAAACCAAGTTAGATTATTATAAAATTTTATTCCGTTCACTTGAGATCAAGGACATAATAAGATACAATTTTAGTTAGACCGTTTTAAAAAATAAGATTAGGAAAGGAAAAATCCCATCATTTGTCATTCAGGATTGCTTTTTATTGTTTTGTTTTTGTTTCCAATTCTGTGTAACAGCGTATGAGAGAGCCTTGACTATTGTTGAATCAGAGCAAGACAAAGCTCATGTCTTGACAGCTCTGGCGATAGCGGAGTATAAACAAGGAAAAATGGACGTAGCCAAGACACTGCTATTCAAATGGTATGTATAGTCGACATCAACACTCAAATGACCAGATACTTAAAAATATTGGGTTAAAATTGGAAGCAACGTACAATGAATTTCTTAATGTTTTAGGAACTTTTTGGTGAACAGAAGGGATCAGACCCACCTGGTTAGCTAGAGATCATGGCTTCATTCAGTTCTTCAAAACCATCCTGTACTCTGTGTGTATTATTTATTTTTTTAAAACAGTAATTGATCAGCTGTTCTCTTGCTGCTGCTGCTGCTGCTGCTAAGTCGCTTCAGTCATGTCCGACTGTGCGACCCCAGAGACGGCAGCCCACCAGGCTCCCCCATCCCTGGGATTCTCCAGGCAAGAACACTGGAGTGGGTTGCCATTTCCTTCTCCAGTGCATGAAAGTGAAAAGTGAAAGTGAAGTCGCTCAGTCATGCCCGACTCTTCGCGACCCCATGGACTGCAGCCTACCAGGCTCCCCTGTCCATGGGATTTTCCAGGCAAGAGTACTGGAGTGGGATGCCATTGCCTTCTCCAAGCTGTTCTCTTAGGATTATAAAATTTTAATGAAGGCAGTCATAACTGGCTTGTTTTCAGCCCAGTGGGTTTACAAAGAGATTGTGTTTCCTCTTCCCTTTTCAGGTTAACCTGATAAAGTTAATTTAAAGTTGAGTCTAAAGAAAGTATATGTACCAGTATAACTTGTAACTATTTCTGTATTTTGGAGATAATTTAATAGTAGTCTCTGATATATGTGGTTGTTTATAAGGTACTTTTTGACTTTTTGAAAATTTTTTTGAGAAAGTTGACCTTAATTCCTTAAAAAGCAGTAGATGATTAATGTATGCTATTGGCCAGTGGTTATCAGTGAGGGCTCTATTGACATTTTTAGTACAGATTTTTAGTACAGATCTTCATAGTACAGAAATTTTCCACCCCTTGTAGGAAGATCATATCTCTGTTCCCATCACACTAATTGCTTTCTTCATTCATTGTGAAAACCAAAAAAGTGCCTTCATGAGTCTCCAAATTATGCTTTCCTACAAAGATAGGGGCACAAGGATTATTAGATGGTAACTAGGTCAAGATGACTTCTTATAGGATAAGGTTTGTTTTTGTTTATTCATTGTGATACTTTTGTCTCATCCTGATTAAAGTAATTTTCTTGTATAATAAGTAAGCAATTCATTCTCCTTCTCTTAGCTATTTTGAGAAAACCAGTCAGAATTTAAAAAATCTTGTCACTTTACATGGATACACTCATGTTCAGAAGACCCAAATTTGCAAATAGCTTGGGAAAAAGAATTATGTGTGTTTTAAGTTGCTTCAGTCATGTCCAGCTCTTCGGACCCCATGGATTGTAGCTTGCCAGGCTCCTCTGTCCGTGGGATTCTCCAGGCAAGAATACTGTAGTGGGTTGCCATGCCTTCCTCCAGGGGATCTTCACGACCCAGGAATTAAATTCTTCATTTCTTATGTCCCCCGCGTTAGGAAACGTGTTCTTTACCACTGATGCCACCTGGGAAGCCCCCAAAAGAATCATAGATGCTAATATATTGCTGCAAATTATCAAGAGCAAAAGTAACCCCAAATTAGATATGATTAGATTAATCTTGGGCTTCCCTGGTGGCTCAGTTGGTAAAGAATCCACCTGCAATGCGGAAGACCTGGGTTCAAACCCTGGGTTGAGAAGATCCCCTGGAGAAGGGAATGGCTACCCACTCCAGTATTTTGGCCTGGTGAATTCCATGGACTTTACAGTCCATGGGGTCGCAAAGAGCTGGACATGACTTACTGACTTTCACTCAGATTAATATTGGGTTACTATTTAAAACAGTAACCAAACCATTTTGAACATTGAAGAAAGTAGAGAAAAATAATAGAATATTATTATTTTCTCATTCTCTTGTGAGGGAAGGCCTTTACCTCCTTTTTTGTGTGTTACTGAATCCCTGACTAAGTAGTTTATATGATCTGTGTTTCTTTCTTTTTGGTTCTCTGTGTGTCATCTTTCAAACTGCTCCCTTTCCTGCCCCTTGGATTCTGTTCTCTGACTGACATTCTGTGAAAAATTAGGATTCCAGTTCTTTATTGATCTTGTTTGGCATTCATATCTTGGGAACTAAGCAGTCTCCTAGGTGCTTAAGGGGAATAGGCATAAGTTCAATATATAAGGGGAAAAAATCTGATTACCAGCATCATAGAATTTATGATATAAATAATTACATGTAAAATCCATAGCACGTGGTACAGGACAGCTTGCAGGTCTGTGCATTCAGCACATGTGAGCCTAATGGGATGTGGTCATTCCAGTAATAATTTAGATTTTGTATATTAATAAATATTAGAGTAGTAAGGGGTTTTCCCTTTTGAACCAAGACACATATTAGAATGTCTTCTTTTGTTGTTAGTTGTTGTTCAGTCACCTAGTTGAGTCTGGCTCTTTGCAATCCCATGGACTGCAGCATACCAGTCCTCTCTGTCCCTCACCATCTTCCGGAGTTTGCCCACGTTCATGCCCATTGCATCAGTGATGCCATCCAATCATCTCATCCTCTGTTGCCCCCTTCTCCTCCCACCCTCAATCTTTCCCAGCATCAGGGTCTTTTCCAGTGAGTCGGCTCTTTGCATCAGGTGGCCAGAGTATTGGAGCTTCAGCTTCAGCATCAGTCCTTCTAATGAATATTCAGGACTGATTTCCTTTAAGATTGACTGGTTTGATCTCCTTGTTGTCCAGCTTACAGTTTGGGTTATTTGTATTGATGGAAATGACTTACTGAATGATACCATTCCATATTCGGATGCCTCCATTAACCTTTATGGTAAAAAGAGTTCCTGTGGATTCTTTAAGTTTAATCCAGAGCTGCCCATGAAAATTCATGATTTTGTACCTGTTTTTCAAAGTCAGATTCTAAACAATTTATCCTCCCACCCCAATAATAGAAAGGCATAGTGGTAGGTGTGTGATATTTTGTAATGTTGTAAGTATTTCTATTATATTTTAATGAATTTTGTTCTACAGATTTTTAAAAATTCCTTTGTTTTGTTACAGTACACATTCATAATTATTATTAGAAGTTCTATTAAGTTTGTAAAGAGCTTGTTTTCTTCATTTAAATTAATAAGGATTCCTAACATTAGTGACTTTTACCTCCATAAAATTTCACAGTTGAAGAAGGAAAAGAAAAATTGGATGCTTACATACAAAATTTAAATTCTCCTTCAATTATAAATATGCTCGCTTGGAATATGGTGGATATAGGTTGTATTTGTACTTACATATACTAGCTCTGGTTTCAAATACCACAGAGCAGCAAGACAGACTGTTTTTGCAAATGATAAAAATCAGATCTTAGATTAAGGATTTTTCTTTATTATTCATACCTTTTAGGATTTTACTGAAATCAAAAAATTTTAGCAAATTATTTTAATTATTTACCTAGAACTGTGAGACCCAAAGAGACTGTGCTGTGTATTTGTTTCTAAATGTAGATAAAATGACCAGAAAAGAAATTCGGCTACTGATGCTCTATAAAGGCCCTTGGTACCTTCTAACTGCTTTAGAAATTCAGGGAAGTTACGGTTCCTAGAAACCATGGAACTTAGTTTTATATTTATCATAGAGCTGGGCTGTAGTTTGGTGAATCTGTAAGTACACTGTTTTTTTCAGCTGTTCAGTGTGTTCTAATAGCTACAGACTATTGTACTCATGGCTAATAAGTAATTAAAAATACATTTACAGCTCTATCTTAAAGGAACCAACAACGGAAAGCCTTCAAGCCCTGTGTGCTCTCGGATTGGCAATGCAGGATGCTACACTGTCAAAGGCTGCACTTAATGAGTTACTGAAGCACAGCAAACCGAACAGTGATTATCAGAGGAGCCTTCTTACTTCAGCCATCTGTGCCCTGCAAGGCCGCAGTGTGGCAGTGCAGAGACAAGCATCCAGAGCTGTTCACAGGTAAATTCTGTACTTGTGAACTTGGTGTCCCGTTGTCCTTGATGAGATTGTCTTTGCTGTTTAGACCTTATTAAGATTATTTGCGTGCGTGCTAAGTCACTTCAGTTGTGTCTGACTCTTTGCGACCCCATGGACTGTAGCCCACCAGGCTCCTCTGTCCGTGGGATTCTCTGGGCAAGAATACTGGAGTGGGTTGCTATGCCCTCCTCCGGGGGATCTTCCCAATTAAGATTATACAACGAAGTAATTGAGTATATTTGGAAACCAGGTTGTGGTTTTATGAAACTGTATATTGGACGAGGTAATTGACAGTTTTTTCATGTCTAGTGATTTAAATACAAAATTCAGTGATAAAGAACAGAAAATTTTCCTTTATTCAGATTAAGGCCCAAATCTTTTTTTGTATGAAAATCCTTACAAACTCTCAAGTTGGTGATATTGTCAGTTTGTTATTTGATACTGTTCAGTTTAATGGTTTTAGGAATTTTTTGGCCACTCAGCATTCATTAATATATTCAAAATTTGGAAAATAAAAAGCTTTTATCATTAGTCATAGTGGTTATTTGTTTTATTTTCAACAGAAAAGTGTTATATCTGTAGTTTATTTTCCTTCCATAATTCTGATCTCTGTGTTTTCTTTGAATGTGACATACTAAATTTCTTTAACCTTTTCTGATTGGATCTCATGGCTCTGTATTCATCACATTGCTGATTTTTCTTTCTTATTTTAATAAAGAGATAAAATATTCTTTCCAAAAATTCAGACACTTCCAAGCATATGTGGACAATTAATTTGAACTTGTTTTAGATGTTTAAAAGATTTTTATTTTTCTGGAATTGAGCTGCAGGAGTTGCTTGTATATTTTTGAGATTAGTTGTTTGTCAGTTGCTTCATTTGCTATTATTTTCTCCCATTCTGAAGGCTGTCTTTTCACCTTGCTTATAGTTTCTTTTGTTGTGCAGAAGCTTTTAATTTTAATTGGATCCCGTTTGTTTATTTTTGCTTTTATTTCCAATATTCTGGGAGGTGGGTCATAGAGGATCCTGCTGTGATGTATGTCGGAGAGTGTTTTGCCTATGTTCTCCTCTAGGAGTTTTATAGTTTCTGGTCTTATGTTTAGATCTTTAATCCATTGAGTTTATTTTTGTGTATGATGTTAGAAAGTGTTCCAGTTTCATTCTTTTACAAGTGGTTGACCAGTTTTCCCAGCACCACTTGTTAAAGAGATTCTCTTTTCTCCATTGTATATTCTTGCCTCCTTTGTCAAAGATAAGGTGTCCATAGGTACATGGGTTTATCTCGGGGCTTTCTATTTTGTAATAAATGATCCAATCAAAAAATGGGCCAAAGAACTAAATAGATATTTCTCCAAAGAAGACATACAGATGGCTAACAAACACATGAAAAGATGCTCAACATCACTCATTATCAGAGAAATGCAAATCAAAACCACTATGAGGTACCATTTCACGCCAGTCAGAATGGCTGCGATCCAAAAGTCTACAAGTAATAAATGCTGGAGAGGGTGTGGAGAAAAGGGAACCCTCTTCCACTGTTGGTGGGAATGCAAACTAGTACAGCCACTATGGAGAACAGTGTGGAGATTCCTTAAAAAACTGGAAATAGACCTGCCTTATGATCCAGCAGTCCCACTGCTGGGCATACACACTGAGGAAACCAGAATTGAAAGAGACACGTGTACCCCAATGTTCATCGCAGCACTGTTTATAATAGCCAGGACATGGAAGCAACCTAGATGTCCATCAGCAGATGAATGGATAAGAAAGCTGTGGTACATATACACAATGGAGTATTACTCAGCCATTAAAAAGAATACATTTAAATCAGTTCTAATGAGGTAGATGAAACTGGAGCCGATTATACAGAGTGAAGCAAGCCAGAAAGAAAAACACCAATACAGGATACTAACACATATATATGGAATTTAGAAAGATGGTAACGCTAGCCCTGTATGCGAGACAGCAAAAGAGACACAGATATATAGAACAGTCTTTTGGACTCTGTCGGGTGGGGGATGATTTGGGAGAATGGCATTGAAACATATATAATATCATATAAGAAACAAATTGCCAGTCCAGGTTTGATGCAGGATACAGGATGCTTGGGGCTGGTGCACTGGGATGACCCAGAGGGATGGTACGGGGAGGGAGGTGGGAGGGGAGTTCAGGATTGGGAACACGTGTACACCCATGGCGGATTCATGTTGATGTATGGCAAAACCAATACAATATTGTAAAGTAATTAGCCTCTAATTAAATAAATTAAAAAAAAAGATTTTTAACTTAGGTACTAAATAAAATGTTGATTTTTTTTTTTTTTTTTTTGGTACTTTTTGTGGTTAAAGTAACTCCTGTCTCTAAGCCCTCTGCTTTTGATGATTGTTACAGTAACCCAGCTGATCCTGCTCTTTGGTCCCTGTTGTCCCGAGTGGTTGCCCAGTATACTCAACGAAATGCAAAGGTGAGTAATGTTCTAACTTCTGACCAAAGGTAAAGTAGCTTAGTTTGTAATATGTAATTTTAAAGTATTGCTGTTATCATTCTGGAAAATAATTAATACAACGAGGGAGTTCTGTTATTTAATGAAGTTGTTTATTAGTTATTCAGCAAGTAGTACACTGAGTTTCTTCCATGTACTATTGTGCTGCTGGGGTGTTATGGAATATACAAAGAAGGAGGTGGGCTTTTTTGAACATATATAGATTAAGTTGGGCTTCCCTGATGGCTCAGACAGTAAAGAATCTGCCTGTAATGCAGGAGACCTGGGTTTGATCCCTGGGTTGGGAAGATCCCCTGGAGGAGGGCAGGGCAACCCACTCCAGTATTCTTGCCTGGAGAATCCCAATGGACAGAGGAGCCTGGTGGGCTACAGTCCATGGTGTCTTGAAGCGTTGGACACGACTTATCGACTAAGCACAGCTCATAGTTCGGAAGCATTGCTATTGTGTTTCAGAATACCCCCAAATAATTTTATTTAAGTTTCTTAAAGATAAGAAAATAACAACTAGAACAGCGCTTATGTCTAAAAATATAAGGCTAAATATGAAGTCACTGATGTTCCATAAAAGGGATTTTCACTGTTGTTAGTTCATAACAGCAAGGTATTTTCAGGAGTCAGTAAAGTATTTTGTTAATTTCTATAGTTAATATGGCCTTTTATACTTTACATAACTAGTTAGTAAACATAATAGTAGTAACTACTATGTTTTGAACACTTACTACATCTAGTAACTCCAATATCTGAAGTCTAGTACATCTGTTTTTGTTTGTTATTTCTGTTGGTTTCATACTGGCCTTGTTTGTTGATTGTATAAACTTGAAGATTATTTGTGGAAATAATTTGAGGCCTACCTAGTATTAAGGTATGTTTCTGTGGAAAGAAGTTGTACTTTTTAATGCCAGTACTTGGGAGCCCCACCAATTTGGAACCACCTTAAAGAAGGTTTATAGCTTGAGCTTTCTGGACCATACAGGCTACTGTGTGCCTGGGTTTTCAGGGTCATTTGAATCCTGGTCTAGTTCTGATTCACCTTGTAGCCCCTTGGCCAGGAGTGGGGGAATCTCAGCTTATTTTGATGCAGGTTTCCTATATACTTGCTCCTTGTGTGAATCCTGGGCTCTAATTTCTCACCTACAAGTCCTTCAAACTGAAAATTAAAATTTTTTAGGAACTGCAAACTGACTTCCTTCACTTATACCTCTGTGGATTTCAGTTTTCCCTTTTAGTTTTGGCTTGATAAGTCCTTAATATCTTGTCAGCTAGCCAGTGCTTTTAAGAATACATGCTTCTTATATTTTATCCCAGTGCTTATTAAACTTTAACGTGAAATGAAATTACCCTATACTTTTGTTTAAACCTAATTCAGTAGATGTGGCATGGGGCCTGATATTCTGCATTTCTGACAGCCTCCCAGAGAACGTCAGTTCTGCCGGTATACAGGCCACACTTTGAGTAGCAAGGTTTTATCCTACAGTTTGTTATTTTCAGTGAATGTTTTGTTCCAAGAACCTGAAAGACCATCATTATTAGACTCTGGAATTAAGTATTTACATTCCAACTACTGTGCTTGGCATTTTTATCTGTCTTGTCATTTAATCTCAAAAGCATTATGAAGTAGCTGGAATTAAGTTCATTTTGTAGAGGAGGGTCCTTGAGACATAAAGATTCAATAACTTGAGCAAAATCACAGTTAGTAGTTGTGATGAATCATTTCAGACCTTCCTCGTGAACCTTCTTTTTTTAAAATTCATCTTCTATTTGTTTTATATTGACATGTTTTTTAAAATATTTGTGATACATTTATTTTAAATAAGTGTAAAATTATTAAGTTTAAATTTAAATTAAGTGTAAATTTATTACGTTTAAAAATAAATTTTTAAATATTTTAAAAAATATTTGTGATACACTTAATGATGTAAAATGAAGTATGCATTAGAGTATACTTCTAATTTAAAATGAGATCATTCTTACAACTTACTTTACCAGGTGAAACATCTAATTGAATTTTTAAAAATTAAGAATTTCAAGCCAACTTTATGAAACCTAGGATGCTGCATAGATTTTCCTTATTTTTAGTATTGAGTAGATTATTGAGGCAGTGATGAGTTTCACGATGCTCTGAACTTTACCTATTTTCCTAGGGTCTATAGATGTTTTAAAAATACTATGTTTTCTTGGAGTGAAGGTATATTAGTTTATCTTAGAATGAGTTTTGTGGAATCTCCACTGAGTCTTTGTTTCACAATCTTGTATACTGTTAGAAAATTGTATGTTTGTTTATTACCACTGTGAAATCATGTAATTCTTGGACCTTTAATGAAAATTGTAAAAGAGCAGAGTTGAAATTCTCATAGTAGAAAAGATTTTCTTTTATAAAAATATTAAGCTAGTTTTTTGAAACAGTGGTATTAAGTTGGTGCTTAGAGAGCTTAAGGGCTTCCCTGGTGGCTCAGTGGGTAAAGAGTCTGCCTGCAATGAGGGAGACCTGGGTTTGATCCCTGGGTTGGAAAGATCCTCTGAAAAAGGAAATGGCAACCCACTCCAGTATTCTTGACTGGAGAATCCCATGAACAGAGGAGCCTGGCGGGCTACAGTCCATGGGGTAACAAAGAGTTGGATACAACTGAGTGACTAACACTTTTCACTTTCTCAGGAAGTTTAAAAGTTAATATAAATGTGAGAAAACTGAACCTTTCAAATGATTTAATGTAAAGATTTTATCAGTCTTAATTTTTACTTTTTCATGCAAGTTTATGCATTTATCTCAGTAATCATTTGTTTACTATTATAGGGAGGTGCAGTGGCAGGAAACGTGGCTCATATTCTGGACTCAAATCATGGAAAGGTTAGTTTGCCCCAATTCAGGGGAATGTTTTACTTGTTAAATAATATTATTGATGAATGAGTAATTTTTTTTCTTAAGCTCAGGGGTTGCATCATATTCAGTATAGTACAATTTTTCATCACTTTGAAAGTCAAGGAGCTGTAAAGAGAATTGGTTAACACTCTCTTTTCTCTTATGTAGAAGGCATTACTGTACACTGCAGTAAATCAGTTGGCTATGGGAAGCAATTCAGCAGAAGATGAGAAAAATACTGCACTAAAGACCATTCAGAAGGCAGCTCTCCTTTCTCCAGGTGAGTATAATATAATCCATTTCATTCATAGGATTCTGTCCATCTTGCATTTGTGAAGCAAAGTTTGTACTTTTATGAAATGAGAGAATTTTAAATTATTTTAAGATCTTGCATATCATTTGATTATCTGCATTCAGCTACTGATACTTGAGAGATAATTAGTTACTGGAGCAGGCTCAGAGGAATATCTCTTTAAAGATAGGTCATTAACCATTATTGAAAATCTGATTTATATACTTTCAAGAAGTAGTTTTATGTCTGTTTTCCCATCAGTCAGGTTTAATGAGGTTTATCTATAGCTACTAAATTATTTAATAAATATGTTTAGTTACTTTTATGTGTAGTTAGTTTCTTGAAGAGTGGAGATATGTATTCTGTTGTAACTGTTAGAACCGACAGGGTGCTGACCTCACCTGAACTAACCTCTTCTCAGTTCTAACCAGAATTATATGTGTACCATTGATCACCAAAGGCCCGAGGAATTGCTATAAATGGCATCAGCTTTCTTCCATTACTACTACTGGAAAAATGCTTTAGAGAACTGGAAAGTCTTGCAAAGTAGGGTTATGGGGTGTATTTTTACAAAATATTGTTTTTAATATAAAACATAAGCTTTAAACAATATATTCCACCAGAGCACTTCAAACATTTGTTTGATCAGAATGCTATTGCTTTTGGCCAGGGACTGTGGGAAACATTGTACAAAGAACAGATTTGATGTCATCCTCACAATAAATTATAAAGCTTGTAACTAAACTTCAGAGATTATTTTATAAAACAAGTAGACAGACCTGTCCTTGTTTATTTTTTCTTTCATTTTTGAAATAGAATAAAAAGGAACATAAATACTTGGTTTTGTCTGTGTTACATGTTAGGTAAGTGTCTGATTTTTAAAAGTGTTCTCAAGCAAGTTATTAGGTATAGAATTGCTCTCAAGAATTCTTACTGTGGATCTAGAATGATTGATGTAAGTCTTGGATTATGTAAGTGAGATACACTTAAGAAAGGTGAGATTGCCCAGGAAAGTGAATGTAATTGTAGTTATGTGTAGTGGCTGTATACCTAGGCTCTATTGATCTGTAGTTAAACAAAGTTTTGATAGATGGTACTCCAAGGAATCTTTTCAGAAATTTAAATGTAATCCCAAGAATTTATTTATTTATTTATTTATTTTTTTGTGCTTCAAGTCCACTTTATTTTTTTTTTAATTTTATTTTATTTTTAAACTTTACATAATTGTATTAGTTTTGCCAAATATAAAAATGAATCCACCACAGGTATACATGTGTTCCCCATCCTGAACCCTCCTCCCTCCTCCCTCCCCATTCCATCCCTCTGGGTCGTCCCAGTGCACCAGCCCCAAGCATCCAGTATCGTGCATCGAACCTGGACTGGCAACTCGTTTCATACATGATATTTTACATGTTTCAATGCCATTCTCCCAAATCTTCCCACCCTCTCCCTCTCTCACAGAATCCATAAGACTGTTCTATACATCAGTGTCTCTTTTGCTGTCTTGTACACAAGGTTATTGTTTCCATCTTTCTAAATTCCATATATATGCGTTAGTATACTGTATTGGTGTTTTTCTTTCTGGCTTACTTCACTCTGTATAATAGGCTCCAGTTTCATCCACCTCATTAGAACTGATTCAAAGGTATTCTTTTTAATGGCTGAGTAATACTCCATTGTGTATATGTACCATAGCTTTCTTATCCATTCATCTGCTGATGGACAGCTAGGTTGCTTCCATGTCCTGGCTATTATAAACAGTGCTGCGATGAACATTGGGGTACACGTGTCTCTTTCCCTTCTGGTTTCCTCAGTGTGTATGCCCAGCAGTGGGACTGCTGGATCATAAGGCAGGTCTATTTCCAGTTTTTTAAGGAATCTCCACACTGTTCTCCATAGAGGCTGTACTAGTTTGCATTCCCACCAATAGTGTAAGAGGGTTCCCTTTTCTCCACACCCTCTCCATCATTTATTACTTGTAGACTTTTGGATCGCAGCCATTCTGACTGGTGTGAAATGGTACCTCATAGTGGTTTTGATTTGCATTTCTCTGATAATGAGTGATGTTGAGCATCTTTTCATGTGTTTGTTAGCCATCTGTATGTCTTCTTTGGAGAAATGTCTATTTAGTTCTTTGGCCCATTTTTTGATTGGGTCATTTATTTTTCTGGAGTTGAGCTGTAGGAGTTGCTTGTATATTCTCGAGATTAGTTGTTTGTCAGTTGCTTCATTTGCTATTATCTTCTCCCATTCTGAAGGCTGTCTTTCCACCTTGCTAATAGTTTCCTTTGATGTGCAGAAGCTTTTAAGGTTAATTAGGTCCCATTTGTTTATTTTGGAAGAATCAATATAGTGAAAATGAGTATACTACCCAAAGCAATCTATAGATTCAATGCAATCCCTATCAAGCTACCAACAGCATTCTTCACAGAGCTAGAACAAATAATTTCACAATTTGTATGGAAATACAAAAAACCTTGAATAGCCAAAGCGATCTTGAGAAAGAAGAATGGAACTGGAGGAATCAACCTACCTGAGTTCAGGCTCTACTACAAAGCCACAGTTATCAAGACAGTATGGTCCTGGCACAAAGACAGAAATATAGATCAATGGAACAAAATAGAAAGCCCAGAGATAAATCCACGCACATATGAACACCTTATCTTTGACAAAGGAGGCAAGAATATACAATGGATTAAAGACAATCTCTTTAACAAGTGGTGCTGGGAAATCTGGTCAACCACTTGTAAAAGAATGAAACTAGAACACTTTCTAACACCATACACAAAAATAAACTCAAAATGGATTAAAGATCTCAACGTAAGACCAGAAACTATAAAACTCCTAGAGGAGAACATAGGCAAAACACTCTCTGACATACATCACAGCAGGATCCTCTATGACCCACCTCCCAGAATATTGGAAATAAAAGCAAAAATAAATGTAATCCCAAGAATTTAGAGTTGAATGGAAAGAAATCCAATGTCTGTTAGATTAATGATTCTGTGATATTAAAAGATATGTTTAGCCAAGTATATGAAAAACATTAGATTTCTAGTATAATATATGTATATATGTGTGTATATGTATACCTATTTGTATATATGTATACTAATTATCACTTTGTTTCATAAGGAATTTGAGTTGCTGGTTATTTCTAGATGAGAAAACAACAATTCTTCTGAACTATTTATGGCAAGAGAAATTGCTTCCAGCTAATGTCTATCCCTCCCCCCAAAATCTAAACTATACAGTACCCTAAGAGCCTTAAATGAGTTGTTCATTTAATCTTAGAAATATAGAAATTGAATCCACTTCAGTTGAAATTACAGAATATTACACCTCAGGGCACCTGAACTGTCATTTAATTTAGATGCCTTGTTTTATAAAAGTGTGTGTTCCAAAGGGAAGGTAGCTGCACAGTTAATTAGTGGCATTGTTAGACGTAAAACCACAGGCCTAAGACTCAGTCATGTGCCTTTCATTATATAGTATTCAGATCGCTTCATAAATTCTTGGATATGGTCCCCATTTTCTTATTCTGGATTTGATGTTCTATGATATTTAAAATAAGCTAGTCATTATCTTCACTTTCATGCATTGGGGAAGGAAATGGCAACCCACTCCAGTGTTCTTGCCTGGAGAATCCCATGGGTGGGGAGCCTGGTGGGCTGCCGTCTATGGGGTCGCACAGAGTCGGACACGACTGAAGTGACTTAGTAGTAGCAGTCATTATCCAGGCAGAAACTGTTTTGTAATATCAAGATAAGTACTTAATTTTTTGTAAAAATTTTTGGTCTTCATAACATTTCTAATGATTCTTGTATAATCTATAAATGAAATAGATCTACTTCAGACATTTGATAGACGGTATATGTTGGATGGGGCAGTTAGATAAGAAAAAATTAAAATCTAGAGCTAAGGAGTATGTTTAAATGACTGTGCTGTTAACTGGAACCTCTTGTAGGATTTTAAAATTATCCGTTTTTTCTTTAAGGGCAAACGGACTGAAAATATTAACCTGTAAAATATTATTTGTGAAATACAAGACCAAGCAAATAAAAAAACCTAAATTCTAAATCCGAGTTCAGCTTTCTATTTCACAATTAACTCTTGAAAAGAGTCTGTACTCATAATCTCTTTTATTACCTCTCAACTCACCACTATCAAGGTGTGAAGGAAGGAAAAAAAGATCAAATAAATGAAGGGATATATAATCAAAATTGCTTCACTTGGAATGATAAAGTGACTTTCATGTTTGGCTATTAGAACATAGGTAAAATGGAGTTGTCTTGAGGTTTTCCTTTGCTTCAAACTTTTCTTAAGAACTGAGAAATTGTTACCTTGCTTTTCCTATGACTGAGCCTTTAGTATAGGGACAGAGTGATGAACACAACTGAGACTTGTCCTTGGAATTCAGTGAATGTGACTGTAATTAACCTTCCACAACAGCATAGTACTCTAGGCACTGCTCATGTAACCAGCAGTGGAAGAAGAGTTTAATAGGATATTTCTTATCCTCTGATGTGTTTGGAAAAAACGGCAAATCTTGAAGGATGGATATAGTATTGTGTCTTATGAGTTAGTTTTTCTTTAAGAAAATAGAACTTTTCTGTAGATAACATTTTTTTATTTTATTTTTTGGTGTTTATAAACTCTTACTTTCAGTTTTGGTAGTTTTTCAGCAGCATGTTGATATCGACAAGCCTCCTAATTGTATTTCTTATGTCTAGGTGATCCTGCTGTCTGGGCTGGGCTGATGGCAGCTTGTCATGCTGATGATACACTGGCTGTAGTGAGCAGCACTCAGCCAAAGAGGATGGATTTATACTTGGCACTGTTATCTGCTGTTTCTGCTTCAAGTAAGTTTGAAAAAGCATTTAATACATGATATATTCAAGATAAAGTATTCAGAAGGATATTGCCAAAAGCTATTAGGCAGAATTAGCCATGCATGAAAGGCTATTATATTCTCATCTAACAAAGCTTAAAAACAAGACAAAATGGTCAAATCATTTTTAAGGAGTTTATCTGCATTCAGAACAAAGCTTAAGAACATTATAGGAACAGAACTATCCAGCATTCAGCAAGGTAAAATTCACTATGTCTGGTATCCAGATAAGACTTGATAAGCATGCAAACAAGTGGAAAAATACCACCCATGATGAGGAGGAAAATCAATCAATAGAAACAGATCGACAAAAGACACAAAGTAGAAATCTCTTTAACATGTAATTAGCTGTTTAAAGCACATACGACAATAGCACAGAGGCCAGGAGGAGAAAATGGAAGTATTTTTTGTAAAGGTTTTATACTACAAGTGGTAAAATATTACAGTCATCTGTAAGTATTCAGGGGGATTTGTTCTGTGACCTCCCTCAGATATCAAAATCCACTGATGCACAACTCTTATATAAAATGATGTATAATAGTTGACTCTGCTTGTCCGTGGGTTCCATATCTACAGATACAGAGGGCCAAGTGTACTTAAAGTTAGATGGTGACAGGTTGACGATAAATACTCTAAACTTTAAAGTAGATACTAAAAAAATAGTTATAAGTTTGCAATAAGCCACTGAAGTAGAAAAAAATGGGGTATAAAAAATAATCCAAGAAAGGAAGAAAAGAGAACATTGAATAAAGAGAGAACAACAGCACAATAGAGTTCAGTTCAGTTCAGTTGCTCAGTCATGTCTGACTCTTTGCGACCCCGTGAATTGCAGCACGCCAAGCCTCCCTGTCCATCACCAACTCCCGGAGTTTACTCAAACTCACGTCCATCGAGTCAGTGATGCCATCCAGCCATCTCATCCTCTGTCGTCCCTTTCTCCTCCTGCCCCCAATCCCTCCCAGCATCAGGGTCTTTTCCAATGAGTCAACTCTTCGCATGAGGTGGCCAAAGTACTGGAGTTTCAGCTTTAGCATCATTCCTTCCAAAGAAATCCCAGGGCTGATCTCCTTCAGAATGGACTGGTTGGATCTCCTTGCAGTCCAAGGGACTCTCAAGAGTCTTCTCCAACACCACAGTTCAAAAGCATCAATTCTTCGGCGCTCAGCCTTCTTCACAGTCCAACTCTCACATCCATATATGACCGCAGGAAAAACCATAGCTTTGACTAGACGGACCTTTGTTGGCAAAGTAATGTCTCTGCTTTTCAATATGCTATCCAGGTTGGTCATACCTTTCCTTCCAAGGAGTAAGCGTCTTTTAATTTCATGGCTGCAGTCACCATCTGTAGTGATTTTGGAGCCCAAAAAAATAAAGTCTGACACTGTTTCCACTGTTTCCACTGTTTCCCCATCTATTTCCCATGAAGTGATGGGACCAGATGCCGTGATCTTCGTTTTCTGAATGTTGAGCTTTAAGCCAACTTTTTCACTTTCCACTTTCACCTTCATCAAGAGGCTTTTTAGTTCCTCTTCACTCTCTGCCATAAGGGTGGTGTCATCTGCATATCTGAGGTTATTGATATTTCTCCCAGCAATCTTGATTCCAGCTTGTGCTCCCTCCAGCCCAGTGTTTCTCAAGATGTACTCTGCATATAAGTTAAATAAGCAGGGTGACAATGTACAGCCTTGACGTACTCCTTTTCCTATTTGGAACCGTCTGTTGTTCCATGTCCAGTTCTAACTGTTGCTTCTTGACCTGCATACAGATTTCTCAAGAGGCATGTCAGGTGGTCTGGAATTCCCATCTCTTTCAGAATTTTCCAGTTTATTGTGATCCACACAGTCAAAGGCTTTGGCATAGTCAATAAAGCAGAAATAGATGTTTTTCTGGAACTCTCTTGCTTTTTCGATGATCCAGCGGATGTTGGCAATTTGATCTCTGGTTCCTCTGCCTTTTCTAAAACCAGCTTGAACATCAGGAAATTCACGGTTCACGTATTGCTGAAGCCTGGCTTGGAGAATTTTAAGCATTACTTTACTAGCATGTGAAATGAGTGCAATTGTGCGGTAGTTTGAGCATTCTTTGGCATTGCCTTTCTTTGGGATTGGAATGAAAAGTGACCTTTTCCAGTCCTGTGGCCACTGCTGAGTTTTCCAAATTTGCTGGCATATTGAGTGCAGCACTTTCACAGCATCATCTTTCAGGATTTGAAATAGCTCAACTGGAATTCCATCACCTCCACTAGCTTTGTTCGTAGTGATGTTTTCTAAGGCCCACTTGACTTCACATTCCAGGATGTCTGGCTCTAGGTCAGTGATCACACCATCGTGATTATCTGGGTCGTGAAGATCTTTTTTGTACAGTTCTTCTGTGTATTCTTGCCACCTCTTCTTAATATCTTCTGCTTCTGTTAGGTCCATACCATTTCTGTCCTTTATCAAGCCCATCTTTGCATGAAATGTTCCTTTGGTATCTCTAATTTTCTTGAAGAGATCTCTAGTCTTTCCATTCTGTTGTTTTTCTCTATTTAAACCCAACCAAATCAATAATCAAGTTATGTATAAATGCTCTAAGTACCCCAGTTAAAAGGCAGATTAACAGGTTGGATAAAAAAGCAAGAGCTTTTACTGCTTAAAGGAAACATAGCAAAATATAGACCTATATTTTAAGACAAAAGTAATCTCATGCTATCTATAAAATATCTATAAAATAGATAAACAACAAGCACCTGCCTTGTATAAAATAGGTAAACAAGGACCTGCCTTATAACACAGGTGAGCTATATTTAATGTCTTGTGCATGTGTGCTTAGTCATTTCAGTCGTGTCTGACCTTTTGCGACCCTATGGACTGTAGCCCACCAAGCTCCTCTGTCCATGGGATTCTCCAGGCAAGAATACTGAAGTAGGTTGCCATGCCCTCCTCTGGGGGATCTTTCCCACCCAGGGATTGAATGTGGGTCTCCTGCATCTTCTGCATCGCAGGCAGATTCTTTACCACTGAGCCACCAGGGAAGCCCTTTAATAACTTGTAATAACCTATAATGGAAAAGAATCTGAAAAAGAATATATATGTTTTATATATATATACATGTGTGTGTATATACACACACATATGTAGATATGTATAACTGAATCACTTCTTTGTATACCTTAAACATTGTAAATCAGCTATATATCTATTTAAAAAAAGATTTTAAAAAAGACAAAAATGATCTAGCAAATTAGAGAATGGTAAAAGACTCTTGCAAGTCCTTTGGACTGCAAGGAGATCCAACCAGTCCATCCTAAAGGAGACCAGTCCTGGGTGTTCATTGGAAGGACTGATGCTGAGGCTGAAACTCCAATACTTTGGCCACCTCATGCGAAGAGTTGACTCATTGGAAAAGACCCTGTTGCTGGGAGGGATTCGGGGCAGGAGGAGAAGGGGACAACAGAGGATGAGATGGCTGAATGGCATCACCGACTCGATGGACATGAGTTTGGGTGAACTCCGGGAGTTGGTGATGGACAGGGAGGCCTGGCGTGGTGCAATTCATGGGGTTGCAAAGAGTTGGACACAACTGAGTGACTGTACTGAAAAGGTACACTATGCCAGTACTAATCAGAAGAAAGCTGGAGTGCCACAACTAAGACCCAACGCAGCCAGGTAAGTAAATAAATATTTAAGAAAAGAAAAATTTCAAACAAATTAAGGTTTCAGAGCAAAGAATATTTCCAGTAATAAGGAGGGACATTTCACATTGGAATCAGTTTATCAAGAGGACAGTTTAGGCACCAAGTAACAAACCTTCAAAACACATAAAATCCATGTGGTTTTTCCCAATAAAATAGATAGGAAAAATGAAAAATTATGGAAAAATATACTTATGGAACTGAAACTTGAAGAACTGAAAAGAGAGATCAACAAATTCATAATTACAGAGATTTAACAGTCTTGATAATTGATAGAAAAATTGGATAGGAAATTAGTAAAGATACAGTAAAAGCTTGAACAATATCAACCAGCTTGACCCAGTTGTCATTTATAGGAAGGTACTCCTAACAATAGCAGAAGGTGTTTTTTTGTCAAGTATACACAGACTGTTTGCCTATGTATATCATATTATGGGGGCTTCCCTGGTGGCTCAGCCAATAAAGAATCCGCCTGCAATGCTGGAGACCTAGTTTCGATCCCTGGGTTGGGAAGATCCCCTGGAGAAGGAAATGGTTACCCACTCCAGTATTCTGGCCTGGAGAATTCCAGGGACTGTATAGTAGTCCATGGGTTTGCAAAGAGTCAGACATGACTGAGAAACTTTCACCACTATATCATATTATGAGCCATTAAGCAAATCTAAATAAATTTTAAAAATTAAAATCATACAGAGTATGTTATCTTAATACAGTTGAATTAATTTAAGAATCAATAACAATAAATCTGGAAAATTCTCAAATATTCAAAAATTTAGCTATACTTACTATTTTTTCATGTGTTTATTTGTGTGTTCTGTTTTGTCAAATGTGTCAGATAGTTCATCAAAACTTTAAGTAGGCTTTTTTCTTGTATTGAGTATAAAGACTTCCTCTGTATGTTTTACATTGAAATCACTTATCAAATATAAGTTTTGCAAATATTGAATCACAAAAAAAAAAAAAATTTTAATAGACTTTCAAATAATCCAGGTCAAAGAATGAAGCAGGAGGGAAATTAGAAAGTATTTTGAACTGAATGAAAGTGAAAAATCAATATATAAAATCCTGTGACGCTACTCAAGTACTGCTTATAAGAAAATTTTAGCACTAAGTGTCTACATCAGGAAATAAGAAGGGCCTCAAATTGATGATCTCAACTTCTCCCTTGAGAAAGTAGAAACTAGAAAGGGAAATTAAACCAAAGTAAGCAGAATAAAAGAAAATAAAGAGTAGAGATCTGTGAAATAGAAAACAGAAAATCAACGAAAGCAAAACCTAGTTCTTTGAGATCAATGAAATTGATAAATCTCTAGCCAAGCATCAGGAAAAAATTGTCAGGAATGAGAGAGGATACATCTCTATAGCTATTAAAAGGCTCATAGTGAAAGTGAAAGTGGCTCAGTTGTGTCTGACTCTTTGCAACCCCATGGACTGTAGTCCACGGAATTCTCCAGGCCAGAATACTGGAGTGGGTGGCCTTTCCCTTCTCCAGGGGATCTTGCCAACCCAGGGGTTGAACCCAGGTCTCCCGCATTGCAGGTGGATTCTTTTACCAACTGAGCCACAAGGGAAGCCCAAAAAGGCTCATAAGAGAATCTTAAGAACAATTTTATGCCCCTAAATTTGGCAATGCTGATGAAATGGATAAATTCTTTAAAAGACAGCTCACTTAAGAAGAAATAAACTGAATAGCTTTATATCTATCAAAGAGACTGAATTTATAGTTAAAAATCTTCTTATATAGAAACCTCCAGGGCCAGATAGAATTCTACCAAACACTGAAGTAAAAAATAATACCAGCTCTATACAACTCTTCCAGAAAATTGAAAAGGTAGTGACATTGCCTAACTTCTGCTGAATACCAAAACTAGAGAAAGGCATTACAAGCAAACTACAAAAACTACAGATGCAGACATTTATAACAAAACTTTCACAATTCAAATCCAGTAACACACAAAAAAGATAGTAGTATATCATGATCAAGTGGGATTTATTCTAGGAATGCAAGGTTGCTTTAATATTTGAAAATGAATGTAAAATTTACCATATTAAATGCTATAAAACATGCCAAAGAGTTTATACTTTATGATTTGATTTATATGAAATTCAAGTAATACAAACTGACCTATTGTGAGAGAAAATAATGAGTGCTGGGGACAGAGGGAAAGAGGAGAGGCGGGTTGGGGACAGGAAGGATTACCAAGGAGTAAGAGCAAGCTATTCATGATGGTGGATGCATTTATTATCTTGATAGTCGTGATAGTTCATAGATAGATGCTTATGTCAAAAGTTATCAGATTTATAGTTTGAATATGTACAGTTTATCATATGTCAATTATATTGCAATAAATCTTTACTTTTTTCATTGAATTATTTTCAGTTTTACTGGAGACTGATTTTTTTTTAATGTAAGTCACAAATATAAAAAGTCTTAAGTTATTCAGCCACAAATATTCCTACTATGAAACTTTTCAGAAACCTGTCTCATGTTGAGATAGTCTGTGATATTCCAGTGGTATGTGTAAAAGTTGTATTGCATGGTAAGTTTAATTGTCATACTTAATAACTAATTACTTCTCAGAGAACACATTATAAACTGCAGAAAAAAGTTTTAACATTGACTTGTTTTATTGTAGTTAAAGACAAAGAATTCTTTGAAAATTACAACCAGTCTCTTGAAAGGTGGTCTCTCTCTCAAGCTGTCACTGGTCTAATAGACACAGGAAGAATATCCGAAGCTGAAGCCCTCTGTACAAAGGTATTTTTATGGAATCGAGACTCATGAATTCTTATCCTACTTGGAAAATAACTTCAAAAATAGAGTGCACATTATTTAGAGAGCATTTGGTTGTGATAGTGGTGGTGATGATGATGAAGATAATACCCAGTATTAACTGAGTACTTACTGTAGGCTAGTTAATACATTTAGCAGTTTGTATTTGACCTTCACAACAATCCTGTGATTTAGGTATTTATTATTATCCCCATTTATACAAAAGAGAAAACTAAGGCTTAAAGAGTGTAACTAATTTGTATAAGAGTTCACAGGTAGAAATTGACAGACTTGCTGTTTAAGCTCACATGTGTCTGACTCTTGAGACTCAAAGTTGAATTTATTTGGGGTATTTCTTATGGAAGTAGTATTTTCCTTTGATTTCTAGTTACTCTCTTTAGAATGCTATGTTTTCCAGCATCCCTGCATTTCCCCAAAATTCTGAACCATATAGAATCATGGGGACTGTTAAGTGGGTGACTGAAATTATTGAGTAATCAGTTTTTACCTACCTGGATTGTAGTCTCTGTGAGTAAATTCTTAGACTTTGCCTGACCCATAGTAGAGGCTCAATAAATATTTATTGAATGAACAAATCAGTTTTATAAACCTACTCAGAAATAACTTAATGAATAAGGAGAGTTTTAGACATCACTTTTCCTGAAAACACTTTTTTTTTTTTTCCATAAATACTTACCCAGGAGATTGTGTTGTTTTTCTAGAAATGTTTTTTGAAAGATCACTATGAATTTTACAGAGAAAGAGGAATGGATCTTTGAAGATCCCTTTGGTCCTTGAGTTCTCTGAAAAGCAGAATCATACATTCTCTTTTATTTAAGAAATTCCATCTAGGTTCAGGACAGTTCAGTATAATACAGTGAATGTTAAGTGAGCGTAAATTGGCAGTTGCTTCTTACTCTCTCTGACAGAGTAAGGGTTACTTTTATGAACCTTTCCTCATCATTTTAAGGTTCCAATCTCTTACTTAGAAGAAAGCAATCACATACCTTTCAGAAATAAGGACATTTAGAACTATGACCTAATAGAAGATAAAGAATTAGGTTATTGAGAGACAGACAATAAAGAAAGATATGTCTAAAACAATAGTGGAAGGATTTGCTTGGAGAACTAGCCTTAACTTCTTGTATGTGTATATTGCGGATATATATTACATATGTTACATATATATTACATACATATACATATTGTATAATAATTATAATACATATATACATATAAACAACATATACATTTATAAATATATATATATATACACATACATACAATACTTTTATGTCTATGTATGTGTTTTAAGGTATAAATAAATGGCTTAGGGAAATATGTATAAGAAGTCTGTGCCTGGAGGAAGGACAATGTGTATCTTTATTAAGATGTTGAGAAAGGAAAAAAATTATAGCTCTTTCCTTCTTACATAGTATGCATATGCTCAGTTGCTTCAGTCATGTCCAACTCTTTGCAACCCTATGGACTATAGCCCTCCAGGCTTCTCTGTCCATGGGATTCTCCAGGCAAGAATACTGGAGTAGGTTGCCATGCCCTCCTCCAGGGGACGTTCCTGACCCAGGGATCAAACACGTGTCTCCTGAATCTCTGGCATTGCAGGCGGACTCTTTACTTCTGAGTCACCAGGGAAGCCCCTCTTACATAACACAGTTTCTTCCAAATAAGGGGTAATACTAGCCTTCACTGTTAATTTTATATTTTCTTAGTTCAGCTATTTATATGCAGACTCTAAATTTTTCAGGCTATCACCTAAGAATAAACCATCAAAGGAACGTACTAAATCTAAGAGTGACAATTTATAAACTACAGTAGTAGTATTACTGATTTTAGAGTTTATTTAAGTATAGAGTTTGATATTCCCAAGATGATCAGTGTTCTTTTTTTACTTTTGCTGTTATTTTTTAATAAGAAAAGGTTAAATTCAGGTTGGTTTTTTTTTTTTTCCAGTATGGAGAATAGCTTAATTGCCTTTTACATTAAACATTTCAGAACCTGTTTCACGAATTTCTGTTTGGGGTTTGATTTTTAGAATTTAAAAAGTAACCCTGATCAACCAGCTATTATCTTACTCTTGAGACAAGTTCAATGTAAACCACTCCTGGAGTCACGAAAACCTCTCCCAGACACTGTACTTGAAGAGCTGCAAAAAACAGTCATGTCCAACTCAACCTCTGTTCCCGCTTGGCAGGTAAATTTTCTCTTTTGTTATGTGAGTCCTGGGGCTGGTGCACTGGGATGACCCAGAGGGATGGTATGGGGAGGGAGGTGGGAGGAGGGGTTCAGGATTGGGAACATGTGTACACCCATGGCAGATTCATGTTGATGTATGGCAAAACCAATACAATATTGTAAAGTTAAAAAAATAAATAAATAAATAATAAAAATTTAAGCAAAACTATTATTAAAAAAATGCTCTGTGATGTTCAGTGAGGTCAAGAGTGTGCCCCGCTTTTGTCTTGCCTTAAAACCCACTGTGTCTCTCGTTTTCACACAGTAGTTAATAGGTGGTTAATATCTCTCATTAACCACAATAGTTAGAGAAACTAAAGAAGTTGATTATTCATTAAGGATCTGCTGCTGCATGGCTTTAAAGCGTTTAAAATCGCTGGTTATAAACCTTTCCATTTAAAACAGTGTTGAAAATAATGTCTTTTATAAGGAGTTGATGTAAGAGAGCTAAGTGTTACAAACATAATAAGCTTGCCGTAGTGGTGCTTAACTCTCCCTTTAGAGGCGATGTGTGTAGCTTTTCCTTAGCTCCTTTACAGGTAACCTGTATCTAAGATTCTAATGGGTTTTCGGTGCCTTCAGAAATAGTTATTTTCAGGATTGATGCCTGAATCCCTAAGCTGTCAGCCCTTTTAGCTGGCTCTGCTTACCACAATGACAAGTACATAATGATCACTACCTACTTTATTCTTATTGATACTAAAATACAAAAAGCATATATATTGCTCAACTTGTTACAGTTCTTTCTGTGCCCTGAGACAGTATCTAGGGGACTTTTTGACACAGGTTTTACAGAAGTTTGTTTTACTACAGTTCTTCATTTGATCTTTTGTTCTATGAATGTTTTGATGTCCTGTTTAAAAAGATTATCTAATGGTGTAAAATAGTTGGATTACACACATTAAGCTTCCTTTTTACTCTAATCCTTGAAGAAGGATGGTGCTTTTATCCCCCTCTCAGAGTAAATTTGCCATATGAGACTTAACATACTTTAATTCTAAGGTCAACTGGATATTGATGATCTCATGTTCTTTATCAAGGGGAAAAGCACTTTGTCAAACTAAAAGGGAAAAATTAAAGGATAAATTATGCAGTAAATAAAGTCTTAAGAGATAGCATATGTGTTTTCTTTTATACCATGATATAATTCACAAAGAATAGAATGTAAAAATCTTACTATATATGTAAGTACTTTTAACCATTGCTTACATCAAGATGTAGGGATTTCCCAGGTGGCTCAGTGGTAAAGAATCTGCCAATGCAGGAGACACAGGAGACTCAGGTTTGATTCCTGGGTTGGGAATATCCCTGGAGAAGGAAATGACAACTCACTCTAGTATTCTTGCCTGGGAAATCCCATGGACAGAGGAGCCAGGCAGGCTACGGTCAGTAGGGTCACAAAGAGTTGACACAGCTTAGTGACTGAACACACACATATCAAGGTATAGAGTAGTTCCTGCAACCTAGTGGCCTCCTCTGTTGTTTAGTTGCTAAGTGTACCCAACCCTTTTGTGACCCCCATGAACTGTATCCTGCCAGTCTCCTCTGTACGTGGGATTTCCCAGGCAAGAATACTGCAGTAGGTTGCCATTTCCTTCTCTGTGGGATCTTCCCTACCCAGGGATCAAACCAACATCTCCTGCACTGGCATGTAGCTTCTTTACTGCTGAGCCACCAGGGAAGCCCATATAAATTAATTCTAGAAAGAATGATTGTCAGGATAAACTAAAGATAAGGACAGAGAATCATATATTATTTGTTAGAATTCACTGCCACTACTTTATACCTTACCTTTATACTTTTAAAATATTTTACCTCACCAAGGTTTGAAAGAACTTAGCTTTAGATATAGTGGAATATTAAGCAAGTGTCAGGTTATATCTTAAGATGCTCTGATGTTTTCTTCTGTTGACAATTGAAGGCAAATTGTCTTGGTTTCTGAATTAATCTGGCACTGAAATGTGTTAGTTTCACAATTGTGTATGATTTTAGGGAAAAAAGGAATATTGCAAGACGTGATAAATGTATCCCTGGTGGCTCAGACGGTAAAGCATCTGCCTACAATGTGGGAGACCCAGTTTCAATCCCTGGGTCGGGAAGTCCCCTGGAGAGGGAAATGGCACCCTACTCCAGTACTCTTGCCTGGAAAAATCCCATGGACAGAGGAGCCTGATAGGCTACAGTCCATGGGGTCGCAAGGAGTTGGACAGGACTGAGTGACTTCACTTTCACTTTGATAAACATGGTGTTAGCCTTTTTCTCTAGCAGTACAGGACTGAAGACACGTTGGAATTAAGGTTGGGTATTTCTAACTGGCCATTAAATCCTGTACATACAAAGCCCCTGCAGGAAACCATAAAAGGCAATAAGAATTAATAGGATTCTAGAAAAATATTCTGCCCACATCCCTACTGAATAGGCACCTCAGTCATACTACCATTTTGGAATTGGTGTACCTTGCATGAAGGCCAGGTGTGTAACTGCATCTGCAGAGTCGTCATTTAAGTGTATTCTACTGCCGAAAGATTGGACATGGTTGCTGGTATTAACACAAATTGCTAACAAAAAGTTTTCAACTTGAATATACTACTAGCTGGTTATGTGATTTTAGTCCAGGTACACCCACTTCAGCTTCAGAGTCTTCATCTGAAACATGAGAGAGGAATTTTAGATAATATAATTACTGTAGAAGTCTTTTAAAAAATTATCAGTAAATATTCACTGTTCAGTTACTGTAGAAGTCTTTTAAAAAATTATCAGTAAATATTCACTGTTCAGCAGTTTAATGGAAGTACCATATAAGCAGTGGTACATTGTTGAAATAGGATCATGCTGAAGATCACTAATTAGTTTTAAGTACCGTCCTTACTTTACATACTGTTCACCTCCACACTATTAGATTTCTATGTCTGCTATATAGAATATGCCACATTCCATGGCCAAACTCTCCCTATAACTATTACATCTAATGGCTCATGAACTGCTGTCTTCAGAGTCTGTGCTTTGTTGTTCAGTCACTAAGGTGTGTCCGACTCCTTGCAACCCCATGGACTGTAGCACACCAGGCTTATCTGTCCTCCACTATCTCCTGTGCTAGATCCAAACAAAATTGAAACCTCAGATGAGGTTTCTGTTCCATATTGAAGTAGTTCCAGTTCATGGTCTCCTAGCTACCACTTCTCCATAACTGCAAACCATTTAAGATCTGACCTGCTATCCTGTTTGGCCCTCTGTCATCTTTGGGCATCATAACTTCTGTGACTTCCTGCAACCTAGTGGCTTCCCCCATGCCTCTCCCTTTGTGACTCCCCCTGTGTCAAAAAAAGAAGGCGGCAGAACCACTATTATGACTTATATCACTTCTGTCTAATTTTGCCTGTTTTTAAACTTGATATATATGGAATATCTTTTTGTATGTGGTTACTTTCATTCAACATCATGTCCATGAAGTTCATTTAGTTGTTTCATGTAGCCATAGTTTTTTTTTCACTTATTTTTATGAATAATATACTGTAAGATATCCCTTTTACTGTTGATAGACATTTGGATTACAGTTGACCCTTGAACAGCATGGGTCTGAACTGCATGAGTCCAGTTATACATGGCTATTTTTCAGTAGTCCGTGGTTGGTTCAGTCCTTGCAACCATGAGTACAGAGGCTGACTGTAAGTTACATCCATGTTGTTCAAAGGTAACTGGGTGTCCAGGTTTTGGCTGTTATAACGCTGCTGGGATATGCCTTTTGTTGGGTGATAATTTCATGAACAGAGAAGCCCGGCAGGCTATAGTCCAAGGGATTGCAGAGAGTCAGACGACTGAGCTACTAGCACTTTTGCTTTTTCTTTTCATAGTGAAAATGTGTTCACTTTAGTAGATCCTGTCCAGTGTTTTTTTTAAAATGGGTTGTCAATTTATGTTTCCACCTGCAAATTATAAGCCTTCCAATTGCTGATATTGCTAGATGGTGATTATTATTTTCCCTTTTCAGTGGATATGTAGGAAATAAATAGTATCATATAGTGGTTTTAAGTGGAATTTGTGTGGTTAGTCGCTCGGTTATGTCCGACTCTTTGTGACCCTAGGGATGGTAGTCCGCCAGGCTCCTCTGTCCACGGGGATTCTCCAGGCAAGAATCCTGGAGTGGGTTGCCATGCCCTCCTCCAGGGCATCTTCCCAACCCAGGGATCAAACCCAGATCTCCTGCATTCCAGGTGGATTCTTTACCATCTGAGCCACCAGGGAAGCCCAAGAATACTGGAGTGGGTAGCCTATCCCTTCTCCAGTGGTTCTTCCTGACCCAGGAATTGAACCAGGGTCTCCTGCATTGCAAGTGGATTCTTCCCAGCTGAGTTACCAGGGAAGCCCTGACAGCTAAGTGGGATTTACCTAATGAAAAATGCTGTTGAGCACTTTTCATATGTTTATTGGATCTTTGAATATCTTATTTTTAAAGTACCATTTCTTTACTGTAGTTTTTAATGGCCTGTTATCTTGCTGAATTGTTGAAATTCATTATATTTTCTGGCTACAAGCACATTTTTGGATATCTTTATTGCAAATATTTTCGTAATGTTATTTTTTGATGAGTAGTTCTTAATCTCAGTGAAGTCCAATTTATTATTTTTTAATGGTTAATGTTTTACCAGGGTGTTCTACTTTAGTTTGTGAAGATTTTTTTCTGTTTTTCTTTAGAAACTGTTGTTCTGTCTTTCATATACAGGTCTATGATCCATCCTGGATTAATTTTTGTGAGTGTTGTAGGGTCAAGGTTCATTTTTTTCCTGTATGGATGTGTAATTGTTCTAGTACCATCCTTCGAAAAGACCATTATGTCCTCCACTGAATTGTCATGATGCTTTTGTTATAAATCAGGTGACTGGGTATGTGTGGTTTTTAGGGCTCTTTATTCTTTTTCTCCTTTTTCATTGATCTATTTGTTTATTATTGCTTATAGCTTTATAGTTTGTTTTGATGTGTGGAGGAAATATTAGGACCTCCAAACATTAAGACCTCCATTTTTGTTTTCCTTCAAGTTTATCTCAACCATTTTAGGTCTTTTGCATTTACCTGTGAATTGTCAGTTACCCTTACTCTCCCCGCCAAACAAAAGTCCAACTGAGGTCTAGATCGGAATTACGATTTATAGTTTAAATAAATAAATAATAAATTTTTAGTTTAAATTAATCTATAGTTTAATTTGGGAAAATTAACAAAGTATTACTATTGAGTTTCTCTAGTCATAAATGTGTTATGGGGGTGGTGGTTTAGTTGCTAATTCGTGTAGCCTGCCAGGCTCTTCTGTCCATGGGATACTCCAGGCAAGAATACTAGAGTGGGTTGCCATTTCCTTCTCCAGGGGATCTTCCCAACCCAGGGATCGAAGCCAGGTCTCCTGTATTGCAGGTGGATTCTTTACCAGCTGAGCTGTTATAGTCCTTATTACTTAAGTTCTAAATTTCTCTCAGCAATGTTTTAAAATTTTAAAAAGATCATAGAAATACAGTTGATTTTTATATTTTGACCTTCTAACAGCCTTGCTAACTTATTCTTTTGAAATAGTTTTGGGTTTTCTGTATATACCAATATTTCCTTTGTGAATAATTTTTACTTTTTCTTTCTAATAATTTTAAGTTAAAATTTTTCTTGACTCATTGCACTATTTAGAGTCTCAAATACAGTGTTAAACAGAAGTGGTGATAAGGGAACATACTGGTCTTATTCTCTGCCTCAGATAGAAAGCATTTATAATTTCAGCTACAATATTTGCTTTAGATTTTTATAGGCATTTAACAGATTCTAAGGGCTTCCCAAGTGGTGCTAGCAGTAAAGAACCTGCTTGCCAGTGCACGAGTTCTAAGAGATGCAGGTTTGATCCTGGGGTTGGAAAGATCCCCTGGAGAGGGGCATGGCAACCCACTCCAGTGTTCTTGCCTGGAGAATCCCGTGCACAGAGGAGCCTGCTAGGCTACAGTCCATAGGATTGCAAAGAGTTGGACACCACGGAAGCAACTCAGCATTCATGCATGCAACAGATTCTAAAATGGCTGTCCAATTTATCTTTCACATTAAGGAAATGCTTTTCTGAGTTTGTCAAGAGAGATTTGTTTTTTTATCATGAATGAGTAGATTTTGGGGGGCCATCTGTGAGAATGGTTCTTTTCCTTTATTCTGTTAATATGGTAGATTGCATGGATTTTCGAATATTAAACCAACCTTTCGTTCTTAGAAGAAGCCCTGCTTGGTCATGATGTATTGTTCCTTTTATATATTGCTAGAGTCAGCTTGTTAAATATTTGTTTACAATGTGAATACCTATATTCATGAGAGAGATTGGCCTGTAATTTTTCAGTCTCATAAGGTCATTGGTAGGTTTTGCTATCTCTGTTATTATTCCATTTTTCTTTATTTTTCTGAAAGAGTTTGTGTTATAATAATAATTATTATACAGTAATATATTTATTATTATTATATAGAAATTATTATAGAAATTATGTATAATTATAAAAATAAATGTAAGGACATTTATTTCCTCAATGTTTGGAAGAATTCACTATTGAAGCTATTCAGACCAAGAATTTCCTTTATGGGAAAGTTTGTATCTTTTTAAATTCCGTGTTAAATTTCTTTAATACATATAGGACTTTTAAGATTTCTTGTTTCCTTAGCATTTGTGAGTTGCAAGAAATTTGTACAGAGTATCTCAATTTCTTAAATATGTCATTTAAGTCAAGCTGGTTAATTATGTTTAAATCTTCTATATCCTTATTCATTTATTTATTTATTTATTTGTCTGTTTCTGTTATCATTGCTGTGATAAGTGTGTTGAAATCTCCAATTCAGATTCTGAATTTGTCTATTTCTTCTTAAATTTCTATTTTTGCTTCATAAATTCTATGTGATTGGGATATAAAAATGTAGAAATGTTATATCTTCCTTTGATTGACTCTTTCATCATTATGAAACAGTCCAGTTTATCTCTTAACATCTCTTGTCTTGAAGTCTACTTTGTTGGGAATTAATACAGTTATGCTAACTTTTGGTTAGTGTTTACATGATATATCTGTCACATATGAACAATCATTGTGTGTTTTGATTTTGTTCCTGACTTGCTATCTTGAGAGACTTTTTAAGACTTCAGACTAGATATGGCCAGTATGCTGTTGCTAATGGAATGCGCAAGGTGGCAATACATATGTCCTCTCTCTCTTGAACCTCCCTCCCACTTCCTAACTCATCCCAGCCTTCTAGGTTGTCACAGAGCACCAGGTTGAGCTTCCTGTGTTACACAGCAACTTCCCACTAGCTGTCTAGTTTACATATGGTAATATATATGCTGCAGTGCTGCTTTCTCAGTTCATCCCACTCTCTCCTTCCCTCTGCCCCACCATGTTCATAAGTCTCTTCTCTATTCCTGCCCTGCAAATTGGTTCAACAGTACCATTTTTCTCAATTCCACAATATTTATTTTTCTCTTTCTGACTTATTTTACTCTAACAGACTATAGGTTCATCCACCTCACTAGAACTGACTCAAATTCCTTCCCTTTTATGGCTGAGTAATATTCCATTGTATGTATGTACCACGACTTCTTTATCCATTCATCTGCTGATAGACATCTAGGTTGCTTCCATGTCCTGGGTCCTGTAAATTGTGCTGCAGTGAACATTGGAGTACACGTGTTGTTTTGAATTACGGTTTTCTCAGGGTATATGCCCAGTAGTAGGATTGCTGGGTTATATGGGGCTGTCCCCTTTCTTAACCTGTGATTTTTGTTTTGGGGGCACAAAATTCATCAATAATTAAATTAAAATTTTTAACTCCAAAGTTTATTGAATTTGTTGGAAGTAGACTGTGCAGTAAACTAAAATCTTGTGGGTCCTTTTCTCTTGCTACTCCTCAGTGGCTGGCACACATATATCAGTCCCAAGGAATGATGGGTGCTGCAGAGATGTGTTACAGGAAGAGCCTGCAAGTAGCATCCCAGCAGGGCAGCTGGAGTGGGAAGCTCTCAAGCCTGCTGAGGCTAGCACTGCTTGCGTTGGAAGTCTGCATGGTAAGACCTCGTTATAGTTATGATGTGGGAAACTGCTTCTTTTATTTTTCTTTAAGATAAAAGCTTTTTACATAGTGATATTCCATTCAGTTCATATCGTTTCATCACCTTCTGTGGGCTCCTCGTAGACGTTGATGGAAATAAAGTAACATAACATAAACTCATAGACTCTAGCAGGACATTGCCATCATTTAGGAGGAAAAAACAAAGATTGCAACTTAAAAAGCTGAATTATGACAGAATATATATTTTTGTTTCTTGGTGACTTAAGTTAGAATTAACCCAGCTACCTGTTAGTGACAAAGATGCATTTCAGTCTTTCTCAGTTCAATTTGATGTTCTGTAAGAGGGATTCCTAGTAATTTTTGACTTGATATATTTTCTGATACCAAGTTAGGTGTGTTAATCTAGAGGTCTTATAAACTCTTCTAGGTAAATATTTAAGTAGGTGTCTGGAGGAGGAAACTCCAGAAAAGTGTATATGATATCCTATTTGAGTGTATATATGTATAGTATATAGTTTTGAGAATGTTTATCTGTAAAGACACTGTGTACATGTGCATGTTAAAAGACACATAGAAAGATATGGAAAGACACAAAAGAAACAATGGTAGTTACTTTGGAGAATGGTATTAGATGTCTTTAAGGAATGGTGGAGGAGAATTTTTCATTTTCTATCCTTGGCTAGTGTTTTAATTGTTTATCATAAGCATATTACTTCTGTAATTAAAAGATAAGTGTCATTTAAAAAAAATTTTCCTAGACAGGACTGAATGAACTATTGCTTATGCCATAGTAGTCCATTGCCAACTTTATTTACTTGCTTTCACTGGGCATTTTAGCAAAAAAATACAAGATTTAGGAAGTGTGTTTAGCTTTGGTGCTTTACTCTAGGGCACATGTCAGAGCTCCTTAGGTTGGGGCCGTGTTTTGCTCTTCTTTCTGTTTTGCTTTACACTCTGCCTAACACATAGGGGCTCTTCCGCCAGTAGTTTTGAATGAATGGGTGGGTTATAGTGGTGGTCAAATTTGAGATAATTTGGCTGGAAAGAAATGGTGGTTAATGGTAGTTGTGGGCCACTGAAGATGTTATTTTGTTTGTCCCATATTTATGTTTAACAAAAGTCTCTGTGACGCTGGTAGCTGGTGGGCTGTGGAAGCAACATGTGACATCTGTAACTGTTCCTGAATGTGTGGAGAAGTCTAACTTATTTTTTGTTTTAGCCCTTTTACTCTTTTTTAGCCCTTTTAGTCTAACTTATTATTTAGCCCTTTTAGTCTTATTAATTTTTTCGTTAATAAGAATTATTTAGTGATGTGTTTTTTTGTTTGTTCTTCATGCTGGGAAATTAAATCTGACCTGGAATAAAATAAAAACAACAATAATAATAGCAAACATACAGAACACTTAGCCTGTGCTAGGTTCTGTTGTAGTGCTTTATATGTATCAACTTCATTAATATTCATAAGAATCCTATTTTTCAGATGACGAGATTGGATTACAGTTTAGTAATACCTGTGTGTACCTGCCTCCACCCCCACCACTGCTGCCACCACACACAGTGTTTTCTCCAGGAGCTGTGGTTCTGCCTGTGAAAACTTCAGCCAATTAAGCTGTCTAGAACTCCCCTCCTAACTTTTTTGGTAATAGTGGAGATGGTAATAACTACTTTGCCTAAGGTTGTTAGGAATATCAAATGAAGTAACACAAATGCCTTTGTAAACTTCAAAGCGCTGTTCACATTTGATTTGCTTGTTATAAGATTTGATACCCAGCAGTTATTGTAAGGAGATGTCGTATTTCTCTGGTAAATAGCTGGCAGTGTATGGAGGATGTGTATATGAAAATTAGGCTGTTTTATGTGTGATAATATATGAATATATTATTAAACTGAAAGGTTCTGCTAAGATATTAAATATCTTAGATTCCAAAGAGAGATAGCAAATCAAGATACAGATTTCTGAAGCAGGTAGAAGACTTAACCCATAAGGAAGCTATACAAAGATTAGGAGAGTAGAGTTGGAGGACTGTGAAGAAATCTTTCTGGAGAAAGCTGTTGCCTCCTCATCATCTCCCTGGCACATTCCCACACACACACAGGTGCCCCCCAGGCGAAAAAGGCGGTGCCACCAGAGAGAGCGAGGCTGTGATGTGTGGCCTCAGAGGTCCTGCAGGCACATGTCCAGAAGCATATGGACAGGTGTCTGATGCGTGCCTTGAAAACTGCAGCTCTCCACCTGCTGAGAAGAGAGTTGGTCATGGTTTAGAACGTGACTGCCTGCTTCTGGGAGAGTGGTCAGCAGTGGGTGAATCCCAGATATTTAGGAATGCACGTTTGGCTACAAGATGCCCTCCATCTTACTAAAGAGTTGCTGCAGTGTGAGGTGGGCAGCACTCCTGGAGTTCATTCGATCCAAGAATGGATGATGCCACCTGAGCTGGTGGACTGGCATTGGAATTATCTTAGGTCCTGACATGCAGAGCCACCTAGAGGAGTGATGGAATCTCAGCAGAAAGGAAGCTGGAGGTCTCCAGATTGCCAGAGCATGTGAAGAGAGGAAGTGGAACAGAGTGCATCCACCCAGCTTAGTGGAATTGTGCATCCTGCCCTGTGCACAGGCCTCCCACGGGGTTTAGTGCTCTGTAGTCACCGTGTTGACATGTTTAATCATTTTTTAACAAAGGGCCCTGCATGTTTTATATTTTATATTGAGCCCCACAGATTTCAAAGCTGGTTCTGCAGTAAAGAGACTACCCACAAAGCTGGGAGTCTCTGATAAAACCAACAAAATCCAGATGAAGAGACAAAGATCTTTAAGTGTCTATCAGGCCTAAGGAATCAGACATCACCATACAATTGAGTAGGAACTCTTAAAGTCGCTCAGTCGTGTCCAGCTCTTTGTGATCCCATGCATTATAGCCTTCCAGTCTCCTCTGTCCATGGAATTGTCCAGGCAAGAATACTGGAGTAGGTTGCCATTTGCTTCTCCAGGGGATCTTCCCAACCCAGGGATTGAACCCTGCTCTTCTGCATTGCAGTCAGATTCTTCACCATCTGACCCACCAGGGAAGCCATCACCTTACAATGACACCCACCAAACTTCTGATCTTTCAGTTGAGGCCAGAAACTACAATTAGCAAGAAAAGGTGGGAGTGCTGGGCAGAGGAACAAGCCATGTGCTGCTGCCTGTAAGCACACCCTAACTAAGAGCTAAGGAGATGGGAGTAGGGTGTAAATATTATCTTTGTATGAAGATTGAAGTTTTAAAAAGAAGAGAACTTTCTAATTAAGACTCTGAATGGATGTCAGAATCATGTTTCTTTTTCAGTCACTCAGTCATGACCAACTCTTTGCGACCCCATGAACTGCAGCACGCCAGGCATCCCTGTCCTTTACCATCTCCCGGAGCTTGCTTAAACTCACGTCCATTGAGTCGGTGATGCCATCCAACCATCCCATCCTCTGTTGTCCCCTTCTCCTGCCTTCAGTCTTTACCAGCATCAGGGTCTTTTCCAATGAGTCAGTTCTTTGCATCAGGTGGCCACAGTATTAGAGCTTCAGCGTCAGCATCAGTCCTTCCAATGAATATTCAGGATTGATTTCCTTTAGGATGGACTGGTTGGATCTCCTTGTAGTCCAAGGGACTCTCAAGAGTATTCTCCAACACCACAATTCAAAAGCATCAATTCTTCAGTGCCCAACCTTCTTTATGGTCCAACTGTCACATCCATACATGACTCCTGGAAAAACCATAGCTTTGACCAGACGGACCTTTGTTGGCAAAGTAATGTCTCCGCTTTTTAACATGCTGTCTAGGTTTGTCATAGCATTTCTTCCAAGGAGCAGGCATCTTTTAATTTCATAGTTGCAGTCACCATCTGCAGTGATTTTGGAGCCCAAGTCAATGAAGTCTGTCACTGTTTCCAGTTTTTCCCCATCTATTTGCCATGAAGTGATGGGACTGGATGCCATGATCTTCATTTTTTGAATGTTGAGTTTTAAGCCAGCTTTTTCACTCTCCTCTTTCACTTTCATCAAGAGGTTCTTTAGTTCCTCTTTGCTTTCTTCCATAAGGGTGGTGTCATCTGCATATCTGAGGTTATTGATATTTCTCCCTGAAATCTTGATTCTAGCTTGCACTTCATCCAGTCTGGCATTTCGCATGATGTACTCTGCATATAAGTTGAATAATCAGGGTGACAATATACAGCCTTGATATACTCTTTTCCCAAATTGGAACCCCAGTCCATTGTTCCATGTCCGGTTCTAACTGTTGCTTCTTGACCTGCATACAGATTTATCAGGAGACAGGTGAGGTGATCTGGTATTCCCATCTCTTTAAGAATTTTCCAGTTTGTTGTGATCCACATGGTCAAAAGCTTTAGTGTAGTCAATGAAGCAGAAGTGGGTTTTTTCTGCAGTTCTCTTGCTTTTTCTGTGACCCAGTGGATGTTGACAATTTGATCTCTGGTTCCTCTACCTTTTCTAAATCCAGCTTGAAGATCTGGAAGTTCTTGGTTCACATACTGTTGAAGCCTCTCTGGAGAATTTTCAGCATTACTTTGCTACTGTGTGAGATGAGTGCAATTGTGCAGTAGTGTGAGCATTCTTTGGCAATGCCTTTCTTTGGGATTGGAATGAAAACTGACCATTTCCAGTCCTGTAGCCACTGCTGATTTTCCAAATTTGCTGGCATATTGCGTGTAGCACTTTCACAGCATCATCTTTGAGGATTTGAAATAGCTCAGCTGGAATTCCATCACCTCCACTAGCTTTGTTCCTTGTGATGCCGCCTAAGGCCCACTTGACTTCACAGTCCATGATTTCTGGCTCTAGGTGAATGATCAAACCATCGTGGTTATCTGGGTCATTAAGACCTTTTTTGTATAGTTCTTCTGTGTATCTCATGGACAGAGGAGTCAGTCCATGGGGTCGAAAAGAGTTGGACACAACTGAGTGACTTTATTCTTACTTTCACTTTTTCTGTGTATAGTTCTTCAGAGTCATGGGACCTACTGTAATTTACATCCTTATTGTATAAGGAAAAGTCTCCCTCATATAATAAGTTTAAAACCATAATGGGAAACATAAGTAAGTGCATCCTAGGGACTTCCCTGGTGGTCCGGTGGTGAAGACTTCATGCCCCCACAGCAGGGGATATGGGTTGCATCTCTGCTCAGAGAACTAGATCCCACACGCTGCAACTAAGGGTTCACACGCCAGAACTCAAGATCAGAGATCCTGCATGCGGTAAGTAAGACCTGGTGCAGGGAAATAAATCTATGTATATATATTTTTAAGTTTATTCCAATCACATTGTTTAATATACTGGTTACATATAGAAGGGCTTCCCTAGTTATTTAGCAGTAGAGAATCTGCCTGCCAGTGCAGGAGATGCAGGTTTGATCCCTGAGTTAGGAAGATCCCCTGGAGAAGGAAATGGCAACCCACTCCAGTATCCTTGCTGGGAAAACCCACGGACAGAGGAGCCTGGTGGGCTCCAATCCATAGGGTCTCAAAAAGAGTCGGCCACAACAGCAACTAAGCATGCACAGTATGCACATATAGAAAATATTATATAATAATATTGGGTTGACCCAAACGTTCATTTGGATTTTTTCATAACATAAAAAAACTCAAATGAATTTTTTGGCCAGCCCATACATGCACTAACTTTACAAAATACTTTATATGAATTCTTGGAATTTAGACAGTGCATTGTAAAACCACCCACTGAGAGTTTTGTACTATTGGCTTTTTAAAAAATGTACTAGGAATAATTTTATTAGTATGGGCTTTGCCTTACATTCTTTGCCAGGTGGGAACAAGTTGTCATTGCTCCCATCTTTATGGAAGATGTCTCACAACCTCTGGTCTCTATTTTCAAATTCATTATCCCTATGACTTCCTCTTCCTTGATTATACAAATTACTGTTGGCTGTACTGAACTCAGAGTTCATTGCTCTAACATTTGAAAAGAATAATTTTATTATTTGAAAGGAACTACAGAGCATGGGGGTCGCAAAAAGTCGGACACGATTGGGCGACTGAACTACAACAATGTATTCACTTATATTGACTTTATTAAAATGTATATTCTAGACACCTATTATTAGGAAATCTTGGTTACAATTTGAGGTTTTTAACAAAAGATTTTAAATGCATATTTTTCTTCTTGTATAATTCAGTAGAGTGTTCACCATTTTATTTTTAGTTACTGTTTCTTAGGAAATACTTATCTATGTTATTTTTGTACTCAGTACATACTATAAGAAGCTAAACTTTGCAACTGAAGTAATCTTATCATTTTTCCGCATATAATGAAATTCTGAATAAAATTTTCAAAATAGTTGACTTTGATTTCAGTTCAGTTCAGTTCAGTCACTCAGTCATGTCTGACTCTTTGTGACCCCATGAACCGCAGCACGCCAGGCCTCCCTGCCCATCACCAACTCCCGGAGTCCACCTAAACCCATGTCCATTGAGTTGGTGATGCCATCCAACCATCTCATCCTCTGTCATCCCCTTCTCCTCCTGCCCTCAATCTTTCCCAGCATCAGGATCTTTTCAAATGAGTCAGTTCTTCGCATCAGGTGGCCAAAATATTGGAGTTTCAGTTTCAACATCAGTCTTACCAATGAACACCCAGGACTGATCTCCTTTAGGATGGACTGGTTGGATCTCCTTGCAGTCCAAGGACTCTCAAGAGTCTTTTCCAACACCACAGTTCAAAAGCATCAATTCTTCGGCACTCAGCTTTCTTTATAGTCCAACTCTCACATCCATACATGACCACTGGAAAAACCATAGCCTTGACTAGATGGACCTTTGTTGGCAAAGTGATGTCTCTGCTTTTTATTTTATTTTATTTTTATTTATTTATTTTTTAAATATAAATTTATTTATTTTAATTGGAGGTTAATTACTTTACAATATTGTATTGGTTTTGCCATAAATCAACATGAATCTGCCACAGGTGTACACGTGTTCCCCATTCTCTGCTTTTGAATATGCTGTCTAGGTTGGTCATAACTTTCCTTCCAAGGAGTAAGCATCTTTTAATTTCATGGCTGCAGTCACCATCTGCAGTGATTTTGGAGCCCAGAAAAATAAAGTCAGCCACTGTTTCCCCATCTATTTGCCATAAAGTGATGGGACCAGATGCCATGATCTTAGTTTTCTGAATGTTGAGCTTTAAGCCAACTTTTTCACTCTCCACTTTCACTTTCATCAAGAGGCTCTTTAGTTCTTCTTCACTTTCTGCCATAAGGGTGCTGTCATCTGCACGTCTGAGGTTATTGATATTTCTCCTGGCAATCTTGATTCCAGCTTGTGCTTTCTCCAGCCCAGCGTTTCTCATGATGTACTCTGCATATAAATTAAATATGCAGGGTGACAATATACAGCCTTGACGTACTCTTTTTCCTATTTGGAACCAGTCTGTTGTTCCATGTCCAGTTCTAGCTGTTGTTTCCTGACCTGCATACAGGTTTCTCAAGAGGCAGGTCAGGTGGTCTGGTATTCCCATCTCTTTCAGACTTATTTATCTCTAATTGGCTTTGCACTTTTTTCCTGTATTGGGATTTTGTTAACGTATTTCACTTTTGGCTTTCTTCTCTCCTTAGATAATTTTTGAAATGTGGAACTTTATCATTACCATTACTTTATCATTTATATATTTGGTAGACCAGGAGCTTAGTAATTGATAGATTTCATTCACCTATAGAATAGTGTTTTTTCTTTTAGCAAATATTTTAGTGTTTTAAAAATGGTATCTCCTTTTTGAATCTTTCCTTAATCCCTGTCAGCCTTGTTTTGTAGTTCCCTAAGGTCAGGAATCAGTTCTTAATAATTTTGTAGTATTTCATCCCCTACAGCATTAAATGGCAACTTGGACACTCAACAAGTAAGAGCTGATTGTATTTTTTAAAGTAAACATGTCAAATGTCTAATGATTTAATGTTGTTTAGTCTCTAAGTCATGTGTAACTCTTTGAGACGCCATGCATCCCTGTCCTTCATTACCTCCCGGAGTTTGCTCAAACTCATGTCCGTTGAGTTGGTGATGCCATCCAACCTTATCATCCTCTGTTCTATCATGCCCCATTCTTCTCCTGTCCTCAGTCTTTCCCAGCATCAGGGTCTTTTCCAGTAAGTCAGCTCTTCGCATCAGGTGGACAAAATATTGGAGCTTCAGCATCAGTCCTTCCAATGAATATCCAGGGTTGATTTCCTTTAGGACTGACTGATTTGATCTCCTTGCTGTCCAAGGGGGTCTCAAGAGTCTTCTCCAGCTCCACAATTTGAAAGCATCCATTCTTTGGAACTTAGCCTTCTTTATGGTCTGGCCCTCACATCCATACATGACTACTGGGAAAACCATAATTGTGACTATATGGACCTTTGTTGGGAAAGTAATGTCTCTGCTTTTTAATATGCTGTCTAGGTTTGTGATAGCTTTCTTTTCAAGGAGCAAGTGTCTGAATTTCATAACTGCAGTCACCATCCATAGGGATTTTGGAGCCCAAGAAAATAAAATCTGTCCCTGTTTCCACTTTTACCCCATCTGTTTGCCTTGAGATGATGGGACTGGATGCTATGATCTTAGTTTTTTGAATGTTGAGTTTTAAGCTTTTTCAGCTTTTTCACTCTCCTCTTTCACCTTCATAAAGAGGCTCTTTAGTTCCTCTTTGCTTTCTACCATAAGGGTCGTGTCGTCTGCATATCTGAGGTTATTGATATTTCTCCTGTCAATTTTGATTCTAGTTTGTGACTCATCCAGCCTGGGATTTCGCATAATGTACTCTGCATATAAGTTAATAAGCAGGGTGACAATATACAGCCTTAATGTACTCCTTTCCCAATTTTGAACCAGTCCATTGCTGCATGTCCAGTTGTAACTGATGCTTCTTGACCTGCATACAGGTTTCTCAGGAGGCAAATAAGGTGGTCTGGTATTCCCATCTCTTTAAGAATTTCCCATAGTTTGTTGTGATCCACATAGTCAAAAACTTTAGTCAATGAAGCAGAAGTCGATGTTTTTCTGGAATTCCCTTGCTTTCTCTGTGATCCAGCGGATGGTGGCTGTTTGATTGCTGGCCTTTTCTAAACCAAACTTACATCTGGAAGTTCTGGATGTACTACTGAAGCCTAGCTTGAAGGATTTTGAGCATTACCTTCCTAGCATGTTAAATGAGTGCAATGATTTAATATTTGTGTTTATTTTTATAGGCTAATGTTTCCAATGATCACTGGCCGTCCTTGGTTCAAGAAGCTACAGCTGAGGCCCTGAAACTTTGCTTTTGTCCACTGGCTGTCCTTTTACAAGCTTTGTTACAATTCAAACGCAAAATGGGAGCAAGGTATAAAGAATCTTTGTTCATTTTTTTCTTAAAATGTTTCTTCACTTTTACTCCTTCTGGGAAACAAAAGTTTAGAATGAATTTAACAAACTTTGATGTTATTCATGTATATATTTCTACGTTGGAAAGGCTGATTCTGGTAAGCCAATAAGGAAGAAAAGAAAGTCTTACGATTTTTTTTTAAAAGTAATTTGGTGCACAGATAATAGAATATGAGAGATTTGCATGATAGCCTTTCAAGTGAAGAAGGCCTTGGTATTTTTGGTCTTAAGTGTTTTAGGATGAGATAACAGTGTATGTGGATTCTAGTAACAAGCAAAATCCAAAAGGCTCAAGTTCAAAGCTAAATTGACATAAGTTCTTGCAAAGCACAATAAGCTATGAAAAAAGTAATAAATATTAAAAAGGCAGAGACATTATAAATGATGTGGTTTTTAATACCTAGAAAATCCAGACACTTCACAGAATTAAATGTAGAAATTTTAGCAATCTTTTCTTTGGAAGGGGGGATGAGGTCAGAAATAAATTTGAAGAAAATCACTTAAGTGTTATATGGATGAAAAAACAGGCAAGAATATTTTGAAATTCTGAGAATAATATCTAGTCTAATGGATATCACACATAATACAAAGCATAAGTAAAACAGTAGTTTAGGAGCATATATTACTGGAACAGAATTAGGCATTGTAGACATAGAGCTTAACACACAAATATGTGGCAAAGGTCACATCAACACCACGAAATAGTGAAGGAAGAGTTAAAGACCCATGACTAATTAGCAGTCCTATCTTCATTTCTGTTATATATTTATTTTGCCATTTTTTTATATGACTGATTTCACCAAGAAATGTTTTAGGCTATAATTTGAAGTTCCTAATGAACTCTTTCTGCTGAAGCTCAGTATACATCACTTCAGTTCAGTTCAGTTGTTTAGTCATGTCCGACTCTTTGCGACCCCATGAACTGCAGCACACTAGGCCTCCCTGTCCATCGCCAACTCCTGGAGTTTACTCAAACTTGTGTCCATTGAATTGGTGATACCATCCAACCATCTTGTCCTCTGTCATCCCCTTCTTCTCCTGCCTTCAATCTTTCCCAGAATCAGGGTCTTTTCAATTGAGTCAGTTGTTCACACCAGATGGCCAGAGTGTTGGAATTTCAGCTTCAGCATCAGTCCTTGCAATGAATATTCAGGACTGATTTCCTTTAGGATGGACTGGTTGGATCTCCTGACTTAGAGAGCCTTAACCCCCAACCTCCTGTAATCTCTGTGAGCAGCAGCCAAAATCAGCTCAAATAAACATACTGCTTTACTATTGATTCCTATGTAAACACATCTTAAGAACAAGTTCTTTAGCTCCTCCTTCTAACCAGTTGCTACTTACAAAATCTTCTTGTTCAGCAGTTCTGAAGTTAACACAATTTGTGTTATTTCTACCCATACAGAAGTCTTTGGAGTCATAAATATTAGTAAAATTGGAAAGAAAAAATAAGAACACAACTCTAAATCAGCCTGTTATTACATAAGTTCACATACTATACAGGTTTAATACATAAAAGCATATGCTAAAAGCCTGATATTGTACACTTAGCCTCTATTGTAGATGTCAAATATTTCTAATTGTTCCAGTGTATATTATCTTTGTATCATTTATTTTCTGCCTGCTTTCAAGGAGGATTAGAAATAGAGCAGTCAGAAGCGCTCATAAAATGAGTCATTTTCCCATTTTTTTTGGAAAGGGCCTTATTTATCTGCAAAATGAGAGTAATAGCAGCAACCAGTCTTACAAGGTTGTAAACGTTAAGCGTGACCATATGTGTAAAACATTTGGCATACTACTGCATAGCACATAATAAATATTTCATAAATGTTAACCATTATTATTACCCTTTTTGTTACATGTGTAAAAAATTTATGAAGTAATTAGCACATCATCTGCAGAAGAATGAGAAAGATAATATGTGTGTGTGAGACTAGTAGATGAAGTATCTTAGTTTATATGCTTTGGACTAAAAGTGAGAATCTTTTTCCTAGAGAGACACGGCGACTTTTGGAGAGAGTTGTGTATCAGCCTGGGTATCCCAAATCTATTGTTTCAACAGCACGTTGGTACCTTCTGAGACACTTACATGCCAAAAATGACTACGAGCTCATTGATGTAAGACCCTGATTTTATTAAAAATATTTCATCATGGACCTTTGTTGTATGAGGGCTGAGTGTTGCTTTGTCCTGGGCTTTGCATCCAGTGGCTGGGTTGCCTAACCAGCATCCCTGACCGCTGGATGCCGGTAGCAGTGTCCTCCACCCAGCTTACAGCAGCTGAAAATGTCTTCTAGACATTGCCAAATAATACCTCAGGTGTCATCACCGCTAGTTGAGAACCACTGATTTAACGTGTAGGAAATACACTCTTCTGAAGTGCTAGGTAGCATAAGAAAAGATAGACGAAGGTTCTGGGTTCTGGTTGTAGTATTTCTTATAACCAGTGCAGAGGAGGCAATAGAGAGGTTTGGAAGTAGCAGAAGTTAATGGGATGTTCATATTATCTTTGGAACAGTTTGCTTCTTCTTGTCTTTGCTATAAAATGCACATGACAGTTTCTGCTCTGGGTGTCATGGGATGGCTCTGGTTTCTGAATATGTAAACCTATACAGTTGACTCTTGAATGCATATTTAAACGGTGTGGTTCCCCTTACACTCAAATTTTTTTCAGTAGTAATTACTACAGTACTCCATGATCCTTGATTAGTTGAATTTATGGAGGGCCTACGCAGGTGGCTGACTATAAGTTGTATGTGAATTTTTGAGCATATAGAGGGTCTTCATCCCCAATCCACATGCTGTTTAAGGGGCAGCTGTTTAAGGTGTGTGTGGATTCTTTTTAAAAAGAGTATGTAAGACATGTATTGGGTCTAAATTCTTACAACTTCAGCCAACAGTTTTAAAAACAATGAAAACTAATGAGAAGCTTTTTTTTTTTTTAACACCTACAGCCTTGGGAGAAGAGATAAATGTCTCCCTAGAGCACAGAGTAGGCATGTTTACTGACAATCATAAAAGAGTCAAGTCTCCTAGGCTCAGGGTTCCCCTCTTGTCATGCAACTCACTGTGTGTGGGGGAAGCCATGTGCACCCATCCACATCACCCTGTGAGACTTAGAGGGTGAGGGGAATGGATGCAGATATAATGATACTCATGTCATTTGCTACACCCTGAATGATGAAGACATTTGCCTCTGACCCACATGTCCTGTGTCTTCTGGCAATATTTGTGAAACTGTGGTAGGCTAACTTGTTAGCTTGCTAATAGAGCAACAGCTCAGAGACCTTCTCAGTGTTTGAAAATGAACAACCAAAAAATGTGTTAGTAATCGAATGAGCAACAGAAATCAAAGCTTCTAGTTTGTGGAATTGGTGAAAATTATGGAAAGGTTCTTAATGGAACTTAGAACCTCAAGGCTTGATCTTAAGCTGTGGTTTTAAAGGAGAGCAGTGTCATTTGGACAGCCGTGTGCATAAAATGGTCTTTGGGGCATGGGTTTAGAGGTGACAGTGTTGTAAAAAAAGCCTCCAATCAAAACCTGTAACTTCATGCGCCACTGTCAGTGGTAACAATCAGAATGTTGACATCTCTACTATTGAGTATTTGAATAAATAGTGCTTATGTGAGGTTAGCTTTGAAATCCATTTCAGCAAAAATGACTGAAAGGTTGCACAGAGTCAGTTCTTGTTGTGTAGTTTGATGTTGCCAACTGCCCTATGGCTTACTTCATTTCTAAGATTCTAGATATAGGTATTGTTAATAAAGAGAATACTAATGTTCCTGTCTGTGATTTCCCACAGGTGCTGGTAAACAATGCCAAAACTCATGGAGATACAAGAGCATTGGAACTGAATCAGAAGTTGTCCTCAGAATAACAGTGCTTTATTTTATAGTAAGCAGGCAAAGAAAAAGCTATTAGAAAGAATGAAACAAAGAATCAAGAATTTTCCCCAAAGCAACATTTTAAAAAGCTATAGTTATAATCATCCATTCCTTTTTAAAATGGAAAGACCTTTAAGTTCTTAAGCTAGGGATGTGATTTTCCATAAACTCTTAATATAACTTTAATTTGAAAACATTTTTTGATTTTGAGAAGTCTATAATGAAAGGAAAAACCATGATTCCCTTAGTTGTTCGTTAGTTAAAATGCGAATCATTATTTTCTGTATCTTGCATGGTGCACAATAGGACTTTTTTTTTGTAATCCCTTACAATAAAGCCTTAATAGCCATTTGCTAAATTATATGCAAAATGAGATTAGCACAGTGCAGAATTTTATTTGTTAAACAAATTAAAAGTTTTAATTCCTTCTGTGAATTCTAGAGTTCAGCAGACCAATTCATCCAATATCCAAATAATCTTATAATCTGTTTTACTAGTGGTTCATCTTGGGTTCTGTTGAAGAAGTATAATATAAATGTTAGGTGAGTCCTAGACTGCTAATTGGGCTTCCTTGGTTGTTCAGACAGTAAAGAATCCGCCTGCAATGTAGGAGACCTGGGTTTGATCCATGGGTTGGCAAGATCCCCTATAGGAGGGCATGGCAGCCCACTCCAGTATTCTTGCCTGGAGAATCCCCATAGACAGAGGAGCCTGGTGGGCTACCCTCCATGGGGCTGCAAAGAGTTGGACATGACTGAGTGACCAAGCACAACACAGACTGCTAATGGATATGTTTATAGAATTCAAAACACTCAAGTGTAAGGCTGCATTTAAAAAGTGTGTGAAAAATTTTCAAAAATAATGCTGACAATATTTAACTGATCATGCAATTCCTTCATTTATGCTAAAAAGATGAACTTTTCTTAAATAAAAACAAAAATGGTGTCTTGTTTTCTTTATAGTATCAATTTAGATATAATTTCAGAATTTCAAATTTGAAGACTTGAAAGTATAGTTTCCTATTTTATTTTTTCAAAAAGCCATTTATATTAGTTTGAAGAAGGTCTATGTCACTTGGTTTGGATCTTTGGTTTTAAAGTGTTTCATCTATTTACATAAATTATTGTGTGAAAATGGGTGGTATAATTTATATATGTAGCTTTTCTGAACTATCAGCTTCACAGTGTTACTTTGTGGGATAGTACAAATTGATAATATCCTGTAATTAAATTTTACTCCACAGGTTAATCTTTTGAATGCCTATATTTGGCTGAGTATTATCATCATTGAGACCTATTCAATCTGAATCTTTAACGATGGGGGCTAGGACTCTGCATTTTAAAGGCATGCCTAAGAAATTCTAATCTTGGGCCATTGACGCTCGTGAATCACTGGATTAATGCAATGATGACCCTGCCCTTTACTTCTTTCTTTCATAAGACCAAGCACTTGCCATTCTCTGCCCATGTCTTCCTGTCCTCACAGCTGTCAAACCATTTGTGCTTTTAACAGCCTGGTCCTTAGACTTGGCAAGGCTGTGCTAAAGAGGCTGCCCACACAGCCCCATGCCCACACCCTCCTGCTTCCTCGAGGGTGTGTTAGCCTTCACCCTCACAGTGGACTCATCCGTCTGCTTACACGTTTACGAGTCAGTTCTTTTTTTTTTTTTATTTGGAGGCTAATTATTTTACCGAAGAAGGCAATGGCACCCCACTCCAGTACTCTTGCCTGTAATTATTTTACAGTATTGTAGTGGTTTTTGCCATACACTGACATGCGTCAGCCATGGGTGTACATGTGTCCCTCATCCCGAGCTCCCCTCCCACCTCCCTCTCCATCCCATCCTTCAGGGTCATCCCAGTGCACCAGCTCTGAGCACCCTGTCTCATGCATCGAACCTGGACTGGCAATCTGTTTCACATATGATAATATACGTGTTTCAGTGCTATTCTCCCAAATCATTCCACCCTTGCCTTCTCCCAGAGTCCAAAAGTCTGTTCTTTAAATCTTTGTTTTGTGCTGTTTTGCATATAGGGTCATTGTTACCATCTTTCTAAATTCCATATATATGCGTTAATATACTGTATTGGTGTTTTTTTTTTTTTTTTTTTCCTGACTTACTTCAGTCTGTAAAACAGGCTCCAGTTTCATCCACCTCATTAGAACTGATTCAATGCATTCTTTGAATAGCTGAGTAATATTCCATTGTGTACATGTACCACAGCTTTCTTATCCATTCGTCTGCTGATGGACATCTAGGTGGCTTCTATGTCCTGGCTATTGTAAACAGTGTAACATACAGACACATACAAACACACAGATGGCTAACACATGAAAAGATGCTCAACATTACTCATTATCAGAGAAATGCAAATCAAAACCACAATGAGGTACCATCTCATGCGGGTCAGAATGGCTGCTATTAAAAAATCTACAAACAATAAATGCTGGAGGGGATACAGAGAAAAGAGAACCCTCTTACACTGTTGGTAGGAATGCAAACTAGTATAGCCACTATGGAGAACAGTGTGGAGATTCCTTAAAAAGCTTGAAATAGAACTGCCATACAACTCAGCAATCCCACTGCTGGGCATACACGCCTAGGAAACCAGAATTGAAAGAGACACACATACCCCAGTGTTCATCGCAGCAGAGTTTACAGTCAGTCTTGTTCTCCACTTGCTTTCTGGGCTGGTACTGCTTCACAAGGTCACTTTCACCTACACTGTGGACTTGGCTAACTTTTGCTCCAAGCCTATAATCAAGGAGTAACCTTTTGACTCCATTGCCTAGTTCTGGCCTCCAGGAACTTCAAGCCCAGATTTTTTAGAAAATAAGATTAGAAAGTACTGTAGTTAATACTATCTCAGGTAATTCTCTCTTTTTTTGCATAGCTGTATATTCATCCTATTTGTTGCCTTCTCTTCAAATTGCTCCTCAGTTACTGTGAGCCTCAAATCATGTCTAACCATATAATTTATAGAACTGACTTTATGCCAGACCTGTGTGAAGTGTTTTAAACATAGTTATCTAATCCAAGTTGGTAAAGAAGAGTGATGCTGAACAACATACTTAAAGCAGAGAAACTTGGAGGTGAATCAGTGTTACCTGATTCTAAGAAGTGGCTGAAATTTCTTTACAGAATTTATATGTAAGTTTAATTAGAGTACATTAAAAATTATTTCCTGACATCAATATTTAGCATTCACAAAAAGTGTTTCATTATTTTTATCTCTGAGAAGTATAGTGCATTTTCTGCGAATTTTTACTTACCATTTGCTATTATTAACAATTGTTAGTCAACTTGATTAATAATTATTGATTAGATGCATATAGGCTAGCTTGGCATCTGATAGTCATTTCTGGTTGGAAAGTCATTTTAGCTTATGAGTAAAGTTTTGGAGCACAGTCTGTTTGAGATCACTTGTCATATTTCTTAAAGTGCCCCTTATGTTAAAAAAAAACACAACCTTAGTTGATTAAACAAACAACCTTAGTTTTAAATTACTCTGCTCCTTTTTCACTTTACAAAATGAGTTGACAAACTTCATTTAATCTGAGACTCTACACAAAACAGGATTAGTCAAAAATACTCATGTTGTATATTACAGGAATTAATAGATGGGGTTATTTAAACTGGTATGAAACTTTAGTTAGGTAAATAAATAGTATTAAGTCATATAAATATGAAAAGATAACATATATTTGGTTTCTCCACAGAAAATTATCTGCTTCAGGGAAATTTTATAGGAACACAAAAATGAAGCATATTTTATTTACGAATCACTGTGTCTTGCAGATTCATTTTAATTTTTGTGCATTAAAAAATGTGGAAACTTTGTTTTGACAAAGTTGACCCTTGCCTCTGGACAGGTCTTCCTTTTTCCCACTTTAGTTTTATTGGATAGAAAACTTCTCAGACTCCCAAACTGCTTGTTATAAGACATAGCATTCAGCTGCTGGTTATAAACTGACCTTCAATTTGCAGGAGAGGATATTTGTTTTGCCTTTGTTTCTTTTTTTTAACTTTAGAAAGATACATTGTGTTTCAGATACAGGTAGAATGATCTTTTCATGTTTAAGTGATACATGTTTATTTTGCATGTGTGCTCAGTCTGCTCAGTCATGTCCAACTCTTTGTGACCCCACTGGACTGTAGCCTGCCAGGCTCCTCTGTCTATGGAATTTTCCAGGCAAGAATACTGAAGTGGATAACCATTCTCTTCTCGAGGGGATCTTCCCAACCCAGGGATCAAACCCGTGTCTCCTGTGTCTCCTGCATTGGCAAGTGGGTTCTTTACTACCGAGCCACCTGGTACTTTTTATATAGATAAACTAGAAAGTCCATAAGGAAGGCCGAGCACCACAGAATTGATGTTTTCAAACTGTTGTGTTGAAGACTCTTGAGAGTCCCTTGGACTGCAAGGAGATCCAACCAATCTATCCTAAAGGAAATCAGTGCTGAATAGAATATTCGTTGAAAGGACTGATGCTGAAGCTGAAGCTCCAGTATTTTAGTCACCTGATGTAAAGAGCTGTTTCATTAGAAAAGACCCTGATGCTGGGAAAGATTGAAGGCAGGAGGAGAAGGGGATGACAGAGAATGAGACAGCTGGATGGTATCACTGACTCGGTGGACATGAGTTTGAACAAACTCTGGGAGATGGTGAAGGACAGGGAAGCCTGGCGTGCTGCAGTCCATGGGGTCGCAAAGAGTCGGACACGACTGAGTGACTGGACAACTGCAATGAAAGTAAAAAGTCAGAAAATACCTTTATTTACAGATACACATAACTTTTGGCTTAGAAAATGTAATCACTTAGGTCTGTTGGACCTAAAGACCACTTCTAGTGTCTAGTTGTCCACATACTATATAATAATGGGTTTTTCCTCTCTGGAGGATTAGGAACTTTTTGAATAACAGTATTCAAAATGAATAACAGTATTCATTTTAAATTCTGATTACCTGAACAAATACCCTTATACAACTCTTAATTTTTTTATAAATGCTATTTTTAAATTTCACAGTGTTGTGAAGAAATTTAGAATCTCTTTAACAGTATTATGAAATAGTTAAAACTTTTTTTCTTGTATTTTGAACTTAGACTTGAAATACCTGTTTATTTTAGTGAAGGGAAATGATGCCAGGAGAGGGATCATAGAAACTGGAGTATCCACTGAAAAAAAGGTGTTGGATTACATACAGTATCACTGGACTGTTGAAATATTTGTATGTCATGATCTTGCATGAGTTTGAATCAGTACACAGGTTCATTTGGGCTTCATGATTTACCACGTACTTTCCCTATATATAATCCCTATGACAAAAATACTTAAGTTATATTTATTCTGGAGAGAAGAGAAGTAATGAAAAAAATGCTTGTTATTATTTCTGTTTGTGGTAGCAGAATAATGGCCCCCTAAGGTGTCTGTGTCCCAACCCCTGAAATTTGTGAATATGTTGCAGATGTGACTTAAGGTTTTGGACCTTGAGATGGGGAGAGTATCCTAGATTATCTGGGTGAATCCAGTTTACTCATAAGAGTTCTTAAAAGTAGAGAGCCTGTCAGAGGGATGTGCCAGCGGGAGGTCAGAGAGATTCAGTATTGCCGGCTGTGAAGATGGAAGAAGGGGCCCCTATAAGGGCAGCCTCCAGGAACTGGAGAAGGCAGGACACGCTCTCCTGCCGAGTTCCTGAAAGGGATGCGGCCCGGCTGATACTTTGATCATAGCCTGGTGAAACCCATGATGGACTTCTGACTTATAGAACTGTAAGATAATAAATTTATATTTTTCAGCCGCCAAGTTTGTGGTAGTTTGTTAGGGCAGCAGTAGAGAATCAGTGCATTGCTCACTGTTATAGCTGTTAAAATGAATACTCGTACCTTTGAATCTGAATTTCACCAGATCACTGCAGTTGAGGATCATCCTCTGAATTGTTGCCAAAAAAAAGGGGGGGGTGGTCATCAGATACAAGATAATGAGTTATTAAAAATGGTTACTGTGAAAAGTACCTGGCTCTTAGGAATATGTGGCTGTTTATTTCTGTAATAAATGTCTGAACTATTCTCAACAGTCTTACTTATAACACAGTATCACCGACTTAGCTGATTACATATTATGCTTCTCTTAATTCTCTTTAAAAGAAACTGCACTGGATTATACTCAAAAAACCTAAGTGATATATTTCAAAGTCAGTTTCAGTGTTGAATGGGGATGTGCCCGCTGCTGCTGCTGCTAAGTCGCTTCAATAGTGTCCGACTCTGTGTGACCCCATAGACAGCAGCCCACCAGGCTCCCCGTCCCTGGGATTCTCCAGGCAAGAACACTGGAGTGGGTTGCCATTGCCTTCTCCAATACATGAAAGTGAAAAGTCAAAGTGAAGTCGCTCAGTCCTGTCCGACTCTTAGCGACCTCATGGACTATATACTAAATAATGGTAATTAGAATCCTTACCTTTGGGCTGCTGTTTTTACTATTGCTATCTGTACTCACTAAGAGTTGGACACGACTGAGCAACTTCGCTTTCACTTTTCACTTTCATGCATTGGAGAAGGAAATGGCAACCCACTCCAGTGTTCTTGCCTGGAGAATCCCAGGGTCGGAGGAGCCTGGTGGCTGCCGTCTATGGGGTCACACAGAGTTGGACACGACTGAAGTGACTTAGCATAGCATAGCATAGCATCTGTACAATAGCATGAGGAAAAGGTCTTACAGTTCCAGAGCATAATGATGTATTTTGTGTATTTTCACCCAATTTCTTATGTGCCTGGATAAGTATATATTTTTTTAATTTCTCTAAAACTTTATTCAGAGTTACTCACCTCACTGTTAATAAGGTGTACAGTTAATGCTCTGTGCCAGTGTTACTAGAACTGCCAATTGCCAGCAATGGACTATGAGAAAACCCATTTCCTAAAAACCCCTGAAGTTAAGTTACTCTTTTTAAAACAGCAAACTCCTAAAACCTGCAAAAGGATGCATGTGCCGTTTTCCCATCAGTCTTTAAATCTGAAACTAGATTATTAATCTACATCAGTGGTTGTTAAAATGAAGTCATTTTAACAAATTATGTAAATCAAAACACCACCAGTTGATATGAGTATTTTACAAACGCTACATTACATATTACCTTGCAATCTGAAACATTACATCTCATATTTGTGTGACTTTATTTTCGATAATTGAAACTTCACAATTCAGCAGCAAAGTTTAAAAAAAAATAGTTCTGTACATTCAGTTCAGTTCAGTCGCTCAGTCGTGTCCGACTCTGCAACCCTATGAATCACAGCACGCCAGGCCTCCCTGTCCATCACCAATTCCCGGAGTTCACTCAGACTCACATCCATTGAGTCCATGATGCCATCCAGCCATCTCATCCTCTGTCGCCCACTTCTCCTCCTGCCCCCAATCCCTCCCAGCATCAGTCCTTTCCAATGAGTCAACTCTTCGCATGAGGTGGCCAAAGTACTGGAGTTTCAGCTTTAGCATCATTCCTTCCAAAGAAATCCTAGGGCTGATCTTCAGAATGGACTGGTTGGATCTCCTTGCAGTCCAAGGGACTCTCAAGCATATTCACAAGCAGAGACATCACTTTGCCAACAAAGGTCTGTCTAGTCATGGCTATGGTTTTTCCTGTGGTCATATATGGATGTGAGAGTTGGACTGTGAAGAAGGCTGAGCACCGAAGAATTGATGCTTTTGAACTGTGGTGTTCTGTACATTAGTTCCAACTGTTTTACAACCTATAAGGCTTATGTCATAGTTCAGCACCAAAAAGATCTACAGAACTTCCTAACCCAGTCTTATTCATTCCATGTGATAGTTTTTGTTGTTGTTGTTATTTTTAAGGTGAAAGTCTGAAAAAATGCTTTATATATTCTACTTCCAGACCTTGAGAAGTGAAATACTTTTGGCTGATCATGTGATGTAAAAACTTGAGTTGTACCTTTTAGTTTTTTTTCTTTTTTAAGCAATAAGTGATATTTTATTTCTATTTTTGGCCACATCACTTGGCATGTAGGATCTTAGTTCCCTGATCCAAGGATCAACCCCACAATCCCTGCACTGGAACTGTGGAGCCTTAACCACTGGACCACCAAGGAAGTCCCTGACGTTTTAATTTTTAATGTGAATGTGTGAAATCAGGGCCTTGAGCTAGATTTCTAATGGAAGCATTCCATTATTCTAAGGCTACCCAAGTTTTCCAAGTCCAAAGTGACCTAAAGCAAAACACTGATGGAAACTGACTAATGCAGCACATGCAAAGCAGCAACCCTGGTTTTCAGTGAGCAGCCCTGCTGCCCCTCCCCCCACCCTCTTCACCAGTGCTGGGCTGCCCCTCCCCCACCCCCTTCACCAGTGCTGGGCTGCCCCTCCCCCCCACCCCCTTCACCAGTGCTGGGCTGCCCCTCCCCCCCACCCCCTTCACCAGTGCTGGGCTGCCCCTCCCCCCCATCCCCTTCACCAGTGCTGGGCTGCCCCTCCCCCACCCCCTTCACCAGTGCTGGGCTGCCCCTCCCCCACCCCCTTCACCAGTGCTGGGCTGCCCCTCCCCCACCCCCTTCACCAGTGCTGGGCTGCCCCTCCCCCACACCCCCTTCACCAGGGCTGGGCTGCCCCTCCCCCCCACCCCCTTCACCAGTGCTGGGCTGCCCCTCCCCCCCACCCCCTTCACCAGTGCTGGGCTGCCCCTCCCCCCCACCCCCTTCACCAGTGCTGGGCTGCCCCTCCCCCACCCCCTTCACCAGTGCTGGGCTGCCCCTCCCCCCCACCCCCTTCACCAGTGCTGGGCTGCCCCTCCCCCCCACCCTCTTCACCAGTGCTTACAAACCTTCTAAGGGTAGAAGCTCTTTTCAAAGATCCTCACGGTAGGAACGTGGGTAATCAGTTCTAGGTACACGAGTAGACCTTTACTTTGAAAGTGACTTAATAGAAGCCAGTCTCTATAAATACTTGAATGGAATTGTGTGTGCAGGCAAAAAAGGTTATACTTTATTCCTCTCTGTTGTTCAGTCCCTCAGTCATGTCCAACTCCTTGCCACCCCATGGGCCAGCTTTCCCTGTCTTATCACCAACTCCTGGAGCTTGCTCAAACTCATGTCCATTGAGTCGATGCCATCCAACCATCTCGTGCTCTGTCATCCTGTTCTCTTCCTGCCTTCAGTCTTCCCCAGCATCAGGGTCTTTTCTAATGAGTTGGTTCTTCATGTCAGGTGGTCAAAGTGTTGGAGTTTCAGCTTCAGAATCAGTCCTTCCAATGAAAATTCAGGACTGATTTCCTTTAGGATGGACTGGTTGGATCTCCTTGCAGTCCAAGGGACTCTCAAGAGTCTTCTCCAACACCACAGTTCAAAAGCATCAGTTCTTCGGTGCTCAGCTTTCTTTATAGTCCAGCTCTCACATCCATACATGACTATTGGAAAAACCATAGCCTTGACTAGATGGACCTTTATTGACAAAGTAATGTCTCTGCTTTTTAATATGCTGTCTAGGTTGGTCATAACTTTTCTTCAAAGGAGCAAGCATCTTTTAATTTCATGGCTGTAGTCACCATCTGCAGTGGTTTTGGAGCCCAAGAAAATAGTCTATCACTGTTTCCATTGTCTCCCCATCTATTTGCCATGAATTGATGAGACCAGATGCCATGATCTTCATTTTTTGAATGTTGAGTTTTAAGCCAGCTTTTTCACTCTCTCACTTTCATCAAGAGGCTCTTTAGTTCCTCTTTGCTTTTGGCCATAAGGGCGGTGTCATCTGCATATCTGAGGTTATTGATATTTCTCCCCACAATCTTGATTCCAGGTTGTGCTTCATCCAGCCTGGCATTTCACATGATGTACTCTACATATAAGTTAAATAAGTAGGGTGACAATATACAGCCTTGATGTATTCCTTTCCCAATTTGGAACCAGTCCATTGTTCCATGTCTGGTTCTAACTGTTGCTTCTTGACCTGCATAAAGATTTCTCAGGAGGCAAGTAAGGTAATCTGGTATTCCCATCTGTTGAAGAATTTCCCACAGTTTGTTGTGATCCACACTGTCAAAGGCTTTAGTTTAGTCAAGAAAGCAGAAGTGGATATTTTTATGTAACTCTTGTTTTTTCTATGATCCAATGGATGTTGGCAATTTGATCTCTGTTTCCTCTGCCTTTTCTAAATCCAGCTTGAACATCTGGAAGTTCATGGTTCATGTACTGTTGAAGCCTCTCTTGGAGAATTTTCAGCATTACTTTACTAGCGTGTGAAATGAGTGCAATTGTGCGGGAGTTTGAACATTCTTTGGCATTGCCTTTGTTAGGGATTGGAATGAAAACTGACCTTTTCTAGTCCTGTGGCCACTGCTGAGTTTTCCAAATTTGCTGGCATATTGAGAGCAGCACATCAACAGCATCATCTTTGAGGATTTGGAGTAACTCAGCTGGAATTCCATCACCTCCACTAGCTTTGTTCACAGTAATGCTTCCTAAGGCCCACTTGACTTCACATTCCAGGATGTCTGGCTCTAGATGAGTGATCACACCATCGTGGTTCAGTTTAGTTAAGTCACTCAGTCAGTTATGTCTGACTGTTAGCGACCCCATGGACTGCAGCACACCAGGCTTCCCTGTCCATCACCAACCCCCAGAGCTTGCTCAAACTCATGTCCATCAAGTCGGTGATGCCATCCAACCATCTCATCCTCTCTCGTCCCTTTCTCTTCCTGCCTTCAATCTTTCCCAGCATCAGGGTCTTTTCCAATGAGTCAGTTCTTTGCATCAGGTGGCCAAAATATTGGAGTTTCAGCTTCAGCATCAGTCTTTCCAATGAATATTCAGGACTGATTTCCTTTAGGAAATGGACTGGTTGGATATCCTTGCAGTCCAAGGGACTCTCAAGAGTCTTTTCCAACACCACAGTTCAAAAGCATCAATTTTTCCGTGCTCAGCTCTCACATCCATACACGACTACTGGAAAAACCATAGCTTTGACTAGAAAGACCTTTGTCAGCAAAGAAATATCTCTGCTTTTTAATATGTTATATAGGTTGGTCATAGCTTTTCTTCCAAGCAGCAAGCTTCTTTTAATTTCATGGCCACAGTCACTATGTGCAGTGAATTTTGAGCCCAAGAAAATGAAGTCTGTCACTGTTTCCATTGTTTCCCCAGCTATTTGCCATGAAGTAATGTGACCAGATGCCATGATCTTCATTTCTTGAATGTTGAATTTTAAGCCATCAAGTTATCTGGGTCATTAAGATCTTTTTTTTGTTTAGTTCTGTGTATTCTTGCCACCTGTTCTTAACATCTTCTGCTTCTATTAAGTCCATACCATTTCTGTCCTTTATTGTGCCCATCTTTGCATGAAATGTTCACTTGCTATCTGTAATTTTCTTGAAGAGATCCCTAGTCTTTCCTATTCTATTGTTTTTCTCTATTTTTTGCATTGATCACTGAGGAAGGTTTTCCTATCTCTCCTTGCTGTTCTTTGCAACTCTGCATTCAGATGGATATATTTTTCCTTTTCCCCTTTGCCTTTTGCTTCTCTCTTTTTTCTCACCTATTTGTAAGGCCTCCTCAGACAGCCATTTTGCCTTTTTGCATTTTTTTTCTTGAGGGTGGTCTTGACCACTGTCTCCTGTACAATGTCATGAACCCCCATCCATAGTTCTTCAGGCATTCTGTCTATCAAATCTAATCCCTTGAATCTATTTGTCACTTCCACTGTATAATCATAAGGCCATACCTGAATGGTCTAGTGGTTTTACCTAATTTCTTCAATTGAAGTCTCAATTTTGCAATAAGAAGGTCATGATCTGAACCACAGTCAGCTCCTGGTGCTGTTTTTGCTGACTGTATAGAGCTTCTCCATCTTTGGCTGCAAAAAATATAATCAATCTTATTTTGGTATTGACCATCTCGTGATGTCCATACGTAGAGTTGTCTCTTTTGTTGTTGGAATGGGGTGTTTGCTATGGCCAGTGCGTTCTCTTGGCAAAACTCTGTTAGCCTTTTCCCTGCTTCATTCTGTACTCCAATGGACCCCCATTAAGTAGAATATGCATGTTGTCCATCTGACTCCCAGATGGCTTAAATAACTTGAGTGCCTACAACTCTGCCTGTTTAATGCTCTTTCCTTCCCTTTAATCATATAAAATATGGTCATTGCTTAATCTCTGTGGGGAAAAAAAAATACCGCAGAGTTGAGTATCAGGAGAGCGGGAGTTATCTTGGAAAACCACCACACCTGGCTTAAAAGTTTTAATCTTAATTGTCTTGTCCAATTTAATAGCTCAAAAGAAAGGGGAGATAGTGTACAAATAGTTTATTTTTTCTTTATTGATCTGTATTTGGCCGCGCTGGGCCTCCGCTCCTGCATTTGCAGGAGTGGCGGCTCCTCTTTGCTGCCGTGCTTGCCTTCTCCTTGTGGCGTCTTCTCTTGTGGAGCAGAGGCTCTGGGCGTGAGGACGTCAGTAGTTGCCGCGTATGGCTCAGTAGTTGTAGCACCTGGGCTTGGTTGCTCTGCAGCATGTGGGATCTTCCCCACCAGGGGTCAAACTCATGCAGCCAGCATTGGCAGGTGGATTCTTAACCACTAGACCATTAGAGAGGCCCTAAATAGTTTTAATGTTAAAAATATTTCCTGCTTTTAGAAGTTTGGAAATTAGCCTGTAAAGAAGTCAGGTGGTATGGAAAAAAGGCAACTTCAGGTTATATGTTGGCAGAGTGAGTTATGTGGGATTTCTTTTTTTTTTTTTTTTTTGCTTTTGTACTTTCCTGGCAGTGTTGATTTCTCTTATGTTTGAGACACAAGGGTCTCTAGGCATATGAGAAAAGCCAGATGGAACAGAAGTTTGTGTAGAAAGAATATTAAAGAGAAAATCACTGCTGAGAAATCAAATGTATATTGTCATAAAGCAGCTTCAATAAGGTGGAAACAAATATATTTCAAAATTGCCTGAGGTCAGCCCTATATTGCCTCAGAGCTAGTGCTCTGTATGTGGTTGGATGGCTTTTCTGTCAAAGAACTATTATTCAGAATAACCTATTAACTCACTTAACCCAAATTCAGGCAGTGGTGGATAGCTATGAACACTGAGAAACATGTCGGCAGCAATAAGGTTTCATACATGTCAAGTAGCGTCTAAGAAAGCCCAAGTAAGATCTAGCACTGCAGAGGACCTGGTCCTGTACCATTGACTTCAGCAGAGGAACTTCTTATGTCGATGGGGTAGTAGTCTCTACCGCAAGGGCCTAAGCTGTCAGGGACTTACTTTCAGGAGTGGAAAGAATGCCTACTGTGTACCAAGCACTTTATACAGTCACCTCATTTTACTCTCACATAATTTTTTTACAGTAAATGTTAACCTTGTTTTACAGAGGGAGGGCACAAGTGATTCACTCTTCTAAAGTTGTCTATAATCTTAAGCAAACAGAATCTGGCTTCCAAGATCATTTCCAATATTATCGTCACATTTTTTTAAATAATTTGCTGTCATCACAAAGATATGTAAATAAGCGGAGGTGTGTGTCTTTGTGACTGACTGAGTTATCCTTCCAGAGTCTATTTTGATGCTATCATTTACCTGCTACCACTGTCTGAATTCTAGGAAGAACCTTAGGATGACGGGGACCTCTTCCAAAGGACTAACTTGGCAAATTTATTTTCTCTCAAGCTTCACATGCAAACAAACTTATGCAATGATAAGGGATACTCCACTCTTGCCAGATTTTGAACTTGATAGAAACTGAGGCCAGTGGTCAGCTAATTATTTCAGTTTATCTTTGATAACATCCCAGGTGCCAGCCCTTGGCTTTCCCTTTGACTTTTCTAACCTCTCTCCCATCAACTTTCTTTTGACCCTCCTATGTCTTAGGTGCCTAGCCCCTCTTGGCTTTGAAAAGCCTTGCTCTCCTTAGTTATCAGCCAGTCCTTGCAGAGAAGTATCCATGAAGGCTCATGGGTGTGTGTTTGTTCTTTTTGAGGACTTTTGTGTTGTGAAGACTGTGCTGTTGTGAATACGTAAAAGCCTTTAAGTGCTAAGCAATGGAATTTAAGAATAAAGACTAGGTAGGTTCCTTGGTTTAGGAGTGGTTTGGGACTGTAGCAGTAGGTCATTCCCATGCTTCCTTGTAGGCCTTGTGCACTTGAAGCCCAACCCTGAACGTCCCTCTTGTGAATGTAGTACACAGCATTTTTTGGAGAAGCATCTGTTAGTTGGATACTAATGACTTTGACCTGGCATTTATAGCTCGTGGGTTTGCTTTTGATGGCCAGAACTTCTGGAGGAAATACACTTCACAGCTCACTGGCACCAGCACCTTACCCACCTCTAGACAGAGTCTGAAATGTTTCTGTAGCTGTTAGCCTCTGTCCCCAGAAACAATAAGTGCTTTTAAAGTAGAGGAACTTTCTCAGTATAATTTTGTTCCAGGAGAAATCTATAGTTTGCACTTCTTACTGCTTTGTTCCACTGCTTGGTTTATTGCAAACCAATATACACAGCACATGGCTCTGGGTTTCACCAGTGGCTCAGTGGTAAAGAATCCTCCGGTGATGCAGGAGACGCGAGCTTGATCCCTGGGTCAGGAAGATCTCCTGGAGGAAGGCATGGCAACCCATCCCAGTATTCCTGCCTGGAAAACCCCATGGACAGAGGAGCCAGGCAGGCTACTGCCCATGGGGCCACAGAAGAGTCTGACATGACTGAAGTGACGGAACACAAGCAATATACACAGTACAGGGACCTTTTTGAACAATACCGATTCAATTCAGAGTTGCATAAAAGAGTACTATGGAACTGGTTTTTTTTCCCATAAAGATCTAAAACTCTGTTTATTATTATTAATCAGTACCTTTATCAGGTGTAATACCTACAATGAATCAGACACATTTTTAGAGAAACACTATAGCAGAATGTTTAAGAGCAAATTCTCTGCACTGATGACTTCAAATTCTGGCTCGACTGCATACTGGCAGCACTTGATACTTAGCACTTCATACTTAACATAAATTGCTTTATCTCTCTGTGCCTCAGTAACACACATCTGTTGGGAGGATTAAATGATTCCATCCAGGTAAAGTGCTTGGAACCGTCTCTGATAACTGGTAACAGCTCAGTTTCTTTTTTTTAGTCTTAGTGGTATTGTTCCCATGTTAAGATGGGTGAACTGACTCCAAGGTTAGAGAACATAGCCAAAGTTGCACATACAGTGTGTGTGGCGCTGCTTTTAAACTCAGGTGTGTCAGAGCCCAGGATCCTTCAAGACTTCCCAGCATTAGGAGTTTGGATTTGTGTTTTGTTTTCTCAGTTTCCATCTCTGGGGATTGTAAAGGAGGGTCTGGTTTATGACATCCTGATGAGCACACCAATCATTTTTACCTCACATCTCATAAATATCATCTGCAAACGAGGTAAGAAAGCTCTACTGAGGAACCTGGGATTATGGAAATTTAGTCTATGGAGTTAGAAATTTTCACGACTGTATGATAAAGGGAAGATCTTAAACAGCAGAACTTACCACAAATGTGTGTGACTCTCCTGAAGAGGGAAATGCCGAGCTGCATAGGGGCTGAAACAACCTCTTGTTTTTTTCCTGACAATAATCCTTCCTCTATCTGGGAGGGTTCACTGCCACCATCCCCCCCACCCTGCGTCTGATAAGATGCAGCACATTTATTTTATATGGAAGGGCAGTCGGGAAAGCATTTATAACCTTTCTCTACTGAGTTGTGTGATACATCCAACTTTCTATTTACATTGTAGGACAGGGACCTCATTGACAAGGAGAGATCTGATCTGAAGCATTGCTGGTAGAACTCCCAAGTTGATGGTTGGCGCCATCTGCTAGCAGGAACTCCCAGGGAAGATCGAAACCCTCAGACCATTATGCTTCCTCTCCTACCTCACTGCTGGCTCCCTACACTCACCAAGCTTCCTCTTCTGCCTCTTCCTTAAATGTTAGGTGCTCTCGGGTTCTTCCCTGCTCTGTGTTTCTCACGTAATCTTCATATCTCCCACGCCCACCCCGCCCTCCCAAGACTAGGCAATCTCTTCCTTCCTCACTCATATCTTCACTAACCATTTCTGTGCTAATTCCTCAGTTCTGCTCTTTGTCTCAAGCTCCAGGTCCTTACGTCTCACTGACCACTGGACATCTCCTTTGGGACATCTCAAGTGAAAGTGAAAGTCATGTCCGACTCTTTGTGACCCCATGGACTGTACAGTCCATGGAATTCTCCAGGCCAGAATCCTGGAGTGGGTAGGCTTTCCTGTCTTCAGGGGATCTTCCCAACCCAAGGATCAAACCCAGGTCTTCTGCATTGCAGGTGGATGCCTTACCAGTTGAGCCACAAGGGAAGCCCAAGAATACTGGAGTGGGTAGCCTATCCCTTCTCCAGCAGATCTTCCCGACCCAGGAATTGAACTGGGGTCTCCTGCTTTGCAGGTGGATTCTTTACCAACTGAGCTATCACGGAAGCCCTTGGGACAGCTCATCATATCTTCAAGAAATCAGTCAATTTAAAGCTGAGCTCAGCATCGTCACTCACCTGCCCTATCTCCTTACTTTTCACCCAAATTTGTTTCTCCCACTATGTCTATAGTCTGTACTCTACAGCCAGAGGGGTTTCACTAAAATGCAAATCTTATCATGTCACTCTGCTATGCAAAATCCTTCCAAGGACTTTTTTTGGAAGATAAGGCCCAAGTTCCTCAACATGAGTTATATGGCCCGTTGTGATCAGACATCCGACTCCCCTAACTTCTCCAACTTTCTCTTTCCTGCTCGCCTTCCCCAGCCCTCCCCCACCTCCACCCACACTTTAGGTTCTGACTGTGTTGAACTTCTTCAGTTCCTGGCCTGGGTTGCATTTTTTGGCCTCCAGGCCTTTGCTTAGGCTGCACCTTCTGCCTAAGGCTTCCCTGGTAGCCCAGCTGGTAAAGAATCATCTGCAATGCAGGAGACCCCAGTTCAATTCCTGGGTCGGGAAGATCTGCTGGAGAAGGGATAGGCTACCCACTCCAGTATTCTTGCTCTTCCCTGGTGGCTTAACTGGTAAAGAATCTTCCTGCAATGCAGGAGACCTGGGTTCGATCCCTGGGTTGGGAATATCCCCTGGAGAAGGGAATGGTTACCCACTCCAGTATTCTGGCCTGGAGAATTCCATGGACTGTATAGTCAATGGGCTGGCAAAGAGTCGGACACGCCTGAGTGACTTTCGCTTTCACTCTGCCTGACCCCCACCTCTACCAAGGAAGCCTGTTTTCCTTGGCTAACATCTGTTTATACTTTAGAATCTCAGTTTAGATCTCCCTTCTTCTGGTAGGCCCCTGTGTCTGATACCCTATGTTTATGCTCAATGCTTCTCCCATGTGCTTCCACCATACCCCTTCTTTGCTTGAGTATTTGCAGGTTTGATTGTTGGTCTTTTCCACTAGACTCTAAGTTCCGTAAGGGCAAAGTCCATTTTTATTTTGTTCTGTGTTGTATCCCCAGTGATTAGCACACAAGTACTCCCTCACAAAAGTTTGGAGACTCCATTTATAAGGTAAACACGTATATATTATGGATCAAGGTTCTCCTTCTTAGTTTTGGATGCTTCTTGCTGGTATTATTGGTGACACCATAGAAGTGAGCTGATGTTTGGTAAGTTTCTGCAGAAGAGGAGAGAGTTGATGGCATCCACAGCACTCTGGGGATGCCGTTTCTTTGACCTTGAGCTTTACTGTTGTCCTGGCACTCAGGTGTGAGTATATCCACCTTATAGTGGGGCTGAGAAGGAAGTTACTTGAGTAACATAAGGTGCAGGATTTGTCCTTCATTTTCTATAGGGAAGCAAAATGCTTTGAACATACTCAGACATTCTCCTGTATTTGTGGAGAGAAGTCTGACGTTTTCCAGAGGATTAAGAGTTGGTGTTTGATAAAGAATAAAGTGCCATATATTGTGCTTCTTAAGGGGATTGTTCATTTTTGTTATCTTTTGGGGCCTGTGGCAAAATAAATGCAGAAGGAGGGAAACCCGGGGCTCCATTGGCTCCCAGAGCAGAGTTGAAGCTACTGTGAAATGCTGACTCTTGAGCTCCAGGGCCCCTCACTTACATGAGCTTTACCAACGTGTTTACTAGGTTCTTGTAAAATTCACATTTTAACTACAATAAGTTCATTGATTCAGACCACTCTTTCCACTCCCACTTCTGCTGATGCCACATGCCCCTGGAGTGGCCATGGACATCTTCAGAACCAGGTAAAATAAAGTTGAGTGGGGGATATATTAAAACTCAACATTCAGAAAACTAAGATCATGGCATCTGGTCCCATTAGTTCATGGCAAATAGATGGGGAAACAAAGGAAACAGTGAGAGACTATTTTGGGGGGCTCTAAAATCACTGCAGATGGTGACTGCAGCCATGAAATTAAAAGGCACTTGCTCCTTGGAAGAAAAGTTATGATCAACCTAGACAGCATATTAAAAGGCAGAGACATTACTTTGCCAATAAAGGTCCATCTACTCAAAGCTATGGTTTTTCCAGTAGTCATGTATGGATGTGAGAGTTTGACTATAAAGAAAGCTGAACACTGAAGAATTGGTGCTTTTGAAGTGTGGTGTTGGAGAAGACTCTTGAGAATCCCTTGGACTGCAAGGAGATCCAACCAGTACATCCTAAAGGAATCAGTCCTGAATATTCATTGGAAGGACTGATGCTGAAGCGGAAACTCCAATACTTTGGTCACCTGACGTGAAGAACTGACTCATTGGAAAAGACCCTGATGCTGGGAAAGGTTGAGGGTGGGAGGAGAAGGGGACAACAGAGGATGAGATGGTTGGATGGCATCACTGACTCGATGGACATGAGTTTGAGCAAGCTCTGGGAGTTGGTGGTGGACAGAGAGGCCTGGCCTTCTGCGGTTCATGGGGTCACAAAGAGTTGGACACGACTGAGTGACTGAACTGAACTGAGCTGAACGGGGGGATATGTTGGGGTCAGAGGGTGATGTGTATGTTGTTCACAGTCACTTCTGTTTGGAGTTAAGTTGCTGCTATCCCGAGGTAGCAATGGCTTTCAGGAATATTCCTCCAATACTGAGCCTGCTCATCAGGACAGGGCATCAGCAACAAATTCAAGCTGTATAGGCTTTCAGTTCAGTTCAGTCGCTCAGTCGTGTCCAACTCTTTGCAACCCCACAGACTGCAGCATGCCAGGCTTCTGTGTCCATCACCAACTCCCAGAGCTTGCTCAAACTCATGTCCATCGAGTCGATGATGCCATCCAACCATCTCGTCCTGTCGTCCCCTTCTCCTCCTGCCTTCAATCTTTCCCAGCATCAGGGCCCTACTAAATGTGATTCACCTTCTCATAAGGCATAGTTTTCAGGCCATCTAGTGTCTACAAACCTCTGAACACCCCAACTTGGGGTGCCCAGTGAAGAATCCTAGCAGAGGATCCTTTGAATCCCTACTTGATTGCATTACATTCTGTTCTACGTGGTTCTACCCTGTCAATGCCAATACAGAAGACCCATTCTAGGAAAACTTTTGGCTTGATCTTGCCCTGTTATTTGAATTACAAGTTAGAGCATTTTTGCTTACAAGGAAAAAAATGTGTCAACTTTTTTTTTTTTTTTCTATTTGCTGTATGTCGTCATTGTTTTTGCTGCTAAATGTGTAAAGTAAAATGTGGATCTGGCTTGGCTCTTAATCTGTGTGAAGTTCTAACTTAACTTTTTCTACAACCACTTACTTGGTTCATTACGAAGAGTGACTCTGTGAGCCTCCTCGTGTGTTTGTTGTTGTGGTTATTTTTTAAAAACATTTTTCCTGGTAACAGCTATTGTAATACTATAAAAGCATTAATAACCACTTAGTGTAAAAGACAAAATTTTTCATAATTCTGCTAGTCTGCTGTAAATTCTTACTTTTTTGTGTACTGTATGTGTATTTTAACTTATTTTAAGACTTTTTTTGACACAGGTGGGATCACATTCATATAGCTTTGCAATTTGCTTTATTTACCTAACAAAGTATCTTGGATTTCTTTCTGTGTTCTTTTTAAGGGCTAGATAGCACTTTTTTGTTGGTGGTGATATTAATTTAGTTAATCACTTCCTTTTGATTGGGTAGTTTTCATTTTTTCTATAAGAAACAGTGCTATAATGAGCATCCTTATTCATATATCTTTCCATATTTTGGAAGTTTTTTTCCTCCTGTAATATGAGTATCTAGTAGTAGAATTGGAGAAGACAATGGCACCCCACTCCAGTACTCTTGCCTGGAAAATCCCATGGGCGGAGGAGCCTGGTAGGCTGCAGTCCATGGGGTTGCTAAGAGTCAGACATGACTGAGCGACTTCACTTTCACTTTTCACTTTCATGCATTGGAGAAGGAAATGGCAACCCACTCCAGTGTTCTTGCCTGGAGAATCCCAGGGACAGGGGAGCCTGGTGGGCTGCCGTCTATGGGGTTGCACAGAGTTGGACACAACTGAAGCGACTTAGCAGTAGCAGCAGCAGTAGAATTCCAGGGTCAAAGGCTATATACACTTTAAAATGTTAATAGATGTTTCCAAATTACCCTTTAAATTATTATACCAATTTGTAGACTCCCCAATAATGTAAGAGTATGCAGTTCTCTACATAGTACAGAACATGAATAGTTTGTTTTTATTTTTCCTGATTTTCCTGCCCAATATCAGGTTCTCCATTTGACATTTATATCTACAAAAGTTAGAGATAGTTTAATTTTATGGGAAACTAATTCATATTTTTGCAGTGCTTTTAAATTTAGCACCAGGATAAAATTATGTTGGATGTTTTTCATGGAAACTGTTATATTCTTTTAGATGGTTAACTCTTTCTTGCTCATAATTCTGATACATATTGAGTAAGATGAATCAGTATTTTAAATACATAGAAGTTAGACTTGGTATAAATATTGGGACTGTTAGAAAATTAAAACCTCTGCATTAGAAGTCACAGTCTGACACTTCACTTGGCTGTCTCTGCCCCAGAGACATTTCCCTCATAGTTTAAGAACTAGTTGCTAATGCTTATAAATGGTTTCATGTAAAACCAGATTTCTGTTTTTTTTTGGAAAATAAAACTTTGGACAATAATGGATTATATGCATGTAAATAATGGACTGGAACTGCATAGTTGCTATTCTTTTTAGACAAGTAAGTTGTCTCCAATTTTCCACAGTTTCCACCATTCTTTAATATATTACACCAGACCTATTTCACCATATAGGAATAACATGCAGATTTGTGGACAAATAAAAATATAAAGTATGTATGGAAAGAAATTCCCTTTTTCACTAATAAATTAATCAAGACATCATAAAATTCCCTGCTTTATTGGGTTTTCTGGTACATTCATCACCTTAGAAAGGTGTTAAGAGATAGAAGCAATAAACATCTCAAAGAGATTTTTTTCCCCAACTTCTCCCAGGAAACCACTCCACTGGCTGGTGAAAAAGAAGATGACCAGAAAGTTTATGATTCCTGGAGTTCCGCTATCTTACGCTGCAATTTCTTTAGGTCTTTCTGTACTTTATATTTTTCTAAATCCATCTTTGTTTTCTGTATTCGTTGGAGGGAGTTGAGAGAGTCATGAATTGATTTAAATCCTGGAAGAGGATATGAAAATAGGTATATTGAAGCTAAACAAAGCATTGGATCTTTAAAAAAAATTTTAACAAAAGTTACTAGTCAGCAGTCCTGCCATAATCGATCATTGTTTAATTCAAAGCATATTAAATTCCATTAAGACCAGTCTAAAAATGGTCTAAAAATGTATAATAATCTTTTTTGTTATAATGTCATCAGAATGCATTTGCAACTGTGTTTCAACTAGTATCTGGCTTCATTGCAAAATTTCAATTCTTGTCCTTCCCCTCCATCCCCATAGATTGCATAATGAAATAATTCTATATTTCAAGAGAGAAATTGAAAATATTTTTTCTGTCCACTTGGACAAGAAATTTGGATGATCTCTTTTTTTATTCTTGTTACAAAATTGAAGGTAAAGGCCACAGATGAGATTTTAAACCTCTGAAAGCAACCTGTTTGAAGGACTTAAGGAATGGTCCCTTGCCAGCTGCTCCCCACGCCTGCCCCCAGCACTTTGTGTCTCTGTTATACCACAGTCCAGCACTCAGGACCACAGCCTACCAGATCTCAAGCTTCTTAGGGTACAGCCCATTGCTTATTCACTGGAGGCTTTTGCATAGTCATTTCTCAACACATTTTTGTTAAAGGCATAAAAGCAAACCATTAATTGGGAGTCCCCATTTGTTACGCTCTGACAGTAGAACACAGAAACATATAGATTACAAATTACTCTTCAGTTCATACTGGGATTGTACTAACAGAATGAGTAAATTCCATCTTTAATAGGTAAATAGCAAGCACAGCCCTAAAAGTTGGGTCAGTTAAATTGGGGTTGTCTCTCATACCGGAACCTTCTGATTCCTGGTAATTCTCAAAATTGTGGCTCGAGGCAGATGACTGCTCGGCTGCACCTGTCCCCCCATCCTTCCTTTTGACAAATTAGATGAGCCTTTCGAATTAATCCTCTTTGATGTTAGCTCAGCTTGACACTGCTGCCATTAGCCTCCTTAAGAAGAAAAGCAGTCATTATACTGGACTCTGCTCACTCATTTCTCTCTCTCTCGACTTCTAAAGGTCAGGTCTCCAGTTTGACAACCGTCCAGGCTCATTACCTGCAGTTCAATGAGGGACATCTGACCTAGACTCTTAATTTCATGATATAACCACAAGTCAGGTCTTGATGATCTCTGAGGATTTTCCAGGTCTGACAATTTTATGATTCTATGATCTTAGAGACTAAACAATAAATCTCACAGCAATGGCAACTTGTGACCCTGCAACCTGTGAATGAGAAACTAAATTTGTATATTTACCTTCCCTCCGGTGATATGATGACATTCTATGGGTTATTTAGGAAAGTCGGATGAAATACAAAGGATGTCTCTTGACTAATGACAAGATTGCTCCCTGGCCATTAGCTCAAAGTAGAAAACCCTGAAGGACTGGATAAGAAAGGACTGATGTTCCTGACTCAGTTCAAGTACCTGCTCACCTGATTGGTATTCATCCTGCATTTTCTCTAATTCATCCCAGATCTGCTTTTCCAGTTGGCTCATCTTCTTGGATAGTTTATTTTCTGTATGCTTTATTTTGTTTAGATCTGCTTCATACTTCTCTGTGTTAGTGAAATTCTCTAACTTGCTTGAAAGCTTCAGTAATTTTTCTTCCATGTTTTTTTCAGACATATCCTACAAAAGAGGTCATGTGATAAAACTTCTGAAAACCTTTGTGGATTTGAATTTCATCTTAGAAAATGCATTTTAACAAACAAGTTTGCTTTCCTGTGATAAACATGAGTTTCTAAACCAGGTTCCCTTGGATCTAAAGCTATTCACAGTGAAGTGAAGTCGCTCAGTCGTGTCCGACTCTTTGCAACCCCATGGCCTGTAGCCCACCAGACTCCTCTGTCCATGGGATTTTCCAGGCAATAGTCCTGAAGTGGATTGCCATTCCCTTCTCCAGGGGATCCTCCCAACCCAGGACTCAAACCTGGGTCCTCCCACATTGTAGACAGACGCTTTACCATCTGAGCTACCAGGGAAGCTATTCACAAGTGTAAGTTAATTCCTTTATTTGACCTTGTTCATTTGTAGTTTTTGAAATTCTACATGCTATGGGAGAAGAGAAAGGGCTGTGGTCCTTATGAAATCCCTGGAGGATTTGGAATTTTAGCATTTAAAGAAGTGTTGCCAAGAAAGGCATTTTATGTCCTGCTTAACTTGAGCTCCTGAGACATTCTCCTAAGTATTAGAGGTTCTTATTCCCTGAGCTTCCTACCTCTATGTGGACAGGCTTCAGGCAGGATAGTGATTCTCCATCTCTGCTTTCTATTAGAATCACCTAGCCCATTATCCACCCCCGCCCCCAACCCCACCCTACCCCTACACACAATTCTGATTTAATGGGGCTGAGTTGAACCCAGGAGTTGATGGCATTTACAAGCTCCCCAGGTGATTCTAACATGCAGCAGGGTGGGGCTGCAGAGGCAGCCTGAGACAACGAGCTTCTTTGCTCCTCCTCACTTCCCTGCAGGGAAGGGAGAAACGCGGGTGGGTTCCAGCCTCTCTTCCTTGTGATAGGCGCCTTTTGCCCGCAGATGACTGTGTTCTCACCTAGTGCCGTCTAGAACTGGTGGAGGAGTCTTGCCTAAACCCGGAGCCGAACCAGCGGGCCCGGTTGGCTGCAGGTCGGACCGCACGTCCTTCAACAGCCGTATCAGTGATAAATCTGTAACGTTGACCTCCCTCTCTGGGACTCCTGCCTCCATCCATGCCAACAAGCTCAGGTTGAGTAATAGGAGCGTCCTTTCCCGGGCTGCCGAAAGCCGCTTTCCTGAAGTTCCAGAATCATCTTATTTGAGTCACCTGCAAGGTTGGCCGTGCTGCTCTCCCGTCAGGGCTCAGGAGCGTGGCCGGCATTGCTGGTTGGAGAAGCGAGCCGGCGATAGATTTCCTGTATGTGCCTGTCGCCTCACCCGGAAGCCTGGGGGTGTCTCTACAAGGTCTGCCCTGGAGAAGGAGTTTTGAAAACCTCCTCTGATCTACCAGTGGATCTCCAGAGAGGTAAAAACGACTTGTTTAAGGCAGTTTTCAGGTTTTATTGTATCTGAGCATCACCCAAGAAGCTTATCCCGGAGCAGATGCCCAAGGGAGGCTCTGGAGGGTCTGTCTGATGCTTCAGCTCTGGGTTGGGGCCAGGAATCTGTGCTTTAAAAAGCCCTCTTTGTGTTATTCTGGTACAGGGAGAGATACCAGGAGGCGTGGGAGTGCACAGACTTGAGGAGTAGCAGACAGGACCAGAAGGCAGGCCTCTGGATTCCTATTCCAGTGCTAAAAAGTCAGTTACTGAGGCACTGAAGGTAACTGTGAGGTTTCAAGTGTGGCTCTCGAGACCCAGACTCACCGCTCACATCTAGACAGGGGATAACAGAGCCCTTACCAGCTTCTCCTGCAGGAGGGCCAGACACTGGTTTGCACGGCTGAGCTGCTCTTGTTCGTATTTGATGAGCTGGTTTTCTGTCCGTTTTTGATGGTTATCCATTTCCTCATATAGAGTCAATGAAAGGGAATTAAATCTAGGGGGGAAAGTAGTTTGTTCTATTTTAATAAGTAAATTTATGCATAAAACAGACATTTATTGAAAACTCTGCCATTTTTTTTTTTTTTTGATGATGAGGGTCCATGTGCCCAGCAAACACTTAGGGGTGATGGGGGGTGGGTAAGGGAGCACACACTGGGTCCCTGCCGACAGCACCCGTTTGCACAGCCTGAAACACACGTCCACACACACAAAGGCCTGTGCCATCTGTGTGTGCCATCGCCTGTCAGTGCCCAGGCTGTAGTGTGTGTGTGTACGCAGAAGAATTACTTCAACAAGTCACTTGGCATGGTATTAGTCTATGGTAGAGGTTAGCAAACCACCTTTTCTCTAGAAGTTACATAGTAAATATTTTAGGCTTTTCAGGCCATGTAGTCTCCCTTGCAACCATTTGCCCGCCCAGTGGGAAAGCAGCCCCACATGATACAAATTATAGGCTTTTTTTTTTTTAATAAATGATGAGGAAATGAGGTGGCTATCATCTAATGACACTTTATGTACACTGAAATTTAACTTTCATGTGATGTCATGAAGTATACCTTTTCCTTTAAAAAATGATTAGAAAGTGTAAAAGCCATTCTTAGCTATGGGAAGTCTGGCGAAGAGCAGTAGTTGGCCAAATCTTTTCTCTGCTAGGGTAACTGTGAAGCTGAGGAGGTGCTGGGCAAGAGAGGACAGTCAGAGGGAGAAATGGGGAAGGGAGAAAGGAGAGAGACCAAATGGACTTTGGGAAGCAGAGTGTCCAAGGGAGATGCTCCTCGGTGATCATCTCTGCTTCTGGCAAACCTTCAGTGAAGTCCCCACGTGTCACCAGTGGATCTCTGAGTGGATTCTTTATTCTTTGCGGGGGTGGGGGGTGGATTTAGAGAGATGCTGAGTTACTCAAGTGGGGCAAAATCAGAAAAATCAAGAAGTGTGCAGGAAGGAACTGCTCACATCAAGTCAATGCACAATAGGACTGTTAAATAACAGAATGAAGGATTTAAACAGAAGTAGATGTCATTGTTGCTGTTCAGTCCCTAAGTCATGTCCGACTCTTTGCAACCCCATGGACTATAGCACACCAGGATTCATTGTCCTTCACTATCTCCCAAAATTTGCTAAAATTAAAAGGACTGGAATCATGTAGCATTAGTTTGAAAATTCATTGCAGAGTAGCTGAGAGTGTGAGAGGGGAGTCCTCATCTGAAATGATTGATAAGAGGGGTGATAGGGCCTGGGGAGTGGTTTCTAAAGGTGTTTTCTGCTTGTGATTTGCTCATGATAAGATGTCACATTCGAATTCTGTTTAGGCTAAATATTAGATCGCAGGAAAAGGGCATGTCATTTGTTATTGAAAATATTCAGACTACCTTAAACTGTGGGGTTGGAGAAGGCAATGGCACCCCACTCCCGTACTCTTGCCTGGAAAATCCCATGGACGGAGGAGCCTGGTGGGCTGCCGTCTATGGGGTCGCACAGAGTTGAACACGACTGACGTGACTTAGCAGCAGCAGTAGCAAACTGTGGGGTTGCTTGAAATAATAGTTACTCTAATGGTTTCAGGAAAAGTTACATGCAGCTAATTTGGTGTGTGACATTTATCACTGGAAATTGCCTAAGGCGTGCTAGACAGTACCAAATTGCATGCTGCTTTAGCTCTCCTGAAAAAGTGTTTGGACTGTCAGTTGGAAAAGATGATAGTGAGGTCATTTCCATTTTTATGTAGACTTGGGGTCAGTTAGCAATGTCTGGAGATGTTTTGGGTTGTCACGAATGGGAGGTGCTACTGAGCCATGGTGGGTAAACATCCTACCGTGAACAGGACAGCCTCGTAACAAAGACTTATCCTGCCAAATGCTAATAGTGCCAAGGTTGAGAAACAGATTTGGATGATGAAATCCAGAAATGGAAAAGGGAGTTACTTTTTCAGTACTTGTATTTGTTGTAGTGTAATAGCTAAATTCTGGTCTCCATCTTTCTGAATTAATACTTTTTGATACAGAGAGGAATATTTTTCACAAAGAAAGTGTCAGCATAGAAACTTATCCTTGATGTGGGTAAGTTTCTCAATAGTGAAGAAGATGAAGTTGATTATTCATCCTGTTCTTAGTTTAAGCTTGCTTTTTAAACACTTATGCTGCTGGCTAATGACAGATGTTGGATCTCAGATAAATTAGCCCCCCCCCAGTGGATAGGTGGACAATATCTGTTTAGCCAACTGCTGCCTCTGTCTAGAACACTCTTCCTGAGAATGTACAATGGCTCCTGCCCTAATTTCATTTATATTTATATTCAAGCACAACCTTATCACAGAAAATTTTCTTGATGCTCCCTATTCCTTTACCCTTCTTTATTTTTCTTCAAAATGCTCATCATCACATGATACATAATATGTAGGTCTTCTCCACTAGAAAGTGAAGGCAAGGATTTTGCTTTGTTCATGGCTGTGAACCATGCCTGGAATATAGAAATGCTCAGTTAAGCAGAGGCTGAATAAATGATTTATTCTTTCTCATTGAATACCTTTTATTAGGGCTGTTAACAAATAGCAAATCATAGACACATCAAGCTATTTAGAGACCTAATCTTTGATTTTCATCTTCCCTTCTCTCGTGAAAGGATTAATTGTGATGGTTAAGTGGGAGAGTAAATCCCCAGATAACTAAGATAGCTTTACCATCAAGAATCCGCCCTTCAGTTTTCACCTTCAGTGTGTAAATAGAACATTTACTCTCATCAGTAATAAAATATTAAAATCCCTCTGACAATCAAGGACCATTAAATGTACCCAGGTAATATCTCTGGAAGGACATGGCAGTAATTGAAATTCTGAAATTAAAATAAACCATAAAGAATGAATTACTTTTTATGATCTTCTTATCACAAGGTTTTGCCTGTAACTGGAAACTCACTTTCCTGGTAACAGTCAGAGGTCAGATCCTGTCTATTGTTAGCTTATTAAAATAGAAAGGCATTATTTAAAAGCATTCTCCTTGAAAGGTAAAAAGGATAAAAATAGTGGTTTATATAAATGTTTTCGTTTCTTTTGACTTTTCTGTAACATAATGGACATGATTTGCCATATAAGAATTATTGTTCTGTTAATTATAGAACATACATGTATAATCTCAATAGGATGAATTTATCTTAGATGACACATTTTAGTTCTCAAATTCTCTACATCACCGGTTATGGGAGTATCTTGATCAGATGTAGTTACGTACGTGAGGAGGTAGATAGACAGATGGAGTGATAGGTAACTCTTTCTTTCCTTTTCCTTAAATCATAAATCAGACTTTTAAATTATGGCCAGAGACCTCACTAGCACAAACATGAGATAAAGCCTGATTTTGAACATTTTTTCACACTGATAGAATCAGGTTAAAATGCACACCAAAGGCAATTATAGGGGAGAAAGTCACAGAAGAGTAAAAGAAAATTTAATGGGGCTCTGTAGACACCACGAGAGCCCAGTGTAGAGAGGGGTGGGTGTGTGTGCGTGCACGTGCACAGGCGTGCTCCCTCACATCTGAGTCTTGGTGACCCCATGAAGTGTAGCCTGCTAGGCTCCTCTGTCCATGGGTTTATCCTGGCAAGAATACTGGAGTAGGCTGCCATTTCCTCCTCCAAGGGATTTCCCAACCCAGGGATCGAAACTTCATCTCCTGTGTCTCCAGTGTTGGCAGGCGGATTCTTAACCACTGAACCACCTGGGAAACCCATGGCTGTGGTGAGAGGGAATGGTGAGGGCAGAGAGTGGGGCTTGGAACAAGTATCCCAGTGACCTCCCTGCAGATGACATACCTAAGTGAGGACATAGCCCCATCCTGGGCTGGTTTTACCAGCTCTCTCATGTCTCAAACCCAGTGGTCTTGCATCCAACAATCTGTTGAATGAACTTTTTTAGAAGACATAAATATTATGAATTCTTGAAAGCTGTTACTATTACCAGGCTTTTGAGAATTCAGATGGTGGCTTTAACTAACTACACGAGAATATAGAAAGATTTAGTGCCATTTGATGGGTTATAAACACAGAAGAAGTTTTCATTTTTTGTATCTGAATAAGTCTTTAGATTAGGTACTATTGTTTCTTTAGAGATTGAGTCTAAGTTTTATGTCACAAACAAGAAATTTCAAGAAACATTTTTCTGAACTAAATTTATACCAATAGTGAGTGAGTGAAAGTTGCTTAGTTATGTCCAACTCTTTGTGACCCCATGGACTATACAGTCCATGGAATTCTTCAGGCCAGAACACTAGAGGGGTAGCCTTCCCCTTCTCCAGGGGATTTTCCCAACCCAGGGACTGAACCCAGGTCTTCTGCATGGCAGGTGGATTCTTTACCAGCTGAGCCACAGGGGAAGCCCTTTATAGCAATAACCTCAAATGAATTTTTTCTCAGTGTTCTATGGTTTTTAATGAGTGACAGTAGTTAAAAAGAAATTTCAACTTCACTCTGATAAAGACTTTTGTTTACTGTTCGTTACAAATTATACTTGAGTTCAAATTCCAGTATCTTCATAGCCTCAGACCATCAGTTTTGAGCACCTGATCATTCCCTTTTCTAAATTTCAGTAGCACAGCTCAGTTCAGTTCAGTCGCTCAGTCACATATGACTCTCTGAGACCCCATGGACTGCAACATGCCAGGCCTCCCTGTCCATCACCAGCTCCTGGAGCTTGCTCAAACTCACGTCCATTGAGTCAGTGATGCCATCCAACCATCTCATCCTCTGTCATCCCCTTCTCCTCCTGCCTTCAATCTTTGCCAGCATCAGGCTCTTTTCTAATTAGTTGGTTCTTTGAATCAGGTGACCAAAGTATTAGAGTTTTAGCTTCAACATCGGTCCTTCCATGAATATTTAGGACTGATTTCCTTTAAGATTGAATGGTTTGATCTCCTTGCAGTCCAAGGGACTCTCAAGAGTCTTCTCCAACACCACAGTTCAAAAGCATCAATTCTTCTGTGCTCAGCTTTCTTTATAGTCTAACTCTCACATCTATACATGACTACTAGGAAAACCATAGCTTTGACTAGATGGTCCTTTGTTGGCAAAGTAATGTCTCTGCTTTTTAATATGCTGTCTAGGTTGGTCATAGCACAGTTAGTTTACTATAATATGTGAAATTATGAGATGGAAGCATCACAGATTGACACAAATAGCCTGAGATTTGGAGTCAGACACTTTCTTACTGTGTGACTTTGGGCAAATTATTTAATTTCCATGATTATGAGTTACCTTGTGTTTGAAATGAAGATAAGACTCAGCTGGCAGAGCTGAGTGCACATGAGCTGCATGAGCATTTAGCGATTGGTGGAGGGTGGTGGTGGTGGTGGTTTAGTCACTAAGTTGTGTCCAACTCTTTATGACCCCATGGATTGTAGCCCGCCAGGCTGCTCTGTCCATGGGATTTTCCAGGCAAGAATACTGGAGTGGGTTGCCATTTCCTTCTCCAGGGGATCTTCCCAACTTGGGGATTGAAGCGACATCTCCTTCTTGCCAGGCAGATTCTTTACCATGTGAACCACCTGGGAAGCCCTTAGTGATTGGTAGGCATTTATAAGTGACAATGACTATTTATTATTTCCCTACTGATATATTTCATTTAATATCTCAACTTTCACTTTACCCGTTAATGAGCTTTTCACTTATTTATGTGTTTTCTCCCCTACTGTCTATGGTCATGTATCTGTGGATTTTCCAAAACACAACTTAAGTATTATAGATACTCAACACATTCCTTCGTTCATTGGTTTCTATTTGTACCTAAATGTGCTGGGTACTGAGGATACGTAGACGAATGAGACAGGTCCTTGCTCTGATTTGTTTTCTACCGTAACAGCACCTCAAAGCTGTGTAGTAAGACTTGACTCTACACATTTGCTTCATTGGCCAAATGCTTTTTCTTATAATTCACTATCAACTGAACAGCAGCAGCAGCAAGAGCTATCGAGGAGTGCTGCCTCTTCTAGCCCCTTGTTGAAAGGCAGCCATAGTTCACGATGCCTGAGACTTGCTCTATAAGCATTCGGTTGTTGGCTGAGGACATTACTTAGCTGACCATCTGACTAGGGCCCTTCTGGAAAGAGGAGGCTCCGTGCAGAGGTCCAGATGACACAGCCTGTGCGTCTCCTTTGTCAGATCAAATGATCACTTCTGTGCCAAAGCACGGAACTCACTAGAAAACTCCCAGACAATATTGTGGCTTTTAAGTTCAATATATTAATAAAATATGTTCTGTCTACCATCAAACTTGAATTTGTTAAAATTTCTAAATGCGAAAAATTGCCAATTAAACTTCCCCTTTAATGTGACTAAAAGCTTTTAGTCTCTTTGTTCAGAAACAGTTTTCTTTTTTCTTAAAAAAGTAAAGCAAGTACTATACTTGACCCACTTTGCTTTGAGAAGTGCTCTGATTGAAAAAAAAAAAAGCCCTACCCACCTCACTTTCTCTTGGAACAGAATACTTTGTAATATATAGCCCAAGGGGTTAATATCCCTAATGTGAAGGAATCCTACCAGTAGATAAGAAAGTGTTGAAAATAAATGGTAAAAAATGGGCAATTCACAGAAATTCAAAGGGTGAAGGGAATGCAAATGAAAGAAAGAGATGCTATTTTTCACCCTTTAATTGGAAAATATTAAAAAGAATACTCAGTGTGAATAAGAATACACAGAAAGTCCTTCCCAGGCATTGCTGGTATGAGTAAATTGCTACATTTTTAGAAATAAATTTATAAAAATTAATATAAACTCTGACCTAGGAATTTTGCCTATAGAAATAAAAGTACCTATATCTAAGGAAATTTAAGGATATACATACAATAATTTTTGTTTGTATAAACTGGAAATTTTTGTTTATATAAACTGGTAGCTATAAATTGGAAAAGATCTATTTATCAGTAAGATAGCTGATTTAATTATGGCATATCTGTAAGTTAAAATATTATGCAGCTGTGAAAAATAATGCTAGAATAATATTCACTGATTTAGAGAGATACCAACATATACTGAAAAAAAAAGTTATTAAGTAATGTGTATAGGATTTATTTTAAAAACACATGTTCTTTCGTATATAATCTATGCTAAATACATATTATATAGTATATACATAAAATCTCCCTTTTCTGTTACATATTTATATCAACAAGGGTGAAAGTGAGGAAAAATACATTCCTGGTGTTTGCACTGGTTACATTAGGTAGCCTGAATGGTGACCTCTATTTTTATCTTTACCTTATTTTATTTGTTACAATGATGCATACTACTTTTTAATTTAAAAAATAAGTGGAGAAATTTTAAATAAATGTCTTTGTGTAATTGAATTATAGACTAATAAGTATTTCCCTGGGGAAAAATCTGGCTTATAAACTAAGTACTGTAATACTAATGAAATTTTAAGGCTTCATTATTTCAAATGAGAAAGGATTCCGGTTTATAGTACTACAAAAGTATCCATATTCAAATTTAACTATTTAGATGATTCGTCTATAAGCCAATTTCCCACAGGACTGAAGGTGGAAAAAGTAGGCAACAACATCAGTGAAGCAGTCATCCCTAGATCTCAAACATTTACTTTTCCCCTCTTTTCGGTTTGTTAGTATTTTTGACCACTTTAAGCCAGTCTTCCACTCCAGATAATAAGTTCCTTTGCTCCCCCAATAAAATCCATTCTTAAACTGTACTTCTAGAAAGAGTTTACTTTTCTGTTTCTCCTATGGACACTTTATCTTAATTCTAAACTAAAGGGATTAGATCAGACATGACATAGATATTTACTGAGCACCCTCATTGTGCTAGAATTTAAGAACCTAGACAAGCGTTTTTAGAGAATGAAGAGAGTAGGTATTTTCTGTTTACCCAAGACACCTATTTCTCTTTGAGTTTTAGTGATGACCACTGGTGGTTCAGATGGTAAAGAATCTGCCTGCAATGTGGGATACCCAATTTCAAGCCATCAGTTTGGGAAGATGTTCTGGAGAAAGGAATGGCACTCTAGTATTCTTGCCTGGAGAATCCCATGGACAGAGGAGGCTGGCAGGCTACAGTCTATAGAGTTATAGAGTTGGACATGACTGAAGCAACTTAGCATACACTGTTTAGTTGTTAGCTTCAAGTCTTAGAGGTACAAGGATACACTGGTACATTTTATAGTCGGTGGCACTTAGATTTAATGAAATATGGTAGAGATGGAGGAGAATGGAGAGAGAGTATATTCATGATTATGATTTGACCAAGACATTAAACTGAAGTTGATGTGGGACAGAGTGGAGAAAGAACAAGAATAGAAGGGGCAGAGCCTCTTGATAAAGGTGAAAGAGGAGAGTGAAAAAGCTGGCTTAAAACTCAGCATTCAAAAAAGGAAGATTATGGCATTCAGTCCCATCGCTTCATGGCAAATAGATGGGGAAACAATGGAAACAGTGACAGACTTTATTTTCTTGAGCTCCAAAATCATTGCATACAGTGACTGCAGCTATGAAATTAAGACACTTGCTTCTTGGAAGAAAAGCTGTGACAAACCTAGATAGCATATTAAAAAGCAGAGACATCACTTTGCCGACAAAGGTCCGTATAGTCAAAGCTATGGTTTTTCCAGTAGTCATGTATGGATATGAGAGTTGGACCATAATGAAGGTGCTGGAGAAGACTTGAGAGTCCCTTGGACAGCTAGAATATCAAACCAGTCAATCTTAGAAGAAATTAACTCACAATATTCATTGGAAGGACTGATACTAAAGCTTCAATACTTGATCACCTAATGTGAAGAGCTGACTCACTGGAAAAGACCCTGATGGTGGCAAAGACTGAGGGCAGGAAGAGAAGGAGAAGACAGAGGACAAGATGGTTGGATGACATCACTGACTCAATGGACATGAGCTTGAGCAAACTCTGGGAGATACAGAAGGACAGGGCAGCCTGGCGTGCTGCAGTCAATGGGCTCTCAGAGTCAGACCGGACTGAGTGACTCAACCACAAGGTGGTATCATCTAAGTATCTAGAATGTCCTTTGCTGGTACTATGATGCCAGGAAATGGTGGTTATTTAAATAGGAGGAGTTGAGGACAAGGAGGCCAAGAATTTGAATGTGGAGTCTTATCTCCTTTATTGCTTTCTCCATTGCACAGGGGAAAACTCAGTGTAATGTGGGATTACAAATAGTATTCAAATAGGGATACTGAAAAGAAGCAAGCAGAGGGTCTTAGAAAAAAATCTTAAAGGAAAAGCTAATGAATCAAACTTAAAAAAATTATTTGATAACTTCATGGAATCTATGTATGTTCAATTGTGCTTTACATTGAGGCATTTTAGTGTACAATTGATAAGTTAAAATTGTACTCTTATCAGAAAGTGTCATTTCAGTTGAGATATTATGCAAATGAGGATGGCAAATTAATATGCATATTTCTTCAATTGAAATATGGTATGAATCCCTTTAGTATAAAATATTCTCTGCACATCAGTGTGTTGCTTTATTTCTTGGCCAGGTTCAAATTCCTGGAATAGGATTTTATTTAGTGCTAATGCTTTCATTAGGCAAAACCCTTTGGAATGCATTAAACAGAATTAAAAATCTTTCATTCACTTACTTGAACTCCAAAAGGTTCATTTCGTGGCGATAATCCCCCTGGACCATCTTTAAATTTGAGATTTGCTCGGAACTGGAAGCCTCTATCTTTTCTAAGAGCTGCATTACCTAATGAAAGTACAAAAGGGAGCTTTTTTGTGTGAACAAAACCACTAGCACTTACATTCATTATACTTTATTCCTAAAGGAGCCCAGAATAAAGACTTGAGCCTAAAGCATGTTTGCATTTGAAAATGATTTTTGTCAAAGGGATGATTCAACAGTTATAGCAATACCTTCAGGGAAAGAACAATGGGGGCATGTTCCATTCTGCTGTCTATAATGATCTTTTTGATCAGAAACCATCTAATGATATAACAAGAGCAAGCTATTGACATTGGTTTATCAGTTTGTTGGTTTGATTGTTGCTTTACTTTGTCTCCCAGTTACAATGTAAGCCGCTCTATCTTCTATCACCACTATATCCTCAGGACACATGAGATGACCAATGGTACAGGCTCACCACAGGCTATTGAATAAATGCTGCAATGCACGATTGGGCTCTGCAAAGAAAACACCTGAGTGGTCTAAGATCAGGCCTCAGGAATTTCTAGGTAGAATTCTGACATGAGCACAAATAAATTCCAAGTGAAATAACTTAGGACAGTTTAAACATAGGATCTGCTCACTTAGCAACTTTCAAATACGCAACTCAGTACTGTTAACTATAGTCATTATGCTGTCCATTATATTATATCACAAGGCATTTATTTTTATAAACTTTCTTGATTTGCAAAACCTTAGTAAAATAGGAATGATGCTGTGTTAGTGGCTCAGTTGTGTCCAACTCTATGCAACACCATGAACTGCAGCCCACCAGGCTCCTCTCTCCATGGGATTCTCCAGGCAAGAATACTGGAGTGGGTAGCTATTTCCTTCTCCAGGGGATCTTCCTGACCCAGGGATTGAACCTGGGTCTCCTGAACTACAGGCAGATTTTTTTACAGTCTGAGCCATCAGGAAACAGATTTATTGAGAAAGTTTATTTCTTCCATCAGAGGAGAAACACTGGGGGCATTTCTGTTGAAGTTAGGAACAAGACCAGGATGCCCTCTGTCTCTGCATTATTACTTAATATTATACCAGAGTTATTATTCAAAACACTTAGAGAAATTATGTATATGAAAATGGAAAAAGGTGAGGGAGGCCAAATTATTTTTACTTATAAATCATATGATTGTGTATCTGGAAAAACCAAAGACCAAATGAAAAATTACTATAATCAAGAAGACAATTCTTGAAGTATAAAATTAATACAGCCTTTATAATACACAACTAACAAGTAGTTAAAAGATATAATAAAACTCCCATTACAATTAACTAAAAAAAAAAAAGGATGAAGTCTCAAAATATATTTAAAATAACGACAAATCTACATGAGGAAAATTTGAAACCACTCCTGAAGGATACGAAAGCAAACCTGAAGAAATGGAAAGTACCCTATGTTCTTGGATAAAATACTCAGCATTATGACTATGTCAGTTTGAAAGTTAATTTATAAATTTTACATGATTTCAATTAAAATTGAAGCAGAGTTATCTGTCAGTTTACTTGCTGGACCTAGACAGGCTAATCTTAAAATCATTTGCAAAAGCAATTATAAGTAGGAAAAGGGAAAAAAGAAACAGTGGAGAGACTAGCCCTATCAGATATTAAAAACACTACAAGGTTTCAATAATTAAAATGATAATGAAGGCAATCCTATTTTAGAAAAAAATTCCAAAATGTATCAAGGATTTGAATATAAACAATAAATCCCTGACAGTGTTAGAAGAAAATATAAGCAATTCTTTCAAGCCTTTGTGTGAGGAAGCTCTGTGACCTCAAATCTCAGAAGCCACATACACATGTAAAAAGACTGATAAATTCAGCTATAAATAGAGACCGTGTACAAAGCAAAAGTTGAAAGAAAAACTGGAAAAATGTATTTGCAGCTCACAGTATAGGGAATCAACTCACCTTGCTAATGTATAAAAAGCTCCTGGAAATTGAAAAGAAAGAACAATAGCCCAATAGAGAAGTGGATAAAAGATATGAACAGGTAACTCACTGGAAAAGAAATACAACTAGCTCTTAAGTAAATGAAAACATGTAATAAGAAAGGCTAATTAAAACAGAGATGTCTTTTCCTTTAAGAAAGGTAAAATTCGAAAGTCAAACAACACTCAGTGGTGCGGCAATGGGGATATAGGACATTTTATATATTGCTGGTGGGTATGCAATATGGTAAAAACTGCAGAGAGCAAGATCTTTCAAGAGAACAAGCACAGTGCCTTTGACACCGCAATCCCACTTCTGGGTATTTGTTCTACAGACATACAGAATGACATAACTGCAAGGTTACACACTGTAGCGTTGTTTGAAAGAGCAAATTAGTGAAAAGGATCCAAATGTTGATCCATGAGAGACTGATTAAATGAGCTATTATACACAGAGGAAGAGTACACGGTTGTGAAAAAGAATGAGGAAGCCCTCCATGTACTGATAGGATGGGTCTCTGGGATATCTTTGTTTAGAAAAAAAAACAGGCGCATAGTAATACACTTATAATATGTTATCTTTTGTGTAAAAAGGAGGAAATAAGAATATGAATTGTATTTGCTTCTACCTGTAAAGTCCTGAGTGTTCATTGGAAGGACTGATGTTGAAGCTGAAACTCCAATACTTTGGCCACCTGATGCGAAGAGCTGACTTATTTGAAAAGACCCTGATGCTGGGAAAGATTGAGGGCAGGAGGAAAAGGGGACGACAGAGGATGAGATGGTTGGATGACATCACTGACTCAATGGACATGGGTTTGGGTGGACTCCGGGAGTTGGTGATGGACAGGGAGGCCTGGTGTGCTGCGGTTCATGGGGTTGCAAAGAGTCAGATACGACTGAGCAACTGGACTGAACTGAACTACATGTAAAGGCATATGGAAAGGATTCATAATAGGCTAATAAAAATGGTTCCCTGTGAGTAGCATGAATGGATGTGATTACTGGGGACAGATATAGAAGTGGAAATTCTCAGGGTGTATTTTCTCATATAGATTTGATTTTGAATCATGTATGTATTACCTTAAAAAAACTAAGGAGAGAGAAACTAGAATCTAATATCACCTTTGAATTTAGATGCAAAATTAAATACTGAGTTATTACAAAGACTGTACAATTTTCATTACAGAAATGCCAGAATGTTTCAGCATTGGGAAATGCTTTGGCATAGCACATTAGAAGGCCAAAAAAATAAACAAGCTAACAACAAAAAACCCAAACCAAAAAACCAATCATGCTGAATTAGGCATTTGTTAATGTACAAAAGGCATTTTATAAAGTTAAATGTTCAGTTCTAATAAAATTTAAGTAAAGTAGGAATTGATGGGTACTTTCTTAATATAATTAAGAATAAATCAAACCAATAGCCAACAGCAAAGACATTTCCAGTGTAATCAGGAACTAGATAAGCTGCCTTCTTTGACCACTTTTATGTAACAATGTTCTGGAAGTTCTGGTCAAAGCCTTAAGTAATCAGAAAACTAGACATAAAGCTGTTATGATTTGTCGTTGGTATGATTACCTTGAAAAACTAAGATAATCAACCCCCTAACCATTAGGACTGTTTAGGTGGGTTTGTAGGGAGATGGACCAGCCCAATGGGACCGCTGTAAACTTTGTGCCTCCTCTGTACCTTTTGCTTTCTATAAATGGACTCCCGTGAACAAATAATCAAGCACCAGGCTTTCATCTCCCCCCGTTTCCAAAGGGTTTCCACTTTGTTCTGCCCAAATGCCTTCAGAGGAGATGTGCTTGTCTCACACAAAGTACATGACAAAGTAGGGCATCAAAGAGTTTGCATTGGCTCTTTTCATTACACCAGTGCCTTAGAAGGTGAAAATGCTGTGCTGTGCTTAGGTGTTCAGTCGTGTCTGAATCTTTGTGACCCCATGGACTGTAGCCCGCCAGGCTCCTCTGTCCATAGGATTCTCCAGGCAAGAATACTGGAGTGGGTTGCCATTCCCTCCTCCAGAGGATCTTCCCAACCCGGGGATCAAACCCAGGTCTCCCGCATTGCAGGTGGATTCTGTAAACATTTCAGGCAAAAAGCACAGAGAACACGGAGGCAGTGCAGTGTTCTGGAGCGAGTCAACTACAGGTACTTCTGCGCCACTGGTATAAAGGGTGAGCCAGGAAGCCAGAGGGTGAGCTGTAGAGATACGCAGGGGCCAGTGTAGAGACGGTCTTTAAATTCCAGGCCAAAGGACTTGTGTATTATTTTGTAAGAAACATAACCCATTGCTAGGATGTAATGTGATGAACTCAGGTTTATGCTGAAACTTCAATAGGAATATCTTCTATGGAAAATTCCTTTGTTTGTTCTCTCCAGTTGTACCCGGAGGGCCTTCCCTGGCAGTCCAAGAATAGGATTCAATCCCTGGTCGGGGAACTAAGATCCCACATACCACATGGCAAGGCCAAAAAAAAAAAAAAAAAAAAAAAAGAAGAAGAAGAAGAAGAAAAAGAAAAGAGAGAAGAACCTAGAAAGTAAGGAAATGATGGCAACCGTAGACTCAGGTAGCATATGCTTCCAATGAGTGGCTGTTTTGGAACATAAGAAAATATGAAAGTGTTAGTCTCTCAGTCCTGTCCGACTCTTTGTGACCCCATGGACTGTGGCCCACCAGGCTCCTCAAGGCACTCATTAAGTATTTGTTGATTAACCTGGCCACATGCATGATGTATATGTATGAGCTGTCATTCTTAAACCCTTTGGAAAAGGGTTCTTTTGAATAATTGCTGCTTGAGCATTTTGGGAAGTCATAATGATCTTACTTCTGGCATGCATGCATGCTAAGTCACTTCAGTTGTGACCATATGGACCATAGCCTGCCAGGCTCCTCTGTCGGTGGGATTCTCCAGGCAAGAACACTGGAATGGGTTGCTATTTCCTTCCCTAGGGGATCTTCCCATCTCAGGGATCGAACGCACATCTCTTACATCTCCTGAGTTGATAGGCCAGTTCTTTACCACTAGCACCATCTGAGAAGCCCTTACTTCTAGCAGTAGTACATAAGAGTTTCAAAATTTTTCAGTTACCTTCATATCCAAGTTCTTAGAAACAGTTTGTAGGGAAGATATCATCTCCTGAATTGTTTTTTCAAGTTGCTGGTGCTCATTTCTGATGAAGTGAATATCTCCAGAAAGCTTCATGATGCTGGAATCACATCTAGTGGCAAGACGAAGTTAGATGTGAGATTGATAACATTTTTAACACTATAGTAGAATCTATGCATTCATTTGATGGCAAGAATTCTAAAGTTCTTTGATTAGTGACTTGGCAGACATAGGGGCATATACAGAAATCTCCCTCATCTTCCTCTTTTTTTCCTGAATGAAACACTGGCCCAAATTAAAGCACTGAGTTGGAGTAGATGAAGACATTGGGGGAAACTCAGTAGATACAGATTTTCAGCCATAAGATATATTAACTCAGTTATAGGAGTTCCAATAGATTTTGATGTTTGGAGCATACTCCCTGGTGCCTATGGTTAGGCAAAACTGAAGCTTTTTCCTCTTCTATATTGTGTTCTGAATTCTCTTTCTTCCCTTTAGCCCTCTTGTCTTGGCTCCCAGATCATCAATTCCCTTTTGGCTAGATAAAGTGTCCCAGTCTACCAGAGGTTTCCAACCCATCTTCAAAAGACAGCATCTTTTCTCTTAGCCCCAGTGAAAACTCCTGCTCCTTAAGTGGCCTCAGTTAAGTGTTGTCTTAGGTTAGGACAAAAAGAATCCACACTAAGACGTGTATGAGGCTTTGGCGCATAAGGTGGCATTTGGCATTTTCAGGGAGGAACCCTAGTGAAATGGCATTGAAATTCAGATTAGCCATCTTCCCAGAATGTCAGGGAATCCCACCCACTACTCCACTCGAGGCCTCCCTTAGGAGAGAGCCGGTTACTTACTGTATTATCACTTTCAGTGCACTCATATCTGTGTGAAGGGTAGGACAGAAAGCCCTGTAGGTTTGTGTTTGGTGTATTAATAAATGAGTTACCAGACATCAGTTTGAAGTTTGTCCTTTTATCAAGTAACCGGTTTGACTGTCATCAAATAACATCTATTAGGAACTATATTTTCATATTGTCATGATAAGTGCTATAAACATTGTTCTGTGGCTGTCAACATTTTCTTTAGGATCCAAAAATGAATTTCTTTTTCTTAATTTTGGTGTCAAATTTGAGCTAAAGGTGAGATAACCTCTTGAGAAACTTCTTGAAAGGATACCAAATCACTGCTGAGGGGTGGGCAGACTGCCAGGAGGAAAAATCAGGGATTAATCTGATTCAGCATGGAAGCACCTAAGTCAAGGGCAAAAGTCATTTTACACATTTGTGTATACAAGCTGTTATTGTCAGAACAGCCTCACTGTTGGATAGAATATTCTTATGTTGGTCCACATTGAGATACCCAAAGGCTACACGGGAATCAAGGGCAATGTGGGAATGGGCTTCCCAGGTGGCACGAACCTGCCTGCCAATGCAGGAGAGATAAGAAAGAGGGGTTCGATCCCTGGGTCAGGAAGACCCTTTGGAGGAGGGCATGGTAACCCACTCCAGTGTTCTTGTCTGGAGAATCCCATGGGCAGATGAGTCTGGCAGGCTACAGTCCATGGGGTCACACAGAGTCAGACATGACTGAAGCGACTTAGCACACAGGGAAATAGTTGCTATCACCGCTGCCAGCCAGCTCTCACCCAGCCCACCTGCTGCCTGCTCAGGGACCACTGGTTTGTCTGTTGTAGGTTCGTGGTTCAGGATTTAGTCAGGTAGATCAGCCTTTGAGTATGGCTTCTACTGCTTCCCAGGTTTGTGATCTGGGACAATTCTCTTAATGTCTGTAAGTTTCAGTTTTCTTTATCTGAGAAAAGTGAAAGTGAAGTCGCTCAGTCGTGTCCCACTCTTTGCAACCCCATGGACTATAGCCTACCAGGTTCCTCCGTCCGTGGGATTTTCCAGGCAAGAATACTGTAGTGGGTTGCCATTTCCTTCTCCAGGAGATCTTCCCAACCCAGGGATTGAACCCGGGTCTCCTGAATTGTAGGCAGATGTTTACCATATGAGCCACCAGGGAAGTCCTATCTGAGAAAAGGGGTACCAATGCTGCGCTCCCTGCATGTAGCTGCAGAGTTTGTCCCCTGCAAAATGCCAGGGTGTGCCAGACACATGGGGGTAATGTGAACAGTGTCTCCTGGAATGCTGTATGCTCAGCCTTCCAAACCATAAGTGATTGTCCTGAAGAGTGGTCCTGCATAGGGTTATTTAAGGATAAAAGGAGATAATGAATGCAGAGCATTTAGCCAGTACCTGGCATGGAGGAAGCACCCACACAAGATCAGCAGTTATTATTTATTTCCTCAGCTTAAGAGTTATCATCTAATTATTTTCACCCCATTCCATTCCTACCCAACGAGCCTAACTCCACCCTGAGGTCAAGGATTAATAGTTTTTCAAGGCTGTACTCCATATTTCAAAAGAAATTTCTCTTTCTCTCCTTTGAAGTGATTTTATTGTTTCTATTAAAATAACAAATTCCTGTTATAAAAAAATTACACACAATACAAAAAAAGAACAAAAGAGTGTTAACATCATCCCAAATCCCACTTTTAAGAAATAATCATTGTTAACATTTGGTTATTATTTCATTCACCATTATAATATGTACACACATCATATATAAACACATGGAGATAGGAAGAAATAAAATAATTTTAGAATATTCAAATTATATGTATGAGTTTTAGTTAAAAACATTAGATTGAATTTTAATTTAATTTAACCTAAGGAAATGTAACTGTAGTGAAAAATGAAGCAATTGCTGAACTTCAGGTATGTATGTGTGTGTGTGTGTGTGTGTATACGTATACACACACCCCTACTACAAGAGATATTTCTAAAAATGAAGTTATAAAAAGCTATCATAGATTGGAATCATTGTACTTTTTTTTTTGGAATCATTGTACTTTTTACAACTACCATTTTGAAATTTTATTCTCCATTGACCCTATGCCAAAGGAAAAAAAATGAGAAAACAAATGTTTATATACTTGCTCTTCCAACAGTTTTTGTTAATGTTTTTCTATTTTAAAAATATCAGATTAAATGTTTATAGTGTGTTCTGCCCCTAGAGTTCCCACTCTTTAACTTTCATTCTATATTTAGACTCTATTAGACAGTCATTCTAAAATGTATGCGTTTATTTGGCTGCGCCGAGTCCCAGGCACAGGACGCGGGATCCTTGATTCTCCGCGAGGCGCACAAACCCGTAGTTGTGGCGTGTGGGATCTCGTTCTCTGGCCAGGGATTGAACCCGGGCTCTCTGCACTGGGAGTGTGGAATCTTAGCCACTGGACCACCAGGGCAGTCCCAGTGTTTTAAAACTATAATTTCTTATCTGAGATCCTTATTTTGATTTATTCCTTGGTTGGCCAGATTTTGTCATCCAGAGTTCAAACGAAGGGACCATAAGCATTGGACTGTTTATTTACATTCTTGAATGCTTAAGAATGCCCATCTGTTCTGTTCTACTTGAAAGGTAATTTGGTAAAGAAAACATTATTGAGTCATTTTCCTTTTGTTCAGAACAGGATAGACATTTCTCCCTTCTTACCTGACAGTGTTGGACGTGGACAAGTCTGAGATGACTAAGTTTTTTCCTTTCTTAATGTGATCGTTTAGTCTACCTGGATGTCTAATGATTCTTTTTCGCTTTCCTTTCTTCTAGTGATTCTTTCTTTTTAATAATTAGTGACTTCAAACCAAGATATCTTGGTTTAATTGTTCTCATATAAATTTTTCTGGTGTTGCACATTTCCCCTTTGATCTACAGATTCTAATCTGTTTCAAGAAATCTTTCTTCTCTTATATCCATATTTTTTTTTCTTCTGAAGAATTTGTTCTTCTTTCGGTGCTCCTCTTAGTTCTCTGCTAAATGGAGTCTCTGTTTTTTGCCCTATACATCATTTCTCCATAACTATTTTATATGAAAAAGCATTTTCTTTTTGTTTTGTGTGACTTGCTCAGGTTTTTTAAGAAATAATTTGTTTTCAGTTGTATGTATTCTCTTGGGGAGGGGCTTCTAAAAGTAGATTGAATCTCTGTAATATTTAATTTTTTTCTTTCTCCTATCCCTGAGCAATTCTGGTTTATCTATTTCCTTTTGCTAGTTGATAATCTCTTTTTGGGGGAAAACCTTTTTATCGCTTATTTTTAATCAAAGTAACACATGTTTGTAGTTTGACAGTCAGTAATAATGAGAAGGCTAAGAACACACCGCAGTGATTCCTGGCTCCGTCTCTCCCTGTGTCTCTTAGTTCCTCTCCCTGGAGGCAAGTGCCCACCTTCACCCACACTCTCAGAGGTGCCTGGCCCAGCCCACCCCTAAGCCTGTGAGAATTCCATGGGCATGAAACCAGGTCATCCTCGGCTTATTCCAGGGCTTGAAAATCAGTCTCATTTCTTCTGCTAAATCAGCTTCCACATGTGTACCTTCCAGGTTCCAGCATTTCTAGGCTGATGTTCCCTGTCTTTGTGGGCTTATGTTTTACAGAGAAAAATACTTTTTTACTTAGACTTTTGGAAGGAGCAAAATTATGTGCAACAGTTCAATCAGCAATCTTTTTCTTTTTCTTTTCATGAATTCTTGGAAACCAGGAGTTTCCAAGAATTCAAGAATCCAAGTTTCCAAGAATCCAAGTTTCAAACTTGGATTTGAACTGTTCCTGTATTTTTCCAGATAATTCCTGTCTTGAGGTGTATTCATCAGCCTTGTGCTTTTAGCCATCTATCCATCCATCTCTGCCTGCATGGTGGTGGTGGTGGCTTTCACACACAGATTCTTTGTAACTCCCACTCTACCATCTTCTGTGGTCCTGGCCACCCGCTGATCAGTGAGGGTGTGTTTCGTAGGGAAGTAGCCCAGCTCCTCTACTCAGCCTCGTCGCTATCAAGTCTGTTGCTTCTTTAGGCCCAGGGAAGGGGTGCATCTCCCCATTCTCTCCTCGAAAACCAGATCAGTGTATCTCACAGCACATCATCATCATGGATTCTTCAACGTGATACTATCAACTCTTCTCCCTCTTCAGCCGGTTGCACCTCAGTCAGTTTCTCTTAGGCATAAACTGATAAGAAGTGGTGGGGGGATCCCAGATGATAAATGTCATGAGTGCCTCTTCAGCTCCGCCGTCTCTGCTATTCTGTGCTGCTGCCTTGAATCTCTCAAGGATATTTCCTATTTCTCCTGTGACTCACCCCATCCCCTAGGTTAATACTCCTCTATTCAACAGATTTGGTCTGTGCCTTTGGGGGTGATGCCTCTTGATTTGGAGGAAATCATGATATTTCGGGTCTGAGGAAGATACTCGGTCCACACATCTCTGTCTGGTACGCGTGCTGTTTATTGTTAGTGGTTGCATCAACTTCCATGTTGTGTTAAAGGTGACATTTTTGTTTTCCTTCTTTTATTTTTACTGGCATGGAGATGTCTCAGGTGAGGAGAGTGGAGTAAAAATATCTTTAACAAGAAGTCCTCACTCTTTTTCAAAGGTTGACAGTATCCAAATAATATCATTAGTGCCTCTTCAAAGGACATGTCTTACGCTTTTAATTGCACATCAACACAATTTAGTTATTTCATATGCAGATTTGAAATGTGAAAGCTGAGTGCCAAAGAATTGATGCTTTTGAATGTAGTGTTGGCGAAGACTCTTGAAAGTCCCTTGGACTGCAAAGAGATCCAACCAGTCAATCTTAAAGGAAATTTGTCCTGAATATTCATTGGAAGGACTGATGCTGAAGCTGAAACTCCAATACTTTGGCCACCTGATGTGAAGAACTGACTCATTGGAAAAGACCCTGATGCTGGATTTTGGAGGCAGCAGGAGGAGAAGGGGATGACAGAGGATGAGATGGTTGGATGACATCATGGACTCAATGGACATGAGTTTGAGCAAACTCTGGGAGTTGGATGGGCAGGGAAGCCTGGTGTGCTGCAGTCCATGGGGTTGCAAAGAGTTGGACACGACTAAGCAACTGAACTGAACTAATAGGCAGATTTGCCTTGGGGTCCCAAATAGTCAAATATGGATAGAGGGTTGGTCTGCTCTGGCTGCTTCTAGAGCCATCATACATGGCTGTATGGCTGCCCTTCACATGCTGGCCTTTTTCTTTTTTGCATACGAGGCTAATCTATCAAATAGAGTGCTGCTGCTGCTGCTGCTAAGTCGCTTCAGTCGTGTCTGACTCTGTGCGACCCCATAGATGGCAGCTCACCAGGCTTCCCCATCCCTGGGATTCTCCGGTCAAGAACACTGGAGCGGGTTGCCATTTCCTTCTCCAGTGCATGAAAGTGAAAAGTGAAAGTGAAGTCGCTCATTCGTATCTGACTCCTAGCAACCCCACCAGGCTTCGCAGTCCATGGGATTTTCCAGGCAAGAGTCCTGGAGTGGGGTGCCATTGCAAGGTGTCAAAATCAGGCAGACAACTTTGAGAACCTCATCTCATTGGAAGTACTTGCTTTTAAACTGCCACTATATTAGAGAGGGAAATAAGGTATAAAATTCAAAAGTACATAATTGTTATCAAATATTGAGTTTGATTTATGAGGCAGTAAAAGGTTTGCTAGGACTTATGTTAAAATAATCAACTTAGTTCACTCTTATGCCAAGATGCTAATTGGAATTAAGGTCAACGTATGTAGAAGGAAAGTAATTATTCTGCCTCAGCTGGTCCATGGGTCACTTGCCTGCAAAAATATGGAAAGGAAAAAGAGGAAGAGTGAATTTAAATCTCCTGGCTTTTAGCCATATTCTGTTTCAAATCACTAGATTCAAGAAATTATCATAAAAGGAAGACATTTTAAGGAAAAATAAGACCTTTTCCTAAAATCACTGCTTCATATTAAAGGGGAAGTAAGTCAGCGATCAGAGAGCAAGACAGAGAACTAGGAGGCTCTTGATTTTTCCCTCCTCCCTCAGATGCACCAAATAAACAGCAAAATTCGGATCCAATCCCTCTGGGAAAAATCCAGAAGCTGGTTTAGAGGCTCCTACACATCAGGCAACTAAGAAAATACCCACATCAAAAAGGGTCAAAAAAGTTTGAGATACACACACACCACATACCCCATCCCTGGTTCAGCACCTTACAGCTGGGAGGGAACCACCAAATCCCAGATTCTCCCTGGGGAGTGAAGTGTGTCTAGCCACTATCCAAGAAACTGGCTCTCAAATCACCTAACTCTGAGAGCCGGGGGAGCGCATCTGTAAGTCCCTTGGGACCACAGAAAAACAAGTGGTTTTAAATGGTTACATGGTTTTAGAAATGGGCAAAACCCTGACTAGATATTTGTCCAAAGATAAAAGACAGATGGCCAACAGGTACATGAAAAGGAGCTCTATGTTACGAATCATCTGGGAAATGCCAATCAAAGCCATGAGATGTCACCTCATCCCTGTTAAGATGAGTATTATACAAAGTATTGGTGCAGATGTGGAGAGAAGGGAATCCTTCCACACTGTTAGCAGGAGTGTCAATTGGTATAGCCATTATATAACATAGTATGGAGACTCTTTGAAAAGTTAAAGATAGAACTGTCATCTGGAAATCCCCCTACTGGATATGTATCCAAAGGAAATGAATACATGGAAGAAATACATCCTCTCATGTTAACCGCAGCAATATTCACAATAAAGAAGATACGGAAACAACCTAAGTGTCTGTATGTGTGTGTGTGTGTGTCTCTCAGTCTTGTCTGTCTCTTTGCGACCCTATGTACCCACCATGTTCCTCTGTCCATGGGATTGTCCAGGCAAGCATACTGGAGTGGGTTGCCATTTAGGGATGAGTAAATAAATCGTGATATACATGGAGTCACAAAATTTTTAGCTTCAAAGGAGGAGGAGACTTTGCCATTTGTGACAACATGTATAAAATCTGCAGGACATTATGACAAATGAAATATGCTAGACATAGGAAGAAAAAAAGTTGCATGATCTTATTTATATGTGGAATCTAAAAAAACCAGGGGCTTCCCAGGTGGCGCTAGTGGTAAAGAATCTGCCTCCCAATGCAGGAGATGTAAGACACGGGGGTTTGATCCCTGTGTTGGGAAGGTCCCCTGGAGGAGGGCATGGCAACCCACTCCTATATTCTTGCCTGGAATAGTGTTATCAGTGCACCACCAAATTGAACCAGATTCCAAGTTTGATTCAAAAGAGATTTTGGTGCTTATATTCTTTGTAAAATCATGGCGCATCTAAAAGAGTGGTGGGTGGTTGTATTATCTTGCTTCATCATTTACCCAAATATTGTGAAAATTCTATTTATCAAATGTTATATAAAAGTATATATAATCTTATGTATTTTAGAAGTATAAAGTATATATATACATAACCTTGTATATGTGTGTATATTTGTATGTATATAGTACCTATGTGTGTACACACACTCACACAAACACACACACGTACTAATCCTGTAGACCCTGTTTTCCTCATGTCTGTTACCTGCTCTGGACTTGCATGGCAGAGTTTTAATTTAGACCCCTAAAGTAAAACTTCTCATCTTGATTGCTTCAATAGGCTTCCTTTCATCTTCATATATTATTTTTGTACTCTACCAATTCAGCTACTACCAAAAGGTTAGTGAATGTCATCCCCTTACTTAAAATCGTCCCATGGCTATTTATAACCTTTTACATAAAGTTCAAAAACTTTTTACTTTGACCAAAGATCCCTCATCATCCAACTTTGGATCATTTCTCTAGCTTCATCTCCCAATCTCCCTGCTGCTGCTGCTGCTAAGTCGCTTCAGTCGTGTCCGACTCTGTGTGACCCCATAGACGGCAGCCCACCAGGCTCCCCCGTCTCTGGGATTCTCCAGGCAAGAACACTGGAGTGCGTTGCCATTTCCTTCTCCAGTGCAGGAAAGTGAAAAGTGAAAGGGAAGTCGCTCAGTCGTTTCTGACTCTTCGCGACCCCATGGACTGCAGCCTACCAGTCTTGTCTGTCTCTTTGGGATTTTCCAGGCAAGAGTGCTGGAGTGGGGTGCCATTGCCTTCTCCGCCCAATTTCCCATCTCTCCCTAAATACCACAACTAAAATAGCACCCTCACAGGGAAGCCCTGAACACGTCACAGTAATGTATCCCACAGTTCCTTTGCACACATCATTCCTCCTATGTGAAGTACGTTTCCTATCCCCGTCTGGCTAACTGCTACAGTCTTTCAAAATTCATCTCAAGTGTCACCTCCTCCAGGAAGCCATTTTTATGCCCCAGTCTGATTTGCATGTTCCCATGGCACCCCAGGCTTTCATTACAGCACTCACCTTATCGCTTATGTTTTCCCAGGTAGACTGTACATTTATAGGAAGACGATCATGTTGCTGAACCCCTGAATCGTAGACCACTGCCAGGCATTGGTGAGTGTTTGGTACATTTTTTATTGAATTGAATGGACAGACACCCTAGGAGAGGTTTGTCTTAGGCATTAATCACCTGATTATTCAGAGCAGATTAATGAGATGAAAGTGGGGGTGTTTCTGGAGAGAGGAATGAGGTGCTGGCAGGAGACAGAGAGATGGAAAGGTGTCCATGGTCAGCCACTCACGGGTCATCTTTGATGTGTCAACCAGAATGGTCCTGCCATGGTCAATACCTACAAATTTTTGCTGAGCCGTGCACTATGAACTTTTTCAGTCTCATATAAAAAATATCATTCAAAATTTTATTCCCTTGACCATTAAATCCCTTTTGCTAGGCTTTTATATCAATTCTTATATATCTTAAATACTTAAATCACTAGAATTTGAGACATCTGGGGATTCTGTATGCAGTTTTAAGGGCATGTCTTTGTATATCGATGTTGGCATTTGGACAGCTGAGGGGCTGTAAAGACAAGACTTGTCATAGATGAAACCAAACTAGGCATCCTGTATAAGAGGTTCTTTATAGAACCCTTGGATCTCACAGGTAGCATGGGACTTTCAAATTTCATGATACACTTTCTCAGTTGCTATCTTATCATTCAGCTTAAATACAGTATTCTGTTTTCTACAATATAGAACTTCTTTAGGGATGAGAATTCAGTGGCCAAAACTGACTGCTAAGCATTAGTTAGCAGTCTCACCTTCTCACCTGGCTACTCTTCCTCGAAGATCTCCAACTCCTTGAAGGTGCTTGTTGCTTAGGTCCTGTACTGCGAAATTAGTTCCTGTGGCTACCAGATCCCGAGCTTTTATTTGTTCTTCTATCATCTGCAATATTTGAGTAAAAGTTCCCATTAATTTCCCATCACACATGATAAGAAAATATCATTTAAAGTAGAGGTTACAAACAGTGCATTTCCCTTCTTAGGCTGATGGTGCAGATGAGTGAGTGTCTTGTGTTGGAAGCCATCCCCACTATATCCGAGGGAGGCAGTAATGGCTTGAGTCCTGCTGACAGTTGCCAGGTGGGCACGATGGTTCAACAGTGTCTCAACAGAAGCTGGAAATCCAGATTTTATGTTAAATTGCTGAATTTTAAAATATTGACATTTTATTCAAATTTTTTATAAATACCATATGGGTCAAGCCAAACTTATTTACTGTGCTGTGTGGACGTGACCATCCTTGACATAAAAACTTTTCACAAAAACCTTTTTCAGAATAGGTAGTCAAGTTTAGAAAAAGGGACCTTTCATATGGGATTAGGCAAGGCCCTTTATAGATTGAGTTGGAACCGCAACGAAGCTAATACGAAGCTAACGAGCAAATCTGAATAAAACTGTTTCACTTACATGGAGTGGAAAAGGTTTATTGTTTTAGATTTTTTTAGAGAACATGAGAAATTTATGGCTTGAATGTATTCAGATTTTGCCTTGCGTATCCATCGTCATGTCTTCATTATGGCTTAGTGTTCTGAAATGAATCTGACTACCCTATTCCACCAGCTTGGTGGTCCCCCAAACAGTGGGTTTTAATTTTTGGCACTCATACATAAAAAATAAGTTTTTTTGCTTGTCCATATAAGAAAATTATATCTCGGTTGATATTCAAACAAATACCAGTGTAAAGTTAAGACATATAAAATGTAATATATATTTATTCAGAAAAGTGTTGAGAGAATACACTTTTTGAAGCACAGACAACTTTTTGATTTAGGGGAACAAAAAAGGTTAGTTACTAGATGTTACCAAGGTCTGAACCATGTTAAATTTATGATTATGAATGTTTGGAGGAAAAGAAGGATTTTTATAGGAAATGAATTATGAACATTTCAAAGACTATGTACAGAATCTTGCCCATTTGCAAACTGGCAGATTGAGACTAGCCAAGAGCAAATATAGCTTTAGCTGAAGACATACAAGTGTCAAGAATACTAGCTAGAGGTTATTTTTTGTTTTTGTGTTTTGGCTTGTTTATTTTTGCATACCTATAGGTGTTTAGTTCATTCAAGCCACCATGACAAAAAACCACAGACTAAGAAGCTTATATGACAACAGCGATCTATTTCTCACAGTTCGGGAAGCTGGAAGTCCAAGATTTAGGGTGCCTGCATGGTTGGGTTCTGGAGAGAGCCCTCTTCTAGGCTGCAGACTGCTGACTTCTTGCTTCATCTTCGCATAGTGTAAAGGGGCCAGGAGGCGCTGTGAGGTCTCTTTTATGAGGGCACTAATCGGCTTTTTGAGGACTCCACTTTCATGACCCAAGTTCCTCCTAATACCATCACGTTGGACATTAGGATTTCACATGTGAATTTTGGTGGGGATACAAACGTTCAGATTCTAACAGTAGGTGTTGTTTTACTTTGTTTTGGTAAAGAATAGTGATAAAAGAGAACTTGCCCTATTAAATAGTAAAGCATTTTGAAATGAGTGCAGCTAAATAACTGTGCCTAGCTAAATTGATCATTGTAATTTAGTGAAGATCTTGGTAAATGTAAGAAAGAAATATGCCATATATCAGACTCAAAGTCAATGAGGAAGGAATTTTACATAAGCTGTTAAGATTTCTGGTTACTTATTCAGAAAACAGGGCTTCCCAGGTGGTACTAGTGGTAAAGACGCCTGCCAATGCAGAAGTCATAAGAGACTTGGGTTTGATCCCTGGGTCAGGAAGATCCCCTGGAGGAGGGCATGGCAACCCACTCCAGTATTCTTGCCTGGAGAATTCCATGGACAGAGGAGCCTGGCAGGTTACAGTCCGTAGGATGGCAAAGAGTCGGACACGACTGAAGCAACTCAGCAAGCATGCATGCACTCACTCAGAAAACAATCAGTTTAGATCTATAGCTCACATCATACATGAATATATATAGATTTTAGAAAAAAATAGATTTAAAATATTTAAAAAGTTAAGCCATAAAACTGACAGATAATGGAGGAGATTATTTCATCTCTGAAATTTCTATTCTTAAAAGTAATGTGGGACATCAAACAGCAAAATATTGGAATATTAAACCTTATTGTAAAGTAAAAATAAATGAATGAATGAATAAAAACGAAAAGAAATAAAAGATCTTGGAAGTAAAAAAAAATTTTTTTTAAGTTCATTATAAACACCTGGAGTAACAGGCAAATTTGGCCTTGGAATATGGAATGAAGCAGGGCAAAGACTAATAGAGTTTTGCCAAGAAAATGCACTGGTTATAACAAACACCCTCTTCCAACAACACAAGAGAAGACTCTATACATGGACTCACCAGATGGTCAACACCGAAATCAGATTGATTATATTCTTTGCAGTCAAAGTTGGAGACACTCTATACAGTCAGCAAAAACAAGACCAGGAGTGGACTGTGGCTCAGACCATGAACTCCTTATTGCCAAATTCAGACTTAAATTGAAGAAAGTAGGGAAAACCACTAGACCATTCAGGTATGACCTAAATCAAATCCCTTATGATTATACAGTGGAAGTGAGAAATAGATTTAAGGGCCTAGATCTGATAGATAGAGTGCCTGATGAACTATGGAATGAGGTTTGTGACATTGTACAGGAGACAGGGATCAAGACCCTTCCCATGGAAAAGGAATGCAAAAAAGCAAAATGGCTGTCTGGGGAGGCCTTACAAATAGCTGTGAAAAGAAGAGAAGCGAAAAGCAAAGGAGAAAAGGAAAGATATAAATATCTGAATGCAGAGTTCCAAAGAATAGCAAGAATAGATAAGAAAGCCTTCTTCAGCGATCAATGCAAAGAAATAGAGGAAAACAACAGAATGGGAAAGACTAGGGATCTCTTCAAGAAAATCAGAGATACCAAAGGAACATTTCATACAAAGATGGGCTCGATAAAGGACAGAAATGGTATGGACCTAACAGAAGCAGAAGATATTAAGAGATGGCAAGAATACACAGAAGAACTGTACAAAAAAGATCTTCATGACCCAGATAATCACGATGGTGTGATCACTGACCTAGACACAGACATCCTGGAATGTGAAGTCAAGTGGGCCTTAGAAAGCATCACTACAAACAAAGCTAGTGGAGGTGATGGAATTCCAGTTGAGCTATTCCAAATCCTGAAAGATGATGCTGTGAAAGTGCTGCACTCAATATGCCAGCAAATTTGGAAAACTCAGCAGTGGCCACAGGACTGGAAAAGGTCAGTTTTCATTCCAACCCGAAAGAAAGGCAATGCCAAAGAATGCTCAAACTACTGCACAATTGCACTCATCTCACACGCTAGTAAAGGAATGCTCAAAATTCTCCAAGCCAGGCTTCAGCAATACGTGAACTGTGAACTTCTTGATGTTCAAGCTGGTTTTAGAAAAGGCAGAGGAACCAGAGATCAAATTGCCAACATCTGCTGGATCATGGAAAAAGCAAGAGAGTTCCAGAAAAGCATCTATTTCTGCTTTATTGACTATGCCAAAGCCTTTGACTGTGTGGATCACAATAAACTGTGGAAAATTCTGAAAGAGATGGGAATACCAGACCACCTGATGTGTCTCTTGAGAAATTTGTATGCAGGTCAGGAAGCAACAGTTAGAACTGGACATGGAACAACAGACTGGTTCCAAATAGGAAAAGGAGTTCATCAAGGCTGTATATTGTCACCCTGTTTATTTAACTTATATGCAGAGTACATCATGAGAAACGCTGGACTGGAAGAAACACAAACTGGAATCAAGATTGCTGGGAGAAATATCAATAACCTCAGCTATGCAGATGACACCACCCTTATGGCAGAAAGTGAAGAGGAACTCAAAAGCCTCTTGCTGAAAGTGAAAGTGGAGAGTGAAAAAGTTGGCTTAAAGCTCAACATTCAGAAAACGAAGATCATGGCATCCGGTCCCACCACTTCATGGGAAATAAATGGGGAAACAGTGGAAACAGTGTCAGACTTTATTTTTCTGGGCTTCAAAATCACTGCAGATGGTGACTGCAGCCATGAAATTAAAAGACGCTTACTCCTTGGAAGGAAAGGTATGACCAACCTAGATAGCATATTCAAAAGCAGAGACGTTACTTTGCCAACAAAAGTTCATCTAGTCAAGGCTATGGTTTTTCCTGTGGTCATGTATGGATGTGAAAGTTGTACTGTGAAGAAGGCTGAGCACCGAAGAATTGATGCTGTTGAACTGTGGTGTTGGAGAAGACTCTTGAGAGTCCCTTGGACTGCAAGGAGATCCAACCAGTCCATTCTGAAGGAGATCAGCCCTGGGATTTCTTTGGAAGGAATGATGCTAAGGCTGAAACTCCAGCACTTTGGACACCTCATGCGAAGAGTTGACTCATTGGAAAAGACTCTGATGCTGGGAGGTATTTGGGGGCAAGAGGAGAAGGGGACAACAGAGGATGAGATGGCTGGATGGCATCACTGACTCGATGGACGTGAGTCTCAGAGAACTCCGGTAGTTGGTGATGGACAGGCAGGCCTGGCGTGCTGCAATTCATGGGGTCGCAAAGAGTCGGACACAACTGAGAGACTGATCTGATCTGATCTGATCTAATAAATAAAATTAAGATATAAACAACAAACTGAGAGAACATTTGTAACAAGTGTTACCGCCGAGGGTTTCCACTGTGTGTTGCAATCAGTATACACCTATTCTTCAGAGCCTATTGCATATGTATGTCTCTTCCCATCTTTTTGTTTAGTAATATCAACTGGTTTTTTAAATAATTTTATTTATTTTTATTTCATTTTTGGCTGTGCTGGGTCTTCATGGCTATAGACGAGCTTTCTCTACTTGCGGCAAGCGTGGTGCTTCTCTCTGGCTCCTCATTGCAGTGCCTTTCTTGTTTTGCAGCACGGCTCTAGGGCTCTTGAGCTTCATAGCTGCGGCACGTGGGCTCACTAGCGGATCCTGGGCTTTAGAGCACAGGCTCAATTGTGTGGTGCATGGGCTCAGTTGCTCCACGGCATGTGGGATCTTCCCAATCAGGAATCAAACACGTGTCTCCTGAATTGGCTGGCAGATTCTTTACCACTGAGCCACTAGGAAAGCTCCCATCATTTGGTTTTTGAAATCAATCCCAGTGAGTGTATTTACACCATGGAAATAGGCAAACACTATAAACCAGGCATTTTATCCCCCAGAAAAAAACTGCTGATTTTTAAACATTTACCAAAGCATCCCTGCTTATTATTTTTAATAAAAAACCCATAAATAAGAACTGAAAAGCACTAAATCTGCAAACGATATTAATGGAATATCAGCAGAGAAAATGGAAACTGTTATAGTTGTTTTTAAAAGGTGGAAAAAAGAGAAAGATGTTATTTCTATCCCATCAAATCAGCAGTGATTAAAAACAGTAAATCTCAATGCTGGCAGAGGTATAGTGAAAAAAGCTAATGGAAGCTAATGGAAGTCTTGTATAAGGCTAATGGAAGTATACATAGATATAAACATTCTGGAAACCAATTTGGCAATAAATGTCAAGAGTTTTTACAGTGTTCTTACCCCAGTAATTCCATTTCTAAAAACATATACAATAGAAATAATGCAAATGTAGATACATTTATGCACAAAGACATTTAAATATTAAGAGAATAAATAATCTAACCATGATTTATGCACCATACAAAGAACTTTTAATGACCTATGAAAGAGTTTATGATATAATTTTATATTAAAGGTATGCTTACAAACAATAGTCTGAGCTTCCTAAAGGGAATGCCTGGAAAGACCAGAGGCAGATGCATCTGGGTGCTTGTAGCAATTGTCATTTAGTGGTGAAATTATGAGAAATTTTTCCTAGGTTTTAAATTTATTTCCTAAACTTGCAAATAATTACAATGAATAAGTATCGCTTTTATTAATGTAACTTGGGGAAAAAAACACAATAAAGCCATGTTGTTCATGAAACTCTCTTTTCCTAAATTAAAAATAAATTGATTTTCAATCTTTAATGAGCTGCCAGCTTAAGAAAGAAATATTTTGACTTTAAAAAGGAATAAGCAACTGAACTGCTACAATTATGGTTGATTAAACAAATTTTTTTTCATTTCTTTTGAAAACCCAAGACAAACTTCTGCTCACACTTGATTCTATCTTGCTGGCTGATTTAAAAATGGGCTGACTTACTAGGTTTTTAAAAAATATTTGAATAGCAACCATTTATCTAAATACTTATTACTTTATAGTCTTAGTTATTTACTAAAGGTAGTTTAGTAGTTTCTTCTTCATAATGTTTTAACTTCATATCTACAACATTTGTGCTGTGTGCTGTGCTAAATTGCTACAGTTGTATCTGACTCTTTGCCACCCCGTGGACCGCAGCATGCCAGGCTTCCCTGTCCTTCGCTATCTCCTGGAGCTTGCTCAAACTCATGTTTATTGAGTCAATGATGCCATCCAACCATTTCATCCTCTGTCATCCCTTTCTCCTCCTGCCTTCATTCTTTCCCAGCATCAGGGTCTTTTCCAATGAGTCTACTCTTTGCATCAGATGGTCAAAGTATTTGGAGCTTCAGCATCAGTTCTTCCAATGAATATTCAGGACTGATTTCCTTTAGAATTGACTGGTTTAAACTCCTTGCAGTCCAAGGGAATCTCAAGAGTATTTTCCAACACCACAGTTCAAGAGCATCAATTCTTTGGCGCTCAGCTTTCTTTATGGTCCAGTTCTTACATCCATACGTGACTACTGGAAAAACCATAGCTTTGACTATACAGACCTTTGTCAGCAAAGTAATGTCTCTACTTTTTAACACGCTGTCTAGGTTTGTCATAGCTTTTCTTCCAAGAGCAAGCCCATTTACAACCTTTAAATATTTCCTAATTCAGTTTTCTGCACAATCAGACCAGTCCTTGTCATTTTTCTTCTATATGCCAAACCCTTAACAGGACTGCAAATATTTTGAGATTTTATAGTATTTGGGAAAAAAGTATTGGCTTTGTCTTTTTTCAGAGATAATCAAAGATAGGAAAATAAACTTTTAGCAAGATTTCTAGTATCTGGAAATGTTTTTCCCCTTAATGCTGAGTATTTTATTGGGATATAATTAATATGTATTAAAATATATAAATCAAAGCATATTTCTGGATAGATTTTGAAAAATATAATTGACTATGTAACAAACACTGAAATAAAAATATAGAACATTCTAGAAGCCTTTTGATATTTCTGAGAATGCTGTTATCTTTTCAATTACCGAGAAGTTTTGTCTCCTAAATTGACAATCCTCATGGCTCAGACGGTAAAGCGCCTGCCTGCAATGCAGGATACTTGGGTTTGATCCCTGGGTCAAGAAGATCCCCCTGGAGAAGGGAATGGCAACCCACTCCAGTATTCTTGCCTGGAAAATTCCATGGACGGAGGAGCCTGGTGGGGTACAGTCCATGGAGTCGCAAAGAGTCAGACACGACTGAGAGACTTCACTTTCACTTTGACTCCTAAATTAGGGTCTTCTTTTAGTGCCTGTGCTACGCTTGATTTTCTCATCATCTCAGTGGCACTGAATCACGCATCTCTGTTTACTTTCATGACAGTTCATTGTGCCTGGAAACACCTTTGCCCACCTTGAGAAGTAACATTGCCTCTTTAGGCACTGCCGGCAGTTCAGGATGTACTAAATATCAATAAAGTGCCTTTTAATGGCTCATCAAGATTTTTTAACTTTTCACACTCCCTCAAATGCGTTATGGGGTCTACAGATAGAAAATAAGTTAACAGATATCCTTAGGATTAAATACAAAGTCATGAGTAAGTCATTTCTGGGTCCTTCTCATGGTTTTTGTCTAATCCACTATTCTATCTAATAGGAGAAAAGGGCATATATTGTGTGAGGGCATTGTTGTCAGTTCTCAAAATTCCACACATAGAAGGCCAGAGTTTTTAAGTTTTTTCTCTGGAACTTGTGCCTGAAAGTGGCTATGTGAGATTCATCATTCTCACTGGTACTTTAAAAAGTCTGAAAGATCTGTGGTAAGAATCTGCTCATCTTGGTTTAACACAATCATTTTCTCTTTTGATCAGAAATACTATTTTTCCTTTAATACCTTAAACATCATTCGTTCATCCATCTGTTCAGGAAATATTGACAGATCACTGATGGCCTCTCATATTTGTCGTCAGTTTATGTGGGATTTGGCAGTGAGCAAAATGAAGTCTCTGCCCTCGCAGAGATTGTATCTTAGGAGCAGAAACACAATAAGTACGTTTAGAGCATGGTGGTTTGTGATAAGCACTATGGATAAAAATAGGGTGGGGTTTAAGGGGGATTGTGACTGTTGGCATGTCAAGGAAATGCTCTCTGACAAGGGATCTGATGGGAATGAAGAATACTTCACAGAAGTGTCTAGGAGAAGATGATCCACCTAGAGTTCATAGCAAGTGCAAAGGCCCTGAGGCTGGAGCATGTTTGGGGTGTTCTAGGAAGTGCTGGGAGCACAGTGTAGCCAGAGTGAAGGAGAGAGGAGCAGGAGATGGGGGTCACAGAGATTCAGGGGGTCATATGTGATGTGCCTATGAACGAGCATTGCAACTACCTTATGAAAACCTCTATTTGAAACGATCACATTCATAGAATCGTAGAGAGTTAGACTAAAATAAGCACCTTAGCACAATGTCTGACATTTAATGTTAAACAATTGTCTTTGCTGTCACAAAGAGACATTCAACAATTTTTGAACAGAATTTCCTTCTACAAAAAGTAGAGGTTGAATGACATGAGGAGTTAAAATATTGACTGTTTCCCTCTGAGGTAACTAAATGGTAATCATTTAAGCTTAAATAATAGGGACTCGTTTCTCTAGTTGAAGACTGCCCCTGACGGTTGATAATCTTTGTCAAGCAATGGTGCCAACACATGGGAAATAAAGAACTACCTCAATGTTCTGGCTGAGTTTTTTGACGATGCTGGTGATGGTCTGGATGTGGTTTTCCAGGAGCTTCCTGGCAAGCGACTCCTCCTTGCGAAAGCCATGGGTCCCCTGAAGACAGGCAGAGATATCCTCCTTGATGCGGAAGGCTTGCTCAAGGAGGAAAGCTATGGTGCGGTCCTGGTTGTTCAGTCTGTCTTCTAGCTGACTTCTCTGGGTGTTTGGAATGGCAGGAAGAAAGGAATGACCCCTGGTCCAGAAAAGGAAACAACACCGGGACTTTACAAGGGTGAGCTAGAGGAGCCAGAACCAGAACTTGCAGCTGCCCTTGTACTCTTGTATGTTCTCCCCCGAGAGGAGAAGTTTGGTAGGACTTTAAACCCTGCATGCTGAGAATCTTGGTTTATGCATAATCTGAGAACTGGGTCTGACTTAAGCCTTGATCTTGTATCATCCATTTTTCATGTTTCTCAAGCAGGGATTTTGTTCTACATTTGACTCGCTATTCTAATAAGCCAAATTGGATCCACATAAATTTAATGCCTGATGATCCTATATTGAGAAGTGAGCTGCTTTCTAATTTCTGGGAGAAATGATAGGTCAAAGGCAAAGATTAATAAAAGCGTCAGAAGTTCAACAAAAAGTAAAAGAAAAAAATGAATTAGAAAAGAAAAATACAAAGACTAGGGCTATTTAGTTATTAGGATAAAGAAACACATAAAATCCCAATAACTCCTACTGGCATGAGCAAATTACTCCTTCCCTTCACAGATAAACATTTTGGAGATCAAGTAACTTTTGTTGTGCATTTTTCTTTATTTAATTTTCTTTGCTTATTTTTGTGACCTAGTCTCTGTAGTCATACCTTGTATCTTTTGCTTGAGCTCATTCCCTAGAAGCAAGTCACTAAGTTGTACCTATATTCAAAGTGAGTGAGGATCCACCTCTTGACAAATGGAGCACCAGGAAAATTGTGGTCATTCAAAGACCACCACCCTGTCACAGTCATCCAGCTGGCTTCTTGGAAATATCAGAATGCTTCCAGAATGCCCTATATTTTTATTTGAGTGGCTGTTACATGGTTAACTGTATTTGTCAAAATCCACCGAGATATAGACTTTGCATATTTTTAATGCATATTAATTATACCGCAATCAAATACTCTTAATATTAAGGGGGGAAAGTTTCCAGATCCCTAGAAATCTTGCTAAGAGCTTCTTCTCCTATACATTAGTTTGTCCTCGATTAGCTCTGAAAAGAAGGCAAAGCCAAAACATTTTTCAAATAATGTAAGATCTCACTACATCTACATGTTCCGGGGATGGGAAAGCAACTGCTCTTCCAATGTTGCTTCTTTTTTAGGAGCAAGAGGAGAAGACCTGATGGGAAAAGTTATTCTGTAGGATAGGGAGTGGCTGATGATGGTTTTAGTCTGGCACTCACGCACATGCCGCCTCCCAAGCTCATTGGAGCTGACAAGACTTCATTGGTGAACAGGATTTGGCTGAAATCTTCAGGGAAAAATGAACCCACAAGCCAAAATATCACAACTTTGAGGAGCACAGTCTCAAAAAACCAATTAGCCAACAAATAATCTACTAGATTATGTGCAGTGCTTAGTCACTCAGTCATGTCCAAATCTTTGTGATCCTAGGGACTGCAACCTGCCAGGCTCCTCTGTCCATGGGAATTCTCCAAGCAAGAATATTGGAGTGGGTTGCCATGCCCTCCTCCAGGACTACTGGATTATAGATTCCCACAAAAGAGAATTACTAAGTTATACGCAATAAGAGGGCTTCCCTGGTAGCTCAGCTGGTAAAGAATCTGCCTGCAATGCAGGAGACCCAGGTTTGATTCCTGGGTCGGGAAGATCCACCAGAAAAGGGATAGGCTACCCACTCCAGTATTCTTGGGCTTCCCTGGTGGCTCAAACAGTAAACAATCTGCCTGCATTGTGGGAGACCAGGGTTTGATCCCTGGGTTGGGAAGATCCCCTGGAGAAGGGAATGGCTACCCACTCCAGTATTCTGGCCTGGAGAATTCCATGGATAGAGGCGCCTGGTGGGCTACACTCCATGGGGTCACAAAGAGTCAGACACAACTGAGTGACTTTCACTTTCACACAATAAGAAATTTTTTTAAAAAAGTGAATAAAAATATTAAAAGTGAAGATACAGGAAGATATTAGCAAAATGAAAAAAAAAAAAAGAAAACAAACAAGTAGAAATATTAGACATGAAAATAGTTAAAGAAACAAAAAAGGTGGGATAACTATGACAGACAGAAGATAGCTGAAGAATGAATTAGTGCTTTGGGAGAGAAGACTGAGAACATCTACCAGACAGACGTAGGAGCAGTCACAACTCGGAAGTGTGAAGAGTCAGAATGAAAATCTTGTCTGTCTCCAAAATCAAATGTTAACCTCTACTTCCATACATTCCTGTCATTCTAAGAGATAAGAAACAGAAGCAGAGGACACACCTTAATTAATGCTCCTGATGTGGCCTGATAGAGTGACAACAGAAATGACATGCAGAAGTGTCCTCAGGCTTCATATCCTCTCTCTCTGTAGTTCTTTCTTCTCTCGGTCACTGCCGCCATTATCCTCTACTTTTGCCTCCTAACAAAGAGTGCGTCTTCCACACAACGGCTAAGAGTAGTCGTCGTAAAATGTGAAGATAGAGCTTGCCTCCTGAAAACCCTCTGAAGGCTCGTCCGTTCTCTGGAAATAAAATCTTTTTTCTCCTTCCCGGCCTCATCTCCTCCCGCTCTTCCCTCTGCTCACCCTCATTCAACGACGCAGGCCTTCTTTCTGTTCCTCAGGCAGGCCAGGCAGTTCCCAGCTAAGAGCCTTGGCACTTGCTATTCCTTCCACTGGGAAAGCTCTTCCCTACAGTCTCTTCATGGCTGCCTGCTCCCCATTCTTTAGGCATCAGCTTCAGCACCCCCGCCCCAGACAAACCTCCCGCTCAGTCACTTTCTAGCGTAACAGCCCATTTCATCGTCTTCATAACATCAGTCATTATCTTGACATCATCTAATTCACTTGTTTGTGTGTATTTTCTGCCCTGCATCACGAGACTGAAAGTTCCCTGAAGGCAGGCACTTTGTCTGACTTGTTCTCCACAGTGTCCCCAACGCTGAGAAGAGTGCCTGACATGTAGTAGGTGGCCAATAACTATTTGTTGACTGACTGGTCTGTCTAGCTAGACTGTTTCCTTAAGGCTCCATTGTTAGAAAATTGGAGGAAAAAAAAAAATGGCTCCACAAAGCTGCAAGCTGTCAGAGCCTCAAGGTGTACAGTTTGCTTTCCTGAGCAGTATGAAATATTTAGCGTTGGTCTGGCTGAGATTCATCTCTCCTATCACCTGCACGTCTGAGGAGCAGAGACGATTTAGCTAAGGGTTTCATCAGTCAGATTCCATCCAGCACTCATTTGGCTCAAAAATGTTTTTCTGGAAAATTACCAGATGGGACCTCGTACATAGAAAACCCATTCCTTTAAACCCCCACTGAGCTGACAGTGCTACCCTGGCTGGGACTGATGAGTCACAGGCAGAGGAGAAGGGGATGTCAGGCCCTGTGGACGGTGACACATGGCCAGCGGTGGACTGCAGCTCTAGTCCTTGTTTTCCCTGAGCTGGGGCTTCTTTCTGTTCTCCTGACAACCTGCAGCCTGGATTTGCCAGTGAAAGAGTATTTCATCCCCGTTCTTCTGTTCTGGGCTTCCCTGGTGGCTCAGCTGGTAAAGAATCCACCTGCAATGGGGAGACCTGGGTTCGATCCCTGGGCTGGGAAGATCCCCTGGAGAAGGGAAAGGCTACCCACTCCTGTATTCTGGCCTGGAGAATTCCCTGGACTGTATAGTCCGTGGGGTTTCTATATAGACCTTTGTAAATTATGCTGCGTTCCCATCAACGTTTAGAATTTGTTTTCTCTTAGATGTTCTCAGTATGGCAGACACTGTTGGTTACCTTCCTAATAGCCATCCCTGCTTCTGCCTGATTTGGTTCATCCTCCTGTCCCCTAGGTCCTTCAGGGCGGGTCGGGGCGGGGCACAAGCTACTCTTGGTGGCCCCATTATTCTGGGCTGAGATGCCATTGGTTTAGGGAGAACCATGTGAAGCAATACTGGCCAGTGAAATGAAAGGGAAAGCCTACTGTGGGGTTTCTGAGTAAGGTTGCTTGCCTTTAAGAAGAGATTATCCTAAAAGATCATGTCCAGTTCTTTGCGATCCCATGGACTGCAGCCCACCAGGTTCCTCTGTCCTTGGAATTCTCCAGGCAAGAATACTGGAGTGGTTGCCATTTCCTTCTCCAGGGAATTTTCCCGACCCTAGGATCAAACCCAGGTCTCTTGCATTGCAGGCAGATTCTTTACCAACTGAGCTACTAGGGAAGCCCTTAAGAAGAGATACCCAGAAAGAAACTTCCCTTTTCTTTCCTGGATGTTGTCATGTCTGTGTGTGATGCCTGTAACCGCTAAAGCCATCTTGTGATCATGAGGGGAAAAAGGATAGCTGGGAAGAAGGACTGAAAACACTTGGGTACTTGATGATGTTGTTAAGCCTCCAAATTAACCTAATTCTAGATTTTTAATGTGAACTAATCAATGTCCTTACATATAAGCCATTTTGGTTGGAGTTTTAATGTGTAGCTGAAAGCACTATCTCTATATCTAGTAACTTACCAGTAAAAATGTCAATTGAAATAGAAATATGTCAGTCAATATTACTAAATGTCTACTCTGGTAAATGTATAATAAATAAAGGTTCTGTTCCTCAAGGAACTTAGTCTGATTCAGTATTTCTTGCAAAGAAACTTTTTATAGGGGTAGGGAAGGAAAGGAAGGTGCTAAAATGAAGATTCCTTGGCACCACTATAGACCTATTCATTCATAATTTTGAGGGTGAGGGGAAGAACAAGAATATGTATTTTAGGGACTTCCCTGATGGTCCAGTGGTTAAGACTCCATGCTTCCATCGCAGGGGATTTAGGTTTGATCCCTGGTCAGGGAACTAACATTCCACATGCCTCAAGGCACAGACAAAAAAATAGAAATAAAGAATGAAGCCACTATAGCTTAAAAACTTTAAAAAGAATTTGTATTTTAAATAAACACTTAGATGAATATATTCTAACGACTGAGCATCGCTGATTTATTGAAGACTGGTCGGGTGGGCAGTGAGACCAGTGCTTACAGCTGCGCCATAGTCCAGGCTCACCAGGGCCTGTGTGCCCTCACTTGTGTCTCCAGAAAGGGCATTCTGCCCACAGGATTATATCTGAGGAAACAGACCTAAGACAGGAGAGGGACCAGGGAACAGGACTGCCGCCTCTGCTCAGATGCCAGTCTGCGGTCCTGCCTTCAGGATTGGCCTCAGTATTGTTGCTCTTTGGTGCCTGGAGGGAAGCCTTGCAAACACCAGTGCTATGTGAAAGAGCTTGCCTGCAGCCATGGAACTTTAAGTGGCATATAAATGATGAACTATAGTTACTTGTTTTCTTTTGATTCTTAATATTTATTTTTAAAGCTTATTTTATGGTTTAGTGGAGAATGTTCCTTTTTGAAATTTCTTTTCATGCCTGAGATATAGTAAATCTCATACTATGAGATAATCATTTGTTAATGATGTTTAATGGGCTTCCCTGGTGGCTCAGACGGTAAAGCATCTGCCTGCAATGTGGGAAACCTGGGTTCGATCCCTGGGTTGGGAAGATCCCCTGGAGAAGGAAATGGCAACCTGAAGCACCAAATGATGCTCTGTTTAGCTCTCCTTGTGTGATCCCTATCAGATAAAGAGAGCTTAAATATATATATTTCCTATTTTTCTGCCATAAGGAAAGAGAATGTTGCTTTCCAAATGACTTTCATAAACCAATGACTGGAGTAACATCCAACACATGAACATTCTGTCTTCTGAGAGAGATTCCTGGTAACACTGTTGTTCAGAACATCAGATCATCCGAAAGTTTAAAAACAGGCTTTTCACTAGTAACAAGATGTGGTTACCCTGAATTTGAAAAATTCACTGCTTTATTAGTATATCATATCAGTGAGACTTGTGTATCTACATTTAACTGTGAAAGGAAAGATAGAACTGAATATTCCAGACTAGCACAGATGGAGTTACTAACCACAGGAGGAAGTATTCCTAGGGGGCCTTTTCAGAGGGATATTTGGACTTTACATAAATCATTGATTATGTAGCTGACAACTGAGTCTGAACAGATTTTCCTCAAACTCTGAGTTCTATTTCTCTACGGTTCAGTGTGACTTACACCGGCTGTACTGTTGCTGGCAGATGCATCGGTACATAGTGACTTTCATGTCTCTGCCTGTTCTGTTCTTGTGACTAGAGCACTAAATTTACTTAGGAGATTTGGAAAACCATTTCAGCAACCTGTAACATTCAAGAGACAGAAATTGGAAAATTGAAACTCCTTTCTAGAACACAAAGGGGCATAGCTGAAGAGAATTTTCATTTCTGTGAGATTTATTCTATGACTAATTACATTCTCAGTGCATATAGTCTGGCAAGCAATAGTGAAATAAAGGGACATTTCAGAGAATACTTTGCTGCATCACAAAAATAATCCATGAGTATGTGCGTGGAGTGATGGGATTGAGAATGTATTTTCTATCATTTCCCGGTTGCTTGTTCCTAACCGTTGCCCTGTCAGATGGTTTTGGAGGCTCTAGAAGTCTCCTTTGCTGAGTTTTACACACAGGGCTGAAAGCTGGAGGTGAGTGAGGGAGGCAGTTTCAATTTTAAATCATCCATAACAGGAAGAAGTGGCCCAGTGGGGTTGGGTCAACCCTGGCCTGCGTGGAGGAACCAGGAAAGGAAAGGACTCTAAACAGTGATGCCTCTGAGAAAAGGCTGGAGAAAGAGACTGGCTGTGGACTTTTCCCAGATTCAAGTTACGTAATATGAGGCAAACTCCCTGTGTTTGATAACATTTTCAGTAAAATTACAGACTTCGTGATGTACCTGTTGTGATTGGCTTTCTGGTGGAGACATTCAGGCAGGCAGGTGTTCCTGAGTCTCTGTGTGGATGGGGGCTTGGTGGACATCTGGGTGACACAGGGAAACACATGGACTGCAGCAGCGAGTTGTTTTGATGGTACCTGGAGTTCTTACAGTGTTTTGTAGTGTTCTTGAAACCCTGACCCACATTACCTCGCTACTGTTGGGATTTGTGTGCTATTTATGTGAGTCCCCAGGGGAAATAAGACTCTATGTGAAGTGGGAAGACTCGGGGTTCAAGTTCTGCCTCTGCCACTTAATATCCTTCACCCCTAATAAGCAGTCCAGAAGAGAACCCCTTTATTTGTTCTATGGAGATAACTCCTGCCCTCCTGAGTTGGCTGAAGTTGATCAATTTACCTAATGTATCTAAAGTGAAAGTCTCTCAGTTGTGTCTGACTCTTTGCGACCCCATGGACTGTATAGTCCATGGAATTCTCCAGGCCAGAATACTGGAGTGGGTAGCCTTTCCCTTCTCCAGGGGATCTTCCCAACCCAGGGATCGAACCCAGGTCTCCCACACTGCAGGCGAATTCTGTACCAGCTGAGCCACAGGGTAGCCCAAGAATACTGGAGGGGGTAGCTTATCCCTTCTCCAGCAGATCTTCCTGGTTTGATCTTCAGGAATCGAACCAGAGTCTCCTGAATTGCAGGCGGATTTTTTACCAACTGAGCTATGAGGGAAGCCCTAATGTATCTAAAGTGCTTTGTAACGTCAACAAGGGTCACACATGTGTGTTCTTATTATGATAATTATTAATGATTAGATGGTGTTATGGGAAAAGATATGTTGATGTTCTAACCCCTAGCACCACAGAACATGACCTTGAAGGTCATGGCAGATGTGACTAGTCACACTCATGGGGGTTGGTGGGTGCCTAAGGCAGTTTGACTGATGTCTTTATAAGAAGACAGCCGTGCGAAGGCAGAGACACCAGGAGGAGACCATGTGAAGACGGAGGCAGAGACTGGAGCCGTGCATCAAGGGCACCAGGGATTGCTGGCTGTCACCAGAAGCTGAGAGAGATGAATTTCTCTCAGAACAGTCTCCCCAGAGCCCTTAGAAGGAATCAACCTGCCATGCCTTGATTTCATACTTCTAACTCCTGGAATTGTGAGGCTAAACATCTGCTGTTTGTGATACAGTGTTGTTGCAGCCCTAGGAATCTGATACAAATGCTAAATTATTTGAGGGGAGTTTCTAGCCCAAGAGAAATGTAAGGAATTCATTATCACATGGTTTGATGTCTCCATAATGCTTATAGTCAACAGAGCACTTTCACAAACATCCATTCATCTCATCCCTGCAACAAGTCCTTGGTATAAGTAAAATTTTTCTTAGTTTAGGTGGAAAATAAAGCTCGGAGATTATCAGTAATCCAGCCAAGAAATATTAGCCTGCCCCTTTGACTCTCTTACCTACATCACAGCAGCTTTATTTAGACCAATTAGTACTTCTCCCTGTTATATATATATAATTTATATATATAAATTATATATTTATATAAATCCCTGAGTTATTCTCAGAAATAAGATATATTTATTCCTCTGAAATATAAATATACATGTATATATATACTCAAGATAAATATATGTATTTGTAGATATAAAGCTATATATATATTTAACTGGCATACATATTTACACATGTATATTCTTCATATATAAGTATATAGTCAAGATATATATGTTTCTATATGATGTTATATATAGCTTGCATATGTATAATTATATTCTCTGCATATATATATGTATATATGTATATTTAGCTTGCTTCCAACATTATGTAATTTTTCACCCCAGTTATATTTCCTGTGCTTGGCTCACATCTCTCCTTGGAGTCCTAAGGATCCTCTCTGTGGTCCAGGGGTTGGAGGGGCATGCTCTCTGCTCTAGAGAACCGAGGCTGGCCTTTGTCTGACTTCAGCTCAGTTCTCACACTAGCTCTTGGGTGAGGTGAGAATTCAGGGAGCCTCCTGGGATGGGAGGGAGTGAGCTTCGTGTGGGCAGTTCTGCGTTGATTGACATGGGAGTGTTGTGGGTAATGCCCATTTCCTGTGGCTGCTTCCACCTGTGGCCAGAGTCTTGCCCATCACGGGGGTTGGGGGTGCTCATGGAGATGGTGCCAGAGGGAGAATAAAAGACTGCACTGTGGCTGACAGCAGTGCCTCCCAGGCTCGGCTAGGATGTGAATCCAGGCTGCTGAAACCCCATGGGTGGACACCGTGGAGGAAGATCAGATATGGCTGCATACACGTCTTCCACACTGCAAGGGATGGACTGGAGGCAAAGATGCCTCAGGATTCTAAGATGTCCCAGGGTGTGTGTGTGTTGAAAAGATAGCCAGCAGAGGGTGTGGATAGCCAAGTGGTTAGGGAAATAGGCTTTGAGATCATGGAGACACAGATTTCTGTGTTTGAATCTTGGTCTGTTGTTGCATTGTGTGACCGTGGGCAAGTACTTGACTCCTCTGAACCCCACTGACTTCATCTTTAAAACAGCAACACTCTCCACCTCTTGGAGTTACTGTGAAGATTCAATGAGATAATTAACAGAGTGAGACCCAGAAGCTTACTCTGGTGGCTCAGATGGTAAAGCATCTGTCTGCCCACAATGAGGAAGACCCAGGTTCGATCCCTGGGTCAGGAAGATACCCTGGAGAAGGAAATGGCAACCCACTCCAGTATTCTTGCCTGGAAAATTCCATGGATGGAGGAGCGTGGCAGGCTACAGTCCATGGGGTCACAAAGGGTCGGACATGACTGAGCGACTTCACTTAAGAGCCGGAAACGTTAACACTGCATATGGTCAGTGGGGCCAAAGACCTGTGCAGGGTGGGAGGGTTCTGCCAGGTAATAAACAACTTGCTCACAACCCAGAGTGCCCTGTATATCTTTTTTTCGTAAGCTATGCAGACTATTTTGAGCTTTCTCACCTGAGAGCTGCTGCTGCTGCTGCTGCTAAGTCATGTCCGACTCTGTGTGACCCCATAGATGGCAGCCCACCAGGCTCCCCCATCCCTGGGATTCTCTAGGCAAGAACACTGGAGTGGGTTGCCATTTCCTTCTCCAATGCAGGAAAGTGAAAAGTGAAAGTGAAGTTGCTCAGTCGTGTCTGACTCTTAGCGACCCCATGGACTGCAGCCCACCAGGCACCTCCATCCATGGGATTTTCCAGGCAAGAGTACTGGAGTGGGGTGCCATTGCCTTCTCCCACCTGAGAGCTAGTTGCCCTCAAAGATGGATATGATACTGCCAAATAAAACCCAAGAGATCTCCAACCTAACATGACCTATCCCATGAAACACTCAGCCAACAGTGTTTTTTGTCTTCCTTTCTTGTGTATCCTAATGTGAAATATCTGTCTTTGCGTGGCAATGAGAGTGATACATCATGGTATAATAAAATGTCTGCCACGGTCCTAGGAAGAAGCGTTGAACATGACTATATTCCAGGCCCTGAATGTCCTATTTGACTTACAAGTAGAGCTCATTAATCATTTATTATTTTGCCTATTTGGCTTACTGAGAGTTTTATGTATCCAAATTTTAAATACCGTTCTTTGGCTGTCACCCAGATCTCCATCATCCCCAAATGTACTCCTGAGAGCATCTCTGAATTACATAATGGCTATAGCTCAGCCTGGACAACTCCTCAGTACAAAACAACTTCATTTCTTTGGGCCAGGGAGCATCACAGTTCAGGTTTATACCCCCCTCCTTTTTATTCCAGTCCTCTCTGCCCCTGTGCTGTTTCTGACACGCCGCAGGAGTGTTCCAGCCTTAGCAAATTTGCTTCCCCCTGTATGTCCATGTGGCCCACTCCCTCATCTCCTGGTTTTTGCTCAAATGCTAACTTCTCACAAGTCCTACCCTGGGCAGATGATCCAACAGTGTGAATCTGTTCCTCTTCCTAGAACAAATGTTCCATGAGGGCAGGGTCTTTGTTCTGTTCACTGAAGACTGTTCAAGGGCCTGGCATATAGTATATAGTCAGTAAATATATATAATCAGTAAATATTTGCTAGGTGAATAAATGGCTATAACCAGTTTTTGAAGACCAGGAACCTAAGGGATAGAAGAGACCTTAAGAGTAATTTGATTTTGTGGCGAGATACCCGTTTGTTTTTTCAGGAGATTCAATTGAAGAAAATGAAAAAGTAATTTATGAGCAGAATTTGTTTTCCACTCCAAATGAAATCCTGTGGGGGAATAATGTATGCTCTTAAATCTTAACCACTTACTTCATTACATAAAAGAGTGCTTAGGAGTGTAACTTGTGGGCAGAGTTGAGAAACAGCGAATAGTGGTGACTCCAATCTGCATTCTAGAAATGAATTCTGGATCTTACCTAGAACTGAGACAGCCCTTGGGACTCAGGCGCTTAAAACCCCACCCCATTTTATGGAGGAGGCAGAGACTGCCTGGAGAAAAGACATTTTCATTTTCTTAAGGTCACATAGCTGATTACTGGCAGATTCAAGAGTTGGTGCCTAGCCACCATGCAATGCTCCTTCTACCAGCAGAAGAAAAAGGAAAAAGGTGTTGGTGCTTCTCTGCTTAATTAAACTTAAATGAGCGCTGACTGCAGTATCATGAAATCAGTGGATGTCTGTTCGTTGCAAATCTATAAACACGTGGGGAAATCAGAATTATTTACTGCCTTTAATATAATGTCACCATACTTTGTCCTAGAAATGATTGCAAGCATTCCGCCTCCCCCTGCTACATGGATTATTAATACGACCTAACATTTAGCAAGCACTAATAGTGTGTGGGTGTTGCTCCAACTGCCTGAGGCTGAGAAGAGCCGTGTACACGCTAGGGCTGTCTGCCTTTTTAATGTGCTTATCTGTAGCCAAACTCTGTTCATAGAATAGGCATTTATCCCTCTTGCTGCTGGATTTTGGTTTTTTTTTTACTCTTTTCAGTTGTTCGTATTATTTGTTTTTAGTATTACCTATAAATATGCCCACATAGATTTATAATGCAGAACCTCTGAGAATATGTAACATATATTCAGACTGTTTAATGAGTTTTGTACTTGTGTGAGTACTTTGCTTGCGTATCAATACATTTGTTACCACTCAATGCATACTATCACTTGCGGAAGTTATTTTTAAAATTATTGTGTTTATGTTTATTTTGTTGGATTCGTTATGTCCATTTAAAACATCCGAATGATGATTGAAATGCCCAAATGCCATTTTGCTTTTCCAGTTAATCAGAAATCTACTGCTCTAAGCAGAGCCCTAAAGATTCAATTGCTCCATCATTATTCTCCATTACTTTTGTCAACTACAGCTCTGTAGGAATCGAAATTCAATGCATCATGATAGGCTGTTGAGAGTCCCTGCCTTTAGGGAGTTTGCAGCCTGCTCTGGGAGATTAGAGGAGAGAGACTGAAAGAAAACCAGCCATCTCAGGTGGTACATAGAAGGCTCTTAGTATATGACTTAGGCAGCAAGAGAAGGGATGTGGGGGAGATCAAGGTAGAAATGAATCCTGAGGTCATCATGCTTTGGCTTTGAATCATTGAATCCATCTTTCCCTTTGTTTCAATTTTGCTTTCTCTGGAATCCAGGAAATGGCAAAAATTTCTTTGGATTTCTTTTTAAGTTTGTTGCCATCTTTCAGGGATTTTCTCTCATCTTCTATGATGTAAGTCACCAGCCTGAGTTAACAAAATGCACTTGGCTTCACATTGGAATTTGACAGAAGAATGATTTCTATTCTCTATTTGTCATGTGGAGAGTCAGATGGGAATAGGTCTCTGTGTTCTCCTTGGCAAGGTTAGCTAATATAGCCAATATGATCATTATTTTTGTGCATGCCACCTTCATTGTCCTTAACGAAGAAAAAATGCCATCTATCCACGTGTCTTATTTTTAAACATTAAAAAAAACACCCTTTCCTCTTGTTTGGTTTAATTTTCTCTAAATTATATCCTCATTATCCCATAAACAAATATGAATTAGGGGTAGCATGAAAAGAAGGGCTGACAACTGTGCTTGATTTACTTGGAATGCATTAAATTAAGTTGACTAAGAAACAGGGAAATTTTTAATGGTGACCATTCTGGAATATTTGTGGCATGCATGCATGCTCAGTCACGTCCAACTCTTTGTAACCCCATGGACTGTAGCCTACCAGGCTCCTCTCTCCATGGAATTTTCCAGGCAAGGATACTGGAGTGGGTTGCCATTTCCTCCTCCAGGGGATCTTCCCTATCCAAGGATCGAACCCGCGTCTCTTGCATCTCCTGCATTGGCAGGTGGGTTCTTTACTACTGTGGCAACTGGGAAGCCACTGTCATATTAGTGATTTTTAAGGTTTTATTGGCTTCATGGTTAAAAGTAGTTTTAAAAAGAAAATCCAGTATTTTTACTTTTCGTGTGGAATCATTTAATTTGTTCAATCATTTCTTCCCCCCTGTGGTCATGATGTATATTTTAGGATCAGAATTATCTTAAAGGTACAGTGAGTGGGTCTTAGAGTTTCTAGCTCAACCTCTTTATTTGGCAAATGAGAGAACAAGCCCAGAGACACAGGGGACTTAGCATGAGGTCATGCAGAAAATTATTGGAAGGCCTGACACTAAATCCCAAGTGTCCTGAAAACTTTAATGGGGACATCAGATCACATCCCTCTGTGACATACTCAAATGGAAACTCAAACTAATATGCATTGTCCTGTGATCCCGACTTGTCCAAACTAAGATCTTTTGGACAATGTACATGTATTAATTGTATATTTCCAAGTCCCCAGAGTTGCCCCTCTCTGTAGACCTTCCCTGGATGAGATTCAGGTGTGGCACTGTACATAGCAGAAACAAAAACGTTCTGATGATTGATTTAATATATTTCAAAATTTCCTGAGTTTTTAATCTTGAAATGTTAACATATTCATTTGATTTATTTTGAAAGTCATGGTTAAGTATATCTTATCTTGTCATATGTCTTTCATCGCCTATGTTGTGTTATTTTATTTATAAATCTATATGAAACTGTAGGGGCTATTTAAAGAGGAAGCAGTAAAATTGGCACGTTTTGTCAATCAGAGAGGAATAAGGGATGTTTGCTTTCCTGACATGGTTTAATGCGGTCCTTCTGAAAGCAGAGAACTAGTTTAGATAAACTCAAAGATCTCATTCACGCCCTTTAATTTCTAATGTAATCATCACCCATAGTTAAAACTGTTGTAATTCAGACTTACTTGTCAACATATTCAACTAGATCTGTAGAATTCTTGGTTGACATTATGGCCGGAGAAAATCTTACCTGAAACAAAGATCATGGGTTTAAAATGTATTGTTAGCTACTTTACAGGGAAATCTTATCCATCTTATGATGTCTTAATTTAAAACAAAATCGATGCTATAGGTCACAGATCATTAGCTCAGTTAATCTTGCACGTGCCCGTTTGTACCGCTAGAGGCTAAATCCCAAATTAAGTTCTGGGAAAATTCTGGACAGTTGCATTTCATATATTTGGTACCATAGTCAAGAAAAACTTTCTGGAGAAGTCAAAACCATAGATTATTCTTAGATGGTATTTTAATGAAATAGCAAATGATTACTGGCTGGGTTACTAAAGATGTCTTCACAGAGTGAATTATTCCTGACCTGGTAAATTCCAATGGGAATCAGCTAATTTTAAAAGACAAAGCCAAAATCTAGAAAACTTGTCTATTCAGATAATTTTGTTTTCTAAGAAATCTGTCAGAGTCTTATAGTCAATGAGAAATAAAAGTATAGAGCCCAGATATGTACATAATTTCTAATGTTAAACATAATTGGCTGTATCAGATCAGATCAGATCAGATCAGTCGCTCAGTCATGTCCGACTCTTTGCGACCTCATGAATCGCAGCACGCCAGGCCTCCCTGTCCATCACCAACTCCCGGAGTTCACTGAGACTCACGTCCATTGAGTCAGTGATGCCATCCAGCCATCTCATCCTCTGCCGTCCCCTTCTCCTCCTGCCCCCAATCCCTCCCAGCATCAGAGTCTTTTCCAATGAGTCAACTCTTCACATGAGGTGGCCAAAGTACTGGAGTTTCAGCTTTAGCATTATTCCTTCCAAAGAAATCCCAGGGCTGATCTCCTTCAGAATGGACTGGTTGGATCTCCTTGCAGTCCAAGGGACACTACTAATTCAATAAAATGATACTAGAAACTTCTACTTGCATGAAAATTCATTTAATTTTGTAGCATTTCTAGGAGGAAAGAGGTTACCAAATGTACTTACTATTTTGCTTATATTGAAAATGTTTTAATATTAATGTTCTTTTATTTTTTAAAATTAAAAGAGAAAATGAATTTACCTTCATTTTAATAGCCTGTCACTGAACTGGATTCAATCTGGAGAGTATGAATTGTATTCCAGTTAAAAACTTAAATAAAATATGTTCCTAGGGTATTTTTTCTTGGTTTATATTATTAATGGCTGGAATGGTGAGCAGAGTATGTTAAAGCCCATGACAGAAATCATTCCTTTTGCAAATGCCTTAAGAATGACCACATCTTACTTCTTAATTTAGGGCTAAAGAAACTTATTTGAAAACCTCTCTCCTCCAACAAAACTTAAAAAAAAAAAAAGAAAAGAAAGGTATATTTGTTTTCAAGGAGGCTAATACAGAACAACGCCTGACAGCAGGCTCTCCTGGCCAGCCCACTCAGTGGAAGGAACCAGAAAAAGCTTGAGGCTGTGCAGATGGAGCCAGTGAGCCATTTAACTGTGCTTCAGACCCTCTCTGCCCAATGTTGAGTGGAGTTTGCCATGAGTCTGGTGCTCCAAAGCCAGGTCTTTGCTAGAGAATGGATTTATTATACTAATACCCTGAGCACACAGATGTCTGTGGTATGGAAACCATCCCAGCTCCTTAGAGAATGGGACTGGTCTTCTGCCCTGGTTTGTGTTTTCACTCTGGATTCTGGCTGGAACAGTGCTGTGCCATGGGCTCCTCACCTACTTAACGCCAGCTCTTTCCCTCTCACCTCTGCACGGCTGCAGCCCAGCCCGGGGGAGCTTGTCTGTGGGCTGGTCCCTGGCCTCGTATGTTCGGCACCTCCTAGTCTTTTGTGAGTACTTGTGGAAAGAAAGAGTTCGATGCATATTGTGTCCAAGGACGATGACGAACTGGGCTATTGTCTTCCTTTCGTCTTTTGAAGTAAAGCAATTGGATATATATCTGTTTTATCTATTTATTTTTTTAATCAGTTTTATTTTGCTCATTTTTAAGTTTTGTTTTGGAAAGCAATAAATAGCATTCTATTAAAAGCATACCTACAAGTCACATTCTTTTAGAGTAATAAATGTTAAACCTGACAATTCAGGGAAATTTGAAAAAATATAGAAAAAATAAAAGATACAGAAAAAACAATCCTAGAGCAAAAGCTGTTAACATTGGAGCATAACCTATTTACTCTTTGTGCACTTTTTTAGATATTTAAGTTTTTGTATTTTTGCTAATTGAATATAGGAATCAGCTATCCCACTGGATTGAATTGAATATAAGAGTCAGCTATTCCTACAAACTAAGCATAATTATATCAAAATTGCCTCATAAACAACTGTGATTATCACGGGATATTTAGAAGTATTAGTTTTCATTTGTTTAGTAATAATGCTTTACAACTGAATGGACTATAAAATATGTTCACAGATATGATATAATTTCATTCTTGAAACAGCTCTGTAAAGTGAGAATTATTAACTTGCGGATAACAATAGTTACCTTAAGTAACTGAAATCCTTCTTTATTAGAGAAAGAATCTAAGATGATTATTTTTATAGGTGAGAAATCTGAGGATCAGAGAAGCAAGGAACTTACTCAACATCATGTAGGTGATGATAATGGTCAAGCTGAGTCCTTCCTACCTGCCTTTGCCTTAGAGGCTCATTCAAGCTCCACATCTTAGGATAGGCCTAATCAGCCCATTTCACATAAGAGGAGGCAGAGAGTTTTTAAGTAATTGTCTGAGTCGTGCAGCCAATATGTGGTACAGCCAGTAGATACCAAAAGTCATTGCTTGACATTGTGCTAGCTTTCCAGTCATCTTCCCATCACAAGAGGCTGTATCCGCTAGTCAGAATTATAAAGCAAAGTCTGATGTTTTTTAAAAAATTAATGGGGAAGATATGACAAGTACATAACAATAAAAATTTTATTTAGTTATTTTCTTTTTTGTTAGAGATAACATCCACACTGAGTTCCTTTTAAATCTTCACAAAAATAAATAATGATCAAATTTCTAGCTCCCCATATTAAAAGTCAGTCCAATGAATGAACCGAGAAATCGAGATCATTTTTCTTTGCAGCTTGTGCTGGCCTCAGTCATTTTTTCAAAGCAGAACAAACGGGAAAGGTGAGAGAGTGAAAAGGAAAGCAACTCTTCCTGGACTCCTGAGATCTCTCTAAGCAACATTAAGCTTTAAAGAAGCTGAACAAAATATCCTATTTTTAATATGAATATCTAAGAGTACTTGCTTTCTTTTCTTGCTCACTGGCTGAGCCAGGAAGGGGGCCATCAGGTTCTTCTGGCTGTTCCTTGGCAGCGGCAGTCGGGGAGGCACTTTTGTTTACATCTGTCTCTAGGCAACCAGAATGCTGAATCAAATCAGGAACTACCGCAAATGAAGTTTTTGCAGTGGTGGCAATTGTTTATTTTTTAATTGAGGGCAGTTTCTGAACATGCAGTGAAATTTAAGGGGAGGCTTCTCATTTGTTTCACACGTCTTTCCCTCCTTCCTCTCCTCCCCAGTTCTCCCCCAGGTCCGTATCACACCTACAGAACAGCTTATCACCTCGGATACTGCCATGAGACAGTCAGGAAACTCCTAAGAGGCGCTCATCTAGGTCAGACTGATAATAGGCAATGATTGCTCACCCCATTGTGCTGAAGCCTTCTGAGTACCTACTTCGGGATGTATTACCTTGTTTGTATGTAAAAAGAAATATGAGTAAGCTAGTCAAGAATGAGACATGTCGAGTCCTTGAGTAATCCACGAGATAAATACCTGAACTCATGACGCTTGATTTCCTGACTTTATTTTTTTGGAAAGGGAACAGAGGTTTTTATTTTCTCTCTCTGAAAGCCAAAGTACTAAGGAAACTTGATTGCATCCTGACCAAAGTCTTCATGTTTCTGGGGCATCTTCCTGGGGTGGCCCAGTGGCATTGTGACTGCAGGAAAGAACTGTGATGTCGATGGGGTTGGGGGTCCTCACATTTTAGGTCCTAGGTTTAGGGGCTTAAGTGTTTTCCTTAATGCTCATTGTAGTAAAAATCGCTAGGTCCTCCCCACCTCTTTGTCTCAATGGGTGGGAAGTGGTTATTTTTAGACCAATATTTCACACCCTTCTGCTTATTTCCCCTTCAAAGTTTGAGAAGAGACCAGTTTCCATCAGATTAAACAAAGAAATGAGATGCTGCCATACTCCCAAATCTTCTTCCCCAAGTATGTTAAGGCAGCTAACTCTTCTTGGGCTCCAAAATCATTGCAGATGGTGACTGCAACCATGAAATTAAAAGACGCTTGCTCCTTGGAAGAAAAGCTATGACCACACTAGATAGCATATTAAAAAGCAGAGACATTACTTTGCCAACAAAGGTCCATCTAGTCAAAGCTATGGTTTTTCCACTAGTCATGTATAGATGTGAAAGTTGGACTATAATGGAAGCTGAGCACCAAAGAATTGATGCTTTTGAACTGTGGTGTTGGAGAAGACTCTTGAGAGTCCCTTGGACTGCAAGGAAATCCAAACAGTCCATCCTAAAGGAAATCAGTCCTGAATAGTCTTTGGAAGGACTGATGCTGAAGCTGAAACTCCAATACTTTGGCCACCTAATGGAAAGAACTGACTCATTGGAAAAGACCCTGATGCTGGGAAAGATTGAGGGCAGGAGGAGAAGGGGTCAGTAGAGGATGAGATGGTTGGATTGAGTCACCGACTCAATGGACATGAGTTTGAGTAAGCTCTGGGAGTTGGTGATGGACAGGGAAGCCTGGCATGCTGCAGTCCATGGGTTGCAAACAGTCGGTCATGACTGAGTGACTGAACTGAACTGAATGGAACTCCTCCAGGACGCTAGGTAGAGCATTACAAAGAATGCTTCAGTGACAGGTGGGTGGGGTAGACAGGCTTTGTTTGGTTGTTTGGCTTGTTTCAAAAAGATGTGGATTGTTTTAGCTCTGAGATACTTTCCTGACTTTTAAAATTAGAATTTGCATATTTTGCTAATACCACTTGGCCCTCATATGCAGAAGTGATGTTACTGGCTGAGTCACTTTTCACTTGATGGCGCTGGTTTGCCTTGCTCTGTGGGTGTGCATGACGTTCAGAATACTAAGTGACAAATTTTGATCCCATAGAGAAAAACATGCGTGATTTTGGCTTCACTAGTGTGCCTTCTAGTGCTAAGTCCTTAAAGCTTAGAGAGATAATATTTCACGGTCTGCAAGCAGTCTAAAGTGCTGGCGATGCCGCTCATCATCATTTTTAGAGGGTGCCAAGTGAGGCTGACACACCAGTGACAGAGCAGGTGCTTATAGTGTGAAAGGTTAGAACCCTGACTTCTCAGTCTACTGGCAATTTACTTTGGGCAAAATTACCTCCCCTCTTCAGGCCTTAGTTTTCTCATCTATAAGGGGAGCTAATAATATTGATTTCATAAGGTGGTTGAGAGGATTCAGTCCAATGATACACTTCAAGTACTCAGCTGAGTGCCAGGCTGGGGCTCCACTAAAAGGCAGTTATTATTAGTGATTATTTCTCAAGGTGCCAATTATCCAAGAAATGAGAGACTGTGAGAGGAAGACTGGATTTGACCTTGTTAAACAACTTCTTACAACTCTTTCTCTCTTTAAATTCAGCAAATCCATAGGATTTGCTAGAAAAATGGGCCCCAAATGAAATGAGAGTCTAACTTGTCTGTTCTCTAAATGGCTGCTTATCTTTTAATAGAAAAGTGCACGTAAAATACATGTACCATTGAATTCCTGCCTGCCCAAATGTGTAGGAAAATCCTTCTCGGAAGTCAATGATCTTCAAAAATGCCTCCTTATCTAGGGCTACCAAGAATATAGCCTAAAGTAAAGAAACCAATGATGTTCAATTTCCACCTTAAAAACTTAAAAATGACATTATGTTCTGGTATTATTTTTTAATATGCATAAGTGAAAGTCTTTCAGTCGTTTCCGACTCTTTGCAACCCCATGGAATATACAGTCCATGGACTTCTCCAGGCCAGAATACTGGAATGGGTAGCCTTTCCCTTCTCCAGGGGATCTTCCCAACCCAGGGATTGAACCCAAGTCTCCCACATTGCAGGCAGAATCTTTACTGTCTAAGCCACCAGGGAAGCCCAAGAATACTGGAGTGGGTAGCCTATCCCTTCTCCAGGGGATCTTCCCGACCCAGGAATCAAACTGGGGTCTCCTGTATTGCAGGCGGATTCTTTAGCAACTGAGCTATCAGGGAAGCAGATAGACAAATTTTCAAATATAATTTTATTTACTCATTTATTTTTGGCCATCCTGGGTCTTCATTGCTGTGTGGGCTTTTCTCTAGCTGCAGCGAGCTGGGGTAGTCTCTCATTGAGGTTCATGGGCCTCTCATTGCGGTGGCTTCCCTTGCAGATCACGGGCTCTGGGGGCATGGCCTTCAGTCATTGCAGCACGTGGACTCAGTAATTGTGGCCCACGGGCTTAGTTGCTCCAGGGTATGTGGGATCTTCCCGGATCAGTGGATTGAACCCATGTCCCCTGCATTGGCAGGTGGCCTCTTTACCACTTGAGCCACCAGGGAAGCTCTGATTATTACTTTAAATGTAGGCATAAAGGAATAATCTTGAGATGTGGTCAGTGAAGACAGAACTGCTGTGTGCTATCGCGTACTTCACAACCCTAGGGGGCGCCATTCACGCAATTCAGTTCAGTTCAGTCGCTCAGTCGTGTCTGACTCTTTGTGACCCCATGAACTGCAGCATGCCAGGCCTCTCTGTCCATCACCAACTCCCAGAGCTTACCCAAACTCATGCCCATTGAGTCGGTGATGCCATCCAACCATCTCATCCTCTGTCGTCCCCTTCTCCTCCCACCTTCAATCTTTACCAACATCAGGGTCTTTTCCAATGAGTCAGCTCTTTGCATCAAGCGGCCAAAGTATTGGAGTTTCAGCTTCAACATCAGTCCTTCCAATGAATATTCAGGACTGATCTCCTTTAGGATGGACTGGTTGGATCCCCTTGCAGTCCAAGGGACTCTCAAGAGTCTTCTCCAACACCACAGTTCAAAAGCATCAATTCTTCGGTGCTCAGCTTTCTTTATAGTCCAACTCTCACATCCATCCACGACTACTGGAAAAACCATAGCCTTGACTAGACGGACCTTTGTTGACAAAGTAATGTCTCTACTTTTTAATATGCTATCTAGGTTGGTCATAACTTTCCTTCCAAGGAGTAAGTGTCTTTTAATTTCATGGCTTCAGTCACCATCTGCAGTGATTTTGGAGTCCCCCAAAATTCACAGAATACCGATGTAGATTTTCATGTTTGTTAGGCATAGCAAAATTTTCAATCTCTTGCCTTACGAATTTTCAGGCAGATGTCAAGAAACATCCAACTTTCTCACAAGTGAAAGTCAAGGAAAGGTCTTGAGAAAAATGTGCCTATTTCTGACTCACCCACGAGTGACTGTGGGCCACTGGCTGTCCCAACTGAGAGTGTCTGCAGAGTGCTGTGTCCCTCTGCTGGACTGGACTCAACCAGCACTGGGCCACAGCAGCTAGTGGTCATTGGAAATGTCCTCCTGATTTCCTTTTCCTTTTAGGTCACCTCTTGCCTGTTGTCCTAACTGCCCTCAGGCCCTCCTTTCTGGAGAGATCTCTGTGGACCTGAGGACCTCTGCTCACTCCCTTGATTTTTTGCTGGTCTTAATTCAAATACCACTTTTCCAAAGAGACCTTCCCTGACTCTCTAAAACTTATTGTTTCCTCTTATATACACACTTCCTGTTTTCTGCTATATTTTCCTCTTTAGCATGTATCTATCTAATTTGCACTTACTTTTCTTACTAATTGTTTCCTATGCTAGATTCTTAGCTCTTGGGGGCAGAAAATTTTATCTCTTTTGTTCGCTCCTCTGCCACGGTGTCTAGAATAGTATCTGGCCCATGGTAAGTGCTCAATAGTGAAAGTGAAGTCGCTCAGTTGTGTCCGACTCTTAGCGACCTCATGGACTGCAGCCTACCAGGTTCCTCCGTCCATGGGATTTTTCCAGGCAAGAGTACTAGAGTGGGGTGCCATTGCCTTCTCCGAAGTGCTCAATATGTGTATGTTAAATAAATGAATAAACGAAGTCCATGAACACATGTGGACAAAATTCTGCCAAGGAGTTCAGAAATACAGGTGACAGCGGATGAATGTGGTGTGAGTTGTAGAGGAGCTGGCATCTTACCTGAACTTTGCAAAATGCACAGACTGGAGGTCCCTGAGGTCTGAGTGGCAACTACAGAGTCTGACTCCTCTCTTGCCTCCCCCCACCACCCCCCTGCCCCTCCATAGCCCCACGGACACCTCCAGCGGCTCTTACTGTCTAGGTCCCTATTGACACTTGGAGAGAGGAAAGGTCTCTCTCTCTCCATCACTGAACATTTCTTGTCCTGTCCTCTTCCTGCCTGACTTTCAGCCAGTTTCTCTCTTAGAAAGTGTCTAATCAATTCAGCGTGGCCTTCACATCCAACAAGGGACAATGCCTAAGTCCAGGTGTTGCACACATCAGTATGTATAAAGCTTGCCTGGAGAGCCTCTTAAATTGTAGACTCCTGGGAGGAGTTCGCACCCTCACAGGTTTCAAAGAAGCTTGTTTTGATTAGAAACCCAAGGAGCACACACTGAACCACTCAAAGAATGTAATTTCTAAAGGTGGCATCCATTCCTGTGAAACCTACAAGGAGCCTACTTTTGGTTGGGGAGCCTCCTGATATTTCTAAAATTGCTATTATATTCCTGTAAACTATCAACTGTCTACCTGCCTGCCAGTCTGCTATCCATCCATCAGCATCTTAGATTCTGTGTCTATGTGGATTTTCTTCCTCTGCAGTGATGCTGGAGGAGCTTTCTCCTTTCAAAACAACTTCCCGGAGTCCTAATTACCATCTGCACCTCCTCCAAGCCTGAACCACACCTTACCAGAAGTCTCCCCTCAGGTGCCAACAGGCAATTTCCAGTCAAGCTTATCTGGTGTTTATACCTTGATAAATATCCTCCCAGCTCTTAGCAAAGCTCTCTTTGTCCCGTCTCTGGTTCCCTGTTACCACTTCTGTCTCCCCCACCTCTGAACAAACAGCTTCTCCCCAGATACCTAATTGCAGTCCAGCTGCTAAGGTGAATTTCCACCTCCCTCCTCTGTGTTTCCTGCCTCCAACCCCCACAACCTTTACCTGTCTTTGGCTAATGCCAGCCAAGTCAATTGACTCACCAAATTAAGAACTGCAGTGCATTAAAATATATCAACTTTGGTAATTTGTGGTGGAATAAAACGCCAAGGGAAAAATACACTCTGGAGACATGAATTCATCTTTGTATAGAGTCTGCCACATGTTTTCACATGTGCAAACAGGGTCCAGGACAAACAAAACACAATGACTTAAAAAAAACTACTGTGGCTGTTAATGACAAAGGGTAGGTAAGCTAATCATTCAAAAACAATAACAATCGGAGTGGCAAATTACTATGTTGCTACCAGATCCAGGGACTGTGAGTTTCTGTGGAGGCAAGCAAAGCTCGTGCTCATTGTTAAATCAGTGTACAGAATCTCTGGGAGATTGGACACAGAATATTTATTCTCGCTGCTCTAGTCGCATGACTTATTTCCCTCATTTCTCTGTAAAAATCTCTTTTGCTGAAAGGATGCTTCTTGCTCTGCCAGGTGTGTGCGCCTCCTGCATTCAGCAGCCTGTTTTCAAAAACCTGAGTTCCACAGCCCAAGGGCGTCGGCTCTCCAGGCTCAGGGCGTGCTCCTCCAATGACCTCCAGGAGCCTGTTTTTGTCGTGTGGTGAGACCAGTGTCCCCAACCTTCCAGCCTCACGCCAGCATCAGAGCTTCAAGGTGAACAGAAATATCTGTTTGAAAAGCGTATAAATAGATTCTAATCCCCAAATCAATGAATGTATTTTTGGCCCTAGATGTCTACACACTTAGCCAAATGGCTCTAGGACAGAATTTAATATTGTATGTGTTGGTTTTGTCAGTAGAGAGGGTAATGAAATTCACGAGGGAAGTTCTTCCTTGTTCTGGGAATACCTTTATGTCTCACCATTAAAATATATGAGGTTCTGCTCTGTGCAAAGCTTACCTCTGGGGCCCATTCCCTCAGCATGTGCTGCACCGTCACATCCTCTTACGGCTAGGATGCCTAACCTTGTGAGCATTTGGGCATCTTCCCTTTGCCCTTCTTCTTGGGCAAATAGCTTGGCTATCTTTTTAAAAAGTTAAAGTGAAAATAGTTTTGTCCAGTGTACTTTTCCCCCCCTAGAAATTTGTGGTCAGCTTTTCATAGGCATAAAAATAAATAGTCCAAACTGGAACCTTAGGGGATGAGAAAACATTTACCGAATGCCTACCACATGCAGGGCATGGTGTATGTGAATTTCTATATTTATAGTTCAGTTAATTCTCATAACAACTAAATGAGCATAGTATCCCATTATATAGGTACAAGTTGAGGAACCTTCTGAAAGTCATACAGCAATGTGGCTGACTGAAGTCTGTGCTCTTTCTGTCTTGCCAAGCTGCTTATCTTTGAAGTCTCTATAGATCTTCATCCTTTTCTGCACCCTGCCCTTCTTTATGGCATCTCTTCTGCCCCTTGCCAGTCACCTTGTGCTTTAGACATTTCAAGCTTTCTGCTGAATTCATTCAATCGTTCAATTACTCATTTACTCTGTCAGTCACATAAGCATTCAAACATTTCTTGGGTGATTTCTAAGTTCTTTTCTAGATATATAGTAATGAGTAAAACATAAAAAAGTCCTCTGATATTCTAAAAGGCAAGGTACAACAAGTCCGTAGGCATAGGCATTAAAGATGAAGCATGCTGAGTGCAATTGTAGAGGAAAGCAGAGGTGTAGCCAAGCAGAACTCTTACACAGTTAACTTCTCTGAAATTATTATTATAATAATCATTATTCATCATCTGAAATAATCATTGTACACTTCGATGGGCTTTTAGCCTTTTTTCTATGAACATATACATGTATGTGTGTGTGTATGTGTGTGTTTGTGTACTGAAGATCATATTATATGTATAATTTTATATGCTGACTTCTCCATTTAGTCTTAATGGTATGTTATATTTTGATATTTTACCTGTTATTACATATTTTTTAAAAAATAGGATTTTAATAATTGGCTAACCATAATTCTATTTAACTGCTTCTTCATTTTTGCATATTTAGGTTGTGGCCAACTTTTTGGATAATGATAATACAGTGATAAAATTTTATATAAAATCATTTCATATACCTCTGTTCTCTAAGAAAATAATGGATCAAAGGGTGGAAATATTTGTGAGAATCTTGATACACATTGCTAAACTGCCCTGAAAAAAATTATATTTTTGCAAGGCAAATTGAAAATGTGTAACAGGAGACATAAAATTTCTATACCCAAATGTAGAATTTGTACATCTTAAAATATATTCTGGGGAACTATCCAAAAATATAGAAAAAAACTTATGTTCATCATGGTGCTAAAATAACTAAAAATTGGTATTTGTTTTAATTGTCCAATATGAGAGAAATGCTAAGAGTATTATTCTATAGAACTTAATTAGGACTACCATTAAAAATAGTGTTTATAAATGATTACTGATGATACATAAAATGTATATTTACAATGTTCAGTGGAAAACTGAGACAGAATGTTACATATAGTTTGATTTCAACTATGTTAAGACAAATTCCAAAAAGAATTTTATCAAAGTTTTAACAGCTTTTTGGAGGATTATGCATAATTTTTTTCCCTTCTTTCTGGTTTACTGTATTCTTATTAATATGAATTGCTTTTATATTTGAAAAAAGACTGAGACAACTCTTCCAGTGTTGTAAAATTGTTTTCTCCCCCGATTTCCTTACTGATGTCAGTTTGGAGATAAAATTTCAGTCCTACTTTCCTTTTCTAATGGTGTGCACCAGCTTTTGCATTTTGTTAAGAAATCATGCTAGAAATCACAAATTTCCTGGCTGCAGGCTTCTTTGAAATGAGCAGACTGAAAAATGCCTGCTAATTCCAGAATGCCTTCACAGCTTCCACCGGCCAGATCTGGGTATGGGATTTGAGATGAGGAATTGTGGTTGAGTTCCTGACTTGTTCAATTCCCACATCTCTTAGAAAGCAGCAGAGAAGGTTCCTGTCTGATCCGCTATTGATCCCTAGAGAAGCCGACAGGGAGGCACTTTCAGAGCAGAATATTCAGCTTCAGGATGAGAAAGCACTTTTCACTCTAGGTCTCAGACTCAATTTCCATCAGTCAATAATTTGTTTCAGACTTTAGTCCATGTTTATTTTTTAAGATGGAAGACAGCATTATTTGATCTGACAGCAAAAATAAGAAATGTCTTGAAGAGGATTCACTAGGAGATGTCTAACATTTTTTTTTAAAGAATCAAGGAGTCTTTGTAGTTATTTCTTATATTTTAAATTCAATTTCCATATTTATGCATATACACTTATACAACAAAAGTGCATAAATGATATATTTTTCAAGTGAAGTCTTTTTTTTCCTTTTCATTTTTGCTTCTTCCTTCCCTCAGCCCTCTCACTCATGTGAACTACCTACCATGGAGCCTTGGTAGGAGATCTATGTATCTTCAGAAAATGTCAAGTAGATTAAAACGCCTCTTTCCTACTCAGATTTTTTTGGGGAATGTTAAACTTCATGTTAGCCAGGTTTGAGAGCTCTGTGGCAATGTCTTCTCATTAGTAGCTAGTTGGTGTTACCACTATACTCAGAGAAGTGTTATCTGATTTTATGTTAGAATTGAAGATCTGAATGTTGTTTCTGGCAAGTGAACAGATTCTTTTTTATACTACCTCAACTTTAAAATGTTCAAATAGATGTTCTTTGACTTAAAAAATAAAAAATACTTCCAGTGGGCATTTACAGGGAAGGGCACAAGGGAGCTTTCTGGAATGGTAGAAATTTTCTGTCTTGATTGTGCTGATTTCCTTGGTGTGTAGCATCTATCAAACTATATTGAACTGTATGCTTAATATGGGTGCATTTTTTTTTTACCAAGTTATACTTGACAGACATTATTACATTAGTTGTAGGTATACAATATACTGATTTAATATCTTTATACATTATGGGATAAGCACCACAGTAGGTCCGGTTACCATCTGCCATCATATCAAGTTGTCACAATATTATTGACTATATACTAAAATGGATGCACTTTATAATGGTAAACTACATACAAATAATATTTGTAAGACAAAAGCACTTTTATTTATTTCAGTGAGTTTTAAAAATTTTCCACGAAGACATTGGTGCTTATCACTGTAGACTTCACCTCTCTCCTGTCTGTGATGACTTGTAGATTTCAGATGATTTATTCTATGGGGCCACTTATGGACTGGAAAGTAATGGAGAGGCAAAATTGGCTCTGCAGGGGACAAGATGTCACTCAAGGAAATGTCATCAGAGTCATCAGGGCCGTGTACAGAAGTTGAGATCAGCTTAGTTCTTCCATAAGCCTCTTCCAGATGGTGGTGAAAGACGGAGAAGGAGGCAGTTCTTGACTTGATGTCATGGAGACAGAGTTCTGTGCTCTGTCCATATTTATCTCTCTCCACTCCCTTTCTCATTACTGTGTCAAACATAGGTCAGGCAGAACAATACGTACCAGTTAATAAAACAAACACCATTATTTCTGAACCAGGCGACTCTCCAGTTGCTTGTTATAGTCTCTCTAAAGGCAATTTTGGGCTAAATTTCATTATGGCTTTATTCTGTCATTTATTTTAATTATGCTGATGATGAAATTATTTTTTACAGAAGTGGCTTCATCATGCATCTAACTGTAAATTGCTCTTGGTTAGAAACAGTGAAATTTAGGCTATGAAATGGCCCAAGTGGGTAATTTCTTATCCTCATTCCCCAACATTTGGACAGCTTTATGTTGTCAGGGAGACCCTTTTTTCCATCTTGGTTCATGCTGAAAGCCACAGAGCTGGTGTTCACATGCACTCTTCATTTGCTGTCACTAAGTCCCTTAGAGGGTCCAGTCACTCTGGCTTTAGCCAAAGCTGAGGAGCAGAGTAGCGTTCACTGCTGTGGGCCAATCACATGGACTCAGAAATGCAATTCAAATTTGTTGCATGGACTCTCTTATGGGGGGTGGATGGGATTGAAGTTTTTGGTAACTTTTTTTTTGGTAAATTCCTTTTTTTTTGTTTCTTTGTTTTGGTTTTGCTGTGGCTCATGGGGATCTTAGTTCCCTGACCAGGGGTTGAACCTGTGCCCCTGCATTAGGAGCACAGTGTCTTAACCACTGGACCGCCAGGGAAGTCCCTGTAAACTCTCTTTAAAAACCTCAAGTCTCAATACTAATGTTTATGGTGTAAATAAAATTGAATAAGGAGATTGAAGATAGTTATGAGGAAAGTCTTCAACTACTTTGAAGAAAGTTGGAGGAATGGATTTATTTATGAAGGTCTAGTATGTATTTGGTTTGATCCCTGGGTCTGAAATAGCCTCTGGAGAAAGGAAATGGCAACCCACTCCAGTATTCTTGCCTGGGCAATCCCATGGACAGAGGAGCCTGGCAGGTTACAGTCCGCAACTGAACACACACACACAGAGTATGTATTTACTTATTTGTTTTACATTTTCTTCAGCAAAATCTTTGGGAATTTCAGTGGATAATTCCTTGCCTACTGTGTTCTAGAAATAAATACAACTGTACATTTAAGTAATAAAACTGTTTAATAATGCAGTTTCTCAATGTGTGCAAATTGAAAGAGAACGAGATATTTACCTGATAGCACTGAAAATGTATAGCCATGGCACTGACCAAGTGATGGAGACTGTAGAAAGTCATCCAAATAGTGAATTTGGAGTTTGTTGTCGTTGTTGTTCAGTCACTAAGTTGTGTCCGACACTGCGACCCTGTGGACTGCAACATGCCAGGCTTCCTGGTCCTTCACCATCTCCCAGAGTTTGCTCAGACTCATGTCCATTGAGTCAGTGATGCCATCCAACCATCTCATACTCTGACGCCCCCTTCTCTTCCTGACCTCAATCTTTCCCAGCATCAGGGTCTTTTCAAATGAGTTGGCTCTTCACATCCGGAGGCCAAAGTATTGGAGCTTCAGCTTCAGCATCAGTCCTTCCAATGAATATTCAGGACTGATTTCCTTCAGGATGGACTGGTTGGATCTCCTCGCTGTCCAAGGAACTCTCAAGAGTCTTGTCCAGCACCACAGTACGAAAACATCAGTTCTTTGGCGCCCAGCCTTTGTTATGGTCCAGCTCTCACATCTGTACATGACTACTGGAAAAACCATAGCTTTGACTAGATGGATCTTTGTCAGCAAAGTGCTCTTTACCATCCGGGCAGGACACCACCACAGTGGAAGGGCTAGGAGTGCTTCCACAGCTGGTGGGAGGGCTGGGGATGGCGTTGCCTCTCCCCAGGCCTCAGTCTCTGCAGAGGTCCCCTCCCAGACTGAGTGTGATGAGTATGTCTTAAGATAGAGCCAAGCACTTACTAAAGAAAAATGCCTCCATTCTCCACTGGGGGGCCTGTCTACTAGTGCCCTGGCTTCAGAGAGGCAGGGAAGAGCCACTGGGAAGGAAGCCAGTGAGGACGTTTACTCCCGGAGGGAAGAGAATTGTGAGATGTGTGTAGGAGAGGGAGGAGGCAGCATCGCTTAAAGGGAGTGAACTGTTTAGGGCTTTAGGCGACCCCTCTTTTGACTGCAAATCTTCAACTTTTACTAGATTCACTAAATGCTTGGAAAGAATAGTATTTTTGTTTGTCTGTCTTTGGAAAACAGTGAGCAGTCAGGGTTTTGTGACTGAGCTATACTTGTGAAACAGATCAGAGCACAGATGTAGGAGCTGGACACAAGGGAGGATCAAGAAGTAAGCCCTGAGGGTTTCACACGATTTACTTTGGGACAAACACCAAATTTTGTCAGGGGTAATGACTCCGGTCTTAGGATGAAACAAAACTGTGAAAGGCAAAGCAAACAACAAAAACAATGAGATCCCGGGTGACTCCTTAGAATGCTAAGTCAAACATCTTTGGAAAAAATTCCTACTTTAGACTTTCAAGTTTTGTGGAATGAAAGTGTTCGAAGTAACCGAAGAGCTCTTAAAGTGAGAACACAGAGCAATTTAATTACAGACCATTTGAACATGGCTTGAAGTGTTAAAAAATGAGTGAAAATGTAGATTCAAGTCTTCATGAAAGAGCTTCAGCATATCACTTCTTTTCATAGAAACCCATCTTTCTTGCCTCAGGACTTCCCTGGTGGTCCAATGGCTAAGAATCTGCCTTCCAATGCAGGTTTGATCTGCAGTCGGGGAACTAAGATCCCACAAGCCATGGGGAACAGGAGAAGCAGCCCTCGGAATGTGAACCCAGATCCATTTTCCATGTGGCAACTTTCATTGACCTTTAAGACTCTTTGTCTCGTTGACTGAAGAACCGTGACTTGTCCTCTTGGAATCATGCTCTTGCAGCGTGAACCTATGACTGCTTCTAGCCTGAGAGACCTATTGTAAGGGAGAAAGAAATGAAGAGGGCAAAGCTGACATATGTGTGCCTTCAGTTTTCTCTATTCTGTATGCACTCTTGAAAGAAAGAATATGGGCAGTTATTTGTGTAAATGCGGAAAGGTGGATTAAGGAAGCTCTGAGTCAACCAGATAATTCTGGAAGGACTGCACTAGACCAGGAAGGTTTATGAACCCAACTGGTCACAGATATCAACCAGGTAGAAAGAGCATTGGCATCATTGCAAGGAGATGGATGTGCCAGTTGTCCTCAGGGGGCATCTGATTCTGCTGGTTCTGTTCAGACTCAAGAGGGATGAAGTCTCTAGGTGACTCTCTTAACTAGGATGCAATGTCAATAAGGTATGATACAGGAAATAAAAATGAAGACAGGGCGTTCTGTGATCAAGGATTGAAGGACGTAGTGATGGTAAGAGGAGGCTTCAGTGGGCAGTTAGGGATGTTGAAGGGGAGGAGAGAGGGAGTGAGGAGCCAGACTCTCTATGGGTCATTGTCTTGGCCTGGCTCCAGCTGGTTACCAGTTCCCTAGAGGCAAGCACTTTGAAGTGAGAATCTTACAAAAAGAGGTTCTGCTACCCTGACTCCATGCCCTTACCAGGAAAGACTGCTGTTGACATGGTTAATCTGAGAACAGAGTGACCAACCTCAGTTTGTCCAGGAAGGTCTCTAGTCTTGGGGAATCTCGGTTACCCTGGAGTCCTGTGGAATCTGATGCTGACTGGTGGTTAGGACCTTGCAGGAAGTGATGCTGTCTTGGACGCAGTATTTCTATCCAGGGCAAGGCAAGGGAGGAACAATGAAGCAAATCAGAAAAGCATGGTTTGCATAGGAGATGTACTTTCCTCTCATTTTAGATTCCAGGGTCCCTTGATTCAGAGAAAGGAGGACAGCTGTTACTGTTGAGGTTCTAGATCACACTAATCAGGAAGCCAGCAAACCTGCATTCTGGTTCAGGAGACAGAGATAAAGGGATTAGAAATATGAGGTGCAGGGATTAGAAATATGAGGTAGTAGAGGCCTTGCTGTGGAGTAGATTTCTCCTTTGCCATGGGAGGATGCTGGCTGTTCATTTAACTTTTCCATAGTTCCTACTGGAAGAAGTCATCATTATTTGGAAATAACGATGGGTGAGGCAATTAAATTCTGTAGGAAAAAACTCCATTGATGTTAACTCAAAATAAGTGTCAGTTCAGTTCAGTTCAGTCGCTCACCAGGCCTCCCTGTCCATCACCAACTCCCGGAGTCCACCCAAACTCATGTTCATTGAGTTGGTGATGCCGACTCAATGCCGACTTCAACCATCTCATCCTCTGTCATCCCCTTCTCCACCTGCCCTTGACTGAGCATCAGGGTCTTTTCAAATGAGTCAGCTCTTTGCATCAGGTGGCCAAAGTATTGGAGTGTCAGCTTCAACATCGGTCCTTCCAATGAAGAACACTCAGGATTGATCTCCTTTAGGATGGACTGGTTGGATCTTCTGTACACGTGGGAAAGACACCTGGAGGAAATATACGAGGAGATAAATAGTATCATGGAACATGCAAGGGGCAGCTACCTGTCCTTTTGCAGGAATTAGAAAATAAAACATTTACCTTCTTTCACTATAGAAAAGGCTTTCCAATACATAGGGTGAATACCTGTTGACGGAAATCCATGGAGGATACAGACCTGGAGAGGTAGCAGAATCTGGACAATAGTCAGTGAGAAGCTATGTAGGTAACTGGGGCAGGACATGGAGACAGAGACAATTTACTCTGGAAGCATCGGTGGCTTCAAATTCTCCATTGAGACATTTAATCATTTTTCCTTGAGAAGAGAGTTCATGGTCAAGTAAGTTTAAAAAAACAGTTTCCCTTTGCTCCTTCTTCAGTTTATACTTTAGCAGCTGGAATTGCTTAACTTTGTTTAACTTTAGTATTTCCAAAAGTCATGTAACCAGGTAATCTCATTTTATTTTCAATTGAGAAGCAATTATTATCATCCTAAGGAAATTATAGAACATACTTTCAGAAATACTGCTTCAGAAAATTTCTTTCTGAGAAAAATCCCAGTGAAAAGCTCAGAAAGGAATTTCCCTGACATTCTTTTAGAGGTCAGTGGTATCTATGGTTGGAATATGTGGCCTTTCAGAAAAGAACCATTGTCTCAATTCATTGGAGCTCTGCAAGGTTGCATCTTTGTGAATCTTCTCTTTGAAAAGACAATTAAAATTCCTGGTGGCCCAGATGGTAAAGAATGTTCCTGCCATGCAGGAAACTGGAGTTCGATCCCTGGGTTGGGAAGATCCCTTGGAGAAGGGAATGGCAACCCACTCCAATATTCTTGCCTGGAAAATTCCATGGATGGAGGAGCCTGGTGGGCTACAGTACATGGGGTCGCAAAGAGTCAGACATGACTGAGCAACTAACACTTTCACTTTATTTTAAAATCCAAAGTCTAAAATGAGACCAGTCTTAGAAATGCTATAAACAAGAAAAGAGTTAAAAAGGCAAATATGAAAATTTAAGTAGTACTTTGAAGATCAGAATGATATTTGAATTAGAAAAAGATCACTCAAAACAGAAGTGTTGAAAGATTTGCTAAAATTTGGATGAAATTATTATCAGGTTGAGAAAGGTGCAATTAAGAAAAGCTTACTGTTTACTTGAGAAAATGGTTGAACTAGTAAAATATAAAAGTAGTTCCTACCCAAACACTATCCTTATGATGGAAAACTTGTTGAAAGGGCAAAACATGGGAAAATTACTTTATAAATATTTTATAACTAGAAGACGTTTCAGCTGAGCAGCCTAAACATAGCCTTTTAGGCTAGAAGCAATATACTTTCATTTTAATATGGTATAAACAGGTCATCCATCACTATCTGAGAACAAGTTTTTGCACTGAGTCAAAAAAAAAAAGAGGGGGCTTTATTCAGATGAGAGTAAACAATAGGCGTTTATTAAGAATATTTAGAAAATAGGTGTATGGGGAGAGGGATAAATTAGGAATATGGGGTTAACACATACTCACCATTATATATAAAATAGACAAGGAGCAAGGATTTTCTGTACAGCATAGAGAACTATATTCAGTATCTGTAACAACCTATAATGGAAAATAGTCTGGAAAAAAAGGAACGAAAACAAATCACTTTGCTGTATACTTGAAACAGTATTGTAAAAAGAAAAAGGGTATATTATCTTTCAAGAATTCTCTGAAGATCTGTCTTAATTGAATTGATTGTTGATTGTCCTTTCCAAATAAATGAGCTCTTGACTGAAGTCTTCTGGAAGAGCAGTTTGTCTCTCTGAGTTATGCAACACAGGGAGGTGAGTGACGTGTTGGTCTTGGATGAGCCTATGATTTCTTTCCTGAGTTGCCATATCTGTATGCAGGACTATGCTCAGGAACACTTGTGGGTGGTCAGTTTTCCTTAGAGATTTCCACATCCCCAAGAATATTCCTCCTCCCCATTTTGGTATCTCGATAGGGGTCCAGTGTTCAGGTCTCTAGCTGCCAAGAGTCCTTCTTTGGCACTCCACATTGAGCTGCTTACACAGTGCTGTTTTCCTGCATTTTATTGAAACGTCATATTATCCTCCTTCCTATTTACAAGAGCAGAACACTGGAAACAAATGTAAAAATGTAAGAAAATTAAAAAAATGGGTTCTGATGAAATACAAATGAATCCCTAAAGTAGTGATTTTGTTCACTAAAGAAATGTTAAGTGAAAAAAAAAAAAAAAACCCAAGATATAAATTCTATGTATTATACAATCCACATAGATACATTCCATATGTATATTCTTTCTCTTTACATGTATGTATACTGTTCTATGGGCTGCCCTGGTAGCTCAGATGGTAAAGAATCCACCTGCAATGTGGGAGACCTGGGTTCAGTCTCTGGGTTGGGAAGATCCCCTGGAGGAGAGCATGGCAACCCACTCCAGTATTCTTGCCTGGAGAAGCCCATGGACAGAGGAGCCTGGTGGGTTACAGGGGGGTCACAACCATGGGGTCGCAAAGAGTTGGGCACAACTGAGTGACTAAGCACAGCACAGCACAACACACACTATTCTCTATAAATATTCTCTGTACACACACATTTATACGCAGCACTGAAATGTTAATGGCACTTATCGTATAATTACGGTTGATTTTTGTCTTCTTTACCCAATTTTAATAGATGTGTATTACTTTGCCATTAAGAAAAATATTGTGGCAGAGTATTGTAGAGCAATTGTCCTCCAATAATTGTATTTTGTTCTATACCTCTCAGTATTGTACAGGTATAATCTTTGATAATTATTAGTTAAAAGAAAGAACTGAAGATCCTGACAAGGTAAGGAAAAGTGAGACTGTGTGTGTTTATGTCCAGGCAGTAGATGAGCAGAATAAAGATAAAGTCATAGTAAACAAATGTCATAGAACTGTTTTCACTATAATCCATTCCATTCTTTGAATCCCTGGTTTTTGCTAGAGGAACTGGACGTATTCGTGCAGGTATGTTAATATATGTGCACAGACCTTGCATTTTGTGTTCAGACTGGAGACTGGACTTGTCCTCCACTGATCAGCTCTGGGACTATCCTTGGACAAGTTCCCTGGCCTCCCTGGAGTGCAGTCTTCCCATCAATAAAGGAGAGGTTTGGGCCTGGCATCTCGGTGCCACAGAGTCGAGATGGAAGAGCATGGGCATGAGCCCTGACCCTGGCACTTTGAGGATGACTGTGGTGGGGCCTTTACAGTAGGCGCCATGGGTGGTGGTAACCTTTCAAGCGTTCAAAGGTTTTTGCAGTTTTCTGGTGGGAGTTAACCACAGACTATGAGGAAGTTTGACCACTCTTAAAACCAGAGCTCCTCAGTTGGGAGCTAGCTTTGCAGGTTGGGGAGGTCTGTTTTCTGTGACTGACTGCAATATGGTTCAAGTCAGAGGGAAAGAAGGTCCCTGCAACTCCATCCCAAGGAGCTGTTCTGGCAGCAGGCAACGGCCCCATGACTGTGGTTGAGTCCGTGTTGATGGGTAACGTTCTCCGAGCTCTAACTGAATCAGCTGGTATCTGTTGACAAGATTTGCTTCAGCACAATTTCCAAATGGTCCTCTGTTTGCTGCAGATCCCTCCCAGTTGCCTTCAGCCCAGTTACCATCCTCATCTTTTGGAGACGATCAACAATTCCAACAGAACTTCTTTCCCAGAAGACATTTAGCACCTTTTTCTATTTAAAGGAACATGGGTACTTCCCAGGCGGCGCTAGTGGTAAAGAACCTGCCTTCCAATGCAGGATACAGAAGAGACATGGGCTTGGCCTCTGGGTTGGGAAAATCCCCTGGAGGAGGAAATGGTAACTCACTCCAGTATTCTTGCCTGGAGAATCCCATGGACAGAGGAGCCTGGTGGGCTAAGGGGTCACACAGAGTCAGACACCACTGAAGTGACTTAGCATGCATGCACAGGGGGAGGTCTTAAAAGACAATACATTTGTTTATTCTCACTTGGATTGCATTTGTGATCAAAATAAATGTTTAAAGTGTTTATAAAAGGAAATACAATAAGTCCTTAGGAATGAAGGACTAAAAGCAATGAAGCATGACCATCATTTCCAGGGGGACTTCTCTGCCTGGTTTTGTTCTGTTAGTCAGACAGTGTAAAAAAAAAAAGTCTGAAAATTGCCTTTTATTATTATTTTTTTTAAAGAAGAGGTTTGGAGGAGACAGAAGACCCTTGAGGCACCTCTCTGGTGACTCTGTGGCTGTGACTGCCTGAAGTAAGATATTGTCAGTATAAGGGGTTTGTGCAATGATCCCAAGAAGTACATTTAAATGATAAACATTTTTGTAACAAAACTGGAAGTCTTATATGAGAACATGTGTAGGTTTGTGGGTTTTTCCAGCTTTCCTTAATGTCTCTAGAATGATGGTTGTACAATTTGAGCCGGAATCAGAATCACCTGAGCCTTTTAGAACAGTGACACTCCCCCCAGCCCCTGTGGGGGGTCCTGATTCAGTCAGTTGGGGGGAGACGTGGGACTGGAGAAATTACCTTTCGAACAAGTTCCAGGTGTTGCTGATGGTCTAGAAGAACCAGCCTGGAGAAAATAACCTGGCTAGGGGAAGGCATTTCTTGTAAGGATTTTGTATTTTTTTTTGCTCCCTTTCCAGAATTCTTAGAAAAGTGTTCCAAAGATTATGCAAGGATATCTTCAAGGCCCATTTGATTTGAAAATTTCCCATAAAAACAATGAAAGCATTGCTCCTTTGGATGCTCCAAGTAGGAGCCAATGAAGAGATTACTGGCATAGGTCTATCAGTGGCCGAGGAAGAGAGTGGATTGTTTTCGGTTGACTAGAGAATCCTGCACACAGAAAGCATGCAATTTCTTTGAGGAATTAGACAAGAAAGTGAGATGGTTTTCTCTGTGGAGCACATTTAACCGAAATACCAAGATGGGCTCAGGATGTCACAGTTACTTGATGGGTACCTGGGTAAGCCCTCACAGACATTTCCCATCTTGTCACTCAGCTCTCCAGTGTACTTGCCTGGAGAATCCCAGGGACAGGGGAGCCTGGTGGGCTGCCGTCTATGGGGTCGCACAGAGTCGGACATGACTGGAGTGACTTAGCAGCAGCAGCATAGGCATGTACATGAGAGTCGGCAAACTCAAGCAGGGATGTCGACCAAGCAGCCTTCTCTGCCTGTGGAACCAGTTCCCATTCCAGAAGTAAATCATGTATTATCATTTCCCATATGTTTTGCACATGCCACTCCATCTGCCTAGAGGGACTCAGCCCAAGACACTTCCCTGTTGCTACTGTTGTCGTCCTGTTAACCCTCTGTGAGTGATTAACCTTGGGACTTGCCAACCTCTCACTGTCATCATTCAGTGATGAGCTGCTTCTTCCATGGAACTGGAAATATCTTGAGTACACAGCTGGTCTTGGATTCATCTCTGTGTATCCAGAGCCTGATGGAGCATTGGGCAAATGTTTCCTGTTGAAAATAGGGCCATGGATAGTCACCGACAAAAATCTTATCTTTCATATAAGTAATGCAATCAGTAAAACAAGACCACAACTCAAAAGTTGGCAAATGGAGCATGAGAGGTCAAATCTCTTTGTACTTTCTCCATGTTCAAGCTAAAAAACCAATGAACTTCCTCCTGTTTCCAACCATTCTCGGCTCTCAGTCTCCCCTGGTCTACGTCTGCTCCAGGATATGCCAGGGCTCTTCTGAAAATTCAGAAATCCACCTTGGATTTCTCATCTGGCTCCTTCCCTGTACTCTCTGAAGGAGATTGCGGTTTGTGTGTTTTTTCTCCTTAGAGACAAATCAGAGCCCTGATGTTTCCACAAGTAAATGAAATGGAGGGTAAAATACCCGGTTCTTAGAAAGAAGCATGGGAGTATTTGATGTTATATTAGATTTTATGCTTGTTTTTAAAAGAAATAATGGGATAGTGCTCTTCATTTTTCTATCTAGCTACTTAAACTAGCTATCTTTATATTTGTCTTTTTTTTTTTTTGTACAGAAAAATGTTTGAACTGATGTTTCCCTGATGTTAATTATGGACAATTTTTTGGACAATAGTGGGACTCAAGTGTCTTTTAAAGCACTGTTCTATATCCTGGTCAGTACTGATTCTTAAACTGATAAGTATTCATTATTTTTACAATTGCTAGGTTTTTACAATATGTTTACAATTTTTACAATATTTTTACAATTGAAAATTATTGCCTCTATCAGTATTTAGAAAATCCATGCCTCAAATAATGTCAGACAATGGATTTATCTGTTCTGTTTCTGTTTCTTAGAAGACACAAATGTCAAGATTCATAGTTCAGGTTACCAAACCCTAGAGCAGAAAGGTAACTTATCTTTATGTATAAATAAATTCTGTTGGACTGAGCTTTCATGACTGTTCAATCTGTAGCACATGGAACATTCTTTGGGTGATGGAATCTAACTCTATTAAGGTAGATCAAAGAGGGAGCTATTTCAGGCAGCCAAGGTGGTTCTGTGTTAGAATGAGTCAAGGTAATGCTGTTTGGCAAGCTTTCCCAAAAAAGGCATGTAACCTTAGAGATGAGAAATAGAGCACGGGGTGGTCATGACCTGACTGTTCTCCCAGGGATACAGAAGAAGGGTTATTGTTCTAAATGTGCTTGGTAAAGAACCTTCTAATTTTTTTGTCCAGATGACTTTATGAGGCTTTGGTGTTGCTATGTAAAGCTAGCTATATGTCCTTGGTGGGAACAGGAAATTAAAATGGAAGTTTTGGCTGAACCCTCTGGGGATAGATTTCAGATAATGCTATGACCTGTGAAGCAGAGTATCCTATAGGAATTTCCAAGTTAAAATCCTAAATTCAGTTACGTGATTCTAACACATCTCATCCACCTCAAGGGTAAAAATGGGTCCATTTGTTGGGGATCAAGAAGAATTTGTGAGAAGGATTTCCTTGGAAACGGACGCTTCAAGGGGACAAGATTTGTGTGTGTGTGCATGTGTGAGGGCACTTCTCCCATGGCAAAGTCAGGAGGGTTTTTAAGGCTTCCTGGGATCACATGGAAGATGTGATTATGCGTCCCCTTTCATGAGAAGGACACGGTAGACTGATGTCTGGCTGTACCTAGGGAAGGTTCAGGGTGAGAGATGGGCTGACTGCTTGCTGTGATCTTATTAAGTCTATGGGATGGAATAAAAGACACATGTCAGGATGAGAAGGAATGAAGATGGCCTGTGGGCTCCTTTTGGGTTAATGGCAGAGCATCCTATCTCGGGCAGTGGAGTCCTTCAAGGAAAACAGCCACTCCTATACTAGGATCCGATGTAAGCAAGGGCCTGCTCCAAACCAGGGATGAAAAGCCAAAGGCAGGTCAGTCAAGTCAGGAGGTTTAAGGTATATTGAGATATAGTTCGGATAAGTCAGGAGTATGGCACCAGTTACGTCGTGTCCACACGTGACCTCTTACATAATGACTGAAACATGAATTGGTCCCACCCCCGCTAAAGAAAGCACTGCCCTCAAGTGGAAATTAAAACCACACCCTCAACAGTGGACCAAGCAACAAGCAAACACTGCTTGCTGGCAGTTCACACATCAGTAAATTTTGAACAAATTTACTTTTCCAAGTAGTAATGTATGTGAGAGTTGGACTATAAAGAAAGCTGAGTGCTGAAGAATTGATGCTTTTGAACTGTGGTGTTGGAGAAGACTCTTGAGAGTCCCTTGGACTGCAAGGAGATCCAACCAGTCCATCCTAAAGGAGATCAGTCCTGGGTGTTCATTGGAAGGGCTGATGTTGAAGCTGAAACTCCAATACTTTGGCCACTTGATGCGAAGAGCTGACTCATTGGAAAAGACCCTGATGCTGGGAAAGATTGAGGGCAGGAGGAGAAGGGGACGACAGAGGATGAGATGGTTGGATGGCATCACCGACTCAATGGACATGAGTTTGGGTAAACTCTGGGAGTTGGTGATGGACAGGGAGGCCTGGCATGCTGCGGTTCATGGGGTTGCAAAGCGTCGGACATGACTGAGTGACTGAACTGAACTGAAATTTTGAACAAACTTAAGGAATATGGATTAGAAGGAGAGGGGAGGCCAGATGATGAGTCTGACCCGGGACACCTGCATGTCATAGTTTGCACTTGGGCCTAGGACTTTGTTGACCTTGGTCCTAAGGTCACCCCTCCGCTCTGTGAGGTCTTATCCCTAAAACCTATCCTACATGTTACTTGCCTCACACAGGAAACGCAAGATTGGTACAGACTTGGAAAATTGTAAGCCCTATTTTATTTCAATCAATTTTAGTTGAAAAGTATAAGCAAATTTGATGGAATTACAGTTGCAATTAGAAATTGTTTATAAAGAACCAGGAAAGAATGAGAGTCAGTTGATACATGAGATATGAAAATATAAGTTTTGAATCAACGATTGAATCTTGGCTAAAGTGAAAGTAACAAATATTTTCAGAACAGTTAGTTTAAAACTTAAATATAAACTTATTCTATATCTCATCTATGTAAAGAGATATATTCTGTGTCTCATAAAACTGAATATTTGTATCTGTTTACTATGAAGGACCTTCAGTTTTCCTAGAATATTGAGATACTGACTTGAGTAGTTTCAAGAATTGTTGTAAGTTCCAGACTAGACTATGATATACATAGAAACCAGTTTATTAGAATGTCTGTTGCAGAAAACTGTTCTTTTCTAAAGTTGAAAATTGTTAACTAGTTTTTCTTGGGAGGTTCATTTACCGTCGGAGATTAAGTGATAGACAATGGATACTGTCATTGCTCTAGCTCAAATTAACTCAATTAAAAAAAAAAGGACTGTAGATTTTCTTAAAATTAGGAAAATAATTAAAGGCATATTCTTCTTTGTGATATTTATTTACAACTAAAATAGCCCTTGAAATACAGTGAACATCTCAATTTCTTTTCCGTAGCTTATAGTAACCTTTACCCCTATTCATTCAACCAAATTTACCTCAAGGGTAGGGACGGTATCAGATCTGACCCTGAGACCCAGAGGATTCCCTTGCCTCATATGGGCTTCACCACTTGTCTATAACTTGGAATTCTCTTTGCTGTAAATTTTTTTCAACAAGAAAAACTTTAAGTTTTTATTTTTATTTTACAGTGGGGTATGGATGATTAACAATGTTGTGTTAGTCTCAGGTGTACAGCAAAGTGATTCAGTTATATATTTACATGTATCTATTCTCTTTGTTGTAATTTACAGAAAATTCAGCTCACAGTGACTCAAGCAAAAGAACTTATTAGCTCCCACAACTCTACATTCTAGATTATATCGAGGCAAGACCCAGTGGTCATGGGATGTCATTAGAATGGGCTCATTCGATCCTGGTTCTGCTTCCTCTAGGTTGGCAGCTTCTCCCCTTGTTTGGTCAGATGACTACTAGCAGGTCTGTACTTTTATTTCATCAGTTTAGCAGTCTTGGTGGAAAGAGCTTCTTTCTCAACAATTCCAGTACCAGTTCTGAATCTGAAGAATATGGGTTCTGATTGGCCCAGTTTGATCCACCCCAAACCAATGGGACTTCCCTGGTGGCTCAGCTGGTAAAGAATCCACCTGCAATGCAGGAGACCTGGGTTCGATCTCTAGGTTGGGAAGGTCCCCTGGAGAAAGGAAAGGCTACCCACTCCAGTATTGTGGCCTGGAGAATTCCATGGACTTTATAGTCCATGGGATTGCAAAGAGTAGGACACAACTGAGTGACTCATTTTCAAACCAGTCACTACTTTGAAGTGATGCAGGCTCCAAGTGGCAACACCTGGGTTACATGTCCCATCCCCAGCAACAAGACGGAGTCAGACCTGGAGTGTGTGCATGCAGGGGTATGGGCAGCAGGGATGTTTCGAGTAAGGAAAAGATCTCCCTCATTTCTGTCCGGGGTTCCCTGGTGGTTCAGATGGCAAAGAATCAGCCTGCAATGTGGGAGGCCTGGGTTCGATCCCTGGGTTGGGGAGATCTCCTGGAGGAGGGCATGGCAACCCACTCCAGTATTCTTGCCTGCAGAATCCCCATAGACAGAGGAGCCTGGTGGGCTACAGTCCATGAGGTCACAAAGAGTCGGACATGACTGAGTGACTAAGCACAGAGCACAGCACATGTCTGTCCAGCCCTCTTTCATTCCTTTCCTCCTGGGTGAAGCTTTTCAGGGTGCCCTCTTCACACTCTATACCTGGCCTCCTACCTTCTCCATCTCTTCATCACACCTAAACCCTCTAGCTTCATAATCATAGTCCCACTTTAGAAGTTACATGGGACACTTGAACCTCAAAAGTTCCTGGTGTCCAGGCCCCATCCATGAGATTATGGTTCAACTGGTGTAAGGTGCAGCCCTCTCTGCTGTGATTTCAGCTTCATAGGTGGGATTTCAGCATGCAGGCAGACTTCAGAACTATTGCTGCCAGTTGAACTTGGTGCTTAAACACCTGCCCATCCTGTATACAGAGCAAGATGAGGTTTGAGTGCTAACCCTCCCGGGTATTGCATTTAGCCATACCCAGCCCTGCCGCTAAAGGAATGCAGCGGTAATGATGAAACATCAATCACCAAGACAGAGAAAGCAATTGGAGAAGCATCATTACTCCCGAAATAATGCGAGAAGGATCCCTCAGTTTTCCCTTGCACATTATTTACCTAGTTTATAATTAACCTGACTGAGATGAGCTACCAAATAGATACCATTTAAGGTTTTTAGAATAAAAGATGCTTTAAAGTGCAGGGGTGTGTGTGTGTGCGTGCGTGTACATGTTTATTTCTTTCCCCTAAAATTTTTCTCTTAAAGAAATTTTCTGTACCACTGGGTTTACATATGGGTCCTTTTTACATTTTTCAGCTCCAGGATTGAATTGTCATTGCTTGACTCGCAAGAACCAAGTTGTATATTTTCTGCTACATGAATCATTATAAACAACAGCTCTGGGGAAGCATTCTAGGGCCAGTAATTATACTGATGAAACAGAAAGACTGTATTCCAAGTGAAGTTAATTTTAGCAGAAGTCAGATAAAAATGTTGTTGACTAACAGCAAACACGCTGGCAACAGAGCCCAAATCACTGGTGCCAGTGACTTGTTGTTTGGGCTGGGCAGTACCCAAGCCACCACAGAAAGCCAGATTGGACCTCCTGGCAGCCTTAAGTTGCTTAAAAGTTTGAAGTAGACGTATTGAGTTGATTACATAATGACCCTGAGAAATCACAAGTAAAATGTAATCCTAAATTAGAAATGTGACTGAGAATATAGAATGCTAACAATTTAAAATGTGTTTGTGTGTGTGTGTGTGTGTGTGTGTGTGTGTGTGTTGGGGTGGGGCATGGCTCACAACCTATGTAGTTAATATATGTGTGCATAGATTTGCCCATTCGCTCAGTCATGGCTGACCTTTTGTGACCCTGTGGACTATAGCCCACCAGGCTCCTCTGTCCATGGGATTTTTCCTGGCGGGAATACTGGAGTGGGTTGCAACTTCCTCCTCCAGGGGATCTTCCCAACCCAGGGTCAAACCCGCGACTCCTGCATCTCCTGCTTTGGGAGGTGAATTCTTTACCACTGCACCACCTGGGAAATTCTGTAATTAACTGACCCAAACATATTTATTTCTCCACTGGGTCAGCTATTCTGTGAAGAAAATTCCCAAATGGAGAAAAAAAATTGCATCTTATGATAGCAACTTAGATATCTTAAAAAAAAAAAAAATCCATGTTCAAATTTTGTTCAGAATTCTGTTTTCCGCAAAGAATACAATTCTTTTAGGAAACCAGTTACGATCCTTGTAGCCAATATCTCAACTCAGTTTGCAGAAATGAGTCTTTCTGGATGATTCAATAAATGCATCCTTCTGGGAAGAAATGAAGGCTACAAACACAAAGGCTATTACTTGGTAAAGAAGTGTGCAACTGAAGAGAACTTTGGCATAAGGAGGGAAAGTGAAGTTATATTCTCATTGGAAAAATGCCACATGTAGCTTTTCTTTTCCTTTTTTTTCTCATGTGGAGAAAAGCAACCGAAACTCTGACTACAAAAGTGTCAAGTACAAAATGTTTTCCCTTGTTGTTGCTGTTCAGTTGCTAAGTTGTGTCTGACTCTTTGTGACCCCATGGACTGCAGCACACCAGGCTTCCCTGTCATTCCCTATCTCCCAGAGTTTGCTCTTAACTCATGTCCACTGTGTTGGTGATGGCATCCAACCATCTCATCCTCTGTCTCATCCAATGTTTTCCCTATGATTAGTTTGAATTAGTTAGGCCAGGGAAATATACTGACTTGGCATCTGCTCTAGAGATTAGAGATCAGTTGACAGATAAACAATTTTATTAATAAGAAAAAAGTTCAAATTACCTTAATAAAAAAAGAGAAGGAATGAACCATGGCACTGAGCTATCTGTGGGTGGAAAAACTATTTCAGAATCTACTTGATAAGGAATGCTGAGAGATATCACTAAGGGTCTGGCCCACCCCATCCTCTCTCACACACCCATTCACTCCTTGCTTCTGGAATTTCCAGACTGATTTGAATGTGTTTCAGTCTCTCTCCATGTGTCAGGAAAGCTGTACATTGATGGTGTCTTAGATAAACAGTACTGGTAGAAAGAGATTAAATTTCTCAACATCCACATATCAACCTTAGGCAATTCTTTAATTCTCTTATTGAGCTATATGCTCATTTTTGAAAAAGCTTTGTGGCCAGGGCTGTTGGTACTTGGACTGGTCCAGTGTAATAGACTGAATCCCTGGGCTCTGTGAATATGTTACCATAAAATCCTAAAGGGAGTATGCAGATGTGATTTGGATTTAGAGTCAAGGATTTGGAGATGAGGAGAGTATCCTGGGTTATTTTGGTGGGCTCAGTGTAGTCACAAGATTCCTTATAAAGAGGAAGACAAAAGGATCAGAATCAAAGTGAAGGTGGTGTGATGATGGAAATCAAGGTCAGAGCGAAAGAGAGTTTGGAAGAGACTATGGTTCTTTGAAAATGGAGGCTATGGCCATGGGCTAATAAGTTCAGACTAGAGAAGCTAGAACAAGCAAGGAAATGAATTCTCCCCTGCAATCTCCAGAAGGAATGCAGTCTTGTGACATCTGGATTTGAATATTTCTGACATCTAGCACTGTAAGAGGATAATTTGTATTGCTTGGGCCACTAAGTTGGTAGTAATTTGTTGCAGCAGCAATGGGATACTTACACACCTAGGGACCCCAGGCCATAGTGACTGGTAACCCAACGAGGAATCCATGGAGGATGGGAAAGCGGTGATTTTTGCAGGCAAACCTTGGAAGACAAAAACACTATCTATCATAATAGTCAAGCAAAATTTGATGCTGAGCAGTCTGAAAGTTGGGGAAAAAACTCTAGAAGTACAACAGGAGGAAAGGAACTGGGACCCTTCCAAATGAAATGGTGGAAGCCCTTTCTAAAGGCCCGGCAGAACGTCACCCATCTCTTGTGTTGTCCCCTGGGAGGGAGGACCTTACAGAATGCTGAGCGTTATTTTGGTGGACATCTTAGGATGAATCAGTGATACTGATCCTTGTAAGGAATACTCAAGTCACACTTGTCTTTATAAGGCATATCTCTGTGAACTAACATATTTAAATAAATAACAATTCCTAAAATATTCATTTCCTATGCAAAGTGTTTAGCTATATGACTTGGAGAAATGAGTCATGATAGACAGACATGTTTATTCAATGTAGTTTGAAGATGTTAGCTGGCTTCAAGGTAGGGCTCAAGATTTTCTTATTTATATTTTGAATAAAGCCTAAAAAAGGAGTATATCTCCCACTTATCTACGTTCCCTATCATCATTTTTAAAAAATTCAGTTTCTTTAAACTACACTTACTTGTGAAAGATAACAATGACTTTTGGCACATTTGCATTTGGCACTTTTGCTTTTGTTAGTGCTTATTTATTTATTTTTTAATTAAGGTATAGTTGATTTTCAATATTATATTAGTTTCAGGTATACAACATAGTGATTCAAAATTTTTATAGATTATACTCCATTTAAAGTTATTGTAAAATATTGGCTATATTCTCTGTGCTATATATTATATCCCTGTAGTTTATTTATTTTATCCATAGTAGTTTGTATCTTTTAATCCCATACCTCTATCTTACTCCTCCTCTCTTTGCTCTTGCATTAGTTTATTCTCTGTATCTGTAAGTCTCTTTTCATTTTGTTATGTTCGTTCATTTTAGTTTTTAGATTCTACATTTAAGTGATAGCATACAGCATTTTTCTTCCTCCTGCTGACTTATTTCACTAAGCATAATACCCTTTAGGTCCATCCATGGTATTGCAAACAGCAGAATTTCCTTCTTTTTTATGGCTAACTAATATTCCATTGCCTTCCTGCCCCCCCCCCCCCCCATATATATATATGGCTTCCCTGGTGGCTCAGCTGGTAAAGAATCTGCCTGCAATGCAAAAAGACCTGGGTTCAATCCCTGGGTTGGGAAGATCCTCTGGAGAAGGGAACAGCTACCCATGCCAGTAGTCTGACCTGGAGAATTCCATGGACTGTATAGTCCCTGGGGTCACAAAAAGTCAGATATGACTGAGCAACTTTCGCTTTCACTTTCATACGTACATATATCACTTCTTTGTCCATTCATCTATTTAGGGACACTTAGGTTGCTTCCATATCTTGGCTGTCATAAATAGTGCTGCTATTAACATTGTGTTGCATGTATCTTTCCAAATAGTATTTTTTAATTTGTTCAAACATATACCCAGGAGTGTAATTGCTGGATCATATAGTAGTTCTATTTTGAGTTTTTGAGAAACATTCATACTATTTTCCACAGAGGCTATACCAATTTACCTTCCTACCAACAGTGTACAAGGGTTCCCTTTTCCCCACATTCTTGCCAACATTTGTTATTTGTGGTCTTTTTGATGATAGTCATTTTGACAGGTGTTAGGTGATATCTCACTGTGAGTTTCATTTACATTTCTCTGATGATCAGCATCTTTTCATGATTCTGTTGGACACCTGTACATTTTATTTGGAAAAATGTCTATTCAAATCTTCTGCTTATATTTTAATTGGATTGTTTGCTTTTTTGATATTGAGTTGTATGAACTGTTTATATATTTTGGATATTAATCCCTTATTGGTCATGTCATTTGGAAATACCTTCTTCCTATTCAGTGGGTGGCTGACTTTATTTTGGGGGTGCTCCAAAATCACTGCAGATGGTGATTTCAGCCATGAAATTAAAAGACACTTACTCCTTGGGAGGAAAGTTATGACCAAACTAGATAGCATATTAAAAAGCAGAGACATTACTTTGCTAACAAAGGTCCATCTAGTCAAAGCTATGGTTTTTCCAGTAGTCATGTATGGATGTGAGAGTTGGACTATAAAGAAAGCTGAGCCCTGAAGAATTGATGTTTTTGAACTGTGGTATTGGAGAAGACTCTTGAGAGTCCCTTGGACTGCAAGGAGATCCAAACAGTCCATCCTAAAGGAGATCCAATCCTGGGTGTTCATTGGAAGGACTGATGTTGAAGCTGAAGCTCCAATACTTTGGCCACCTGATGCAAAGAGCTGACTCATTGGAAAAGACCCTGATGCTGGGAAAGATTGAGGGCAGGAGGAGAAGGGGACGACAGAGGATGAGATGGCTGGATGGCATCACTGACTTGATGGACATGAGTCTGAGCGAACTCCAGGAGTTGGTGATGGACAGGGAGGCCTGGTGTACTGCAGTTCATGGGGTCGCAAAGAGTCAGATATGACTGAGTGACTGAACTGAACTGAACTTTTCATTTTATTGGTGGTTTCCTTTGTTGTGCAAAAGCTTTTAAGTAGGTCCAATTTGTTTATTTTTGCTTTTGTATCCTTTGCCTCAGGTCAAAAAACTATTGTTACATCAAAAAGTGTTCTGCCTGTATTTTCTTCTAGTTTTATGGTTCTGGTCTTCCATTTTGAGGTTTTTTTTTTTTTTGTACAGTGTCAGAGAATGTTCTAATTTCATTTTTTTTAAACACATAACTGTCAGTTTTCCAGTGCCACTATTAAAAAAACTATCTTTTCTCTACTGTATATTCTTGCCTTCTTTGTCACAGATTAATTGCCCATAAGTGCATAGGTTTAATTCTGGTCTCTCTATTCATAGATTCCATCAACCTATGTGTCTGTTTTTTTTTGCCAGTACCATATAGTTTTGGCTACTGTAACTTTATACTGTAGCCTGAAGTCAGAGAGCATGATATTTCTAACTCTGTTTTGCATTCTCGAGATTGTCTTGGCCATTTCAGTCTTTCATGTTTCTCTATAAAACTTAAAATTATTTGTTCTAGTTCTGTGAAAAATGCCCTTGGTATTTTATAAAGGATTGCCTTGAATCTGTAGATTGCCTTGGGTAGTATGGTTATTTTGACAATAGTAATTCTTCCAGTACATGAATGTGGTATATTTTTTCATCTGTTTGTGTTATTTCAATTTCTTTCACCAGTATCTTATAGTTTTCTGAGTAGAGGTCTTTTTTGTCCTTAGATTTATTCCCAGGTAATTTTTCTTTTTGATGTGATTATAAATGGGATTGTTTCTTTAATTTCTTTTTCTGATAGTTCATTGTTTCATTAATATTTTTCTTTAAGTCAACTCATTTTTTAACTTTCCACAAAGCAAAGTTAATCAGAAAAATTAATACAAACTATTAAAATTAAGAAGTTCCTTTGTCACTTAAAATCATTTCATATACCACTAGTTTTTCAGATATAAAGCTTTTGAATAGTCTCTTTTTCCACAGAAAGAATATCTTTAGTTAACTTTTCCCTTAACTATGCTAGTAATATAAAAGCATAAACAGCCTTTGGCTTCTAATAAAGGCAGAGTAGATAATCTGGACCAACATTCTCATGAACAACAATGAAAATTTTGGGAGAAAATAATCTTTTTGAAGGCATCATAGAGCCAGCAAATCTGCAAAGCATTGTAGGGTGAAGATTTAGGATGGGTAATCCCAGAAAAGTGAGCTCAGAATTTGGGGTTGCTTTTCCCATGGTGGTACTTGTCAAATCCAGAAATGTTGGTTGAGAACCTGTAAAGCTGAGCAGATATTTCAACAGACTCACGTGGCTGGGGGATGGGGGGAATGAAAATAAGGAAGGGGGTCTCTGATAAACTTCTAGATGTTAAGTTGGCATCCACTACCACCCAAGTAAAGGTGTATAGAAATTAGTCTTCTCAGGTACTGAAGCCCAGCTTCAAATAATTTCAATCCCTTATTTTGTTAAGCAAATCCAGAATTGTAGTGTTTGTGGTACCTACCAGAAGTAACGGTAAATCCTCTTTGGCGGAAGATAATATCATCATGGGGGTCAAGTTACATCTATTGTTTTCAACCACAGTATCTAGCACTCAACAAGAAAAGGCATATGAGAAAGTAGACAGTGTAACTGTTACTATAAACAGAAACAAATCCACAGGTTAGCTACATAATAGAATTCAAAACTATATGCATAATTTGATTAAGGAAATAAAAGACAGGATCTGAAACTTTTACAAAGAATTGGAAATGAAAAGAAATGAGAAATGTATTAATAATATCTAAAATTAATGTTTCAAAGTTCACACTTAACAGATCAGGTACCACTGAAGGGAGAATTAATAAGCAGAGTAATTAGTCAGAAGATATCTATAATGAAGCACAGAGGAACAAAAGGTTGGAAATACTGAAAAAAAATGAAAGGCACAAAAAAATACAGAAAAAAGTAATGTGTATTTTGATGAAATTACAGAAGCAGGAGAAAAAGGGCAGAAGAAATATTTGAAGAGATGATAGCTAAAGATTTTTCCAAAGCTGATGAAAGACATCAAGCATTTGTGTGAGAGGCATTACAAACAAACCTCAAGTGAGGTAAAGACAAAGAAAATCATACCTAGAGACATCATGGTAAAACTGATGAAAAGAAATCAGGAAGATAAAAATGTTTTTTAAAGTAGCCAGAGTAAAAAGGTAAAAATTAGAAAACAATGAACTTCAGAAGGCTGAATAGTATTTTCCAAATTACTGAAAGAAAATAGTTTTCAACATAGGGAAAATGAAAATACAATAAAGACTTTTTCAGATGAATAAAAACTGACAGAATTCATCATCAAAAGATCTGCACTAAAAGAAATAGGGTTATTCAAGTAGAAAAAGATCAAGATCCCCCCAAAGCTTAGAGATGCAGAAAGAAATGATGAGCACTGAAAAGGGTAAATCTCAGTGAATGCTGACTATGAAAAAATAATATAAACATATAAATAAAATCCATAAAGTATTAAATTATATAAGATGATTTAAGTAAGAGAAGGGGTGAATGAAATCAAATCGTTTTAAGGTCCTTACATCATCTGAAAGGAGATAAAATACTCTTTTATGTTAGGCTTTGCTAAGTCAAAGATTGTTGTTATGACCTCTAGTAACCACTGAAAGGACATTTAAATATGGTTAAAGCTATGAAATTAATAAGTTCAGTTCAGTTCAGTCACTCAGTCATGTCCGACTCTTTGTGACCCCATGAAACACAGCACACTAGGCCTCCCTGTCCATCACAAGCTCCCGGAGTTTATCCAAACTCATGTCCATTGAGTCGGTGATGCCATCCAACCATCTCATCCTCTGTCGTCCCCTTCTCCTCCTGCGCTCAACCTTTCCCAGCATCAAGGTCTTTTCCAGTGAGTCAGCCCTTCGCATCAGGTGGCCAAAGTATTGGTGTTTCAGCTTCAACATCAGTCCTTCCAATGAATATTCAGGACTGATTTCCTTTAGGATGGACTGGTTGGATCTCCTTTCAGTCCAAGGGACTCTCAAGAGTCTTCTCCAACACCACAGTTCAAAAGCATCAATTCTTCGGCGCTCAGCATTCTTTAAGGTCCAACTCTCACATCCATACATGACTACAGGAAAAACCATAGCCTTGACTAGACGGACTTCTGTTGACAAAGTAATGTCTCTGCTTTTGAATATGCTGTCTAGGTTGGTCATAACTTTCCTTCCAAGGAGTAAGCGTCTTTTAATTTCATGGCTGCAATCACCATCTGCAGTGATTTTGGAACCCCCTAAAATAAAGTCAGCCACTGTTTCCCCATCTATTTGAAATTAATAAAGATGGGAGCTAAAAATTAAAAAAAAAACAAACCCTCAATCTGAAATAAGAATGGGAATGCAAAAAAAAAGGAACATAAAACAGTTCTACAATGAACCCAACAGCAATGAATACTTTTAGACTGTGATATTGAGGTACCAATTCCCTTTGAAGCAACAGGAATATCTTAGAGAAATAATCTGGTTCAAGGAAACAGTCAAAATTAGCTTTGACACAACAAACAAGAAAGCTCTCAAAGACTACTCAAGTTGTGTCAAATTAACTTAACAGCAACCCTGAACTGATCTTTACTGGTTTAAGTTGGAAAATTTGATAACGAATAAGAATAATAAAATCAAATACATTAAAATCCATCAGTTCAAAACAGTATTTTTAAAAAGTTTCCAATAAAGTTGGAGATTGCCTTTCCAGGACACAAGGGCATTCTAAATAATGATAAACACAGGGAACGAATCAAGCATTTATTGTATTTTTCCTACATGAACCAAATCTCAGAGTAACCAAGTGGTTGATAAAGAGAAGTCACTCCTTATAAAACTTAATCAACTAATCAAGAAGGAATGATAGAATTAGCAAACTATGATTTCACAATAAAGAATTAATGGACCTGTGAGCTGACTATCAATGGTTCCTAACATCACAAGAAAAAAAGCAACCAGATATCATATTCCTCCTAATGGAAGCACATAGCAACTCTGATGAAGTTGTTTTGCTAAAAAAAAAAAAAAAAAAAAAAAAATCCATCTGAATGAGATTAGGCTTCTATCAATTTGTAGGAAAAAAAAAGAGACAAGAACATGTTAGAAAGACACTTTGAGGATACAAATGGCTGAAGCCAGAGAAACTCTATAAGACAAACAACCCGGTTTCTTCAGCAATAAAATTTCAAGAAAAAAAAATTAGATATAGTTGGGAGCTGTAAATTATTACAGGTGTAAAAGTCATGTTAACTAATTGTAATTATGTTCTTTGTATCCAAATACTAACAAAAGAATCTTAAAAAATAATATTTGTATGCCATTTGTGGAAATATGAACACAGAATGAATATTTGATGGTATTAGGGGATTACTATTAATTTTTTAGGTCTTGTGATGGACTTGTAGTTATATTTGAAAAGGAAAGTCAGTATTTTGGAGCTATGTAGTAAATTATTTACAAACAAAATGGTTTGATGCTTAGGGTTTATCTCAAAATCATCTGATCGGGGTTTGAAAGGAGGGGGCAGTTTAGAAGAAGCAGAAAATTACGTGATAAGTTTTGAAGTTCTGTTATGTGTCCATGGGGGATTGTGGTGCAGTCTTGACTATTTTTGTATGGGTCAGGAGGAATCTTGACTCCATTTTTCCATGTTGGACTACTGATAGCTTTTAAACCTCACCGTCCCTCTTCCCATTGTACTCCAGACCCGGACAAGCAGGTAAGAAAGCCTGCGGTTCCCTCCTTTGGCACTTGTGGAAGACTCAAACCACAGAAGCCCTCGCCCCGTCCCCAACCCCCAACCACAATAAGAACCCAGGCTGCTGCTGCTGCTGCTAAGTCGCTTCAGTCGTGTCCGACTCTGTGTGACTCCATAGACGGCAGCCCACCAGGCTCCCCCATCCCTAGGATTCTCCAGGCAAGAGCACTGGAGTGGGGTGCCATTTCCTTCTCCAATGCATGAAAGTGAAAAGTGAAAGTGAAGCCGCTCAGTCGTGTCCGACTCTTAGCGACCCCATGGACTGCAACCTACCAGGCTCCTCCGTCCATGGGATTTTCCAGGCAAAAGTACTGGAGTGGGGTGCCATTGCCTTCTCTGAACCCAGGATAGTCTCCCTTTTTTCTGCTCTCAAGCCACTTCAAACCTGCTAGAGACCGGACTTCTTTTTTTTCCAGCTAGCCCAAATCTGTAGCCACTTGGTCAGAACTGGGGACTGCACGGAAACTCCGCTTGCCTCTGGTGTCTGAGGTGCAGGCCGTCTTACTGGGGATACCCTTGCACCCCGGGTAGGGGGAGGTGTGTGCTGACTCAGTGTGGGTAGTGTCAGCCTTGTGCTGTTGTGCACACCAGGTGGTGTCAGAATAACTCCTCACTCACTTCTCTCACAGGGACATCATGACATCCATCTTCTTCTTTTCTAAATACGCTTCGCAGAGCGACTAGGTTGTTTCCTTTATACCAAAAAAAAAAAAAAAAGAAGAAGAAGAAGAAGTTTGGGTAGATCAGAAATCATAACAGGAATTGAATGAGTCTAGAAAGCAAGTCATATCTGGGGAAAGAAGAGGAAATGAGAGAACAGTGCTACGATTGACTCAACTCTGGCATATTCTCCCAGGTTCCTACTTTCTCTCTGACACATCTGAAGTTAATACTTTTTTTAATATGCTGACAGTTTCAATGTTAAAAGTAACTTCAAGCAGAAAACAGAGTATAAGGCAATCCATGCAGGTAGAATGTTTTATTGGGTGTCTACATATTAAAAAGCAGAGACATTACTTTGCCAACAAAGGTCCGTCTAGTCAAGGCTATGGTTTTTCCAATAGTCATGTACGGATGTGAGAGTTGGACTATAAAGAAAGCTGAGTGCTGATGAATTGATGCCTTTGAACTGTGGTATTGGAGAAGACTCTTGAGAGTCCCTTGGACTGCAAGGAGATCCAACCAGTCTATCCTAAAGGAGATGTCATGAGTGTTCATTGGAAGGACTGATGTTGAGGCTGAAGCTCCAATACTTTGGCCACCTGATGCAAAGAACTGACTCATTTGAAAAGACCCTGATGTTGGGAAAGATTGAAGGCGGGAGGAGAAGGGGACGACAGAGGATGAGATGGTTGGGTGGCATCACTAATGTGATGGACATGAGTTTGAGTAAACTCCAGGAGTTGGTGATGGACAGGGAGGCCTGGCATGCTGCAGTCCATGGGGTTGCAAAGAGTTGTACACGACTGAGCAACTGAACTGAACTGAACATAAGTGAAGTCGCTCAGTCGTGTCCGACTCTTTGCGACCCCATGGACTCTAGCCTACCAGGCTCCTCCATCGATGGGATTTTCCAGGCAAGAAGACTGCAGTGGGTTGCCATTTCCTTTTCCAGGGGCTCTCTCCGACCCAGGGATGAACCCAGGTCTCCAGCATTGTAGGCAGACGCTTTTACCATCTGAGCCACCAGGGAACTGGTGTCTACATGAGCCAGACACAGTTCTAGACACTGAGCATCCAACTGTGGCCAAAGTTAGACCTCAGCTTATGGTTTAAAAAGGGATTTGTTGTTGGGTAGGGGGATAGATCCAAAGATGTAAGCTAATGAATGTCTACACTCATGATATGTGTGCTACAAAGAAAATAAGTAAGGAACTGAAAGAGAAAAACTAGAAATACTGACCTTAATGACGATGATGATGAAGTGTGGAAGAAAACGTAGGGCCAGCCTTTGTGGATTTGCTCCATGTCTCCAAGCTTAGAAGGGTCCCGAGCTCGGTGGAAAGTGCTGCAGTCGCCATCTTTAAATGCTCAGTAAGTTTTGAACGAGAACCTCTGCCTCCCTTTACATTTTCCCCTGGGCCCTGCAAAGTACGGAACTGGTTCTGGGGAAAAGGCCTCTGATTTAGAAAGAACAGCAGATGCTCAGACTCGAGGCAGCCACGAGCAGGTTGTGGAAAAGACAGGAGGGCTGAGGGAAAGGAGGAAGGAACAGGCTAGCAGAAGATGAGGTCAGAGGGAGAAAGAAGCTCTGGCAGCCGTTGGGCCTGGACTATCTGCAGTTTCCATGGCTTAGGGACACTCTCTTGAGAGGTTCTGCTGGGCATGCCTTTCCAGAGAGGCTTGGAAAGGCCTTTAACTGGGGCTAAAGGCTTGAGATGCAGGCCAACAGGAGATAGTGGTTGGAAAATAGCCAGGGACTTGAGGCTTCCTGTTGGAGTTCTCATCTCCAAGCAGAGGCAGCTAGATCTGAAGGCAGAGCCCATTGGGATAGTGCTGGGATCCAGCCTCTAGAGGCCTATCTTCAGGCCTCATCCAAGAAGGTATGAGCACCAAGTAGGAGGAGCTTCAGAAAGCTCAGGATTATTTTTCTGTGTGTTCGTGTCTTAAAGTAATGCTTCAAGTCCTGGGTTCTTTCTTCGAAAGAAAATTGGCATTTTAATAGCATTTGTTTTGATTTAAAGAAACATTTTTTTTGTTGTTTTAAATAAAGTTGGTTGGCTGTTACTGCTACATTTTGAACAGCAGATAGCACCATCAAGTGATGAGTATCTGAAATCATTTTGTACATTTCAAGTGTTTATCACTGTATCTAGGACAGTACATCCCAGGCCTTTATAGTGTGTGAGGAGCTGCTGCTGCTAAGTTGCTTCAGTCGTGTCCGGCTCTGTGCGACCCCATAGATGGCAGCCTACCAGGCTCCCCCGTCCTTAGGATTCTCCAGGCAAGAACACTGGAGTGGGTTGCCATTTCCTTCTCCAATGCATGAAAGTAAAAAGTGAAAGTGAAGTCGCTCAGTCGTGTCCAACTCTTAGCGACCCCATGGACTGCAGCCTACCAGGCTCCTTGGCCCATGGGATCTTCCAGGCAAGAGGACTGGAGTGGGGTGCAGTTGTAGCTACTGTATTTTTTATTCTTTAAAAGTGTGAGATTGCTGGATACCCCGGAAAGTGAAAGTCGCTCAATTGTGTCTGACGCTTTATGACCCCATTCTCCAGGTCAGAATACTGGAGTGGGTAGCCTTTCCCTGCTCCAGGGGATCTTCCCAACCCAGGGATGGAACCCAGGTCTCCCACATTGCAGGTGGATTCTTTACCAGCTGAGCCACAAGGAGGGTTTTAACAGAGCTATCTTGGAATTGATGGGGGAAGGGAAATAGCTATCAACTACTTTTTCTTCCCCTTGGGAATCCAGGAGATCCTTGGAGAGCAGGCACAGGGCAGTGAGCAGGTTGTTCTGGAATCATCCTGCAAGGCAATTACCTAACATGTCTAAATCTGAGACCCCCGCAGCAGTGGGAGTCCCAGCCCCATGGCCCTTCTGAGGTCCCTAGCCTTAAATAAGAGGGACAGGATAGGAACTGAGCTGGTACTAGGTGGTCCGGGTAGGCTATGACCTATATATCCTCAACTCCTGCCATCTCTCTATGGGAATGGGGAATGGCTTAGTGGGTGTTCCTCTGCTCACCTGAAAAATGAAGTTTATTATTAAGACTAATGAATGTGACACCTGCTATTGCTGAACAACCACTGTATGCCGAGCACTTTATACACACTCTTGTACTTAATTCTCACAAGTCAAATGAGTAGTTATTATTGTTTTCTACAGTTGCTAAAAATGAAGATTGGAATTGTTAAGTAAGTTAAGTAGGGACTAAAGTCTTAATGCCAGTCAGTGGCAGCCTAGAATTTGTGCTCAAGATGTCCTGATGTCATTGTCCATCCTCTGTTTGGTTACCCCATTCCTTGTTGAGGCAGCCTCCTCTCCCAGTTGCCACAGAGCCGGGGCAGCACTCGGCATTTTGTCCTCTTCAGATCTGCTGAGTCCTAATTGGCCCTGAGTGCTTACAGGAAACAGATGGAACAGACGCTGGGATCCTGCTGACCTCAAAAGAGACAATCAAACCCTGCTCCTTCCGTCCTTTTCACATGACATTTTGTTAGGTGGTTTGAAATGTTTTTAAAGCCTGGATGCTAAAAGGCAAAGATGAGGACAGGTTAGGTCAATGGATGTGTGTGTTTAAAACCTGTGTTGGTTGCATTATGTTTTAAAAATACTGATCGGTTCTGCACGATCAGGTTTATTTTAAATACCAGATGGCTACAGATACCCAGCCAGATTCTCTCAGGGTAGACAGGATTTCTTGGCAGTAAACTGGATGTTTTGGAAGGTGTATTAACTCTTTCTGACCATCAGAGTGGTAACTGAAGCTTTCAATACCTTGACTCTCAATAGACTTCTCTAGTGTTGAAGACAGACTCATTCAGAAAATTCAAAGCTACCTAACTGCATAAGAAAAAACAAGTCATTACCAAAGTGAAGGCATAAGTTAACATCCCAGGAAATTAAAATGGTGCTTTAGACTCAAGCAATAATGTCTCTAAATTGGATTTACTGGTGATCAGTAAGGTGAGTGAAGATATGATCCAGCTGCACTGGCCTCCTTACTATCCCCTGACCTTGGTGAACCTTCCCAGGCTCTAGACTTGTGCACTTGTGTTCCCTCTGCCTGGAAGGTGTCCACATATCCTTCAGCAGCGTGGTTGACTTTTACTCCTTGCCTAGGGCTCACTGCGCTTGCTGTATTCTCAGAGAGGACTTCTATAGGTGTTCTGGTCACTGTCTACGTCTTTACCCACTTTGTCTCTCAGAACATGACATTTTGTTGTTGAGTGCTTATTTCCTGCCTCCTTCTCTGGACTGTAATGTTGGTGAGGAAGAGGGCAGGATCTAGCATGTGATTTAGTCCTGTGTCCTTGACTTCTAGACCATAATGACCAACACATTCAGGGAATCAGTAAATGTTTGTTAAAAGAATGAATGGTTGACTATGTCTTCATGGTTGACAATACTTTAAAGTTGTCGCATGACTTTAGAAAAAACTCAGTTTTGTACCACCCTGAATGTGCCTGATCTCATCTGGTCTCAGAAGCTGAGCAGGGTTGGGCCTGGTTAGTGCTTGGATGGGAGAAAAAGCTCAATTTTATCTTTACATTTGATCTTCATCTTAATAATTGTGAATGCTTTATTTCCAAAACAGAACTTGATTCCTGCATTAGGATACATTAGAGATAGCAAGTGGATGTGTGGGACTATAGATTTTTTCTTCCCCTTTTTGAAAGGAAAAAAAAAAAAATTAAAGTATAGTGTTACACAGCAATTCAGAGCGGAAATGGCCTTGTCACAACAAAGGTAGGAGTTAGCCTTCACATTTTCCTGAGGGAGAAAAATAAGGGCAGAAAGAAAAGAAACAATTCCATTACTGTGTTGAGAATTCCTGTTTTTTTTAAAGGTTTATTTTGGAATAAAGTTGATTTACAATGTTGTGTTAGTTTCAGTTGTACAGCAAAGTGAATCAATAATACAAATACATATAGCCATTCTTTTTTTAGATTCTTTTCCCAGATAGGCCATTACAGAGTACTGAGTAGAGTTCCCTGTACTAGAGAATTCATATTGAAGGGTTCTTGACTGGATTAATAATAGCAGAGATGAAAAGAAAAATAGTCTGAAAAACACTGGGGAACAGAGAATAATATTGTAGTTTTTATGTGCACTAGGTTTGAAGGTTCTTCAGAGTCCAATTATTTCTGAAAGATATATGCTGGGTTGCATTTTATGAGACTACGCTAGATTATTGGAAATAGAAAAATAAATCCAGCCTCCTGTGTAATTAGAATGAAAGGAACCAAAATAATGGTGCAACTGAATGCCTGAAAATTTGTACTGATCTAGGTAAAGTAAAAGCACATTTAATTACACTCAGAATCCCCAGGTTCAAAAGGAAGGAGGGCAGTACATTTCAGGAGAAGAACAAATTATGTGACCTTGATAATACTAGGGACTGGGTGTCTTTATTTTGAATCTTTTCTCACGTGGAATGGCACCAACAGCATATAAAAACATGATGATAGATGGGGCAACTGAGTTTTTAATTATCCCAAATTTACCTCCTTTGTTCTTACACTCAATAAAAAACAGAGTTCACATTTTAAATTAAAAACCTGCCATCGCCCAAGAATTTGGCATCTGCATCTGCCTTGGTAAGGATGAGAATACACTGTATTTGAAATATGTTGCCTGCTTGAGTAGTTTTTATTTCCCCTTGATCTTCAAAGTGCTTCATTGAAAGACCAATGCTTCTTCCATGTTTTACTTTACATGCCACTGAAAAGCTGGGCAGAATTCTTGTTTAAGGTCTTCTGCAGCATGTTGATGTCCAGCTGTGAGGAATACAATACCCTAGGCTACGATGATAATCTCTACGCTTCTTCACGGCAGATTGCCCCAATTGCAAACAGGATTTCAGAGCTGGAGAGGCATTGGAAGTTGTAGTAGGTATCTGCTGTGTTGACTCTCCTGTCTTTGGGTAGCAGAACACGCACATTTTCCTTGAGGAACCAGCTCTCAATGTGACCCAGGCCTGGCCACACACACACGCATCCTGTTCTCCTGGCTGCAGTGTTTGGTTGGGGTGGGCACTTGCAGCTCAGTGGTAAAGAACCTGCCTGATAATGCAGGAGACACCGGAGATGCAGGTTTGATCCCTGGGTTGGGAAGATCCCCAGGGGAGGAAATGGCAACCCACTCCAGGATTCTTGCCTGGGAAATCCGATGGACGGAGGAGCCCGGCGGCCTGCATTCTGTGGGGTCGACAGCTCACATGCAGGAGATGCAAGCTGGTCCGATCAGGACTGATCCTGAGACTTTTCAGGAAGCAACAGGTTCTTCTTCTCCCTGGGCCGATGCTCACGATGGCCCACGTGAGAACCGAGCCTGCAAGAAACAAAGCAACACAGATGGAGACAGGCAACTTCTTGACAACTTTATACGGGCAAGGGAATTCAGCCTGTTACTTGAGTTCTGACTGAGTGGAGAGTCATCTGGCCTAGAACTTCAGCATTGGTTCTTGGATCAGTGATTGCCAATAATGAAGTTTTCACTCATTCATGGTGAAATGAGAAAAATCAGGCTTAAGGCAATGAATTTTCCAGAGAGCTACCGTTTCAATCTAAAGAACTGATCCTGTTCCTAAGATTGATTGCTTCCTACAATTTTGGTGTTAAGATATCCTTTCTTTGTGATAATAGATGATTTTTAAAAACATCCTTACTTGGTATATAGGCTGCTGTAATTTCCAAATATCAATGGATTAACCCAATATATTTCATGTCTTCTGAAAGTAAAATCTGACTACAGGAAGAACTACTTGTGTTCACTCAGGGATCCAGCCTCTTCTTGTGGCTCTGCTCTCATCTGAATCCTCAGAATGTTCTCCATCCAGCTGGCAAATGTAGACAGAGAAGGAAGATCTCAGGAGGCAGGTTTTTATCGACCATGCCTGCAACGGAAACACATCCCTTCCATGCCTGTTTCATTGGTTAGAACTCACCGTGTGGCCGAACATAACAGCAAATGTAGCTGGAAAATAAATACAGGTTAGCTGTGTGCTCAGGAGGAAGATGAAGCAGGATTAGCGACAAATCAGCCAATCCCTGCCCCATTTGGCAAAATTCAGTTTCAAGGCTTGTCATGTCTCCTTTTGTTGATTGAAACTTTCATACTGCATTATATCCAAAAAACTTGGTAACCACTAATATAGTTCAATTTCTTCATGTTGTAAATAAGAAAACAAGTTGTTGTTGTCGATCAGTTTGTTCAGCTCTTTGCCACCCTGTGGACTGCAGCATGCCAGGCTTCCCTGTCCTTTACTATCTCCTTCCCAGCCCTCAGAAGGAATCAACCTTGCCGGCAACCTGCTTGTTGAGATTCTAGTTTCCAGAACTGAGAGACCAGACATTTCTGTCATGAAGTCACTCAGTGTGTGATACTTTGTTAGGCCTGCTCTAGACTGCTAATATCATCTTCAGGATTTTTGCCATGTGGACTTGCAATTATAAATGATTTGTTACAGTTAATTTTTTCCCCCACAATGACTCACTTTTAAAATTGAAATCAATTTACTACCCTGAGTTGCTTGGGGTGTCGCTGGGGCCCAGCTGCACCTTCACGGGCCCGTGTCTTCAGTGTGGGTGACAGTCCCCACCTGGGCTCCTCCTCCGCAGAGCAGGGGAGGGACATGTGGGCGAGCCTCAGCAAGGGGGGGAATTAAGTGAAGTGGCTGCTCTGGTCCTAAGATTCTTTTATGGCTGCACTCCACCGCGGTGTCCTTGGTCCCTGGATTTACACAGGTGCTTGGGCTTCCCTTGTGGCTCAGCTGGTAGAGAATCTGCCTGCAATGCAGGAGACCTGGGTTCAGTCCCTGAGTTGGGAAAATCCCCTGGAGAAGGGAAAGGCTACCCACTCCAGCATTCTGGCCTGGAGAATTCCATGGACTGTATAGTCCATGGGGTCGCAAAGAGTCGGACAAGACTGAAGGACTTTCATTTTCACTTGGGGTCTCCAGGGGACTGGGGTGTGATGTAGTGCTGACTGCAGAAGGCACAGTGCAGGGCATGCCTTACCCTTGCTTGTTTCAGGAAGCCTGGCATCTCCTTAAGTGTGTGGTTTTTTAACCACACACTTAAATAGAAAATTAGTTTCCTGGTGTCACCTAGAATCATTTACTACTTCCCAGGCGCCACGGTCCACACTTTGGAAATATTGCTTCAAGCCGACAGCTCCTGGTCAAACGTGGTTTCGGTTTTCCATTCTCTATGCCTTTACTCACACTGTCGTTCCCAAGGGCGATGTCCTAACCTCTTCACTACATTACCTGACGTGCCCATTATCCTGGTGTGGCATATCCATTGTCCTTTCAGTGCCCGACAGGAAGCCTGCCCAGGCCCGGAGGACCCCCCTTCTGGGCCCACAGCCCCCACTCTTCTCTCCATTCATTGACTCTGAGGGCGGGACTCCACTGCTTTCCCTTTAGCATCCTTGTCTTGGGTTGTTCTTTACTTTTTTCGTGTCCCCATGTCCTCTATATCTTTATGGCTAAAATTTTCTTCATCTGCAAGGGCATGAGAGATGTGGTAAATGAAGTCAAGAGAAAGTAGCAGTGATATCTCAATCTATTTTTTTTAAAAAGAACCAACACTTATAAAGATGGAAAGATACTCAGGAGGCAGGTAATCTGAGAACTGAAATAGAAAATACCAGCTGGGTTCAAACCTATTCCAGTATCTTAAGACTGCAAAAAAAGAATTCTAAAAGTGGTCTGGGCAATAGAGAGTTGAAGGATGGTGAGGTGTACGTTAAGGGAGATGGCTTTACTCATAAAGAAAAATTGGAATAAAATTTGGAAATATAATAAAATCAAATTACTCTGTCTGTCCTCCCAACCTCTTGGGGTATTGGATTTGTAGCTTTGTTGGCCTCATCCCTTTCCTGGAACATTTCCTTGCTTGTTGGCACTTCCATTCGGGAATTTCTTTTCGCAACTTAAAAGTGGCTGTAAAGGTCAGATGGGAGAGGCGGCTGAATTCCCACAATGACATGGCTCGGATTCCACAGAAAGAGTTCACCTTGTTCCCTTTGGCGAGGGACAGAGGTGTCCTGAGCTTGTTCTCTCATTTCTAATGTACTTGAGTTCACTTTGGGTTTAAAATGTTTTTTTCTTTTTTTTTTTTAAGAATCAGAATCTTCTGAAAGATACAGTATTCTATATTTCATTTTCTGGAATTGATGCCACAGAGAAACATATATAATTTTTGACTGGAAGATTTACTGTTTATTTTTTTGAAACTAGGGAACTGAATATATGAAATTATTGAAGAAAGCATTAAAGAGTTAAAATGTATACATTTAGTTTTAAAATGGTTTAGGTAGGTAGGGATTGGATAAGGAAGAGTGAAGAAAGAAAGCTAAGAGTTTTTAAAACTTAATTTACGCAAGATATTGTTATCCATCCATCCACCTATCCATCCATTCTTTATCAAATAGGCAGTATGTTTGATGGTTCAAAATGAGAAAACTAGAGAAGGGTACACAGAGAGTCTCCCTCCCACCTCCATCCTCCAGTCTCCTAATTTCTCTCTTTAGAGGTTGCCAAAGTATGTGATCCTTGTGTGTCCTTATAGAAATATTTTTTGCACATTAAAACTATATTTTTCTTTAAACACACACATACAAATTGTGGTATGTTACAAACTCTTTGTATCTTGGTTTTTCACTGAACAAGTTGTTGTGGGATCATTCCATATAAGTACATAGAAAGTTCCTCATTATTATTTTCAAAATTAATTTTTATTGGTGTATAGTTGCTTTACAGTGTGTTTCTGCTATATAGCAAAGTGAACCAGTTATATGTACACATATATCTTCTCTTTCTTAGATCTCCTTCGCATTTAGGTTTATAGCTCTATGATTTTGCTTTGTACGGACGTGCATTTTTGAGCCAGTGCATGACTTTTGTGTGTTTTGTTTATTTCTAAACCTCTGTACTATCCCATATTGAACAACTGTGCATGTAATGTCATTTCAGAATTGTGTGAAACTGTGTGATAAATTTCATTAATTGGAACTGCTTGTTCAAAGAATATGTCACTTCACGTGATAGATGTTGCTGTGTATCTCTCCTCAGAAACTGTACCAGCTTCTCTTCCCCCCAGCAGAGTAGTAGGATTGTTCTATGAGGCTAGTATTAATATCCCAGTTTACAGGTGAAGAAACAAGAGTTCAAAGGAATGAACTTACTTGACAGAGAAGACACAGCCAATAATGAACAGAGCCAAAGTTTGAACCCAAGCTCATCTGGCTACGAATCTACCTTCATTCTGCCACACTGTGCTCTTGCATCTTATTACTTGTATTGGATTATAGGGCTTCCCTGATCATTCAGATGGCACAGCATCCACCTGCAATGCAGGAGACCTGGGTTTGATCCCTGGATTGGGAAGATCCCCTGGAGAAGGGAATGGTTACCCACTCCAATATTCTTGCCTGGAGAATTCCATGGACAGAGGAGCCTGGTGGGCTACAGTCCATGAGGTCACAAAGAGTCAGACACAACTGGGTGACTTTTACACAGGCACAAACTCTTTTACAAATGTTTATTAAATTCACATACTTGTAATAACAATTGCTCATCATAGTGTTCTTTAACATAGCTCTTAACTTTTCAAAATGCCTTCATACTTGTAAATATATTTTAAAAACCTAGATTATATGTGTGAGACAGGTTATATATGCAAACATTTTAACACTGATAAATTTTTAAAAAATCCCACAGAATATCTGGTTACTTGTGTAAGATCTCACAATGAGCTGGGTCTAGAAACACCTTTCAGCTATTCAGCCCTGCATTAGACATGAGGTGTAGCCATTGCTCTTCTCATAAGAAGGTGATCATTCTTGAGCTTTTGAATTCAAGATAGGAATCACATGTGAGTTCATAGTGCTCTTTAATTAAGAATTTTTAAAAATTTAAGTGCATATAGTTTGATTTTTTTCCCTAAAATGAGGTGACAGACTCTTAAAATATGGAGAAGTGAGAAGCTATGTTTACAGTGCAAGATATAAGAAATAGTTAAGTGACCACACAAGGCAGAAATTGGTTGTTTCTTTTCAAAATAAATATTTGATACATGAAAAGAACATAAGTAGAGTATATGTACATTATAAAAATAATAGAACAAACACCTGAGGACCTACCATTCATTCTGGACATCCAACAGCATCCCCATATTTTTGGGACTACTTGAATATTCCTTGTCCATCCCATCTCTGTCTCTTTTAGAGGCAGCTCTATCCTGAACTCTGTGGGTTTTAAAATGAACTTAGTAAATATAACCACAAATATGCCTAAAACAGTATGTGATTTAGCTTTTGAGGGAATTTTATAATTCCTGGGACCTTGCATGAGCTTAGTAAATATTTATTGAGAGAATGAATAGGTCAATGACTGAATGGCAACTCAGGAAGCTCAATCCATTCTTTTAGCTACCATTGAAATTAACAAAGATGTGGTGCATGACTAATACTTCTTTTCTAAACAATACTCTGAAGTATTTTCTATGTATATTTTTGTCAGTCATAATAAAAGAGCTTCTGTTATTAATCACAGTTGAGAGTATAAGGGTGGGACTGTTTGCTGCTGCTGCTGCTGCTAAGTCACTTCAGTCGTGTCCGACTCTGTGTGACCCCATGGATGGCAGCCCACCAGGCTCCCCCGTCCCTGGGATTCTCTAGGCAAGAACACTGGAGTGGGTTGCCATGTCCTTCTCCAATGCATGAAAGTGAAAAATGAAAGTGAAGTCGCTCAGTCGTGTCTGACTCTTAGCGACCCCATGGACTGCAGCCTACCAGGCTCCTCCATCCATGGGATTTTCCAGGCAAGAGTACTGGAGTGTGGTGCCATTGCCTTCTCCGGTGGGACTGTTTAGACTAATGCAAGACCAGCTCTTTTTTATGCTTTGATGCATGAAGATGGATTTTGTTTAGGGTTGCTATCTCTTAGGGGATCCCAGAATTTATTAAAAATAGAAGGATTTTATGTTTTATGATTTTAACAAAGATTTTCCCCTATGAAAATATAAATTAAGTCAATCAAATACTGAAAACGCTTGTTACATTTCTCAAATAAAATGGCTAGATGTACTGTAAACACACCAAATATATCAAACACGATATACTTTAAAAAGAATGAAAAGTTCAGAAGCTTCCAAAATCTGTAATGAGTCTCAGGTCATTGGTGAGTATGGATAAATTTATCTGATTTTGATGGTGCTCCCCTAAGCTGACAAACTAATCAGAGAATGTACTTTCACTCAGCTGTATCAAGAACTGAAATGACTGTGTTTATTTCAAGGTCTTGGCTTAAAATACAAACTTGTCAACCAGCAGCATTGTAATTAAGTCTTCAAGAAGTAAGAAAGCGCTTTTAAAATATGGTGTTAGCACAGCTTGTTCTAGCAGGTTAGAAACAAGCAAGACGAATTCTATATTCACAGCTGAAAACAACATCCTAAGGAGGTTACTCCACACAATTCAGAATCTTAAGGCTATTAGACATTTAGTGGGCATTTTTCTTGTGCTATTTAAATGGAAGTAGGAAAAACATTATTTGAAGCATGGTTTTCAGATGAAATCTTATGATAAAAAGCAAACAGGACGGTAAATACAAAACAACAATAGCAATATTTGACATCTTTTGAGCATTTACTATGTGTCTGGGGTTATTCTAGAATGTATATGTATTATCTCATCTCATTTACTCCTTAAGTAGATAGTATTGTTAGTCTCATTTTACAGATAAATAGGGAGAGAAAAATTAATTAACACTTCCTAACTCCCACCAGTGATAAATGATTGTCAGGATTTGAACTGTGTAGTCAGTATTAGTTTTCTCTGGCTGCCATAACGAATTGCCACAAATTTAGCACAAATTCGTTATATTCCTATAGGTTACGAGTCTGACAAGGGTCTCACGGGACTAAAATCAAGGTGTCAGCAGGGCTGCACTCCTGTCTGGAGCCTCCAGGGAAGAATCGTTTCCTTGCCTTTTCCAGCTGCAAGAGGCCGCCTGCCTTCCTTGGCTCCTGGTCCCGTTCCTGCAAGTCCAAGATCAACAAAGGCAATTGAGTGCTTCTCACATTGCATCCCTCTCACCTCCTTTGTATGCTTTTAAAGGCCCTTGTGATAACATTGCCTTCTTGCATACCCAGGAAAATATCCTTATTTTAAGATCAGCGCATTAGCAATCTTAATTCCATCTGCAACTTTAATTTCCCTTTTGCTCTGTAAGATAACATCTTCATGATTTCCAGCATTAAGACATGGATTTATGTTTCTGGCTTGGGGGACTTGACTGCAAACCACATAGTATTATTCCGAAGGGCATGCTGTTAACAATTTCATCCTATTAGTGGAATGCGCAAATGTCAGAATTTATTATTTTGGGAAACCTGATTTGCACATTTTTGGTTATATATTGCACAGAGTGAACATGCCTTAAAAGACAAATCATTTGAAGTAACTAACTGGGTGTGTGTGTGCTCAGCCACTCAGTCCTGTCTGACTCTTTGCAACCCCATGGACTGCAGACTGCAGCTCACCAGGCTCCTTTGTCCATGGAGTTTTCCAGGGAAGAATACTGGAGTGGCGTTGCCATTTCCTATTTCAGGAATTAACCTGGCAATGTTACCTCAATGTTATTTTATCTAGAAACGTTGATTGGTTGTGGACATCTAAGCATTAACTATGTAAGTAGGAGTGTTGTCCATTCAATAGAGGCATGCAACTCTCACTCCTGAGCAGTAAGGCTGGGGAAACCAGGTTCTGCTGTGAGAGAGTGGCCTGTCTGTCCATGGAACAATGGCAGTCATGTACAACTGAATTACAGAGGAGCCAATTTTGCATCCCCTGCTGACTTAGCTGGACAGAATCCCCTCTCTATGGCTTCTCCGGACTTTGAGCCAACCTGTACAGTGTATTTCTCCATACAGATTTGTCCTCTCCCTGCAGCTTCTCCAACTTCTTGGCATGTATCCATCTTCACTTACTTGTCCTGGCAACTGGATCTTGTTTAAAAAATGGACCTCCCTCCCCAGTACTCCCTGTCCCACTCTCACATACATTCTTGCCTCTGAGTCACCCTCATCGCATCCTTTAGCCAGTTTAGCTAAAGCCTTAAATGTGGGCATGCCATGTGTAGACTGCTCTCAAAAACTTCGAACTAAAAAAGCAAAGAGACAAGGCCGAAACTTGAAGAGTTACTTTAAGAAAAGAGATTGGGCTTAACCTGGGGTTGTCTGTAGACTAAAGGAAGGAGTCAGTGAAGAGTGACGGGAACTGAGCCTGCAGAAAGATTACCTTTTGAAAGAGGGAGGAAGAGATGACATCACTAAAGGTAAATCTGAGAAATTCTGAGAAAGTTTCCTGTGGCTATTTCTGAGTTTGGAGATTCCCCTGAAGTTGGAAACTGTGTTAATTGCCTCCTGTCGCTGTAACACATAACTACACACTTGGTAGACTTAAAATGACACAGATTCATTTATTCATTCGTTCATAACTGATTCATTTCTGGGTCTCAAAATACTGGTAAGGATCAAGGGCAATGCCTGGAGCCCCTGGGTTGCACGTCTTCCCTGTCTCCATCCATAAATACCTCTATGCAACCCCAGGCTTGTACTGCCCCACCAGCGTCTCTCACACTCTTAACAGCTACAGAGGATGATATCTGACCACGTGGGAAGTTGAAACAGATGCCTCATTCACAAGGCAGGGTTCTCTTCCAGTTAGTTTTTCCAGCTTGCTGTGCAAAAATTGGAACTCAAGTTGTTCCTGCTGTTGATTTTTTAATACTCCGTCATGAACTTGTGGATCATAGACAGGTTTTGTCTGCACAACTGTCAGAGCTGTTTAAAGTAAATTTTTAAAAGAAAGGCCTTTCTTAAGCATAAACAGTGATTGAGGTCCCTTCTGGACCCCCAGCTTCCTAAGCCCCAGCCTGCCTTGTGGCCTGGATGGCTGCCCCCAGATCCCCACATCCAGGGCACCGATGGAGGAAGGGGAGGTCAGGCCAACCATGAAGCTTGACCAGTTTATTGAGCTCAGGCCGGGAGTCCATGGTTCTTGAGGACCTCGGCATGTTCATTGATTTTCTTTCCATGTTCTTTTCATCTTGCTTCCATTTTTTCTTCAGTAATGGACCTTGGCCTTCCCCTTTCTCTTCTCTTTCAGGATGGTTGTCACTGACTGGTACTTTCAGCCAACGTCATGGTACCCCAGGTAGGCAGATTTTCATATAGACTTCAGATGTATAACCTTGAGGGAAGCAGGAATTATCATCCACTTTTTCTTCTCCCAGGGCAGCAGGATCCCATCAAACACCTCCAGGTGGTCCAGGGAGCCTAGTCTCTCTTGGTCTTGTGGGGCAGCATACCTTGAATGCTCTGCCCTTATTTCTGTAGAAATTTCCAGAAATGCTGATGCCCTCACAGCGCACAAGCACCAGCTTGTGGCTTAGCAGTATCTCCTTGATCACGATGCCACTGGGTGAGCAGGAAATGGCATCAACCATTGAGATCCATCTGCCCTTCTGCTGTCCCTGACAACTACCTGGGAAAGCCATCTATTTATTATCTTACAGTTCAGGGCATCAGAAACCTGCAGTGAGTCTTATGGGACTAGAATTAAGGTGTCCACAGGGCTGTGCTTCTTCTGGAGCATCCAGGGGAGAATTTGTATCCTTGCTCTTTCCACATTCTAGAGGACACCTGTATCATTTGGCTCACGTCCCTTTCCTCCATCTTCAAAGTGCATCAGTCCATCTCTCTGCTTCCATTGTCACATCTTTTCTTTTGATTGTCCCTTGGGCCCTCTTGGATAATCTCCAAATTTCAGGACGCTTAACTTAAACACACAGGCTTCTCTGGTGGCTCAGATGATAAAGAATCCATCTGCAATGCAGGAGACCTGGGTTCAATACCTGGGTCAGGAAGATCCCCTGGAGAAGGGAATGACTACCCACTCCAGCATTCCTGCCTGGAGAACTCCATGGACAAAGGAGGCTGGTGGGCTACAGCTCATGGGGCAGCAAAGAGTCAGACACAACTGAGTAACTAACATGAACTTAATCACACCTGCAAAGTCCCTTTTGCCATATGAGATCACATATTCGCAGGTTCATAAGCATATTCACAGGTTCCTGGGACATGAGTATCTTTGTGGGGGGCATTTTTCTGTCTACAGAAATTTTACATATGTAATTCTGCCAGTAGATGAAGTTGTGAGATTTCTCCAACAGTACTCAACTTTGTAGCAGTATTGGTAGAGAAAGTAAACAGTTGAGTTGATTCAAATTTAGGCATTGATAGGGTAGGATGGTTAGATAGTTTCACCGACTCAATGAACAGGAATCTGAGCAATGTCTCGGAGATAGTGAAGGACTGGGAGGCCTGACATGCTGTAGTCCGTGGGGTCTTCGAGAGTTGGACATGACTGAGTGACTGAACAACAGCAACAAGGTAGGATTAAGGTATCGGGACCCTGAGGTAAGTGAATTAAGCTGTAATGTGATTGAGTTGATCAAGGGGCCTGCTAGAAAGGACAGGAAACTAAGGGGGACTTGGATAGATTGGGAGAAGAGTAAGATTTTTTTCCTTCAACTTCTTAACTCTACTTCCTCTGTGATGTGGCTTTTGCATTTCATTAGCCTCCCCCTTGAAGGAAATGGCAACCCACTCCAGTATTCTTGCCTGGAGAATTCCATGGACAGAAGAGCCTGGTGGGCCATAGTCTATGGGGTCGCAAAGACTCAGACATGATTTCATGACTAACACTTTTACTTAAAAAAACACTTTCCCCCTTGAGGGGGTTCTAAATGGCTGATTCCCATTACTGAATCTTTCCTATGTGTTCATAACACCCTCCAATGACTCTACTTGGGTTGTAACACCAGTGTTTGAACTCATGGGTGATTTCTGTGGGAGATCACATAGAACGAAAGTATATAGTCTATTCAGTGTGGATTTCACTGTGTCCCAAGAAGACCAATGAGCAGCAGACAGGGGAACATAAGTTCATTTGCTGGTTGTGAGGCTAACTCTTCTTACAAATTTTTCCTGAATAAATAAAATGAAAGGTTGTTATTGAAATTCAGTGAAATGACAACACTCTGACAGATGTTTTGTGAATCATAAAAAATGGCAGTTTTCTTCATCCAGGTCTTGATTAAGATGGCTTCACAGTTCCCTTTAGCTTCACAGAACTTTGGACAGACTTCTTCCTGACTCAGGGCCCCAGCCTCACATTTCCGAGAGCATTTACCTCAGAAAATTGGTCATTGTAAATCCTTTCTCTGCCTCTTTGAGAAATACATCTTTTGAAAAGCCTCTTGCCAGTTTTACAACCCAGGAATGTCTTTCTCAAGGACCTGGGAGTGAAGACTTTGCAGTGTAATCATTGAAGGAATGGGAAGGTAGGGACCTAACTTCCTCAGATTCCTTGGTCCAGGTTGTGAAACTATTTCTTGTCATGAGGGTCAGAGGAAGTCTACTTTTCCCTTGGGTGAGGGCGGTTAATAAACACAGGTGGCTCCTGAAGAACTCTCCAGCCCTTTGTCTCTACAGAGCCAGGCATTCAGACACAGTCTTTGCTCTCTCGTTATTGGCAATAGTGTCAAAATCAACTCTGGGTAAGATTTTTTTCTTTAAGCTTCCAAGAGTATCAGTTCAGCAACCATAAGGGAAGAAACTATGAGAAGAGTGAGTGTTTGGATTTAGTTGTAAGTAACACCCAGGTAACAAAGAGCTATGATTTCTAATTTCAAGTCACAGACAACTGCACTTTGATTTACTTTGCCAATCACAAGGGCAACTGGAATATTATATGACTTAATGAGTATGGGCTTTGCTAGGGAAGGAGTAGCTAAGGAATACATATTTTTGGAGGTTTGGATTTTTGAGAAGGGTAGATTTATTTAGAAGATATCTCATATATCACAACCTTGGTTGGAAATGACAGAAACCTGACTCCAATGGCTTACCCATGAAAGGAAGTTTATCAGTCCATATAATTGAGGAGCCAGGAGATAATGTATGTCCGGGACTCAGACGGTACCTTCGACAAATATTAACCTCCTATATGCCAAAGTTACAGGTGCATGCGATAGAAATTGTCGTCAGTACACATGTACACCCATGGCTGATTCATGTCAATGAATGACAAAACCCACTACACTATTGTAAAGTAATTAGCCTCCACTTAAATAAATAAAATTTAAAAAAAGAAACCATAAAAAAAAAGAAATTGTTGTCAATAAAGCAGGTGACATTTGTGCCCTCCTGGAACTTAGAGGCTAGTGTTATGTCATCAGGACTTTGTCTCTCTCCGTCGTCAGGATCTTGTGATTCTCCATTTGCTGGGTGGGTTCTGTGTTGCCTTCTGCTGGTTTGTGAGAGGAGGAGAAGCTGGCCTGTGCAGAATGGGGAAAAGGAAGACCAAGAGCCCTAGCTTCTTCATTTTAAAAAAACTTTATTTAGGAAAGAAAGTGTTAGTTGCTCAGTCATGTCCAACTCTGTGACCCCATGGCCTGTAGCCTACCAGGCTTCTCTGTCCATGGGATTCTCTGGGCAAGAATACTGGAGTGGGTAATTCCCTTCTCCAGGAGAATCTTCCCAACCCAGGGACTGAACCCAGTCTCTTGCATGGCAGGGAGATTCTTTACTGTCTGAGCTACCAGGGAAACTCTCTGATTTATTTTAAAATGGAGAATAATTGCTTTACAATGTTGTATTCATTTCTGCCATACATCAACGTGAATCAGCCATAGGTATACATATGTTCCTTTCCTCTTAAACCTCCTTCCTAGCTTATTAAGCAGACTTGCAGGCTGCCTTCTCTTGCTGATCCCCTTCTTCTATTCCAGAGGTGCCTCTTGCTGTTAATTCCTGAGCCTTTGGGAGAATCCGTGATGTAAATCTGGTTCCTTTTTGGTTTTCCCCCTGAATATTTAGAGCTCAGCTTCCTCAAGTCAGTGAAGTCTGTTGTCAATGATCCGTATGCTTTCCAGCTTCCAAAAGTTTGTGGCTATTGCTGCATCCCTGTTATGTCCTTTGTTATAGTAGGTTTATGCCTTAAAACTTTCCCTTTACTGTCATTTTAATGGGGTTTCAGGAGGGAAGTAAATACATGGATTTACTAAATTCATTATAGCAATCAAAATGACCATCAATTTGTTTTCATAAAATAAAACTTTTCATGTATTTTATTGTGATGAAATCAATGGATAGCTTACTGTATGTTATGCTAAAGTTTATGAAGAAAAAGAAAACAACCCCTTTGAAACCTAGAAATCTTGGAGTTTATGACCATATACCTGTTGAACATTTTGGTTATTTCCAATTTTATGATATTGTAGACAACATGTGTTGAAACTCTTTACATCTAAACTTTGATGGACACTTATAAATATTTCTTTAGAATCCATTTCTATAAAAGAACATCATGGGCAAAGAGACTGCATAACTTTCTTGTCTTTGAGAAAGACTCTACCCTGCATGAATTTCTAATGGTAGAAGTTTCAGACCTATAGTGGATGAGGGAGCAATGCCAAACAATATGTAAGATGGGTCAGTCTTTATTTTTGAACTTCACTTTTCGTAAAATTTTTTACATGGGTGGCATATTAAAAACTATTCCTAATGAGAAGAAATTTCAAATGATTCTTATTAACAGAAGGGAAGATCCATTTTTTAGTAGAAGCAGTTAGAATTAAATAGGAACATAGATGAATACTTCAACTTTGTGTTTTAATTCTTTGTTAACTACTAGACACAAGGTAAACTTCAGCCCACTTTTCCTCTCATAAGTTACCTTTTGTTTATTTGAGGAAGAGAAAGTCTCAGCCTGGAATGAGGACAAGATGAGTGGAATCTGTGCCCTTCAGATCAGATCAGTCGCTCAGTCGTGTCCGACTCTTTGCGACCCCATGAATCGCAGCACGCCAGGCCTCCCTGTCCATCACCAACTCCCAGAATTCACTCAGACTCACGTCCATCGAGTCAGTGATGCCATCCAGCCATCTCATCCTCTGTAGTCCCCTTCTCCTCCTGCCCCCAATCCCTCCCAGCATAGTGGAATGCAAATGTCTTAGCAGATCGTCATCTCTGTGAGTCGGGGGCCATGGTGCTCTGCCTTCTTCAGCGTCACTGCCTTAGCATCACCGCTGTTATCAACATCACCCCTTACAATTTACTTCCACGGCCACCATCCCACTTAAATCTTCAGAGCAATCTTGTGAAGCAGATGTGACAGATTATTTTATTGTTCCTGTTTTGTAAATGGGGATGACGAAGGACAAAGTTAAAGGGACTTTTTTCCCCAGTTAGGAAGAAGCAGAGGAAGGATTTTAATCTGAATCTTCCATCTTCAAAATCCACTGCTATTTCTACCATGCAATATATATATGCTCTGTCCCACCTTGCACCAGAGCTTCAGATAATAATATTTGAGTGAATAAATTTTAAAGGCCCTAGAGTCAGAACTGGTGTTCAAAAAACAATAACCATCAGAAAAAAAAAAAGTGAAAGAGTGCCAACCATTAAATTGTACAGTGTTTTTCCTGGCAGCTCTATTCCAACTGATAGTCTGTAATGACTCCAGGAATAATATCTTATTTCCTAATAAATGGCTGAAACTGAAATTACTGCAGATTTTATGCAGAGCATCGCCCTGAATGGTAGGAGAAATGCACATTTTCTCATTTGATTATGTTTGCTCATTTAAGCTGTCTGAAAGGGAAATTCATTTTTACAGAAACTGGGGTACTGGATTTGCTTTGCTGAACAATTTTTCTGGTTGGGTGCCAAAAAAAAAAAAAGTGAGACTTTATCAAGACTGTCCTCCTCTTTGAGTTTGCATTGACTGCAAAGTGTCTTTTATTCTTTATTCCTGATTAATAGATAATTGGTGGCAATGGATGAATGTCTGAAATGGTGGGGTTGGGCCCCAGATTCACTTCATGGAGCTTCTCAAGAATATAGATGTAAAACTTTAAAAGCCCTTTGGATATTTCTCATGGATGATTGTTTATTGAATTGATTTGAATCTAGTTCACCTTGACCAATTTGATAAATTGTCTTGAAATATTAATACTATCATTTCACAGCTGTGTACCATGTCAGTCGTTATGCCTGGAGCTTTAATAACAAAACAAAGGGACCTAGTTCTCTGACACTGGCTTTTTTTTTTTTATCAATTTAATATAACAATTACTACATTAGACTTGAGATCCCTTTCTCCTCAAGGCAAGCATTCTGAATAAATGAGTTACTGAATAAATGGAGCAGTTTTTGCAAGTCATTTCTATAAACTTTTAAATGTTTTATTGTGATAAAAGTAACAAAATTTATCATTTAAACCATTTTAAAGTGTACAATTCACTGCTATTTAGTACATTTACACTGTTGTGTGACCATCAGCACTATCAAGTTCTAGAACATTCCCATCACCCCAAAAGGAGACTCCGTCCTCATTAAGCAATCATGCTTGATAACCCCTCATCCTAGTCTTCGGCAATCACTAATCTTGTTCTATTGATCTGCCTATTTTGGATATTTCATATAAGTGAAATTATAAAATAGGTGGCTTTTTGTGTCTGGCTTACTTCTATAAGCATGAACTTTTTGAAGTCCATTCATGGTATAGCAAAAATCAAATTTTCATCCCATCTCATGGCTGAACAATATTGTGTTGTGTATCTATACCACATTTGGCTTCTCTGTTCGTCTACTAATGGGCATTTGGTTTGCTTCCACCTTTTGGCTGTTGTGAATAATGTTGCTGTGAGCATTGGCATGCAGATATCTGTTCAAGTCCCTCCTTTCAACACTTTTGTATTTATATATATGCTCAAGAGTGGAATTGCTGAGTCATATGGTAGTTGTATGTTTAACTGTTTGAGAAGCCATAGTGTCTGTACCATTTTACATTCTCATGAGCAATGCATGAAGTTTCCAGTTTCTCTATGTATTATCATTACTTGTTCTTTTCCACGCTTTTGAGTATAGTAGTCCTAGGAGATGTGAAGTGATATCTCACTGCAGTAAATTTCTGTCGCTCACTTCCACTCTGAACTGGGACTTTTTAAATTGTCAAGCAGAGGTTTGGGGCACGTGAGGGATGGCTTGAGTACTTCTGCTTGACGGGACGGGGAGTGGGGACCACTAGGTGTGAGGGTGGGTGGAAGATGAAGCAGAAACATTACACTGGGGCCTGAGTGTACAAGGACTTGAAAGCTAAGCAGAGGTACTTCGTAGGGTAAACGATAGTTTTTAAGAAAAGAGATGCCATAATGAGAATTGACCATTTGAACAATAAAGGGCGCCATGATGTAGGCTGAACTGGAAGGAACAAGGGCTGGGAATTACTCCATTGTTGAGGCAGTTCCTAGGGCTCTAAACATATGAATTGCTCATGTATTACCAAATTGCACCATATAATTTATCCAATTAGCCAAAAATTGTGGACTATTTCTCTCTTCCATAAGAATGTCACACTATGCCCAGTTTGGTAAAGATAAATACATTTTAAAGTATTTTAGACAGTGAGCATTTCTACACTAAAAATTCTAGAGCTCTTTGAGTCTAATTAGAAATCTTTTCTGAGTTGATGGTTGATGGTCTCACACACAGAGAATTTTGTGGTGAAAAGCATGAGTCTTGACATCTGACAGACCTGGATTTGAATCCTGGTTATTCACTTACTGATTGTGTGGCCATGTTCAAGTACCTTACGTTCCCTGAGTATCAGTTTTCTGTATATAAAGTGGTTATAATATCTATCTCATTGTGTTGCTGTGAAAATAATTTAAATTATGCATATAAAGCATGTAGCAGGGAACCTGGCACATTGCTGGTGCTCGATACATGTGCTATGAAGTCAAAAGTACTGAGGCCACTTGCTTTGTAAGTGAGAACTTTGGTTATGGTACAAGGGAAGGTCTGTGAGAGTAGGAATCATCTTGGAACTTGGAAAAGGTGATGGGAAAGAGAGAGAGAGAGAGACGGATTTTTGCCCAGGGAAAGCCTTGCATCATTTTGATGTGAGAATAACCTGGGAACAAGGATTAGACTGATGGGACCTGACTGAAGTTTCAGTTCAGTTCCATTCAGTTGCTCAGTCATGTATGACTCTTTGTGACTCCATGGACTGCAGCACGCCAGGCCTCCCTGTCCATCACCAACTCCCAGAGTTTACTCAAACTCATGTCCACTGAGTCAGTGATGCCATCCAACCATCTCATCCTCTGTTGTCCCCTTCTCCTCCTGCCTTCAATCATTCCTAGCATCAGGATCTTTTCAAATGAGTCAGTTCTTCGCATCAGGTGGCCAAAGTATTGGAGTTTCAGCTTCAGTGTCAGTCCTTCCTTCCAATGAATATTCAGGACTGATCTCCTTTAGGATGGACTGGTTGCATCTCCTTGCAGTCCAAGGGACTCTCCAGGGTCTTCTCCAACATCACAGTTCAAAAGCATCGATTCTTTGGTGCTCATCTTTTTTTATAGTCCAATATTTGCCTTAAATTTGACTTTTCTGTTGACGTTAACTCAATTCATTGACATTGACATTAACTCATATGCTGACCGAAATAATTTGCAGATTATCTATAGACCAACTCTTGTTTCATTGGGAGATTAAAATCCTTGTAACGTTGCATTGCAGTCTATTCTCAGAGCAGATACCTAGCAGGCAGTGTATTGCCGTTTCATGTAGCACATAGCTGGGCCTCTGTCCAGCTCTACTCTCCTTTTCGAGAGAAAGACATAAACAACAGAAGCAAGAGAGAATACCATCCCTTGGGATGTGGTAGTGATATTTTTATTTCTTGGATTAGATGATTTGCCTAATATTGCTAACTATGTATTTTATCAAAAAAAAAAAAAAAAAAAACATGGTGTCCAGGGGATCAGGAAATGATGTCCCTTGTGTCAGATTGTGGTCTCAGCTTTAGTCTGGCACATCAGCTACCAGCCGTGAGTGTTGGCAAATACTACTTATGTGGTACTGTTATTAATCATCCTTTCCAATGGAAATTTATGATGCTTCATAATATCAGCAGCTACCATTTGGCAAGTGTTATGCTGGGCTTTTACATTTCATCTTTATAACAACCAAATGAAGCAGATGAGTAAGCTAAGACTCATGAATTAATTGGCTTGTACACACTCCTGTGGCTACCGTCACATAAAGGGAAAACTTGCAATTGGAAGGATGACTGTGGTTATTGCATTAACATTCTAGAATAGCAGTTTAATTTCAGTGGTAGAGAGCTTTTTAAATATTTAAAAGACCCAACAACCAGTCAAAGATGGAGTTTGAGAAACCAAATGGCTCTGCATAAGCAAGAAGCTGAAATGTTTAGATTGCACACTAGTGACTTGAGAGGAGGACAGAAGGATGGAGAGAATGGAAAGAGGGCTTGGAGGCTGAGTGTGGCCAGACATCTGGTAGAAAGTCAGAACCTGGAGAAGAAAGACCATCTGATTGTAAATGGTCAAGGCGTTTTTTAGGAACAGTGAGATCTGCATTGAATTCAGTGTTAGTTGCTCAGTCGTGTCCAACTCTTTGTGACCCTGTGGACTGTGTCCCACCAGGCTCCTCTGTCCATGGGATTCACCAAGGCAAGAATACTGAAGTGAGTAGCCATTAGATTCTCTAGGGGGTCTTCCCAACCCAGGGATTGAACCCAGGTCTTCTGCTATGCAGGCAGATTCTTTGTGATCTGAACCACCAGGGAAGCCCCAGAAGCATAGAATTCAAAGCACTCCCCTCCTTTTTTGTGCTGTGTTGGATCATTCTTGGTTGCAGTCAGAACTTAGTCAAACCTTGTTTCACTAAAGAGTCTTGTGTTGGAAGTGCTTTGGTTGTGTGCCCATGTTTAGGGTGGAGTGAGGAAGAGAAAGGGGAGTGTTGCTGCTGCTGCTAAGTCACTTCAGTCATGTCCGACTCTGTGCGACCCCATAGAAGGCAGCCAACCAGGCTCCTCCGTTCCTGGGATTCTCCAGGCAAGAATACCGGAGTGGGTTGCCATTTCCTTCTCCAATGCATACATGCATGCTAAGTTGCTTCAGTTGTGTCCAACTCTGTGCGACCCCATGGACAGCAGCCCACCAGGCTCCTCTGTCCACAGGATTCTCCAGGCAAGAATACTGGAGTGGGTTGCCATTTCCTTCTCCAAGGGGAGTGTTACAGAAGAGAAAATAGGAGTAGGGATGGAGAATTGAATTTGGAGTAAGGATTTAGAGCAAGAAAGAGTGGGAATGTGAATGTCTTTCCTCCTAAAATCCTCAGAAATATTGGGTAAAGTCCTGGGCCTCTCTCAGGCTGTGATTCATTTTGTTTAGATCAAATAAAGGACGATTCTAGGAAGTGGGAATCTTGAGGATTTTACCACGTTAGTGAGTGACAGAGAAGAATCTTAAGTCCAGCTCTGCCTGACCCTAGAGTCCAGTTCCCTCCTACTTGCTCATTGCTCTGCATGGTGCTGACAGCTTTAGCACAGGATGAAGGGCAGGAGGTTCAACTGGACAGCCTCATACTCTGTCTTGATGTCCTAGACTGGAAAGGACCCAACACTGAGAACTCTCTTCTCCCCACAGCGGGTGAGAGTTCTTGCTCTTTTATACCTCACTCCCACATCAGTTTTCATTAGAACGACTTCCTGGTGTCAAGGAATTTCTGTTGGAGGGCAATGAAAAACTAAAGAAATAATTACAGCTTCCCTGCCACAAAGTTCTCAAATTAGCTAAAAGTGGATTTATTAGCTAAAAGTAGATTTGCTGTCTCTGACAAAGGACTACTTAAAAGCTGAGTTTGCTCTATTCTATTTCTAGCAGCATCCCTATGTCTCAGTTAAATATGAACTGACAGTGCAATGTGCCATGGGTGGACTAGGAGGATTGGGGTGACTTGATGGCAGTGTTGTGTGGATAATGATAATTTCATAAGAGTAGAGTTGATGACACATAGGGCTTGGACATTATGAGTTATTGTCATATTTTCATAAAGACTTTGCCAAACAAATCTTTGTGAAAAATCAATGACAGTCTCTCTCTAAAGCGAGGTTATGTAGTAATAGCTCTGTAGCAATATCATCTAACCATTTTTAAAAATTTAATAGATATATTTTAAGTTACATGTCCTTTAAGTGACTCTTACAGTTATCCCTCACTTATTCTGCATTTGTGTGGAAAAAATAACTTCTTTGGAGCTCTGCTGGGAGACAAAATAAACTAAGCAAGGTATGTGAATAGCCAAAATAGATGTAGCTCAGGCCTTTACTCTGAGTGATAACCTGGAGAAAACTCAAATATGTGTTGGTTGAATGAAGAAATGGTTGAAAAATGAACCTATTTGTGCACTTATTTTTAAGAGGATTCTAATAAATGTAGGCTTTCCCAATGGCTTAGTGGTAAAGAATCCGCCTACAATGCAGGAGATGAAGATTTGATCCCTGGGTCAGGAAGATCCCCTGGAGGAGGAAATGGCAACTCACTCCATTATTCTTGCCTGAAAAATATTCCAGGGATAGACAAGACTGGCAGGCTAAAGTCCAAAGAGTCACAAGGAATCGGACAAAACTGAGCAACTGAGCATGCTGACAAACTTGCATATTTATTTTCTTAATCAACAGGAAATTAGAAAAAGCACCCTTCAAAGAAATAAAAGGAATTAGAAGACAGCTCATTAGGGACAGGTTATACCCGCAGACAAACAAGTTGGGGGAGGGACAGCTGGGACCAGATGCTGGAGGACTGCAAAATGCAGACACAAGAACTAAGAAAGGCAGAGCTATCTGAGATCACAGGGAATAGTGTGTGTTTCTCCAAGTGTGTTCCTTGGGCCAGCAGCATCAGGATCACTTGGCAATTTAGAAATAAAAATACTCAGGTCCAGCTCCAGAATTACTAAATCAGAAACTCTGAGGGTGGAGTTTAGGAATCTAATAAGCCCTCTGGTAATTCTGTTGCCAGCTAGAGTGTGGGGTTCATTCATGCAGTGGTACACTTTAAATCCCTGGGCATCACTGCATTTCAACAGGGTGAAGCGAATGTTAATGACTTGGATCATAGTGGAAAAGTTACTTTATATGGAATACCGCATCCAAGAACATAGGAGAATTACTGTGAATGACATACATCTGATTTTCCTGAGACAGTTGTGGTTAACACATGCCCTAGTGCTGTTAAAGATAGCATTCCCTTTCATTCTTGAGAGTGTCCCCACTGGGTTGATAAATTTTATGATCGCCCTACTAATAGGCTTAGAAAGATTATAGCCTTTAAAATAGTTGAAAGTCTAAAGTAGTTAAAATCAAGAAATGCATTGGAATTTAGAATTATTTGGTAAATTTCCACCCCTCACCCTGTCATTAGTTCAGTTCAGTCACTCAGTTGTGTCCGACTCTTTGTAACCCCATGAACCACAGCACACCAGGCCTCCCTGTCCATCACCAACTCCCAGAGTTTACCCAAACTCATGTCCATTGAGTCAGTGATGCCATCCAACCATCTCATCCTCTGTCATCCCCTTTTCTTCCTGCCCTCAATCTTTCCCAGAATCAGGGTCTTTTCAAATGAGTCAGCTCTTTGTATCAGGTGGCCAAAGTGTTGGAGTTTCAGCTTCAACATCAGTCCTTCCAGTGAACACCCAGGACTGATTTCCTTTAGGATGGACTGGTTGGATCTCCTTGCAGTCCAAGGGACTCTCAAGAGTCTTTTCCAACACCACAGTTCAAAAGCATCAATTCTTCGGCGCTCAGCTTTCTTTACAGTCCAACTCTCACATCCATACATGACTACTGGAAAAACCATAGCTTTGACTAGACGGACCTTTGTTAGCAAAGTAATGTCTCTGCTTTTTAATATGCTGTCTAGGTTGATCATAACTTTTCTTCCAAGGAGCAAGCGTCTTTTAATTTCATGGCTGCAGTCACCATCTGCAGTGATTTTGGAGCCCCCCAAAATAAAGTCAGCCACTGTTTCCCCATCTATTTGCCATGAAGTGATGGGACCGGATGCCATGATCTCAGTTCTCTGAATGTTGAGCTTTAAGCCAATTTTTTCACTCTCCTCTTTCACTTTCATCAAGAGGCTCTTTAGTTCTTCTTCACTTTCTGCCATAAGGGTGGTGTCATCTGCATATCTGAGGTTATTGATATTTCTCCTGGCAATCTTGATTCCAGATTGTGCTTCTTTCTGCCCAGCGTTTCTCATGATGTACTCTGCGTGAAGTTAAAAAAGCATGTCATAATGATAGATAATAAGATTTTAGCTCCTCAGTACTTTTCTTGCCCAGCCTTATTACCAACTTTCTTTGGTTAAACATGGATTCTCACCCTTCTCCAAGGCAGGTTTTAGGCTGTTCTTATCCTTGGCAGAACAGTACCTCGTACCACCATGGTGCCTATGCAGATCTGCTGTGAACTGAACATCTGGGTTTAGTGCCAGTTTCTTTGCCTTCTACCCTCTTGTTACTCACTTTTTAACCCTTTATATTAAAATACTCTTTTCTCATCAAAGTGTTATCTGAGGAAAGGGTCTGTAAATTCATGTGCCCTGAGGAAAAACTGAATACACTCTCACCTTCGGATGTTTGCATTTGAACAGGAAAGATTGCATTGAGTTACCAAAATAAACTGTAGGTATTTCTCAGTGGGGCTTCCCTGGTGGCTCAGATGGTAAAGAATCTGCCTGCAATGCAGAAGAAGCAGGAGACCTGAATTTTATCCCTGAGTCGGGAAGATCCCTTGGAGAATGGACTGGTAACCTACTCCAGTATTCATGCCTGGAGAATACCATGGACAAAGGAGCCTAGTTGGGTATAGTCCATGGGGTTGCAAAGAGTCAGACACAACTACCACTTTCAATGCTCAATGAGTGGAATAGTTGTGAGTCTCAGAAAGTGAGATGCAGTAGCAGGGGGCATAAGACTGAAGCTTAATTTCATGATTTTACTTACGGTGTGTGTGTGTGTTCAGTTGCTCCAGTCGTGTCCGACTCTTTGCAACCCCATGGACTTGAGCCCACCAAGTTCCTCTGTCCATGGGATTTTTCTGGCAAGAATACTGGAATGGGTTGCCATGCCCTCCTCCAGGGCATCTTCCCAACCTAGGGATCAAACCTATGTCTCTTATGTGTCCTGCATTGGCAGGTGGATTCTTTACCACTAGGGCCACCTGCTGCTGAGAAAGCCCTTAATTGAGGTATCATGACCCATGGGAGGAATCTGACCTCAGAGACTGTCCTAGAACTCAAGTCTACTGTCAAGGTAGAGAAATAGAGTTGGACCGATAATCAGTGTATCCTGCCCATCTCAATTTGTTTCAGATACTAAATGTAAATGTACTTGCTTGCAAGTAAATGTAGTCACTTCAGTCTTCTTTTTTCTTAAGTCTCTAATCTTCTTCTCCCTCCCCACAACCTGATCAGACAAAGTCTTCCTAATGTCTAGGCAGAGACTGACTTGGGACTGAGTCTGTAATGAAGTTGCTTCAGTCAATTTGCTGTTAAAAATTATTTTAGTGCTATGGATTTTTATAGCTAGAGGGGTGGTGCTCAGAGAGGATTGGGTCCAATTCTCTTATTCTGCAGTTGTGAAAACTGAGACCCAGAGAGGTTAATGACCATATAGATGGTTGTTTCAAGAACTGAGGTGAAGACCTAGGTCTCCTGACACCGGTTTCCTTACTTATTGTTTTTCTTTGGATATGCATGGTTGAGGGTGGGGGAAATTTCATAACTACCTCAATTCTGGTTTAGACCTTAAAATCAGAAGTGAAATGTTCAAAGTGGAGACTGTGGGACTGATTTTATGGGTGAAGATATGAGAATATTTTCTGAAGCTGTTTGGAAATGATAAAAGTGGAAACACCATTAAGTATAATCGTATTTAAAAAAAAAAAATCCCTGTTGTTGCTTAAAGAGAACACACTCTTTAGTCCACTAGATTTTAATGTTCAGCTGAAATAATAGGAAAAGGTTAGCTATGCATATCTTACATCTCCTTTTATAATGACAGGAATCCTATTTTAGTCAAATGCTTTTTTCATACTTATAAGCAACTTCCTCCTGTTTCAAGTGGAAATGGAGACTGTCAATTTCATAGTCAATACTAGAGAATGGTGTGGGTTGTTACTTGTGCTAGTGACGCCATAATAGAAGAATATAAAAACAAGAAAGCAATAACAGAAAATACAGTGAAAAGAAAAGAAAGCCAAAAATGCCTCAGCATCTAGTTATTGGCAATGATATAAACAGATGTGTTACTTCCCTCATGGAAATCCTTTAAATTTATCAAATGTAGAGAAACATAGTGAAGATTAGTTCTGGTTGCTGCAAACATTGAAGCAACTAAGAAAAAAAAATCAGCAAATAGTTAAAAGGAGACCAGGATGATGTGAGCACTATGACCAGGAAACCAGCCACTATGGCCACTTTAGTGAGGAAAGAGCCAAGGCGTGAGGAACTCGCTCTCCGAGGCATCCAATTCCTACAGCATAGTTCCTCACAGAAGTCAACTTAAAAGTTAAAAGGAAAAGAAAAGAAACCCCTAAGATATAATATTTATGACTCAAAAATACTCCAGAATGTAAAAGCAATTTTTCTCAAGAGGATAAATGCAGTTTTCTTAGAAGAAAGACTTAAAATAGTCCCAAAGAATTAGAAAACTACTCAAAGAACCCATGAATCAGTGTGATGAGTGTAAACTTTATCTTCCTGAAACATCATGCATTATAAAGCCATAAAAAGTTGGCAAAACAGGTATCAGAAAAAGTGGCTTATGTCAGTGTTTCATATTCTTCACTTTAATGAAGATCAAGGAAAAGAGGATTATAGTCCATGTACCAAAACCCAATATGATGCTGTGTTAGAAATGTAGCATGTCAATTAGTATGCTCCAAAGTATATTTGCAGTATCAGCCTAGTTTCGGAGAAGGCAGTGGCACCCCACTCCAGTATTCTTGCCTGGAAAATCCCATGGATGGTGGAGCCTGGTAGGCTGCAGTCCATGGGGTCGCTAAGAGTTGGACACAACTGAGCAACTTCACTTGCACTTTTCACTTTCATGCATTGGAGAAGGAAATGGCAACCCACTCCAGTGTTCTTTCCTGGAGAATCCCAGGGACCTGGTGGGCTGCTGTCTATGGGGTCGCACAGAGTCGGACATGACTGAAGCGACTTAGCAGCAGCAGCCTAGTTTATTTGCAACAAAGAAGACCAAACAGCCCCATTGCAGCCCTTTAAAATATTTTTTTAATATCCAGCATATCATGGATTTTTATTATAGTTATTATTTGTTACATATTTCTCACAGGCACTATGAAAAATGCTTTGCATGGATTATCTCATTGTCTTTTCAGCAGTTCTTTGAGATAGACACTAAATCATCATTATCCCAATTTTGTTAATGAGGAAACTGATCCCCAGAGAACTTCTCTAACTTGTCTGAAGATCATAAGCTCATAGTGGTAAACATAGTGTTTGAAGCAGGTAGCCTGACTCAAGAATCTAAGTGTTGAGCCACTGTTCTATCAATACTCTGCTAAGGGATGCATATGCTGTGGTGAACCAAGTGGGCATGGCCCTGAGTTTCCTGGAGCTTAAAGTCTAACAGAATTTTTTAAATTGTAAAATTTAGAGCAATAATAGTGAATTAGACGCCCTTTAAGACAAAGGCCAGAAATTAAACCATGGATCTCTCACAAGCATTGTTCATATTAAGTATAGTATAAGATTGAGAGCAGGAGGAGAAGGGGACGACAGAGGATGAGATGGTTGGATGGCATCACCGACTCAATGGACATGAGTTTGGGTGAACTCCGGGAGCTGGTGTTGGACAGGGAAGCCTGGTGTGCTGGGTTCATGGGGTCACAAAGAGTCGGACACTGAATTGAAAGACCATGTATTTTGAATTTTGTGGAAAGAATGGGTATTAATCCCATTGGAGGAAAACCCAAAATACCCAAAGGATAAGGAAAAAAAGAAAAAGAAGACAGTCTACTTTTTTCCTGAAAAACATCCAGGGAACTCAAGCAGGTAAAAATGGTCTACAAGCTGGTATTCAAGAAGATGCCTGAGACTGGTATCAGTGGAGTAATTCTCCTCTTGTGTTTGTATGATCCGACAGAGAACTACAGGGACCCGGGCTGAGGTTGATCACCAGGCAGACTGGGCCCTTTTGTGTGAGGCCAGTGGACCGCTGGCTGGCCGGGGCATCCTTAACCGTACTCCCTGTCTCTCTGAAGTCCTTGTTTGGACCCTCACCCCTGCTGCTCTCCTTTCTTTGTTGCTTCCCTGGCATCAGAAGGACTTCTCTGGAAGACGCTGAACTTATTCAAGGCCTCCAATCTCTCCTCAGGCCTCTCATAGGCTGAGCTGACTTCTTTAAGGGAAAATGAAGCTAATTTATTAAAGGCAAGAAACACACCAAAGGCGACTTTGACGGGTAAATACATTAGAAACTTTGAGTCATTTTCTTCTCGTACTTAACTTGACTGAAATGCGATTAGTATGGAATAAATGCTAAGATTGTGATGATATATATTTCAGTCTCACTTCTCTGGAACCCCTTCATTGGGTTAAAATACTTTGCTGAGGTATTGAGAAGGCTAGTTCTTAAGAGCTGGAAACATTTATTTTCTGTTAGCTGTCTGGTATTATTCAGATAAATTTAGCCCTTAATGTGATTTGCTCAGGCAATTGTAATTTACCTCTAAATGTGCTGTGCTTTGTTGGAATCAGGAAAAGCTTGTTTCAGCAAAGGGGGAACAATTATCCCCGAAGTGTGAAACAGACACTAATCATTATTAAGGGTGTTTTTTTGTTTTTGTTTTTGGTAGAAGGGAGATGGGAACAGTGTCTTACATAGACTAGGTTGCCATGTTTGTTGATCTACATTAATAGAATTTACACTCAAAAAGAAGACACCACAGTCCAGAGAATTACACTTAACTGGTACCCTGAGTCTTCTGATATTCAAATAATTTACTCCAGAAACTAGTCTTATGAGCGCAGAACACATCTTCTCTCTCAGAGAGACAACTTCTTTCATATAGCTATTTAGGGCATTTTCCATGAACCAGAGCTGGCAATCGGAGAAGGCAATGGCACCCCACTCCAGTTACTCTTGCCTGGAAAATCCCATGGATGGAGGAGCCTGGTGGGCTGCAGTCCATGGGGTCGCTAAGAGTCAGACACGACTGAGCGACTTCACTTTCACTTTTCACTTTCATGCATTGGAGAAGGAAATGGCAACCCACTCCAGTCTTGCCTGGAGAATCCCAGGGACGGCGGAGCCTGGTGAGCTGCTGTGGGGTTGCACAGAGTCAGACACTACTGAAGCGACTTAGCAGCAGTAGCAGCAGCAGAGCTGGAAATATTTATCATACACTGGACTTCACAGAAAAAAACAACTCATGAAACATAAAATTTCATATTTCACTAAATTAACTTTTTAACTTCATCAGCTTGCTGCTGCTGCTGCAAGTCGCTTCAGTCGTGTCCGACTCTGTGCGACCCTATAGACGGCAGCCCACTAGGCTCCCCCATCTCTGGGATTCTCCAGGCAAGAACACTGGAGTGGGTTGCCATTTCCTTCTCCAATGCATGAAAGTGAAAAGTGAAAGTGAAGTCGTTCAGTCGTGTCCGACTCTTAGCGACCCCATGGACTGCAGCCCACCAGGCTCCTCCATCCATGGGATTTTCCAGGCAAGAGTACTGGAGTGGGGTGCCATTGCCTTCTCCATTCATCAGCTTAGAGCTATATGTTTCACACAGTTGTACTTTAGTTTACTTTTAAAATCTCTTCTAATTTATACTTTTCCAGTTTTATTGAGATATAATTGACATATATCACTGTATAGATTTAAGATGTACAGCATAATGTTTTGACTCACATATATTGTGAAATGATTACCATAATAAGTTTAATCAGTATCCATTACCTCATACTGATACAATAGAAAGAAAAAGCAAAAAAAGAGAAAACCTTTTTTCCTTGTGATGAGAACTCTTAGGATTTACTCTTTTACCAACTTTCGCATGTATTATACAGCAGTATTAATTATAGTCATCATGTTACACATTACAGCCCTAGTACTTAATTCTCTCATTAACTTTCAGTTATGAGAGACTATAACTACCACACAGTTCCAGATAGAGTATGGAAAGGGTACTGTCCATAGAAGCATATTATATTCTCTTTTATGTGCTATATATTCTTCAAAGTGATGAAGCAGATGATGAAAGCAGAGTTTTTTTTTCTGATGAAAGCAGAGTTTTAATAAATAAACTGTAGTAATTTAAAATAGCCTGTATATTATATTTGTAGCTCCTTTGAAAATGAGCAACATTTTGTATAGTATTTCCATTTAACCTATCAGCATATTTTACATACTTATAATTTTAATGAAAATGCTGTATTTCACTGGTTGATATATCAGTATTTGTTTAGCCATCTTCCTCCATCTCATGGCAAAGCACAGCTGTGTTGCACAGATTTGGTGAAAAGAATAATGATCATCAGTATTAAAAATATCTGTCATTTAATCTTGAATTATGTACTTGAACATTTTTTCATGATGTTCAAAAAAGTAGAACCACCGTGTATAGGTCTTCAGCAAGGGAAAATCAAAAGCTTCTATGTGCTCCTTTAGAAAGAAGAGATCCTGTTTCAAATTATAAAACATGGACATGAACTGGTAAAGTAGTATTGCAGAAAAAAAATGTGAAGGATAAAAGTAGTTTCATTTTAGGGGCCTATTTCTCAAGGGGAAGCTATCACACATTTACAAAGTTGAACTTGAAGGTCTTAGAGCGAGTTTGTGGAATGCATATGCTTATGACAGAAAGGCTTATTTATCTCCCTTGAAGTATATTTTAAATTTCTTGATGATTTATGGTAAATAAAATGCAGGAAATATTTCAAAGGAGGTGAAAACTATTCGACAGATTTTAACATTCAGAAATTCTTCAGTGCAAGGGACTATGGACATTTTTTTTTTTAACTCTACATGGGTTTATTTCATTAATTGTTTTTATTTTAGCAACTATCAATGTCTTTCTGTTGCTATGTACAACTATAATGTGGTTCCAGATAAATTATGGAAAGGGTACTGTCCATAAAAGCATGTTATAGCTTAATGGCAGAAAGGGGATTTTTCAGGTGAAAATGGCAATTATTACCAGGTCAGGTCTCAGCTCTGTGAAACCAGTCAATGAAGGACAAGGTAGTTAGCTCCTTTTGAACTGAGGTGTCAGTCATCCCGTGAAGCAAAAGGCTTAGCTGTAGCCAGAGCGATTACCCTTGTGCCCTGCAGGGAAGAATTACGTGCTTGTTTCTACACTGATCTTCTGTTTTCATACCTGGTAATTTTGGCATCAAAGACAGGGAGAGGCTACTTTGGTTTAAAGCTATTCCATATCTCATTATATTGATCTGTTCATTAATGTTCAAGTATCTGTTATAAAATGATCAGTGGTATTAGTTGTCTGTGTTCTGAACAAACTCGTACAGTTAAAAAAAAAGAGCCTCCAAAGCTTTCTTGGCTGGTTAGGTGGAAAGGGGCTTCCCTGGTGGCCCCAGATGGTAAAGAGGTTGCTTACAATGCTGGAGATGGGGTTCAATCCCTAGGTTGGGAAGATCCCCTGGAGAAGGGCATGGCAACCCATTCCAGTATTCTTGCCTGGAGAAATGCCATAGACAGAGGAGCCTGGTGGGCTACAATCCATGGGGTCACAAAGAGTTGGACTCGACAGAGTAACTAACACTTAGGCGGAAACACCATTCTTCTCCAGGAGGGTCAAAGAGTGAGGCCCAGGGATTCAGAATAAACCCACCCTTTCACAAGCCTCCTCTTCATAATGTGAGAGTTGGGCTATAAAGAAAGCTGAGTGCCGAAGAATTGATGCTTTTGAACTGTGGTGTTGGAGAAGACTCTGGAGAGTCCCTTGGACTGCAAGGAGATCCAACCAGTCCATCCTAGAGGAAATCAGTCCTGAATATTCACTGGAAGGACTGATGCTGAAGCTGAAACTCCAATACCTTGGCCTCCTGATGCGAAGGGCTGACTCATTTGAAAAGACCCTGATGCTGGGAAAGATTGAAGGCGGGAGGAGAAGGGGATGACAGAGGATAAGATGATTGGATGGCATCACTGACTCCATGGACATGAGTTTGAGTAAACTCCAGGAGTTGGTGATGGACAGGGAAGCCTGGCGTGCTGCAGTCTATGGGATCACAAATAGTCGGACATGACGAAGTGACTGAACTGAATTGAACTGAACTTCCCATGCCTCCAGACCTCCATTAGTAGGAATGACCGAGGTGCCCCACCTTCTTTCTGCCCATATTTCTTAGGCCTCCTGAGCACTCCCAGTCTTGCCCTGCTTTGCCTTATGACATGTGGGTGGTGGGTAAGAGAGTCATCTTGGGGCTTGTTCCTGATGCAGAGTCCTAGGCCTCCCTCAGCATCACTGACTGGAAGTTTCTGGGGAGAGGTCTCTGGAATCTGAAGTGTTACCACTCACCTCAGGTAATTCCTGTGCACACAGAAGTTTGAGAACCACTCTTCCCAGAGTCTTAAATACAGAGAATCTCTAGGTATTTTTTCACAGATATAAAGTATTTTTAAGTTGGCAAAGCACTTTTATACACCATTTCATTAGATCCCTAGGAGAATCAAATGAGATAAACAAGACAGGTATTTACATTTTTATAAGTGCATCAGTGGGTATCTATAATATCCAATGTCATGGTCAAGCCACAGCTGAGCTGAAGAACTAGTATTTCTTTTCTTTTTTTAAATTTATTTTTCATTGGGTGATAACTGCTTTACAATGTTGTGTTGGTTCTGCTGTACAACAGCGTGAATCAGCCATAAGTATACATTTATCCCTCCCTCTTGAACCTTCCTCCCACCCCACCCTCCCACCTACATCTCTAGGTGGTTATGGAGTGCTGGGCTGAGTGAACTAGAATCTCTTAACACAGCATGCTGCCTGGAGATTATATTGGCCCTGGAATGAAAAGATGTGTAGTGTGCTTCTTGTCTTATGTTGTCTCATCTGTTTCCCCCAGTAATCCTGTGAGGCACATAAGGCAAATATTATTAAATATATTTGACCGAGGAGAAAACAGACTAGAGAGTTGAAGTGCCCCTAAGTGGCAGAACCTGGACTCAAACTCAGGTTTTTCAAATCCAAGTGCGACCCTCCTGTCTACCTTTCAGTGGGAAGAAGTTGAGCTGAAGTGAAATTTTTTTTTTCTTCTTCTTCTTTTAATTTTATTTTATTTTTAAACTTTACAATATTGTATTGGTTCTGCCATATATCGAAATGAATCCACCACAGGCATACATGTGTTCCCCATCCTGAACCTTTTAAAAATATTTTTGATTGCTTAATATTTAATAAATAGTGTTTATGTCATAAAATGTTTCTTATGTATGTTTGGCTTTATTACTAGCATAGCAAATAAAATCTTTTCTTGATTCCACTGACTGTTTTTATAACTTAGCATCAGGAAACATTTTAACGAGATAATTGCTTTAATAACTTGTTTTTAAGTTCAGAGTAATTTTTGAAGTGTAGTCACCAAACCCCATCACCATTGCTTGGTTTTTGTCCTCCTCTCTTCTTTGCAGCACTTCACCCTGTTGATCCCTGCCTTTCTTCCTGGGAAATCCTGTCTGTGAAGTGGGGTGCTCGTGATTCTGATCGCCTCATCTGTCATTTTCCAGCTCCTTTTCCCCCTCTCCACCCAAGATGTGTCTGTAGGTGCCTTCCTTTTGCTTTCATTGGTTTCCATGGTAATACATACATTTCCACAATTTCAGCCATTAGAATTATTCTGAAGACTCTCAAATATTGGGTTGGCCAACAAGTTCATTTGGGATTTTCTGTAAGATGTTAGGGAAAACCCTGAATGTACTTCTTGGCCAACCCAAAACATCTCTAATTTTTTTTTCCCCTGAGCTCCAGATCTACTCAGAATCTTGAATAGTCTAATACTCCATATGTCTTTAATTAAATTTCTCTCTGTTTGCTAAGCATCTCATTTATTCAGTAGATATTTATTGAGTACTTATTAGGTGTCAGGCAATGTTCTAGGTGCTTGGGATACATCAGTGAAGAAAACAAAGTTACTCACCCTCACGGACCTTACTTTTCAGTAGCAGAATACAGACAAGAAACCAATAATTTCACTTTTGTGTTGTTGAACTTCACCATTTGCTATTGGAACACATTCTTAAGTAAATGTGGTTATGGTACTTTCAAAAATATGAAAAAAATGATTTTATGTGAGAGGCACCATGAAAAAGAAGAGAATAGCAGAGAAGAGGATAAAGGGAATCAAGAGTGTTATTAACAGAGGTGGTGACGGACGTGCTGGTTGCACTTTTTATAGGGTGGTCACAGTTGACCTTGAGGAGGAGGAACATTTAGGAAAATCTTAAAGGATATGAAGGCATGAGCTCTGCATTTCTGGGGGAAAAGCATTTTGGGCAGAGGAATAGCTGCTGCAAAGACCTTAATGCTTAAGCGAGCCTGGTATAGTCAAGAAATAGTGGTAGGAGAGAAGGTCAGAGAGGAAATGAGAAGTCAGATTGTGTGGGGTCTTGCCAGCCCTTATCAGGGCTTTGGTTTTTATACTTTGTGAAATGGGGAGCTACTGTAGATTTTTTTTTTTTTTCAAATCTTCCAATTGTGTTTTATTTTTTATTTTTTTTTAATTTTATTTTATTTTTAAACTTTACATAACTGTATTAGTTTTGCCAAATATCAAAATGAATCCGCCACATGTATACATGTGTTCCCCATCCTGAACCCTCCTCCCTCCTCCCTCCCCATTCCATCCCTCTGGGTCGTCCCAGTGCACCAGCCCCAAGCATCCAGTATCGTGCTTCGAACCTGGACTGGCTTACTGTAGATTTTTAAGTGGAGAATGACAAGATGAAGTTTATGTGTTTAAAGGATCATTCTGGCTACTGCACTGAGATTAGGCTGCATGGTGGTAAGGGTAGCGTTGGGAAGTCGGTTGTGAAGCTATTGTAGTAATCAGAGCAAAGCTTAGGCCAGAATGACAGGAGTGGAGTGGTGAAGGTGGACAGGTTGTGTATATATTTTGAAGATGGAGCCCTTAGAATTCTCTGATGTGGTAGATATGTTTAGCATGAGCTCCTAGAAGGCTGGAGCTGCCATTGGTTGAAATTGGGAAGGATGCAGCTAAAGCAGGTTTGATGGAGGAAGGTCAGGAGATCAGAGGCACATATGTTATATTTGAGACATCTACCTGATGTTCAGGTGGAGATGTTGGGTAGGATGTTGGATTACAGGAGTTGTCTGGGATTTGGCAGTGACTCTGGGCTGGAAATGTAAATGAGTATTTAAAGCTGGATGAGGTCACCAAGAGGATGAGCTTGCATGGAGAAAACCAAAGGTCCAAGGACTGAGCCCTAGGGCATGACAACATTATAAGTTTGGGGAGAAGAGGGCAGACCAGTGAAGGAGACTGAGAAAGTTATCTGTGAGGCAGAGGCGAGGAAGCAAGAGAGCATGAGGGCTTAGAAAGTAAGTGGGAAAAAATTATCAGGGCGGAGAGACAGCACAGCTGGGTCAATGCTGCTGATAATGTAGGATGAGATCAGAGAATTGATCACTGGATTTAATAACGAGGCAGTCATTGGTGCCCTTCACATGAACAGTTTTGGCGAAGTAGCAGGATGCAAGCCTGATCAGAGTGAGTGAACAAAAATTAGAGTGGAAGAAATTAGATACAGTATTATTGACTAAAATTTTGAATTAATTCAAATTCAAAGTGTTTCACACCTTGACTATCATCTTCCGCCTAAATGAATTCTTTCTCTAGGGTGTTTTGTTTTTGTTGGTGGTAACATCATCCACTCGATAGCTCATGATCAAAGCCACGGAGTCATTTTTCACTTCTTTCTCTTTCTTGTTCCCTCACATCAATCCGTTAGTAAGTCCTGTCAATTTTACAAGAAGGCAGAAATATACTTTAGAAAGAATACATGCTTTCAAATCGGACACATCTAGTTAGCAAGTTATTTAATCTCTCTCAGCTTCGGTTAAGGAGGATAATATTCCTTACCTCCTAGGATTCTTGTGAGGATTACAAATGCTCGTATATAAAGCATGGAGAACATAACATCTCAGTATGTGTTACTTTCCCTCCTATGTGCCGCTTGACCCGGGTTTCAAGACGCTTTTTAACCCGAGGCTCCAAGGTCATTGTGACTTACCCTCTTGCCAATATAATCCAAAACTCTCCTCCCAGGTTCCAGTTTTGTTCTTGTCCCATACACTCTTAGAGGAACCTCTCTATAAGCTAAACATATAATTTTTCATGATTGTCCATTACTAGTATAAAGTTTGACATGCTACATAGAGTATGGTAATATACTGCATCTACCTAATATAGACCACCACCCCACCATATTTGGCAGAGTTAAGCTGGGCAAACTAGACCATTTGGTGATTCTTGTACACAATCTAACTTTCTACCATTGCACTTATGTGCTCTTCCCTCCCTTTGGCATTCTTGCTCCCTATCTCCCTCTGTCAGACAAAGTCTTATTTATTTTTCAAGGCTTAGCTCAAATGCCACTTGGTCACAGAAACTCCTGACCCATGTCACCTCCCCCATCTGCCAACCACAAATTTTCTCCCTCCTCTGTTCTTAAAGGACACAAATCATTCTTTATTATTTAATAATTATTTGCGCACGTGTCACAGCTCCCTCTTTGAATGTATGCTCTGCCATGGCATAGATCAGGCATGATTCATCTTTGTATCCACTTAGCACCTAGGACAGTTCTCTTTACCATGGGAGTGCTCCTGATGTATGTGCTGAATTGAAAAATTAGGCCCTTTTATTACATTTTTGACTTTAAAATTGAGGGTATTGTTTTAAAACTTACTCTTGTCACTTGATTTTCTTAATTTTCCAGTTTACTATCAGAATAAATCACAGAGTAATCTAAAAACACCAAAAAAAAATGCCTTGTCTGAGATAAAGTATGATCCCTCTTCACCGTGTCAACTACAGTAAAATGGCAGAGTCATCTCTAGTTCAAGCTGACCAAGTGATTTCCAAACTGGATGCCTTTACAACCTTTATATATGAATAATATGGGTAGAAAAATAATTACTGTCCTCAAATGAGTTCAGTGTAAGTGTGATCAATTCTTTCCTATTTCTTCCTTCTTACTGATTTCATCTCTTTGTACTTCAATTTAGTTGAGTAAACCAATGAAAAATAGTTGCTTCCAAATTATTTGCACAGTATCATAACCAAAGATTGTTAAAATACATGTAAAATAAATATTTTAAAGCCAAAGGTTAGTCAATATTTGAATGAATTGTAATACCAATTCTGTTATCTTTCATTTAGATATTCAAGCTGGAAATCCCAAGATAGGAGCCTAGCAATAACTAGCGAACCCAAACACATCCCAAGAGCTTTTTGTTTTTGTGATGGCATATGCCAGTTTGACATAGCAAAACTAAGCTTTGTTCACGGGATTACTAACAAATTTACTCAAATAAAACAATATTACTATCTTGATTGATGCTTAGGAGGGAGTAATATCCTCTAATGTAGTGAATATATATATATTGTTATCTGTAATGGATTGAAAGCGTCCTTTCCCAAATTTATATGTTGAAATCCTTGCTCCCCACGTGATGGTGTTTGGGGGTGGGCCTTTGGGAAGTAGTTAGTTTCAGATGAGGTCTTGAGAGTGAGGTCATCATAATGAGATTAGCATCTTTAAAAGAAGAAAAGGAGAGACCAGAACTGTCTCTCTGCCTGTGAAGACCCAGCAAGAAGATGTTGTTGTCAGTCACTCAGTTGTGTCTGATTCTTTGTGAACCAATGGACTGCAGCACACCAGACTCCTCTGTCCTGTACTACCTCCTGTAGTTTGCTCAGATTCATGTCCATTGAGTTGGTGATGCTATCTAACCATCTCATTTTCTATCACCCTCTTCTCCTCCTGCCCTCAATCTTTCCCAGCATCAGGGTCTTTTCCAATGAGTTGGCTCTTTGCATAAGGTGGCCAAAATATTGGAGCTTCAGCATCAGTCCTTCCAATGGATATTCAGGGTTGATTTCCTTTAGGATTAATTTGTTTGATCTCCTTGCAGTTCAAGGGACTCTCAGGAGTCTTCTCCAGCACTACAGTTTGAAAGCATGAATTCTTTGGTGTTCAGCCTTCTTTATGGTCCAACTCTCACATCCGTACATTGGAAAAATCATACCCTTGACTATACTGACCTTTGTGAATTAAGTGATATCTCTGCTTCTTAATACACTGTCTAGGTTTGTCGGGTTTTCTTCTAAGGAGTAAGTATCTTAATTTCATGTCTGCAGTGATTTTGGAGACCAAGAAAATAAAATCTGTCACTGCTTCTACTTTCCCCCCTTTTATTTACCGTGATGGGATCAGATGCCATGATCTTAGTTTTTTGAATGTTGCGTTTCAAGCCAGCTTTTTTACTCTCCCATTTCATGCTCATCAAGATACTTTAGTTTCTCTTCGCTTTCTGCTAATAGAGTAGTATCATCTGCATATCTGAAGATGTTGATATTTCTTATGGCAATCTTGATTCCAATTGTGATTTATCCAGCCCAGCATTTTGCATTATGTACTCTGCATATTAATTAAATAAGCAGGGTGACAATATATAGCCTTGACGTCAGTCAGTTCAGTCGCTCATTATGTCCTACTCTTTGTAACCCCCATGGACTGCAGCACACCAGGCTTCCCTGTCCATCACCAACTCCTGGAGCCTATTCAAATTCATGTTCATAGAGTCAGTGATGCCATACAACCTTTTATCCTCTGTCCCCTTCTCCTCCTACCTTCAACCTTTCCCAGCATCAGGGTCTTTTCCAAGGAGTCAGTTCTTTGCATCAGGTGGCCAAAGTACTAGAGTTTCAGCTTCAGCATCAGTCTTTCCAATGAATATTCAGGATTGATTTCCTTTAAGATTGACTGGCTGGATATCCTTGCAGTCCAAGGGACTCTCAAGAGTCTTCTCCAACACCACAGTTCAAAAGCATCAATTCTTCAGCGCTCAGCTTTCTTTACAGTCCAACTCTCACATCCATACATGACTACTGGAAAAACCATAGCTTTGACTAGATGAACTTTTATTGGCAAAGTAATGTCTCTGCTTTTTAATATGCTTTCTAGGTTGGTCATAACTTTTCTTCCAAGGAGCAAGTGTCTTTTAATTTCATGGTTAAAATCACCATCTACAGTGATTTTGGGGCCCAAAAATATAAAGTCCCTCACTGTTTACATTGTTTTCCCATCTGTTTGCCATGAAGTGGTGGGACTGGATGCCATGATCTTCATTTTCTGAATGTTGAGTTTTAAACCAACTTTTTCACTCTTCTCTTTCACTTTCATCAAGAGGCTCTTTAGTTCTTCTTTGCTTTCTGCCATGAGGGTGGTGTCATCTGCATATCTGAGGTTATTGATATTTCTCCCAACAATCTTGATTCCAGCTTGTGTTTCATCCAGCCTGGCATTTTGCATGATGTACTCTGCGTATGAGTTAAATAAGCAGGGTGACAATATACTCCTTAACGTACTCCTTTCCCAATTTTGAACCAGTCTGTTGCTCCATGTCCAGTTCTAACTGTTGCTTCTTGACCTGCATATAGATTTCTCAGGAGGCAGGTAAGGTGGTCTGATATTCCCATCTCTTTAAGAATTTTCCACAGTTTGTAGTGATTGTAGTCAATAAAGCAAAAGTAGATATTTTTCTGGAACTCTTGCTTTTACGATGATCTAGCAGATGTTGGCAATTTGATTTTTGGTTCCTCTGCCTTTTCTAAATCCAGCTTGAACATCTGGAAGTTCATGATTCATGTACTATTGAAGCCTGGCTTGGAGAATTTTGAGCATTACTTTGCTAGCCTGTGAGATGAGTGCAATCGTGTGGTACTTTGAACATTCTTTGGCATTGCCTTTCTTTGGGGTTGGAATGAAAACTGATGTTTTCCAGTCCTGTGGCCACTTCTGAGTTTTCCAGATTTGCTAGCATATTGAGTGCAGCACTTTCACTGCTTTCCTAATCTGGAACCAGTCAGTTCAGGAAGGTAGCAAGAAGGTGGCCATCTGAAAACTAGGAAGAGAGCTCTTTTAAGGAACACAATCTACCAGCACTTTGATCCTGGACTTCCCAAACTCTAAGACAATGAGAAAAAAAAAAAAATGTCTGTTTAACTCACCCAATCTATGGTATTTTGTTATAGCAGTCTGAGGTGAGTAAGGTAGCATCTATTATTTATTTTCCAAACAGTTGTACTATTTCCACTAAAAACTCAGGCTAGTGAAGTCAGATGTGAATGCACACACTTTATAGTCAGCAAATATTTCCTGAGTGCTTATTATTTTCCAGACTCTAAATACTTTCATGTTCATTAGCTCTTTTAATATTCAGAATAATCTAGGAGGTGGGCATTGCTCTTCTCATTTTAAAGAGAGAAAACCAAAGACCAGTTAGATTAAATGATGTAACTAGAAAATGAGGTTATTGGCTCCATAAGGGAAATGTCTGTTCTGTTTCATTAATTGCTAGAAGTCTGATTGTTAGCACAGAGGCACTAATATCTCAGTATTATGGGGTTGATAGATTATTGATATCAAGTAACAGTTAAGCAAAATTTCTGCTCATTTTTTCCAGTTGAGTTGGTGTTTTAGTATTAATCAGCAAATTCGTTTTGAAAATTGAAAAAGTTTATGCTTTGCCTCTCAAAAACAAATCTTTCTATATGAGCATGCTTATTGAGTGGACAAGTTTATTTTTCATTTGACCAGGCTTATCAATCTTTTTTAACCCCCAAGTGTTTGTTGATTTCCTATTATAATGAGAAAGATCTTCCTAATTCAAAGATTTTTCAAAAATCATGTTTCTTCTGTAGTTATATATCTTTAGTAATTTTTCTGGTCCATGCATTTATCAAACATATTTACTGTACATTTACTATGTGTCAGGCACCATATATTAGTGAATGAAACAGACAAAAATGTCTGTGTCCATGGAATGATTGATCCACTGGGGTTTTTCTTTTCATTTATTCAGCTTGATATGCTTTGATATTGTCAATTATCTTAACATTTAATTAATAGTTGAGTTATAGGAAATTTACTTTGGTGAAAGAAATGGGGTAGGAATCCATCTTTGTCTCCATAGGCTTAGCTGTTTATCTCAACTGAATATTAATGTTTAATCTTTTGCTATTGATTTTGGAGCAGCACCCTATGAAAATCTAATTACCTGCAGGTTCTTGCATTTATTTCTAGACCCCATTCTGTACACTGATCAGTTGTGGCTATTCCTGAATCAATGTTTTAAATTTAAAATTGCTGTAACTTTATAATGACTTTTGATTTCCAAAGTGACTCATTTCCATGCAAAACTCTTCTTTTACAGATTTATTTTTCTTTACTCTTATAACATGTTTAGTCTTCCAAATGAACTTTACAACTATTTAGTCATGTTTTAAAAATTCTCAGTTTTGTGACTGAGATCACATTGGTTTTCATGGATTCATCAAGCAGAAATTACTACTAATCAATAGTGACTCTCCACACCCAGGTGTTTTCCATTTATTCACATCTTCTTTCATGTCCTGCAATAAAGTTGTAAAGCTTTCTTCATATAACTCTTGGGTTTATCTTATTTTGTTCACTTGGTTTTTATTTTTTTGTTATTATTTTTAAAAAGATTAATTTTGTACTTATTCCTTTACTGTCTTCTCTTGGTGTTTTTATGGTTTTTCCCTTCAGTTTTTTAAACCCACAATGATATAATCTATAAGTAATGGAAAATTTGCCTCATACTTTCCAATACTTACACATCTTTCATTTTCTTATTTAAATGCATTGGCTCACTCTTGCAAAACACTTTTAAGTAGCTGTGCCCTTGTTGAGAATCCTTGCCTTATTCTTGGCTTACACAAAATTGCCTCTATTATTGCTTTGGTTTGAAAGATTTTTGCTAGCTTTGGGGCTTCTGTCTACATCATTATATCACATTAAAAATTACTCATCTCAGTACTGTTGAAATTCTTTGTAGGGCAGTAACGGAGACACAGACATAGAGAACAGACTTATGGACATGGAAGGAGGGTGAGGAAGGAGAGGGTGGGAAGTACGGAGAGAGTAACATGGAAAGGTACATTACCATATGTAAAATAGATGCCAGTGGGAATTTGATGTATGATTCAGGAAACTCAACCCGGGCTCTGTAACAGCCTGGAGGGGGATGGGGAGGAAGGTGGGAGGGAGATTCAGGAGGGAAGGGACATAGGTGTGCCTATGGCTGATTCAAGTTGAAGTTTGGCGGAAACCAACACAATACTGTAAAGCAATTATCCTTCAATTAAAAATAAATACATTTTTAAAAATTACCTATCACTTTCACTAAGATTTTTAAATTAGAAAATAATGTTGAATTTTATCACATACTTTCTAAGTATTATTCAATCTCATTTGACCAAATTAATAGGGTATAATATTTTAATGGGTTCCCAGGTGGCACAGTGGTAAAGAATCCACCTGCCAAGGCAGGGGACACAGGAGACACGGGTTCAATCCCTGGGTCAGGAAGATTCCCTGCAGGAGGAAATGACAACTCATTCTAGTATTCTTGCCTGGAAAATTCCATGCACAGAGGAATCTGGTGGGTCATAGTCCATGGGGTCAGAAATTGTCAGACATAACTGAGCATGCATGCACTACTTTAATAAATTTCCTATTATCAAACTATTTTTCCACTGTGAAGATGGATCTAAACATGTTGTGATTTATGATTTGTTAAATATACTGTACTACTGATTTCTACTTGTGAGTTTATTTATAAACATAAATATGCTATCATAGCATAAATATCAATTTACAACTTGCTGTTTTCAACTCAGCAATGATTTAGTGATCTTTCTCATGTAAACATATTGATCTATCCCTTTCTTTTTGTCTTTTGTCTGCTGCATAGAACTTCATAGTGTGGATAAATCACAATTTATATAATCCTTCCTGTGTTGAAGGGCTTTCAAATCCGCCCCCCCTTCTTCTGGTAATTTCTAATCATTATTGCTATTTCTAACAATGCTGCAATACTATTATACATATCTCTTGGTCTATGTGCAGAGTTTGGGGAGTGGAGATACTAAGAAATAGAATTCCGGAGTCATCACTTAGGTGAGTTTAAATAATGCATACAAATTGACCTCTGAAATGGCTGTAACAGTTCACACTGCTGTTAGTAATGACCATGATATTCATTTCCTGCACACATACCAAATCTGACACACTCAAGCAGTTTTATATTTTACTCATCTCTGTAATAACATTTTAAAAACTGCATCTTAGTAGGGTCTAAGTTTGCACTTTTTCTTTTTGCTGTTAATATTTTTCTTCTGTGAATTTCCTGTTCATATCTTTAGCCTGTTTTTCTGTTGAGTTGTTTGTCTTTTTCTTACCAATTTAAGGAGTTCTTTATAATTTCTGCCTTTTAACCTCCTTCCTGTCATATATTTTACAAACGTCTGCCCATGTTTGTTCTTTTTTGCTGTATACTTTGTTTATGATGTTCTTTGTTGTAAATGTCATGTATTAGGTAGCCTCTGAGAAACCCCACTGGACACTTGTGAGAGGCTGAGAGTGGAAAAGGCACAAGATATCTTAGAACTAACTACTAGGGAAATAGCTTTGGCCTGAAAGGATCTCAGGTCTCCTGACCACAATCTGAGAGCTACTGCACTGTCTTGCCATACGTTTGAAAATAATTGCATTTATTCAATTTAAAATTTGCTTAAAACTCAACATTCAGAAAACTAAGATCATGGCATCTGGTCCCATCACTTCATGGCAAATAGATGGGGAAACAGTGGAAACAGTGGCTGAGTTTATTTTTTTTGGCTCCAAAATCACTGCAGGTGGTGATTGAAGCCATGAAATTAAAAGATGCTTACTCCTTTGAAGGAAGGTTATGACCAATCTAGACAGCATATTCAAAAGCAGAGACATTACTTTGCCAGCAAAGGTCCATATAGTCAAGGCTGTGGTTTTTCCAATAGTCATGTATAGATGTGAGAGTTGGATTATAAAGAAAGCTGAGCACCAAAGAATTGATGCTTTTGAACTGTGGTGTTGGGGAAGACTCTTGAGAGTCTCTTGGATAGCAAGGAGATCCAACCAGTCCATCCTAAAGGAAATCAGTCCTGGAAATTCATTGGAAGGACTGATGCTGAAGCTGAAACTCCAATACTTTGGCCACCTGATGCGAAGAGCTGACTCATTGGAAAAGACCCTGATGCTGGGAAAGATTGAGGGCAGGAGGAGAAAGGGACGACAGAGGATGAGATGGTTGGATGGAATCACTGATTCAGTGGACATGAGTTTGAGTAGACTCTGGGAGTTGATGATGGATGGGGAGGCCTGGAGCAGTGCAGTCCATGGGGTCTCAAAGACATGACTGAGTGACTGAACTAAACTGAAGGTACCATCTATTTCCTGCTGTAACCCTGACTGGTAGACCTATCCTGTGTGGGGACCAAAGGCCAGTCCAAGGGGATGAAGGAAAGGCAGGGGAGATGGATTGATAAAGAGGGAGAGAGAGAGGGAAGAATAAGAGTTCCAGCTATTTACTATCAGAGAACAGAGCTGTTACAAACCAGTTTAGGGAGCAGCCACAGTAACAAAAACTAGGTAGGTGGCACTCTGTAGCTGGCAGGAGAAGGGCCCGATGCTCAGTTTTTCTGTTGCTCAGTCATTCAGTCGTGTCCGACTCCTTGTGACCCCATGGACTGCAGCACACCAGGCCTCCCTGTCCTTCACCATCTCCCAGAGCTTGCTCAAACTCATGTCCATTGAGTCAGTGATGCCATCCAACCATCTCATCCTCTGTCATCCCCTTCTCCTCCTGCCTTCAATCATTCCCAGCATCAGGGTCTTTTCAAATGAGTCGGTTCTTTGCATCAGGTGGCCAGAGTATTGGAGCTTCAGCTTCAGCATCAGTTCTTCCAATGAATGTTCAAGGTTGATTTCCTTTAGGATGGACTGGTTTGATCTCTTTGCATTCCAAGCGACTCTCAAGAGTCTTCCCCAACACCACAGTTCAAAAGCATCTACTGGTTTTTTGGAGCACATCTTATTTTTTATGTCAGGATACTGAGTTGAAAGCCAGTGGACCTAGATGTACTCCCAGCAAAGGCTTAGTATGGATAGCTGGGCCCAGGCTGGTAAGGGAAGTGACAGATAGATGTCAAGGGCCCCAGCCAGTGAGAGCCAAGGGTAGGTTGAGTCATCTGGGGGCTTCTCTGGGCTCTGACTAGGGTAGGAGAAGACAGATTGTGTAAGTACAGACTTTCTTACAATTGTTAGCAGACAGACCCGGTAGACAAGGGGCATCTCCCCCAGAAAAGAAGAGGCAGATGACACCATCCTCAGACCCTTACTCTCTCCTGCTTTCATGAAGATGTGGAAAACCGCATTTTTTTCTACATTCACTCAAGATGCCTTCTTAGGAAGAGTTGGAAGAGAAGGCTCCCTGAGAGACAGTCATTTTGTCCCAAGAAGACTGTGGGCATTTTCTTTTTTAAAACAAAATTAATTAATTATAATTGGAGGGTAATTCCTTTACAATATTGTGATGGTTTTTGCCATACATCAACATGAATCGGCCACAGGTATACATGTGTCTGCCCCATTCTGAACTCCCCTCCCACCGCCCTTCTTATCCTCTGGGTTGTCCCAGAGCACCGACTTTGGGTGCTCTGCTTCATGTATCGACTTGCACTGGCCATCTATTTTACATACGGCATTTTCTAAAGAAATTGTCTAAAGGATTGAATCTTGATGATTGTTAAAATTGGGTTGAATATTTTGGTTCTTTTTCTTCATTAACCTCTGACTGAGTGGCATCACTCTAAAGGAAAACCAGACATATGACAGAAAACATACAGAAACTGTATTTTTCTTCCTATTTGCACAAAAGTTAGCAGGACTGATTTTTGATCCCAGCTCATGGCTGTTTGCAACGAGAAACTGTTCATACAGGTCCCTAGACCTCTTGCCATATAGCCAACCTCATAATGGCTCGGAGGCCCTATTTATAGACGGCAGCCCCTGTAAATGGTGAATACCGTTTTGTTTATTTCTGGCAGCAATTATTCTACATTAATTTGGTTTCTTAACTCAAGGCTGGGGGGAAAGCACAAAGTACTTGCACTGCTTTTCATCCGGAGCCAAGTCAGTGCAAAGTCAGACCTGATGTCTGGAGTTCAGGCTGTCGTCTGTTACATCCTGACGGAGATGGACAGTTCCTGATCTTGGAGTGGTTACCTGGTGGAGTGATCCAATCAACTGAATTGTAGAACTGACTGAGAAATAGCTCCACAAATACTGGAGTGGTGTGGAGTAATAATGATGGCTTATCCCTAAGTTCCCCTAAAAAATTGTTGATACCTGCAAAGACCTCACTGGTCCCACCACTGACTTTATATGAGACCTGGGCCAACTCCTCTCCTATGTTGATTTCTTAGGTGTTCAATCGAAAGAGAACATATACCTGTGTGTGCTGCATGCTAATTCACTCAGTCATGTCTGACTCTTTGCGACCCCATGGACTCTAGCCGACCAGGCTCCTCTGTCCATGGGATTCTTCAGACAAGAATACTGGAATGAGTTCCCATGTCCTTCTCCAGGGGATCTTCCCAACTCAGGGATCGAACCTGTGTCTCCTGCACTGCAAGTGGATTCTTTACTGCTGAGCCACCAGGTAATCTCATATAATTATCAATACATGACCAGAATTTAGCTGCCAATGATTGCAGAAATCAAGATTAGGAGAAGACATGTTGGATGGACTAACAGGCTACAAATCAGGGTCTTAGAAGCCTATTTTAGCAGACAGTTTCATTTAAGGTAATTTCTTCATAAAAGAGATTGTACTTGATTTAATTTTTCTAAGGATGTTTATCGACATTTAGTTATTCTATCTTTCTTTCCATTTTCCTACTTCCCCTTATGGGATTCAGAGAGAAGGTCATCTCAGAATAAAACCACACAAGAATTTCGTCTGTGTAGTTCTTGCCTGTGCATTTTCTAGGCAGGAAATTTTAAAACAGGGCTTGCCAGGAAGACAGTTAAATTTTCAGGCACTGGTTTGAAATCAATAATGTATATTTCTTAAATAACCATTTTATCTCACTTGGGGAAAAATGTGTGATTTAGAGAATTGGATTTGAAATAAACTAAAAAATGATTGCAACCTGGAAGGCATTATGTTGGGAGAAAATGGGGGGGAGAAGTATCTGTCTAATTAGCAAAAGGGCCAGATTCAAAATAGCATAGCAAAGAGAAAAGGTCTGTGTTGTTTAGCCAGTGTCTTAGTGTTCTTATCATTAATGAATGTTCATCTTAATTCTGTTAGTTTGAGATTTTTTTTTTTGATGTGGACCGTTTTTAAAATCTATCAAATTTGTTACAATATTTTTTTCGGGGTTTTTGTTTGTTGTTTTGGTTTTTTGGCCAAGGGGCATATGCAATCTTAGGTCCCCCACCAGGGATCAAACCTACATCCACTGCTCTGGAAGGCAAAGTCTCAACCACTGGACCACCAGGAGGTTCCTTAATACTGTCACTTTGTTATAACTGAGCCAGTTCTTCTGGGTTTCATACCCTATGATGAATGAGGCAATCTTGTGACCTCTTTTTCTGGTCTACAATGAGGATATGTCAATTAGGATGCTTTGGGCTCTAGGAAACCAGTGGTAAGCAGGATTTCAAACATATCTCCTCAAGAATCCTGTCCCTCGTTATGTTAGTATAGGTACAGGTGTGGAGGGACTTTGTAGACATAATTAAGTATTCTAGGAGACTGACCATGATATAGGGGCATTATCCTGGGTTACCCAGGTGGGCTCAGTGTGATCACAGGTGTTTGTGCTTAGTTGCTTCAGTCGTGTCTGACTCTCTGCGGCCCCATGGACTGTAGCCCACCAGGCTCCGCTGTCCATGGGATTCTCCAGGTAAGAACACTGGAGGGGGTTGCCATGCTCTCCTCCAGGGGATCTTGCTGACCCAGGGATTGAACCTGCGTCTCATGACTGAAGCTCCCTTGACAATCTTGGAGCATGCAGTGATTGTGGGAATGGTAGGCATGTGTGGTGGAGCAACAAGAGAGAAGAAATCAAATGGAATGGCATACTAGGTGTGGATGGTGACCTTCAGACTTCTTAAACACGGTTAAAAGTCTATGTGTTACTCACAGTTGAATTCAATCTCATATAATATACTCTTACAGTTTCCAGGATTGGTTACAGGTCTGGAAAAAAAAGGATAGAATGACTATGATCAGTTGAGAATAATTTTCCAGGGTGTAATGAATGCTGAGGAGTCTACCCTATTGTCTACTCTAGGAGGTCATTGGACAATATCAAGGAGGTAAATCGTAGATGAATAGTCTGGTTCTCAAGGAGTTTCACTTTCAGTGGGTAGACCACAGGCTCTGGGACAAATTTTGTCTTTATAGTCCTCTATAAAAGATTGTATGACCCTAAGGAATCTTGCTGGAGGAAGTTACTTTTATTCTCATAGGATGCCCGACCTGGGAAACTTAGCCAGAGTTTGAAATGTCTCTATAAGGGCCTTAGTTTCTGTCCCTTCAGGTTTAGCCACAAGGATTCAGATGCAAGCCGTTTGTTGAAGAGGCTCAGGGACCAGCAGCTGGGGTGGGGGGGTATGTGATGCAGGAATGAAACATAGCTGAGATGGGGCATGTCATGAAGCCAGCCAGCACCAAGGGCACTGGGAGAAGTAGAGAGTCCCTGCCTCTGAGTTATTGAGATACCTGCACATCAATGCCAGCGCTCATTGGTTGAGGGGTGTTCCAGGCACTTGGTGGGAGGAGGGATGTGAATTGGAAAACAGCCTTCAGATGGAGAGATCAGATATTCCGCCTGTGTGCTGAGGCCTGAGAGAGGACAAGGGCCCTAACAGCTTCTGCAACAGGGTGTGACTGAAGTATAGTTGATTTGATGAATAGATGGGAAAACAGGGGAAACAGTGGAAACAGTGGCTGACTTTATTTTTTGGGGCTCCAAAATCACTGCAGATGGTGACTGTAGCCATGAAATTACAAGACACTTACTCCTTGGAAGGAAGGTTATGACCAACCTAGACAGCATATTAAAAAGCAGAGACATTACTTTGCCAGCAAAGGTCTATTTAGTCAAGGCTGTGGTTTTTCTAGGCGTCATGTATGGGTGTGAGAATTGGACTATAAAGAAAGCTGAACGCTGAAGAATTTATGCTTTTGAACTGTGGTGTTGGAGAAGTCTCTTGAGAGTCCCTTGGATAGCAAGGAGATCCAACCAGTCCATCCTAAAGGAAAATAGTCCTGAATGTTCATTGAAAGGACTGATGATGAAGCTGAAACTCCAATACTTTGGCCACCTGATGCGAAGAGCTGACTCACTGGAAAAGACCCTGATGCTGGGAAAGATTGAAGGCCGGAAGAGAAGAGGACAATAGAGGATGAGGTGGTTGGGTGGCATCACCGACTCAATGGACATGAGTTTGGGTAAACTCTAGGAGTTGGTGATGGACAGGGATGCCTGGCATGCTGCAGTCCATGGAGTCAGTTGGACATGACTAAGCGACTGAACTGAATTGATAGTTGATTTACAATGTTGTGTTAGTTTCTGGTTTACAGCAAAATGATTCAGATATATATATCTGAGTATACATATATACTTTTTCACGTTCTTTCCCATTACAGTTTATTACAGGATATTGAACCTGATTCCCCCTGCTGCACAATATGAACTTGCTGTTGATACAGTCCCTATATAATACTTTGCATCTGTCAAAGGAAGTTATTTCCATACCCACCCAGTAGCACCTGCCTTTGTATCACCACTGAAAGTAGGAAATCAGACCAGGAATGAATAGATGGATTTTAATCTTACGTTGGAGATTTGTTTCAGAAGCGTATATAATTTTTAAGCTGGAAGAGACCTGAGAGGGGAACTAGCCCTTTTCTGTTCACTTTACTAGTGAAAAATTGAGGTCCACGTGCCACCTGTGGTGACAGAGCCCTCACATGCGGTGCCAGGCCAAGGCCAAGGCCAAGGCCAATGTCTTCTGACTTTGTGCAGAACAGAACTAGCATCAAGGGACAGGCAGCGGAGGCTTTGGGTTCCTCCACATCTCCAGTTAACCCCTTTTTTTCCTCCTTTTATATGGACAGTTAAGTTTTTAAAAATTATGTAAATACAGCTTCAAGTCCCCCCACTTTAATTCAAGCCTCATAGACAATCCTATGTCCTTCCCACAAAGAAAATTCAGAGTATCTTTTGGCCTCAGTTCAGTTCAGTCTCTCAGTCCTGTCCAACTCTTTGCAACCCCATGGACTACAGCACACCAGGCCTCTCTGTCCATCACCACCTCCCGGAGTTTACTCAGACTCATGTCCATTGAGTCAATGATGCCATCCAACCATCTCATCCTCTGTCATCCCCTTCTCCTCCTGCCTTCAATCTTTCCCAGCATCGGGGTCTTTTCAAATGAGTCAATTATTCATATCAGGTGGCCAAAGTATTGGAGTTTCAGCTTCAGCATCAGTCCTTCCAATGAGTATTCAGGACTTTTGGCCTAGGATTCTAGAATTTTTTTAACCCACACTGGTTAAGAAGAAAATAAAAAGTGGCTTAGGTTAAATAGTATAAAAAAGAAACAGCTCCTCTGAAGTTACTTAATATTAAACCACCTTTGAGAACTTTGAGAAAACTTTCAAGGAAGAAAAAAGCAAAAACTTGTTTACACATGAACCAGAATTTTGTTGAGTTGACTGTGCAGTCAGCACTCATCTCAACTTGTGAATTGTGACAACTGGGTCCTTGGTTTGGAAGGGTTCAAAGAGCTTCTTTCCACACGGCAGCGTTTTTCCATGTAAGGAGGAACGTCAGTCTGGTACCTTTTCTTGGTTTTAGTTCCAAAGTGGTGATAACTTCACTATTGCGGGCAGGCGTTCCTCATTAAAACTGCTGCCCCCATTGGGCTTTTAACCGGTTCCCTGTAAGGTGGGCCCAGCCAATAGATATCACTGTCCCCATTTCAGAGACTGAGAGAGGAAATGAGGGCTTGCAGGCATCTGGGCCAGTGCCAGGAGCTGGGAGAGGAGCCAGGGCCCTACTGATGAGAGGGCTCCGTAAGTGCCATTTAGTTGCCCTTTAACTCAATTAGTCCCAGACATGTTGTTTGGAGGCTTGCATTTATGTCCTTGATCTCATCAAGTGGAAGCTGTGGTTCTGCCCAAGATGGTCTTGCTGCTCACCCAAGGTAAGGACATGGATCCGTGTGTCTCCTGAGGCCTCCTTCAATTATTTCATTCTATTTATTTATGCATGCACTTAAAATTAAACAAGTTCTGTGGCTTTGAAACCCTGTAGACCGGGGATCTGCTAATTACTCAATGTGTGACCTTGTAAGATCACTTAATATGCCTCATACTTAGTTCCTTCGTCTATAATATGGGGTTGCTGTGATGATTGCATAGGGTAAGGGACACAACACTTAGCATTATGCATGAGTATCCCATATTCAAACTGTGGTTAGTCGTCTCAGTTCTGTCTTCATAACATCCTGTAACTAGAATTTCCCCACTTGCCCCACTTCTCACCTGCCACCTCTGTCAAAGACGCCACTGTCCCGTATGTATTTATAGTAATAGGACCTGTCTAAAGTCTATTCCTACCCCCTCCCTTCTGCACTTCATTGTTAACACAGGGGCCAGAGTGAGTCTTTTAAAATTCAAGTTGGATCACAGGTAACTCTACCCAAGCGCCCCGTGACTTCCCTTCCTCCCAAACCCAAAGTCCTCACTGTTGACCAGAGTCCTCTGCCATGTGGGCTTTAGCCATCTCTGCCATAGTTTCTCCTTCCACTTCCCTCTTGCTCTCTGTTCCAGCTATTTTGTCTTTCTTGCTGTTCCTCAAGCAGAGCATGTCCCTGCCTCAGTCTCTTTGCACTTAATGCTCCCTCTTCCTGGAAAAATTTGCCCTTAGATTTCCTCCCTCACTTCCTTTGAGCTTCTACTCAAATATTACCTTATCCATCACCTTCCCAACCTCTTATATATCGATGTATGATGCATATATTAATTTCATATTCATTCACGCAATAGATGCTCTATAAATATTTAGATGGTTCATAAACTGTAACGAAAGAAAAGCTAACATTTACTGAAGTCTTGCTATGTGCCGTTAGTTTTGCTTTCTTTTTGCTGGTGGCAATCTATCTTCTTAGTGTACTCTGTCGTCTGCTATGGATCTTAGCTCAGATGATGACTCCAGCAAATCTTCCTTCAGTCAAGCCACAAGTGATTCTTCACTCCTCTGTATTCCCTCAGTGATCAAGGGGATTCACTGTCCCCCTGTGTTGTAGAGCTTTTTTTTTTTTTTAAATAAGTATCTTAAATATAATAAGGCCTTTGATGGCAAAGGCCATATCCAGTGCAATTTTATGTAATGAACAGTTTTTAGGGCAGCCTCTCAATTTCTAATCCACTTTAGATACATAGGAAAAATTACTTGTCTTCTTTCAAGTTCTAGAAATGAACTCTCCTTGATGGATGAGTGTTATTTGGGATTGTAGATTTCAGAACCGGAAGTCTCAGAGTTAATGAGTTCAAGGCAAAACTAGGTAGAAGAGAAAAATGAAAACATAAAGCTACAAAAGTCAAACACATCATTAAAAGACTACATGAATATAAGATTGAATCATGTAGTTATCACTATGGGTCTGTGGCCCCATGTCAGTAAATATGACAAGCTTGACTTATTTATAGAGCTTTGGTAAGAAGTGATTATCACTTCTTCTAAATTTTCTATGGTAATTCTTTATTTTATTCTTGGAGTGTAATTACTTTATAATGTCGTGTTAGTTTCTGCTGTACATGAGAGCGAATCAGCCATCTGTATACATATATCCCCGGCCTCTAGAGCCTCCCCCTCCCCATTCCACCCCGTAGGTCATCACAGAGCACCGAGCTGAGCTCCCTGTGCTGTACAGCAGCCTCCGTCTAGCCATCTACCGTACACGTGGCAGTGTATATGTGTCAGTGCCACTCTCCCAGTTCGTCCCACGCTCCCCTTCTCTGCTTGTGTCCATACATTTGTTCTCTACATCTACATCTCTGTTGCACAATGGAATATTAGCCATAAAAGGAAAGAAGTTGGATCATTTGTCATGATATGGATGGACCTAGAGTCTGTCATACAGAGTGAAGTCAGAAAGAGAAATACAAATATCGGTTCTTAATATATATATATATATATATATATATATATATATATATATATATATAAAATGTGTCTCTATTCCTGCCCTGCAAATAGATTCATCTATATAGCTTATGAAAAATGGTACAGATGAATCTATTTGCAGGGCAGGAATAGAGACATGGACATGGAGAATCCTTTATTTCTTTACTTATTTTCTCTGTGCTTTCATTAATGACTTCCTAGAAAAACTAGTATTAGAATATTTTTTCCTACGTTGCCGGGAAGACTTCTGGATAAAATAGTTTCTCTTCCGAGCTATCACAGTAGCTCTATATTGAGGTAATTTTTTATGGTTATGGTATTTTCGGTGTAACTCTCTCGTGTGGAAAAGCCTCAGGCATTGAGTGAAGTCCTTTTTCACTTTATCCTTAGAACAGCCCTGCAAGGCAGGCATTAGTACTATCTCATCACTCATGCTTAAAACCCTCAAATGGCTTCCCATTTCACTTACAGGAGACTCATTCTCTTACTATGGCTGTAGGAGCCACCCCACCAGGCCTCTGCTTTCCTTTCATTATTCCTTCCTCCACTTATTCATCTCTTACCCACCTTATTCCACATCATTTGCAGCAGTTCCATCTGTCCTTGAACATGCCATGCCAAGCCAAGCTGCTTCCTGCCTTGGGGCCTTTGCACCTGCTGTTCCTTCTTCCTGGAATGCTCTGTAATCAGATCTTTCAATGACTGCTCTTTGTCCTCATTAAACCTCAACTCAAAATTTAGCTTCTCAGATGTACACATAACCTCAAAACAACAACAACAAAAACACCTTCTGTATGGGGTTGTCAGATGTAGAAAATAAAAATACAAAACAGGGAATTTCAGATAAACAACAAATAGTCTTTTAGTAAGTTGCATGCAATGTCTGGGACATATGCATACTCAAACATTATTTGTACATCATTTATTTGAAATTCAAATTTCATTGGGTGTCCTGCAATTGATCTGGCAAGCCCACCTCCACAGCCACTTTGTTATAGTACCCTGTTTTATTTTCTCCATGGGACTTTTCACTATTAGAAATTCTGTTTAATTCTCCCACTGGAAGATAGGCTGCATGAGGGTGGAGCCCTGTTGGCCTTGTTCACAGCTGCATCCTCAGAGCCTATCATATTGCTTGACATATAGTAGGTGCTCAATAAATATTTGTTATAAAGGTAAGCAAATAGAAAAAGAAAAACCTTAAAGCGCTGGGTGACACATCCAGGGCATACTGCTAGCTAGCGGAGATTGGAATTAGGCATTATGGTGCCAGGGCTCTTGTGAGTTTCCTACATTTTGCCGTGCGGAAGGGATCCTACTACTCTCTCAGGAGATTCAGAAGACCCTCGGAGCAGTAGATTTGGGGAGAAACCAAGGCTGCAGGAGCCTTTCTCATTTGCTTTGTAAGTAACGAAAGGAAAACGCACTTGCGTGAAAAGAACAAGATACTCTGCGTTTGGAATGGGATGAGAAGCAGTGCGCATCCTCCAAGTCTTGGGACACGGGTAAACTCCCTGCAACTTCAGGACTTGCTTTATTGTCAGACTCCCGGAAACCTCTAGACCCTGATTGCAGGAGAAACTAAGGGCACAAGCAAAGAGCGGGGAGGGGAGGATGGGGATGAAGTCAAGGCAGAAGAAATCAAACTCTGGTCCTGGACCCAGGGCGCGCAGCGGGGCGGAGGCAGCGGCGTTCAGCCTCAGGACTCGGGCGGGTTCACCTCTCGGTGTGGACACTGGCTGCTCCACAGGACCCAGGGAAGGCGCATGATTTCCACCCTGGCTCTCTTCATTGAACGGACCGAGATGGTCGGAGGGCGCGTCTCGCTGCCGGCCCAGAGCTAGCTGCGTGGGTACCTAACCGTGGCCGGCTCCCGGGGAGCAAGCTGGCTCGGGTCCCTAACCAACTCCAACCGGCTCTCGCCTCGCTCGCCCTCCCACCCGGGAGCTGGAGGACGGTCCGGGCGTGCCGAGGACTCCCTGTCGCGTGAGTCGCCCGCGCGCCCCGTTCCGAGGCAGCCGCCCCCGCCGCTGACAGGTGCTGCCCAGAGGGCGTCGGCTTCGGGATCCCCTGGCGCGGCGGCTGGGAGCGCACGGCCGAGCGCGCTTTGCTCCCCGAGTCCGGAGCCAGCGAGGAGAGGGGGCCAGGGCGCGGCCTGGGGGCGGGCGGAGGGGGGACTCCAGTGGCCTGGAGCCCCGGCGTTCGGAACCACAAACTTTGCGGCGGCCGCGATCTGGCCGCAGCAACAGCCCATCCCCGTCGGTGCGCGAGGAGGCGGCGGCGCCGCCGCCGGAGTCCCGCGGCTGGAGAACCTCGGTGGCTAGGGCGTCTTGCCCCCGCGCTGGCCCGAAGTCGCCGGTCACTCCCGGCTGGTGCTGCTGCGTCCGCCGCCGCCGCCGCCGCGGGGCTCCGGGAGGAGGCGCAGCCCGAGAGGGCGGAGAAGAAGGAGGAGGAGGAGGGGAGAGGAGGAGCGCGGGGTGGAGGATGGAGCCCCGGGCGGCCGCGGCGGGCTCGCCCGAGCCGGCGGCGGCGGCGGCGTCCTCGTTTCAGGCCCGGCTCTGGAAGAACCTGCAGCTGGGGGTGGGCAAGAGCAAGGGCGGCGGGGGCGCGCGCGCGGGGGGCCCTGAGCGCCGCACTGCGGACACCCCGTCGCCCTCCCCGCCGCCCCCCGGGGGCCGGCGGGATGCCCCGGCCGGCTTGGGTGGCGCGGGCAGCCGGTGGAGCGGCTTCAAGAAACGGAAGCAAGTGCTGGACCGCGTCTTCTCCTCCTCGCAGCCCAATCTGTGCTGCTCGTCGCCGGAGCCTCTGGAGCCCGGAGGCACCGGCCGGGCCGAGCCGGGGTCCACGCTGCGCCGCCGGATCCGCGGGCATCTGCTTCCCGTGGGGAAGGGGCCGGGGGCCGCTGCCGCCGCCGCCACCGCCGGCGCAACGCCTCCCGGCGGACGCTCCCCAGACTCGGCTCCCTCTTCGTCCTCTGCCTCATCCTCGCTGTCCTCCTCGCCCCAGCCACCCCCGAGAGGGGACCGCGCCCGGGATGAGGGCGCGCGGCGTCGGGGCACCGCGGCGCACTTGTGCCATCAGAAGAGTTCCTCGCTTCCGGGCACCGCCTGCTTGGAGCAGCTGCTGGAGCCGCCGCCGCCGCTGCCGCCTCGCGCTGAGCCAGCCCCGAGCCCGGCGGAGCCGCGGACCCCGGAGAAGGGCCCGGAGCGCGGCAGCAGCGGGGTGAGTGACAGGTGGGCGCGGCCCGAGCCGGGGCGCGCGGGGCCACGCCTCCAGCGGTGGGGGATCGGGACCCCGGGAGTGGCCCGGAGGGGCCGGGTAGGGGTGCTGCGGATCAAACAGTGCGAGGGAAAAGTTCTCACTTGCCCTCTGACTTGACTTTGGACAGAAAGAACACCTACTGCTAGAAGCTTGTTTGGGTCGCTTTCTCAGCTGCCTATGAAAGTGGACGTATTAATGGTAGCCCAATAGGAGAGGACCCTGGGGAAGGAAATGGCAACCCACTCCAGCATTGTTGCCTGGGAAATCGCATGGACAGAGGAGCCTGGCGGGCCACAGTCCATGGGGTCGCAAGGAGTTGGACACGACTGAGCGACTAAACACAGCACAATAAGATAGGAAAAAGGTTAGACATACAATGCGTACTTTTTTGGAGAGCCCCTAAAAGGACTGTCTAGCTAAGTCTCATCTTGTCCAAGGAAAAGCAAGCACGCCCAATACACTTGCAGGGAAAATTAGAAATGCGAAGAGGCAAACGTGAGGTCATGTCTTGGGGAAACTCTTTAAGCGCAAAAGTCTTCATCTTCCCGCCCTCCCTTCTCAAAACTTCCTGCTGCGAGTGGATCGCTGTCTAACAAGTGGACAGCGTGTCTCTTCCGAGTTAGTCACACGGATGTTCCTATGGCTTTTTCTGTTTTATAGTCATCTAAAGTAGTTGCGTTCAATTTACGCTGCTTTGTACACCATGTTGACTCTTGGGTCAGGCAATAGTCAAGTAAAAATCTGTAAAACGTTCCACTGAGCTGCGGCTTTTACTCCCTCGGTTTTGTAGGGTTTCGTAGAGGCGGTGTACTTTTGTAAATGTTTATCAAATCGTGGTCATGCTAGCAAGTATTTTGAAAGTTGCATTCTGCCAGGGACCTAAAGAACTTTTTTATTCCAATACATCTTATATTGATTCTCATTATCTTGACTCTGATGAGTTAGGTTAGGGATATATACAGTAAAACTTGAATTAGATTAGAAGTTGCATCACAAAAAACATAAGGCCATGCGTTGAAGGGTAAGATATGGGAATAGATGGACTTTCAGTTGAAAGTTTTTACAGTTTATTGGCTTATGTATTAGTGTAATCAGGAAGTAAACCAGAGCACTAGTATGCTTTGTTTCATAAACACAATTGCTTCAATAATCTGTTGTTACTGACGCTCTAGAAAATACCTGATGGTTTAGGACAAGGTTCCAGTTATTCTCAGAGGAGGAGGCAGAGATTGTATTGACAAAAAGCCTAAATGAACCTACCCTTCCTTTTTGTCTTGAAAGAGAATTGAATAGAACTCCTAATTCTGGCTCCAAAATGAGGTGGTTTTACAAAGATGCTTTAAATTCAGTGTTGATGAATACTATATATTTTAAAATTATTTATTTTTGAGTATGTACATAATCGTAATGTATAAGAATTTTAGAGCTGGTATACTTGTTTACATTTGTTTTTATTAACTTTTATGATCAAAACATTTTAAAAGACACCATATTTCTGCAAGTGTTAACTTACTAAATAATTTTGCAGTTCAGTGAACCAAGATATTTTCATAGCAATAGAAAGGAATTCAGAATTAATCTCTATATTCATTTTTATCAAAACGTTTTCAGATGCTATCAACCTTTATTTGAAAAATACTGCTATTTAAATATGAACATTCTATACGAAAGACCAAAAAACCTATTTGAGAGAATTTGAAGCAAACATTATTACCTGTGTCTTCATAATATTCTGGACACTTGCATGATATAATCCTCACAACTGCCCTACATGATAGAAGTTCTTGCTATTTTATATGTTAGGCAATCAATGCTCAAAGAAATTAAAGAATCTTTCCAAGGTCACATTGTTAACATATGACAGAAAGAAGTTTTGTCATTCTCTAAAATGTTTTTCCATCATGACAACTACGCTTGACCACTTTTAGAACTTTGTATGTCTCTGAGATAACTTCAGTCCTATTGATGAATACTTGTAAGTTAGCCTATTAATACATTCCAGTTTCCTAGAATCTGTTCTGTGATTGATTAGCTGAATTAATTTGTTCTTTGTTCTCAGTAATGCATCGTTGCGTATCTTTTATATCACATTTACAAATGACATTATTGATCATACCGTTTATAGTTCTAAAGAAGCTTTTCATTATAAAGAACCAGAATGTCAGTGAAGTCATAGGAGGAATACAAAGGCAAACCATCTTTCAGAGAGTAGGTGACAGGTGGAGTGTAGACAGGAAAATAGGCCCTGAGGCTTAATTGTTGATTCGCTGCATCTGCTGCTTATGAAACCTTGTGCCCTGAAAAGTGGACAGTTTTCTGTTACGAGTCCCACATCCAGTTTTTAGCAGCATTCTTTCACTAATGCACAGAGAGGATTCCTCAGTCTCCTAAATGCCTCTTTGCCCAACTCTAGGAACCTGGCTCACCCCTCTAGAGAGAAGGAAGTAATGGAGCTGGAACCTGGGGCTGGACAAGGACTCCTTAAGGTGTCCAGGAGTAGGTGTAACTGCAGCACCCTCCTGGGCTTCCAGCCCGACTCAGGGATATTTCCTTTCTCTCCCTGCACCTCCTCACTGAAGACACTTGGGCATGGGGAGGGAGCTTGTCACACATGCAGATTTCAGTTTTATTCACAGTTCATAAGCACAGATGGGAACACATAAAAGACAAGATGCTAATAGCCTTAAATCCATCTTCAGATTGCCTAGAGAAAAAGCCCTTTCTCTCAAAAAAAGAAAATTCATTGCAAAAGAAAGCAGGTTACTCAAATTTTCTCTTGTTCTCTGCTTGCTCCTGGCATTAGCCATGTTCTCCAACACTCTTCCCACCTCTCCACCCCCCAGCCCAGCACGAGGCCCCAACAACATATGTGCGCATACACTGAGACTGGGTGGAGATACGGTGCAAAAGCAAAAAAATCATTTTGGACTGCTTGGGAAAGAGATTTGGAAGTCTCTGCTGTATAATCATTACAACTGAACAAACCAGTCTACCTCCCTTGCCCCTGCCAGTCTACTTGCTATTGTGTGTGTGTTTTTTTTAGTCAAATATACCTTTGAAACAGTTTAGCAGACTTAATAATGCCTTGCTGTTGGGGCATGTGCATTATTTAAAAGGTTCTGCTTTGAAAAAAAAAGAAAAAAGAAACCCCTTTCTTCCCACTGATTCTAGTTCACGTGCTGGGCCATATTGTCATACCAGATGCATTTCATTTTCTGCAACACAGTTGGGAAAGATGCTTTCTCAATTTGTGTGCATATCAAAAATGTGCCAATTTTATGTATTCTGTCTTGATGAGTTACTAAAATTATACTTTGCTGGAATCAGAAAGTCCGTTAAAGAGTGAGGCATGAATATGTTGCATTTTTAAAGTGTTTTAACAAAAGTTTGCAGTGTTTATGAATGCTAATCCTTTATTTTTTTCAAATTCATTTTGTTAAAATTGCTTTCATAGAGGAGTAAAAACTATTTTGAAAAGAGAGTAAAATATTCAGGGTATGAAATGTTTCAGGATGGAATGTTTCAAAACACAGTAGGAAGAATATCCATTCCTTGTGATAAAGTTTCTAAATTATGTAGGAAAGCTCCAATAAAAAGTGGAAGGTACTTTCTAAGATTAAGTCTAGACATGAAGTAAATCTGGCTTTATTAATTATCTGATCTTTTAAAGAAAGTCTGTATCAAAAAGTTTAAAAAATGTGATTTGTGTAATTTTTGCTATTTATTTTTCAGGTGTCTTTAATCTTACTTAAAATAGCATAACTTAGAAGGAAATGGCAGCCCTCTCCAGTGTTCTTGCCTGGAGAATCCCAGGGATGGGGGAGCCTGGTGGGTTGCCATCTATGGGGTCACACAGAGTCAGACACGACTGAAGTGACTTTAGCAGCAGCAGACTTGGGAAAGCCACACATTTTAAAAAGTAATGTAAATAATTAAAACTACTAAAATGCCCCTAATAACCTAAAAAATAAGCTCCTAGAAGGAGTGTTAGAAACTTTTCCAAAGCTTTTTCAAAGTGAAAGCGTGAGGGTGAGATCTCAGGACATTTTGGAGCAGGATGTACAGTTCGATGTGTGATTGCATTCTTGAAAAATATTGGCATCATCAGGTTATTCCAGAGAAAGGGCTAGATGGAATGATAGTTTTGCTCTAGAGCGGAATTGTTTCCTGTAACCTTCAATATCAGGTGTATCTGGTGAATTTGTGTAGAGCTATGGATCTTGTGGGCTTCCCTGATGCCTCAGAAGGTGAAGAATCTGCCTACAATGCAGGAGACCAGGGTTTGATCCCTGGGTTGGGAAGATCCCCTGGAGAAAGGAATCCTATCCACTCCAGTATTCTTGCTTGGAGAATCCTATGGACAGAGGAGCCTGACAGGCTATGGTGCATGAGGGTTGCAAAGAGTCTGACATGTCTGAGTGACTAACACATACACACACACACACACACACACACACACACACACACGGATCTTGTATTTATAAATGCAAGTGTTATCAGGTATATGTTAATTGAGATGGGCTTGAAACCTGTCTCAATAAAGACTAGCAGTTGAGTGCTGTTTATAATTTTTGGATGGTTTATTAAAGTTTTGCCGCTGCCACCTTTGCAAGTAAATGGGTGCTGAAAAAAATCAACAGGGGCTTTGCTGGTCTTTTGATGTAAATTATTTTCCTTGCAGTGGTGGCAAAAGTAGCCTAAAATTAACCCAGACAGTACTCGTGACATCACAGCTTCTTTAAATAGTAATGAAAAACATCTTATATAACTTTTGGCAAATATGTGGACACTACCATGAAAAAGTGAATAAATACTTTGAGGGATAAAGTAGGAGTAACAGGTTTGTAAAGAAAATAGGACAGACATTCCCTCTTGTTTTCTGTTGCTCCATCATTTGGAAATAGGGGATGATTTCACAAAAGTAAAGGTTAATAATATATATTTGGCACAAGGAAACATGTAGTATGATTGTTTCACTTATATCGATTATCAAAATGTTTGCCAACTCTAGACTGATGACGAGTAAAGAGTATGTGTAGATAACATTGGAAGCGTTGACAAAATCTGCAGATTCAGAAGTTAGGGTAATGGATTTTTAAGTTAAATCATAGTTATTTACAGCTTTGTAGCAGACATCTATTTTAGAGTAGCAGAAATTAATTTTTTGAAATGTGAAATTTTTTGCTTTGACTTATTAATTTTCCTGGAAAACTTACTAAAAACCATATATTTCCCTGCCTCAATAAACCAAACATCCTAAATAAAACCTTTTCTTGATATCTGAGGGCCATTGTTTGAATACTGGCTTTTTTGGTGGAGGGGGTTGTTTTTGTGAATGAAATAGATACTGTTTTAACTTGCTTTAGATAATCTTTCTTGTTTCCATGAAAATACAGTGCAAAGCATACCTATTTATGATAAGCTTATCTTCCTATAAAGTTCCTCAAGTCATTTTTTTTTCACTTGTCAAATAAACTTTACTGTCTTTATTTGTGGATTTTATTGCTATCATTGAAACTATTATATTTTTGCCTGCATGGTGAGGTTTATGTGCTATCTTGATGTCTTTGTCATTATCAACTTTTTCTTCTACTTTACATTGTTTTTTATAAATCAGGTGTGAAAAGTAATTACTAAACCTTAACAATTCAAAACTGTATGCAAATATATTTCTTGCTCCAATGTATACCAGTTTATTAGAATTTTTTTTTCAGCAAAATAGCAGGCCACCATTTCCCCAGTGTCTCCAAATATTCATATTCAATATTAGCCTGAATGCAAGCAGCATGAAAACTTCATTTTCAATATAATGAGATTTAAAAGTCTCACATATTATGTTCTTGAGAGAACAATTTTCCTATGAAATCTCTTTTGAGATGTTTTACATCAGCCTTATTTCCCATTCTTTTTGGCCCTAGCCAATCTGGAAAATTATGGCACATGATAGATGGGACTCTGGACATTTTAGGATCAAGGCAAGCCTCCTAATTCTACGGATTTTATTTAGAGAGGCCCCTTCTGTATTAGCAATCACACCTTATTTTGCACTGCTAGAATAGAATTTGGCAAGCCTTAGGACAGTGGACAGAGAAGGCAACGGCAACCCACTCCAGTACTCTTGCCTGGAAAATCCCATGGACGGAGGAGCCTGGTAGGCTGCAGTCCATTGGGTCACTCAGAGTTGGACATGACTGAGCGACTTCACTTTCACTTTTCACTTTCACACATTGGAGAAGGAAATGGCAACCCACTCCAATGTTCTTGCCTTGAGAATCCCATAGACGGGGGAGCCTGGTGGGCTTCTGTCTATGGGGTCGCACAGAGTTGGACACGACTGAAGCGACTTAGCAGCAGCAGCAGCAGCAGGACAGTGGACCTATGGAATCAACATTGTAAAATGGATTACCGTTTTATACTGTTATTTATACCATTACCATTTATTACCGTTTTAAACCATTGCTGAATGAATGAAGGGATGAATGGATGGGCTGGAGCTATTCAGAGATAAGTTCTCTTGGAGAAGTTTCAAAATCACTTTATGGTTGTAGAAAGATGTTCTTCTTGCCTTCTTGTTTCCAAGTCCTTTTATGCCTGGCAAACGTATTTGACACTTCCCTCTTCTCTGAGCTGCTGGATTGGCTCTTCTCAGCCTGGGCTTTAATTCTGGTTCATATCTGAGGGCACAAGGGAGCATATGACCACCGTAGTGTGCTCACATGGGGGATCGGGGAGTGATGTCTGCTTCTGAGGTGTCTGGCTCGGGGGTGCGTTTCTTGTTGCTGGTCTCTGACCCCAGCTATCTGTTTTGCACCCCAGTCTCCTTGTCTGGCCTCTAAAATTACACCCCCACGTCTGGATCACTGGCGCTTGTTGACATGTCCTGCCTCACGATCTCTGAGTCTTGACCTCCCCTTGGATGTTAGCTTAAGATCGCTTTGCTGCCTGCTTCATTGCACTTCTCCTCAGCTCCATTTACTATAGATTAAAAAATCCCATCTTGATCAAGAATCCTGCCCTCATTAGCCTGACTCATTCTGCTGCCTCTTGAGGTGCCAAGTGTGTGAACTGGGGTTCAGATGGTCTGCCAGTTGCTTTTCATAGTGACCACCTGTCTAATGTTCAGCATATTTTTAGAACACCAAAGCCTCCTTCAGAACATCAGCATTGCCTATCAAGGGTGTTTCTTCCCTTGGAGGACTGAACCAGGGCTGTTCACTCATTGTCGCTGTGTCCCTGCTTATTCTTCTGTTTTCTAACTCTCACCCTGCCTGCTCCTCGACATCATCCCCTCTTTTCCTTAGCCCTGCTTGTTTTCTCTTTCTCCTTAACATTTTCTCTATTTCTGATTGCAAGGTGATTTTTATAACTAACCACTAAGCATCTGGGGCTTTCCCAGGGGCTCGGTGGTAAAGAATCCGCCTGCAACGCAGGAGACGTGGGTTCAGTCCCTGGTTTGGGAAGATCCCCTGGAGAAGGAAATGGCAACTGAGTCCAGTATTCTTGCCTGGGAAATCCTATGGACGGAGGAGCCTCGTGGGCTACGGTCCATGGGTCCGCAAAAGAGTCAGACACAACTTAGCAACTAAACAATACCAACCACAGAAACTAAGCAGCTGGGGCTGCGCCGTCCCATATGGCAGAGACACTCGGCTACTGAGCACTGGAGAAGTGGCTAGTTCATGTTGAAATGTGTGGAAAGTGTAACGCGCACACCAGATTTTTGAAGCATCAGCTCAAAGAAAAGGAGGTAAAATACCTTACTACTAATTTCTTATATCACTTGCGTGTTGAAAATAGTAACGTGGATATATTGGATTAAATAAAATATATTATTAAAGTTAATTTTACCCATTTCTTTTCATTTAAAAAGTGTGGCTGCTGGAAAATTTTCAGTTGTGTGTGTGTGACACATTTTTATTTTATCGGACAGCAGTGATCTAGAGCATGTGTTCAAACTCCATTACCCACAGGGGACATAAAAGTAAATGAGCACAGGAGGTTTGCTGGGGCAGGCAGTGAGTGAAGGAAGGCGCCAAGGGCTCCATTCCAGGGGCAGCTACTTCTCCCTCCAGCTGATGATTATCATTCAGTGAAAGAAGCAGTGCAGCCAGAGTTTCTCGGTTCTTTAACAGAAGCCAAAATAATCCGGATTTTTGTGTGTCGTCTCCAGAATCTTGCATTTTTGGCAAATAGTTCATTTTTTTTTAACTGCAACACAGATCAAATAAAGTATATCTCTGGGCTGAATTTAGCTATCAGCTTGAACTTCTGACTCAGAGAGCTCATGTTTGACTTTGCCTCTCCCTTCCTAGTGCCAGGAGAATGTTACCTGGATACAGTGGGTATCGATAACATTTCACAGAATAGCAGCATCAGGAGTGGTGGGATGGAAGATGGAATGCAACAGGTGGAGGGGTGCGTGGAAAGAGGAGGGGGGACAGGGAGGCAGGTCAAGAAGTTTGGCCTTTCCCAGGAGTAAAAGAAAGTGGTGCTGAGAGCACAAGGACTGTGCTGGGAGGGGATCGTGGGCAGGCTATTGGCTTTGCTTCCAATGGAGATAGAGAAGGGGAGGTTGAAATTAAAGGAGAAAATGGGTTAACTGATGGATGTAGTCCTTAAAGACACGGGTGGTTGGGGTGGGCCCAGAGAGCAGGGAAATGGTAGCGTCTGCAGAAGAGATGGCGCGGGTGTGGATGCAAGTAAGGAGCAGGCTGGGTGGCAGTAATTTGAGGGTGCTCCCAGGAGAATATGTGCCCTGTGAATTCAGGAAATGGGGCGTCAGTAGTGGGACTGAATCCTAGGGTGTTTGCAGGAGGGGATATTGGGAAATGAAGGTGCAAATGAAGGTGTGGGAACTCTGAGGGTTGAGGAGCGAGTGTATCTAGGGCCCCAGAGGCATTTGAACAGGGAGACTTGAGTCTTGGAAGGATGAAGTCAGAGGCCAGGACAGTCTGTTAGAGCCTGAAGTTGGCGGGTGACTGATCCTGGGGAGGAGGACATGGACAGATTTTTAAGACCAGTGATGCGTCTGGACCTTCGGGAAAAGGTAGAGTGAAAGGACTAAATCACAGCACATTCCTTCCTTATGTTTTTGATTTTTCCTGTTTCTGGTTCGAAATGCTTTTACTAAAAGGTATTTTCCTTTGGGAGGGAGAGGGAAGGTTGGATTCTGAATTTGCATGTATGCAACATGGTTGAGGGTGCTGGGCCCTTGGGTGCCCAGTTGTCACTTATTTACTGTAATAACTCGGTCTTAAAAAAATTTTTTTTAATTGTAGTTTAAAAAATGGACAGGGAGGCCTAGCGTGCTGTAGTCCATGGGGTCACAAAGAGTTGGACATGACTGAACAACTGAACTGAACTGATTTATAATGTGTTAATTTCTAGTGTAAAACTGATTCAGTTATGTGTATGTTCTTTTTCATATTTTCCATTATGATTTATCACAGGATATTGAATATTATTTCCTATGGTATACAGTAGGACCTTGCTGTTTATCCATTCTATATATACCAGATTGCTTCTGCTAACATCAGACTTTCAATCCATCCCCCCCTCTTCCTTGGCAACTGCAAGCCTGTTCTCTATGTCTGTGAGTCTTTTTCTGTTTCGTAGATAAGTTTATTTGTGTCATATTTTAGATTCCACATATAAGTGATACGTCATTTGTCTTTCTGGCTTAACTTCACGTACTGTTTTAAACTCTAGGTCCATCCATGTTGCTGCAAATGGCATTATTTCATTCTTTTTAATGTAAAACCTCATATTCTTGATAGTTATTTTGGATTCTTCTTGAGTAAAATAGTTATTTTCTCTGCAGTATTAGGTACTGAAAGCAGTGAGTGTTAATGAAACAAAAGAAAAGACAAGGCATATGTTTGTGTTTTTAAAAAAAAAACAGATAAAACAAAAACCCCCTACATATTTTTGTTACACAGATTTTTGTGGTGCCGGATGTAAAAGTGATTAAATATTTGGGGACATATATAATGCAAGGGTTTGGAATTGAAGGGCTTTGTTGGCATTTTTCTGTCTTAAGGCGTCATGCCTCAAATGTTGTGATGTGCATTCTCTGTCAGACACAAAATTGACCCATGCGTGAATATATGGTCAGTTTCTGAAAATTGCAACTTGATCTTCTCTCAGAATAGAAACGATATTCTATCTGGACCTTTAAGCCATATTTGACTCCTGTTCTTTTATTGAAATGTAAAATAGCCTTTGATAAAAGAAAATTTCAACATTTCTATAGTTGTTTTTGAATGATATTTTCCACACCAAACTAGAAGTCTGAGTGTTTTCCAAAATCTCTTTTGCAATTGAAATAGATTTTGGAGACGAGTTCTGTGTCATTACAAAGCTGTTGCCAAAGCTCCCTGGAGGTGGGAACACTCTAGATCTGTGTGCCCCGCTGTCTCTGAGTGCAGTCATGAACTGTGGCTCCCTCTCCTTTCTATGCCTCCCTCAACTTTCAAAAGGACGCTGGAGGTGAGGGGCAGCGATGGGGTCCTTCTGAGGCTGGGACCGCTCCTGGTTCTCACTGGCCTCACGTATGTGCTGTTTCAACTCAGTGGTTTCAAGCAAACCAACACTGGCTTCAGCACTTTGGCCATCCCCCCAGCACCTCTCCGCTCCCTTTGGCCCCTAGGTAGCCTGCGTTTACATTAGCCTCAGTTCAGTTCAGGTCAGTCGCTCAGTCGTGTCAGACTCTTTGCGACCCCATGGGCTGCAGCACGCCAGGCCTCCCTGTCCATCACCAACTCCCAGAGTTTACTCAGACTCCTGCCCATTGAGTCGGTGATGCCATCCAACCATCTCATCCTCTGTCGTCCCCTTCTCCTCCTGCCCTCAATCTTTCCTAGCATCAGGGTCTTTTCCAGTAAGTCAGCTCTTCACATCAGGTGGCCAAAGTTTTGGAGTTTCAGCATCAGTCCTTCCCATGAATATTCAGGACTGATTTGCTTTAGGATGGACTGGTTAGATCTCCTCAGCCTGCTGCTTTTTTGACTTCCTGCCCTGCTCATAGGGAGTCAGCTAAGTGAGAATGAGGGGAATAGGCAAAGATGGGAGGGAGAACCACATCGTCAGTTTCCGAGATGCCCCACTCCCTCTGCCTCTTTTCAAGGAAGATTGGGGTTTGTAAAATTTTCTTAATCTATTCCTTTCTACCTGACATTTTCATTTCCTCCAGCTCCAGCAGTTTTCTCCTTGGGTAGATGCTAGAATACGAGGAAGATCTGTATGGACTTTGCCGTGCATGGGTCTTTGTATATCTTGCATTTGTGTGTCTCTGTTACAGAAATAACCAGGTGGTATATTATTTGGGTCTTGGCTCTTCGTTCACTGCCCTCCTGCAATTTGCCTTTCAGCTATTTCACTTGTCCTTCTGGGAACTGAGCAGAGAAAATAAACTCGAGCATTTTTTTTTAATAATTTTTTTTTTCACAGTGAAGTTTAAATGATTGGTTCCTATAGTTTTTTGGTATTTTGTGTTACTTCAACATATGTTGTATACACACACACACATTCATACATATGCCTTCACCTATTATGGTTTATACACATATCTATTCTTTCACATACATTGTATTTCCCCCTGGAGTCAAAGATAAGCAGAGGAACTCTAAAATTCTTCCACTGAAGTTAATCTGATGATACTAAGGTTCAGTGATAACATAGTCTTTATAAATGGTCTAAGTTCATTTAGTATGAGTAGGTGTACAATAACCAGCTCAACCAAAGGAAAAAAAAAAGACATCTAGCAGACAGTTGTGGTTTCCTGGGCTTCTCAGGTGGTTCATTGGTAAAGAATCCACCTGCCAAGCAGGAGACTCTGGTTTGATCCCTGGGTTGGGAAGATTCCCTAGAGAAAGGAATGGCAACATACTTCAGTATTCCTGCCTGGAAAATCCCATGGACAGAGGAGCCTGGCAGGCTACAGTCCTTGGGGTCACTAAGAGTCAGACACATGCCTGGTGTTCTACAAAGGGGATGAGTAATCTTCTGTTGAATTTAATTGTATAAGGAATGCCTTTTCTTCAATAGAAAAATCTTTCTTCTGTAAATATCCATCTTATTTACAGCCACCATGGAAGAGAGGTCACTGAATTATTTCCGTAATCTTTTGAAACCTAGATCTCACAAATACCTAAGATTTATCATTAGTATTTTCAAGCTTGGCTTGGCTTTATTCTCACAAAGTGATCCTCACAGATTAAAAAAAAAGGGGGGGGGCAGCAACGTGGTGAGCTACTTTATTGATACAGTTCATCTTTTAATTAGAGAAGAATGATAACCTTTAGGGTCATAAAGATGTATTCTCATAATCACAGAAAGCTCATTTTTTGAAATCACCTGAAAAAGAGAGTTGGAGAATAATTAAATTAGGAACAAATGGATCTGGGACAGCAGAGCTTTTGTTTGTGTTGACTGCTTAAAGGATATTTTATTTTTTGTTAATGTTGCTAATGATTCTCAACGGCTCTTTTTATAACATAATCCTCTTAGTTATATCTGGATGGCATTTTGAGTGCTGTATTTTGTAAGTGCCTGGTCCATATTTTAAAATCTAGTTTTTTCTTCTTTCTAGGAGTCGAAGTCTAACTTGAGTTTCAAGCAACTACAGAAATTGTGTTTGTATTTGATGCTAGAACTTTGCACTAGATTTGTGTGAACTTGTTTTGAATAAGCGTCTGTGACCTTTTTTGTGGTAGTATCTATTGTGATAGGGCTTGACCTTTACCCCCCGCCTTTGAATTAAATTTTTGTTAAATCACAATGCACATTCCGCCTTCTGAAGTTGGGTTTTGTGAGGCTGAGCATGCTGATGGTGGTCCTCCTATGGCCACCCTGAGCTGGGCTCTCTTGGCTAAATTGTACCATCTCACCTTTGACCTGAGGCCAACCAGTTCCTGGGTCCTCTTACCCCTATTTTATTATTTTATTTTGTTTTATCGTTTTATTTTTCTTCCAGTTTAATTGAGGTATAATTGACATATAGCACTGTATAAGTTTAAGTTGTACAGCATAATGATTTAGGTATGTCATGAAGTAATCATCGTAAGTTTAATGAACATCCATCATCTCATTATACAAAGTGAAGTAAATTAGAAAGAAAAACACCAGTACAGTATATTAACACATATATATGGAATTTAGAAAGATGGTAACGATGACCCTATATGTGAGACAGCAAAAGAGACACAGATATAGAGAACAGAGTTTTGGACTCTGTGGGAGAGGGTGAGGGGGGGATGATTTGAGAGAATAGCATTGAAACATGAATATCACCATATGTGAAATAGATCACCAGTCTAAGTGCCTGAAACAGGCATGAAACAGGGCACTCAAAGCCGGTGGCTGGGACAACCCTGAGGGATGGGCTGGGGATGGAGGGGGGAGGGGGGTTTTGGGATGGGGGACACATGCACACCCATGGCTGACTCATGTCAGTGTATGGCAAAAACAACTACAATATTGTAAAGTCATTAACCTCCAATTAAAATAGTTAATTTTAGAAAAGATTTTAAAAACTTCTTATGAAGAGAACTCCTAGGGTTTAATGTTATCCCAACTTTCAGGTATACTGTGCTGCAGTGTTAATTGTATTTACCATGTTGTCTATTCTATCCTTAGTACTTATTTATCTTAAACTGGAAGTTTGTACCTTTTGACTGCCTTCATCCATATCCCCCTCCTCCCTGCACTCTCTGGTAACCACGGATCTGATCTCTTTTTCTTTGGGTTTGTTTGACGCTTTATAACTAGTATTAATAACAACACACAGAGCATTTGTTATGTTTGGGCACTGTTCTAAGTGCTCTTTATGTATTAACTTATTTGTTTACTACAATACTTACCAAAGTAAGTTTATTATCATTTGCGTTTTTTGGATGAATAAACTGCACCACGAGAGATTAAGTGACTTGTCCACCATCATACATCAGTATAATTTGGATTCAGGTCACCTGGCCCTTAAGCCCTGCAAAGGAAGGCTGTTTGTGTGGCGCTAGTGGTAAAGAACCTACCTGGGAATCCAGGAGATGTAAGAGAGGCAGGTTTGATCCTTGGGTCTGGAAGATCCCCTGGAGGAGGGCATGGCAACCCACTCCAGTATCTGTGCCTGGAAAAGCCCATGGACGGAGGAGCCTGGTGGGCCACAGTCCATGGGGTCGCAAAGAGACGGAAATGACTGAAGTGATGTAGCATGCACATATGCCTGAGAAGTCTAGTTTAGGAAAACAGCTCCAGGTGGAAGTTGGGAATGAAGTGTTAAAGCCTCATCTTTCTCCTCATCTCAGTACTGACATCACAGCTCTTCTTTGCCTCTGCCATTTCCTACCCATTTTTCTAATTTCTCATAACAAATGAAGAAGACAAATTTAGTGTGACAGATTATGTTAGTGTCAGGCATAATCCTGATCTATCACTTCCTTCTTACTGGTGGGAAGCCCTCTAAGACCTCTTTGATTGCTAGAGAAAGGTATTTCTAGCAACTTTTAAATGTTGGTCCTACTTAAAAAAATTCTTCCTAAGCAGGGTCCCCACTCTAAATCATTGTTACTTCTGTTATTGATATTATCTCAAGGAACATAATTTACAAGACCCTTATAATTATGTATTTTCCATATTCTACAGCTTCATTTCATTTCTATCATTACTGCTATTATTTCATGAACAGCATGGTAGTAGCAGGAGACAAAGTGGATCTACCTGCTGGACATTCTTTACATAGTGTCAACTAAACGTTACAGACTCTGTGCATTATTTCACTTTAAATCTCACAGCAATTTTGACAGAATATATTGTTATCTATGCATTTATTTATAGACCTATATAAAGGTATATGCTATGCGTGTGCTCACTCTCAGCTGCTTAGTCGTGTCCAACTCTTTGCGACCCCATGGACTGGAGCCTGCCAGGCTCCTCTGTTCCAGGCAAGAATACTGGAGTGGGTTGCCATTTCCTTCTCCAGGGGATCTTCCCATCTCGAATCGAAACTGAGTCTCTCGTGTCTCCTGTGTTGGCGGGCAGATTCTTTATCACTGAATCGTTTGTGAAGTAGGCGTACGGTATAGTTGTGTTTTATGTATGGGAAATTCTTAGAGGATGTTTAAGTAATTTGTCTGCATCCTGATTCTGTCCACACTTATTAAATGGCAGAGCTGGTTAACAGGCAGCTGATTTCTGCCAGGGTTGTAGTTTCCAGGGTACCCACTGCTCTACCAGTGGTCAGGCCACATCAGAGCTCCAGTGCCAGGTACAAGACATGCCCAGACCAGTGGTTCGTGGTTGAGTCTGCCATTCCTTCAGCAACAGTCCTGTCAGTGAGTCCAAGTCTCAGTATTGCTTTGGAGGGACAGCTGGAGGGATGTGCCAGTTATTAGTCAGAGAAAAGAATCTAAAAAGATACAAGGAGTAGGCGTGGGTTAGTTTATTTGCAGGCTCAATTCCAAGAGCTCATAAATGAATATATTTCAGATCTTACGTGTTCTGTACGTGTCTCTTGACTTCAATCATGTTGTTAAACTCCTGTGAAAATAAAGCTGTGCGTCCTGCAATTAGTCTAGGTGTTAGGATCTCTGGACAGGAAAACAAATTGTTCTCAGAGCATCTAGTCCTTTGTGAATCTACCTAGTGGGATGTATGCCTTAAATAAGGAAAAGGCAAGATGGTTCTTGCCTTATGGTACATCCAGTGGGATTGATAAAACTTTGAATGTTTCTTGATTAATGACAATAACAGCAGTACAATCTTAGTCTTGTGCCTGTTACTGTTTCACAGACGTTACTTCATAATCTTCTTGACAGGAAGGAACACAGATTCTTAGTCTCATGTTTTATAGATGGATCAATGGAGGCCCAGAAAGAGTGGGGAGTTGCTTGAGGTCGCGCAGCTGGTGAGTGGCAGAGCTGGGATTTTGTCCCTAAGTGACTGGCTCCAGATCTCTAATTGCTGTGTTCCCTGGTTTTCCTCAACCCTGAAGAGCTGCTCCATCTGCTTGTCATGCAGTTCTTTCCAGGTGTCTTGGAATAGGGGAAAGATTTGGTTAGAATGTTCTAGGTAATGAACCAGCCCCCAATATAAAAGTGTTGCTGGAAGGTCTCCTTCCAATCCAGTACCTCTGAATTTGGTAACTCATCCCTCCTCTTTTTCTCTCTCCCTTCCTCACATATTTATGAAATTGTTACACTGTGGTAGACATAGTATCTTTTAAAACCTTGATGAAAGATCAATTCTTATAGACCTTATGATCTAGTAGGAGAAACTTTCATTAAGTTAAAAAAATACACACATAATTATCAATTGCAGTTAACACATTCAGAGGAGTAGAGAGATACATTGAACTACAAGAATGAATTGCAAGAGGTCCCAACCTAATCATGCAGGAAGTAGAGAGGCAGGAAGACTTTCCTGAAGAAGTGACACAGAGTAGTATGAAATGCAAAGAAGGAACAGAAGTTGGCCAGGTTCCTGAGGAGAGGAAATAAGGGAGGTGGTGGATAGTTATGGGCGGAGGAAACTACAGCAGAAGGAGCTTAGAGGAAGATTGTGTGGGCAGTTAGAATTTGGTTAGTAAGAGGGAAAGCAAGGGAGGATGGGTCTGGAGTGGTTGGCAGGGGCCAGGTTATACATGGTCTTTTGCCCATGTGGAGATTGTGGACTTTAAGTTCTGAAGCAATATTAAGAGCCTGGATGCTTGGCTATGAAGAGAAGAACCACCTTCGGGAAAGTTCTTGACGAGGGTCTTTGCTTTGCTGCTGTGTGTGAGACCACGTGGCTCTCAGAGTTGTTTTGTAATGTGGTAGAGAAGTGCGTTCGGAGAAGGCAATGGCAAGCCACCCCAGTACTCTTGCCTAGAAAATCCCTTGGTTGGAGGAGCCTGGTGGGCTGCAGTCCATGGGGTTGCTAGGAGTCGGACACGACTGAGCGACTTCACTTTCACTTTTCACTTTCACGCAATGGAGAAGGAAATGGCAAGCCACTCCAGTGTTCTTGCCTGGAGACTCCCAGGCACGGGAGAGCCTGGTGGGCTGCCATCTATGGGGTCGCACAGAGTCGGACACGACTGAAGCGACTTAGCAGTAGCAGCAGAGAAGTGCGTTGAAAGCAATGGCACCCCACTCCAGTACTCTTGCCTGGAAAATCCCATGGACAGAGGAGCCTGGTAGGCTGCAGTCCATGGGGTCACTAAGAGTCAGACACGACTGAAGCGACTTAGCAGCAGCAGCAGAGAAGCGCGTTGGGACTACCTTTCTCTACTATTAGATAATGGTATTTTTTAAATGTCTATAATAAATGGAAACCGCAAGTGGATGAAAATATTTTCCCCTCTGGCAAAAGACAATATTTCGCTTTTCCTTATTTTACTTGAGCGCTACTGAAAGGTAAACAGAAGTAGGAAATGCAGTCTGACCTGCTCCTGTCAGTACTCAGGGGAGAGATTCTGTTTTGATGGCACATGTCAGAGCCGACACAGGGATGAAAATGAGAGGAAACCTGGTGACCCAGGTGTTCCAGCTCTAATTTATGGAGAACATCGTTTTATGAGCTTCCAATTTCTCCCCTGATGTCCGAGTGGGGAAAGCATGGGCTTTGGAAAGGAGTTCTGTGAGGAGGTGTTCATTTCAAAGTCTGTATTGGTTAACATAATCATGGGGCGATTAGGAAGATTGCTTATCGAACACGGTGAAGGAGATTTAAGTTTTGGTTTCCTATATACTTTTTAAGATCAATATTGTCACATATAGCCAATATCCACATTTGTGAAACAGATTTGCAGTCATGCCTAAGCAGGAAGGAAGGTTTAAAGTATGTAAAAACTCACCACTTATTATATAGAGAATGTTAGCGTAGGAAAAGAAAGGAAATCTAAAAATTCCTTAGCAAGACTGTGGTCTTTCAAAGTTGAATCAAAGCTGACACGGCAGCATAAGGCAGCCAGCCTGCCACTCTGAAAACTTAGGGTATGGATCTAGCATGTCCACAAGTGTGAGTGCTCAGAAATTGGACTAAGCCCCACCCAAGGCAGGCCTGCCAGTCTGTTCTTTGATGTCGCCAGCCAACCACTGTCATGACCCACCCCCAGGCAACATGGGCTTCCCCAAGCACCCAAGCATTACTGCCGTCTGGCATAAGAAATGGCATCCAGTGAAAACTTTCAATTATATAAGCCATACCCAACTCAGGAGTATCAAGACCTTGCATATTCGTTACCTGTCATAATGGAAAAATGTAATATGGCTTCTTTTTTTGTTGTTGTTGTTCTTTATGTAGCATTTTACTGGAGTCATAACCAAGTAAGCACTATTAAACAACAAAGGAATTTAACATTAATTCTCATTGTGTTTGGGGATCATAAAACCTTTCCAAAAAGCTACTGCAAGTTGTGGCCTTCTCTTCGTAGAGAAACACAGTGGTATACGTGCTTCACCTTCGAGCAAGGAGGTCCATAATTTCCAGTCCATGGTCTCCAGAGCCCTCAGTTATTACCCTTGGGATAAAGGGAAGACTCAGTGATAAGGCTCAGGGAATAAGATGGCCGAATAGCACTACAAAAAGTAAAAACTCACGTCTCTGAATTTTCAGCCATGACCTTGTTTATTTATTTATTTCAGAACCTTGCAGGGGACATAGGTTGATTTTTAAAAGGAAAAAGCTCTCCTAGGGGAGAAGTGCAGACGTGCCCAGAAATAAGTCAGTCATGCCCTGCAGCATTTCCTGAAGAGGCTGGTATACAGTTAGAGCCCTAATTGGGTCATGACCGGGGTTAATATTGGGTGCTGTTTTCTGGAAGTCTCCCTTGCATGGAGACTCTCCTTTGGGACTGAACCACTGAGAAGTAAGATTCTATTACCAGAGAGTGTGATATAAAATAGAAGCTTCCTCTGATTCTCCTCTTCAGTGGACGGTGGTTGCTGATTATTTGCTACATCACAGGGCTCTGTTCTAGATTCTGGGGACCCAGGCCCCCACCCTCCAGAGACTTTCCCTCTTAGTTGAGGAGAGAGTAAATGTATATAAAAGATAAATGTCACTACCAGCTAGCATTATCACTGTTTAAGGAAATAAAACCATGGGAATTCCTTTACTCAGGAGATAAATACAGAGGCTTAATTACCTCCTTGTAGCAGCTGTTGTGGAGAAGGCGATGGCACCCCACTCCAGTACTCTTGCCTGGAAAATCCCATGGACAGAGGAGCCTGGTGGGCTGCAGTCCATGGGGTTGTAAAGAGTCAGACGCGACTGAGCAACTTCCCTTTCACTTTTCACTTTCCTGCATTGGAGAAGGAAATGGCAACCCACTCCAGTGTTCTTGCCTGGAGAATCCCAGGGACGGGGGAGCCTGGTGGGCTGCCGTCTATGGGTCACACAGGGTTGGACACGACTGAAGCGACTTAGCAGCAGCAGCTGTTGGGATTTGTGATTTGCACCAGCGGTAGCGTCAGTGGCATCACCGATTCCATGGACAGAAGTTTGAATAAACTCTGGGAGTTGGTGATGGACATGGAGGCCTGGCGTGCTGCAGTCCATGGGGTCTCAAAGAGTCAGACACGACTGAGCAACTGAACTGAACTGAAGCATCAGTAGACTTGTCCTGTCAGCTCTCTCTGCTTTTTTTTCTCTCAGTGATTCCATGGCTGTCTCATGTGCTAAAAAAAAAAAAAGGTAGAGAGTGCTATGTAGAGTCATTTTGAAGAAAGAGCTTTGTTCAAGTGGGAGGGTGATTCTTGAACCTGTGAATTGGATGATTCCAAGGGATGTGGATCTGCTGTGCACTCTAGACCTTGACAAACTGAAGCACAGTTACTCCCTTTAAGGGCTTCCCTGGTGGCTCAGATGGTAAAGAGTCTGCCTGCAGTGTGAGAGACCTGGGTTCAATCCCTGGGTCAGGAAGGTCCCCTGGAGAAGGAAACAGCAACCCACTCTAGTATCCTGGCCTGGAAAATCCCATGGACAGGGGAGCCTGGCAGGCTACAGTCCATGGGGTCACAAAGAGTTGGATATGACTGAATGACTTCACTTTCTTTCTTTCTCTTTTTGCTCCTTTTAAAGTCAACCAGCCACCCACAGGTTGGGCTCAGAGCTCCTTGTCTGGAAGACTGTCCACTTGGGGCAAGCGGCCTTTGGGAAGGAAGGCGGGTGGGACAGGGGGTGGAATGTGAAGACTTGGAGAACTGGTGGCTGGTGGACCGGGAGCCAGGAGACGTGGCTGCTGCTGGCTCCGTGGGTCCTGCCGGGCAGGCCAGGCTCGGGCACTGTGGTTCCCCTCACTGTAGTTTGAGGAGGGCTGGGTAGGAATGGAGGTGTCTAGTGGGGCAGATGAAGCACAGGCATCAGGGACTCCTGCCTTGTGACGGAGCTCACCTCCTCCTGGATATGGCTTCAAAGGAGAGTGTCTTTGCTCTCATACCTGGGAGAACCCCAGGGCAGCCTAGATCCAGAGCCTCAGAAGCAATGCCATCAGAGCTCTGTCTCTGCCCTTCTGTCCTTCTTTCTTCTCTTCCCTCAGAAGTGCTTGACCCTGGGCAGCTTCTTCCTCAGGTATGTCCTCTCTACTTGGTAGCCCCAGCAGCTCTTGGATCCGTCCTCTTCACAGTTCTTGGGGGTGAGTCTCACGGGAATGATTTGGATCCTCACTCTGCCTACTGTGGCCAGCGGGTGAGGGGGCTTAGCAAGCTCATGTGTGTATCCTTGGAGCCCAGGACTTGAGGACATCCAGCCTAAATAATGTGGACTGGGAGGGGGAGGGAGGTGGGTCCTTAAAGGCAATCAGGTTGGTATGCTCAGGCAAAAACTTCCTGTGTCCACATGGATGCAGTCAATAATCAGTAGTTGGGAAGATAGGTGATCAGCCATCCAGAAAATCTGTGAGCGGCTGGATCCAGTTCCTGGTTTGGTACACAGGGTCCCCTCCATTTCTGCAGGGGGAGACTTTTTTTTCCTGTATTTTTAAGATAAAAGGAGCATAGAGTACAGAATGAAAGTGTATAGTAAGTAGGTTCTTTTTTTTTTTTATGTCAGCTTTCTTGAATGAGTTGTACTATGTAAAACTGTAGTAACAAGATGACTAGTTTTAAAGTCAACCATGCTATAAACGATAGCACCCGAATTAACCTAAAGGGTGTCTTATTCATTGAGTTGTAGAATTTTGGAAAAGGACCTATAACACATGCATTACATAGATACATACTGATACTTGGGTGATGAATACACTGAAGAAGTTAAGATAATATCCTCTCCTCCATTTATCAGAACCTAGAATGTAAACAGTTCCTGATCCACACCTCTCTATGAAGCAGTTTCATTTATAAAAACATGCATTAGTGGTATTCAGCCAGTGCTGCCTTAGTTTCTCCTATTGTCCCTGCTATCACACTAGTGGAAAAAAAAAAACCTTTGCTTTTAGGGGATCTGTGGTTTGAGTACAAAGGAAGAGGAAGAAACTGGTATAAAAAAGAATGGTTTAGGTGAGCTGCCTGCCCCTGGCCCAGAGACCACACTGGTTGACTTTGCCAAGGCAGAGAGAGGACCAGGACTTCCACTGAGCGGTGGAAGATACTCAGCTCTTCAAACCCCACATTTTTCTTCTGTAAAACTAGGGGAATAGTAAAGCTACCCACTGGTGCTGTTTAGAGGGTCCAGTGAACCAGTGTCAGTTCCTGGCATCATGGATGCTCCATATATACTCATTATCTCTCATACTCCCCCACCCCCTGCCATTACTGCTGTTACAAGGGCCTGGGAAACTACAGCGTTCTCCGTCCATCATAACTTCTTGTGCCTAGAACTTGGGGTGGATATTCTATTGCTGTGTTAGGAGGACCCGTTTGGCAACCAGCCTCCATTTATGACATTGCTTTCCCAGGCAGATAAAGGTGGTAAACTGCTTTCTAATGAACTTTTGGAACCTCACCAGTTTAGGAAGCCAGAGGTTGCTTGCACTTTACTGATAGTATTTTCAAAATGGTCAGCCTTTTTGTACTTGTAAATTTCCCTTCACCATATCTTAAGTAGAATGTCTCAGATAAGGTCACTTTGGGTCTCTTCCTTTGCTTAACATCAATATTTGCCTTACACATAGTAGATATTCCACAAATGTGAAATCAAATTGAATAATTAACATCGTTTTTATATTAAGTGAAGAAAAACCTTTAATTTTTAGAGTACCAGGAGAATAATCAGGGATAGATTACATGGTATGACATAAGTGAACTTTATTTTTAAATTTTCTGACATTTATTGATTGGCTTGCTCATTCATTTTATAAAAATAATATCTGAAATAGCTTATTAGCTGTCAGCTTCTAAAAAATTCAACATATCTCTCTTAATTTCCTAATATCTGTATGGTGGGCTTACCTGGTGGTTCAGATGGTAAAGAGTCTGCCTGCAGTGCAGGAGACCCAGGTTCGATCCCTGGGTCAGGAAGATACGCTGGAGAAGGAAATGGCAACCCACTCCAGTATTCTTGCCTGGAAAATCCCCTGGACAGAGGAGCATGGCAGGCTACTGTCCATGGGGTTGCAAAGAGTCGGACACGACTGAGCGACTTCACTTTAATCGGTATGGTACTGAATTGGACTTTTTCGAATAAAAAATTTCATAAATCTAAAACTCTGTTCTGAAAGAAAGGATTTAGTCAACATGTTTTAAGTTTTCCAATTCAGAACAATTATATAAAACCTGTAACAAACAAATGAACCCTTCCTAGGAAAACTGATGGACTTTTGTTAGTAAAATCATCAGTTTTTCTATTAAGCTACTTTATAATTCTCCTAAGAAGAATAAAAACATGGTTTATCACACAACCATGTTAGCAGGTTTATGGGGATTTCTTTTTTCAAGGTTACACTGAAATAATCAGTTTCTCAAACAGATATTCTAAAGTGATTTCTAATCTTTCTAAGCACATAGACCATTCTTAGATTTTTGTCCTAGGAACTGATTTAGGCATCTTTATTTTGTTTTTGGTCTTTTTATATTATTTATATTGAAATTTTTGTGTAATTTCCTTTCACTTCCTAAAAGTTAGTGTGATGTTTAAAACTAGTGATGCTTTTGGTACCATTTAAAGGTATCTTACAGAGTGCCTCCCTAGGCATGTAGGAGTGCCTAAATTCCTCAGCCCTTTCACATCTGAAATAATAAATCCCTGTGGCTCAGAGGTCAAAACGTCTGCCTGCAATGCAGGAGACCCGGGTTCTGTCCCTGGGACGGGAAGATCCCCTGGGGAAGGAAATGGCAACCCACTCCAGTATTCTTGCCTGGAGAATCCCATGGACAGAGGAGCTTGGTGGGCTACTGTCCACGGGGTCGCAAAGAGTTGGACACGACTGAGCAACTTCAATTCCTTTCTTTCTTTCACATCTGAAATGAACTGTGTGCTCTCAGAAGTCTCCTTGATTGAAAAATTGTGTCTAAAGATTGTGGACTCCACAATTATGTAAAGTTTAAAAATAAAATAAAATTTAAAAAAATTAAAAAAAAATAAATAAAGATTGTGGAGTCCATTTTTAAGAGCTAAATCCTCCCAAGATCAACTGGTGAGAGCAGACAGGACTTAATGAGGACAGATTTGTGGTGGAAACCTTGGTCCTCCCTAATAGCTTCGTTTAGTGAGATGTCCATCCCTGGGCAGCGAAGGCAGTAGACTGTGATGGCCTCTTGACTGTGTCCCTCACCCGGCATTGCCCTCTACCCACAGGGAACTTCCCCCTTCAGAGGGCTGCTTGGAACCAGTGACTGCGTGATGAGGGGATTTAAAGGCCTGATCCAGGACATCTCTGCAGTTCCAGCTCCAGGAGTCCCTGCAGTTTGTGGCAGCCTCCATTTAAGCCACATCGTGGGTCACCTTCTCCCTCTGCTCAGTCCTGCCCCCTTGCTTCCTTACACGTGTATCTCCCTGGGCACTCCCCTGACCCTCATAAACCGTCTGCAGGCATCTCTGTCTTGCAGAGAGTATTTCCAGGGAAGTCAATCGGACAGACATCACTGTTGACTTTTCTAGTGATCTTTTAAGTTTTAGGAACAAATAAGTAGATGTCATGGAAGCAGTGGTAAATTTTGGAGACAATCAAGAGAAGTTTTGCTGGAGAGGTAACACTAAAGTTAAGATAACATCTATGGAAGGATAAAGAAACACAGAAGTGGCAGAGGAGATGGCACTAGAGGGCAGTAAAGTTAAATGGAGATTGAAAATACTACCCCAATCATTTATTATAGATTACAATTTTTAAGTTTTTAAATAAGTATTTTTTTCTAAAAAAATTCACCATATAAAAATACGGGAGGAATCTTTTTTATAGTCACATTGTGTCCTGGAGGTTCAAGTGCTGCGAAAAATTAGTGTAAAGTACATATTAGTATACACTTACTGTTCATATACTACCTGGTTATAAAGATCAGGACATTGTTTTTAGCTGTCAAATGTAAGAATTCTGTGAATTGGGTTTTCCTTTATTATGTATCAGAGTATAAGGTCTTAAGGTGGTTGAATGCCTTCCCTAATAGTATTACACATTTGCCTGGTGCATAGCATCTTACTGCTGTTTAGGTGTGAAGTTGTGTCTGACTCTTTTGCAACCCCATGGACAGGCTTCTCTGACCAGGGGATCTTCCTGACCCAGGGATCAAACCTTTGTCTCCTGTATTGCAGGTGAATTCTTTACCACTGAACCATGTATTCAGATGTTTATTGAATGAATATATGAATCAGTGAATAAGGCTGAGAGTTGAATGCAAATTCTGGATGTTTTCCTTACTGTTTAGAGGAATGGAACTTCAGAAAAGTTGCAGTTTAATGTGACTTCTGATGCTTTTAACGATTGTTGTGGTTAAAGCCACTGTGTTGACTTTTAAAAAAGTAGATTGAACTTCCAGGAATCTACTGTTAGGACATAATAAAAAGAATTAATCAAATACGTACATAGAATTGTCCATCACTCTGTTCCTTTTAACAGGGAACAATTAGCAGTGGTTCAGATTTTCAACAATAGGGAAATGCTTGAACAGTAAACTCATTGGAGCATTATGGAGTCATTTAAAGGGTTTTCAAAACATTTTTTTGGTATGCATTAAAAATCAACTTTTTTTTTAGAACAGTTAGAGATTTATAGAAAAGTTGCAAAAGTAGTACAGAGAGTTCCCATATACTCAGCATCCACCTTCCCCTATTATTAACATCTGACATTACTGTGGTAGATTTGTTACCGTTCATGAACTGACAAAAATATGTTTTTGTTTAAAGTCCATACTTCATTCCGATCTCCTTAGTTTTTACCTAAGGTCATTGTTTTGGTTACAGGATCCCATCTAGGACATCACGCTACTTAGTCCTGTCTTGTTAAGCTGCTGTTGGCTGTGACGGCTTTGCAGATTTTCCCTATTTTTGATGACTTTGACAAACTTGAGGTGTACTGGTCAGTATTTTACAAAATGTTGCTCTGTTGGGATTTGTCTAATACTCTCCTCATCTTGGCAAGGGTATATTCTGTCGGCGTGACTGGTCACAGTTTCTGTGGACCTCGGTCACTGGGCTGAGGTGGTGTTTGGCAGGCTTCTTTCTCCTCTGTCAAGTTCTCCACACTCCCCAGCCTCCCTGTGCCTTTTCATGCTGGGCTCTTTAGCAGAAGCTAACTATGTACCACTTATACTGAAGGAAAGGAAAGTTATGCTCCATTTCTTTGAGGGTGGAATACTTATATAAACTATCAGAAATTCAGTGCAGATTTGTCTAGTCTCCCCATTATTTATTCAGTCATAAATCCATATTAATATGGATTTATGGATCTTCATATTATACTTTGCATGATAACTCAATACTGCTTGCTTTTTCACTCAGATCATTTCAGCTTTGGCATCTGAGAGCTCTTTCCAGTTGGCCCCTTGACCCTTTGACAGGCTCTGGTCATTGGGTCTGTTTTTCTTGAGCACTTCTTGATTTCTTTACTATAGGAATCTCTAGGCTTATCTTGTATGTTTCCTGCCCTAGTGCCAGGAATAGTGCTAGGAATTGCTATTTCTCCAAGAACCCCTTGTTCCTTTTATTGGAGAATGGTATTAGAAACCAAAATTTGGGCATTTAAGTGTGTTCATTGTTATTGGGAAGCACTTTTTAATGGCATAGAACAGTGTTTAATATAATCTGAAATTTAAAACTGTGGTGTTGGAGAAGACTCTTGAGAATCTCTTAGACAGCAAGGAGATCCAACCAGTCCATCCTAAAGGGAATCAGACCTGAATATTCACTGGAAGGACTGATGTTGAAGTTGAAACTCCAATACTTTGGCCACCTGATGCGAAGAACTGACTCATTTGAAGAGACCTGGATGCTAGGAAAGATTGAAGGCAGGAGGAGAAGGGGATGACAGAGGATGAGATGGTTGGATGGCATCACTGACTCAATGGACATGAGTTTGAGTAAACTCTGGGAGTTGGTGATGGACAGGGAGGCCTGGCGTGCTGCAGTCTATGGGGTCTCAAAGAGTTGGTCATGACTGAGTGACTGAACTGAAATTTAAAAAACAGTGTCATCTTGGATATGTGAGATGAATTGTGTTTACAAGCTGTAAATATAAGTTCATAGAAAAAGGAAAGATACTGAATGTCAGCATTCATTTATCAAAGTGTTGTAAGGTTTTTGTTTTTTATACTTTTCTCTTTTTCCCCTAAGTTCTGGGTCATGAATCATATACCTTGCTATTAGGGGGAAATGGAGCTAGTGCTTTCCTAACATTAAATTATTTTTTAAAAATAAAATGAGACAGATCTGGACTGTACTTGTAGTAATCATTAAGCTCTTACGTCCTACAAATTCTCATTATATATACTAGGAATTGAACCAGAAGCTGTTATCAACATCTGTTTTGAGGAGAATTTGAGGACAGTTAATGTAATGATGGAAATTTCCCAGCAAACAGCAAGATTGTGAAACATCCTGAGCAGTATTGAAATGATTCAAGAGGGTTATTACTTCTGATGTTAGGGTTTCTTAAACTTCAGTAACTCATAGTTACTGTCATATCTACATACCTGCTGTACAGTATTTAATGCTGTTGTTCAGTTGCCCAGTTGTGTCTGACTCTTTGTGACCCCACAGACTGCAGCACCCCTGGCCTCCCTGTCCCTCCCTATCTCCCAGAGTTTGCCCAAGTTCGTGTTCATTGCATCAGCGATGCAATGAACAATATTTAATTGTCTCTACATTGATATTTTAAACTTTAGATACATCCAAGAAACTTTTTCACAACCCGAAGTAAAAAAATCTTATGAATGGAATGTAAACATCAGACCAAATCCAATGAAACAATAGAACCATGTTATTAAAGTTAAAAAAAAAAAATGACGGTTGCGCTGATGTAAAGTCTACACGTACATATGGCGAAAGTGTCCCGCATGGTTGTGGACCCTGCTTCACAGCCTTGACTGTGGTTTTTCTGCTTCCTCCTGTGGAGCCATGTTGCTCCTACTTTAGTTTTTCCTTATGCCCCTCCCTGCCGTGTTGTCTCTTGTGTGGGGACATTTAGATAACGCCTGCTCATTGGCCTGCTATCCTCAGGGAAGCCAGGCCTGGTCTTCTTGACTTGCTCAAATCCCAGCCTTCTCCTGTACACGCTCTGCTTTGTTGCTTGTTCACAACCACAGTGTAGTCATAGCAAGATGATTTGCTTACCCATCTCTCTTTTTCTTTCACGAGGGTGTGGATCTGTACTCAGTATTTTCCCAGAATGTCAGATAGGGTCTGGCCTGCAATTGAAATTCACTAAATATTGAATGAATAAGTGAATGTAACAGTTCCAGGGTTTTGACTTTTAAATTAGTGAATTCCACACATTCCTGTGAGTGTGATTTTTTTCTCTCTCCCCAGCTTCTTTCTCTCCCAGGTAAAGTTAACTTTGACTAAGCAATGGTTAAGGATAGGGAATAAGGGCCAATTAGTTTTTTGTACTTGTCTGAAGGATCTTTGACTCCTCCTTAGGTAATGCGTTCAAGCTGTTTCCCAAATCAATGGCCTAACTTTCACATAAAGTAGCTGTAATATGACAAAGCTGTAGCTTCAACACATAAAATATATTTATAAAACATATAAAATATATTCATAATTATTAAATTTTGGAAAAGGAGATTGTCTGTGTATCTCCTAAAATCATTTTGCAAACCCACAGTAGTATGCGTATCAGACTATGAGTCACCCTGGCTTTAGTGATTTGCATAGTGAAAGAAGGGTGAAGCTATTAAGTTATTTTTAAAGAAGTTATTTAGTTTTTCATTTGATTAAGAAATCACATTATTTTTAATTGAAGTATAGTTGATTTACAGTATTGTTAGTTTCAGGTATACAGCAAAGTGATTGAATTATGAATATATATGTATATTTTGATATGCTTTTTAATTATTTTCCATTATAGTAAGTTATAAGGAATTGAAAATAGTTCCCTGTGCTATATAGCAAATCCTGGTTGTTTATCTATTTTATATATGGTGGTATGCACCTGGGAATCATGCTCCCAATTGTTTTCTATGTCTGTGAATGTTTCTGTCTGTAAATAAGTTCATTTGTACCATTTACTTACAGTCCACATATAAGTGATATGACATTTATCTTTCTCTGTCTGACTAATCTTCAATTTGTATGATAAACTCTAGGTCCAGAAATTAACTTATTACAATCACAGTAATACAGTTTTTTTTTTTTTTTACCTCCCTTTTTTTAGTCCTGTTTCTGATGAGTAATATTAGTCAAGGTCTAATAAGGAAAGCACAAACCACTCTTTGAGTCTTTGAAGCAGAGGGAACATACTGTGGGGGAACTGGCTTCACAGGTGATGGCAAAGCTGAGAAGCTGAACAGGGGACCACAAGGCAAGCCAGAGTTTGGCAGGAGTGAGCAGTCAGGACAAAGTGAGGAGGTGATTGAGCCTTGTGGTTGGGGTCTCCCAGGGAGGCAGGCGCCACGGTGAAGCCACAGGAGACATGTAACTCTTCCTAGAGCCTCCTCGAGAGGCAGAGAAGTCAGAGGAGAGCTATTCTAGCTTCTCCCTCCACTTCCCCTCTATTGGCTGAACCCAGTAGGACATAAGCTGACAAAACCAGCAGAAGCCTGAGCTGAGTAAGGGGTGGGTAAGGAATGAACCTGCTGGCAGAAGGCCCGGGACCAGCCCTGTATTGTGCCGTGCCCTACAATTATATCCCTGTGACCCAATTATTTTATAGCTGGTAGTTTGTAACCTCTTTTCTTTTCCTATTTTGTGCATTCCCCATATCCTCCCCTCTGGTAACCACAAACTTGTTCTGCAAATCTGTGAGTCTATTTTGGTTTTGTTACATTTGGTTTTGTTTTCTAGATTCCATATAGAAGTGAAAACACAGCATTTGTCTTCTCTGTCTGACTTTTTTTCACTAGCATAATACCCTCTAAGTCCATCCATGTTGTCACAAATGGCAAGACTGCATTCTTTTTTATGACCAAGTAATATTCTGTTGTGTGTATATGGACACACACACACACACACACACACAACAAACACCTTTACCTTATCATCTGTTGATGGGTACTTGGGTTGCTTCCTTTCCTTGGCTATTGTAAATAATGCTGAAATAAACATCTGGGTACATATAACTTTTTGAATTAGCGTTTCATTTTCTTTGGATAAATACCCAAGAATGGAATTGCTGGATTGTATGAGAGTTTCCTTTTCTCCACATCATCACCAAAACTTGTCATTTCTTGTCTTTTTGGTGATAGTCATTCTGACAGATGTGAGATAATATCTCATTGTGATTTTGATTTGTATTTCCCTGATGATTAGTAATGTTGAGTATCTTTTTGTGTAAACTGCTGGCTGTCTGCATGCTTTCTTTAGAAAAGTGCCTTCAGTTCTGCCCATTTTAAAATCAGATTGTTTTTTGGGTATTGAGTTGATTAAATTCTTTATATAGTTTGGATAGTAACCCTTTATCAGATGTATTGTTTGCAAATATCCTCTCCCATTCAGTAGGTTGCCTTTTTGTTTTGTTGATGGCTTCCTTTGCTGTGAAAAACCGTTTTGGTTTGGTGTGGACCCATTTATTTATTTTTGCTTCTGTTGACTTTTCCTGAGAAGACCAATCTTAAAAAAAATTGCTAAGACTGATTTCAAAGCGTGTACTTCTCGTATTTTTCTACAAGTTTTATGGTTTCAGGTCTTATATTTAAATCTTTAATCCATTTTGAGTTTTTAAAGTATGGTTAGAAAAAAAGATTTTCATTCTTTTACCTGTAGTTATCCAGTTTTCCCAACATCATTTATGATTAAAGAAATTGTTATTCCCCAATGCATATTCTTACCTCCTTTGCCATAGATTAATTAATACATGCATGGGTTTGTTTCTGGGCTCCCTATTCTGTTTCATTGATCTTTGTGTCTATTTTTTTTGGTGCCAATACCATAGTGTTTTGATTACTATTGCTTTGTAGTATAGTCTGATGTCAGGGAGCATGGTGTTTCCAGGTTTGTTCTTTTTTCTCAAGATTACTTTGACTACTTGGTGTCTTTTGTGTTTCCATACAGGATTAGGATTATTCTAGTTCAGTGGAAAACGTCTTTAGAGTTTTGACAGGGATTACATTGACTCTATAATTGGTTTGGGTAGTATGGACATTTAGTAATAATTCTTCCGATCTGTGTACACAGAATATCTTTCCATTATTTGTGTTATCTTTAATGTTTTTCATCAGGATCTTACAGTTTTTAGAATATAGGTCTCTCACCTTTTTCAGTTCAGTTCAGTTCAGTCGCTCAGTTGTGTCCGACTCTTTGTGACCCCATGAATCGCAGCACGCCAGGCCTCCCTGTCCATCACCAACTCCCAGAGTTCACCCAGACTCATGTCCATCGAGTCAGTGATGCCATCCAGCCATCTCATCCTCTGCCGTCCCCTTTTCCTCCTGCCCCCAAATCCCTCCCAGCATCACAGTCTTTTCCAATGAGTCAACTCTTCACATGAGGTGGCCAAAGTACTGGAGTTTCAGCCTGAGCATCATTCCTTTGGAAGAAATCCCTATTCTGATCTCCTTCAGAATAGACTGGTTGGATCTCCTTGCAGTCCAAGGGACTCTCAAGAGTCTTCTCCAACACCACAGTTCAAAAGCATCAATTCTTCAGTGCTCAGCTTTCTTTATGGTCCAACTCTTACATGCATACATGACCACTGGAAAAACCATAGCCTTGAGTAGACGGACCTTTGTTGGCAAAGTAATGTCTCTGCTTTTGAATATGCTATCTAGGTTGGTCATAACTTTCCTTCCAAGGAGTAAGCATCTTTTAATTTCATGGCTGCAGTCACCATCTGCAGTGATTTTGGAGCCCAAAAAAATAAAGTCTGACACTGTTTCCACTGTTTCCCCATCTATTTCTCACCTTTTTAGTGAAGTTTATTCCTAGGTATTTCATTCTTTATGATAAAGAATGATAAATATTTATGATAAAGATTTATTAGTCCTAATAGTTTTGTGCTGGGGTCTTTAAGGTTTTCTCTATGTAATATCATGTCATTTACAAACAGTGATAGTTTTACTTATTCCCTTCCAAATTTGGATGCCTTTTAACTCTCTTGTCTGATTACTATAGCAAGGACTTTCAGTACTGGGTTGAATAAAAGTGAGAGGGGGCCTTTTCGTCTTGTTGCTGATCTTAGAGCAAAAGCTTTCAGCTTTTCACTATTGAGTATAGTGTTAGTTCTGGGTGTCTCATAAATGGCCCTTATTATATTGAGGTTTGTACCCCCATACCCATTTTGTTAAGAATTTTTATTATGAATGAATGCTGATTTTTTTCAAAAGCTTTTTGAACATATATTGATATGATCATGTAATTTTTATCCTTCATTTTGTTAATGTGGTATATCACATCAATTTATTTGTGGATGTTTAATTATCCTTGCCTCCCTGGAATAAATCCCATATGATCTTGATGTATGATCTTTTTAATACATTGTTTGATTTATTTTGGTAATATTTTGTTGAGAACTTTTGCATCTATGTTCCTTGGAGAGATTGGCCTGTAAATTTCTTTTATGGTGATGTTTTTGCCTGGTTTTGAATCAGAGTAATGGCAACTTCACAGAATGAGTTTAGAAGTACATCCTCCTCATCATTTTTTTGGACTCACTTGAGAAGTTTTGGTATTAACTCTTCTTTAAATGTTTAGTAGACTCCAATAAAAATTTTAAAATGTTTGGTAGAATTCCCCTGTGATACCATCTGGTATCATTAAAGATAACTAGATACCATCTGGTCCTGGACTCTTTTTTTCTTGAGAGTTTTTGATTAATGATTCAATTTCATTTCTAGTAATGGGTTTATTCAGATTTTCTGTTTCTTTATGATTCAGTCTTAGAAGATTGTTTATAAGACTTTACTTCTTGTAAGTTGTCCTATTTGTTAACATGCAGTTGTTCATGATACTCTTTTATGATTGTATTTCTGTGATGTCAGTTGTAACTTCTCTTTCACTTCTAATTTTATTTATTTGGTCCCTTTCTCTATTTTTCTTGATGAGTCTGGCTGAAGGTTTGCCATTTTACTTTTATTTTTTTCAGAAAAGCAGACCTTCGTTTCATCTGTCTTTTTTCCCCTTCTGTTTTATTTATTTCTGCTCTTATCTTTATTATTCCTTCCTTCTATTAACTTGGGCTTTGTTCTCTTTCTAATTCCTTTCTGTATAAAGTTAGGTTGTTCATTTGAGATTTTCCTTATTTCTTGAGGTAGGCCTGTATTTGTATAAAAGTCCCTCTTAGAACTGCTGCTTCTTCATCCCATAAATTCTGGAAAGCTATGTTTTGAGTTTCATTGCATTCAAGGTATTTTTTACTTCCTCTTTTTATTTATTTAATGGTCCATTGTTTTTTAGTAGTGTTTTTTTTAGTCCCCACATATTTGTCTTTTCCAGTTTTCTTTCCATAATTGGTTTCTAATTTCACACTGTTACAAGTATATCAGTATGATTTCAGTCTTCTTAAATTAATTGAGACTTGTTTTTTGCTCTAATGCGTGATCTATCCTGGTGAATGTTCCGTATGCACTTGAAAAAGATGTGTAGTCTACTGTTTTTAATGAAATGTTTTATAGCTATCTTAAGCCCATGCAGTGTAATGTGTTATTTAAGTCCAGTGTTTCCTTACTGTGTTTCTGTCTGCATGATCTATCCGTTGTTGTAAGTGGGGTATTAAAGTCCCCTACTATTATTGAATAACTGTCAACTTCTCTCTTTATGTCTGTTAATATTTGCTTTTGTATGTTTAGATGCCCCTTTGTTAGATGCATGTACTTTACAAATCTTACATCCTCTTGTTGGATTGACCCTTTTATTTTTATGCTCTGCTTTGTCTTTGTTATGGGGCTTCCCTGGTGGCTCAGAGGTTAAAGCGTCTGCTTCCAATGCAGGAGACCCGGGTTCGATCCCTGGGTTGGGAAGATCCTCTGGAGAAGGAAATGGTAACCCACTCCAGTATTCTTGCCTGGAGAATCCCATGGACGGAGAAGCCTGGTAGGCTACAGTCCACGGGGTCGCAAAGAGTCGGACATGACTGAGCGACTTCTCTTCACTCACTTGTCTTTGTTATAGTTTTTGTCTTGAAGTATATTTGTCTTATTTAAGTATTTCTATCCTGCCTTTTTGTTTTAATTTGCATGGAATCTTTTTTCCATCCCTTCACTTTCAGGTTTTATGTGTTTATAGCTGAAGTGAGTCTCTTGTAGGCAGCCTATAAATGGGTCTTTGCTATTTTATCCATTCAGCCACTCTATTCTTTCTGATAAAGGCTTTCTGTCCATTTACATTTAATGTTGATTATTGATCAGATCAGATCAGATCAGTCGCTCAGTCATGTCCCACTCTTTGCGACCCCATGAATTGCAGCACGCCAGGCCTCCCTGTCCATCACCAACTCCCGGAGATCACTGAGACTCACGTCCATCAAGTCAGTGATGCCATCCAGCTATCTCATCCTCTGGCATCCCCTTCTCCTCTTGCCCCCAATCCCTCCCAGCATCAGAGTCTTTTCCAATGAGTCAACTCTTCGCATGAGGTGGCCAAAGTACTGGAGTTTCAGCCTCAGCATCATTCCTTCCAAAGAAATCCCAGGGCTGATCTCCTTCAGGATGGACTGGTTGGATCTCCTTGCAGTCCAAGGGACGCTCAAGAGTCTTCTCCAACACCACAGTTCAAAAGCATCAATTCTTCGGTGCTCAGCCTTCTTCACAATCCAACTGTCACACCCATACACGACCACAGGAAAAACCATAGCCTTGAGTAGACGGACCTTTGTTGGCAAAGTAATGTCTCTGCTTTTGAATATGCCATCTAGGTTGGTCATAACTTTCCTTCCAAGGAGTAAGTGTCTTTTAATTTCATGGCTGCAGTCAACATCTGTAGTGATTTTGGAGCCCAGAAAAATAAAGTCTGACACTGTTTCCACTGTTTCCCCTGTTTCCCCTCTTTCCCCATCTATTTCCCATGAAGTGATGGGACCGGATGCCATGATCTTCGTTTTCTGAATTCTGATTATTGATAGGTATATACGTAATGCCATTTTGTTACTTGTTTCCAATTGTTTTTGTAGTTCTCTTTTCTTCTTTTAGTCCCTTCCTTTGTGGTTTGATGATTTCCTGTAGTGTTATATTTGGGTTTCTTTTTCTTTGTGTTTTTGTATTTCTATTGTAGGTTTTTGGTTTGTGGTTACCGTGAGGTAGGTTCATCTATAAGTATCTCCCTCTTTATATAGATATATCTATATATGTTTCTTTTTAACTATTAGTTAAATTCAAACACAGTATAACAGCTGTACATTTTAAAATTCCTAGCTACATTTTATGGTTGTATTTTGTGTTTTATATCTTTTGTTCATCTCTTAACTACATATTGTAGCTTTTGTTGATTTTACAACTTTTGTCCTTAAATCTTTTTGCTAGCTTTTTAAGTGGTTGATCTTAAAAATTAAGTAGGTTTAACTGCATATTTGCCTTTACCAGTGAGATTTTTTCCTCTATACATTTTCTTCTTTTTATGATCTTTTATTTTCTCTTGAAGATGATCCTTTAACATTTCTTGTAAGGCTGGTTTAATGGTAATGAACTCTTTTCATTTGCTTATAGTGAAGCTACATCTCCTTCAGTTCTGAAAGGTAGCCTTGCCAGGTAAAGTATCTTTAGTTGTAGATTTTCTCTTTCAGCATTTTAAGTATATGAAGCCACTGCCTTCTGGTCTGCATTGTTTTTGCTGAAAATTCAGTTTATAGCCTTGTGGGGGTTCCTTTGTATATCTTTGTTTTTCTTTTGTTGCCTTTAGAATTCTAACTTTGGCCATTTGAATTATGGGATGTCTTGTGTGAATCCCTTTGGGTTCTATTGTTTGGGACTCTCTGTTTCCTGGACCTGAATATTTCTTTCCTGAGTTAGGGAAGTTTTCATCCATTATTTTATCAAATATCTTTTCTATCCTTTTCTATTTATCTTCTCTTTCTGGGACCACTATAACATTAGTCTTAGTATGCTTGATGTTGTTCCAACAGTCCCCTAAAATATCCTTATATTTTTTTAAATTGTTTTTTCTTTTTGCAGTTCTGATTGGGTCATTTTCACTGTTCTGTCTTCCTGGTTGTTTATACAGTCTTCTGTATTGCCAGATCAGCTATTGATTCCCTCTAGTGTATTTTTCATTTCAGTTATTATCCTAGGTGGTGCAGTGATAAAGAATCGTCCTGCCAATGCAGGAGACACAGTTTCGATCCCTGTGTTGGGAAGATCCCCTGCAGTAGGATATGGCAACCCACACTAACTTTCTTTGCCTGGAAACTTCCATGGACAGAGGAGTCTGGCAGGCTACAGTTCCATGGGATTACAAAGAGTCAGACATGACTGAGCACGCGTGCATTGTTTTCTTTACCTCTGATTCATTATTTTTATGTTTTCTATTTTTTTGTTGAAGTTCCCACTGTGTTTCTCTTTGCCTGAGTTAGTATTTTTGTGACTGTTGCTTTGAACTCTTTTTCAGGTAAAATACTCATCTCTGTTAAATTAGGTTTGTTTTGTTTTTTGTTGTTTTTCTTTTTCGGGGGCTTCATCTTATTCTTTCATTTAGGACATGTTCCTGTCTTCTAATCTTGCTTAACTTTCTGTGTTTGTCTCTATGACTTAGAACAGTTACCTCTCTTGGTCTTAAAGTTGTATCCATACGTAGGAATGTCCCTATGTAGACTGTGCCCAGTGACTTCGGAGAAAGGACTGGAACAGAAGCAAGCATGGCTGAGGGCTTCTCCTGAGGTGAGTCAAAAGCTGCCACCTTGGCAGGCTGCTGGAGTTAGAGCTTCTCCCTTCAGAAGCTGCTGCCTTGCAGGGGGTAAGTGGAGAGGTGCCCAGTGTGGGGCCCATACCTCTTGCTCCTTAGGGAGGACCTCTGAGTTTGTGATATCCCTTTCCTCTTTTGGATCACCCATTGGGAGTGTGGGTCATGACTAGATTCCTTCTTTTTTCCTCCTATGTGTCTTGATGTGTTTTTTTTTCTTTATATCTTTAATTGTAGAAGAGCTGTTCTTCTAGTCTTCAGCTTGTTTTCAGAGACAGTTGTTCTGTATGTAGTTGTAGCTTTGGTTTTGTTGTGGGAAGAGATGAGTGCAGGGTCTTCCTACTCTATCATCTTGATCCCACCTTAACACCCAGTGCTTCTGAGTAGGCATCAGTGCCTTGAGCCACAGATAAACCACCTTCCCTTGTTTTGGTTTATGACTGAACTTTTTCCTGCTTCAGTACTGGGTTGCACAGACTACTTAGGGAAGGTAATGATTCACTGATCTCTCTGGAAGAATTGTTAAGTAGTTCCAGCACCCAGTCCTTAAAGGTAGGTTGCAGTAAAGGGAATTAACCTCAGTTGTAAATTTCTGGTTCTCTAACCTTCTGCTTTTTAGGCAATGTCTAACCTACCATCTGAGCCACCAGGGAAGCCCCTTGTTCTCTCTACTCCTGTTTAAAATAGGAAGCATGAACTCTCTGACTTTATCTTTTCTAAGAAAAGGGTTAACTTCAGCTCTTGTCAGTGTCCTTAGTGTATTTTTCTAGACTCAAACTTCAGTACCTGTCATCTTCCCATTATCACAGGGCTGGAGGTGGAATCACTACACTGGGAGGACCATCATGGCTTAGCAGTGCCGTTCAATTTATTCTCTCCCTCCTCTGAATAGAAAGCTCTTTGTTCTGTGTCCCTCCATCCCTACTACATGGTCAAAAAGTGAAAGAATGAATTCTAAGGATGCCCGTGTTCTTTTAAAAAAATATCCAAGTATTATCAATTCTTTAAAGTTTAGGTAAATTTTACGTTCCTTAAATTTCTCTGGCGGTTTCCATTTATCCATAGAACTCTCCATCATGTATTGAAAACCAGCTTTGTTGTCAGGACTGTATAAGTGCTGAGAGTACAAATATTATTTAGGAAGACAAGGTAACCATTCCTGGAGTTCACAGTGTAGAGGAAGCTATTTCTTGACCTTTAAGATCTTTATAGGAAGAAGAACTTCTAATGTCTACAATCTCCTGAAACCCCTATTAGTTTAGAATATAACTATGGCTTTCAAACTTTCATCACCATGTCCATGTTAAGAAATATATTTTACATCTGTAAAATTCCATATACACACCCAAATACACACGTATGGTTTAAAACCTAAGAAACTTACTAAGACAACTTCTGATATTTTTTCATTACATTTCATTTTTTATGAAGTTGATGATTTTGACCCCTTTAATTGATTTCATGACTCACTAATAGATTATAATCCATGATTTGAAAAAAGTTCATTGTTATATAAATTATTATAACAATTCTCTCAGAAACTAACAGACTTGATTAAATCACAGGGCTGGTGAGTGAGGTGTCAGAACTAGAGCCCATATCTTGAAATTCTCTCTCCTGCCTCTAAATTTCTATGGCATATTTTTGATAATTAACTTGGAAAGTAATATATGCAGTGGTTTTTGAAATGTATTTTTTACTGTCTTAAACTCTAAGTATTTTAGTATTTCTTTGTCTTTTCTCATTTTATTTTAAGCATCTTGATATATTATTCATGTCTACGTTTTATTACGGCCCCATAAGACTCAACACAATGTATATAGAAGAGTCAGTGTTAAGTTATTAGAGGATACTGAAAGATGTCATTTGTAGATGATTAGAAAGGACAAAATACTTCATTAACAGTTAAACTTGTAATAAAGATATATGGCTTCAAATTCTGGCTCCCTCACTTACTAGCTGTGTGACCTTAGACAAGTAATTTAATCACCCTGTTCTTCATAGTCTCATCTAGAAATTGGATAATTATACTAATTATCTCATAGAGTTGCTTTGAGGGTTGAAATCATGTAATGCCCTTAGGACAGAGCTGGGCACAGAGCACGCCCTCAATACATGTTTGCTGCTATAATTATCATTGTCAGTAGTATCATTTCTGGTTGACTTTACAGGTGATCATAGAGAAATATGATGCGTGGGAAATTTAGGATCTTGAATATAAGATTGATTTTCTAGAAATTCAACAGGGAAGAGAGTTATTTGAAGCTCTGTTGGTTTATTATGAATGAAATGCTTCAGTAGTTTATGTTTTAGAAGACTAAGTTATTGACATTTTTATTGACTGGTTGTGTATCAAGAGTAGTAAAATTGTCTGACTTGAGTTCATAAAAACTAGGAATTTATTGCTGGTTCAAGAAAAAGTTAATATAATAATAGGTATTTTGTGGCTTAGACTATATTTATCAACCATGAAAATTACAGACTGAACAATAGGCTGACTGCTATTAAGATGCTGGATTATGCTTTCCAATAGCAAATTTACAATTCCCTGTGTCTTCAGCACTAGTGTTTCATATGCAATGAAATGAGCTGTTTTCTTTCCAGAACCTTTATATTTGTATTTATCTTGTCTTTGTACTTTAGTTTGACTTAGCTATTTCTCTTCATAGTACTTAAACCTTTATTCTAATGATGTGTCCTCTAATTATAAAAGGATATATGTCAATTTGGTCATTTCTTTAGTAACTTTTATCAAGCATTTTTCATTGAGAAAGAGCGAAGACAAAGAATCACTGTGGAAGGTTAATACAAGAGGGATACTTAATATACCATCTATGTTTACAGTACATTGTTCAATTGTATCTTGGTTAAATTTCAATTAAATTTAAACTAGAACATGCCATGCATTGTCCCTTTTTGTTTTTTTGAATGCAGTTATTAAATTCTTGTGGTTAGAGGGAGCTCTTCAAATTATACCAGGCAAGCAGTTATCCTATCTCCTGATAATATTCTGATACAATAGACAGATAAAACTTTTAGTAGCGTATATGTATGATACAAAATATTTTACAAACAATTTTGTTTTTAAAAAAGGTAGTAATTTTCAGCAGAGAGGAGGCCCGATTTTTGGGCTCCTCCCTATATTCTCTGGGACTTTCCATGTGGGTCAGTGGTAAACAATCTTCTTGCCAAGCAAGAGATGTGACTTTGATCCCTGGGTCAGGAAGATCCCCTGGGGAAGACAATGGCAACCCAGTCCTGTATTCTTGCCTGGGAAATCCCGTGGACAGAGCAACCTGGCAGGCTATAGCCCATGAGGTTGCAAAAGACTTGGACACGACTTAGTGACTAACAACCACCACCCAACATTCTCTGCACTTCAGTTGCGTTTTCCTTCTGGGACCTCCAACATGCACTTCCGTTTTCCATTGTGAGTAGTGTTAGAGGTCCTGTGCTCTTTCTACAACTTCTCCCTTCACGGCTCACCTCCTTGGTGATTGTAAGCCACACTTCCCAAGTTTGTAACCTTTGTATGTGCAAGTGTGTAAAATAAGACATATATGTGGAGAAGCACACAAAAGTAAAAACAAACAAGCAAACAAAAAACACTTCTTGTTTCCCGTCTTACCAGGACCAGAGATGTGTGCCATCGGATGTTCTGGGTTTGAAAATGGTAGCCTCTTTGACAGTTGTTCCTTTCTTTTTCTGTTTTAAGCCACTCGCATCTTTCCTTATGATTGGGGATTTTCTGTGACTTTTCTTTATTAATTACTTTCACATTCCCTCGTTGCTAGAGCATCAAGAGGTCAATGCCTAATAAAGCTGTATTTCCCTCATTCTCATATTTTATGGCCACCTGTGTCCCATTCTCTCCTACCCACTTTGACTTGAGCCTTCAGTCCTTCATCCAATGTATGGGACTTGCTCAGCTAGTCTTTAATTATTTTTACCCTGAGAAAGCTATAGATTCAGTGTGTTGTGGAAGGTCAGTCCAGGGTCCTGTCGCCATCTTGACCTGAAATCCCTAGAAATTCTAATTTTGACAGGAACTTCAGTGACTTCTTTGGGGGAGTGACATCTTATGAACAGATAGTTTTTGTTAAAAACAGCTTTATTGTAGCGTTGTCATAAATTTCACTTGTCAAAGGTGTATACTTTGAGTTTTAAATATATAAAAATCTTCATGATAACAAATAAAAAATATCTTTTGGATCCAGAAAGTTTCCTGTGCCATTTTTAAACCCCTCTTTCCTTTCCTCCCTCCCCTTCACTAGGCTACCACTGGTCTGACTTATGAAACTGTAGATTGTTTGCAAAAGTAAAGTTGCTCAGTCGTGTCCAACTGTCTGCGACCCCGTGGACTATAGCCCACCAGGCTCCTCTGTCCATGGGATTCTCCAGGCAAGAATACTGGAGTGGGTTGCCATTTCCTTCTCCAGGGGATTTTCCTGACCCAGGGATCGAACCCAGGTCTCCTGCATTGCAGGCAGATGCTTTAACCTCTGAGCCACCAGGGAAGCCCAAGATCATACAGGATGTATTTTTTCTGGGGAGCTGTATTTCTTCAATCAGTGTAATTGTTTTGAGATTTATTCATGTTTCAGGTATTAATGTTTTACTACTTTTTAATGCAAAACAGCGTTCCATTGTAGAGTTATGCTTCAATTTGTTCATCCATATATCTGTTAGTGGACACTTCTGTTATTTCCAGTTTTGCACTATTACATGTAAGGCCAGAATTGGAAAATTTATTACTGCCTCAGTAGAACACTCTCTTACTGTTTCTCACAGTTCAATAATTTAAGAATTCTTTGTTTAAAAAAAAAACAAACTGACTTTTAAAAGATGCCAGCCATTAGAAAATTTTCAGGATCCCAATTAAATCTCTAAGTGACTGAGTCTGCATCATATTTCTTTGTTTGCTTTTCCTTTTATTCATTAATGCCTCACAAGAAGTAAGTGGAAAACACAAGAGGGAGAGAAAATAAAGCATGAGGTAATAAATTAGAAAATAAATCTAGGTTTTGTTGGTTAGAGATGAATCTATTCATTTCTTAATTGAAAATTGCCACTGAGTTGCATTTTCAATGATAAGGGCTGCTAAATTTAATGCACAGTTACAGGCTTTTTTGAGGACTTTTTCCTCACTAAGCCTTTTTGCATAGGCGTTTTGATTCATAAAGGTGTTGATGTTCATTAAACCCTACACTCCATTTGTATTTTTATTTTCTCTGCCTATTTTCAGTCAGTGAGAGACTATGGCTCAGCGTTTCCTTTTTTGGTAAGCATGTAACTTTCTAGCTCTTCAAACTATTCTGCCTTGCAGAGTTGGGCTTTAAATCTCCCCCAGAGGAGGAAATGACTCATTTCTATACAGTAGCATGTAGGTGTTTGATGACTGTTGCTGCCAGGTAGAAATAGACTGTCATGCCAGTGTACGTGGAGTTTTACAGCTGCTAAAATCTGAAGGATTTAAATTTTCTTAGGAATTTAAACTGGGGGAAAATAACTTCAGCAGTTGCCAAGGCTCTGTGTTCTGAGGGAGAACCTGGGCCTACTAAAGTGGCATGAATGTTATGAAATTGTTGATGGCCTAATGCAAGACTGGCGTGTCCTCTGAGATGCTTTTGTTTCTCCCTAAAACCCTGGCTTGTGTCTGTGCAAGCTGGAGCAGGGAGATGCCCGGATGTAGCATAGGCCTGGTGGGTCAGGTCACCGGGCCTCTTTTTAAGACTTCTGACTATTGTGAATTCACAGATGTCCCAAAGTCTAGGTGTTCTTAGACTGCTGTGTGATAAAGGAATGAGGGAGTGGGTTCTATGGTTACCTTCCTCTGCAGACTTCTATCTATAAATATCCTAAAAATAATGGTGCTATCCTTATTTTGGAGACCATGAGAAATTGCATTGTAAATACCACCTTGTCCTGGGTTATGTATCATCCTGAGAGCTGAGAAAGATCTTTACCAGCGCAAAGAAGCTGATGTTTGTGTTTTTGGCACAGCTCTCACATGGAGAGGGTTTATTAAATAGGAAGGAGGATAATATGTCATCGATATCTGGCTAGTTCATTTTTCTTAATTGATGGCAACGCCGAGAGCAGCACCTTATATAAAGTTCCATAAAAAATGGTTAATTACAGCTCAAAGATGGTACAGTAAAATTTAAAATTCTTTCCTGAGGTGTGACTGTGAGACTGTGTTTTACATTTTGCAGTTCATGGAAGTATAACCGTTTTGATTTTTCAAACTGTTAACATTTGTATCATTTGACAGTTAGAAAATGTATAATATTATATTATAGCACCTGCTTGGTTTTGTGAATCCCACTCAAGAATCTGTAAATAAGAACAAAATGCCCCCACCCCCCAAAAAAGGGAAAAAAATGAAGTATCTGGTTGGTTTCAAATAAAATACAATAAATAATATTTACAGAATGAAACATCCTATTAGTTTTCTAACACGTGCTCCTTAACAGGAAGAAAAGAGCAAGTGTGTGTGTGTATACACAACAAAGAAGGAAATACTAGGATTTAACTGGTTAGAATATAAGCTATAAGTATGAAAACAAATGTAGATAATAAAACAATGATGAGAGAGTCTAAAGGTAGAGGGTTGTTTTCATTAAGTGTAAAATAGTATGTTTCTAAGAATTCAGGATGCATGACTGAATTTGAGTCTGCCTAGGTACATGCAGCGAACAGATATCTCCCCAAACTGAGCCTGCACTGATTTGATAGGCCAGTTTATTGAATATTAAAACACTTTTTTTGGAATATTCACTATTTGTCAAACACTATCCTAGGTAGCTACTCTAGAGCACCCACCCTCAAAGAGTCCATAGTGTGGTAGCAGAGATAGAGAAATAGACTGAAAATTATAGTCTCAAGTATAGGGATGCATTGAAATTCAGCCTTGATCTTGACACTCAGCCCAAACCTGCTGTCAGCTCTGGGCCTTTGGAGAGCCTGCCTTAGCATTGGTTCTGTCATTCTTGTGTCCACATGTGTGGACACAGAGTAGCATCATGTCTGCTCTCTGCAGCGTCTCTATGTACACAAGGTATGACATCTAAGGCTAACTCCCTTAAGGCTCAGGTCTGAATGTTGACTTTTAATTATAGGGATTGAGGTTGGTGAGACTGGGGAGAAACTAGGTCATGCAGGCTTTAACAGTTCAAGCTTTTTCTTCTGAATATTTTTAAGGAAAGGAGTAACTAGCTGAACCAGTCCATCCTAAAGGAAATCAGTCCTGAACTTTCATTGGAAGGACTGACGCTGAAGCCGAAACTCCAATACTTTGGGCACCTGATGTGAAGAGCTGACTCATTGGAAAAGACTCTGGTGCTGGGGAAGATTGAAGGCGGGAGGAGAAGGGGACGACAGAGGATCAGATGACTGGATGGCATCACCGACTCGATGGACATGAGTTTGAGTGAACTCTGGGAGTTGGTGATGGACAGGGAGGCCTGGCATGCTGTGATTCATGGGATCACAAAGAGTCGGACACAACTGAGCAACTGAGCTAGCTGAAAACTGTATCATTCTGTGGTGATTTGAGTGGCAGCAATGTAGATGCTGGACTTCGTAGAATTTCAGATGCTCCTGGGATAGTGAAGGGACAAGATAAGGGGAACCAGATTGAGGCACTGGTGCAGGTAAGAAATGTTAAGAGGGAGAGTCAGTAAATCTGACGCTCATTGGATCTGAGATGCCAGAGGGGCTTCTAAGGAGCTGCCAATGCTTCGTAGTGGAGGAACCACGTGAACTCTGGTGTGGTTAGAGACATGAATGCTGGGGGTGGTGAAGCCTGTGGTGCGGGAAGCCTGACTTCAGGCTTTGGTGCCAGTGAGCTATTAAAGAGGCTGAGCTAGCATGGATCTGGGTACCTGTGTCTAAGTCTTTCTAAGGTGATCAGGTATACTCTGAGGGAGCTGTGGTTTTGAGATCCACCCACAAGTGGGTGGTGGATGAAATGAAGGGAGTAGATGGGATCATATGAGGTGAGCAGCAGAATGTTAGGAGCTGATGAGTGCCACAGTGAAAAGAAAAGCAGAGCGTGTTGAGGGTATGTCAGGGGCTTCCCTGGTGGCTCAGATGGTAAAGACTCCCCCTGCCAGTTCAGGAGATATGGTTCGATCACTGGGTCAAGAAGATCCCCCGGAGGAGGAAATGGTAACACACTCCAGCGTTCTTGCAGGGAGAAGTCCATGGACAGAGGAGCCTGGTGGGCTGCATAGTTCATGGGGTTGCAGAAGAATCAGACAGGACTTGGTGATTCAACAACAACAGGGGCATGCAGAGTGCGGGAGTTTAGGGAAAGGGTTTTCATATTTAAATTGGGTGGACAGGGTGGGCGTCATTGAAGAAATGAGATTGGAACAATGACGTGAAGGGTGTGAGGGTTTCAGCCATGCAGATATCCAGGGGAAGAGTAGGGCAGGCCAGAGGGAATGGCTGGAGCAAAGCCCCTGACATGGGTGCGTGTGGACTTCCCTGGTGGCTAAAATGTAAAGCATCTGCCTGCAATGGGAGACCCGGGTTCGATCCCTGGGGGTTGGGAAGATCCTCTGGAGAAGGAAATGGCAAACCCACTCCAGTATTCTTGCCTGGAAAATCCCATGGATGGAGGAGCCTGGTAGGCTACTGTCCATGGGGTTGCAAAGAGTCAGACATGACTGAATGACTAACCTTTCTTTCTGGGTGTGCTGGGGACATGGAGGAGCTGAGGTGGCTGGAGGGGTGAGTGTGGGAGGGGAGTGGGTGGTGGAGTGGGCACAGAGATAGCACAGGGCTAAGTCATGGAGAGTCTTGTAGTTCTTTGTGAGTGCTTCTGGCTTTTCCACGGTATCAAATGTGAAGCATTTGAGGGCTTGGGGTAAAGCAGTGACAGGATCTGACCTAGCTTTTAAAGGAATCATCATGTCTGCTGGGTTGAGAACAGGCTAGGAATAGAGACAATAGTGTAAACAGAGAGATGAGGAGGACGATGCAGCCATCCAGGGACTCACCAGCGTTGTCTTCCACTGGACTCATGGCATTTGTAACTCAGGGCCTTTGCACATGCTCATCTTTTATGAAATGCCTTTCTCCTTGTTGCTCATCTTTGCCTAATTAACTCCTTCTGCTCTTTCATATCTCTTTTCAATACTAGTTTCTCAAAAAATGATCTTTCCTGTTTCTCAGATTATGTTGGGTTCTCACTGATATGTATTCTCAAGGCTCTTGGTGATTTTCCTTCTCGTAACTTGCTTGTAAATATTTGATTAAATGAGTCTACACTCTTGGAGTCTTCACTCCATGAAGAGTCTATACTTCAGGAGGATAGAAACTTTCAGCACCCAATAAATATTTACTGTATGGGTTGTGAATTAGTGTGTAATTGAATGAATGAAATAATCAGATGGAGATAAGACTCTAAGCCTCTGATCAAAATATTCAATTCTTTGGGTTCCTGGCTTAGTGACTACAATGAAGAGGGAGATAGGGGTGGTACAATCAAATGGTGGGAGCCTCACAGGAGAAGAGGTCATCTGTCTTGACCAACCACCAAAAATCATCAAAAGACCAGTCATCTATGTCCCTCAATGCAGGGAAGTGCCAATGGCGAGAGATAATAATTACTATTAGGAAATTCACTGAAGATCTTTAGCCCAAGCCAGATAGTTTCTCTGAATTGAAACATTTGGATTTTGACTACAGACCTCTAGGAGTGACTACCATTGGTATTTTATGATTGATTTTCCCATCTTATAATTCAAATCCAGACATAAACTCATAAGATATGTTTGGGACAACAGCTTTAACTAAGCTCTTTATTGAAACCTACAGCTGTGAAAATAATTGTCTTAGGGCACAGTAAATACGTTTGTGAGGATTTTTCTATTATGGACATGACCTGGAAGAGATTTTTCCTGCAAATGGAATGCTTGGACAATGGTTACTATTGGAACTTGAAAACCTCAAGCCTGTGAACTGACTTCACTTTGTTCTGTTTCCAGCGGTCTTTAGGAGAGTCCTCCAGGGTGCATCACAACATTTTCATAATTTTGCCACTGGAGGGCTCAATGGCTTTTTTAATATTCCTTTCAGGAGATCACATCTTAGGTCTTTGTAACAGTGAAACTGAGACACATTTTTCCCCCCTTTGTTGAGAAAGCCTATTGTTTTGAGGGGAAGGGAGGTACATTTAGGTATCCAGGTACATATGTCGTTATAGCCAAAGAGCTTTCGTGATGTGCCCAAAGATGGAAAGCCTTGTCATTGCTGCATGTAAGCTGAAATCAAATAGGATTGTATGAATTTCTCTCCCAGAGAAGACAAGGGAGTTGAGGTTATACTGAGCAAGACTTTGAACACAGCATCTGTGGTGTACTCACCTGTGTGCGCTGGCGTCAGCAGGGAGGGTGGGTGGAGTCAGGAAGGATGACATGACTAATGTAGCTGGATGGGGGTGGGAATGTTTCCAAGGACTAACTGAAAGGACATAGGGGTGAGGTCAGGGGAATGGTGGCCGTGGACGGTTCCAGGGTTCCTTGTTGCATGTTCTGTTGAAAAGATAGAGTTTGAGTTGTTTTCTTCTGTTCATCTGCATGTGTGGTCCAACTTCTCTGAGGCTGATGCTGGAGCATGGGTTAAACAGAGGAGTTCCACTGTGAGTACCCCATCCATTTGGCTGTTACTGTTTAGTCGCTCAGTCGTGTCTGACTCTTTGCGACCCCATGGACTGCAGCATGCCAGGCTTCCCTGTCCTTTCCTTTCTACCGGAGTTTGCTCAAACTCATGTCCATTGAATCAGTGATGTCATCCAACCATCTCATCCTCTGTCGTCCCCTTCTCCTCTGCCACTGGTACATGTAGTGTTTTGTTTTTTGGGGTTTTTTTTTCGGGTGATATTTAGGAGATGCCCAGGGGGTAACCAAGTATTATGCAGAGAAATTGGAGACAGGCTTGGCTCCCAAGGGAAAGTATAAAATCAACATAGAGCAGAGAGATGGAAATACCAGAATTGTTCTTCCAGATTTGGTGAGACTTAACTATAACTAACTGAAGAAGTAATATATTTAAAGGTTAATAATTTGCTAGTCAGATGGGAGATGGTTGATCAGACTGAAACCTACATAGGGTGTAGGGGAGAATCTGAGAAGAAATTTTGGAGGGGCTGCCCAAGAACTGCTCAAGAAGGCTGGCATGGAAACTTCCACTCTTGTGACTTTCTCATCCACGTGATGGATGTTTGTTCCTCTAAAATTCTGAGTCATCAATGAATTCTCTTTGTTCAGGTTTCATGCCTGTGCAACCACATTTGGTTTGTTTGGTCTTTCATAGATGTGTCTGTAATAGGAAATGTATTGATTGTATCTAGGTGGATATTGATATCCATGTGTCAGTTGTGCTCTTCACATCAGTTCAGTTCAGTTCAGTCTCTCAGTCGTGTCCAACTCTTTGTGACCTCATGGACTGCAGCCCGCCAGGCCTCCCTGTCCATCACCAACTCCCAGAGTTTACTCAAACTCATGTCCATTGTGTCGGTGATGCCATCCAACCATCTCATCCTCTGTCGTCCCCTTCTCCTCCTGCCTTCAATCTTTCCCAGCATCAGAGTCTTTTCCAAGAAGTCAGTTCTTCACATCAGGTGGCCAAAGCATTGGAGTTTCAGCTTCAGTATCAGTCCTTCCAATGAATATTCAGGACTGATTTCCTTTAGGATGGACTGGTTGGATCTCCTTGCTATCCAAAGGACTCTCAAGAGTCTTTTCCAACACCACAGTCCAAAGGCATCAATTCTTTGGTGCTCAGCTTTCCTTATAGTCCAACTCGCACATCCATACATGACTAGTGGAAAAATCATAGCCTTGACTAGACGGACCTTTGTTAGCAAAGTTATATCTCTTCTTTTTTAATATTCTGTCTAAGTTGGTCATAACTTTCCTTCCAAGGAGTAAGTGTCTTTTAATTTCATGGCTGCAGTCAGCATCTGCAGTGATTTTGGAGCCCCAAAAAATAAAGTCAGCCACTGTTTCCACTGTTTCCCCATCTATTTCCCATGAAGTGATGGGACCAGATGCCATGATCTTAGTTTTCTGAATGTTGAGTTTTAAGCCAACTTTTTCATTCTCCTCTTTCACTTTCATCAAGAGGCTCTTTAGTTCTTCACTTTCTGCCATAAGGGTGGTGTCATTTCCTTATCTGAGGTTATTGATATTTCTCATGGCAGTCTTGATTCCAGCTTGTGCTTCATCCAGCCCAGCATTTCTCATGATGTACTCTGCATATAAGTTAAATAAGCAAGGTGACAGTATACAGCCTTGATGTACTCCTTTCCCTATTTGGAACCAGTCTGTTGTTCCATGTCCAGTTCTAACTGTTGCTTCTTGACCTGCATACAGATTTCTCAATAGGCAGGTCAGGTGGTCTGGTATTCCCATCTCTTTCAGAATTTTCCATAGTTTCTAGTGATCCACACAGTCAAGGGCTTTGGCATAGTCAATAAAGCAGAAATAGATGTTTTTCTGGAACTCTCTTGCTTTTTCCATGATCCAGCAGATGTTGGCAATTTGATCTGTGGTTCCTCTGCCTTTCCTAAAACCAGCTTGAACATCTGGAAGTTCAAGGTTCATGTATTGTTGAAGCCTGGCTTGGAGAATTTTGAGTATTACTTTGTTAGTGTGTGAGATAAGTGCAATTGTGCAGTAGTTTGAACATTATTTGGCGTTGCCTTTCTTTTGGGTTGGAATGAAAACTGACCTTTTCCAGTCCTGTGGCCACTCTGAGTTTTCCAAATTTGCTGGTGTATTGAGTGCAACACTTTAACAGCATCATCTTTTAGGACTGGAAATAGCTTAGCTGGAATTCCATCACCTCCACTAGCTTTGTTTGTAGTGATGCTTCCTAAGGCCCACTTGACTTCACATTCCAGGATGTCTGGCTCTAGGTGAGTGATCACACCATTGTGATTATCTGGGTCATGAAGATCTCTTTTGTATAGTTCTTCTGTGTATTCGTGCCACCTCTTGTTAATATCTTCTGCTTCTATATATAGGTCTATACCATTTCTGTCCTTTATCGAGCCCATCTTTGCATGAAATGTTCCCTTGGTATCTCTTATTTTCTTGAAGAGAAAATTAGATTTTCTTGTCTAACTCAATGTAACTATGAGCTCTTCACACCAGCTCAGCATTTGTAGGTGTGATGTGCCAAAGTAATCTGATTCTGAGCAGGCAGAGTCAAGAACAAGGCTCCAGATCATGGCAACTTCACCAAAGTAAATGCCATTTTCTTAGGCTATTTGCAGTTTGCCATTGAGCCTGTCATATTAATGCCTCTCAGGTCCACCTGCCTTCTAGGCTCTGCAAATCCCTCTAAATGCTTCACAGAATGAAGAGAGGCTGAGGCCAGGAAAAATGTAAATTGTGAAAAGAATACCAAGTACTTTAGTTACAAAATTTTCTCATCATATTTTATTCATGAATAAAAGAATTCATATTTACTGTATGCTGATGTTGTGTATTCTCCTCTTGCTTTCACTGAAGTTTGTTTGCCAAAAAAAATAAATAAAGTGGAATCTTTCTCTTCCTTGGAAATCTGGTTTTCCTGATGTAAAACAGCTCTGGGAACATCTTCTTGGGTTGGCAGGTAACAGTCAACAAGGGGCTTGGTTGTCAGTTCTCTACCTTGGTCACGCCTAGCCTAGAGGAAGTGAAGCAACTCTTTACTCCCTGGGTTGCGGTTCATCCTATCCAACTTACTCTCTTCTGGGTGGAGTTCAGGTTTGCTCCAACTTGCTGTGTCCTTAATGGTCTACTTTGAAGTCACCTTCAGAAAGTGTTTCTGGGGAGTGTGAGTCTGAACTCAGCACTGGTGTCTGCTGGTTCTGGGGAAATTTTATGAGAGGTGGCATTCACCACTTCCTCTAGACTACCCATGTCTGATGTCTTAACCTGGCAGAGGGCCACCTTGCTGATCCTTACAGGATCTTGGGGATTTCAGGTTTGAGGAACAGGTCAAAAAGAGGGACTGAAGATAACTCCTGTACATCAAGTATGTCTGTCAGTTTTCTGGGGATGTTAAGTGGTATGAAAATGAGTTAGACTACACTGGTTATAAGGAAGTATCAAAACACCAACTAAAAATGGCTTCAATAGGAAGGAGGTTTTAAATCTCATTTAATGGGGCACTTTGAGATTCCAGGGTCAGTTTGGCAGCTCATCAGTCATTAAGGACTAAGGCACTCTTCATATTTCCCATCTAGATCATCATGACATCAGATGACTCCAGCAGTTTCAGTTATCTTGTGTTTCTGGATGTGTTACATGCAGAATTACTTCTGTTATATTACATGTGGTCCAACCTTTCTGAGGAGGATGTGCAGCAAAGATTGGGGAAAGGAGTTCTGATATGAGTACCACACGGATTTGGCAGCTGTATAATTTTGTTTGTGATTTTTAGTAGGGAACAGGTGGTAAATGTTTTCACACATTTCCCTTTTCACCAAGGAGAAAAATCCTCCCAGCGATCATTCCAGAGGCCTTATTCTAGGTCTTTTTGCTCAGAACTGGATTGCATGCCCACCTTTTATATGATTATCAGTGGAGACTATATATAGCCTCAATCTGGACCAATTGCAGTTGACTTCAGAATGGGCACATCACTACTCAAGAGTCCCCATAGGAAATAAAGGACCTAACATATTTATAAAAGGAACATGACCAGCTGTTAACTATCTTTTCCAAGATCTATCAAGACAAGATTGACTTAAATGACATTAAAGAGAATTTCGAGTTCCTCTAAAGGTAGAATGTGCAGATAAGAAAGTGATGTTGTGTACTGGATCATATTATTGAGAGTGAGTCTATTTATTAAAGATCTTCTGAAAATAAAAATAAAAGGTTTTGACCAGAACATACTGCAGCCTTGATAAGGGGCTGGAATATGGATTAAATGATCTTAAGTGTTTCCTTCATCATGGTGATGGGAAGAAATGTCATCATCTAGGAATTAACTAAAAACGGTATTCAGATTTTAAATGGGTTTGCCCTCTCAAGCTTTGCAAGACAAGTTCAGAAACATCTGTTTCATTTCTGTGATCACGTTCTTCTAGTTCAATCGGACTTAAACGTTACTCTGCATAAAAAAGAATTGGGAGCTTGTTAAATATAAATTTTTGTGCACCACTTTCCAGAGATGTGATTCAGAAGGTGTATTCATTTTCTATTGCTGTGGAAAAAATTATCAAACTTAGCAGTATAAAACAATACCATTTTATTATTTCACAATTCTGTAGTCAAAAGTAATTTTGGTAGGTTCAACTGGGTTTTCAACTTAGGATCTGACAAGGTTGAAATCAAGGTGTCAGCTAGACTGGGCTGTTAGCTGAAGGCTCAAGGGAACAATCTGCTTCCAAACTCCTTCCATCTGTTGGTAGAATTGACTTCTTCATGGCTATTGGACTGAGGACCCCGTGTCCAGCTGTTGACCAGTGACTGTTCTCAGTCCCTAAAGCCTGCTCACAGGTCCTTGTCACATGGCCCCCTTCATCTCAGTGGCAGAGAACCTCTCTCATACCCAAATCTCCATGACTTCCCTTCTGCAACTAGCCAGAGAAACTCTGTTTTTAAAGGGCTTCTGGGATTAGCTTAAACTCTCCTGGATAATCTCTTCATATTCAAGTTAACTGAGTAGTAACCCTAATTACATGTGCAAAACCCCTTTTGTCATGTAGCATGACATAATTATGGGAGTAAATCAGATTGATACCATGGGGGGCACCTTAAAATTCAACCTACTGCAGTACATCTGCACAAGATCCTGGTAACTACATGTTAAACAAGCTCCACATAAAATTCCCATGCAGCTTACAAATTGAGTACAGAACTTGCTGACATGACCACAGCTGTCCTTGTGGATAAAATCAAAACTCTTGAAATTATATGCATTTTTGCTCCCTAAGACTTCTAAAGAAAAAGTTAACGTGTTGATCCAAATGTGAGTCAAATTTCTATTGCAGTGTAAGTGGTAAATGATCACCTGCACATTTCCAGGGTATGGAGAATGTACAGGTGTGTCAGTCAGGTTCGGTTCAGTCACTCAGTCGTGTCTGACTCTTTGCAACCCCATGAATCGCAGCACGCCAGGCTTCCCTGTCCATCACCAACTCCCGGAGTTCACTGAGACTCACGTCCATCGAGTCAGTGATGCCATCCATCCATCTCATCCTCCCTCGTCCCCTTCTCCTCCTGCTCCCAATCCCTCCCAGCATCAGAGTCTTTTCCAATGAGTCAACTCTTCGCACGAGGTGGCCAAAGTACTGGAGTTTCAGCTTTAGCATCATTCCTTCCAAAGAAATCCCAGGGCTGATCTCCTTCAGAATGGACTGGTTGGATCTCCTTGCAGTCCAAGGGACTCTCAAGAGTCTTCTCCAACACCACAGTTCAAAAGCATAAATTCTTCGGCACTCAGCCTTCTTCACAGCCCAACTCTCACATCCATACACGACCACAGGAAAAACCATAGCCTTGACAAGATGGACCTTTGTTGGCAAAATAATGTCTCTGCTTTTGAATATGCTATCTAGGTTGGTCATAACTTTCCTTCCAAGGAGTAAGCGTCTTTTAATTTCATGGGTGCGGTCACCATTGGTCAGGTAGTAAGAACTATCTGTTAACTCTGGGTTAGACTCTAGACTTGATGGCCTTGAATGTCAGTAAGCTCTGGGAGATAGTGGAGGACCGAGGAGCCTGATGTGCTGCAGTCCATGGGGTTGCAAAGAGTTGGATGTGGCTTAGTGACTTAACAGCAAAAAAATAGATCCTAGAGTGCTTTGCAGCTGTGAGGAATCATGTTCTGCTTTTCCATTTTTTATTCAGGGGTGAAAGTGAAAGTCGTTCAGTCTTGTCTGACTGTTTGCAAACCCAAGGACTGTGTAGTTCTTGGAATTCTCCAAGCCAGAATGCTGGAGTGGACTGTCGTTCCCTTCTCCAGGGGATCTTTCCAACCCAGGGACTGAACCCAGGTCTCCTGCATTGCAGGCAGATTCTTTACCAGCTGAGTCACAAGGGAAGCCCATATTCAGGGATGGGAAGGTGTTATTAGAAAACTGATCAGCTTATTTGGCATGTTTATATAAAATAAGGGTGTGTGGTAGAACTATTTGAATTTATAGTGAATAATCTAGAATATTACCTAGTATTTTCCCCCGTCTTGTTTTTTAAGAAGACGCTTTTTTCTTTTCTTTTTCTCTCTTGACTTTTCTTGTTCTGGCTTCTTTCACTCAGCATGATTATTTGAGATTCATCCCTGTTGCAGGTTATCAATTCTTTCTTTCTTTTTATTGCAAACAGTATTCTATTGTATGGATATACAACAGCTTGTTTGTTCCTTCACTTGTTGATGGACATTGGGTTGTGTCCAGATTTTGGTTATTATAAGTAAGGCTACTGTGGACATTCAGCTCACACATCTTTGAAGAGACATAAACTTTCATGGCTCTTGCTTAAATACCTGAGCGTGAAATGGTCAGGTCATGTGGTAAGCAGGTGTTTAACTTTTTAAGAAATGGTCAAACTGTTTTCCATGGTAATTTTACCATTTTACACTCCCACCGGCAATGTGTGAGAGTCTCAGCTCCTTGGCATCCTCGCCAGCAGGTGGTATGGTCACAGCTTTAATAGATGTGTAGTGGTGTCTTGTGGTTTTAATTTGCATTTCTCTAAAGACTAATGGTGTTGAGCATCTTTATGTATGCTTATGTGCTATCCATATATCTTTTTCTTTGGTGAAATGTCTGTTCAAAACTTTTGCCCACTTTAAAAAATTAGATTAAAAAATTATCACTGAGTTTGATGAGTCTTTTATTCTGGATTCAAGTCCTTGATCAGATATACGAATTGCAAATATTTGCCCCCAGTATGTAATTTTTTTCTTTTTTTCATTCTTTTCACATTATTTTTCAAAGAGTGGAGGTTTTCATTTTGATAGGCCCAAAGTTCCGTCTAGTCAAGCCTATGGTTTTTCCAGTGGTCATGTATGGATGTGAGAGTTGGACTGTGAAGAAAGCTGAGCACCAAAGAATTGATGCTTTTGAACTGTGGTGTTGAAGAAGACTCTTGAGAATCCCTTGTACTGCAAGGAGGTCCAACCAGTCCATTCTGAAGGAGATCAGCCCTGGGATTTCTTTGGAAGGAATGATGCTAAAGCTGAAACTCCAGTACTTTGGCCACCTCATGCAAAGAGTTGACTCATTGGAAAAGACTCTGATGCTAGGAGGAATTGGGGGCAGGAGGAGAAGGGGACGACAGAGGATGAAATGGCTGGATGGCATCACTGACTCGATGAATGTGAGTTTGAGTGAACTCCGGGAGTTGGTGATGGACAGGGAGGCCTCAGTTCAGTTCAGTTCAGTCACTCAGTCGTGTCCGACTCTTTGTGACCCCATGAATCACAGCACACCAGGCCTCCCTGTCCATCACCAACTCCCGGAGTTCACTGAGACTCACGTCCATCGAGTCAGTGATGCCATCCGGCCATCTCATCCTCTGTCGTCCCCTTCTCCTCTTGCCCCCGATCCCTCCCAGCATCAGAGTCTTTTCCAATGAGTCAACTCTTCGCATGAGGTGGCCAAAGTACTGGAGTTTCAGCTTCAGCATCATTCCTTCCAAAGAAATCCCAGGGCTGATCTCCTTCAGAATGGACTGGTTGGATCTCCTTGCAGTCCAAGGGACTCTCAAGAGTCTTCTCCAGCACCACAGTTCAAAAGCATTAATTAGTCTTTAACTTTTTTCTTCTTTTTCCAAATCATATGGGCTATTCTAGGTCCTTTGTATTTTTATGTGAATTTTAGATTTATTTTGTCAGTTTCTACAAAAAGGTTCTGCTGGGATTTTGATTAGGTTGTGTAGCCTCTAGACCAATTTGGGGAGAATTGACTTCTTAACAACAGTGAGTCTTCCAACACATGAACTCAGGGTGTCTGTTAGTTCAGAGTTGTAATTTCTTTCAGCATTGTTTTGCAACTTTCAGTATTGAAATTTTGCTCATCTTTTATCATATTTATATGGCCACTATTTATAATGTTTTTCTCTAAAATTCAGTTTCCTATTGTTTGTTGAAGATATGTGAAGATCACAATAGATTTTTGCACACTGATGCTGTGTCCTAAAAGCTTGCTAAATTCATATAATTAATCTATATCTTTTTTGGTAAATTCGTTGGATTTTCTCTGTAGACAATTATGTTATGGGTGAATAAAGACAGTTTTAATTCCTCCTTTCCACTTTAGATGTCTTTTCTTTCCTTTTTGTGCTGACCTGAACTTCTAGCAAAGTACTACATAAAAGTGATGAGTGAACATCTTTGTCTTATTCCTGATCTTAGGGGAAAGCATTTAGTCTTTCATCATTATGGTGTTAGCTGTAATATCCATGCTTCTTGCCTTCCTTCCATGCCCTTTATTAAGTTGAGAGAATTTCTTTTTATTTTCTTATTGGGAATGAATGTTGGATTTTTCTCAAATGCTTTTTAGGGCAGCCGTCGAAATTATCATATGAGCTTTCCTTTTTTTTTTTTTAAAATGCTCAGCATCTTTATTATTATTATTGTTATTAAAAAATATATCTATCTGTGCCAGGTTTTAGTTTCAGTTTGATGGATTCTTAGTTCCCTGACCAGGGATTGAACCCAGGCCCCCTGCATTGGGAGCATGGAACCTTAGCCACTGAACCACGAGGGTAGTTGCTATTATAGTGAATTACCTTGTTTTCTTTTAAAAAGTGTTAAACCAACTTTGCATTCCTGGGAGAACCACATTTGATATACGTTGTTGGATTTGATATGCTAAAATTTTGTTTTCAAATTTGCATCTATGCTCATGAGACATATTGGTCTGTAGTTTCTTTCCTTTTTTTTTTTTTTTTGGAATGTCTTCATCTGGTTTAATATCAGGAAAATGCTGGCTTAGAATTAGTTGGGAAGTATCTCCTCTTCAACTTTTTTTTGGAAGAATTATGTAGAATTCATATTATTTCTTCTTTAATGTTTGATAGAACTTGCCAGTGAAGTCATCTGGGCCTTGAGTTTTCTTTGTGGGAAGGGTTTTGGCAGATTCAATTTACTTACTAGCTATAGAGCTATTCTGGTTATCTATTTCTTCCTGAAGGCTTTAGTAGTTAGTGTCTCATTTTTTTCCTTTTTGCTTTTTCATTTCCAAATTCTGAAAGCTGTTAAAGTTCTGAGCTTGTCCTGGGCTCCATCTAGGAAGAGGAGAGTGAATCTCTGAATGCTCATAGAAAAATGCTTTAAGCCATCTGTAGATACCTAAGTAGAACATCTATCACATAACACACTTTTCCTTTACTAATATAACCATTATTAAGAGCGTATCTTTAAGAGTTTATTGTGTAAAAATAAAGCCATTGTCTCTACCCTGCGTTACTATTGGAGCTTGGGTAAATTTAGTGGTGTCACAGTGAAATAGCAGGCTAGCCTTATGAAACATGGGCAGACTCAAATCTGAGCTTGAATTCACCAGTTTCACCAGAATTTGAGCAACTAGATTCTTTGTTTTCTTCTAAAACTAAAGAAATTCATCAAGTCCTGTCCTGTGGTCTCAGACTTGGAGGGCTTGACTGAGTCTCTTTGTTCAAGAGGCAGAAAAAGACTAGAGGGGATCTTAGAGACCTTTAATCCAGAACGTCTTTCTTTACAGTTATTTAACTTGTTATTTTTTGAGTGGCCTACAGTTCCATTGTATTTTGTAGTCCAGCTTTTGTCCAGACTTGCGTAGTCATTTTGTCAAGTGCCTCAGAAAATGAAGTGTTTTTTATTGATGACCTCATATGAAAAATTTCCTCTAATTAATTTCTTCCTTTGCTTCAAATTCATCTTTAAATCGGCATAGTTTAAAATGAAATTGCCCTTTAAAAGCAAGTTATTACAATGACTTTGAATATGTGGGATTTAAGGGGGCCATTACGTTTTTTTTCACAAGGATTATTTACATAATTCGTCAGTTAAAAAAATCCCAAATCCTTAAAACTTAGCAAAATCCTCATGGAAAGCAGAGTAAGGAGGCCTCATGGTTGAGTTAAAAGAAACGTTTTTGAGGGTGTGGTACATGGTGAGGGAGAGATTAGCTAATAGGAAGAGTAACTACAGAAAACATTTAGAGGTTACTGCTGAAAGTCACTTCAAGAAAGTAAAGTCCCATGTACGTTACACGGAGAGTCTCCACGCTCTAGGTGCCACTGTGACAACCCACGAGACGTTCTGTGGTGTGGCATTGGTGATGGCAGTGTTTGTTCAAGAGAGGAGGTTTTCTTTTAGTTAAATAACTTAAATAACGGCATAGCTCTGATAGTCCACTTGAATATACATACTTTCCTAAAGACAGAAATAAGAGCAAACAGGTTAACAATGCCTCGGGTCCAGTGTTGGTCAAGGAAAAAGGGGGGCAAAAAGAGAGAGGGTGGAAGGAAGCGGGAGAAAGGAGTTGAGGGTGCCAGACTGGGGGAGAATGGAGAGGGGGTTTCCCATAGACAAAAGAAAAATGCAACAAAACCCCCAGGACAGAGCAAAGGCACATATTTAGAAAAGGGAACAGAATGGAATGCAGCAGCAAGCACTGTGGACTCTCAGTGGAATCTAAAGTGAAGTGAAAGGATGAAGTATTGGTCTCACTTGAACTTGGACCTAAATAATAGTATTGGACAATTGGTATATATGTATGAGTGTGTGTGTGCGTGTACGCGTGTCTGTATGTGCGAAGGTGTGCCTCTGTCAAGTAGTAAATAATATTTTAACTGCCATGTTTTTATAATATAAGGATCTTTTATTTTTTAATTACTTTTTATTGGAGTACAGTGGATTTACAATGTTCTGTTAGTTTCTGTCATACAGCACAGTGATTCAGTTACACATATACATATATCCAATAAGGATCTTTTAAAATTGTTGTTCATTCGCTCAGTTGTGACCGACTCTTTGAGACCCCATGGGATGCATCTTGCCAGGCTTCCCTGTCCTTCACTGTCTCCTGAAACTTGCTTAAACTCATGTCCAACGAGTCGGTGATGCCATCCGACCGTCCCATATCCTCTGTCACCCCCTTCTCCTCCCACCTTCCATCTTTCTCAGCATCAGGGTCTTTGCCAATGAGTCAGCTATTCGCATCAGGTGGCCAAAGTATTAGAGTTTCAGCTTCAGCATCAGTCTTTCCAATGAATATTCAGGACTGATTTCCTTTAGGATGGACTGGCTTGATCTCCTTGCTGTCCAGTAGCAAATAGGTTGTCAGTTATTATTAACATAGGGTGTGGAGGCAACTTTGCCATGTAAAAGCTATGTGAGTCAACTGGTATGAGATGCCTCCAAGCTATTTCTGTATATTTATCTGAGAAACAAGGAAAAAATTCTCTTAAGCTAAAAAAAAACCCTCTGTAGTTGACTGGCTTGATATTCATATTTTAATGTATATTCTGTTTCCAGCAAAAACCTTTTAATATGTTCACTACCAATTCAGGAGCATGTTCTGATGTGTGTTCTTATTCATACATGGCAAGGAGGAAGCTGAAAGAAGTAATTTCATGTCTTTTCCATTGAGACATTAAAGACTTGTGCTTTTCTATTTAAATATTTGAACTCAAGAGGTGATCAGGAAGAGGGCACGTGACTGGGGGTGTTATAAAGAGAACTGATGCACCAGACAGATGTCCTTGGATGATGCCACTAAGATTCCATCCAATATTCTGAGGGTTTGTCTGTAGAAATTAGCCATTTTTATGGGGTCTTTATGACTCCATAAAATTAATATTAGCCATTTTTATGGAATTGTTATGAAGTGGTGGTTCTCAATTCTGTTAGAATATGCCTGATTTTTTTTGACAGCAAACAATTTTTAATGACATTTACTGTTAAATTTTATAGTTTCAAAATATTAATATTATGTACACTGTATTATAAAGGAGAAATCAAGAAAAAAGCAATCTGTAGCAAAGTTATACACACACACTCACAAAATCGCAACTCTCCCATATGACCTCCGGATGCCCCCACAGGGGCATGCTACCCTCTTTGGATTTGGAAAGACCGTATTACGATGGTAATAAAGTAGCATTGCACACAACTATACCTTACAGGTTTGCCTTTGGTATTTTTTATATTTTTTCTTCTCTATTTAATCAATGTATTTCTTTGTGATTCCTGACAAATGAGTATAGGAATAGGAAGGATTGGATTTATGCCATCTACTTCTTCAGGGTGATTCTAGCCAGAGGCCTGACATATGCACGTGGTATGCTGTTTAGATGTAAAAGTCGTGCTCTCCTGTGTCTTAACATTGTGAGTTTCTTCTGAGGCAATATGAGATGGTATCTGCCTAGACGTTTATAATGATGACATAGGATATTTGTGGTGTATCTAGACTCTTTACCTCATCACATTTTATTACCAAAGCATTTTCAGAAAAAAGTTATTTTCTTTCTGCTAAAAGGTCACTGATTAACAGAATAAAAAAAAAATCTCAAAATTACCTTTGAGACAAGGGAGTACATTATGATATTTACTGAACTGAAAACTTCTGACCCAGAATGTCAAGTATTGCCTATTATAGTACATAATATGTTACAAAATTTTATTGGGAACTTAAATTATGTATTAATGCTTTTAATTAATTCAGGATGTGTATTTAATTTTAATAAATTAATATTTATTTAAAATTTTAATAAATTAAAATCAAGATTAAGTGGCTTTGGTCATTTAACATAGTAGAAAATTAATAAACAGGTATGTATCTCAAAAACAAAAATTAAAAATCGATTTGGAGAATTGGGGGCATACAGTTAAAAGGGAAGTCATACTCATGGGCTTGTAATTAATTTCAGGATGCAAATTTGTTAAGATGTATTAAAACTGTAGCTTAACTATTCCTATTCATGAGTTTTTCACCTTTAAAATACTACTAATCCTGAAAATTGCTGAATAGTATCTATTTTCTATCCTATGGCCAAGTTGATGTAACTTCTCCAAGAGGCTGAATGACACAGAGGGTAGAAGTGTATACTTTCGACAGTTTGAATTCCAGGTCTGCCACTTATTAGCTGGATAGTTGGGCAAGTCATCTAATCTCTTTTGGTCTTAAAGTAGATATAATAACAGTATCCACTGTTCATGAACTTGTTGTGAGATTAAATGGATTAATGTGGATAAAACACTAATAGCTGTGCCTGGCACAGAGTAAATGCAGGCATGGGTCATTCCTGGGTCTTACACATGTCAGCGAGGACAGCAGCCTCTCAGTTGTCTCTCTATGGATCCTTCATCTCTCTCTCTAGTTATCACCATACCCTTGAATGAATGGGCTTCCCTTGTGGCTCAGCTGGTAAAGAATCTGCCTGCAGTGCAGGAGACCTGGGTTTGATCCCTGGGTTGGGAAGATCCCCTAGAGAAGGAAAAGGCTACCCATTCCAATATTCCGGCCTGGAGAATTCCATGAACTCTATAGTCCATGGGGTCACAAAGAGTCAAATGTATTGCCAGATGCCAGCTATATACTACAGAAAGGAAAACAGGAGAACTGCCTAATTGAACTGGAGGAAAATCACTGATTACCACTCCAGTATTCTGGCCTGGAGAATTCCATGGACTGTATGGTCCAAGGGGTTGCAAAGAATCAGACACAATTGAGTGACTTTCACTTTCTGAGTGAATGGGCACAGCCCTCCCCCACTCTGTTTTAGCCCAGAAGTATCCCAGGATGGATGTGTATCTTAGATTGGGTTCTCTTGAAGCTGACCTTGAGAGGACTCATTCTTATGAATGTGACTTATTAGGAAGTTTGCTCAGGAAAGCAAATAGAAGATTGGGAGTGCAGGGCCAGAAAGGAAGCAAGCCCAGCAAGGATGTGATACCAAATGAAGTCGCAGAGGGCAGCTGGCTCAGTCTTGCAGGTGGGCCCTGGAGACAGCACAGGCCACACCCTGGAGATGTTCAGATCAGGGCAGCGGAGCTAGTATGACCATCCTCCCCAGCCCCTTGGGTACTGGGTTAAGGGCCACTCCTAGGGAGAGAGAAATTTCCAGCTACTTTTTTCTCTGATATGGGGCTTGAACAGGAAGAATTTTTGTCTGGATTGCTAAAGACCCTGTTCAAGGCTCTACAAAGTATTCAGTTTCTCTATCCATGGTGAGTGAGTTGACAACTTTGCTTTTGCTTCATAAGTATTGGTCCCTTTTGAAATGCCTGTGTGGTTTGTTTTTCAAATAGATTCTGGGAAAAAAGAACAGATGATATGATTTAGTAGCTTAACTTCAACTCTCTGTTTAATTTGGTTGCTTAGTTTCCTCCTAAATGTTCAGAAGACTGTTCACCCCAGAGTTTACAGCGGTGCAGAGAATCGTCACATGTGAAGTGTGTCAGTGAAGTCATGTTATTTGCTTGGCACAGTGTGATAGGCTTCTGAAAATACTGCATTTAGTCCTTATCACACGCATGTGAATTAGGTGTTAATCTGATTTTAAGGCTAGGGAGATGGAAGATCAGAGAGGTTAAGCCTTCTGCCCAAAGTTGCACAGAAAGAGAATTAAAACTGAACTCAAAGGTTGTACTCTTTGCTGGCTCCTGTTACGTAGGAAGAAGGGAAAAACCTTATATCCTGTATTTAGGTGGGCATCTGGAGACACAGAATTTTCGGTCTTTGAACCACTGACTTTATACTGTCCCTGAACTGTGCAGGAGGAGGGAGTTGTGTGTGCGTGCATGTGTGCACATGCACACAATGTACCCATGTCTGTAAGAGAATTAGCATAAATGATAGATGTTAATAAAGTTGATTTCTTTGAGCACTGAAAAGCACAATGATAAGTTATAGACCATTGTTTGGAAGTTGCCCACCTATTTAAACGCAGTCATTGCTTTTAAGTGTGAAGGAGGCATCCTCTTTGGATGTGAGAAACAGTAACTCTGGATAAAGGAGTAAGAAAAATGCATTTAATTCCTCCAGATTCTGAGAAGAAGAGTAAAGGTTCATGCCTTCATTTAGGTCAATCTGTGTGCTCATTGTGTTTCTAAAGTTGAGTTGCTTTGAGGTCCTTGACTCCTTTGTTGGAATTGATTTTAAACAGTTGTTCAGATGCAGAGAAAATGGAGTGTAGACTAAGTCTTTGGATGCTTCCGATCATTACGCATTATTTGCTAATAGCTGGATCTAAATAGTTCCATAGAACTTGACAAGTCAAGAATGGATCTCAAAAGTTCTTTTGGTTTTATCAGGAAGATGTCTGTAAGACTAACTCCCCATCTCTCAGGGGTAGGAGCATGTCTACCTTACCACAGGTAGGGGCAGCTCGCCTCCTACAGCCCAGAAGGTACGTGGTTTTTCTGGGGTCCACTGTGATTGGAGAGGGAAATTCCATGACATGCTCTTTCTGGTAGCTGATGCTAACTTAATTCACCAGAGTTGTTGCATTTCTCATGTTGTTAAAGCCCAGAGGTTCCTCTTTTTGTATTGTATTTCCTGAAGTTTGCACATGATTTCCTGAAATTTAGATCTATTTCTTAGAAATATTTTCAATTAGCCTCATTGTTTGCTATGAAAAAACTTAGAGAAACAGAAAAATGTTTCTATTCAAGTCATAAATATTTGATAGGATCTTTAAAGATTTACAAACACATGGGTTTTAGACAAAGTAAAGGAAATGGTTTAGAGACTTCAGACGTGAACTTTGGACGTAGGCTCAAATTAATTTTAGAGAGGAATTGTGATTTCTGTTGCACTTAAAGAACGTTTCTTCTGAGTGTTGCAGTGTTTGGCATTCCTTTCACATAAGCCTGCTAGTTAGTTACTTTCTTCTGAATTTAGACTTTTTATTATTGCAATATTTTTTCAGAAATATGCAAGAGAGACTTGTGGGATTATCACCAATTAACTAGTAACTAATACAGTTAAGGAAACAGTGTCAGACTTTATTTTTTTGGGCTCCAAAATCACTGCAGATGGTGATTTGCAGTCATGAAATTAAAAGACGCTTACTCCTTGGAAGGAAAGTTATGACCAACCTAGATAGCATATTGAAAAGCAGAGACATTACTTTGCCAACAAAGGTCCGTTTAGTCGAGGCTATGGTTTTTCCAGTGGTCATGTATGGGTGTGAGAGTTGGACTGTGAAGAAAGCTGAGTGCCAAAGAATTGATGCTTTTGACCTGTGGTATTGGAGAAGACTCGTGAGAGTCCCTTGGACTGCAAGGAGATTCAACCAGTCCATCCTAAAGATCAGTCCTGGGTGTTCATAGGAAGGACTGATGCTGAAGCTGAAACTCCAATACTTTGGCCACCTGATGTGAAGAACTGACTCATTGGAAAAGACCCACATGCTGGGAAAGATTGAGGGCAGGAGGAGAAGGGGATGACAGAGGATGAGATGGCTGGATGGCATCACTGACTCGATGCACGTGAGTTTGAGTGAACTCTGGGAGTTGGTGATGGACAGGGAGGCCAGGCGTGCTACAATTCATGGGGTCGCAAAGAGTCGGACATGACTGAGCGACTGAACTGAATACAGTTATTAATGTCCTTGGTTAACAATTATACCCAATAATGAGCCACTTGATAAGCAAAAATACCTGGTTCACTCAAAGAAGAGTTAAATAAATAATAGTTGGTCATGTAATGGGATATATTAAAAAACACAATGAATGTGTATTAATTGCATACTTTTAAAATGTGAAGAGGGATACATAAAACTGTTTGCTGTGACAAAAATATTTAAAATGACCCTTACTAAAGTGATGATTTTTAAACTAGTCCTAAAATTCTGCCCTTAAAAGTAAAGACCTTAGTAGAGAAAAAGGAAAGCTTCAATTTACCTTTTATCATCTCATAAACATTTTTCATTTCTCTTTGCATTGTATAATGATGTAAACAAAGAAATCCCTGTGATTCAACACACTGCAAAACCATGAAGCAGAATCATTTTAAAGGTTGAGAAAAACTAGAAAATTTTATTCAGATACCAAGCACAAAGAAACTGCATTACATAGACAAGAATCCATGTTTATTTTGTTAACCAAAGACTAATATTAAGTCTTTGGCCGCCTGATGTGAAGAACTGACTCATTGGAATAGACCCTGATGCTGGGAAAGATTGAAGGTAGGAGGAGAAGGGGACGACAGAGGATGAGATGGTTGGATGGCATCAGGGACTCAATGGACATGAGTTTGAGTAGGCTCTTGAGTAGGGATTGCAAAGAGTCTTATACGACTGAGAGACTGAACTGAATGTTAAAAGAATCTTTAAAATGACTAAGGTTTGAATGTTAAAATATTATTTTTTTCTATTTTTTTTTTTTTAATGTTTTTTTTATTTTGCAAATGGAGTTCCATTCGAAGGAACCTACAACCACCTAGAGGGCCCTAGTGGCTGCTACAGGCTAGGTGTCCAGAGACAAACTCTTCGGCGCTGATATTTTCCAGTTTGGCCCATCACTGATGTCACTGTCAGCTTTACTGTTGTATCATCATCAATATCATCATAACCCTCCAGGCTCAGTTATTTCAAGAGGGCTCTTTGGTTCTATAGCACCTCCAGTCTTCCTGAACATTACTGAAGCCTTTTCAAAAAACTTTTTTCCTTTGTTCATTGACCCACAAAAAGGGACACTGTTGCTTTAAGATGATACCACCCGCACCCTTAAAGAAATGACGTCACTCTGTCAGCCAGCTGTGTAGAAATACACCTTCAGCCAAAGACATTTCTGGTAAGTTAGGTTATAAAATACAGTTCCTAATTTAAACTAGTCATCCCTCAGAATCTCTTCTTTTTCTTATTCAGTAATAGACATACTAGAACTTCTCATTTTGACTTGCCGCGTGGATGTCTGGAGTAAAGACCTTGTTTTCCAGTCAATTTGCAGCAAGATGAAGACCTGGCCAAACAGCTAGCTCTCAGTCAGTGGGCAGCAAGTTGGAGAGTTAGAATCAAGGACCCACCTTGGACTGTGAGACAGAAGCTGCCTGCTAAAGATGGCAGAGCTGCAAAGTGGATGGAAGCTGGGTGTCTGACAGCACGAGATGTCCTAGGAGACCTGGCTCGATCACCTGTAATCTCTTTATTTTTTGATGGAGAGGAATAACCTATTGGGTCTCATCACCATATTTTCAGTGACAGGATTTATATTCCCTTTTGAGGGTCCAAATACCTTGACAGATACACCAAATTATTTTTCTTTTTGATCATTTGTGAGATGATTTTCTGTGTAAAATAAATACCTCAGGATAATAAAGTTCAATGTCATGTACTCAGATCCACAACAGCATTAAACACTGGTCTTACCATAAGACCTCATGTGTCAGACCTCAGTGATGAGAGAATTCAGTCTGGTAGAACAGGTGGCTGGCCCTGGCTCCTGAAAAACTACAGAGCGCCTGTGTCAAGTTCATGAAGGCTTTATATCCAGCAACTGTTTTCTAACACCTGAACAAATGAAACCACCACCAAGTGTCCTAGAAGCCAAGGGGGAATAAACTGATTCTGACTTTAAAATGTTTTGATATTAAAGTGAAAAGTGAAAGTCACTCAGTCATGTCCCACTCTTTGTGACCCAATGGACTCTACAGTCCATGAAATTCTCCAGGTCAGAATACAGGATTGGGTAGCCTTTTGCTTCTCCAGGGCATCTTCCCCACCCAGGGATCAAACCCAGGTCTCCCGCATTGCAGGCAGATTCTTTACCAGCTGAGCCACCAGGGAATCCCAAGAATACCAGAGTGGGTAGCCTATCCCTTCTCCAGCGGATCTTCTCAACCCAGGAATCAAACCAGGGTCTCCTAAAAGCGGGTCTGAATTTTCCAGAAGGCACAGGTTGGCGCATAGCTGGTGGAAGCTTGGTGGTGGTGTCATCAGTGTCTACTTTATTCTCTCACCACAACTGCAGATGGCATTTCTAACCGCATGTCTCAGATGTACCCTATTAGCCACAGTGGGAAGTAGGGGACCAAATCAAAGCCACCTGCAGCCCCAAGCACTGCCCTCCTAAGGCACATTATTTCTGTTTTGTTCCATATGCAAAATCTGCCCACACAGATGGCTCTGCCTAAATGGGAGACAAATTTAGGCTTATAAAAATGCTTAGACTGAAACACATATACTTGGGATAAGCTTCCTAAATGGAACTTTGTATTTTTTCAAAGTTATAAACATACAAACCTGAACTTCTCATTGGCAGTTTCTAGTGAAATCATAGGTCCCCTCACCCTATCTGTTATAAACTTTCCGTGACTGCCAGCCCCTCCTCAAGGCAAGGTGGCGTGTTAGTCGATTTCGAAGGCTTGAGCATGGTTCTGGCTGGGATGTTTGTCCATGCTGGTTGTAGCAGCTATGCTGGACCTTGTATTTTGAGCATGCTAAAAATGTCGTTTTCTTTCCCCATAAAGTTGAAAATGTTTTGCTTGTATTTAAATCATGTTAGGTCTCTTTTGCATAATTTTTCCTACATTTACTGATGTTTGTAACACTTCTCAATTTAGTACCATCTGTGAATCCATCAACTTGCTATTTACTGCCTCTTCTAGATCATTAAGGGAGATGTTATGGCAATAATGCTTTATTTACATGTCACTTTTCCAGGAAATTCAAAGTATATTTATAAAGTTATTGTATCCAACAATAACACCCTTGTGAGGTAAAGAATTTCACAGAAAGCTTTTCAACATTAGTATGCCTTATTTTAGATAGAAGGGAACATTTCAGTGATTCTATTAGTACAGTTTACGAGTGTCTGTTATTAGGTGTTCTTGTTGCTCTGAGCCATTAAGGAAATTGTTGCAGTAGCTTCTGATGGTTGTATGATGAGCTGAGAGGTGGGAGTGATTGGGTTAGATTGATGAGTGAGTTTTACTTTTCTTCCAGTTCCCTCTTGGTCCCAACATCTAAGTCTTAATTACTGTGAAGTAGCAAAAAGCCAATAAAACTAGAGGAAGACAGAGACACAAAACAATCAGGTAAAATGAATTATTAAGAATGATAAAAAAATTCTCCATATTGTCTCTCTTCCTTTTAAATTATAGTAGCTTCAGTGTTTATGCATGTTTCTAAAGGCCTGCCGACCAAGGAATCCTTTGTTAAAATGGAGAAAATGAGAATCTGTTTTCTTTACTGAATGTGTGGATTTTATTATTTTGTTTTTTAATAGTGTTCTGTGGCAGTCAGGTTTTACTTGGTTAGGCATAGGAAACAACGTCTCTTCTGTAGTTAATCAGTGTTTTTATTAACTCTCTAGTGGTATAACCATTAGCAAATGCATGAGGAACTTCAACTCTAGTTAAGCCCCTTTTTATCCATAGTTTTGAATGGCAAAGATAAGTGTCATTGGTTAGCAACTCATACCACCTTTGCAAGTTAGGTCAAAAACGTTGGTCTCCCAATTCAGATAATGCAGGCTGTTGCTGAAACAAGTTTGAGATCTATCAGTTATTTATTATGGAATTAAAGTTATGCAGCTTCCCTGGCAGCTCAGTGGTAAAGAATATGCTTGCCAGTGCAGGATTAAAGTTATAATCATCCAAACGAGTTTCTGCTGTTCACCAGGATTTCTAGCTGATATCTGTCTTCTAAAGAGATGTTTTCTCTCATTTCTTAAACTCACTTATTAACTGAGTATTTATGTATAAATTAGCTTAGTAGAATAGTAGAAAATCAAATGAATAAATATGAAAGGACAGTTACAGATATCTCTCTCAATAAAAATAAGATCTTTATGGCAGATTTTGGAAAGTGGAGTTTGGTATTTGCATCTAAGCTGCTCTCTACGAGACTGAAGGATATGTGTGGATTTGTTGATGGGCTATTTTCTCAGGTTGCTATGTGTGCTGGGCAAGGCAGTGGTCTAGACCTATAGCCCACCTGTGAGGGTCATCTGAAGTTCATATTAAGTCTCCATATATTAGAAAAGCAATAAGACCTAAGGCCTGAAAGATGCAAGGCAATTAGAATAGAGCCTCCCAAATTTAGTTGATTTGAGTATCATCCTCTCATTTTTGCCTTGTATACTTGTGACCTTCATTATTTACCTAATGTTTTACTTTTGCATCAATGCAATTTGAGGACTTAATTATTTTTAAAGAAAATATTATAAAAATACCACAAATTATAAAAAACTCTCATAAAACAGATGGTTACTATAATAATTAATAGGATGAAAAATGAAAGACATCTATACTTCTAGCTAATGATGCTGTCTGGAGCTCAGTGCCTGAGAACATCTATGTCCTGTTAAAACAGCAATAGAGAGAGATTAAAGACCTACTAACATCACACTGATGTTTTTCTCTGTGTTATGAGAAAATTGAAAAGGGGAAACTTTTTTAGTCTCTGAATTAGGGTTTATAAAGTACTGTTATCACTTAAAATGATATCTTGAACCATGCTTTGTGAAGTCATGGATTATAGAACCAACAAAGAAAATGGATCCAATAATCTAATCAACCCAGTCACTCATTTATTAATTCAGCTTATCATGTGGCCCCAAACTGGGTATGCAACACTGAACAAAACACACAAATTCCTGACCCTGTGGACTTATCTTCAAGTATGTCTCATTCCTTCCAACCTGTTCTACCATGCATGCAATCTCTGCTTCTTTTTATTCTCTCTCAGCTCTTCACTCATTGCTACCCCTGTCCAGTGTAACTCAGTGTGAGGACTAGAAACTCCTTAGGGTCCTTGATTTCTTCTGATATCAGTTGGGTCCCTTTGTCTAAAGTCCAGCCTTGGAATTCATCTTGACCTTGTCCACAGGCAGAACTTCTCCAGGCCTCAGTGTCTTGTGTAGTTGCTACAATTCTTGCAGGATCCCAGGAGTAAGCAAGCCAGGAGACACATCTAACATTAGGAGGTCCAAGGTCCTGGATATTCTTTGCGTTTGTGTTCCTGCTTGGTAGTGAGTTTGGTTTCAATCCCAAAATGTGCTCTGAGGCCTCCACTATATAATCAGGTCATGTCAATTATCTAAATATTGCTTGGTTAAAACCACTTCAGTAAAGGTGGTTAATTCAAAAGATATTTTATTTTACTAATGTTATTTAGTATAGTATAAGTGCTTTTCTAGGTTTCTATGTAAAAGCTTACCTCTGGTGTTATATACCAAACCTCAGAACTTCTTCAGGGTCAGTATTTATGAACTCCTCTGTTAACTCTCCATTATCCCCATAGAAATGAATCACAGATTATATGATGTCATGAGACTTTAATAACAAAGATTATGGTTTCATGTTCCATTTGTTGGAGCAGAGCAGTTGTGGCCAAGACCAGCTGTGCTAATAAGGCTCCCCTTTGTCTTATCAGAGCAAATGTAGAGTTGTCTGTCATTAGTGTGGAACCCCCAAATTCCATTTGTTATTCTGACTGAAGCTCAATGTGATTATGTAAAGTGCTTTGAGAAGGGGGTATACCTGTTCCATTATCCTTTTAAATTTAGCCATGATAAATTTTGACATCCTCTAGGGGAAAAAAATCTTAAACTCTGAGAGCAAATTGAAAAAGCAATGTCAATGGTAAATTCCAGGAAAGAAAAGCTATTTACAGAGTGTGCTAGGTATATTTGGAAACAATACTAGGAAATATGAATGTGCTAGAATGTATGAATAGTAAGTGTCCTTTAAAGTTTGAGATGGCAACAGTGAGCATATATCTGTGGCCTTATGTGAAAGTGAATTTATCTTTTGAAAGTTGTACTGTGCATGCCTTCAATCGTGGGTTTCACTAGGGCTGTATATAAGCTACGCATCTGCTAGTCATGTACCCTTCCGGTAGTCAATAAAAATGCTAACTGCAAAGAGTTGAATTCCTCTCTTTTTATGCTGTCTTTTTCTTCCAGAGATAGCTTGAGGAGAGATGATACTGGCTGCCCTCCTGTACTTACTAATGATAGTAATTTAGGGATGAAGCCTTTGAAAAGCTTGGCATATAAGACAGGAGGGAACAGTTACACAGTTTAGACTGAAAAGACAATAAGTATATGTTTTTTTGCTGCCAGATTATCCATCATCTTAAAACAACTCTGCAGTTTCTTACTTTGGTATGACAGCATATTTATAACAGGAAATTACAATTTGCCGTCTCACTTTCCAGTGTGTGTAACCTGTGTCTTTTGTAAATGGCTGCTTTGGGGAGTGCTCTGATGATGGAGGGTGTTTTGACATCTGGTGGATTTTCCTCTAAATGCCTTAGGAGAAACTCATGTAGATGTCTCTGTAGGGCCATCCCAGCAGGTTCCTGTTAAGATTGGGAGTCTCACTCTCCTCTGAGCTGGACAAATGCCAGTAGAACGCAGTATCCAAGGAATCATGCCAAGAAAATATTATTATGGGTAGCTGTGGAGAAAGGACAGGCTACAGGATGGGGTAGTTTCTTAGTAAATCTCTGGGAAGTAGGGGAATGACTTTCCCAGCTCTAGTTCCTTGGAGCCAAGCCCAGACTTCCTATGGACAAGTCATAGTGAGAATTCCTGGCAACCTAGCGGTGTCTCCAGTTATGCCGGAACAACCTTACAGAGACATCTATGAATAGGAAGGACATTGACACAAGGGCATTGACAAAGCCACAGCTCTTTTTTTAGATAACAGTTAGTATATATAATTTTAACTGGAAAAGGTATCGCCATCATAGGCTCTCTTAGAGTACTATGAAAAAAAATGTTTGTAATAAATGCCAAACAAAGATCAAAGAGGTAATTTATCAATAATTTGTTTCCATTTAAATCAAATAAGGTAAACTCTTATTTTATCAAATTGAGAACTGTATTAATTATATTAAATTATATTACTATAATATTAATCTATCAAATTAAATATAGTAATTTAATTATTTTAAATATTGAATTTCAAAGAAATCAAGAAAATATTGAATCATTCCCAAATTTTTTCTCTTCAGTTGTATAAAGCATTTTGTTTGTGTTTTTATTTTGTTTTGTTTTTTGATTCCTTAGATATTAGAAGTGCGCACAGGCTAATATTAGTCAAGTATTCAAGGTGTTGAGGAACTCTCAGTGTATGACCTCCTTTATTTATGAATAAATATTAAGCATATAACAGTTAAAATTTGGAGTGTTGAGGATGGTCACTGTTGATTGGATGAAGTTGGGACTAATATGCCCCCAAACTGCTGTTGGATCAGACCTGAATAGAGACCTTGGCAACAAGCTAACGGTGGATTATCCCTGCCATTTGCCTCAAACATTTTTCAAAGGATCCTTCAATTATCCTTGAAAAATCAGCACCAGTGTGGGGATTGGTTGAAGAATAAGAGAACTAAATTAAATCTGAGGCAATTTTAATTATTACCAAAGACTCTGTTCCATTGCCTTGAACTTCTTGCTTTCCTTTTTTTTTTTTTTTTTAATCAAATGATATCTGATATTCCTGGAAGGCTATGTAAGAGCACTCCTGAGCTTTGACTTTGAATTCCAAGGTAGAAACCCTATTTGAGTGCAAATGTGACCGTGGAGAAACTAGTTGATTAGCATCTGAGTTGCCCTTCCTCAACTCTCTAAGAAAATCACACTGAAAATAAACAGAACATTCAAAATAGCTTCACTAACTTAGGGGAAGATGCAGGTGGTTTTTGCTGACTTCAGTTCAATTCAGTCGCTCAGTGGTATCTGACTCTTTGAGACCCCATGGACTGCAGCACGCCAGGCCTCCCTATCCTTCACCAACTCCTGGAGTTTACTGAAACTCATGTCCATTGGTCCATTGAGTTAGTGATGCCATCCAACCATCTCATCTTCTGTCATCCCCTTCTCCTCCTGCCTTCAATCTTTCCCAGCATCAGGGTCTTTTCCAATGAGTCAGTTCTTTGCCTACTCTATTCCAACAGATGTTTAAGTAAGAAGGGCTTTCTCCATAAAACAGAAACAGTCTCATCCCTCCCCACGCCCCCAATATTTGGTTGTCCAAAAAAGTTTGTTTGGGTTTTTCAAACCATCTTACGGAAAATCCAAATGAATGCTTTGGCCAACCCAATAAAACAGTGCCTTAGACATTTAAAAATTTAATGAGGAGATAGATGGTTGCTGGCTCAAAGATTTCAGTATCTATAATCTGAATCTTTTGCCCTTTTCTTTGTGGTCTTCTTGTGGTTACAAGATAGATGCTCCATCTCCAACATCACATCCATATTCTAGGCAGAAGAAAAGGGAGGACAAAAGCTAAGTCAGCATGAGTTTACTCAACCCTTTTCAACTGTTCAGTCTATCTCATTGGCCAGAATTATATTTCACAGTATGTTTTCTCTACCAGAGAAGCTGGTTATTGTTTTCTCTATGAGAACATCACTATGCTTCACTCTCCAAATTGATACTCTCTTAGAAAGGAAGATGGAAGAGATAGGAAATTAGCTTGCTACAAATATTCATCATTAATATCACCTCACGTAATTCTCAGATCTATTCATTTTTTGGTATTTCCATTTGCCTGATGTTTAACAATTGAGAAATATGATATCAGTTAATTGGATTAATCAAGGAGGATATAAGGGAGATGGTGAGATTTAAAGTCTTGAAGTTTAATAATTTTGAGAAAAAACTCCTAGCAGAAGGAAAGAAGGGATAGAAGCCCCAAGATGGGAAATGATTATAATACACATGAGTATGGTTATGATTATGGGCAAAGAGTCTATTAGGAAATTAGACATGCTTTAGCTGAGATGTTTGGAAATTCTTGTAGCTGTTTCTCTAAAAAGAATGGATGGAGAGAACTAAGTCAGATATTCAGATCTGATTTGTTGTACATAGGATTATGGAGAAGCATGAAGCAATCAGAATTATAGTCCAGGTGAAGTTCTAATCCTTAAAATCTGAAAATGAAAAAACAATTCCTATCTAAATGTAGCCTCTGTCAATATCTATTTAATATGCATTCTTAAATTCTATTGGCTACCATTTTTGAGGCTATCTTGAATTTTCTGGTTTTAGGGTAAATTTATGTATCATTTCCTTCTAAGAACCATAGGAAGTACTCATACATTTGCAGAATCAAATTACGCTGAATTATGCCCTACTCACCAGGACTACTGGGAATGGCCCATAGCTCCTATTGAAGGGTCAGGCCAAAGCTGCCATGTTGGTTCCTCATGACGTGTCTTTTTTCATAGAGGAAACTCTTTCAAAGCAGATGAGTTGGGTCAAATGTATTTGTTCTTGAGAATTTAAACTAAAGGTTTTTGAGAGTCTTAATAATTTAGCTCTCAGGGATAAAATTACCAGGTCATGTGGAAATGGAGTCATTGACAACCAGGTCCAAATGATCAAAGGGAGGAGAGGCCATAAACCAGGAATAAGCAGAGGAAGCTGTTTTGCATGGTGACAAAGTATAAGGAGAAGCAAATGGTAAGAGATCATCATTCCAAAGACATCAAAGTTTCCAGTTGTCAGGTTTGGCTTGATATCAGTTTTCTTTCCATGAATATCTACAGTGTCCCTTAGACTGATATATATGGGTTTCTCCTCCTTGTTGTCAGTTATGCCTAATAAGAACAGAAATATACTTAGATAATAGTCATTTATATACCAATTGGAGGGATGATATTGCATTGAAAAGGAAGGCACTATTAACACATTATATCTTTTATATGACAGTATAAAAATTGGTGCAACCACATTCCAACCATTTTATTCTTGCATGGTAAACACCATTACTCATTTTTGAAAATTGTAAAGTTGATAGTGAAATATTTTTTAAAAATGAAAGTCTGTGTCCTCTCTGAGTTAATGCAGATTGTCTTAATCTATTAGGTACTAGTCCAATTAATTATCACAATTCATCCAATTGTAGAAATTCTAATAACATAAGATAGGAAGGATATAAGTGGATTTTCCACAATTTTAATGGGAAAATCAGAAGGTTATACAAGGGCCATTCAGAAGTCTGTTTAGTAAAAGACCACAAATCCATAGTTAGGAGCTACCCTGATAGCTCAGTTGGTAAAGAATCTGCCTGCAATGCAGGAGACCCCAGTTTGATTCCTGGGTCCGGAGTATCCATTGGAGAAAGGATAGGCTACCCACTCCTGTATTCTGGCCTGGAGAATTCCATGGACTCTGCAGTCCATGGGGTCGCCAAGAGTCAGACAGGACTGAGTGACTTTCACTTTCACTTCCTTTTTCCCTGTTGTGACACTTTTGGTCTTGCCACAGATACTACACTCACCTCCTTGATTTGTTGGATGAGAATTACCTAATGAGTCCAACTTGACCTTAAGTGGTTCATCAGAGAGAATCCAGGGATGCTACAGAGCAAGTACTGATGACAAGAGAATGGGTAGCCGTCACAGCTGGTTCAGCAGCTGCTTGAGATGAAGAATGGAGGTCGGGAGACCACGGCATATGTCAAAGAAATGCCAGCCTCAGAGTCATGTAATGTTACCTGGTGTAGTTTGATCTTGTGGAAGTCCTTGAAAATCGTAAAGTTGATAGTGAAATATTTTTTAAAAATGAAAGTCTGTGTCCTCTCTGAGTTAATGCAGATTGTCTTAATCTATTATTAGGTATTAGTCCAATTAATTATCACAACTCATCCAATTGTAGAAATTCTAATAACATAAGAGAGGAAGGATATAAGTGGATTTTCCACAATTTTAATGGGAAAATCAGAAGGTTCTACAAGGGCCATTCAGAAGTCTGTTTAGTAAAAGACCACAAATCCATAGTTAGGAGCTACCCTGATAGCTCAGTTGGTAAAGAATCTGCCTGCAATGTAGAAGTCAAGGTATTTAGAAGGAAAGGACTTGTTTTGAATTCTGGTTAATTTTGAAGATGTTTCTTTGCAGGGTCTGATTATTGTCTATGCTAACCTAGTCCTGTGTCTGAATCAGGGGCCTTGGAAAGGTGAGGTTATAAAGAGAAGGGTGAATGGATGCAAACCTCCAGCGTTTTACCTTTTAACACACTGGAGAAATTTTATTTTGGGGGAGAAGAAAAAGAAAAGAGGCAGGGTGAGTAAAGGACCTAGGGCGGAGAGCGCCTCGAGGGGCAGTTCAGGGAGATGGGGAATTAGTGACAAAACCCTTTTATTTTCCCCTCCTCCCTTGTGTTTGCTAATGAGAGATGCCGAATCCCGGTGCATTGAGTGTCTTCGATAAACCAGGCTTTGTTTTAGGCACTTGATGCCCAACCTCTGACCAATCCCACAAGTGTCCTAGGAAACCTTAGATAAAAGCATAGTGAAGTGGTCCTTGGTAGTTTAATTAGTGTGAAGTCTAAACTTCCCAGTGAAAATTCGCTCAGGCGACTGTGGAATCAGAAAAGGAATATCCATCAGGAGGACTTAGAAATAACATGTAGAGAAGTTGTCATTTCCTGTGTCTGGGTATGTACGTTTTTAATTATACTTAATTTATTTTTTGTTTTCCAAGTATATCTTTTTTCAAAGAGAGGCAGAGAGGGAGAGAATGAATTTCTGAAAAGCTGAACACTTGAAAATTATTGTTAGAGAACACTAGCAAGCATGGTGGCTTTATAAGAATCATCAACCATATATTACAAGTGGTTCTCAGGTTGTAGTTCCAGCATTTTATTTGTGAATTCAGTGTATTGCCTGCATCCTAGAGGGCTTAACTGTTGATGTCACAGGAGTTCTAATTTTGTATCAAAGGATGGATATATGTAATATCCCTTTGTGTGTAATGTGAATGAGTTATTTAGTTATAGGAATTAGTAGTTAATTTAGTCTGTTTGCTTCGAGAAGAGGGGACACTTATCTTCTCTTGGGAGAGATCAAATTTCTCCTCTAGTCTATATTATTATAAATCTTTTTTTTTTTTTTTAGCAGTAACAGGTAAATCACATTACTCATTTGTATTAAGTAGTATGCTCTTAAAACTTATAAGAACTTAATTGGAGAGTCTCAGCTATTTTATTAAGATTTATTGTAATTTATTAGACATAAATTATTGTGTGATAATTCCCTTAGAAGTAATATATGAAGTAATATATTGTTTCACTCATTTTCACTGTTTTATCATTTTTATTGTCTTTAGTTTCATTAAGTGTTCTGAAATAATTCTGAAAAACTTAATCTGTTTTGTTGAGAGAATTAATTATGCACCCAAGAAAATCTACTTTTATATTATAGAGCAGATATTCTAGTTATTTGCATTGAGAGAAATTTATAAATGATAAGGCTAAGTACATTTAGATTTCTTTTTAATAGGAAAATGAGGTTGGTTTCCCATGTGAAGACTTAAATTATTATATGTGAGAAAATCATTATATAACACTTTGTTATTTCATGTTATTTTATGTTTATGTCATATGTTATTTGGAAAGTGGGCAAGTAGATGAGTAACATATTATTTCTCTGACAAAATTTTAAAAGTGAAGATAATCCCAAACCTATGAACTCTGCAATTCATAGAAAACTCTGCTGTGAAGTTACAATAGATAATCGAATGTAAATTACTTAATTGGACAGTTTTTCTCTGGTGAGTTATTAGTAGAGATAACTGAGGTGGTCATTGACTCAAAGGAAATTTATGGAATTAATGCCAGTGATATCTCAGAAATTCATAAATTTGATTTCTTAATAAGGGAATTAGCATGAATTTTTTTCACTTTTTGTATGGTAATACTTTATAATTTGATAAAACAGAGGGTTTTGATTCTCCAATGGCCACAAACTAATGGCAGTTAGTCCTTCCTCCCATCAAACTGGCATAAATTAAATTTATCTACATTTGAAAGTCAAGCATTTAAAGGACAGGGTGTTCTTGTTTGATATTTTATGCTCTCTCATTTTCAGCCACTGCTAAGATATTTTCTTGTGCTCTTTTGGCAAAGGGAGAAGTCAGCTTAGCAGGACTGTTTTTTTTAACCTCATTTTATTCTTTGAAAAAATCCTTAGTATTTTGCAGCATCAAAGTGGCAAAAATGGAAAAATTTAAATTCACGTATATAGGGTCTGTGAAAATAGTAGGTCTGGAAAATAGCCCTCAGCACACAGAAGTTGCAAGTCATTGAGGGAAATTGAGCAAAGGGAGTCAGACTTCTAGTTTCTACTGATCAGAGCTGGGGACCATGGTTAGGAACTTGAAATAGAAACAGCATCCTGCTAATTTTCTTTTACCCCCTCAAGCTACTCCCTCAACCTCATGTATTCCTTATAGAGTTCATTGTGATTATTTGAGGATCTAAAACTAGAACAAAGATGGCTAAGTCTTTTTGTGTACGTGTGTGCTGTAATTTTAAAAAATAAAAGAGATGAAGCAATTTTATTGTTTATTTATTAACTATAATCTTAATCTTAAGAATTAAGATTCCTATAATCTTAAGAATTTTTATTAAATATGCTTACTTCTTTATAATTTCTTCTATAATAGGCATTGTATCTGGCAAGAAAAGTAAAAAGTACAATTTGGGAGTGCTAAAAGTTAATTTTATGCTGTATAATATTATATGCTGTTAGTATAATATACTTTATTTATTTTTTTACTTTAAATGCTTTTCACTTGATGATGCCACAATTCCATAAACACTTGTGAGGCATTTATATGCTAAGAGCTATGGGTAATTAAAAAAATGGGAGATAGTGATTTAGCAGGGAAAATGCCTATTTTTGTTGATTGTAGTATGAGTAAGTATGTATAAAATGGATAAACAAAATAGATAAATAAAATAGGCAAAAATAGATAAACAAAATAAGCAAAACAAAATAGAACTGTTAAGAATTATAGCATTAATTTTGATTGAGACTTTGGAGTAGATCTGATATTAATAGAAGGTTCCTAGAGGGAATAATGTCTAAACAAGACCTTGAAAGATAATTAGGACTGGGGTGGGAACATTCCAAGGTTGGTGGTGAGGTGGCCTAACATGAGTTAAGGTGTAGGCATTGATGAGTCTTAGGTATTTTTGGGGACATCAAATAATTCATTTTTAGGGAAGCCTAAAAGGGTCGATTGAGACCAGACCATGGAAGGGGTTGAAGGCTGTCCTGAGGAATCTGGACTTCATTCTGTGAATTACAGGGATTCTCTGAAGGCTTTTGAATAGAGGAGTGATCTTTAAGGACACTAACTGATGACAGTAGGAAGGATATAGGAGAGAAAGAGAGAGAGGGAGGGAAGGAGGGGGCCTGGCACATGCAGATATTTCTTGGCAGGCTATGGGTAGTTCAGAGACCATGGGCTACACTGAGAAGATCATGGTGAGAATGGATTTCTAAGTAATATGGCTGGGCTTTGACGGCTGATTGACCTGGGGAGGGGAAAAGGGGAAAGGAAGGAGTAAAAAATGTTCTCAAAATTTTACATAGTAACAAGAGATATGGTGATGTTGTTAGCTAAAGTTAGTTTCATTGGGAGACAATGGGGAAAATAAAAAATTCCACTTTGGTCATATTTTACATGAGAATTAGTGGGATGTCCTTGTGGGACAATCAAGATCCTCATGAGTGATAGTAAAAGGAATAGTGATGAACAGATTTCTCAAATCACATATATACCAACATTTAATAAATGAAATAATTAAATTGTAAGTGTGGATACTCTTAAAGTTCTATGACCTAATGCAAAACTCTCCAGTTGTCTTTTTAAAAATCTATGGAACAAAGGCGATAAATGTCCTTTTATCTCTAAAATTCTATGACTCTTGAGTGGTTAAGGGTTCTTTGAAAAAAAAATTTTAAACTTATTTTGTATTGGAAAGTGAAAGCTCAGTCATGTCCAACTATTTGTGACCCCATGGACTATATCCCTCAAGGCTCCTCTGTCCATGGAATTCTCTGGGTGAGAATACTGGAATGGGTTCAGTTCAGTTCAGTTCAGTTACTCAGTCGTATCCAACTCTTTGCGACCCCATAAACTGCAGCACGCCAGGCCTCCCTGTCCATCACCAACTCCTGGAGTCTACCCAAACCCATGTCCATCAAGTCAGTGATGCCATCCAACCATCTCATTTTCTGTTGTCCCCTTCTCCTCCTGCCTTCAATCTTTCCCAACATCACGGTCTTTTCCAATGAGTCAGCTCTTCGCATGAGGTGGCCAAAATATTGGAGTTTCAGGTTTAGCATCAGTCCTTCCAATGAACACCCAGGATTGATCTCCTTTAGGATGGACTGGATGGATCTCCTTGCAGTCCAAGGGACTCTAAAGAGTCTTCTCCAACACCACAGTTCAAAAGCATCAATTCTTCAGTGGTCAGCTTTCTCTATAGTCCAACTCTCACATCCATACACGACCACTGGAAAAACCATAGCCTTGACTAGATGGACCTTTGTTGGCAAAGTAATGTCTCTGCTTTTGAATATGCTGTCTAGGTTGGTCATAACTTTCCTTCCAAGGAGTAAGTGTCTTTTAATTTCATTGCCACAATCACTACTGCAATCACTACTGGAATGGGTAGCTATTTCTTTTTCCAGAGGATCTTCCCAACCCAGGAATTGAACCTGGGTCTCCTACATTGCAAGCAGATTCTTTATCATCCGAGCCACCAGTGAAACCCATTTTGTATTGGGGTAGGCGAAGGCACCCCACTCCAGTACTCTTGCCTGGAAAATCCCATGACGGAGGAGCCTGGTAGGCTGCAGTCCATGGGGTTGTGAAGAGTTGGACACGACTGAGCGACTTCACTTTCACTTTTCACTTTCATGCATTGGAGAAGGAAATGGCAACCCACTCCAGTGTTCTTGCCTGGAGAATCCCAGGGACGGGGGAGCCTGGTGGGCTGCCGCCTGTGGGGTCGCACAGAGTCGGACACGACTGAAGCGACTTAGCAGCAGCAGCATAGCCAATTAACAATGATGTGCTAGTTTCAGGCGAATAGCAAAAGGACTCAGCCATACATATACAAGTATCCATTCTCCCCCAAACTCCTCTCCTATCCAGGCTGTAAATTTTTTTTTAAAGAAAAAAATTATAATACAGCTTATAACAGGTATGAACTGTTATAAGACTGCTTCATTGAGATATAATTCACATGCCATAAAATTCACTCATTTTAAATGTACCGTTCAATGATTTCAGTATACTCATAGAATTGTCCAGCTGTGATCACAGTTTGGGAACATTTTCATCACCCCACCCCAAATAAATTTCATACCCATCACCACTCACTATCAGTTTCTTTCCAGTCTCCTGAGTCCTAGGCAACCACTAATCTACTTTCTGTCAGTATAGATTTTCCTGTTGTTAACAGGTCATTCCATACAAATGTAATTATACCATATGTGGTCTTTTGTGTCTGACTTCTTCCACTGAGCATGATGTTTTCAAGGTTCATCCATGTTTTAGCACATATCAGTGCTTCATTTATTTTTATTGCCAGATAACATTACTGTATATGAATTTACCACATTTAGTGATTTATTAATTAATGGGATTCTCACTTTTTGGCCATTATGAATAATGATTTTGTGAACACGTGTGTTCATTTATACTCATGTTCTCATTTCTCTTGGGTATATAACTAGGAGTGGAATTGCTGGGTTATATGGTAAACTCTATGTTTAAACTTTCAAGGAATTCCTGGATTATTACCCAAAGTTGATACACTCTTTTGCATTCCCACAGGTAGTTTAAGGATTCGTTTCTCCACATCATTGCCAACACTTGTTATTACCTATCTTCTTGATTATAGTCATTTTGGTGGTGGGAAATTACTAGTGGTTTTGATTTGCATTTTCCTGGTAGATATAATGTTGAGCATTTTTGCATGTCCTTATTGGCCATTTGTGTATCGTCTTTAGAGAAATGTCTGTTAGATCCTTTACTTGTTTCTCATTGGCCCATTTGTCTTTTTATTAGTTTTTATTATTGAATTGTAAGAGTTTTTCATGTATTCTAGACACAAGTCCTGTATCAAACATACAATTTGTGAATATTTTTCCTATTCTGTGGGAATATCTTGGTACTTTGATGATGGTATCTTTGAAAACACAAATTATTTAAATTTAAAGTACAATTACTTTTTCTTTTATTGCTTATGCTTTTAACGTTCTATCTAAGAAACCATTCCTAATATTAGGTCATGAATATTTACACCTATGTTTTCTTCTAGGAGTTTCATGGTTCTAGCTTTTATATTTAAGAATTTGAAGCTGCTGCCTTCGCCCTCTGCGATGGCCCACACTCTATCTGTTGAGTGTGTTTCTCTCTGAATAAATCCACTTCTTACCTATCAAAAAAATTATAATTTCATGAGGGAGGGGTAAAATTTCATTCTTTTGTAAATGGATATCTAGTTGTCTCAGCACCATTAACTGAATAGACTATTTCCCCCCCTTTTTAAATTTTCTTGGCACTCTCATAAAAAATTAACGGATCATAATTGCCAGGTTTATCTATAGACTATTCCATTCATCTTTATTTCTGTTATCACAATAGCATCACACTATCTTGATTACTGTGTCTTGTAGTAAAGTTTTGAAATTAGGAAGTGTGAGTACTTTGTTTCTTTTTTTTCAAAATTGTTTTGGATATTCTGATTTCTTTGAAATTCCACATTAATTTTAGGATTAGCTTATCAATTTTTGCAAAGATGCTAACTGGGACTCTGATACAAATAGTGTTGAATCTATAAATAAATTGGGGAGAATTACCTTTTAATAATATTAAAGCTTCTGATCCATGAATGTGGATATTTTTCCATTTATTTAAATCTTCTTAATTTGTAATTTTATTCCTAAATTTAAAAAATTGATGCTATTGTAAATGGAATTGTTTTATTTCATTTTCATTTTGCTCATTGCTACTTTATATACAATTGATTTTTTGGTATTAGTTTTGTATCCTGAAACCTTGCTAAACTTATTAATTCAAATAGTTTGGTAGTGAGTTCATTAGGGTTTTGTGTATTCAAGATTATGTCATCTGGAAATTCTGATTGTTTTGCTTCTTCCTTTCCAATCTGGATGATTTTATTTTCTTGTTAGTTGTTCTGGAAAGAAGCTCCAATGGAATGTTAAATAGAAGTGAAGAAGACATTCTTCCTTGTTCCTAATCTCAGGGGAAAGTATTCAGTCTTTCACCATTAAGCATGATGCTGGCTATGGGTTTTCCACAGATGCCTTTCACCGTGGCAAAGATATTCCCTTTTCCTCTTAGTTTGTTGAGGGTTTCTTTGCTTTCTCTGCTTGGAATACCCTTTCTTTTCTCTCCTACCTGGTGAATACCTTTATATTTTCTAAGACCAGCTTAAATGTCTCCACTCAACAAAGCTGATCATTTCCCTTTTTCCTCTTCTGGTTTTAGGGTTGTAAGTCCTACAAGAATGGAAACAAATGACTTTGAGTCACTTTTTAAAAGGCTTTTTTAATTTGGAAAATATCCATTTATTAATTCAAGGCATTAAGAACAGAAACCCCACAGATCATTCCACTTAACCCTCCATGGGATTGCTATTCAGGCAGAAAGCTTGCACAGTGAATTTACATAAACAGGAATACATTTGTAAGGTACAAATTGATGCACATCTGTCTGCATAGTTAATAATCCATGCATTTACAGAAATCTAATAAAAATGTGTCCTGAATATGAAAGATCTAAAATGATAAGTATTGAATATCCTGCAATAGAAAAGAGGTTGTGAGCTATCTGATCAAGTGAAATGAATTTTTCATTAAAATGGCACATTAATTGAGAGCTCAAGATTAATGACTTTTACTTATATATACATTAAGTCACAATTCACTTTTCTTTTGAAATAGTGAAAGCACTGAGTTTTTCCTTCACTTGAGCAAGTTAGGTTTTAACTTGTTTTGCTGGCTTTCACTTATTTTACTTACTAACTAGCCAATTAGTTTATACAATTAATTAAATGTTCATTTATAGTAATTTCTATAGGAGGTGTGAATAAAGCAATCCCTGTTCTGCAGGAATTCATTGTATTAGAGAAATTAAAATAATATAATATGAAGTAATTGATACAGAGTTTTAGTTCAAGATGGCAGCCTCAGTAAATGTGTCAGCTTCCTTTTGTCCCAACACATGTACACGTGTGTCAGACATACACACACATACAAAGAGGAGGCAAACTGGGAAAACGGACTTTTGCAGTCATAGAAGAAGCCTAAGCCTGTTATACCAACAAGTGTAGTCTGTGATTCATAAAGATAAATAGATGTAAGATGTTACCAGACGCTTAAGAAAAACCAGCAAAATGAAAGATGAACCAATAAAAATGATTCAGTTCAGTTCAGTTTCTCAGTTGTGTCCGCTTCTTTCAACTCCATGGACTGCAGCATGCCAGGCTTCCCTGTCCATCAGCAACTCCTGGAGTTTACTCAAACTCATGTCCATCGAGTTGGTGATGCTATCTAACCATCTCATTCTCGGTTTTCCCCTTCTCTTCCTGCCTTCAATCTTTCCCAGCATCAGGGTCTTTTCTAATGAGTCAGCTCTTCGCACCAGGTGACCAAAATATTGGAGTTTCAGCTTCAGCATCAGTCCTTCCAATGAACACCCAGGCCTGATCTCCTTGAGGATGGACTGGTTGGATCTCCTTGCAGTCCAAGGGACTCTCAAGAGTCTTCTCCAGTACCACAAAAGCATCAGTTCTTCAGTGGTCAGCTTTCTTTATAGTCCAACTCTAACATCCATACAGGACTACTGGAAAAAGCATAGCTTGACTAGATGGACCTTTGTCGGCAAAGTAATGTCTCTGCTTTTTAATATGCTGTCTAGGCTGGTCATAGCTTTTCTTCCAAGGAGCAAGCGTCTTTTAATTTCATGGCTGCAGTCACCATCTGAAGTGATTTTGGAGCCCCCCCAAAATAAAGTCTGTCACTGTTTCCATTGTTTCTCCATCTGTTTGCCATGAAGTTATGGGACCGGATGCCATGATCTTAGTTTTTTGAATGTTGAGTTTTATGCCAGCTTTTTCACTCTGCTCTTTCACTTTCATCAAGAGGCTCTTTAGTTCCTCTTCACTTTCTGCCACAAGGGTAGCATCATCTGTGTATCTGAGGTTATTGATATTTCTCCAAGCAATCTTGATTCCAGTTTGTGCTTTATCCAGCCCAGAATTTCTCATGATGTACTCTGTGTAAAAGTTAAATAAGCAGGGTGACAATATATAGCCTTGACATACTCCTTTTCTGATTTGGAACCAGTCTGTTGTTCCATGTCCAGTTCTAACTGTTGCTTCTTGACCTGCATACAGATTTCTCAGGACGCAGGTAAGGTGGTCTGGTGTTCCTGTCTCCTGAAGAATTTTGCACAGTTTGTTGTGATCCACACAATCAAAGGCTTTAGCATAGTCAATAAAGCAGAAGTAGATGTTTCTTTGGAACTCTCTTGCTTTTTTGATGATACAACAGATGTTGGCAATTTGATCTCTGAAAACGCTGCTGTTTGTAAATCCAGCTTGAACATCTGGACATTCACGGTTCATGTACTATTGAACAGTATGAAAACGCAAAAAGATAGAGATGATTCCAGACCCAAAAAGAACAAAGTAGAAATTAAAATTTTTAAGTTGATATCTTTAGGGAGATTCTTTTTTGCATCCCTAAATTAAGGCAAACATGGTAAAATGAACAATAAAAATTAAGAATATAATCTTGGAAATTAAGTATATAGTGATAAATTTTAATAAAGTTTGAGTTGACTAAATCACAAGATGCTTGTACCTAAAAATAAAGTAAGAATCTTAAAGGTACAGTGGAGGAAACTGTGTTAATTTCTTGGTGCTAAAACAACTGAATTTATGTTCTTGCAGTTCTGGAGGCTAGAAGTACAAAGTCAAGGTATCAGCAGGACTGAAGACTTTGAGGGGAGATCTGCTCCATGCTTCTCTCTTAGCGTGGTGCCTGCTGGTGGTCCTTGGCATTGCCTGGCTTGTCGATCTAACATTACAATCCGTGGGTCAGGACACACTGTGTGGCAGTGCATGTATTTCTCTCCTCTTCTAACTATTTAGGGCTCATTGTAATCCAAGGTGGTCCTATCCAGTGCTCTTTAATTACATCTTCAAAGGCCTTTTTGCCAAATGAGGTTATATTCTGGAATTCGATATGGCCATATCCTTTGAGGGCCACTGTTTTGTTCATCATAGAAACATACCACAGAAATGGAAAATAGAGAGTGAAAGTCTTTAAGGACACAAGGAATAAATCTAGTTGGAGGTACCATTCAAGATATTTAACCACTGATAATGTGGTTCAGTTCAGTTCAGTTCAGTCGCTCAGTCGTGTCCGACTCTTTGTGACCCCATGAATCGCAGCACGCCAGGCCTCCCTGTCCATCACCAACTCCCGGAGTTCACCCAGACTCATGTCCATTGAGTCAGTGATGCCATCCAGCCATCTCATCCTCCGTCGTCCCCTTCTCCTCCTGCCCCCAATCCCTCCAGCATCAGAGTCTTTTCCAATGAGTCAACTCTTCGCATGAGGTGGCCAAAGTACTGGAATTTCAGCTTTAGCATCATTCCTTCCAAAGAAATCCCAGGGCTGATCTCCTTCAGAATGGACTGGTTGGATCTCCTTGCAGTCCAAGGGACTCTCAAGTCTTATCCAACATCACAGTTCAAAAGCATCAATTCTTTGGCGCTCAGCCTTCTTCACAGTCCAACTCTCACATCCATACATGACCACTGGAAAAACCATAGCCTTGACCAGATGGACCTTTGTTGGTAAAGTAATGTGTCTGCTTTTGAATATGCTATCTAGGTTGGTCATATGGCATAGGCATAGACTGATCAAATGAAAGCTATTCAGTTAGAGTTGGTGCTAACTGAACATTAGCTCAGGATTTGAAAGCAGAGCAAAGGGGCAGTGAAACACAGGAAATAATCAAAGACAAAGTAGAAAAAAACTTATTCAGGTTTAAGAAAGGTTAATTCTTAATTTTGAAAAAGTCTGGTAAGTATGTCAAGTAAAATAAATAAAAAACATCCTAGGCAAATATAATTTGGATACTTTCCAGGAGAAATCCCATCCCTCCAAGGATAAGAGAAAATCTGAAAAGTTGCCAGTGAAAATAAATGTTTTACCTACATAGCAATGTTAGAAATACAAATCAGATTTTTTATCCTAATTCTAGATGCTAAGTCACAAAATAGCAATATCTTCAACTAAATATCAGAAAAAATTAGGGAAAAAATAGCAGCAATAAAAAAACTTCATATTCACGGTTTCTGGGAATTGAAACTGGAGTAGATGGTGGGGAGAACCTCTATTTTCATTTACTTCCCTTTTGCACCTTTTTAAAAAAGACTGATTTTAGGTTCACAGCAAATTTGAATGGAAGGTGCAGAGATTTTCTGTATACAAGTTGCCCCACTACCTGGAAGTAGAGTGCTCCCATGAAACCCTTTCTAATCTGAAACGTCCTAAAGCAAAGAAACTGTTACCTTAGGACACATGTTCCTAATGGATACATAAAGTAAATCAAGATAAAATGCAGATGTTCACAGACATTGTTCAGAGCTGTGATGGCTTGATGTTGAGATGCGACATAGTTCCCAGGGGAGGAGCTTGGAGGTGTCACTTCTGTTGCTCAGAGTACTAGCTGCCTTTGTAACATCTCGCTACAATATAAAGGCTGGGTGCTAATTTTGCTTTTCAGCTTTTTTTGGTAAAAGCAAAAATCCTCTTTTGAGTTTCTTTCAGTTAATGAAAACAACTACTAATGTAGATCTCTCATAAAAGCCAAGTGGCATAAAGTGAGCTTTGGAAAAACAGAGAATACTTGTACTCCCTACCCGACCTATGCCGAGATTCCTCCATTAACATCCCCCACCAGAGTGGTTGCATGGTAAGCTTGGCAAACCCATGTTGACATATCACAATCGCTCCAAGTCCATAATTGGTAGTCCATATGGAGGGTTCACGCTTGGTGGTGTAAGATCTGTGAATTTGGACATATGCATGATGGCATGTATCCATCATTAAAATACACATTGTATATTGTAGGCAGTATTTTCACTGCCCTAAAAATCCTGTGTGCTCCACATATTCATCCCTTCCAATCCCTGGCAACCACTTACTCTCTCCAGAGCTCTTACTATCTTACAGTTATCAAATAGTTGGGATTATAGAGGATGTACCCTTTTTAGATTGAGTTTTTTCCTTAGTAACAGGCATTTAAAGTTCCTCCATGTCTTTTCATGGCTTGATAGTTCATATAATTTTAGCATAAAATAATATTTTAATGAAATAATATTCTATTACCTTCCAGCTTCCATCCACTCTCTGGATGTGCCGCAGTGTATCAGTTCATCTACTGAAGGGCATCTTCGTCATGTCAGTGATCTGTCAGTTATGAATAAAGCTGCTGTGGGACGGGGGAGCCTGGTGGGCTGCCGTCTATGGGGTTGCACAGAGTCGGACACAACTGAAGTGACTTAACAACAGCAGCAGCAGCAGCAAACATCTGTATACAGGTTTTTGTGTGGAGTTAAGCTTTCAGCTCTTTTGGGTAAATACCAAGAATCATGATTGCTGGATTGTATGGGAGGAGGGTTTAGTTTTGTAAGAAACTGCCAAACTACCTTCCCAAGTGGCTGTACTGTTTTACATTCCTACCAGCAGTGTATGGAAATTCCTCTTGTTCTATGTCCTTGCCAGAATATGGTGGCGTCAGTGTTCCAGATTTTGGCCATCTTAATAGATGTGTCTGGTATCTGATTGTTGCTTAAATTTGAATTTCCCTTGTCTGCTTGTTTTCCATCTGTATATCTTCTTTGGTGAGTCTGTTAAGGTCTTTGGCATATTTTTAAATGTTGTTTGCTTTCTTTGGATAATACTCTTTATCAGATGTGGTTTTTGAAAATATTTTCTCCCAGTCTGTAGCTTGTCTTCTTACTGTCTTGACATTGTCTTTTGAAGGGCAGAAGTTTGAAACTTTAATGGAACCCAGCTTATCAATTATTTCTTTCATGGATTGTGCCTTTGGTGTTTTATCTAAAAAGGCATCACCCTACCTAAGATTACTTGGATTTTTCCATTGTTATCTTCTGGGAGTTTTAAGGTTTTGCATTTTACATTTAGTCTATAATCCATTTTGAGTTATTTTCATGAATGGTATAAAGTCTGTGTCTAGATTCTTTTTTTTTTTTGCATGTGGGTGTCCATGTTCCAGCACCATTTGTTGAAAAGATTATTATCTCTGTCCATTGTATTGCCTTTTCTCCTTTGTCAAAGATCAGTTGACTAAATGTGGTTCTATTTTGGGTTCTCTATTATGTTCTAATAATCTATTTGTATATTCTTTCACCAATATCACATTACCTTGATTACTGTAGCTTTATAAGTCTTGAAGTTGAGTAGCATCAGTTTTCCAATTTTGTTCTTTTCCTTCAATATTGTGTTGGATAATCTGAATCTTTTGCTTCTCCATATAAACTTCAGAATCAATTTGTCTATATCCACAAAATAATTTTCTGGGATTGTGATTGGGACTGCATTAAATTTATAGATGACTTTGGCAAGAACTGGCATTTTAACAATATTGAGTCTTCCTATCCATAAGCATGGAATATTTCTCCATTTATTTAGTTATTCTTTGATTTTATTCATCAGAGTCTTGTATTTTTTCTCATATAGATCTTACACATATTTGTACCTTAGTAGTTTATTCTAGAGGGTGTTAATGTAAATGGCATTGTGCTTTTCATTGCAAATTGCACTTATTCCTGGTTCTTATAGAGGAAAACAATTGACATTTGTATGTTAATCATATGTCCTAAAACCATGTGTGCAGTCACTTAATTTTTAAAATTGATTCTTTTGGCTTTTTGTATTATAAATAGATAAGCATGTTTGCAAATAAATATAGTTTTATTTCTTCCTTTTCTATCTGCATACCTTTTACTTGCCTCGTTCTGTTAGCAAGGTCTTCCAGCATGTTGTTGAAAAGGAGTGGTAAGAGGGGACATCTTTGTCTTGTATCTGATCTTAGTCGGGAAGCTTTGAGTTTCTCACCATTAAGTAGGATATTAGTGTAAGTTTTTGTAGTTTTTAAATAATCAATTGGAAAAGTTTACTGAGGGTTTTTATCATAGATATTGTTGGATTTTGTCAAATGCTTTTACTGTGTCTATTGGTATGATCATGTGATATAAAAAATTCTGTTGATATGATAGATTACATTAATTGATTTTTGAATGTTCAACCAACTTTGTATACATTGGTTGTTGTCTTAGTTTGTTGAGGCTGCCATATGAAATATCACACGCTCGGAAACTTATACATAGCTGAAATTTATTTCTCACAGTTCTGGGGACTAGACAGTTGATATCTAGGGTATATCCACGGGGTCTCAAAGAAATGGACATGACTGAGCGACTTTGACTTTGCCATGGTCAGGTGAGGGCCCTCTTTTAAGTTGCAGATATCTGAGGGAGCTAGGGAGCTCTTTGGGATTTCTTTTACAAGAACAAAACAATCCCGTTCACTAGGGCTCCACCCTCATGACGTAAGCACCCAAAGCCCCGCCTACTAACAGTGTCACACTGGGCATTAGGATTCCAACGTGCATATTTTGAGAGGGTATATACATTTAGACCATAGCATCATGGTGTATAATTTTTTTTAAATATGTTCTTCTATTTCTAATACTTTGTTGAGGACTTTTGTAGTTATGTTCATGAGACCTGTTGGCCTGTAGTTTTCTTGTAATGTGGTTTTGTTTATAGGGTCCTTTAATATTTTAAAAAACATATACATGTCTTACCTCTATAATTTAAAAAGTTGACTTAGTAGCAAAAGAGTAGTATATGGCAGTGTTTCACCAGCTTTAATGTGTATATGAATCACTGAAGAATCTTATTAAAAAGGATTTTGATTCAGTAGGTCTTGGGTGATACCTGAGATTCTGTTTCTAATGAACTTCCATGATATGCTGATCTTGCTGGTCTTAGAACCATACTTTGAGTAGCAAAAGGTGTATAGTAAGTTCAGTGAAGGATTCAATAGCTTTATTTAAATAAAATAAATTTGAAACAGTGGCTGAATTAAAAAAAATTATACTTAATATACTTAGTGGGTAGTGAGAGTTTAGAATATATCCCTGAACAATCATTTTATGTTAATTAAATACTACTTGTGTTAAAAAAAAAAAACTGACAGAAAAAGTAATGACTTAATGTCCAGGGCTGGAGAAGGATGGAAGTTCTGATATGAGTCTTAATTTGCTTCTGGAGATCAATACTTATCGTCATTAATAAGATTGATATAGCAATATTGCCTGGAATAAAAGATTTTAGTTTTTTTCTTGAATATTCTCTTAATTCCTCTCTGAAAATTGTGAGATTTTCAATCCTGACCAGTGCTGGATAACACGAGTATAACATTTACTGTTGTCATTTATTCATTGGCTAGTTCATTCCTTTGTTCTTGAATATTTATTAGACACCCATTTTGTGGTGCTAAGTAAAGGAAGAAAGTGTGTCTTGGTCCCACTGAGTTCCCAACCATGCTTCAGTTCAGTTCAGTTCAGTTGCTCAGTTGTGTCCAACTCTTTGCAACCCCATGAATCGCAGCACGCCAGGCCTCCCTGTCCATCACCAACTCTCGGAGTTCACTCAGACTCATGTCCATCGAGTCAGTGATGCCATCCAGCCATCTCATCCTCTGTCATCCCCTTCTTCTCCTGCCCCCAATCCCTCCCAGCATCAGAGTCTTTTCCAATGAGTCAACTCTTCGCATGAGGTGGCCAAAGTAACTGGAGTTTCAGCTTTAGCATCATTCCTTCCAAAGAACACCCAGGGCTGATCTCCTTCAGAATGGACTGGTTGGATCTCCTTGCAGTCCAAGGGATTCTCAAGAGTCTTCTCCAACACCACAGTTCAGAAGCATCAATTCTTCGGTGCTCAGCCTTCTTCACAGTGCAACTCTCACATCCATACATGACCACAGGAAAAACCATAGCCTTGACTAGACAAACCTTTGTTGGCAAAGTAATGTCTCTGCTTTTGAATATGCTATCTGTTGCTAAGTTGCTTCAGTCGTGTCCGACTCTGTGCGACCCCATAGACAGTAGCCCACTAGGCTCCTCTCTGTCCCTGGGATTCTCCAGGCAAGAACACTGGAGTGGGTTGCCATTTCCTTCTCCGAATATGCTATCTAGGTTGGACATAACTTTGCTTCCAAGGAGTAAGCGTCTTTTAATTTCATGGCTGCAGTCACCATCTGCAGTGATTTTGGAGCCCAAAAAAATAAAGTGTGACACTATTTCCACTGTTTATCCATCTATTTCCCATGAAGTGATGGGACTGGATGCCATGAACCAAGCTTGGAGACCTATAAATCTGAATTTCTGTCAAGATATAAGCCTGAGACATACAAGTTTGAAAAAACAAAAAAGTTTTAAGCTAGGGGAAATCTCTAAAAATTACAGGCTAGTAGCTTTAACAAGTTGGTTAAAAATGGAATATAGTAGATTTTTATGACAAATTGAAAATACATTTTGTTTTTTCTTTATTGAAAATATTTTTAAAAACTGTTTTAATTCTTCAAGTAATATAGAAATTATTTTTACAGCAATAAAGCAAATAAAGGGGGACAGATAAGGTATCTTTTGAATACTTCCCTCAACCCTGGTCACTAGGTATTAAATATATATGTGTGTGTGTGTGTGTGTGTGAAAATGAAAGTGGCTCAGCTGTGTCTGACTCTTTGCGACCAAATGGACCATAGCCCACCAGACTCCTCTGTCCATGGGATTCTCCAGGCCAGAATATTGGAGTGGGTAGCCTTTCCCTCCTCCAGGGGATCTTCCCAACTCAGGGATTGAACCCAGGTCTACCTGACTGCAGGCAGATTCTTTACCATCTGAGCCACCAGGGAAGCCCCGTGTGTGTGTGTGTGTGTGTGTGTGTGTGTGTGTGTGTGTGTACACACAGGTTGAGAAGGAGACAGACCCCCACATAAATACATACATGACTGGGTATGAATGTGTGATGTTTCTACATAATTAGTATCTTACTACTCATATTCCACAGCTTGATTTTTCTCACTAACATGTCTTGGAAGTCTTAACTTGTTAATCCATAAAGATTTACCTTGTTTCTAACTGCTACACAGATCTCTATTTATCTATTGTCTGATGGATGGTCATTTATGTTGCTTCCAGGTTTTCTCCTATTACTGTGTACTCTGCTGCTTGGACACAAACCTCCCTGCATGTGCCCACCTGTGTAAGCATTTCTATAGGGTCACCACTGAGTGGTTAGATTGCCCTAATATAGGCTATACACCTTTTATGTTTTGTTAGAGACTTCTAAATTGCTAAATTTGTATAGATCTAATCTTATTGCTGTTACAAAGTATTAAATCTTTAAAGTGGGCTTTGTGGAAAAAAACTGTTCCTTCTGAGTTTAATTTCCTCACTAATAAACCATAGCCCTGGCGATAAGTGAGGGAGGAGAGAGAAAGAAAACTAATATATTTGAAGTGAAGCTTTGGATTTGAATTAATAATTTTCTTACTAGTGAAATTTAGAAAACTACTTTGAAATATACAATGGTCAGATATCCAGTTCCAAAGCCAGTAATCAATAACTTAACATCAATTTGAGGGTCTTTACTGAAGTTCCTCTGGTTATATACTCTTAATAAAAAAAAGATTAAATAGAATAAAAAGCAGGCTTAGTAAAACGGAACATAGCTGAAGAATAATGGGAGCCTTGGGCCATTTTGAAAATGTGATAGTTAAAAGTAGAGCCTTCCTCATTGGTGATTCCATCCAATGATTCATTTTGATTATGTATAGGTTGAATTTAATCAGCCAGTTTTGACTCCCCTTCTGACTGAGTACTTTCCACCTCTAGCTGCCCGCAGCCCTTCTCCCCCTGGCTCCTTTTTCTATGGTCCAGTGCAGACATACCCGCCCTCACTGTTCAGACTCAGGCTAGTAGTGCCAAGTCTATGCATTCTTATACGGTTCTTCATAGTCATAGATTATATCTATTTCCTATCTCTCTTCTCAAGCCATTGGACTTCTTGAAGACTGAACCATAATTTGTCCATTAGTTCAGTCCTAGCTGGCAGCTCTGAGCTTAGGAGCCTAGTGGTTCAAACAGATTTGTGTTCAAACTTCAGCTCTGCCCTTTCCAGCTCTGTGTAGTCTTGGGGAAGTTGGTTATTAAGACAGTTATGTTTCAGTTTCCTTATCTGTAAATTGGGGTTGTCCATGTTAAAAGATTGCTTGACAAGGATGAATTTTGATGTCTGCATACTTGGCACAGTATAAACAGTGAAATGGTACCTCCTTTTGTTGTTTAAATATAGTTTGAGAAGAGATAGTGTGTAAGGAAAACTCTTGAGGCTATATAAGAGAGGGTTAATTTATTATAAAAATGTAACCCAAGTTTTCCATTCTTTTTATTTTCTAATATAAAGAATAAATATAAGGTACTTTTGTTCTCACCTAGAATAAGCTGCATCTCTCTATTTATTTAACACAGACTTAAGAATTTCCATGCAAAATATATCCAGGTTTCCAAGATATATGTTTTATCAGGCATATCAAAATTTGACGCTTACTCTTAAAAGTGATGCAAATATTCAGGGATGAGTCAGCATCCTGAGCTCAGTGGTCTCCTATGTGGCCCAGTGCAGCAATTCCAAAAAGGCAAAGGGTCATGTCTAAAGGAAATAAATGAACGTTTCAGAATGTGATCTCATGGCTAATACTCAGCTTCCCAGATCGTTAATTCTCCTTTGGGTATTAACTCATTTATCATTCTATTTCTACATGTATAAAGTATTCTTCGCACTAAGAGCTGTATTGCTACCATTGAAATCTGGGTTTAGGAATTATTACTTACCTCTTAGCTTAGTCATTTTATGCCTCTTCTTTTGCATGTTGTTCATTTCAGACAGCTCCAGGGCTCTTTCTGCTGGGCATATGAGTTCAAATCTATAAGTTTTATAGTGTCTGCCTATCAAATTGGTACTCAAAGTATTGTCTGTTATTGAAACTCTTTTTCCTCCCTCCTTCCTCTGATTTTTATGGGCATCCTTTAATTCTCTCTTTCCTTCTAGAAAAACACAGGTCACCAACCAAACCCCGTTGTACAAGCATACTGCCCAGGACCTGCATTTCCTGTGCTCCCCACCATTGCCAAATATCTCCTGCTTTCTGCTTTCTCTTGTCTTTTGTCACAATAGCTTCTCTCTCTCTCTCTCTCTCTCTCTCTCTCTTTTTTTGAAGAGTGAATGAAATAGTATCTCTTTCTGAGGAGTAAATTTTTGTTTTCACTTCCCCTCTGAGCTCCTGTGGGTACTGGTCCCAGGAAAGCAGATATTCTCTTTTTTTTTTTAATTTTATTTTATTTTTAAACTTTACAATATTGTATTGATTTTGCCAAATATCGAGATGAATCTGCCACAGGTATACATGTGTTCCCCATCTTGAACCCTCCTCTCTCCCCATACCATCCCTCTGGGTCGTCCCAGTGCACCAGCCCCAAGCATCCAGTATCGTGCATCGAACCTGGACTGGCGACTCGTTTCATATATGATATTATACGTATTTCAATGCCATTCTCCCAAATCATCCCACCCTCTCCCTCTCCCACAGAGTCCAAAAGACTGTTCTATACATCAGTGTCTCTTTATCTGTCTCGTATACAGGGTTATTGTTACCATCTTTCTAAATTCCATATATATGCATTAGTATACTGTATTGGTTGTTTTCTTTCTGGCTTACTTCACTCTGTATAATAGGCTCCAGTTTCATCCACCTCATTAGAACTGACTCAAATGCATTCTTTTTAATGGCTGAGTAATACTCCATTGTGTATATGTACCACAGCTTTCTTATCCATTCATCTGCTGATGGACATCTAGGTTGCTTCCATGTCCTGGCTATTATAAACAGTGCTGTGATGAACATTGGGGTACACGTGTCTCTTTCAATTCTGGTTTCCTCAGTGTGTATGCCCAGCAGTGGGATTGCTGGATCATAAGGCAGTTCTATTCCCAGTTTTTTAAGGAATCTCCACATTGTTCTCCATAGTGGCGGTACTAGTTTGCATTCCCACCAACAGTGTAAGAGGGTTCCCTTTTCTCTACACCCTCTCCAGCATTTATTGCTTGTAGACTTTTGGATTGCAGCCATTCTGACTGGCGTGAAATGGTACCCTGCTGTTCCCTTTCCTCCATAGAGTTTCAACTTTCTGTTTAGAGTAACAGATACCTTCTAAGGCAGTGGAGACAGGGCAGGGTAAGTTATAGGGAGCTGGACTGCCTGGGTTTGAATCTCACCTTGGCCCCTTGTTAGATGTGTGATCTCGAGTGACGTTTCTTAGTCTGTGTGTCATGGTGTCCTCGTGTATAAAATGGGCATGATATAGTACCTACCTTAGAGGGTTCTTGTAGGAGTGAAAACAGTTAAAATCTACCTTATTATCATTTTGAACTAAAATAAGAAAATGCACTCCTAAGCATCTGGGCTATAGATGATAAAAAGACTAATTTTTTTTCTTCAGTTATGTCCATTTATCATGTCTTTTATTCTCTGCCTGTATACTCCGTGCCTGTTTGTGGATTAACAGCTCATAGTTTATCTTAGAGAACATGAATTGGAGAACATGCTTCAGACAAATATTACTTCATAAAGGGTTTTCAATGTGCTTTGTGATAAGGTGCACAATGTCTTGGTTTGTAAGGCTTTCAAAATGTTTAAATCCTGTAGTCTTAATCAGCCTGATTTAACTCTGTATATTTGGTCTATTGTTAACTTCATCTAGTGCTTTTATTGTAAAAGTAGTCCGTTCTTCCCAGAATGGTGAGACTCCAGTGAAGTCATCTATGAGTGAAAATCCTTTGCAAACAGAAACATGCTATCCGTATACTATATAATATATAAAATACATTGATAATACACTTATGTACTCTAAAATAGTTATCTTCAGGTGAAAATAAGGCAGATATGGTTAGATTCATGTCATCAGAAAAGACTTGAAGATGATAAAAAGTTCATGAAATTTACCTCTAATTTGTTGATCGATGACTATGATTACTTAGTCATGTATTTTGACTTAGCCATATATTTTTCTAGTAAATATCTTCAGATATTAAACTTTGACTATGCTTATAACATGATTTTTTAAGTATATTGAGTTTAGTAGAGCATAATTTTGCTGCCTTTTAACATTTATTGGAATAAAAATTTTTGGAAAGTTTTGAGGAAAAATAATGACTCTCCTTCGAAGACACACAGTAAATCCATTCAGATGGGAGGTGAAATGTTACATGCTTGACATTCTAGAATACTCTGCTTTCTTGTTTCTAGTTTCTCACCTAACATACCTATGCTGTCAGATCTCACTAGCAAATAGCAGTCCATTCCCTCAAGGCGTTTCTGCTGATATGGAAAAATAGGAAGGAAATATCTCCAGAACCATATAAGCCTTTGTAAGTCTTGGCTTCTCTGTTGGCACAAACAGTCCCTGTGCCCTTAAATTCCTCTGATACTCTTTAAGTCAAGGCGATCCATGCCCTCCTAGAAGACTTGATAATGGCAAACCTGGATGCTAAAGTAAAATCTACTTATGGGATATGGTTTTAAATGCTTTTTAAAGATGTATTTTAAAGCATTTGTCAACTTCTGTTATTTACTAAAATCAGAACTTAGCCCTCCATCTTAACATCTTTTAATATACATATACAAATGTATATGTATTTACACTTAAATTGTATTCTACCAGTTCTCTAAAAGAGGTTTGAAAGAGATTACAATAAATAATATATGCATGGTAAGACCAGTGATTTCTACTAGACAATACTCTGGATTTCCCAGGTGGCTCTAATGGTAAAGAACCTGCCTGCCAATGCAGGTTAAACGTAAGAGACATGGGCTTGATTCCCTGGCTTGGGAAGAGCCCGGCGAGGAGGGCATGGAAACCCACTCCAGTATTCTTGCCTGGAGAATCCCAAGGACAGAGGAACCTGGTGGGCTTCAGTCCATAGGGTTGCACAGAATTGGACACGACTGAACCGACTTTGCATGCACACACTAGACAATATTCTAAACCTTGGGAAAGAAAAAGGAGCAGATTTTCTCAAAAAGATGCCAATATAGTTATGTCATGAGTAGCTGATTTATTTGATCCTTAGCTTCTTGGAAACCAGGAACAAATGGAAATAGTTTGAGTTATATATTCTCAGTATTATAAAGGGGGGAAAAAAGTCATTCTTAATGTATTATATTTGAATGAGAATTTACAAACATGATTTATCACACATTGGAAAAGACTTACTAACACAAAACATATGTCTGTGATACTAAATTTCTATTTTTAATTGCTTTGCTTAGGCTAATGTGAAGAGCTTTTTCATCCCCTGGACATATTCTCTCTGTGCATGCAGTTTTGGGCAGCAACAGGGTGTTGGGAATAGGGACAATTTTTCCATAAGGAAAAAAGAGAAAATTTTGAGTGTATCTAATTTTTCAAATGTTGGCTGTTTAGACAGTATTCTGACTTGTTGCTTAGTAAATAGTTTACTCAACAATTAGGAAGTAAGTTTGAACAAAAAGAAATTGATTTTAATGTTTATAATTTGTGTAGAGAATGAAGATCTATACCTTCACCGAAACTATTTGGAATTTCATTCGCAAAGCATGGGTCTCTCAAAAATTTTAGACTAGGAAAATATTTTTATTCAATAGGAGGGGAAGACAAATGGATTACTCACTATAATAATGCACTTGTAACAACATGTTTGAAAAAATGAAGCAAAGGAAAGCAATTTATAGGGACTCATAACTGAGAGGCATGGAATGAATAAGAAGGTGTAGTGGTAGAAAAGAAAAACAAATTTCTTCTTTTGGTGAAATGATGAAGACTCTAGAAGATGGCTTCTTAGATGAATTGTCTTCTTTACAGATTCATATGTGATAGAAGGTAATGTAAATATAGACTGGCTTGTATGCTTGTATTTCATTATTGTTATTAAACTTTCTGTTTAAAATCTAAAGGTATTTAAAAGTTTTTTTAAAAAAACTATTCTCCAAATAGTCTCAATAGAGAAGGAATTATTTTTATCTCTGTTTTTCCAGTAAGGGAACTGGGAAGCAAGAAGCTGGTAAGTGACATGTATTTCAGGTTTGAACAGCTCAACTCTTTCCTGGGTTCAATATCCAAATTTAACAGTTAGTTGATTTCCTCCCAGTTTTGCACAGGAGAAAATTAAAAAATCAGTGTGTGGGGTATATGTGTCTAAAGAGGTTTGTTTTTTAGTTGTGTCCAACTCTTTTGCAACCCCATGGGCTGCAGCCCACCAGGCTTCTCTGCCCGTGGGATTTCCTAGACAAGAATACTGGAGTAGGCTGCCATTTCCTCCTCCAGGGGATGTTCCCAACCTGGGAAGTGAACTGGTGTCTCCTGTATTGGCAGGAGGACGCTTTACCACTGAGCCACCAGGAAAGCCCCTAAAGGTTTTAGCAGGAAAAAAAAAAAAAAAACACATAAATAGATTGGTGTATTTAAAAAAATTTTTGTTTTATATTGAAGCATAGTTGATTAGCAGTGTTATGTTTCAGATGTATAGCAAAGTGGTTCAGGTATTCTTTTTCAAATCCTTTTCCCATTTAGGTTATTACAGAATATTGAACAGCATTCCTTGTGCTATTCAGTAGTTCCTTGTTGGTTAACTATTTTATATATAGCAGTATGTACATGTCAATCCTAAATTCTCAGTCTGTCCCTCCACACCTAGCTTTCCCCTACAGTAAACAGTAAATTTCTTTAACTCTGTGAGTCTATTTCTGTTTTGTAAATAAGTTCGTTTGTATCACTTTTAAAAAGATTAAGCATATAAATGATATCATGTCTGTGCTGCTCTGACTTATTTTACTTAGTATGATAATCTCTAGTTGCATCCATGTTGTTGCAAATGGCTTTCTCATTCTTCTTAATGGCTGACTCTTGAGAGTCCCTTGGATTGCAAGGAGATCCAACCAGTCCATTCTGAAGGAGATCAGCCCTGGGATTTCTTTGGAAGGAATGATGCTAAAGCTGAAACTCCAGTACTTTGGCCACCTCATGCGAAGAGTTGACTCATTGGAAAAGACTCTGATGCTGGGAGGGATTGGGGGCAGGAGGAGTAGGGGACGACGGAGGATGAGATGGCTGGATGGCATCTCTGACTCGATGGACATGAGTCTGAGTAAACTCTGGGAGTTGGTGATGGACAGGGAGGCCTGGTGTGCTGCGATTCATGGGGTTGCAAAGAGTCTGACACAACTGAGTGACTGAACTGAACTGAACTGAATAGTCCATTGTTTACATACACCGCATCTTCTTTATTCATTCGTCTGTGGATGGACCTTTAGGTTGTGTCCGTGTCTTGGCTGTTGCAAACAGGGCTGCAATGAACATTGGTTTGTTTGTATCCTTCCAAACTATGTTTTTTTCCTCTGGATACTTGCCCAGGAGTGGGATTGCTAGATTGCATGGGAGCTCTATTTTGAGTGTCTTAAAGAACCTCCATACTGTTCTCCAGAGTGACTTTACCAATTTTGATATAATGTTTTTGACAGTGCAGAACTGGTTCTCTCGATTAGATAACTGACTCCAGAATAATTGAATTCTGTCTTTATATTTAGTACCTGAGACATCTTTTTCTCATGTCTTGATTTCTTTTTTTTTTTTAATTAAGATAAAGATGTGATTGCTTAGAACTGACTTCTCCGTAGGCTAATCGGAGATTCTAAATGTCTGGGCATCAAAATTGAGTGGCGGTTCTGGAAGACAAAAATGGTGGACAGCTGATTGTATCCTTTCCAGATTTTCCTTCCAGGCTGTAGTGTGCTGCTGGCTTCTTGTGTGAGAATCACATTCCACCTTAGAACACAGCAAAATTGAGGCACTTGAAGGCTGTTAATAACAGGGTGAGAGCTTAGAAGATGAAGCTTATTTTCTCTGGAATATATGTCTATATCTCTCTTGCCAAGCATGGATATTACGGCCACCAATCAATAATTTCCATGTCATTTAATCTCCCAGTCTATTTGATTCTGTGGAAGGGCTTTGTAATCAAAAGTGCACAGTCAGGGCAGGCATGATAAGTTAGTTATTTCCTGAACTGACAGGTTTATTTGTTTATTAAAATCTTACACCTATGTGGAAAAATGCAAATTATAGCCTGTGCACATTACATCATCATCAACTGTATTTCACCGAAGTGTGAGTTTCTGGATTCCTTATTCTCCACACACCCTATGGTGTGGAGAGGTCTTGTAACAGAAAAGAGAGAGGTTTTGTCTTTCACTGATTTCAAGGCTTTCTTTTTTCCCCTAGCTTCATTGAAATTATTGACATGTACCGTGTAATTTTAAGGTGTACAGTGTCCTGATTTGATAAACATATATACATTGCAAAATACAAACCGTGATAAGGTCAGTTAACACAGCCTTTACCTCCCATAATTACCATGTTCCTGTTGTTATTATGAGAACATTAAAGCTCTACCCTTACAGAATTTTTCAGGTATACCAGACAGTGTTGTTAAGTGTAGTCACCCACTGTGATTGGATCCCCACAACACATCTTATAACAGAGTTTGTACCCTTTGACCAACATCTTGCGTTTCTCCCATCCCTTGACCCCCAGTAACCACTTGTCGATTCCCTGTTTCTATGAGTTCCAAAGTTAGATCTATATACAAGTGAGACCATGTCTGTCTTTGTCTGACCTCTTTCACTTACCATAGTGCCCCCAGGATCCATCCATGTTGTTGCAAAAGGCAGGATTCCTTTCTTTTTTATGCCTAAATAATCATCCTCTCTCTGTGGGGATGTGTGTGTGTATGTGTGTACACATGTTTTCTTGATCTCTTTGTCCACTGTTGGACGCTCAGGTGGTTTCCATGTCTTGGCTACTGTAACAGCGCACCTTCTCTATCTATTTCCTTGGCTGGTGTTACCCTGGCCTTTACGCCTACAACCATGCAGACATTTAAGAAAAATAGGTTATTGAGGTATAACTTACATACAATAAAAAGCACAGATTTTTAAGGGTACAGTCTGGGTTTTGACAGATGTGTGCACCATGAACCCCCCATCCTAAGTGAGATATAAGCTATTTCCATCATCCTAGAAGGTCCCCTCATGTCCCTTTGTAGTCACTCCACTTCTCTCTTTCACCCAGGGTGTCACTGATCTAATTTTCATCATCACAGATTAGTTTTGTTTCTTATAGAATTTTCTATAAATGAAATACTGAATTCTTTCATTCAGAATGTCTATGAGATTATCCGTGGTGCTACATGTATAGTGAGTTTGTCCATTCTTATTTCTGAGTAGGAGACACAAGAGACAAAGATTCAGTCCCTGGAATGGGAAGATTCCTCGCAGGAGGAAATGGCAACCGACTCTAGAATTCTAGCCTGGAAAATTCCATGGACAGAGGAGCCCGGCAGGCTACCGTCCATGGGATCGCAAAGAGTCAGACACAACTGAACACACACAACACACACACACGCACACACATGCATGCACGATAATAGTATGTTTAGTTTAAAGAAACTAAGACAACTATTTTCCATTTTACATTTCCAGCAGCAGTGTATGAATGACCCAGTTTCTCTACATCTTCCTCAGCATCTGATGTTGTCACTGTTTTTAGCCATTCTTAGAGGTTTGTAGTGGTATCTCATTCTGGTTTTAATTTGTTTCTTTAATGGCTAATGAAGCTGCACATCTTTTCATGTGCTTATTTGCTATTTGCATACATGTTTTGATAAAATATCTCTTCACTTCTTTTGTTCATTTTCTGTTTGAATTATCTGTTTCTTTCCTATTCAGTTTTAAGAATTCTGCATATTTTCCACATACTAGTCTTTTATTTATTAGATAGGAAGTTTGCAAATATTTTTTCCTATTCTCAGCTTTTCTTTCATCCTTTTATACCAGTCTTGAACAGAGCAAAAGTTTTTAATTTTGAATCAGTTCATTTTTTCAGTTTTTCCTTTTACAGATCATGTTTTTGGTGTCATTTGAGAACTACTTGCTTAGTCTTACATATCAAAGATTTTTTTTCATGGTTTGTTTCTGTGTCATTTTTCCTAAAGTCTTTCTGTTTTTGCATTTTGTTTGATCTGTGGTCCACTTTCAGGAATTTTTTTTGTATATGGTGTTTAAGACTTATTTCATGGTTCTTTTTTCTTTTTCTTTTGCCTTTCTTTTCCCATTGACCTAGCACTGGTTTTACTTTTGAAGTGAGTATCCTTCTTCCATTGAATTTCATTTGCATCTTTGTTAAAAATCGGTTAGTGTGTTTCGTGGGTCTGTTTCTGGGTTCTCTGCCATTGCTTTGTTGTCTATTCCACCAATAGTATGCTAACTAGATTACTGTACCTACATAGTAAGCCTTAGTATTGGTTATTTTTCTCTCCACTTTATTCTTATCACAATAGTTTTAGCTATCTTAGGGCCCGTGGCTTATAATATATATGTTAGAGTAAGCTTGTTTGTGTCTACAGAGGTAGGATTTTGATGGGAATTTTGATAGGAATAAACCTATATATCCATTTGGGGAAAATTAACATTTTTAGTAAGTTTAGTTTTCCAATCCATGAACAAAGTGTATCTCTCCATTTGTCTTTGTTTTGGTTTCTCAGCATTTTGCAATTTTTAGCATAGGGTACCATATATGATTTGTTATTTTTATGCTTAAGTATTTCATTTTTTGAAGTGATTCCAATTAGTATTATGGTTTCATTTGCATTTCTGCAGATTCAGTGTCAGAAATGTGATGGATTTCTGGGAGGTAATCTTATACCCTTGCAAACTTGCAAGCTTTAGAAATGTTCATAATTAAAGTGTTTTTTTTTTTTTCCTCAAAAAAAAAATATGTCAGGAGTATTGAGCAGTGCTTGCCACTTTCTTTTCATTGTATAACCTATGATACAGAGGGAGCAGCTTATTTTATCTTGACAAATTGTCATACTCTTTTCTAAGTTTGGATCAGCTTCCAATGCTTTATTCTTAATGCCTTCAATGCCATCTGAGAGTGATTTCAAGGAAAAGTTTTTGGCAAGTGTGACTTCTGGGACATTTTCACCCTTTCCATCACAACTGGTCACTAGGTGTACTTCATTGAGTTCTAGCTGCCTACCTCGGAGAAGGCAATGGCACCCCACTCCAGTACTCTTGCCTGGAAAATCCCATGGGTGGAGGAGCCTGGTAGGCTGCAGTCCATGGGGTCGCTAGGAGTCGGGCACGACTGAGCGACTTTACTTTCACTTGTCACTTTCATGCCTTGGAGAAGGAAATGGCAACCCACTCCAGTGTTCTTGCCTGGAGAATCCCAGGGACAGAGGAGCCTAGTGGGCTGCTGTCTATGGGGTCGCACAGAGTGGGACACGACTGAAGTGACTTAGCAGCAGCAGCAGCAGCTGCCTACCTAGAGTTTCTCTAATGGTGGCAGAGACAGCATTTCCACAGTCAGATATTTCTTCTATAATCTCATTTATATTTGATTCAAATTTCACTTCCAGTGATACTGTTTTTTTAAATACATTTTCGTTTTCATTGGCCAATTCTCTCACTTGTACATTTCTGTAAGATGTCATATGGGTTTATCAACGGGAGACAAGGAGGCATCGAAAGTGCGTTCTTTGCTCCTGTGAATGAATCGATTAGCAGATACGCAGTGAGCAGTCACTAACAGACATAAAAAAGTGATGTGATTAGTTACTGATCATGATGCCCATGTGTTTTACACTGTGATTTGGGAACTGAAGAGCTGCAGCAAAATTGTGTTTTATACAATTACTGTAGTTAATCTGCCGGGGTCCAGCCCCAGCTGATCCAGGGTATTCGAAGGAGAGACGGCATAGGCGAGGGTCAGGAAACAACTGCTTAATTAAACGTTAATTAAGGATATAAAGAGTAATAGAATGAGGATAGCTCAGTAGGAAAATTCAGCTCCTGAGGCTCGATCCCGCCTTTGCATATGTCAAGCCTCCTTCCTCATGACCTTTGCCATGGGCGGAGTGCCTCACGCCGGCCCCCAACATTAATCCATCATGGTAAATGAAGTGTGAACTAGGTCATTGAGAAACGTGTTTTTAAGTAAACCATGGTCACTGAACCCCATGCACACGAGAACTGTGCAAAATGAGGACTGCCTTTGTGTGTGTGTGTGTGTGTGTGTGTGTGTGTGTGTGTGTGTGTGTGTGTGTATGTCTATAGTACAGTGTCACGATGTCTGATAATTGCTGTAAAATAAAATGAAGAGGGAATGGAGATACTGAGTGTGAGTAAGAGGTGCTATTCTACATAATTATGGAAGTCCTCTTGAGAAGCTAACTTTTGAGCAAAGAGGCCTGAGTGAAGTGCATGGATAGTGTAGTGCTAAACTCAGCAGGAGGAAAACATGTGGAAAGAATAGCAAATGCATCATCCCTGAGGCAGGAATGCAGCTGAGTGTTAAAAGGACAGAGTGTAGGTCAGAGAAGAGATCATATAAGGCCTTATGTAGACCGTGGTAGGGAGTTTGGACTTTACACTTTGTATGATAGTCACCAGAAGGTTTTATGCAGAGGTCTGATACAGTTTTTACTGCATTCTTAGATCATTCTGGCAACTGAAGTAAAAATTGATCACAGGACAGCTATGGTGAAGCAAGAAGACCCACTGAGAAGCTCTTACAGCTGCTCAGGTGGGAGAAAATTATGGTTTTGATGAGGGTCTCAGCAGTGGATATGGGAGAAGAGGTCAGCTCCCAGATATATTAATATTCTGAAGACAGAATGGAGCAGACTTGTTACTGGATTGGGTGGCAGCTTGAAGAAAAGACAAGGATTAAAGGTTATTCCTAAATTTTTGGCTAGAGCATTGAGGGCATCACATGCTCAGATGGGGAAGATAAGGAGGAAACAGATAGGGAGGATATAAAGTTCTCTTTTAGACTGAGGTTGACATGCCTATTACCACCTGTTTAGAAATCAAGGAAGAGATGGGGGTTAGAGATACAAACTTGGAAATCATTGATATACAAGTGTTACTTAAAACCCCAAACTAAATGAGATCATATAGGTAGTAACTGGAGAAGAAGAGATGGTTACAGACTATACTTTGTGAAATAGAAGAAACCCACCAAAACAGATTACAGAAGGGTAGCCACTGAGGCATTTGGAAAACCAAAAAGACATAGTGCTCAGAGATCAAATTTTCATAGTGCTTCAAGAAAGAGGAATTTGCCAGTTTTGTCAAAGTGCTCCTAAATGGTCAGGTGACGTGGACTAATTAACCACTGAATGTATAGTATTAACCAGGCATGTCTTGACAGAGTAACAGAACCTAAAGCCCACCTGGTAAGTCTGAGGATGGGCAGGGTGGTGAGGAGATGGAGACAGCAAATATTAACCACCTCTTCAGTGAGATTTTTTTTATAAAAGGTGTCAAGGGAATTTGTAATTTCCTTGGTTCTGTCTCGCTGCAGCAAAAATTTGAAGCAATGGTCGGACCAGTGTTACAGCTCAGTTTTATTTGGCAAGCAAAGGAAAATACATCCTTGAGGTGTGAGGTCAGGCCGACCCAAAAGACCCAAGGAGAAGCCCCCAGTTCAATTTGGCTCCTCTTTTTATGTTTTTTTCTCCATCCCCTGAGCCTGCCCTATGTAAAGTGGGCTAGCCAGGAGGGCAGTTTGTTTTACCTGAGGTCCTCACTCCGGTCCTCGGACCTTCCTTTGTTCTATTTTTGTGGGCTTTTCCCTTCTTTGTCTTTTAGGCACTGCCATTTTGGACTCATTTTTCCTATTCTAACTACCTAACAAAGGGAAAAAAGAAAAATGGGGTCTAGGGAGAGTTTATGAATGTGTTTTTCATTTCAGAATATTATGTTCGTGTGCACAAATTTAGTTACCACAGGTTAGCAAACTAACACCAGACCCTCACAACATGGTTCATATTTCCATTGCTTCAGTGTAGTACCGGTGATTAAAATACTGACTTCACGGCTGCCTCTCCAGTCTACAGATCATGGCGACTTTTGCAGCTCTTCTCTTGAGTCTTAAGTGTGCTAGCTTACTGAATCAGGTTTTGAACTTGCCACAATTTAATCTCCACAATTACATGAACCATTTCCTTATACACACATGCACACTTCACGCACACCATATACACACACTGTATACACACACAGAACCCCCCCCCCCACACACACACACACACATCTTTTTGGTTCTATTTTTCTGGCTAATATATGTACTGTATGTATATCATGTACAAGTATTATATGTATTGTGACTTCCCAGCTGGCTCAGTGGTAAAGAATCTGCCTGCCACTGCAGGAGGTACTGGAGATGTGGCTTCAATATCTTGGTTTGGAAGTTGCCCTGGAGGAAGAGGAAATGGCAACCCACTTCAGTATTCTTGTCTGGAGAATCCCATGGACAGAGGAACCTAGTGGGCTACAGTCCATAGGGTCGCAAAGAGTCAGATATGACTGAGTGACTGAGCATGTGCACACACATGTTTTATTTTAATGAAAGTTCAGTGGAGACAAGGGCTTTTCATTGCTCATTGTTATATGCCCCAGACCTAGTATAGTGCTGGGCATGCTTAACAAATATTTATTATAAAGATGTATAGAACAGTCTTTTGGATTCTGTGGGAGAGGGAGGGGGGGATGATTTGGGAGAATGGCATTAAAACATGTATAATATCATATAAGAAACGAATCGCCAGTCCAGGTCTGATGCAGGATACAGGAAGCTTGGGACTGGTGCACTGGGATTACCCAGAGGGATGGTATGGGGAGGGAGGTGGGAGGGGGGTTCAGGATGGGGAACACGTGTACACGCATGGCAGATGCATGTTGATGTATGGCAAAACCAATACAATATTGTAAAGTTAAAAAAATAATAAAAAAAGAAAAAATATATATAAATTTTGTCAGTTGGCATAAAAAAAGACTGTTTCTAAGCCCTTTCTCATCAGTTAGCTCATTTGATTTTTCAAGGACACAGTAAGGTGTGTGAATAAGATTCACCTCTCCTGTACAGAGAGGAAATATAGACCAACATCATTCCTCCAGGTAGGCAAGAGCATGGCCTCTAAGGCTGTCCTGAGGACACCTTATTTATGTGGAGGAAATGTGGTCACAAGAAGGCATTTCCCCTTGCACTTAAAATGGAGTTGTACTGAAAGTGTGGACTTACCCAGAAGCTATTTCAAGTAGTGTTAATCAAAAAGCATCCGTTAGAATTCTTTGGAATTTGTTTTGAAGGTAGATTTTTCTGTGATACGGGAGTTAGGGGATTTTTTTGTATGGTGAAAAGGAAAGTATTCCTTTGGAGATTCTTCTAGTTTCTTCCATGTACCCCCAGTTTGAAATCTTCCATTTTCTCCTCAACCAGAGCTATAGGTTCATGGAGAAATAAACCAGTGTTTGTTGAACAGACACTAGGCAGCCACACTGGATGAGAAAGAAACGGAGTGTAAGAACAGGACAGGAGACTGGTTTAAAGCTTTTTGTGCCGTTTCCTGCATGTTTTCTCTGCTGAAGGGCAGCGAGTGTTCAGAGCTAACCCTCTTAGTTTAAAACTCACCTGGCAATAATGAATCGCGTCAGTTCAGGAAGGCATTAAGAGCTGGAGAGGGACCAAGTGCTTGTATTCAACACTGATGAATGAGTTACAGCCTCACAGGAACATTCTCACTCATAATTTTAAAGGAAACTGATTTAAAAACACAATGTGAATTTAATTCTAGTTTCCCCACTGTGTTTGATTAGCAAGTGTTTTCCTGTATTATTTTCTTCGGTGGTATTAAATTTTTTAAAAATTTCATAAGCATGGGTCTTATGTCCTTTTCTCCTCATTTAGCTAAATTTACTAGTTATCACAACATGATAATAAATATTGGAATAAAGAAGACAGGGAGACAACATAAGGGAAAAAAAGGAAAATGCAAGATATGGCTAATGCTATGGGAGTAGAGAAATACAGATAGCTTTTTAGTAAGCAAAGAAATTGTGTGCATGAACTTAGTAAATATCCTGTTGGTTTGTAGCTTCTTCTTTTTTGTTTTTCAAGTATTTTAGAATGATTAAAAAATGGTAGCAATTTATTGAGTGCTTACTTGATGCTAACTCTATTCTTGTGCTTCCCATGAAATAATTCACAGATTCTACACAACAACTTTGTTGGTTCAGTACAGTTCAGTCGCTCAGTGGTGTCTGATTCTTTGCGATCCCATGAACTGCAGCACGCCAGGCCTCCCTGTCCATCACCAACTCCTGGAGCCTGTTCAAACTCATGTCCATTGAGTCAGTGATGCCATCCAGCCATCTTATCCTCTGTCATCCCCTTCTCCTCCCTCTTCAATCTTTCCCAGCATCAGGGTCTTTTCGAATGAGTCAGTTCTTCGCATCAGGTAGCCAGAGTACTGGAATTTCAGCATCAACATCAGTCTTTCCAATGAATATTCAGGACTGATTTCCTTTAGGAATGACTTGTTTGATCTCCTTGCAGTCCAAGGGACTCTCATGAGTCTTCTCCAACACCACAGTTCAAAAGCATCAATTCTTCAGGGCTCAGCTTTCTTTATATTCCAACTCTCACATCCTTACATGACTACTGGAAAAACCATAGCTTTGACTAGACAGACCTTTGTTGGCAAAGTAATGTTTCTGCTTTTTAATATGCTGTCTAGTTTGGTCATAACTTTTCTTCCAAGGAGCAAGCGTCTTTTAATTTCATGGCTGCAGTCACCATCTGCAGTGATTTTGGAGCCGAAGAATACAAAGTCCCTCACTGTTTCCACTGTTTCCCCATCTATTTGCCATGAAGTGATAGGACCAGATGCCATGATCTTAGTTTTCTGAATATTGAGTTTTAAGCCAGCCTTTTCACTCTCCTCTTTCACTTTCATCAAGAGGCTTTTTAGTTCCTCTTCACTTTCTGCCTTAAGGGTGGTGTCATCTGCATATCTGAGGTTATTGATATTTCTCCCGGCAATCTTGATTCCAGCTTGTGTTTCATCCAGCCCAGAATTTCTCATGGTGTACTCTGCATATAAGTTAAATAAGCAGCGTGACAACATACAGCCTTGACATACTCCTTTCCTGATTTGAAACCAGTCTATTGTTCCATGTCCAGTTCTAACTGTTGCTTCTTGACCTGAATACAGATTTCTCAGGAGGCAGGCCAGGTGGTCTGGTATTCCCATCTCTTTAAAAATTTTCCACAGTTTGTTGTGATCCACACAGTGAAAGGCTTTGGCATAGTCAATAAAGCAGAAATAGATGTTTTTCTGGAACTCTCTTGCTTTTTTGATGATCCAGCAGATGTTGGCAACGTGATCTCTGGTTCCTCTGCACTTTCTAAATCCAGCTTGAACATCTGGAAGTTCACAGTTCATGTACTGTTGAAGCCTAGCTTTGAGAATTTTGGACATTACTAGCCTGTGAGATGAGTGCAATTGTGCAGTTTTTTGAGCATTTTTTGGCATTGCCTTTCTTTGGGATTGGGCTTCCCTGGTGGCTCAGATGGTAAAGCATCTTCCTGCCATGTGGGAGACCCAGATTTGATCCCTGAGTCAGGTAGATCCTCTGGAGAAGGAAATGGCAACCCACTCCAGTACTCTTGCCTGGAGAATCCCATGGACGGAGAAACCTGCCTGGTAGGTTACAGTCCACGGGATTGCAAAGAGTCGGACACAACTGAAGGACTTCACTTTCTTTCTTGGGGATTTGGGATTGGAATGAAAACTGACCTTTACCAGTCCTGTGGCCACTGCTGAGTTTTCCAAGTTTGTCAAGCAGGAACCAAAACTGTCCTCATTTTACATATGAATTGAGTGAGGTAAGTCACTTGCCTAAGGCCACATCCACATTGCTGTAAGTGATGAAACCAGAATTCAAACGACCAGATGAAACCAGGGCTCCAGACAGAAGATTGTTAAACAGGGTCCCATGCCAAACCTTGACATGGTTTGTGCTGCTATTGCTTGTCCCACTGGTACTTTTTCAGATGGCTATAGATAGGAACAAACCACTATTTTGAAATTGCTCTGCTGAGCCATTTCTGACTAAATTTAATGAACTTTCTAATCCAATGGATACCAAGTTCAGTGATTAAATATTATTTTAAAATGTGAGTTGCCAGTCAGTTAATTGCATTATAGCACTTATAAAAGAAAGATATGTTAGCTTAAACATTTTGATGAAAGTAATCTATTTTTGTAGATTAAAAGGTCAGTGGTAGATAGCTTAGAATGAAAAATTGTAGATCTATCTTTCTTAGTGTACTCCATAGCTTCCCTCCTTTCTCTAGACCTAAAGTGAGGGTTTTAGCTCTTGCTGCTTCTGTGTATTCTCCCAATATATTTTGCTTAAATTTCCTTAATTGCATCATCAATGTTTTTATTTTTATGACTATGTAAATATATTTCACAACTGATCCATGATTAATTTCCCTTCATGTATAACTTGTTTTCTTGAAATTAAAATATATTGGTTTTCTTTGAATCTGTGCTATGCTAGCTATTTCCATATTCTCCAATAACTGTAATTTTCCATGTGGCCGAACTTGCCTACTGCTCCCATTTTTTTCTTCCCTTGGAGACTTTCCTGCTGGAACTCTATCCCCTGGCTTCCATCTGTCTAATGGTTCTTTGGGTTTGCTGAACGACTCTCATCTAGGGACTGTTCTTTGCTGTCATCCTTGAATTCCAGTTGTATCTCTCTTGTATTGAATCCCATTTCATAGAATCTATGTGAATCTCTTTTTTGATTTACTCTTTTTTCTTTGGTGGAATATATCCTCCAATAGCTTTCTGAGAAAAAATATTGGAGACAGAAATTTTCGGTTACATTTTACATACAAGAATGTCTCTTCTCTACCATTTGATTGAAAGTTCTGGGCTAAGAAATGGTTTTCTCTTAAAATTTGAAGGCGTTATACTTTTGTCTTCTGGCTTCTAGTATTTCTTTGAGAAGAAATTCTAATATTCTACTATTCTTTATAATTGGTCTGGTTTTGCTCTTGGATTTAGAATCTATATCCTTGATTCTGAAATTTCATGATATCGAGCGTTGATGTGAGTTTTTTAAATAGTTGTGCTATTTCACGTGGTGCATGACTGTTTCATATGATGAATGTTCTTCAGCTTTGGGGATATTCTGTTTCCTTCTTTCATTTTCATCGCTAGCTCTCTGTTTTTTTGGGACCTTCATTTACTCATTCAACAAATATAGTTATTAAGTACCCACTCTGTGCCACATATTGTCATTTTGTGTGAGAGATTATAGCACAGAAACATTGCCTTCATTGAGCTGATGAGTCAAGTATTGGGCCTTCTTGATTCAGCCTTTAATTTTCTTAATTTATTTTTCCTATAGTCTATCTAGTCATCTACTTGGTTCTACTTACTGAGAAACTTCCACGGCTTTATCCTATGGATCTTTCACTAGTTTATCTTTAATTTTGGTTGTTTTATTTTTCATTTCCAGTTGTCCCTTCTTATTCTCTGATTGTTTCTTTATAACAGTATCCAGTTTTTGTTTCTTATCTTTCTCTGAGGAAATTAACTCAATGAATGTTTTTTTTTTTGTTTTTTTGTTTTTTTTTTTTTTTTGTAGTATTCTGTTCTCTACATGATCTCTATTGACTCTGAACTCCTTTCATGGCTTGTTGAGTTGGGTCTGTTCATGTTGGTGGCTTGCTCTAAATATGTGATGATCCTTGTTAATGTGTTCGTATTTAAGAGCTAAGCCCTAAAATGCTGATTAGATGGCTCTGGTTTAGGTGTGTGTGAGATTACGCTCTGTTAAACTTTTCTGTAGGTCAATTAGGTGGTCATGTTGCAAAAGAGGAGAAAGTGAAACTGAGACTAGATATGATTGCTGGGGTCAGAGTGTAGTGTATGTTGAGTACCTAGATAAACAATTTTGAGTTTTCTGCTGTAAACATTGAGTATCTGGATGATGGCCATACTTGAAGCAGGTCTTTTGGAGTCACTCCCTTTAGTCCTAGGATGCCAGCTTCCTGTCTTTGTTCCATTTTGTCATAAACATTTCCTCCTGGCTACAATATTTTAATCTTAGTGATTAAACAGTAATTCATTGCTTAAAATGGCTACATCTGTTGTAATGTAATATAATTCTTGCATTTTCAATACAGATATTGGCTAATAACTCTACTCAGTTATTCTCTTGCTGTCCAGGGAATAGCTGAGATCAAATCAATTGAAATTCCTTGTGGCCTCATTGATCCCAACCTCAGACCAGACAGTAAAAAACTGTATTTTAAAACTGTAAAAAACTGCATGATATAGTTACTTGCCAACAAATGTCTGTCTAGTCAAGGCTATGGTTTTTCCAGTGGTCATGTATGGATGTGAGAGTTGGATTACAAAGAAAGCTGAGCACCAAAGAATTGATGCTTTTGAACTGTGGTGTTGAAGACGACTCTTGAGAGTCCCTTGGACTGCAAGGAGATCCAGCCAGTTCACCCTAAAGGAGATTATTCCTGGGTGTTCATTGGAAGGTCTGATGTTGAAGCTGAAACTCCAATACTTTGGCCACCTGATGCGAAGAGCTGACTCATTTGAAAAGACCCTAATGCTGGGAAATATTGAGGGCAGAACGAGAAGGGGACGACAGAGGATGAGATGGTTGGATGGCATCACCGACTTAATGGACATGAGTTTGGGTAGATTCTGGGAATTGGTGTTGGACAGGGAGGCTTGGCGTGCTGCAGCTCATGGGATTGCAAAGCGTGGGACATGACTGAGCACTGAACTGAACTGATATAGTTACTACTAAAGTAATAACATTGTCTTTGTTTTCCATATTACATAATAGCTTTTATTTGTTGTCAGCAATTCCAAGTTAAATAAGCTGCAATGTTGAACAAATTATGTAATCAAAATATCCTCCAAACCAATTTCCTTTCCTAAAAAAATAGCTGAATTATTTTTTATTATGTGGTTTATAATTTCTACAAATTATTTTGAGTGCATAAAATGGGAACATGTTCAATGAATATATATGCTTTTTATTGTTAGACTCTGAGACTGTTTTACTGTGGTCTCTCAGAGTCCTTTGTACCCATGAGCTCTTGGAGATTTGTCCTACAGTAATAATACTGCCTCTGACCTAAGGATCAAACTCACGTCTCTTCCATCTCCTGCATTGACAGGCAGATTATTTACCATTGTGCCACTTGGGAAGCCCTAATACTGCCCCTACCCATGAGCAAAAGGTCACTGGTCTTAAAACATGGAAATAGCACACAACAGCACAAGAGATCCCATACTTTTCCTTATTCATTCAGCAAATATGTTCATACATAAATATTATCTGTATGTGATGAATGAGGCACCACTAACTAAAGGCAAATTTTCCATCTTGGTAACTCTGTGCAGCGCCTCATAGTAGCAGATACCATACAGGCACCAAACAAATGTTTGATGATGAGGAGCGTGGTAATGCATCTATGCCTGTGAAGAAGGTCAGGGAGGCCTTCCTACTGGTATGGTGGTTAGATAGAGTAGAATCCTCAGTGAAGCTTCCCATGTAGGAAGAAGTCTTCCAAGGAGCATGAATTATGAGCTGCTTTTTAGAAGAGAGGTAAGACTCTAGCTAAGGGACAGTGGATTGTTTAAAGATCTAGCTCTTAAGAGTTTTCTTGAAAAATGCACTTAACTTGAATTTTGATTATATTGCTACTGGGGAGGAATGTTGTAACATGAAAAACTAAATGCTTATAGAGAAGGCTCATCTATTTGGAGCATTGAAAGCTCTTAGGAAGGAAGAAAAATGAGAAATTCCTTTGAGTGGCATTGAGAAAGATAAACACCCTGATTCCATTTTCTCCTTGGGGAAAAGGGTGTGGAAAGCCAGGTCTCAAGCAGTCTGAGCAATTTTCACTTCCATATAGGACTGAAGCTCATTGTTAGTACAGGAAAAGCAAGTAGCTTTGTGTCACTTCAGATATGTCAGGAGAATTCTTTCATAAAGATTTAATTTAGAGGATGCAGCCTAACAATAGTGGCCACAGATTTAATATCAATACCCGCGGGAACTGAAGCTGGTAAGTGAAATGGTAACAGTAGGATCACAGAAACTTGGGCCAGCAGCCCAGTTACAAGAAAAGGGGTGTTACTATGGTCATTACAAGTTCTTAAAATGAGGCAGACATAACAGCAGGTCACCTGCAAAATTCTGGACCTACTGGGGATGCCAGAGAAAATGGATCAGGATTAAAGATGGACAGAGACACAGGAAACAACCAGACAGGATCAAAAAGTACAAAACTGTAAGTCTTTGCTTCCTTTCAGAGCAGACAAGAGCAAGCAAGGAAGGAACTGAATCATTCTCAGAGCTGAAAAAATGGGGACTCACAGATCAGGACCCATAAGTCTTGGTTAATTTTTGTGGTTGAGTTTCAAACAGTTTTCAGGACTAATAGGTAAGGGTAACATGCCAGACTAAAGGAGACCTTGCTGGTGACCTTTGCCCCAGACTGCTAGATCCCCTGAGAGGTCTCCAGCTGTAACACGTGTTACGATTTGATCTGTGACTGGTATTTGAATTCCTCAAAGCAGTTCATATCCATTATCTTGTGGATTCTTATGACAGATCCTTGATGTAGACTGACATAGATATAATAGCATATTTTTTTCAGTGTCAGGAAAAACAGTTCTGCACAAAACCATCAATTAGATCAACTTCATCTCTACAGTTTACTAAATATCACAGGATGTATACCACTAATACAACGAGGGAGGTCCCAAGTATCTTCAGTGTTTTTTCTTTCTGAAGTACAAAGTAAAATGGCATAAGGTGACTTGTTCTAAGCTGAGGCACAAATAACTAACTTCACCAAAATGTCATCTCTCTCCCTCATTATGCAGAGGTGACTCTGGCGAGTCATTACCCAGTGAGGGATTAAATTTCTCAGCCTGTGATTAATCTAAATGGGGCCATATGACTGCTTCTTACCAATAATTTGTGGGTGGAAATTATGTCACTTCTGGGTCAAGGCAGTTGAAAAGTGAGTCTACCTTGTACATCCTTCTTGCTCCTTCTGTTAGTGGATGTAGGCCTTGGAATAGCTGAACCACACTATGAGAGGAACTTGGGTCCCTAAAAGACCATTTAGAGAAAAGCTGCCTGCCAACTGGGACCATTCACACTAGAGAGCGAGACACAGATTTCTGTTGAGTTAGGCCACTTGGAGTTTATGTTCAGCACATGTGATCACCCTCAGTAATTCCTTTTACAAAGAAGAATTAAGAAGAGTTGCCAGATTTACCAAATAAAAAGATAGAATATCAGTTAAATTTTTATTTTAGATAAATAGCAAATAATTCTTAAAATATTAATCATTAAGTATAAGAATGTATTTCAGCGTAAATATGTTCCAAACATTGCACACATAATTATACTAAAACTTATTCACTGTTCATCTGAAATCAAATTTAACTAGGCATCTTGTATTTTATCTGATAACCCTAGAATTATTAGTAAGCAAATTACAGAGTAGGTGACATAAATATGTTTAGACAATTAATTTGTTGTATGAAGCATTTTATTTTGGAAGGGATTTGTTTCTGAGCAAATGTTTTCTTTAATTTCTCTTTCCATGATGAATTGCAGAGTTTAAAATCCCAAGATATTTACTGTTACAGACAGTCTAAAATGAGAATTTGCTAAGGGGCTGCTTGTTAAACCTGTCCTGAAAATGAGTAAGACTGAAAAGTGGTGGAATGAAGGAAGGGTGGTTTAAATATTTTATATAAAGAGTTGCTGTTCAGTCACTAAGTCATGTCTGACTTTTTGCAACCCCATGGACTGCAGCATGCCATGCTTCACTGTCCTTCATTATCTCCCTGAGTTTGCTCAAACTCACATCCATTGAGTCAGTGATGCCATCCAACCATCTCATCCTTTGTTGCCCTCTTCTCCTCTTGCCCTCCATCTTTCCCAGCATCAGGGTCTTTTCAAATGAGTCAGCTCTTCTTGTCAGGTGGCCAAAGTATTGGAGCTTCAGCTTCAGCATCAGTCCTTCCAATGAATATTCAGGGTTGAATTCCTTTAGGATAGACTGGTTGGGTCTCCTTGCAGTCCAAGGGACTCTCAAGAGTCTTCTCCAACACCTCAGTTTGAAAGTATCAGTTCTAAGGTGCTATTTTTTTTTAATGGAAACAGATAATTCTAACACTTTAATTTCATAGTCTTTTCATGGAGAGAAAGGGAAAAAGCTAGGTGTATTTTCAAAGAAAATTATGCAGAGCTCAGGAACACCGTCACTGTATACAAGGGCTGGATCTTTTTTGCCTGCCTGTGAAGTCATAGAATATACGAACTCAGATGCAGGAGTGATACTTCATAGATACAAAGAATTTCAAATAGCTCCCAATTAGAGGAAATATCAGAGAAGGCAAATGGAGGAGCCTGGTAGGCTCCAGTTCATGGGGTCGCTAAGAGTCAGACAAGACTGAGCGACTTCACTTTCACTTTTCACTTTCATGCATTGGAGAAGGAAATGGCAACCCACTCCAGTATTCTTACCTGGAGAATCCCAGGGACAGAGGAGCCTGGTGGGCTGCTGTCTATGGGGTCGCACAGAGTCGGACACGACTGAAGCGACTTAGCAACAGCAGCAGCAGAAGAAATATAGCTGATTGACATTATAGCATTTTGATTTAAAACCCTTTAACATAAACTAGAAAAGCTATAAGAAAAATGCCTTTCCAAAATAAAAGCATGAGATAATTAATGTGACAGATTTTAAGTTAAGAGAAGTAGTGATTCTCTACTACCACTTAATTAAATACCCCCCACTTCTTAACAGAGAACTGGGGTCCAGAAAAGTTATGAATATGCCTCAAGACAGCACAGCTAATTAGTTCTACAAATTCCAGCCATATGCCTTTTCTATGTTATCACTTTCTCCTACAGAGAAGTTCCTATAATGGAAGCAAATTTGGAGAATAAAAAGACAAAATTCTGTTTCATCTTTAAGAGGAGGATACTTCAGTTTAATTGCTTGAAGAATATAAAAGTAGAACTTCTATGATATGACACATCTCTCAATGAGAGTAGCAAGTAAAACTATTTGAAGACATTTTTGTGGTTTATACCCTAATGGATATATATAGCATTGTCCAACACCTGTACTATAGAGGGCAATACTCTTCCTCTTGATAGCTTAACAGTGAACCATGTCGGATTTGTAATCTCTAAAGAAGATTTAGCTTCGGGACCAGGGACCAGGCTTGATCACTCAAGAGCTTTTGTGTAGCAAAGTGAAAAAGGGACAGAGAAAGGTTCTGACACAGACATCAGAAGGGGGACAGTGCTCCCCTCGCTAGTGTAAGCAAGGGAATTATATACTTTTAAAATTAGTTATTACAATAAATCAAAAGAATGTCTCAAGTTTTTGAAAATTTTACCAGACCCACTCCCACAATTTACATTTTAGGAAAACAGGATTCAGTTCAGTCCAGTCGCTCAATTGTGTCAGACTCTTTGCAATCCCATGGACCACAGCACACCAGGCTTCCCTGTCCATCACCAACTCCTGGAGTTCACTCAAACTCATGTCCACTGAGTTGGTGATGCCATCCAACCATCTCATCCTCTGTCGTCCCCTTCTCCTCCCGCCTTCAATTTTTTCCAGCATCAGAGTCTTTTCAAATTAGTCAGTCTTTGCATCAGGTGGCCAAAGAATTGGAGTTTCAGCTTCAACATCAGTCCTTCCAATGAACACCAAGGACTGATCTCCTTTAGAATGGACTGGATAACAGGGTTAGAACTTAACAATAGAAAGATCCTACCAGACCCACTCCCATGATACTCATTTTAAGATCAGGATTAGCCAGAAGATTTTCAGGAAGGAGAAACCATCCTCAAGCAGGATACATTGTTGTTATAATTCCTAGTACAGAGTTTAAACTGAGTTGTTTGCTGTGTAATCATCAGTTCTGGTTTTAAAGGGAAAAAAAACCCACTGTTTTTTGTGACTAAGACTAAGGAATGTAGAGGAAAAAAAATATGTTTGTCCTTTCCTCCTCCTTGACAATTCCAGACCTCTCTCTCCTCTTTGGGGACCCAGGACTTCTTATCAACCTACCTAGGAATTGACTCTCTCACTCTCTATATAATGATAATGTAATGATAATGTCTTATTAGTCAATGTTTTATTTTTTTTCTCTTTCGTTTGAAACAAAAATCCCCAATGAAAGGATTTTTCTCAGCAGAAATGAACCAAAAGAATATTTAAAATGCTTTTATAATAAAGGGTGGATTTTTATTATTAATGCTAACCAGGAAGCATCTCTCTCTCTCTCTCTCTCTCTCTCTCTCTCTCTCTCTCTATATATATATATATATATATATATATGTATGTATGTATATTGGGATTACAGGCCACTTAACAAACATTGCCTGTCTAACCTAAAGGTCACAGTTTATCTAACTTTTTGGCAACTAAGGCCATGTTCATTCAATAGTTATTGATCCTTGGCGTGACAGGAACCGTGCCTGCACTGGGACAAACTTGGGCTTTTCTGATTCTTTCTATTTCACTATAGTAAATCATTAATGCTCTCAAAATAAAGACAAAGTTAAGATATTTTGGATAAAAAAGTAATTGTAGGAGTCTACTTTGGAGAGATTCATATGCAAAGAAAACAAATTTTGATGTAGAAATTTCAAAGAATTCTTACATATATTTTAATGGTCAATAAAATTAAGATTCTGAAGGTCTAGATCACATGGGCTTGTTCAAAGAGTAAGAATATTTCTAATACCGCTTTCTGGTTTAGACCTTCTTTAAGGTGTGACTTAGTATTTAATCCTCATTCCTGCCAATATTGTGCCTTGGCTGAGAAGAGCCAGAAAATGGTGCTAAATGATGCTGGCAGGTTTGTATGTAAATCTTCAGGGAAAAGCATGAAGTTAAGTGATGCTCATACGTGACAGATTAATGGTGATTGTGACATAGAATCTCATTGTTACAGAATGAAGTAGGCTATTATTGAAGCTGGGAGAAATGAAAGTAATCAAGAATTTTCCTTGCCACTGAAATGATGTGTGTGCAGCTTTCATAGTTGTATGTTAGATCATGGCATTCCTTTAATATTTTGGCTGAAATGTCTCAGAGCTGTACAGTGAGTCTTATTGGAATAACCCTTTAAGAATAGTTTGATAAAATTTTTCTGATACAATATAGTCTGATACAATTTAGCTGCATGTGTGGTAATTTGACTGTTTCTTCATAAGTTCAGTTCAGCTCAGTCACTTAGTCATGTCCGACTCTTTGCAACCCCATGGACTGCAGCACACCAGGCTTCCCTGTCCATTACCATCTCCCAGAGTTTACTCAAACCCATGTCCATTGAGTCAGTGATGACATCCAACCATCTCATCCTCTGCCATCCTCTTCTCCTCCCTCCTTCAATCTTTCCCAGCATCAGGGTCTTTTCCAATGAGTCAGTTCTTCACATCAGGTGGCCAAAGTATTGGAGTTTCAGCTTCAGCATCATCCTTCCAATGAATATTCAGGACTGATTTCCTTTAGGATGGACTGGTTGAATCTCCTTGCAGACCAAGGGGCTCTCAAGAGTCTTCTCCAACACCACAGTTCAAAAGCATCAATTCTTCAGTGCTCAGCTTTCTTTATGGTCCAACTCTCTTCATATACCATAAATAATCTGAAAGAGGAAGTCATATTGCTTTGTTTTCATTTAACAGCATCCCCCACCCACATAACTTTGCTCTCCTATAATTTTTGGTTAACAGAGAAGTGTTAAAAAAAACTGTCAAATAATTATTTCATTTCTTTTTCAAAAATATAATTTTTTGTAAGTTCTGATAAATGAAAAAGGAGACTTCTCACAAAGAAAAGAAATTCTGTTTGTAATGGAATAAAGAGATAAGTAGACCAAAATCTACAGATGACTAACTATAACATTACATTGAAAACATTGTCTGCCTCTAAAATATTGTTAATGGTATTCTTAGGCTGCTTCTCTTCTCACTTCACATGTTTTTCTAGGGATCTCCTTTACACTGATCGTGTCAAACTATCTACATACTAAATGACTTCCAGTTCTAAATGCCTGGAGACTCTGCTCTACTGACTTCCAGATCCACACTCTCAACTGCCCACGTGGCATTTCAACGAGAAGCTCACAAAGACCAGTGTCTTTCGTATAAATCCACTCTAATTTCTACATTCCCCTCTGCGTCTCCTCATTATCTATATTTAGGAGACAGCAGAGCAATAAAGAGCATTGGCCATGAGACCAGGCTGCCTGGGTTCAACTCCTGACTTTGTCACTTTCTACTTGATGATCTTGGGCAAGGAAGTCAACCTTCATGTGCTTCAGTTGCTTAATCTTTAAAATTGGCATAATACCTGTCTCACAGTGGTGAATGGAAATTGAATGGACAAAGTTCTCAGGACAGTCCTAGAACATGGCTCATGTTGTATAAATCTTAACTTGTATTACTGTTTCCAATATGTGCATAATCTAGTCAGTCTTTCAAATTAGAAACCACTAATTCTCTCTTCACGATTTATTTTATATCCTAGACATATCATTACTACTTTCTAAAAGTCTATTTTATTTTTCCTCTATTTTCCCCATGACACCACTATTTTAGTTCAGGTTCTTATCATTTCTTACCCAGGGTAGTATTTCTCCCTGCTGTCTTCATCTAATTCTACCTTACTAGTTGTAATATGTCTAATAATATCACTTACTTGATTATAAAACTTGGATAATTCATTATGGCCCACAAGACAGTATCAAAACTTTTAATAAAACATGCATAGTCCTTTATGGCCTGAATTCTTCTGCTTACCTTTCCAAATTCTTCTCCTGGAATTTTCCCATGAACACTTCCGTTCAGTCGCTTAGTTGTGTCCAACTTTTGGCGACCCCATGGACTGCAGCACGCCAGGCTTCCCTGTCCATAGGTAACTCCCAGAGCTTACCATACTCATGTCCATTGAATCGGTGATGCCATCCAGCCATCTCATCCTCTGTCATCCCCTTCTCCTGTCTTTCCCAGCATCAGGGTCTTTTCCAGTGAGTCAGTTCTTCACATCAGGTGGCCAAAATATTGGATTTTCAGCTTCAACATCAGTCCTTCCAGTGAATATTCAGGACTGATTTCTCTTAGTGTGAATTGGTTGGATCTCCTTGCTGTCCAAGGGACTCTCAAGAGCCTTCTCCAACATGACAGTTTAAAAACATCACTTCAGGGCTCAGCTTTCTCATAGTCCAACTCTCATATCCATACATAGCTACTGGAAAAATCATAGCTTTGACTAGACAGACCTTTGTTGGCAAAGTAATGTCTATACTTTTTAATATGCTGTCTAGGTTGGTCATAAATTTCTTTTGAGGAGCAAGCGTCTCTTAATTTCATGGCTGCAGTCACCATCTGAAGTGATTTTGGAGCCCAGAAAAATAAAGTCTGACCCTGTTTCCACTATTTCCCCATCTATTTGCCATGAAGTGATGGGACCAGATGCCATGATCTTAGTTTTCTGAATGTTGAGCTTTAAGCCAACTTTTTCACTCTCCTCTTTCACTTTCATCAAGAAGCTCTTTAGTTCTTCTTCACTTTCTGCCATAAGGGTGCTGTCATCTGCATATCTGAAGTTATTGATATTTCTCCCTGCAATCTTGAGTCCAGCTTGTGCCACATCCAGTCCAGCATTTCTCATGATGTACTCTGTGTATAAGTTAAATAAGCAGGGTGACAATATATAGCCTTGATGTACTCCTTTCCCTATTTGGATCCAGTCTGTTGTTCCATGTCCAGTTCTAACTGTTGCTTCTTCACCTGCATACAGATTTCTCAGGAGGCAGGTCAGGTGATCTGGTATTCCCATCTCTTTCAGAATTTTCCACAGTTTATTGTGATCCACACAGTCAAAGTCTTTGGCATAGTCAGTAAAGCAGATGTTTTTTGGAACTCTCTTGCTTTTTTGATGATCCAACAGATGTTGGCAGTGTGATCTCTGGTTCCTCTGCCTTTTCTAAATCCAACTTGAACATCTAAAAGTTCATGGTTCACATACTGTTGAAGCCTGGATTGGAGAATTTTGAGCATTACTTCCCTAGCGTGTAAGATGAGTGCAATTGTGTGGTAGTTTGAGCATTCTTTGACACTGCCTTTTTTTGCGATTGGAATGAAAACTGACCTTTTCCAGTCTTGTGGCCATTGCTGAGTTTTCCAAATTTGCTGGCATATTGAGTGCAGCACTTTCATAGCATCATCTTTCAGGATTTGAAAGAGCTCAACTGGAATTCCATCACCTCCACTGGTTTTGTTCATAGTGATGTTTCCCTAAGGCCCACTTGACTTTGCATTCTATTATATCTGGTTCTAAGTGAGTGATCACACCATCGTGGTTTTCTGGGTCATTAAGATCTTTTTGTATAGTTCTTCTGTGTATTCTTGCCACCTCTTCTTAACATCTTCTGCTTCTGTTAGGTCCATACCATTTCTGTCCTTTATTGTGCCCATCTTTGCATGAAATGTTCCCTTGGTATGTCTAATTTTCTTGAAGAGATATGTAGTCTTTCCCATTCTGTTGTTTTCCTCTATTTCTTTGCATTGATCACTGAGGAAGGCTTTCTTATTTCTCCTTGCTATTCTTTGGAACTCTCAATTCAAATGGGTATATCTTTCCTTTTCTCCTTTGCCTCTCATTTCTCTTCTTTTCAGAGCTATTTGTAAGGCCTCCTCAGACAACCATTTTGCTTTTTTACATTTCTTTTTCTTGGCGATGGTCTTGATCACTGCCTCCTGTACAATGTCACAAACCTCCATCCATAGTTCTTCAGGCCCTCTGTCTATCAGATCTAATCCCTTGAATCTATTTGTCATTTCCAGTGTATAATCATAAGGGATTGATTTAGGTCATACCTGAATGGTCTAGTGTTTTCCCTACTTTCTTCAATTTAAGTCTGAATTTGGCAATAAGGAGTTCATGATCTGAGCCACAGTCAGCTCCCGGTCTTGTTTTTGCTGACTGTATAGAGGTTCTCCATCTTTGGCTGCAAAGAATATAATCAATCTGATTTCTGTATTTCCCATGCACACCCTCCAACTATTTAGCATCTGTTTAGCAATTTGCAGTTCCCAAAACATGCCATGCTGTTCTCATGACTTCATTCATTTCTAAATGGATTACCTCTTACACGTGAATTATCTCTGTTTATCTTCTTGGTGAATTTCTCATTTGTTAAGACATCTTGAAGATTCTGTTTCTTCAAAGAGTTCTTTCTGATCTCTTCAGGTAGAACTTGATGCTTCTTTCCTGGTACTTCCATTTTAATCATAGGACTTTCCTTATCTATATGCTATATAGTACATCTTCCGGACAAATGACGCTCAGACTTCAGTGTGCCTAATGATCAACAGTTGAATTTGCAAAAATTCAGTTATGGGTCCTACTACCAGAAATCCTGATCCACTGGATCAAGATGGAACCTAAGCCTCTGTATATTTTGAAATCCCCAGGAATATCCGGTGCATACCGGTGTTTTACACCATTGTTCCATTTAGTTATCTCTTTTTTCTTAGATCTTAGCACAGTGCATAAAGTATATATTATATTCACTTCAATTCAGTCACTCAGTCGTGTCCGACTCCTTGCAATCCCATGAACTGCAGCATGTCGGGCCTCCCTGTCCATCACCAACTCCCAGAGTCTACCCAAACTCATGTCCATTGAGTCAGTGATGCCATCCAACCATCTCATCCTCTGTTGTCCCCTTCTCCTCCCGCCTTCAATCTTTCCCAGCATCAGAGTCTTTTCCAATGAGTCAACTCTTCGCATGAGGTGGCCAAAGTATTGGAGTTTCATCTTCAACATCAGTCCTTCCAATGAACACCAAGGACTGATCTCCTTTAGGATGGACTGCTTGGAACTCCTTGCAGTCCAAGGGACATGGGCCCTTGGCAAATGCTTGTTGGAAATAAAATATGGCTTTCTGTTTTTGGTGAGCTATCGTGCATGGTGATTGTCCAGCTAATGTACCTTGTATGTAGTAGGTCATCAGAAAGTTTATACGATTTAGACATATGAATGAATGATTGAATGAATGAATGAATAAACAAATGAAAAGAGCTCAAAGAAGCTAGGGAACTATTATCATGGCCCATTGAAGCTCTCAAATATTACAATGTTCAGATAGGTTATGTGAAATTTGAGTATTTGAATTTTAAAGTTAATGGATGAGCTCTCTGAGACATATTTGGAGACATGATATTATGGTTTAGATTTTTTATACCAGATGAACAGACACGCTTTTTTGTAAAGTTAACAACTTTCATAAAAATCAGATACCTTGACTTGAATTTTTCTCTAGACATGATGTCATTCTATTTCCACATTGTCATAGACAGGGATGGCTGCTTATATCAAACATGTTTTCAAAAAATAATCACCTCAGGAGTATACATAAATACTAAATAGGAGCTCAAATTCTGCACCATAAAGAAATATTTAAGTTTTAACCAGTTGCTTTTGAGTTTATCTGAAATTGCATATGCCATTTAAATTATATGCCTTAAGAAAAATTCTAGGAATAGACGTGCTTTAACTTGGCTATTTTTTTTCTATATCTCTTAAAATTGTGTCATTAATGCTAGGTTTAATATTTATTGTAAGAACATATCCTATAATTACAAAAGCTATCATAGCATTTTTTCTTTTCATTTCTACTCAATTTTCCATCTCAGCCAGGTTCTACAGTTAGTTTGTGTACAGAGGGTTATAAAATTTTTATGCAGTATTGTATTACACAAAAGTCTACAAAGAAGTTAAATTCATGAAAAAATATTTTGTAACTAGAATATCAAGATGAGGTTTGAAATAAATGAATGATCTCTAATGGCCAAAAATACCAAGAGAATTTATTTGCCCATTTTATGAAAGCTTACAAAAAAGTAAGATGTCACCCTTCATGTTATATGGGTCTGTTAATCACTAGCCAGTCTAAATATATATTAATATATAGTATTTTGGTCATACACACTTCCTGCCAATGCCATTTATTTACTTAACCAAGGACTTTAGATAGGCTTATGTATAATTTCTTTATGGTATTATAATAATGGAGAAGGCAATGGCACCCGACTCCAGTACTCTTTTTATTATTTTATTTTATTTTTTAACTTTACAATATTGTATTGGTTTTGCCATATATCAAAATGAATCCGCCACAGGTATACATGTGTTCCCCATCCTGAACCCTTCTCCCTCCTCCCTCCCCATACCATCCCTCTGGGTCGTCCCAGTGCACCAGCCCCAAGCATGCAGTATCGTGCATCGAACCTGGACTGCCGACTCCAATACTCTTGCCTGGAAAATCCCATGGACAGAGGAACCTGGTAGGCTGCAGTCCATGGGGTCGCACAGAGTCGGACACAACTGAAGCGACTTAGCAGCAGCAGTAGCAGCAGATATACTAATATAAATTCAGACTAAATATTGATTATTAATAGACTAGAAACAAGGGTTGGCAAATCATTTTTCTAAGAAATAGGCTTTAACCAGCCATGCAGCGTCATGACTGTAGAGTGTTGTCACTGTACCAGGAAGGAGCCTTAAACATAAAAGAAAAGGGTGTAGTTGTGTTTCAATAAAATTTTATTCACAGAAGCTGCAGCTGGCTAAATTGGTCATGAGCAGTAGTTGGCTGATCTTTGATCTACATAATCATATTTTTGATTCAAAAACTGAGCAGCTAGAACAGGCCATGATTGCGCGTGACTTTGTGCATTATCTACTTGTTTATAACTAGGAATCTTAAACCTTTTCTCTAGTATTTTCAATGATATGTTTAGTTGTTATTCCTTGATTTGAAAAATAAGGTAAGTGCAAACCTCTTGCCTGCTCTAGCCCCATCTATACCACTGACTGTGGGCAAATTGCTTAAGTTTTTTATTCTCCAGGTTCATATATGGACAGTTGAATTTCTCTACCAAAATAATATCAACTAGAAAATTAAATTTCAATTTCACATGTATATCTAGAATCAGTGCAAGTAAATTCATGAAATATTCAGCTTCTCTATAGGGCATCCTAATGCTCACTGCCTTTATCATGTCTCCAGGGCCTTGTATGGCAGACTCTTCTCTCAAAAGAGAAAAGATAGGCAATTATTAGATTGGTGAAAAAGTAGTTGGGGTTTTGCCTTGTTGAACTTTGCCATTTGATATTGGAATACATCCTTAGATAAACGTTATGTTTATTTAATGTTATGTTTATGTTATGGTTATGTTATACATCATTTTAATGCACATTTCTCACTTTATATTTTTTGCTAATGACTTATTGCTTGCTGTTTATTTTGTATTTATTCTAGACAGGGAAATGATGTTAGACAAAAAGCAAATTTGAGTAATGTTCCTACTCGAATTCAAAATGGGTCCTAAAGCTGTGTTGACAACTCGTAACATCAATAGCGCATTTGGTCCAGGAACCTCTAATGAACGTATAGTGCAGTGGTGGTTGAAGATGTTTTGCAAAGGGGACGAAAGCTGTGAAGATATGGTACAATGGCCGGTCATCGGAAGTTGACAATGAACAACTGAGAGTACTTTTAGAAGCTGACCCAAACTAGTACAGCCACTATGCAGAACAGTGTGGAGATTCCTTAAAAAACTGGAAATAGAACTGCCATACAACCCAGCAATCCCACTGCTGGGCATACACACCGAAAAAAACAGAATTGAAAGAGACACGTGTACCCCAATGTGCATCACAGCTCTGTTTACAATAGCCAGGACATGGAAGCAACCTAGATGTCCATCAGCAGATGAATGGATAAGAAAGCTGTGGTACATATACACAATGGAGTATTACTCAGCCATTAAAAAGAATACATTTAAATCAGTTCTAATGAAGTGGATGAAACTGGAGCCTATTATACAGAGTGAAGTAAGCCAGAAAGAAAAACACCAATACAGTATAATAACGCATATATATGGAATTTAGAAAGATGGTAATGATAACCCTGTATGCGAGACAGCAAAAGAGACACAGATGTATAGAACAGACTTTTGGACTCTGTGGGAGAGGGAGAGGGTGAGATGATTTGGGAGAATGGCATTGAAACATGTATATTATCATATGTGAAACAAATCTCCAGTCCAGGTTCGATGCATGATACAGAATTCTTGGGGCTGGTGTACTGGGATGACCCAGAGGGATGGTATGGGGAGCGAGGTGGGAGGGGGGTTCAGGATGGGGAACACATGTACCTCTGTGGCAGATTCATGTCAATGTATGGCAAAACCAATACCATATTGTAAAGTAATCAGCCTCCAATTAAAATAAATAAATTTGTATTTTAAAAAAATAAAATCTAAAAAAATAAAAATAAAAGATTCCAAAAAAAAAAGAAGCTGATCCTCTTACAACTACATGAGAAGTTGCCCAAGAACTCAGTGTTGGCCATTCTATAGTCATTTGGGATTTGAGGCAAATTGGAAAGGTGAAAAAGCTCAATAAGTGGGTGCCTCATGAGCTGAATGAAAAATTTAAAAAATCATTCATTTTGAAGTGTTGTCATTTCCTATTCTGTGCAACAACAGAAACCATTTCTTGATCAGATTGTGACATGTGATAGAAAGTGGATTTTATATGACAACTGGTGATGACCAACTCAGTGGTTGGACCAAGAAGATGCTCCAAAGCACTTCCCGAGGCCAAACTTGCCCCCTAAAAACGTCATGGTCACAGTTTGGTGGTCTGCTGCCTGTCTGATCCACTGTAGCTTTCTGAATCCCAGGGAAACCATTACATCTGAGAAGTATGCTCAGCAAATTGATGAGATACACCCAACACTGCAAAGCCTACAGCTGACATTGGTCAACAGAAGAGGCCCAGTTCTTCTCCCTGACAACTCTAGACCTCATGTCGCATAAGCAGCACTTCACCATGTTCACCTGACCACTTGTCAACCGACTGCCATTTCTTTAAGCATCTCAACAACTTTTTGAAGGAAAAATCTTTCTACAACCAATAGGAGGCATGAAATTCTTCCAAGAGTTCATTGAATCCCAAAATATGGATTTTTATGCCACAGGAATAAACACTTATTTTTTCTTGGCAAAAGTGTGTTGATTGTAATGGTTTCTATTGTGATTATTAAAGATATGTTTGAGCCTAGTTATAATTATTTAATAGTCATGATCTGAAACTGCAATTACGTTTGCACCAACCTAATAGTATATTCTAAAACGCAGCACTTTAAAATGTATTTGGATTTCCATAGGCTTTCTTTCCCTCCCTTCCATAACCTTTCCCTCGTGGTTCAGTTTGTAAAGAATCTGCTTCCAATGCAGGAGACTAGGGTTCGATCCCTGGGACAGGAAGATCCCTTGGAGAAGGGAATGGCCACCCACTCCAATATTCTTGCCTGGAGAATTCCATGGACACAGGAGCCTGGAAGGCTACATACAGTTCATGGGATAACAAAGAGTCAGACACAACTGAGTGACTAACGCACTTAGGCTTTCTTGAGATAATTTTAAGCCCCCAAGGTGAAACTCTCATATGTATATATATGTGTGTGTATTTCTACTTACTTATTTAGAATTTTCTCATACATTCTTTGAAAAAAATATTTGAGGTACAGAGTAAATCTTAATGATAACAATATTGGGTACCTTATTAAGGTAATATGAGAGCTTTGGGATGAATTTTTTTGTTATTCCTCAAATCATACTTCACAGTCACCTTGACTGCTCTGTCTATTCAAAGGGCTAGACATTAATGTAGGATAAAATGTGAATAAATAAAGTTTCACTTGTATATCAGATATTGGGGAAATTATGTTTTATTGACAAATCAGTGTGCTGAAATATTTAATTTTAAAATTGGTCTGTAGCTTTAGTTGACATGAATATAAAAACCTACATATTTTTATACAAATATTGCCAGTTAATTACAGAAAGAGTCAGTCTTCCCTGATGGCTCAGACAGTAAAGAATCTGTCTGCAATGCAGGAGACCTGGATTTGATCCCTGGGTTGGGAAGATCCCCTGGAGGGGGGCATGGCAACCCACTTCAGTATTCTTCCCTGGAGAATCCCATGGACAGAGGCGCCTGGTGGGCTTCAGACCATGGGGTCACAAGAGTCAGACACAACTAAGTACAGCACAGAAAGAGGCAAAGATATTTACAGTAAATACACAGATATTGGTACAAGCCTAGATTGCTTACGTTGGAATCTCAATAGGAATGTTCTTTAGGGATTCATTTAGTCTGTTTCTCTTTGCTCATTATCTTTAGAATCATTATCAGAGTGTCTGCAAAGAAAGCACATGAGAGTTTAAAAAAAAAAAATAGACTATTGCATGCTAAGGAAATAGTGTTTGTGAACAAGACTGGTTTGCGTTACCGTAGATGAGCTACCGTACCTGGTAGCTCAGCTGGTAGAGAATCTGCCTGCAATGCAGGAGATCCCAGTTTGATTCCTGGGTCAGGAAGTTCCCCTGGAGAAGGGATCGGCGACCCACTCCAGTATTCTTGGGCTTCTCTGGTGGCTCAGATGGTAAAGAACCCACCTGTAATGCAGGAGACCTGGGTTCAATCCCTGGGTTGGGAAGATCCCCTGGAGGAGGGCATGTCAACCTATCCCAGAATTCTTGCCTGGAGAATCCCCATGGACAGAGGAGCCTGGCAGGCTACAGTCCACTGGGTTGCAAAGAGTCAGACATGACTGAGTGACTCAGCACAGCACAGATGGAGATGGGGGTTACTGCATAAATTAAAACTTAATTGTATAGAAGACATTTCCAAAGTGGTTTGGGTGTTTGTTTCAGAATAACTCTAATTCAATTTGCAGTCCAGATCATCACTTCTGAGATGTCTTTGTTGACCCTGAAATGTATCATGGACAGCCAAATTGGTCATTAGTTTTCTCTGTGTGTACTCAATTATCATCGATTTAGCATCTTAAAATGACACTAATTTATTATCTCACAGTTTCTGTGGGTCTGGAATCAGGCTGCCTTTTCTCTGGGTCCTCTGCTCAGAATCTCACCACCTGTATCAAGATGTTGGCTGCACTGTGCTTCTCCTTGAAGCTTGGAGTGCTCTGCCAGGTCCAGTGAGGTTACTGGCAGAATCCAGTTCCTCGTGGCCGCAAGAGTGAGGACCCTATTGTTTTGCTGGCTGTCAGCCAGGGTTTGCCCTCAGCTCCCAAAGGACACTTCAAGGCCTCACCAGTTGGCAATATCATGAGGTTTAGGTCTTCAAAGTCAGCTAAAGAAAACGCTCTCCAGTCTGCTATGAGACCTACGTAGTGTAATGCGAGAATGGAGTGACTAGGCCATTACCTATTTGTCCGACAGTAGAACCTAAGCAAAGGAGAGACTATGCTGTCATCTTCACAGGTCTCTCCACACTGAAGAGAGAGGCATTTTCCAGGGGGTGGGAATTTGGGGGTCATCTCAAAATTCTGGGCTTTCTTAGTGGCTCAGACAGTAAAAAATTTGCCTGCAATGCAGGAGACCCAGGGTTTGATCCCTGGGTCAGAAAGATTCCTTGGAGAAGGGAATGGCAACCCACTCCAGTATTCCTGCCTGGAAAATCCCATGGACAGAGGAACTGGCTGGCTACAGTCCATGAAGTCACAGAGTCGTACGTGACTGAGCAGCTAACACTGTGACAGTGTGCAGTCTAGGTCTCCTTCCACGGCTTGGAGGGCTGTGCAGTTCAATGGGTTCCAGCCATCTTGTTTGTAGGTTACTATCTTGGAATATGATCAAAATCCTAAACTTGAGTCCAGTCAAGTGCCTTCTTGTCTTTCTTACAGGCTCCATTTGGGTGGCTCAGGCTTAAACATTTTTAAAGATCAGGGTGTCAGCATGCAAAAAATCTTACTGTTTCCACCTTGGTTTCCCTGTTTTATTAACTGTGATGAAGCAAAATAATTATATACATACTGTTTAGTTTCAAAAGTTTAATGCATACTTGAAGGAATTTTGTACCCAAAGGGATTAAGTAAATGAGAATTCAACAGTTTTGCCAAAAACCTTTTTTAGAATATAGGAATGTGCTAAGCCCCATTTTCCACAAAATATATGTTCACTCTTTCCTACTTTTTCCTTCTTGTAACTTGTCTCTCCACAGTATGCCTTTATTGTCAGCTTAACATCTTCTCACCTGTATCTTTATATTCTAATAAGGCAATTATTTCTTACTTTTCTAATCATTCTTCTATGTACATTGCATGATATGAGTAGAACTCATTAGCTAATATTTTTCTTAAAATATTTTTTAAAAAAGCAAAGGATTAGAAGGAAATTTTGATTTCACTAGTAATCATTGCCGTGTTTATATTCCTAATGCCATCTGTTTTGTTTCTGTTCATATTCATTGGGTGTATTAACCATAAAATTATGCAAACTTGTAGTTTCAGTTTACAAAAAAACATCAATACCCAGCGAAATAGCTAAATTGTGACAATCCCCATGTTCTCTATAAGACATACAACTCATCGTATTTTCCACTTTAACCAACCCTGATAAACCATGGAATGAACAAAATTATCACAAAATTTATTTACCATGGTCATACTTTTCACTTTTACAAAATCAAGTCTGCTATTTAATATTATGAAGGGTACATCATACTAAAAGTTAATTTTCCAATGTTTTAGGTGACCTAATTTCCATTAGCTTTCTTTATTGTTTCACACATTGAAAAACTTTGCTCTGTGTAGGAATTTGGGGCAGTATTACAAAATCTTAGCTGCAGGATTGAATAAGTTGTTTTTGTTTGCCATAATTACAGAATCCCAGTCCTGGTTTGTAGTTAGGATCCTGTATCATTTCATTTTAAGGAGGTTAATTTATGGAAGCTAAAAAATTCTTAATTAATATGTGAATGGGGTGGCAGCTGTCTCATTCATTATGTTGGATGTTAAAATTTTATAGCTGAAATGGGACTTACAGTTCATCTAATTTTATTCCTTTATTTCACAAATAGGACACGAATACCAAGGGAGTTAATATCTAGTAGAAATGTGTTCAAAATTTGGGAATGGTTCCCTGGCCTCAGATTTCTCTTGGCATGAAAGCTTCATTTTGTTGTGTGAGTGTGCTGTGCTCTTTGATTGCATTACCTTAAACGTGGCAAGTTTCTTTCTGTTGTGAAAGGTACATCATAGTTAAAATTTTTTCCACTATTCTGGGTGCTCTATTTTGTGAGCTGTAATTTTTATTAGCTGCTCTAATTCTTTTGTAGAAAGAAGCTCACTTAATAGCTATTAGCATGAAACAACAGCCCCGGGCATGCAGCTAATTCACCCTGAAGGGAATACGCAGTGTGTTAATTATCTGTTGGTGGGTGAGTGACCCAGGGTGACAAGATCAGCAGTAATACATGACCAATACAGCAAAACAACAGCCCCACAATCACCAACAATTCAAAGGTTTCTGTGGGCATTATCATGTTATATCAGATTCTGAGGATTAAAATTATTTTTTAAGAAGGGAATGCTGCTTTCAGCATTAAAAAGTACTAAGCATTTGTTTCAAGCATGATTTTCAGATTTGAGAGATAAAAATATAGTTCCTTAATTTATTTAGAAGAACAATAAAAAAAAATCTTTGGTTTTAGAAAAACGAGCATGAGTAATTCAAAGGCCTTTAATTACTCATTCTCTTTGGAGAGAAAAAAAAAAGAAAAACTAAACTAAAAAACAAAGACTGTTCCTAATGAGACTTCTTCAAAATTCTGCAGCCTTTCCTGGCAATGGAGAGCACTCCATTTCCTCTTTATGGGAAAACATTTTGGCTCACTACCTCTTGATCACTCCTCAGAGAGAGAACCACAGGGCAGATTTAGGGATGTATTTTTCATTACTTTCAAACTTCATCTGTCTATTGCCATTACACTGAAATTTCAGACTTCTATGGAAACTTTAATGCTTGCAAGCATTTTCTCTGATTTCACTCTCCACCTTTGTCACTGCACACAGATCTCTGAGGGTCAAATGGACAAATATCGGTACCACAGAGCTTGAACCTGCTGTCTGGGGCATGGTTGTGTGTGTAGACAGCTGAGCTGGTTTAACTGGCCAGGATTCAGTTTAGATTCATCAACCTTTTTGGATGCATACAATGATTACCAGTGTTGTTTTTAGTCGCTAAGTCATCTCACTCTTTGTGACCCCATGGTCTGTAACCTGCCAGGCTCTTCTGCCCATGGGATTTACCAGGAAGGAATACTGGAGTGAGTTGCCATTCCCCTCTCCAGGGAATCTTCCTGACCCAGGGATCGAACCCGTGTCTTCTGCGTTGCTGGCAGATGCTTTACCGCTGAGCCACCAGGGAAGCCCTTAATGAAGGCTTAAGGAAGCCCCATACCATAATGGCATGTTTATTGTTGGTTAAGTGGTGTGGTTTTGTTTCCCCTCAGTGGACAGGATGGATTTACAATACCACATGCCCACATCCCTAGGGCTGTGTGTCCATCTTCCCTTCATCAGATGGGAATAGGGAGGTATGTATCCTGCTGTAAAAGAAAGATTATTTGGAACCAAGTATGACTGAGCAACTTCACTCTCCCTTTTCACTTTCATGCATTGGAGAAGGAAATGGCAACCCACTCCAGTGTTCTTGCCTGGAGAATCCCAGGGACGGGGGAGCCTGGTAGGCTGCTGTCTATGGGGTCGCACAGAGTCGGACACGACTGAAGCAACTTAGCAGCAGCAGCAGCAGCAGCAGCAGGTATTGTTAGGCAGCTGAGCCAACCCGCACAAAACCTATGTGGACATGTGTTCCTAATGTATCGAATCAGTTAATATGAAATTTTGTTTTCCCTTTGGCAAACTTCACACAAACATAGGACCATTAAAAAAACATGAAGCCAAATGTTATAGTTCCCCTGCTACCCTGCCCTGCAAGGAATATTTACCAAAAGAATAAAACAAAGGAATGAAATTTTAATAACATCCTCATTAATGAAGCTATACAAATAACAGATTCACTTCCTGGATTCAAATATATCTACTTCGTAGAGCTAATATTTTTCTCCATATCCAGTAACATTCCTTAGTTTTTAAATAGGGAATTATTATAGATATTACCCATATACTTTCTGATGAAACTCCAAAAAAAAGAGTTGACAGTTAAGGCCTAGCGTAAAAGAGAAATCTTGTGCCCTACACATAGAATGCATTTCTTTGGCTTTTAAGTCTGATGTGCCTGAGGCTTCTTGCCCAAGCTCATTTTCATTGCATGCCTAATTTGAGGATGCAAAAATAGTGGAATAGAATTTGGAATGATCCTGGTATTTCGATTGGGTTTAAATTAGGAATAAATCCAAGTTATCTCTCATTTTAAAATTCCCATTGCATCTTACTTAAGTGGTGGAGAGCAAGTGACATTATTTTTAGGCTTTAGTTCAGTTCAGTTCTTTAGTTACTGTTTTGACTATATTAAACGACTTTTAGATTTTACAAACTGGTGTTAATTGCATTCATAATCTAAGCTTTTCTTCCCCTATACTGTTTAAAGGAAAGATAAATGGCAAAGTTTTATCTTTGGCTATAGCCTAGAATATTCATCAGTAAAGACCTAAACAAGTGTTGATATTTGAAGCTGCTGGTTGTCTAGGGAGGAAGCCCTGTGATGTTGCACACCCATTTGTGTGTGTGAGCGAGGAAAAAAAAATAGTAGTCAGGGGATATCCCAGGAGTGCTGGCCTCCCTGGTTGGAGGCACTGAGTCAAAGGATGAAGCACAGAGGAAATGCCAGGTGAGAAACCACTGCTGGTCTGGGGAAAGAAAGATTTTGTCTGAAAGTTAAAATATGTGGCAAATGGTAGGATCTTTGAATCCTAATAGCCGAGTCAGAGGGGATCGTGGGTGAGTGAGGAGATGGGATGACATGGAGCTATAACATTAGTGAGAGGCCAGGATAATGCCAGTAATGGACTGTGTTTAACTATTAGGTCCTTCTCTTTCATGGAGCTGCAAAATAATGGCCCTTTCAGAAGTAATCACCTGATAATAATAAGCTTAATGCAATAATATTATATTTAAAAAATGTATTCTCCCCACGGTATAATTTTTAGACATTACAGCCTTTAGATACATGAAACAGAAAGTCAGTGGAACTTGATGACTCTTTTTACTCTCTGAGAAGAAATGCTAAGTCTAATTCTAATATTTTGGTGGTATTAAAAAATGATATGATAACCCTATTTCATAGTAGGAAGATATTCAATTTCTTCATAAATTGTATTTTGTTATTGTTATTAATGTTGGCTCTATTTTAATCCAAAATTAATTGGATGAGACTGCTAATGAGGAAATCTCTCTTCTGAAGTCTAAGTTTGCAGTACTAGGCCTCACCCATAGCTCACTGATTCTCAATTTAGGATTCCATGGTACAAAATTTATTTCTCTTTCTCCAAAGGTGATCAGAACCAGCAGTTAAGGACAGTTGTTCTGTGAGAGGGTAGCTCCATGACAGCATGAATTTTAGTCCATTGTCAAGAAGAAAGGGAAAGAAATTACATGATTGATGTATCAACTCATAAAATTAAAATGCTTATAACATTCTGGCCATCAACAAAAGCTTAATTGTCATTATTAGGTTACATAATTATTGAGAAAGGATACTATATTTTAGAAAGATTTTATCAAAAAATGGTTAAAATATTAAAAAGTGAAAATGGAAGTGTTAGTCACTGAGTCGTGTTCAACTCTTCGTGACCCCATGGACTGTTAGCCCGCCAGGCTCTTCCGTCCTTGGAATTCTCCAGGCAAGAATACTGGAGCAGGTAGTCATTCCCTTCTCCAGGGATCTTTCCCATCCAGGGATTGAACTTGGGCCTCCTGCATTGCAAGTAGATTCTTTACCATGTGAAAATCATTCCTTTTATTACCTAGGGTATTGTGGTTCTGTTTTCTAGAAAGTTATTTATCTAGAACAGTTCATTCTACAGTTTTACAGCTGAATGTGTTATTTGTAGAGATTTGGGCCAGTTTGGGGCCTGTAAAACAGGGAAACGTTTTTGTTAAAACCTATGAGCCCGTTGTTGAGGAGGTGCCTGTGAGATTTTCCACGAATAATTTGATAAAGAGCCCAGAGCTGCATCGTGCTCCTTTGTGTCTGCCAAGCGTGCGCCAGCATCGTGGTGAGTGGGTATCCTGTGGAACAGGAGTCAGGGTGAAGAGGGTGTTTCTCTGTAACCCATGATTTTTGTTACTTTTTGGGGTTTCTGTTCTCTCCTTTTAGAGTTTTAGTTTTCTTGTCACTAGGAAACATAATACCTTTTATTTCCCCTGTAGTGTTTATATTTCTCTTTCATGTCTATCATCGCTTGTAGCCTTTTCTTCACTGGCTTGAGTCACTGCATGACTTTAAGCATCATGGTTCTTTTTTCTTACCGTGCCCTTAGCTCTTCTCCCTTGTAAAGGCCATTTTATGTAAATGGATGATCGAGGTGTCCACACACTGGACCCAAGGTGAGAGGTCCAGAGCAATCACTGGTTAGAGCCCAATGAGCTCTTTTCATTCCTCTTGGTTCTGTGCCAGTGGATGCTGAATTTTGACTTGGAAACAGGCTTTTGGTCACTTTTTTCATTAAACAGAAGTTAAATGTATAACTTTCCATAGCTGTGCCCTTGTTTCACAATCCCTGCTTATGTTATTATTTTTTTCTTTACCCACAGTGACTACAATAACGGGAAAAGCTAGTATAATTTTTGATTTTCTGGGAACTGAAGACTTTGAACACATATGTCTGCAAGGAAATGTGACATAGGGCCTAAACAGGAATGAAACATCCAAGCATGCTGAGGAGCTGCTCCTTGTGTAGAAACCTCAAGTAAGATGCCTAATTATAAGCAGAGGTTCTATTTTTGAAAGTTATTATTTTTCCTGTTAGCTTTATTTCTTGGCAGGCAGTTCAAATTAGTCCTAACAATAGAGATAAGCTATGATTCCTGCTAACTGGAGACTTGCCAATTAGAAGAACACAGTGTCTTTCTGGAGACAGTGACCAAGCTAAAAGTATGTGTGTTAAACCCCCTAATAGCTGAAAGTAACTATGTGTATGGACTTCTCAAGACCTGCGTTAGAAATTTTAGACAATTATCTAATTTAAAAAAATGAGAAGAATTCTAATGGCAAGTCAATCTGAGCCAATAATGAAAAAAAAAATTTTTAATATATTTCAAAAGGAATGAAGTTTTATCCTTTATTTCATAGTAGCTCATCTGCTGAGGTCTTTTTAAAGTGTGTCATTAAAAAAATGTCTATGGTGCTTTGTTGAAAAAGTAAACTAGCATTAATTAAAATCTTATTGTGCTTATTCAGGTAGTTTTTCTTAAGGTGTCTTCACCAATAACTTCCCTAAAGGAATGCATTTTGGCAGGCGTCTTACCGCCTAACATAGTGTCTGACTTGCTGTAATCAATGCTCTTATTTAAGCAAAGGTAAAAGTTATATTTTTATATGAAAGCTAGCACTAGTACACCAAAAATAAGGAAGGAAGGGAAGGAGAGAGAGTTTGAGAAAGGAAAGGAAAGAAATCGAGATGACAACATGGATGGGCAGAAACAAGGATTATCTGATGCTGGTATATGAAGCCACTCTCTTTTGACAAATTAGGTTTTACTCCTTTTTGTCATCTGATACCAATCAAGACGTTATGGGTCTTTGGTTTCCAAAAAATGGCCAAACTCTCAGGTAGGTCCTTGCACACTAACAGCAGTGATCTAAACCAAGCTGGGATCTGAGGGTCCCCCAGAAAAGTGAATTAGTTCTAGACTGCAGGGGCGTTGCCAACTAAGGCAGATACTCTTGATTCAATTTGCATAGTGACTAAGTAATTGGTGGGTATCGAAACTTCTTTTAAAAAAGATTGCTTTCTTGAGTAACCAGCCTATCACCATTGCAGTCTTTAGATAATTTATATTTGTTTGCTCAAATCCTCTTAAATGTCCATAACAAAGGCACAAGTTAACTTTCCAATAAATTCTACCTTTATAGGAAAGAAACCAAGATTTTATTAAGATGCTACCATGCCCACTCCAGTACTCTTGCCTGGAAAATCCCATGGACGGAGGAGGCAGGTAGGCTGCAGTCCATGGGGTCGCGAAGAGTCGGACATGATTGAGTGACTTCACTTTCACTTTTCCCTTTCATGCATTGGAGAAGGAAATGGCAACCCACTCCAGTGTTCTTGCCTGGAGAATCCCAGGGATGGGGGAGCCTGGTGGGCTGCCGTCTATGTGGTCACACAGAGTCAGACACGACTGAAGCGACTTAGCAGCAGCGGCAGCATGTATATATCTCAGTTAGCAAGCCTGAGTAAATTGCAACATAACAAGTTTCAACTGACTGCAATCCCCTTTTTAAGATTTTTAGGGAAGAGAAAGCATGGGTAAACCACTCTGCCCGGTGTGAAGGGCATTGGATGTTGCTCTTGATGAGGAAAGACACAAGTCTCTGGGGTTTGTTTTGTGCTTCCTCTGTTGAAAAAAATCTCCATTCTGGACAAAGGGATCCGTAGTATCCATAGTCTTTTCTGGTACACACTCATTAAATTGTTCTTAAAGCAAAATAATAGTCCAAATGTTTATTGTGACAACTGTTTATCAGAGTAATGAAAAAAAAACAACAACAACATTTTTACCCTTTGAAGATTTTAAATCTTTAAAATACTAGTCTGTTTTGAAAGTTTCTGCATAGTATAATTTTGTGTTTGATGAAAGATTCCTTTTGTCCTCTTAAGGTTTCCTTTGGAGTATGGAGAAGTAATAGAAGAATCAATTGTATTCATTTATTTTTTTTCCTGTTACTAATGGGCCTAAAATACCTTGTCTATCGTGTGGCAAAGTTCCAGTTTGCAGATGGTGCTTTGGGACTGGAGTCAATGGAACAGGTTACCCAAAGCACAATTTTTGCAAAGACCAGTTTTTGAAGGAGTGTATAATTGCTCTCCCAAAGTCAGAAAGCTATCTATCTTCTCTAGAAATGAGACATTTTCTTTAAGTCAGAACTGCATCTGGGAGCAAGAAGGGCAGAAGAAGGCAGGAGGTCAGGCAGAAGTGAAAACTGACTTAGCTCTTGATGAAGGGATTGTATTGAAGAGGAGGTGGGTAAGATGACAGTTAAATTCCTTTAAAATTTTTAACTATCATTTTAAAAATGTGCCTGTTCTTCTCTGGATCATCTCATTTTTAATCAGAGCTTAAACTTTGAAAGTTGTCTACTATTCCTTTATGCACTTATTATTCAACCATTCTTGACATGATATTAGGATCAGGTGTACAGTGTAATGATTCGTTAAGCTTGCTAGGTGTCAGGTTATGTGCTAGATATTAAGACAGAAATTAAAGATGATTTTCACCTTTAAGGAGCTCACAGTTTGTTGGGGAGCGGGATTAATATCACTTCCTGTTTCTCATAGAGAGACAGCCTCTGTGGATCAGTAGTCATCTCGCTTTAGACCCTTGTATATACATAAGTAACTGCAAGTAGTAACATTTGGTCTAGAAACTGAGTTTTCTATGAGTGGCACGAATTTTTCTTATCTAGTATCAAGCTCAAAATACCATTTTAAATTAACTTTTTAATATTTTAATAAGGTTGATTTTAAGACTCCTTTTAAAATTCCTTTGACTAAAATAGTTCTAGGGGGAAAAAAGAGAAAAGAAGCTCCCTTGTTCCAAGAGTGAGAGGCAAAGATACTGCAATAGGCAAATCCTACTCTCAACCTGAACTCATTTTCATTTGACATGATGCAATTTTTAGATCTTTTTATTTCCTTAAGAAATTTGCATTTGTCAAAAAGCACATCATGCAAATATCTGTAAATCTCTAACCCTGTTTCCTCTTGTTGGGTATAGTCTCATAAAGCTTCCTAGATTACAAAGACATTTAGAATAATATAATTTAGTTCAATCTTCTTTGTTTTGAGCAGCAAATGTTTCTGGCTATTAGCATGAACGCATTAATTCTTCTATTCTTGGCATTCATATTTCAGGCTTTGACAGGAAGATCTAACTTTTTTGGTGGGTGTATTAAATCATTTATATTTCTTAATTGATGTTAGACTAATATGAGTATTGAAAGAACAATTCTAAAGCTTCTGAACAAGTTCCAAGTTTTTTGAAAATTTAAACTATACTTTATATATCACACTACAAACAACTGTTAAAATACATATACATATAAATGTAAGAGTAGATATGAATGAAAACTCTGATCAACACTTCAGAAAAGAATCCAATGGCAATAACTGGTGAGATTGTAGATACATTATATTATTTTGTATATAAAGCATAATATACATCACTTTGTCTAGATATGTTACAGATAACTAATGAAAAATGACCAGTCCAGCTAATGAGCTAGGCCTACTTTTTATATTCTAGAGGCAGTACCAGTCCAGAAACAGAAGTGAAAATACACATAATTGTCCATTGTGATAAGGACCCCAAAGGGTGATAGGATGAGCAACAGCTGGTAAGGGATTGGCAGCCAAAGGGACAGCTGCTTATATGGATTGTCAGAGCAGGTCTCTGTGAGGAGGGGACACTTGTTTTGTGAGCAGAGAAGTGAGAAGGCTGATTGTTCCTTTTCCTAAATTTTTCAGAGGCTCAGCCAGACCAACACATGGAATTTCTATTTAAATAGTTTGTTGTTTATATATAATAAGATGCATTAGAAAGGAAGCAAAATGAAAGAACGGATGATTCTTTCTCTGTATATGTACTAATTTAGAGTCTTGTCATTATGATCCTTGCTCTTCTAGGGAGTTATAGGTGAATATATTAAGAACCTGGATGAGGCTTGAGAAACCTGTGTTCTTGGTCAGCTCTGCTTCCACCATCTTCATAGCAAATAATCCTTCTGGGCCTTATTTTCTCTTCTGAAAAATGACACCACTGCATTTCTAACCAGTTCCCAGAGCATTGTCCTTCTAATAGGACTATAAATGGAAAGTCTATGAATGCATTTGGGTACATAATCATGGCCTGTTCACTAGCAGACTAACACAGCTCTTTTCCTGAGAGAATGAGATAGAGATATTAATTGAAATTATTATGAAAGACAGCCAAAAATGGGAAAGAACACTTCTAATTAAAAAATAAACTTGAAATAATACTTGAACTAGCATGATTGTTATCTAGAACTAGAATTTTAATGTTTTTGTAGGGCTTTCATTAAGTATCATATTCCCTATAATTCAATATCCATGTATTAATTCAGTGAACATCTTTCAAAAAACATGTTGCTTGCCAGTCATCAAATTCAATTTAGAGGGAACCTATGCTTTCCTGACTTGAAGGGAATACTCTTTCCTGGGGGTTAGCAGACATAAACAAAATTATTTATTCATTTGTTATTTTTCTTTATTCCACAAATTTTTGAAGCAGCTTACAATAATGAATATGTCAATGCAAACAATCAGGAAGAAGGAAAACATAGATGGAGTGGAAAGCAATGTTAGACAAAAGATCAGCAAACAGCAGAATTCCACAGGCTGCTAAAGTTGAGGTGAAATTTTGGTCACGATCTTAGTAATGGCCAAAAACAAAGTTCAGTGTCAATAAAAACAAAACTGTGTCAACTCTTCAGGAGAGGCAAAGCCTTTCCTTGAATGAACATCTTAAAGAAATTGCGTGGAACTTTTGTATGGGGATATACTGTTTGGTGAGATGGTTGGATGGCATCACCGATTTGATGGATTCAGAGTTTGAGCAAGCTCTGGGAGTTGGTGATGGACAGAGAAGCCTGGCATGCTGCCTGCAGTCCATGGGGTCACAAAGAGTCGGACACAGCTGAGCAACTGAACTGAACTGATACTATTTGATGATGACATTTATTAAGCACTTTCTATGTATTAGATGTGTTTTATAAGCATTTTCTCATATAATCTTCACAACAGCTCTAGGAGTTAGGGAATATGTTATTTTTAAATTTATTTGATTTGTAATATTAGTTTCAAGTGTACAGCATAGTGATGCAGTGTTTGGTTTTTTTATAGATTATGCAGCAGCTCTGTTAAAAGTTATTTCAGGATAATGCTGTAATCCCTGTGCTTTATAGTATATCTTTATTGCTTATCTATTTGGAATAGTTTGTATTGCTAATCCCATATGCATAATTTGCCCCTTTTTTCTTCTCCTCACTGCAACCACTGATTTGTTTTCTGTGAGTCTATTTCTGTTTTTCTCTATACATTTGTTTTTATACTTTTTATATTACACATGTAAGTGATAGCATATAGTATTTGTCTTTCTCTGACCTACTTTACTAAGCATAATATTCTGTAGGTCCATCCACAGTGTTGCAGATGGCAGAATTTTATTGTTTTTTATGACTAATATCCCATTTTTATATATCACAATTTCTTCACCCATTTGTCTGTTGATGGACACTCAGGTTGTTTCCATATCTTGGCCATTGTAAACAAGTGCTGCTGTGAATATTGGGCTGCATGTATCTTTTCAAATTATTTTGTAATATTTTCCAGATATATACCCAGGAGTAGAATTGCTGGATTGTATGGTAGTTCTGTGTTTAGATTTTGAGGAGTTGCCATACTGTTTTTTGTTGTGGCTGTACCTATTTAGATTCCCACCAACAGTGTGAGAGGGTTCCCTTTTATTGGCGCATAACTGTTCATCAGTTCAGTTCAGTTGCTCAGTCGTGTCCGACTCTTTGCGACCCCATGAATCGCAGCACGCCAGGCCTCCCTGTCCATCACCAACTCCCGGAGTTCACCCAGACTCACATCCATTGAGTCAGTGATGCCACCCAGCCATCTCATCCTCGGTCATCCCCTTCTCCTCCTGCCCCCAATCCCTCCCAGCATCAGAGTCTTTTCCAATGTGTCAACTCTTCGCATGAGGTGGCCAAAGTACTGGAGTTTCAGCTTTAGCATCATTCCTTCCAAAGAAATCCCAGGGCTGATCTCCTTCAGAATGGACTGGTTGGATCTCCTTGCAGTCCAAGGGACTCTCAAGAGTCTTCTCCAATACTACAGTTCAAAAGCATCAACTCTTCGGCACTCAGCCTTCTTCACAGTCCAACTCTCACATCCATACATGACCACAGGAAAAACCATAGCCTTGACTAGACAAACCTTTCCCTTAAGAGTTATTGGTTCTCTGTGGTATTGGTTGTTATTTTTCATTTCTTATTTTGTTTGAGTCCTCTCTTTTCTTCTTAGTGAGCCTGGCTAAAAATTTATCAATTTTGTTATCTTAAAAAAAAAAAAACAAAAAAACAAAGTCTTGGTTTCATTGATCTATTCCTTTGGTTTTTTTATATCTATTTTATATCCTCTCTCATCTTTATTTATATCCTTCCTTCTGATGACATTGAGCTTTGTTTGTCCCATTTTTTTCCTAATTCTTTTAGGTCAGGTTGTTTGAGATTTTTAGTTTCTTAGCAAGGCCTGTATCACTCTAACCTTCTCTCTTAGGACTGCTTTTGCTGCATTCCATAGATTTTGGAGTTCTGTGTTTCCATTTTCTTTTGTCTCAAGATATTTTCTGATTTCTTGTTTAATTTCTTCATGGACTTGTTTTTTGTTTGTTTTTTTTAGCATGTTGTTTATTCTCCATGTTTGTTTTTCTTAGTCTGTTAGTATTTGCTTTATATATTTAGATGCTCCTGTATTGGGTGCATATATATTAATGAGTGTAATATCTTCTTTTTGTATTGGTCCCCTTTGTCATTAAAAATGCCTTTCTTTGTCTTTTGTTATAAGTTTTGTTTTAAAGTCTGTTTTGTATAATATGAGTATTGCTAGCTCACTTTCTTGTTTCTGTTTGCATAAAATACCTTTCTCTCCTCACTTACAATCTGTTTGTGCCTTTAGTTCTGAAGTCAGCCTTCTGTAGACAAGATTAGCTGGTAAAGAATCCGGCTGCGATGCAGGAGACCCTGGTTTGATTTCTGGGTCAGGAAGATCCCCTGGAGAATGGATAGGCTACGCACGCCAGTATTCTTGGGCTTCCCTGATGGCTCAGATCGTAAAGAACCTGCCTGCAGTGTGGGAGGCCTGGGTTCAGTCCCTGGGTTGGGAAGATCCCCTGGAGAAGGGAACAGCTAGCCAATCCAGTATTCTTGCCTGGAGAATTCCATGGACAATCCATGACAGTCCTGGCAGGCTACAGTCCATGAGGTCTCAAAGAGTTGGACACGACTGAGTGACTTTCACTTTCAAATAGAAGGATCTTACTCATTTTATCTGAACAGATACCCTGTGTTTTTTGATTGGAAGCATTTAGTCCTTTGACATTTAAAATAATTATTGATTGGTATGTACTTATTGCCATTACTTGTTTTCTGGTCATTTTTATAGTTTTTCTATGTTCATTTCTTTTTTGTTTCTTCCCTTGTTTGTTTTCTTTAGTAGTATCCTTGTGATCCTTTCTTTTTATATTTGTGTAGCTATTTTAGTTTTTTGTGTGTGTGTGTGTGTGTGATTATCTTTAGGTTCCTATATGCTGAGCTGTTTATCTATTAATACTTGTTTTAAACTGGTTGTCATTTAAGTTCAAACACATTCTAAAAATGTACATTTTTACTCCCCTCTCCAACAGTTTTTTTTTTTTTTATGTCATATGTTATATCTTCATGTTTATCCTGTAATTGTTTATTGTGGTTATAATCGCTTTTACAGTTCTTTGTCTTTTAATCTTTAATGAGTTGATGCTCATTCCCTACACTATACTTGTCTTTTCTAGGGGGATTTCCCCATTCCTATCTATTCTTATTCGTTCTCTTAGAGAAGACCCTTTTAGTGTTAGAAGGGAGACCTTTTTAGTATAGATAAGCTCTTTTAGTTTCTTTATCTGGGAAGTTCTTTATCTCTTCTATTCTATGATAATCTTGCTGGTTAGAGTATCCCAGATGCAGGGTTTTCCCTTTCATTACTTTGAATATGTCGTGGCTCTCCCTTCTGGCTTACAAAATGTCTGCAGAGAAATAAGCTGATAACCTTATGGAGATTCCCTTGTATATGACTCTGCTTTTTATTTGCTGCCTTTAGAGTTCTCTCTTTAACTTTTGCAATTTTAATTATGATATTTCTTGGTGTGGGTCTGTTTAGGACCTTCTGTGCTTCCTGTACCTGGAAATCTACTTCCTTCTTAAAATTTGGGAAGTTTTCAGCCATAATTACCTCAAACATATTATTGATTCCCTTTACTCTGTCTTCTCTTTCTGTGATCCCTATAACATGAATGTTGGTACAGTTAATGTTATCCCAGAGATATCTTAAAGTGCTTTCAGATTTTTAACTTTGATTTCCCTCTTGCTGTTCTCATTGGGTGATTTCCATTATTTGTTCCAGATCACTTTATGTTCTTCTGTATCACTTAGTCTGCTATTTATGGCTCTAGTATATTTTTCATTTAAGGTATTGAATTCTTCATTTCAGATTTTTTTTTAATTTTCCAGTTCCTTTTTAAAGTGTTTACTGTCTACATCAGCTCTCTTCCCTAATTCAGTTAATATTTTTATTACCAATGTTTTGAATTATTTATCCCATCAGTTGTTTTGTTTTGGGGGGTTTTCTCTTGTTCTTTCAGTTGAGAGTTCCTCTCTCTTTTCATTTTGTTTAAATTTTTCTGCCTTTGTGAATTTAGGTAAAACAGTTACCTATTGGCTCTTGAAGGCACGTTCTTAGGTTTGATCATCCCTCTACAGACTGCGTGCTCCCAGTGCCTTTGGTAGGAGAGCTGGACTTCATGTAGGCTCACATCACATCTGGCTTCAGGATATGCTGGCAGCTGTCATCTTAGCAGAGGGTGAGGCTGGAGGTGGAGGGGCTAGAGCTGGTGTGAGACAGAGCCTCCTCTCTGCCCTGTGACCGTCACCACCTTTTTGGCGGTGGAGTCTGATCCCAAGTTGCTGGAGCAGAAACTTGAGGATCAGGCCAAGCTGGCTCTGTTTTCAGTCTACTTTTCTCCCTTTCCCTGCACGGGGACCCTGGCAGCAGAGTAGGGGGGTGCTGAAGCAGGTGGGACCCAGGCACAGACAGAGGTCTGATCCTTGCCCTGTGTTGGAACTGCTCCACAGGATCCATGTGGACTCTTGGTATGTGTTGAGAGGTGACCTGTGGTAGAGTGGCTGTGGTCAGAGATCTGGGCTGCTTTGGGGTCACTGTTTAAACAGGCATCAGCAATGGCCGCTGCTGCTACTGCAATCCCCTAGAGGAACAACTTGCTTCCGTCTTCCCAGGTTGAGTCCTTTCCCCAGTTGTGACTGCTCCATATCCAGTGCTTCACTGTGATGTGGGTGGGTGGAGTCAGGGCATTTGCTTGGCTTGAGCTAGGGTGCCTGGCATGTAGGTATATTTTTGATGTGTTTGTGGTGGCAGGTGAGCCTTACATCCTCTTATTTCACCATCTTCATCCCTCCTCTCACTTGGGACTATCATGTTGTTGATGACAAAACTAGGCTTAAACAATCTAATACACTTTATATGTCACATAGTAAGAGTTGAGGTAAGGCTTGAGCAATTGCAGAGTCTGTCCTCTTCATCGTTAGTTATCCCTCCCCTGTGCAGTGCTCCTTGCCTTCTCTTGCAGGGAGCAAGGTCTTCAACAACTAGCCAGCAAGAAATACAGTATTAGATTTCATAGAGCTGTGTTCTTCTAATATCACGGAAGATATGCTGGGGCATGGTACTGAAGAAATTCAAGGAAGAATTTCTGCTACCCTCTAAGAATGAGTAAATCAAATTCTTAGCTTAGTAATTGCTTTGTTGATTGAATTTTAAAATCTAGACAATTTGGATGAGTAGGAGGAACATGCTTCACAAACAGTCTTTGCAGAATATAATTTTTCCCCATGTGGTCTTGATGAAATTGATCAGGGGACAGTTCCAGGCACAAGTTACTCTGGTGGTTTAAGGGTGCCTCAGCACGAATCAGGAAGGCTTAGCAGCTGTTGCTCTGACTTGAGGTTGTCTAGAGCTTTATTCAGAGAAGGTGATGGCACCCCACTCCAGTACTTTTGCCTGGAAAATCCCATGAATAGAGGAGTCTGGTGGGCTGCAGTCCATGGGGTTGCGAAGAGTGGGACATGACTGAGAGACTTCACTTTCACTTTCACTTTTCACTTTCATGCATTGGAGAAGGAAATGGCAACCCACTCCAGTGTTCTTGCCTGGAGAATCCCAGGGACAGGGGAGCCTGGTGGGCTGCCATCTATGGGGTCGTACAGAGTCGGACACGACTGAAGTGACTTAGCAGCAGCAGCAGAGCTTTATTAATTCTTTTGCTCTGCCTTTAACTGTGAGATTCTGAATGAGGTACTCAACATCAGTACGCATCTGTTTCTTCATCCATAAAATAGGATAATAATAGTATTTACCGTAAAGACTATTGTAAACAAAAAAGATAATATATGTGAAACCTTGAGCTGGGTGCATTGTAAGCTCTTCATAAGCTAATACTGCTACTTTTCTTCACATCTCCCTCTTCTCCTCCCTGCCTTCTTCCCCAACTTCCTTCTCTGCTTTCCCCTCCTTGATTTTCTTCCTCCCTAACTTTCTTCCTCTCTCATCAGCTTCTCGTTTTCGTTTCTTTTTTTTTTTTTACAGCGGATAGCGCACCCTCGAGGCAGGAGGGCAGGCCGACCCCAAAGGAGAGGGCTCATTTTCTTTCTTCTCTGGGCTTCCCCGCCTCATTTCAGTTCATCCTCCTGTCTTCAGTTGAGTTGCTACGTGAGTTGATACCTTGTCATGAATCTGAGTTCTCTGACCCAGGCTCATTCTGAGTGGGCAGAGTCAACCCCCAGAAAACGGCTCATGGGGTAACACGAACTGTCCAGGAAGACAAAGGACCTCCAGCCCTGTGGGAACATAGAAGTGAGTAGGCAGCTTCTGCTCAGTGTCTCAGCCTGGGGACAGTCACACAGGACGTGACATTTCTCTGGCTCTTCAGAAAGGAAAAGATGAGATCAAAAAGAGAGGGAATGGATGTCAAGGCATAGAATCTTAATCGTAATTAGGGCCTGTATATGTGAGAGAATCAAATGTTTTAGTGTACTTGGAGGGTTGGAGGTTTGTGTGATATAGATGAGGAGAATAAGATTTCAATACGATTTAATAACCTTAGCCTAATAAGGTTTCATTTGACTTGGAAACTTGTTTATTTCACAGGACTTTTAAAATTCAGTCGTAGTTGTCATTAATATCCTTAGTTTACCACTGTAATATATATATTTTTTTCTTTCTTTTTTGTGATCTCTTGGTACTTCTGCTCCCTGACTGATAAGTTAAGAATATATATTATTAATTATTCTATTTTTCCAAAGTTATAAAAACTGCTTCCATATTTGTTCTGAAAACATAAATGTCTTCTTCAATTTTGTTTCTCTGCACTGGTATTGGAACTATGATGATCTAATGAAGTATTGATTTTCACACGCCTCATTGTCAGACTCTGACTTTTTTTCTAACTTGAAAGAAAAAGGATATTTCTTTGCCATAAGACAAAAGTGAATCAGACTCTAGAAAAGCAGTGTAGCATAGAGGTTATGATAAACCACAATTGCTTTCCAGAGTTTGCATACTATTTAGTCAAGAATAGTAGCTGCACTGGTATTTGGAAAACTGAGAAGAAAGATAGTTTTAAATAATCTATTATATTCTGTAGTAAGTTGTTACTATGATAGCCTCCAGTTAATCATAGCTCCCTGTATCGGTGTGCCCTCTGATACTGAACTTGACTGTGTGATTTGCTTTGACCATAAGGATATTAGCAAAGTGTTACAAGTAGAGGCTTGTAAAGCAGTTGAGCTCTTGCTTCCTTTGAACCCATGGCTATTTGAAGAAGTCCTGGCAAGCCAGCAGGCAGTCCTGTGGCCCAGCCATTAGTAAGCTCCAAGATATATGTGAGACCACCTTGGACTATCCAGTCCAGAGCTGTCTGATTGTAGCTGCTTGAGTGAGTCCAGCAAAATAACTGCCTAGTTGAACCCAACCCAATTACCAGCCCATTGAATTTTGAGCTAGTAATGTGATTGTTTTAAACTACTCAGTTGGAAAGGCTTATTACACAACAATGCTGATATATACTGTATGATACTCTTTTGTAAGCAATCTCACCTGTAACATATGAGACTATACAGACATTAGAATCGAGGCTAAGGTAAATATTTGAATACTTTTAGCGGAATATTTAATGACTCAAGATACTATGACAAATATAGTTTCAAAAAGCATAAACTTGAAATAATTCAAATGCCTGACTTTGGAAAAATAATTTTCTAGTATTTAATTATGATTTATAATCTCACTTATTTACAGAATAGGTTTGAAGAGTTTTATAGTATTATAACATGCAGACTCAAGATAATTAAGCACAAGAGTAGAATAATCAATTAGAAGGATAAGAGAAACAGGTGAAAGTAGAAGCAGAGTGTACTAATCAGGAGCTTAACCTCAGGATGACTTTCTTGGTGGCCCAAAAAACGGAAACATTTTGTGTTTAAACAGTTCTTCTTCTAGTAAGGAGCACACAAAGAACAAAGCTTTTTATTTTCTATAGAAGAAATGTGCTACATGGGCCTCAGTTGCAGACAATAAATTTTTGACTATTGTTTTTGCAAGAGTTACAAAAATACTATCCTAATGAACATTTCTTATATTGTCTCCTGCTAAAAAACAAAAACAAAAACTTAGTACATATGATCAAGTCTGCTCTGGACTTCCAGAGAGAATCTAGATAGTTAGATGTGATGGTTTTCATTTGAGTGCAAGGACTTGGTCAGTATCCACAGTCATCTCCAGTTTTCCCAGCACCTCATCTGGTTTCTCTCCGGTGTTCATCACCCAAGAACTGTATGCACGATGGATGAACTCATTTATTGAGCACCTGTTGGTTCTGGGCTCAGCAGGAAACACCATGGTGAGTGAAACATCTGCAGCCCTCTGCCTTCGTGTTGTTTAGGTGACTGGAGACAAGCATGCATCAGACATCTCAGATATGACCATCTGATGCAATTGGTGGTACAGAGCCAGAATGCAAGGGACCTGGAAGTGACAAGAGCCTCCCCCGAGAAAGCAGTGGCACAGCTGGGGTCTGCTGGGTGAGATGGTGCCGCCAGATAAAGCAAGGGGCCATGGAGGAAACCAAACCTGGCAGAGGAGGAGGCATTAGCAAAGTGTCCAGGTGACAGGAACCAGAGTGAGCAGAGTGATCTGCAGGAAGGCTGGCATGCCTGGTGTGCAGAGAGCAAAAGAGTGGAGTCTGAGATAAAGCTGTGGCCATTAGGCCAACCTCATGCTCATTTCCTGTATACTTTTCTGTTCTGTTATGCGTCTTCTAAGTTGTCTCCATCAAGCACAGAATACTTTTGTATTGGGGGAAAAATGTTGTTTGCAAAAGGTAGTCCCTTGAAAAACCTTATAAAGAAGTGTCAGTTTGCCAATTTTTCATGGCGGCTTCTTGTGGTACCTGATGTCCTACCCAGCTCAGAGTATTTAATTTTCACAATTTAATTAAATGAGCAAGAGATGGTGAAAAACGAAGGTATAAAAGAACAAACACGCTGTCAAAAGTGATTATCTAAATTTCTTGGAGAATCAAGAGTTATATGTCCAGTCCAAAATGTTATATGCACTCTGTACTGATATTAATAACATTATAGGATGTTCCTGGGGTGCTATTTGTTCAATTCTGGTGATCATGCAGGAGAGATTTTTGCTAATTCCCTATGAAATTGTTTGACTTGGGAAAAGAACTAAAAGTCATTTGGAACAAAGTTTTATAAAGAAAATAGATGGTCACAGTGAAAAATAATAATTATATTGAAAAATAAAATATATGGCAACAGACTAATATGTATGTGGTTCATAACCAAAGCTTAAGAAACTCTCAATTTTTGAGTAACGGTATAACTAGAATAAGGTTAGAACTCCTTAGGGTGGTTATTTTAAGAAACAATGCACTTATGTAACTATGCATTCTGGAATGCATGTTTATAAATATCAGTTTATGCCATTTATTAAAACTCACGTCCTCATGCATTTCTTCACTCTGTTTATTGAACATCTGCTTTGGGACCAGCTTAATTCTAGGTGTCTCAGAACATCAATGAATTAAATAGGCAGATACTTCTGCCCTCAAAGAATTTACATTTTAGTATAGTGTAGCAGAAAGCTAAAAGTAAATGAAATTAAATAAGTAAATTGTAGTGTGTCGAATGTGATAACTAGTATGGCAAAAAATAAAAAGTAGAGCAGAGTAAGGGGGTTGGTTATCTACCCAGATCAATGTACCTAACATTAGAAAACAAAAAGTGAGACCTAAATCATTGTAAATAATGACATTTACTCTTTACATTTCTCTTTATTATTAAAAAGCTCAATCCTGTTTGAAGTTCTTACCCTAAGTTCCATTTCATGGCCACAACCTTGGTCACTAGTTCGTCTAACTCCAGGAATATACTAGCAGCTCTCAACATTTCATGAGGTAGTAAGTAAAGGAAAAGTCCTTCTCATCAAAACCTAGCCTGGTGAACAGAACCAGGCCTGCTGACTCAAACCCCAGCCTCTTGAGTCATGTTTCCTGGAGCTCAGCCTGGCTGCGCTAATAATCCTGTCTTCTCACGTGCTGGGCCTTGCCCTTTCTCGCTTGCTTCTGTTTGCAGCATCTTAGGTCTGAGTGTTCCACAGAAGTAGGTTAGAAAGGCAGGGTTTCCTTCCTTGTTTCCAGAGGCGACTCTGACATCATCAGGATCTGGAAAAGCAGCTCTGCTTGTAGCTCTCTTATCCCTGAAGAGCAGGAGAGCATTTCAATAGCGCAAAGGGAAATAATTGATACTGACTTTGACCACCCACCTTCTGCCAGACTATGTTGACTATAGAGTTAAGTCTCCAGTTTCTGAGCGTTGAAAGAATAATTTCAGTTAAAACTAAGCATAACAGAGCAATGAGCCTGGGATTTTCCTCAAATAAATTTAAAGAGAATGTAATAATTTATTACATTAAAATTACAAGACACTTACTCCTTGGAAGAAAAGTTATAACCAACCTAGACAACGTATTAAAAAGCAGAGACATTACTTTGCCAACAAAGGTGCATCTAGTCAAGGCTATGGTTTTTCCAGTAGTCATGTATGGATGAGAGAGTTGGACTATAAAGATAGCTGAGTGCCTAAAAATTGATGCTTTTGAACTATGGTGTTGGAGAAGAGCTGAGAGTTCCTTGGACAGCAAGGAGATCCAACCAGTCCATCCTAAAGGAGATCAGTCCTGAATATTCATTGGAAGGACTGATGCTCAAGCTGAAGCTCCAATACTTTGGCCACTTGATGCAAAGAACTGACTCATTGGAAAAGACCTTGATTTTGGGAAAGATTGAAAGTGGGAGGAGAAGGGAACAACAGGATGAGATGGTTGGATGGCATCACCGACTCAATGGGCATGAGTTTGAGTAAACTCCAGGAGTTGGTGATGGACAGGGAGGCCTGGCCTGTTGCAGTCCATGGGGTCACAAAGAGTCAGACCCAACTGAGCCACTGAACTGAACTGGATAATTTATTGAGTGACTACTTTGTTCGCTCAAATTCTACCTCCTTGTACTTGACCATAAAATTTCTTCCCGGTGTCAGTGAAACACCCGTGCTTTGCATACGGCTTTGCCATGAGCATCCCATCTCTCCTCACTTGCTTCATAGTTTTGGGAGGGGAAAAAAGACAGTTTCCTCACAAAAAGGTTGAGGACCCTTGTATGCTTTGTGCCCCTTATTTGATAGGTGAGCCCACTGGTCCTGAGAGAGGTTAAGTGAAGACCAATTGTGGTGCAGCTTCCAGGACAACACTCTTTAAACAGATAGTTTGTTGAGTTACATTGATCGGATGCACTTGATGAAAACTTGGAAACTTGCATCAGATAAAGACATGCTGCAAGCTGGGAGCTGAAAAATACCAGGCAAATAACTTCTGCTTTCTTTCCCAGGGCTGTTCCTCTCTTGTGAGAGATTCCTGAGCTGGTATCAGCATTTATTTATTTCTTCATGATTTAGTAGAGAGTCTGCCTTTGATCTTTTGAGAAAATTGGACACTTTTGTTTTCCTGGTAGTACTTCATAAGTATAGGTGTAATCTCATACCCCAATAGAATAAACACATCTCTTTTTAAAAGCAGATTTTACTCCTTACGCTGTCAATTTTTAAATGTTTCTGAGCTTTTTTTTCTGTCTCTTTGGGGAGTTTTCCTCATTCCACCACCTGGTACTTACATGTTGGTGTTCCCCTACTGGTCACTGTTGGACACTTTACGATGCTTTTACTGTTGTTGGAGGGACTCTTACTGTCTTTCTTTTCAAATACCTTTATTGAGATATAATTCCCATACTGTATAATTCACCCATTTAAAGTATACAATTCAGTGGCTTTAAATGTATTCAGAGTTGTACATTCATCACACAATCAATGTTAGTACATTTTCATTAACCCCCTAGCAATCTAGTGCCACCTATCACTACCCCCTCCCAATCTGTCCAACCTTTCTCTCCTACCCCACCCTGCCCAGTCCTAGGCAACCACTCATCCATTCTCTGCCTCTATAGCTTTTCCTCCTCTGGATATTTCATATAAATGGAATTCTGTAATATGAGGTCCTTTATAACTGGCTTGTTTTCATTTAGCATAATATTTTCAAGGTTCGTCCATGTTGTAACATCTATTAGTACTTTATTTGCTCAGTGATATTTCATTGTATGGGTATAACACATGTCATCCATTCACCAGTTGATTAATGTGGCTGAGAAACTTTATGTATAGTTTGGAGCTGGATACATGTTTTCCTTTCTTTTGAGTGGATTTCCTAAGAAGGAAATTGCTGGTCATACAGCAGCTCTCTGCCTTTAACCGTTAAGAATAGTTTGAAGAACTGCCAGAATATTTTCCAGAGTTCTCCTCTACTCTTGGTTTGCACGGTGTAACTAGCTGTTTTGATGAGCTCCTGGAGCTTCAGACAGCTGCAGCGTGCTCACGATCAACCACACTTCTTATCTGGCCTCCCAGCCTTCAGCCTTTTCCGGTTTAGACCAACCCCTGCATAGAGACCAGAGTGAACTGTTGCAAGGGCATATCTAATCGCATCATTTTCCTGCTTAAAACTGTTCCATGTTTGTCCCTCATCTCCTGGATGAGTCCAAGCCCTTGGTAACAAGGTGTGTGAGAGCCCCCACCACCTGTGTGCAGCCCTTCTCTGCAGCCTCGTCTGTTTCACTTCCTGCCTCCTGTTTTAGGTCCCAGTGGCATCTTGTAGCTCTGTTTCCCCCCAAACATCATGCCCAATCTTTGTGCTTACATCATATACATCTACTGCTTTGAGGTCCAGTCTGGGTTAAAAACCTGGGGTTTGGGATGTTCAGTGAACTTACAGATACAGAACTGAAGGAGATTTATTGTTTGAAGTAGTCTGGAGTTGGAGATCTTGTTGGATGGTTAGACATTTGGTATGCATGGATTAGGTCAATCCAAAAGGGGTGAATTGAAACAGATTTTCCAGACCTGATAAGTTATGAACACTAATTTTAAGGAGAGTCCCTTGGACTGCAAGGAGATCCAACCAGTCCATTCTGAAGGGGATCAGCCCTGGGATTTCTTTGGAAGGAATGATGCTAAAGCTGAAACTCCAGTACTTTGGCCACCTCATGCGAAGAGTTGACTCCTTGGAAAAGACTCTGATGCTGGGAGGGATTGGGGGCAGGAGGAGAAGGGGACGACAGAGGATGAGATGGCTGGATGGCATCACTGACTTGATGGACGTGAGTCTCAGTGAACTCCGGGAGTTGGTGATGCACAGGGAGGCCTGGCGTGCTGTGATTCATGGGGTCGCAAAGAGTCGGACACGACTGAGTGACTGATCTGATCTGATCTGATAGCTTATGTGTATGGTTAAGTTTATTTATTTATTCACTGAATATTTACTGAATACCTACTATGTGTCACTTTTAACCCTAGAAATACACCAACCAGTAGTACAGAATCCTTGTCCTTTTGGGGCTCATAATATTTTGTTAAGAAAAACACAAACAATTGAAAAAACATTTAGGTTGTAATGAGTGTTAGGAATAAGACAAGACAGTCTGATTTTATGATGTCCTTGTGTGGTGGTGTGGGAAGAAACTTAGATGGCCAGAGAAAGCCTCACTGAATTGGTGATGTTTGAACTGATATCCAAGACAAGGAGACAGCCAGGTAAAGATCTGGGGCCATAAATTCCAAACGTGGGGGTCATCAGGGGCAAAGTGATGAGACTCAGGTGACAACTGAGGTTAATTGTCTAATAGCAGAGAGATAGACTGTGATCATATTATTGTTCTATTCTCTATGCAACAATATACATTTAAAATTGTTTTATCAAAGCAAAGTAGGCTATTGACATATCTGAAAGTAAACAAATATATACTTGTATTAGTCTGTTTGGGCTGCCATAACAAAATACCACAGACTGAATGGCTTGAATACCATAAATTTATTTTCTTATAGCTATCAGATCAGATCAGATCAGATCAGTCGCTCAGTCGTGTCCAACTCTTTGCGACCCCATGAATCACAGCACGCCAGGCCTCCCTGTCCATCACCAACTCCTGGAGTTCACTGAGACTCACGTCCAGCAAGTCAGTGATGCCATCCAGCCATCTCATCCTCTGTCGTCCCCTTCTCCTCCTGCCCCCAATCCCTCCCAGCATCAGAGTCTTTTCCAATGAGTCAACTCTTCGCATGAGGTGGCCAAAGTACTGGAGTTTCAGCTTTAGCATCATGCCTTCCAAAGAAATCCCAGGGCTGATCTCCTTTAGAATGGACTGCTTGGATCTCCTTGCAGTCCAAGGGACTTTCAAGAGTCTTCTCCAACACCACAGTTCAAAAGCATCAATTCTTCGGCGCTCAGCCTTCTTCACAGTCCAACTCTCACATCCCTACATGACCACAGGAAAAACCATAGCCTTGACTAGATGAACCTTTGTTGGCAAAGTAATGTCTCTGCTTTTGAATATGCTATCTAGGTTGGTCATAACTTTCCTTCCAAGGAGTAAGCGTCTTTTAATTTCATGGCTGCAGTCACCATCTGCAGTGATTTTGGAGCCCAGAAAAATAAAGTGTGACACTGTTTCCACTGTTTCCCCATCTCATAGCTATGGAGGCTAGTAATTCAAGGTTAAGTTGCCATCACAGTTGATTTCTGTTGTGAGCTTTCTTCCTGGGTTGCAGATAGTTGCTTTCTTGCTATGTTTTCACAAGGTTTTTCTTCTGCGAGTGTGCAGAGAAAGAGAGAGCTCTCTGGTGTCTTTACTGCCTTACTTAAGGACGCCAATCCCCTCTAATTAGAGCTCCACCCTTGCTGTTCCATTTAAGCCTAATTGCCTACCTGAAGACTCCATTTTCAAATGCCATCACATGGGAGGTTAGGGCTTAAACATGTTAATTTCGGGAGGACACAAGTCGGTCCATAACAATACTTGAGCCTTTTGAACACCCTAAAGAGATAACTACCAATTAAGTAAGTGATCAGATTGGGAGTTACAAGGAGTTGCCCAGTGGACTATTTTTCTAAGAATTGATGGACATTATTCCCCTCCCTTCCATGCAAAACATGCACATTCTAGTGTTTAATGTGTGTCTGATTTCATTGTTAAAGAAAATTCTTGACCTTTTAAAATATTTTGCTTTTTAAGGAGAAAATTTCAGTGCATTCTGATTCTTAGTTGCTGTAGGATATTCAAAGAAAGATCTTATGGTTTAACTTTAACGTGTTCTCGGTGAAGTGGTGGAGCTTTCCCGGTGGCTCAGTGGTAAAGAATCCAGTTGCCAATGCAGGAGACATAGGGACATGGATTTAATCCCTGGACTGGGAAGATCCTCTGAAGGAGAAAATGACAACCCACTCCAGTATTCTTGCCCCCAAAATCCCGTGGACAGAGGAGCCTGGCAGGCTACAGTCCATAGGGTTGCAAAGAGTTGGACATCACTGAGCGACTGAGTACACTCACACAGGTGAAGTGGTATCTTTGTAGTAAAAGCACTTTTAAATTCTAAGAAAACAAAATCAAAAGACATGCAGAAGATGAAAGTCATGAAGTAATGTAAGAAGAGACAGAAATATTGGGATACATATCTTTGAGGTCTTTAACAACTCTTTAGGTTTTATTGAATAGTTTGACTAAGTGGTTTAGTCATTACAGAATCCAGACTTGCAGGATTGTGTATTTGTGGGAAATGTTAATAATATAATGTGTAAGTTCCACAAATAAGAATTATGTGCTTGCTTTCCTATAAAGACCAGGAGGGTAAAGCTCTATTTTTGGCATATGAGTCATAAATGATAGTTATGGAAGGAGAAAAGATTGCAGATATTGATACTTTAGGGTCATTTTTAGGAGAAAACATATCAGAATGTAGTTCTGGAATCTTCCTCAGCAAGTACTGCATTCCAGAACTCATTGTTTCAAAGACATTCACTGCTGGGGTACTGAAATACATTCTCAGAATGGATTTGGCTCTAATGTGGATTTTCTTCAAAAAATAATTATCCTCTTTGGGAAATTCCATGTACTCATATAAAAAGTTCTAATTCAATAATAAAATATTTATATATGTTGTGTAACTCCTTATGTGGTAAAGAGATAATCAGATTCTTAAGTTAACAGTAAATTTTTAACCAGTTATATTAAATAGAGCTATCTAATATGGAGCAAACACAGGAGAAATATATTATGTATTTTCCTTTTATGAAGCACCAGAAGTGCTCGTGAAAAGGATAGTTTGGAATAATGCTGACTGGACTCGATATAAATTTATTTATTACAAATTTGAAATAGACATTCCACACAGCCAAGCCATCTTCCTTCTTTTCTCTAATTAAGTTGCCTCCTCTGAGACAAAAGTTTCTGTTCTTATCAAACATCCAGCAGTCTCTTCCATTTGATCATTTCTTCACACAGAGAAAATAAATACATTTCAACCTTGGATTCACTGCTCAGAGTCTCAACTCTTGCAATTTCTTTTCTGACCTGTTTCTGGAATTTTCTTTTTTAGTGGGTAATTCCCATTGGGCAACAAAATATGTATTAATACTGCTCATTTATAATTAAAAGAGCAAAAAAATCCCCCCTTTTTTGACTGAAGTTATCCTTCAGCCACTCCTCCATTCCCTCGACACTTAAAAGTGTTCCTTTTTGCTTTATTTTTTTCTTCGTCTCATATCTTATCAACCCAGTTCAAGTAGATTTTCATTCTTTCCTTACTTCTTTCATTACTCTTCTAAAATAGCTTTTATCAGGTCAACATCTTACAAATGCTAAATAAAATGATGATAATACTAGCATGTCTATAAAGCTTACTGTGCATCAGGCACTATTCTAAGTGCTTAATATATCCTGGGTTAGCCAAAGAGTTCATTCAGGTTTTTCTGTTAAATGTTATGGAAAAACCCAAATGAACTTTTTGGTCAACCCAATATTAACTCACATAATTCTCACAACTGCCTGGATAAGGTGGTTACTACCATAAGACCCAGTTTGCAAAGAAGGACACTGGAAAGTTAACTAACTTTATGAAGTTTGGTAAGTGGTAGAGCCAGGATTTGAACCTGGGCAGTGTGGTTCAGAATTTCTTCTCTAAACTCGACAATATTCTTTATCAGTGCCCTTGTTTCCCATCTTACCAGCACTTAGCATGGTTGACAGCATCCTTCTACATGAACCACTTCATCTATAGACCTCTGTGTACTCGAAAGTGTTTTTTGTTTTAATTAACTAATTTTAACTTCTTGCTTTCCTGGCCTTTTTTTTTTTTTTTTTTTTCCATCTCACTTCCTGGCTTCTCTTCCTCCATCAGCCCTTCAAGGGTACAGATGACTAGAGCTCTGTCCTATCCCATTTCTTCACTCATGCCCTGGGCTCATAGCTTAAAATACCATCTCTATGCTGCTGATTTAAATGTACATCTCTAGACTGGTCATCTCCCATGAGCTCCAGACTCACAGAGTCAGTGGCCTGCGCAACATCTCTACTTTGATTTCTGATCGGATCTCAAAGTTAACATTGGCCAAGACAAAACTCTTGGTTCCTCCCTCTACCCAGCCCTGCAAAAATCCCCTCCCTAAAAGTCTTTCATGTTTCAATTAATGCCATGAAAAGTGCATAACTATACACGGTGCAGATGGAACCAGATTCTCTTTGGGGTGCTATATGGGATTCCTGTGGTCAATTTTTGGATAGGTGCTGAAAGGACATGGATGTGTTCTGGAAAGAGGCCTAGCATCTGTAGCACAGACCTGGCTTTCTGTTGTACATGTTCTAGCCAGTTACATGCTGCTGCTGCTGCTGCTGCTGCTTGCTGCTGCTAAGTCGCGTCAGTCGTGTCCAACTCTGTGCGACCCCATAAACGGCAGCCCACCAGGCTCCGCCGTCCCTGGGATTCTCCAGGCAAGAACACTGGAGTGGGTTGCCATTTCCTTCTCCAATGCATGAAAGTGAAAAGTGAAAGTGAAGTCTCTCAGTCGTGTCCGACTCCTGGCAACCCCATGGACTGCAGCCCACCAGGCTCCTCCGTCCATGGGATTTTCCAGGCAAGAGTACTGGAGTGGGGTGCCATTGCCTTCTGTGTTACATGCTGCAGACACTGTGAAAAATAGATACTTAGCCACAACAGCATCACAGCAAAATGTTAGAAGATGGTTGGGAAGCACAAGCTGAGAGTAGCTTTTAAGATGATAAGAATCTTTTAAAGCATCATTTTGAGTCCTTTGTTTAATCCATATGTTGTTGAATCAGACCTTCCCATTTTGAAAAGTGCCTTTCCCCATTTTATAAAGACAGTGACAGATGGCATGTGCTTTCCCACACATATCTGTCAATTCGCTCATCTTTATCCTCCACCTCCACCTGTGGTTCAAATCTGAAAACTTTCTAAAGCAGAGAATGCCAGTCAGCTGGAGGCAATTTGACAAAAACTCAAAAGTAAAAAAATCATCTTAAAGCATCATTGAAATGGGATTCTCAGCTCCACTACAGTGGGTAACGGATGGATAAAGCCGGGGCTTTTGTGGCATCCCTGAAACCCCAGGTTGGTACACAAATAGGATGTTACTCTTAAATTCATATACATGACCCTTAGAAACCTTTTCTTCTTTAGGGATTTAGATATCCAAGAACTTTCCAGAAAGTTCAGTAAATTGCTATGTGACTTTATCTAAAAACTCCGATCTTGTTATAACCCAAATGCTTTCTTGGATACCAAAAGTATACTCTACTTCTGAATGGTGAATTCTGCTTCCATTGAAAAATCCCAATGATGTCTTCAGTGAGAGGGAGAAACACATATTGCTCGTGCCAACAGGTAGGTGTTTTTCTTGCATACCTCAGGATGGATGTCATCTCTTAAAGAAGTATGTCCTCTTCTGAAATATGATGGCTCCTCAGTGACAAGTATGCTTTGGTGAAGCCTGCAATGAGCCTAAGCTTTGTGAATCTCATTTGCAGTTATTTTTTCCCTAAACCAGTGAATTAGAAAAACCAAACTCTTCATACATTATATTCTCCCAATTTTTATTATTATTTTAATATTTTAAAAAAATTTGCATAGTTGACATATCCACATGGCCCTCTGTTTAAAAGCTACTAAATGATCCAGTGAAAATTCTCCTTCTCATACCGTGATCTATTACCTAGCTCTTCCTGGAGGGAACCAGGGCTACTAATTTCTATGGACATATAATACCATAGTTTTTTGATCATTGAGTTTACATTAACATGAAAATCAATGTAAATCACTTAAGCTTTGAGTATACTTTTAAAATTTTATGCCATAATTACATAAGTAAATGATATTAGGGCAGTAAATGGACTCATAAGAAAATTTTCAGTTCTAACAAGTATTTCATTCTTCTTGTATTTCTGTAATATACTTATTGCATCTTACATGTTCTCAGATAAGTATCTCATTTCATTGACTCTGAGATGAGCTTTTACTTCACATTTTAAGATTTCAGAGGCTAAAATGTTTCTTATTGGCATCTGATGACTGACAATTTTTTATTAATTGCACAATAAATAATGGTATGACACAAAATAATTGTCTTCTATTAGATTAGATGATTCTTCTCTGATTTTTCTTGAAACAAGTGGCAAGCTGGAATTATAGTGAATAAATGAGGTTCAGTTCAGTTCATTCGCTCAGTCATGTCTGACTCTTTGCGACCCCATGGACTGCAGCACGCCAGGCCTCCCTGTCCATCACCAACTCTGGGAGTTTACCCAAACTCATGCCCAATGAGTCAGTGATGCCATCCAACCATCTCATTCTCGTCCCCTTCTCCTCCTGCCTTCAATCTTTCCCAGCATCAGAGTCTTTTCCAATGAGTCAGTTCTTCACATCAGGTGGCCAAAGTATTGGAGTTTCAGCTTCAGCCTCAGACCTTCCAATGAACACTCAGGACTGATCTCTTTTAGAATGGACTAGTTGGATCTCCTTGCAGTCCAAGGAACTCTCTGGAGTCTTCTCCAACACCACAGTTCAAAAGCATCAATTCTTTGGCACGCAACGTTCTTTATAGTCCAACTCTCACATCCATACATGACTACTGGAAAAACCATAGCCTCGACTAGACGGACCTTTGTTGACAAAGTAATGTCTCTGCTTTTTAATATGCTATCTAGGTTGGTCATAACTTTCCTTCCAAGGAGTAAATGTCTTTTAATTTCATGGCTGCAGTCACCATCTGCGGTGATTTTGGAACCCCCAAAATAAAGTCAGCTACTGTTTCCCCATCTATTTGCCATGAAGTGATGGTTGCTAGTTTTTTTTTTTTTTTTTTTTTGGACCTCCAAATACAAATTTTAAAACAGTATAAAGCTTATTCCCAATCATAATTGCTTTTAGACTATGGTGTGATGACTATAACTAGCATTTAAAAAATATAATATGCTAACTTTCAAATGTCACTTGATGTTGTACATGAAGTACTGTGGGATATTTTAAGCACACTGTTTAATAAGATGATGAAATCTATATAGTTTTAAAATGCTAGTGTTTGGGCATTTATTCTAGGTGCAGCCCCACTGAAGTTAACTTGAGAACTTGCCTCTGGCATTATTCTGGCCTTCCCTGGTGGCTCAGACAGTAAAGAATCTGCCTGCAATGCAGGAGACCCAGGTTTGATCTGTGAGTCAAGAAGATCCCCTGGAGAAGGGAATGTCTACCCACTCCAGTATTCTTTGCTGGAGAATTCCATGAGCAGAGGAGCCTGGTGGGCTACAGTCCATGGTGTCCCAAAGTGCCAGACACGACTGAGCAACTAACACATTTCACTTTCTGGCATCATTCAGAGAGGGAAGTGTTTAGTTATTGAGAAAATGTCCAGCAGCATCTTCACTATGGCTGCTTTGTATACCAGGTACAGAAAAGGTATTTTTACCTCTACTGACATGTGAACATGAGACTTCCCTGGTGGGTCAGATGGTAAAGCATCTGCCTACAATGCAGGAGACCCAGGTTTGATCCCTGGGTCAGGAAGATCCCCTGGAGAAAGAAATGGCAACCCACTCCAGTACTCTTGCCTGGAAAATCCCATGGACACAGGACACAGTTGCTCAGTCATGTCCGACTCTTTGTGATCCCATGGACTGTAGCCCGCCAGGCTCCTCCATCCATGAGATTTTCCAGGCAAGAATACTGGAGTGGGTTGCCATGTCCTTCTCCAGGGGATTTTCCCAACCCAGGGGTGGAACCTCGGTCTCTTGCATTGCAGGCAGACTCTTTACCGTCTGAGCCACCAGGGAATCAATTAGAATATGTAAGCCAGGTGCAAATAGCTAGAAAAGCAAATTAGAGACTAATATCAGTGCCATCAAAGATAGAGAAACATTTCATCCGCCAGAGGAAGATAAGAACTTTATAGAGCAAGTACTCCTACAAAATTGATTGAAAATTAACAACCCAGGTAGTTCATTAGTTATTTGACTCATTTATTGGAAACATTATTCAACTGACTTCTCATGTGCAACTCAGTTGGAATAGACCCTTTCCCAAGATAATAGTCTTTTTTATATGTATGGATTTCAGTAAAAACGTTTGTATACATCAAAATTCTTTCTGGATAATCTCACTTTGCTACTTGAGTGTAGCTTGACATTAAAAGGGGTGACATTGCTTAAAGGTTTGAGAATGTGAGCTATGTGAGCAAAACACCACAGATTAACCAACCATAAACTCAGCTGACTTGGTGTGAAAGGAGAAAATCACAGACTTGGTCATGCTGTCTGCCACAAGCTGGGACAGAAACATTGTGAGACTCAGTACTTCCCATTTATCCTTTGTTCTTCAGGATGCCACAAAAAGAGACAGACCTTCGAGGGTCCGTTTCCCTAATCTAGATCAGAATCAAGTAACTCATCTACTTTTCTTTTACGGAGGCACCATTTTCTCTAGTTCCTGTAAAAACGGATGCAAAATAGGGGACAAACATTTCCATTAGAATTTAAGACATTATTTGAACAAAGATTGATTGGCAGTTGGAGACTTATACTTTATGCATTTTTTAAAATTAAAAAGCACAAATTTAATTTTCGGCAGAACATTAGACATCTGAGCATGTTTATTGCAGATTGTGAAGTGTCTGAAAAGGACTCCTTTACATCAGCACCAGGAGGTGATGCTTCCCTTCTCCTCTTAAAAATAATAAGCCCTCTCACATGGCTTCTACTACTGGAAAGAGAGGTTGTTTTGTTGAGATCTTAAGATAGAGTCTCAAGGAAATATCCTTGGATTTCAAATATTTAGATAGATGCAACTGACAGAAGTCTCTAGGCAATTGCTATTACAATAAATCTTTTCACCTATGGTTTTAGTATAATAAAGAGTCCTTCTAAATGCTGATGTTGTCATTCAGGCACTAAGTCGTGTCTGACTCTTTGTGACCCCATGAACTGCAGCACTCCAGGCTTCCCTGTCCTTCACTATCTGCCAGATTTTGCTCAAACTCATGTCCATTGAATTGATGATCCCATCCAACCATCTCATTCTCTGTCGTCCCTTCTCCTCCTGCCTTCAATCTTTCCCAGCATCAGAGTCTTTTTCCAGTGAGTCAGCTCTTGCCTCAGGTGGCCATAGTATTGGAGCTTCAGCTTCAGCATTAGTCCTTCCAATGAATATTGAGGGTTCATTTCCTTTAGGATTAACTGGTTTGATCTCCTTGCTGTAGTGTTTCCCATTCTATTGTTTTCCTCTATCTCTTTGCGTTGTTCACTTAAGAAGGCTTTCTTATCTCTCCTTGCTATTGATTATAAGAAATTCTGATTTTGGCTGAATTTAGCCTAGCCAGTGACTGCGATCTTGGGAGCTGGCTAGACAAAGGAAAAGTTTGATAATAAAATTAATAATACTCTATGCCTCATGTTTATGACATAGAAATATACAGCTACTACTATCTGGATGTCTACTTTGCCTATGGTGGTTTTTGTTGTTTAGTCTCTAAGTCATGTCCAACTCTGTGACCCCATGGACTGCAGCATTCCAGGCTTCCCTATCCTTCACTATCTCCCAGAGTTTGCTCAAACTTACGTCCATTGAGTCAGTAATGCCTATGGTTATATCTAGTAAATTCAGTGTGTCACTTAGGGATTTGCTAGTGGCTACAAAAAAAATAAATAAACTCAAGCATTTCAGTGGCTTAACACAGTAACTTTTTTTCTCATATAACTTTTAATGTGTGTGTTTTTGAAGCTTTCCTGGAATCCAGGGTTCTTTCATACTGGAACTATTCTATTTACTAGGGGTCTTAGAGTCCTCTATGTTCAGACAGAAAGAAAAACATCAAGGAAAAGAAAAAACACAGCGTTTTTTTTAATCCACCTTGGCTAGTAACACATGTCTCTTGCCTTTATGACATTGCTCTGGTGAGAACCAGACTTATGGACTCATCGAGATGCAGCAATTGCTGGGAAATGTCACTCAGTGGGCAGCTGCTTTCAAGGAAAACACACCAAAAAAGAGTGGGTAAATGTGCTGGATCCACAAGGTCTGTCCTATGGCAAGGAGTAAACAAATTTTGTTAGAGAGTAAGCTGATTCTGCACACTGAGAGTTGATCACACCAGATTAGAGAAGAGGCAGTGAAACATCCTATTGTAATCTGTTTTGAAAAGCTGTGTTTGCTTTGACGAAAATATTTCATGCTTATCCGCTGACTGTAAGAATTTCTTGAAAGAGATACCTAGGATGTAAGGCTAAAAGCACTCACCAGTAAACCACACATGGATTAGTGGTTTACTTAAGCAATCTATGAGGCTTCCCTGGTGGCTCAGATGGTAAAGTGCCTGCCTTCAGTGCGGGAGATCCGGGTTTGATCCCTGGGTTGGGAAGATCCCCTGGAGAAGGAAATGGCAACCCACTCCAGTACTCTTGCCTGGAAAATTCCATGGACTGAGGAGCCTGGTGGGCTGCAGTCCATGGGGTTGCAAAGAGTCCGACATGACTGAGTGACTTCACTCATTCATGACTGTTTTATTGTATGATTCTATGAATCCAGCAAACCTATTTACTGTTTTTTTTTTTTTTAATTTTGCATATCCCTTCTAAAAGGAAATGGGAATTTATGCAAAAGTACTTTTGACTTGTTTTGCTTGTCTGCAAACATTTGAGATGGAGCATAGCTGTAAGGAAATTTTCTTTTGACGAAGATACTAACCTCCCCTAGAATGTCGTGACTAGAAACTGCTGGATTCAGAGACTTTAGGTGAGTGTGTGAGAAGTAACTCCCTTACTAAACTCAGTATGTTTGTGTTCTGATCTTATTTTCTGCCTCCGTGTGACCCTAGGCAAGTCCTCACGATTTTCATCTGTAAAATTAGACTTGGACCTGTCAATCCAGCTCTGACTCTTCCTGGCACTAAAATTTTTTTTAGCAATCTAGAGTTAGAAGACTGGAGTTTAAAGGAACAGAATTCACGTTCTAAAGAGTTCATTAAATAAGAAATAGCCTGAAAAGTTAACAGTAAAGAGAATATTGTTAGCATATCAAGCACTTCGTTGGTGAGCAAAAAATTAGCCATCTTTTGAGTATTTATATTCAGAGAAAAAAACTATTTAAAATCTAAAGAAATTTAATGACGATTTTGTAGTTGTCTGCCAGTTTTGGGGACTTTTAGAATTTCACTGTGCCTCTCAGCATTTTTAATTGACTCTAGTTTGCATTAGTCTTGTTCTTCCATTGATATTCTGTCTTTCTTTTGCTTAAAGAGTACATCCTCCTATATTGGAAAATGTAGAGGTTTTTTGGTCTTAGGGGAAAACCTAAGTGGTCAAGATCAATTGTGTTAAACATGAACATCCCTGAATTCTGGATAGTCTATGAGAGCAGCTGTGCTTTCTAAAGAAAATGTCATTATCCTCAGACTTCCTGTTGACTAGTTCAGACTAATGGTGTATATATATATATATATATATATATATATATATATATATATATATACACATATACTGAAGTTGCCCCTATTAGATAACCTTCATGTGCCAGGTATCAACTAGTTTTTCAGTGAAAATACTTTTTACCTCTATTTAACAGCACTTTTCTTTTGTGATTTTTTAAAAATGACATAGTATTATTTTTACCAAAATAAAAATAGCATCTGTCATAGAGTAGATACTTGAGCAATAGATAGCTGTCTATTGATTCTATTAATATTTTCCTTGGATTTTCCTCCTTTCAAGACTGTGTTGATTCTTCTGGATTTCGTTTAACCCATATCAGACACACTGTCAAATGTTTATTAGCATCCTCCTGGCATGAGGAGGCTTATTACATGTATTGGTGGATATTATGATACGTAAGAAACAGGATAAGATGCTACAAAAGGAAAAGGTATCTTGGTATGAGTGATTTACCATTTGTTAGCAAGGCCAATTTTTCTTTATGGTAAGTGGGATCACTGTTATGGAATTGATTTGAGGGCTGCTGGAATGGCCTAGAAACTTTGTAAGCTGCCTAGATTTTTGAGATTCCAGTGTAATATTCCATCCCCTTTGCTTTGCACTTTTAAAATATATTGCTGGCTTGTGTTTGAGCCATAACACATTAAGGTTGTTATTAACCATTAACACCTTGCCATGAATTCTTTTGTGAGGTTGCTCTAGGGCAGTTAATAAGCTGTGTCAAGGCCTGGGGCTTGGCAGGAGGTAGCTGCTCTGACTTTTTAGCAAAGGTTTTTAGTTTCCATCTGGTTCTCCTTGTGGGCTTCAGAGTCAGGCTGGCTGCTCCCTTAACTGTGCCTGGAATGAAGAGCACTTTAAGGAAGTGTGGAAAAATCCCATTCCTTCAGGACAGCTCAGGTAAGTCTCCGTCTTTTTAAAAGAAATCGTTACTAGGAGATAAAAGAAACAAAGATAAACCCTGATGTATGGAAATAGAGGAATGCAGAGCACAGAAGTCGTGTCTTTCTTAACTATAGTACACACCCAGATTGGTGTGGCTGATGCCTTTACCTTGACTTGACCATCTATCGAAAAGTGATCCCTAAATTCCCTTTTGATATAACCATGTCCTGTGACCTCTGAACAGAGAAACTAAATAGACTGAACATTGACATTTTCCTATCACTCCTGAAGAAAATTGTTTTTCAAGCTATATATCAGCATATCATTCTTACCTGATTAAGAACTGTGAATGATCAATACTTGGACAAAAGAAGAGAAATACCTTTAGAATTTAGAAAACTTCCTAGATTTATGGAGATGAGGGGCATGTGACACCTGAATAATGGAATAACAAAGAGCTAGGAAAAGTGAGGGCTAGAGCCAAACTTCACGTGTGTGCGCTGTCGTTTCAATGGTGTCCAACTCTTTGCGACCCCATAGACTGTAGTCCGCCAGACTCCTCTCTCCGTGGGGATTCTCCAGGCAAGAATACTGGAGTGGGTTGTCATGCCCTCCTCCAGGGGACCTTCCCGACCCAAGGATCAAACTCGTATCTTTTACTTCTCCTGTGTTGGAAGGCTGGTTCTTTACCACTAATGCTACCTGGGAAGCCCAAGCCAAACTTCATAGTTTCTTCTTACTTTTACTTAGGGTTTGCTGTGTCTGACAACCTTTGTATTCTACCAGATTTATTTCTATAAAGGTTATATATTAATTCTATTTCATCTTTTTATTATTACCTACTTAAACTTTTAAATAAAGTGTTACTTTTATTTATAAATGGGGAATGATACCAATATGAGAACTTTCGGAAAGGTCTCTTTTTTGACCCAGCTTAAAGTTCTCACCAGGGATTCCCTGGTGGCTCAAGATGGTAAAGAATCCGCTTGCAGTGCTGGAGACCCAGATTCAATCCCTGGGTTGGGAAGATCCCCTGGAGAAGGAATGGGAACCCACTCCAGTATTCTTCCCGTGGACAGAGGAGCCTGGTGGGCTACAGTCCGGGGGATCGCAAAGAGTCGGACATGACTGAGCAACTAACACATACACAAAGTTCTCATCTAGCTTTATATTCTTATGAGGAAGTGCTACTTTTCATTTATTAAAAGCAAATGCCCTGAAGCATTTCAGTGCTGTGTCCTCCAGAGTACCTGATTCATAGGATGAGCTGAGTAAATGTTAACTTGGAAAGATAATCTCTTTCTTCGTGTATTTTTAGATTGAAAATGAGTATTGATTAATGGTGTCAAAGTAAGCTGCTTTAAATACAAAACTCTGTAAATGAACTCCTAGGTTACTGTGTGCCTGTTTCATGCTCTCTGAGTTCATTTGCTTCATCCCCATCATAGTTAACACTCAACTAAATTTAGTGTAAGTTTTTTCTACATTATTATATTTTGTACAATAAGCTTTGAATAAAGCATCTACTTTTGTATTCTAGAATACTATTTTTAAATGATAAATATTCTGCTTCTCATAAAGTGCTTCTCAAGTATAATTTTACTCTTTGATTATTAGTCTGTAAAAATGTACTGCCAATTTTATGTTTTTTAAAGCATGCTTATCCAATGGGTATTATTCCCATTCTTTGCCCTTCAAAATAACTGTTTCCAGTGAGTTAGGGTCAGTACAAATATCCATGGTCTGTGCTTTCAAAATAGCATATGACCTGCTAACCTATATGGGGGCTTCCCTGGTGGCTCAGTAGTAAAGAATCTGCTTGCCAACATAGGAGAAATACGTTCGATCCCTGATCCAGGAAGATCTCATTTAGAAGGAAATAGCAACCCACTCCAGTATTGTCACCTGGGAAATCCAATGGACAAAGCAGAGCCTGGCAGGCTACAGTCCATGGGGTCACAAAAAGTCAGATACAACTTAGCAACTGAACAGCAGCAACAACCTATGTAGAACCTTTAAATCTTGGGTTTGCTGCCAAACACAGAATTCCCATGAAATTAGCAACTATGCTTAATTCATTTTTGTAGCCCCAGCACCTAGAACTGGAGAAGGCAATGGCACCCCACTCCAGTACTCTTGCCTGGAAAATCCCATGGACGGAGGAGCCTGGTAGGCTGCAGTCCATGGGGTCGCTGAGAGTTGGACACGACTGAGTGAATTCACTTTCACTTTTCACTTTCATGCATTGGAGAAGGAAATGGCAACCCACTCCAGTGTTCTTGCCTGGAGAATCCCAGGGATGGGGGAGCCTGGTGGGCAGCCGTCCATGGGGTCACACAGAGTCAGACACGACTGAAGTGACTTAACAGCAGCAGCAAAAGCACCTAGAACAGGAGCCTGGCCATCAGAAAATCCTCAATCAGTGTTGGGAGTGAATAGAAATGCAGGCAAGTAAGTCAGGATTCTCTGGTTTTTGAGCGACTGAAAAAGCATGAACCAAATGGGGATTTATTGGCTCAAGTATCTAAGATGTTCAGGACTCCAGAATTGACGGGATCAGAGATCTCCCCAAGCGTTGTGAGAATGCTGTGCTTCTCCCTCTGTCTGTCTGCCCTGGACTCTGCCGTTGTCTACACTGGCAGGTTCCCTGCGTGCAGAGGCAGAAGGGACCTCCAGCAGTTTCAGATTTACAGTGCCCTCACAGCTGGCCTTCTCTGGGAGAAAGTGTCTCTGTAGAGAGCTTCAGCACAAGTTCCCAGGTCTGACCCTCTGGGTCTCGGTGGTCTGGCTTAGAAGGCCACTTCTCCCTGAAACTGTCTCTTTGCCCAGGGGGACAGTGTATTCTGGCTGGGCTTAGCTCAAGGACAGCCCCGCTGTAGCCCGCTCACCCAGATCATATGTCCTTAAAATGGGGAGTGATGGCTCCTTAGAAAGATGCCTGCAGATGATCACCGTGTCAGGGAAATGTTTCAAAAAAAAGAATGGTAGCAGTTGGCGACAGACTGCAAATGCAAAATGCACTGTAAATTTTACTAGGCAACTCTGGGAGTTGGTGATGGATAGGGAGGCCTGGCGTGCTGCAATTCATGGAGTCACAACGAGTCGGACACGACTGAGCGACTGAACTGAACTGACTCTCCTTCCAATGAGCTATATGCTCCTGGTAGTCCTGGTTATTTTAGGGCCTCATTAGAAGATTTTAGCCTTCGCATGGAGTTTTTAGACCTCTAATCTTTTAAGATATAGTAGGGGAAAAAATATATTCCCTCTCCTCAGTGTGAGAATATTAAAAGCTTAAGCATCATTTTTGCCCAGGGTGTTATGTCCATTGAGACGGAATTATTTTCCTCTTAAAGATGAATCATACTAGAATGGACCTCTTAGACCAAGTTCTGTTTAGCCTAACATTCGTTCCTGCCATTCCTGGTGATAGCTCTCTTAAGACACAGTGCCTACACTTTGCCTCAGCAGTGCTCCCAGGCCTCCAACCTAGCGGCGGAAGCATCCAAGACAAGACAAACGAGTCCCGGATGAGATGGCGGGATGGCATCACCGACTCGATGGACGTGAGTTTGAGTGAACTCCGGGATTTGGTGATGGACAGGGAGGCCTGCGTGCTGCGATTCATGGGGTCGCAAAGAATCAGACACGACTGAGAGACTGAACTGAACGGAACTGAATAATAACCCCAAGTTCCATGAGAAAGTCCATTCTTCATTTAACACAGTGCGTTCACACTGAGTTAAATCATGTCTTATGTCCATGCGGTCAGGAGAAGTAGAAAAGTGAAATCGCTCAGTTGTGTCTGAGTCTTTGCGACCCCATGGTCTGTAGCCTACCATGCTCCTCCGTCCATGGGATTTTCCAGGCAGGAGTACTGGAGTGGGTTGCCATTTCTTTTTCCAGAGGATCTTCCCAACCCAGGGTTCGAACCTGGGTCTCCCGCATTGTAGGCAGATGCGTTGTAGGCGGCCACCAGGAGAAGTAGAGTTGTACCCAAAACTCTGAACCCTGACAGCATACCTTCCTCTTCCTCCTCTTGGTTTACAAATACAAGATGGACTTGCCCATTTTCTGGGGCCCTCTTACTCCTGAGATGGTACTTCCTGCTGACTTTGGCTTGTGTTGTCATTTCCTGAATGCCTGGAGAAATTGTACTAATTAAAATGATTGTAAAGTAAGGTTTTGCTTTAGCAGAATAGAATTTCAGTGAATATTCACAGGAGCCTGTTTTCATTATATTGAGATGTTCATTATGCTGAATACTGTATCAGTATTCTATCCTTATTTCATATTATGAATGTTTTTGAATGTATTAGAAAAGATTAATTGACCTTTAAAGAATTTCCTGTCCATTATTACTCGCATACCAATAAGCTTTCATTAACTGTGATGGAATATATAGTTATAACTGAATAATATTGCTTTATTTATATTCTTACCTAAAAATTAATTTTTTTAATGTTCAAATCCAATTTAAAGTTGTCAAACTGTTAAAAATTTACCAGTCACCTGCAATTAGGAACCACTGAGGCATGTACTTAGTCTTTGATGGGGTTGCCTTAGTTTAGCCAACTCTTTAGCCCGCTCAGGTGTAACTCAGGTTCTCCACTTGCATCCTCTCCTTTGATGCCCCTACGGCAGAAGGCATTTCCCAGAGTGGGCTCACCTCCTGCTGAAGCTTCCATCTGATTGAATCTGGTTTTCTCACTGCCTGGGGGATCTCTGCCTCCTCTGTGCCCTGCCTCAGGCACACTCGATGCCTGCCACCCATAGTCACCATCATCCTGATCAATGCACTGCATTCTTGGGAGGAACAAGTGAATCACTCACACCCCTGGTTCTGGTTCAGAATCCCCATTATATTTCTTGTATTGACCACAAAACATAAATATAAGAAGACTGTTACTTTGATTAAGAGTGGACTTTTGTATGTCTTTCCCTGATTGAGCCAAAAAGAAGTTAAATGCTTTTTTCCCTGTTTATGCAATTTTACATCTTGACAGGAAAAGAGACTATCACTTTTGAAATAAGTGGATTTTGCTTCAGGATATAAAACTTTTTAAAACAAATATATCAGACATGGACTTTTTGTTTACCATTCTTTTAAAGAATTCTATCATTCCTTCTTCTTTTTTTTTTTTTTTTTTTTGGCCATCCATCTTGTTAACTCCCTGGATCTGTGGTTTGATGTCTGACATTAATTTGGGGAAATTCTCAGTCATGATTGCTTCAAATATTTCTTCTGTTCCTGTTTCTCTTCTCCTTTTGGAATTCCAGTCACACTATGGGTAGGTACACTTTGCAGTTGTCCCACAGTTCTTGGATATTCTGTTCTGCTTGTTTTCAATTTTTTTTCCTCTTTCTTTTTCAGTTTTGGAAGTTTCTATTGATATAGCCTTAAGCTCAGAAAGGATTTCTTCAGCCATGTCCAGTCCACTAATAAGCACATCAAAGGCTTTCATTTCTGTCACACTGTTTTTGATCTCTGGCATTTCTTTTTGATTCTTTTTTTTTTTTTTTAAGAATTTCTCTCTCTTTGCATACATTACCCATCTGTTCTTGCATGTTGTCTACTTTTCCCTTTAGATCCCAAAGCAAATCAGTCATAGTTGTTTTAAATTCCTGGTCTGGTAATTCCAACACCCCTGATATATCTGAGCCTCCTTTCCACTCCTCATGTTTAAAAAATAGGCAGAAATAGGCTTTTGTTTTTGCTGATCTGTGTTCTGCAAACAGTCTTCTCCTAGATCTTGACATATCTGCTTCCTTCTCACCAATTAGATTTCTGCTCAAGGCTTACCTTGTTTTTTTTTTTTTTTTTTTTAATTTTATTTTATTTTTAAACTTTACATAACTGTATTAGATTTGCCAAATATCAAAATGAATCCGCCACAGGTATACATGTGTTCCCCATCCTGAACCCTCCTCCCTCCTCCCTCCCCATTCCATCCCTCTGGGTCGTCCCAGTGCACCAGCCCCAAGCATCCAGTATCGTGCATCGAACCTGGACTGGCATCTCATTTCATACATGATATTTTACATGTTTCAATGCCATTCTCCCAAATCTTCCCACCCTCTCCCTCTCCCACAGAGTCCATAAGACTGTTCTATACATCAGTGTCTCTTTTGCTGTCTCGTACACAGGGTTATTGTTACCATCTTTCTAAATTCCATATATATGCGTTAGTATACTGTATTGGTGTTTTTCTTTCTGGAGGGCTTACCTTGTTGAAGTGACTGATCCTTCTCTGCCAACTCAAACTCTTCCCTCTCTTGTTAGTCACTCACTATCACATTAGCCTATTTCACTTTCTTCATATTTTTAGTAGTTAATATTATTTCTTCTCTTAAAGGTTTATTTTCTGTCTCTTCTCACTAGTACAGGACTGGCAAAAAGGAGGTACTCAATAAATATTTAAGGACATAATGTTTTAAACATTAGTTATTTGTAAGAGTTGGTATTATAGGCAATCTTTATATTTTTCAGAAATTTCCCAATATGTAAAAATAAACTGATTACCATTATAATCAGGGGAAGTTATTAAAAATAATAAACCCTCATTCCTATTACATAGGTATGTTTGAACAATTATAATGCACATTCCATCTAAACACTATGAAAAAGCAAAATCATGATGGAATCACACAGCTGTGTAGCAGGGGCTCCCGGTAGAGCCATTGAGAACAATACTGTATAAATATATTTTTTTAATGTGATAGTCATTGATGGGTTGAAAGCTATCTTGAAAATTCAACTGATTCATTCTCTGCCCTATTCAATATTTATGAAAAGACTTAACAATTAAAATCCCACCCTTTGTAAGAAAAGATATTTCAGGCCTTGTATGGTATTTCACTTTTGTTCCCGAAGTTCTGCTCCCATTTATTTCATGGAGCTCCCGAAGATGCTAAAAGCTTCTGTGCTTTAGCATGCTGCAAGAATAAGAGCTTCTTCCATTTATGGAAACTCTTTTAAAGCAGGCACATTTTCTCAAGTAAATTTTGAACCAGCTCTTCTTTGCTTTTCTCCTTCTCACTTTCCTTTCTTGCTTCACCTGAACTCTGCGTCTGTCTTCCTTTTCCTTCTTTACTTCTAAGGCTGTCAGCAGGGCAGAAGCTGATGTAGCCTGTATTGATTCCTCTTAGAAGTTTCTCTGTTGGTACCAACTGAAGCTGTCTTGGTTGTAAGAGGTTTATTCCTTTTGTAAATGTTTAACTATACCTAACTGAACAAACAGTTGAGAATTTCTTTTTAAACTACTCGAGAATGAAAAAGTTTGTTGGTGTCTACCAATTCTAATGGGATCATCAGTGTCCTCTTCAAGAAGTCGTTGACATACTTTACTTTTTCCCCTCCTGTAAACAATTTCTCTCAAGAAGTCACAACATCTACAGTGGAAATATTGACTCTTGTGTGGCACAGATGGAACACTGGCATATGCTTTTCTAATTTTGTTTTGCCAGAAGAGGTCACATTTTTAAATGTGTCTGTGTGTATGTCTTCACTGTCCTTACGTCAGCTTAGTTCTCACTCTTAGTCCCCATTCAGAGTGTCTGAGGTTCCCCTTCTTTAAGTGTGACTGTCTTTGCCTTGGAGACCTTGTCAAATTTTCCGGGCAAGGAACCCATAGAACTCTGTGCCTCCCTTTATTGCAAATCCACTGTCACCACTCCCCGACCACTCTACCGATGTGATATATCAATTAATTTCATCACTGAGTTTAAATATAGGGAAAGTCAAATAGGGTCATTGGCTTCAGGCAGCCCCAATCCAGCATAATGTACAAAGAGCAAGGGCTACTGCTTACTTTCTGATCAGTTATCTTGATACAAGTATGTGACTGGCAGGAACAGAGTAAAAATGAGAGATCAGGGCACCTTCTTTGCCCAAGGGTAGCACTATAAAGTAGAGAGTGGTTTGGATGCAGTTATTTTCATAATTCCCTGAGTTCTCACTGCTCTACAAATAACCCAGCTGGGCGCTTCACTTCTGACCTTGCTATTCTGACCCTTGCTCTGTGGTCTTTTCCTCCTGACTTTGATGGTGTTCTTGGCTCCTGCAATGCCTGGAAGGTGTTCATCAAACCAAATAAAGAGAAACAAAAGCACCTCTGTATGCCAAACATCTTGAACTCCTTGGAGGAAATGTGTTATAAAAATCTAACATAAATAATAAAATAAAAAGTAGTCTGCTTGGTAAGAAGTAATCAGTAAGAGGGAAAGGAAAAAAAAGATAAATGCTAATACCAATATTTTTTTTACAAATAACTTGGGAGTGGTTGTGTGGTTGTATTACAAAAAGAATAAAGAAATATTTAGAAAAAATATGTATAGTATATAGTATTAATGAAAAATTTAGAAATTCTTAAAAATGGTAAGGCAAATATTATACTTGAGATGTTGAGAATTGCTTATAATTTCATATTTTATATGATAAAGCAGAACTGTGTTTGAATTTATAGTTCAGTACTTATCAAAATCAGATTATTAAGGTTTAGGCAAAATAATGTATCATCTGCTTATGAAGAAATGTGTAGTGATTTTACACACTATATCTTCTCAGTCTCAATTTATTTGCGTCAGGGATGTTTCTCAGTTTATATGTACAAACTATTTTAACATTTAAAAGTGAATTCTTTAAATTTTTTCCTTCAGTTTTTTTAAAGGGATATCAGTATTTTTAATTTGGTACTTCAGTGTTGCATAATTTACCTTATGAGTCAAGACTCCTTTATAGAGTCTATTAAAGTTCCAGGAATAAAACATTTCATTTATTGATTTACTTGGTAATTATTTAATGTTTTTATAAAGTTAAATAAACCATTCATGATCTTGAGGGGATTAGTAGCATAGAGATCAAATTGGAAAAAAAGATAAAAGTTCTGGGGTATAACTTGATCAGCTTTATCTTAGAGAAAATTCATGTGGGATGAACAGAAATAGAAGACAGCAGGCAAGGAAAACAGTAAGAGGCTGCCCCAGTTGTAGTTTTATGTATAACACTACCCCAAAGCTTAAAGACTGCAAACAGCATCAGCCATATATTTTGTTCATCAATGCATACTTTGGGCAGGGTGTGGTAAGATCAGATTGTCTCTGCTCCATGCATATCACTTAACTGAGGACTAGAGGACCTTCTTCCAAGATAGTTTATTCCAATATCTAGAAAGTTGGTGCTGGCCATTGACAGGAAGCTCAGCTGCAGCTATAGCCCTAGTTTTTCTCCATATGGGCGTCTGAATGGGGTATTTGCCCTTCTTGTGGTATGGTGACTGGATTCTAAGAGCAAGCCCAGGAGAGAACCAGATGGTCCCTTACCAGCTTTTATGACCTACTCTCAGAAGTCACATGGCATCACATCTGCTGTAGGCACAGTCTTGCTCAAGGTCAAGGAATCTCTCATCACCTGCTGATGGGAGGCGTGTCAGTCACATTGTGAGAAAAGCATGTGTAAAGGGAGATTTTTGTGTGTGCCTCTTTGGAAAATACAGTCTTCTGTAATCTACCATGCACCTACAACTCACATTGTCTTCACATGCCAAATATACTCTCCTTCCCCAAGACCCTCAAATCTAAACACCCACTAGTTATTTGTCATTTAAGGTCCTGGTGAAGGTTAGACTATTTCACTGTATTTCTTTTAGGACAGCTCTTAAATCTAAGGAACTGTGAACATAAAAGACAAGCGGTCTGCTCCACCATTTTCTACTCTCCTCTTTTTTTAAGCTTTATCACTGTGTGATTGACAAATAGAAATTATATGTATTTAATGGTGAGAAGGAAATGGCAACCCACTCCAGTGTTCTTGCCTGGAGAATCCCAGGGACAGAGGAGCCTGGTGGGCTGCCATCTGTGGGGTCGCACAGAGTCGGACACGACTGAAGCGACTTAGCAGCAGCAGCAGCAATGGTGTACACTATGATATTTTGATGCATGTATACATTTAAAATGATATCACAATCAGACTAATTAAACACATCAATCACCTCATATAGTTACTTGTCTTGCATGTGGTGAGAACATTTAAGATGTACTTTTTAAGCAAATTTCAAATATACAATATAGTATTAGAAACTATAGTTACTATGCTGTACACTAGATTCCCAGAACTTATTTATCTTGTATAAGTGAAACTTTGTGTACTTTGACCAACATTTCCCCACTACCCCCACTCCCCACTATAGCCAATTTTCAGTAGCAAGACAGACATAGATAAACTGCTATAGACACATTAAAGAGGAGAAAGCAAGAAGCCTGAAGTAGTAACCACCCCATAGCAATTAAGAAACTTAGCTAGGCTTATGCTGCCACATTCTTCATTAAATTTTCTTCATTAAAGTATATTCCTACTGCTGGCAGCTGTCTTGTCCAGCTCTTTGTGTGTGTGTGTGTTTGTCTGCTTTTGGAATCAGAGTAATGCTAGCTTTGTAGAAGTATTCTTTCTTCTTCAATTTTTGCAATAGTTTGAGAAGGCTAGGTGTTAACACACACACCCACTCACAAAAAAACTTCACAGGTAGAACTCACCTGTGAAGCCATCTGTCCTGGATTCTTTCTGTTGGGAGTTCTTTTTATTGCTGATTCAATTGATTCACTTTTGTTACTGACAATTAATCTCTTCATATTTCCTCTTTCTTTTTGTTTCCGTCTTGGGAGACTGTACATTTCTAGGAATTTATCCATTTCTTCTAGGTTTCCATTTTGTTGGTGTGTAATCATTCATAGCAATCTCTTGTGATTCCTCTGTTTCTGTGGTGTTAGTTGTAACTTTTCTTCTTTCATTTCTGATTTTATTTCTCTTTATCTGGATGAATTTGGCCTAAGATTTACCAATTTTGCTTATCTTTTCAAAGAACCAGTTCTTAGATTCATTGATCTTTTCTATTTTTTTACTCTATTTCTGCTCTTATCTTTATGATTTCTTTTCTTCTACTAACTTTGGCTTTTGTTCTTCTTTTTCTAGTTTATTTAAGTGTAAGTTTAGATTGTTTATTTAATATTTTTTTCTTTTTTCCTGAGGTTAGTTTATATCACTGTAAACTTCCCTGTTAAAACTGCTTTTGCTGCATTCCAAAGATTTTGGACCATTGTATTTTCATTTTCATTTGTCTCTAGATATTTTTTTATTTTCTCTTTGATTTATTCAATGACCCTTTGGTTGTTTAGTAGCATATTGTTTAGCCTTCAATTGTTTGTGTTATTTGCAGTGTTTTTCTTGTTCTAGTCTCATATTTTGTGATTGTGAAGGATGCTTGATATGATTTCAGTCTTCTTAAATTTATTGAGACTTGTTTCATGTCCTAGCATGTGACCTATCCTAGAGAATTTTCCATGTGCATTTGAAAAGAGTGCGTATTCTGCTGCCTTTGCAAGAAATGTAAATATACTTCTATTAAGTCCATATGATTTGATGTGTTATTTAAGGTCAGCGTTTCCTTGTTGACTTTCTGTCTGGATGATGTATGACTTCCTGTCCATTGATTTGAGATATTATAGTTCCCTACTACTGTGTTACTGTCAGTTCCTCCCTTTATACCTGTTAATATTTGCTTTATGTATTGAGGTGCTTCTGTGTTGGCTGCACATACATTTATAGTTGTTATATCTTCTTCTTGGATTGATCCCTTGATCATAATGTAATGTCCTTCTTTGTCTTTTGTCACAGTGTTTGTTTTAAAGTCTGTTTTGTCTGATGTTGATATTAATATCCCAGATTTCCTTTCATTTCCATTTGCTTGGGAGACACTTTTTCATTCCCTCACTTTCAGTCTGTGTGTCTTTAGATTGGAAGTGAGTCTTGTATAGCAGCATATACTTGGGTTTTGGATTTTTACCCATTCAGCCACTTTATGTCTTCTGAATGGAGCATTTAGTCTATTTACATTTAAAGTATTTATTGATGGCTATATACTTATTGCCATTTATTAATTATTTTCTGGGTGTTTTGTAGTTCTGTTTTTATTCTTTTGTTCTTTTGCTTTCTTCACTTGTGATTTAATAACTACCTTCAGTGTTATATTTTGATTCCTTTCTATTTGTATGTGTGTGTCTATTCTAGATTTTTAGACTGTGGTTACCATTAAGTTCATATATAGCAGTCTCTATATATAAATGATTACTTTAAGTTGATGATCTCTTAAGTTCAAACTCATTCCAACAACCTGTATTTTTACTCATCACTCCCATATTTAATGTTTTTGACATCATATTTTACATCTTTTTGTTTTGTGTATTCCTTAATTACTAATTGTGGATATAGATGATTTTAGTTTTGTTTTTTAACCAGTTAATCAACTACCTGTACTGCATATTTGCTTTTACCAATGATATTTTACCTTTTGTGATTTTTATATTTCTAGTTGTGATCTTTTCTGCTTAGAGAAGTCCCCTTAACATTTCTTGTATATCTAATTTACTGGTGCTGAACTCTTTTAGCTTTTGCTTGTCTATGAAACTGTTTATATCTCCTCCAGGTCTGAATGATAACCTTGCCAGGTAGAGTATCCTTTGTTGTAGATTTTTTCCCTTTCATCACTTTGATACACTCATTTCCTCTGGCCTGGACAGTTCCTGCTAAAAAGTCAGCTGAATGTCTTATGGAAATTCTCTTGCATGTAACTAGTTGCTTTCCTTTTCCAGTTTTTAAGATTCTCTCCTTGTCTTTAATTTTTGCCATTAATATTGTAAGTTTTCTTGGTGTGAACTTCCTTGGGTTCATCTTATTTGGGACCCCATGTAGTGATTGTCACCATCTGCAGTAATTTTGGAGCCTCCCCAAAATAAAGTCTCTCACTGTTTTCATTGTTTCCCCATCTATTTGCCATGAAGTGATGGGACCAGATGCCATGATCTATGTTTTTTGAATGCTGAGTTTTAAGCCAGCTTTTTCACTCTCCTCTTTCACTTTCATCAAGAACCTCTTTAGCTCCTCTTCACTTTCTGCTATAAGGGTGGTGTCATCTGCATCTCTGAGGTTATTGATATTTCTCCCAGCAGTCTTGATTCTGGCTTGTGCTTCATCCAGCTAGGCTTTTCGCATGATGTACCCTGGATCTAAGTTAAAAAAGCAGGGTAACAATATACAGCCTTGACGTACTCCTTTCCCAATTTTGAACCAGTCTGTTGTTCTATGTCTGGTTCTAACTATTGCTTCTTGACCTGCATACAGGTTTCCCAGGAGGCAGGTAAGGTGGTCTGGTATTCCCATCTCTTGAAGAATTTTGCACAGTTTGTTGTGATCCACACCATCAAAGGCTTTGCCATAGTCACTAAATCAGAAATAGATATTTTTCTGGAACTGTCTTGCTTTTTCTATGATCCAACAGATGTTGGCAATTTGATCTCTGGTTCCTCTGTCTCTTCTAAATCCAGACTGAACATCTGGAAGTTCTCAGTTCATGTACTGTTGAAGCCTAGCTTGGAGAATTTTGAGTATTACTTTGCTAGTGTGTGAAACAAGTGCAATTGTATGATAGTTTGAACATTCTTTGCCATTGCCTTTCTTTGGGATTGGAATGGAAACTGACCTTTTCCAGTCCTGTGGCTACTGCTGAGTTTTCCAAAGTTGCTGGCATATTGAGTGCAGCACTTTCACAGCATCATGTTGTAGAATTTGAAATAGCTCAACTGGAATTCCATCACCTCCACTAGCTTTGTTCGTAGTGATGCTTCCTAAGGGTAACTTAACTTCACATGCCAGGATGTCTGGCTCTAGGCGAGTGATCACACCATCATGGTTATCCGGGTCATGAAGATCTTTTCTGTAAAGTTCTTCTGTGTATTCTTGCCACCTCTTCTTAATATCTTCTGCTTCTGTTAGGTCCATACCATTTCTGTCCTTAATTGTGCCCATCTTTGCATGAAATATTCCTTTGGTATCTCTAATTTTCTTGAAGAGATCTCTAGTCTTTCCCATTCTCTTGTTTTCCTCTATTTCTTTGCATTGATCACTGAGGAAGGCTTTCTTATCTCTCCTTACTATTCTTTGGAACTCTTCATTCAGATGGATGTATCTTTCCTTTTCTCCTTTGCCTTTTGCTTGTGTTTAACTTGGGTCATTTTCTCTACCTGGTCTTCCAGTTCACTGATCCATTGCTTTCTATCATCTAACCTACTGTTGATTCCTTATAGTGTATTTTTCATTTGTTATTGTATTCCTTATCTGTTCAGACCTTCTTTATACCTTTTAACTTTATGTTAAACTTCTCGTATCTTCCAGTTTATTGAGAATCTCTATTATTATTACATGGAACTCTTCATGAAATAAGTGGCTTATCTCCACCTTGGTTTTTTTTTTCCCCCTGAGGTTTTGTCTTGGTACTTCCTTTGGAACATATTCCTCTGTCATCATTTTCATTGCTTCTCTGGTTTATCCTCTGACATGTCTCTATGTATTAAATAGGTCATTTATATTTCCTGATCCTGGAGAAGTGGCCTTATGTAGGAGATGTAGTCTGGTTGCACATTCCCCTTTCTCACCAGATCTATATGTGTTGGGGGTACTGCCTATATGGGCTGCATGGGCCCTTCTGTTGTGTCAGGGCTGACTGCTGTTGGTGTGCAAGCAGGCAGGGCTGGCCCTCAGCCTGGTTGGCTGTGAAAGCTGCTGCATGCAGTGGCTGCTTACCTGATGGTAAGTGGGGCCAGATCCAGTGCATCTGGCTCTGAAGCCCTGGAGTGGATTGTCCTGGGCTGGTTCTGACTTGCTAGTGGGAAGGGCTGGGTCCTTGGGTGGCTAGCTGTGGAGGCTGGGGAATTCCCTGGTGCTGCCCTGATAGAGTACTCAGATTTTTAAAACCTGCTCTTTGAACAACCATGGAATCTTGACTCAAAAATTACCTTGAAATTCCTAAAATTGTTTTATGAAATGGAGACAGTGCAAGGAAGAATGGCAGTAGAAACAGAATGAAAGAGAAATATGAAGGGGCCCAGGTGAGGGGCCTGAGTGTGGGGTGTGTTGAGAATTCTGAGGCATAAACCTAGGCAAGCAGTAATGTTAGGGGAGTAAGCTATGCTTTGATGACCAGACTACATGAATTGTGTAAGTTAAGATGGTTGGAGTGTTGCAGAGAATAGAGAACTAAAATAAAGAAAGCTTTGTAGTACTGTTTCTTTTTGTTGAGTGCCAGTTCAGAAGAATGCTATGTCTCTCAAGATGACAGGTTCTGGAACAAGTTTATTAACTTAGTCAAACAGTAAAGACCATAAGGGAATGAAACAGATCTCACACTTAAGCAGATCTTCTGAATTCAGGATTAACATTTTAGACTCTGTTAAGAGGGTCTAAATTGGACTGTTTTAGTGGTATAGGAACCAATGAAGGCCTTTTCTCGCTACTTAAATAAAAGAGTTTCCTTCACATTTACTGCATGAGTCAGAAGGTGTTATTTTTATCAAATCAATTCCGAAGTATTATTTTTAATAAAAGTCGGCAATTTATGAATTTGAAAGTTCCATTTTAAGTTTAACAGAAAGTTTGGTTTCAAGTAGGATGTATCCACATCAATTTCCTTATGTTCAATGCACTTTTATTCTGAAATTAAGCTTGTTCAATATCTAAGAAAAAAAATGACCTTTAAATTAAACTCTGGAATATTTGCTCATCTACGATTTCTCAAAGGTATTCCTATCTTGACTTCCCAGGACTTATAAATGCAGAAATAAAAAGTATTCCGTTAATTTCTTCTGCATAGTGAGGGGGGGGAAGTGTAGAATTTAATTTGTCACCTTCCTTGGATATGTCTCCTAAAAATAATTGTATCTAGGCCTCTAGTATTTTATGGTGGTTACTTGCTTCATAATTTTCAGATATAGAAGAATTACAGTTTTTCTAATTGGTATATAATAAAGAGAAATGATATGGCATACATTTTTTTGACCTTGTTTTTATACCTATCCTTCTGAAAAATTGCACTTGCAGTAGTATAGAAATTAACATTTGAAATTGAAATCTTCATCGTTTCTTCCAAGGGAACATTGTAAAAGTACCACAAGACTGAAAGCATGGACTCTGGAGCGAGACTGCCTGTGTTTGAATCCTGGTTCAGCCACCTACTAGCTGGATAATCTTGGGCAGGTTACTTAACTTCTCTTTGCCTCAGTGTCCATATCAGAACAGGAGTATTTTGGTGCCCACTTCACACTGTTATCTTCAGAAAGAAATTAGTTAGTATTGGTAAAGTGCTTAGAACGGTGCCCAGCATATAAGTACATAGTGCATGTTCGGTGTTAAAAACAATGAAGTGAAATTAAGTATACAGGCAACAGAGTGCAGTGTTTAAGGATGTGGATTCTAATCCCAGCTCCTCTACTTGTTACCTGTGTAAATGTGGTCAGGTTGCTTAACTTCATTAAGCCTCTGTTTCCTCCACTGTAAAATAATTCCTGAAGATAGTATTAGCTTCTCAGAGTTTCTGAGAATTAAACGGGATGGTCTTTAGCAAGCACGTAGTGCAATATCTGTTTCCTAGCACCGATGATTACAAATAAGTGTTATCTTTCTGTGCATATTCTGTCTGTGTTCTTGGGTTTTTTCTCTTTGATTCTCTACTTCACACTCCTAGGTCATTTCTGGACATTCATAGGACCAGATAGGGATTCTCTGAAAGGTGTGGCGATGGGGGCAGAGTGAGGATAAGGGTGGTTGTAAGATAAATTACTTAAGCTCCCATGAGGCCTTGCAGGGTGGACTTGTGTTAGGGTATTTGTCGCTCTCCGTGGTCTGGCCCAAGACTTTATGGGCCCAGAAACCAGAGCTGTCAGCAGTTCTGGAGCCCGTCTGTCCCCTAGAGCTGGGCTTCTATTAACAAAGCTCATATGATTGATGTACAGAACCAGAATGCCAGTGTTTCCCTTTACAACAAGAAGTGAAACCGCTGGGGTGTGGTGGCTCGTGTTCCCACCCAAGTGCTTTTTGTGCCTGGAGACAGCCACCTCTCTAACCAGGCTGCCAACTTACTAACTTTTATATTGGGAGACATAGCTCCTGTGTAGATCCTCAGGTCCCTCAACTTTCCAGCAAGTTCTCCCTGAAGTCATGTAAACAGGATACCAAATTCTAATCAGAAAGTAACGTAATGGAAAGTAGCACATGGAGTCAGAAGACAGCTGGTTCTCAGACTCATAGGTTTAATGGAATTAAAGGCAGATTTATAATAAAAAGGGTCATGCCACTAGCCCAGAGCACCCTATCCCAGCATTTGAGTGATCATGGACTATGCTTGCTTCTGAGGTTGCTTTGTACCTGTTTCATGGTCTAGACTGTCCTCCTGTGGGCAGAATCAGTTTAGAGCATGGTCATATCTGAGAATCTGAGACTGGCACATCAATGGGCACATATGGCCTTTGAAAGCTTTAGTTTGTCTCGTACTATATAAAGGTGAAGATTTAAAATTCAGGAGTATTCACGTAACTTAAAAAATTGGAAAAAATATTTGAAAAGTCCAGAGATCTATCCTTCCTGGACCCTTCCTCTATCTTTCCTGGACCCTTCCCACGTGAGGTCAATTCTCTGGAGCCGAGTAGAAACCGTCCCCTGTAGGTGAGGCTTTGGTGCTGCCTTTCAGTCCCGTCTGCCAGGTCCCTACCAGGGCCATGACATTGACTCGCATTCCCTACTGGTAATGTGCATGCCTCGAAGCATTTGAATTCGTATCGTTCTGACAGTTAAACTTGCCTTTCTTATTTCTGTGCTCTGACCTTCTGTATTTTTATTTCAAAGGTTTATTCTCAAATGGTAGTCTTATTTTCTCATTTCCAGATTCATTTTAATGTCAGCCCCCCAAATAGCTAATTGCAAACACGTTTGAGTTTGTAAGTCCTAGAGGTTACAGTGATAGAAGACTCAAGTGTAAAGCTCATAGCTTCAAGAAAGTGGATATCCTGAATCTCTCCCCAGGAAATAGGTGACGCTGCCTGCCCCCCTTCTCTGTTTCTAGATCAAGAGTCCTTTCTTCCTCCTGGGTGAAGAAATTAACTACTCTCATATTCTAAACTTTTTGAAATGCTCTAGATATTATGTGCATTGAAAGAAGAATAATAGCAAAATTGTATTTACAAAAGTGATAAATACGGATGCTTGGTTTACAGATGTATTTAAGATGGAATTTCTTTAAGAAATAAGATTATTTTTAGCTTCAATATTATAAATTATTAACAATCAGATATAGGAAGCTTTGCCATTTGTTATGATTCTTAAGAATTGTAGGCTTTTTGGTAACTGTCTCTGATGAATTCAGGAAAATGTCATTATATAATTGGATTATTGATTGTGAAAGAAATTAGCTTTCCCAAGGAAGCATATTTCTTTTTCCAATGAATAACCTGCCCCTTAATTCCTATTAATCTTCTAAATAGGATTAATTTATGAGTGATCTATTTGGAAAAATAGATTTGCTTGAGAAAAGAGAAATGTCATTTGTAGATCTTTCTATATCTCACAGGTCTGTACTACTACAAATTTAACTACTTGGTATTTTGAATAATCCTTAGGGTGCAAGGTAATAACATATTCTCTTCTCTCTGCTTCATAGCATCTTGTATAGATCTCTTATAATAAGTTACTCCATCTTAATTAAACTCCTAAATTAAATAATGAATTACCACCATCTCTAGCACATGGTTATTTCTCCGTTTCATCATCATCATCTACTTGTAAGTTTTTTTCCTCAATTAGACTTCCTATTTCTTGATTATAAGGATTACTTCAAGTGTGTTCTCTCTCAAAGACTGCTTCAAGTGTGTTCTCTCTAACACAGTGCGGGCACATAGCAGATACTCAGAAATTGATGAACTGAACTCATTGGAAATAGGAGTTATTCTCAGATCCCTTTTAGATGTGCATTCTGACATTATTGTTGGGAATGCTTCAGGAAGAATGGCTGAATTTTCACCATTCTTTTGACTCAAGAAATATAGATAAGTAACTCAAAAAATAACGTTTTAAATTAAAAAAGCATAAAATTTAAAAATAATAAACCACAAAAAGTATTATAAACAATGTTAAAACAAGCTACACTCTGAAAAGTGATTTCTGTAGTTCATATAATTGACAAAAGAGTTGAACTGTAGTATATGAAGACCGCCCAGTAAGTAAAAGAAAAACAACCTATTAGGGAAGAGGCCAATAATAATTAGATCAGATGCTCAACTTCAGCAGTAATTAGGGAAACCAAAATTAAAACCCTGAGATTCTATACCCTTCAGAAATGACAAAAATGTCAGAGTCTGGAATATCAGTACTGTGAGATAGTAGGAATCTAGAGTAAGAAAGACTCTTGTACACTGCTGGCTGAATTGTGAATTGTGTAATTATGTTGGGATCCAGTTTGACAGTTTCCAGTAAAGGTGCAGCTGTGCATATCCAATGACTCTACAATTCTGTCCCCTCTTATTACAATCCTGTCCACCTCTAGAGAAGTTCTTGCACATGTACAAGAATTAGAGTAGCTTAATAGTAGCAATAGGGACTTCCTTGGTCCCTACAGTTGGGACCATTGGTTGGGACTCTGTGCCTCCAATGCAGGGGCTGCAAGTAATGACCTCTGGTTGAGGAACTAAGATCCCACATGAAATCATTTTAAAAATTAAGGAAAATAGTAGCAATAAATTAGAGATAACCTAAATCTACCAATAGGAGAATGGTTGTATGAATTGGAATGCTATAGAGCAATTAAAAAGATTACACTATATAGAACTATCAATACATAAAACTTCAAGATAATGCTAAGCAAAAAAATAAAACTAAAAATTAAAGCATCTGCATGTCATGCTACAATTTTATGAAGCTTAAAAAACATGCAAACAAGTATCTTATTTATGGATAAACACATATTTAATGGAAATATAGAAAAGATGCATGGGAATGATAAAAGATAATCCTATAGAGTGTTTACCTAAGGAGGAAATGGTGTAGGCAGGAGCGTATGGTGGCTTTAATTGTATCTGAAATGTTTTATTTCTTCCAGGAAATCTGAAGCAAATTTTGCATTATGTTAGGGTTTTCAAGAGAGTCAACAGACTCTGTAGGAGGTTTAAGGTATCAGGATAAGTAGGCTTTGAGAATAAAATAGAGCAGTGTACTCGCTGCCTGGCAAACGCACCAGTGTGTCAGCCCTATGTAAATTCCAATCCTGGTTAGCTTTACTAAACTTGAAAAGGGCCTGACTCCTGTCTCAGACTGAGTACCATTAGCTGTGTGATTTTTAAGGAAGGAATACTGTGGAAACCCCGGGGAATACAAAAGCATGAGTGGGACCTAAGATAATGTGAAGATTTTTGAGGACTTGATCGAGCCAGAAAAAACCAACCAACCAACCAAGGTTTAGATTTTGTACTGGAGTGGGTAGCCGTTTCCCTTCTCAGGGGATCTTCCCAACCCAGGGGTCAAACCCAGGTCTTCCACATTGCAGCCAGATTCTTTACCATTTCAGCCACCAGAGAAGCCCCAGTAAGGAAAGCAATTCTGCCCAATTCAGAGACCAGGAGCCTTTCACTGAGCAAATAATAGGCCAGTTTATTTACAGTGATCCAAGACTAACTAAATTAATGTAAGGCATATTATTATGAATATTTGGCTGTCAATATGTTGACAGTTGAATAAATTGAAGCTATATTTTTATGAAGTCAATAAAAGAACTTTCAGGAGGCCAAGAGAAAAAAAAAAATCAAAGACCTTAGCTGATCTTAGAAGGTGCACGGGAGGGCCTCTTGTAGCTTGCTGTGGGTTCCTGTCTCTCTCTGCCCTCTCTTTGTCTCTCTCTTGACATATCTTCTAGCCACACTGAAAAATTAGATGATGCATAAGTTTGGACTGATGAAGAATGAAGAGAGTGGTAGAGAAAAGCACTCTCATTTCTGTTACTTTGCTTTAAAAAAAAAAAATAAGTAAGAGTAGTCCATTTAGAGTAAGAATAATGTAGTAGAGTAGAGAAATATAAAATATCAAACATTTCATTTTAAAGAGTAGCATGTTCTCTTCAGTTTACCTAAGGGGTATACAAATTCACTTTCATTTTATGAGTTTCATGCAATAGGTAATAAACAAAGTGAAATGACTGGCTTTCTCCTTGTCCTCCCCGTCACTCTCTTCTTTCAAATCTCTTTTCCTAGACATAACCATTTGTCCACAGTTGGTGTGCAGTCATCCTGGTCCTTTTCTGTGACTTTATATGTAAAAATTTATGTGCCCATAACTAGGATAATGTATTTTTCTGAAATAGGTTATTTCCATTGAATGTCTTTTAGGGACTTCGCATGTCAGTGCATCTCAGTTCAGTTCAGTCGCTCAGTTGTGTCCAACTCTTTGCGACCCCATGAATTGCAGCACGCCAGGCCTCCCTGCCCATCACCAACTCCCGGAGTTCACTCAAATTCATGTCCATCGAGTCAGTGATGCCATCCAGCCATCTCATCCTCTGGCGTCCCCTTCTCCTCCTGCCCCCAATCCCTCTCAGCATCAGAGTCTTTTCCAATGAGTCAACTCTTTGCATGAGGTGACCAAAGTACTGGAGTTTCAGCTTTAGCATCATTGCATTGAGATAGCATTAAAAAAAAAAAATTAGCTACATAATGTTCCTTAGTATAGTTAACCCATTATTTAACACTTCAGCTCTTCATGGCCTATTGCAAAGTTTCTGGTTTTTTACTACTACAAAAAATTCTGCAGTGAATATTCTAGTACATCCATCATTACCACAAAGGGCAAATGTGATTTAATGAATGACAAGATCAGGAACTACAGTAACATTGTCCAGAATTTTCTTTTCTCATCTTTGTTATTTTTCTTGGGTGGCCTCATTTTCAGACAACCTTACTTGGTGTCAACCAGCAGTTCCACACTTAGCTTCTATTGACTTTATAGCCTCTCTGTCAATATCAGCAGAAGTGCAGGGGCTGGCTCTTGCTTCAGCAGCTTGGGTCCTGTGTCCATTCTTGACCCTGTCACTGTAGTTCTGTGGATAATTTATACCCTTCAGTCAAGCCTGCGTCACGTGCCCACTTGTGGGGCTGGGTCAGCATAGTATAAACCACACGGATTGAGAGGGAGGGCGGAATGGGTGGTTTGCTAGATAAAAATCAGGATTATGATACTAGAAGGAGGAGGTATGCGTGCTGCTCAGGCAAATATGTCATTGTCACTACAAATGTCTCATAGATAGTGTTTTTTTTATATTTTTGTGAGTAGAAGATAGACTTACTAATGGTATCCAGATTTATGTCATAGGACCAGAGGATTCTTGTAAGTATCACTCCAAATCTTTGCCAGAGTAATGAAGAAACAAGTCTATTATTTTTATTTAATATTATATGTGAAAAGAAAACACATTATAGATTAAGGATCATTAATACTATGAAAGAGAGCTTGTTTTTCGGTTCAGGAAAGTGTTACTGAATGTATTGGCTAAATATTCAGTGATAATGATAGATTGTATCAATGACATGATAGGTACCTAGTCTTAAAACACATTTGTTAATACTCTATTATTTGCCAACCCTAGGACACGACTGAGCGACTTTACTTTCACTTTTCACTTTCATGCATTGGAGAAGGAAATGGCAACCCACTCCAGTGTTCTTGCCTGGAGAATCCCAGGGACGGGGGAGCCTGGTGGGCTGCCGTCTATGGGGTCGCACAGAGTCGGACACGACTGAAGCGACTTAGCAGCAGCAGCAGTGCAGGTTCTATATTTTATTTATTCATTTATTAGACAATGTTTATTAAATTCTGCTATGGACTGGTCACCATGCCAGGGTCTGGGAATAAAATACCGACTACAACAAGTTCCCTGCTCTGGGGTTTCTTTCATTCTTGTTAGGGGCCACACACTATCAATAAGTAAATAAACAAGACAATTCCAGGTTGTGATTTACCATGAAGGAAATATAAAGAACGTGAGATGAAAAGTAACTGGGGAAGGTCATTTCAGATAAGGTGGTAAAGGAAGCCTTCCCTGAAGAGACAACATTTGAAGTGCAACCTGAGGGCTGAGAATGAACCCCAAATTCTAGACCTATGTTATGCAATATGGTAGCCACTAGCCATGTATTAGCCATTGTGTATGCAAATATAGCTAGCTCAGATTAAAATGTACTATAAATGTAAAATAGACTTTAGCTCCCCAAGGCTAGTACAGAAATTGTAATTAATTTTATATTGATTGTAGGTTGAAATGATATTATTTTAGATATATTAGGATAAACATTATTCAAATTCAGTTTACATGGTACTTTTCCCTTTTATAATATGATTAAAATGTTTAAAATTACATATGTGACTCAGTTTATCTTTCTGTTGAACAGTCCTGGTCTACTTGCTATTATTGATATGCATGTTTTCATCTTTTTGTTCTCGCTAATGGCAGTTGAATTTATGGAGTAGACTCTCCTCCAAGGATCTAAGTCCATAATATTTATTGACTGAAATGTCCAAGTATAATAATTCAACATGTGATCAAATTTAATACAGCTCAGAGTTAAGACGTCTTGGATGGTGGGGGAAGCAGAGAACATTGCCACAGTTGCTAGAGCAGTTCTGCCATTAGTCATGTTCCTGTGGAAATGTCTGAGAACAGGATAGAGGAAGACTCTGCGTTGGAGAGGTAGGTAGAGCTAGCAGTGGAAGGTAAGGACAGCGTAGGACTGGATTTCTGTGGGAATCAGCGACGGCAAGCCACAAAGCTCTATTTCCATTCTCCACCTGGTGAAGAAGATTCTATTGTGTTCTGTGGAATTGCCACTTCTTGCATATTAAAGTCAGAGTTTGATCCTATACTGTTTGCACTGATGAAATGTTAGTGAAACTCTTTTTATATCTCTGTCAGAGCGATGTTGGCGAGTTCACACACATTTAATAACATTACATGAATTCATTGCCGAGAGTAAGCAGGGTCGTTTTTCTCTGAGCCATGCTGTTATTCAAATTTCCATTTGTGGTTTGTGCCATAGGGAAGAAGTTGATGATTTTGAAAACGCACGTCTGATTTAGCAGGGGAAAATTTTCAATTTTAGTTTGTAAACATTTGAGACCCCCAAATGTGATGTTTGTTATGTAATCTAACAGTTTGCAGGGGGAAACTCTATCCCTACTGGTTTCAGAGAGAGTTGAGTCATATCCTGTGAATGTGAAGCAACGGTATTTAAACATCACGGGTTCCTCTTACTTTCATTCTAAGTCGCTGCTGTTCAGAGCAGCAAGTGTTCTCTGCAAAGAGGCTGCTACTAGCCCTGAGAGGAGTACAGCCTCTCTTGCTGGGATTCAGTAACGAAAGCCAAGTCTGAAGATGCAGTTCTGTCACTGGAGTGAAAGATGTTTTGTTTATTTCTAATCAACTATGCTGTATAGCTGCAAGCTGAAAGGTGCCTGTAATTTGCCAGTTATCTATAATAAGGTAAGTGTTATATTTTGATTTATTCAGTGTATTGTGGCAGCCTTGAATTAATGTGGCTGTTATAGTATGTGATCATGCCTCAGAAAATGCCTTCTCACAGGATCTTAAAGGTGGCTTGGAGATTCTTGTGCAAATAATTTTGAATTTATGATACAGCCCATTTGTGAGATACTTAATAGATTGATATTGCTTGCATGATAGTTTTTAATGATCAATATAGTGCCTGAAATGTGAAAACATTGTAGTAGCTTTGTATTGTTTTTAAGGATTAAGTAGTACCAGAATCATTGTTTTTCTTCTTGCTACCCTGTCATCTTGGTTAAAGGTAAAATGTAAATGCATAAAATTCCTATGATTATATTTGGATTTTATTCAAAATAATGATAGCTCAGTAACTGTATTTCTCCATTACAAAAAAAGTGGTCTTAGTGATTTTTAGGAAGTTGAAAAGTAGTGTCTCTTGCTTTGACTTCTTATTTAAGTGAAAGGCCATCGTTTTTAAACTTCTCATCCGTTTGTTTCGAATTGTATATGAGTTTATTATCATAAGTCTGTCTCCTGAGCTGTTGTTGGAGACACTCATATATACATTGTATGGATGGAGAAATCTGTGGATTAGAGAAGTGGACAAGAGGTTTGCTTTTGAAATTCTTGAAGATGGCTGAGGAAGGTGGGAATGGAAAACAGGAATGTTGTCTTGGTTTTTTATTGATTAAAGAAATGGTATCAAATCAGAGCTAAGGTGTATCTGGTATCATATCACTCTGGATAGTCATATTTAAGGCATTTGAATTCTTCTGAAGTAGAAAAGGTTAATTTGATTGTGAGAGCTACAGCTGTGAATTTGTGAGATGTTGATGAAGGGATTTTCTATCTTTAGTGACAGTTGGCATTAGAATACTTTTTCTTCTTAACTGACCCACTGTCATGCTTAGAGATTATTTCATTTCTATTCAAAATCATGCCCACTACAAAATTGCTAGACTCTAACTACAACTTGGAGGTTATTTTCCATTAGATATATACATTTAATAACTCATGTTTTGCAAAGGCTGAAGTGAAGGCATGAAATTTTCCTCTTCTGTGAAGGGGAAATTAAATTTAGTTTAGCTTCTAACTATTTAAAAGCAGTATTCTGAATTAGAAAAGGAAAACTTCAAAGAAAATGACTTAGCAGTCTGTGACTCTTGGAGACCTTGCATAGTGAAAAGGCACATATCCCAAAATATGAGAACGCAAGAGGTTATAAATAGAACAGCCTGATGTTTGATATATAGAAAACTCTGCTTTTATGCCTGGACAAGGGTGGAGCTGTTCTGTTAAGTATTCTCCTTGAGACTGTTTCCTTATGCTATATGTGAATTAGGAAATGTCAATAAAGCGATAGAATGTAATAATCTACATCAAGACAAAAGCGTATCTTATTACAATTGACACTGTTTCTGATTCTTAAATCTGGATTATAATGCCCATCCAAACTGTTATTGTGAATGAAAACTCAGGCTGATGAAATGCTGTAAAACTCAAGTTTTGATAATATGCTCTGTTACAAATGTAGACTTAATTTTAATGACACTGTACAGCCAACTGGTAATTACCTGATTAGATTGCTTCTCCTCCTTCCTCTCTGTTTCCCTCATCCTTTGGCTGTTTTCCTGCTCCTTTGCACATCCAAGAGGAGTGTGGGTAATGGGCAGAGAGACAGGAGGAAAGTGAATAGACCAAACAGGGTACCGTCTCTATTTCTCACCTCTCGTAATGGTTCTGGTGTGGAGCGAGGTCAGAAAGAGGTTAGATTTAATGGCAAAAATAAGTCTTTTAGATTTCAATTATTTAGGAAATTCCTTGACCTTTGAGACAAAAAATAATTGGGAGCATGGTTGGGACAAATTTATCTACCTTACAGAATTATTGCAAAGAGGTAGTATCACATCTGTTGTATAATTTTAACTATAATGTTTTATATATGTTTCTGTGGAATTGTTTTTGTGTCTTCTTGAAGGAAAAGCACTGACAAGATATCAGAGATACTCAGAATTCCACTCTGGATTCAGACCATTTATTTTCAGAAGTGAGGGTCTCCTTTTTCTCTTATTTTGTAAACTATTTTACTTGTGAATTTCTAGCTTATATGAAAATAGTATGCAAAGGTAAGCTCCAAAAATAAAAATAAAAACCTAATTTTACCTAAGCCTCAGTGCCGTTGGAAAATTTCAAATAGCTAAAGAAAACTCATCCTCACTCAAAAGATACTTACCAAGTGGCAATTACATCTTATCTTTAATCTAAAATCAACACCCAGTTAGGGGCTACATTAGCAGAAGCACATAACATAAAATTTTAAATATTTTTCTTTATAAGTAAAGCTTTGTCTGAAGGGTTCAGGGTGAGAAACTACAGAGTAGGAAGAAATTATTTTATAGAGTACTTTTTCTGACTCCTGAAAACTAAATCTTTCTGGGTTATGCTTTACATCTTAGAGTCTCTAGTGAATCCTACTGGATAGCAAAAGGAGCACATTCACTGGGAAAAATAAATAGTGGTCGCTCTCCTTCCTACTTCTGAAAATCTGTTATGAGGGTCACATCTACTTCTGAAAATCACATGAGACTTTGTGAGAAAGCACTTGTGAACTCGACAGAGCTTGTAAATATCACTATCACCGAATAAGATATACAGAATTATATAGATATTTGAAGGTGAACTTAGATGTGTTTATCTTCTTACTTCAGAAAGAAGGGAATTAGGTCCAGAATGCTTAAGGAAAGTGCCTAACTTCGCTCAACTAGTACCTAAACCTGGATCTTTTTATCTCCTCAGTTAGCTAGAAATTGATCACAAGATTAGCTGTTTCCTGCTGTTAAGAGTGTTTCTGGGTTTTTATAAAGATAAATACTATTTGCAGCATTGGTGCACATCCTTATAGGAAACTATATCCTTGCAGAGTGTTTCACAGAAAACATATTGCCCTGTCTACAAGTTTTGTGGGCTGAGAATTCTCGTTGGCTCTAGTTTAACGGAGCACAAATTTGTGGAGTGAAAATCAAACTACAGCATCTGACTCTTGTGATCTCTTAGCGATTGCCACAGTAAAAGTGTCCAGGCTCTTCTCTGGAGAGTTGAATCATAAAAGTAAACATGTGAAATGAATGGGGGCTTGATTTTGTAGCTTTTAAAACTGCAGATAGTATGGTAGATTGTTCTGATGCTTGTTGAAAGTGGCTAGTAAAAAAGAGATTCTTCCAAAGGTTACCCTTAAAAAGAGATTAGGAAAATTAAAAAGAACAAATTAACTTCCATTCATTTCTGTTAGAATTGATCTGGCTCTTTTACATTTATGGAACACTATTTTTCAGAGAGATGAGATGGGAGAACAATGACTTTTCATAATTATAAAAGTTAATGACATATATCCTATGATGCTAATGAACAAATTAGAGTCATAAAGAAAAAAATTTTTAAAGCCTCTTAACACTAAAATTAGAAGACAGGTTAATTAAAAGGTTTCTTGTGTTGGTGGTATTAATAAGGTTTATATCTAATTCCTAAGAATTTAAAATAGGGTAACCATTTCCTTTAATAAAAAATGTGCCTCTCGTGAAAAGTATATACTATAATCTTCATTTCCTGTGTTCTAATTTATACCTTCAATAAATAAGTGGAATTTAACATCATGCAATCTTACGAACAGATCCTAGGTCTGCTTTGTAATAAAATTCAAGTGTACCTTGATTCCAAGAACTGCATAAATCTATAACTGGTAGGAGATAAAGGAAAACTGATTTGAAAAGACCTTGATGCTGGAAAAGATTGAAGGCAGGAGGAGAAGGGGACGACAGAGGATGAGATGGTTGCGTGGCATCACTGACTCAATGGACATGAGTTTGAGTGAACTCCAAGGAGTTGGTGATGGACAGGGAGGCCTGGCGTGTTGCAATCCATGGGGTCACAAAGAGTCGGACACAACTGAGCAACTGAACTGAACTGATGAAATGAATAGTTTGAAAACTTCACTAAACATAAGGGTGGTGAGATTGTGTGTGATCTGAGGGACAGAGCTCTGGGCTGTAGGGTGGGTAGTGGGAGAAGCAGTATTTTTTTGTACCCTTGATACCTCCTGTGGTTTTGGAACTGACAAGGAAGCCCGTGTCTTCTTTTGATTTTGTTTTCTTATCTACAAAGTTGACAACACATGTCCATGCTAGATGACAGTCCCACACACCCTATAGGTACTTTGTAAATACTGGTTACTCACCCTATGAATATCAAGGTGGGTGAAGCACTTTCAGGTCAATCCCAGAGTCCATAGAGGTACCAGTGTCGTTAAGTACCAAGTGCTGGGCTTAGTTGCTCGGTCATGTCTGATTCTTTGTGACCCAGTGGAGATTCCCAGGCTCCTCTGTCCTTGGGGATTCTCCAGGTAAGAATTCTGGAGTGGGTTTCCATGTCCTCTTTCAGGGGGTCTTTCCAACCCAGGGATCAAATCCAGGTCTCCCACACTGCAGGCAGATTCTTTACCATCTGAGCTATCAGGGAAACCCATGATTACTAGAGTGGGTAGTCTATCCATTCTCCAGGGGATCTTCTTGACCCAGGAATTGAACCAGGGTCTCCTGCATTACAGGTGGATTCTTTACCAGCTGTGCTACCAGGGAAGACTGTATGTGCCAAGGTTGGTAATGAATACCCCCTTGAGAGATACCCAAGTAGAAAAGCTTCAGAGATGATTTATTGGGTTTTAATTCCATCTTAATTCATTGAGGTACTCAAATTAGTCACTTTGTCTCCCTTTACTTGAGTCATTTCACTAGTGGGATGGATTAGTAATATTCCTTCATGGCAATTTACTGCATACCCAAATGTAACAAAACAAATTTCAAATTCTGCTCTCCACAAGTGTTTCTAAGATGAAAATAGCAATAATGGCTAACAAGTCAGTCAGTCTCTATAATATATTTTAATGAACTGTCTTAATTTATTTCTTAAAAGTACCTTATGGGATTTGGGCACTATTATTATTGTTCCCTTTCACAGGTGAAGAAACTGAAATATAAATTAGGTGACTTATCCCAACAATCACCCAAATGGTATTATAATGATCAGAGTTGAACCTAGGCAGTCAGGCTTCAGAGCCAAGATTCTTTATGTTCTGTGCTGCCTCCAGTTAGATTAGCTTGATCCCAGTAATATGAAGTGACTGCTATAAAGTACTACAGAAAGGAAAAGAAATCTTTTAAATGTTACGACATTTAATTATTTTGATGACTCCAGCATTCTCACTTGTGGTGAAACCCAGGCCTTTATGAATCAGAAATAAACTGAAGTTATTTGGGAATTCATAGAGAATGAGGCTAGTAATAATGCAAAATGCATTGGGAATGAACAGACATAACCAGTCCTTCTAGGGAATCTAGTCTTGGGTGCTGTGAAAAGATTTCATATTTTTGAGAGAGAAACAACTTTTAATGCACACATTGTCAGCAGTCCTAGGAAAGCTTCTGGAAATTTGTGTGTTTTAAGGGAGAATTAATGTCATGTCCCCTTTTCTTTGTCAACTCTAAGAATTCCTGATAAAAGTCATTTGTGGGAAGGAGCATATTGAGTGAATAGTAGAAGGATTTTAGGTCCATTATGTGACTACATCCATTTTGATCTGCCTTCTCCAAAGATTCCACAAATTATGCTTGAAATTCTTGGGTAATTTTCTTTTTTAAAAAACTTATTTTTAATTGAAGGATAATAACTTTACAATATTGCATTGGTTTCTGCCATACATCACTGTGAATCAGTCATAGGTACACAGGTGGCCCCTCCCTCTTGAACCTCCTTCCCACCTCCGGGCCCTTCCCACCCATCTAGGTTGCAACAGAGCCCTGGTTTGGGTTCCCTGAGTCATACAGCAAATTCCCACTGGCATCTGTTTTACATATGGTAGTGTATATGTTTCCATGCTACTCTTTGTGTTCATCCCACCCTTTCCTCTCCCAACCCCGTGTCCATAAGACTGTTCTCTATGTCTGTGTCTCCATTGCTTCCCTGCAAATAGGTTCGTCAGTACCATATTTCTAGATTCCATATATATACTTTAATATATGCTTTTGTGTTTCTCTTTCTGACTTTCTTCATCTGTATGATAGGTTCTAGTTCATCCACCTCATGAGAACTGCCTCATATGTGTTCCATTTTATGGCTGAGTAATAGTCCATTGTCTGTATGTACCGCAGCTTCTTTATCCATTCATCTGTCAATGGGCATCCAGGTTGCTTCCATGTCCTAGCTATTGCAAATAGTGCTGCAGTGAACATTAGGGTACCTGTGTCTTTTTCAATTTTGGTTTCCTCAGGGTACATGCCTAGTAGTGGGATTTCTGGGTTGTATGGTAGTTTTATTCCTAGTTTGTAAAGGACTCTCCATACTGTCTTCCGTAATGGCTCTATCACTTTACATTCTCTTGGGTAATTTTCAAACCCTTGTGTTTCCTTAAGTCTCAAAGACAAGAACTTGCTTCAGGATGTTTTGTACCCTCAGTGCTCGCACAGTGCTTAGCACACTATGAACCTTCAGGAAGGATGCCTAGCAAGTTGGCTGGCCAGCTGGATGGATGGATGGATGAATGGATAACAGTGGGAATGAACGGGCACATCCACATCTGCTCCAAGTCATGACTCACGTACCTAGACTGAATTGGGATCAGCCTATTACTGAACTTGTGAGTGCAAGGGAATGAAATGTGAAATGTAAAAGCATTTAGTTCAGTTCATCTCATACTTCATCATCTGATGGTTTTCAATATAAAACTGACATATCTAGAAATCATTTCTTGCCACAAGCTTTTCCCACTGCATCATGTTAGAGATTCTTTAATTACACTATGGAACCATAGTTGGTTTACTTCCTTAATTCAAAAGCTAAATTGATACAGATATATACATACATAATTGACAAGTGTTATACATGTGCATAGAGAGAAATAATAAAATTAAAAGGTCAAAATAAATGTGAACAGCCAAATTAATGGGAATTGTCAGAATTTGACTATTTTAAAATTTATTGTGGAAGGCAATAAAAATTTCAGAAGAAACAATTGAAGCAGCATTTCAAAGGAAAGAAAGGTATTTTTTAAAATAATTTTAAAATATAGACTTCTTTCAGTCTTAGAACTGAAACTTGGTTTTTCCACAAAATTTCATTAGAGAGCTCAAATAAAAGGTCAGGTAACCCAGGTTTGTTTGGCATAATCAGTCAATTTTAAAGGATTGTTTCCAAAATGAGAATGGTGACTAAGGGCTTGGGTTAGGAAATGCTGCAGATTTTGAGAAAAGGTATTAAGGTCATTATTGTTTCAAGTTTTCCAGTGGGGAAAACACAGAGAAAACATTCCTGTAAAAGCATCTGTTCAAAAATAAAATATATACAAGTTTTAGACAATAGGAACAACTCTATTGCAAAAATTACACATTTATCCTTGACCCAAAGCAGTCATTAAAAACAAAACATTAAAAAAAAAGAAAAAAATCCCAATCAGCAAGAAATTATTGGATAAATATTCTTTTCCCTGGTCTTAAACACCATAGCGCATGTTCACTATTCAAAGATGTTCTAATTTTTTGTGTCCAGATGTCTGGTGTTATTTGAATTTCATTTGAGTCCTGTGGCTCACTGTTTTCTCAAGAAAACCATCTTGCTTACAAATAGAATGTTCCGTGTCAGCAGTCAGTGGCGAGGGTTACCCTGCTCAACAGTGGACTGCCTTTTACATCACAGAGTCTGGCCCTCGGTTTCAACATTCTTCCAATGAAGGATTCACCTTGTAGCCTCGCTCACATTTTCCAAAGACTAGGAACATTTTTTAAGACAGAATTCTTGACTTGTTTTTTTTCTTATCAATTCAGTGGTTGCTATGAATATTGAAATCAATTCTGAAACAATTACTTCCAAGTTTATCTGGCCACACTGTCTAGAAAGCTTTGGCTAAGCCCATGCCTGGAGTTTGAGAAATGTTTATGCTATCGATAGAGAGACAACACACACACACACACACACACACACAATGAGGTTAATCAGTTAGATAGTTAATGAATGATGAATTAATTAGTGACTATCTCATGGTAAATGTGTACTCTAAATGTGTAAATAGCTATAAGGAATCATTAATACACCAGACATAAGAAGACTCTAGCCTTATTATCTGTTTTAAATCATTGACAAATAGCACAGAATATTAACATTCAAGAGTTTTTGAAAAGGATATTGCAGTTCCAAAGATATCCAGATTACTACCAGGAAGTCACTAATATCAACAGGGAATATGACTTCTTAGGTCATATGACTTTCAAGAGACAGTATTAAGGTGGTTATTGTTCAACCTTTCCAAGGGAGTAAAAAATAGAAAATTTTCCTGTAAAAATATTTGAACAAGCGAAACTAAATAGGGTAAAAAATATATGGAAATTTGAGACGAGGGAAGCAAATGTTTTAGAAAAATAGTTTTGTTCATGGGTCCTACATGGTGATGCAGAGAGTAGAGGTCCCATATGAGTGATTTTTATATAACAGACACGAATATGACTTTTTAAGAAATCCACTAATGTCTTAAAGGGCTTCCCTTGTGGTTCAGCTGGTAAAGAATCTGCCTGCAATGTGGAAGACCTGGGTTCCATCCCTGGGTTGGGAAGATCCCCTGGAGAAGGGAAAGGCTACCCACTCAGTATTCTGGCCTGGAGAATTCCATCGCAAAGAGTAGGACTCGACTGAGTGACTTTCACATGTACATGTACAATGTCTTAAAACTATTATTTGCTACATTAAAATACATATCTAATTGTACTCAGAGATCTTCCTCATCATGTCTGTTATTTTTTGTATGTTTTCATGAAAGACTGCTATTGCATTTTACTATTTTAATTGAAGTTTTTTTTTTAAACAAAAATTAATGTCAAAGTTAATGAAAAGCTAAATAGCAGTTTTATCTAAAAAGTACAATATTATTTTATTTAATAAGTAAAATAAGTTCAACATAGCGTGCCAGTGGTAAAATTTCTGGTTTCTTCCTTTACCTGAGCAGCATGTGATTCATATTGACAGCTTCTGGAATTAGAAGGTGCCTTAAGATAGACTAGCTCAACTCCTTATATTTTCAAATGAAGAATATTCTGACACGAGTAAATTAAATGACTTTTCCGAGATTATATACACCCAACTCACAACAGAGTCAAGCTGAACCTGGGGTTCTCACATGCAACAATGCAGTCTTTTTACTCTCTTAGTCACTGAGAGCATCATTTTCTGAACTTAGTATTCAAATGCTGCATTGGATTTTCTCTTCATCTTTAAGTTGCTCAGTTGCGTCTGACTCTTTGCAACCCCATGGACTATACAGTCCATGAAATTTTCCAGGCCGGAATACTGGAGTGGGTAGTCGTTCCCTTCTCCAGGGGATCTTCCCCAACCCAGGGATCAAACCCAGGTCTCCTGCATTGCAGGCAGGTTCTTTACCAGCTGAGCCACAAAGGGAAGCCCAAGAATACTGGAGTGGGTAGCCTATCCCTTTTCCAGTAGATCTTCCTGACCCAGGAATCAAACTGGGTCTCCTGCATTGCAGGTGGATTCTTTACCAACTGAGCTATGAGGGAAGCCCTTTCACTTCATACTAAAATTTTAGTTGTGCACAGCATAAATCAACTTAAGTTTGCCCCAATTTCCTTTCAGCCATATACATTTTTTACCATATATTTGGAAGGGCATTTTTTTTTTTTAACCCACAATTTCTCCGTAGAAACTTTTCCTAACACCTGTACACTTACTTTTGTTCTATGCACTTGGCCATGAATATGCACTTGTAATTACAGAAGTGGGCCCACATTTAACCACTCTTACAGATCTAAAACTGGTTAGATTTTCCACCCCCTCCAACTTTCCAGAACCTCAACACAAACTCTTACATCAAACTGACAGAAAACTCCATAAACGGGAATTATTGTATTAGGAAACAACACACACATCACTTCAAATCATTCAACCAAATAAATGGGAACAATTATTGAACAATGCTCCGTACTAATAACTATTCTTTTGTCATCAAAGTAATGATGAGCTGCAAGTTCCCAGCCCCATTGCCTCTCTGCGTGGCTCCTGCAGAAGCTGGGCGGCCACACCCAGGCGGAGGCGGTCAAGGCACAGGGTGCTCTACCTCTCCAGGTGGAAGATTCTCTTAGGAGATGGCCCAGGTAAAGGCGGCAGCAGATAATCTGGTCCACTGTCTGTCTTTTAGATATGAACCAGCAAAGTCTGTGCTTGATTGGGATTCTTATTTGCAGCTGCAGTGGCGAGTGAGGAAGCGACTTTTTCCAGCATATTCTTCAAAACGCTAGTTCTATGAAATCAGCATTCCGTAATCAAGTAACTGGGAAAACGGCAGATTGTTTTCCGCCTCTGAATATTCACACTGGAGGCAAAAAAAAAAAAAGCATCAAAAGCTTGAAAACTGGGGATGGTGGTTGTTTAATATTCCTTAACCCAATATTTCCCAAATAAATCCATTTTCAAAATATGACCTATTAACATTATGAAACACACTTGGGAAACACAAAATAGACATTTTTCTCACTGACTGTATGTCCTGGAAAGGGTGGTTTTGGAAATGTCAATTTACTGTTCCCTCGGGGGTCTCTGTCCCTGTTTTTGTTTGTCAGTTGCTAAGTCTTGTCTGACTCTTTGCAACCCCATGGACTGCAGCACACCAGGCCTGCCTGTCCATCACCAACTCCCAGAGCTTGCTCAAACTCATGTCCATTGAGTCGGTGGTACCATCCAACCATATCATCCTCTGTCATCCCCTTCTCCTCCTGCCTTCAATCTTTCCCAGCATTAAGGTCTTTTCCAATGAGTCGGTTCTTTGCATCAAGTGGCATCAGTCCTTCCAATGAATACTCAGGGTTGATTTCCCTTGGGATTGACTGGTTTGATCTCCTTGCTGTCCGAGGGACTCTAAGAGTCTTCTCTAGCACTACAGTTTGGCGCTCAGCCTTCTTTGTGGTCCAGTTCTCACATCTGTACATGATTATTGAAAAAGCCATAGCTTTGACTATACAGACCTCTGTCAGCAAAGTAATTTCTCTGCTTTTTAATATGCTGTCTAGATTTGTCATAATTTTTCTTCCAGGGAACAAGTTTCTTCTAATTTTATGGCTGCAGTCACTATCTGCAGTGATTTCAGAGCCCAGGAAAATAAAATCTGTCACCGTTTCCACTTTTTCCCCATCTATTTGCCATGAAGTGAAGGAATTGGATGACAGCCTCTCATAACATGAGCTCAAGACGGAACGTAAGAATAATTTTGACTTTGAGATTTTTAACTTCGTTCAATAATGCCCAAGGTGCTGTTTCTCTGAGCGGGTTTGATGATGAAAGGACAGAGGCTCAGGGCAGAGAGTAATAAACCGCTGAAGTGGGAGATGGAGAAAGTTTCACAGAAATGCCCCTTTAGGCTACATTGAGCAGGGTGTATTGATGTTTTCCAGGTGGATAAGAGCATAGGTGTAGAGGCACCACTCAACATAAGAGTTCAGGAAACCGTTGTTGTTTTAAAAGTGTCTTTGAAGTCTGAGGTGGAAAGGGGTGTGGCTGACGAGGCAGGCCAACCCGAATCCACTCCTTGAATTCTTTTGCTGCTGCGCTGAGAAGCTTGGCAACCAAGCCTCAGCAGCAGAGAGCAGTTGAACCGGGAGGCTGGATGAAGAGAAAACGAAAGCAGGGAGGAAACTGAGAGTCTGTTGCCTCTTGGTCAAAGAATACCTTCAGCAAGTGCCACCATGTGGGCTTGACCCCTCCTCTGCCCAAGGATAAGAGAGAATTAAGAGGCTCACTGGTGTGGGGCGTGGTGGGCTTCCTGAGAAGCTCAGCTGTATAGGATAGCTGGGCCGGTGAGCTGTGATGTGACCTGAGGGTATTATGATGAACTATAACAAGGAGCAGAAAGGGCAGGTGGCACCAGGCTTGAGAGAGGCTTCCTAATACATCCCATGGAAATAGGTGGAGAGTAGACAGGCTCGGAGCTGGAAGACCTGGGTTCAAATCTAGTCCTCCCCATGTGGTAGGTGACTTTGAGAACACTGTTTGACATCTCTGGGTTTGAGTTTCCTCCTCCAAAAATGAGAATGAAAATACCTTATTTGGAACAAGCTAGTGTAGGTCAGGAGAAGGCAATGGCACCCCACTCCAGTACTCTTGCCTGGAAAATCCCATGGACAGAGGAGCCTGGTAGGCTGCAGTCCATGGGGTTGCTAAGAGTCTGACATGACTGAGCGACTTCACTTTCACTTTTCACTTTCATGCATTGGAGAAGGAAATGGCAACCCACTCCAGTGTTCTTGCCTGGAGAATCCCAGGGAAAGGGGAGCCTGGTGGGCTGCTGTCTGTGGGGTCGCACAGAGTCAGACATGACTGAAGCGACTTAGCAGCAGCAGCAGCAGCAGTGTAGGTCAGATATGGAGTGTAAGGTGAGCCCCCTCATGCTGCTGGTATTCCCACAATGCCCAAGGCTTTTCATATTATCATAATTCAAGCATACTCACCAGTCTAGCCATCTGTGAAGCAATCAATTCATGTGAGACTGTCTCAGGCAAAAATTGAAAAAAGCCTGTACTATGCAGGGTGAATCTGGCAGGAGAGTGATTGATTGGAATCTTGTTTACAAGCTCCTGTTTATATTTCCTCAGCCTTATGGAACTTGTTTTGTTCAGGATTTAATGAAACTAGGGTTAGGAGGATAGTCCTGTATTGCAGGACTGATGGGATGCTTCTTCGTACTGATTTTACTGGAAGAGAAGAGGAACTAGTCCAACTGTTTCTAGATGGGGTGAGGAGAATGGGGTCCACTGGTGCCTTCAGAGCCAAAGCCAGAATATGCTTAGCATCAATATACCAGCTGACCCCCAAAGACAACACAACACACACACACATACACACAGAGAGAGGGAGAGGGGAAGGGGAATTGTAACGAATAGTCTCATATTAAGTGAAAGTGAAGTCGCTCAGTCGTGCACGACTCTTTGCAACCCCGTGGACACCAGACTCCTCCGTCCATGGGATCCAGGCAAGAGTACTGGAGTGGGTTGCCATTTCCTTCTCCAGGGAACTTCCCAACCCAGAGATCGAACCCAGGTCTCCCACATTGTAGACAGACGCTTTACCGTCTGAGCCACCAGGGAAGTCAGTCTCATCTTAGAGTCCTGAGAAATCCAATCATTAAGAAACCCATATACCCGTTAAACTTTTTTACTCTAAAGAAAGACTTGTGTTTCTCATGAACCTATTAAAATGTCTCTAGCAGTTTTCTGTATAAAAATACCAGGAGAGAGTACAAATACATGAACTTTTTCACAAGTACATATTTCTTCTACCCATCCTGTTTTCTCAGAAGTTCAGCAGAGAAGCAAAATATAAAGTTCACCTTTCATAGGACTGCCAGATTTCAGTAAAAATCTAGAAAGTGTTTTATTTAAAACGGCCTCAGTTATGTGATTATAGATGCCATTCTGATTTTTAGGTCATTGACCTGTGCAGTGACCACAATCCCATAAGGTGAGACTTTCAACCTGAGGGGGCCTCAGTAGTCACATGCAGTTCACTGGTTATTTCAGTGCATTCCTCTCCATTCATTCAAGAAGGGGAAATTGTTTTTTGAGAGCCTTTGTGCCAGATACTGCGGGGACACATTTAGCAGATAAAAATGAACACAGTGTATGCCAACAAGAGGTTTTAATCACTCTCATGAGTATTGAATTATCAGCAGTACTGAGCGACATTAGATAAAGCAGACAATGATAGAATGTAATGGAAGTTAATTTAGATTATGGGTTCAGGGAAGTTGACTCTGAGAAAACGACTTTTAGGCTGAGTCAAGAGATGTGTAGATTTAATTTCGGTTTCCCATGATCTTTTTAAAATTTTCATTTTATATTGGAGTACAGTTGATTTACAGTGTTGTGTTAGTTTCAGATGTACAGCAAAGAGATTCAGTTATATGTATGTGGATATCTATTCTTTTTCACATTCTTTTCCCATTTAGCTTGTTGCAGAATATTGAGCAGAGTTCCCAGGGCTAAAAAGTAGGTCTTTGTTGGTTATCTATTTTAAATATAAAAGGGTATATATTGTCAACCCCAAACTCCAAATTTATCCCTTCCACCTTTTTCCTCTGGTGGCCATCAGTTTTTCTCAGTCTGTGAGTCTGTTTCCATTTTATAAATAATTTCATTTGTATAATGTTCTTTAGATTCTACATATAAGTAATAGCATGTGATATTTGCCTGACTTACTTCACTTAGTATGATAGTCCCCAGGTCCAACCATGTTGCTGCAAATGGCATTATTTCATTCTTTTTAGTGGCTGAGTGATATTCCATTATATATATGTGCCACATCTTTATCCGTTCACGTGTCAGTGAACATTGAGGTTGCTTCTGGGTCTTGGCTATTGTAAACAGTGCTGCAATGAACATTGGAATGCATGTATCCTTCTGAACCGTGGTTTTCTCTGGATATATGCCCAGGTATGGATCATATGGCAGCTCTGTTTTTAGTTTTTTAAGGAACTTACATACCCCATACTGTTCTCCATTTTACAATGTACATTGCCACCAACAGTGGAGGAGGGTTCCCTTTTTTCTCCACACCCTCTCCAGCATTTATTGTTTGTAGACTTTCTTATGTGGGCATCCTGATTGGTGTGATTTTTAAGTTTAGGTTTAGTGAAAACTAGGTAAGGTACCCAGCACAGTATTCATTACAAAACCTGCCCAGGAGATTCAGATCTACTCTATTTCCTTATCAGTGAGGAGATATCTCCTATCAAACCACGCTGTCCTTGGTGGTTTGGTCCTTGTTGGTGGGCTGCAATGTGCTACCATCAGTTCTGGCTTTGGAGAGTTGTAGGTAAACCCAGGGTTTTCTGTGGCCCCGCTTGGCCCCACCACCTTTCCAACTAGCCTTCATTGAGCATGTTCTCTGTGTGAATTTCTGCACAAATCTTCTTTATTCAATATTTCTCTGCACATGAGCACCCTGCCCTCTCTCTTCCCCTGCATTCCTGTCTATTCAGTTTGCCGATAGTTCTCTGTCTCCTCTACTTGAGAATAATTTCCTGGAGCCCCTGGCACCCTACAGGACTTCCCCTGAACCCAAGACATTCCCAATGAGGAATGTCAACCTGTTGTCCCTCCATCCCCCAAACCACCTCACCAGGTCATTCCCTTCCAATTAAATCCATACGTGCATGGTTACGACAAGAATGAGCTCTGTCGTCCTTCCCTAGACTTTGTGATTCTACTTCTACATTCACCCCTCGGGGAATGGGACTCTTGTGACATGAGTTCACCAAGCCACAACCCAGACCTGCCTTTCTTCTCTCTCTTAGCCACCCTTCCCTTGATGACTCAGCTCCACACATGGCCAAAACCCTGTGCGTAATTGGTGAGGTCCTGGTGGCATGAGGGGACAGTAGCAGTGCTTAGACTGGGATCAGACCACAGTGGATTCGCCCAAAGAGAAAGATACCGTCATCCTCTAGAGTGGGCTTGAAAAGGACTAGATTTAAATTAGATGTCCAAGGATCCAAGGGTAGTAATGAAGGAACTAGAGTTACTTAGGATACTGGGAGGTTTGGCGCTCCCTAAAGATATTCCCTGATATGTACTGCAGGATTGGAGTCCCTGTAGGAGGAAAAAGGACCTAGAGGAGGCTGGAGCAAGCCTTGCTGCCCAGAGTCCTCAAGGGCTGGGCGCTACAGCAGCAGAGAGCTGGCACGTCTCCAGCAGCATCTTTCCAGCACCTGTTCTCTTCTCAGGCGAGCCACACGGCTGGGATTCAGAATATCACGAGAGCAGCTGGCTGTGACTACAGACCCCAGTGGGCCTTTCGTGGCTGAGGTGTTGGCAGATGTGTGAGAAGACAGCTTAGATGCGACCAGAGCGTGCTTGGGTGTGGGTGTGAAAAAGGACAGACTCCACCTCAGAGAACAGGAAGACAGTTCCCTCCTGGCTTTGTGGTGTCTGAGGTCTGAGGTTTTAAGGCTCCTGGGACCACTTACAGGAAGGGTTAGTCTTCTGTTTTTCTGTCTGAGACAGCCCCAATAGAGAGGAACCCAGAGGCAGGGGCTGCCAAGCTGAGCACATTTGCAGAAAGGCTGCCTTTGCTGTTCTTGCTTGGGCTTCCTATTTCCAGATGCAGACAAAGACACGCACACCAGATTCTGCCCTGGCAGGTAAAGCACCTGGCTGTGTCATCAAAATGTAGCGTATTTCCTTGTATTTTATTCTGCTTATAAAAAAAATGTCTATACCTTAAAGCCTGAGTTGACTAAAGGAAGGTCCCTGTTAGCCAGTCCTTTATTGTTTAATGTGATCAACTTGGCTTCCGCGTCATGGAAGACCTCACAAAGTCAGTGAAAACTGATCTGAAGAGTGAGGAATCCATAAAAATGCTTATGCTATGCGGACTTTTAAATGATTTTTATGGTCAGTTTCTGTTATATCTGTTTCTATTCAGTGGCCTACCAAGAACATGGCAGAGCTCTCGCTATTGCGTTCATAGGTTCCATCCCACCACCCCTTTCTGAGCAATCAGAGTGGGCGATGAGAAAAATAGGACACGTTTGAGAGAAAATGGGTGACTATACAAAAGACAAGTGCATTTCTTTGGCTGTCAAAATTAGCTATGAAAATTAAGATTGAGAACATCTGTCTTTATTATGTATGTAGCACAGACTGTTCTGTTGTTTCACAGTCTTTCTGAGGGGGGGAAAAAAAAGGAAAAGAAAGGAAAATTACCTGCTAGTCTCTCACGATCCCCTAAGTCTAATTCGCTTTTGGCTATAAAAGTTATTATTGATATTAAATAATGTTATTTGCAAATATTAAAATGTTTGCAGTTATATATTAAAATGTTTGCTGTTCCATTTGCAGACCATATATTATAAAATTGGAAAAGTCATCTAAATACAGTTATCATAAATTTCAACATAGAAATGACTACCAGTGTTTGTTAGCTCAGTGTTTAAATAGGCATCAGTTCAGTTCAGTTCAGTTCAGTCACTCAGTCGTGTCCAACTCTTTGCGACCCCATGAATTGCAGCACGCCAGGCCTCCCTGTCCATCACCAACTCCCAGAGTTTACCCAAACTCATGTCCATCAAGTCAGTGATGCCATCCAGCCATCTCATCCTCTGTCGTCCCCTTCTCCTCCGGCCTTCAATCCCTCCCAGCATCAGGGTCTTTTCCAATGAGTCAACTCTTTGCATGACGTGGCCAAGGTATTGGAGCTTCAGCATCAGTCCTTCCAATGAAAACCCAGGACTGATCTCTTTTAGGATGGACTGGTTGGATCTCCTTGCAGTCCAAGGGACTTTCAAGAGTCTTCTCCAACACCACAGTTCAAAAGCATCAATTCTTCGGTGCTCAGCTTTCTTCACAGTCCAACTCTCACATCCATACATGACCACAGGAAAAACCATAGCCTTGACTAGACGAACCTTTGTTGGCCAAGTAATGTCTCTGCTTTTGAATATGATATCTAGCTTGGTCATAACTTTCCTTCCAAGGAGTAAGCGTCTTTTAATTTCATGGCTGCAGTCACCATCTGCAGTGATTTTGGAGCCCAAAACAATAAAGTCTGACACTGTTTCCACTGTTTCCCCATCTATTTCCCATGAAGTGATGCGACCACATGCCATGATCTTCGTTTTCTGAATGTTGAGCTTTAAGCCAACTTTTTCACTCTCCTCTTTCACTCTCATCAAGAGGCTTTTTAGTTCCTCTTCACTTTCTGCCATAAGGGTGGTATCATCTGCTTATCTGAGGTTATTGATGTTTCTCCCAGCAATCTTGATTCCAGCTTGTGCTTCTTCCAGCCCAGAGTTTCTCATGATGTACTCTGCATATAAGTTAAATAAGCAGGGTGACAATATACAGTAATTAGGCATAGAAACTTTATTTTTGTACCCAGTTGTGAAAATCATACTAATGTAAACTGACATCAAGAAAGCTGCTGGGAACAGCAAAGGAAATGGAAGTGAATGAAATAGAAAGACCCTGACCCACCAGGCAGTTGAAGACTTAATGTATTTACTATTCACTACATGTCCTCAGAGTATGAGACACCACAGAAAACTCAGCCATAGAGCTGCTAGAGCCTCTACACCTGACATCAGCCACTGAGGCTGTTGATGTATTAAATTAGACCTTCCTGGTTCTGTGTTTTCTTTTATTTTCCTTTCTAAAAGTGACTGTGGCCAGATTCCTATGCTTACTGTCCCTTAGAATTAGATGTTTATTGTCCTTGTCTGTCAACAGTCTCTTTCTCCCCTCTCCTCACCTAGACACCTTGCTGTGAATTAAATCTATTTTCTCTGGTTGAGTATTTTTTAGGGGGAACCTACCCAAGACATTATCTCTGTCTTTGTGAAACTTAAAGTCATATGTGGCTCAGTTTGCTTTCTAGTCTTGCTGAATTTATTATTCATTTTAACTTGATTTGAATATGATAATAAATTTAATAGAATAGAATAATTACTTCTTTTTTCCATATCAAAAAAGAAAGATCTTATTGAAAGACTGAATTAATTTAAGGGTTTATGTTTTAAATTGAGGTTAAGAAATAGATTGTCTAGCTTATTATGATAATGAATATTTAAAATATTTAAAAATATATGTGAATATATTTCATAGGTTAATAGTAAAATATATAAAATCTGTTTTCAGCAAGTTACTAATTTTTATATATTTTTGTAGTTCCTTTTGAATTTTTTATAGAGAAAAATCTATGAATAATATCAATTTTATTTCTTCCTTTCCAAATCATTTATTTTATGTTTTGTTTTCATCTTTACTGCTCTGGTCAGGACTTCTGGTAAAACACTGAGCTGAAGTGATGGAAATGGGTGCTGTGTTTCTTTCACAATCTTAAAGGGAAAAATTTAATGTTTTACTGTAAATAACAATGATATGTGTTATCATTTTATCATATTAGATTTCCATTGCTGACTTCCTAGGATTTTTGAAATTAATAGATATTAAATTTTATCAAATGTTTTTCCTATATCTTATGAGATGATCATATGAATTTTGTCTTTAATTTGCTAATTGGTGAATTATGCAAATTGATTTTCTGATGGTACCCCACTTTTGAATTCATAGAATAAGCCCATCTTGGTCATAATGTTTTATCATTAATATACATTGCTGGATTTAGTTTGGTAATATGTTGTTCGGAATTTTTACATATATGTTTGTGAGTGAAATTAGCTTTGTTTTTTTCTTTCTTGCAATTGCCTTGTCATGTTTTGGTATTACGTTATTGACATCAAAAAGTTGATCATTTTTTACATGCTGTTATAATCTATATAACACTAAAATTATTTTTAGATAGAGGAAGATTTTAATTATTGGCAATATTTCTTAAATAGTTTTAATTATGTTCAAGTTTTCTAGTTCTTGAATTTTTTAAATATTTCAGGTATAAGAAATCCATTTTATATAAACTTCAATTGAATTGGCCAATTTTATGTATCTTCTTATTTTGCGGGAAATGCAAAAGCACTAAAAATTTTTGAGCAGAAAAATATCACAGTATTCATAGATGTATGCTAGATGAGTTGGATCAGGATTGAAAAACTGTTAACTCTTTATTGGATAGCAATTTAATTGGCAGCTATTAAAATCCTTTTTGAGATAGTCATACTCATCAACATCTCAACCATTAACAAAGTGATTGACTGTTTTGCTCAACTCTTTTAACTCTGTAAAATTTCTTATGAGATGGTTGTTGGTTTATTAAATGTCCAGTCATTCTTTAAAAAAAAAATTCTGTGGGTGGTTTCATATTCCATTCTTATACATCTTACTAGTGTGCTTCTGGGCCTTTGTAAATGTCTCTAACTCAAAGTTGCTCTGAGTAGAATTCATTGAATCAATGGTGGGCCTCAAACATTCTCCTCATGGACTGAGAACTCGTCTAAAATGCTGAGTTATTGTATTTGTTCTTAGGGTCACATGATGTTCGGTTTTATGTTCCATATGGGGTATTTACTAGTAACCCACTGAGTGATTTATCAATTACTAAAAATTAGTAATAAGAGTAACATGGTGAAGATTCTGAGGATGCTGTATCAGTAGAGTCCTAGGAAGTCCAGTTGTCACACCACAACTGGCAACATTTTGTAGCTCCTGTTGTGTACACACATAGTCAGAATCTTCAGATTCCTGGATTAAGGATTGGTTAGCAGTGTAGCATTAGTGCCATTTTTAGTTGATTGTGTCTGTCAGTTGCAGTTTTTTTTAATTAATGTATTTTTTATTGAAGAATAATTGCTTTACAGAATTTGGCTGTTTTCTGTCAAACCTCAACGTGAATCAGCCATAGGTATACATGTATCCCCTCCCTCTTGAACCTCCCTCCTCTCTCCCTCCCCATCCCACCCCTCTAGGTTGATGCAGAGCCCCTGTTTGAGTTTCCTGAGCCTTACAGCAAATTCCCGTTGGCTGTCTATTTTACATACGGTAAAGTAAGTTTCCATGTTACTCCCTCCATATATCTCATCCTCTCCTCCCCTCTCCCCTTGTCCATAAGTCTATTCTCTATGTCTGTTTCTCCATTGTTGCCCTGTAAATAAATTCTTCAGTACCATTTTTCTAGATTCCGTATATATGTGTTAGAATACAGTATTTATCTTTCTCTTTCTAACTCACTTTACTCTGTATAATAGGTTCTAGGTTCATCCACCTCATTAGAACTGACTCAAATGTGTTCCTTTCTATGGCTGAGTAATATTCCATTGTGTATATGTACTACAAACTCTATCCATTCATCTGTCAGTGGACACCTAGGTTGCCTTCATGTTCTAGCTATTGTGAGTAGTGCTGCAATGAACGATGGGATACACATGTCTCTTTCAATTTTGGTTTCCTCAGGGTATTTGCCTAGGAGTGGGATTGCTGGGTCATATGGTGGTTTTATTCCTAGTTACTTAAGCAATCTCCATACCATCTTCCTTGTGGGAACGTATCAACTTACATTCCCACCAACAGTGCAAGAGTGTTCCCTTTTCTCCATGCCCTTTCCAGCATTTATTGTTTGTAGACTTTATGATGAGGGCTATTCTGACTGGTGTGAGGTGATAACTCATTTTAGTTTTGATTTGAGTTGCAGTTATTTTTATATAAAAACTATCATCAGTTTTGGTTCACTATTGATTCCATTTGTTGTGAATAATTTGGTTAACCTCATAGTATGTAGATTACGTATAAATAATTGCATATAATAAAGAATTGTCTGGGAGTCTATATTTCCAATGATCAGCCCTTAAGGCATGAGTTGTATGAATCGTCCATGTTCAAAGTACATTTGGTACTAAACCTGATGTTTACACAGTTTGATTAGTTGTGATGTTTCATTGCTATCAGTCTTCCCTGCACCTCCATCTCGCTAATTCCCATTGGAAAATGGAGCTTGGTGGGGTAGGTTGGCTGTGTGGTTATTTACCTTGTTATAATTGGTCTCAGATAACAACCTTTTGTGGATTACCCATTAGAGGATTCCAGGGGTAAACATGCTATGATCAAACATGAAGCAGTCAGGAGTGAACACCCTGCATCAAAAATTCTTTTTTATTGTCTCTTAAGAAATACAGACTAAATGAACATTCCCTTGTGCCCTATTTTCAAAAGTGAGGCTTCTTCTGGAATTTATTTCTCTGCTAGTATAATCTTCTTACTTTGGGAGAGAGGTGAGAATCTTGCAGCTTAGTCTTCTTTAAAAGAATGAACAGCCACATCAGCACCACTGACATGTTCGCTGTAATAGAAAGAGTTCACAGGAGGGATGATACAGGGAAAAGGAAATAAAAACAGAAATGGAAATTGGAAGATCCCTGAGCTCTGGTGTTTGAAGGTTGGATGCTTGGCTGTCCTAGTGAAGTGGTCTTTCACGGGGTCACCCACACATCAGATCAGATCAGTCGCTCAGTCATGTCCAACTCTTTGCGACCCTGTGAATCGCAGCATGCCAGGCCTCCCTGTCCATCACCAACTCCTGGAGTTCACTCAGACTCACGTCCATCGAGTCAGTGATGCCATCCAGCCATCTCATCCTCTGTCGTCCCCTTCTCCTCTTGCCCCCAATCCCTCCCAGCATCAGAGTCTTTTCCAATGAGTCAACTCTTCGCATGAGGTGGCCAAAGTACTGGAGTTTCAGCTTTAGCATCATTCCTTCCAAAGAAATCCCAGGGCTGATCTCCTTCAGAATGGACTGGTTGGATCTCCTTGCAGTCCAAGGGACTCTCAAGAGTCTTCTCCAACACCACAGTTCAAAAGCATCAATTCTTCGGTGCTCAGCCTTCTTCACAGTCCAACTCTCACATCCATACATGACCACAGGAAAAACCATAGCCTTGACTAGATGAACCTTTGTTGGCAAAGTAATGTCTCTGCTTTTGAATATGCTATCTAGGTTTATCATAACTTTCCTTCCAAGGAGTAAGCATCTTTTAATTTCATGGCTGCAGTCACCATCTGTAGTGATTTTGGAGCCCAGAAAAATAAAATCTGACACTGTTTCCACTGTTTCCCCATCTATTTCCCATGAAGTGGTGGGACCGGATGCCATGATCTTCGTTTTCTGAATGTTGAGCTTTAAGCCAACTTTTTCACTCTCCACTTTCACTTTCATCAAGAGGCTTTTGAGTTCCTCTTCACTTTCTGCCATAAGGGTGGTGTCATCTGCATATCTGAGATTATTGATATTTCTCCTGTCAATCCTGATTCCAGCTTGTGTTTCTTCCAGTCGAGCGTTTCTCATGATGTACTCTGCATATAAGTTAAATAAACAGGGTGACAATATACAGCCATGACGTACTCCTTTTCTTATTTGGAACCAGTCTGTTGTACCCACACATACATCCTCTTTATTCACCTGTGAATGTGGTATCCATTTCTCTGTGTGTGTACGTGTGTGCCTAGTCACTCAGTCATGTCCAAGTCTTTGCAACCCCATGGACTGTAGCCTTCCAGGCTCCTCCATCCATGGGATTATCCTGGCAAGAATATTGGAGTGGGTTGCCAGTTCCTTCTCCAGGGGATCTTCCCAATCCTGTGACTGAACCCACGTCTACTCACATCTCCAGCTTGGCAGGCAGATTCTTTACCACTGAGCCACCGGGGAAGCCTATTTCTCTATGTATGTTGGGGGGAAATTGTCTTGAAAATTATGCAAGGAAAATTTTTTCCCAAAGATTAATTCTTAGACTCAGAAATAATAATAAATACATTGTCCTGACAATCACCATCATTTGCAGTGCGTATTAGAATATATTTGTGCATGTCTATTTGAATTTGGATAGATTTTTCTGGCTTAAAAAGAATTTTTAGATATTGAAATTAAATAATGCAAATGCAAGAAAAATCTGTGGGGACTGTTCAGGTTTTTTCTGACCCATCTTATGCTGAGGGAACTCTTGGATGGGTTCAAAATACCAGCCTCTTGGTCTTGTTCTTGCAGCTTATCTGATTCCTCGTTCATAAAGGAAGCTGGATTTTAGTATGAAGAGGGAACTCTGAAGCTCTTTTCTTGTAGCTTCAACTGGAGTGCACACTGCTCTGAACCTGAAGATATACTACCAACCAAGAGCTGAAAGTCAGGATAAATTATGGACCCAAATAAGTCACAGTATGTCAAGGCATTAACTGTGATGGGTTTTCCCAGCATCTGCTTTTTTGCCACCAACATATGTAACTCTTCAATGAAAAACATAAAGATCACTCATGAATAATCTAAAATCTTGCTTGAGTAAAGGTTTCAATACTATAAATATGTCAGAGACTGAAAAAAAATGAGTTATTGTAAGACTTTGTAAATACTGTGACCAGATCCCACTTACTGATCAAATTGGTGGAAATGGTCATTCTTGAATCACAATCTCTTGTCTGTTGATTGCTTTGCTTCCCATATGAAGTTCTTAACTACTAGCTGGGAAAATAATGTAACCTCTCTGAACCTCAGGTTCTTTATTAGAAAACAAAAAGTGAGTAGAGTGAGGAAGTACACAGACTCTGGAGTTCACCTGCAATTATAGCCCAACTTACAGCCCCTTAGTTGCAACTGCTTAGTCATGTCCAGATAGTGCTATTTGTAAAGAACCTGCCTGCCGATGCCAGAGATGAAGCAAGAGATGCAGGTTTGATCCCTGGGTTGGAAAGGTCCCCTGGAGAGGAGTATGGCAACCCACTCCAGTATTTCTGCCTGGGAAATCCCATGGACAGAGGAGGCTGGTAGGTTACAGTCCATAGAGTCTCAAAGAGTTGGACATGACTGAAGCTACTTAGTACAAATAATCATGTTCGCCTCTGTATAATTCAGTGTCCTTGTGTGTTAAACAATGATTGGCATAAGACAGCCTCCTGGTGCTGTCATGAGGTTCAAATAAGACAGTGAATGCCAAGAATCAAGCACAGTGCTTTCCACAAAGAAAGTGCTCAGTAAACATTAGTTATTAAAAACAACCTTGAGGAGGATTTGTGAAGACCAATTTGGAAATACATTGGAAATGCATTGAGATCAGAAAGGCCATGCATAAAATCAACCCAAGGGAATCTTTTACCTACTTCCATTTGTAAGAATTATGAGTCTGATTTTTTTTCCCCTTATTTATGTGTTTCATCAGTAGTTATTCTCCCTTTGGTTCATCAGCGCACACTTTTTTAGTCTTTTCTTTTTCTATATTTGGCATAAAAGGGTAAAAGAAAGATGTCAGAGAATCAGTGTGGCTGTATTTATATCAACCCATCTTGTATGACTGGCATGGTCTGTCATTTCCCAATGGAGTTGCCAAGAGATCAATGTCCTTCGTGACCTTTTCCTGGAATTAAAAGTACAGAAATGAGAATAGGTTAAGGGTAGATTCTTCTTTAAATATATCATCTGGAATTCTGCATAGAAAAAAAGTCATTTTCGATAGACCCATAAACTACCAACAGAGGGCAATTACCTTTTCAATTGTTGCAAAAACGAAAAAAGAGTCATATTAGTTCTTTCTTTATTGCTAAGCTTTGATACACCTGCAGATGTGACAGTTGGTTTTGTTGTGGTTTGTGTTTCCTTTTTTCATCTTTCTGAGTTTAGCAGTTAGTTGTGCTTTGCAAGGCTGTTTATTAGCAATTGGGGTGCATTTTCCAACAGAAATAATTTTATGAATAAAGACCAACTTCCTAGAAACTGGAAACCCAGAGATCTGTTTAACCCACTGATTATTAAAAGTAAGCTAGTGAGGGTCTCACAGGTCTGCAGAAGCTGGTCACCCAGGATGCCGGAGCTGCCCTGCTGCACGGGACAGGTCCTTGCCTCCTTCACTTCCCTTTGGTAGCAGGCAGATTAGGCACCCGTCCAGCTTCAGAAACCTGGAATAGATGTTCCAAAGAGACAGACGTGAGAGATGGGAGAAGAGTGTGGCTGATGCTCTAGAGACAGAAGAGCTAAGGAGCTGATTAAGCGTAAGCAGAGAATAGCCAACTGTGACCTGCAAGGCGCACTTCTTATTTCCATACTGACGTCTCTTTTCTGTCTCAACAAAGATCTGAGGGTTGAGCTACATATTTCCTTTTCCACCATCCTCAGTTTGTTGCCTTTGACTAGGATTTCTGTGTATCTTGGGTTCACACAATAGAGAAAGCTCTAAATTTCCTTCTCCCTTGCCTTTTAAGAAAGGGTGAGGGATCTTATTCCAAGTGATAAAAGATAGTCGATGAGAAATAGTGTTCTTATGTTTACCTCTCCCGCACCCATCCCTTGACTACTATCACCACCCTCCACATCTATGCTTTCTCACTTCTATTTTGCACTTTGATCTGCTGCAGACAAAGTTCCAATAATAAAACTTCAGACAGAGAATGGGCTCAATGAGAAATCTGCAACTTTTCAGAGAATAATCTTAACTCAGCTCTTAAATGCATATGGTGGCAAGACATGTTTCTGAGCTCTTGGGTCCCAGTGAAAATGGTGATGCTGGACCCAAGGGCCTGGGATGGGAGCTGACTGGACCAGACTCGGGTCAAAGAACTACACATTTTGAAAGCAAAGAGTGTCAGAGAAACTCTTTAGCGTTTGGACTCATCCCTGGTGTGATGCAAAAAGAGGACTACTTTGTCCCTAGTGGCAGAAAACTCTGCGACCACAACAGGCAGGAGGAGAGAAGGGAACATTCCCACAGTGTTATCTACATGGAAATCTTTTATCTCCACACTTCCTTTTATTTTTATTGAAATCTATGTATAATTAAAAAGCAGAGATATCACTTTGCTGACAAAGGTCCATATAATCAAAGCTATGGTTTTTCCAGTAGTTTTGTACGGATATGAGAGCTGGACCATAAAGAAGGCTGAGTGCTGAAAACTGATGCTTTAGAACTGTGGCGCTGGAGAAGACTCTTGAGAGTCCCTTGGTCAGCAAAGAGATCAAACCAATCAAAACTAAAGGAAATGAGTCCTGAATATTCATTGGAAGGACTAATGCTGAAGCTCCTATACTTTGGCCACCTGATGCAAAGAGCCAACTCAGTGGTAAAGCCCCTGATGCTGGGAAAGATTGAGGCAGGAGGAGGAGACAGCAGAGGACGAGATGGTTGGATGGCATCACTAACTCAATGGACCTGCATTTGAGCAAACTCTGGAAGATAGTGAAGGACAGAGAAGCCTGGCGTGCTGCAGTCCATGGGGCCTCAAAGAGTCGGACATGACTGGAGCGACTGAACAACAACAACATTGCAAGTTTGTTGTCGTTCGGTCTCTCAGTTGTGACCGACTCTTTGTGACCCCATGGACTATAGTCTGCCAGGCTCCTCTGTCCATTGGATTTCCCAGGCAAGAATACTGGAGCTGGTTGCCATTTCTTTCTGCAAAGGATCTTCCTAACCCCGGGATGGAACCCACATCTTCTGCAAGTCTCCTGCATTTCAGGCAGATTCTTTACCACTGAGCCATTGGGGAAGCTGTATTTTAAGTTTGCATAAGGCTTAATAGTTTCCAAAGTACTTTCACAAACTATATATCATTTGAACTTCATAACAGGTGTAAGGTGGTCAAAGGAAGTCTCGAGAGTCCTATTCTATTGAGGAAAATAAAAAGATCCAGAAAGATTGAGTTACCAAATGTCATGCACAGAGTGCACAGTACAGATCTAGGCCTGGAATTCAATTATTCATTCACTGTTTTCCCTTCACATTAGAATTCTTCCTTGAAGTCCTGATCTTGACTCATGGAATTAGCAAAAATTCAATAATGTGAAAATACAGAAAATGTTTAAATGTTTTGTATTTCATGAAAATCTTTAAAAGTAAAATCTGAACAATGCAACAGATTAGACTGTAGCAAGAATATATTTTCCTTCAGCAATTTTTCTTTAACGTTGTAATATTATATTTAATTCTATTGTTTTCTAAGAATTGACCATAAATAATTTATGTATTTGAATTATTCAGAAGAGATTTCACAGAATAAGAGAAAAGAGCTAAAGCTAACTCATTCTATTAAAATACAGACAGCAAACTAAAAGCTGTAAAAGTTGCTTAGGTCCCTGTTGATTATTTCTTTTATATATAGGAATGTGTATATGTTAATCCCAAATTCCTAATTTATCCCTCTCTCTCCTTTCTTCTTGGATAACCATAAATTATTTCTTTGTCTGTGGTTTTATTTCTGTTTTGTAAATAAGTTCATTTGTATCTTTTTAGATTCCATATATAAGAAATATGGGATATCATATGATATGTATGATATCATATGTGATATTTATGATATAATATAGTATTTTTCTTTCTTTGCTTCACTTAGTATGGTAATGTCTAGGTCCATGTTGCTGCAAATAGCATTATTTCACTTTTAACAGCTGAATAATATCCCATGGTATGTATATCCCACATATTTTTTATCCATTCATCTGTTGATGGACACTTAGGTTGCTTCCTTGCCTCTATTGTAAACATTGGGGTTCAGTGAACCCTTTCAGTAAGCATTGGGGTTCATATATCTTTTTCAATTAGAGTTTTCTCCAGATATATGCCTAGCAGTGGGATTGCAGGATCATATGGTAGCTCTATTTTTCGTTTCTTAAGGAACCTCCATACTGTTCTCCATAGTGGCTATAGCAATTTACATTCCCACCAACAGTGTAGGAGAGTTTGTTTTTCTCCATACCCTCTCTAGCACTCATTATTTAGAGACTTTTTGATGATGCCCATTCTGAATGGACTTAATTACCCCCACTTACTATTAAGGAATAAATAAACTAAATACTAAGAAAAAAAATTATACCCACAATATGAATTAATACTTGATAATTCACTTAAGTAGGAAAATTATGTCCATTTTGATATTTTGAAATGTTATTTTGATAACTCACATTTTAACTAGATTATATACTTCAAAATCTTAAGTAAAAAACCCTTAAATATAACTACAAATCACTGCTAACTTACCAACCATGGTCTGATTTTCCCCCAGTACCTTTTCCTTAAATATTTCTACCTGTACCCCTGTAAAAATTTCATCCTACAATGAGAGAATGTGAAAATACATTAATGAGATTTCAAGTATAAGTATTCTTCAGGTATATGCATTAAGAATAATTTCCTTCAGCTGGAACACTGAATATGTGAAAACTCAAGTTATCAAAAAATTAATTCATTCATAATTTCATATAATATTCCAAATCATGTACAGTTTACACCCACTCTTTTGTTGTATAACACTGACTTTTATATTTTGATTGAGGTCAAATATACACCATGAAATATGTAGTGTGTTTAATATATGAACAAATACTCACAAAGACATTTATTTTTGTTTCCATCTCACATTATTTATATTGCATTAAAAATTAGTATGTAACATATTAACCTTGTCATCAATATATTAATTGTCTTTAAAGACAGTGATAATGGCTACTGCTTATTCATTGTTTATACGCCAGGCACTGTCCTAGATTCTTTTCGTACATTGCTTCTAATTATCTCCCAAACCCTGCCCAGTAGATACTATTGATCCTACCTTACAAGTGAGGAAACCGAGGTCTAGTGATTTTAAGTAACTTGCCTAAGAGGATACAACTAGTATGCAGCAGAGACAAGATTTAAACCTACAGCTATCAGACTCCAAGGCCAGTTCCTTTCGCATCACACCACATTGCTTCTTAGAAATATGCAAAAGGCATGCTCCTAAGGCATGACCAATACTGCCTGTGATATGTGCTTTCAATCAAGCTGTCTAGCTCAAGTACCAACTTGCAGTTATATGGCTTGGGTGTGTTGTCTGAACTCTCCTTTTATCTGTTTCTTTACAGGGTAGTTTATAAAGATTAAATCGGTCAGTATTTACAAAATGATTATAAAAGTGCATGGTACATAGTAAGTGTGCATTATTATTACTATCAAACATTTCCCTTGAACTTCAATCCTCCTGGGTTGTTGAAAACTTTATTTCGTTGAATGTGGGATTGAACAAATAAATGCCTGTACACATTGCTATAGAAAGTAAGTATTAATAATCTTGATTAGCCCAGAAGAGGAACTATTATAAAAAAGGGAGGATCCAGTAAATAAAAATATCCACAAAATAGGAAACAGTTCATTAGAAGACTTAATTTTCCAAATCAGCAGGAAAGAAACCCCCCCGAGTACCCATGGATTGCTTTCTCTGTAGTGAACAACCCATTAAGATGCACCGAAAGAAATACATATGGATCCATAATGTGTATCAAGTACATGGCAATAAAAATACACTGCAAATTTATGTTTTCCCTCTTATCTTTCAATTTTCTGAGAGTTTATGTCCCCATTAATAATTATCTTCCATACAATGGAAATTTGGTAGTCAGCAACCAGGGTGGTATTGGGGAACTTCCCCTTTGGTAAAGCATGGTACGTCAAAAATTAGTCTGATCCAGGCATCAGCCTCTAAAGTGGGAACGAGTGAACACTGGGCAGGGGCCGGGGGCTTTGTGGGTACCAGAATCTTGACTACATCTGTCAAGTGGGTGATACTCCTTTCTCACAAATCTAAGAACTGGAGAGATTTTTGTTTTATCCAATTTTAGATTTTCTGCAGGATTTAACACTGTGTTCTGCACAGAATAGTGATTGCTAAATTGATTCATTTGTTCTTTTAAAAAAAATTTCAAGAAGATAATCTTCCTGATTATTGTTCTGTTTTAAAATGATTTTATTTAATTTTATGGTTATGATGTGCTGAGTTTGGCTTCTGGAGACAAGCAAGCAAGTCTTGGTTCCTCTAAAAGGAATTGAGTGGTCTTGGACAGGCCCCTGGAGCTGTGGGAGCCTCTCTGTTCTCCTCTATTCTATTCCAGCCTATCTTATTCCTCCGGCACATTGCAGAAGAATAAGACCACTTAGAGGTTTAAATATTCAGAATTCCTAAGAGCAAAACAAAATAAAAACCCAGTATTTCCTGATCTCATAGACTAGAAAAATGATCGGAATCAACCTGGACTGATTCAGCGGTTCGGTATGAAGACTGAGGGCTTCACTTTACCAAATGTACTGGATGATTCTTTTTTAAGATTTTTTTCTTTAACTGAAGTATGGTCGACTTGCAATATGTTAGTTTCAGATGAACAGCACAGCGATTCAGTTATATATACATATATATATATATATACTGGTGGTGGGGAGGCAAGTTCGGAACGTTTAATCATGGAAAAAGACAACTGATTTTTGTTCACTGCCTAGTATCATTTTAGTCTTAAATTCAATTTTCTTAATACATTCCCTCTATCTTTCCTTCAAGATTCTGCTTTTCAGCTTCAAACTTTTTGTGAATGGTTGACTGTCTCCATGAATTTTTCTCTGTCTTTTGACTTGTGGAGGCTGCACTTGGGCATGACATCAGTCAGAAAGGATTGTGTTGGAATTTGTGAATCCAAGTCCATCTCCCTCTGCTCGACACTTACTAGGTAACTCAGTAAACATTTCTTCCCTTCCTTCTGTGTTTCCTTTAATTTCTCCACTTCTCCTTTTCTTTCTGACACACAGAGCATAAATTAGCATCTTGCTTCTTACAGTGTGGTCTGTGAACAACCTGGGAACCTAGACCTCAGCTCAGAGTATGAATCCCAGCCTGCATTTGAGTGGGTCATGGGGTGATTCCTGAGCACCAGAGAAGGCGATCAGAGAAGCAGGAGACAGAGACTATGAATGGCAGTGGTTGTACTCCTCACTCCTACACTAAAAGAGCCCAGAAGCTCATGATGCATGCTTAGTTACAGCTTTATATTTGTGTGTGACACCTGGAGAAGGAAATGGCAAACCACTCCAATGTTCTTGAATCCCCTGGACAGAGGAGCCTGGGGTGGGGTCTCAAAAGTTGGACACGACTTAGTGCTATCTTTGTTTTCTTTCTTTCTTCTTTATGTTTGTATGTGAGTAGCACAATCATAAATACAATAAATCCTTGAATTAATGTCTGTCCTGGAGTGTATGATTTTTTTTTTCCTTAAGTGTGAGTCTTTTTTTTTTTTTTTTTACTTTACAATATTGTATTGGTTTTGCCATACATCAACATGCATCCGCCACAGGTGTACACGTGTTCCCCATCCTGAACCCCCCTCTCACCTCCCTCCGCATACCATCCCTCTGGGTCATCCCAGTGCACCAGCCCCAAGCTTCCTGTATCCTGCATCAAACCTGGCGATTCGATTTCTTATATGATATTATACATGTTTCAATGCCATTCTTCCAAATCATTCCACTCCCTCCCTCTCCCACAGAGTCCGTAAGACTGTTTTATACATTTGTGTCTCTTTTGCTGTCTCGCATATAGGGTTGTCATTACCATCTTTCTAAATTCCATATATATGCGTTAGTATACTATATTGGTGTTTTTCTTTCTGGCTACTTCACTCTGTATAATAGGCTCCAGTTTCATCCACCTCCTTAGAACTGATTCAAATGTATTCTTTTTAATGGCTGAGTAATACTCCATTGTGTATATGTACCACAGCTTTCTTATCCATTCATCTGCTGATGGACATCTAGGTTGCTTCCATGTCCTGGCTATTGTAAACAGTGCTGCCATGAACATTGGGGTACACGTGTCTCTTTCAATTGTGGTTTCCTTGGTATGTATGCTTTTATAGGGACTGAGTGGCTTGTCATTTTCATTTAAGGAGGGTGGAGATGTGCTTATGTAAACTCATGAAAAGAGCTTATGCTTCATGTGTTTCTAATATCTGGAAGTAATTCCATTGCTTCAAACTTTGCACTTTTCTGAAGTGTTGTGTTACTTCCCTGATTTACATGTAAAAATATGGAACATTTATGAAAATATTGTTTTGTGTTAAAGATAGATCCATTGCTTTTTGAAGAATGAGTAGAATCATTTTAATATGGTACATAATTCTTTGTCCTGTTTTACTTGCTGTAGTAAATTTTTGAGGTAAAGAAAACTGTAAAATGGTTTTCATAGTTGAGATATTTCTTTCTTTTCATTTAGACGTTGCATGGGAAGATTGAGTTAAAATCCCAGGATTTTTTCCTAATATTAAAAATTGAGTTTAGCTGGACAGCCACTTCTGTCTTCTTTGGAAAAACAAGCTTATTGAAATTTGCTGTTTAGAATTGCACATTAAAACACTTATTGCTCAGTATCATAAGTGTAACCTGGAGCCCTAAGCACAAATTTCACATAGTGCTTCCTTTGTCCATTGCTCATTTAATTCCTGGCCACCCCTTTCGTAAGAGCCACAGTCCTCTCTTCTGGGGCCCTCCCACCCCCTGATGCAGCTAGAAGCAGTGGGTTCTTAGGAATGCTGTAGGATGGCAGCTTTCAGTCTTAAGACAGTACCTTTTTGCCTGGGGACTGGAAAACAAGAATTCAGTTTGTAAAAATATAGAGAAGAGTGGCAGGAGAATGTCTGGTTTTAGCTAACCACCAAAACACTGTAAAAACTATTTCAAAGCTCAGAATTTTAGTACATATAGAAATCTTTCTGGGCAAATTGTTAGGTCCCATTTCCCAAGAGTCCAAATGACTCAGTAGCCCTAAGGTGGAACCCTTGCCCTTGGGTGGAAATCTAAGGTAGAACCGTTGCTGTGGTAACAAGCTGAGGAAGGTTTAGTGGACCACATTTTGAGAAATATCTGTTTAAAATATTACTAAACTCTTAATATTAAGACTTACCCAAAAAATTCTGAATCTTATTTCAAAATGATAAGATTAACCAACCTACTTTCCCAAAACTTCAGACAAAATTTACTTGTACTTTTTTGATAATGCATAGAGACATAAAATTTCTCATATGCATATTTTATCATATTTCTGCTTAAAGTATAATAAGCCACTAGGTCAAGGATAGAAAATGGCTGAGACCAGGGGCTCGCACATGAACCTTCATAGACAGACTTAAGCCTGGAGACCTTAAGATTCTGATCAACTAAGGAGGAAGTTCTGTTGATTTTTTTTTTTTCAAAACAATTTTTATTAAAGTATAGTTGGTTTACAATGTTGTGTTAGTTTTAGTCGTATAGCTAAGTTATTTAGTTATATATATGTATATGTGTGTATATGTATATATACATATATATATGTTCTTTTTCAGGTTCTTTTCCAGTAAAGCTTATTATAGGATATTAAATACAGTTCCCTGTGCTATACACTAGATCCTGGTTATTTGCCTATTTTATACATAGTAGTGTATATCTGTTAATGCCAAATTCCCAATTTATCCCTTCCCCACCTTTCCCCTTTGGTAATCATAAGTTTGTTTTTGAAGTCTGTGAGTCTGTTTCTGTTCTGTAAATAAGTTCATTGGTATCATTTTTTTTAGATTCCATATATAAGTAATATCATATGATATTTGTCTTTTTCTGCCTTCAGTTCAGTTCAGTCACTCAGTTGTGTCTGACTCTTTGCAACCCCATGAATTGCAGCACGCCAGGCCTCCCTGTCCATCACCAACTCCCGGAGTTCACTCAAACTCATGTCCATCGAGTCAGTGATGCCATCCAGCCATCTCATCCTCTGTCATCCCCTTCTCCTCCTGCCCCCAATCCCTCCCAGCATCAGGGTCTTTTCCAATGAGTCAACTCTTCACGTGAGGTGACCAAAGTACTGGAGTTTCAGCTTTAGCATCATTCCTTCCAAAGAACACCCAGGACTGATCTCCTTTAGAATGGACTGGTTGGATCTCCTTGTAGTCCAAGGGACTTTCAAGAGTCTTCTCCAACACCACAGTTCAAAAGCATCAATTATTCAGCACTCAGCTTTCTTCACAGTCCAACTCTCACATCCATACATGATGGAAAAACCATAGCCTTGACTAGACGGACCTTTGTTGGCAAAGTAATGTCGCTGCTTTTCAATATGCTATCTAGGTTGGCCCTAACTTTCCTTCCAAGGAGTAAGGGTCTTTTAATTTCATGGCTGCAGTCACCATCTGCAGTGATTCTCTAGATTCATTCATGTTGCAGTAATTGGCATTATTTCATTCTTTTTATGGCTAAGTAATATTCTATTGTGTATATGTACCACATCTTCTTTATCCATTCCTCTGTTTATAGACATTGAAGTTGCTTCTATGTCTTGGCTATTATAAACAGTGCTAAAGTGAACATTGGGGGTGCATGTATCTTTTCAAATTATGATTTTCTCTGCATATGTATCCAGGAGTGGGTTTACAGGATCATGTTGTTTTGTTCAGTTGCTAAGTTGTATCCTACTCTTTGTGACCCCATGGACTGCAACACATCAGACTTCCCTGTCCTTCACTATCTCTTGGAGTTTGCTCAAACTCATGTCCACTGAGTTGATGATGCCATTCAACCATCTCATTCTCTGTCATCTCCTTCTCCTCCTGATCTTAGTCTTTCCCAGCATCACGGTCTTTTCCAGTGAGTCGGCTCTTTGTTATCAGATAGCCAAAGTATTGGAGCTTCAGCTTCAGCATCAGTCCTGCCAATGAATATTGAGGGTTGATTTCCTTTAGGATTGACTGGTTTGATCTCCTTGCAGTCCAAGGGACTCGCAAGAGTGTTCTCCAACACCACAGTTCAAAAGTATCCATTCTTTGGCACTCAGCCTTCCTTATGCTTCAACTCTTACATCCATACATGACTACTGGAAAAAATCATAGCTTTGACTGTACAGATCTTTTGCTAGATCATATGGTAGTGCTGTTTTCAGTTTTAAGAAACCTTCATACTCCACTATGTTCTCCATAGTGCTGCACCAGTTTATGTTCCCTTCAAAATTTTCTCCATACCTTCTCTAGCATTTATTATTTGTAGACTTTTTGATGATAGCCGAATATTCTGACCAGTGTGAGGTGATACCTCATCATAGTTTTGATTAGTTTTGATTTATATTTCTCTCTCAGTTAGTGATGTTAAGCATCTTTTCTTATGCCTATTGAACATCTGTATGTGTTCTTTGGAGAAAGTCTGTTTAGGTCTTCTGCCTATTTATTTTTAATTTTTTTTACTGAGCTGTGTAAGCTCCTTGTATTATATTTTAGAAATTAATCCTTGCTGGCTGCGTTCTTTGTGAATATTTTCTTTCATTCTGTAGGTTGACTTTTATATGGTTTCTTTTGCTGTGCATAAGCTTTTAAGTTTAATTAGATCCTATTTGCTTACCTTAGCTTTTATTTTCACTATTCTAGGAGACAGATCCAAAAACTATTGCTGCAATTTATGTCAGAGAGTGTTCTGGCTATGGTTCTGAGAGTTTTATGGGATCCAGCCTTACATTTATGTCTTTAACCCATTTTGAGTTTGTTTTTGTATATTGCATTAGAGAATGTTCTAATTTCATTCTTTTACCTGTGCTGTCCAGTTTTCTCAGCACTGCTTATTGAAGAGACTATATTATCTCCATTAAATTCTTGCCTCCTTTGTCATAGATTAATTAACTATAGATGCATTAGTTCATTTCTGGGCTCTCTACACTCTTCCGTTAATCTGTGTATCTCTTTTGTGCCATTGCCAGACTATTTTGATTACTGTAGCTTTGTAGTATAGTCTGACATTGGGAGTTTGATTCCTCCAGCTCCAATCTTCTTTCTCAAGACAAGGGTCTCTTGTATGTCCATACAAATTTTAAATATTTTTGTTCTAATTCTATGGAAAATGCCATTGATGATTTGATAGGAATTGCACTGAATGTGTAGATTGCCTTGGTAATATGGTCATTTTAACAATACTGATACTTCTATCAAGAATAGAGTATATCTTTCCATCTGTTTGTGTTGACTTCAGTTTCTTTCATCAGTGACTTATAGTCTTTAGGGAGGGAGTGAGTGAAGTTTCTCAGTCATGCCCAACTCTGCGACCCCATGGACTGTAGCCTACCAGGTTCCTCTGTCTATGGGATTTTCCAGGCAAGAATACTGGAGTGGGTTGCCATTTCCTTCTTCAGGAGATCTACCCAACCCAGGGATTGAACCTCAGTCTCCTGCATTGTAGGCAGATGCTTTACCGTCTAAGCCACCAGGGGAGATCATAGTCTTCAGAGTATAGGTCTTTTACCTCCTCAGGTAGGTTTAGTCCTAGATATTTTATTATTTTTGATATAATTGCAAATGGGATTGTTTCCTTAATTTCTCTTTTTTATGTTTTCTTGTTAATGTACAGAAATGCAGCCAGTTTCTGTATATTAAGTTTGTACCCTGAAACTTTACTGAATTCATTCATGAGCTCTAGTTTTCTGGTAGCATCTTTAGGGTTTTGTATGTATTGTATTTGTCATCTGAAAACAGTGACGGTTCTACTTCATCCTCTCCAGTTTGAATACCTTTTATTTATTAATATTTTTCTTCTCTGATTGCTGTGGCTAGGACTTCCCAAACTGTGTTGAATCAAAGTGGTGAGAGTTGGCATCATTTCATTGTCTTGTTATGTTGTTAGAGGGAATGCTTTCAGCTTTCCACCACTGAGTATGATGTCCTCTGTGAGTTTGTCATATGTGGCTTTTATTGTGGATATATTCCCTCTGTAGCCTCTTTCTGATGATTAAAGGAATGCTGGCAGAGAAATTCTGAGCTAGGCAATGAGTGGTCATCTGCATTTTAGTCTTTTTAGTTTTTGTGCCTCTGGCTGCAGTTTTATCCTTCTTTCTCTTCCTCATGTGGCATTATTTCATTTATTTAAATGATTTTATAGTAAGTTTTTAGCTTTCATGATAATTCCAAATTTTTATTTGTTCATCTGAGGTATCTGCTTCAGTAAACTTTGCTCTTATTAGTGGGCAGTAATTCAAACCTCAAAAGAGTTTTGGCACCAACTATGAAGTTGTTTTCCTTGGATGAGAGTGTTGTTCCTTAGGAAACAAGTGTTATGAAACTTAATGGGAAATGCTAACCCCAGAAGTGCCTTGTTGGCATTTATTTATTTTTCCAAGAAATGAGCTAATGTTTAGACTCAACACTGTGAGCTCGTCACACTTGAGTTTGGCATGGAAAGTAAGATTCTGAGGATTCAGATATATCATTCTTTTATTAAAGATGACACCATTAAAGAAATTGTAGGTATGAGAAGAGAATGGTTAATGCCCAAACTTGAACTTTGCCACCACAACCTTTTATTTATTTTTTCTTAATATTTATATTTTATTAACATATAGTTGATTTACAATGTTTCAGGTGTACAACAAGATGATTCAGTTATACATATACACATATATTATTTTTCAGATTATTTTATAGACTTTACAAGATATTGGCTGTATTTCACTGTGCTATACAGTAAACTTTTGTTGCTAACCAGTGCCTTTTAGAACTCAGTATGTCCCTGTACACACACAGATTTTCCATTAGTGCGACCTCATGGTTATACATATCTCTTTACCAGTGTCTAGAATAAAGTTCTTTGAAAGTAGACCCAAGCAACCACCCATTAAGAGTTCTCTGCTCTAAAATTTGACTTCCTCTTTTCTGCAAGGAGGAAGATGACAGCATTGATGCTTTATCGCTCTTCCTCTCTCAAATCTCCTGCCCTTTGCCGACAGTGAAGAACATTGCGGTACTCTATCAGTTGTTTTAATTTGTTACAACAAATCCTCTCCTCAGCTGAGGAAACTCTGAATCGGGCCCTTCAGGCATTCAGTGAGCAGCCATGCAGCACCCATGAGCTTCATCTTGAAACCAGAAAGTCTAGTACTTAAGCATCTTCTTCCCAACTATTTCTTGGGTGTTACCTTTGTTGCTTAGTAAATGGGAAATTAATATGTTGTTGGGCAATGGAGAACTCTAATTTCTGACAATGATTTATCTATTTTGGTAGCTTCTTATCTTCCCTCAGGGGAGGTAAGTGACATTTTGACTACAGTCTGCAACAACATCTATCATGATTATTTGGTATTCTCAGCACAACAAAAGTGGACATAAATTCTTTATGAAAGTAATCCCAGTGACAAAGGATTTGTTATTATAATGATGTGTCTTTTCTTCAATGGGATGTAGATTCTAGTAAATATTAAGCCAGTCAAAATAATATTTTTCTTCTAAAAAATTTCATATAAGCCATATGTTATGCTTTCTCTTTGCCATCTTTAGTTTATGGCAGCAATTAAAACTAATGGCAGACAAAGATTTAAAGCACATCAGTAAATTGCTCACATTCTGTCCTCTAAATAATCCATTTTTTTCAAAGCAACAAATTCTGTTCCTTTGTCTGATGTACTGGGAAGAGAGGAAAAGCAATTATGCTGCAGTTATGTTAGCTGGTTTGTGTTATTCAAGCACAAATGTGATAAGCTCTTTGTACTTAACATATTTTAAATGTATTCATTATCAAAAAGCTTCTTTTGAATATATTTTGATTTAATAACTTTTCTGCTAAATATCTCGTTATGTTACACGTGACACCAACTTTGTGAGTTTCCTAATGACTGGGAGCCATGCCTTAATCCATGTTTGTGAATCCATTCCCTAGTGGGTGGATGGATGCATGGATGGATGGATGGATGGATGGAAGAGAGAGGCAGGGGATGGGATAAAGAAGAGTAGAGAGAGGGTGAGCAGGATTTCTGGTAATCAGAATTCAGTTTCTCAGAACTATCACCCATGAATTTCTTGACTTGGTGTCAGACTACAAAAACGCCACTGTTGTTCATGTCGTAGGTTCAGTGTTTTTATACGAGGAGAGGAGAACACAATGGTGATGGCCTTTTATTTTCTTTATTCTTTAAAACCTACAGTAAATTATTACTGAGTCAAAAAGAGCAACTACTTTTTTATTAAAAGGACAATATTACTAAAGTTTTTCATTTTATTAATGCAGTTGACATAAAATTTCAGTCATGGACCAGCAGTCATGACACACCATATGCTAGCAGTTAGGAGCCTGGAGAACCAACACCTCCTCCCAAGCCTTGACTTTCCCAGGATAAATTGGCCATGCCAAGGAGAAGTATTCACTGCTCCCAGGGAGCCATGTGTTTGTCCCATGGTGCCCATGTGGTGCCCTATGTGTCATTTAACCACACTTGCATGAGGCACTTGAAGGGAGAGATGTCACAGAGGCCCACGGTGGGACAGGCTCAGGGATCACTTTGCAGCCACAGAGATATCTTTTCTGAAGAATGAAAATCTCTCTTGTGGGTGCCAATCGATACTGCTTTTTAATGTTCTCTTCACTTCAATTAATAAAAAAATAAAAATGTCGATGAGATCTCCAATGGATGGGACATGGTGCACAAATTAGTTTACTTTAAACAAGCAAATCTAAGTTTTCAGCAAGGAGAACTTCATGTCCCCTGTGTCAGTCACCTCTATAGCTGCAAAGACAATGCCATGGAGCCCTGGTTCCAAGCTGGTGCTTAGGGATTTTTAAGGCCTAGGAACCCCATCCAGTCTTTGGAGCTTAAATAAACTAAACACTATTTTAAGTAACCCTCAACAAGAGTATTAAATGAAACACTTGGTAAATTTGAATTCTCATAGCCTTTGCCCATCTCTGGGTGAGACTTTTTATGGGTAATCTACAAAGTAGAGTGGAGGCTAGTACGTGGGAAAAACAAATGTGTTCATCGTCTTTTTCTGTATTGTTGTTGCAGCGTCTGGCTAATTCTCAGTCCTGTTCTGATACAGGAACCATAAAGAGCACTTAAGCTCTAGGCATCTCCTCTATTCCCTCCTTTAATGTTTATTGAGTACCCACCACGTCAGACACTGTTCTTCATGCATACTGGAGTTAATCACATAGCTCAAAATCACGGCTCTCAAAGAACTCATCTTCTAGCAGGAATGCTATTTGAAATACTGTCTTAGTGTCAAATACTTAAACGCAAATGTGGTCTTTCAGGAACTTCAAATCAATTTGATAAACCTTCATTAGGGTACCTGCAAAGATGAGTCAGTCCTGGGTCTGGTACTTAGAAATTCACGGTCCAGAAGGGTAAATAGGAATGTGTGGTGGTCACGAGTTAAAATACAGTGAGATGATAACAGAAGTGTGACATAAGTGTGACATACCTCCACAGGTGGAGGTAACTGATTGCATGGAGAGGAGACAGTGGGAGAGAGATGGTTACAGTCGGGATGGTTGGGATGGTTTCTCCCAGGTGATCGCATCTCCTAGAATGTGATCCTGTCTGTGAACTCCTAATTATCCCTTAGAACACTCATAACTGACTTTTAATTTGAAAGTGGTGAAATAGTATTTAGCTGCTGCTCGGATTCATGTATTCTTTAGTCCTTGCATATTTTAGCATTTCTTGCTGAGGCTTGGGAAGAATGAAGAATGATCAATAGGGAGCCTATTAGCATAATGAAGTAACATCCAAGATAAAATTTAATGTAATAGAAACATTTCTATCTAAGAGTTCTACCTCTAGAGGAATTGAAGGGCCGTCAAATCATGAAATTGGCTGTCAGAGCTGATATAGATTTCACATTGATTCAGTTGACCACAGCTTTGTTCAAGGTGTCTGTGCATCTTTGAAAGAATTGCATGCATGGCTAATGAGCCTTTCAAACAAATTCTTTTCACAGTAATAATAGCACATGAAATTATAGCACCTCTATGTGTGTGCACATCTTCATGAATCACCTCGCCTCATGTGGTTGGATCCATGGAATATTGAACTATAACACTAGTGTCTAACATTTATATAGCATTTCCTATGTCCCTGACACTATTATAAGCACTGAACAATTATTAACTCATCAAAATCTTACACTTGAGGCATGATCTCTGTTTCACAGGAAGGAAACAGATGTGAAAAGGTCAAGCCACTTGCCCAGGATCCCACAGCTGGAGAATGTCAGAGCCAGTGTTTAAACTCAAGGAGTCAGGTCACTCATAGAGTTGTATTCTTACCCACTATATTATACTGTTTCTAAAATACAGAATGAGCACTCTTATCCTGGGATATTTTGAGAACATTAAGTATCTAAAATTGCCATGTAACCATGTATCGGTTGTCAGATATGTGTTTGCATATCAAATACAAACTCCATATTCAATGATGAGGCCACCACAGCCTTTGAATCTCATTTGTATCACAACCAACCACTGTCCACAGACCCCTTCCACTGATGATGCCAACTGACATATGACACAAGCTTCACTTCATTAACTCCTGAGACATTCCACCAAATGCTGAGGCCTATTCCCTCCTAAAACTACGTATTCTCCTCTTACTGAGGGCTAACCTCTAACGTAACTGACTCTAGGAACTATTCTTCATTCAAACAGCAGCTGTTTATAGAGTGCCTTTGTGCCAAGTACTGTGCTAAAAGCAGGAGTTATAAGGGTATATCACACAGACATAAAATCCACTAAAATTGGGTCAACTCACAAAATATTTCCAAGTTCAGTTCAGTCACTCAGTCATGTCCAACTCTTTGCAACTCCATAGACTGCTGCATGCCAGGCTTCCCTGTCTATCATCAACTCCCACAGCTTGCTCAAACTCAAGTCCATTGAGTTGGTGATGCCATCCAACCATCTCATCCTCTGTCATCCCCTTCTCCTCCCGCCTTCAATCTTTCCCAGCATCAGGGTCTTTTCCAATGAGTCAGTTCTTCACATCAGGTGGCCAAAGTATTGGAGTTTCAGCTTCAGCATCAGTCCTTCCAGTGAATATTCAGGACTGATCCCCTTGAGGATGGACTGGTTGGATCTCCTTGCAGTCCAAGGGCCTCTCAAGAGTCTTCTCCACCACCACCGCATGTGTCACCTTTGAATTCCAAGCAACCAAATGGATGGAAAATGTTTAGCCTGAATTGAAGGATGAGGGCAGGTCAAAGTGGGACAGTTGAGAGATCAGTTTTGGAGATGATAAGTTTGAGTTGCCTATGAGGCATCCAAGTAGAAATGTCAATGTTATATTTTAAAAAAATAAAAACAAAATAGCAGTTTACTGTGGTAAAGAACAACAGATGGAAATTTTTTTCAATGAGTAGTCAAGGAAGGCTTCTCTGAGGAGGTGACATGAGCTGACACCTCCAGGATGAGAAGGAGCATGTCGTGCAAATGAACAACCTGGGGAAGAATGTTATAAGCAGAAGTGGCAGCTTGTGTAACACCCCTTGTGGACAAGATCTTAGCACTTTCAAGAAAGGCATGCGTGCAGGGCTAGTATGGCTAGCATGTAATAAAGGGGGGGTGGGGGTAGATCGTGGTGGCCAGAGATGAAATTGGAGAGGTTGGTGGTGAGGACTATAAGGCCTGGTAAGCCACGATGAGTCAGTCTTCAGTGCATGGGAATCCACTGAAAAGCCTAAGGCAGAAGAGTGACATGGTCATTTCTATGTTTGATGATCACTTTAATGGGAAACTAAATTGTAGAGGGGCGTGAGTGGAAAGAGGAATGTCACTAGAAGGCTGCTGGACTGTTTCACGTTAGAGATAGTGGAGTTGTGATGGGGACAGGTCAACATGGGACAGTCTAGAGATGAGTTTTGGAGATGTTAAGCTTGAGTTGCCTATGAGGCATCCAAATAGAAATGTCGAGTAAGTGGTCAGCTATGTGGGCCTGAAACTCAGGAGAGTCTGAACCCCTAAAGCTTTCAGAATTGACGTACTCAACCGGGAACAGAGTGATGTCAACATGTAAAAGGCTGAAGTTGCCTGGATGGGGCACGCCAACATATATAGAGAAAAGACAGAGCTCTCTGTTCTCACGAGAACTGCTTTTTCTCTGCTGCCTGCTGAAAAGGCAGAAGTAGCCAGGCCATCAATCCTGACTTTTCTCCTGGGGCGGCACATAGTAGTGTGCCTGCTGGATTGTATGAGTGGAAAGAAATTCATTCATTGCTTTTACTCTTCTCACCCAAGAGTCCCTTTCTCTATCACCTGGACTTCAGTTCTGAGCCTGAACCTCACTCAGTAATTTGGTCTTATACCATTGATAACAGGGCCTTCTCAGGTGGCACTAAGTGGCACTAGGTGGCACTAATGATAAAGAACCTGCACGCCAATGCGGGAGACGTGGGAGATGCGGGTCTGATCCCTGCATCAGGAAGATCCCCATTGGCGGGAGACATGGGAGATGCGGGTTTGATCCCTGCATCAGGAAGATCCCCTGGAAGAGGGCATAGTGATCCACTCTGGTTTTCTTGCCTGGAGAATCCCATGGACAGAGGAGCCTGGCGGGGTACAGTCTGTGGGGTTGCAATGAGTTAGACATGACTGAAGTGACTTAGCACACACATTGATAACAATAAAGAATTGGTATTTGGATGGAAATAGCTCTCCATGACTCATTCCACTTATGTGCAGAGAAAAACAGGAAATCCATGCCTCTCCACCGCATTTTTCTCCCTAAGAATACTAAAACCCATGAGTATACGGTGTTTAGCAGGCAGAGCTAGAATCAGTGAGAGTTCCTCTGAGGGGATGCTCCCCGGTTCCTGGTTCCATCCACTCAAGCTGTGTCCTTTAACAGGCAACCCTTACTCATCTCCTTAATTTACAAAGAGCACATACTAGCCAATTAAAAAATAAAATTAAAATGAATCCAGATATGCACAGGCAGGTCTCAAAAAAATACAAATGGCTAGTAGATGTGAAAGGCAGTCTCTCTAGTAATTAAAGGCATGAAAACAAAACAAGGAGGTGCATATTCTAATCTGAGTGGCAAATGGTTTAAAATATGTATGACAGTCAAACAATGTGGAAGGTACAAGTATTTGTGATTCCCACCCCAAATCTGCAGTTTCCGTGCTTAATTTGCCCCTCTTCTCCACAACTTCAGAGGAAAAAAAAAGGAAGAGGGCTTGTTGGGAGCAGCCTCTGGTTGCAACAGATCATGGGCTTGCGAGTGAAAGTAGGGATGGGAAATGGAATATACGGGCCTCAAGAAAGCAGAGACCCTGCTGGCTGGGCTGGGCCAGGAGAGCAGTGAGCTTAAAAGCTGACTTGTGAGTGGATCCAGGGTGTGCAGAGGTGTACACAGCGTTTTTGGAGGAGGGAAGAAGGCATCCCCTTTGTATGGGGCATACCTGACACAGTGAGTTAATGCATTCATTAATTAGCCCAGTAAATAGGCTTAATGCCTCTTTGGTTTGGTTGTGTCAACAATCTTCCTGAATGGCATTGGAACAACAGGCTGCAGGCTGTGAAGATATATGTGGATATACCAATTATTCATAACTGGGGACTGCTCAGAGTATTGCACCGAATCAACAGTTAGCTGGGCTGATATCTTAGTTGATGAGGCAGTGAGATTCAGAACCCAGGAAAGGAGCTTTGGTCTTCATACTTTGGCAATTTGAACTAGAACTCATGTGGAAAGTGAGACGGTGAGTTCACAAGTGGAGAGCTCTATTTCCACAAAGAGCTAGAAGCAGGGGACACATTTAGCCAAAGGTGTGAAGATGTAAAGAACTTTAAACTATAAACAACAGTTTTCTGTACACTGTAAAATGAAGAGTACATTTTAATCATTAGTATAAATAATTTTATAATTTAAATATTCGACTTCCCTGGGAACGTTTTTTCTGTACTTCTGGATGAAGATAGTTATATATTATTACTATGCTACATGAAGTGATATCAAGGCAGTACGTGTGGTTGCATTCCATTTGCTAGTTATAAACTCCTGATTTTTATGTGCATCGAGTAAGCCCTTTGTCCTCAAATAGTATCGACCTATTTAATTAATGACACAAAGAGATTTAATCAGAAGCACTTCAGATTGACTTATAAATGCTTAAGTAATAGGAGGGAGAGAAAAATATCTTTTCCATGAGAAAGATTCTGAATCCGCACTTTAGAAATCCTTGCTGTTAGAAATTTACCTTTTCCTTAACCACATCCAATCCTTTCCTTTTGATGTGAACTTTTAGCTAAGGGAATTATGTAATTAGAGCCTGAGAAGTTAAAATTGACTTGGAGTTTCAGATGTCTAGTTCACTTTCTGATTTTTTTTTTTTAATTTTGGAGCAAAGCATTAGCGTAGTGGTTGAGAGTATGAACTTTTTATGCTAGAAAGACAGTTTGAATCTATTACTTTTTCGTAGCTGAAGCAACTCATTCAACCTCTCTGATCCTCAGTCTCCACATTTGTATTACTAGGATTAAAAGACTAATTATTTCTTAGGTTTTTGTGCAAAATAAATGAAACAATGCTTGTGCTCCATCCATCAATGTTAGCTATTTCATCAATTGTGATGCTTTTCTTGCAATTAATAAAAAACACAACTCAAACTGACTAAAATACTAAAAGGAATTTATTGACTCACATATCTGGAAAATCTGGAGGCCATCTCAGTGGTCAAATCAAGTCATAAGAATCTGCTGTATTTCTGTGTCTCCATCTGGACTTCCCCATTATTACCTTTATCTCAGTTTAATTCCCCTCATGATCCCAAGATGGCTGCCAGTGCTCCCACAGCTGGCTACATGTTTCCTTATTCTCATTCAGGAGGAATAACTTTCCCAGTATTCTCAAACTAAACCAAAGATTTATCTTGATTGGAAGAGCTTAGGTCACATTCCCAACAAGTGGCTGAGCCAGTCACGGTAGTCTGGAGGTTGGACTGGCCGGATATTTCTTCACCCCTGAACCGAGAAGCAAGTCAGCTTCCCACAACACGCTGGTTATCAAGAGGAAATTGAGGGCTATTAGGAAGGGGAAAGCTAGAAACCCCTACTTGAAAGGTGATCAGTATATTTCACCATTGTGATCACTGTTATCTAGGCACCATGGAGACGGCTGTCACTGACTAGACAGGAAGTTATCTGTGTCCCTGGATGGGTTCAGAGAACACTTCATGTACAAGCTTGTGCTCAGTCGTGTCCAGCTCTTTGCAACCCCATGGACTGTAGCCCACCAGGCTCCTCTGTCCATGGGATTTTCCTGGCAAGAATACTGGAGTGGGTTGCTATTTCCTTCTCCAGGGTGATATTCCCAACCCAAGGATCAAACCCAAATCTCCTGTGTCTCCTGCATTGGCAGGTGGATTCTTTACTACTGAGCCACCAGGGAAGCCCAGGTCCCACAGAGAGGGCTATCATTGCCCAGCAGGAAGTTATCTGTGTCCCTGGGTGGGCTCAGGGAACACTTATAGCTTAACACTTAAGCTTGTTAAAATTGCTGTGAGAAGCAGTGTAATTTCAGGAAAACAAAACAAAGCAAAAACACGTAAGTCTCCTGCCAACGTGAATAGTATATAATTCTGTAATAAGTCAAAGATTCCCTATGCTGAATACTACTGAGAAACTTTTGGCAATTTTAGATTATTGGCTTAATGCTAAGCTGTAAGGAAGTTTTTTTTTTAATTAGAAATAATACCTAACATCATTATTATCCACTCATATGATAGAGATCATGTTTTTAGCAGTTTACTACTTTTTTGCAAATAGTACTGAAAAAGCAAACTGTTGTATGTGTTGCTGTAACAATTGGAATGCTTGAAGAGTATCAATTAATTGAATAATTTAAGCTTATAATTTTCATTATGTTTAGCTATTATATTCTAAGCTATTATATTCAACTCAGGATGATTTCTAGGATCTACAATTTATCCATAGCAGATCCTGCTCTAACATGTATTAATCCAATAGATTTTATGTATTTATGGCAAACCCTTATAAAGTTATCTTTCTCTATGACAGTCTTGTGTACTGAGTAAATAAAATTAACAGTCCTCCTGTGGTGTGACATTTTAGAATTGTAAATCTCACAAGCAAATGTAAAAGCACATTTCAAAATGAAACAGAAGTGTGTTTTTGATTCCTCGTCTTTATTATTCAGGCCTCGGCCCACAGCCCTCTCACCCACTGTTGGTAAGAATAACTGAGAATGACATGCTTTCCTCACCAAACTGTACTCCAGGGAGAGCATTCCAATTCATAGGCAACGGATTCTGAAGGTCTGTGAAAACAGAGCAACTTCAGTATTTATCCCTGACACATGACTTCCTACAACTGCTCAGACTTTTCTCCGGTAAAGCACTTCCTTTGTGAGTTTGTCTTAAAGCCTCAACTACTTTAGGTACAAATCTATTTTTCACATTATCTCGTTTATGTCATTATCTGTAATCAGGCTCTCATTTTAAGCACACAAAGGCAGGATTGAAATATTACATGTTCAACTAAGTGTTTTGCACATATTATTAATTGTTTATTTAAATAATCTCCACAACAACTCTATCAGGTAGGAACCATTTTTATCCCCTTTTGAAGGTGAGAACCTTAGCTATTGAGTGACAGAGCCATTTTTTTTTTTTTAATTGACTGGAATCTGCTGTCTTCTGAAAGCAAGAAGGAAATTTGGAAGTAATATAGATCAATCTCCTCTTTCGACAGATGAGGGCTTGTGGGTCAAAGAGAATAGGTTATTTGCTGGAAGTAAAGTTAGTTTTATGGAGGTGAAGGAAGAAAAACTCAAGTCTGGGGACTTAGAGCCTAATGTGTGGTAACTGGGAACATCCTTCTCAGTTACCTGTGGTTAAAATATTTGCAGTGGCTCTACTCTGAAATTATTTTTATTAAACATAATTAATGTGTAACAGTATCCCTTAAATACATCACCCCCAGTTACCTGTGAAATGAGAGAAGAGCAAGGGGCTGCTGCTGAGGTGGGTTAGGTGAATCAGTCACTGACATGCCTTCTTTGAAGTGTATCATTATACTTACTAAGCAAAGACCAAATTAGAAGGGTTGCCCCCATCACACACTAGGTTATCTACACAAAAGAATTAGCTGTATGGAAGCTTTTTTAAAATTAAGCTTATTGTTTTAGAATAGTTTTAGGTTTGCAAAAAAATTATGAAGCTGTTTTAGGTTTACAAAAAAATTATGAAGCTAGAAAGAATTATCATATACCTCATGCCTAACTTGCCCTGTTGTTGACGTCTGACATTGTTATGGTACATTTGTCACAACTAATGAACCAATATTGATCCATCAATATGAGCTAAAGGCCATCCTTTATTCAGACCTTTATTTTCATGTAAAATCTTTTATGTTCCTGGATCTCATTCAGAATGCCACATTTTATTTAGCTTTCATGCCTCCTGAGGCTTCTCATGACTGTGTCAGTTTTTCAGGCTTTTCTGGTTGTTGATGACCTTGACAGTTTTGAGTTCTGTGGGTCAGATATTTTATAGAATATCCTTCAGTTTGAGTTTTTCAGTTCAGTTTTTCATGGTTAGACAGAGGTTATGTGCTTTGAAGGAAGACCGTAGAGGTAAAGTAGCACTCTCATTGCAAGCCATTAAAGGAGCATACTGTTCATGTGGTTTATCAGCAGTGATTTTAACCTCGATCCCCTGGTTGAAATAGTACTGGCTAGGTTTCTCCAAACTGTACTATTTGGAAGGAGGTCACTGTGAATGCCCCACACTTAAGAGGTGGTGATTGACATCCTTAAGGAGCCGTACCTACATGAATTATTTTGAATTCTTCTGTACTGTAGACTTAGCCATTCTTCCTCATTGATTTATCTATTTATTTATACAAATCATTTACTTATATTAGTATGGAATCATGGATATTCATTGTATACCTTGAGTTATAATCCAATACGGTGTTATTTTTTTGTAGCTTGAAAACTCTTTTTCTGCAGGGTTTTCAAAGATGGTAAATAATTAAAGGAAATCACAGTTTTCACGGAAGGCTGCGTTGTGCCACGTTCTGAGGCAGTTCCATATTTGTGCTTTGGTTATACCTGTGAGGAATAACGTGCTATTTGCACAAGTGAGTGCACAAGATCCTGTTTCAGCCACAGCTGTGCACCTGTGGCCATGAGATTGTTGAAGTGGAAAAATTACGCATGAGTTTCATATTGAACTCATATGTAAATGAGAGTGGTACATTGATGTGCTTTGCCCAGTGTGAAGGTGTTTATCAAAGCAAATTTATACAACTCCATTCCATAGACTCCTTAACACTGTTTTCAAAGAGTAAAAGCAGCAGAGAATAGTATTATTTTTCTTTTTAAGTCTTAATTATTAGAACAGTACATACCATCCATTTGTAGAAAGTTTGAAAATTTCTGAAAAATAGGAGGAAACTAAAATTACCCTTAATCTCATCCACAGACTAGCCCGCTCAAGTGTTGTTATATTTCCTTCCTTTTTTCCCACTATCTAGGTATATTTAGCATAGTTAATTTCATTCTGTATGTAGTTTTGCATTATATTTTTCATCTCACTGTTTTTTCCTAAGCATTTGCTCACATGGTTAAAAACGGTCCACAGGGACCATCTTAAGTGAATCAGTGAGCAGAAGAGATCAGAGTCTGAGAGCAGGTAGGAGGTGATTGCAGTCTGGTAGGCAGAAGATAATTATGGTGTAGACTAGAGCAGTAGAAAAAGTTGACCAAAGAAACATGTTCAAAATATAATTGTTAGGACTTCACCATTGCCTGCTTGGGTCCAAGTATCACTGGTGCTAGATTTATACCTCAAACCCACATCTAGAGCAGAAAGCAAGAAGCAGCAGGTCGAAGAAATAGAGGGCTTCTCATTCTTCTGCCATGAAACATCTCTTATCTTGTTTTCCTATGTTAGTTTTAAGGCAATGGCACCCCACTCCAGTACTCTTGCCTGGAAAATCCCATGGACGGAGGAGCCTGGTAGGCTGCAGTCCATGGGGTCGCTAAGAGTCGGACACGACTGAGCGACTTCACTTTCACTTTTCACTTTCATGCATTGGAGAAGGCAATGGCAACCCACTCCAGTGTTCTTGCCTGGAGAATCCCAGGGACGGGGGAGCCTGGTGGGCTGCCATCTATGGGGTCGCACAGAGTCGGACACAACTGAAGCGACTTAGCAGCAGCATTTAAACTTTAAGTGCAACACTGTCTCCATGAGAGTCTTTGAAGGAAAAGAATATGTTCAAACATCTTTCTTTGTTCTCTATAACATTCATTTGGTGCTGGGGACCCAGAAGGGGATAAAAAAAATAGAGAGTGAGTGAATAAATTAAATCCTGAATGAAGATGAGGTGAACTTTGGGTATTTGGGGTATTGTGGGGAGGTGGAGATTAATTACTAAACTTTGCTAATTTTTTTTCAGAAAAGTTACTATTACCATGGTTTTCTTTCAAGAAAATCAAATGTTAAAATAAAAGAAGTAGTAGAGGTCATGCTACCTAGAGCTTTTTCAAGATACCTATGTAATTTTACCAGAAGGAACAATAGGACATTCAGACAAAGTTGATATCTGATAGAAACACTAAAATCTTACTTTGATCATTGGTTTAATAGAGTTCTGATAAAGGAACTCAAAAGTACTTGTAATTCACAGAAAAAAGTAAAAATTGTAGAATTATATCAAAGGAAAGAGGTATATGCATTTAAGTCTGATAAGAAGACATTTTTGTTTAATCGTAAAAGCTAGTGAGGCTATGGATCTGTGTGTTGCAAGATTTATAGATGGGAATACATGTAAACACTCAAAGTATTTTTGAGCAAAATCCCAAATATTTAGCAATAATGTAACATCTGTTACACTAGCTTCTCTCTCTGAGATTGTTAGAATCTCAAAAGTTCAAATCCTCTAAAAGGAAATGTTTTCCTTTGCATATGCCCCAATTTTGGAAATAATAGAACTGGCCTAATCATTTTTAATACTTATTGACACAAGAACTCCTAGCAAGCTGGTATATTATGCCTTTTTGTGACAAGTCTTTTCTTTTTGAGGTTTTTTTTTTTTTTTTGAACAGGTAATCTTGCACTTTTTAATGCAATTTGGTTTTTTAGGGGGGAAGAAAGAGCATGCTTGGGAATTCACTGAAAGACAAAAGGTCAGAAGAGTTTATACAAATAAAATCTGTCTTGCTCTCGGGTCTCACAATATTATTTTGCTGAAATAGTAACAATAGCAGTCATTAATTAGTATCATAGTACTGAAAGTGGAAGAAGCAAACCAAGCAGAATCTACTTTCTAATCTCTGTGCTGTGTGTGATCAGCCACTTCAGTCACATCTGACTCTTTGTGACCCCAGGGACTGTAGCCCACCAGGCTCCTCTGTCCATGGGATTCTCCAGGCAAGAATACTGGAGTGGGTTGCCAGGCCCTCCTCCAGGGGATCTTCCCAACCCAGGGATAAAACCCTCCTCTCTTACATCTCCTACTTTGGCAGGCAGGTTCTTTACCACTAATGCCACCTGGGAAGCCCAATACATACATAATATATATTATTATTTTAAAAAATCAAGAAAAATCCTCTTTGTATTAAGTTACATGATTTTTAAAAAATTTTCACAGAGTCTGTTTTTATTTTTTTAGGAAGAGGAAAATTAGGGTCATAGACCTCAACAAATTTTCCCTCTGCCTCAGAGCACCTTAATAATATAACTAGGTCTTGGATACAGGACTTTGTGTTCTGATTCCTGTCATCTTTCCTCTATTTTATGATAGCTCTTTTCATCGCCTGCCCCCAATAGCTACATATATTCAAATATTTAATTTGCAAAGTGTTTTTACATATTTTATCTCATAATCAAAACAGTCCTTTGCATGGAATTTTATCCCATTTTAAAGATTAGAGGGGAAAAAAAAGATGCAAAAGAATAAGTATCTTTGGCTGAAATTAAAAAGTTGATATCAAGCCTGCCCTTTCATCATCGGAATTTGCCTCTTGTAACACAAAGGTTGGTTACAGGGTCGAATTACAAAAGGAGTGGTCTGTACAAGAGGGTTGGAAAAAGGAATTTTATTTGCTTTCCTTTGGTTCCGATTATTTTATGTACTGTATGTGTAGGTGGAAAGGCCATCCATGGTAATGCAGCGATGCTGCAGAGAAACAATTAGTGGACGAGTCAAGGGTGAGTAATCAGTGTTGTGGGAGTCCCAGCAAAGATGCTTGGGGAGGACTGAATTTCATACTTTTTCAGGAGAGTGAAATACTGCTATTTAGAGGGCCCTGAAAATTTATAAGTTCATTGGGTTTGATTTGGGCTATTACGAAGTCAAAATCTCAGAATTAAACCCAGGGATGTAGTTCAGTTCAAAAACAAACCAGAGAGGTATCATTTCATGCCAGTCAGAATGGCTGCGATCCAAAAGTCTACAAGCAATAAATGCTGGAGAGGGTGTGGAGAAAAGGGAACCCTCTTACACTGTTGGTGGGAATGCAAACTAGTACAGCCACTATGGAGAACAGGGTGGAGATTCCTTAAAAAACTGGAAATAGAAGTGCCTTATGATCCAGCAATCCCACTGCTGGGCATACACACTGAGGAAACCAGAAGGGAAAGAGACACGTGTACCCCAATGTTCATCGCAGCACTGTTTATAATAGCCAGGACATGGAAGCAACCTAGATGTCCATCAGCAGATGAATGGATAAGAAAGCTGTGGTACATATACACAATGGAGTATTACTCAGCCATTAAAAAGAATACATTTGAATCAGTTCTAAGGAGGTGGATGAAACTGGAGCCTGTTGTACAGAGTGAAGTAAGCCAGAAAGAAAAACACCAATACAGTATACTAATGCATATATATGGAATTTAGAATGATGGTTAATGACAACCCTGTATGTGAGACAGCAAAAGAGACACAGATGTATAGAACAGTCTTTTGGACTCTGTGAGAGAGGGAGAGGGTGGGATGATTTGGGAGAATGGCATTGAAACATGTATAATATCATATATGAAACAAATCGCCAGTCCAGGTTCGATGCATGATACAGGATGCTCTGGGCTGGTGCACTGGGACGACCCAGAGGGATAGTACGGGGAGGGAGGAGGGAGGGGGGTTCAGGATGGGGAACACGTGTATGCCCATGGTGGATTCATGTTGATGTGTGGCAGAACCAATACAATATTGTAAAGTAATTAGCCTCCAATTAAAATAAATAAATTTAAATTTTTTTTAAAAAGCCAAAACAAAAACAAACCAGAGGAACAGCCTTTTCTGCTTAGTTTATCTTTCTGGTTGCCTGAACGCTAACTTGTTAAGTACTATTGGCACATATTGCAGTTTAGCTGGGACAGTGTTGTTTATGCCTCTTTATGCCTTACGGTTGGTAGAGGCACTCCCTTTTGCTCTTTTAAAGTGTCCCAGTTGGAATGATAGATTATGTGGTTACCTTTACAGTAAGCCTTTCCCCCAGTTCTTGTTGAAAATGTTCATGGAAACACTAAGTTTTCCTTGCTTGGTAACTGCAGGGCGATGCCCTTGTTGGAGCTCTGTCTGCGTGGGGAGCTGGCATTACAGGGGCATCTGTATGTGAACATCCATGATCACTTTAGGGTACCGGGGAGGGAGATTTGGAAGGCACAGGGCCGTTTCTATCTCTCTGCAGCTTCTCTGCCGTCCACTCTCTCCCATAGCATTGTTCTGTGGCAGTGTGTGGATTGCCTGTGTTACCTGGCTGCTTTCTTGTTTCTCTGCTTCTTTTGCTTGTTCTTGTTGCTCTTTTCTTTTCCCACTCTATTCTATTGTCAGAGCCAAGGGCTCACTTCAGCTGTCTCTTCCCAAGGGAGGTGAGAAGGGTGATTGAGGGTCAGAGAGAGAGAGAAGAGTCCAGAGCAGCCTGCCCTGGCCTCCCAGCTGCTCTGGGCCTGCAGCAGTGGGAGTTCATGGATCTTTTACTCTCCTGCCCAGCTGTTGGCATACTGTGCTTTGGTTAGTTGATCTGTCTGAATGTCCTCCTATGAAGTTATATTCTACCCTCTATTTTTTCCACCCCATACTTCATCATAGTTATAGCACCTGTTTTCTAATTTGGGGTCATCTGTAGGCCTTCGTGGGAAATAGATGGGGAAACAGTGAAAACAGTGTCAGACCTTATATTTTTGGGCTCCAAAATCACTGCAGATGGTGACTGCAGCCATGAAATTAAAAGAGGCTTATTCCTTGGAAGGAAAGTTATGACCAACCTAGATAACATATTCAAAAGCAGAAACATTACTTTGCCAACTAAGGTCCATCTAGTCAAGGCTCTGGTTTTTCCTGTGGTCACATATGGATGTGAGAGTTGGACTGTGAAGAAGGCTGAGTGCCGAAGAATTGATGCTTTTGAACTGTGGTGTTGGAGAAGACTCTTGAGAGTCCCTTGGACTGCAAGGAGATCCAACCAGTCCATTCTGAAGGAGATCAGCCCTGGGATTTCTTTGGAAGGAATGATGCTAAAGCTGAAACTCCAGTTACTTTGGCCACCTCATGCGAAGAGTTGACTCATTGGAAAAGACTCTGATGCTGGGAAGGATTGGGGGCAGGAGGAGAAGGGGACGACAGAGGATGAGATGGCTGGATGGCATCACTGACTCGATGAACATGAGTCTGAGTGAACTCTGGGAGTTGGTGATGGACAGGGAGGCCTGGCGTGCTGCGATTCACGGGGTCGCAAAGAGTCGGACACGACTGAGCGACTGAACTGAACTGTAGGCCTTCATGACCTCTCCAGTCTCTTGATCGCCTCCTAAGTAACTTTAGCAGGCACTTTCAACTTCTCTCTGAGCTTGGTCCAAACAACCTTTGCCTAATAACAATTTTGCTGACTAACCACCTATCACTGACCAGCCTATTCATGATCTGCCTCTAGTTTAGGTCTTCAGCTCTAATCAGCTGTGAACAAGGGGCAGGGAAGTTCAGTGTACATAGACTCAAGCATAAGCTGTCCCATTAGGTGGGTCTGTGGGTAGACAGGCCCTCTGACCAGTGTCTTTAGTGGAGGATGCCCACTGGTTGGCACAAATTTTCCTCATTCCATTTGGTTTCGCTTTCTGAAGTTGCTGAGTTGAACTCTAACTGATTATAATGTCCCCTTGACAAGTGAATCCTTGCGCTTCACTGAACTTTGAATATTCCAGTGACTTATGAATTCTGTTTTTGACAAATTAAATTTTAAAAACCTTTTATTTCCATTTAATGGTGATTTCACTGTGCGAATTTAGTTAATGTCATAGAAACTAGGAGAGATGACTAAGTAGTGTTGAACAAGATTCATCACAACAGAGCTGCAAAGAAATAAAGGCTTTATTGGGGGTCTTAGAATTGTAATTTGGGAGACACAGGTTCGAGTAGGAGTCAGAAATGTGTTCCAAGGAGGAGAGGAAAGGCAGAGTTTTATAAAGGCCAACTTTAGGTGTGTGAAAGTTGCAAAGGCTGCAAAAGTTGTTTTGAAAGAATTATGCTTGGTGCTGGCAAGCTGAAGCTGTTCTTATCTATACATATTTGGTTGCTAAAGGCTATCACTCGAGGGAGGTGGAAGTCTGGTTTTATGACACATTGCAGGTTTTCTCGCAATGTCCTTGGAATATTTGTGGTTTGGAGCAGTTCAAAAGTTTATCCTTCCACCCAGTGAGGGCAGGCTGAAACCCTGCTTCCTCAATGGTCTCTTGGCTCCATTTTAAATAGCTCTCTTGGCAATACCAACTCCATTTTGAAGTCCCTTTTTCCACAGTAGAACCTGGTAATACTAAGTAGACGTCTTCGAGGATACCTCTTGATATCCTTAATAAGGTTCTTAAATTTTAGAAGTCAAAAATGGCAAAGCTTTCATGAACTTTTCTACTTTCATGAAGTGGATTTTGTGGATAGACAAAGAGCTACATTAAGCCTGAAACAGCTTAACCAATCTACAGTCCAGTGGGCATGGCGATACTAGGAACACCCAAGAAAATTTCCCCAAATGCAGACATACTTCTCCTTTTCTGTGCACTAGCTGCAATAACTATTTCCTCTTGATAAGGATCAACCACCCCCAGCTAACACAGTAACCCCACTTTGAATTCATCAGTACCATTATATCTTCTGGTGAAAGCTTTCTTCTGCTAGGGTAAAGGTCTTCTAAGCAGCAGAACTCAAAGTCACAGTGACCCTTTGTGGATTCCTACATATATTCCGCAAGTGTTTCATGATACAAATTTTAAAAGTCTGGAAATTCTTTGTATATAAACTTCCTCAAAGATATGCTTTTGGAACCGGCACAATGGGTCAAGCTAGGGTGCAAATTGAAATCATCAGAGAATTTGTAAGAAAAATATTGATAGCAGAGTCCCACCCCCTCAAAGTTTCTGGGTGCTTACTCAAAGCCCTTGAGGTTGAGAACCACCAGTTCATATAAAATAAGGGAAAGAATGGTTTGGTATGAGGAAATTTGACATCACATGCATGGTAACTGTTCTAGTTCAAGCAAGCCAGGAACATTAGAGGGAGAGTTTCTTTAAAAATGGTGCCTTGATGGAGTAGAAGACGTGGATGCTTCCTTTCACATTCTCATGGTCCCTCTCTTCCACAATCTTGATTTGACTTTCCTACAAGTGACCTGACAAGGCTATACATTTATACTTATGTTATAGTTTTCAGTTTCAGATATTGAATCTGTTTTTTGGCTTCAACAGTCCCAAAACTTAAATTGAGGATTATTGTAGAAACCTCCTAAACCTCCAAGTGTGCCTAGAACTCCAGATTTAAAAATTTAAGCTTACTTCTTTTACATTCCCACCAAAAGTATACAAGGGTTATTTCTTCTTTCTGTCTTCACTAGCATTTATCTTTTTGTTTTTTTTTTCATAGTAGCCTTTCTAACAGGTATAGTTTTGTTTTTCAGGTCCCTGATAATTAGTGATGTTGAACAACTTTTCATGTTCCTATTGGGCCTTCATATGTCTTCTTTGGAGAAATATCTATTCAGATCCTTCAGTTCAGTTCGGTCACTCCGTAGTGTCTGACTCTTTGCGACCCCATGAACTGCAGCACATCCGGCCTCCCTGTCCATCACCAACTCCCGGAGTTTACCCAAACTGCCCATTAAGTCAGTGATGCCATCCAAACATCTCATCCTCTGTCGTCCCCATCTCCTCCTGCCTTCAATCTTTCCCAACATCAAGGTCTTTTCCAATGAGTCAGCTCTTTGTGTCAGGTGGCCAAAGTATTGGAGTTTCAGCTTCAACATCGGTCCTTCCAACGCACACCCAGGACTCATCTCCTTTAGGATAGACTGGTTGGATCTCCTTGCAGTCCAAGGGACTCTCAAGAGTCTTCTCCAACACCACAGTTCAAAAGCATCAATTCTTTGGTGCTCAGTTTTCTTTACAGTCCAACTCTCACATCCATACATGACCACAGGAAAAACCATAGCCTTGACTAGATGGACCTTGCTCATTTTTAAATCAGTTTTTTTTTTTTTTTTTTTGCTACTCAATTGTATGAGTTCCTTATATTTTATGTATTAACCCCTTACCAGATACATGGTTTACAGATCTTTTTTCTCATTCCATAGGTTGTCTTTTCATTTTGTTGTTTCCTTTGCTAGGCAGAAGCTTTTTAAGTTGATGTTGTCCCACTTGTCTATTCCTGCTTTTATTGCCTGTGTTTTTCATGTCATAACCAAAATTATTACCAAGACCATTGTCAAGGAGCTTTTTCCCGATGTTTTCTTCTTGAAAATTTATAACTTCAGATCTTGCACTGTTATTAATCCATTTTGAGCTGATTTTTGCATTTGGTATAAGATAAGGGCAGGGATTGGGGGCAGGAGGAGAAGGGGACGACAGAAGATAAGATGGCTGGATGGCATCACCAACTCGATGGACGTGAGTTTGAGTGAACTCCGGGAGTTGGTGATGGACAGGGAGGCCTGGTGTGCTGCAATTCATGGGGTCTCAAAGAGTCGGACACGACTGAGCGACTGAACTGAACTGAACTGAAGGGCTTTATTACATTCTTCTGTATGTGGATAGACAGACTTACCAACATCTTTTATTTAAGATGCTGTCCTTTCCCTACTTTATATTTTTGATGCCCTTATAGAGGGTTAGTTGACTGTATGTGTGTGGGTTTATTTCTGGGTTTTTAATTCTGTTCCATAGATCTATTTTTCTGGTATTTTTGATGGTGTCATCCTGCTTCAGTCACTACAGCTATGGAGTATGGTTTGAAATCAGAAAGTGTGATGCCTCCAGCTCTGTTCTTTCTTACGTTTGCTTTGGCTATTTGGGGTCTTTTATGGTTTCATATGATTCAACAGCCCAACTTCTGGGTACTTATACAAAGGAATTTAAATCAGAACTTTAAACAGATAGCTGTACTCCTATGTTTATTGCAGCATTATTCACAATATCCAAGATATGAAAACAGCCAAAATATCCATTGTTGGATAAATGGATAAAGAAAATTTGGTATATATGTACAATGGAATATTATACAACCTTATGAAAGGAGGAAAATCTGCCATTTCCGACAATGTGAATGGACCTGGAGAGCATTGTGTGTGTACTCAGTCGTGTCTGACTCTGCGACCCCATGGACTGCAGCCCACCAGCCTCCTCAGTGGGTTTTCCTAGGCAAGGATACTGAAGTGAGTTGCCATTTGCTCCTCCAAGGGATCTTCCCAACCCAGATAATGAACTCACATCTCATGCATCACCTGCATTGGCTGGTGGATTCTTTACCACGAGGGCCACCTGGGAAACCCAGAAAGCATTATGCCCAGTGAAAAAAGTCAGTCACGGAAAGACAAATACTGTATGACTTCACTTGTATATAAAATCTAAAATAGTAAAACTCACAGAAGCAGCGAGTAGAATGGTGGTTGGCAGGGACTATGGGAGGAAGAGAGAATGGGGAGGTGATGGCCAAAGTAAACAGAATTTCACTGCAGGATGAATAAGGTCTGGAGCTCTACTCTCTAGCATATTATCCATAAGTAACAGTACTGTATTGCATACTTAAAGTATTCTAAGATGGTAGACTTCATGTTAGGTGTTCTTACCACATACATAGGTACACACTCACATATACATACAAATAACAATCAGAACAATAAAGAGGTGGGAGGAACCTTTGGAAGGGGATGGATGTGGTTTTTTTGGTCTTGATAGTGGTGATGTTTTCACTGGTGTCTACCTATTCCCAAACTCATGGAGTTGTATAAATTACATACGTACAGCTTTGACATATCACACCTCGATAGAGTGGTTAAAAAATAGCAACATCTGTCTAAATGTGGGACATGGCAGTTTAGTGAGAGGGAGGGAATATTTGAATTTCCTGTAATAGTCACTAGATAAATGTTAAATCTTAAAAAAAAAAAAAAAGGTTTGTTTTAGAGCTGTGTATGTGCCTGGTACTTCAGATACATCTTTCCTAATATGTCCTTATATTTGATAAATTTGAAAAAGATGCCTTATACCCATAAAAACTGTATTTCTAATATCCCTCCATAACACAGTTTTCTTCTTGGTACTATTTCAATGAGCCTGAGGGGAGATGTATCTCTAGCTCTGTCTAAGTTCTTGACTTTCTTTTTTCCAGGAATGGGGGTATCCTTACAGGTTGAACCAGAGGTGGCCTGGAACCTGCTGCTCCTCTCTTTTCTGCGCTCTCTTCCTGATACTACCAGTCTCCTGGCAGCTCAGCTCAAACTTCCGTGTGACTCATCTGTCCTTTTCCCGTATCTCCTCCATCTTGTCAGTTAACAATTCAGTTGACTGACTCTCTTCAATATCTCTCAAAGTCATCTTTTATTCCCATTACCACAGACTAGATCAAGCCCTTGTAACTTAAACTGTCGTAAAACCTTTAAAATAATTCCGGTATCCACAGGGTTTCTCTACTCTTATCCAACCTACCTAGAGGAAAGGCCGAGTTTTGTTCCTCTCTGAAATCTAGTAACATTATCCAGAGCAGGAAACGTGAAAGACAGGCTGTAAATGTTTGTTCAGTGAGTCCTGGCTATGTCTCTTCAAGAGCCCGTGAGAGTTTCCTGTTGCCCACAGTTGGAAACTCTGCTAAGGCTGGTGTGACTGAACATCAGTCTTCCTTTCTACCTTATTTCTCACACAATCCATTGATGCACCCTCTTATGACTACTCAGTGTTGGGCTTGTGTTGCTATTCCCATCCTCCCTTCTCCTAGATCTTTCTTTGTCAAGTCTTACTCCTGTTTTCAAACTGCTTTATTGTCATGGCTATGAAGCTGCCTCAGATTCTTTTCCCATAATAATTGGTCTTTCTTGCCTGCTCTCCCAGTGACTTAATGACTCCGTTATATTACAGTCTGTCTTTAATCCTACCTCTTGAGTGGACATGGTTTAAGTGTAATTGTAATCAATTGTTAATTTTGGCTTAGAGCAGTATATTGAGAAGGACTCTCTTGACTAAAGGTGCCGAAACAGATTAGATGCCATCCATGGACACAGGAGAGGAGAGAGGCCAAAGTACCCATGGAGTAGCCAGATTTGTCATAGAACTCCATGTCTGTGTCCACTCAGCTGGGTCTCGCGACCTTAAAGACATCTTCTATCCTCATAGTCTCCATCACACTTTGTGCTCAGATCCTTAAACTTTTAACAACAGAGAACAGAGTGTTTATAATCTAAAATGGCAAATTTTTAGATATAATATGATAATGGATAAGAGATATATAAAGTGTTAATGAAATGGTCATTGGAGGGACTGATGTTGAAGCTGAAACTCCAATACTTTGGCCGCCTGATGCGGAGAGCTGACTCATTTGAAAAGACCCTGATGCTGGGAAAGAGGGAGGGCAGGAGGAGAAGGGGATGACAGAGGATGAGATGGTTGGATGGCATCACCGACTCAATGGACATGAGTTTGGGTGAACTCCGGGAGTTGGTGATGGACAGGGAGGCCTGGCGTGCTGTGGTTCATGGGGTCGCAAAGAGTCGGACATGACTGAGCAACTGAACTGAACTGAATGAAATGGTAATTGAAGACTGGGCAGGAGTACATGGAGAACAAGATGGGGAAGTTGGTATACATCTGAAGGAAATGAAATCAATTTCTTGGAGAGATATCTGCACTACCACCTTTATTACAGCATTATTCACAGTAGCCAAAATATGGAAATAACCTAAATGTCTGTCATAAGAGAAAGGGATAGAGAAAAAATGTGAGCTGTAAATACACACACACAGAATTGAATATTATTCAGGCTTTTAAAAGCCAATAAATATAAATCCAACAAAGTTGTCTCTTAACTAGGTGTTCAATTTTCAAACAGCAGAACTGGAAAACCTAGTGTAATTATAATTACCTTTCAGTTCAGTTCAGTTGCTCAGTTGTGTCCGACTCTTTGCGACCCCATGGACTGCAGCATGCCAAGCCTCCCTGTCCATCACCAACTCTCGGAGCTTACTCAAACTCATTTCCACTGAGTTGGTGATGCCATCCAACCATCTCATGCTCTGTCATCCCCTTCTCCTCTCACCTTCAATCTTTCCCAGCAGCAGGGTCTTTTCCAATGAATCAGCTCTTCGCATCAGGTGGCCAAAGTATTTGGAGTTTCAGCTTCAGCATCAGTCCTTACAATGAATAGTCAGGACTGATTTCCTTTAGGATGGACTGGTTGGATCTCCTTGAAGTCCAAGGGACTCTCAAGAGTCTTCTCCAACACCACAGTTCAAAAGCATCAATTCTTCAGCGCTCAGCTTTCTTTATAGTCCAACTCTCACATCTATACATGATGACTAGAAAAACCATAGCCTTGACTAGACAGATCTTTGTTGGCAAAGTCTGCTTTTTAATATGCTGTCTAGGTTGGTTATAACTTTTCTTCCAAGGAGTAAGGGTCTTTTTATTTCATGGCTGCACAAGGTCCTTAATTTGCCCATGTAGTGTAATAAGCATTTTAAAATGTTAAACCAAACACTCTATAAATTATTCACTCTAAACTTCAAGAAACACTGAATAGAGCAATGAAATCTACAAAAATACACAGATATCTGAGCATTCAAACTTTTCTGCCTCTAAAGTAATACTAGAAGAGGATGCAGGGTGGGTAGAAAGTTTCTACTTTCCTATAGATTTTATTCCATTTTTTAGAAAATAACTACATTTAATATTTGTTAGTGCATTTATTTTGAAACAGTATATATATAATAGAGCCTCAAGAAAGGCTCAGAACATAGTCTTTTACATGTTTGCTGGATTTTAATTTAAATCTTGCTTATTAATTAAACCCACATACAAACTGTTCTTTGAAAAGGCAGTCAGAAGGCGTTGGTTGGCTTCCTCTTACCAAGTGGGCATCTTCTGTGTGGTCCAGCGAAGAGCTATCACTCTTGCCATTTATGCTAGATTCAAGACACTTCACCATAGTGCTGGAAATGTGTTTTGAAGAAAGATGATATTTTTATCCACAAATCTTTGAAAGTTGGTAACATTCAGTGCTGACTAGGGTATAGAAAATAGGCACTTGTGCACTCTAAGTAGGAGTGTGAACTATTTAAACCTTTTTGGAAAAATGCATCCTATAAGAGAAATAAAAGCACAAGTTCTGTAGTGGCAAATACTGAAGCCAACTCATATGTTCATTAGGAAAATAATTGAAATTATAGCTTTTGTGCACTGTGGAAAATTAGGTATCTCAAAAAAAAAAAAACTAGATAGATCTCTATGTACTGATTTAAAAAGTGCCCATGATATTTCTAAGTTCAATACATTGTGAAATAATGAACAAAATATATTATTTTATTCACACAAAAACTGAAATCTAAAAGCCAGAATGGTATATAATATTTTACCTTATCCATGCATATCATTTGATGGTTCTGATGTTAAAGAATCTTCCTGCAGTGCAGAAGACCCGGGTTCGATCCCTGGGTTGGGAAGATCCCCTGGAGAAGGGAATGGCAACCCACTCCAGTATTCTTGCTTGGAGAATTCCAAGGACAGAGGAGCCTGGTGGTTTATATAGTCCATGGGTTCTCAAAGAGTCTGACACAACTGACTGATTAACACTTTCACTTTCATCATTCCAGAAGTCAAAGTGTTAGTCACTTTTACTTAGTGTGTATATATATATATATACACATATATATACATATATATATACTTCTGTATATTTATATTTATCGGAGAAGGCAATGGCACCCCACTCCAGTACTCTTGCCTGGAAAATCCCATGGACAGAGGAGCCTGGTGGGCTGCAGTCCATGGGGTTGCGAAGAGTCGAACACGACTGAGTGACTTCACTTTCACTTTTCACTTTCATGCATTGGAGAAAGAAATGGCAACCCACTCCAGTGTTCTTGCCTGGAGAATCCCAGGGACGGGGGAGCCTGGTGAGCTGCCGTCTATGGGGTCGCACTGAGTCAGACATGACCGAAGCGACTTAGCAGCAGCAGCAGCAGCATTTATATTTATAGAAGTATATTTATATATATTAAGTTTTTTATTTTGGGTTATAAAAGCAATATTTAGAAGATGAAAATACTGTTGAACCTTGAGGAATACTCCTATTGGGTATAAAAAATACTTTTAAATATTCTTACATTATGGGACATTTGATTTCCTTAAGTGAGTTAACTGGTTGTTCTCAGTGGAATTGGGAATTAATACTCTAAGACTTAAATTTCTATCCCATTTTTAATTTAAGCTAATTAATATTTTATTTCATTTGCGTGAGCCTATTATTTCCTCAAGTCAGATATCAACCCTTTCCTAATTTCTTGATAGTTAGAAACCAATAAAGATTTAATCAGAGACGTCTGCGACTGAGCATGCATGCGTGGGGCGAAGTGTGCATTTGAATCAGGTGGTGGTATTTTAATATTTTAACAACTTTTATAAATGTGATAATAAAATTCAGCTTCAAAAGTTTTTTTTTTTAAGTATGTTTATTTTTGAATTGGAAAAAAAATAAGAATTTTCAATCATCTCAAACATGTAAAGAAGTTTTCCTACTGTGCTCAACATGTCAGGAAGTATAAAATATGATCTCTAAAGTTTTTACTATATGTTTCTCTTATGTTGTTTTAGTATACAGTTATTCCTCTTGCAAGTGCATTTATTACTCAATGCCTAGTATATTGTTGCTAAAGAAATTCTATAGAGGTAGCCTTGCAGAGATTTTTTTTATTCTAAAAATAGTTTGTACACTTTTATTCCATAGAAAGCAGCGTTAGAAACTTAGCCCTATTGAGAATTTATTTCTTGCAAGTATTGTCAACATGCTGGGTGAATTTATTTCTATATAATTATATCATATTTTATGTTGGGGCTAAAATAGACATGTGTAATCCATCAGTATGAGTTCCTTTGTGTGGATAAATGAATCAACAAAGTCACCTAAATAAATCATTTTCATTTTCAACTCAGTTTTGTGGAAGTCAACTGTTCTCATACACCTTTATTCTCCATTCATCACCGACTGTATCTTTACTTCAGACACTATTTCTGCATTAGTCTTCCTTGGTTGAATTATGTGGGGCTTTCCATGGGAAATGTTTTTCACATTATATTTGTTGTTCTAATCTGAGTCAAAAAAAGAATTCCTGTAACTACTGTGTCTTAATTTTGAGTCTAAAGAATTTCATGAATTTCAAAACCTTCAGAGAACTGGGTGATGATGCTACTGGGTGAATTCACAAGATGATTTATTATATTGACTGTTTTTTAGAGTTTGCATTTAGCTATACATGGTCCCTCACAGGAGAAAATAGACATAATAAATTTAATTTTTGTATATCTTTCTTGCTTTTCAGAAAATAAATACTGCTGGAACCAGTAATGCAGATGTCCCTTTGGCTGAGCCCGGAATGTACCAATTGGACATCACATTAAGACGGGGTCAAAGTTTAGCTGCCCGAGATCGAGGAGGTAAGAACAGTGTCACCTGGAAGCTTATTCTCTGTATTTTTGACAAGCTTTGTTTTCCTTCTGGTTTCTTAAGTTAAAAAAGATCAACTGTAATATGAATTTTAGAAGTCTGGGTTCAGTGATGTTGCTCAAAATGTCTGACACCTGTGACCATGGAGAAAGAGGTTATGATACAAGTTCGAAAACTCTGGACTCATCCCAACCCAGACCGTGAGGTCCCTGTCACATTGCTGACAAGTTAGACCCTGCATTTTATATATAATTAGTGACAGAGTCAGTTGAGTAGATGAGGCACACATTTGAAGCCATTTTGGAATTCACCTTTTCACAGACCAGAAATTCTTTTTGCTGCATAGATTTGCTCCATTGAATCTCATAAAACTGCACAATCTCATAAAACTGCATCTCACCAAAACTTTGGAGATTCCCAACATGGGATTTCCTTAAACTTGACTGGACCTGGCAATAATCCCATGGTGGATTAACAGGATTTTGTAGGCCATGATGAAAAGGAAGACAAAGCAAACACTGTTTAGTTCCTGGATTGCATATCCCAAGGCCATCTCCTGATGAACTAGCTTGGGATACATTAATTATTCCTTGAACCCTGCTTAGGGGTAGGACAAAAGGTATACCTTAAACAGACTTTCTAACATCTTTTGCATGTTTCAAGCTTCCAGATGTGGAGATCTGAAGGCCCCGAGGGCCCACATTCCTAAAGGAAACTGAGTTTGAATTTAACTCCTCCCACTGAGAAGGAGGAGAGTCCCTTAGCCTCTTAACTCCTTGTCAGATAACCCTGAGTGCTCCTGGCATCACAGGATCGCATTTTTTCTTCTCCTACCCTAATTGACATCTGCACTTAGGAAGTGAAAGGAAGCAAACAAGATCACAGCCGGTTAGTCATGTCTGACTCCCTGCGACCCCATGGACTATAGCCCGCCAGGCTCCTCTGTCCGTGGGGATTCTCCAGGCAAGAATATTGGAGTGGGTTGCCATGCCCTTCCCCAGGGGATCTTCCCAACCAAGGGATTGACCCCAGGTCTCCTGCATTTGCAGGAAGGCTCTTTACCATCTGAGTCACCAAGGAAGACCTTCCTATCTCTATAAACATAAAATAGAGAAAATGATTAATGTAGCAGTGGGGTCTTTAAGATTAGAAATGATACAAATAATAGATTTAAGTAAAAACTAGTAAATATCAAAATATTATTAATGAATAAGGTATGATTAGAAAAGTTAGAATATAAACATGGGGGAATTTTCATAATTAACCATCTGGTTGGCAGGCTATGGTCCATGGGGTTGCAAAGAGTTGGACACAACTGAGCAATGAACACTTTTAGTTTTTTCTCTTTTAGTAGCTGAAGACAAATATTTATGGAATTGAAATGATGGTCTCAAAAGAAGTTACAGTTAGCTTGGAGGGAAAAAAATAATGCTATTAACATAGTCTTTCACTATATATATATAAATCATTTTTCAGTCTTCAGAACAATCTTAATTACATTACATCATTTGACCTAAAATGAAATTGAAATAGGCATCAGGTGATCAAAATTTTAGACCTTGATATGTCCTCCCAATAATATTAAATACATAGCACATAATTATTTATTGCAAATTTTTTGTAATTACAAAATCCCCATGAATAGAAGAGATGGTTAAATAAGCCTTAGTACATTTGCAGGATGAAATAATATGCAACTGTAAAATAAATAAGAAGAATCTCTAGGAACTGATATGGAGTTACTGGATTTATTATTAAGTGAAAAGTCAAAGTGCTAAGAATAGCAACAGTATGAAATTTAGGTAAGAATGGAGTATAAGGGATTATGCATTAGCTGTTTATTTCTTCAAAAAGAAATATCAGAAGTAAAATCCAGAAATGAATGAGACTGATAACAATACACAATATCTGTAAGAATAGGTGTTTAGAATATAGGATAGGAATGGGGTAAAAAGGATAAGGAAGAAGTTTACTGACATTTTCTTCAATGAACTTTCTTATATGATTCTAACTCTTTAATGACAGCAGTATTACAGAAAGAAATGAATGAGTAGATGGATGGATGGATGGATGGATAGATTGATGATAGATTCCCACATCCTGGTTGATATTTAACCATAACCACACCTCAGGGGGATGGGAAATAAAACAACTAATCTAAGTGATTAAGTAAAACCATGTTTGGATTATACACTGTAAAACTCAAGACAAAAAGAACTAGTAACTAATGTACTTCAAAGCATGATTATCAATTCTGAAACTACTTACTGAATATACTAGTAATGGACAACTAAGTAGATATATTGTAGATGAAAGAGCCAGATTTCTTACTGTTGGAGAAAGAAGTTACATACATGGAATGGGAGAAAGCTAGGATGTACCTTGCTGTGTTAGAAAGGTAGCAGTAGGAACTTATGGCTTCTTATATATACAGATAGGAATTAAGATGGATAGGGGTGTGTATAATCTATCTGCTGAGGGGACCTAGAAGCCATCACAAAGGTGGAATAACAAAGTGGAAATCTGTACACTTTTGGCCCAGATCTTGGTTTCTAAATACAATTCCCCCATAAAAGTAAGCAGGATTCCTGGTAAAATGGTTGATTGCGGATCTAGGGCAGGGAAAGTACAAGACAAGCCTAGGACATTTTGCAGTGCCAAAAAATAAGGTACTCAAAAATGGATGGCAGAATGTCAAAACGAAATAGGAGCCAACTTAAAGGCGTTCCTGATGATCAAAGCTGGTACATTTCAGCAACAAAATAAATAGTGGTAATAATAAATTATAACACATAGAATACTATAGATGTCTATGAGCTCATAGATAACTGTGTATCATGATAAATACATAATTGAATAAATAAGTGTGGGATAAGGTAAAGCTTTTCCTTATGGTGGAATTCTAATGAACAAATGTAGGTGTGAAAATAGGAATAGGAGATCACCTTTTGACAAGCGTCACTGTAATAATTATTATAGGCAATAATCATCCACTGATGCTAAAATTGTTATTTAGACTCTTAGTCGTATCTGACTCTTCATGGCCCTATGGACTGTAGTCTGCCAGGTTCCTCTGTCCATGGGATTTCCCAGGCAAGAATACTGGAGTGGGTTGCCATTTCCTTCTCCAGGGGATCTTTGCGACCCAGGGATTGAACCCGTGCCTCCTACATTGGCAGCTGAGCTACCAACTATATATGCAAGATTATGATGAGAAACTGGCCATTTGCATCATTTCAGAGTATTTCTCCCACAAGATATGTATGAATTACAAAGGGGAAAAGGTTACTTTACAGTAGAAACACTTGGAAGACATCCTTTTAACCAAGTGCAAAGTTAACATCAGCAGTAAGGAGACCAACAGACATAATGGACCTCCTGATCTGATGCGTTGAGAAAGATACATCCTGTCTTGCATTCTTGTCAGCAATGCATAAAGTCAGTGTCATCCTGAGAAAACATCAGGCAAACTGGCAACATATGATGCCAGTAATCTGAGCTCCTTAGCAGCCGTCCTTTGGGCAAGGCACGCACCTTCTTGTCCACCATTCACGTGTTCACAGTTGTGAGTCTGAATGGCATCATGTGTGTACCACTGACTTTTTTGTAGTAGCAAATTATTCTCTATAGACATCTCTGTTCAAAATATGAACTTTTTAAAGATAAAATGAGATGACCATGTTCCTAAGAAATAACGGAGAGAAAATACTACTTTACAGAAGTGAAGACTATCCCAAAGTGTTTAAAATGCAAACTCTGTCCCAGCTTCACTGTCTTACTCACTTGCCTGACATTTATGAAGTTTTTATTTGGTAGATATGAGAGGAGATATATAAACAGAGGAAACAACCTGAGTTAAGTTTGGGATTGGTTAAAACATCATAGATCCACCTGTAAATAACAGATGATGTTAAACATATGATTGGATAGATAGCATTGGGACATGCATATATGATAATTAGATGGAGATGGGTAGTTCACAGTGAGAAAACAAGCGGGGAAACACTATGGTTTTGTGGGAATATAGTTTGGGGATTATGAATGTGGAACTGGAGAAGGAAAGGAAAATGGGAGAGCTGCTGGTTCAAGGAATGTCAAATAGCGTCTGAGATAAATTGGGTGAGGGAGTTAAAAAATTATTGCAATTTTCAGACTAAATGATAGCTGGGCACCTTGTGTATTTGGGGAAATGTGACTATAGGCAAAAATATTTGTGTAACTGTTAGAATTAGCAGAGATTGCACTCTCTTGTTATTTATTACATTGATGCCCTCACCTACTGCCCAGCAAACCCCAAATGCCTGTGTCTTCCATGTCCCCTGTCACCCTTGCACTAAATAATGGAAGGGAAAACTCATTTCAACCATCCACATGGTCACTAGAAGGTTGTTTGAACTTTATATCAGAATTTTTATACATGGCACTGAGCAGTCGTAACTGGCCGTCCTTCTTCCACTTTTATAACCTGTTTTACAGAACAACCAGATAGCTCTGGGGAGCGCTCCTACTTTTTCCTACGTTTTATTATACCTGCTTTAACAGCCTCATGGACCAGAAAGCACATGACCTTGGAGAGTCTGTCATACATAATTTCAAAGCCAATCTCCACGTTTTATTAGCTTTGTGACTGAGTGAGATGTGCAGTCTCTCTTTGCAACTACAGGGTTCCAGATTTCACAAACAAAAATACACGATGCCTTGGGTTTTGTTTTGTTTTTTTTTGGTTGGCTGTACAGTGCGGTATGTGAGACCTTAGTTTCCAGAACGTGAACGTGAAAGTCACTCAGTCGTGTCTGACTCTTTGTGACCCCACAGACTGTATAGTCCATGGAATTCTCCAGGCCAGAATACTGGAGTGGGTAGCCTTTCCCTTCTCCAGGGGATCTTCCCAACCCAGAAATCGAACCCAGGTCTGCTGTATAGCAGGTGGATTCTTTACCAGCTAAGCCACAAGGATAGTCCTCAGACCAGGGATCAAACCCATGCCCCCTGCATTGAGAGCATGGAGTCTTAGCCACTGGACCACAGGGAAGTCCCAACATGATGCTTAAATTTGAATTTCAAATCATCCATTATCTTTTAATCTTATAATTTTAATGTAAATAAATCTCATGAATCTAATCCATGGTATAATGAATATAGACAATAACATTGTACTATAATTTTGTAATGTGATAAATACCATAATGATAAACATATTATTATACAATATGTAAATATATCAAAGTAACATGCTGTACATCTTAGGTTTATACTATTTTGCATGTGAAATTTATTCAATGAAAAAGAAATAATACACTACTTGGAGTATTCTTATACTAAAAAATTATTTATTCTTTATTTGAAGTTCCAGTTTAACAGAGTTCCTTGTTTTCTCTAGCAGCCCTTTGGCAATTGTCATGCCTAGTTACTTTTCAAAATGCCATTTATATTTTAATTAGGTTTGGCTTTCCAGGACTGTATTATCATCTATCACATTTTGAGAGTCATATCTTGACAAGATTATTTATGTTGTTAGAAAAGTAAGAGCAATCTGTGTAGACATGCCTGGTGAAAGCAAATTCTCTACAATTTAAGTCCTTGAAATTTGTATTGTGGAGGCTGTATTCATTTCCCAGGGCTGCCTTAACATATTACCCAAAATTTGGTGGCTTAAAACAACAGAAGTTTCTTCTCTAAGTTTTGGAGTCTGAGAATCAAAGAAATCAAAGTCGTGGTAGGAAATAGTCCTTCCAAAGGCTCTTGCAAAGAATTCTTCCTCGCCTCTTCCAGCTTCCAGTGGCCCCAGGCATTCCTTGACTTGGGGCAGCATCACTCCAATCTTTGCTTTCATCTCTACGTGGCATCCTCCTCCATTTTCCTGCCTCAAACTTCCCTCTTCTTTCTCTCATAAGGATAACAGTCATTGACTTTTAGGGCACACCCTAAATCCAGGATGATCTCATCTCAAATTCCTTAAGTATTTTATCTGCAGAAAGCTCATTTCTTTTTTCGGAAATAAATTATTTGGGGGTCAAAATCAGTATGGTAATACAAGATAATGTAGACAGTTTTTGCGAGAACAACTGTGAAAAGTTTAGCAACTTTGAACGTTCAGAAATCATTTCAGTTCCCTGAGGCTTTGAGAAGTTTTGATTGTTCAAAGATTAGAAAGATCTGGCTGAACTCTAGAGACATTTGATGAAAAAGCCCATTTCTGAATAAGGTTCATAGGTACTGGGAGTTAGGACTTGGACACATTCTTCAGGAGGACCCAGGCCAATTCCCTGGAGGAGGGCATGGCAACCCACTCCAGTGTTCTTGCCTGGAGAATCCCACAGACAGAGAAGCCTGGTGGGCTACAGTCGGTGGGGTCACAAACCTTCAGACACAACTGAAGTGACTGAGCATGCATATACGTACACACAGGTCAGCTCACTACAGAGGACAGTTCTCTTCAAATACAAGGAACAAATTTAAAAAATAAAAAAGTGATCCACATGAACTTGTTTATTGTGATTCTATTTTTAACAGTGTTTGAAATCCCTGCATTGAGTTAGAGAATTTCATTCACTCCACACTGAAACCCCTGCAGTCCGCACTGTGACTCTGATGTGTCAGTGTGAAAGGAAAGTTTCCATGTGTTCTGAGAACAGTTTTCAGATTGGAGTAAAAACTTTAGAAACCTGATAGATGGGAAAGGATTGAGAAGCTCATCCCCTGACAAGCTTCAGTTTTCTCACTATTTGGGAAAGCCTCACTAATTGAGAACTTAATACCAGTTTTAAGAAAGCCGGATCTGAGACAGTAAATTAGAAAGCTTTTTTTTTTTTTTTCTGTTTCAAAAATTGTCTTGATTAAAATTAAACATATTCTAAGTGTAAAAATAGCCCTTTTCAGGTTGGAGAATCTGCCAGCAATTTTGTTATTAGAGTGTGACTTATGAAAACTTTCAGAGGTTTATTCATTGAGTGGATAGGCATAGTAATGTTTCTAATATGTATTGTGTATCAGGAGTAATGTTTAATGTGTCCATACATGTATAATCTGAATAGGACTGGCCATTAGAGCGGCTTCCACCCCACACATTCGTTCACCGCTTGGTGTTTAGGGTCCTCTTTGGTTTTGACCCTTGCAAATTTCTTTTATGGTCAGATTGCCATATATCCGGGCTTGCCTGGGGGCAGTTCTGTTTTTTCCCCTTTGACTTGTATAATTGCTAATATTATCTCATTTCACTGTCACAAGGGTCCTGATTTTAGAGACATAGTATGTACTCATGTGTCTTAGAAAAAAATCTTAATCCCATTAAAGTTGATCATAAATTTAAGCATCATGAGTGTTCCCGTTTTTTCCCAGAAGGAAATTGCAGTTTATATCATCAGAGAAAGGTGTGTATCTGAGCAACTCTGAGATACTTTGCTTGGCAGCCCCTTCTTTAGGTTTATGCAGTCTTTAAACAAGCTATTTTGATCAAGAAAAGGTCTGTCATGCTGCATTTCTCTGCTGAGGTTGTGAATTGTATGTCTTGCTAGTCAATCGATTTTTGCAGTTCTTACAAGTGGTGAAATCAACTATAGGTTTATTTTACTCAATATAGGCACAAGCATAAGCAAAGATATTAACGTTATAGCTTCCACTAGTTTCCTACCATTGAGGATATTTTTTAATGATAGTGACTCAGTTTTATTGATAGCTTTTTCACTATGATCTTAAGCCTCAAATATATATATATACACACACACACACATATTATAATATATATCCACTGTGTGCATATATACATTTATAGCATATGCTTCTGCAGAACACATATGTTCTATTGTGTTTGTCTTGTTTTCATAGGTGCAAAAAAACCACTCATTGACACACAAAGATTCCCTTATTTCATATTAATATAACTAGAGCTATATAATTACTAAATCTTCAGAATGAACTTCTACCTTGAGATTTTGTAAATGACTCCTAGACTATATCTTTTTGCTAGAAAGCTTTTTATACTGGTCTTTTTTGAAATAAAAATCTTACTTTGGGCTGTTCTGGGTCTTCGTTGCTGCTCGTGGGCTTTCTCTGATTGTGCAGGCTGCTCATGTGATGGCTCCTCTCGTTGCAGAACATGGGCTCTGGGGCCTGTGCTCAGTAGTCGTAGCGCACAAGCTTAGTTGCCCTGAGCCATGTGGAATCTTCCTGGACTAGGGACCGAAGCCACGTCCCCTGCCTTGGCAGAAGGATTCTTAACTACTGGATCAGCAGGGCAGTCCTATATTAGTCTTAGCACTTCCTTTATTCTGAGCCAGAGGCAAAGAACCTGGGCTGTTCCCTAGGCTCTCTGCAGCACTGCATACGTGGAGGTATTCCTTTCTTCAAAATTCCCATGGTTTGCCAAAAGATGCCATCTTTTAGTGAATGTAAATCCAGAACTCCTTAAGCCATAGAGCAAACCCTATACCAACTTCCTAAAGAAACCCCAAAGATGTTTCCACATATGAAATGCTGTCGTATCACACCTGGCAACGTTAGGTTCACTTTTAAAGGTGCTATCTCTCCTGCTATTATGATAACAAATTTGCTTTGCATAATTATTTCTAGATTGGAAGAAGAACCCATTTTTATTTAACCTTTACAAAAAACCACATTGCCATGAAAAGTAAAAAGGCCCATGAAAGGAACTGTGTACAATGCCTGACACTGTTCTCAGGAGTTGATAGACAAAGCCAATCGATACATATCATATTTTCTTCAGAATCTGCATAGACTTTGTCACTGGTGGGTTTTTATTTGAAATATGATTTTATTATTTATAGATGAATTCAATTTATAATAAGTATAATTTAATTCAGCATCTGTAACAAAGGATGATTTTAAGCTTAACTCATTTTAAAAGTGCATCTCTGAGTTCCAATATTAGAAATAGGGTCCTTAAATTCACTTAAGGTTACTTAACTTGTATACATAGTTTTCCATATTTAGATGTCTTAAAGGATATTCTCCTCAACGTAAGTATAAAGGAGATTTTATGTGTTCATGGATTTCAGTGTATTGTGCCTATAGAGAGAATATAAGTTTAGGAACTTAATTATGTGTTCTCTGAAATTAGATCATACGAAGTATGCAAAATTACCTTTTTCATAAATTTTGAAAGGTCATTGGAACCATTTACCAAATAAGAATAGGTATACATTTTTGGTACAACTATTTGATATAGTCAAACCTATATAAGGTGACTTCACTTTCACTTTTCACTCTCATGCATTGGAGAAGGAAATGGCAACCCACTCCAGTGTTCTTGCCTGGAGAATCCCAGGGTCGGGGGAGCCTGGTGGGCTGCCATCTACAGGATCGCACAGAGTCGGACACGACTGAAGCAACTTAGCAGCAGCAGCAGCAGTATATAAGGTTATAGGCTCATTAATTAAGATTATTTTAAGAGCCAGCATTCATTCTAGTTAGTCTTCTAAATTTGGAATTAGAGAGACAGTGAAAAGTTCTACTGGGCCTTATTAGTGCTTATCATAAAATAAATCATTAAAAATAATGGCAACAATATTCTAAAGCAAAGAACTACAATTGGATGTTTCTTTTTGCTTTTATAAGCTGCTGCTGCTAAGTCACTTCAGTCGTGTCCAACTCTGTGCAACCCCACAGATGGCAGCCCACCAGGCTGCCCCGTCCCTGAGATTCTCCAGGCAAGAACACTGGAGTGGGTTGCCATTTCCTTCTCCAATGCATGAAAGTGAAAAGTGAAAGTGAAGTCGCTCAGTCGTGTCCAACTCTTTATGACCCCATGAACTGCAGCCCACCAGGCTCCTCCATCCATGGGATTTTCTAGGCAAGAGTACTGGAGTGGGGTGCCATCGCCTTCTCCGTTACAAGCTACTATTTCTTTTTCTGTTGATCTTGGGTTAGCAGTCTACTTTCACGAAGACATCTGGTTTTGGACCAAAATAGTCTTGGAAATCTTAACTTTGAAAGTGCCCTGGATCAGTTGGTCAAGTATTTCTTTTCGTGGCAGTCTCAGCTTGCATTTGTAAACCTCAGCCATGGGTTTATTCTTAGGAGCATCAACAGTCTTCTCCACCAACTTCTGAGATTTACTTTCTCAGTTCAGTTCAGTTGCTCAGTCGTGTCCAATTCTTTGCGACCCCATGGACTGCAGCACACCAGGCCTCCCTGTCCATCACCAACTCCCAGAGCTTGCTCAAACTCGTGTCCATCAAGTCAGTGATGCCATCCAACCATCTCATCCTCTGTCATCCCTTTCTCCTCCTGCCTTCAATTTTTCCCAGCATCAGGGTCTTTTCCAAGGAGTCAGTTCTTCACATCAGGTGGCCAAAGTATTGCAGCTTCACCTTCAGCATCAGTCCTTCCAATGAATATTCAGGACTGATTTCCTTTAGGATGGACTGGTTGGATCTCCTTGCAGTTCAAGGGACTCTCAAGAGTCTTGTCCAACACCACAGTTCAAAAGCATCAATTCTTCAGCACTTAGCTTTCTGTATAGTCCAACTCTCACATCTACACATGACTACAGGAAAAACCATAGCTTTGACTAGACGGGCCTTGTTGGCAAAGTAATGTCTCTGCTTTTTAATATGCTGTCTAGGTTGGTCATAGCTTTTATTCCAAGGAGCAAGTGTCTTTTAATTTCACAAAAAGAATGAAATTTAATTTAATTTCACAGACACTGCAATCACCATCTGCAGTGATTTTGAAGTCCAAAAAAATAAAGTCTCTCACTGTTTCCATTGTTTCCCCATCTATTTGCCATGAAGTGATGGGACCGTATGCCATGATCTTAGTTTTCTGAATCTTGGCCTTTAAGCCAGCTTTTTCAGTCTCCTCTTTCACTTTCATCAAGAGGCTCTTTAGTTCTTCTTTGCTTTCTACCATAAGGGTGGTGTCATCTGCGTATCTGAGGTTATTGATATTTCTCCTGGAAATCTTGATTACAGCTTGTGCTTAATCCAGCCCAACATTTCTCATGATGTACTCTGCATGTAAGTTAAATAAGCAGGGTGACAATATACAGCCTTGACATACTTCTTTCCCAATTTGGAATCAGTCTGTTGTTCTAAATTGTCCAGTTCTAACTTGCTTCTTGACCTGTATACAGATTTCTCAGGATGCAGGTAAGTTGGTCTGGCATTCCCATCTCTTTAAGAATTTTCTACAGTTTGTGGTGATCTACACAGTCAAAGACTTTGGCATAATGAATAAATCAGAAGTAGATGTTTTACTGATATTCTCTTGCTTTTTTGATGATCCAACAGATATTGGCAATTTGATCTCTATTTCCTCTGCCTTTTCCTTTTCCTTTTTTTCTAATTTTTGCAAAAGACATGCCTAATCTTTAGCTTAAGCAGGAATTCGTAGGCAAGCAAGAGGGGAAAACAGAGGCCATGTGTTGATGGTAGACAGAATGCTTCTGGTTAATTTATTATAGAAACCAATCATACCAGAATGAAAGAGAGTAAAATCTCCTATTGGAAATGATCACATAAGCTTTGGGCAACAGGTAATCAGGTGATGATTACCCAAAGGGCAAATATGTTATGGACAGTGAAGGCTTTGGTAAATATCCAGTGCCATGCATTCAGTACTGTAGAGTGTACACCAAAATCATGTCCAATTGATAAAAGCATTTTAAAACTGTGAATAAAATTCTTCCTCAAAGTCAATTTATTGACAGCCATTGTGTCATCCCGAGTGTATGAGTGTGAACTTGCTTCCCCTCACCCCAACGGGGTCTATAATATCATGTCAAAACTAATACTTTATTGGTACAAAACTGACCTTGGGTAGGCCAAGATTTTCTTTTTTGTTTTGAAGAATTTTTCCTATCCCCCAAAAGAATTATGTTGTGTGTAGTTTCTAAGTCATGTCCAACTGTTTGCAACCCAATGGACTGTCGCCCACCAGGCTCCTTTGTCCAAAGAGAATATTCTATGCCCATTTTGGGAGAAGGCAACGGCAACCTACTCCAGTACTCTTGCCTGGAAAATCCCAGAGACAGAGGAGCCTGTAGGCTGCAGTCCACGGGGTCACAAAGAGTCGTATAGGACTGAGCAACTTCACTTTCACTTTTCACTTTCATGCATTGGAGAAGGAAATGGCAACCCACTCCAGTGTTCTTGCCTGGAGAATCCCAGGGTCAGGGGAGCCTGGTGGGCTGCCATCTATGGGGTTGCACAGAGTCAGACACGACTGATGCGACTTAGCAGCAGCAGCAGCAGCATGCCCATTTTGACCCCCTACATTCAGCTGAACATCAGACCCACAAGACCATCCAGGCCACACTTGACAGTGCTTCAGGAGTATACAGGGCAGGAAACACGGCTCAGCAGCAGGACAGTCTCAGCTGTCCCTTCCTGCTGTACCTGCAGCAGGCCCTGCAGTCACCCAGGAGTTCTTTACCTTAGCTACTAGGTAACACAATGCAGGGAGAAAGCAATGGCAACCCACTCCAGTATTCTTGCCTGGAAAATCCCATGGATGGAGGAGCCTGGTAGGTTGCAGTCCATGGGGTCGCTAAGAGTCGGACAGGACTGAGCGACTTCGCTTTCACTTTTCACTTTCCTGCATTGGAGAAGGAAATGGCAACCCACTCCAGTGTTCTTGCCTGGAGAATCCCAGGGACGGGGAAGCCTGGTGGGCTGCCATCTGTGGGGTCGCACAGAGTCAGACACGACTGAAGCGACTTAGCAGCAGCAGCAGCAACACTATGCAGATGGAAAAAGATAAGATGACATTGAACAAATGCGGGAGCCTCTATGATATCAAAGCTTCTTTCTCATAGGAGCTAAAATCTCTTATAACTGCTTCGTAAGCATAGTTTCCAGGGACCTGCCCAGTTACAAGTATTACATTTGGAAATCCCAAAGATTTGGCTTCCTAACAGATGCTTCTACTTCTCCCAGGCCAGATGAAATTTACCAACCAGGGCATCCTTTTTACCTTGTGTTGCTTAGCAACATAGTTGACATACTATCTACTGAGGTTTATAAGGACATAAAGAGTTAACCAAAGGTCATATTCTCAGGGGGAGAAGGCAAAGGCACCCCACTCCAGTACTCTTGCCTGGAAAATCCCATGGACGGAGGAGCCTGGTGCGCTGCAGTCCATGGGGTCGCTAGGAGTCGGACACGACTGAGCGACTTCACTTTCACTTTTCACTTTCATGCATTGGAGAAGGAAATGGCAACCCACTCCAGTGTTCTTGCCTGGAGAATCCCAGGGATGGGGGAGCCTGGTGGGCTGCCATCTACGGGGTCGCACAGAGTTGGACACGACTGAGGTGACTTAGCAGCAGCAGCAGCATATTCTCAGGAAGAAGAAGAAAAAGCTTTCCCCACCCTGGGGCCAGCATTGAGAACATTAATAAAATAGAGGGCATTCATGTATCTAATTGTATCTAACTGTATCAGTTGGCCCCTCCTTGCTCTAGTGTGACAAGAAAGGTTTCAAGGTGAGATGACTTCAAGCCTTTGGTGTTACCTAGCAGCTGTTATGGAGAAGGCAATGGCACCCTACTCCAGTACTCTTGCCTGGAAAATCCCATGGATGGAGGAGCCTGGTAGGCTGCAGTCCATGGGGTCGCTAAGAGTCAGACACGACTGAGCGACTTCACTTTGACTTTTCACTTTCATGCATTGGAGAAGGAAATGGCAACCCACTCCAGTGTTCTTGCCTGGAGAATCCCAGGGATGGGGGAGCCTGGTGGGCTGCCGTCTATGGGGTCGCACAGAGTCAGACATGACTGACGCGACTTAGCAGCAGCAGCCGCAGCATATTCTCAGGAAGAAGGGGGAAAAGCTTTCCCCACCCTGGGGCCAGCATTGAGAACATTAACAAAATAGAGGGCATTCATGTATCTAATTGTATCAGTTGGCCCCTCCTTGCTCTAGTCCCATAAGAAAGGTTTCAAGGTAAGATGACTTCAAGCCTTTGGTGTTACCTAGCAGCTGTTAAAGCAGCATAAACGTTGCTTTGGGTATAAAATACCCTGACAGATTTGTTCATCCAAATTTAGGGCCTAACCTTGGAAGAAAAACAAAACCAGAGCACACAAATGCTCATGGATGAGAAGTAGCTACAATCTTTTATGTTTCCAGTCAAAGTAACAACACTTTATAGCAGCCATAACAGAGAAAAAACAGTAAATAGTTTAGTGATTTGATTGTCTAGACATGACAGTATTCTTGCCTTGGAAAAACCCATAGACAGAGGAGCCTGGCGGGAGTCCATGGGATCAAAAAGAATTGGACACGACTGAGCGACTAAACAACAGCAACACGACAGACATGACAGACCCTTATTATTCTTTCTGTTTGCTTGTTTTTTTAAATAAATGACCGTGGTCATAAAATACACAACATCACCGTAAAAGCAGACTCTTTTGAAAGTATGCATTCAGTTTGGATGAAGCAAAACCTTCCTTCTATGCACAAAGCATTAATTTTTTACTACCTTGTATGAGAACAGTCCTGGTACTTAATGACCATTTTTCTTTCTAAGCTACAAGTTCTCTATTATACCTAAACCTCTTTTAAAAAATGATTTTATGTAATTTTTTCACCCCAATTTTATTGAGGTATGATTAGAGTAAATTTCAGTTCAGTTCAGTCACTCATTCGTGTCCAACTCTTCGTGACTCCATGGACTGCAGCACGCCAGGCCTCCCTGTCCATCACCAACTCCCAGAGTTTACTCAAACTCATGCCCGTTGAGTCGGTGATGCCGTCCAACCATCTCATCCTCTGTTGTCCCCTTCTCCTCCTGCCTTCAATCTTTCCCAGCATCAGGGTCTTTTCAAATGAGTCAGCTCTTTGCATCAGGTGGCCAAAGTATTGGAGTTTCAGCTTCAGCATCAGTCCTTCCAATAAATATTCAGGGCTGATCTCCTTCAGAATGGACTGGTTGGATCTCCTTGCAGTCCAAGGGACTCGTGAGTCTTCTCCAACACCACAGTTCAAAAGCATCAATTCTTTGGTGCTCAGCTTTCTTTATAGTCCAACTCTCACATCCATGCATGACTACTGGAAAAAACCATAGCCTCAACTAGATGGACTTTTGTTGGCAAAGTAATGTCTCTGCTTTTTAATATGCTGTCTAGGTTGGTCATAACTTTCCTTCCAAGGAGTAAGCATCTTTTAATTTCATGGCTGCAGTCACCAACTTCAGTGATTTTGGGGCCCCCAAAAATAAAGTCTGCCACTGTTTCTCCATCTATTTGCCATAAAATGATGGGACCGGATGCCATGATCTCAGTTTTCTGAATGTTGAGCTTTAAGCCAACTTTTTCACTCTCCTCTTTCACTTTTATCAAGAGGCTCTTTAGTTCTTGTTTGCTTTCTGCCATAAAGGTGGTGTCATCTGCATATCTGAGGTTATTGATATTTCTCCTGGCAATCTTGATTCCAGCTTGTGCTTCTTCCAGCCCAGCGTTTCTCATGATTCACTCTGCATATAAGTTAAATAAGCAGAGTAACAATATACAGCCTTAACGTGATCCTTTTCCTATTTGGAACCAGTCTGTTGTTCCCTGTCCATCTCTAACTGTTGCTTCCTGACAGATTTCTCAAGAGGCAAGACAGGTGGTCTGGTATTCCCATCTCTTGCAGAATTTTCTGCAGTTTGTTGTGATACACACAGTCAAAGGCTTTGACTGTCCTTCCCTTAATCATAGAGCTCAGTCATAACCGCCTACTTGCTTGCCCACAACATCCCCACCCTCCCCCAGCCCCAGCTAGTGATTGTGCTAATCTTCAGATCTGAAGGGCTCCACTATGATAGTTTATCAAAGGGTCACAAGGGGTGTGCACCTCTGCTGGTTTCCCTGGTGACTGATGAATTGATGAGCTGATGTAACATCAAATCCCCCCTTAACTGGTAACCTCCCTCTCCCTCCCATCTCACTGTAAAACCTGTACGTGGTGGTGTGTTGCTCCAGGATCTTGCTTTCAGGCTTGCAACACACCCTATCCATTAAACCACTAATGTGTCTTTTTTTAAAAATGTTTGAGGATAATTGCTTTATAATGTTGTGTTAGTTTCTGTCATATGTCAACATGAATCAACCATAGGTATACATATGTCCCCTCCTTCTTGAATTTCCTTCCTACCCCATCCCACCCCTCTAGGTTATCACAGAGCATCACAGAGCAAACTCCCGCTGCCCTATCTGTTTTACACGTGGTAATGTCTGTGTTTCAGTGCTACTCTCTCAATTCAACCCACTCTCTCCTTCCCTCTAATGTCTCTTTCACGGACTCCTGGTTCCTTTTCAGTCTCAAGGCTGGGAGGATGTAGGGCACCTTTGGGGTGCAGCCTGACACCTGTCAACCTTAGAATGAAAAGAGGGGGGCTTGACAGTCCCATGGCTAAGGCTTGACAATTCCAATGCTAGGGCATAGGTTCAATCACTGGTCAGGGAAGTAAGATCCCACAAGCCATGTGGCACAACCAGAAAAGAAAAGAAAGAGAATGGTTCTGGGAAAAAAGAGACACTCATCTGTATGGCCTATAGTTCATCATTTATTACGCCCTAGTTATTTGGTTTACCTTTCTGTTAAGCATGGATGGATGCTGTCCACTGTGAATGTGTGATGTTTTACAATTATAGTCAAAAGTGAAATTTTCTTCCCTGTTAAAGAATGACCAATTTGTCATTCACAAACATCTTTCAGATGTGGGAAAATGGGTTGTTTCAAATTTTGAAAGAGTACAGTTTTGCAACAAAAGGCACTGAGAGCCAATGACTGCAAAGTTGTATAACTGTGCTTTTCTAAATTTTCTTGAGTTTTGAGAATATATTATCTCTTGACAAAGTTATCGAGGAACAGTTCCTCATTAAATTTAGAAAAGAATGAACGAAGCTTTGTTTTGTACTAAAGAAGACTCTGAGTATAAATTATAAGAATAACTGAAAGAAATTGCTTTTCCAAAAAAAGTACATTCAAATTTAAAAATTCTCAAGCTTCAGTCAATTTACTTGCACATCTTAACAGCAGGCTGTAATAGAAGAAAGACCTTGTGCTTTAGGTTGGGGGCTCCGGAAGCATAGCCTGAGACAGGGATTTGTGCTTCTCTGTGAAATAATCTGAGAACACAGCAGGAAGGGTGAGGATGAAACAGGGAAGGAAGGAGGCCAGTAGAGGCTGGACGAAGCAGCAGGTTACCTTTAAGGACCTCTGGAACAGGGTATGGATGCCCCCAGCAAGTTTCAGTGAGAAGCCGAGAAAACAGGCTATTTATTTGACAATCCTAATTTGCCATTTGCTAAGGCCTGTTCCCAAGGTTCCGGCGCCTGTGGCCTGGCACATACACAGGCCAAACATGCTCCTAAAACCATAAATGCTTGAGGAAAAGATGGAGGTCGAATGTCTTTGGTGTTTAGGAAAACTGACTGCAGGCAGGAGATGGCCGGGCACAGCATCTGCTCCAACACAGGTTTGGTGTTATGCTGAGTTACATAAGTCAGATGCAGCATGGAAGCATAAAATGATTTCACTCATCTGTGAAATCTAAAAAAGCAAAACAAACAAACAAAAGATGCAGAGGAAGGAGTACTGATTACCAGAGGGGAACCAGGTGAAAGAGGTGTGTGAAACAGGAGAAGGGGGTCAACTATATGGTGATGGATGGTAGCTAGACCTGTGGTGATCACTTTGTAGTGTCTACAGATGTCAAATAACCCTGAGCCTTGTTACACTGTATAGGATTAATGTGTCAGACAGGAGCAAAGAGGAAGTGAGTTGTTTGGACTTTTTGGTTTCTGCATACTTCCATAATGAGAATATAGTTAAAGGTGAAAGTCTAAAGCAAACAGAGTCAGCCCATAAAATTCGGAAACTCCCTCAAGTGATCTTCTGTGTAACACTGAAAGCTTTGGGCATTTCTTGGAATCGTGCATTTGACTTATCACAAAATACTGCACTACCTCCTAAACACAAGTGACCGAGGGTACTGCTGCTTTGTATTTATACTTGTCACGTGTTCAGGTTATGCAGGCACTGCTGGTGGTTATCTGGAGGAGTCCCAGGGTGTAGCCCACATTACGTCATCATTAAAAGACCTCCACTGTGTTGTTTTGCCCCTGAAATATGGTGCCCTGTGCCAACCTAAGGCAGACTCTACTTTCAATTTGTATTTTCTTAAAAAAGAAAAAAAATAGACTGTAAATATTGCCTTTTCCAGAGTTGGACTTTAACACAGGTCAGAGGAACTGCCTAGAAAACCAGGGATATGAAAAAGAATGCATAAAATCATGACGTGTACAAATGTTAGAAAATCAAATCCCGCAGTGCTAGGCTGAACACCTGGTCTGTACAGTACCGGGCAGGTTGCCAGTTCAAGGAAGCACCCTTCACACCTGGAGTCCTGCAACACAGCAGCCCTGCAAATTCCTGAGTTGGGAGTAACACAAGTGACAACGGTGTCAATAATAAGCATAACTCTCAGTTAGAGAATGCGTGTATATGTTGGTCACTCAGTCGTGTCCAACTCTTTGCAACCCCGCGAACTGTAGCCACCCAGGTTTCTCTGTCCATGGAATTCTCCAGGCAAAAATACTGGAGTGAATTGCCATTCCCTTCTCCAGAGGATCTTCCCAACCCAGGGATCAAACCCTGGTCTCCTGCATTGAAGGCAGATTCTTTTCCATTTGAGCTGGTAGTATAAAATAATGACACACTATAGTGAGAAATCATTTTGAAATGTTGGTGGGTTGAAACATGTAAAGGGACAAGAATCATTCCTGGCACATAGTAAGCAGGTAATATATCTTAACTATATTAATAAGTTAATTATTAATATAGTTAATAATTATATTAATAATTAATATGTTATTGATTATTATATATTTTAATTTATTATATATTATAATATATAATTTATATTCTATATTAATTATATTATATATTAATAATTAATATATATTAATTATTCTATATTAAAATATATATTGTTATATTTGTGGTTGAAACCACAAATGAACCTAAACACTGTGCTAAGGTGTTTTGAACTTTGGGGTTTTTTTTTAATATAAATTGATTTATTTTAACTGGAGGCTAATTACTTTAAATATTGTATTGGTTTTGCCATACATCAACATGAATCTGCCACAGGTATACACATGTTCCCCATCTTGAACCCCCCTCCCACATCCCTCCCCATACCATCCCTCTGAGTCATCCCAGTGCACCAGCCCTGAGCATCCTGTATCCTGCCTCGAACCTGGACTGGAGATTTGTTTCACATATGATATTATACATGTTTCAATGCCATTCTCCCAAATCATCCCACCCTCGCCCTCTCCCACAGAGTCCAAAAGACTGTTGTATACATCTTGTCTCTTTTGCTGTCTCGCATACAGGGTTATCGTTACCATCTTTCTAAATTCCATATTTATGTGTTAGTATACTGTATTGGTGTTTTTCTTTCTGGCTTACTTCACTCTGTATAATAGGCTCCAGTTTCATCCACCTCATTAGAACTGATTCAAATGTATTCTTTTTAATGGCTGAGTAATACTCCATTGTGTATATGTACCACAGCTTTCTTATCCATTCATCTGCTGATGGACATCTAGGTTGCTTCCATGTCCTGGCTATTATAAACAGTACTGTGATGAACACTGGGGTACATGTGTTTCTTTCAATTCTGGTTTCCTTGGTGTGTATGCCCAGCAGTGGGATTGCTGGGTCATATGGCAGTTCTATTTCCAGTTTTTTAAGGAATCTCCACACTGTTCTCCATAGTAGCTAAACTAGTTTGCATTCCCACCAAGAGTGTAAAAGGATTCCCTTTTCTCCACACCCTCTCCAGCATTTATTGCTTGTAGACTTTTGGATCGCGCCATTCTGACTGGTGTGAAATGGTACCTCACGGTGGTTTTGATTTGCATTACTCTGATAATGAGTGATGTTGAGCATCTTTTCATGTGTTTGTTAGCCATCTGTATGTCTTCTTTGGAGAAATGTCTGTTTAGTTCTTTGGCCCATTTTTTGATTGGGTCGTTTATTTTTCTGGAATTGAGCTGCAGGAGTTGCTTGTATATTTTTGAGATTAGTTCTTTGTCAGTTGCTTCATTTGCTATTATTTTCTCCCATTCTGAAGGGTGTTTTTTCACCTTGCTTATAGTTTCCTTTGTTGTGCAGAAGCTTTTAATTTTAATTAGGTCCCATTTGTTTATTTTTGCTTTTATTTCCAATATTCTGGGAGGTGGGTCATAGAGGATCCGGCTGTGATGTATGTTGGAGAGTGTTTTGCCTATGTTCTCCTCTAGGAGTTTTATAGTTTCTGGTCTTATGTTTAGATCGTTAATCCATTTTGAGTTTATTTTTGTGTATGGTGTTAGAAAGTGTTCTAGTTTCATTTTTTTATAAGTGGTTGACCAGTTTTCCCAGCACCACTTGTTAAAGAGACTATCTTTTCTCCATTGTATAGTCTTGCCTCCTTTGTCAAAGATAAGGTGTCCATAGGTTTGTGGATTTATCTCTGGGCTTTCTATTTTGTTCCATTGATCTATATTTCTGTCTTTGTGCCAGTACCATACTGTCTTGATGACTGTGGCTTTGTAGTAGAGCCTGAAGTCAGGCAGGTTGATTCCTCCAGTTCCACCCTTCTTTCTCAAGGTTGCTTTGGCTGTTCGGGTTTTTTTGTATTTCCATACAAATTGTGAAATTATTTGTTCTAGCTCTGTGAAAAATACCGTTGGTAGCTTGATAGGGATTGCATTGAATCTATAGATTGCTTTGGGTAGTATACTCATTTTCACTATATTGATTCTTCCGATCCATGAACATGGTATATTTCTCCATCTATTAGTGTCCTCTTTGATTTCTTTCACCAGTGTTTTACAGTTTTCTATATATAGGTCTTTAGTTTCTTTAGGTAGATAGATTCCTAAGTATTTTATTCTTTCTGTTGCAATGGTGAATGGAATTGTTTCCTTAATTTCTCTATCTTCTCATTAGTGTATAGGAATGCAAGGGATTTCTGTGTGTTGATTTTATATCCTGCAACTTTACTATATTCATTGATTAGTTCTAGTAGTTTTCTGGTGGAGTCTTTAGGGTTTTCTATCTCGAGGATCATGTCATCTGCAAACAGTGAGAGTTTTACTTCTTCTTTTCCAATTTGGATTCCTTTTACTGCTTTTTCTGCTCTGATTGCTGTGGCCAAAACTTCCAAAACTATGTTGAATAGTAGTTGTGAAAGTGGGCACCCTTGTCTTATTCCTGACTTTAGGGGAAATGTTTTCAATTTTTCAGCATTGAGGATAATGTTTTCTGTGGGTTTGTCATATATAGCTTTTACTATGTTGAGGTATGTTCCTTCTATTCCTGCTTTCTGGAGAGTTTTTATCCTAAATGGATGTTGAATTTTGTCCAAGGCTTTCTCTGCATCTATTGAGATAATCATATGGCTTTTATTTTTCAGTTTGTTAATGTGGTATATTATATCGATTGATTTGTGGATATTGAAGAATCCTTGCATCCCTGGGATAAAGCCCACTTGGTCATGGTGTATGATCTTTTTAATGTGTTGTTGGATTCTGATTGCTAGAATTTTGTTAAGGATTTTTGCATCTATGTTCATCAGTGATATTGGCCTGTAGTTTTCTTTTTTTGTGGCAACTTTGTCAAGTTTTGGTATTAGGGTGATGGTGGCCTCATAGAATGAGTTTGGAAGTTTACCTTCCTCTGCAATTTTCTGGAAGAGTTTGAGTAGGATAGGTGTAAGCTCTTCTCTAAATTTTTGGTAGAATTCAACTGTGAAGCCATCTGGACCTGGGCTTTTGTTTGCTGAAGATTTCTGATTACAGGTTCAATTTCCATGCTTGTGATGTGTCTGTTAAGATTTTCTATTTCTTCCTGGTTTAGTTTTGGAAAGTTGTACTTTTCTAAGAATTTGTCCATTTCTTCCACGTTGTCCATTTTATTGGCATATAATTACTGATAATAGTCTCTTATGATCCTTTGTATTTCTGTGTTGTCTGTTGTGATCTCTCCATTTTCATTTCTAATTTTAGTTATTTGATTTTTCTCCCTTTGTTTCTTGATGAGTCTGACTAATGGTTTGTCAATTTTATTTATCCTTTCAAAGAACCAGCTTTTGGCTTTGTTGATTTTTGCTATGGTCTCTTTTGTTTCTTTTGCATTTATTTCTGCCCTAATTATTAAGATTTCTTTCCTTCTACTAACCCTGGGGTTCTTCATTTCTTCCTTTTCTAGTTGCTTTAGGTGTAGAGTTAGGTTATTTATTTGACTTGTTCCTTGGGGTATGCTTGTATTCCTATGAACCTTCCCCTTAGCGCTGCTTTTACAGTGTCCCACAGGTTTTGGGTTGTTGTGTTTTCATTTTCATCCGTTTCTATGCATATTTTGATTTCTTTTTTTATTTCTTCTGCGATTTGTTGGTTATTCAGCAGCGTGTTGTTCAGCCTCCATATGTTGGAATTTTTCATAGTTTTTCTCCTGTAATTGACATGTAATCTTACTGCATTGTGGTCAGAAAAGATGCTTGGAATTATTTCAATTTTTTTTGAATTTACCAAGGCTAGATTTATGGCCCAGGATGTGATCTATCCTGGAGAAGGTTCTGTGGTGTTTTGAACTTTGAACTACTGGTCATCAGGGAAAAAGTAACCACCACCTTTTACTCCATCATTAGTAAAACAGATGATAATCAAAGAACCAAAGTTTCACAGAGGCCCATGATAACACATGCCAAAGTGGATGCTTTGCTACAAAACATGGAAAACAAGAGAGAAGTGGGGAACTAAAGGTTGAGACAATAAATAAGAGCAGACTATTTATCTAGCTGTGCCAGGGAAAAAAATAAAAATGATGATAGTCACATCCTGCATTTCTAACAATTTAATTTTTCATACTTCTAGAACTTCATTCTGGCCAGAAAAAGCCAGAACACTCCTCACATGTTTTGAGATTTCAGTAGGAAGAATTTAAGTAACTATCTCAATTACAAATTAATGAAAAATTAGAGTAGTACCTGGGTTTAGAATTTCAATTTTTAGATAAAAAGAAGCTCCAGAACTAGGAGAATTTGTACATATATGATATGTTGATGGTGGTAGCATTGTGGCCAGTCCTTAGGGAAAGGCCTTTGATCTCCACATGACACTCCCAAATAGGGATGGTAGATGTGAAAATTTAAAGAGGAGAAAAAATAACAAATAGATCTCATTTCTAATAAAACAGAAATTGAAAACATTAATGCCTGGGGCTTCAAATCATTTGTCTCATTTAAGTGGATATTCATATTTAATTATCAACATACTCAATTATCAATTACTATGAGTTTGAGTAAACTCCAGGAGACAGTGAAGGATGGGAAATCCTGCCATGCTACAGTCCATGATGTTGCAAAAAGTCAGACACGACTTAGTGACTGAACAGCAACAACATATTCAATTATCAATTTAATGCCAATATCCTATATTGACATAGTCTGTTTCACTGGCCTGTGTTATTAAGGAAAGAGGAGGTATTGCTCAATCACTAGAGAAGATACTTCATTATATTTATAAATTATGTATTTTTTCTCCAATTTTTGATTGTTTGATCAAATTAGTTTGTTGGATCTGCCTTTTAAGATTACTAAGATTTACTTGTTTTCCATAAAATATTATTTTTCCATCTTTACTGAAGTATAATTGATGAAAATTTTATGTATTTAAAGTATACAATGTAATGTGTTTTTAACTGAAGTGGAGTTGAAACAATGTGATCTTTTGATATATGTATATATTGTGAAAAGATTACCCCAAACAGGCTAATTAGCATATCCATCACCTCATATAGTTATCCTTTTATTTTGTGGTGAGAGCCTTTGAAATCTACTCTTTTAGCAAATTTCAAGTATATGATACATAATTTTTAATATATTACAATATTATTTATTATGTATAGTATAATGTACTAATATATTATTAGTATGTTATAATCATCATGCTATACATTAGGTCTCTATAACTTATTTACCTTATAACTGACAGTTTATATCCTTTGACAAACATCTCTGCATTTGCCCCACCCCTAGGACCTGGTAACCAACATTCTGCTCTGTTACTATGAGTCTGACATTTTTAGATGCACTGTTGAAGTGATATCATGAAAGATTTGTCATTCTGTGTCTATCTTATTTCATTTAGTTTAATGACTTTCAGATTCATACATTGGTTCACTGGTGGGTTGAAACACTTAAAGGGACAAGGATGGCATTATATCTTACTATTTTAAGTCTGAATAATATTCCATTTTATGTATACATACATGTCCTCTTGGAAAACTCAAGTTGCTAGGGAAGACTCTTTCACTGAGGACTGTGTTCTTTGCTGAAGGCTATATTTTAAAGGATTTCTTAACAAGCAAAAATTAGTCCAGAGAATTTAAGATCATAAGAAATGATAACTAGAGTAAGAGAGGGATCCGAGAGTAGTAAGTCTTCAAATGTATGGAGGATGCTGACAACCTGGCTTAAATATTTGGAAGACTGTTACTTAAAAGAGGAATTACTCTTCTTTTATTTTAAATCTGGAATCTAGAAAATAGATTTAGGTCTAACCGGGAAGCATCTGGATGAAGTAGATATCTGACTCACTTCCACAGCTCATCGTTTGATTGTGGCAGAGACTGCTTGCTGTCCAGCAGTGTCCTGCCCCTACGTCTTTCATCCTAGAGCTCCAGGTTTTAGATAGGCCTAAGTTTTCTCAGCTAGATTTGGCAACTTACAAACCTCACTGGCAGCTAAGTTCTAAGTGTGGGCCAGTAAGATGTAAGCAGAAGTAATATATGCTACTTGGAGGATGCAACTTCTTGTTTTTGTTAGTTGATGAGTCTTGTCCGACTCTTTTATGACCCATGGACTGTAGCCCACCAGGCTCCTCTGTCCATGGTATTTCACACACAAATGTTTCTCTAGCCCTCTTCTATCTTACTTCCAATTGGGGGATGAGGAGAACAGGAGTTGTCTTGAATACTATATAATTTCACTCGTATGTGGAACCTGAAAATCATAACTCAGAAACTAGAGAACATATTGGCAGTTGCCAGAGGCTGGGAGATTGAAGAAATGGGTGATGAGGATCAAGGGATACAAACTTCCAGCTATAAGATTACTAAGTACTGGGGGTCTAATGTACAGCTTGGTGACTGTGGTTAATAATATTGTTTTGTATGCTTGAAAGTTTCTTTGAGAATATAATTGTTCTCACCACACGCACACAAACTATGTGAGGTGACAGATGTGTTAACTAACCTTATTGTGACAACCATTTTCACAATATGTGCATATGTCAAATCATGTTGTATACCTTAAACTTACATACTACTATATGTCAATTATATCTCAGTAAAGCTGGAGGAAAAAGAAAAGTAGCTGTCTCGGACCAAGGGTCAGAAGCCATACACTGAGAATGGTGGAATTGTATTAGTTTAGGATTACCTTTCCCTGCATGGTTTTCTGTGGATGAAATGAATTTCCTTAGTTTAATCCACTGTATTTTTTTTATCTCTTTGTCATGGTAGCTTAGACAGCCCTCTAGGCAATACATTGATACCCTTTATAAGAAAGTCTTTTATTATGTTCAACTTATTTCCTTCTAGCTTTTAAAAATTTCTCAAACTACGTCATAAATATGTTCTTCAAGGTAGACTTATTATTTTTTCTGTTGCTTTCTAACTAATTTCCATGAGTTTAGCAACTTAAAACAGCATCTATTTAACAGGTGGATTATAGATTGTGGGTAGGTCAGGAATCTGGGTGTGATCTAACTGGGTTCTCTGCTCAGAATCTCACAAGGTCAAAGTTAAGGTATCAGCTGGGATTAACATTCAAAACTGGAGCTCAGGGTCCTCTTCCAAGTTCTTTCTTGGTATTGACAAAGTTCAGTTCCTTGCAACTAAAGGTCTGAAGTCCATGTTTTCTTGCTGTCTGCCAGCCAGGGGATTTTTTGAACTCCTAGAGGCCAGTCTTAGGCTCTTTCCTTGTGACTCCCTCCATCTTTGAGCTACCAACAGGAAGCAAAGTTAAATGTCAGTCATTCAGTCGTGTCCAACTCTTTGTGACCCCATGGACTATAGCCTGCCAGGCTTCTCTGTCCATAGGATTTCCCAGGCAAGAATCCTGGAGTGGGTTGCCATGCCCTCCTCCAGGGGATCTTCCTGACCTAGGAATCGTACCCAGGTCTCCCTCATCGCAGGCAGACTGTTTACCATCTGAGCCAACAGGGAAGTTCCTAAACAGGGAGCAAAATCCCCCTCATACTTAAAATCTAATTTTCCTTTTTGCAAACTAGGTAGCAAAACTCCTTGCTTTGAAAGGAGATTAGGTTAAGTCCGCCCTCATAATCTCCCTTTTGATGAATTTGAAATCAATGGATTAGTAATCTTAATTACATCTGAAAGTCCCTTTTTCATATAAACAGTAGTTATCACAGACATATGCTATCATATTCACAGCCCAGGGATTGAGACACGAAATCTTGGGGGTGCACTTTAGAATTCTGCCTATCACAGTAGGGGAGACATTTACCACCAGCTCCCAACAACAGCTATCTCATTATGTGTTGGGCAAGCCATAAACATTTCATAAATTTTCATTGCCTTAAATATGATATTTTAGTGATGACTGCCCATTGCCAAATCTCATTTGATGTTACTATACTACTTTCAAGACAATATTTACATTAACAGGAGTCATAAAAGATTCTAAAAACAACTATATTGTAATATATAGTTCATAAATCTAAATTTCAGAGGATGTAGTGTAGATATAAAGATGAATTTAAAAGTTCATATTCTTTGTGCATGCACTATTAACCTTTAGGTTGACTTGGTCAACAGTTTTCAGACCAGTTAGTCTTAAATTTAGAAATTGCTTCGAGTAGTTTAAGAAAACACTATACTTGCCCTTTTATCATTGGCCCTTGGAGTATATTCTGTTTTTATGTTGGTATATTCCCTAATAAAAGGCTGACCACTTGACATGATACAAGGCAGTCTTAAAATATTTTTATCTGTTGATTCCTTTGTTCTTCAGCTTTAACTCACTTGAAAAAAAATCCCCGTCCTTACCAAGATCTGTAGTCCCGCATGCTCCTTGGTCCCCCAAGTTCTCATTTCCTCTCCCACTCCTCTCTTTCCAGGTCACTCACTTTATCCACACTAGATTTATTCAGGGCTTCTCCCTGATAAGCTCCCTTATTGGTTTAGGTCTGTTTTTTCCATCTTTTTTTTTTAATTACTTTATTTTTAATTGGAAGATAATTGCTTTACCCTATTGTGTTGGTGAGGCTTCTCGTCCATCTCCTCTATGAAGCAGCATCTCCCTTCGACTGTCATGTGGGTTCCCGCGTCTATCATTACATGCTATGGTATCTCTTCATTGGCTCCTTGCCTATCCCCCTCCATTGCAACCAAAGCTGCTTGGGAGTAAGGGACTTCATTTTATGGTCTGGTTGAATCCTTAGTGCCTAGGGCATCATGTGAAAGTGAAAGTCGCTCAGTCGTGTCCGACTCTTTGCGACCCCATGGACTATGGGAATTATCCAGGCCAGTATCCTGGAGTGGGTAGCCGCCTTTCCCTTCTCTGGGGGATCTTCCCAACCCAGGGATCGAACCCAGGCCTCCCACACTGCAGGTGGATTCTTTATCAACTGAGTCACAAGGGAAGCCCAAGAATATTGGAGTGGGTAGCCTATCCCTTCTCCAGTGGATCTTTCCAACACAAGAATCGAACTGGGGTCTCCTGCATTGCATTCTTTACCAACTGAGCTATCAGGGAAGCCCATCATAGACCTACAGCAAATATGGTTGAATTTATGCACGAATATATTTCAGAAAAGGCAATGTATGTAAGCTCGATGATTCCTTTACTCTGCAAACTAACACAAATCTTGCATTAAGAAAGAGCCCTGTCTTCCTTGACAAAGGAACAGAATGTAAATAGAAATGGAAAAAATAACAATGTTGGCAGGGAAACAGAAAGCAAGAAAGAGTGGGTCATTGGGAGAATCAGTGCCTGAGTTGGTTCTCCAGTTTTTGTTCAACTTACCAATGCAGACCGTGGACTTTTTCCAGTCCCTGCCAGAGCATTGAAGGCAATGCTGTGTTTAAGATGGAGCAAGGACTCACAACACCCACTACTCTCCTGTAGCTGCCATCTCTCCTTCTATCGGTGACGACACGCTTTAGCAGGATAATTGCAAGTTTTGAAGTCACTTGTCACATTAAACACTTATTAACTGTTTTTAGAATAAGGGGTGAAGGTTTTTTTTCATTGTTCCTCAAGTATTTTAGTTACATGGTAGGTGTTAACATTTGGCTTTGCTTATCTTTTATACTTGCTGATAAAATGTATCTAACAATTGACTACATCAAATAATATGATAATTGAAGAAACGCCTTTAATTAATAATCTGAGGATATGAATTTGAAACTTGCATTTTGAACAGAAATAAATCTTTTACTTTAAAATTTCTTTCTTTGAGAAACATTTGACAAGAAGTCAGCGTATTGCATCTTTCTTTTAATGACCTCAGATATATCATTGTGCCAATGACTAAATGTATTAAGGACTCCAAGTACTTGAAAGGGACGTTTGTGAAACAGTTCTTATAGTTCTTATAGTTCTGAAGATCCCCAAGAGGCATTTTAGCTCTATAATATACACTTTGTAGCAGACCAGTCCAAAATAAAATATTACATCACACAACGCATATGTCCAACAAATACTGAATTTAATTTTGAAATGCTGAGTTGGAAGTATTCAAACTGTCTATAGTCCATCTACATGGCCATCTGTCCTCTGTTACTTTTGTAGCTGGAATCCTTCTATTCAACGAAGGGTTGGATGAGGTCTCTTCCAGTTCTAAGACTATGTTTCTGCAAGAGTATTCAATCATCTGGAGAAGGAAATGGCAACCCACTCCAGTATTCTTGCCTAGAGAATCCTGTGGGCAGAGGAGCCTGGTGGGCTGCTGTCCATAGGGTCACACAGAGTCAGACACGACTGAAGAGACTTTGCATGAATGCATGCATGCATTGGAGAAGGAAATGGCAACCCACTCCAGTATTTTTGCCTGGAGAATCCTAGGGATGGGGGAGCCTGCTGGGCTGCCTTCTGTGGGGTCACACAGAGTCGGATACAACTGAAGCAACTTAGCAGCAGCAGTATTCAATCATCACTTAGTTTTGAAAGGAAAACGTTGCTGAATGGGAAGATGAACAACATCCATAATATGACTTTTCATTTTGTCACTATTATTACCTAAAATAGGCAAAACAACTAAAACAGTAGAAATAATCTATCCAGAACATACCTGTGAAGACTGTTTTAAACGGCACTGCTGCGTGCTAAGTGGCTTCAGTCGTGTTCGACTCTTTGCGACCCTCTGGACCGTACCCCACCAGGCTCCTCTGTTCGTGGGGATTCTCTAGGCAAGAACACTGAAGTGGGTTACCATGTCCTCCTTGAGGGAATGTTTCCAACCCAGGGATCGAACCCAAGTCTCTTATGTCTCCGGCATTGGCAGGTGGGCTCGTTACCACTAGCGCCACCTGAGAATCCCTATGACTAATATAAGTCCTTAGAATTTTATTTTTAGTATAACTCTTCAAATCATTATTTGAATAAACCATTGATCCTTTGCTGAGATAGTTTAAAAATTGGATTTTTATCTTTAAAAAAATTTTATTCGACTGTAGTTGCTTAACAATGCTGTGTTAGAGTCTGCCGTACAATAATGTGAATCAGCCGTTTGTATACATATATCCCCTGCTTTTTGGATTTCCTTCCCAAATAGATCTCCCAGAGCATTGAGTGGAGTTCCCTGTGGTACACAGTAGGTTCTCATTTGTTACCTGTTTTACACATAGCAGTGTGTACACGCCAATCCCAGTCTCCCAATTCATCCAACATCCTCTTCCTCCCCTTGGTGTGCATAAGTTTGTTTTCTACTTTTGTGCCTGTATTTCTGCTGTGGAAAGAAGTTCATCTGAACTATTTGTCCAGATTCCACATATATGCATTAAATATATAATATTTAGGTTTTTTTTTCCTTTGTGACTTACTTCACTCTGTATGGCAATCTCTAGGTCCACCCATGTCTCTGCAAATGGTACAATTCCATTCCTTTTAATGGCTGAGTACTATTCCATTGCGTGTGTATATATATTTATATATGCCATATCTTCTTTATCTATTCCTCTGTTAATGGACATTTAGATTGCTTCCATGTTCTAGCTATTGTAAGTACTACTGCAATACACATTGGAGTGCGTGCATCTTTTGGAATTATAGTTTTCTTCAGGTATATGCACAGGAGTGGGATTGCTGGGTCATATGGTAGCTCTAATTTTAGCTTTTTAAGGAACCGTCACACCGTTTTCCATAGTGGCTGCACCAATCCATGTTCCCACCAACAATGTAAGAGCATTCCCTTTTCTCCACACCCTCTCCAGCATTTATTGTTTATAGTTTTTTTTTTTTTTTGATGACAGCCATTCTGACCAGTGTAAGGTGATACCTCACTATAGTTTTAATTTGCATTTCTCTAATAATTAGTGATGTTGAACATCTTTTCATGTGTTTGTTGGCCACCTGTATTTTTTCTTTGGAGAAACATCTATTTAGGTCTTCTGCCCATTTTTTTTGAGATTTTCTGAAAACATTTTGTAAAATAAAACACACATGGCCATTTTGAGGGATTACAATGAAGGTCACATACCATAATTTGGGAAAGCGGCAATGACAAAATATGTACTATTGCAGAAATGATATCTCAGTGCTTTTGTGATATTAAACTGTATATATTTCAGATTCAGAGAAGGAAATTCAAATAAGATTATTAGAATCACAGTGAATTGTTGTTCAGTTGCCCAGTCATGTCTGACTCTTTGTGACCCCACAGCCTGCAGCACTCCAGGCCTCCCTGTCCCTCACCATCTCTTAGAGTTTGCCCAAGTTCGTGTCCATTGCATCAGTGATACCATCCACAGTGAATAAGAATGGAGGGGGAAAGGGGGAAAGATGTATAACATAAATACTGGTTTTCTTGTTAGTTTTGGTTTTTTTTTTTTTTTTTTGAGATAATACGAACCTTCATTTCAATTTGAAGGATAATACAAATTCATTCATTAAGTTATACAAGAGTATTTTCAGTCAACCAACATTTCCTGATCACACAGAATAACTTGGAGGTTGTACCAGACATCAGGGATCAGAAATTAAATCTGGCCTCCATGTGACAAGTGCTATTTACAAAGCATGTTAGGGAGCATGTAGGAAGGGCCTAATAATGTCCATGGGATGGATCAAAGGAGATGTCTAAGCAGCAGTGAGGCTTGAACTTGGCACTGAAAGAGAACTGGGGTGACAGAAAAAGTCGTTCAGGGCAGGGGAAAGAGAGGAAGAGGGGCACAGACTCCGGAGAGAAGCTGTGAGTTTGAGGTGCTGCCAAGATGTGCTTTAGAATAGAGATCGGGTCAAAGATGAGTCTGGAGCAACTAGCAAAGATCTGTTTGTTTGTCTTGGTAGAACTTTATTCTGAAATCAGTGAGAGCAATGAAGAACTTAAAGCAAGGGAGTAACATCAAGATTTTGTTTCAGAAAAAAATCTCTAGGCATAAGATTTTGGAGAAAGAGTTGGAGTGGGGAAGACTAGAGCAAGGAGAAAAAGAAGAGACCATTAACTTTTCTTTTTCTCGAATTGAATGTGTGGGTATGCTCAGGGATGCGTTATTCAAGTGCCATGCATTTGTGATACATTTTAGTCATACTGTAATGTAATTGTCTTGAAATCGGTTCAGTTAATGATAGTAATCAATCAGCAGGAGTCATATAACTCTTTTCATTGTTATTACTTAGTTTTGATTGATGAAGAGGATTTCACTTTCTTTTTACAATAGTAATAACTTTTTTTAGTGGATGTGTTCTGTGGACTCCAGTCGTTTTAATGTCAGATTTTATGGTCCTTCCTTATACATGGGCTTATTTATGTGATGATTATTATTATTTATAGGATGTTTTTTCTTGATTTTACAAATCCGGTAGAATTGCCATCTCTACATAATTAGGAGGAAGAAGTATCCTGAAACATTACTTTTCTGCTATATATCCATGTATTCTTAAATGGTTAAGGAAGGTAGCTAAATAGTAACTGTTTTCTCAACTGAAATGAATTATTCAACATGGAAAATCAAGGGCTTGGTACCTATTTTGATGAATTGTAGTTCTTTATTTCAATTTAATTATGTTGATTCAAATTTCAATTGTGTATAATTATATTAGTTTGTCTTCATGTTGAATAAGATTAAGAGCAAGAGTAATTGCTAATAGTTATTGAATGTTTATTTTGTGCCAGGAACTATGCTAAGTACTTTATATGTATTATGTAATTAAACTCTCACAATGACCTTAATGAGGTTCTCCATTCCTCTAGGGGCTTCCCAGGTTTCTCTAGTGGTTAAAAAAAAAAAATCTGCCTAAGTTAAATAACTTGTCTATGTTCATAAAACTCCTTGAGTGCTGGAGCTGAGATTAGAACCCAGACTTTCTAACTTGGACTCTGGGCTCTCAGCCACTACCCTATACTTCACCAAACCCCCTCTGTTAAGGATGGAGTGATCCTGTGTCTCCCTCCCCTTCAAAAATATAGTAAACGATTTTATACTATTTAATTAGATTTTTCCATGGAGCACCATTCAACAATTTAATTCTTTTACAGAGAACCCCAGGCTCAGGCATTGGAATAAGTGCCCAGCTTAGCAAATATGTTAATAGCAATGCATATATGTAATATTAAAGCTTGTATTCATACAGTCAGTGAATGTTTATTGATTAGTTGAGTACCTGATCTGTGGTAGGTTCTGGGATGCACAAGAAGTCTCTCCCCTCATGAGATTTCTGCCTCATGGAGATAAAAGACAATAAAGAAATTATCTCCCCAGTCAGACTCCCTCGTGCTTGTCTAACTGCTACTCTGATGGTCAAAATTCATGATTGCCAAGTTCACTGAGAGCCACAGCTTCCTACTGTGGAATCCAGTTTCTGCCTGGGGCTGAGCTCAGAAGTGACAGTTGGAGATACTTGAGATAGGTCAATTGATTGGTTAGGATTACGCAGGAGATGTGGGTTCGATCCCTGGGTCGGTTTGATCCCCTGGAGTAGGAAATGGCAATCCACTCTAGTATTCTTGCCTGGAGAATCCCATGGACAGAGGAGCCTGGCGGGCTACAGCCCGTGGGGTCACAAAGACTTGGACACAGCTGAGCACACAAGCACGCATGGAGTAGTACACTTGGAATCTAGAATCAAATAGATCTTGACTGGATTCTGGGGGTGTCACTTACTAGCTTTATGACTAGGGCAAGCAGCCTAATCTCTCTGAACCAGTTTACTCATCTGTAAAGTACTAAGTATAAAGTATAGTACTAAGAGTATTAATGTGTTCATTGATTGAACAAATATTTATTGGATGCATCTGCTGTGCTGGTTTAACCTACCTCACAGGGCTACAGTTGTAACTCAATAAAATATTATATGAAAAAACCCAGGCACATAGTAAGTATTCAAAAAATTTAGTTCCCTCCTGCCTCAGCCCATTTTTTTCTTTACTAGATACTATCTTCCATTTGGTAAGTGAGAAATCCCAGTGCCCAGAAATGGCCAGATTGTAGGAAAATCTGGTTCATACCACCTAGTCTTATGAAACTTAATTGAATGGAATTCAACCAAGATAGATTGGCTGTACAAAGTCAGCCAGTCATTCTGATAAGAAAAATGCTTTTCTATAAGAAAAGTCTATTGGAAAGTCCAGGACCAGATGGCTTCACAGGTGAACTCGACCAAACATTTAGAGAAGCGCTAACACCCTATCCTTCTCAAAATATTCCAAAAAATTACAGAGGAAGGAATACTTCTGGACTCATACTTTGAGGCTACCATTACCCTGATAGCAAAACCAGACCAAAAAAATAAATAAATAAAATTACAGGCCAAAATCACCAATAAACATAAATTCAAAATTCCTAAACAAAATACTAGCAAACCGACTCCAACAACATATTAAAAGGATCATACTCCATGATCAGGTGGGATTTATCCCAGGGATGCAAGGATTTTTCAATATCTGCAAATCAATCAGCGTGATACATCACCTTAACAGATTGAAGAATAAAAGCCATATAATTATCTCAGTAGGTGCAGAAAAAGCTTTTGATAAAATTCAGCTTCCATTTATGATAAAAACTTTTCAGAGAATGAACCTAGAGGGAACATACCTTAACACAACGAAGGCTGTATATGACAAACCCACAGCTAACATTATGCTGCTGTTGCTGCTGCTAAGTCGCTTCAGTCGTGTCCGACTCTGTGCAACCCCATAGACGGCAGCCCACCAGGCTCCCCCGTCCCTGGGATTCTCCAGGCAAGAACACTGGAGTGGGTTGCCATTTCCTTCTCCAATGCGTGAAAAGTGAAAGTGAAGTCGCTCAGTCGTGTCTGACTCTTAGCGACCCCATGGACTGCAGCCCACCAGGCTCCTCCGCCCATGGGATTTTCCAGGCAAGAGTACTGGAGTGGGGTGCCATTGCCTTCTCCAAGCTAACATCATACTCAGTGGTAAAAAGCTGAAAACTTCTGCACACAGCTCAATATCAAATAAAAAACCCAATCAAAAAACAGGCATAAGGCCTAAATAGAGCTCTCCAAAGAAGACATACAGATGTCATACATATATCCAATGGACCACTACTCAGCCATGAAGAATGAAATATGCCATTTGCACCAATATAGAAAGACTTCGATATCATCATACTAAGTGAAGTAAGACAAAGAAAAATATCAAATGATATCACTTATATGTAGAATCTTAAAAAATGATACTAGTGAACTTATGTATGAAACAGAAATAGACTCACAGACTTAGAAAACAAATGTATTGTTAACTAAAAGGGATATTAGGTTGTGGGGAGAGAGAAATTAGGAGTTTGGGATTAGTATGTACACACTACTATGTATAAAATAGATAAACAAGGACCTACCGTATAGCACAAGGTACTGTATTCAATATCTTATAATAACCTAGACTGGAAAAGAAGCTGAAAAAATATGTGTATGTATGTATGTATATGTATAACTGAATCACTTTGCTCCATACCTGGCACTAATGCAACATTGTAACTTAACTATACTTCGGTTTTTAAAAATGGTTTAAAAAAAAAACTATAGGAAGCACATACTCAGTGAATTTACCAAAAAAAAAAAAAAAAAATCATGAAGTTGCATATGTTACTTCACATATCTTTAGGACTTGGTCACATGGCCATACCAATTGCTTGGGAAATATGGAATTCTCTAATAAAATAATCACATGTCCTGCTAAACTCACAGAGACTATTGCTAAAATGAAAAAGAGGAGAAATGGAATTCTCCAGGCCAGAATACTGGAGTGGGTAGCCTATCCCTTCTCCAGGGGGTCTTCCTGACCCAGGAATCAAACCAGGGTCTCCTGCATTGCAGGCGGATTCTTTACCAACTGAGCTATCAGGGAAGCCCCCAGATGCATTGAAACCGGTGATTAAAAGTTGTTAGTATAAGGCATGGAGCTCAACCTGGCTCTCTCTGACAACCAAGAGGAGTGGGATGGGGTGGGAGGTGGGAGGAAGTTTCACTAGGAAGGGGACATAAATATGCTTACGGCTGATTCACGTTGTTGTATGGCAGAAACCAACACAAATTGTAAAGCAATACTCCCCCAACTTAAAAAAAAATTTAAGTTACTAGTGACTAATACATTCCTGTTGTGATACAGAAAATGAGACAATACAAAATGTATGCAACAGAAAAAGTAACTAGTGACACTCGAGGCAATGGTCTCAGCAAAGGATTGATAGCCAGAGGAAAAGGATTGAGAGAGTACAGCTATTTAGTTAGAAAAGGAAATGCTTACACTTTTTAAGGAAAGTTTTTATAGGAAAGCTAAATGCTTAAATTTTTTGAAATGGTATTTGTTCTTGTTTGGTTAGGATGGCTGTAAAAACATAATAACATATTCTAGAAGAATTCCAGAGTAAATTGTTTCTCTTAGAATAAACAACATGCTTAAATGATGAGAAATGTATTTGTGCCTCCAGAATCTGTGCATTGATCACTGATCACAGAGGGCGCTCCCAGGGTAGGAGGAGTAGAGCCCTTTGCAAAGGTTGACTATGAGACAGAACACTCTTCTCATTGCAGTTGCTCTTGGGCCATAGATTAATTTGCAAATAATTCGTATTCAAAATTAAAGCAGTACTTGTCTAAATCCCTGTGAAAAAAATGTAAATAATCACTTCCCTTCCTGCTTTAGTTTACTTAAACTTTTAGAAGTTACCAGGAAATTGTAGGTTCCACCTATAATTTATGCCATGTGTGAAGGGGAACTGGAGTGAGCTGTATTTACCCCAAATCCAACATATATCATTTTTTTCTTAAATATTCACAATTCTGCATTTATAAAAGATAAATAACCCCCAAAATTACTCATAAAAATCACAGTCTGTTCTGTAACTTACACCTTCTCTTCATGCTGTGTCTGGAAGTGCCTTCTCCCCGTCAAAGAAATAAATTGACTTAGTTCAGTTCTATACTGCATTTTCTCACTGTATTAGTTTTCATTCACCTGTATTCTGTATCATGGTTACTTCATTAACTAACAATTTAAAAATCACTGGAATAGTCATTCCTCATTATGGAAAAATGTTATTTTAATAATATTAAGCCACATGTGATTATAAACTTTTTGCATTTTAATTTTAATAAAATTATTTAGCCCTATGTAATGTTTCCATGGTAGAGTATTGCAAATCTCTAAAAATTAAAAAAAAAATGAAGAAGGAATTAGCTTAAGGAATAATTTTAATGTATAAATAGTACCTGTCTTGAAGATTTTTAAATCATTAGTAAAAATAAATTTATATAAAAGTATAATCTATAGCTCTGAGTACACTTGGAAAGTCTCTATTTTTGTAGGTCAAGTGTGAAGGATGTTGTTATAGTAAAGATATTTTTTTCTGTTGTATTTGGTCAACAGAAGTAGCTAGCTTTATATGTTTGTTGAAAGATTGGATACCTTCAGGAAGATCCACCATAAATTTGAATTCTTTTTAACTGTTCACACTCAGTATTTATATTCACTTCTCTTTTTTCGTTTGTTTTTTTTCTTCTTTTTCTTCATCTTCCTCCTCCTTCCCTTTCTCCTTTCTTATAAAGACTGAGTTTTGATTTCACATTGTTTTTTAGATGGCAACCCACTCCAGTGTTCTTGCCTGGAGAATCCCAGGGACAGGGGAGCCTGGTGGGCTGTTTGTCTCTGGGGTCGCACAGAGTTGGACACGACTGAAGCAACTTAGCAGCAGCAGCAGCAGCAGCAGGCATTACTGAATAACTATAGCCCCCCAAACAGGAATAGCTGTTTCTGTTTCATTACGTACTAGGTTTAGGGTAAGACTGATTTAAACTTGTGAACCAGGAGGCTCATTTATTCTGAAAATGAAAAACAAGAGACTCATTCCTAGATGGCTGTTTGCATTTTAAATAGCTTTCACAGTTTTAAGGAAAGGAAGCCTGCCACCTTGCGTCTGCTGGGTTTGCTACACAAAAGGGGACCCATTCAGATCAAGTTCAGGTCTATGTTGGATTTAAACTACAGGAAAGGCTAAATAATCACACAAAATATTGAAATGCCACATAGACATCCTGATTCAAAAACAAAATAAAAACTGTAGCTGAGGGACATGTTTTTATTTACTATATGAGGGAACATTATACAAACCATCTAATTCCTCTTTTTCAAGCAATTTGATCCTATGGTTCAGATATATACAATTAAAATTCTCTAGGTCTAAAACACTCTAGACCTTTTAAAGCATAGAATTTAAGGTTATAAGATAAAATAATAATACTTTAAAATAAAATTTGCTGAAGTTAATGCTATGTGATGAAATGAGTGCGTGAAAGGTTATTCTTGAATATCATATGAATAATCATAAAATTTGAATTTTATTTTAGGGTTAACACTTCCTAGATTCTTCTCCTGTATTTGTTTACCCTGTTTCCATTGTATTATCACCGTAAAAAAGATTGTAATGAGGATCACAGCCCAACTTGTAACAACAAAGTACAAGTTGCTGGAAAATGCCTGAGAGCCACCAAGCCTGCAGTAGAGATGCCTTTGAAGAGCAGAACCACAGGCTTCCCAGTAATTTGACGACTGTTGGTGCCACCTTGTGGTTGAGTGCAATATTGCAACAAAACAGTACTCGCGCTTGAATTTAATGTCTTGAGTTTTTCGCACCAACAAACTAAATCCCTTTTTGTGTATGTGCGTTAATATATTTATTAAGGATTAAACACAAGTTAATGGCTTGGGGTTACTGGGAGCTTTATTATAATAAAATGACTTCAGTTCACTGGGAAGTTTATTACAATAAAGAACCCTCAAAACATGTGAAACTTCCTCATATATGAAATATATAATAAGGTAGCATTTCCCAAGGAGAGATCAGGGATTATTAGTCCTGAAAGATACACTCAAGAAGACTAGACTCTATGGTCAAAGAAGCCTGGTAAATGCCCCCTGTTATATCCCCTATGCTTTTAACGGCTGAGGACCCGAGTTCAATCGCTGGTCAGAGAACTTAGATCTTATAGACCGTACCAGTCAAAAATGATAATAATCATTCTAAAACAAAAAGCTATTGAAAATTACTCTTTAATTTTTTTTCAAACCAGCATTTTCCAAATATGCCTGACCACAGAATTCTTTCTTAAAAAAACAAATAAAATCTGTTAATACTCTGCTGCTGCTACTGCTGCTGCTAAGTCGCTTCAGTCATGTCCGACTCTGTGCGACCCCATAGACAGCAGCCCACCAGGCTCCCCCATCCCTGGGATTCTCCAGGCAAGAACACTGGAGTGGGTTGCCATTTCCTTCTCCAATGCATGAAAGTGAAAAGTCAAAGTGAAGTCACTCAGTCTTGTCCGACTCTTAGCGACCCCATGGACTGCAGCCAACCAGGCTCCTCCGTCCATGGGATTCTCCAGGCAAGAGTACTGGAGTGGGGTGCCATTGCCTTCTCTACCAGGTAATAAATTGATTACCTTGCAGCATAAAAGATTAGAGCATTAGGTGCAAATCCCTTACTGAAGCTAAATTAAAAGAATGATGTCCCCAGTTCTGTGTTGGAATCACAGGCTGAAGGTCTTGCACTTGAAATTAAGGACTCTTATGTTACCAAAGGTCCCCTCAGTTACAATGACAAATTAAACAAAGAGAAATTTCTTAAGGAATTTGACTATTAAAAATTATTGAATTTTAATAGTAGCACCCAAAATCCTCTGAATGATGGCTGGAATAGGAGCAGTGTCGCAGATTTTATTCTGTGGAGTCAAAATACAGCGGGGAAAGCCAGGTAACTCACTCACCATTTGTTCTGCACCCAGAGCTGTTTTCCTATACTTATGACTCTAAGCTTTGCTGATATATTTACCATCTCCAGTCTAAGTTCAGTTCAGTTCAGTCGCTCAGTCATGTCTGACTCTTTGCGACCCCATGAACCGCAGCACGCCAGGCCTCCCTGTCCATCACCAACTCCCGGAGTCCACCCAAACCCATGTCCATTGAGTCAGTGATGCCATCCAACCATCTCATCCTCTGTCGTCCCCTTCTTCTCCTGCCCTCAATCTTTCCCAGCATCAGGGTCTTTTCCAATGAGTCAGCTCTTTGCATCAGGTGGCCAAAGGATTGGAGTTTCAGCCGCAACATCAGTCCTTCCAATGAACACCCAGGACTGATCTCCTTTAGGATGGACTGGTTGGATCTCCTTGCAGTCCAAGGGACTCTCAAGAGTCTTCTCCAACACCACAGTTCAAAAGCATCAATTCTTCGGCACTCAGCTTTCTTTATAGTCCAACTCTCACATCTGTACATGACCACTGGAAAACCCAAAGCCTTGACTAGACAGACCTATGTTGGCAAAGTAATGTCTCTACTTTTTAATATCCAAATTATCCTGTGGCCAAAGCCACACATTTATGAAATATTTCACCATCATAATACCTTTTCAGAGTCCCTTAAAACAGCCTTTCTGTCTGTCTTGTGTCAATCCCTGAGATCTTTGTGCCTATCACAGACTCAAAAATCTGTCCGTAAACCTTTACCCTTAGACTGACTCTTGCTATCTAAATTGTTATTTCTTCAGGCCGTTAGATATTTACTGCCTCAAGCAGCATCACGAATGTTATACCAAGCATGAAAAATGTTAGGAAGTGGCCTAATGTAACAGTGTAGGTCAAGCCCCAGCATCCTAGCTGTGTGACTTTTGGGGAATCTACTTACTTGTTCCATGCTGTGGTTTCTACAACTATCAAATAGATAACATACTCACCTTATACTTGTTAGGTTAGTATGTTATCTTTGACATAGTAAGTGTTCAATAACTGGAGTCATCTAGATTCTCTTTTGTAATTTAAGTTCTGCCCTGAAGACCTGCAGGATTCTAGAAACTGGTTGTCTCTAACTCTAAGGGGATTTTGACAGCATAGACAGTGGTTGAGGAAAATGTTTCTGGCGAGCAGTAAGAAACAGATTACTTCCGAAAAAGATTTAGTTGTGAGTGTATAGGCTTCTGTGCTGAAGCATCAGCTATGTCAGTTGTTTACATAATAGATAAATAGTGTGAGATACTAATATCATTAACTGTTAATGATAAATTAAATAGTGTGAGATACTAATATCATTAACTGTTGGCCACAAGGCCAACTTCCTTGAAATGAGTTTTCTTGTAAAAGGCTTATTCGTACTTTTTTGGACCAAAGAAATACAAGATTGTTGTACCATGAAGGCAGTGAATGGTTTGTGATCAAGTCACAGGAAAAGCTTTGAGTGGACTGAGCTCCCGATTTCAAATCCGACCTGGTACAACCTTTCCAAAAGTTTTCTTATGTCTAGGGTGGAGACAGCAGACTCGCAGAGACCTTAGGGGGATTAAAACAAATAAGTATGAGAGTTTTAGATGCCAGTTTTATAGACCAATAAGCCACTTGTCAATGTTAGTATTATTCATAGAATCTAAATGACTATTCAACATTGTTACATATTAATTCTATAATGGTGTTTTAAAGAAGGGAAATATGGATGTTCAGGTTTCCTAAAAAGTTTTGTAGGAAGAACACTGGACTTAGCGTCTAAAGTCTAAATTTGCCTTTCATCCTGTTACTTGCTAGCTTCTTATGTGATTTGATGCAAGTCACACTGAATCCCAAATTGTTTCTCACCTGCAATCTAAGTGGATAACATGCTTTTACCAACTTCACAGGGTCATCATGAGGAAGTATTGAACAGTACTCTGTACACTGGAAACCCTATAGTTATTATTCATTTACTCATTCATTGAACAAATCCTTCCTGAGTGCCTGCTCCGTCCCAGACATTGTGTCCTGTGCTGAGACAGAGTCCTCCCCTCATGGGGATTATAGCCAATGGAAAAATTCCTACAATAATCCAATCAGTTCAGTTCAGTCACTCAGTCATGTCCAACTCTTTGCAACCCCATGAACCGCAGCACGCCAGGCCTCCCTGTCCATCACCAACTCCCGGAGTCCACCCAAACCCATGTCCATTGAGTCAGTGATGCCGTCCAACCATTTCATCCTCTGTCGTCCCCTTCTCCTCCTGCCCTCAATCTTTCCAAGCATCAGGGTCTTTTCCAATGAGTCAGCTCTTCGCATCAGGTGGCCAATGGACTAGTTGGATCTCCTTGCAGTCCAAGGGACTCTCAAGAGTCTTCTCCAACACCACAGTTCAAAAGCATCAATTCTTCGGTGCTCAGCTTTCTTTATAGTCCAACTCTCACATCCATACATGACCACTGAAAAAACCATAGCCTTGACTAGACAGACCTATTATGGCAAAGTAATGTCTCTGCTTTTTAATATGTTGTCTAGGTTGGTCATAACTTTCCTTCCAAGGAGTAAGCGTTTTTAAATTTCATGGCTACAGTCGCCATCTGCAGTGATTTTGGAGCCCAGAAAAATAAAGTCAGCCACTGTCTCCACTGTTTCCCCATCTATTTGCCATAAAGTAATGGGACCGGATGCCATGATCTTAGTTTTCTGAAGGTTGAACTTTAAACCAACTTTTTCACTCTCCTCTTTCACTTTCATCAAGAGGCTCTTTAGTTCTTCTTCACTTTCTGCCATCAGGGTGGTGTCATCTGCATATCTGAGGTTATTTATATTTCTCCTGGCAATCTTGATTCCAGCTTGTGCTTCCTCCAGCCCAGCGTTTCTCATGATGTACTCTGCATATAAGTTAAATAAGCTGGGGGACAATATACAGCCTTGACATACTCCTTTTCTTATTTGGAACCAGTCTGTTGTTCCATGTCCAGTTCTAACTGTTGCTTCCTGACCTGCATACAGATTTATTAACCCGTAAGTAGGATAATGATTAGTACTACTACACAAGAGAACAAATGCCAGGAGAAAATAGCAAAGATACCTATTTCTGATTGGGATGTTGAGCAAAACATCCTTTAGCAAATTTTATTTTTAATCTAAGACCTGAAAGATAGTAAGTATCTGTCAGGCAAAAAAAAAGAGGGGGGAAGAAAAAAGAAGGAGGGGCTTTTTAAGCAGAGAAGCTGGTTGGAAGATGCTAAGACTGGAAGCAGAAAAGAACTTCTAGTAACAGGACAGCTGGAACAGAGTGGAGGCCAAAAATGAAATTGGAAGGATGGTACGTTCTGTCTGCCGGATTAGAGATTTGGGGTTTTATTATAGGTGTGGTTGAAAGGTGTTGAGATGTGTTAAGCAAAGAAGGGAGGAAATTAAATCTGCATTTTTAAAAGATCAGTCTGGCCAAAGTACAGAGAATTAATGGAGGACCCAGAAGCATGGAGAGCCCTGTTGGGAAGTTATTACAGCTGCATAGCAAAGAAATTGTGGTACGTTATCGAGGATGGAGACACAGAAGACAGATTCGTGGTATATTTTGGAGGAGAATTAATTGGGCTTGGTGGTGATCCTGGATGGAGAACGAGGTATGGAGAATGATTTCTCAGTGTCTTGCTGGAGGAAATGTCAAATAGTGGAGCCCTTAACCCCCATGATGAAGCCTGAGGGAGGGGCACCCTGAGCAGGAGAGGGTCAAGGCCCATTAAAGTGTTAACACGGGGTGTCTGTGAGGTATCCAAGTGGAAGTGACCTAAGTCAGCAGGGGGAGGGGTCAGCCACCCACGCCAAGTCATCCAGCTGCTCACCACATATTGATGAGGACCAACAATATGTCTGAGTTTGTACTTAAGTGCTGGAGGTTTAAAAAACAGTGGTGCAAATGGCTGTGATCTTACAGAGCTTATTATATTCTAGTAACTGGTAATAGTTGCATAGGTGATTGTCAAAGTCAAACGCAGTAAATTGATCTAGAGCATGACTGAGAAAATTCAGATGGATGCAGGGGTGTTAATATCCCTCAAATTGTATGCTGTAACTCTTCCAATCCCCAGGGTGCTCAGCCTGGAGCCCCACTCATATTTTTCTTTAAATCATGTAGACTATAGTTATCAACTATAGTTTCAGGTTGGACAAAACAGAAAGAATGAAACAAGATTTTGTTCTAAGGGAGACAGCTCTTGTATAAAGATTTATTTCCTGAGGATGAAGATCGTCACTGTAATGGTTTCCTTGGTGATGTTCCTGATTTACCTTTTCTAGGCTGGGAATCGCTGTGTTAAAACATAACCATTTTTTCCCTTAATTTATTTATTTTTAATTGAAGGATAATTACAATATTGGGTTGGATTTCTGCCATACATCAACATGGGTCAGCCATATTAAACATTGGGTCACATTGACTCCCTTAAAGGATGCATTGTGACACATTACTATTAGGCCTGTATTTACAATAAAAACTTTTTTTTTTTAATCTGTCTTGCTGTCAAAATGGGCGTTTCACAATGGGAAATTGGAATCATTGTTCTGTTAAACCCAGGTCTAGGCATACAAAAACAAGGCCTTATATTTGTATGGGGGATGTGGAGAGTTTTAAGGGAGCCCCCAAATGATTATGTAAGAAAAACCAAATTCCATAAGGCAATCTTTATATTTAGCATTGATATTTATGTGTCATGGAGGTGAGTGAAGTGTTGAGGAGGAATATAGGCTGGCAGTTTTAAGTATGTTGTTATTTAGTTGCTTAAGTCATGTCTGACTCTTTGTGACACCATGGACTAACCCACCAGGCTCCTCTGTGGGATTTTCAGGCAAGAATACTGGAATGGGTGCCATTTCCTTATCCAAGGTGATTTAAGTATATCAACATCATAACTGTCATACCTAACACTTGCATAGTAGTTTATAATTTTCTGAGGCCCACTCATATTTTTCTTTAAATCATGTAGACCATAGTTATCAACTGTAGGTTCAGGTTGGACAAAACAGAAAGAATGAAACAAGATTTTATTCTAAGGGAGACAGATCTTGTATAAAGAATTATTTCCTGAGGATGAAGAATGTCACTGTAATGGTTTCCTTGGTGATGTTCCTGATTTACCTTTTCTAGGAATCCTTAATAACAGCATAGACTCATTAGATGAGCTCGGTCTCATTCATCAGTCAAAATGAGAAATGGTATAAATACACATGAAAGTATATATAGGCCCTTCCCTCTTGCAGATGAAGAAAAAAAAAAAAGCACAGATGTTAGAATCAGACAGCCTTGGTTGTAATCCCGACTCCATCTCTTGCTTGTTGTGTACCCATGGGCAGCTTATGTGACGCCTCTTCCTTTATCTTTAGAGGGAGCTTGGGAAGTATTAAGGGATAATATGAAGTTTCAAGATGATTTAATAATCATTTGTCTCCTACATCCTGATGCTTTCCTCTGAGACTTCCATCTTTCCCTAATATTCTAAAATTGAAACTTATGAACAAAAGAGAATATGGGACCAAGGATAAAATTGAAGCCCAATTTAAGACTCACTTTTTCCTAAACCCATTGAAGTGAAGTGAAGTGAAATCGCTCAGTTGTGTCCAACTCTTTGCGACCACATGGACCGTAGCCTACCAGGCTCCTTAGTCCATGGGATTTTCCAGGCAAGAGTACTGGAGTGGGTTGCCATTTCCTTCTCCAGGAGATCTTCCCGACCCAGGGATTGAACCCAGGTCTCCCACATTGTATGCAGATGTTTTACCATCTGAGCTACCAGGGAAACCCATTAGTCTAGTGTAAATTTTTAGCAGCATTTATAAGTCTAAAACTAGTTAAGTCAGCTGAAATCATAGACCATCTTTTTTATAGTTGACCAGATGAAACGTCAGATTAATCTCTATGATTTAAATTAAATTTACATAAGAAGCATGCAGTGGAGTTTTTACATACCAGGACAGGGTTACAGTATTAAGATCAGAAAATATGATAATAATAATAGTATTTATTAATCTTTACTGTCACTTCAATAGTTAAGGAAATATTAGGAAAAGACACTTAATCTTTACTTCCCATTTGATAAGCTTTATTTAAATTTTATTCCTTTAACTACTTTGTGGTATTTAGATGAGCTATTGCCTTACTACTGCAGAAAAGCACAATTAACATGGATTGATCTGTGTCTTTTTAACAGGGACAAGTGATCCATACGTGAAGTTTAAAATTGGAAGAAAAGAAGTCTTCAGAAGTAAAATAATACACAAGAACCTCAATCCTGTGTGGGAGGAGAAAGCTTGCCTTCTTGTCGATCATCTTAGGGAGCCATTATACATAAAGGTGAGCCATTTATTTGTTTTTCACTAATGTAATCTGATGTAGAAACTCTCATTTAATGGTTTTTCAATCATGTCTCTCTGTCTGATAAGTTTTTCCACCAGAGATATATTCTGCTATACTCAATTCTAATCTGTTGGTGATAAGATAGAATGAGCTATAATCACCAGGGGGAGCTCATAGGAGCATTTTTCTTCCAGACAGTTCTATTTCCAGGCATTTTTAGGAGGACTATGAAGTTCATCTCCTGCTGCTTGGTGCAGTTAATGAATTTAACACACTTTGGGAACATGTCTCCTTGTAATAGAGCAAGAATAAGATCTTGCGCAGAACACAGTCTTTGTGTTTAAGAATTATTTTAACATCAGGGGTCTACCATTCCTGGCTGCAAACAAAATGCTTTACTTGGAAGGTGAGGAGGTTAAAGATAATAGAGGGAGAAAAACGCCTGTCTCTATTGCATTATCAAAGATGAAAAAAAGAGCATTTCCTCTCCTTTGATGTAGTTTTGGAAAAAGAGAAAGAAGAATTTATGGAAAGAGTTAACCGTAATTCCTCATTTTACTTTCAAATAAGGAAAAAATAACTGACTTCCCTTTATTCATGTCTCTGGATACTTATTTTCTTTTCGGCTCCTATGTTCTGACTATCCATCCAGTGACCAAACCTTTCTCTGCTTTGACCGCATCACATGCCCCATCTTTTTCTCACACGAGCCCCAGATCTCACAGGAGCCCTGCTTCAGCAATCTCTGCACTTCCTTCTCCCCCTCAAACCTTCGCTTGTGTTGATTCCAGTCATTTCCCTTTCCACAAACAGGGAAAAAGAATCAAGATGTTATTAGCATTATAGCAGGACAGTATATAAAGTCGATGACAAGAGAATCTCCAAGTATAGAGTTAATAAGTTTCTAGAAGTCATTTTGGGGCGAACAGACCTATATTTACATAAGAAATAAACCTGTATTTGCATAAGAAACTGTCTCAAGTGGACATTGGTTAAAGGGCCCTAAAAGAATGTCCTGTCATAAACCACTGACCATCAATCCTGACTGTACATCAGAATTATCCCTAAAATTTTAAAGAATCTAGGGATCCAAGTCTCTTTCGCAAAGGTTCTGATTCAGGACCTCTGAGTTGGAGTCCAGGCTTCTGTTTCTGAAAATGTATTGCTTTGTATAGAATATTTAAATGTATAGATAAATAAATTTAAACTGTATAGATAGAATTTAAAATTTTAAATGTATAGATAAATAAACTCGATCAGAATAAGGCATTTCTTGTTCTGAACTCACTTGAGAATGAAGAGGGGTATTACTCAGTCCCAATCAGCTTCTACCTAATATTACCTAATGTTTCCAACTCGTGGAGCAGAGAGTCTAAAAATGTATTTCTTTGTATAGAAACAAAATGTATTCTGTTTCTGTGATGTATTGTTTGAGGAGGGAGACGCTTTTCTAGACATTTGAATGGAAACACCTGAATAGTTGGAATGGAAATATTTCACAACCATAAACAGTAGAGCACCCAAACAACATTATTTCAGAGTTAGATGTTTATATTATCTTACATGCTTTGTCTTGAATGGTTCAAAAATATTTCCTAAGTCCGTGAATCAAGAATCTCAATTGTTTTAGACAAAAAATAAATAGTAAAGCAAACATGGCTGTTCAGTTCAGTTCAGTTCAGTCGCTCAGTCATGTCCGACTCTTTGCGACCCCATGAACCGCAGCACGCCAGGCCTCCCTGTCCATCACCAACTCCCGGAGTCCATCCAAACCCATGTGCATCGAGTCAATGATGCCATCCAACCATCTCAGCCTCTGTCATCCCCTTCTTCTCCTGCCCTCAATCTTTCCCAGCATCAGGGTCTTTTCTAACGAGTCAGCTCTTCACGTCAGGTGGCCAGAGGACTGAAGTTTCAGCTTCAACATCAGTCCTTCCAATGAATACCCAGGACTGATCTCCCTTAGGATGGACTGGTTGGATCTCCTTGCAGTCCAAAGAACTCTCAAGAGTCTTCTCCAACACCACAGTTCAAAAGCATCAATTCTTCAGTGTTCAGCTTTCTTTATAGTCCAACTCTCACATCCATACATGACTACAGGAAAAACCATAGCCTTGACTAGACGGACCTTTGTTGCCAAAGTAATGTCTCTGCTTTTTAATATGCTGTCTAGGTTGGCCATAACTTTCCTTCCAAGGAGTAAGTATCTTTTAATTTCATGGCTGCAATCACCATCTGCAGTGATTTTGGAGCCCAGAAAAATAGAGTCAGCCACTGTTTCCACTGTTTCCCATCTATCTGCCATGAAGTGATGGGACCAGATGCCATGATCTTAGTTTTCTGAATGTTGAGCTTTAAGCCAACTTTTTCACTCTCCTCTTTCACTTTCATCAAGAGGCTCTTTAGTTCTTCTTCACTTTCTGCCATCAGGATGGTGTCATCTGCATATCTGAGATTATTAATATTTCTCCCGGCAATCTTGATTCCAGCTTGTGCTTCCTCCAGCCCAGTGTTTCTCATGATGTACTCTGCATATAAGTTAAATAAGCTGGGGGACAATATACAGCCTTGACATACTCCTTTTCCTATTTGGAACCAGTCTGTTGTTCCATGTGCAGTTCTAACTGTTGCTTCCTGACCTGCATACAGGTTTCTCAAGAGGCAGGTCAGGTGTTCTAGTATGCCCATCTCTTTCAGAATTTTGTACTTGTTTTTAACTTATGGATAAAGACCATGTGAAGTTATTGAGTCTTAGAAAGATGGAATCTGCAGTCACAGCTTCATCATAATACTAACTACCATTTACAGGGCACTGTGCTAATTGCCAGACCTGCATTGTCTCATGTAATCCTCTCAATAACCCTGTAAGTAACTCTTCTCACCTCCATTTTACAGGTGAATGAGACTCCCAGAGATGAAGAGTTTGCTTAAGTCCTCCCAGCAATTAAGCAACATAACTTCTGTTTTCCATTAGAGATAACTAGTTGCAATGGCCACAGTTAGGTTTTGTTTTATTTTATAATGTCAGTTTTATGACTTGAAGTTTAATTACTCTTTTATAGTGAAATGGTTGTCTTGAAACTGCCTAGGTGTGAAATGTGTCATAGACATACTTCTATGGGTAGCATCTTATATCCTGGGCCAAGGGTACCTGGGTACCTATGTGAGCTGAGTACCTTTCCATTTCCTATTCCCATTATGTCTTCTCACTTCACTCACATGCCACTCTCTCTCACTGTCTTCCTAAGCATCTGACATAAAATAGCAGTTCCCATCACTCCTGTTCCCTCCAATAGTTTTCTCCATGGCGCTTACCACCACCTAACACGTTTTTGATTGTCTGCAGCCCATCATATATTAAGGATCCCTCCCTTTATTTTGTTCACTGCTGTATTTCTAGTGCCTTAAGCAGTATTTGGCACATTGCAGGTACCCATCAAATGTTTTCCAAGTAAACGAATGAATCAATATATGAATCATTTGAACTACCCCAAATATAAACTCCCCTGAAGTCATAATTACCTATGAACATTTCATTCATTTAAGCTAATAAATTGCCATTCCTACTGAAGCCAGTGTGAGTTGAGTTTTCTGTTACTTGTACCCAAAAGCATTTTAACTGATGCATTTCCTAATCCAGTTTCCATAGAAAACAATTGAATCAAAATGATAAATAAACTCGTTGATCAGAATAAAGTATTTCTTGTTCTGAACTTGCTTGAGAATGAAGAGAGGTGTTACTCAGTCCCAATCAGCTTCTACCTAATATTACCTAACGTTTCCAACTCATGGAGCAGAGGGTCTGTGAAAGCAAGGATCCCTTATAAATTGTTCACATTTGAATTCCCAGTGCTTTACCCAGAGTGGGTGCCCAAATTATATTTGTTCAACTTAAAGATGTTCTGTGTCTGAAATCCGTTACAAGAGATGACTCCGACTTCTTCCTAGTCCTGGCATTTGGGGGCAAGTAAAAGAAATATTTTAAGCTTTGGATTCCTTATCTGACAAATGGAAGCAATGCTTTTTTCACTGAGTTGTAAAGGGTGAAATTTATTAATAAAAATCTATATGATGTGTTTAAGGCAGTGCCTTATATATGGTAAATGTTGGATAAACATTAATCATCATTAACTGTACTTATTGCAGTGGGAGTACTTTTCCTATTTCATCTCTCTTCTATGCTCTGTATGTTCTGACATTTCACTTAGTGCAATAAACTGACATATAAATTGACAAATACTTTATAGAGCTTGGCTGCAAATTTCATTGCTAACAGTTTCATTAACGGATGGATTCTGGTGTTTGCATTCTTCCCCTTGTTAATGCCTTTGCTGATTAGTAGGAATTGAGAACTAATGTAAACATCTAGCATTAGGATGGTAGAAAAGACTCTCCCCATGAGACTAAACAGAGTTTGAATGTTGAATCACCCATCTGAGCTGTCTATACTGATCAAGTCACTGGATTCTCAGCTTTCCACATTATATGTGTAGATGTACCCCAGGTGTTCTCGTGGGTTATAGGTTGTTGTAGTCTCCCCAAGATTTTGATCCTTAGGCTGATACAACTAGAAGAGATTTCACAAGAGAGATTTCTCTAATTTTGGTGTAGATTTTATGTTGTAAAATACACTACTGCAGCCGTTTGCAAATACCAAGGTGTCAGGTGCGTAAGATATGCCGCTGAGCGGATGACTGAAGCTCAGAAGTGTAATTGATCAAGGAGAATATTTATTGCAGGAGTGCTGCGCTTTCTACAACAAATGTACTCCTGAAAGGTTGTATGTAAATCAAATGACTATAAATTGAATAATTTAAAAGGCATTAGAGGAGCTTATAACTTAAATAAATCCCTTGTGACTCTTCCAATTTAAGAATCCCTTTGTAATGCAAAGTATGTATTTTTTGTTTAAATATCAATTTTCTACACATTAAGTTTGTTTGAATTGCGATACACATATATTACTAGAGGGAAAGAAAAAGTAACTGATGCAGGATTTCTGTATATACTATTTCCTCTGCTTAGAGCTTTCTAGCTAGTGTGTCAGGAATTGGGCAGAACAGCGCTGACCAGTGGATTCTCATAGCCTGGAGAGTGCAATGGTCTGGCTCATCCTTTTAAGATCAGACTTACCTGTTCATGCTCATTTACAGAGTGCAATACAGTGATTTTCCATTTGAAAAGGTCAGGCACACCGCTCTAAACTTCATCTAGCAGCAGTTTTTCAGTCTTCAAAGCTTTCCCTGATCTCCAATGTACTTTTTTTCTATTTCACACCTTGTTCTTGTCTTTACAACAGTTATTAAAATTTGTGATTGTAACACCTGGGCACTTCCTTGAATATCATCTGTCTCTCTCACTAAACTATAAGCATTGACAATTCACCACAGTTTACTGAGTGCCTAGCACATTGTCTGGCACATAATAAGTATTTAATCAATGTTGGCTGAGGAATTTCGTGAATAAGAAAATGTTTGTGTGTGTTAGTTGCTCGGTCATTCCTGACTCTTTGCAATCCCATGGACTGTAGCCTGCCAGGCTCCTCTGTCCATGGGATTCTCCAGGCAAGGATACTGGAGTGGGTTGCCTTTCCTTCTCCAGGGATCAAACCCAGGTCTCCTGCATTGCAGGCAGATTCTTTACCATCTGAGCTACCAGGGAAGCCCAAGAAAATGTTTAAATGGATGGAAATTAGCCAGCTCTCGTTTACTTAGAATTCTTTGAAAATGGCCCCATCTGATCTAGCTCTGCGTTCTCTGTCCATCTTCCCTCCAGTCTCCATCTTTCTCAATTTGCTTCAGCCACTTTGGCTACTGGCTGATTCTTGAGCATGCTAATCACTCGCTGTTTCCTTCACCTGAACTGCTCTTCCCATTCTAGTTGCTTAATCCTTCTCATCATTGCAGGCTCTACACAAACACACTTCCTCCAAGAGGCCTTCCTGGACTCCAATATAAAATAGCAGCTCCCAACACACTCCCTTACACTTTTGTCTCCATGGCGCTCCTCGCAGAACTCTACATATCTATTCAGGTTGTTATTGGCTCTCCCAGCTGTGAAACGTAGGATCCAGAAGGTTCAGCACATTGCCTGTCTTGTTCTTCATAGTATGAACGTGAACCATGAAAGGCACAAAATAGACACATGATTTTGACAGAAGAAATACAACCTTTTCTTTTTCTATTTGTTGTTATTAGTTGCATTAATATTATCCCTGAATAATTGCCTGTGACAATAAAAACTTAAGCATAGTATAAATGCATAAAGTGCTATAGGCATAATATCTTAGTGTTTACTTACTGTATATGTTTAAAACAACATTGTCCTAGAATGTCAGAGAATATGTCTTCAATGACCTGAAAAAAATACAGAAATTGGAGTCCTGTCTTCATCACCTACAGCCCATGAGGAAAGACATATTTGTTGAATTTCATACCAACTCAGTTTACCTTTTAGTAATACTAATACACCTTCTATAATGAGGGGTAAATATTCTTAGCCTGTGGTTCCCACATTTTTGATGATTTACTATATTTTAATTTGATTTTGTTATTCATCTTCTGTAAAATTCTATTTTTTTTTTTAAATTTATTTTATTTTTAAACTTTACATAACTGTATTAGATTTGCCAAATATCAAAATGAATCCGCCACAGGTTTACATGTGTTCCTCTATTTTATTTTAAATCAGTAATTTAGTTACAAAATTAAATGTAATTCCCTTTTAATGTTTTGTGAGACCTTAGCATTTCAAAACATAAAAACAAAATTTTAAAAATAAATCTGAGGAAATTGTATTGACTCTGGTGACATATGAAAACTATTTTATAATGAAGATGTTTTCATTTAAGGTTTATATTAGAATTGTTCATAATAATGTCTGTGTCTTTGGCTCGGTAGGTGTTTGACTATGACTTTGGACTGCAGGATGACTTTATGGGCTCAGCCTTTCTGGATCTCACACAATTGGAGTTAAACAGGTAACTTTTGCAGTGTTGTAACCACTATACCTTGTTGTGAAGCTAGACCTTTGCAGCAGAAAATGTCAACAGATCTGGGTTCTTGCTGCTGTTCTGTCAGTCATGGTTGTGAGTCTTCATACTAGCCAGCCTTTGTCAAGTATATCTTTCTCACTTACTCAGTGGAAATAATAGCATCTTCCCGCACTATCTCATTGACAACAACTATTCAGCAAAAAAATTCTTAAGACACCTACTTTTTTTCCAGAATGTGCCAAGAACCAGGAATCTAGATTGACACAGTCTTCACTCTCACATTGCTGGTGTGGTTGTAATGAGGCATGAAGAAGATTATACATGTTAATCATAACCATTAATTTAAGAATGAAGCTACCATTTAATATTGATTGGTATTGATTAGTATACCACGGGTCCTAGCTCCGTCAGTAAAACATCTGCCTGCAGTGCAGGAGACCTGGATTCGATTCCTGGGTTGGGAAGATCCCCTGGAGAAGGAAATGGCAACCCACTCCAGTATCTTGCCTGGAGAATCCCATGGTCAGAGGACCCTGGTGGGCTACAGTCCGTGGGGTCGTAAGAATCAGACATGACTTAGAGACTAAAACACCACCACAGAAGAAAAAGTAGATTTTCAAAGCTCTAAAGCAGTATTGAAATGGGTTGCAAAGGAAGCTTTGAACTCATCTTTGGTGGTTTTAGAGATCTTTTAGATGATCGTATTATATATCATCTAGCAGGAATAGTGGAAAGCAGGAAAGCAGAGCAGTGGGCCAGATCACTACTTTATACTTTACATGTAAATGAAATAAATAGAAGAACCCTTATGTGTTCAGTCTGAGCATGATGGCAGCTAATTGGTCTTCCAATGTCATTTGTGCCTCACGCGGGACAAAAGAGCAGCCTTTTCCTTACTTCCTACATGTCCTGCATTCTACCCCAGAATCTAGTGCAGGCCATTACTCAATTTACTCAGGGTGATGGCTAGCTCCCCGCCTCCCCATGCCTGTCCTTGGAGGTGTTGTATGTGGTCAATTATCATGAAACACCTCCAGCTAGAATGGGCTGTGCTGCTCCTCTCCAAAGGCTACAATTGTTTTCTCCCTAGACCCTGCATAAGGATCTTCAAATTACTAACATAAAGCAAAAATTTCTCTTTTTCGCTGTTAAATATAAATTATTGCTGAAAAATATTTTAACTAGAAAAAAATGGGGATGGTTAAAAAAAGTTCAAAGATTATACATAAGCATTTGATGTTTACTTTGCCACATTCATTATTTTATGAATTTAGTGGACTATTCCCTCCCCTCCCAACAAATTAAACATTAAATTACCACCTTAAAAAAATCACATATTCATGTATGTCATTGCATTCTGTGTATAGAAATCAGCAGCTTTTGGGTATAAACAGATGGATATCAATAGCAGCCATGTAAATACTTAGGCTGTTGTATAATGCATTAAGGTGTTATTTTTGAAGAAAACGATAATCATCATAAAGCAATTGCAAATATTCTTAAATCTTTATCATGTAATCAGTATAGAAATGTAATTAAGGTTTTGCTGTTAATTTTTTAATGTAATCATTATTATAGGAAAATGATCCAAATAAAATTGTAACCCCATGTAAAGACATGTGTGTATACATATGTGTATATAATATGTGTATATAATATGTGTGTATGTACAAATATGTATTATACACATATATAGTGACTAATGTGCATTTGTTAAAAGGATCAAGTTGTTACTCTCAAACCATGATTAGTTGTAACTAAAATTAATATTGGAACAATTTGCATCACAGCCCTTATAATTTATGTATATTATCAGTTTGCTTGGTTCCTTATGCTTCAGTTAAAACCTCTAACATCAAAAAACCATCCAGATTTCTCACAGCATCATTCCTTGAATTGGTGAATTAAGAATCATGTGAAAGAGTAGCCTAGGAGTATAAAATCTTAGCATTGGAAAGTAGCTGTGGTTCCCCCAAATTGCTTGGGCACATTTGTAAATATATAGATTTCCAGACCCCAGGCTGGATCTACAGCACCAGAGTCATCATGGGTAGAGTTCAGGATCATGCTCTTTTTAAAAGCTTCCTAGTTGATTCTGAAGTACAGCCAGGATTGGAAGTTTTTATTTGGACCACCTTTCCCATCAAGCCCTTTCCCCAAGACTAGAATCTGGCTGTATCATTCACTAAAACTTAAGCTCCATGAAGACAAGTGTCTTATATTTGGGCTTGACCTCTGATTTTTACCCAGAACCTAGTACAGTGTTCATTTCCTGTTTTGTGAGTTAAATGAATAAATGATTGAACAACCAAAGGAACATTCCTAATTTGCCAGCATTTCAAGATTCAAGTCTGATGCTAAATGTTCTACAGTCAGTTAGGTTAATGGAAGACATGAACCCTTTTTTTCAGTATTAATTAAAATATGGAAACAAGATATTATTGTCAGTTGAAGGTGTATTTTGCATTATTTTCCAAAAGTTATTGTGGGTAATATTCAGTAATTCATAATCTGTTCCTCGGAGATACTTTTCTAATTCTGAAGCCTTCTGAGTATTGATCACCTCTTTTAAGTGTTGGTTTCCTTGAATTTCTGACCCTAAAACAGTATTTAGGCATAGGTTTAAATAGCCAAAAATAGAAGCATTATTTTAAATATTAGTAGCTCAGTCAGTAAACAATCTGCCTGCAGTGCAGGAGACCTGGGTTCGATCCCTGGGTCGGGAAGATCCCCTGGAGAAGGAAATGGCAACCCACTTCAGTACTCTTGCCTGGAGAATCCCATGGACAGTCCATGGGCTACAGTCCATGGGGTCGCAAGAGTCAGACACAACTTAGTGACTAAACCACCACTATTCATTGTTTTAAAGTATGTTTATAATGTATATTGGGCAAATTATATGTTATATTTTCCTCTTCTCCCGCTCATCTGTTTACTTTAATTATACTCTACCTAGAAGGGTGGGGTGGGTGGGGTTGGACGAAGGCTCAAAAGGGAGGGAATATACATATACTTGGAGCTGATTCACGTTGTTGTATGGAAGAAACCAACACAACTTGTAAAGCAGTTATCCTTCAATTAAAAATAAATTAAAAAAAATCATACTCCTGGTTTAAAAAAAATTCTGAAGACCTAAAAGGAAGGTAGAGGTCAGTAAATGACCCTCATTTAGTTGTTGGACTCCAATTTGTAGAAAATAGCTACTCTTGCTTTCTGTGTGTTAAGAGCTCATGGAGACGTGCCTTACAGGTTTCTCTGTACTTCTTTCTTGTACTTTCTTGGCCTTTCCAATAACTCCATGACCTTTTAGAACCCCATGAAAGACTGAATGTGTGAATCCAGTTATCCATTTGGCCCATGATTTTATTGGATAACTTAATAGGTTGATGGTATTTTAATAACAAAAACTATACCAGGAAATTAAAGGAAGGCAAAATTACTTTTCTTCTTAAAAATAATAAATTGTTGATATAAGATATACTTTGGTTTATTCATTTAATGACTGTTTATAACCTTTTTAATATTATATATATATTTTTTTAATTGAAACATAATTGACATACAATATAGGTTTCAGGTATACAACATTGTGGTTTGACATTTATAGGCATTACAAAATGATTCCAATAAACGTAGTAAGCATCTTGCATCATACAAAGTTATTACAACATTGTTGAGTATGTTTTCTGTGCTGTACATTACATCCCCTGTATTTATTTAATGACTGGAAGTTTATGTATCTTAATCCCCTTCATCTATTTGATCTGTTCTCCAGCTCCCTCCTTTCCGGCAACCGTTTGTTCTGTGTATCTCTGAGTCTGTTTCTATTTTGTTTTGTTTGTTCATTTGTTTTGTTTCGTTTTAGATTCAGCATATAACTGAAATCATACAGTATTTGTCTTTGTGTGACTTAATTCACTTAGCATAATACCCTCCAAGTCCATCCATATTGTTGCAAATGGCACGATTTCATTATTTTTATGGCTGAGTAATATTCCTTTGTGTGTGCATACCACATCTTATTTATCCATTCATCTGTTGGTGGAGACTTTGGTTGCTTCCATACCTTGGCTATTGTAAACAATGCTGCAATAAACATAGGAGCACCTGTATCTCTTCCAATTAGTATTTTTGTTTTCTTTGGATAGATACCCAGGCAGGAGTGGAACTGCTTGATCATCAGTAGTTCTATTTTTAATTATTTGTGGTATCTCCATACCATTTTTCCATAGTGGCCTTGCCAATTTAAATTTCCACTAACAATGTACAAGTGTTTCTTTTTCTCTACAATCTCACCAACACTTATTTGTTGCTTCTTTGGTAATTGCCATTCTGACAGGTGTGAGGTGATATCTCATAATTTGCTTTGTATTTCCCTAATAATTAGTGGTTTTTGAGCATTGTTTTATGTGTCTGTTAGCCATGTGCGTGTCCCTTCTGGCAAACATGTCTGTTTAGGTCCTCTGCCCATTTTAAATCCAATTGCTTGGGGTTTTTTGATATTAAATTATATGAGTTCTTTATACATTTTGGGTATTAAACCCTATTGGATGCTACCATTTGCAACTATCTTTTCACGTTCAGTAGATTGCCTTTTGCTGCTGGTTTCCTGCATGCTCAATATCTTAACATTTTATATCATAGGCCCACGGATGTGACCTTAACACTGAAAGATCCCCATTATCCTGACCATGATCTTGGAATCATTTTGCTCTCAGTCATCCTTACCCCTAAAGAAGGAGAACATGTGGTAAGTTCCCGCAGAGTCTGGTTGTAGCTTTCTTGCTCCCGCTTGTTTGAATGTTGTTAGCCTTCTCTGAACACAGAGGTAACATTAACGAGAAGCAGCGTAAGAAAGTCTGGCCTTTTCTTTGTTTCTATGAGTATCTTGTGTATCAGCAGTCTAGGTGTATCGTGTCTTTTGAATTCAAATTTCTTATTCTGTTCTCTAGGTCAGGACCTCTTCCTGTATATAAGAGACACATTTGCATCTTTTATCATAATTTTATTTTCCAATTTCAGACATGTTATATTGTAGCGAACAGTGATATTCACTCAGGGATTATATTTACTGGTGAATTGAATATTTTGAATTCCACCTAGAGATATCCAGAGCCTACTGTTTTGATTGTACTGTCAAATGTACCATAACAAAGAAAATAAGGTGAAATTACAATAGAATTTCTGCTTTCTGGTATTTGTTTGATGAATGATAAGTGAGTACTTTTCATCTTCTTGGTGGGCTTCCAATATTGGCAGTACCAATTTTCTAGCCTTGGCTGTCTGTACTTCCTTGCACACCATGCTACTATGAGAAACTGACAAGAGATACAGAAACTCCAGCACTGTTGAAGCGATGGTAAAAAAAATATATTTATATGCAGGTTTGACCTGCATCGATATGCTTGCCAGTACACTTTCTGCCTCAATTTACCAAAGATTATTTATTAGACTCAGGGTAGTTTCATGTACTAAGAGCTATTCTCATTAATTCTGATTGCAACACATTTTAAGAGTAGACATATTTAATTTTTAGGCAAATTTAAACACTCTTTTTCAGCAATGTGTGTATTGCTGTCTTAAAATATTGCATGATTAAAGTTGGTATATGTTTTCTACTGGAAAGGTATTAATATTATTGGCATTTTCCCCTAGATTGTAAGTAAATATAGCAAGTTACAGTTTCAAATAGGGAAGTGTTTTAAACTCATTGAGAAACTCACCTTTTGCAATGGACTTTTCTCTATCCTTTTTAAAATTAAACAATGAGCACACCTATTCATATATAATATTTGTTAAGTATGATTTAAGTCTCTATACTTTATTCAGTGAGGAAGAAAATGTTCTTTTTGAACAAGTGCTATCTGATAATAGCTACATTGAGAACTTATCATGGTGAAAGAATGTATGTACGTTCATAGGCATAGTCTCGTGTGGGCAAATGAAAGGGTAGGTGATGTTTTTTCACAGAGAACATTTATAAATATCATTTTGAAAGTCACCAATTCAGAATATAATATTTCACCCAGTATAAACCAAGGAGTGTATCCTATCTGGCTAGTCCATACACAGGAATAAAGTATAAATATTCATTTATTCTTTTATTCAAATTAATCTGGTATTCATCAGGAACCTGCTATGAGCTAAATCCTATGCTAGACCCTTGAGCTTCCCTGCTGGCTCAGTGCTAAAGAATCTGCCTGCCAACGCAGGAGATGCAGGTTCCATCCCTGGGTTGGGAAAGATCTCCTGGAAAAGGAAATGGCAACCCACTCCAGTGTTCTTGCCTGGGAAATTCCACAGACAGAGAAGCCCGGCAGACTATAGCCCGTGGGGATGCTAAAGAATCAGGCACAACTTAGCGACTAAAACAACAACAACACGCTAGACCTTTAGGATTCAGTAGAGCTGAAATGCAGTGGAGAGCTCAGAAATCAAATGATCCCAGAAGGAAATGTAAAATGACAGCTGTTTTAAGTGCCATGAAAGAGAAGTGACGTGCTGCTGTACAGAAAATAGAGGGGAATTTGTTCTAGTCATGGGAACAGCATTCTCTAAAGAAGTCGAGTGAGACACGAGATCTGAAGTGCGAATAGGAGTTGATAAAAGCAAAAAACAAAGAAACAAACAAAAACAGAGGAGGTATTTGAAGCAGAAGAAATAGCACAGGCAAAGGCTCTATAGCTAGGGAAACCAAGCTGCACTCCAAGAGCTGAAAGAGTATTGGAGCTTAGAGAAGGATGGAAGCAGACTGTGGGAGATCCTAGTGCATGATGACAGTCAAAGGGAGGCACCCAACTGCGTCAGGACTGTTGGCCACGTTAAAGTTCGTGGTCTTTCCCCAAAGAGCAACGGGGAGCCATTGAAAAGTCTGTAAATGGGAAGCGGCATAATTGTATTTGCCTTTTGCTGTAGAAAAGAGATGAAAGAGTAAGAATAGATGTTTGGAGACCAACTAGGAAGCTGTTTTAAAAATTCTGGTGGGAAATGATGAAGATTTGGATTAGAGTTGTCCGACACAGAGATGGAAGGAAATGAAAAAGTTTATCTATCGGAGGTGAAATCAACAAAACTTGGTGACAGAATATTCTTGTTTGGTGAAGTTTTGTTACTTTAATGAAAGACAGCACTTCATAAATGAAAATAACCGAGTGCCTGAGATCTTAGGTGTCCCCAGAATATCCGAACTGGCAGTATTACTGAGGATCCAAATATATACAACTGTTTTAGTTATTCGGGTGACTTCATGATGAAAGGTCTGCTGATTTTCTACATTAAAAGAATATTTATTAAATATTCTGACATCAGACTGAGGGTTTAAGGGATCAAATTGGTATCAAGAGACTTTATGATGAAGTAGCTGAATTGTTCTAAATTACTCAGAAATATAGCACAGGTAGAGTAATTCCAGAAATTAGTTTTTCTTCAACAATTCTTGCAAAAATCCTTCCATCTCCATTGCTGCTCAAACATATTTAGGCACCATTTCTTTCTAACTAGGAAAAATCATTTTAGAATATGACAATGCCTGGTTAAACATATTTAGGCACCATTTCTTTCTAACTAGGAAAAATCATTTTAGAATATGACAATGCCTGGTTACTTATCATCAGTGGTTTATCAAACATGAATAGGAAAGGAAACAGGTAGGGTATACGAAACTGCTAACATATCAGAAACCTGGTATTGTTAATTATCTTTTCTTCGTTTTCCTTTCTCCTTATTGTATCTGTCCAGCCACATTCTCCCTTAACATTTCAAGATTCTTCCTGAAATCTTCATGCCATTTTCTTGATTCAGATCTTTTTGGCTAACTTAGTTTTTTGGAAGAAATCTTTTACTGCCAAGTATTTTTCATTTGTTGCCTTACTTTATACCTCCAAATAGCACTAGATTGTTTCTGCTGCAGCAACTGAAAACCAATGTCTTTTCCCTTCCCATTTTGGATACTCTGTCCTCTGCACCAGAGAAGCAAGTGGCTTATCAGCACCCAGTGCCTCAGAAAAGCACAGTGGATGCAGCCTGTACCAGAGACAGCCTCTAGCTGGTAAAGCCCCTCTTGACCTCAGCAATACCCGAGAAGCAGAGAGAAGGGTGACCTGGAGGACCTGGTCCTCCTTGTGGATGGACCGATAGCTGGGAGCTTGGAGTTGGTTATTGAGAAGCAGCTCGGTTAGGGGCAGGGGAGGAAGCATGAAAGGTCCCCTATAGGAAATCCTATCAGGATCTCCAATATCCTGGCTAGTCTGATTCCTAGACTGGGCTTGCAGCTTCTGTGCATATGCTTTACATGATGAAAATTTCTAACAAAGACACATGAATTAGTACTTCCCCTCTTTTGTTTATTTTGGTCTATATAGCAGTTCTAGAGCTGTTTATTAATTACTGTCTCTAACATTGGTAAGCGACCCTAGTTGGGAGATTTTGAACCTCTGAATAAATGTCATTTGTAGGCATCTATTGAATAAAACCACTTATTGGCCACCTATATGCATTATGCTAAGTTGTATAACTCCTTCTTTATTCTTCTTCTAAGTGTTCAGTGACCTCTGGCTATTTCTCTAACATGATATGGAAACTCCTGATGAAGGCTTTAATTGTCTCCAGCAAGGGAACATTCATTCCCTCACTTGTAACCTTTGTCCCAGCAAAATATAGACTCCTGCACAGCTCACCTCCTCTCAAGTCCAAGCTTTCTCCAGCATAACTTTTCCTACCTAAAATATACTTCTACATACTGTACTTCACCTTCCCTCCATCCTATACCCTGTCCCTCCTGGTTTAAGAAATAATAATTTATAAGTATTTACAGATATTTAAAATTGTTTCTGCTTGCCTCTCTTATGATGACTCCTCTTAGAACCTAGTCCAGTTTTCTGTACCTGGTTGATTTTCAGTGGGCTGTAGATGAATCTCAAGGAGGATTTGATGGAATGCCTCAAAGGTTCAAGGGAAAGTATTTTAAGTTTCCTTCTTCAATATTCAAATCCCTGAGGTTGTCACAAACAATATTGGAAATAATGATTTAATGTTCCTTTGGAACTCTTAAATTTTATATTAATGATAATCTGATTAAAATCAGTCTATACTGCTCGTCTCGAGATTTCTAACCATGAAAATGAATTAGAAGCACATCACTGTATTTTCTTCATTTGGTAACATGCCTAGTATTTATTGGCTAAATATATTTACCTGGAATACATTAAAAATTTCTTGGTTAAAAGCAACTCAATTATCCAGTGTACCTTCAAATTAAACTTTTAATATGCCTGAAATATATAATGTATTGCTGCAATGAAAATGACATGCTGAACTTTCACAAATTACCTAAGAATAAATCTTATGTACAGAAATTCAAATGCATAATGTAGAAAACCAGAATCAGTTTACTAAATGCTTCATAATTCCATTTAATATTCAGAATGATGCATAGGGAAGGAATAGAGGATGATTTTGCTTTGACCTTCTCACAGAAAAATTATGAGTTCTGTTTTCTTTGATTATTAGCTCAGAAATGATCTATTTTAAGCTTTTGGAACTTAAGACTTAGTTCAAAAAGCACATGTTTATTCTTATGCCTGTGTTTATAAAACTTAACTAAATATTTTATATGGATTCACATGGAGAATGGATAGTATGAGTTTCAAGAGCCATTGACAAATAAATCCTAACCATCATATAGGAAATAGAACATTAATGTTAAGAAATCCTATCAAAAGTGGGAAGGAATGAGTAACTGGAAACAGAGGACTTAGCATCACAAAGTTCTCAGAGTTCTAAATCAATTATCATGCCCGTGTTTAATACACTATTAATACTGACATTACGTTTCATGAATCACATGGTTGCGAAGATTTCTCCTTGTGTGAACAGGAGAAATTTCTCCTTGTGAGAACATTTCTCCTTCTGGAACTCAGTAAAAAGGAAGAACAAGTTGAAAACCTTATCAGCCTACTGTATTTACTAAAGCCTGTCAAGCATACAATATCTAATTATAGCTAATTAAGAAATATACATGAGTCATAACAAAAGTATTTCATGGTTACTTATGTTAAAATCTTCTCCATTGAGTCATGATTCTTTTGTAAAAAATCCCAGTTGTGAACCGATACCTATATGTATGTATGTGTGTATGTTTGTGTGTATATATATGTATGTATACACACACACACACACACACACACACACGTGTGTGTGTGTGTTTTAATTTTCAGTGTTGCGTGTGTGAGAAACCAAAACCTTCCTGGGGGCATGCTGATGACTTGCATGACTCAACTGTCATTTCTGCTTTGAATGCATGTTCTGTGTAGGCCCTGAAGTGTGCAGTGCATACATGTGAGTCCTGTATGTGGTATTTTGGTCTGATTGTGTGTTTGAGTTCTTTCTGGCTCTTTTTCTAGCAGAGTTCAATCCACAACTTTCTTCATTGGCGAATTTGTGGAATAAAAGTGAGTTAATTTGTGTTACACACTCTCTTAGATAACCTAGACCTACAGATTGGCTAAAGCTAAAAAGTAGAAAATTTTAAGAAACATATGAATTAACCTTAGTTGATCTTTAGTGAATTTATTTTTCTTGGTAGTTTATTTTTAAAAATTTTCTGAATTCTTTCATAACCTAACATTTGGGGAAAACCCATCTATAAACATACAATACATGTGTTTTATAATATGTAGGTACCATAATATCTAGCCATTCTGTGATTTTTTTATATCTATAATAGCCATGTAATTGCCTTAAAAAAAATCACTGGAACAAAAGATAAAAACAAAACATGGATTGAGAATGTGAAACTTCTAAAAACCCAAAGATTCTGCAACTCTCAGAGAGTCATATTTTAATGTACTTACGCCTTTTATTGGGCTTCAAAGAGGTTGAGTTGCTAATAAAGAGTTTGAATTGTACTATAATATTAGATAATGACACTTTCAAAAACAAATTCATATGTTTCTCAGCTGAAGATCAAAGAGCAAAAACTAAATCTTGTTTTTCTAGAATTTGCTTCATCTCCTATCTTTAACATTCCCCAATCTTTCTTCTCTAACATGTCTCATAGTTAGCAAAGGTAGCAATGTTAATATTGATAGTATGTCTGTTAAATTCACTTTTTAAAAAACTTTTTTACTGTTTCAATTTTATTGAATCTACCTTCACCCAACCATCTAAAAAACAAAAGAGAATTGGGACTGAGATACCTAAACCCACTGGTTAGCAGGTTGGATTCATTCAATAAGCAGAAATTTTGTTATAAAATCCAGGGCCATTTTGAGAGTCATTAGATTTATAATTGAACTCTAGAGATTGAATCAGAAAATAAGGAATTATTCCCTGTAACTGCCCAATCTTTCTATTGACACTTGGGGAATTTACTGGCCTTTTGTTTGTATCAGTATCCCAATCTGAAAAATAATACCATGCAGCTTATTGGTAAAACTGATTTTGAGAGACAGTAAAATACCAAACCTGTAGTTAGCTTTACATATAAAAGGTTAATTGCATACAGCGGTTATGAGTCAGGGCATGTGGCTTTGCCAGGAGTAGTGAATCTGTGTAACATTGAGTGTGTTGCCCTGAGGTTCAACTCTTCTCCTGTTCTTAGCCATTTTTTCGTAGGACAGCATTTCTTACAAAATGGAACTTTGAAAGATTCTTAGAGACTAGTTGATGATGATAAATGGCTACGAGATAAGAGATTTTAGTTTTTGATTTACTTGTGTTAATTATTCTCACCTGATATGACTCAAGAACTTGTCCCTAGGAATTACCATTCTTTGTTCATTGAAACTCTTTCTGAGAAAGTTGAACATGTGTAGCATGACTCCTGACTGGGACAGTTTTGATAAACTTGGCATACCATGAAAGTATTTCATGCTCAATTGACTTTAATGGTGAGGAGAATGTGGTGGTGGTGGTAACGGTCACAATAATTCATTTGTCATCAACAACAGACACCTATTAAGCATCCATCTCCACAGCCCAATGGCGGATTTTGCTGCTTCTGAATGAGTTGGACATTAGTAATTAGAAAAAATATAATACTTTGCAGTTCATGACTCCATTTGAAAAAAATAGGGAACTATTGTAAACTTGGGAAATCTATTTCTCTTCCATATTTTAGTTAATATTTAACTCAGAGTGTATATAGAGAGAATATAATCCATAAAACCACTGTCTACATTAAAGCAGAATATAGCCTTATCTTTGACAAGTCTATGATTTTTCTTATTTCCTATGCTAGAACTTCTACATAATTCCTTTGTCTTGGTTCAAGCCAAAGGTTGCCTTCTAAATGACTTAATCTTATATTAAAATCTTTCCCTTTTTGTATTTTTGTAATTTGTGAGTGGTTTCTGAAATGGTCTTGCTTTACAGTGAATTTTGCTGAAGAGATAGAGTTCCTAAAAGGCACCAGTGCTCTTCCTTGATATACAAATACAGCTAGCATTTCTATTAACTGTATTCTTTGCTCCAAATATTCCCTAGTCCCTACCGCATCTGCCTTAAAGGTAATGATAAAGCTGAGGGTAAGGAGGTTATCCAGAAGTTAATACCTCAATGTTCATTGAGAATTTTTCTTTTTAAATGGAGAGGAAATTAAAAGTCATTGTATTTTTATGAGTTACTTTATGCAAGAGACAATGATCTTGGGCACTCATCATGAATTTCCATGAAACTTAATGAAAACTTGAAGTCATAACACCTCTTACTATGACATGAAAAAACTTTACAGGATCTGAAATGGCTATTAGGAAGATCCACTAATAACCATCACAATATGCAGCACTTTTTCTCAGTTGAAAGCATTTGAAAACCCTGATGTAATTACAGACTAACTGGAAGCAGACACAAATCTAAGATGCCATCAATGCAACAGACTTTGAATGTGTTTAAGGAGGAAAATTATTATATACCCAGTAAAGTCATGATACATCCTCAGCCTCCACTACCAAAAGGAACAATTGCTAATTGGGAGACGCAATGCATTTTTTTCCTGTCAATAAGATGCTTCAAATTTTCCATTCTATTTAAAATCTACTGTCCCATTTCTTTGTACAAAAGGATAAAGCAAATGAACTCTTACCAGAAAGACTGCTTGAATGTTAAAGGTGCTGCTTCTAGCTGTGTGTACCAGAAAAAACAATTTTTGTCTTGTGTAATTGTTGCTGGAAACCGTTTGCTGTTTAAATGTTAAGCTCCCTCCAAAAAACAATTGGCTGCCCTGACCTGTGCTTGAGTGATAAGATAATGAAAATGCTTTATTTCATTTACAGACAATGCTAATGAGGAAGAGTTGGAAAAGATCAAGTAAGGTAATGCTTAGCATGTGATCTTTCAGCTTTTCTCGTTGAGAAGAACTATCAGCTGCTTTCCCAGGCTCTCTCATACCCCTTCAAACTACGCCTCAGAATTTCATCACTCTTCACTTTTTTCTTTTTTTCCCCATGAACTTTAAACCAATCATGTGATGCTTTTTCAGTAAATAGAAATCACTCTGATCAATCACATCCAAACCATCCTCTTGCTAATCTTGGGTCACTTTTGAGCATCATTCTCAGCATCTGGTTTCTGTTCTGGGCACCACAGGGTCTAGAAAATGCCTTTGGTCCAGATTAGGTTTAAAATAATGGCGCTAGGGTAGGGACAACTCCAGAGAGGAGGAATATCCAGGTAATTTACTGTTTTCTTTCACTGAAAACCAAGTCTGAGGTTTTCTAAACTCAAAAATCCCTTTATTGCTACATCTTTGAAGTGCGTAATGAGAACAGTTTTCTGTCATTGCTTCTCCTCTCACTTCAAGAAATAAATGGCAGGTGGGAGCGAGAGGAGTTTATAGTTCTTGTAAGTTACCAAGCCCTGGCTCTTCCTATAACTTGTAAAATATAAAAGATCTATTCTAAGCTTCTAATCTGTTCAGTGGTGGTACCACTCTTGTACACAAATAAATGTCAAGATGAAACCGACTTTTGTATGACTACTCCTTGGAATAAATCTAAAGGATTTTATTTGTAAAGATCATTTTCGCTCAAATTTCTATTTTACAAAATTGGTACTCCTTTTGAATAGTGACTTATTTTTTTAGACCCTGGAACATAACAATCTTTTTTCTTCCATTCTGATTGAATCATGCTATTATTTAAATTTTTCTTTAATTTTGTCACTTTCATTATCGTGAATTAAGAAAATACTTATAGCAACATGATTATTTATAGTAATGTCTTAATTTGCTTTAACCAGAATTTCTTACTGTAAAAACTTTCTTCCCGGTTATTGTAGAATTAGCAGCCAAAAGACAATTTGGATCATAAAAAGGTCAGGTCCACATTAAAAATCACCTTCATCATTTTAATAAAATTAAAAACATTTATTAAGGAAACTTGCCAAATATTTCTCACCTAGTGTTCACTAGGTTTTCTCCCGGCCAAAATAAAATTTCAAAAATCTTAAGGAAATATTTGCACTGTTCATATTTGTATTACACTTTTTTCTTTGTAATTATGCTTCAAAATTAGTATTATATTAAAGATATATATGTTTAAAAATTCATGTAACTTGACTTTCTTCATTCTGTGTCCACATTATACTATATCTGTGTAAAAACATTGTAATCCATTAATATATAGCAATATCTCTCTTCCAGTTGTAGTTAAGATATAATGCTAGAGCAAGATATTATATAGTTTTGAGTATTAACTAGAAGGAATAATCTATTTTATTGTAATATAAAAGAACAAAGATTCTTCTTTAAATAGTTCATTTAATTAATATTTAAATTTAGTTTTAAGGATAAATTAAGCCAACATAAATCCATTTTTTTGATCGACAAAAAATAATAAACATCTATTCTTTACTATTTTCATATCTAAACTTCTTAGAGTTTTTAAGCATTAACAATCCAATTGTACATTCAAACTGGTATATTTTCTAGCTTGACACCGATGATACAGAACTCCCTGTATCTAACTGCACTCATTGGGGTACTTGGTAGATTATTTTTGGTGTATATAATAATATAGCTTTGGGGTTTTTAGCCTGGGGGATTTTCAGTTTTATAAAATTTAATGGGGACAGTGAATGCTGAGTAGAAGAAAATCATTTTTTTTTTCCTATGAGAACATACTGAATACCTGATAATTCATTCAAATTGTCACTGTCCCTTAAAATATGTGCCATATTCATCTTAGTGTTACAAGAGCAGAGTGTTAAAATGAAAGTCCAGGGAAAGTTTGAAATTTCAGTTACCACCTCGTCCGCTCTCCTTAACACACAAGGAGACTGCTTCCCGCAGTTCTTTCCTCTGGGGATTGAAGGAGCAAGGATGATGTTCAAGTAAATAGTCCTTCCTGAGAAACGAAGGAACGAATGACTGTACTGTGTAGTTATGAGTTACCGTGTTGTGCAAATGCATCCCTTTTCTAATGATTTCAGTGTTTTCCCTGTAAAGATTCCTGTGTAAGTAAAGATTTATCCTCTTTTATTTTTGGAAAGAGGATGTAATTTATTTGGATGACTCTTGAATACAGCTATTTTTACATGTGATATAACTGTACTTAAAGTCAAAGGTGAATTTTTCATAGAAACAGGTCATTTTCTTCTTTGGAATCTTGGTTTATGGGACTGAGATCTGCTTTTTTATAGACAGGCTTCAGTCTGTTTTTAAGCCCCCTTGGTGCCTGGCTTGCTGCGATTCATGGGGTCACAAAGAGTCGGACACGACTGAGCGACTGATCTGATCTGATCTGGTGAAGATAAGATCTGAGAATTATACACTTTGTGGCAAAGACTTACATATAGTCAGATAATGTTGTTAGATATTTTCTCCAATATGGAGTTCTCCTTTGCTTATTTTCTTTTTATTTTCAGAAATGATATAAGCATGGAAGCGGGGTGAGGAAAAGCTAAAATGGCATTGTTATTTTTTTTAATATGCACATCTCTTCAATGTATACGTTCATCAGCTCAGGGAATTTCTCATTACTTAAATATCTGCTCATTTTCATTGTCTTGCCAATGGCAGATTCTTTCAATAGAAATCTCATTATTTGTGAAACTCACATAATGTGGGGCTGTATTTACTATTGAAAGCAAGAGAGGTGAAGAGCCGACTTGAGGACAGAGAATTTGTAATTATAGTTCAGGACAGATTTAGATATTATTTGAAATATATGTGTTACCATCTAATAATGAATAGGGAAAAACTATGCCTAAACTTACCTCCGGAAAGGAAGAGTGTTAAAATATGTGTTATATTTGAACTGTATGTTAACCAGTAAACAATTATGAATTCCATAGTATTTCCTTTTCTGAGGATAGTAGCATCCTGTAATACACTTCTTCTGGTTTTTCCACAAGACATACTTTCCACTGTGCACATTTCTAATTCTTCCCACACTAAGCTTTTGTAGGAAAATATTATTTTAAGAAGAAAGGGATCGATAATTCCCTAAACTTGGACAACTGGATAATTATCCTGGCCAAAGTTTTCTGTGTAGGTGACAAGATGCATTTTGGCAGAGAAATAGTGATGCTTTGAGTTATTGTAATGTTTTATTCTTTAGAAGAAGCTTATCATTGATAATTTATTCTAAGGCTAAATTATTCAACAAGAAAGCTTCATGAGCGCGGAAGAGAAGGTGTATATGAATTTTGTGAATTCATTTTGTGGGGTCAAACAAAAAATAGAAAATCAATAATGAAATAATTGCCTCTGTCAGATGGCAAGCAAAAATGATTTTATACTACATAGTGTGTCTGCGTGTGTTTTAACATGGAAGAATAAGTTTATCAGTGAGAGCAATAATGAACTTATGCTTTCAATAAATCATTTTAATTCTATGAGAAATAACCATTGTGATATAAAGATATACACATTGCAATTTCTGTTCTCAACAATACCAGTTTAAAATTGTTTTAAGAAGAGTTCATCCTTTGAATAATATGACTATGTGATGATGTCTCATTAGCATATCTTCTGTTACTTGATAGCTTATTTTTTAGTAATATCTTTTTTATAAAGATTTTATTTTAATCACTTAGCATAATTTTAATGAACTATAAAACACTTTATTCACTGGTTGAATGAGGCAATTTATAATAAGACTTTTGGCAAGGATATTGTTAATTTAAACTAGAGAACACTTTCAACTCTGTAAGTCTGCAGGGCATAGTTAAACCTGACACCTTGGATGACACATTAAAAATGCATCAGTGAAAACCTCTAAGTGCTTTAATTTAAGAAATGGTAGAGAAACAGATTAACACATTTTTAAGTATCTCACACAGTCAGTCAGACATGGTGGGGGAAAAAGTCATTATTTAACAAGTACGATGTCCTTTTCATAAAAACCTCATATCCTGATAATAAATAGAGGGTGATCTTTAAAAAGTTGCAAAAATGAAAATTTTAATGATTTTTTACTTTCTCAACTGTGAATGACCAAAATGGCTTTTCTTTGGTGTCTCATTTCTAATGATTATGTATATGTCTTTGAAAAAATTAAATGCTGACATGTTTTTGAAGGAAATATAAAATTCTTTTAAAAATTCTTACTCTTCTACTATCTGTACTTCCAAATTTTTCTTATTTGGAAGTTCTATAAAGTCAACCTCATAATTAAGACTTCCAAGAGTCTGCAGTACAACAATAAACATAGGGCGAATTGCATGAACATTTGTATTATAAAGGACTGTATTTTTATCTGAATTAATTATACTCCTAAAATTCATAATGAGTTTATTTAAAATAGAGATATCATAATGCCAGTGGATTATCGCCTCAAAATACATGGAGCCGTAATTAAATTTTATATTGAGATGACTTTTTTTTCTTGCTGTTTCTGGCATTGTTTTCACAGAGGTATAAAATATCATACATTTTTATGTATTGCAATTCATAACTACAGGGATTTGCTGTAACAAGAGCATTACATTTATTTGACCCCTCATGTTAAATTTTTAAAATGTTGGGAGTCCTTTGGGGAGAATCTGGATGAGCTGGCACAAAGTGAAATGCCAAAATGTAATCTTAAGGAGAAAGTGGATTCCATGACGCCTGTGTGCTAGCTCTAAGATGTTTGATTGTGGGAACATAGACTGGCTTTCACATTGCTAATGTGTGCTACCGAGTGAGCTTTCTGGACCCTTTCTAGACTGATCAAAGAGTGGGAACTGACATAGCTTGACTCCAGGATGATGAAGGTTCATTCACAGATTACATGGCCTTTTAATTCAAAGATTCATATGTATGTACATATAATGTATCTAACATATATATGTTAGATACAGATATATGTGTGCATGTGTGTATATGTGTGTGTGTGTTTGTAGAGTGTGCCTGGAAGGAGATTTATTGGTTTTAAAGCCCCCAAAATGTCTACAGTGAAAGTAAATCATAATTTTTTAAGGACTGGTTGATAAGCCCTGGTTGACAATGCGTGTATTTATATATATATATATGTATGTATATGTTAGATATATATATACACACACACACACACACACAAACACATGTACGAGGAAGACTCCAGGTAAAAATTCTAAAAAGAATAAAAGACAAAGCAAGGCCGGGCTTCTGCTATAAGAGTCCTCTGGGGAGCTGACATTGCCTCTTTCCCTTCAACAATATTTAAAAGGACAATGGGCATTGCAGAGGGATTATATTTATGTTTAATGAGTATAAATGATATGAACATCTATTTTGAGGAACCAAGAAAATAGTGTTTCAGTGTTCACTTCTACTTCCTTCACATTCCTGTGTTCACTGACATGTCGATAGACTTAGTCAACTTGATGGAGGCATCTGAGAATCGCAGCTTTGGTAACTAGACTCCAGTGTGACTAGGAAAGTCTATGAAAATTATTTACTTATGCACTTACTCATTTTTCACCTCTTAAATGCCCAAGGAAGTGGGCAAGGAGGTAAGAGAAAATATGCACCTATAAAAACATGCTGTGTAATAATAATACTACCTGACTTGACTTTTACATCAGAATCTCATACTTCAAAACTTCCAATCTACTGTGAATGTTTTGAGTATCATAGAATTACTGAACTAAAATAGCATGCAATGTGTTTAAAGGCCTCTACAATTTAAGGCCAATAAAAGATATCACTTTTAGTGATTTCAGTGGCTATTCTTGCTTGTCCGATGGCAAGTCATTAAATCTTTCTATGATTTATTTTATATAGAAATAAATAGAAATATTATATTTATATATACTTGTATACATATGAATATTTTACTATTAAACATTTAATATATATAAATAGTTTCATACTTTAATATGAAACATCATCATATTCATTTGTTGGGGAAAAATTGAGCATTTAGTTTTATTTCTCTGAGAAAAAGAATCCATTTTCTAGATTGTTTAAAATCACATTAACTTTTAGATTAATAGTAGAATTTTTTATCTTGGAGGAGAAACTTTCTTAGTATGCATTGAGTTTTTTGGAGGCAAAAAAAAGTAGATTTAAAAAAGATATTACCAATGGATCTTGCTTCCTTAATAAATTCAAAAACTCAACAGAAATAGTTCAACAGTTCATCATTCAGAATAACTTCAATAATTTTCCTTTTATCTGCTTGACACCTATGGTTTTGTTCTGTTTCCTTTTGTTGTTATTTTATAATTTCAGCATTTTTAAAGTGGCACTTTCCTTCACTTACCAAAGTCTTGTCTTGGCAGAGACTGAAGTGTAACTAAATATCTATAATTAAGACTTAAGACAAGTCTTCTGTGGAATTCATAACGAGTTTATTCCGCTTTTCTTGCCCTCCACAATAAAATCGCCACTTTCTGTTTATTATCATAAAACAGGTGTATCATTATTATTGTTTTTTGTTATTGTTATTATTAGAAATTCTAGTGAAAAAAAGGTCTTGGCTAATCTACTGTGAATTTTATATTCATCAGAGGTATAAGTGGCATAAGGGTCCACAGGAAAATTAACTTGTTTTATTTGAAATAAAGACCTAAATTTACATGAGAATGTAGGTTGTAAAATCAAATATAAATTTTAGTTGGTTAATAATGACAGAAGTAATTAAATATGACATAAAAAGCACAGCCCAGGGACTTCAGTAGATCCAAATGTGATGAGTATTTTGTTTCTCAAATTTTGACAGAGAAACCTAAGTTCTCAACCATAAAAATCCCTCCCTACCCCCACCAGCTCATCAATCTCATTTTGCTCTTTGCATACTAATCACATAATTAGGTCTTTGTCCCTGATGTTCATCTGGGGAAGAACAGAGAGTAGGAATTGGTGCAGTTTCAGTATTAGGTCACCTTAGACCACTTAGGCTTCCCTCATAGCTCAGTTGGTAAAGAATCTGCCTGCAATGCAGGAGACCCCGGTTCGATTCCTGGGTTGGGAAGATCCACTGGTGAAGGCATAGGCTACCCATTCCAGTATACTTGGGCTTCCCTTGTGATTCAGCTGGTAAAAATCTGCCTAAGTGCTTCCCTGGTGGCTCAGATGGTAAAGAATCTGTTTGCAATACAGGAGACTCAGGTTTGATCTCTGTGTTGGGAAGATCCCCTGAAGAAGGGAAGGGTTACTCACTCCAGTAGTCTTGCCTGGAGAATCCCATGGACAGAGGAGCCTGGTGGGCTGCAGTCCATGGGGTTGCAAAGAGTCGGACACGACTGAGTGACTAACACTAGACCACCTAAACTTTAAATGAAGTAACAAGATTTTTAAGTGCTAAATGGTTGTCTTAGTTGCTGTGACTGTTGAGTCTAGAGCCAAGACTTTCACATTGATTTAAGTCACCTTAACACATTTTGCATTAAGAAAAAACTCAGTGTCAGCTGGATAACTTGTTATTGACTCTGGAGAAATTATTTTTGTCAGGAGCTTCGAGAAATAATTTCTTTAATATGATATTTTAAAATTTATCCACATTTTGTTTAGCATGCTGCTTAATTAAAAGAGATTTGGGAATCAAGGGAAAAAAAGAACTGGCAGTAGAAAAGGAAAATATGCTTCTTCTCCAGAAGCTACAATAAGGATTTTTTTGAGTTAAACAATAGCATAGCATCAAAGAAGACTGCAGTCATTTCTTCTAAGGTTTGTGCTCCAATGTTCAACTGTAAGTGTATTTTGTGAGGACTTTTCTAGAAACTGATATGACAGTGTGCTAAATGCGGCAGTTGAGAACCAATGCTATAAATGTAAATAATGTGTAACTCTGTAGTGATGGTCAAACCATGTCTTAAACTCATGACTACTTCCTGATGACCTCTCAGTTACTATGCTACCTGACCAAACCAGGTACAAGTAACTTAGGGAAATGTAATTGGTTTCATTAAGAAATAGATTTCATGTAAAAAGCACAGGTAGAGTGCATAGATGATCTCTGATATAATTCTAGTTAAACTTAAATTATTCAGATTGCTGCACACCTGTAAGTATGTTAGTTCGTTATTGCTTTCTGACATAATGTCTTAGAAGGATCACTTTGAAAGGAATATATATCCTTAAGCAAATGGAATTCCAAGTGATGGACAGTTGATCAAATATTTATTGGGCACCTTCTATGCATAATCAGGTATCATGTGAGGTCCTGGAGCCTACCATCTTAGGTAATAACGTAAAATTGTGGAATAATCAAATAAATTACAGAAGTGCTTTCTCGACGTCGATGTCGAAGGTTGATGGTTCCCCATAACTGTCATCAGTTTCCCATGATTACTATAACTGTCACCCAGAGACAGGATGCTAAACATCAGAGTTTGAAGGATGCGTGCAATTTAGATGTTCTCTTTAAAAGTGAGGAATTGTGTTCTTGATTTCCTAAAGTCAAAATTGGTTTCACTTTTGGTTTGATAAAAGTCTGATAATTCAGCAATAAAATGTCCAATATAAATCCGTTGCTTTGTTTCCAGCTAAATGGCCATCTTTCTTAGTATTCATTTATTTTTAAAATCATTTTAGGGAAGTTCCAATTAACTAAGTAATTTATATTATATATACTAAATGTTATATCGTAAAACTATGAAAATTTTAGTAAGGAATTAAGACAAATTTGACTAGGTACATGTTTATAAATAAGATTTGTGCTGTTGTTCTTTTAAAATGCTCTGACGGTTTGTGACATTAAATTATCTCGTTAAAAGGAATAGATAGTATCAGATTTATTTCTGAATTTTAAAATATGTTTAAACAGTTCTACTTACTAAAATAAAATGTTAGACTCCGATACATTAATAAACTACTAATAAAGAGGTAAGTAGATTCTTTTAAAATTACAAAAATAGTCCCTTCTAAGCTTTGCTACCATTGGATTAGATAAGAGCAAGACAGTTCAGTTAAAATTTCAAAAATGTGATTTATTCAAAAGAGGAAAACTTACAGTTCATAAATATCAGAAGTGTCTTTAGGATATATCATTTTAAGGTTTTTACTTGTCTGAATTTTGATGAGTTAATCAAGTATGCTCAAAACACCTCAAAATTTAGCTAAATATTTGTTTATTTTTAGGAACTCTCAGAAAACGAAGTGCTTGGATCTTATTTCTCTGTGAAGTCTTTCTTTTGGAGGGTAACGTCTAAATCCTTTATATTAGTATTCTTGACTTTTGGTTTTGATTATAGTAATTTGGAAGTTCAATGTGAATTAAGAAATTCACTTTTTAAAATAGACTATTTTAAAGAGAGATGTATTCATTTGCCTTTTTATTAACTCTTATTCTGTCATTTAAGTGACTCTTATTCTTCACTTGTAAAAACTAAGAGCTTCATATATTTAACATCTTGCTTTGAAGTCAATGGGGGCCCAGATTTATCCTAAATTCTCAACAATTAGAGGCCCACAGATCTTTCAGGAATATGCAGCATTGTCTAGAGAGTCAATAAAGATGCTTTTCCCCTTCTTAAAAAATCTTCCATCTATTTGGGAGAAATAATTCTATTACAGTGATCTTGTACTATATACATACTAGATAATGAGTGTTCTTTCTTTGGAAAGAAAACCCTATGAATAAGAAAACAGCAACTCTGCTTTTGATTTAAATTAACAAAAAAATTTCCACAAAGAATTTTTTTAAATGCTGTTGCCATTTAACGTTATTTACGCTTTCATGACTTAAACATAATGAGCTCTGTCATCCTTTTTCTCTGTTACAATTCTGCATTGTGCAAGGCGCGGCTTATTACTAACGCACTTACGGCTTTGCCTTCAAGAGTTTCCCTCTTTCTTGGAAAATTCATACTTGGTACGTGATTACCTAGCAATAGATATTGCAGTGAAAATGCTACTCTTGCAGGACTTTGCCACTTTCTTTTCTTGGTTATTAAACCTGCTCATGACTGAAAGCTGTGTTTCTCCTTTTAGAGTTTTAAGATTTGTTGCGGTGTCTCTGTGAAGCAGACGGGCAGGTCCTAGATTAAGTCATACAGTGACTTGACCGATGAGCAAGTAAAACCAATACCTGTTTATCTTCTACCTCCTCCCCACACACTTCTTTTTTCAGTCTTGTATTTGCATGAGCTTATTTTAATTATTATAGCTTCTTCATTTCCTTTCAGTCTACTGATGACTGCCTTCACGGATGTTATTCTGTATTGCTGGCAAAATAATAATGTTTCCTCTTATATGTTCATACATTATCCATGAAGACACAGAGTGACTGTTTTTAAAATTACCCCATTACCTTAAATGGAAAATAGCTTTCTGTGATTTTTTTTTCTCCATTTTCCTAAGACCCACAATTATGGTGAATTCACATAGTATACACCTTTGCCAAGAAAACAGAATTCAGGGGTTTCAGTGTTTGTTCTGTCTGCAGCAGATGTATAGAATGATCACTAGGAAGACTTGCACCAGGACCAACTCTGTAAGCACCGCTTTCTTTGGGTTTCCCTTTCAAATGACTTTCTCAGCATCTTGTTTTCACTTTCTGCTTCCAAATTAGCCTTCTACTTATCAGTACTTTCCATTTGGTTGTATCCATCTTTAAGTATTCTTCATTAACCTTTCTCATCTCTTAATCTGTCTTATTTTAGAATATCAAATATGAGAATTTAAGAGATAACTTTTTTATATCTGCAGTACAGTGATCTACTGTCTTTTTTCTGAGCATATACTGAGCTACAAACAAATGGAGTCATAAAAGCAGAAACTTTAGGGGTTATTTATGTTACCAGGGAACAAACTAAGGCCCAGAGACATGGTGCCATTGCCCTGAAGTGCCTAAATGGTATGATCAGGACAAATATTTCTCTCCTTCTGAATGTCAGAGAAATAAATGTTTTGGTGAAGACATAAAGCAGCAGAGTTCTTTTGGGGCTGATGAATAGAGATTCAGCACATAAATAGAGCTGCCCCTTGGTTAATCTCCATTGACAGCCTTTCAAATTCTTCTTGCGTTATGTGACCCTTCTTCTGTGCAGATCCTTGATCCACAAAGGGATGGATGTGTTTGAGGGTTATGATGTTGGTGTGTTTGAGGTTCCATTTTACAAAATCAGTGACCAAGTCTGCTTTGAGGGAGTGTGATCTTTCATATTCTCATCCAAAGTCACTCTTATAACTGACCTCATTGCTCTTTGTGCAAGCAATGTTTGTATTCTGATGAACTTTTGGAAGAGGTGTGTATAAAAAGAGGTTTGCCATATTTTCAGACACACAGGAATCCTAAACAGCTCAGATAAAATCTTATATGAAGAGTGTATGTGTGCTTTGGGAGTTAAAAAGAAAGTGATATGAAAAAAATTGTCAGCTTATTTATTATGTAAGGATTAACACTTTGTCCAGGAGATGGTACCTGAATTACACTGAGTGAAGCTGAATCCTGGTGAGAACTGGCTCAACAACGTCATAGCTACTTGCTATTATCTTAATTTCCTTGAGAGCAGAATAATGGAGAGAAAAGAGTCAAGTGATATGGGGATATTCTAATTTTTCCAAAAGCATGTCATTTATAATTTATCAAAACATGGTATCTGAGCACACAAAACATTAAGCAATGGGTATGGCAATTACCAAGTTTCCCATGAAAGGAATAAAAATATGTGAAACCAATTGGATTGCTCTAAGTCAGGATTTCATTAAAGACATTTAACTTCCCATTAAAGGATGGTAATTCAGTGAAGTTCTTTCAAATATTTAGTACATTTAAGTTTCTTCCCAGTTATTTCCACTGACTAGACATTTAGATTCTGATGACTGAGAGCTAATTGAACAATCCATCTTATGAGAGTATTACAGTGAATTAAAGAGAGATTTTAATATTGTTTAAATGGAGAAGGCTGGGCTAAGCCAAGATGCCTCATATAAAAAATGGAGAAATGGATCATAATATGAAATGAGTAAAAAAAGTGCATAGAATACAGAACAATTCAGAGTTAGTCAGAGCGCTACTTTATGGTAGGGTCAAACAGAAGTTTGGTTGAAGGAAGACCCTGCAGACCAAGGAGAAGAGGTATTGAGGTATTTGCTTTGTAAAGCAAGAATGTGATCCTGTGCAAAAGTGCTTACATCCTGAACAACTCAATATATGACATACCCAGGAAAAGTTCAGGTATTATTTCTGTCAATAGGTATGATACTAATAAGGCCCTCAGGAAAAAAATGAACTTTTAGTTAAAAACCTCAAAAAACTGTCTCTCTAAATCAAATACAAGACTTATTATTTCTTTCCCATACCACTGAAAAATATTTACAGATTACTTTAGCAAACCTACAAGGTTACAACCTACATGATGCTTCTATTTGTATATATTTTGAGCAAATACAGTAAAAGCTTAAGATCATTTTTGGGGGGGCACAGTTAAGTTTAGAGAAGGTAGTTAAAACATCTGAAGTACACAGAAATACCTTCCTGACAACATAAATTGAATCAAGAAGCAATAGACATAGGAAAGAAAGTTTACAGATAAAAACCTATGAATCTCTCTAAGGATTATAGCACCAGTGAATCATCTTCTAAGAAAAAAAGGGATCGAAGCTTTATTATTAGATGAGACACTTCAGACCAGGCTGGACAAAGCGCTGGGAGGGTTTTCTGTAAAGGCAATCTTGCTTTGAGTGGGTGGATGGACCGTAGAACAAATCTACTTGTTGGACTTCATCATCCAGGTGCAATTCACTGGAATAAACTCAGCAGGAAAAGGGAAAGATAGAAAATGCCTGTGCTGGGGTGAGCTCATAATTGCTGCACACTCCAAGCTTTGCAGCACAAAACAGTCATTCCAAGCTGTCATTATCTCTTCTTTGTAGTGTCTTGTGGATCATTTGATTAAATAAAGGCATGTGCACCTCTGTGCTGAAAATAGAGGCAAGGGCTGTCTCCACACACAACCATTGTAAAGACACAGGCTATGTCTTTCTCTCCAGTTTCATAGTGTCTGGGTCTCATTTAGAAGGATTAGGTTTCACACAGGTTAAAAAAAAAATCCAGGATAACAAAAGCCAAGGATTATTTGCACACAACAGGGAGCAGATTGGTATGACTGAGTGTCCCTTTAGCCACATGTTAAGTCTAAATAGACTTTTTTGGTTTGGTTCTCTGTTTTAATCAGGATCTAGAATAATAGGAATTTATTATTAGTGATCCAATTTTTTAAGGAACAGATTTAGTAAACTTTATTCATGAAAATTGGAATTTAGAGATAGTCTTAATTTATATGCAAAACTCCACAACTTCACCACCTTTTTAATGAGAGTATAATTTATGATGGAGTGCAGCTAACTCTCAACTGCTTTTGCTTAACAACATACGCTAGAGGTATCACCTCTTGAAATTTTTTTCTTTATTTAAGCCCTTGATTAGCCGTTCTTAATAACCTATACCCAAGGATGTATTTCATCTAAATATAAGTCAAAGTGTTTCAACAAATCCTATACAAATTAAATGCATTTTTTGAGTTGAACTTATTAGACTCTGTCCAAAAATTGAGATGTAGTGGGAAAAATAAAAAATTAATTATCAGCAATTCCAAAGTAAAATCGCTGCTTTGCCAATTTTAGTCATTTGGCATTAGGTAGGGTATTTATCCGGAGAAGGCAATGGCACCCCATTCCAGTACTCTTGCCTGGAAAGTCCCATGGATGGAGGAGCCTGGTGGGCTGCAGTCCATGGGGTCGCGAAGAGTCGGACACGACTGAGCGACTTCACTTTCACTTTTCACTTTCGTGCATTGGAGAAGGAAATGGCAACCCACTCCAGTGTTCTTGCCTGGTAGGCTGCCGTCTATGGGGTCGCACAGAGTCGGACATGACTGAAGCGACTTAGCAGCAGCAGCAGGATATTTATCTTCTCTGTTTCTCAGTTTCTGTATCTTAAAAACACTTGTCATGAAAAACACTAGATTGTGAAAACTCCAGCACTTAATAGCTGTCAATACATCTTGATTTCTTTGTGTGAACTAACCTAATTCAGTCCTCCTTGATATTAGTAAAGCTGATGACTCCCATCATAATACTGTCCAGCTGCTCTAGAATTCAATTAATAGAAACTTTTAGCTCCACTACAATAATTTCTTTCCATTTTTTCTTTTTCAGCTCTATCTTTTTTATCCACCTCTTGTTGGAATTGGTCTTGGTAGTGAAGGGAACTTTGGGTTTGTTTTTTTTAGCAGCAAAGACAGCAAAGATAAGTGTTACATGGGGTAAAATTTCTGTTACTTTAGGAATATCTCTTTAAATATTATAAGAGATTCACACATGGGATGCAGTTACTATGATCGTAGTTATTGCGTGTCCATGCAACATTTATTCTCCTGGAACTTTATCACCATTTTGACATTGGAAAAAGTCTCCAAAATTTGAGGGCAACAGACTTGGGGAAATTATTTTTTCTATGACTTCTCCTGCTCTACTTCTTTTCTCTGCTATACCTGTTAACAAAACCCTGAAACCACTCAAGCGGAATCTATCACCATATAATCTGTCCTTTATGTCCTTGACCAATGCAGCGTAATGCTACTAAAGAAAATGGTGGCTGCAAACTATCGTTGCCCTGGCATTTGTCTTCACTGTGCTAGGAGACATTTTCTGACAGTGACTTGAGATGCAAATACATATTTCTTTCAAATGATTTTTTGCTGGAGTGATGCTAAACTCTGATTGACATGAGGTGTTGAGAGTTGCCCAAAGATTTCCCCTATGGCTCTGATCGTTCATTTCCATCCAGACATGCGGCAGGCCTGCTCTTCCTGTCCTGGGCTTCTGCAGAGCAGAGCTTCAGAGTACTCATTACCAAAATGCACAAGTAAGTTCAACCAGTTTGTTTATTTTTTTTTTCTTCTGAGCTTGCATGAGCTGTGAACTCTCATGGCTGACTTACTCTTCTGAAAACCATCCCCTATCCTAACATCTTTTATGTGTATGAAAAGGGATTGAAATCTTGAATTCATTTTCAAGGCATAATGTACATAAACTAATATTCTGTTTAAATGCCAACTCGCTAATTCTAAAATCTTACTTACATGTCATTGACTAATTACTTCAGACTTTGAAATTTACATCGTCACCTGGTATCTTGATATTGTTTATTAAATATGAACTTGGATGGATATTCCTTATAAGAATGGATCTCCAACTTCAGGGTACAGGAGAATCACATGTGCACTTGTAGGAGAAACACATGAAGCACTGCCCAAAAGAACTGAATCACATCCAGGAGGATCAGGCCTGGTGATTTCAACAAATGGCCCACAAAAACTTGGGAATTACTGCTTTAAAGGTTCAAAGAGTACTTCTTCCTTTTACGGAATTGGTTCTTTGCTTCAAAGCTGGGTTGGTTTTCCTTTTTATTCTTCTTTCCTTTTTGCTTTCCCTCCTCTAACAGAGTCCTATTTCATTAAGGATGTAGTTGAAAACATTATCTTAGATGATAGGAACCCACTGTAATATGTTGATTTTACTGAGAGATTTCTTAGCTGTATTTAACATTCCTTCTCCTTTAGGTGCTCAGTGAGTGATTTTTGGTTGATGGGTTATCAATCATTCAGTTAATATGTATTATTTAGATATATCCTATTACAAAAACCATTAGCAAAGGAAATAATAAATGCACCATATAATTTCTCAGGGACCTCCTAATTTTCTCTTTAAATGCTCCAAATATCTAGACCAACGTGCTTTCCTAATCAGTAAATTTAGAAGCAGGACTAAAGAAGGACTTTAATTAGCATTTATAGCATCCATGCCAGAGAATGGATGTCTGCAATTATAAAAATTAATAGTAGTTGTTAGAACATAGGAGAATCCCAGTGCACATGTACCGCAGAACTTTTAAAATGGGAGGGGGCTGTTCTCACACTTCGGTGTGCATCAGAACCCCCTCCAGTGAGGACTGGTTACACCAGAGCAATGGGCCTCACCCCAGAGCTGATGGTTCCGTTGTTATGGGATGGAACTAAGGAATCTGAGTCCCTAACAAGTTCCTGGCTGACGCTGACGGCTTGGTCTGTGGGCCACACCTGCAGAACTTGGCTGTAGGAAGAAGGAAGCTTAAAACAGAGAAGCAAATGATTCAGAAGCTACCACGGGCAGTATTAAAACGACTGCTTTTAAAAATTTGCTTGTTTTAGTTGTAGCTTTCCACTTGTTCCCCAATGAACAAAGTTCCCCTGAAACTTTGATGTAAAAAGTCAACAAAACAATCTTAAGTGGATAAAATCTTTGTTTATGGAATGTACTTTTTAACATTCAGGCGTCCAACACCCCCCCCAACCACCCCCATCAGACACACAGAAAGTGGTGCTCTTAGTCCATCAGGGCCTGGTGTACCGTCTAGAATCCATAGGTAAGAAAACTGAGGTCCAGAGAGGGAGGAATGTGCCCAAGTCACATAGTCAGAAATTGCTAGGAAGATGCAAGTAGACATTTGTGCTAAGCCCTTGTCTCTTTTCCTACTAGTAGCCTAAGTTTAAATTCTTAAAGAGGTGGGAATACCAGATCATCTCACCTGCCTCCTGAGAAACCTGTATGCAGGTCAAGAAGCAACAGTTAGAACTGGACATGGAACAATGGACTGGTTTGGTATTGGGAAAGGAGTATGTCAAGGCTGTATAATATCACCCTGCTTATTTAACTTATATACAGAGTACATCATGAGAAATGCCATGCTGGATGAAGCACAAGCTGGAATCAAGATTGCTGGGAGAAATATCAATAACCTCAGATACACAGATGACACCACCCTTAAGGCAGAAAGTGAACAAGAACTAAAGAGCCTCTTGATGAAGGTGAAAGAGGAGAGTGAAAAAGCTGGTTTAAAGCTCAGCATTCAAAAAATAAGATCATGACATCCAGTCCCATCACTTTATGGCAAATAGATGTGGAAATAATGGAAATAGTGACAAACTTTATTTTCTTGGGCTCCAAAATCACTACAGATGGTGAATGCAGCCATGAAATTTAAAGACACTTGCTCCTTAGAAGAAAAGCAATGACAAACCTAGACAGCGCATTAAAAAGCAGAGACATTTTAATACATGCCAACAAAGTTCTATATAGTCAAAGCCATGGTTTTTCCAGTAGTCGTGTATGCATGTGAAAAGTTGGACCATAAAGAAGGCTGAGTGCCAAAGAATTGATGCTTTTGAACTGTGGTGTTGGAGAAGACTCGTGAGAGTCCCTTGGACTGCAAGGAGATCAAACCAGTCAATCCTGAAAGAAATCAATACTGAATATTTTTTGGAAGGACTAATGCTAAAGCTCCAATACTTTGACCACCTGACGAAAAGAGATGACTCATTGAAAAAGACCCTGTTGCTGGGAAAGATTGAAAGCAGGAGGAGAAGGGGATGACAGAGGACAAGATGGTTGGATGGCATCACTGACTCAATGAACATGAGTTTGAGCAAGCTCCGGGACCTGGTGATGGACAGGGAAGCCTGGTGTGCTGCAGTCTATGGGGTCGCAGAGTCAGACATGACCGAGTGACTGAACAACAACAAAGCCTAAGTTTATATCTTCCCTCTTTACCTTGTAATTTTATTTCAAGTTCCTATTATTCAAATATAGGCTAAATATTTACCTGTTTTATGACTATGCATGCATAGTCGCTTAGTCATGCCCAACTCTTGCAACCGCATGGACTTTAGCCCGCCAGGCTCCTTTGTCCGTGGGATTCTCTAGGCAAGGGTACTGGAGTGGGTTGCCATTTCCTGCTCCAGGAAATCTTCCTGACCCAGGAATCAAACCCAGGTCTCCTGCATTGCAGGCAGACTCTTTACTGGCTGAGCTATGAGGGAAGTCCCTTTATGACTATGCAGTTAGTCAAATCACAGCTAAATTACAAAGTCTCTATTTAGAAAATAACCATTTAACAAAATAAATATTGAAAAAAATCACTTTAAAAATGATATTAGGTTAGTATGTCTTTAGACCTCCCCCCTTTGTTTTTCTTTTAGCTTTTTATACAGGTCGCTTTAATTTGCACATTCATTAGCCCTGTTTTTGTTAAGAAATTGTCTCCCTCCTCTACCCCTTAGCTTCTCAAGTCATTCTGGGGATGTTCCTCCAGGTTATAGAAGCGCATTTGCTAACAGCTAGTGGCACTAGGTAAAGCCTCCATGAAGTTCATTCTGTTTCTGTGAAAGCATGATGAATTCTATGGAAAGCATTCCTTTTCATCTTAAAAGATTCGTGTTCTCATGTCAAGAGGAGCATGCAAGCGTTTCAGACATAGTCCATTTAAGAACCTAACTTAGCATTGCTAACCAGAGTTGCTTTGTAACCTGGATCATACCCAACTGTTATTTGACGACCGCAGCGTTATGACTTGTGCTGCTAGAGTGTGTAGAAAATGTCCTAAGAATATCCATCTGCAAGCTGGAACATTGTAAGTATGAATACATGTGCTCGTATGGCAGAGAAGTAGAAGGTGATGTCATGGATTAGCCATGTAGGAAAGTGTAGACCGGAATGTTGTTTCAAATGTAATCAACTCACCTTTACTGGAGAGCACCATTTAGTAACAATATATTTAAATCATGATTACTTTTAAACCTTGGGGAGAGTCTCTGCCCTAATAACAAATATTGGAAGAAGCTCAGAAATAAAGGTCAGAAATACTGGTTCTAATCACATATCCATCGTTTATTAGGCCAACCACTCTGAGCCTCAAATCCCTCATCAGTAAAGTGAAAATAGCTGTACTTGCCTTTCTACTTCATAGACTCTTAGTGGAAACCAAATTATATAATGTATATATATGCACTTACAAATTCTGAAGCTCTATATAAATAAATAGTTTTTAACTGCTTGGTCTTTGCTAAGATAACTGTTTCTTCTTACTTGCCAAAAGTTTGTTTCTTTCTTTGCTACTGCTGCTGCTGCTGCTACTGCTAAGTCGCTTCAGTCGTGTCCGACTCTGTGCGACCCCATAGACGGCAGCCCACCAGGCTCCCCGGTTCCTGGGATTCTCCAGGCAAGAACACTGGAGTGGGTTGCCATTTCCTTCTCCATCTTTGCTACTAATGCTCCTTAACAAAAATTTCAGTCCCCGAGTTGACAACTTGATTCTCTAGAGTCTGCTGTGGTCTCAGTAGCAGCAGAAATGGACAGATAGATAGGTAGACAGACAGACAGGCAGACAGATACTGAAATTGATTGCTGCACTATATAAAATAAGTAGCATGAAATCTTAGAATAAAAGAAAACTTGAAGATTATTTGGTGCAATGAATTCTGAACAATGATTTTAATCTGAGATATCCTTGGTTCAAACAAAATCGATGAGGTAACCCAGTGGATAAATCAGATGGGAGCAGGGGGGCTTCACTGAGGTGGGGTATGGGGTCCTGTGGAAGGTACAAGTGCTCCATGTAACCTCGGTTTCTCTTCAGAACACAGGTGACATTTCTCCTGGGCTCATGGAGGTGAGGGATGTGTAGGTAAAGCCTTGCATTGATGTTAATAAGGCAGAACCACCAAGCAGAGTTGTTCAAACTTTACTGGTCACCAGGATAGGGAAATATACAATGTGATTTAGAAAGATTTCCATGGAAATGTTCAAATATTAAAAGTATTATCTTTTGAAGAATGTAGTTTTCATTTTCCTAATAAGCATCCTAAAATGCATGACTTTTGATGATAGATAAAAATGGCTATGGCATTGCTATGGTGTAGGAAAAAAGTAAGAATTCAGAGTGGGAGGGGGAATTATACAAAATAGACTATAACTTTAATGTAGAAGGAATTAGGCCAGAAATAGAGATAATCCATAATTTAGTATAGTACTTTCAGATTGGAAGAAACATTGAATTTCTTCATGAAATAACTATAAGTGAAGAAAATGTGCTTAACAACATGAAAAATATAGCAATTTTTATGAGACTTCTTGGTTTTGAATCCAGATTGAAAAGGTCTTTAATATTTTAGCTACTTTTTCTGGTTTGTTTTATATGCTGTTTAGTTCAAAGAGATTATGTGGCCATTTTTAGACTTGCTGATTTTTAAAACTTTTGAATTTGTCCCCTGATTTCAATATTGTCTTAGAATCAAGCAACTGAAAATTATTAAAGAAAAGGTTCAAATACTAAAGTGATAAATAAATCCAGAAACATATACCTGCCAATATAAATCACATAAGTAATTTTAAAATTTTGTAATAAAAGTTTCAGGCATAAGCAAGACATCTTAGGAGGAATATCGAGTTTATTTTGTTCTATGATATCTTAGTTTTTTAGTGAGCTGAAACTCAGTTATCTTCTCTTGTAGAAATAAAAAGCTTTTAAATTGCTTGAATAGAACTTAAAACTAATCTTGGAACTAAAAACCACCTGTAAAATCCTTTTGTAAGATGAAAAAAGAGATTTAAAAAAATCATTACTGACAATTACTAGCTGTGTTTATTACGATTTGTAATAATAAAAACTTTGAAGCAGCTGAGATAGAAAAAAATTGCTACCAATTAAAAATTACATATCACAGTGTGGGTGAGGCCTTTTATATTTATATATTTATGCATATTTAAACACAAGCATATTTGACACATGTGCAAATATTCTTCAATAGTCTTCAAGCATCTGCATGTAATTCTGAGTTGAAAAACTAGACTTTATTTTGAGTACACACCTCTTTTACACAGCAGCCTTAAATTTATGAGATGATCATTTCATCAGTATTGATTATAATCTATTAATTATTTTTAATTTCAAAAACCCATAACTGCCTATTTTTTATTTTTGAAAAACTATAGCAACAGAGGAAAGGGTCATGCCAAATGTGGTGTTTTGTTTAAAGCACAATAAGCTAATTCTGTTTTCCTTCACCACAAGTTTCAGACTCAAAGTTTACGTCTGTCAGACGTACACAGAAAATCACACCTTTGGAGAGGAATCGTCAGCATCACATTGATTGAAGGGCGAGACCTCAAGGCAATGGATTCAAACGGGTTGAGTGACCCCTATGTGAAGTTCCGACTTGGGCATCAAAAGTACAAGAGCAAGGTGACCTGTCTCTTTTGTGTTCCCGTCAGTGCTTGGAAGGCAGTGGCTGGTTAATAGCCACACTCTTTGAGACTTGAAAACACTGGACACTTTTTAATGCTTTACAGACTGCTTTTGAACATTATGTCAGGAAACAGGATCAACAATTGTATTGCATTTCTTTTTGTGCTATAAGACCTTTGGTAAACTGTTCCTCTGTGTCTCAATTTCTTCATCTATCACACAGAATAATACTAGAAACTATCTTTTGGGGAAAAAAAAAAAAAAAAGGCTGGAGCAAGCCCAAGTCAATGCCTGGAGCATAAAATGCTCAGAGAGTGTTGGCTGTGCCTGATACTAGTACACAAACTACAAAGAGCATCATTTGACATGCAGTAAAAATCTTCACGCAGTACTCAGTACTCTGAACCATGTTATTCAAAGTGACTTACACTGATGAAGATTGCAAGGTTTTAAAATTTTATTCAGAAATCAAAGGGCCAAGTTTCTGCTGCCACTACAGCAAAGTTACTTTGCCTCTCCATACTCCCATTTCCTCATCTGTGAGAATGAGAATGAAGATGCCTACCTAATAAAGTTATTGAGAAGATGGAATACTATATGTCACGTATGTAAAGGGTTTAGAATATTGCTTTGCCCACAAAAATAATCAATTGTAGTAGCTGAAGGAAGGGGAAGAGTAAACACATTGTGTAATAACACATTATTAGTAATAACATATTAAATAATCATATCATTAGCAGAAGTAGTAATAATTAGTAAAGGTCAGAGTTGTCTATCTGTGACAGTTACATTTCTCTGAGTTATATCTAAACACGACCTCTTGAATGATCAGCTTCTCCAGCTAGTATGCATTGATAGCTTGGGATAATTGATTGCATCCATCTTGTATTAAAAATCACTTTCTCCTTTGGGAATATCTTCACCTTTACATCACAATTTTTGTGAACTTTTTATCAACAGCCTGCCCAGGTTCATTTTGGCCTGGGGACTTCTCATTAGTAATGTAGATGGTTAGAAATACCACAAAGTGATTTGTTAGCAGGTTGATTGGTCACCTTGTTAAGTGTCCCCACTGAAGGAGAAGACATCACTTCTGACCTATAGGAAATCATATGGAGAAGATAATCCTAATAAACTGAAAACCTAGGCTTTTTTGGGCCAAACAAGCAAAACAGCCCACTCCCCCAAACACTGCAGGAGTTTATCTGAACCCAGTTATGAGATATTTGAATTATCATAGTATCCATCCAGTGTCATCTTTTTTTTTTCCCCTGCATTGGGCTTAATAATAACACTTTAAAGAAAGTACTGATTCCCCAAAATAGATACCTATGACCACTTTCATCTTGTCCTTTATCAATTAACATTATTTCCATGTTCTGATAGGCTTAAAACATTACTTATTTTTATAGTTCTGCTCTTTAGGTGTGAAATATGAAACCCAGCTATGGACACGTGTCTCTCTCTGCTCTTTCTTTCCATGATGTATTGCAGATTAATTTCAGATTATGAACTTTAAAAATTGTGATTCATTTGCATTACCTCTGCACATAACATACTTCATTGCTTTCAAAGTCTTTACATCTGAAGATGTGTCTCTCATACATTAAAAAGAGAAAAGGCCACTACAGGCCCTCCTGCTAAAAAGAAAGAATAGAGAAACAAATATGAACGAATGTTGTCCAGCTCAATGAGGAGTGAAATTTTAAAACACATCAGTATCGGGTCACTTTATTCATTGATTCCACCAGGTGTCTAATCTAAATACTTGAAGGTACAAAATTGCACATCAGATATCCTTCTTGTATATGCAACATGGAGATTATACACACACACACACACACACTCATATTAATTCACAAGCATTTTTGGCATAGCGCCGTGGGGCAAGAGATCTGAAACTCTACTCAAAGACTTGAGTTATAATCTAGGTATTAAAACTTAATGATGGTGGCCTCACTTAAACTTCAGGTCTTGGTTTCTCCATGTATAAAACGGGGATGATACATCAGCGCTGTCATTCTAAGATAAAAGTTTGCCTGGCCACCAAAAACTTACTTTTCCCCCCTCCTACAGAACTTCGTTGTCTATTTTCTTCACTATTCTATTCGAATTCTATAAGATGGAAGTAAGGGGGGAAGAAAGGAACTCTAGAAATCCTCATCTCCCTTTTCTATAAGACCACAGACTTTGACCTATATCTTCATGCATTAACTGGGCATGTAAAACAAGCGCTGTTATCTGAGTGAGCTACTTCACTTAGAGACTGTTGGCCCTTTCTATATAATTCGTGTCTCTCATCTGTTGTTCACGATGAGGAGAAGGTGCTTCTTGGTCTTTAGGACACGTCTTTTTGGGTTCTTTCAGACCATATGCAGTAAAAATGCTGACATCTAATGTCCATCATTTCTGGAAGCTCTCATTCAAATCTCACATGCTTTTCTAGGTTAGGACCTAAAGTTTGATTTATGTCTCAAGTTGCATTTTTTAAGACTGATACCGATGAGATAGTAATGACATTTTGGTTTTTCCAGATTATGCCCAAAACACTGAATCCTCAGTGGAGGGAACAATTTGATTTTCATCTCTATGAAGAAAGAGGCGGGATCATTGATATCACTGCCTGGGACAAAGACGCCGGGAAAAGGGACGACTTTATTGGCAGGTTTGTGCAACTTGGTATTTTTGATTCATCCTAGAGAGGGTAAGTATTTTAAAAAGAAAATTTAGTCTAGGTCTGGTATTATAACTGATCTTCACTGTTTCAAAGCAAGGGATCTTACCATGGGAAAGCAAGGCTTGGGTGAACTGAAAAATAGATTTTGAAGACTGACCAGTAGGTGGCAGTTTTGACCAGTTGATGGACAGGCTACTTGAATTTGATATCCAGAAATTTTCTCCCGATGCTGGGGACATTGTGCATGAACATTATAGAAGTTGAGAAAGAGGAATCTCCTTTGATATACAATGCTTAAAAGGGACAAAGGGCATATTCATAGTGTGCAAAGTAATCGGAGATAATATTGCTTTTCATAAAGCATATTGTGACCATAAAATGTGTTGTTTCATCCAGCTCTCTCAAGGTAGAGAATCTTGATAATCTCCTAGGAGTTCACAAATCTCCCAGGAGTTCAAGTGTTAGTGAAGGAAGTGTGTAGGTGAGGCAGATCCATGTTAATCTAATAATGCAGTGAAGAAAAGAATATTCTGAGGCTTGCATGATATCTCTGCACAGTTCAGTTCAGTTTAGTCACTCAGTCACGTCCAACTCTTTGTGACCCCATGGACTGCAGCACGCCAGGCCACCCTGTCCATCACCAACTCCCGGGGCTTACTCAAACTCATGTCTGTTGAGTCGGTGATGCCATCCGAGCATCTCATCTTCTGTCATCCCCTTCTCCTCCCGCCTTCAATCTTTCCCAGCATCAGGGTCTTTTCCAAGGAGTTAGCTCTTCACATCAGGTGGCCAAAGTATTGCAGCTTCAGCTTCAGCATCACAACAAGCTTATTTTGAAAAACTGTTTGAATTATATGATTGTTTTCTTACTTTTACACCTATTTTTGTATTTTCAGTAGTTACATATGTGTCTTTATAGCAAAACATATTGAAATATCAATACTGAGATAAAACACAGTGTACAGAAGAACTTGTTAGTTTAAAAACTTCTTTCTTCATTGCAGTTCACGTGATTTCCAGGTCTCTAAACATACAACCTGAAGAAATGCACACATGCTAATAATAATAAAGGGGAGTTTACACTAGGAGAACAAAACACAGGAACCCAACCCAACATATGTATCTTTTTGTCTTTTTCCTATTCTAAGAAAGATGTTTTAAACAATAGTTTTCTTCACAGGATTACAGAATGAGAGGTCAAAGATGAGCTTCAGTTAACCTTTAATATTTTACTTACAAAATGGAACGAGAAAAACACCACTAATCTTATGCCACGTTACATGTCAGTCCTTTTTAAATGACAGGCCTTTACTGCATGTTTTTTTCCCCTCTAGTAAAATACTGTTTTCAGGGTTTTCTTAATGTTCTGTCTTGTTCTCTTTGGGCTGTACCACTAGCTTGCTGCTGCTGCTAAGTCGCTTCAGTCGTGTCCGACTCTGTGTGACCCCTAGACGGCAGCCTACCAGGCTCCCCCGTCCCTGGGATTCTCCATGCAATAACACTGGAATGGGTTGCCATTTCCTTCTCTAATGCAGGAAAGTGAAAAGGGAAAGGGAAAGCTTAAGTAACAGTAAAGATCTGTTCATACACGGAATACATTTTATTATAAATACGTCTGTTTCTTTTCCCCTCAATATGCTATGAGCTATTTCGAGTAGATACTGTTCTAGCTATTCCTTGAATAATTCATTCATTTTCATAATTTTTAGCAACATTAGCTCTATTCGGTGACCACCAGAATGACTGTCATGTGTAACACACTACCTCAATCTCATTGCTTTGTATTCGAATTTTCTTATATCAGTAAAATCATGACATAAATCATAAAATGTATTGGCTTCTTGTACTCCTGGGTCCACACTCCATGAAGTCCTTCTTATCCTATTTTCCATTTTTTTCCATGATAACATGCACCCTTTTAACAACTCTTCTTTCTTTGAAAGGAATCTCCAAATTTGGAAATGATGAAAATTTCTAAGCCCATTTTTTAAATTTTTGGTTGTGTTGGGTCTTCATTGGTGTGTGCAGGCTTTCTCTAGTTTCAGTGAGCGGAAGCTCCTTTTAACTGCAGTATATGGGCTTCTGATTGCAGTGGATTCTCTTGTGACAGAGCACAGGCTGTAGGCGCATGGGCTTGAGTAGTTGAGGTATGCGGGCTTAGTTGCCCTGTGGAATGTGGAATCTCCCAAGATCAGGGACCAAACCATGTCCCCTGTATTGGCAGGTAGATTCTTATCCACTGTACCACCGGGGAAGTCCTCTCAGCTCATTTTTCACTGACCTTTCCCTTTTCCTCATTAGATAATATTATGGATTCTTCAATGGCAGGCCTAATTATTTGAAGAAAGTTTGGCAGAGAGGTAGACCTGTGTATCCCACTTCATCTTGTTTCTATGGGTTTATCCCTGTTTTGGCAATTTTTGAGAGAACAGTGATAAATGGCACTCCGAAGATAATAGTGATTGCTCTAGACAACTAGGGAGCTAAGAAGGTCTCATGAAGTGTGGAAAAAGAGAAGAAATCCATTTTTGGAGTTTCTAGGTTGGGGAACCTGTGCAAGTCCTCGCAGGTGCTGGGGGACTGGTGTGCCCTGGGAGGGCTTGGAAGCTCCATACCCCTTACCACATACCTCTGTGCATCTCTTCCATCTGGGGCCATATCCTTTTCTAATAAACTAGCTATCTAGTTGGACGTGTATCCCACCCTTATTTTTTAAGTTGTTGAAAGTGCTTCAGTTCAGTTCAGTCACACAGTCATGTCCCACTCTTTGCGACCCCATGGACCTCAGCACGCCGGGCCTCCCTGTCCATCACCAACTCCTGGAATCCACCCAAACTCATGTCCATTGAGTCCGTGATGCTATCCAACCATCTCATCCTCTGATGTCCCCTTCTCCTCCTGCCTTCAATCTTTCCCAGCATCAGGGTCTTTTCAAATGAGTCAGCTCTTTGCATGAGGTGGCCAAAGTATTGGAGTTTCAGCTTCAACATCAGTCCTTTCAATGAACACACAGAACTGATCTCCTTTAGGATGGACTGGTTGGATCTCCTTGCAGTCCAAGGGACTCTCAAGAGTCTTCTCCAACACCACAGTTCAAAAGCATCAATTCTTCTGTGCTCAGCTTTCTTTATAGTCCAACTCTCACATCCATACATGACCACTGGAAAAACCATAGCCTTGACTAGATGGACCTTCTTGCATATAGTTTCTGCGGCTCTGCATGGGTTGTTGGATGATTTCTTTATGCCCATGGCTATTACACAGGGGAACTTTACAAGCAGGATCAAGGAGACCTACTCCAGCACCCTTATTGCTTTGATGGACACAACTGTGTGCTCTGCTTCCCAGTATCCTGGTTAGATTAAAACTGGCTTAGATGGAGAGTCAAAATACTACCTTTAAAGAATTATAAGGATTTCTAAAACTCTCATTTATTTTGAATGACCTACTCTTATTTCCAGTTACATTTTTGTTGGGAAGATCCCCTGGAGAAGGGAATTGCAACCCACCCCAGTATTCTTGCCTAGAGAACTCCATGGACAGAAGAACCTGGTGGGCTACAGTCCATGGGGTCACAAAAGAGTTGGACACAACTGAGCGACTAACACTATCTGGCATTGGCTTCACTAAAGAAATTCACATTTGGTCATCTATCAAATTTAATTCCCTATGAAAGCAATTTGAGCCAAGAATTTTTAGTGTGAACAGAGCGCAGGTAGACAAGAAGACTCTTAGGACCACTTTTGAGTATCAGTTTGAATCCTTTTGCATAGTAAAGGGAATTATTGTTGAATCTGAAGTAATCAAAGGTGGACAGTAGAAAATCATTGTATACTCTGCTAATTTAACAAAGATGCCTGTGGCAGAAAAAGGAAATGACTATGGCAAATACCATTATTTTCAATCTAGTTGATGACCAGAAAGCAGCCGAAGCTCTTGATCACTCACTTCATACTTACTAAATTGTACTTTACACACATCCTGCTGCTGAAAAAAAAATACATTACTAGATCAAAGTAGAAGGCAAGTAGACTTGCATGTGTTTATGTGATGGTTGTGTGGTAACAGTCGAAATAATGCAGATTATAACAGAATTCCTTGATCCTAGAATAGTTTAGAAAAGAATTGACTTATCTTCTAATTAAATTTGAGTTCTAAGATTAAAGTAACAGGAGCAAAAGTGTCCTCATGGTTTTCTGTGCTCTTTTGCAAGTACTCTTGCAACATTCTATGTCTATATTAAATTATTTTTAATTAATTTATTGAAATATATTTTATATGAAACATGTAAATTGAAGCTGTACAATGTGTTGATTTAATACATTTATATATTGTAATACAGTTGCCATTGTAGCTATAGTTGGTGCCTCTATGGTGTCACATATTATCTTTGTGTGTTTGTGTGTGTGTGTGTGTGTGTGTGTGTGGTGGAAATAATTAAGATGTGTCTCTATTCACTTAAAAGTTAGAGATTTCTGGGAGTTGGCTGGTAGCTGGCAAATAAATTTAAAGTTGGCTGTGGAGGGTAATGCTGTCCCATTAATGTCTATTAACTGTTTTTAAGGATCCTTTTTGCTCCTTCTCAAGTACACCAGACATCTTCCCACCCCAGGACCTTTCCCTCCATCTCCACGTGTCCACCTGTCTAGCTTCTTTACCTACTTTAGGTCTGTGCACAAACGTCACAGCAGTGATGCAGCCATCCCAACTCTATGTAAAAATGAAACTTCTTTCCCTTGATGTCCCGTTTCCTTTATCCTGCTTTGTTCTCTGCATCAAGGTCTATCACCATTGGACAGACTATGGATTTCGCACATTTTATCATTTACTTCCCATCAGTAGAATGTGAGCTTCGTAAGGGTGGGAATTTTTGAGTTGTGTTGTTCATCGTGGCATCCTCAATACCTAGAAAGGCGAATGGCAAATAATAGGTGCTTAAGAAGTATCTGCTAGATTTAACTTTACACACCTGAAGCTTGATTGATTGCTGGAATTATGGCTCTTCCTTCTCTAAATAAATATAGAATTTGACAGCAGATGTTAAGGCAACAGTAGTTAGAACAACATGTCTTAGTGGAAAGTATAGAGTTTCAGTACAATTGAGAAAGATATTTGTATGTAATTCAAAAGGGAGAATTAATGAGTTAAAGTGTCTGAGTGATCTTTGTACTTGAAAAATACTGAGTGGTTGCATTTGAAAAAAAATGCCTATCCATTTACAAAGATATTGATAATTTTTTATCATAATGTCTAGTGAGTTAATGCTATCTGGTTGTTAAATTTTACAAAAAAATTAAATTTACTATGAATGGAAAGAAACAACAACAATAATAATGTTTTACACTGTAAGGGGAACTACTATGTACTTTAGCTCAATATTAGGGTAAAACAAGGGTGATTCATATTATACCAATTTTGCAGGTGCAAAAAGTGAGGTGTTTTTGAGGTATAGCCAAATGGTTCAGCGACTGCTCAGCTAGTATGAATTTGAGGCAACTTATCTGAGATTCAAATCCAGGATTCCTGACTCTAGAATCCATGCCCCTTTCACTTTGGTCTCATATTCAGTATATTCTGGAGCCATTAAGCACTTGATAAAATGCCAGGTGGGCAGTAAACCCACTTGGATGGTGTGTACCATACTGCAAGTTTGAACAGCAAATTTTACCTGTCACTGAGCTACAGATTTCAAGTGAAGGTGAAATAATGTTAATCTGCGAGTAATTATTTAACTTTCTGATCACCTGCATTTTGGCAGGCAAGACGGACTGCCACCTTTACAATAATCAGCTAATAAATCCTCATGATTGTTACACTTTTATGCAGAGCAGTAATCTGAACAAATTGGCTGCTGGCAGCTGTGGTAAATTGCCAAGAATGAGTGCTGTCAGAGAACAAGTTGTTTTTATGAACGTGCAGAATAAGTAAATCCCATGTCAAGCAATTTCATTCAGTCGGAGTTATTTGCAATCCAATATAGCAAGATTTATAGCATTATTTATTAGTGTGCAAAACGCTTGTTTATCTTTAAAGTGGCATTGATTTGGTGCCCATATATTTTCAGTTGGTGGATTGCTCCTAACTTTATTTGTTGCATTGTTATCAGGGCCAAGACATTGATACTGCCCACAACAACAGAGTGCTACAGATGCAAACTTCAGTAGAAAGTTCTATTTTAACACAATTTTTCTTAGTAATATAAAAGAAAAAAAGTTATTCCAAATGGGCACATTCTGGGTGAAGAAAAATGCTGTCAAATGCTATGACCATAAAATAAATCTGTGACTCTGTAATCTAATGCCAAAGGAAAGAGAATGCGGAATGAGTAGGCATACACATACATCTCTCCAGGTACAGTGTGGAAAATGAGGAAACAGCCTTTGACTTTGTATATTAACCAAATTAATGTTTCTTAATTGAAGGACATTGTATGTGAGGGTTTGACACTCTATAGGTTCTGATTTGCAGTGATTCTTATTTGTGATATAAATACTACAGTGATTATTCTACTTGCTACCTATATCAGAGTAGAAGCAATCTCTGCTTCATTATTAATTTGAAAGCACAAGATAACTATTCAGAAAACTCTAAACTGAAGAGAAGTTTTAATGGAATCATTGTGTTTCACCATTTTCCTTACTAGGCACTGAGTGAAATATTTCATTTGGGAGATAGGTAATGTTTCAATAAAGAATGGAGTGTCATTGATTCTTGTCTTGGTTTGTCGTAAACTCAAGTCAAATATATTAAGATTTCAATCCATTTTCTTTCATGACTTACTATTTTTTCTTCTGAAGACTTTCTCAGAAAGTTTATACTCACTGCAGTATTTTATATATGATAGACAAAGTTTCCAAAGACAGTTTTCATGCACCACTGTGTGTATGTTAAGTAGCTTACCTTCTAGGCAATGAAGGGGAACCTCCCAAGTTTGTATTAATAGAAGTATGCTCTGATAAATCCATCTCCCCAAAGACAGTTGGACAGTAACAACTGCTGACAATGCAGTAATTGCATTGCTGCTGCTGCTGCTGCTAAGTCGCTTCAGTTGTATCCGACTCTGTGCGACTCCATAGACGGCAGCCCACCAGGCTCCCCCGTCCCTGGGATTCTCCAGGCAAGAACACTGGAGTGGGTTGCCGTTTCCTTCTCCAATGCATGAAAGTGAAAAGTGAAAGTGAAGTCGCTCAGTCGTGTCCGACTCTTAGCGACCCCATGGACTGCAGCCCACCAGGCTCCTCCGTCCGTGGGATTTTCCAGGCGAGAGTACTGGAGTGGGGTGCCATTGCCTTCTCCAGTAATTGCATTAGCATTTAGTAATGTCAGGTGGCGTGTGCACTGCATCATCGTGAAACTTGAAAAACTTTCGTGGTTACCTGTTGAATTCTTTAAAATGCAAAGATTCTAAAGAGTTATCTATCATATTGATTTGTAATATGAGATCTTATGTGTTATTTGTTTTACCAGTGTAAAGTAGTTCTCAAACAATAAACCTCAAAAAGTTTTCTAATTTTATCGATAAATTTGGTCCAAATTATGTAAACTGTGTTTTTAGAAATTCTCCCCCACAAAAGAAATCCTATAGAGGCTTGTCTTCCTGTCCCGAGGCTTCGATTTTGCTTTATTTTGTTTTTTAATTAATTGATTTTTTATTGAAGGATAGAGGCTTTGTTTTTAAATGTTCTCTTATCTGGATGGCTTCGTAATATCATGAGTAGGTACTTCAGGGCACAACACACACTTAGAAGTTTCTTGTTAGAGGAGATATAAATTTCTGTTGCAGATATTCTTCCTGATAATTTAAAGTTGATTTTGGCAGAGTTCTTGTTAGACCTGATTATGCCGCACCCCCGGTTTGTAAATCAGAATCAGAATGTAGCTGACACAGAGCTGGGCGAGGAGGAAATGTGTCAACTCTGGGTGTTCTTGTCCATCATTCTGTTCACTTATGCTTGTCCAGTTAGCATAATCTTCAATGCACAGTTTCTTTACAGGGATCTTTTATTGTTTTCATTTTTGTTTTATATTGGAGTATAGTTGATTTACAATGTCGTGTTAGTTTCAGGTGTACAGCAAAATGATTCAGTTATACATATACATGCGTCTTTCTTTTCCATATTCTTTTCCCATAATGGTTATTACAGAGTACTGAGCAAGTTCCCTGTGCTATGCGGTACATCCTTGTGGGTTACCTATTTTATATATAGTAGTGTGTATATGTTAATCCCAACCTCCTAATTGACTGGTATCTTTTAAAGCCATTGTCCATTTTGTGAGAACTGGTTCGGTTAAAGCTGGATGCTATAATCTGTAAACCCACCTCCCTGGGCACGTATCATATGGACTGTGGTTCAGTGGAAGCCAGTCACCAAGTTCAGGGGTCACTGTCAGCTCCTCTATGTCATGCGGCTGCTGCTCATCACTCGAGATGCTTGCCGGTCGCGTGTGACATACCCGATGCACAAGCCACCGGTGTGAATGCAGGTATAAAATATTTATGAAGCTTGAATCCTAGTTTTATTTTTTTTAATTTTCTGTCTTATTTTTAAATTAAAAAATACATAAATGCATTCACATAGGCCTAACATTTGCTTCCTGCATCTCACATGTACATCACTGGTGCTAATCACAAAACTTTTATCTGGGTTGGTTACTGGCTTAGGCAGATGGAAAGGCGGTGAGAAAAAAGTGATAAGAATACTGAACATTTTCTCCTTGAACTTAGGGGGAAATGTCACCAAATAAATGTGATGTGTTCCTTTCACATGGCCAAGTAAGTGCATATAGTTTTTAAAAAGAGCAAAGAATTTCAAGCTTTGATATGGAAGTCAGGAAATGGGGTTTGAGGTCTTAAAACCATCACTTAATTTCTCTGAGCCTCAATTTCCCATTTGTGGAATGAAAGAAAGTCGCACTCAAATCTCTTTCAGTTTGAGTCTCTTTTGATTCTTCTATTGATAATTCATTGATGAGTTTGGTTCTGACAGTAAATTCTAAAGTTGTTCAATATCAAACTAAGGCATATGAGATAATAAAACTATATAGTGTTTACATAGCATTTTCATCTTTTCACAGTAGTTTTTCATCTATTGTTTCTGTATGCAAAAAGAAGGCATAAATGAGGAAAGCTGATGCATAAAAAGTTTAAGTGGCTTGCTTAATATCACAATACTAATGAATAATTCAGCTTTATTAAAACTCTAATGTTCTGAATCCCTGACGTAAACTCTGAAGCCAAATAACTTCACTCAAACAACACACTGGGCCTGTGGTAGTTCTGCAAATAAGGATGTGAGAGATCACAAGGCTTACAAAGTGTTGAATCCCTCAAATTTAACAGAAGCCTGATGCATAATGCAATTAATAGAAATAAACAATTAATAAATGGGTGTTGGAAAGAAATCAATCCACTTTCTAGGAAGACAATATAGAAATGGTAGCATGAGCAAAATTCCATGCTGATTCTGACTCTGCCACTATCAAAATGGGTAGAATTTTGGCCTCTCTGAACCTCTATCTCCTCCTCTGTAAGTATTTTGGACTGCGGTTCAGTGGAAGCCAGTCAACAAGTTCAGGAGTCACTGTCAGCTCCTCTGTGTCATGCGGCTGCTGCTCGTCACTCGAGGTACTTGGCGGTCGCGTGTGACATACCCGATGCACAAGCCACCGGTGTGAATGCAGGTATAAAATATTTGGACCGCGGTATTCTGACTGTATTCCAGGTGTTGGGCTAGGTGCCTGCCCTTGACATGTACCAAGAGATGGACAGAAAAAGACAACTGCTGGTTTTTGCCAGGATGATTAGTGAAAAATTAGCCAAGCAAAGATAGGTAGATATATCATCTCAGGTAGATGGGGTTGCTTCCTTCACAACAGAACACAAAGAAGCAGGTGAGCCTTAGCATGGATGGTGGGAGAATTACAGACAATCAGGAATTACTGAAATAGCAAGTGTAAATCAACAAGTAAACACCCAAGATGATGGTAGGTTGTGGAGGACCCCATTGCCTTACTAAAGAACTTTCATAAGTGGTGAGAAGCCAGGAGTGGGACATGGCCAGATTTGCTTCTTGGATATCTGTAACTGTCAGGATTGAATCATGTTAATGGTTTTTTGCATTAGGCCAGGTTCCCTACGGCTTCCCTGGTGGCTCAGATGGTAAAGCATTTGCCTGCAATACAGGAGACCCAAGTTTGATTCCTGGATTGGGAAGATCCCCTGGAGAAGGAAATGGCAACCCAGTCCAGTACTCTTGCCTGGAAAATTCCATGGACGGAGGAGCCTGGTAGGCTACAGTCCATTGGGTTGCAGAGTCAGACATGACTGAGTGACTTCACTCACAGGTTCCATAGGACACAGAGCTTGAAGCAGTGATGAGGTGCTGGTGCTTAAATGGGAGGTACAATCCCAGGCAATGAGGGTGAGAGAGAGAGAACATGATGCAGAGAAGACTAGAGAGTCATGCACGGTGATTTGTTACTGGGCTGGCCACGTTCCCAGAGTTTCAGAGACCCCATAGCTGCTCAGCAGCTGTGCGCACTTGACCACGTGTGCACAGGCAGGCAAGATGGAGAATCCTGCTTTTGGAACGGTTTGTGAGAGAGAGAAAGTTACCTTCCCGTCTCCTATGCCATTGATCTAAGTTCACCCCATCGGGAAAAAACGTCTACGTGGTTTCATCTGGTTTCTTTAGTGGTTGACCAGGAAGCCAGATCCCATACATACTCCTTAGTGCAGCTTTTCATCCAAGGGCAGAAGTGGCCTTAGAGGCCAGAAATTTGGGGCATGTGGCGTTTGGGCCTAGATGCACAGTGGCAGCCGAGGGGAGCACTCAGCCCATTTGGGCAAGTGAGAGTTTTGACCGTCCGAGGCCAGTCCTGGGTGAAAGACCTCTGAGGACTCACACCCAGTTGACTGGTCACAGTCGGAGGATGAGGAACAGCCCCTTGGAAAGACCCAGTCAAATCAAAGCTAAGACAAAGCCGGCAGCTGAGGACCCTCCCAGGAGTTCCATGTAGAACCCAGATATAAAACAAGAAGTGAGAGGAGCTGTTCTTTGAACCAAAGGGGAGAATCCACACCCCGTTTTTCACCCTTCCTCCATCCATGGCGACTAGGATGCAACCCCCGACCCGTGCTCCTTAGAAGACAATTTGAAGATTAGATTCTTACATTCAGACTTTTTTCTTTGGTGGGGTGGAGGCATAATACATCTGAGGAATAGTATTTCATTACCTGGAAGATGAATTTGTTCTCGTACATTTTTGATATGTGGAATTATAAAAAAGGAAGATGTGTTGTTGTTGCTGCTCTTTAGTTGCTAACTTAGGTCCAACTCTTTGTGACCCCATAAACTTCAGCATTCTAGGCTTCCCTGTCCTTCACTGTATCCCCAGAGTTTGGTCAAACACATGCCCATTGAGTCAGTGATGTTATCCAAACATCTCATGCTCTGTCATCTCCTTCTCCTCCTGCCTTCAGTCTTTCCCAGTATCAGGGCCTTTTCCAATGTGTTGGCTCTCTGTATCAGGTGGCCAAAGTATTGGAGTTTCAGCTTCAGCATCAGTCCTTCCAAGGAATGGAAATCAGGGTTGATTTCCTTTAGGACTGACTGGTTTGATCTCCTTGCAGTCCAAGGGACTCTCAAGAGTCTTCTCTAGCACCACAATTCAAAAGCATCAGTTCTTCAGTGATCAGCCTTCTTTATGGTCCAACTCTCACATGCATACTAGAAAAAACATAGCTTTGACTATACCAACCTTTGTCAGCAAAGATATGTCTCTGCTTTTTAATAGCTAAGTTTGTCATAGCTTTCCTTCCAAGGAGCAAGTGTCTTTTAATTTCTTGGCTGCAGTTACCATTTACAGTGATTCTGGAATCCAGGAAAATAAAATTTGTCACTGCTTCCAAATTTTCCCCTTCTATTTGCCATGAAGTGATGGAACTGGATACCATGATCTTAGTTTTTTGAGTGTTGAGTTTTAAGCCAGTTTTTTCACTCTCCTCTTTCACCCCCATCAAGAAGTTTTTAGTTTCTCTTTCAGTTCAATTCAGTTCAGTCACTAGTTGTGTCCGACTCTTTGTGACCCCATGAATCGCAGCACGCCAGGCCTCCCTGTCCATCACCAACTCCCGGAATTCACCCAGACTCACGTCCATCGAGTCAGTGATGCCATCCAGCCATCTCATCCTCTGTCGTCCCCTTCTCCTCCTGCCCCCAATCCCTCCCAGCATCAGAGTCTTTTCCAATGAGTCAACTCTTCGCATGAGGTGGCCAAAGTACTGGAGTTTCCGCTTTAGCATCATTCCTTCCAAAGAAATCCCAGGGCTGATCTCCTTCAGAATGGACTGGTTGGATCTCCTTGCAGTCCAAGGGACTCTCAGGAGTCTTCTCCAACACCACAGTTCAAAAGCATCAATTCTTCGGCACTCAGCTTTCCAACTCTCACATCCATACATGACCACTGGAAAAACCATAGCCTTGACTAGACGAACCTTTGTTGGCAAAGTAATGTCTCTGCTTTTCAATATGCTATCTAAGTTGGTCATAACTTTCCTTCCAAGGATTAAGCGTCTTTTAATTTCATGGCTGCAGTCACCATCTGCAGTGATTTTGGAGCCCAAAAAACTAATGTCTGACACTGTTTCCACTGCTTCCCCATCTATTTCCCATGAAGTGGTGGGACCAAATGCCATGATCTTCGTTTTCTGAATGTTGAGCTTTAAGCCAACTTTTTCACTCTCCACTTTCACTTTCATCAAGAGGCTTTTTAGTTCTTCTTCACTTTCTGCCATAAGGGTGGTATCATCTGCATATCTGAGGTTATTGATGTTTCTCCCGGCAATCTTGATTCCAGCTTGTGTTTCTTCCAGTCCAGCGTTTCTCACGATGTACTCTGCAGATAAGTTAAATAAGCAGGGTGACACAGTACAGCTTTGACGTACTCCTTTTCCTATTTGGAACCAGTCTGTTGTTCCATGTCCAGTTCTAACTGTTGCTTCCTGACCTGCATACAAATTTCTCAGGAGGCAGATCAGGTGGTCTGGTATTCCCATCTCTTTCAGAATTTTCCACAGTTTATTGTGATCCACACAGTCAAAGGCTTTGGCATAGTCAATAATGTTTTTCTGGAACTCTCTTGCTTTTTCCATGATCCAGCGGATGTTGGCAATTTGATCTCTGGTTCCTCTCCCTTTTCTGAAACCAGCTTGAACATCTGGAAGTTCACAGTTCACATATTGCTGAAGCCTGGCTTGGAGAATTTTGAGCATTACTTTCCTAGCGTGTGAGATGAGTGCAATTGTGCAGTAGTTTAAGCATTCTTTGGCATTGCCTTTCTTTGGGATTGGAATGAAAACTGACCTTTTCCAGTCCTGTGGCCACTGCTGAGTTTTCCAAATTTGCTGGCATATAGAGTGCAGCACTTTCACAGCATCATCTTTCAGGATTTGAAATAGCTCAACTGGAATTCCATCACCTCCACTAGCTTTGTTCGTAGTGATGCTTTCTAAGGCCCACTTGACTTCACATTCCAGGATGTCTGGCTCTAGATGAGAGATCACACCATCATGATTATCTGGGTCATAAAGATCTTTTTTGTACAGTTCTTCTGTGTATGCTTGCCACCTCTTCTTAATATCTTCTGCTTCTGTTAGGTCCATACCATTTCTGTCCTTTATCGAGCCCATCTTTGCATGAAATGTTCCCTTGGTATCTCTGATTTTCTTGAAGAGATCTCTAGTCTTTCCCATTCTGTTGTTTTCCTCTATTTCTTTGCATTGACCGCTGAGGAAGGCTTTCTTATCTCTTCTTGCTATTCTTTGGAACTCTGCATTCAGATGCTTATATCTTTCCTTTTCTCCTTTGCTTTTGCTTCTCTTCTTTTCACAGCTATTTGTAAGGCCTCCCCAGACAGCCATTTTGCTTTTTTGCATTTCTTTTCCATGGGGATGGTCTTGAACCCTGTCTCCTGTACAATGTCAAGAACCTCAGTCCATAGTTCATCAGGCACTCTATGTAGCAGATCTAGGCCCTTAAATCTATTTCTCACTTCTACTGTATAATCATAAGGGATTTGATTTAGGTCATACCTGAATGGTCTAGTGGTTTTCCCTACTTTCTTCAGTTTAAGTCTGAATTTGGCAATAAGGAGTTCATGGTCTGAGCCACAGTCATCTCCTGGTCTTGTTTTTGTTGACTGTATAGAGCTTCTCCATCTTTGGCTGCAAAGAACATAATCAATCTGATTTTGGTGTTGACCATCTGGTGATGTCCATGTGTAGAGTCTTCTCTTGTGTTGTTGGAAGAGGGTGTTTGTTATGACCAGTGCATTTTCTTGGCAAAACTCTATTAGTCTTTGCCCTGCTTCATTCTGTATTCCAAGGCCAAATTTGCCTGTTGCTCTAGGTGTTTCTTGACTTCCTAGTTTTGCATTCTAGTCCCTTATAATGAAAAGGACATCTCTTTTGGGTGTTAGTTCTAAAAGGTCTTGTGAGTCTTCATAGAACCGTTCAACTTCAGCTTCTTCAGCTTTACTGGTTGGGGCATAGTTTCTCTTTACTTTTCTGCAATTAGAGTGGTATCTGCATATCTGAGGTTGTTAATATTTCTCCCAGCAGTCTTGATTCCAGCTTGTGAATCATCCAGCCCAAAGGAAGATTTAAACAACTGTAAATATGAATAGAGTTGTAACAAACTGTGGAATTTGAGGTTTTTGAGAACTTGAAGTTCATCTAGTTCTATTACCTCATATCACAGATAAGAAAACTAGAATTCAAGAGGAAAAGTTGTCTAAGAAAAGGTCATACAACTAATTAGCAATAGATGGAGGGCTAGAACAAAGGAAATCTGATGCCCAATCTTGGGCTCTTTTCCCAGTATATGTATTTTGGGATTTCATGAATTTGCTTCAGTACTTTAAAATTTTGCATTTTCATGTTCTTAACAATATAAAACCAACAACTTTTGCTTATTCTGAGACATCTGAATGACTATTTAGTATTTCTGTAACCAAAATACAGCAAATACTTCCTTTGTTGAGGACATAATAGTACAGGCAAGCCAAACACAGGTGAATCTGTCTTTTGGACTGCTATAACCAAATGCCATAGACTGGATATCTTATATTCAATGGAAGTTTATTTCTCACAGTTCTAGGGGTTGATCTACATTCAAGATCAAGACAGCAGCAAATTTTCCATCTGGTTTCCTGGTTTATAAACTGCTTTTCCTCTGTGTCCTCACATGATGAAGGACGAGAGATCTCTCTGGTGCCTCTTTTATAAGGGCACTAATCCCATTCATGAGGGCTCCACCCTCATGAGGTAATCACTTCCCAAGCTCCTCACCTCTTAATATCATCACACTGGGCACTAGGGTTCAACATATGAATTTTGGATAGCACACAAACATTTAAGTCATAGTACTGGCCCATAAATGTTAATTAGTACTGAATTCACTTTACAATATATTATGTTGCAGAAGTTCCATCTTTGTACACATGTATTCAATAACTACAAAATGATAGCAAAAGGTTTTTCTCCACTGAATTCCAGCAATAATTTGATTTGATACCCATTTAATGTAGATATCAATGATGCTGTAATGATGACATTATCTCAAGTTAGCAGGACAAGTTTTCTTAGTTATTGAGTGACATTTTGTTTTAAATGGCATCTGCAGAGTGCTCCTGAGCAGAGTTTTTAAATGAATAGGAGATCTGAGTAACCTCAACTAGCAAAATATGTCTTGAATTCACTTACTCTTTTATCAAAATATTTGTATAAATAGGTATTTTCTATATTAAAATGATTAAAGTCAAAATTCTGAAACATTAAATATAGGACAGGGCCTGGGACTATTTATACAAATATACCCAATATTGAAAATCTAGTTGCAGCAGAAAGGTATAATCCTCCCTACAAATGTATAATGATAATTTAAATTTTATTAGTTCCATAACTTTAAAAATTAAATTTGTAAGCTTTTCTTCATTTATTATTTTATAAGAACAATTGCAGCCTTCTTCCCTTGTTCATACGTATTTTTAAAGCCTAAAAATAACATACTTATGCACTTGAAAACAGATAATTTTTCCATTTTGAAACAAATCCAGGTATTACCCAGTAAGAACCACCTTACACAGCACAAACTTCCTCCAGGATGAAAAATTACAATAATGACAGATCGGTTAAGGAAAAGTCCTAGACCTTGGATTCCAGAGTCCCAGGTTCAGGTCTGGTTCTGCTAGTAACTGTGCATCTCCATTAATTGAGGTCACTTCTCTGGCCCTAAGTTTCCTCCCTGGTAAATTAAGGCAACTTTGAGGATCACAAATCGTTATACCTATTGGTATAAATGGTATATTGGTATAATTGGAACCAGATACAGAATTAAGTGAAATAGTCCAGCTGTAATGAAAATATTAGGGAAAGTAACTCAGAGGGCATTTGTATTTAAGCTTTATTTAAATTCAAAACTCTTTTAGCACAATAAAAACAGCAAATCCATCGACCTGGTTTGATCTGAAAGTTGCCAATTTGCGATTCTTAGACCAGATCATCTTTAGAACACCTTCCCTAACTCTAAAGAATTAAATGCAGTGACTCTAATGTAAATCAGGAGGAGGCCAACATCTAAATGACCAGCTTCCCAGGTGCCTCAGTGATTAAAAAAAAAATCCACCTGCCAATGCTGGAGACACAGGTTCAATTCCTGTGTCAGGAAGATCCCCTGGAGAAGGAAATGGCAACCCAATCCAACATTCTTGCCTGGCAAATCCCGTGGACAGAGGAGCCTGGCGGGTTACAGTCCATGGAGTCACAAAAGAGTCAGACATGACTTAGTGACTAAACAATAACAATAACAAAAAATGGTACTAGGCATAGAAGGAAATCCTTCAGAAAGCTTCAAAGTTAAGAGAGATGCAGCATCATACAAAGGAATAGGGCATGATCAGGACTGGAAATAGATAAAAGTGAGTGAAAGACCCTTCTTTGTCCCAACTGTATCCAACAGAAAGTACCATCTGAACTGTAATCTCTGTTCAATTCTCCAGTGTCATACTCTCAGTCTTGTCCAAAGATTCATTCACATTCAATAAATTGTAGGTTAGGCACTGTGCCAGATGCTAGAAAGATCTGTAGAAAATCAAATTTATGTTTTTCCTTTTTATTAGAAAATACATTTGATTAGCTGTCTTTTACTGTTGCATTTTTAACCCTCAATTTGTTCCAAGTATTATTAGGAACTAATTCCAATTAAGATTTGAATATTAAATAAGGTATTTGATGTGGTTTTTTGTCATTTAGAATTTAAGGAGACAGCATGAGAGTATTTTGAAATGGATGTTGTGTTTGCGGAAACAATGAGGTTACTTGATATACATCCTAACTTTAGGAAGATGTTTTCCAGACTTGATACAGACCCTAATATCCTGTTGTCTTGATAGTTTGCGTCTAGCGCATACAGATTCTCTGTCACTGACCAGCACGTTTCTTTTCTTCTTCATTTCTTGCATCTATATTCCTCTTCTTCCCAAATGTTTCTAGTCTGGATGTCTTTCGTGTCATTTCTGATAGGCAAAAATAAAACGTGTAAATATGAAACTTTGATTCTATTTCTAAAATCACTCACACTAAAGAAGTGTTTGAGCTCAACCATCAGTTTTGATGCCCTATTCATAAAAGTTTAACTTAAAGGCAAAATAATAAACAATAAATAGAGTGAAGAATAAGAAGGGGCAAAAATTTAATCTTCCCTGATAGCTGACCACTCTGTTTATGACGTTACCACATTTATTCTTATCATTGGCTATTTCCTGTTTTAAATGCCTTTTACTCACGTCTGCCCCCTTTCTTTCAGTTTATTGGCCTGTGGTCACCACAGTATCTTTCTCTTCCAAATCAACTGACATTTTTATGAAACGAATTTGTTCAACTCTGAGAGGGTGGCATATTGAGCATGGGCTACCACATTATTACAAAGTCTCTCTTAGGACAACTCTTGTATGTAACACTTGAGCTATAATGTCTTCAGAGGATCTGTTAATTTAGATTCATGAAGTGTTCTGTGAATAAACTGACATGGTTTTAAAAATGTAAAACGTCTGACATCATCATAGTAATGATCTGTTCGCTGATTAATAGCATTTATGAACAACCACAAAACACCTATATTTTTTAGAGTGTAACACAAGTTCAGACTCTTAGTAGTTTAGACAGTTCCCGTTAGTCTTTCTACAAGCAAGGCCTCACTCATCTGGGCCATCTTGGGGTTGAAAGCCCTCATGATTTATAAATGTGGTAACAATGAGTAGTAATCAAATCAGATAAGCACACTTCTTGCCTCTTACAAGAAATAAGTAATTAGTTACTAAAATAATCAGAGTCTGAATTTTGTGAAGTCAGCTGACATGAAAGGCATATGCTTCCAGTGGTTCAAATGGTATTTTCATTGATTTATTTTTCACATAGCTCTGAGCAGCCTGCACCTCCACTGTTTGATGTAGCCAAAAAAATTTTTTAAAAGCCTCTTGCTAATCCAAAACATTTGTTTTTAGGTGCCAGATTGACCTGTCAGCTCTCAGTAGGGAGCAGACACACAAGCTGGAGTTGCAGCTGGAAGAAGGGGAGGGGCACCTGGTATTGCTGGTCACCCTGACAGCTTCGGCCACTGTCAGCATCTCTGACCTCTCCGTCAACTCCCTGGAGGACCAGAAAGAACGCGAGGAAATATTGAAGCGATATGTACGTATGTAACCCTCCTCCCTTAGGGTCAGGGGTGACTAGATGAGGTTGTAAATAATTTATGTGGAATGGCAGGAATACATCTGCAAAAGCTGTCTGACAGACGAATCAGCAGAAGGCAGGGAAGGTGCAAATACCATGCAGATCTTTGCAGAAGCACTTGGGTTACCCCAGGATATCTAGATACCTGGTGTTTTCTCGAGTCTCTTCCAAAGCCAGTTCTAGAGTTTCGGGGTCTCCTCAGTGTTCTTATCACACAGGGCAACCTTCCGTGATGGAAAGTCAAGTTTACACAAGACTACTGTAAAGGGAGTTCACTGATTATTTGTCATTGGAATTAGAATCTCATCTTTATACATTTGAAATGGAGTTAATGGCACTTAACTTTTTAACTCGTAGCTTGATAACTAGGAGCTTCACTGGTGGCTCAAATGTTAAAGAATCTGCTTGCAATGCAGGAGACCTAAGTTTGATCCCTGGGTCCAGAAGATCCTATAGAGAAGGAAATGGCAACCCACTCCAGTATTCTTGCTGGAAAATCCCATGGACAGAGGAGCCTGGCAGGTTACAGTCCATGGGATTGCAAAGAATCAGACATGACTGAGCACCTAATAGACTTTTGATAACTAGAGGATATTTACAGAAATCATTTTCTTTTTCAGCTGCTTAGAAAAGCCTCACTTCATCCTTTTAATTTTGAAATTATGGAATGTGAACTATAATTAAAAGGAAGCTTCTTTACCTTTGGATTAGATTTAAAGTGACAGGGTGGCAGAATGAGTCACTAAGTACCCTTCTCAAATTTTACCAAGCCCAAACGTGACAACTGAGTCTCTTTCCCAGCTTCCTCACAGTAAGCGTTTCCCGCCCTGTAGTTTTCGTGAATCAACAGAGAGGGGAGCTCTTACTCCATCGTTCTCTCTCAGTGAAGCTTTGAAGAAGTCAATGTCTCAGTACCCATGAAGCTGGAAGAAAAAAAAAATGCCTTTCCACTTAAAATTACAAAGCTTGTATTGTACAAAGCTGCCAGGTGTTTAGGAGGCTCCTCTAGACTCCCAGTCATGAAACCAAGCTCTGACTAACAAAGAACTGCCTAATTTTTTTTTAGATTTTAAAATATTCCTGTTTGCTGACTGACATCCTTCCAATAACTGAATTTAATAAAGATGTACCTTATCAGGCTGTGCAGATAACATGAAGTGCTGGTACTAATGCTCTACAATATTCTTCAAACAGATTAGCAGGATGTGCACTTCAGCAAATTTATTCTGGCTATCTGCACCGAATCAGCTGTCTGCTAATGCTTGTACAACTCGCCCACCAATGGTGTTATCATAAACAGTTTAATAGAGGTGACTTAGCAAGGCTAAATAGTATATATTTTTAAAACACCTAAGCGCCTAAGGTATAGTATGACATCTTCGAATATATAATTGCAGTTGTGAAAATAATTTGGCATTTTGGTACCCACCAAGACATATTCTCCTATTCCCCAAAGTGAGCCTCATGAATTAAAACAGTTGTAAAGAAATTAATTCACATATTAATGTAAAAATGATTCTAGGTATTATAATATTGTATTTGATGGATTAATATTTGATACAGTCCCATATGTTAGTATCATACAATGGGCTTAGTAATTAGAAATGATCCAATTACTATTGATTTTTTTCCCTCATTTTGCTACATTAAATTCCTCAAATCTGCCATTTCTACTGAGAATTTGAATATTTGTTTCCATACCTTCTTTCAAATATTAGCTATTATGTCAATAAAATGTAAAATATTATGTGGATGTCCCAGCTAATTCTCAAATTATATTATGTTCAATATACTAAAAAGTGAGCCAACTTTAAATATACGTTTTTTTAGCCCTGAATTTCAAGATAAGCCTAAATCTCCCTTTAGAATCATACTTGCTAAGAAGCTAGTGCACATAATACAGCACATGTTATTATGATTACTCATAGCAATACAAGGACAAACACCTATATTTTAGTGTTTCAGAGTGTTACCTTTTTATTAGATAGATTATAAAGTGAATGAATACTGTATGATGTCTGAAATATCACTTGTTTTGGAGAAACATATAAAAGAGTTTATTTGGAGAATTATCTGTAAGTTTTCTGGTGAGAACTTTGTGTATTTTTTTTTTTTTAAGGTTAGGTTAAACCTAAGAATTTGAGTTGGCACTGGTTGTGGTAGGAAAGTAAGTGGATTGCCCCTACTCTTGCATGAAACAACCCTGAGAAGGCTCTCCCTTGCTGTCATTCAGTGGTTCATTGTGAAGCATTGAAGACCCACAAATTAAAGACATTACAGTGTGAGCCATTATTTGATCACCACGTTCTGAAAAGATGGCTAATTCCATTTTTATTTTTTTTTCCCCTCCTTTTTGGAGGGAGCAAAGCAGGGAAGGTCAATAGGGGGCAGATAGTAATGGGTAGTAGACCAAGAGCGATTGTATGACCTTTTCAGAACGGGGATGCTGAACCCTTGCTCCCCCTTGTCACAGTTTAAAAACCAGAGAAGCTAGTTTAGAGAAGAAGTTGTTAGCATTCCATTTTTATTATGACATTTCACAGTCATCTGATTTAATGTCCCTTGACCGGATTGTCCACCGTGAGACGATGGGCTTGAAATGTTATTTAGAGCATTGATAAAAGGTGAGCGGTTCTAAGATGACAGCGAGTCATAAGGCTGGTGGTGTGACATTAATTTTCTCCATAACAGAGATGGAATAAGACGTCACGGTGACAAGCTGTCAATCAGCACTGGCCCCTCAGAGCATCCCGATGCCATAGGATGGGGTGTTGCCTCTCCCGTAATAGAGCTGAACTGAGATGCTCTCCTGACAGCTGCTGCAGCCATAGAGAAAATATATTATACAGCCTTTCATTAAAAAAATAAAGAGGACTCCTCTCCAGAGCATTTCAATCTTTTCCCATCTATTGAGGGCTGAAAGGATTCACAGCAAATCATAGATTCCTCTGCTATGGAAATTTCTGGCTTCAGAATCCGTCCCGGTTTAGAGGCCTTCTAAAATAACCGTAAATAGCAAGGCCGGAATATCTCTCGATGAAGTATTCCTTAAAGTTATATTTTTTAACTGATACATTTACGTGTTTTGCTTCTTTTTTTTTTTTTTTTCCTCCCCCTTGGAGTTCTTATTATAATCCATGTGTTGCTGGCCTAAGCGGTTAAAATTTGCCATAAATGACTGTCAGCTGACAGGAGAAAATGAAACCTTCAAATAATTACTCCTCTGCATGGAAAGCAGAACTTTGGAGCTCAAGTACCAGTAGCAGTGTGACTCTGCAGTGAGTTTACCAGTATAAAAATGATTCTTAGGCTGCAGATACCTGCTTCAGTCACAGTGAAACTTGGTCTAAATTGTTCCTAAAAATTAAAGGACAGAAACCTTTTTGATAAAACTCCTCTCCGTGGTTAGATTAGGAGACTTACCTGGTCTTTACCAGTCAGTAAGCTCTGAGTTAAGAAGCAGCTTCCCACACCTGACCATTACCACCTTAGGAAGACAAGTCTACAGATCTCTGAATTATAACACTCGGTCTAACATTTCCACTCTTAAACCCTCAATTTACAGGAATTTAAATGGAGAGAGAAGTGCATTTTTATTAAACCCTGTCATCAGGGTAGCTTAAACAGAGTTTGGGTGATAAACAGCTGTTTAAAAACAATAAAAGATTAGGAGTTAATCCTTGTGCTAAACACTCTGTTTTTTTTAACAAAGTTAGGCTATGAGATTACACATCTATCTGTGTTTCCTCCTCTCAGTGTACCAAGGTCAGAGCTTCAGTCTAAACAATGACTAGTCATACAGGGCTGATAAAGTTAATATCGTGGTAAGCTTGTGCTTCTCAGTGTTCTCACATTCTCAACACAAAGATGGGAATGATCTTTAGTAACATTTTAATAGATAACTTTATTATGAGAAACTGTGTTATGCTTTCCAGTTTTAAAGCATATTAAAGATTATGATAAAGCAGTGCCTTTGATTTACTGAATAAGAATACTGATTTTGTCGTGAGAAAATTGCACTGAAGTGCAAATAAACAAATGTGTGTGTGTCCTGTCATTCAATCACGTCCAGCTGTCTGCGACCCTGTGAACTGTAGCCTGCCAGGCTACTTTATCCATGGACTTTTCCAGGCAAGAATACTGGAGCAGGTTGCCATTTCCTTCTCCAGAACAAATGTGCATCATGTACTATTGGTTGATTTTACTCTCTGTTTAAGTTCATGAGAGTTGTGAATTATTTTCTTGGTATCCCTTCTTTTAATTCCTTTAGGTATTACACTTATTCACACTCTACCATTATTAATTCATGAAATTAAATTGGTTTTAGCATTTGAGTCTGATTCTTCTATCAAAATTTCTATACTTTTATACCTACGACAATGACAGATAAATTTACAAATTTAAGAAAAGATTATCCATCACTTTTGAATTTATTTTTAGTAATCATCTTGATTTATTTTAAAAGATTATATATTACCTGAAAGATGTGTGGTGTTTTCTAATATTTAAACCTTTTGAATTAAATATTAGAACATAGTCTTTAACCCTCATCTAGCACCTACAGTTTCCAAAGCTCACCAAGGAGAAAATATAGTAGAAAAATAATTAATTTAATGTTGTCTTACTCCCAAAGCCTTAAGTGTGTGTGTTACTTAACCAACAATCTAAGATTCCTATTAAGAATTACTAGTCTCCAGATCATCATGCCTATAGATAAAAGATTTCCTGGAGTGCTTTGGTAAAGGAGATGGATGGAAGAAAGCAGACATGTCATATTTTATAATTGATTGTTCACTATCTACTGCTAATTACTTATAGAGAAGCAATGTTGTGGTATTCTTTTTACTCTTTAAAAAAAATCTACTTACATAGCAATAATTATCTACACAAATGTATGTGTGTATGTGTACATATTTATGATGGCAGAAAAGGGCATCCTTATTGAAGAAACACAAATATTCCTTGGCTCATTTCAGCAGCATCCTGAGATCAACCATAGCACTTGGTATTTTCTCAGAGCACTCCTAGAGGTGTTTTAGGACCTTTCTTTTCTAATACTGACTTTGGGGTGTTTCAGAGCCCATTGCGGATATTTCACAACCTGAAAGATGTGGGCTTCCTCCAGGTGAAAGTGATCAGAGCAGAAGGGTTAATGGCTGCTGACGTCACAGGTAAGAAACGAGGCAGTTTTCCTTTTGCCTATGTATCAAGCAGCATGCCGGGTCTATAGTTTGATAACTGAACTTTTCATTTCATCTGACTGAATAATCAAAGGAAATTGTAAAGTGTGTTGACCTCACAAAGATTTGCTATCCACCTGATTTTTATACTGTTTCAGCTGTTTAAAAGAAGGGTAACATAATAAAAAATGAACAGTAGAAAGGAAAACAGCTTTTGAATTGTTGCCTTCTCCCAGGTTTAGCCAACATAGTGGTTGTATTTCTTTCAGGTTTTGTCATTTTGGCGTCTCTGGGTAGTAATGATGTATCTTCTCTTAAAACAGTATCAGCCTCCCTCAGCTGATAGTGTAGCGTCAACACTGATAGTTCAAACATGCATGAAATCTCTTACGTAGTTTGCCGAAAAATTTAGATGCCTAACACTCAATTACTTGGAACGAACTTTTGGTATTTGTGTTGCCGATCCAATTCTTTAGTTGTCCAAATTCCCTAGTCCGTCTCAGAGATAATTCTGGATCTAAACTAAACATCTACATTGTTCTAAACTTTTTTTCAAGAAACAGGCCTGTGAAAATGCCAAAATCAATATGATATCTTAAAGCTTCCTGATTTGGATACTGCTGTTTCTATAACATGTTAATTATTTCATGACTTTCCAGAATTATTGTTTTGAATTTACAGCTACGTGAGCATTTCCTTACTGTTTAATTTCATAGGATTTGGGAGGTATTTATACGATTCCTTAAACTGTCCATCTCAAGATGGACAATAAATAGGATTGACTTGACCAATTTTTGTGCAAACTTCCCTGTTCCTGAAAGAAAGTATCCACTTATAATTTGTAGAAATATGCTTACTGTGAATGGCCAGCAAGTTGACCCTTAAAGGGTAGCTAAGTTATTTGAAAGGGAGAAATAGACTTTTCCTACCAAATGAGGCCTTGCGAGCTCATTATATGGTCACTGCTGCCCTTAATTAATGGAACAGAATCAAAATCTAATTAAAAGATCACATGCCTTAAAACTAAAATAGCAGATGTCTATTCCAAAATGACAATATTTTAAATTTTTTAATATTTGCATAGTATTGAGTGACTGTTTATTGTATGATAAAAGTAAAAATGCTGGGACTTTACAGTTTCTTTATGGAAGATATTATCAACTCATTCTTAACCAAGCAGATAATAACTATCAGATATTGTTTCAAGATAGGCATACCTGAAAATAGTGGGAGAGAAGATTGTAATTTTTTTGCACCTATACTGACTTGCTTTTTGTACTAAACAATTAGTGAATGTCAAGTTTATTCACGTTCTATTTTATTTCATGTGTGATTGCAACCAAATTATTCTGGACAAAATGATTTTATTTATTACGAGCTTTCATTATTAGAACCAATAGTCAACATGAACGGTTAACTAACCGGTCTGTTCTTTTTTGTTCACTTTGAACATGAACTTAAACACTAGAAGAGGAATTCAGTCCTGCTTTTACACTACAGAGGTTCTGGCCAGCCTATGATTCCCAGCAGCAGGTAGATTCAGAAAATCATGGCAATGACATTTACCATCACAGGAGGCATCTTCACTTTTCTTGAGTATTTTCTGCAGTGAAGGGGAGCACCCAGTGTTGGGCTAAAAGCATCTGAAGATAAAGACTAAAATTAAAAGTATGTCAGAGGGTATCATGTGTGCGTGCGTGCATGCCAAGTCACTTCAATCGTGTCCAACTCTTTGCGGCTCCATGGACTGTAGCCCACCAGGCTTCTCTGTCCATGGGATTCTCCAGGCAAGAATACTGGAGTGGGTTGCCATTTCCTTCTCCAGAGGATCTTCCTGACCCAGGGATCGAACTCACATCTGTTTATGTCTCCTGCACTGGCAGGCAGGCTCCTACCATTAGCATCAAAGTGTTAAGAACTATCCCTGGATATTTATAGTGGGTACAGTAATTTCTTAAACAAAAATTCAAATCCCATGTACTTCAGAAGTTTAGATACCTGCCCATTACACAAGTTAAATGTAATTATCTGTTTGTGTCTCTTGGAGAGAAGCTGTCATTGCTTTTGAAACTTCATGAATATGCCAATTACTTTAACCCAGATGGCCTATATGCCACTCTGCAAGTTAAAGTACATGTTCTCTTGAAGCTGGAGAAAATAGGTATATTTCTTTCATAATGGTTCTATGTAAATTAGTGTGAATAGCAATTGCCTTTTCCCTAGGGATTCAGTGAGACATAATTTTGATCTGATAAAATGGACTTTAATTTGGAGAATACTAAATAACAGATTCTCCATTTTTTCCTTCCAGTTTTAGGGATATAAATCTAATGATTCCTCATTCCACACTGACCTTATAATCTAATGTGCTCTGAATTGAACAAGAGAGATGTTGAACTATTCAGGGGCAAGAGGATAATTCAGTCTTTGACCTCGCTCACTCTTGGGCCTTTTGTGGTCTTTGTGACATTTGTGATGGTGGCCAAAACCGAGGACCATATATTCAAGTCAGACGTCTGAATATTCTGCCAATTTTTTTTTTAAAAAGTCTTTACTTCTGCAAAGGATAAATGCATACTTACCCTATAAATACATACGTATAAATATGTACTGATCCTTCCTGGTCTTTAGCATGAAATTTGGGGCACAAATAAGCTCTTTGTATACTTTATCTCCTGCTTTTTCAAAGTAGAACTTTAAAAATATGTCGTGCATCTCAGTGGATAATCATAGTCAGGCTCTACAAGATACTTAGCAACAGTTTGAGGAAAGGAAAGAGAATCAGTGGTGCTGTCTACAAATGCTCAAATTAGCATCCATTTAGGACTGTTGTGGATGGAGAGGGGAGGTTTTAAATCCCTGATAGCTTTCTGTGTGAAGCAAAAAATACTTTTGAGCTGATATAAACCGGGCTGTTGCCATAAGATACTTGGTTGGTTTCCAAACACTTTTCCAGACAAGTCCAACAACACAAACTTATATTTGACCAACTTCACTCAATTCTTAAAATATGTTTAATGACCAGAATATCAAGTTAAGCAGCCACAGTTTAAGCAAAAAATTTTAAATTACAATATTTCATCATTTAGCATGAGCACCAGAAAAGAGATTCTGTAATCTTTTAAATAGCCATCAATCTTACTGCAGTTACAAAGAGTTTTTCCCTTTCAAAATGTAAAATTTTTCTTTTGTTACAACACATTCATTGAGAAACATTGTGATACTGTATTAACTCTGTGTGAATAAAGAGCAATTGAGACTCTCTTTGAATGAGTGAGTATAAAGCACAAATTACTTTTTAATGAAACCCTCAATTCTTCTCCTTTCCACAAAAAGCCTATAGCCTTGTTCAGCTGAAGGCTACTACAGTGGGTCACTTCAGTTAAGCCCCTAATAAACTGTTGATAGTTGAGGGTAGTTTTTTCTTTGGTCTCAATGGCTCAGTGTTGGACAGTGCACTTCAAATCATTAAGGTTAATACAGATTTAAAAAAGAGATTAACTCTGGTGGTTAAGGCCTCCATTTACAACTCCCACACATACACATGCATTGAACGAGGCACAAGAGTGGATTGAAATTTCAGTCAAATTGTGGGCAGCCTTTCACAGCCTGAGAAAGTGGCACTCTGGTTTTCAAAGTTGGTCAGTGAAATTCTTCAGAAGGGAAAAAGTTCAATTCACTGAAAAATACTGCGTGGTACAACTTACTTACCTTTCAAGTAACCAGTGAAAAGGTTAATGTCTCTCTGGACCATCAGAGCAAAATCTTCCAACTGTCTGGGCCTGTGTTCACTGGGGAAGAGCCTCCCGCTAAATCAAGTATTCCTTGAAACTGGACAGATTGTGTGGAGAGAAAGACCAATGAGGGGGGAAAATTTTTTTTTTTTTTTATGGTGGTGGGAAACAGTTCACTGTATGTTGGAATTTGTCTTTCCTAGCTTCTAATTATTCTTCTTTGGACAGGGCCTAATTTTTGCTTTCAGCTGAACATTTCTATATTGAGTGAGGCTTTCTTTGCAGAGTATTTAGACCTGGCCTCTTGGTTCTTTCAAGTTCTTAAAGAAGAAAAAGAAAAGGGTTCTTCTCCTCAGCCCCTCCCCTTCATTTTCCCTTGGGTTGTTTTTTTGAGCTCCTGAGGAAGAGGTCACAGCCTCCCCAGGGATACCAGGCACTCAGTTTCAGAAACACTGATATGGGAGAACTGTGAAACCCTTTCAAAAGATGCTCTGCCTTTTCACTGTATTAAAAGGTACACTCATATAAAACTTCTTCACTCCAGGTGAATTGATCTCTCAAATTAATGCACATCTCTTTCAGGAAACAATAGAGGGAGAGCAAGAAAAAAAAAGGAAGAGAGGGAGAGAATTTTACAATTAACAGAGCTGTCATTGAAACAGTCCCACTAAATGAGCATATCTTTTTCCGGAACAAGGCTGTACATCAAGACTTGTGACTCACCAGCCCCCGGAGTCTGGAAACCTACTAGTTATTAAGAGAGATGTTTACTACCCCTTTATTTGCATAGACTTTTCCCATGTTTTTCTTTAGGAAAACTGTCTTCATTGTTGGAAAATATTTAAGTAACAAAACAGCAGAAAAAGACATGCTACAGTTTTTTTATCAGCTTCCGTGAGAGTCTTATTATCTTAAGAAATAACAGTTAGCAGCTCAGATTCATTAGCAGAGCTAAATTTAAGCCCCGTTTGACAGGCTGCCTAGAAAACATTTTGTTTTGCTGTCTGTGGGCTTTAATTAAGATGTGTTCAATTTCAGTCCTCTTCAGTCTAGCCCTACCCCCCCACCTCCTCACCACCACCCCCAACTTGCTGTGTCACAGACCGGCGATCAGACACTTTTAGATGGTCCGGCCCATGACTTTGACCTTCTGCGCAGTCCGGCGTTCCCTGGGGAACCGTTCAACTCATGAGGTCTGATTTCACACTTCCAGGATGCCTCAGCTCTCTTAACAATGACAGGGAGACAAAGCCCTTTAGAGCAGGCCGCATGGGGACTTGTTTAAATTGGAAACCAGAGAGGAGTCAAGGAACAAGGTTATGGGCTACAGAATAGTGCTTTTAATAAAGAGCTCACAGCTCCAGCTCAGCTCAAAGAAGTCTACCTCTGTACAATTAATTGAGCCATTTATCTGGAGCTTCTTAGGCCTCTACTTTCTCACAGATTGCGTGGTAAATATCAGCTAAGAAGCAAATGAGATATGCATGAAATGAATTTTAACACTTTGATTACTGTGCCTCCAGTCTTCATTAAAAGTAAATTTATTTGTATTTCTGACCTCATTATCAGTAGGCTGCCTGCATTTTTATTGGTTCCTGTGATTTCCAGCTTGAGTGTGTCATGAAGGTATATTTTATACAGAGATTTGGATTTATTATTCTCGGTATTTTCCCTGAACATTATGGATCTATTCAGAGAAAGAAAATGAAAAGCTAGCTGTACAGAAAAAGGCAAGTCTGGTCTTTGAAAGTTTTATATACTAAATGCCAAGCACATATGCATCCAAGATATTATCCCTTTAAAAAATTAACTTTTGTGGGTTACTCAAGCAAATTGCATAAGATGGAAGCCATTGTTGCTTGAGTGGCCCTCCAAATATGATAACTCTACTAGAATAGGAGTAGCTATGCTGTTTCTTTTACAGAATTGTAGCAGTTTGAATTTTTAATAGCATAAGCCTTTTATAGACATCATCACATTTAATAACATTGATGATATCTGATAAATGCAGTCTTAGAATTTATGATCTCTATTTAAAACCTATCATTGGAGAAGAGAAAATAGATGTCCTTTAAACTGTACATAGTTCCATTGAAAGTATTATATACAAAATGCAACAGAGTTCCTTTATAATTGTGAATTATCAAGGGTAAAATAATTTACCCATGGGGGGTGGGAGTTATTTGTGGATATCATTCTTAATTTTTAAATCTTAAAACTATATTTCTTGAAACATAAAATCAAAATTTTACACAAAACATATTATAAAGTTCCCAAGAATTCTCTATTTCTTTTCTATAACTTAATGTTTCTATTTGCCTTTTAATAATGAAGATTGTAGAAAACTTTTAAGCAGATAGTATACTTTCTGACACCATATTGCACATAGAAATAAATGTTGCTTCCTTTAGTAATTTTATTTTTTAAAAAGCTAAGTCATATTCTAATTATAGAAATGCAAAAGTATTCTTCTAAAACCAGTTGATAATATTTGTGAGAAGAGTAATTAAAATGATAATTTAGCATAAGGGCAGGTGAGACCTGAGTCTGAACTAGTGTTTTACAGGGAATTGTAGAAATCATGTGTGATTCATATGCTGGTCACATGGCTAGAAGATACTGCTCTGGAAGAATAGGTGGGATGACAAAAGAGATTAATAATTGGGTTTGATATGCTCTAGAGGTGAAGGACTATGGGCTGAAAAAGTGGTGGTCCCACTATCAATGGGAAATGAGGGGAAGAGAAATGCTATAAAATAATTAATTGAGTTCTGTGGAAGTAAGATTACAAAATGATCCTTTGAGTAAAGAAATAGAGAATTGCTGATTTGACTTGGAGGGCTAGCTCCAGGGTTTTACCCAGTGCTTGAAGAAATGCTTTCGATGTTAGAATCATTGTTTAAAATTAAATTATTCTATATATTTTGTTGCATTATGATATAGGTGTGTAAATAAGAAATGAATTTTCTAGAACAGTGGATTAGGGAAATACTGCGGACAGGATCTGGAGTTAACTAGGCTTTTGAAATAAAATCTTATTGCAGGGATATTTGGATGACATGATAGTGTGGTTAGACTTAGAAATGACTAAATGATCCACCCCAAAGGGTGATTATATTAAAGGATTGATGGCAGTGGGAAATGCCACACAGAGGAATGCAGCACTCTATCCCTTGTCTAACCTGTTCAACATATTAACTATTGACTTTGAGGAGATAATTGCTTCTTTATCAAATTTGCTAGAGGCATAATTAATTCATTATATACCAGACCAATATGTATGCTATTTGTATACATATATACTATATATAATATACAATTTATACATATATATATAATCAACAAACTAAGTCAAATAGACTTAGTTCTGCAAAATGAACATTAAAAATTATAAATCAAAAGGCTTGCCTGTGTAAAAAGCAGTGATTTCTTGATTTAACCGTAGAAAATAAAGTCTTTTAATTTGAATCAAGCTTAATCTCCATGAGAGTGAATTATACATACATCAGTTTTGTTACATTCAATCAGAGGAGAATGTTGAAAAGATACTCCCTTCTGGGTTCATCAGACATCCTGGGGTGGGAATTCAGTTTTAGAAGCTACTCTTTAAAGAAGGACATTGACAAGCTAACCAGAATAAGTCCTCGGTTGGTATAGCTGGTGTTTTAAAATCAAGGCCATTGAAACTAGCTCAATGAAAATGATAATGACAGTAATCATAGCAACTAACATTTATTGAGCCCTTATCACGTGTCGGACACTACCCTAAGCCTGATATAAGGATTATCACAATTAATCTCACAACAACCTAATTAGGTATTGTTGTTATCTTCCCTTTACAAAATAGAAAACAGAGATGTGGAAGGTTAAATAACTTGTCCAGATCAACACATGCACACGCACACACACATACTCACGCACGCACATACACACACTCCGGCTCATAAATGGCAGGGCAAGGATGCCAGTCCAGATCTAGTCACTGAAGCCACCAGCTTGTACTAGAGAAAGGAAGATGTTGAATTGATTTTTTGGTCAGTTATCCAAAAGACTGTCACAGGCAGGGTGTTGTTAGGGGTTGGTAAGAATAGTAAAGACCAAGGTTCAATCCAGAGAGCAAACTTTCTTCTAGCACGTTTCATCAGAAAGGAATTTATTATAGAGTTTTTAGTGGATCACAGAATCTTTGGAGGCTGGAAGGGCCTACAAAAACAAGCTCTAAGCCCAACTTCTAAGGGTTACTACAAGAGCTATGTGAAAGAGCCAAGATGTTGCAGGTCCTGCCACCTGAGCCTGTGGGGAAGTCGCTGTGACGGCCCCGTATGCCACTCCCGCTCACCCGCTCTGTGAGCAGTTCGCCCTCTCGGAGAACTGAGCTCTAGTGTCAGATCTCAGGCAGATTCCTCTGATCGATGCGGCCCGAATCACATCTGCAACCCCAGCTTGCAAAGAAGTCAGGAAATGCCACTTGGGCCTTTGTGGCTTCTCTGGTTTCAGGAAGAGACACACTAGGAATAGAATAGATGCTCAGCAAGCCATCCACACTCTCCAGTGCAAGAGGGCAGGTGACAGACACGAATCACATCATCTCGGTGACAGATGCTATCCCTCTTTTTCACCCCTAATCATTTAAACTTAGACAAAAGCTCCAGAGAGACAAAATACAAAATCCCCCCTAATTTATAATTGCCAAAAAATGAATCAGAATATTCCTGTCGAAGTAGTGATTCCCTGTCACTAGAGCCATTGATGCCAGGTTGGTATGACCACCTGGTTGAAGGGGGGGCTTCAAGTCCTAGATGAGCTTTTGAACTTGGACTCTGTTTTCTCTCCTGGGCCTTCAGAATCTGAGATCCTGCAGTAGGTGCCAAGATGAGGAGCAGACCCTTGAATGAGTAGATATTATGTAGATGAGAAATAAAAAGAAAGATATCATTCTAAAGACAAAGGCCTGACAGGTGGCAATTTTCAGTGTTATCGCCTAAAAATATAAAAAGATTTAATCACCTAATATGACTTTTAATTTTTTAAATCTAAAGAATTTTATTCCATTGCAAAAGACCTCTCCAGCTAGTTAATTCACTGAAGTGAATTATTCAGATAATCATCTGAAACCCCATACTCTTCTGTGCAGAATTTAATTAAATATATATTTACTGAAGGCCCTAAAGTGTCTATAAGGACTTGTAAAAACAGAGGAATTCATGATATATTTTTACATTTATTTTAGGCCAAACAACTTTTGTGTTTCTAGTCTAATAGCAAGTCAGATACGTGCAGTTTCTTGTTAAATGTTAATTGAAAATAAAGTCTTTAAATGTTTTTGCCATAATTTATTTAAACTCTTAAAGGTTTAGACATAACTTCTCTACTGCCTCTCCTCATTTTATAAAGCTCGGAGTCTCCTTTGTCTTTATTTTCCAGTTTCTTATCTGTCTTGTTTCCCATTCTTCTATCATAAATTTTGGGCTCCCCAGCATATACCAGATGGTTCACTTCTAGCACTCAAGAATGCACCTAGTTATACAGGATACTATAAATGTTCTTTTGCATCTGATTCTAGATCCCTGGGCTTCCCTGATGGCTCAGCTGGTAAAGAATCTGCCTGCAATGCGGGAAACCTGGGTCCGATCCCTGGGTTGGGAAGATCCCCTGTAGAAGGGAACAGCTACCCACTCTAGTATTTTGGCCTGGAGAATTCCATGAACTCTGTAGCCCATGGGGGCACAAAGAGTCAGGCACAACTGAACGACTTTCATTTGAGCTTCCCTGGTGGCTCAGATAGTAAAGAATCTGCCTCCAGTGAGGAGACTCGGGTTTGATCACTGCATTGGGAAGAACCCCTGGAGGAGGAAATGGCAACCCACTCCAGTATTCTTGCCTGGAGAATCCCATGGACAGAGGAGCCTGATGGGCTACAGTCCTTGGAGTCAAAAAGAGTCAGACATGACTGAAGTGACTTGGCACAACACTAGATCCCAAGGGAAATAAATTCATATATACATTAAACTTTATTTCTGTTGCTCTTAGTCATGGTTCTCAAAGTGTACCTCAGGAACCTCTAGGAAGTCCCAAGACCCATTTAGGGATTTGCGAAGTCAAAACTCTTTTATAAATAATACTGAGATATTATTTGCTTTTTCTTACTGTCATTCTCTCATGAGTATACAATGGAGTTTTTCAAAGGCTGCATAATATTTGATCACTCTAATGTTAATATTAGTCCCTTGGACTACAAGGAGATCCAACCAGTCCATCCTAAAGGAGATCAGTCCTGGGTGTTCATTGGTAGGACTGATGTTGAAGCTGAAACTCCAATACTTTGGCCACCTGATGCGAAGAGCTGACTCATTTGAAAAGACCCTGATGCTGGGAAAGATTGAGGGCAGGAGGAGAAGGGGACGACAGAGGATAAGATGGTTGGATGGCATCACCAACTCAATAGACATGGGTTTGGGTGGACTCCAGGAGTTGGTGATGGACAGGGAGGCCTGGCATGCTGTGGTTCATGGGGTCGCAGAGTCGGACACGACTGAGCGACAGAACTGTACTGAACTGAATGTTAACGTCATGAATTTATTATTGTTATTTCCAAATGAATATCTCTTATTGTTTAATTCAAGTATAGTTGATGTAATATTATATAATTTATAGGTGTACAATATCAGTTCAGTTGCTCAGTCATGTCCAACTCTTTGCAACCCCATGGACTGCAGCACACCAGGCCTACCTGTCCATCACCAACTCCCAGAGTTTACTCAAATTCATGTCCATTGAGTTGATGATGCCATCCAACCATCTCATCCTCTCATCCTCTGTTGTCCCCTTCTCCTCCTGCCTTCAATCTTTCCCAGCATCAGGGTCTTTTCCAATGAGTCAGCTCTTCGCATCAGGTAGCCAAAGTATTGCAGTTTCAGTTTCAACATCAGTCCTTCCAGTGAATATTCAGGACTGATTTCCTTTAGGATTGACTGGATGGATCTCATTGCATTCCAAGGGTTTACAATATAGTGATTCACAATTTTTAAAGGTTATGATCCATTTATAATTATTCTAAAATATTGGCTGTATCCCCTGTGTTATACATCATTGTAGCTTATTTTATACATAATACTTTATACCTCTATCTCTATATTGCCCCTGCCCCCTTCCCTCTCATTGCTGCTAAACACTAATCTATTCTTTGTATCCGTGAATCTGTTTGTTTTTTGTTATCATCATTAATTTGCTGAATTTTTTATATTTCATGCATGGTATTATACAGTATTTGTTTTTCTCTGACTTATTTCACTTAGCATAATACCTTCCACATTTATTCATATTGCTGCAAATAGCAAAATTTCCCTCTTTTTATGGTCAAATAGTGTACCACCTGGTGATGTCCATGTGTAGAGTCTTCTCTTGTGTTGTTGGAAAAGGGTGTTTGCTATGACCAGTGCATTTTCTTGGCAAAGCTCTATTAGTCTTTGCCCTGCTTCATTCCGTATTCCAAGGCCAAATTTGCCTGTTACTCCAGGTGTTTCTTGACTTCCTACTTTTGCATTCCAGTCCCCTATAATGAAAAGGACATCTTTTTTGGGTATTTGTTCTAAAAGGTCTTGTAGGTCTTCATAGAACCGTTCAACTTCAGCTTCTTCAGTGTTACTGGTTGGGGCATAGACTTGGATTACTGTGATATTGAATGGTTTGCCTTGGAAACGAACAGAGATCATTCTGTCATTTTTGAGATTGCATCCAAGTACTGCATTTCGGGCTCTTTTGTTGACCATGATGGCTACTCCATTTCTTCTGAGGGATTCCTGCCTGCAGTAGTAGATATAATGGTCATCTGAGTTAAATTTACCCATTCCAGTCCATTTGAGTTCGCTGATTCCTAGAATGTCAACATTCAATCTTGACGTCTCTTGTTTGACCACTTCCAGTTTGCCTTGATTCATGGACCTGACATTCCAGGTTCCTATGCAATATTGCTCTTTACAGAATCGGACCTTGCTTCTATCACCAGTCACATCCACAGCTGGGTATTGTCTTTGCTTTGGCTCCATCCCTTCATTCTTTCTGGAGTTATTTCTCCACTGATCTCCAGTAGAATATTGGGCACCTATTGACCTGGGGAGTTCCTCTTCCAACAACACAAGAAAAGACTCTACACATGGATATCACCAGATAGTCAACACCAAAATCAGATTGATTATATTCTTTGCAGCCAAAGATGGAGAAGCTCTATAAGGTCAACAAAAACAAGACCAGGAGCTGACTGTGGCTCAGATCATGAACTCCTTATTACCAAATTCAGACTGAAATTGAAGAAAGTAGGGAAAACCACTAGACCATTCAGGTATGACCTAAATCAAATCCCTTATGATTATACAGTGGAAGTGAGAAATAGATTTAAGGGCCTAGATCTGCTAGATAGAGTGCCTGATGAACTATGGACTGAGGTTCTTGACATTGTACAGAGGACAGGGATCAAGACCATCCCCATGGAAAAGAAATGCAAAAAAGCAAAATGGCTGTCTGGGGAGGCCTTACAAATAGCTGTGAAAAGAAGAGAAGCAAAAAGCAAAGGAGAAAAGGAAAGATATAAGCATCTGAATGCAGAGTTCCAAAGAATAGCAAGAAGAGATAAGAAAGCCTTCCTCAGCGGTCAATGCAAAGAAATAGAGGAAAACAACACAATGGGAAAGACTAGAGATCTCTTCAAGAAAATTAGAGATACCAAGGGAACATTTCATGCAAAGATGTGCTCAATAAAGGACAGAAATGGTATGGACCTAAGAGAAGCAGAAGATATTAAGAAGAGGTGGCAAGAATACACAGAAGAACTGTACAAAAAAGATCTTCACGACCCAGATAATCACGATGGTGTGATCACTGACCTAGAGCTGGACATCCTGGAATGTGAAGTCAAGTGGGCCTTAGAAAGCATCACTACGAACAAAGCTAGTGGAGGTGATGGAATTCCAGTTGAGCTATTTCAAATCCTGAAAGATGATGCTGTGAAAGTGCTGCACTCTATATGCCAGCAAATTTGGAAAACTCAGCAGTGGCCACAGGACTGGAAAAGGTCAGTTTTCATTCCAATCCCAAAGAAAGGCAATGCCAAAGAATGCTCAAACTACTGCACAATTGCACTCATCTCACACGCTAGTAATGTTCAAAATTCTCCAAGCCAGGCTTCAGCAATACATGAACCGTGAACGTCCAGATGTTCATGGTGATTTTAGAAAAGGCAGAGGAACCAGAAATCAAATTGCCAACATCTGCTGGATCATGGAAAAAGCAAGAGAGTTCCAGAAAAACATCTATTTCTGCTTTATTGACTATGCCAAAGCCTTTGACTGTGTGGATCACAATAAACTGTGGAAAATTCTGAAAGAGATGGGAATACCAGACAGCCTGACCTGCCTGTTGAGAAATCTGTATGCAGGTCAGGAAGCAACAGTTAGAACTGGACATGGAACAACAGACTGATTCCACAATAGGAAAAGGAGTACGTCAAGGCTGTATATTGTCACCCTGTTTATTTAACTTATATGCAGAGCACATCATGAGAAACGCTGGACTGGAAGAAACACAAACTGGAATCAAGATTGCTGGGAGAAGTATCAATCACCTCAGATATGCAGATGACACCACCCTTATGGCAGAAAGTGAAGAGGAACTCAAAAGCCTCTTGATGAAAGTGAAAGTGGAGAGTGAAAAAGTTGGCTTAAAGCTCAACATTCAGAAAACGAAGATCATGGCATCTAGTCCCACCACTTCATGGGAAATAGATGGGGAAGCAGTGGAAACAGTGTCAGACTTTATTTTTCTGGGCTCCAAAATCACGGCAGATGGTGACTGCAGCCATGAAATTAAAAGACGCCTACTCCTTGGAAGGAAAGTTATGACCAACCTAGATAGCATATTCAAAAGCAGAGACATTACTTTGCCAACAAAGGTTCGTCTAGTCAAGGCTATGGTTTTTCCTGTGGTCATGTATGGATGTGAGAGTTGGACTGTGAAGAAGGCTGAGTGCAGAAGAATTGATGCTTTTGAACTGTGATGTTGGAAAAGACTCTTGAGAGTCCCTTGGACTGCAAGGAGATCCAACCAGTCCATTCTAAAGGAGATCAGCCCTGGGATTTCTTTGGAAGGAATGATACTAAAGCTGAAACTCCAGTACTTTGGTCACCTCATGCGAAGAGTTTACTTATTGGAAAAGACTCTGATGCTGGGAGGGATTGGGGGCAGGAGGAGAAGGGGACGACAGAGGATGAGATGGCTGGATGGCATCACTGACTCAATGGACATGAGTCTGAGTGATCTCTGGGAGTTGGTAATGGACAGGGAGGCCTGGCGTGCTGAGACTCATGGAGTCGCAAAGAGTCGGACACGACTGAACGACTGGACTGAACTGAACTGAACTGAGTGTACCACATTCCATTGTGTAAAACATCTTTATCCATTCATCTGTTGATGGACACTAAGTTTGCATCTCTATCTTGGCAATTTTCAATTAATGCTACCATGAACGTGGGGATACATGAATCTTTTCAAATTAGTAGTTTGATTTTTTTCAGATATATTACCTGGAGTGGAATAGCTGGGTCATAGGGAAAAGTTATATTTTTAGTTTTTTTGAGAAACCTCCATATCATTTTCCAGAATGGCTGTAGCAGTTTATTTGTTTATGCATTTGGCTGCAGCAGGTCTGAGTTGTGGCAAGCTGGATCTAGCTCCCTGACTAGGGATTGAACGCGGGTCTCCTGTATTGAGATTTAGAGAGATTTAGCCACTGGGCCACCAGTAGAGTCCTGACTATACCAGTTTAAATTCCAAACAACAGTATATGAGAGTTCTTTTTCCTCTACATCCTGATTACGTTCCTCTAAATTTGATTACAGAAATGATGACAAGTGTGAGGTGGTATGCAATTATGCTTTTGATTGGTATTTCCTTGATGATTGGCAGTGTTGGCCATCTTTTCATGTGCCTATTGACCATCTGCCTTTCCTCTTTGGAAAAATGTCTATTCAGGTATTCTGCTCATTTTGTAATCAGGTTTTTTTTTTTATATTGAGTTGTATGAGATGATAATATATCTTAGCTATTAACTTCTTAATAGTCATATCATTTGCAAATATTTTCTTCCATTCAGCAGGTTGACTTTTCATTTTGTCAATGGTTTCCTTTGCAATGCCAAAGAAATGAAGTTTAATTAGGTCCAATTTGTTTATTTTTGCTTTTACTTCCTGGCTTGAGAAGACAGATCCAAAAAACGATATTGCTATGATTTATGTCAAACGCTCTTCTGCCTATGTTTTCCTCTAGGAGTTTTCAGTCTTACATTTAGGTCTGTAGTCCCTTTTCCATTTATTTTTGTGTACGGTGTGAGGAAATGTTCTAATCTCATTGTACCCATAGCTGTCCAGTTTTCCCAGCACTCTTCAAGACTGTCTTTTCTCCATTGTATATTTTTGCCTCCTTTTCATAGATTAAGCGACCATAGGTAACTGAGCTTGTTCCTGGGCTCTGTGCTCTGTTGCATTCATCTATGTGTCTGTTTTTCTGTTGCATTCATCTATGTGTCTGTTTTGGGCCAGCACTGTGCTATTTTGATTATTGTGGCTTTGTGATATAGTCTGAAGTCAGGGAGCATGACTCCGTTCAGGTGTGTTCTTCTTTCCCAAGAATGTCTTGGCTATTCAGGCTCTTTTGTGTTTCCATTCTTATTTTAAAATTATTTGTTTTAGTTCTGTGAAAATTGTCTTTAGTATTTTGGCAGAGATGATATTGAATATGTAGCTTGCCTTGGGTAGTATGGTCATTTTGATTTTTTCAGCCCAAGAACACAGTATGTCTTCACATGTTCTCAATTTTAATTTCTAAAATGGTAAATTTTGATAGATATAACCCACTCACAAAAAAAAGCTCTTTGAGATCCTCAATAACCTTTGAGTTCCTAAAACCAAAAGGTTTAAAAACTGTTGCTGTGGGGAAATGATTCTCAGTTGGGAGATGGCAGTATTGCCCCCTCAGTATTTTAGACATCTGTAGGGGAATTAAGTTGCCACAGTGATTGGGGAGCACTATTTGTATTGGGTGTTGGGGATACTAATTGTCTTTTAAAAAATTAGACAGTAATAGATAGTGACACTATTAGACAACTAGACATAAATAGCGAAAATTGTCCCAGGTCCTACATGACTAAATATAGACACTAATATAGCTTTAAACTCTGCTTCATGATCATCTGACTCTAGATTGTACCCTTAAATACATATTCTTTGCTCAAGTCTTGTTGATGGCTGCCACGTAACACCAAAGACCTTAGAATTACCTCCAAGGTACTTCATGGCCTGGTTCCCTGTTACATCTCTGGCCTGTTATTCTTCCCGTTGCTCACTGTGCCCCCCTATCAGAGTCCCAGAGGACACCAGACTTTCTCTGTGGCTCCCCCCACTGCCTGAGCACTTTTCTCCTGATATCCCCTTAGCTGCTTCTTCAGTTCCTTTAGTCCTTGGCTTAGGCTTCCCTTATCAATGAGGTCTACTCCAGACACCATAATTAAATATATAAACTGTGACCTTCCCCACACTCTTCAAACCCCTTATCTTGCTCTACTTTTCCATCTTCTGTTAACATACATCACTCTAGCATACCATATAATCTACTTATTAATTATGTTCAATATTCATCCTCTTTCTCCTCCGTCCCCACTGCAAGCAAGTTCCAGGAGAGCAGAGACCTTATTTTGTTTTTCATCTGTCTGTGAATCAGTCAGTCATATCCAACCCTTTATGACCCCATGGATTCTAGCCCGCCAGGCTTCTCTGTCCATGTGATTCTCCAGGCAAGAATACTGGAGTGGGTAGCCAGTTCTTTCATGACCTGGCAAAGAGTAGATACTCAATAAATATTTGTTGAATAAATCTTTTAACAATAAAAATTTGTTAAATAAATAAATGTATGACTTAATTGTATACAACTTTCTGTTTAGTCCTCTGAATAATAGCATTCAAACATCATATTAAATGTTGAAATAACTTATGGGTTGGTCTTATATTTCAGAATAGTGAGAGGAGGGCATTACAAAATCTTCACTGTGAGGAAAGACCCACTGGACCAAGAACCACAAAGTTAGAGGACCCATTTTTTCTGCCACTATGACACCTGCTTCATGCCTTAACTAAGAAAAGAGAAGCCCTATTATTATTACCCGAGCCAGACCCAGTGGGAACCTAGTGATGAGTGTCAGCTAATGTAATTATACCAACCAGATGTTTAAAGTATATTGAGGGCAGTCAATGAAAAAAGCTAAGGCCAAAGCCTCACCTCCAGTGATAAGGAGAGGATTGGAAGATGTCTCCAATGTAGGCTGCTTTTTATTTTGGTGGACCCTCTGGGATTCCCTCAACTATAACCTTGTTATATGCTAAGATTTAATTCCAGTTTATAGAAAGATGGCAACCTTGATTATAATTTTTTAAGATTAATTATAACCATTTCGAGTTGTGGCAACTGAGGAAGTTAAACCAATGAGCTTGATTTGGGCCAGGTAGCCCCAAATAAAAGGCCCTTGTGGGTATGAATTGCTTTCACTGCTACTGAAAGCCTCTGTGTTTTAAGAGACATGCCAACAAAGAGGGGGTCACAGGGCCTCCACACGCACATGTTTTTATAACACATCACACCCAGCAAACGGCACTCCTTGTCCGCAGCCAAAGGACCTTGGACAAAGCCCACCACTGATGGATTGGGACTGACTTTCTATTCTGGGAGCAGGAATATCATTCAGTATTTCTTGAGTGGCTTCAATGTTCAAACCAGTTGTCTGTATGCACTGGAGTCATCTGCTTGCCCACAAAACAAGGGTGGTGCTGACTTTCCCACAGTTCTTTGTAAATATGTCAGTGTGGTGACCTCAGAGAGCCAGGGCTAGGAGTAAGAGAGAATTAGCAATGGCACCCCACTCCAGTACTCTTGCCTGGAAAATCCCATGGATGGAGGAGCCTGGTAGGCTGCAGTCCATGGGGTCGCTAGGAGTCGGACACGACTAAGCTACTTCACTTTGACTTTTCACTTTCATGCATTGGAGAAGGAAATGGCAACCCACTCCAGTGTTCTTGCCTGGAGAATCCCAGGGACGGGGGACCCTGGTGGGCTGCCGTCTATGGGGTCACACAGAGTCGGACACGACTGAAGTGACTTAGCAGCAGCAGCAGCAGCAGCAGCCAGTCAGTGCATCCTGTTTAATCCTGACTGCCGGTTTGAAGATTGCCAGAAGAGATGCCCACTGGAGACTTTTCTGACGTTTGTTTTTATGGTTATAGGAATGTCTTTCCACCATAAGAAGAGCTGAAGTAATAAAGTAGATGCTTCAAAATCTGTTACAGGTTTATTTTTATAAGTCAAGGTGAAATAGTCTCCTCCTAATTTTAATTCTCTTGGGAGATTTTCTTCGCTATAAAATTTCATAGAAAAAAAAAAAAAAAAGATAGCCCTTAGTATTAAACCAGATTATGGAGAAATGCATCAGTCCTAACATAATATTTGTAACTATCTATCGCATGGGCTTCCCAGGTGGCCCAGTGGTAAAGAAGCCACCTGCCAATGCAGGAGACCCAAGAGATATGGGTTTGATCCCTAAGTGGGGAAGAACCCCTGAAGTAGGAAATGGCAACCGACTCCCATATTATAATTGTTATATAATATACATCTGGGTTTTGTGTTACAGAGACCCTATTAAAGGGATATACAAATAGATTCAAACTAAATATTCCTTAGCACAAATCTGAAAGTCCTTCACTTCTAAAATTGCTGGTGACAGAGGTGTAATTCTCCATAGATCACCAGAGTCATCTCCATCGGGAAAAAGTCTTCATTTTCTTTTCCCCTTCCTGTTCTAAACTTAGAGAATGATACACTTCCTTTGCACTCTTCACTCACTTTTATTACAGCACTCACAACCCTGCATTATTATTGTGTATTTATGTGTCTGTTGTGCCTACTAAATTGTGTGTGTTTTGAGAGCTGGACTGTGTCTTTTAAAAAAAAAAATGGGCTAAGGGCTACTTTAACCCATTTGTTTTATTTTAGATTAATACTCATTTTTTAGAGCTGTCTTAGGTTTTTGGACTATGCCTTAATTATACTTAGAATTCTGGGGAAAGACAAGCAGACACTCGATAAGTAATAAATAGCTTCAAAATATATTTCTGCAACTCTCTAGAAATTGTCCACATGGAAAATGGCCATGTTCTCAAAGAAGGCGAAGATTCTCTTCTAGCTGTCATGGTGGGTAACACAGTCAACCCCACTGCCCCATCCTCATCCAGCACTGCTGCGATTTCTCTCTTGCATCCAAACCAAAATCTCCAGTTTCCTGCACTGGAAAGGAGAGGGATGGGCACTTTTTATCTAAAATAGTGAAAGTTAAGGGAGAGCCGGTTGGTACCTACAGGTCTGCTTTAGTCTTCCGACAAGAATGAGTAAGAGGTGAACAAGAGATTATATAATCTTTGTTCCCAGACACGCATGCTCTTCAAATAGCCCCAAACGGCTGGAAACAAAATACACTGCAACCTTGGATGCTGCCTTCATTCCTTGCTCTCCTAGCCTGATGGTATCGAATAAAATGATAACAGGAGCCAGGTCTGCCTCGCTCTCTGCTGCTGCTGCTAAAGTCGCTTCAGTCGTGTCCGACTCTGTGCGACCCCAGAGACAGCAGCCCACCAGGCTCCCCCGTCCCTGGGATTCTCCAGGCAAGAACACTGGAGTGAGTGCCTCGCTCTCTAGAGCTTTGCAAAGTACAGTGCACTCTGCAGACATCAATGCTGCATCCTGTAGTCAACGCCTCTCCTCCAGTACCCTCAGCAAGCAAAGCAGCCTAGGGCCTAACCAGAATGATAAAAGCATGAAAAGAAGGAATAATTAAGCAGATAATGAATGGTTAGGCCCATCACTGGTATTTCTGTGATTGTTTTTGTTTGTTTAAGTGGCGTCTAATCAAGACGGCAAAATTTAGGAACTGAAAAGCCAGTCATTTAAAGCATCATTTAGCAAACCAGATAAGCACGTCAACTATGTGTAGCCGCTCTTTTAAAACAAAACTGTCGTGCGGGCTTTCTAGTAGTAAGCTCATGGTATTTAATATTGTATGTTTACTTTTATTTTGGTTGCAATTGCTGTTAATTTTTAATTGCCCTTGAATCATGCAATGGCAGAAGGATACTTTCTAAATTAGTCAAAAATAGCATAGTGTGTAAAGACCCAATGTTGGCATCCACACTGATAACTGTAAAAACATAACTTTTTAGAAAGAAAAGATGAATGGAAGCTAAAGATAAAATGGCCTTGCCTAAATGTTCCTCTTCTGAAGGCTAGAAATAGCTAGTCAGAGCACTTTGTTGAATACTTATTGTCCTTGCCAAAAAGAGACTGACTTGGGTAAGCGCAATAGATTGTTTTCCATTTCCAAATAATAATATCAGGCATAATAGATTGTTCAATATTGATATCTGCAAATTCTGTTGATTCTACCATCAACATATATCCAGAATCTGATCGCTTTATACCACCTAGTTTATTGTAATATCCTCCTAACTCTTCTCCCTTATCTCCTTCATGGCCCTCCCTCTACCTTATTTTACAATGCACGATACTGGATTCTTGGGGCTAGTGCACTGGGACGACCCAGAGGGATGGTATGGGGAGGGAGGAGGGAGGAGGGTTCAGGATGGGGAATACATGTATACCTGTGGCGGACTCATTTTGATATTTGGCAAAACTAATACAATTTTGTAAAGTTTAAAAATAAAAAAAAAAAAATAACAAATGGCAGCCATCAGATACTGTTGCATCTCAACCCAGATCCCTCCAAAACCTTTCCCTAGCACTTAGAATGAAAGCAAACTCCTCCAGAGACTGGCCACCCTCCCCGTACCTCTCCGACTATGTCATCTACTACTCCTTCCCACTCCCCATCCATTCCTCCAGTCACACTAGCTTTCTGGAGATTCCTGGAAACACCAGGCACAGTCATTTCTCTGGCCAAGGGTCACTCTCTTGCCTCTTTCATTTCTTTGCCCACTTGTTGCTTTCTCACTGAGACCCCCTCTGGCTGTCCTTTTTAAAACTGTGCATATATAGCAGCACTCCTTACTTCCTCATTGATCTTCTCAACTTAATTTTTCTCTATAGTATTTAGCCCTTTCTAAAATACTCTCACTTTCTTAAAATACTCTAACATGTTCTTATCCATTGTCTTTCTTCTTCAATGCAAACTCTGCATGTTCAGTGGTTTTTAAAGTTGTTTTATGCATGTCTGTGTCCTCAGCACGTAGAAGATGCCTGGTATATGGTAAGCGATAAGCATTTGTTGAATAAATGAATCTGCAGACAAGACATCACCCAGCCTTTCCATGGGTGTGACTCACTAAATACTGAGATATGGCATGGCACAGTTGAGGCTTCCCTGGTGGCTCAGATGGTAAAGAATCTGCCTGTAATTCAGGGGACCTAGATTCGATCCCTGTGTCAGGAAGCTCCCCTGGAGAAGGAAATGGCAACCCACTCCAGTATTCTTGCCTGGAGAATCCCATACACAGAAGAGCCTGGCAGGCTACAATCCATGGAGTCACAGAGTCAGATATGACTGAGCAACTAAGGGGATAGATCAAGGGCTTTAAATGTCAGATGGACTTGAGTTTGAATGATGGTTTTACTACAACCTGTGTGACCTGGTGAGTTATATAATCACCCAGCCTCAGCTTCCTCTCTGTAAAATAGAAAGAGTAAAAGCATCTTTCTCATAGAGGAATCATAAAATTTTTTGAGGAAATGAATGAAAACATTATGTTGGGCTTATATAATAACTCGGAAAATGTCTGCAATGATTGCAGTAAGTATTGTAATTCCCCTTATTGGTATTATTATTGCCCTTATTATTGCTATATTTTATTGAGGCCCTTGCTAGTATACCAGACATTTTACTACTTATATTCTAGCTATTATCTACAAGGGACCATTACTGTCACTGTTGAGGGGGTATGGGAACTGGCCCAGGGTCCCAGAGTGAGTAGTCAGTCCCAGCTTGCTCTGCCTCCAAAGTTTAGGCCCTTCCTCCCAGACCACTGGCCTTTCACATTAGACTTTAATGCCATGCCCCGAGCTCTGGAAGTACTTAGAATATTTGAGGACACAAAAGGTGCGATATAGCTCAAGTAAAGAACTTTAAGGACCTTGAGATTGGAGATGAAAAACTATATGGCCTACCATATGATGGGCTTCCCAGGTGGCACAGTGGTAAAGAACCCGCCTGCAATGCCAGTTAGATATAAGAGTCACAGGTTTGATCCCTGGGTTGGGAAGATCCCTGGAGGAACGCATGGTAACCCACTCCAATATTCTTGCCTGGAGAATCTCATGGACGGAGGAGCCTGGTGGGCTACAGTCCGTAGAGCTGCAAAGAGTCGGACACGACTGAAACAACTGAGCACACACACACATACCATATAATATGGATTTTAATAGATACTGAAAAGGCATCAGAAGTGGGTTAAATTTGGGAAGAAGTTTTTGGAAAAATGAAAATAGCCTTTACATGGATCAGTTCCTGTCACTGATCACAGTCTTTAATATGACCGTAAGTGTAAGAATAATAGATTTCAGATTGGGAAAAATCAGTATAAATCAAAACATGTTTGGTCTTTCTTAGGCAAAAGGCTTTCTTTTTTAATGTAATCACCATTCTATTCTGCATATTGTCTAACGTGATTTCTTAAAAATTACATTGCTTGCCCATTTCAAGTTATAAGATAGGTGCTGATAGGAGAATGTCTTTGCCATTGATGGTATGCCACTGGAAGTTTGAATAGCAAAATGACTGAGAAGTGGCTTTAGAAGCCTCTTGCAGTGTTTTTGGTGTTGTCTCTAGTTCTTTAACAACTTTATTCTAATAGAAAAGAGTAACTGAGGGGTTAAGTAATGTGGTGATAGATGGCTATTACTGGTTTTCCCTAAAATGGTTTGGAGAAATAATCAACTAAATAGCAACAAAATATGGATTGCAACTACCTCATAGACATAGGGTTTGATAAATACATTAGTTTCTTAGCAGAATATGAATAATATTAAACATTAAGCACAGATTTTGTTTCTTTCTAATCCTTTGGCCAACCACTGACCTAGGTCTTCTATTGTCAGCAAATAAGGATATAGTAATAAAGAAGCTGATGATTTGGGAGACTTTCCATGGGGTTGATTGAAAGTATTATATTCAGTCTTGTTGTTGTTGCTCGGTTGCCCAGTAGAGTCCAACTCTTTGCTTACACAACTGAATATAATTTCCTGTGGGAAAAAAGTCAACATTTTCATCCTCTGTTCGTAGAAGTTTTCCAGCATAGATTTCAGTCTCTAGAGTTTGTTCTTGTGTCTTGTTATTGGAGAAGTGGTTCAGTTTTGACTGAATCTATCACACATTGTTGATCATTTAAGGGCAAGTAAAACCAAGTTAATTGAAATAGAATAGTGTTAACAATTGGAGTATAGCAAGTGAAAATAAGGGAACAAAAATACCAAGAAGTGCTATTTTTTTGTACTTATTTTTACTGGTTAAGATTAATATGGATGTACATGTGCATAAGAAAAATTACAAGGAAGTCCAAGGAAATGTGAGACTTATACTTGTCTTTTAAGTGTTTTTTAGTTTATCATTTCATCTAAAGTGAAAGTGAAGTAGTTCTTGTTTTGTCGTAGATTCTGTCATAAATATGGCTTTAATATTCTCTCTGCTTGTTATATATAGATATATTTTATCTCTCCAAACCTTTTATGAACTAGTTGAGGTTGTAGCTTATGTGCTGTGTTCTTTTGCTCCAGCACAGCTAGGTGGAAAGACAGTGTTTAATATGAGTCTTAAGAGCAACTAAGGTTTTGAAAACTAATCTACTTTTCATGCTTTTATCTAAATTCTCTGGGACAAAATAAAGTTGATGTGGCAAATAAAACCTACTATAAGATGAATTAATGAACAAAATATTTTTGAATACTATCTTTCATGGCACGTATGAGTTACGAATGAGGTTGGTAGCAGGTAGGGGAAGAGGAGTGAAGAATGTGGGGGAAAAAAACACAGATCCTAAGTCAAGGGTGAAATTTTCACCAGACCTGAAAGACTTTCAGTTCTCTATTCTTTATTGAAAATTAATCCCAAGGCCAAAAATTGAAAAGACTACCATAATGTTAAATTATGCAGTTATCCTGGGCTATATGAGGCCACCAACGAACACACACATATTAAATCTCTTTTATAATGTAGAATTAATAAAGAGGTAGATTAAAAGGTAAGTCAAAGTTAAATTAAAGGTAAGTCAAAGTTTGTACAGCTCATTTTAAATATTACAATATGGAAAGTAAATACACTGCTGTGTGGGAATACATAGCTTATCTGTCCTTGCTAGCTAATGAATTCTTTCCTATTAAATTTTAATAGGAAAATCTTCAATGATATTTAAGCTTTCACAGAAGTGTAAACTACTGTGACTACAATTCACAATGCATTTAAAACAATTATTCTTTATCATTAAAGTTAATAATATGCACATTAACCTCTTATGTAGTCTAAATCAATATTGTCGTTTAAAAGAGATGACCTCTGGACAGCTTTGTCTAAATATTGATTTCATTGTCATTTGTATAAGGTATCAAACAAATTACATGCTGCACTAATATCATTAATACTGCCCCCATAGAGCCTCTGACTTTACAGGTTCTTATAATATAGGACATGACATTACAAAAATATTGAGGACATCACAAGGTATAATTACCGAATAGATGAGGTTTGACTATGGTTGCACAGAGTGGCTGTAAACATGTGATAACTTCCAAATCCTTTACTCTCCGTGGACAGAAAAAATACATCTCTTTAGCATGCAGATTGGTTTGTTGAGGTTAAGTTTCAAATGGCAGAATTTTTTTCTGCCTCAGAGGGTCTAATTTACCTTTTTGTGATGCCATAGATATTTCAAAAGAGAATCTAAAGTCGGATTAAAATATTGTAGTTCTGCAATATAGCAGTTTTCCCAAAATAAACTTGTTTAGGAATTTCTATTACAAGTTCCTAGTGACTCAGATGAGTTGGAAAATACATGCAACTTTATGCATGTAACGTGAAGGGGCTGAACCTTTCAAATGATCATTAAATTAAATAAAAGCTAGGGATGGGCACATATCACATTTGCCCTCATAATTGGCAATTACAGTATTATCTTTGTAAAAACAAAATATGCAAATTAAAATAGCCATATAAATTAGCCCTTTAAAACTTTTTTCAAGTTCTAAATTGCTCTGAATCACAACTGTTAACCTCACCCTGTTACATCTAACTCTATATTAATGTTTGTTCGTTTTTTCAATTTTTAAAATTGTACTTTACTTTCTGTTTTCTGTAAAACTTTTTAGAAAAGAGATGTGGTCATGGTCACGATACTGATAGCTGTGGGTCCTATTTACACTAAAACTACTCCCCCCATATTTCTTGTAGGTAAAAGTGACCCATTTTGTGTGGTTGAGCTGAACAACGATAGGCTGCTAACACATACTGTCTACAAAAATCTGAACCCTGAGTGGAACAAAGTCTTCACATTGTAAGTAGCCATTACCTTGAGCTCGCTTCAAGAATGATGCTAAATGATATTTATTTTCGAGATTTTTGTGTGTTTTTTCTTAACTGATTAACAGCTCAGTGCATCTGGCCTGCCTTTGCCAGCAACAGTGAATTGCATAATTGCATTACCTTCCTGAGAGTAAAACCTGGGGAAAGGGTATACCATTTTTTTGTGTGTTTATACAGATATTTTTTTAAGCTGTGCATTTTTTTGACTAAGGATTTTGCTCCCATTAACTGAATTGCCATACTGCTTCTTCCTTTTATACTTTCTATTGAAATTCTCCCCAATTGCATTGACACCAAGGAGGACAAAGCTCTATTTGTTCCATTGCTCAAATCAGCAAACAATCCAGTCTCAGATTCAGCAGATGTTTTAGTTTTGGTTTGTTGCATTTTAGCCACAATAAGAATATTAAGTACTGTCCTACTTACCCCCCCCCAAAAAAGAAAAAAACCCTTTGAGTTAATTTTCTTTTTGTTTTAAAAAGTTTGTAAATCTTTCCAGTCATTCACTGTAAAAGCTGCCAATGCTACTCTGTAGTATCTCCTAAATTTGTGGGGTTTTTTTTAAGCTGGGCTTTAGAAATGAACTCTGAACAAAGGAAAACTCTCCAAATAGAAGTACTTCTTAAAAGTTTTCTAACATAGTTTTATTTTTTTGTATATGAGAAACTGCTAAATTCCTCATTAATTTCTTATAATGTCCTTGCTTAAGATCTAGTAACTAATCAGATTTAATTATCTGACCAATTTATCTTTAAGGAATTTCACATTTTTATAAGACATGAAAGCCTGGTCAGGAGACTTGCACTCCTAAGAAGGTTGTGGAGAGTGTTTTTCTCTAGAATGCATAATTGAATGAATAGGTTTGATTATTATCAAAGCCATTAATTGATTGTGTTCTGATAAAGCCTCTTCTCACATGTGGCTGCAGTCTTTCAGTAATGAATATATTCATTTTTTGTTTTCTCTTAATTCATGTTTTCTTGGTAAACAGTTTGATCAAAGAATAAATGCTGTCAACAATTGGGGCTTATTTTTCTAGAAACAAAAATATGAAGAGCTTGCACAGTTGTTTATTAGCATGTGTTGTCTTTGGAACATAATGGAGCACTACTTAATTTCTAAATCCTAGGGTGGTACAATAGCTATCAATGTTACATTTTCTCCATTCTGTATTCTGTGTAGTTAATTTTTACTATAAACTTAACAGAAATAAGTTGGCATTTTGATGAGAGCGGTGGATAAAAATTATTTTTAAAAAAAAAGACGAATGATACAAAATATACTGTGACTCTTGCTGAAATCAAACCTGGTGATGTTTTATATGGGAGTTATAAGAAGATAGGAATTATTGTAATAATGAGAAGAAGGAAAAGTCTAAAAAAATCAGTGCCGCTTATTGATGGTTTTTTTTTTTAAACAGTGATTTATTCTGTGGCCATCCAGATAGAAGTTATATTTTATTGAAAAATTATAACTTAAAATTAAAATTGTATTCAAACTTCCAGATAACCATCACAGTTGTCTACTAAGATGCATTGTGGGAAATTCTGTCCGATACCAAGCTGCCCTACGTACATGTCTATGCAAATAGCATACATAAAACACATATACACCAAAGCAGCTGGAGCTATCTAAACTTTCAAAAGCATTTGTGTTCTTGTTCCCCACTGATGAAGTCTTTTTTTTTTTCCCCCCCTTACATATATTTATTTTGCAGCAACATTAAAGATATCCATTCAGTTCTGGAAGTGACAGTTTATGATGAAGATCGGGATCGAAGTGCTGACTTTCTGGGCAAAGTTGCTATACCCTTGCTGTCCGTAAGTTTTATTCACCTGACACACAGCTCTGTGTTGCTTTTGCTCAAGGAAAAAAAAAAAAAAAAAAGCCTCAGCTCTATATCTGTCATTTCTCAACCAAGGTCTGTAATAAGAACACTAAAAATTTTAACATACTCAATTCACGGCCATGTTGAATCCCATGATAGTTAATTTTTCCTGACAGACTTGATCCTGGTAATGAACAGGTACTTGTCAGAATTGCCACAGTTGTTTTGGGTTCTCTGTCAGTTTCAGCAGCTGGGGGTCAAAGGCCACTGAGGGAGTGTATTCAGTGGAGACCGCGAGACAGACGGCTGTCATGTCCTTTTCCCGCAGATTCAAAATGGTGAACAGAAAGCCTACGTCTTGAAAAACAAGCAGCTGACAGGGCCAACAAAGGGGGTCATCTATCTTGAAATAGATGTGATTTTTAATGCTGTAAGTCTTAACTTTGGCTTTTTTGTACTGCTAAAGAGTTCAGTTTCATGAAAGCTTTTGTTCCTGATTTGTAGAGAATTTCTGTCATCCCTCATTTTCTCTAAACCTTGATGTATCCTGGAGAATACGCTTCTGCCACTGCCTGGCACACCCACACTTTCTGTTATCGTTGGCGGCTGCCGCTGCGGCTGTGCTGTGGCCACTGCCTGCCGGCATCAGAAATGGAAGCGCATGCATGTGCCACTGGTGTACATTTATATTTTCTGGGAACCGCAGCCAGGACTTTGAAACTTTAGCAATGATTGCAAATTGAACTGCATGAAAAACTTGTAAACATTTGTAATATATTCATCCATAACAGACACATATGTTGATGTATAGGTGAAAGCCAGCTTACGAACATTAATACCCAAAGAACAGAAGTACATTGAAGAGGAAAACAGACTCTCTAAACAGGTAAACAGCGAGGAAAGATGAATCCCTCTGGGAAGACCTGATTTTATCTGTAAAACATCTATGGAAATTCAAATAAACCTTGGAAGTGTGGGGCGGGTGGGGAAAGACTATGGAATGTTTGATCATCTACTGATGTGAAATGGCTCTTTCTTTTCTTCTTTCTTTTTCTCTCTTCCCTTCTTTTCCTTGAAAGATCAAACAAGGACAATACCAAACTAATAAGTTGGATGGGGGTGGTCAGAAAGGAAAGGGGATACTGTAGGCTCTGCATAGAATGGACATGTATTCATGCGTTAGCAAAAGAATGATCATTTTGAACATAAAATACAATTTGATTGCTATGGAATGTGTAAATGAGAACACCAAAAGCTGAGGTTCAAATATACATCTAGACCACCCACAGGTATGATGCAGGTGTGTGTAAAGCAAGCCCAGCGTTTAGCTCTTCCCTCTAATCCACGAGAGAGGGGGCTGTATCTTTTAAGGGAGACCTTCCTGTTAATTAGATTTTGTCTATGATCTTTTAGAAGTGAACTTTTATTGGCATTTTTAGCTCAGGACATAGAAAATCAGGAACCCTGATTTTCCTATCAGGAAGGAATTTTAGACTTGATATCTTCTAATTAGACTTGTAGCTTTAAAGTTGATTTGATATCAAGTTAAGAAAAGAACAGTAGTTTCCCCTTTTAAAAGTTGTTTACTTCCAATTAACACAGCTAAAATAAAATATATTTGAGACTCTACAGTTTACAGAACTCATCTGTGTGTGTTAAAATCTTTAATAATTTTCTGTGCTATTAGAAGACCAAAACTACTTTGTTTTTATTCCAATCACTTCACCCGAAACAGTGGAACCTTTAGTTGTTTAAAGACGGTGCAGGAGGTACAAATGTAATATCTATCTGAATACAGATTATATTTTTCCACAGTTATATTTAAAAATAGTAAAACTCTTAAAGGTGAGTAGGGGCCAAGAAGGAAACAAATAGGAACACTTTTTCCTTTGCCAGAAAGAAATTTTAACTTGTTTAAACTGCTGTGCATGTACATGCTTCTATATGTACATACATATGCAGATGTTTTCCATATGAGCCCAGTTAACTTTACATAGCTACTTCTTTAAAATACCAGATTAGCCTTGAAATATACTTGTAAGTAGCAAAATATTAACCTGCAGACATAATTACTCTAATTATTAACATAACTGTATGTAATTTTTTGAATCTGTATCTAGTATATGGGCTGTTTGTCTTAACAGCTCTAGCCATACCTTAGTTTTAAATTTTTTAATTATATAAATTCCCATATACCTCTTAATCTTGTTCCATATCTACCGTTTATTTTTTGTCTCTTTTTTTTTTATTGAGGTGTAATTGATGCACAATATTCTATGTTACAGGTGTACAGTATAGTGATTCACAATTTTTAAAGATTTGTTCCATTTGTCATTACTATAAAATATGGGCTATATTTCTTGTGTTGTACAATATATTCTTGTAGCATATTTTATATGTAATAGCTTGTCGTATACCTTTTCTAAGAAAATATTTTGTAAAGTACTTGGTTACCATACATTTTTCCCTAAATCCAAAATTAGGAAAAAGTAATGAGAAATATGGGTAAAATTTATTGTGGGAGGAAGAGAGAGGAAGAGGGAAAAGAGAGAAGGGGAATGAGACTATGATGGGAAGAAAGGGAGATCCTACTGAAATGGTGATAAAATATTCTTTTTTCTATAATAAAGCAATACTTGACGGGTTTTTTCTAAGCTCCTCAATAAAAACATCCCAAGTTAGCAATTTCACTTTGAAATATCTTGAAATGAAAGCATTTAAAGAATTTTTAAAGCCCAGGATTTCAGAATTTTTAAATATATTTAAAGTTCTCAGCATTTTAAGTGTCAAAAAAAAAATGTTTTTGATGTGTTGGAATTTTTTTTTTTCTTTTGAACAGAGGTAACTCAGCGTGCATGATAGTACTTTTTATGTAAATATATTTAACTTAGAAATTGCTCTTGTAATTTAGTTCTTTCCACCTTCTCCAGATATACCTCTCTCCCTCTAAGTTGTGAGCCAAATTGCTTGGTATATTCTTACAACTTTATTAACTTTCTGAATTCATATTAAGTCACACTAAACTTGAAGAATTTTGTAGCATATCTGATGGGTTTTAGTCTTGCAAATTCTAATAATGGCTTTCATCTTCCTTTACAGCTGCTGCTAAGGAACTTTATCAGAACGAAGCGTTGTGTTATGGTGCTGGTAAATGCTGCATACTATGTTAATAGTTGCTTTGACTGGGATTCACCCCCAAGGAGCCTCGCTGCTTTTGTGGTATGATCATACTGTATTCCTTACATTGTTATTCATTAAATTCGGTAATCATAGCTGCATGTTTCTGTGGCTGTAGTTATAGTTATGTCGATGTGGCCATTTTTAACTTCTATTTTGAGATTTGACTGGGCAGATTTGCCGTGGGCAGGAACCTGATGGATGTTCAAGGTCTGAGTCCAAGAATACATCCCCACTCCCCGCCTCAGATTTCCGGAATACAAGACATCTCAGCCAATGTGCAATTTTCTCTGTGACAGTTAAAAAGTAAAATTTTACATGTTGCATAATCCCAAAGCCCAATAGCCCGGCCAAGAAAAGTCCTTAGTGTTAAAAAAAAAAAAAAAAATTAAGAATCTTGACCATCCTCATTTTAATTGTATTTATCCTATAGATATCTTTTCAAAATATGAAAATCTTTGGCAGTAGAATGTTAGTTGTAATACTTTAAAATGTGAATCACGGTTGGAAGTGGATGAAGGCTTTATTATTTCTGAGATTTCCAGTTTTTAAAAAGGTACAAGTGAGAAATTTGATAGTTCCAGAGTCCTCTGACAACATTCATCTGGTGGTCTTTTACTTTGGTTATTTAAAAATTGCTGATGAGACCAACTTGCAAAGCTAGAAATTCGGAGAGAATTCTTTCCTCTGAGCTTCAGCTGAGATTTTTCTGCTCTCACATTATTTTTGCGCACTCAGGATTTCAGTCTGAAGTTTAAGTGGAGTCGTTCTTTTGAAATCTTTCATTTTCTTGTCATACTTGTTAGGATATGAGTACCCTTATGTGTCCTTATATTTGCGGGTTTCGCGGACTATGACTTTATCTTGGGGGGCTTACAAGAAGAGCTTTAATTATAGTAACAAGTCAACATTTTAGAATTACCATTCAAATGAGAGTAGGCACATCAGTTCAATACTTTGAGCCCTGTCCTCCTCTCTGGCCTTGTGCGGGACTTTCATTAATGTCTGAGCACAAGGAACAAAGAGTGTGCACGTCCCTTTGTGTTGTGAGTTACCAGAAAGTTAGGCAGCCTGCTTCCCATAGACATGTTGTTGTCTCCTTGAAGAAAGTGCCTGGCATCATCATTAAGTTTTAGAAAAGAAAATCTGCCTCTCTCAATATTCTTTTATTTTGCTCTTTCACATGATAAATACATTGGAGTACTGTTAAGCAAACTTTGTTGTTGTTTTTCAGCATCATAGAGGCATTTTAATGTTAATGAGGGGGGGGAATGATGTTGAGTTTATGTGTAATACACATATGCCATTACGTCCGGATTCTAGGGGGCCGTATAGCAGACACAATAATATTCTGCCGAGAGCATCATGCTGCCATCTTTGTTTCTCTCCTTTGTTTCATAGCTATTTATGACATTTGCAAACAGAGAAACCTGTATATTATATCATTTGTTCAGGAACCTTCATTTTGGATACTTCAGCATTGCGGCGTGTATATAAGTCTTCACAAACTTCACCTGGCTTCTAGAGGTCTCTCCTGTACAGTGAATCCAAGATGGTGGACTTTCCTCACAATTTCCTACTGATTGAAAAAATACATATATCAGCCAGTGAAATTCTGAGAAACTTAGCTACACAGTCCTTGAGTAATTTCACTGTCCGGGAGTCAAAATTCACTGGGGAATAAAGGTAGTGATCTCTCTTTTAGCTGGTGGTCAGTTTCTAACAGACTCGACCCTGTAAAACAAGCTGAATGCAAGCCGCTTTCAGGAAGGAGGGGCAGGGGAGGCTATAATAAAGGTAGGAAAAGGGACTCCTGACACCCATGGTGAAAAAACAGGCCGAAAACTACAACGTGAATACATGTTAACAGTGATTTTGAGAAGAACCAATATTATTAATGGTTTCATTGAAAAAAAGAAGCATTGAATTTCAGTCTGTTGAATGTCATTAAAACAGCAGATAACAACAACCAGCTTCATTTATCTGGACCTGAACTAGGAGTTCCAGGAGAATGGGGGCTCTGCTTTTTTCTCCTGGGACTCCAGCATCACCTGCAGAGCATCTAGCCCCTTAGTAGGCTCCCAGTGTAAACAACTGTCTAAATCAGTAGACCAACCAGTGATCCAGTCAGTCTGAAATATTTTTCTTATGTGGAGAAACTTTGTTCAGTGATGCCATATAGATAAGAGTTTGCTCTAATAAAGCTAGTGATTAAATGATGATAGGCTTAGCTTAATACCTTTTAGTCATTTTTCCTAGACCTTATATTGAAATTCTAAATTATTTCATAATCCTCCATCCATCATCTCTTTTAACCTCAGATTAAATTCTAATATAAAAAACCCTTATATAATGATAACTAATATCTACCACAAATTTATGTGCCAAAACACTTTTCCAAGCACTACAGCATGAAAGTGCCTTTTGTGCATTAGTAAATTAAATATTCCCAGCAACCTTATTTGAAGTAGATACTGTTATTTTCCTGGTTTGCAGAGGAAGAAGCTGAGGCATGAAAAAGTTAAGTACCTTGCTCAAAGCCACACAGATATTATGTCCTTTCCAAAAGAGCTTTTAAAATATGTACCTCTACATCATAACGATTCAAGAAAAAAGAAAACGCCGTGGTAGGATTTTTATTCATCTTGTAGATACTAAATGATGTACTTAAAAACGAAATGTTTCAAAGATCTTATTGCATAACCAGAGCCTTTTTAGGCCAGTTTATTGAAAAGAACTGCTTTCCATTAGGAGAGGCTACGAGCAGCACCCCATTGATACAAACATATTGTTCCCATCATTCCCTGTTGATGGATCACGGGTCTATTATTATAATATTGGTTCCACTTGGCCCACTTTTTCATAAATGCAGCTGCCTCATGGAGCACATGCGTTTGTACCATTATGCTGCTTGGTTTTAGGCCCAGATCGGTAAACTTTATAATGTTTAAGTGCCTTTTTTTCTATCCTGTTTTCTTTCTCTTTTCTAATTTAGCATCCAAAAGTAAATGTAGAGTAGTGAAATTTAAACGGAAAAACAGTCATTTTTGTCCTGATGTCAGTTAGAGTGGAGAGCATGAGAAATGCAGGTGAAGAGCTGCCCTGCTCTCTTTTTGTGCTACCTGTGTGTTCTGTGGAAGGTTCAAAGCTGGCAGACTCTAGGAGAAACAGAAATCAGCCTGGAAGGTGATGGATGAAATATAAGCAAGCATGTGCCTGGGAATGTCCTTGTTGTTGTGTGCCATGAATTAGGTTTTTAAATTTTACTATGAATATTGTATGCTTAAGAGCAAACACATACGTATGTGGTGTGGGAGTCAGGGACGCTTGTCTTTGGGAATCATCCATTGTAGACGTGTAAATGTCTCATCAATTGCGTTTAATTTTCATCAGGCTCTTGACCAGACATGTGTGTTCTTGTGGATGTCAGTGGGTGCAACGTGGGGGGAAAAAAAAGAGTGCACATTCTCTTTTTCAGTACTGTCATTTCTCACTGTAATGAGCACAAAAATAATTGGACAACTGAGCTATCAGTAAAAGGACACACTTCAGTGTGCGTCAAAGAATTATTTTACAGGACAAACTTTAATCTTTAAATGGGATTGTAGATAATTTGTGGTACCATCTGTCCATTTGGAATTGTTTTAGCCTTTTCTGTCGTTATACAGTAAGTGCCGCTGTGTTTAACATTAACATTTGATATTTTACACATTTAATTTCTGTTCTGCTGTGTGGTCCTTAGGGAACGGAGCACTAGTGCTACATGAGAGAGACAAAGTATTGATCAGTTAACATTTCAGCTACATTTATGTATGTCGCAAAATTAATGAAAATGCCAGACAAAAATGTCAGAGTGCACAAAAAGGTAGAATTTAAATTTGGTAGTTTAATGAAAAGTTTAAGATGTGCATTATCAAAAATGTCCTCCTGCCTTTAAAGCACGATTCCTAACAGAATAACTAAAGGGAGACACATATTTTACTTAGAGGGACAATGAACATGAATTATGAAGGGATGTCGACTCCTCAAAGTACCTTGTGTTCCAAAACGGCATGTTTGAATGCTTAACCATTACTCATAAAATACATGTGTTTCTCTTCCTATCTGGAGAGCTACTGGCTTTACCCCTCCAGGCTGACCAGCCGAAGAGGCAGGCTTCCTACTGAGATTTTCCCCCCTTAGGTTTTCCTTGGTATCCAGGCATTCCTTTTGTGTCAAAGCTGAGAATTCCCTCTAGAGCAATTCATTGAGGCCACTCTGGTTCATTACTCGTTCCTTTCTGGGTCCTTTTCAAATGCCTGGTTTTCCTTTGCTCCCAGATAATTTGAGCTCCACCTTCATTCAATCCCCGTTTTAGTAAAGGATCACACTTGGGACAACAGTGACTCTGAGCAAAGCGGGGCCATTATGCAGCGAAAGAGAAAAACCAGAGATGATGTATGCAAAGAATGACATGAGGCAGCTCTCTGTAGCCAAATGATAAAAAATAAAATAAAATGGAGGAAGCACAAGCAAAGGAGGAACTGAACTTGCAGGGGCGATGTGGCTGGCGTACAAGGATTGGAAGACAATAGGCTCCCCAGGAAACCATATCGAGCACTTCCTGTGTAGAAAGCCTGCTGCTATTAAACAACATATGGATTTTTCTAAAAGTTATTACAAACAATAAGGACATTTGAAGTGGCCTTCATGTTCAGGGACTGAAAAGGGAGCATCGCTTAAGAAGAAATATTAATGTGAAAACAAAGACATGTCTAGATCTCCCGTAGTTTGGATTCAAGTCTTAGCCTTCACTGAGCAATAGAGAGGGATTGTACTGGCCATATGGGAGGTAACTTTGAATTTCAACAGAAATTTCTAGTTTAAATAATTTAAGAGGCATCAATAATACCACACCAGCAAAATTATGCTTCAGGTCTGTAGCAATTTTCAAATGATTTTTATAGACGCTTTTGTTGTTGCTACTATTTTTTTTTTTTAGTGCCAGCAGAAAAACTGGAAATGTTCCAGACATAATTTTTGTTTTCTCCCCAAAACAGCAAAACAGAAGGACCCCTGAAAACCATAGAAATAAGTACTAAAATGATCTGTAACTGATGGTCCTATCCATGTATTCTTGAATTTTCCTGGAATTATGTAAATCTAAACTTCCAAGAACTTTTGCCAACCCTTCTTTATGTATGCTTTCCTCTGATGTAAGTACTTACCAAGTTTATAAACAATACTTCTGATTTAATTTATACAAATTTTAAAGGTACATTAAGCACTTCTCTCATAAATGTGTGAGAAAGAGAAAGCATACAGAATTTCATTGCTTTCAAAGACTGTATACCTCCAAAGTTGCCTAAAATTCCTATTACAACATCAGAGACCATTGACACTTAGAAAATTCTAGTACTACACTTTTCAGTAAGTAGATTGCGTGCCCAATTCATATGAACATGCTGGCACTTTAAGTTGGTGTTCAAAGTATACATTTTTCCAAAATTTATCTGGATTCCATGGAAGGAAATTGTTTTCAAGCATTAGCCAATGAAAAAAATAGGTTTTTTAAAGTGATGCCTTTCACAAAGCATTGCATATAAATTCTCACAACTCCCCCCACCAAAGACCAGATTTTTGAAGTGAGTTGAAGTTTAGAACTGATCACAATTAGCTAAAATCAAATATTAATAGGACAAAGCATTTTAACTAGATTTCTCTAATCCTTGAGGATGCCTGGTGGGCTGCCGTCTGTGGGGTCACACAGAGTCGGACACGACTGAAGTGACTTGGCAGCAGCAAGTGCTGATTTGAGGAAGTGCTACATTGGTATATGTAACAGCCACAAAAATAAAACAAAAGAATTATACATTTAAATAGACCTACAAAGTGAACTAGAGCAGCATCCTCAAGGATTAGAGAAATCTAGTTAAAATGCTTTGTCCTATTAATATTTGATTTTAGCTAATTGTGATCAGTTCTAAACTTCAACTCACTTCAAAAATCTGGTCTTCTGTGCCAGTGCCCCTTTTTTGTTTATTTTAATAGATGTCAGTAAAAGGGCCTCCTGCTCTTTGGAGGTAGGTTATCACATAAGCTGTAGAATCTGCTGCTGTCCAAAAAGCTAATTCCTCTTAGATTTTATTTTATATTTACAAGAAGAATTTAATTCTTAAAACACATCGCTAACTTCTATCATTTCTACTCTCCTTCCTTTGTTCTCTAAAGCAGGAAGTTGTCAAATGCTATAATCTGGGGACATTCTGTGGGCGACTTGAAGAAAATGAAATTATTTCACTTTTTTTTCAAGTACAGTGCAGCTGCGCTGTATTATAATCAAACATAAAGCTCAAGTATCACCAGCATAACAATAATACCATATTGAATCTAGGAATTAGCCTCCTCGTGAATCTTAGTGATATGTGCAATGAAAGTTGGGATGACACGAATGGCTGTTTGTGGTCTCTCTGGCTATAGGGCTGCTGACCCATTTCACCTCAGGCAGCCTTCTTGCGTTACATATCTTGTAGTTGCAGCCTCAAAATCTTTATGTGATCCTTAAAAAGTATGTCGCATGGTCCAGATTTTATGATTAAGTTTACTAAGGATTAAAAATGACAAAATAATGAAATCAGAGATGTTTCACTGTCTCTCCTCAGATTCCTAAACCAATGTTCTTGTCCTCCGAAGAATTTTCCACCCTCCAGCTTCAATTTAAATTGTTGGGGACACACATTCTAAGCAACATAGCAAGGCATAGTCCTTTCCAAAATAATATTCTGTCAAATGTTTTGCAAAAGAGAAAGTGTAAATGAATAATTATGAAATTTATTTTAGTAAAATTTTGTAAACTAAGAATAATAGCTCTTCTGAAAGATTGTACATTGCAACAGAAATGCAGTCATTACCATACTTTAGACAGTGACTTAATTCTCCAAATGTTTTCATGCCCTTTTGTATGGGGTAAAGGAGTAGAATGCTTTCTATCGTCTGATTTTTTCTATTTTGACCAATTATGAAGATATACCTTAGAATTATGGTGTATTCGAGTTAATTTAACAAGTGAGAAGCTAACCTGAAATGCTGTTAAGAAAGATTTTATTGCCCCTTTCCTTGCCATCATTTTACCATGTTTTAACATTACAGTTAGAATAAATAAAGATGTAGGAGTCACTCTTGCCATAGTAAGTCTGTGAGTTACGACCGCATCCTCTATTTTGCTCTGATGACGGAGATCTGACACTCAGTGAGTGGTAACATTAGAGATCAGTAACACTGAAGATGAAAGAGGACCATTTCTCGTGTTTGCACCAGTCATCAGCCACTGGCTCAAAGGGAAGTAATGAAGAGAAATTCAGAGAAGAGCTCACAAGGAAAGATGGAAATCACATCAAAGTGTAAACAGATATTTGGATAAAAATGAAAGGCAGCCCTGATTTTAAGGATGGGAAAAAGGATTTTACAGACAAAACTTGCTTTTCTTTTGTTTTAAATCATCATTTCTCAACAGTTTTTTCATAGTCACTCGCCTAAGGAGAAGCTTTTCATTTAATTTAATGAGAGAAAAGAAATACTAAGGAATAAGGTTTTCTCAGGGAGTGTGGAGCTTTGGGGGCCACAAATCACTGTGATATGCAGGATTCTCTGTGCTGTCCCCTAAGAACCAGTTTTTGCCCCCTTGGCACCATCTCAACCCCGCTGAGAATGCATGCTCTAGAGGAGGTTTACTGTGACTTTAACTGTGTTTACTTTCATGCTCTTGGTGGTAAAGTCTAGTTCAGATTTTCCGTAGTTTGCATACCATGCAAATGATTCCCATAGATAATCAGTCTGAGGAAAGAGAATTTGTGATGTTTATACAAAATTATTGACTATATTGGAGTCCAGTGAAAGGAGAGGTTTTGTCTGGCTTCATAGAGACTGAAGAATTAAATTTTCTCCCTATGAAAACCCATATGAGAGCTCTCTCCTCTACACCAGTTCCAAGGGTGCGTTGTAGTGCTTCACTGAAAAGAAGTGGGGTGAACATTAATTCTGGGCTAAGTAATATCTCCATCATTATGAGCGTTCGATGGGTTTTGTCCACACATCGTACTATATTTATGACTAATAGATAATCTTTATATTCCTAAATGGATATCATTATGTCAGAGATATAAAAGAATACTTCATTAGACTTGATTACCTATTAGATCTTCATGGGAAGGGAAGGCAAAGGGGTTGTGGAATAGAAAAGTCATTTAAAACAGGATACATATTCTACTGGCTATTCTGCATGGCTGGTTACTCAGTTCCTCATAGGAATCAAACAACTTTTACTGTTGTAATTTGTCAATAATAAGTAAACATATGATGTTTTATATCCCACTTAGCTATATAAAAATAATTCTACTGCATTTTCCATAGTTAGCAATCTCTAGATTTTCTGCCAAGCAGACTTCAGGCAATGCTTACGTGTTTGAAACAAGAATATATTATCCAATTTTGTTATAAAACGTTGGTGAATTAAGTACTGTTTTCCTTAGTCAATCATAGAAATTCTTTGGATTTAATTTAAAATAAGAGATTGCTAAAGTTGCAAGTAGCCCATGAGTTACCTACAAATTATTATGCCGAGGTTGTATAAAAGAGGTGTTATTATATATTTTGAAGTGATATGAGTGAAGGAGAAAAATAAAATATAAATGTGGAAGTTTAGAAAGCTGAGGTCACTTTCTCTAGTTAGGCAGAAATGTTGAAAACTTATCTGGATTTGTTTAAATTATTTTATATAGATCTTGGTTCTTCCATTGCATGAGACTATTACATGCCCCAACCAGGAGGCTGGTATTTTCAGGAGAGACCTTTGACCTAGGTGCTGTTGGTCTGGATGTGCACTATATCCTTCGTTTTTTCAATTCTCAGAATATGAGCCTCCTACAACAGTTTTATTTCCAAGTCCTAAATCTTGGTTGATGTGTAATTAAAACTTTTTATTTTTTCATATAGACTCAAAAACCTCCAGGCAAGGTGTATCTGTTTTGTCAGACAGTTGCTTTGACCCTGGGACACATTGCCCTGTAGTGGCAATTTGGGAGCCACAAATCATTGTGATGTCTAATGTCATAAGTAATGACATAGAACCATTCACAGAGCCTGTCAATCCCTTCATAGAGTACTAGCTGTAGAATGGATATGTCGTATGTAGGAAGTAGATTAGAGTGCAGTCACGGCCTGGTGCTGAAAATGCCACACCCACCCCAATCCTAGCTTCAAATAGACCATCTTCCTCTTGGCAAAGGTAAGGGACCCACAGAAGTGGAGACTGTATGGGCTTTTAAGTGTGCCAATGAAGTCATGGAGTGTTATGGTTAGAAGGGAGCTTAGAGATAATTTTATGGTGGAGGAAATTAAAGTGCTGTAAGGGAAAGCAACTTACTGAGGCATTTACTCTCCTTCTCCCCCAATTGTTGGTAATGAATGTTTCAAAGACAGAAGCATTGAGAAGAGAGAGAGGAAGAGAATGAGAAAGAGAGAATCTTTATCATGAAGTTTATAAGTTGTTGTCCTTAATTAAGGAAAACCAAGTGTGTGACATTGTTCTGTAGAGTTCTAAGAGTGTAAAATTAGGCTCCAAATTCTTGGTATATCTTATTAAGAAATGTGTTGACCTGAAAGGGCTGGAATTGCCTACTCAAAATAGTAAATCTTTGCTTGCTTTGCTTAGTAGTATTTCTGCAGTTCATGTAATAAGTGCATATTTTGTCTGTTGATGTACTTCTCTGCTAGTTGGGATCATATCACATCACAGCTCCCCCAAACACTGCAGAGATGTGTGTATAGTAATAGAGAACACCAAAAGTTCATGTGTATTTGAGGGAGGTACATTTTAGACAAGCAAAGAAATGTCATTTGGCCTCTAAGTAGTATAAATTACTCATTCCCAAAAGTAAATGTAGACTCTTTAAGACTATATTTCCCAGATTTTAAATATATACTATATCGTGAGTTGCTTAAACAGTTTAAACCATCTATATTGATCCATATCGATTTAATGGTAGCTGAGATCAACCTGTCCATGCCTGAATTTCCATTAGACTAAATAAATGCCAGGAAAAAAAGTGTACATATTGTAAATTACCTAGAAAAACTGGTGATTCAATTTCATTGGTTTGCTTCAATCCTAAATTTCCTTTAAAATTACATAGATCAAAATTCTTCTAGCATATAATTAAGCAATGAAATGAAATATTATATTCCTTTACAAAGTGTTGGAAGTATAGAATTAATAATAATCTGGGCATATTTTGAGATACTATTATTAATAGAATTTGTAGGGTGTTACCCACTTGTTATATAAATTATGTGAGGTATAGTTTGCTATAAACTTGGTACACCAATTTATTGCTATTGGAGTTACTCAAGTGAAGAAAGCTAAATTAAATCATCTATATGAAATGCTTTGAAGTTCTTAAGTATGAGGGCCCTTGGATCATTTAGGCTTGAATAACATACAGGACCCCAACAATACAGGGTTTTGTTCCTGAGGGCTATGTAATCTTCAAAATTTGTATCAGTCTTTAAAAAATGATTTAACTTAAAATCATTATTTGAATATATCCTATACTGGACCTAAAAAAGGAAGATAAATCACAAGGAAAAATTTCTCATGGATGTTTGCTAAAAATGCACAGCTCTTCCTCCAAAAGTATGTGGGAAGCGTAATAATACCTGGGTTCAATTTCTGATAGACTAGAATGTTTAACCTAAGTTTAAGGAACTAGGAAAAAACTAGATCATAAAATGAAAAATGACATTTTTTCAGTATTTTTAATCCGTCACTAGAACCAGTGACAGGAGATAAATTCAGGCTGTTCTGCTTGAGATGCATTTCAGTTCCATTAACAGATCTTCCCCGTTTTCATGCACACTCAATAAAGCTGTGTTGAATGACTGACTCAGATGACTTTAGCAGCAAAACTGGAAGTTAAAGCTGTAATATTGTAACAGAAACCCCCAACAGTAGTATCAGATGAAGCTAAGAATAAATGTAGTATATCAGGCTTCATAAAAGGGTGAATGTGGGATACATTTATGCCCTCCTCTATCTACTGTGAGATTCATACATAAGATTCACACTCATTATTCTCGTCATCTTAATGAGATCAGTGTGGGAACATTTCTTTCCTCTCCCTTTTGACTGTCAGAAATGGGGCACTCCATTTTTCCTCCTTCCTCTCTCCACTTTTAAGGGACTAGTTATATTTTCTTGGAAGGCTAGAAATGTTAACTGGTTACAGCAGGCAGCCCCAGAGTATCACGCAGAAAGGCTGATGGACTGTAGGTAGAGACCACAGAGTTGATCTCTCTCGCTTTTGTTTCTATTCTTTTTTTCTCTTTTTTTCATGCACTTTCCTTGCTTTCAGACTTTTAGCGTCTACCCTATTTCCCAGAGCTGGGGTGGCGGTGAGCGGGGGGATCCCTTGGAAAAAAAGGGGAAAGATCCTTTCTCCATGTGGAGGAAAATAGGGTACCTGAGTGTTATCTCTATTTGCGACCCTCCTTCTCATTGAATCTATTGCCCTGATTAATTTTGCACAGTCTTCCTAAAGCAACTCGGAACATAATCGGTTCGTGTGTCCCAGCTGGACGTATGTCCAGCCTTGAACTAAAAAAGAATGGGCAAGGCACCAACTTCTAATGCATCTTGTCCTCAAATAAATGTTCAGATCTGTCAAGAAACATTCACTTTTTATAATTAAAGTTGCTAGGAGAGATTTTATCATGTTTTTAGACCATGGGTTCCCTTCATCCTTAAGGACAAGAAAACAGGAACTTACAAAAATATTATTCAAGCCATCTAGGCTATTGATTATTAATTTATATTATAACCACACTGGTTTGGGTACTGCTTTCCTTGAGAGGAACTCGGATTCCCTTTAACATGATTGAAGAATTTTAAAGTAGGCATTTTTAATATTTGCGGCCCTCTTAATTATAACTTGTTTAATGTACCAGTGTTAGCAGAGGGATTATGAGTTAATAAAAATGTCATAGTATTAGTGAGTAAAACACTATGTAATTTTCCCCAGGTAATAATTAACAGCATAAGGCTATATTAACAATAGTCTTAGAGAACAGTCCCTAAATGTGTTTGATTCTCATCTTTTAAAAAGTAATTTTATACTGAAATTCAGTAATAGAATATTGGAGGGATTTAGTTAAGCTAGTTACCCTAAACTTCTTAGGTGCACAAATCTTTTCAAGTGATTTGCATTATATTGCTATGTTTAACATCATGCTATTTTAAAGTCAATCTGAAAGTTTGAAATGTTAGCTTAACGTTCACCAGAGCAACCTTATTGAGATTCATAAAGAGTTTATTTACCTCATCACAATATTTGTTAAAACAGTTGAAAAAATAAAATTAATAAGCCATGAGGTCATTATTACATAATGTTTTTGCTCATATAGATAAATGGGTTTCTTTTTCTCTCTTTCTTTTTAAATAATGTCTCTCTGGCTTTGTTCCATGGTTGCAGCAGACTGTTAGTATGTATCTTTATACCATCAGAATGAGTGAGATATATCTGTGTAAATTATTGATTCACTTGAGCCTACCTCTGTAATTCAGGGCTGAAAACTCTGGCAGCTTATCTAGTAGAATGATATAACTAGGAAACCGAAGTTACCTACCACAGCAACAATTGCCAGTTGGGGGGTCAAATGCCCTTTTACCTTTATACCTGAACACCTGCAAATTGAGCTGTATCCCATTCAGATTTTAAGAACAGGTCCATTGTCACAGGAAGTAGAGTTTGTTTCTTGGAGAAAATTATGCCAGTTCTAGTTCTGAATGAAAGACGAGGCTTTTATTACTCAAGGGATATTAGGGCTGACTGCCTTTTTGAGAAAACAAATTTGCTGTAACTTTATCTGTAATTTAGTCCTGAATGGGTGCAAATAGACTGCACATTGTATGGTGCAGAAGGAAGAAAATAGGGGTTTGTTAAAACCATACAAGGGCTATGTAACCACTATATTTCCGAGGGAAGTCTTATCGGAGTTGCAGGTTATAAAGGGGGAATATTTTGGTTACAGCCTTAGCATCAAGCACCTGTTTTGAATTTTAGTTTAGAATGACACTGGAAAAGACAGTTTTTGTCTAAAATTATGGATGATGAAGTTGCCCTTTCCTGAAAGTTGCTGTACAGGCTAACTTTGACTTTGAGACTGGCCCCCCACCCCCCAGAAACTTCAGAAATCATTATAATCATTCCTGAGGTTGAACGCTAGACTCAGACCTAGGTGGAGTGTGTTGACTTTTCGCTTTTATAAGCAGATTAGATTTATAGCATAAAAAATAAATAAATTTTTAAATGAAATTAAAAAACAAATAGCATGTAGTATTCTTCACATAAGAGGCTGATTTAAGCTTTGTCAACACTGAGAACAAGATGGATATTTTGAGTAAGGGACAAGACAAAACACACCCGGGCCGGTGAACCTCCAGGTCACACAAGTGTGGGGACTAATGGAAGATGCGTGATTTAGAGTATCTCACCCCTCAGGTTGGTCACCCACACCTTAGTCAGTAAGCTCAATAGTTGTCATAGAAACTCTCCTTTTTACAGTGTTAGAGTTGATCACTGTCATGGAACCAGACTAGGTAATCAAGCATCTTAGCCATATGCTCGTTCTGAGCTCCAACCTAGTCAATTAGCACATTTTCTATTAAAAACTTAGTTGTAATAGGTCTTCATTAGCTAGCAGTTGCCATAATTGAACAGTTACTCAATTATGTCCATCCCCCAACCTCATTTTCACTTCTTTTTTGTGTCCAACTAGGAATATATCCAAGAGCATTCATGATTCCCCACCTTAGGCAACATTCATGACCTCCACCTCAAACAAACTATTAGAAGGGTATGCCAGGGTTTAATACTTTATGTTTCTATGTTCTGGCATATATAACTAGGCCCTTGAGTTCTCCCTTTTTCTGTGTATTTCAGAATTTCCAGTGTTTTTCACTAAGTAAGGAAAGGAGAAGTCTACTGTAAAGGCCCACTGTACGATAATGTCTCTAGGATGTGACAACCTTTTTACCCTTAAATCCATCCCTTCTTTCACCATTTTCCATTCTCCCCATCAGATACCCATCCGGGCACATCATTATCCTGACATCACTCCCCATTATCTGCATTATGGTCCCTGCTACCCTCTGCCTGTGTCTGTCATTATCATGTCCCTGAAACTCAACGTGTCATGTATCATCTGATGATCAAGTCTATTGTCTAGGAGAGGGAATGGGTCACCCCCAGATAACATATCTGCATTTTATCACTGGCCTTACGGGAAGTATTTCTGATGTGCTTAGACATCCAAGCCCTTACTTACAAGCAGGTGTAAAATGTTGCACCTGGGTTATCAGAGAGCAGGGAGGGAATTCGAGTGGCCCTCGGATAACACCATACAGGACATTTCTGGCCCCAGCAACTCACATGGATGCTCTTCTTGGTTGGAAAGAATTGTACCTTTTCCATCATTATAAAATTATGAATGTGAAACAGTCTGGAAAAGAATCAATCATAAAGGTTTTCTAAGCTTGGGAGCCTCATTGTGCTTTCCTCTGTGTAATACAAAATAAGAAAAAGCAGAAATGTAACAAACAACACTTCACTTAAGAAACATAGAGTTTACATGTCCCTGCCTAATGAAACATCATAGCTGCAGATGCTCAGCCAGTAGAAAGGCGCATGAAAAGGATAGACTCAAAGTCTACTGGACTTCCTGCTTCTGTCCATTTTCTGGAATACAGAAGGGTTCTTTCTAATGCATCCATCCTTCCTGACCAGGTCTTTGCGATTTAGACTTGTATGCTGGACTCAGTGTAAGATGGTAAATTGTTTCAAGGATGACAGATTACACATCTGGTTTCTTCTCCCCACAACCCCCACGTTCACCTTTATAACAATTTTTTTTTCAAAAAGTAATGTGGTTTAAAAATCATTTTAAGTTGCCCAACATAAATGATAAAATCAAATATTGGATTCACAAACAATAGCCTTTATTGGTTTGTGACAAGTGATCCATCTTTTTGCATTAGTGCAGCTTTCTGAACCAGATTATTTTTCATAATTGATAATTTGTGAGTCATATATTTGTTATCTGTTCTTTTATGGCTTTGAAAATAGTGAACGATGCCAAAGATCACTGTGCTTTTATAAAGAAAATTATTTTAGTGTAGTTTATTGGCTGGCATTTTCTGAAAGTATGTTACCAATAAGTTTTGCAGAGAACGTAACAAAGATAAAAGTAACATTCCTTGCTAGAAGGAGGCCTGATAGGTCTAGAATTCATATTGATAATGTGAATTTAGTTTTAGAATTTATTCATGTTTAGCATGAGAACAATGAATATACGTAAATAAGAAAAAGTGTCAAATAAAATTCTGCAAGCTGAGAGAAAATATTTTGTTGCATATTTAAGCAATTTTTCCAATACAAAATCCATATTAAAACAATACACAAACACTGTAAAAAAAAGCTCACCTTGCTATGTGCATTGCAATTATAGCAACAGAATAATGATACTTCTTCCTGTGATCAATAATTTCAGTTGATTTTGATAGATAGCCTTAGGAAAAGTGTCCACCATAATACAATTTTTATTATTCAGCCTTATATTTTTGTTCCTAAAGCCTTCATAAGCGCAATGGAAAATTCTTATCCAGTATTATGGTTAATAAATATGTTATGGTAGAATTAGAGTTCTACATATGAATTTATTTGCCCCAGGTAAATAATAATATGGCCTTTGAAATCCATTTTGCCTAACAGGGCAATATTAAAAACTTTTTCTTACCCTTAATTAATAATTCTCTCACACAACCTGAACATGTTCACTAATTCTGTTCACAATTATACTGACTGACAAAGTATAAATCAGTTGGAAAAGTAACAACCCAATTTACTGAGGACTAATATTGTTAGCTGAATTAAATTTTAATTTCACAGAAAACTTGTTATGAATCTGCTTTTAGAAATTACACGGTTCATCTTCAATCTTTACTAAAATTTCTCCTGAACAATTTAATTATAGAAAACTATTTCTAATAAAAAGATTATATACTTAATTAAAATAAAATTGAGATCATTTCATCATTACATAATTATATTATGATTATATACAATTAAATACCGTATATAAAACATTTACTCTTCAGGAGACACTAATAGTGGGGGGAAAAAAAACCTGTATGTTTATGTCCTCATCACTTCCACCTTTAAAGTTATAGGTTCATTACACACATTTATTACATCATCTAGTTGCTTAAAATTCATACTTTAGTTGGGGGGAGATGCTGACCAATATACAGTTGGCTATAAATCAGGATAAACTAGCATACTCATTACTAGTATAATACCTTTTCTTAGATGATTTTGTTATATCTGAACTCTCATTAATAGAATTTCAACTAATATTATCACTTCTAAATATGCCAAAGATATAATTACAATTTTATTATTTAATACCAAAATCCAATTATGAAGAATAGTCTTCCTTCCTCAACCTGAATATGCTCTAAATTGTGTTTTTTAAAATTGAGGATGTGTGGAACATCTTTATCAGATGGCCAAGCAGAATGTTTGAACTATATAAATAGCAGTGTTAAAAATGATAGCTTTTCCTCTATGCATCTCTTAGAAAATGTTGACAGTGTTATTTAGCGTCTGTAACAGTATGAGGAAGAATTTGCTCTACCTTTTCAGATGTTTCGTTGGCCTCGTTTATGGCATGTGCGGTGATAGTGGGGTATGTTTATTTGTACATATGGTGTGACAGATTGTTGATGTGTTTTAACCATAATATATTATTCAGTTTTGAAACCTACTCTCTTTAGAGTTGGAATTTCTCTATGGTTGCAGGGAAAATGCATTTCTAATAACTTGTCTTACAGTTTTGAAGATCTGCATTTTATTTTTTTTTTGTCTGACTATCCCTTTTATATTTTCTAATTGGACGATAATTGCTTTGCAATGTTGTGTTGGTTTCTATCATACAACAATGCAAAGAAGTCATAACTATATATATATTCTCTCCCTCTTGAGCCTCTCTCACCCATCCCACTGGATCTACATTTTAAACATCACTCTCCATATTTCAGAAAATGTGACTTGCTATATAAATTACTGAAATTCAGTATTAATTGGATATTTTTCCAGTGCAGCAGCAGTGAAAAATCAGATTATTTTATTGTTATTGTTATTCCATCTGAGCTTTATTATAAACCAAAGTATTTGATATTTTCTTAAAGAAGAAATGCAGTTTGAAATATACATGACCTTTAAATCACTCTAAATATTTAAAGTAGATAGTTTTGACCAGTGGATTTTGAAAGCTATATAAAGTCTGGGGGAAAGTATTGGGTTGTTCACGTTTGGGTTTTCCATAACATCTTACATCAATAATATAAACTGTCCCTTCTCATGAGATTTGTTCAAATCATGGAAACTAATTCCAAATTTTGTGATTGATCACTCTACCCATAACAATTAAATTTATCAGTATAGATTCCCTATGGAATTCTGTAGAATGTAGAGCTTCAATATACATTCAGAGGTATTAGAATACATTATTGAAACAGAACTTTTTCCCAGGAGAAAAGTAATTTACGTTTTTCAGAAGATAAAGAAAACTCCAGAAGGAAAAAAGTAGGAAATAATAGGGAACTCTAAAACTGGAGTGTAGTTTTAGATCAAAAACTATCCATACATAGCCCAATGTGTGTTATGAAATCTGTGTATTCTTCTGGGGTTAACTGCTCGTCAGTAAACGCCTTATAAAATATTGTTTATCTCTGTTCCCCCACCACTCCAATTGTCTCATATGTCGTTCTGCAGTTTGGCCTGTAGAGAGCAATCTTGTACCACTAAAGCTCTCCATTACCATTAATTTAGGCTGGAGAAGCTTACAGCCTTACAGATCTGTTCAATGTAAGCAGAGTTATTTGCATAAATTCCAGACTCTGATGATGGTCTGTGGCCTGCAGATTATTTATGCATTTGTTTGGCCTTGAAGTTCACGAAAATGCTCAGAGGTGACTTTATTTTGCATTGTGACCCCATGTAGGTGGGAGCCGGCCGGATGGTTGGGTGAATAACCTGAAAGTGTGAGGCCTCTTGTCTGAAACGTAATGCTTTGTTTCTCATACAGCCCTGCAGATAAAAAAGAAATCCACCCATCATCTAAAATAAAGAATGATATTTTATCACCTATGTAGCAAAGATGACACACACAAAAAGTTCTGAAGTCTCACATGCAATGAGGCAATTGGTGTTGGCCTCTGGAAACATTTGTCAGTTTAGACCTGTTTAATCTTATTTCAATTAAGAATAGTTAAAAGCCAGAAGGGCTGGCATTATTCTTGTGGTTTGTTATTTTTACACAAATACTACCAAGTGCCGCCATGTGCGTATTTTTTAAATGTGAAGAAGTATCAGTTCCTTCCTTTTTTCTCAGCTGTGTTTTGGAATAATTGATAGCAGTGTATTAATTCAAACAGTTGCAGAGCATGTGTTCCATACCACAGTGTACCTTTACTTCTAATTCATGGGTTGAAAATAGTACATGATGCTTTTAGAAGCATAACTTTTTATTTATTTCAGGAAAAATAATTTTCTCCTGCTAATAAATATATGTGCCCAGTTTTGAACTGCTTTCATTCCTTCGTTTCTTCCTTCCTCACATTGACTGAGCACCCGCTAAGAGTCCATGTTCTATTCCACACTGGGTCTCCAAATTGGTTAGGACCTGACTGTGAAAACATTTATGTTTTGTTAAAGTCATATTTGAGAAGAACGGATTGTAATTACACTAAGATCTTATTAACATAGTTTAAATTTAGGGAATTTTGACATGTCCCACCTGTGAGTGTTTAATTCCATGATTTTTTGTGGAGTTAACAAAAATTTATAAACCCTCATTTCTATGTATATTCCTTTTCTATCAAGGAACTCATTGGGTTTTAGAGAATGGAACTTGGCTTATTTCAGGGATGGTGGCTCAGTCAGTAAAGAATCTGCCTGCAATGCAGGAGACAGGGCTTCAGTCCCTGGGTTGGGAAGGTCATCTGGAGGAGGGCATGGCCACCCACTCCAGTATTCTTACCTGGAGAATCCCTTGGACAGAGGAGGCTGGTGGGCTACAGTCCCTGGCGTCACATAGAGTCAGACACGACTGAACAACTAACACTTTAACGTTTTTTGAACAAATTATTTCTGACTGATTATATTTCTTAATATGGAAAATTATGCTTAAGTAAGAGAGAAACCAACCTTTGGTTGTCACGTTTCACATATATCAGCGTATATCAAAATCCGAGCATTTTAAGTTTCAGCTGCTGACCAAATTGGCAATACAGTGCGTCTTATTTTGCAAAAACTGCTCCATAGTCCTAGAAACTGTATGTCATCAGTTACCACCTTGGTTCATAAAACTTCCACTAAGGTTTGAAATTAATCCAGTTATAAGAAACTTATGGCTGCAATTGCCTTTTGGACCCGGCATACCTCCTTTCTGTAATACTTGCAGAGGTTACTGAGTGTGGTTTCAGGAACAAGGAGAGTGTATTGTTTGTGAGGAGTAGCCTTTGATTCCTGGATCTGTGGTTATTAGAGCTGCATCTGGTTCACAACAGATATTCACATCTTGAGTGGTTAAATAGAGAAGTTGCTTTTCTCACAGGGTGACCTCACAGCTGGGTGCCAGCAGACATGCTCAGAAAGAAGTCACTTGAGTAACTAAGAAGTTTTGAACAGACTGGTGAAACTGGGGCAAGAAAACTGACTTTAATGTGATAGGGAGGCTTCTTCATTTCTTAACACGACACATTGTATTTTGAATCCTTTATTTTTTGAAGACTTTCTGATTACAAGATGGGGCTGGCAGATGTAAACTATTATACAGAGGGTAGATAAACCACAAGGTCCACAGCTCAGGTAGCTATCTTCAATATCCTGCAATCAGCCTAATGCAAAAGAGTGTTAAAGATAATATATATATATGTGTGCAACTGAGTTACTTTGCTGTACACCAGAAACTAACTTTGTAAATCAACTATACTTCAATTAAAAAATACATTTGAAAAAAGATACAATGATGGATTCCTTTATTAAGTGTAGTTGATTTGCACGTTGGTTTTAATCAGATTCAAATACAGTATGAAATCATTATTTTCTGGTATGTGCTTTTTAACTCTGAACATGTTCTGTTAGCTACAAAAGCAGATCATCTGACAGCCCTTTTCTCCACCTGCTGACGACCCCTCCCAAATCAAGGCTTAGGCTAGGATACCAAATAGATAAAGGACCTGCAGTTTCAAGGGATCAGTTCTTATCTGAGCTAAATGAGGCTGAAGATTCAGATGAAAATAGAAGAGTCAAAAAAAACAGGTGCTTGAACAGGTGGGTTTGTGATCTTTTGCCATTACACTGGTTCTCATAGTCTTAGAATAATCACAGCAAGCAACAGAGCTCCCTCTGTTACAGAGGAATCTGGGGCATCCTCACACCAGGGCTTGACCCTGAGAGGTGATGAACTTGACTTGGTGGGAAGGACATTTTCCTCTTTCTAATTTACCCACCTCAATATACATACAAATACACACATTCCTTCCTCTTAATACATCAATAAAGATTTTTTTTTACACCTAGAGTTTCTTCCCCATGCGTGGGAGAAGACACAAAGCAAAGATTCCATCTTTGTTCTTTGTCAAACCCCTGAGATCCAGTTTCCAGAGGAATTAAATGGATACACATCTCAGAACTAAGGGGAACACATTAGGGATTTTGATCTTTTTTTTTTTCCCCCTTAGGGAAAAAGCAACAAATTACATACAAAGAAATTTTGACCTTTTAGTTCTTCATTTTCTCAGGAGATGTGAAAATACCCTTAGAACAGAAATAGAAGATAGAAAAAGAGTCAGAGTAACATGTACAAAATACTATATTTAAAATAGATAACCAATAAGGACCACAGGGAACTATACTCAATATTTTTTAAAAACCCATATGGGGAAAGAATCTTATGTGTATATGAGTGTTTATGTGTGTGTGTGAGCAGATATTTGTAGATATGGATGTATGCACGTGTGCTCACTCAGTCGTGTTGAACTCTTTGAAACCCCATGGACTATAGCCTACTAGGTTCCTCTGTCCATGGAAATTTCCAGGCAAGAATATTGGAACGGGATGCCATTATATGTATATATTAATTTATAACTGAATCACTTTGCCATACACCTGAAACTAATACAACATTGTAAATCAACTATATTTCAATTTGAAAAAAGGAAAAAGGAAAAAAAATAAAATTAAAAAAAAGAGGAAAAAGGTACCACATAGAGAAAAACAACTTTGATTCCTTTTTAATAGTTAAAGAATGAATGGCTTCCATTGTTGAGAAAGGAATAATTCTTATCTTTATTAACATAATCATAAGAGTCAACTCTGTGAATACAAGCTTGAATTAGTTCTTAGAACGTTGCTTCTCAGCCTCTGATCTATACACACATCACTCAGGATCTGATTAAAAATCAGGTTGCAAACCTCAGCAGGCCAAGGGTAGGGTTCTTGAGTGATCCTGATCAGGAAGCACAGTTTTACATGAGGTGTGAACTTAGATACCAGAATGATCAGTGATCTAGCACATAGGTTTCCCAATTTTAGCATGTTTCTGAATCATCTGGGAAGATCTTAAAAACACAGCAATCTGGACCCTGATCCTGAGGTTTCTGAAGTAGAAGGGTGGAGCTGAGGTTCAAAGTTTGCATTTTTAACAAGTGTGCAAATGATGATACTGGTCCAGGGGCCACACCTTGAGAACCACTGGTCTGCTGTAATCCAGTCTACTAGATATTCATGATGAGGAATACACACATACACACCCACACCCCCACCCCCCCACACCCCCACACCCCCCACACCCCCCCACACACACACACCCTCCCACCTCGCCACCCACCCCTTCTGCCCTTAAATGATTCTGATTTAACTGGTCTTGGATAGGGGCCAGGTATGATGAGTAAAATCCAACTCTTCTCAGGTTACTCTAACATTAAGTCAGAATAGAAAATCCAGCTGGGTTCCTTCCATGGAAGGATATATAATAAACTAGAAAAGGAAGAATTAAATCAAGAGAAGAAAAGAGACATAATTTCAAAAGACCAAGGAAAGAAACCAGAAACTACTGCAGCAGGAGGGGAAATAATGGCAAATATTGTTTTTGAAAATCATCAATATAAAGTAAAACCTGTGAGTGAAGGAGGTTCAGAAAATGTTTCTGCAACTGCCAGTTGGGGAGCTGGCAGGATATCATTGAGACTGATATTCTGATATTCTTCAATCTCTCTTTTACTCTTCCTATGCCTCCTGCCATCTTAGACCCAGAAGGAAAGGCAAGCTCTTAAAGTGGCTTCCTTAAAGTTTCAGTGCTCTTGGAGTAGATGAGTGTTGCATTAGAAGTAAATTAATGAAATGAGTACAAATAAGTTCACTTGTTTATTGAAATATTTTTAAAGTTTCCTTCTCTCTCCTACTCCTTCCTTTAAAGAATGATGAAGGAAAGGCTTGTCAGTATTTGATGTCAGCTGATGACAGTGTTATTGGGGAAACATCCAAGAAGCAAAATGAGGGGAAACATAGGAGGAGGGTGACCTTTCCTAGTCCTCTTTGGTACGTGGCATCTATTATATCTAGAGAGTAGAATGAGAAGCTGCTTCCAGCTAATATTTTTGTTAACATTTGGAGACTCAGGGGAAAAAAAAAATCCTATTTTTCCAAGAACACAACCTTCCTCTTTACCTAATAATTTTGGCCTGTTTCCCTCATTCAGATATGCTGGTCCCACCTTACAAATTCTCAGCACCCATGACTTCCACTCTAGTATTGTGTCCAGTTCAAAGCAATGTCTCAGTTTGTATTTATGGCACTAGTAAACTTTTGTAACTCGAGTTTTACATTTGAATATTCTATTTATGTTTTTATTTTCTGCATAAGCCACTCTGAAATTTATATGCTGCTGCTGCTGCTGCTAAGTTGCTTCAGTTGTATCCGACTCTGTGAGACCCCATAGACGGCAGCCCACCAGGCTACCCTGTCCCTGGGATTCTCCAGGCAAGAACACTGGAGTGCGTTGCCATTTCGTTCTCCAATGCATGAAAGTGAAAGGTGAAAGTGAAGTTGTTCAGTCGTGTCCGACTCTTCACGACCCCATGGACTGCAGCCCACCAGGCTCCTCCATCCGTGGGATTTTCCAGGCAAAAGTACTGGAGTGGGGTGCCATTGCCTTCTCCAGAAATTCATATAAGGAGATGCAATTAATGGCTCCAAAACCCTTTTTTTTTTTTTCAGTTCAGTTCAGTTGCTCAGTCGTGTCCGACTCTTTGCGAGCCCATGGACTGCAGCATGCCAGGCCTCCCTGTCCATCGCCAACGCCTGGAGCTTGCTCAAACTCATGTCCATTGAGTCAGTGATGCCATCCAACCATCTCATCCCCTGACATCCCCTTCTCCTCCCTCCTCCAATCTTTGCCAGCATCAGGGTCTTTTCCAATCAGTCTGTTCTTCACATCAGGTGGCCAAAGTATTGGAGTTTCAGCTTCAGCATCAGTCCTTCCAGTGAATATTCAGGACTGATTTCCTTTAGGATGAAACAGTCTGATCTCCTTGCAGTCCAAGGGACTCTCAAGAGTCTTCTCCAATACCACAGTTCAAAAGCATCAAGTCTTCGGTGCTCAGCTTTCTTAAAGATACTGAAAATAAAACCCCAGTAACCATCCAAACCTGATTTCTTCCATATAATCTAATCCCTCCCTTACATTCCATCTTTTAGGCCAGAGTTGTCAGAGATATTGCTTATGTTCTGTATTTCTTATGCCCTCTCTGGGCAGACAATATAAGTTGATCACAGCACAAGCATTCCTGTTGTATCTCAACAAAACATTCCAAGTTACTAAAGAGCACCAACTATTTCAAATTGATTCTCAAGATGAACTGACTTGCCATTCTCCAGTTGTTTTTGAATGTGTCTGTCTTCCCTCCTGGGTTGAACCTCTAAAGGAGGGAGACGAGATTCTGTTTGTTTGTTTATTCTACTGAGGATGTGATGTTTATTCTACTGAGAGGGCTTAGTACATAGCAGATACTCTATGTCAATGTGTTTTGTTGAATTTTATTTTGTAGGTCAGTTTAGACCTATGGAAAAAAATATATTTTACAGTTTTTCATGTAGGCTTGATTGTTTTTAATAATCCATATCTCAACTAACAGAAAGTAAAATATAGCCAAATGTAACTACCCCGAGTCAAGAAGGATTTCTAGCTATTTTGGATGCAAATGATATAGCTAAAATAAAAAGCGGGTTTTCAAATTGAAAGTACTGTTTCTCTCCCTTGAAATCCTTTTTATGTCATTATAATTTTCTTTGGTAAACCTTTTGATCAAAGCAAAAAGTCAATTGCAACTCTCTAAATTTTCATAAAGCCTAACTTGGTGGGATTTACACTAATGGTCTTTTTAATATTACTTCTATGGTATTTCAGTAATAAAAAGCAGGTTGCTGAAACCTATGTTAACTCAAAGTTGTGATTTTTCAGTGTCGTGTTTATCAGAGAGATTGTTTAGTCATAGACACCATCCATGACACACGCTTTGAGGAAGAAGATTTTAAAGTAGTTAGATTTGTTCTATTCTTATTCTATCACAAAGATAGTTTGATAAGAAGGGATTGTTTGTTCCTTTTTATTCCTTGATGACTTTTCCCAAGATAGACTACGAATTAATAATTTTGCTGGAAATCTATGTATTTCATATGGATAAAGTGTGAAGTAGACACGGAGATAAAAGACTGCTGTATTTTAAATGACACAATCCATATGTTAGCATTTCACAAAAAGCTTGTTTGCTTATGAAGTAAAACGTGCCCTTTCTCATAGCTACATTCTATAGACTCTGCAGTGAGTGTGTGTATGTGTGTGTGATTTTGATGTGGAAGCAAACGTAAAATCAAGTAAAAGTCCTTCTTTACAAGAATACTAATAGTTTCTCGATAAGTTTCCCTAATGTCTTCAGGGAGGGGGAGAAAAAAAAAGACCTTAGCACCTTTTAATTTTTTAGCTGTTTATACACTTTTATTTCCTCTTCTTTCCTCCCACATTTACACAAAAACCTTCTCAAGTCTCTTTTAAGCACTGCAGCAACTAAATCAATCCTAAGTGGCAACCACTTCTCACAGCGCTGCGTATGACTGTGTGTTAATTAGCTCCAGCAGATTATCCCCCGGTGTGCGGCGGGGTGTTGGTAGAAACTTCTCAATGCGCAGAGAGTGCTGAGGATTTCATGTTTATTTTCATGTATTGAGGCAAATTCTCAGTATGTCTTCAAATTATCTCCTTGGGGGTGTTTTTCCTGAGCTAATCCTGACAGAATCTTTCTGTCAGATATGCCCATCATCAAGAACAGGAGAACGGTGCACATACAGGAGCCTCTGTGCTCCGGGCTGTATGCAAATTTAATGCCCAGCTCATTTCTGCTTCTCTTACATGGATGACAGACATTTTAACAATGTGTTCCACGCTTCCCTCTGGGAATCCAGTTGGATTCCTGTATGTATGTGAATGCATATAGGCCTCCATTTGGAATGTGTCTTTGAATGCAATATTGGGAACATATATGCATACCAATGTGCTTATGTATGTACATATAAGCACATTTATTATAAGTGATGTGGATATTGGGATGCACGTGTGAGGATGGGAAAGAGTGAAGCTGCTCTTGATCAGAGAGGCGCCTACCTCCCAGGGAGACTAATCAGCTGCTGAAAAATAGATGGAGTAGGAGAACTGATAAACAGATCTATACTGAATGTAATTCCACAACATTTGGGGTGGGAGTTGTGCCACTATGAAATGAGGACTAGCAACAGCATAGGAAATCAGCTTTGTTTTTCAGCTGTTTTAATGGGGAAAAGTTAACATCCTAAGAGCATTTCCAGTCCAAGTGCCAGTCTTCATGATTGACCTTGGATTTACGACTTGTTACCTTCTGCCACTGTTGCACTGTGTCTGAGGTTGCCGACCTCATAAGTACTTTCTTTGCAATTATTTTATTTTCAGTGGCTCCTTTCCCCCGCCCCCAGGGATGTGTCCTTGAACCCCTGTCTTCCATTTCCTGGTGAACTGGGCTGGCAACCTCAGAGGGACAAAGGAAGAACCATCTAGATCTCTCCTTTAGGCCTAGGATGCATGCCAGCTAGACAGCTCTATCCCTTTCTGTCTCCTGTGGCACTCTAATTTTAAAGATGCTTCCCATACTAAACATTTGCTCTGTTCCAAGTACTTAGAAGTTTTATCTGAAATGGCCAAACCTAAGGGTAGAACTCTTCATTAACAACCCTTGCACTGACCGCCCCCCGCCCCGCCACAAATCCATCTCAAAGGAACACAGATGCTCTGTAACATATCTTATTTAATATTCAAATGCAACTTTTTGATAAGCAATACTGCCTTTCTAGAAATTAGGAGGTATTGCTATCTAGATTCGGAGAAGGCAATGGCACCCCACTCCAGTACTCTTGCCTGGAAAATCCCATGGACGGAGGAGCCTGGTGGGCTACAGTCCATGGGGTTGCTAAGAGTCAGACACGACTGAGCAATTTCACTTTCACTTTTCACTTTCATGCATTGGAGAAGGAAATGGCAACCCACTCCAGTGTCTTGCCTGGAGAATCCCAGGGATGGGGGAGCCTGGTGAGTTCACCAGGGGAGCCTGGTGAGAGTCGGACATGACTGAACTGACTTAGCAGCAGCAGCAGCTATCTAGATTATATTGCAATTACACTATTTTGTTCTAACAAGAGTACTTGATTCTTCTGATAGTACTCCTAGTTCAGATATGGAAACTTTGTCCAGTGAGTTTAAATCATGTGCTCATAGCTCATGTCTGGTTAGCCCTGATCTATTCAGGTGTTTCCCTCTCCCAACCCAAATTAGAAAGAAAGGGAAAACACAGGAATTACATGGAAAAGATGAGAGGCTTAAGAAATCAAGAGCAGCCCAAGAGATGAAAAGCTCCAATTAGATGGTCCTAGGAGGGTCAAAATCTCTTCCTGCATTATAGGCTCTTCCCTTGGAAACTCTAAGCACAGCTTTTCTCTCACACTCACTTTCCCAGGCCCTTGTTGTTACAACTAAGGCTTGATCCCTGGGTTGGGAAGATCCCTTGGAGGAGGAAATGGCAACTCACCTCAGTATTCTTGCCTGGAGAATCCCATGGACAGAGGGACCTGGCAGGCTACAGCCCATGGGATTGCAAAGAGTCGGACACGACTGAAGCGACTCAGCACAATGAGAAAGAGAAGATGATGATGCTATTTTTCACCACTGTCTTCCTCTGTATATCTCAGGCTTCCTAATTTTGTTATATTTTCCTGTGAATGTCATTTGGATTCTTAAAAAAGGTTCTCTCATCATTGTTTCTTCCACTTATCAGACTTACTTAGATGGCTCCAAGAATTCCCCTTGACTACTGAGGTGGATGAAACTGGAGCCTATTATACAGAGTGAAGTAAGCCAGAAAGAAAAACACCAATACAGTATACTAACACATATATATGGAATTTAGAAAGATGGTAATGGTAACCCTGTATGCGAGACAGCAAAAGAGACACAGATGTATAGAACAGTCTTTTGGACCCTGTGGGAGAAGGTGAGGGTGGGATGATCTGAGAGAATAGCATTGAAACATGTATATTATCATATGTGAAACAGATAGCCAGTCCAGGTTCAATGCATGAGACAGGGTGCTCAGGGCTGGTACACTGGGATGACCCAGAGGGATGGGATGGGGAGGGAGGTGGGAGAGGGGTTCAGGATGGGGAACACATGTACACCCATGGCTGATTCATGTGACTGTACGGCAAAACCACTACAATATTGTAAAAGTAATTAGCCTCCAATTAAAATAAATAAATTAATTTAAAAAAAAAGAATCCCCTTGAAAGTCAAGGAATGGGGGATTTTTCCCTACCTACATTATTTGCATTTAATATGGATATCACTGTGAACCCAACCCAGTTTTAGCATATGCGATTCATTTATGGTGATTCGAAGTTGATTCAAAGGCCTTGATTCTGTGTCCCCTGTGAGGGTCAGATGCAGCCATATTTCTAGTGCTTAGCCTGAGGTCATTACTCTAGATCTCTAATTATTACCAGAGGACATAATTAAATACTGGATCGAGGGTATAGAAAGTACTAGAATGTGATGTGTGAATTAGTTTCTTTCAATTAAGGAGAATGAATATTTATTGAGCATATATTATCTGCCTGGTGGTGTGCAAATGTCATCATGTGATTTTTATAATTATCTTTTAAGGAAGGTGCTGTTATTTTAGCATTTCATGGAAAAGGAAATCAAAGCTCTGAAAGAGATTTGTCTGATAATCACAGAGTAAGAAAGTGCTAGAGCCCTGATTTCAAACTCCTTGTTGGGTTTGTGTCTCATGGCTTTCCAGATACTGCATCATTAGTCGAGCCGAGTGAACGTCCATCACAAGGAGACTTGGACTACCCAGCATGAAAGGGACAAGAAATGCTTCTGTATCTTCACATTATTTTTGAATGAAGATAATGGCCATTCTATTATGAAACATTCTCAAGATTATTTTATACCTTACTTCCACACACACACAAAAGTTTCCTATCTTGTTTAGCCTTACCTCTGCCTCCCATCAGAAAACTGCTATGTAAACTCTGGTACTTTTTAGTATTCCAGTGTGAAAACTCAACTGTGGGGGAAGATAATACATATTAGCTTAATGTCTTTCTATTCTAGGTTAGCGGGGAAAGTAGGATCTGGTGCTAATGAGATATTGACCCAAAGGCGTGGTTACAGTTGATTAGAAAACTTCCTGGATATTCAGATGTGGTTACTTCAACTTGGGGATGATAGCCAAGTATTATATCTGTATGGGGGCGAAATATTTTTTAAGAAGTTGAATTTTGAGTTCTTGCATTTCTTGGTGAGCTTACAGACTGCAGGATCTCATTGAGGAGTCTTCATGTCTGTGTCCTAGCACCTGGCTCATGGCTCAGCTTGTCAGTTCGTTGATTGGTTAGTTGGTTGATGAGTAGGTGAGCGTAGATCTTCACAGTATTCCAGCCTAGATGTTTCCGAAGACATTCAACACCATGGGACTAATTCTAGGCAAAATCAGGATGGAATTTTGTCTTGAGTCACACCAGACTACTTAGAGAATTCACCACTAACAACTCTCAGGATCCCTTTGGTCACACCAGTCCTTCCTGCCCCCATTAATGCTATATCATTTCCCTTGTCCAGCATCGTCTTACTGCCCTCCTCTGCCTACATCCATCACATTTACTCCAAATATATATTGTTAAACCCTCTGGTTGTTGCGACAGGCCAAGTGTGCGTTTAATACATTGATTTGTCCATTCAACATTTGTTTATTGAGTACCTCCTATGTAGCTGCCAAGGTACTGGATGCTGAGAGACAGACCTGGTCATCTTCTAGAGAATTTCGAGTTCAGAAGGATGATGACTTAAGATGATGCACTGAGATGTCCTCACTGCCTAGAAGTTTCCTGTGCATTTCACAGAAGTTTCTGGAAACAGCTTCAGGGCCATTGTTCTCTGACTCTAATGCAGTGAGTCTAAAATGTAGTTGAGTCCTCGCAGAGACCCAAGAAAAAGGTCTGGGTCGTACATGCTTGCTGCCTGTTTTCCATATCGTAAGAGATCACAGTTGAGACATTATCAGTTATAAGAACATTGTCCTGAAACTCTTATGGACTTTGAGAAATTCTCACGTAGCAATTCACCAGGGGACAGAGCTAAACTGAAACACAGCGGTGACTGTCCTTTTGGAATTAGGGTTAACGCCTCCATCTTAATTAAACTTTTATAACTTACATAATATTCTGGCAGGAAAGATGCTGGGTAAGTGTAAAGCATGATGATGGCTGCTGCTGTTACTTCTGTGACATTTGGACAACTTAAACCATATGGCCTAAATGTAACTCTAGATAAGTGTATAATTTTAGGTTGATTTTGTTTCAGAGCACTTGGAGGTCTGTTTGAATTAGGAGCCAAATCAAATCCCAGAAACAGGTGTATTTCCAAAAAAAGAAAGGGATATGTGTTACAGATGACCCAGTTAACAAATCACGGCCTTAAATCAAATAGAGATATGTGAAGGAATGTCTCAATATCATTTGCCAAAAGTTCTGTCCAAGAGTTCTGCCTCAGGATGTCTGCCTTTCTGACTTCTTGCAAGCGTAAACTCATATTAAATATACCGATGAATACTTTTCCCTTATGTGAGCATGAAGATCCCTCTGATTCGGGGGCCTTATCGAGACTCATTCTACTTTAAGCGATGGCTGCTCCATAAACCAGTGCCCACTTCTGCACACTCAAACCCAAGCACTTCAGACTGCAGATATTGCTTTTGAATCCCTCTGACCAGAGAGCTGCTGAGAGAAAACTAGCTCTTGAAATGTGCAAGCCAGCTCAGCTCTTACTTAACCCATCCTTAAGTTGTGCTTACCATGTGCCAGGCTTTGTTCCAAGGACTTGATAAATAGTAACTTGTTTAATAATCATAACAGTCTCCTCAGGTAATTACTCCATATCCTTACTGTGCATATAGATGAAGAGACTGAGGGCCAGAGAAGTGAAGTATAACTTACCCAGAGGCCCATGACTGCTAAAAAGAAGGTCTCCTACCCAAAACGGACTAGCTCTGTTCTTAAGCACGGTTCTATGCTCACCCCTCTGTGGACAGAGTGACTCATTTTCACTTCTGTTAAAACCATAGAATCTTCCTGGAAAGAGTTGAAAAGTCAGGTTTTCCACAAGAAGCTTTGCTTTTAGGGTAAAAAGCAGTCTAAGATCAGCATTACTGAGAGACCGATATACAGCAGAGCGTATTTCCATTCAAAACCTCTTTGCTTCCTGGGATGCAAATGACCCTCATTTATAAGTCCATGATTTTTAAAGCATACAGCAGGATCCAATAATATCTTGTCCTTTTGTTCGAGAGACGCAAAGATATAATAAATGGGAAATTAGATTTTATCAGCTCCAGTGTATGTTACATAAGCAACTAAGCTTGCCACTTAGGACCAAACCATGAGCAATTCAGGGGGTCTTTTAAATCTGCTCCAAAAACAAAGGCTCAGACGGCACCAGGGAAAAGGAATTTCATAGTATAAACCTTCCAGCATTAAGTCTCAACCCTGAGTGTCTTTATAAAGAATGTGAGTTGACTCCAACGGCCATGGTAACCAGAAAATCACAGGAGACTGGAGGAATGAACAGCAATGAAAACCCCTCAACTCCTCAAGTGCTTTCTATCTTTACTGTTCATTCTGCTGCTTCACGGCATGATATCATGTTTTCTTTATTAAATCAGTTCTCTGTGTGTATCTTCTCTCCCCAGCTGGATAGTAAGCATTTGAGGACCAGGTCCTACTCTGTGTACCTTGGGCACCTCTCAGTGACATAAAGCAGACGTACAGATGGGTTTATGCTTTCATTCTTTCTTCCTATAATCCAGATGGAAGAACTATAGTAAGGAAAGAGCAAGAGGTTTAAAGTAAGACAGCCTGGATGCAAATCAGACTCTGCTAAGAATGTTAATGATGATGTCATGGTCACAGAAAATCCTGAGGAGTTGGCAGCCTTAATAGAAGTGACCTTGGTCAGGCAACCATCAGATTGGTATCCATAGAGAGAATCCCTGCTCTTGACAGACAACAACCCCTTGCTGCTGCTGCTGCTGCTGCTAAGTCGCTTCAGTCGTGTCTGACTCTGCGCGACCCCATAGACGGCAGCCCACCAGGCTCCCCCATCCCTGGGATTCTCCAGGCAAGAACACTGGAGTGGGTTGCCATTTCTTTCTCCAATGCATGAAAGTGAAAAGTGAAAGTGAAGTCGCTCAGTCGTGTCCGACTCTTCGTGACCCCATGGACTGCAGCCTACCAGGCTCCTCCGTCCATGGGATTTTCCAGGCAAGAATACTGGAGTGGGTTGCCATTTCCTTCTCCAATGCATGAAAGTGAAAAGTGAAAGCAGCCCACTAGGCTCCTCCATCCATGGGGTTTTCCAGGCAAGAGCACTGGAGTGGGGTGCCATCGCCTTCTCCACAACAACCCCTTAGGTGAGGACAAAACCCAGAGAGGTGATGTCTCTTGCCCATTGCCACAGAACTGTAGGACAGGGCCAGGCTTCACACGAAGGCCATTTTAACTCCTTTGTGTTATATTTTCTGCATTGGACAGGTTAGCTAACCTTTCATGTCTTCAGTTAGCTCCTTGGTCAGAATGGGGAAACTCATACCTACCTTGCAGGGTTCTCTGGAAATAAAGGAAGAACACCTAAGAACAAGATCTGTTGACTGAGCTACTCCTCTAAGAGACACTCAGTAAAAATCAGTTTACTTCCCTGTCAAAAACCCCCTCCTCAGTACTCAGACAAACCCTCAAATCTGTGCATTCTAAACTGCCGACTAAACCGAGACAGACAGCGTGTGCTAACGGTACACTATTGTCTAATCCGGTCACTGGGTGTCCCAGTGAAGCGCTGTTTGGGGATGTTATTTTGGGTTAGATTGTTTCCAGAGAAACCAAAACATTGCTGAAAAAGAGTTAGAAGAATATGTTTCCTGACTGAAGGAACTGTCAGGCCAGTCAGAAGTGAAGGTTGAGTGAAACCATGTTGAAGCTGTGGGAAGGGACCCCCTTCTACTGGCTCCATCTTCCACAGCCTATCCAGGTGACCACCTGGTCAACCTGAAATCTCCAACTCCAAAACCAGCTGCCTCTGGCTTGCCATGGGTGTCTCTTCCTCATAGTGACCCTGTCTGTTGTTCCCCTTATTGCCTCCTAGTCTGATAATCAGTGTATTGCAGACTTGAGATTTTGTGAAGAAAAGTTCCCAAATGTCTTCATGTCTTGAAGCCTTTATAAACCTCATAAATAAGGCTTACAGCCATAAAAAGCAGTACTAGTTTATGCCTAGAGAAACAGATGTCTAGTGGTCAGTATCTTTCTGCATGTTGTAAAAAAATCTGTCTTGAAAAAATTCTAGATTATGCTTAAAATTCAAAATGGCTAGTTCTGAGGCGTGTTACATGGGGGATACCAAATGTCTTTCTTTCCCCTGACTAAAAAAAAAAAAAAAACCAAAAAACCGATAGTTACCTACTTCTTTATCAGCAGTTGTTCTGAGTGGTTTCCTTAATGGCAATTGGAAAGAGTAAATAATATACAGTCAGGAGAGCTTCCTCTGTTTTGCAGTGGTGAAATTTCACTGCCATAAAAGCCTGCATTTCTTACTTTTACAAACTTGTCACAAACTTTTCACCATAATGTCCAAGTCTCCCCTGAAGATTGTGCAAAGCGAAAATCAAAAATCTTGCACAGCTTTAATGATGACATCAGTGGTGAGAAAAAGATTATGCACGCACATATACAAATCCAGCTGGCGCATGAGCATAAATAACAGTTTGGTGACAGCAGAAAAGTATTGATGCCTTTCAAATGTGATGTCTTTCCCTGAAGAAATTTGCTGATTTGCCGTGTTGAATTTAGGATAGTTCTCTCTTTTCTTGATAAATCTATTTTTTCTCACTTTCTTAAGTTATTATGCATTCGTACATCTTGAAAGATCATAGTTGTCATCACCCACCCCGATTTTTCTTCTGTAGATAATCTTGGGAACTTTTTTAACCTTTATGTTGGCACTTGATGAACAGCGAGATACTAATACATTTAACAGAAATGGGAAAAATAACTGGAATAGCCAACCGCAGAGCTCCAGAAAAGAAAAGTTTTGATAGCACAAACAAAGTCATAATCCTGGTAATAATTTAGGAACAGGCATATATTAGTATGCCTCTAATTTAAGAGCTAATTATCTTTGTTTTCATTCTTAAAAACAAATTTGTTTTTTCCATTAAATATAAAAATGGTTCCACCTTCTAGCAACCCCTTCATTAAAACTGTACGAATAATTAAAACAAAGAAATTACCACATAATTGGGCCATATTACGCATAATTTATTATACCTTTTTAGTCTTTAAATAATAGTTTATTTGTATAAATAATTTTTATAGTACTTTGTTGTTGGGTAGGGAGGATACAGTATCTAGGATGAAAGAAGCAGTGTGATTAGTTGATGAGGTGTTGACATTGCCTTTATTTTATTATAGCTACATAGGTTGATTAACATCATAACATTAGAATAAATCTGCATGCAATTAAAATAAAGCATATTGCCCAAAAAAGGCACACAGAACTTATCAGCCTGATTCAGTAACTTCTGGTATAGCTGAAATTTTGCTTTTAAAACAAATTGCTCGAAGCTCTCCTTTTGCTTATATTTTTGGGTGTTTTCTTTGACTAGCTTTCTTTACCTTCTGAAAGATATTTATAACTCTCCAGGGTGCACCATCCTACTGAGATAACTGTGTTCTTAGATGCTTGAAGACAAAGATGAACAACTCACTTGTGGTGTGTGGTTATCTCATTATGTCTACCCACCCTGTTGTAGGGCATTGCTAGAGCTGCAGTGAACCGTTTGCCCTGCTGGCAAACAAGCCCCTTGCAGCTCATGACACGTGTTTTAACCGTTATTTAGGCTCGCTCTTCGCAGTAAGCCTGAATATGCCCTTAGGCTCCCAATGAAAAGGGAGCTTAATGATGTGTCAAAAATTGCACTACAAGGGCCCACGATAAATTCAGACGCTGTAAATACAGGAGCCAACAGGGCAGCTGAAATTTAAGGTAGTGTTCAGACTCAGACCACTTGTCATGAAGTCATTCGAAGGGGAGTGTGTGTGTGTGTGTGTGTGTTCAGATAACCAAAATCAAGAGAAAAGAACATATGTCCAAATGACTGAGGGAAGAAGCTGAAGGATAAAGTGTGGACTGAGAGTCAAAAAGGCCAAGTGGACTTTCTTTCCAAAGCCATCTCTAGAAGGAGATCTAAACGTTTAAGTTGTCCATCAAAGAAATCAGAGGCATCTTTTCCCAAGCAGAAATAGTCTTGGGTAGAACTGAAGCTCTGAAAGCTGGGGAAGGAATAGCTCCCTTACTCTTGGCAAGGCTGTGGTGATTCCTTGCAGGCTTTCTTCCCTGCACTAAGGAAGCCGTGGCAGAACTGGATAACTTTCCTCTTTCCTCTGGCAACATGAGTGGCTTTATACCGTCTCCTCTTTGAATCTAGTTTAAAAGAAATAGCTTATGCAAAAAGAGGACAGCCTTATAAAATAACTCCTAAACATGTTTGTAAAGAGATGCAGGCCTTTTGTTTCCCTGAAACAGTTCTTAAATAATGAACTCAAAGTAGGACCATTGGAAATGCCCCGTTTTTAAAGAAATCTTTTAATACCCTAATCAAACATCAGCAAGTTCATTAAAGAAATTGTCCTAGGCCACTACTTGATCAGTAAAAGACCCCATAGCAGGGTTCCAGGACTTGTTCATTCTTCCCTTCTCTCTAGTTTGAATATCATTGACACTAACACATTTCTTCTCATCTTTTTTATTATTTGAAAGAAATGAATGCCTGAGTTTTGCCACCAGAAAATGTGTATATCCTTCCCATGAAACCATTGCAGGCTTTTACATTCTTAAAAATCTTAATCTGAGTTTAATTTATAAAGAGCATTTAAAAGAAAACTCAGTAAAGCTTAGGTGAATACATCACACAAAGGATCCTTCTTTAATCACCTTTGACTCCTAAAAATGGATCCTGTAGTTGAGATGGAGTACCATGCTTGGAGGCTAAAATGCCAGGTGTCTGTCAGCTGTGAGAAGAAAATTTTCAGTGTGTCTTTAAAGGACATTCAAAAGTTATTTCTGGCACTAAATTTGGGTGTTTAAAAACTAACCAAGAGTGTTATAAAAGCTTTTTTTTTAACATATTTTTGTTTGCATATGATCAAAAAAAAAAAAAAAAAAACAAGGAAGCTATCAGCTTCCCTGATAGCTCAGTTGGTAAAGAATCTGCCTGCAATGCAGGAATCCTTGGTTTGATTCCTGGGTGGGGAAGATCCCCTGGAGAAGGAATAGGTTACCCACTCCAGTATTCCTGGACTTCCCTTGTGGCTCAGCTGTTAAAGAATCCACCTGCAATGCAGGAGACCTGGGTTCGATCCCTGGGTTGGGAAGATCCCCTGGAGACAGGAATGGCTACCCACTCCAGTATTCTTGGGCTTCCCTGTGGCTCAGCTGGTAAAGAATCTGCCCACAATGCGGGAGACCTGAGTTCGATCCCTGGGTTGGGAAGATCCCCTGGAGAAGGGAAAGGCTGCCAACTCCAGTATTCTGGCCTGGAGAATTCCATCGACAGTTCACGGGGTCGCAAAGATTCGGACACCACTGAACAAATTTCACTTTCACAAAAAACAAAATGAATGCTTTATAATTTGTTGCAAGTTGGGAGCTTACTCCAGTGGTTCGGAGGCTCTTACTGGATATCGAGTAATGAAAAAAATGGAATGAACTGGAATATAATGTGAAGGTCCATTTTGCCTTGTCAGGACTATCCTTGACTTCATCAACTCTAAACTATATTAACCTGTAATACTATAGTAGTTAGAATTTTTCTCAGCATTCCCACTTACCAACTGAATTCTCCATCTGCAGTCTGCTGGCCATGCTCACTGTCTTACTAACACTGGTGTTGAGTTCTTAATATGACCCTGCCCTTCAGTAGCTGACTCTTATCAGAAGTCTATGGCACCATGTGTCCTGGCCTAATCTTACAGCACTCAATAAATGTTAGCTAATTGGCAGCAGCAGAATGAAAATCCAGAGTCTTTATTTGTATCTAGATATGGACCAGAATCTGGACCTCATTATCTTTAATTGGTTCATGTTTTACCATCTACAAAGCATGTTCACATGCCTTATCTTCACAACAATCTTTTACAACCCATCGGGCCGTGGTTTGCCCAGAGTGGCCCACTTCATGGCTGGTGGATTTGGGGCTAAGCCCGGGACGATTCCAGCATCAGCTTCACTGTCCTGTAGTTCCCTGCAGTTTGTTAATAAGAGTCAAGGCAACTTTAAAATGACCCAGCTTGTCTGTGTTTAGAAATCTCTCGCATGGAGAAGATCCTAAGGAGACATGCCAAGAGAGTGACGCTGAGGCTGTATAGAAGCATGAGGAATGTGTGCCCCTCCTTGCGTATTTCTTCCACAAGGAACCAGCTGAACAAAAACCTAGATTTGATCTAAAAAATTAATTCCAAATTCTCATTTTTAGAATGTCGATCCAAGTTGGACCTACAGAAACCAGCAGTTTCATAGCCTAATCCTCTCAGAGACTATCAGTATGCTATATATTAAATCTTGAAGGTATTACCGACTGGTAAATTCACAGACACCTAAGTGATTCCAGTGTGAACTTTTAAAACCCATACCATTCCTTAATCTATAGCAGATCCATTAAAATTTCATGGGAAAAAGAAACCTTCATTTTTAAAATACATCTTAAATTTGAAAGTAAAACATGGAAGCTGTTTCCTAATACAGCAAGGTCTACTTTTAAAGTGTTTCGGAGAGTTCATTATTAATTCGTATTCCAGGGATAACTTATTCTGATGTATACGACCCCATGTAAATAGCTGTGCTTCTCAAGAGTGATTTGCTTTCCACATTCACCTTTTATATCCTTGGCTGTGGAAGGACACTAAAAAGTGATGTTTTCTTGGCCTGGGGTCAGAAAAACAAAGGAGTTTGGTTTGGGCTTTGTTTGTATGTGTGTATGCTTAAATCTTTTGTTTATTTCTGTGTGTGGCAACATTCAAGAGTTTACTTGGACTGAAAAAAAAAAACAAACACCAGGCTCTTTACTGGAAATCAGCATTGTGAAGCATCATGAATGCTGCTTCTGCTAAGTTAGTGTTGTAAAGAGTGTGGTCAAATTCTCCACCAAGTGATGGAGTCCACTTGGGTTGAGAGCAGAAACACAAAATGAGCTAAATAACAATAGAGGGGAGCATATACTTGGGCAAAGGAGTGCTTCAGAAGAGATACAGAAGTTTATAGTGAAGAGTAGGCATTTGGGTGTTGATAACATAGTGGCTGAAACATCAAGAAAAAGTCTTTCTCAGAGTTCCCATGATGATACACTTCAGAGGCCCAGTCGTGATTGCATCTCTGTCCCATGGTCTTCCTCTTCTCTGTTGCTTTTCATTCCTTTGTTCTCCCTGACTTTTCATCTGTTTTTGCTTGCTCCTTCTCTTCTCTTTAGGGGATCCTTCCCCCCATCGTTTCTTTTTCCTTTCTCTCACATATCCTTTTGTTCCCCTTCTTACTGTGTCCATCTATTCTTAACTGACCATAATTTGGAGCTGAAGAGATACAGCGTAGTAGTTAGTAGTTCAGATTCTGGAGTCAGGCAGAAATCTAGCTCTACTGTGTGACTTTGGGCATTTTACTTAACTTCTCTGAGCCTGATTTTCCTCATCTGCAAAATGAGGCCAATAATCTATTTCACAATTACTATAAGGACTAAAAAAGAAAATATGACAGTTAGCACAGGTCCTGAGAATAAATGTTCAATAGGTACCAACTTTTTAATTTGGGTTTGATTATATTCTGTCTCATTCTGGGGAGATAATGGAAGTGAATTATAAAGCTACACGTAGCATAACAAGTTAATGTGTAAGTAAAGGAATCACACTGATGATCAGAAGGTGGGAGGGTAAATAAAATAAAGCTGGTGGCACATAAAATTCATAGCTCAAGTTCTAGATAGAGGAAGGTCAAAACTTGGAATCTGGGCTTCCCAGAAAGTAGATTAAGGGGGAAACTATCAGTGACATGATTCACAATCTTCTTAATATTTCATATGAAGCCTAGTTATTCAGTATAAGCCCAACTATTTCTAGTACTGAGACCTCAGAAATTCTTATTCAAGAGCCTCTATCACGCTGACAATGTATAATGTGAACAAAATCTCCAGAGTTAAATACAATGCTGTACTTCATAGAATTCTTTCTTATACTTTCCTTCAGTAGGGGCTGCTGTAACACCAAAATGCAATTCAGTAAAACAACACCAGCTCTGTATATAGGGCATGAAATTTGGAGCCAGACAGACTTTGGTTTGAATTGTGTTTCTACCGTTTTACTTGCTGGGTGGTCTTGAGCAAGCGATTTGATGGTGCTAGGATTGTTTTCCAGATATTAACCCCTGCTTTGCACAGTTATTTTAAAGATTATTACCACTGTCTGGAAAGCACCTAATTCAGTGCTAGGCACATGACCACAAATGATAAGTATCATTTTGAAGTGGCATAGCCATGGCATTTAAGTATGTTACTCTCAAGTGGTTTGGCTAGATCCAAAACTAAAACTTAGAATATCTAAAAGGGAATATATGTCCTTCAGGCAACCTTCCATAAATACGATTTCTCATGACTGATTTTTGATAGGCACTGGGCAGCAGGCATTCAGTGTTATCCTCTTTTGACAAGTACTTGGAGTGCAAATATTCTGTTGCCAATTAGGGACAGACCATGCTTTAAGCCTCAGCTGAGATGGGAATATAGTTGACAACTCTTTTAAAAGTTGAGAAGCCTAACCAAAACATACGTCTGTAAAATGCCACCTCGCCTCCACATGGACATGGGCTGAGAATGGGACAAGATTTTTCTCACAAACCTCAAAATTCTATGCCAAAGAGCATGACTGTGATTATTTTAGCCTGCAAAAATGTTAGAGTGTTATGAAACTCCCGGTGCCATAGAGATAAGGAAGTTCCATTAGAGCACCCATGGAAGAGCTTACCTCTTCACTCCCTATGAGTCCTCATCCAAAACTTTCTTCCCTTAGGTGATGGACTCCTGCTCAGAGGGGTTAGCTGTAAGTGTTACAGAGCATCTGCCAGGAGTAATCATTTGGGTTTTAGGATGATTCATCTTAGCACCATTTTTTTCAATACTAAGTAAATACTGGGCTATTTGTTTTTTAAACTCTCACCTATTTTGTGACAATAACACCGTGACATCAATACTTTAGGAAACACTTTTTTTCTCTGTCTTCCCGCTCTGCATCTAGCTCAATCAGGAGATAACAAGGTGCTAAGGTACGAGTTAAAAAGAAGAAAGTGAGAGCTGGTGTGAAAGAGAGTAGAACACATCCTGTTTCATCTCATTGGAAATTCCTTTCCATTAGGACAACTTGCCTGTAAAACCCAACTCAAAATGACACAAAGGGACAGGTTCCATAGGACCACTAATTGTTGGAGACCCAGACGACCTCATGCAGCTCGCTCATAGTGAATTCCTGTCCATTTTGAAAACTCTCAGCGTGAGCAATCTGAAAGCATGCGGTTCAAAGTCAGTTTCCGAAAAGGTTCTGTTGTCAGTTGATAGAATGCTGTGCCTAGAATCTGTCTGCTTTTTAGACAAAATTTCGGCCTGAGAAGGTGGACTTGCAAGTTTTCGTGGGGAAAACTAGCCCAGAATATCCAGTGATATAAAAAGATTGATAATTTTTATAATAATTATATTAAGAAGTCCTTCTCTTTAGCGGGGCTTCCCTGGTGTCTCAGTGGTAAAGAATCCACATGCAGTGCAGGAGACGCAGGTTTGACCCCTGGATCAGGAAGATCCTCTAGAGGAGGGCATGGCAACCCACTCCTGTATTCCTGCCTCGAGAATCCCAGGGACAGAGGAGGCTGGCAGGCTACAGTTCATAGGGTCTCAAAGAGTCGGACATGACTGATGCAACTATGCACGCACGCACTTTTTTTAGTAGAATGGCCATCCTGGGCCTATTGCCTACCCTTAGAGCTGGCTGGATGGACAGGTCTGCAGGAATTGAAACCACCGTTAAGCAGCTCTGAAGGCAGGAAATCCACTCTGAAGTGTTTGTTAGTCTCAGCCTCCCTAAACGACTGTACTGTGAGAAGAGTGTTATTGGAAGTGCATCAGGAACCCAGGAGGGTACACTTGGAGTAATTTCTCTTGCTTTATAAAATGGGGGAAAAGAAACCCAGACAGTCAACTGAGATCTCACTCCGTTCACACCTCAGGAAGCTAGGTCCCCCAAATCAGTCCTTACCTGAGTTCTAAGATCTAACAGACAAACTTGTTACAGTTCCTTCCAAGCAGATTACCTGAATTTTCTAAAACAACGAGAAAAATTGAATTTGGGTGTTCACTTTCAAAGTGTATTCTATCTTGCCATCCTACTTTTCTCACCAGTCCTGGTCAAACAGCTAACAAAAAAGTAAATCCCACAATTTCCAGAACACACACACAGGAGAGTACTTTATCAGGAAGCTGTTGAGAAGAAGGAAGAAAGGAGACCTCCCTTCATTAAAATCTCTTCCACATAATTGCAGTCTCTTCTCTTGACTGGAGGAGCAAAGGGATGACAATGGCATTACAGCTATCAGAAAGAGAAATACTGTGGTCCTCAGCCTGCTCTATTTTGCAGTCTGTTCTCTGGGAAGCCTCTGAGGCATTAGGCAAGCTTCATCTGGCCTGTTGATGGTGTTGGAAAAGGAGTGAGCTGTTTTGATAAATGCCCAGAGTAGTTCCCTAAGTTAGGTGATCACCAGAAACATTGAGGGAATAATGAAAATTTTAGATTCTAGGGCCCTACTGCCAGAGATTCTACTTAGATCAGTCTGGTGGCAGCCAGGAGTGGTGGATGAATTCTACATTGTTCAAAAGCAGTAAGGATTTCATTGAAATGTTTGAATTGCCCTTCCTGTCTTTTGTATATGTATGTGTGAGAGGCCAAATTATGCTTCTAGACATATCTGGATTTGGGGGCTTAAATGATTCAATCAGAACTCAACTTCTTGCTATTTCTTGGCTTGGTCTTCATTGATCTTGAGCAGCATTTCCCCTAAGGGGCAATTCACACACACACCCCACCTCCCACCCTCCACCAGGTCTACATGCTTCTAGTTTTTGTTTAGGGAAAAAAGACTCTCTTTTTTCCAATAGGCTGAAAGACCCAGAGTTGAGTCTCACTTGTTCTGATTGGCCCATCCTTGAACCAATCACTGACCAGGTTTGAGTCAAATGTCCCTCCTTCCGCAGCCAGAGGCAGAGTCAGAAACCATCAACTGAGAGTGTTAGAGGGTTTGCACAAGTTCAGGACACTGAATAAAGAAACAAGAGGCGTCCACAAGGAAGGGTGGCCCAGTAATTCCTTAAAGAGACAGTCATCAGCATAGAGTTGAACTAACAGTTATGAGACTAGGAACTACTTACATGTAAGTAATAAACTGATAAGCTGATTTGGGATGTGGCATGGTGCTCTCCCATGCTCCCTCCCCACACTGACTTTCTTATATTGCAGATCAAGTCAGACTCATGCAATAAAATTTACCAATAATTGAGGTTGAAGTAAAACCAAAGAAACAACAGCAAAAGCAACAACCAAACAAAACAAAACAAAAGCAAACAAACGAAAAACCCAACACTACTTTTTAGGTCACGATTGCGGTGGGGAATACTGCTGCTGCTGCTGCTAAGTCGCTTCAGTCGTTTCCGACTCTGTGCGACCTCATAGACGGCAGCCTATCAGGCTCCTCTGCCCATGAGATTTTCCAGGCAAGAGTACTGGAGTGGGTTGCCACTGGGGACTAGGACTCGTGTAATTGTCCAAAAGGTGATGCAGGTGAAAGGTTATGATGCAGGAAATTTCAGCTGCTTCTGTGTGATAGGCCAGGCATATGTTAGTTGTGCTGAAGCACTGGGTGAGTCGTGACAATGTGAGAAGATAAGAGGTTTTCAGCAAGGTATAGGATTTCTCTGTTACAGCTTTTCAATACTGATTATCAAGAACATTTTCTTATCTTTGACACCTTTATCTTTAACACAGTCTTTTAAATGGATCTTAAAATGGGAAGGAAGTTCTAAAAGCAGATTAATAAAATGATAACTTTAAATTATATAAGAATATTCTTTTACATTTAACAAGCTTTAAAATATATTTATGTATATTTATGATCTTTTCATGTGATCTTGAAGAGAGGCTACAAAAATTGTTTAAAAGCCTTCCAATTTTACCACTTTGTTTCTGGAAATAAGATAGTAAAGTAGATGTTAAAAGTGATGCCCAATACACATGCTAGAAAATACTTCTTCCACCCTAAACTCAATTTTTCTATCTGCAATATGGGAAGAAAACTCATTAAAAATTATAAAGGTGAAAAGTTAAATGGTTCCTTGGGGTCTAGAAATGGTTAGATATAATTATTCCTCCATAGTAATAATTTTACTTAATTAAAATTATTTAAAGCAGGTTTCATTTTCAATTCCAACTGAGCTTTCAAAATAATAAAGTTCCTTAATATATTAACAGTACTGTGTTAATATATATCTCATGTAAAATTATTTCCTTAGAAGTGAGATAAACTATATAATTAGCAGCATTTAATGAACTCAGTCGTGTCCACAAAGAGTCGGACACGACTGAGCGACTGAACTGAACTGAATGAACTTTCACATTATAATTGAATTGATACTTACATTCTAGAGTTAGGGGGAAGGTCCCATAAATAATCACTTAATATTTGTAGTTACATACTTTCCATGGGATGGATGAATAAAAGTATAGATAGATACAGATACAGTATAGATATACATTTATATACACACATCTTCTGTTATATCCATATACACAAACATTTTATTATATATTATAACTTATTAAATGTATTTATGCATAACCTATTTTATCCTTAACACTGAAATTTTTTAGCTGATTCGGGGCTCTCATTATCAGTAGGTTTCTCAATAGAAAAAGGCTTAATTGTTTGGCGGCAGAAATCATAGAAAAGATTTTTTTAGCCCTTTTTATTTTACCTTTCACAGTGTTCCCTCTTAGGTTCTGCCTGTCACACTCTATTTTGCACAGGTTAGTCATAAAAGAAAAAGAAACAAAGCTATATAGACAATCCAGAAAATTCCATGCCCTGGGTTTTGTTTCTAGGGGGTATATTGCCCTCTCTTTGACACCAACCCCAATCCATTTACTTTTGCTGTGATTTGCAGTAGAGGAGCTCTTTTCTAGTTAATGTTTAGAAGCCATGCACCTTTCCCTGCCTGCTCTAGATCATAAAGGAGCTAGAGAAGAGGAAACATGTCACTCTCACTTATTACACCAGTAAACACTGAACCCAGAGTTGCCACTAAGTCGGTCTCTTTATTAGAGCGAGAAAGGTGATGAACACTTCAGCACCGAGTGTGGTCAAACATGTCTGAAAGGCAACAGCGTCAATGAAAGAAGCGCGATGTTGCCACAACATGAATGGTAAAAGGTGAGCTGTATTTGGTCCCGTGTCGTGCACTTAGAGGACAAAGCCACACCTGCTGCCCCCGGAGATAGAATAGCTCTGCGGCACCGCCAGCAGAGCAGGGAGCCAGTGTAGATTGCAGCAATTGATAGAGAAAATGCCTGTGAAAACAATGGGAAATCTGCCAGGGCTCACCTGCTTCTTCATGCCTGCTCTAATTTAGTTAACTTACAAACACTCATAGTAAGCTTTATTGCAGGAAAAAAAAATAATAATCCGAGACATATATGCAGCAGTCTAGGGAGATACAGGATTAGCCTAGAGTTTTCAAAGTACGGGAATGAAAACAGTTGGAAGCGGTTTTCAGATTTATTTCACTCTTCCTGCTGGGTTCAGCAGTTTTCCTTTCTATTTGCTTGATGTAGTATACCGAGAAAAACAAACTCAACCAACCAAAGGGAGCTGCTGACCAGAAAAATAAAACAAATCCCTCCTAATATTTTCCTGCTACCTTGGTGGATGGAAAAGTTTTATTTCCTGATAGCTGGTACTGTAGATAACTTGGTAATAGACATCCCTGAAGAATTCAAATGAACACCGAAGTCTCTGGGCCCAAATTGAAAGAGCTCCTCAACATGATTGCAAAGGAAGAAAACACTGTCATATTTATGTAGTACCAGAGAGCTTTCTTGTGGGCAAAATGGGAAGATGACCTTTTAGCTCTATCCTCATTTTCCTATGCTGCTGCTAAGTCACTTCAGTCGTGTCCAACTCTGTGCGACCCCATAGACGGCAGCCCACCAGGCTCCCCCGTCCCTGGGATTCTCCAGGCAAGAATACTGGAGTGGGTTGCCATTTCCTTCTCCAATGCATGAAAGTGAAAAGTCAAAGTGAAGTCGCTCAGTCGTGTCCGTCTCTTAGCGACCTCATGGACTGCAGCCTACCAGGCTCCTCCATCCATGGGATTTTCCAGGCAAGAGTACTGGAGTGGGGTGCCATTGCCTTCTCCTTCATTTTCCTATACGAAGGTTTAATTCTGTTTTGCTGTGATTCTTTTTTTTTCCTTCCAGCCTGTTGCTCTAAGCAGTCCTTCCTTCCTTCCTTTTTTCCCCTATCTTCTCGGACTGAGTTTTCCTTAATATTTTTTGTTCATACTTTGTGCCACTCTTTATTCATAGGGTAAGGAATTCAACATGTTCTTTTCAAAATGGATCATATTTTATCCTGGGAATTTAAAACTCATAGTAATAATAGTCTCACATTAGTATTGCAAGCATTTCATCACCTACCTCTAGGATGTTGCTTTTCCGATTATAATTAGCCATGATTGACGTTGATACTCGCTTTAGCTGTTTCTAAATAGCCTTTGTGGAACTTCTCTGAACTCAAAGGAGCAGCAACTGTTAGAAGAACCATCGTGTAGATGGTGTCATCAGCTAGCATTTTAAATATTTTGAGCGCATTGGCAAACTACATCCAAAATCTATGATCATTCATTGCCTTGGCCTAGTTTCTCTCTGTTCTTTGGATTGGAATTACCGCCACCAAAATTATCACTTTTTATTTTAAACAACTTTACTGAAGTATAATTTATAAACCATAAAATTTACCCATTTTAAGTGTACAATTCCCTGATTATCAGTAAATTTACAGTTGTACAACCCCTCGTGTCAACTACAAGGACTTCCCTACTGTAGCTCAAACAATAAAGAATCTGCCTACAATGCAGGAGACCAGGGTTCGATCCCTGGGTCAGAAAGATCCCCTGGAGAAGAGAATGGCAACCCACTCCAGTATTCTTGCCTGGAGAATCCCATGGCCAGAGAAGCCTGGCAGGCTGCAATTCGTGGGGTTGCAGAGTTGGACATGACTGAGCAACTAACACACATACACACGTCAGCTACAATCATCCGCACCATCAGCCCTTAGCAACCACTGGCCTGTTTCCTGTCTCTAGTGATTTGCCTAGACAGTACACATGAGTGAAATCACCTAAATGTAGTCCTTTATGTCTGACTTCTTTCATTTAGCACGGTGATTCTGAGTCCATGACAGAATGTGTCAGGAGTGCCTTCTTTTTATACCGTTGTGTGGATATAGTACATTTTGATTACCCGTTCACCCATTGACAAACAGTTGGGTTGTTTGCAGTTGGGGGTTGCATGAATAATGCTGCTGTAGATGAGCATTCATATATAAGACTTTATGTGGGCACATGCTTTTATTTCTGTTAGGTAAATAATTAGGAGTGGAATTGTTGGTTTGTATGTTAAGTTTATGTGCATTTACCCTTTTAAGAAACTACCAAACTATTTTCCAAAGTGACTGTACCATTTTACATCCTCACCAGCAATGTGTGAGTGTTCCAGTTCCTCTATATCTTCACAATTTACTACTTTCTGCCTTGATTACAGCCATTCTAGTGGGTGTGAAGCAGTATCTCATTGTGGTTTAATTTACATTTCTCTAGTGACCGACAGTGTTGAGCTTCATAGGCTTATTAGACATGCGTGTGTTTGCCTGGTGAAACCTATTCAAATCTTTTGTCTATTTTTTAATCTTTTTTTTTTTTAATTTAGCCTTAAATGTTCTTTATATACTCTGGATACAAGTCTTTTATCAGATAAATTATTTGCAGTTTTTTCTCCAAATATGTGGTTAGTCTTTTCAGTTTCTTCACTGTGTCTTTTGAAGCACCAAAGTTTTCAACTTTCATGAAGTCTAATTTTTAAATATATATTTAGGTCTTGTTTTTTAGTGTTATACATATGAGTTCCTCACCCAGCCCAACTCTTTTCTCCTATGTTTTCTTCTAGATTTTTTTTTAAGGTTCCTCTTTCCTTTTTTTAAAAAAAATATTATGTCTAGTCTGTATTTTTGGCTGTGCTGGGTCTTTGTCGCTCTGCAGGCAGGGGCTGTTCTCCAGTTGCGTTGCCCAGGCTTCCCGCTGTGGTGGCTTCTCTTGTTAGGAAGCTGGGCCTCTGAGCACATTGGCTCCAGTGGTTGTGGCACAAGGGCTCAGTAGCTGCATTTCCCAAGCTCTAGAGCCCAGGCTCAGAAGTCTTGGTGCCCAGGTTTAGTTGCTCTACAGCATGTGGGATCTTCCTGGACCAGGGATTGAACCTGTGTCTCCTGCACTGACAGGTAGATTCTTTACCACTGAGCCACCAGGGAAGCCCCTCTTCTAGATGTTTTATGGTTTTAGCATTATGATCAATTTTTTGCTGACTTTTGGATGTGGTAATTTTATTACTTTTAAAGATAGATGAAATTAATTAATTATCACCCTGCTCATTCCCACAAGTATACCTGAAGATATCTTTGGGAAAGTTCTGAAGGTGAGTAGAAGGGTACAGTTTTTTGTTTTTGTTTTTGGATTTGTCTGACCTAATCTCAAACTATACTACCTTTTGCTTTAGTTCTTAAGTTTACTTTCTGAAACATCCACCTGTTAATAGCTCATATTTTTCTTTGAGAGGGCGTTAAGTTCCAGAACCCTCCTGAAGCTTGTGAATAACTTAAAAGTTAAGTAAAATAGTCTTTTATGTTACTGTCCTGTCAATGAATATTCCAGTAATTTGTCAGCAAGAAATATATAAAAAATAAACTAATGATCATCACGTGAGAGTTTAACATCAAAGCTGTCCCATCTGAACCTGTGGTTATGACCTCTGAATGTCCTCCTTTGTTTAAACAAAAAGCAGTGTTTAGTTATTTGATAAAACTGACGATAGCACACTGATAGAAAAAGTTCAAAAAATCTTGATTAAAAAATTACAAAAGTTTCTGCTTGTTGAGAATCATGCGTTAGTGCTTTGCGGCCCAACGAAATGTGGCCATGCATGACAGGTCATTTTTAGAAATGAGGTTGAAAACCCCATCAAATATAACAGCAGAAATGCCTGAAAGATGATACATCTGAGTCTCCCCATGTCAATGAAATGAAAGCTTTTCTGAAAATGAAATGGCCTTCTTTTAGAACTCTGGAATCCTAAACTACCAGACATTTCAGGAACTATTTTGGCTGCAAATGATAAGAGAGATTTTTCTTTTTCATAATTTTTATTACAGTGGAAATGGTTTTTGTATTTCTAACAGTTTGACAAGAGCTAATTACAATGCGCTCATCTGTTTTGCGGACTAATTTGAGCCATCGAGCATCAACACCATAGACATGCAGCAGCATTGCAAATGATACTCATGCTTCCCTTGCTCCAAGAATTTGTACTTGCTATAAAAGAAAACAGATTTGGACAGCCCTGAAAAAGTTGGGTTTGGTTTGAAGAAAACATTTCAGAATTACATTAGAGCTGGCCTACAAGTGAACTAAAAATACCTGCTCATCTCAGTGGTCTTGGCCCAGGGCCTTTCCTTTTACTGTAAAAGTCAGGCTGTTTGAACAGTTGGAGTGCGGCTTGCTTGCTGTCTAAACTAGTGTTCTCTGATAACTTCTGTTACCATTGAAACACAAGCCCTATTGCAATTGAAGAGAATGTTTAGGGGTGTGGAAAATAGCCAAGAGAAATGTATACTTAGTGTTCAAACCTCTAGGCTTCCCGTGTGGTAACTAGACCACTTAGATCTGTTAAGAAATGGGAGAAAGACATTCATTAGTAAACATTACACAGCAAGGGTAAAAGATGGAGTGGAGTAAAGGAGGCTGTTAAAATCAGCCTGAGATGATTATTTGAATTGCAAACAGAAATGTTCAGACATAGCTAGAGCTGCTAAACATAACTCTTGAAGTTTTTCCAGAACAGAGGGATTGGAGCGGGGGGAGAGACCAGTGAAGGAGCAAATTAGAAAATTATAAGACAGAATGGGAGATGGAAGTTTCAGAAACTGGTAAGATTGTTGAAATATATGATATTATTAGGTCTTAAATCTATTTATGAGGGTGAACATTTAAAAACATGCTTTCTGACTTTGGCTCTGTGATTTTAAGATGGAAATGAAGATATTAAATCTGGATTAAAAAATAAGCTGCAGCTACAGCAAGGTTATGTCATGAGGGATTAAAAAGAAAGATTAGAAATCAGTAGCCTAGGACAGATAATCATGGCAAGTTGGATAAGTGTGAGGGAGATGATTTGAGTGGGAAAAAATCAGAATGGTACCAAACATCCCCAAACTTGGCAGAGAACAACCCTCTGTATATCAGCTACTAGATGAAAAAGCAGTTACCCATGATTGATCATCTGCTTTTTTTCACGGCATTTCTGTTTCTCTTCAGTGAGATAGGTGGAGTATGAAGACCACAGGACTAATTTTTAAAGTAACTGGTATTGCAGACTTCACTAACATGTGTTTGGCTTGTTAGATAGCTGCTGGGTATACTTATTTTCTGGCATGTCTTATGGAACAGAGGGAGTTTTCCCCCCATGAGCAACTGAAGTGCCAGCTGTTGCCCTAAATATTGTACCTGTTCATGATGGAGAGAGCTTGAACGCCAGATTTCAAGCTTAGGGAAAAATTTACATTTGGTACATCAGCAAACATTGTATCAGCTTTGTCTCTCTACATACAGCATTTACACACACAAAGAGGGAAGTTGATCAAGAACCTGCTTCAAAAATAGTAATGATAATAGAGTAACTTCCTTAAAACTTGAAAAGATAACTATCTTGAATACGCTTTAACATTTACAGCACTTCCAAAGCCCCAGAAAATACATTTAAATGGCGCATTTGTATGACAATATCCCTAACTATCACATTCAACCCGATAGTTTTATTAAATAATAGTGTAAGATGTTAAAAGACAGGAAGGGCTATTAGAACATTCTATAAAGACTTGCATATCATAGAAAAGTAGGCCTTTTTCATTGGCACCAGAAACAAGTAAAAGGAAAACAAACAAATTGAGAAACAACATTTAAATCACCCCCTTTTTTAAATTAGAAAGTAATTCAAGCATGAAATGTTCTTTACCTACACTAGTAAGATAGTCTTAATAGGGCTTCCCTGGTGGCTCTGATGGTAAAGAAACCACCTGCAGTGCTGGAGATCTGGGTTCAATCCCTGGGTCAGGAATATCCCCTGGAGAAGGAAATGGCAACCCATTCCAGTGTTCTTGCCTGGAAAATTCCATGAGTCCCTTCAAAACCTGTTGGATTCTGGAGAAATGGGTTTCTAGGAAAAGACAAGCTTCAGTGAGCTAAATAACCTTATTTATTCTATGTTTTTTGACGTACCTTAAGTATTTTTTAAGAGCAACTGTTACTTGAGACCAGCAACCTTCTCATGGACCAAATAATACCAGTTCATCAGTTCCTCTTTATTGTTCATATTTGGTCATTTGTAATGATAAATATGTGTTGACAAGTAATCTGCAAGGACAACTTTACATGCAACCTGTTTTTAAATTAGCAGAACTTCTATGAATGGTGAAGCTATTAAACTCAAAAACATAACTGTGCTTGGTTCTGTGGTAAGTGTTATAACTACTAGGTGAAGTACTAACTTCCAATGAAAGGCATCGCGGAGAATCAACATTCTCCAGGCATGTGTAAGCATTTGTCACTTTCATTCTACATCCAAACTTTTACCAACATGAAACTCACAACATTGCTGGGATTGCTTATCAGTTATTCATGTGTGGTTGATGCGATGCTCTAGTTGGACACACTCTGGGCTTTACATTTTGGAGTTGTCAGTGTTCTCAAAGCAAAGCCAGAGCCTTTCATCTCTGACTTTGATAAAAAAAAATGACATGAAGTAGTAGCACAACTTGTAAACTGAAAAAGAAAAAAAATCTAAATAAATAAATACTTCCCAAGCCTTTTGGCTGGCAGATTCTATTGATATAATACCTCCATCAAGGAGAGTAGGGTGCATTCTGCTGCGATTAGTTGATAGCACCGTCTTTGAGCTTGTTTGGGTCCATTTTGTTGCAGAGATTCTTCAGTAGGTATTTCTGTGAGTCATAAGTAAAACAGCTTCAGATGAGTCCTGGCTTGTTGTCATGCTTGTTTCTTTAATGGATGAAGCCAAGCTAAGATTTTCAAAAAGGCCTGGATATACTAAGGTGGTAGACTTTAAAGTTTCATGCAACAACTTCCAAAACCCTGTGTACAGTTTCACAAAGTGAAGAACTGGAACTTTCTGATAAGTATTTATAAGTGATCTAAGTAAATCTGAACAAACAATGATTTTTTAACACCATCAGTAAACAAATGAAGTAAGTTGTGGGTTTCACCAATGGCTCAGTGGTAAAGAATTCAGCTGCCAATGCAGGAGATGCAAGAGATGCAGGTTTGATCCTTGGGTAGGGAAGATCCCCTGGAGGAGGAAATGGCAACCCACTCTAGTATTCTTGCCTGGCAGGCAACAGTCCTTGGGGTCACAAAGAGTCGGACACAACTGAGCATGCGTGCAGGCACATTGTATGTAGATTCAATTCAAAGCTTTGCCAATAAATCAACCAATATACAATTTGTTTCTACCCCTGACCATGTATCTCATTCTGTCACCAGAACAACAGAGACAGATGGTTCTCTTGACATTTTTTCCCTAATCAATATAAGTGATCATTTGGTAGAGAGTATACTTTGACTTTTTTCCTTTAAACACATAACCACTCCCCACCCCACCCCCCAGCACATACGCAACAGGTCTTATCAGTTTGCTATCTGGTTGTAACTATTCAAAAAGAAAGCAGTAGAGGCAATCATCTTGGTTCTCATTCTGATTGGAGGGGGAGAAAAACCACTGGATATAAGCATGTATGTGAGCCAATCACGTTCCCTGGGTCAGTGTGGCAAGAACCCTAGGAAACAGGAAACAAGGTGGAGCAATCCACTGGGTTTAAGGTTGTCACCAACTTATTTTCAAAAATTGTCCAAATAAAGCAAAGCTTCCCTTCAAGAGAGCAATGTGTCCTACTTTGAAACTACCTTCAAAAGGCTATCGTGAGGCTGGGAATTAATCAGGTTCACAATTGCCTAACTTCTCTCCTCTGTTGATGGAGGTGGTACCAAAAGTTTTAGTGGAATCAACCAGAAATAAAGACCTGAGAACAAGTGGTGATACCATCTGGCTGTTGAAATCAAGACCACCCCCTTCCCAGAAGATGAAGTTCCAAAGTCCCTGATGCTGTGTAGAGCCTAATTTAATCCAGGGGAGCGTAAGTGGGCAGAGTGGTTCCCCCTGCCCAGTTCTTCTTTAGACAGATTTTTTAAAGAAGTAGTCGGATACGACTGAACAACTTCACTTTCACTTTTCACTTTCATGCATTGGAGAAGGAAATGGCAACCCACTCCAGGGTTCTTGCTTGGAGAATCCCAGGGACAGGGGAGCCTGGTGGGCTGCCATCTATGGGGTCGCACAGAGTCGGACACAACTGAAGTGACTTAGCAGCAGCAGCAGTGAATATTAATGATGGAGAGAAACAGTCTAGTGCAAATCCGTCTGAATGAGCACATTTCGTTTTCTCTGCTACCCTCATGCCATCATCTAGGAAGTACACCTAGCCTTCTTACGTGCGCCTTTGAGTGCATATGTACATACCTGGTTCTTCTTTTCTAAGTTAGCTGTGGAATAGCCTGGTGTCTATGTGAGAACTGGCGATGTTTCTCAAAGAGGAGTATTGTTAGCACTGGGGACAGGAATTTTTATTGAGGGGAACTGTCCCACATATCTCACAATGTTCCACACCCATGCCCCACCCAACAAATGTTGGTATTACCTTTATTATCACCCAAGTCATTATGATAAATAAAAACACCCCCACATTTTTCTAGATGTGCCTTGGTGGGAGAGGTGGCAACCTCTCCCCTTCCTCCCCTTCCTTTCTTTCTTTGTGCCAAAAAGGATTTAAGGAGGCAACTCATGGGACTGATTGGCAAATAGTGCTTTCACTTGCTCCCTACTGTTCTTAGAAACAGTTTTTAATTTTTAAAAACAGATCATATTTTTAATTCAGGAATTTTATAACCTTGCTGATGGCTTTTTCAAAAACGAAAAGACATGTTTTTGGTTCCACTTTATATCCACTGGTTCTTCTCTTTAAAGACAGTCTTAATGGTAGAGGTAAAATAGTTTCCTTGTAAGGATTAATCATCAAGATCAGTTTTTGTATGTGGCTAGGCCCCTTACAATTTTTTTTTAAGCATTGCCTAATTCTTCAAAAGGCAAACCTTCTACATTTATTATCTTTCTAATCTGAGGCCTTTCTCATCAGCAAATATTCTCACACCAAACGCTGTTAGCATAAGCATGTGCGTACTTTTGATACATTTCCTTATTCTATTTCATCTGAAACAGACATTTTTGAATGATGAAACAGGAAAACATGAGACGGTGCAGGTTGGATGGAAATGGGTTAATACTGTGAGGGTCGCAAATGTGTTAAGTTTAAGGAAAAAAAAATGAATTGAAATTAGGGAGGAAAGGATTTTCTAAAAGGGCTGTGAAATAATTAATTGTTTTGTAGGAGATGGCCTTTCCATGTAGGCAGAGCATTTTCTCTTCACTTCTTTCTGAAAAGACAGTCAAATAGAGAATCTCATCTCTTAATTAGAAAGAAAAATACTCATCAAACACATCTCATCACTGGAGAACTAATGACTCACAGCTGTTAGTCTGAAAGGGCAGGCTTTTTTTCCTGAACAGTAGGAAGTGTTAATCATTTTGGATGAGATTTCTTTTTTAAAATATACTGTAGTTTGCAGAAGAATAGGATATTCAATATTCCAACTTAAATGATTTTTTTTTGAAGCACGCTCCCCCAGAGATACTCTCCTGTGCCGCAGTGAATGATCCTTGAATGCAGGCATCTTCCACTGCACTTCAACGCGAGCATCAATGGATGGGATGAGGTGGATGGCCCAGTCCTGCCAGGGACTCTTAAAACCCAGGCTCAGAGAAAGAGAAAATCAGATGTCTTGTGCCTCCTAAGAAATGGTGTTGCTGTAAAACCTGAATATTTTGATTTATACACTCTACTTCATATAATTTGCCTTATTTAAATGTAAGTGAAAAGCCCTGGTCCACCTTCATTAGCTTCTGAGTAGAAAGGGTCTTTTTGTTTGTTTAATCTTCATGTGAAAAAGTAAGGCTTTTTTTTTTTTTTTGGTCTGTAAAATGTAATTGGCTCATTCATTTTCCAGTCTTTGCCTTTGCAGACACCTTGCTAACCTCTTCTAAACATTTTGGACAGAAGAAAACCCCATTTAATAAGAACCTTCTGAATAGCTGACTTTGATTATGCAGACAGTGACGATAGGAATAATGAAATTGGCTCCACAAAACTCATTCTGCCCATTAGTATTTGACCTCTTTGCCATGCCAAACTGTTACCAGAGCACCTAAAAGTGGTATTCCATTTCTTTGCACTATTGCAAAAGTGGTTATCCCAGAGCAAGAGGAAGCAGGAGAAATAAAGTCTACAAATTGAATAATCAGTCCCTAAATAATTGATACCTTCAGAGCATCGACATTCACTGTGAGGTCCTTTACCTTAGAGGCAGTGGAGCATTGTGGGAAATCACACTGGACTGGGAGTTAGCTGACCCTGCCACTCAGTGGAGGATGTCCCTGGACAAGTCTCAACCTTCTCGTTCTCAGTTTTCCCCTTTGTAAAATGAAAATAGTCTCAGCCTTCCAAGCCTGTCATATGGGACTTGCCCTCCAAAGTTCACTTTATGCAGTGTGATATGATACTTGTTAGGACAAATTATGTCATTTACCTTTCAGATTTTCAAAAGAGCCGTTCGGAATACTTATGATTAAAACATAGGTTGCTCTTAAAGCCTGGCCCAAATAGATATTGAAGGATTGTGTTTTGTGATGTTAGTGATAAAAATCGTAGGCAAGATAACACTGATTTTGTTAAAAGGCATCTGGATTTAAAAGCTAAAGAGTTGTGGACAGAAATTGACATTCATAAAATTGATTGTTCAGAACAAGATACTTTTATATCCAAGGGCATGAGGTTGTTAAAAAAATTGTTAATATTTAAAAACTTAATTTTTTCAATTCAAGACTTCACAAAATCTATAATGTGTGCTAATGTCATTTACCAGCACTAGTGAATCTCCATAAAGATCTAGATCTTTCTTTCTCTGATTACTAGTAAAAAAAAAAAAATTCACTGCAACCCCTCTTAAGTTTAATACTTATGACTTCCTTCCAGCAAACTCTTTCTTTCCAGACCACACAGAAATCCCTCTTAGAAACACCACCCATCTTCTGTAACTGCTCAGAGAACAATTATCATGTTGACTTATCTTGGAGTATTATTTTATAAAGTCTCTGTAATTTTTCAGAAATAATTTTAAATATGAAAAGCATAAATTGATAGTACATACATTAATACACTATTTTGTAATAAGCATTTTGACATGTATTGTATCACTTGTTGCCCACAGGAACTTGTGAAATAGGTATTACCATCTTCATTTTATAGATGATAGACTAAAATAGAAGAGAAAAACTGACCTGCCCAAGGTCTTATGATGATCAAATAGCAGAACTAGATCTAAAACCACTTCTTCAGGCTCCTGGTTCACCATGTTTTATTATAGGGCACTGTCTCCATGGAGAGAATATACGTCAGCTAACATTTGCTGTATAACCACTCCATTGGTGGTGTGAAGAAACGGCCATTCATTTAGTGATGATTCTGTAGGTGAACAAGCCGAATCAGGTTCAGCTGAATATTTATTTTGTTCTCCTCCAGGCTCAGTTATGTATCTGTGCTCAGCTTCTGATCAGTTAGGCAGCTCTGCCTCTGGATATGTCTGGATTCTGGGGCAATGGAGACAACTGTGTCACGTGTCTCTCATTCAGCAGACTAGCCTGTGCTTCTTGACATGGTGGCGCAGGGTTTGAAGACAGCAGAGGGGAAAACCCAGTGAGCAAGTACTGTTTAAGCCTCTGTTCAGCATTTTTGCAACTCTTCCCTTGGCCAAAACAAGTCCTATGTCTAAGCTCAGTGTCATCGTGGGAGAGTATTTCAAAAGGCCTGAATACAAGGAGACTTCAACAAATTGGGGTTACTACTGCATCTAATCACTATAAGTTAAATATAAAAATACTGAAAATGGCACTCACTTCATCATCTCTTCTATGGTAGTTGACTTAGCTTTCTAAAGATAGCTCTTTTGCTTGAATCCATTCTATGGATGCTAAAGTGGTATAGGAAGAGTGATGAGCCACAAGAGCATCAAAAATGTTACCTGTAGTGTGAGCCAAATATATTCCTGCTTGTAATAATAACTAGTGCTTATTGGGCATCTTATAGGTCTAAGCACTAGGCTAATTCCATCTCAAATCTGTAAATACTGTAGTTTCCATTTTTCAAAAGATAAAGCTAGGAATATTCTAGTAACTAACCTAAAGTCACATAGTTAAGGACTAGTGAACGTCGATACAAACGTGGACCTCATTCACACACCCGTGCTCTTTCTCGAGCACCACACTGCAGAAGTTTCTTGAGGGATTCCCACGGTCATGGCTAACAGTCCAAGGAAGATTAACAAAGAGCTTCTACTGTCCAAAATAATGTGTAAAACTCACAATGTCCTTTTTCTAATGAAAAAGGTTGTATGTACTTAGTACCATTTGACTAATGTCCCATGGAGATTTTGTGATATAGAATTTTAATTGTAAATCACAGCCATCTAGTGATTTGAGAAAGAAAACCACCAAGTTCTTGGAACAGTTTGCGTTTCTAATGAGCAAGGCAAACAAATGTAGGACTGAAATGTTTTATTTTGAATGGAGTCATGGATTTTATGAAAGTTATATATAGGTAGCCCAAGTTTCCTTATTAAAAGTGTTGGGAGGAGAGAGGGGAAAAGTCAAGGAGACTGTGACAAAGAGAGGAAAAATAAGGAAAAGATGTCATACATGGTGATGAAGTCAAGGGAAATTAAACACTGTACAAATGTGTAGAAGTCCTTACTGCCTAGTTTAACCTGGAAAGTGAAAGTTGCTCAGTCGTGTCCAACTCTTTGTGACCCCATGGACTATACAGCCCACGGAATTCTCCAGGCCAGAATACTGGAGCGGGTAGCCGTTCCCTTCTCGGGATCTTCCCAACCCAAGGATTGAGCCGGGCTTCCCTGCATTGCAGATGGATTCTTTACCAACTGAGCTATCAGGGAAGCCCTAGTTTAACCTGGAGAATTTCTATAATCTCCAGATCCTCTTTCCATGTCCCATGCAGGCATAAAAGGTTTCTGGATATATGGGTTGGGAAAATCCTGGGCATTTTATGGTTTATATTTATGCTCTGTGGATGTGTCAGTGATTTTTTTTTAATTGTTTTGGTCTCATTTTAGTACATTATCTCTCCCTCTTTTTTTACCCAAACCTATGAAAAAGTGTGGTCAGGACCAAGGACAGATCCTGCATTATCTTAGCCTCCAAGTTTCTCTGAGCTGCTTTCTTTTTCTGCTGCCCTCATGAGACATTCAAGACCCATCCAGGAGTGTTTGGGTTTTTTATAGGAAAAAGGAAAGGATCCTATCTTAGTGCAGGTGGGCTCCAGGGAGGAAAAAATAAAATAGCTTCAGTGTGGAGAGAATAAGCTAAAAGGCCCCTTCTTGCTTTGAGGGTTCTCTTTCTTAGAGGATCATCACCATTAACAAGAATTAGTATCATCACTAGTACTGTAGAGAATAATTGCTTTTTTCTTACTGATTCTTAGCAATGTGAATCCAGAGACTGTGTCTTATCCTAATTTTGAACACCTAGTATTATATAGCACATAGATGTTCAATAAATACGTTTTATTGTTAATCTGTGTTCATACTCTTTTTTTTAATTGATGTTTGATTGACCTATAATGTTATATTATTGTCAAGGGTTCTACATAATGATTCAATGCTTGTATATATTGTGAAATGATCACCACAGTAAATCTAGTTACCATCCCTCACCATACATAGTTATAAGTTTGTTTACTTTTTTTGATGGGGACTTTTAAGATTTATTCTTTTAGTGACTTTCAAATATGCACTACAGTATTATTGACTACAGCCACCATGCCATCCACAATATTCCCATGGCTTGTCATTTTATAACTGGAATTTTGTAGCTTCTGACATCCTTAACCCATTTCACCCAGCTCCCTCACTTTTGGCAACTACTGATCTGGGTTTTTTTGTTATTTTTTTGTTCATCTGGTTTCTTTGTTTTCCCCCTGATTTTTTTTTTGGCTGCACCACAGGGCATGTAGAATCCTAGTATTTCATCCAGAGATTGGACCTGTGCTTCCTGCAGTAAAAGCATGGAATCTTAACCACTGAACTGCCAGCAAAGTCCCTGTTTTTTTATCTATTTGTTTTGTCTTTAGATGCCACATAAATGTGAGATCATAGGGTGTTTGTCTTTCTCTATCTGACTCATTTCGCTAACATGATTCACTTAGCATAACACCCTCTGGGTCCATCTTGGTTGTTGCAAATGGCAGGATTCCATTCTTTTGATGGTCAAATAGTATTCTATTGTATACATAACATCTGTATCCATTCATCCATTGATGCACACTTAGGCTATTTCTATATCTTGGCTGTTGTAAATAATGCTGCAATAAACATGAGGGTGCATATATTTTCTTGAGTTAGTATTTTCATTTTCTTCACATAAATGCCCAGAAGTGAATTACTAGATCATATGGTAGATGTGTTTTAATTTTTGGAGGAACTTCCATACTGTTTTCCCCAGTGGCTGTACCAGTTTGCATTCCCACTAATAGAGCATAAAGGATCCCTTTTCTTTGCATTCTTACCAACACTTTCTATTTCTTGCATTTTTTATAATAGCCATTCTAACAGATGTGAGGTGATATCTCAGTATGGGTTTGATGTGCATTTCCCTGATGATTAGCATCTTTTCATGTGCCTGTTGACCCTCTGTATGTCTCCTTTGGAAAAATGTCCATTCAGATCCTCTGCCCATTTTTTAATCAGTCTGCTTGGTTTTTGGCTATTGAATTATATGAATTTTTGAACATTAACCCCTTATCAAATGTATATTAATAATTTACAAATATTTTCTCCCAGTCAGTCGATTGGCTTTTCATTTTGTTGATGATTTGTTGTTTCCTTTGCTGGGCTTCTTAGTTTGATGTAGTCCTACATGTTTATTTTTGCTTTTGTTGCTTCTGTTTTAGAAATCAGACCCAAAAAGATCATACTGAAGATCAGTGTCAAGGAGCTTACTGCCTGTGTTTTCTTCTAGGCGTTTTACGGTTATAGAGCTTAACATCCAAGTTTTTAATTTGTTTTGAGTTGATTTTTGCATCTGGTGTGAGATAGTCTGGTTTTATTCTTTTGCCTGTGGCTGTTCAGCTTTCCCAACAACATTTACTGAAGGAACTTTCCTTTCCCAAAAGAAGAGAAAATTACAGGCCAGTTTCCTTGATGAACACAGATGCAAAAATTCTCAACAAAACATTAGCAAACTGAATCCAGCAATACATTAAAAAGATCATGTACTATGATTGAGTAGGATTTATTTCAGGGGTGCAAGGCTGCTTCAGTATCCATAAATCATCAACCAATAGGATATAAAACGTTAATAAAATAAAGGCTAAAATGCATATGATCATCTCAATTGATGCAAAAAAAAGCATCTGACAAAATTCAGTATCCATATATGATAAAAAGAACTCTCAACAAAGTGAGTGTAGATGCAACATATCTCAACATAATAAAGGCCATATATGATAAGCCCATAGCTAACATACTCAATAGTGAAAAGCTGAAATCTTTTTCCTCTAAGATCAGGAACAGGACTAGGATGCCTACTTTGCTGGGTTTATTTTACAAAGTGTTGCAAGTCCTACCAAGAGTAATTAAGCAAGAAAAAGAAAAGTCATCCATATTGGAAGAAATAAGTAAAATTGTCACTATTTGTGGATGACATGGTTTTATATATAGAAAACCCTACAGAGTCCTCAAAAAAAAAAAATTGTTAAATGAATTCAGTAAAGTTGCATGACCCAAAGTCAACATATAAAAATGTATTGCAGTTCAATGCACTAAAAATGTACTATCAGAGACAGAAATTAAGAAAACAATCCCATTACAGCTGCATCAGAAGAATAAAATACTTAGTAATAAATTTAATTAAGGTGAAATACCTATCACTAAAAACTACAAGACACTGAGGAAAGAAATTGAAGATACAAATAAATGGAAAGCACCATTCTAGGCTCTGGGGATAGAATGTGAGCTAAAGGGAAAAGTCCCTATCTTTAAAGAGCTTATATTTTAGTGATTGTCTAAATTTTACTAATAAATATGCAAAGAATTAATACGAATCCTAGCCAAAAATAATTCTCTCTTTTATATGTGTTGATGTCTGTCAAATTTGCCTTAAATCACTTCCTGAATAAAGTACATTTTTAAGATGCATTTTAATAGAATAATCATAGCCATCAGTTATAATTTGTGTCATCTTTAAATATATTACATATATTTCAAAAATTAAATGGAAATATTTTCCTTTTCTGGAAATCTTTATACTTCCCTGGTGAAAGAGAAGATATGGCTCATGTTTCATGCATTAACATATTTGAGATTTTTCTTATTCAGGAACTTGAATCTATAGTTACCATGTAATTCTGTCCAAAATTCATTTCTTGGGTTACTAAACCATTATTTATGCTTTTTGGTGTCCATGTGGGTTATGAATATAAAAGAATCCAGTAAAATATACAGTCTTCAAAATTTAATGTCACATTAAAAAAAAAAAACCTGATGGTACAGTGATGTCATTTAAAATATTAAAGAAGGGATGTTAGTGGTGATCAGGTCTACAGAGCTCTGTTGAGAACTGAACACACTGAGGCAGAATGACTTTCTAAGGCCCAGAACCTGTCTTCTGGCCCATGGGCCAGGGGTCCCTCCGCTACTCTGGACAGGTTTCTTTTCTCTGAAGTTTGAATAGGCTGTGAGCTTCTCTGAGGTTTGTTAAGAAAGCTGCAAACAGCCAGTGCTCCTGTACTTGGTGTGAGGGTTCTTAGGGCACTGCTCCTAGCTCTTCTGATCTGTCAAATGCAAGATGCCAGCATGACCCCAACCAGCCGGCTCAAATTCCCAGTTGTACTCTGGTTCAGCTAAATCTTAGCAGACTGATACTTTCTAGCTTTCACTATTAGAATATGTATTTCCTAAGGGCCTCAGATGATAAATAGTTAATTTCATCAGTTTTGTAAAATATTGATATCGTTTACATGGTCATTTTTTTTGAGCACTTACTGAGTACCCAAACAGTGTGTTAAACCTTAAACACATTTCAACTGTTAATTCTCACAACCTCTCAGGGGGGACACTCTTAGGATTCCCATTTTACAGAAGAAACTAAAGGGAAGAGAGGTACCATGCCAGAGGTTAGAGGACTAGTTACCTTTAGGGGTGGAATCCAGCTCTCAACTACCTTCTGACTTAAACTACCTTAATTTGGCAGCAGGGGCCACAGACCCAGAGAATTTAGATGGTCTGTGCAGGGTTATAAGAGTCTGGTGAGGAATGAGAGTGAGTCACACTTTATGTACATTGCTGGTTATTTCACCACACAGATGCTCTTAGAATGGTTTCTTATGCCAGCCCAGGTGAATCTCTAATCTTACATCCTTCTTACAGTTCAAAAAACCATTTACATACTTAGACAAGTAGGTAGTTTTAAAAGATAATTAAAGTAGACATTTAAAATTTCCCTTTGACAAAATTACTCCATTTTTAAAATAGCTGTTCGATTTCTATGGTAAGGCTGAATGTTTTTACACTTGTTGGAAGCAGTGATTTTATTCATCATGTGAAATCTTGAGGACTCTCTTGGTGTCGATGTGGTATTTTCATCTGCCTATTATGCTTGTTACGTTGTATTATCCAAGTGAGATTTTTTTTAAAAACCCCTGATGGTAAATGGTGATTCATCCTTTATCATTAAGGCAGATATACCGTTTATTTCTGACAACGCAGTGAAGCTCATTTTGCTGACTTTTTTTTTCAAACTTGATTTCGTCCCATCTAACAATAATTTCACTGGAGGAGAAAAATTAAAATTGCCCCATTGACAATGTGATAATATCAGTTTTCCTTCAGAGAAATTCAACGAAGTGAAAATCTTCATGATTTTCCAGGGGTCAGTTGTCCTTTTAGAAAAAGTGCCTAACAAGTTCTCAAGGCTTTGTTTTCAAGATAAATAAATCTTTCCATTCTGCAAATTTGGTTGTGTGTTTTTGGTTTTGAAATGCAGTATGAAAAAGAGAGTCCATTGAGTGAAATTCAAAGTTGACTCATCTTTTTCTTTGCCCTTTTCTCTCCTCCAGCTCTTTCTCTTTGTTGTCTGGAACTTTGAGCTCTACATGATACCACTGGTTTTGTTGTTACTACTGACATGGAACTACTTCTTGATAATATCAGGGAAAGATAACAGGCAACGTGATACAGTAAGTCTCTTACTTTCTTATTTGTATGTGTTTTTGTTCTCATTCTTAGTCTCCCTGGCAAGATCAACATTGCATTTGGTTTTGCACACCAGAAATTCTGTCTATAAATACTCAAGTTTGACAGAAAGTTTTCCCAGTTCTAAACTAACAACTCTTTGGTTCTAACACAATGTATTTGCCTATTTTTAACATTACTCATTTTGGTAGGAACTAAAGTTGAGAATATACTGAAGAATGAGTTATGATTTTTAAGTATAAATTGTTTAGTCCAAGTGATTATTTCTTTTTATTCTACTTAGTTGTGTTTATGTCTCAATGAATCCTGAGTTAAGATATAATATTGCAAAATTTTCTGTTTGGTCAGACCAAGTGAATGTATTTCATTTAAGACATTTCTCTGTGGTCTGCCACTGGAGGGAAGGAAGACTTGATGGTTGTTGGCCTAGATAAGTGCAAAAAGTACCTTAATTCAATGTTCATTCATTGAACAACAGCAAATATACTTATCTGTGTCAGGGGTATATTAGGATACTGGCTTGTGGATCAAGACCTTTCGTTTAACCCAGGGAAAGTTATACTGAACTTACCTGTGCTCTTTGACATTTTTGAAAATTTTTAGAATGCGTGAGATGACCTTTTATCTCTCCCAGAGTTTTAGATTGAGAAGTAGAAGCCAGCCACGTTATAACCATGTTTGTAATTCTCCCACCAGCCTTCATTTCCTTAGATTATCTGTCACTACACCCCAACCAAACTTAACAGCTTCCAAAACCTCCGCATAATTAAATAAACACAAATGTCTTATCCATCTAGAACATTCGAAGTTTTAATAATATACAGCTGTTGAGAGTAATGTAAGGGTTTTTCAAACATGAGAATCTATTTGCTAGCTATTAGTCCACATCAGATTGCATTGATTCTTTTCTTATTTGCCATTAAAAGCCTCCATTTGACTTCTAATCAAGACTTTTGCCAACTATTGTGCCCATAATGATGCAAGAAACAGACCTATTTGATCATAAGTTTAGTAGTATTATATACTACTTTAATGGCACCCCACTCCAGTACTCTCGCCTGGAGAGTCCCATGGATGGAGGAGCCTGGCGGGCTGCGGTCCATGGGGTCGCTAGGAGTCGGACACGACTGAGCGGCTTCGCTTTCACTTTTCACTTTCATGCATTGGAGAAGGACATGGCAACCCACTCCAGTGTTCTTGCCTGGAGAATCCCAAGGACGGGGGAGCCTGGTGGGCTGCCGTCTATGGGGTCGCACAGAGTCGGACACGACTGAAGTGACTTAGCATAGCATAGCATAGCATAGCATACTACTTTATTATAAAGTAGTACATAGTATAGTTAGCATTATAATGTTTGCACAGACATACCTATGACATAAAAGAATTTTCCTTTTTAATAACTCAAGTACAATATACTTTAAATGGTTACAAAAGAAAAATATATACTTTTTGAAATAATTTTCTTTAACATCAAAGTAAAAGAAAAATCCAGATACACAATTACCAAATAGATGGCAGAGTTGCCAACAACAACCACGTTTATTTCCCTATACTATTTGTATATATTTCTGTCTCTCTCATGAGGTTATAAATTTGAAGTGGCGGACTCTTCATCTTTGTACTTGCCACCATCTCTAGCGTGTTTTATAAGTTAGAAATGTTCAAACTTTTTTTGTAAAGTTTATCAAACCAAACATGAGATTTCTCTGAGAGATTTTAATGGTTAGACAGCGTCAACAGATGAGAAGTTATTATTATTATTGGCAAGGATTTTGTGGATATATATTTAACTTGCACACTGAGAAACAAGTCCCACATGGTGTCATGGGGACTAATAGGTACTTTTGTCAATTAATCCAGGATGTTTTCTTTAAGAACATAGTACTCTTTTAGGCAATTGCTTTTTTGTTCCATTTATTTCTGGGAAATTGTTGAGAGAGAAGAAAATCTACTTTTCATTCAGTTGCCTTGAGACAAATTTGCAAATAATAATGTTTGTAAATAAGAAAAAGTGGTAATTTCATTTCAGCTTCTTAATCCTACGAGGGGGCTTATCTTCAATATTTAGTCATTGGTTTGACTATTCTCAGTAAAAAAAAAAAAAATTCTGAAACTATAGACTTTGCTTGCTATTTTCTTCAAAATATACCAGTCTTGGCTGGAAAGGTCTACTTTTAGAGGGAAAGTCATGATATATAAGGTAACCCCTTTTACTTCAAATTCTCTGAGAATTTTTATAAGCCTATTGAAAAGTTATGTATCATGCAAATTTTTCTGCTGCTCTTTTCACCCCAAAATATAACTCCAATATGGTAATTATGCATCTTTCCTTGTTGGCACATCTCTGACAGAATCTCCCTTTTAGCCATGGACAACATTTTCTTCCCCAGCACAGCCCACTGTGAAATGTTCTTTAGTCTAACTTGCATGGAAGCCAACTGCACTCCATAACTCCCAGTAATTGCCTTTTATTTGCCCAAAACACACATATCCACATATTCTGTTCTTTCTAGGCACCGGAGCAGCAATCACAACGTTTCATTCAGCTTCTCTTTCACTGGCTCAGTTGAGACCTTACGTAACTCTTCAATCCAATTTGTCTAATTATGTGTTTTCTTCCATACCCAGCTGTGCATTTGAACTGGTTGCTCCTTTTGAAAAGAAACCTGGATTATACTTTGCTGGTTATAGATTACATACACACGTGTATATACATATATATTCATACACATATATGTACACATATGTCTATATTCACATTCATATGTATGTAAATTAGGGGAAAGTGTTCGTAGGGGTGGCCATGCTGTGCCTAAAGACGACTTATCTACTGCATAGTGGAAAGCACTGAAAGAATGGTACTTTGTCCTAAATCCCTATTGCTTTCCCCAAAACAATGCAGAATTTTTCAGCATGTGTGAAAACTTGAGGGAATCTCTAAAGTACATAAATCATACTGTTGGCTGATTCTAAACCAGGAAACTTTCCGTTTTAGGAGAAGGGGATGTAGGGGTGGAGGGGAATATTCTGTCAGGCACAAAAAAAATCATCTGTACATTATTCAGCTGAGAAAATCCAACTAGGATGAAAATTATAGAAGAAAAACAAATCAAAATGAACCTCAAGTTTGTATGGCAAAGAGCAAAAATGAGATAGTATTTCCATGACATAAGAGAGAGAAAAGGAAATGAATACTGTAAAAGATTAAAAAGTATATAGATGGGTAAAAATTCTGTCTTCAAAATATTAATGGATAGTTGAGATTAATACTAAAATAGGAAAGGATTTCTTTGTCTATTGTTTATTAGGGAGACCACTTCCATTTTGGAGACTTAGGATCACAGGAACTTAAATCCCCTACTTTTTCCTCACCGTGGTGTCTGTTTTACTTAAATGAAAAAAATGAGATCTAATCCTTGCCAAGTAAGTTTTGTGGCACTTAATGAGCAGAACTCATTGAGGAAAGGATAAAGAAACAGCCATTCCAATGATATAGACTTAGAGTTGCACTCGAGAAAGAGGTATGGTTAGCAATGGTATTTTGCCACCATTATCTCTCAGTCAGACTTGTTAAAAATAAGCAATTCTTGATCTAAATCTATCTATACTCAGACCATGACATTAAACTTTCTAGCATAAGAATTGTTAGACTTTTCCAGAGGAAACTGTTTAATATAAACTTCATTCAGAGATATCTCTGGCATGAACGGGATATAAAGATAGGACTATCATACTTCTCTTGGTTTGAGCTATCACTGCAGAACCAGGGGGAAATCGCCCCTGCACTGCCCATTAGGCTGGCACCAACTGTCCACAATACAGTTACTATAAACTGAGATTTTGTAGAAGTACATGCCAAGAAGTGGTCTTTACTTTGGATTTAAAAATTACCAAGTCTTCATCACACCCTGGGCACTGTGTTAAGCAGTTTCCTTGAAGCATGGCTACAAGAACCCTTCCTTGAGAGAGGAACTCAAGTCTCAAGATATAAGAAATGGGTTGGCCAAGCAAACCAGAGCTCTGTTACACTCGCTCAGAGACAAATATCATTATTACTACCTTACATACAGGGAAACAGGGTAGAGAGATGAAACAGCTCCAAAGGCACACGGTCAGTCCAAAAGTGGCAGAGAGGGAATTAGGATCTGCCAGTCTTTCTGAAGTTTGCACTCCTTACCTCCAGTCCATTAAATTTCCTCTTAGAGCTATTGTTTGGTCTATTCCAGGTCTTCCTGGGTACCTTTTAAGCACATTTCTCCATTACATTTCAGAACAGTCAGTAGGAGGAACTCTACCTTTGAGCAGACAGATTGTTTGAAAACCCTCATTTTCCCCACTCTACCCCCCATCTTCTCCTCACCTCTCATTCAGGAGAGGAGCAGGTACCTATTCAGCCTCTTGGATTTATCAAATATCCTGTTAAACCTTTTAGAAGCCTGGTCTCTTTGAATTCTTTATAATAACAATGTCAAGTAGATGATTCTAAATGATTGTATCCTCATTTTATGAACGGGGAAATTCAAACTCAAAGAGGATCTCCATAGAGTAAGTGGGACTCAAGCCCAGCTCTACCCTGTCCTGAAAACTCAGGTTTTCTCTGTGGTGCACGTTCGGGCATGCCTTTAACCAAGCCATCACTTTCGAAGTGTCTGGAGCCTTACAGAGACTCCTAGGCATCCCCAAATTCCTTCCTGTGAGGTACCTGGTGACCTCTCAACAATGGGTACTGGTCACATTTGACTCCAGGTGACCCCACTCATTTAAAAGAAAAAAACTTCATGACCTGGAGGAGTACTTTCCTCCACCCAGATGAGTATGGGGAGAGTAAATCAGTGATAATAATCCTTCACATTCATGAAGAAAGTCTCTGAATATCTGTGACATTCAAACGTTCTTCATGCAGTATGTTTTAATTGCATTTTAAGAGAGCATTCACTTTCACTGTCAAGATATGCCTCCCACAGAACAACCTCAGTTGCCTAATCAATGGAGACTTTAAAAGACTGAAGAGTAGGCTAGATCAATGAAATCGTTCTCTAACTGATGATCTCAGCGTGATACAAGTTGAGCCCCAGCCTGTCTACTGAAATACTTCAGTAAATACTGAAATGTTTTGTTAGTTCCACCACATGGCAAAGCCCTCCACGCGTCTTTTCCCCTTTAGAAGAGCACTGAATATATTTGTTGTTGTTGGGTCTGTTCCAGTTAGGCCCAGAACATTGATGTCTAGAAATAAAGCTTGTAAGGAGAGCATTTTCTTCGCTACCATAAATGCTGTTGATTGGACAACTGGGAATCACCCACCAGATACAAGCTACCAAAGAGACGTCTGACTATTTGACTTGACTTCCTATAAATGAAACTTATTTATTATTTTCTCAGCCAGTACTCTCAGCTCCAAAGAAGTCCAGGGTGGAATATTTGAAGAAGCAGACCATTGAATATGTGAACTATTCCAAACAGGATCTAAACAGACTGGCCAGAGCTGAGCTGAGCACTCCATAGAAAAAGCACTGGGGTGTGTGGTCAGACCCTTGGTACTTAAATGAGGACTTTATCATTTACAGAAAGTAGCGTGGATCAGAGCCTCCTGAGTTTGCATCTCAGTACCAAAAAGACTATGTACTTGCTCTCAACAGAAGCAGCACTGAGTCATACAGCCTGTAAACACATCTAAAAATAGATGATCACTCTTTTCTTTTTCCTACTTATTTCAACAATTTTCTCAAATTTTTAAGAAGGTCACCAGCTTGCAAAAACGTGAGGAGGATTGTGCAAAGTACCAGACCTCTAGTTTTCCAGCACAACCACAAGCAGAAAGAAACCAACCACTGATTGCATGTCAGTAAAAAATGTCATCGCTTATGACCCCTCTCAAGCTGTTCAACCACTTAGATGTGCCAGATGATCACTCACTGCCCGGGCTGGTGCCCTGTACCCTGATGACCATCACCTCAGAGGCTCTGGACACACCCCTAGCAGGATCTGCACATTTTTTCCACTCTTCTTAAACGCTCCCCCCTCTCTAGATCTCCTCCCTCTCAGTAGATGACCACACCCTTCTACTTTGCAAAGTTTCCTCAAAACTCCAACCTCTGAAGGCCTCTGAAATTGTTCCCAATTTAGGGTTGCCAGATTGAGCCAATAAAAATACAGATGCCCAGTTAAATCGGGATTGCAGATAAACAACAGGAGATATTTATACAAAAATAATATTCATTATTTATCTGAAATTCCAATTTCACTGGATGACTTGTATTTTTCTGGCAACTTTCCCCAAAATCACAGCTTGTTTTCTTACCTCAAGACTTGTAGGAAGGTGATAATTCTAAGACAAAATGCTGATTTTTCTCCCTCTGCTACTTTTATCTTTCCATAATATCTTCAAGGCTGTCAAAGAAAGATTCCTCACGTGTACACCCCACCCAAACCATTTGTTGTGGTGATTTAGTTGCTAAGTTGTGTCCGACTCTTTAGCAACACCGTGGACTACAGTCTGCCAGTCTCTTCTGTCCGTGGAATTTTCCAGGCAAGAATACTGGAGTGAATGGCCATTTCCTCCTGCAGGGGGATCTTCCTGACCCAACGATCAAACCCGTGTCTCCTGAATTGCAGGCGGATTCTTTACTGCTGAGCCACCAGTTCAGTCTCTCAGTTGTGTCTGACTCTTTGTGACCCCATGGACTGCAGCACGCCAGGCCTCCCTGTCCATCACCAACTCCCGGAGTTTACTCAAACTCATGTCCATCATGTCATTGATGCCATCCAACCATCTCATCTTCTGTCGTCCCCTGGCAACACCAGAGTAGCACCCAAACCATAGCTTCAGTTTTATCTCCCCTATATTCCATCAGGATCATTTGTGTGTGTGTGCGTGTGTTTGTTTGTTTTTGAGAATGGAGTGCTTCATGAGCAAAAAAACAGAGGTAGCGAGCACAAGTGGGGAATGCTCTTTTCTCATCTCTTTCATCTAAAAAGGAACCATTCACCACTTGGGAGAGCAGGAGAATGAGGCTCAGAGAGTTTCTGCCATGGGCAAAGGCTCACACAGCACAGCAGGGCGGGAACCCAATTCCAACTGGCTCCCAGGCCTGTGTTCTCAGTCTCCTGCAACACACCCTTTCCTCAGGCCTGGGGAGGGCAAGGGCTTGGTCCAGATAACACAACAGAAGTTGAAGAAGGAAGGAAGGATGTGTCTCTTTGTATAGATGGGGATCCTGGGGCCTAAGATAAGGCATTGGCTTCTCCACAGGTAGTGAGTGTGTATGGGTGAGACAGACGTCATGGCCCAGGGAGGCATGTGCACTCAGACTTAGTGGAGGTGCTCCCGCTGTGCCCAGGAGCCCCATAGGCACCAGAGCAGATGTTCAGTGGGCCAGCCTGGTGTGACCTGGGGCACCGTGCCAGAACAGGTGGCTGGGACCTTTGAAGTCCTTGCTTCAGGAGCCAGACATTGAAGGAGTTGAGCTCAGAAGGCCTGCAGAGAGGTGGGAGCACTCCCTCACAAAGGCCTGGCTCTCTGGGGATTGACTCACTCCAGGGAGGCTCCTGCAGCTACTCCATGAGCTTGGAGGGGACCCTGTTGGTGCTGATGCGCGGATGGCAGCCTAAGTGTGTTCGGGTCAAGGCCCCAGAGCTCAGCGGAGGAGCAGGTTCAAGGAGGGCTCTTCAGCCATGTGGGGAGGGCAGCACTGAAGGATGGGAGTGGGGTCCATGGTCTTGAGAGAGAACGACCCAGTGTGGCTGGGGTGTCTGTGGCCCACAACAGCAGTATCTGGAACCAGGTATATTTGTATCAATAGTTTTCCAAATAGTTGATATACTCTCTCTATAGCTTCTACTCTTTTCTTTAAAAAATAGGTTTATGAATATAGGATGTATTTCTTGCTTGTTATATATATTTTGTTTTTTACAAAAAATTGGATCACATTAAAGACACTGTTAGCACACCTAGTTTGAGATTCCCTCAAATTGCTGGAAAATAACAGGATTTTTAATAACTAAATAGTTTTTGCCATATGAATACTTTATTTTTTCCTCAATTAAGCACTCATTTTGGAAATGTTCATTTCCAGTGTTTCTACCATCTCAAAGAATGCTGTAAACAAAAATCCTAAACAGATCTCTGAGCAGGTCCTTGGTAATGTCCTTTGGAAAAGTCCTCAAAGGAGAATTTCTGGGTCAGAGTATATGTATTTTGAATATTTTGGGGAGTTAATACTAACTTGCCACTCACTAAGGTTTTAATATTTTTAAATGTATGTGCCTGGATAACCACCAATTATCTTCATCATTTCCCCCTGAGAGCCATCTCTGCCTTCCTACCCATTCTTGCCCACCCCTGGCCCCCATCAACCCATCCCTACCACCAAACACTCTGATTTCCTGTTTTCCTCTCACTCTATTATAATAATAATAATAATGATAAAAACCTCCCTAGGGGTCTTCTTCATCTGCTCCAGATTGTTCTAACAGTAAAGCAAGTCATAGCAGCACAGTGGCTACTCAAAAAAGATTTAGTGAATGAATACTTTGTATTTTAGTCCAGTGTTTTTTCCACATCAAAAATTGTCTAATTTTCATAATTTTCATTCAACAAAAATGCACTGAACTTTTGCAGACACTATGCTAGCAGGTTGCTCAAAGGTGATTAAGACCCAGTCCCAGTAAATCAATTATACTTCAATAAAAATAAAAGGAAGGGAGAGAGAGAGAAGAAAAAAAAAGACCTGGTCCTTACCCAGTTTGTCGTCTAGTGAGGGAAACAAACAACTAAATGGAATACGTGGCTATGATAGGTGCAGCAATGGAGGTCTGTGTGTGACATGCAGACGCGTGCAGCCAAGAGACATTTACATTATCCCAGGTCTGTGTGTATGTCCTGCGTAGATAAAGAAAAGGTCTACCCATTTGTGGCCACAGCTCTTATTCCACCTTTAGTCTGTCCCTTTTACTCAGTAGCTCCAGGTTTGCTTTTAATTCTTCAATGTATCATCCGTCTTTTTTACTCTATTCTCAAACTGCAGCTCACCTTCAAATTGGAAAGGTAAAACTCTAGAATGGTAGAAGATGAGGGCTACCTGCCCGTGACGTGTCAGTTCACATAGCGAGAGATGTAAAGGAAAACAGTTCTATTCTTAAAAATCAATTTACTACAAAGTCTCCTCTCTAGAAGGCAGACTTCTTTTGTTTTAGTTCTGTTAGGACTCACGAGAGATGCTTAGAATTTAAAGTTAGCGGTAGCTGCCTTGGAGGATGCTTGCAGTCAACTCTTATACTATAGCCCCCTTATTTCCTGAATCGCTCCCACCTTGCTCGGACTCCCCAAAGATGCATATAAGAATGTAACAAGATAAAAAGATACTACTCTTCATTCCTATTGAGGATTTCTGCCCTGAAACCCAGCTTTTTTTCCACCAAATGAATTGTCTCGGTGACCCCAAAGAAAACCTGAGGATCTCACCCTTATAAATGGCTGGATTTCTGTTGTTTAAAGCTCAGTTGACTCCTGGATTCCCAGGAACTCATTAGAAAATCAACTTCGTAAAGTCACCCCAAAGTCTCCTATGGATCCAAAGAATTACCATCTAAATGGTTTTCCAAAGTGTCCAGCCCAAGCATCCACCCCTTTGTCAACCAAATGGTTTTATTATTTCTGTTACCTTTCCAAAAGGTTTGCTCCTGCAATTTTGTCATTTCTGCAATTGAAGAATGGGACTTAGGAGAGGACAAGAAAGAATATCCACAGTTTGGGTGTCACTTCTCAGGATGGATGTGTTTTTCCCACCTATTTCTAGTGATATCCTGTGGGTTCTTTCTAAATGATTCTATGCACTCGTCTTTGTAGGTAGCCAAAACTCCTTGACACAGTATGGTGAGGGAGATAGGATATAGGATTCACAGAAGCACCTTCTGGCTGACTCATAACCCCGTGACTGTTTGTATCATGCCCTGTGGGGTGGGGTGGTGTTGGCAGAAGGTTTCGTGTGATATTTGCAGAGAATAATTGTCTCTAGTTCAGAAAGGTGACAAGAAATGACAAGTTTGTTAAATTATCAAACTAAAAGTAGAAACCAATGACATGTCTTTTTATCTGCTTGTGAAAAATGTTTATAAGTCAAAACCATTATTAGGAGCCCAATAACCCCGAGAGTTTTGTCTTCATTATTTTTTAGTATTGCATGAGATAAGCTTATTAAGAGTATGCAATTTTAAAACCTTTATGTTCATAGAACAGGAATAACACCTGTAGGTAACCAAACTAAAATACACCTTCAAGGGCATTTTCTGTCATTTTGTTATTGAATTTATTTCATCATACAAGAAAAAGAAAATAGCCATGATACCATATCACTTATTTTTTAAAAATAATGATATTCTGGCAACCTGCTGAAATGAAAGACAGTTCACCTAAACATAGTTTACAGATAGGTTACACTCCATGGGCAACAGCAGAAACATCTTAAAACAGAATGTTGCCCCTTTATAGCTGGTAGAGGTTAAGGGTCCAAACTTTGAAATTATGAAGACAGGGTATTACATTTCAGACCTTCCATCTGTTAGCTGTATGAATTTTTTCGTTTCCCTACATCTCAGTTTCCTCACCAGTGAAATGGCAATAATACTTACCTTTATTGAGATCTAGTGAGGATTAAAGAGACAGTCCATTGTGTTAAGTATATGGTGAGTGCTCAGAGTTTGCGTGAACTCCCGGAGTTGGTGATGGACGGGGAGGCCTGGTGTGCTGCAATTCATGGGGTCGCAAAGAGTCGGACACAGCTGAGCGACTGATCTGATCTGATCTGAGACACCTGACTATATTTAAAATAGCACAAGCTGGTGCGGGTATAGAAGTGAGTAACCTAAAGGAGGGCTTCCTGGGTAGCTCAATGTTAAAGAACCCACTCGCCAATGTAGGAGATGCAGATTCAGTCTCTACGTCGGGAAGATCCCCTGGAGAAGGAAATGGCACCCCACTCCAGTATTCTTGCCTGGACAATCCCATGGACAGAGGAGCCTGGTGGGCTGCAGTCCGTGGGGTTGCAGAGAGTTGGACACGACTGAGTGACTGAACACCCACATGGTGGAGGTAACACATTTCTTGACGAGTTCCCTAGTAAGACCTGTTGAAGAGAACGGTTTTCCATGGCCACTAGTGCTTCCTGATTCTGAACTTGTGGACAAAGACAGTGACATTGCCGCAGAAAGATTTGTTTATAATCCCCCTGCTATGTATATGCAAGTCCCACAAAAATAAAAACTATATTTTTATTAACCAAAAAAGCTAATGAGGAAAAATAAATTATCTTCTATAGACAAAAATTTCTTAAAAACCATTTTAGAAAAATACCAAAAATGCATGCCATTTTACAGATCAATTCCAAAGATTTTTGAAAGGGACACTTTCCTTGATTACTGTAATCCAAATCTCCACCACACACAGTGCATAAAGACAAAGGCCAGCTGCACTGTGAGCAAAGAACAGGGCATTTCCCTGAAACCATCACTGGGTCCAAAAGCAAAATAATCTTTCCTAACAGCCTTGCTCTGGATGTCGACTAAGAGAAGGAGAAAGGTAAACCTACTAGCAAACCAGGCCTGGGCACAGGGACTAATTTTAATAAATCAGGACAGAACATGAAAATGTCAACTTAATCAAGCATTTAAATTTTATTAATCAAGCCTAATTTTTATGAGTGCAAATAATCACTGAAGCTGGACAAATTTGTTCTCGATTGCATCAGAAACATAATTTTAATATTTAATGGACTGATGAATTTAAATGGAGAATTATCTTTATGAAACATGCTCTTCACAATTTGCCATTAAATGAGAAATAAAAAAAACCAACATAAATCTTACATAAAGGTTATTTAACTAAATGTTAGTACTATAAATATTATAAATACATTATGCACTAATTTAGCAATCACACAGTACACTACATAAAGCCGAAATGGTAAGTGGACCAGGCAAGGTTTTCCTAGAATATAGAGCTCTTGTGTTATATTGTGGGAAGCTCATGATAAAACGGTTACGGAGGTTTTGTGTGAGGTTTCACGAACATTCTTTTCATTCAGGCTTTTGTGCTACAATTCACCATTCACCACAGACATTCTTTCCAGTCCCAATGCAGGTCTAAACCCACATGGGCTGTCTTTTGTGAAGTGATTATTCTTTACAAAAAGATAAAAAATATTTTATCATTATTATTTATAGAAAAGAGATACAAGGAAAACACTGAAGTTTTCTGACTGATTTTTCTGACATTCAAAATATGCTCCATTTTTAAAGTTAGACTTTCTGATATAATGTCCTCAGGCCTCAAAATATTCTAGGCACAAAGGGGGGGAAAAAAACAGAAAAAGAAAAATCAAATTACCATCAGAATATTTTTCTCTTCAAATGTCCACCTATTTTCCTCACCTCCTCTACTACTCCCAATTATAGTGCTTAAAATAGGCAGTAGCAGTGAATTTTTTAAAGATAATCAAACCTAACAGAGCAGTATGGTTCAAAAGTTTGCTTGTATTAATCTCCAAGATAAATTTTTTGTTTTGTTTTCAAATTCTATTCTTTAAAGGAACCTAATCTTCCCAAAGTGTAGCATTCCCCTTATATCTGCTAAACTATACACTTACCTGTAAAGAACTTCTTGCCTATTGCATGTCTAATGCTCCCACACATACCTGAAAAAATTGGACGTCATAGCAGCTCCACCTTTCTGCTTTGCAGAAAATGTTTTAAATAGATTATGTGGTCTCTTTATTAGGCGTATTTAAAAATTCCTAAGGTTGTTTCTAAAATCTGAAAAATGTACAATTGTGCCTTTTTTGGTTACAAATCTGTGTTTCTGGAATGGAAATTTGGTTTTATAGAGAGAGGCTAAAGCACATAATTTTCTTTTTGATTTGCAATCTATCTATTATTAATAAACAAAAATGTTTTGCTTTGAAAATATTAAATTTTCATAAAATAGATTAGTAATAAGACTAGCTAGCTTTTCATTTCTTTTGGAAAAAACAGGTTAAACAATTCAATTTTGTGGGGTTTTTTTGTATAATTTTTAACCTGAAAAATTTTGCTTCAGGAAAGCATTAGTTTTTAAAAAGCACATTGCAGGTTAATAGTTGACCTATTTTTCCTTACTCAGTCAAATTAATATGCAATATCCTAAAGATGCTAAGATTAGAATTTTCCCTGCAAGCAAAAATATATTACATTGTGAAGCCTTTAGATGGAGACATAGTTCAAATAAACACTAGAAATCTGTTCACAGTGCTTTGTGTAAGCATAAGAATGAACATTTAAGAATACTAAAAAGGAAATATGAAAAGAAATTCATTTAAGATACTTATACTGATTAAAGAATTTATACTGTATTTAGCATTTCTGAATGGAAGGGTTTTTCTGCATATTAAGCTGACACTTAAAAACTAAAAGGTTGCATACTCTTGGCCAGTAAAGTAAATTTACTGTCCTTACACCCTGCAGCAAAGCATATTATACTGCAAATAAGAATGCTGTTGTTGATGATGCAGAATACAGGCTGTATGTAATCAGTGGCATGCATCAAAAGTCATCTGATAGCCACATTAAAGCCACATTTCCTATTAAGAATCAGACTAAATTACAGCATGGCACTTCCCAGAATGAGCCAAGGAAATGCATTCTGCAAGAAGAAATAATTGTATTTGAGTGTCTCTGTAAAAATCAGGAAGTCTTTTAGCAGTAAGTAATAATGCTTTTCTTTTTAGTCTGCCTTCTTTTGAATTGCAATATATTCAGCTTCACTGGCAAGCCTATCACACTAATTATTATTACATCTAGTGGTTCAGTTATCTTGATGACTACTGTAGCTGAAATACTCCAAGGTCAAATCCTTAATAGCGTGAATCAGACTAAGCAGCCATCACACATGCAGTTGCTTTTGAGATAGGCTGGATGAAACAGTATATTCCAGACCTGTTTATGGGTTGTATTATTCCTTCAGATGTGGAGTAAATTATACGTACAGTTTAATTGCGCCATTCATTTTGCCAAAGTTCCTTCTCAGAAATCTTGAGAGGTACAGGTGTCTTGTGGTAAAAATGGGAGTGCAAGCCCACCTGTAATGATCGTATTGACCAAGAACGTCTTCAGCCCAACCTCCGGTGCTTTTAAGTGATCTGAAATAATCTGAGCGGTTATATGCATCTTCTCAATTCATAGACTTTCAATAAATTCATGTGATATTTGCACATGTAATACATCCATTGGCACACAAATGCATGTTCTGCTTGGTTTATGTACCCGTGAAATGATGTAAATGAACTCTAGACCATGTTGAAGCAAACTGCTCTACCCAAATTCCTCCATATCTCTAGGGTGGAAATAAGCATTCAGTTTGTAATGTACCCAAATATAAGCATCTGTACACATTTGAATGTTCTATGACTATGAAATCAAATAGGAAATGTCTTTCTTTTGTGACAATTTCTTTAATTTTTTAACATCGCAGTTGCACATCTGGACAGCAGTGATTTCTTCTTTAATTTAAATGTGTTGCTTTTTTATAGACCGTTTATAGAGTAAGGCAATTTGAATTGTGCAACTCTTCATTCTGAACATAGCAAAACATCCATTTAATTCAAGGATTATTTCTGAGGGAAAAAGTAAACATACAAAAGAAACTGGTTTGTGTCAGCTTTGGCTTTCCAGGGTTTTTGGCTCTGTGGTACTCAATACTTTCTTACGAAGGTAATATAACCAAGATTTGTTGTTGTTGTTTAAAGAGATATAAATCAGTGGCAGACTTTAGCCTAGACAAAATTATAGTACAACGTGTTTTAAGAATTATTGGTGGAAATTTTATCCCCTTCTTTTTAAAATCATTTTAGCTTTATACCATGCACCCTGAATTAATATTAAAAAGCAGTACTTAGGATCCACTGTCTTATGATGATTTTAATAATGAAATTTACCTGAATCTACTTTCCCTCATCCTTCTCCTGTTTTGTTATCTTTTTTTTTTCTTGCTGGTCCCCCCCCTTATATATCTTTGTCTAGTGGAATAATTCTAAACATAGTTATCATACCTTTATTCAGATTACCAGCGTCATTTTTAACATCTTCAGCCAAATAAAATTTTATTTCCTTGCAAATCATAAAGCATTTAGTTGTGTCAAATTATCATTAAAAGTCATAATATTAATAGAGCGTCTATACAACTGTATAAAATATATAGGTTCCACAGATACAGTGTTGCTCCATTTTGAAAATGGCTTTTTTGCAATAAACAGCCACATATTATGTGTTATATGTTAATGACAAATGTTCAGCAAATATGGACTATGAAAGAAGAAATATTATGCTTTTAAAAATAGTGTGATCTGCTTATCCTTTGGCTGTCAGGTAGCTAGAATGCTGCATTTGGGCCTGTCTACATGTGTTTTTTAAAATGTCATCTTTATTAGTATTACGTTCAAGGAATAGTACCAAGAATCAGTTTCTTTCAAGACCTTCCTCCACTGTGTGGCATATAAGTCTGTGACGAGCGACATTACAGAAGGTCATGTCACTTTTAACTGCTTGCATTACATCTTTCTGATTTCCCTAGTGCCCTTCCTTTGTTTGATTAATACTACTTGCTTTCAAGCAAGGTATCAGAAAGTATAATTTGGAAAAAAGAATTCTAGAGCCAATCTCAGATAGCCTCCCTCAAGAAAAGAGGAAAAAAACCCAACTTTGCAAAAATATATCTTTCTAACACATGCGTTTTTTGGTACTTTTCATTTTTTTCTCAAGGAAATCCTACAGATGTGTTGCTATTAAATTATTGCTGACAACTCTTTGGGCAACTGGACTTTGTATACACGAAAACAAAACTATGTAGTCCTTACTTGGTTTTATTTGCAGAGGAAAGAACTGGAATTTGGGACCAGAACTTCTTTATTTGTTTTCCTTAGTTAAGTGTTAAACTCCAGCCCTCTCTTTCTAAATAGTAGGTGTTACTTGAGTTCTCTGGGAAAGTTTGCAATTTTGTGCGATTATTACATGCACTTCAGTGATATATACGGTTTGTTTTTAAAAGCTCAGTTTGCAGTTTCTGTATTCATTGCATTTGGTCAAGGCTCTTGTCTTAGAGCACAGCCTAGCTTCTGAGGTACCTGCTGTCAAAGTCATCCATTTCGTTGGACTGTTAAAGCCTGAACGTGAGTTGTGAAACCATTATCATTTTAATTGGGAATCTTTATCCGCAGCTCTACCTGTGCCCCTTTATGCAATTCTTAGTTTCAGTGAAATATGAATCAGAATTGTATGTGTCATTCAGAACCCTGAATATTTTTGTCCAGGAAAATAAATGCATCACTTAATTTCCAAAAATTAATGTTTAAATATTATTAACTGGATGTCTTTTCTATTTTTATTAGTCATACACATTTTTAAAGTACTTTGGTACAGGTATTGTGCTGAGCACTTTAAATATTAATACATTATCTCATTGGATACCTAATCTGTGGGGTAGGTGCTATGATCGTCTCCATTTTCCAAGGCACCTTAAGTAAGCATCATCTGAGCAAAATGTAACCGTGGTATACATTCTGAAGCCGCTTAAAGGCATCCCTAGGAACCATCTGTATTATACATCCTCACTTGTAGATGTTTATGTTGTAACATTAAAATATCACTGGAGGAGGGGAAAAGCCATCACTCGAGGGCTGCAATACCACACAACAGCCTCTCTTGAACACAGCACTTTGCTGCCAAATGTAAAGCAAATGGTTGTGTTGGGTGGTTCTGCCGCACATTTGTGGAGCAATTGTGCGTAGCCAATTACCCACTTGTGCAGGGTGGGAACTGTTCGGGTTTTGCAATTGAAGGGTCTGATTCTGTAGACCTCTTTTGAGGTGTTCTTGAACATAAGATCTGCAGCTGACTTGTGAAATGTGTAAATTAAGTTCTTGGTTTGTTTCCTGGTTCAATAATATTTTTAATTTTGGAAAATTAACTTGAAGATATTGGAGAACTCCAAATCTTGAAATGATAGTTAGATATCCATGTTTTCTCTTGCCTGGCAAATCTTTGAAAACACTTTGAATATTTGCTTTTATTAATCTGCATCATTGATTCAATGTCTTTGCAGGTGAGCTAGTTGAGTTCTGTGAAATTAATGACAGGCCTTCTACCAGTTGTACAAAGATATGAAGCATAGATTATGTATTTCTCTGTTCAGTCTATCAACAAATATTTCTTGAACACTTATTACGAACTGCTAGGCCCAATCTGCGGAGAAGGCAATGGCACCCCACTCCAGCACTCTTGCCTAGAAAATCCGATGGATGGAGGGGCCTGGTGGGCTGCAGTCCATGGGGTTGCGAGGAGTCGGGCACAACTGAGCGACTTCACTTTCACTTTTCACTTTCACGCATTGGAGAAGGAAATGGCAACCCACTCCAGTGTTCTTGCCTGGAGAATCCCAGGGATGGTGGAGCCTGGTGGGCTGCCGTCTATGGGGTTGCATAGAGTTGGACATGACTTAGCAGCAGCAGCAGGCCCAATCTGACACCATTTTCCCTTCCTTGCATCTGTAGTGTGATATGATAATTACTGAAGAGGAGAGACATATAATACAGTCTTAACAATAACTATCTAAAATATTGTTTGATTTTTTATGTACAAGAATAAAAGTATATTAATTTCATATTTCATATATGACTATATGCATAATTTTAGGGGAAAATTGCTTAATCTGATATATATCAAATAATCATATTGGATACCTCAATATTATAGTTTTTTTAAAAAATAGGTAATGACCAACTTTTAAAAATTACTTAATATAAACCTAACATTTGAAACATCATTTTATTAGAGTTACAAAATTATAATCATTAAAAAGATCATGTAAGGGTTAGATCAGTCCTTCTCTTGTTTTCCTTTTCCTCTCCACCCTTTTTTTTTAAATTTTTTTGGTTTTTGAACTGGGCAGAGTTTAAGAGCTGGCTCTGCTATCCCACAACCTGAGTTTGAATTCTAGTTTAGCTACTTGGTGTTTGGTGGGTTCTTCTGATGCAACATAATGTACTGAAATACCGTGACTGCTTTTCCTGTGTCAGCTTCCCTCACAAAGGGCCCAGTTTGGAATAGCCTGGCATACAGCACCTCAGTTACACATTGCCACCGTTGTTGCCTATATGTGTACGATATTCATGCTTCAAGTTTTCAGGAAATTAAAAGGAAACAGGAAAGGCTATCTCATATCCCCCATTTAAATTCTATTGGATTATAAGCCTCTTGAGGGCTGAAATGAAGTATCTGTGTTATCCATCTTTGTATTTCCACAATCACTAGTACCATATGCCTTGGACAAGGGCATTTGTAACAAATGCTTATGGAGTGACTGAGTGTAGTTAGAATGTCAAGAGTCCTTCATTCTTGCTGAGGTTGAATTGCTTTAGATGTTCCCAAAATAAGTGTAAACTCTCCCCCCGATACTGGAAACAGCACACTGTGTTACTCTGGTTCTTTTGAAATGCTGAATGTCCAAATGAAACGCCATTTAATAGAAAATTTAAAGTATGATAGTAAATTAGGAACAATTTCCCACTTTGTCAAGTGCTTTTCATTATATTTTAGTTCATGAGAACTAGAAGTTTGTGTTTGGGCTCTTCTTTTAAATCAGTGCGTGCTTTTAAAATATTTGAGAAAAATTATTAGAATAACTAAGGGTCCTGATGTGTTACTTCAGTCTATGTAACTCTCTGTTTAGTAAGTCTTCATTATTGAAATTTTCATTCATAGCATATTCCTGTGTCTATCATAAAGCTGCATGGAAGAAGAGTTAGCTACCTCTGTCTTCTAAAGTTATGAGCTTTGGAAAAAGGTTTAAAAATATTTGATGACCATGATTTTATTGAATTTATTCAGAGATAAAGATACTGGATAAAAATATAAAAGCACCACAAGAATTAAAAGTTATGTTAAATGACATAAATGCAATCATAAGTTGGCACATAGCTGAACAATAACTCCCTTCAAAGTTGTAAAATTTTTGGTTTCCATGAAGTGTGTGTGTATAAAAACATAATAAAACACCTGAAATAGGGTGAAGTCTCGTTTGTAATGCCTGCAGTTATATATTGATCCAGGAAAGGGGAAATTATTTAGCAAATCCAAAATGACTATTTCATTCTGCTGAAGTAGATAAACCAGGAGCCATTAAAAAATATATGTATGCATATCTGTCCTTATGGGCTATATACACATGTTATACACACTTGATTATTGAATGAATTTCTCATTTTCTTTCAGTAGTAATGTCCATTCTCATAACATAATCCATGTGTAAAATTGCAGAGAATAGACATTAGAGTTTCAAGTAATCCAAAAAAGGAACAGGTAATTCAGAGATAGTCAAGAGTTGACATTTATACATCAGAATTCAAATTGGAGCCATGAAAGATATTGTTAGCTTTATGCCATAGATCACTAGCATGAATCAATGAACTGACAATTTTTTATCTTAGGGTTTGGTGACAAGTAAATTAGAAATAGCAGAGCTGTATTCTGCTTAGTTATCTAGCTCCAAATTTAAAGTGCCTAATTAATATAGACAGTGGAGTAGGTGAAAAAAAAAAAAAGAAATCTCCTGATTTAAAGCATCCTTCAAATTAGCGTTGGTTTACCTTATGCATAGTTCTGATTCTTTAAGTCGTCACAGAACATTTCACACAAATAGGGTTCCCCTGACTGGGGACTCAGGTCCCTGGCATTCATCAATTAAATGCATAGCATTTTCCTAATCCCTGCCTCTACATCAAATATTCCTTCTCAGTGCCTCTGTTTCAAATGTTAATAAAGTTTTCATTTCCAAAATGTTCAAAATGACAGGACAAAATTATCCCTCTTAAAAAGCAGGAAAACGACTTCTGTTTCTGTCTGCAGGTAGTGGAGGACATGTTGGAGGACGAGGAAGAAGAAGATGACAAAGATGACAAGGTAATTATCTTTCCCTGCACTCGGGTACCTGGGGACGGGGAAATGTAGACATGACGCTGTTTTCACAGACAGTTAAAAAAGGAGTTGAAGTGTTTTGAGTCCAGAAAATTGGACAGTGCTGTTTATCATCCTAACAATGCCACTGCATGTTGCAAAGAGGCAGAGAGGGCTATAAATCGTCTTCGCTTTTGTCCAGAGCTGGGTCAAATATTTTTCTGCCAGGAACAAAAAAATAATAATAATAATAATAATTCAGCTTGTCTGGAACTTGATAGCTCTCACGAAGATAACTGCAGTGACAACTGTTTTTGAAGGGCAAAAATTTGTCCTATCTCGAGTATTACAAATCAGGCTACACTTTGGGGGAAGAGAGAAGTGAAAAAATAGCAGTCTGTGTGTGTTAAACATGGATAGCGTCATCTGTAATTTTCCAAGAATTGCTCAGCAAATGAACACGTGTACAGAGGGCTCTGGAGGGCATTTAAATAATCCCAATGCTCACTGCCCCTGGTCTAGACTTGGAAACAGCCCTATGATTCCTTGGTCTGGAAAGTCTGTGCAGAGAGGCTCGTGTGTCAGTTGCTGGTTGGCTTGTGGATGGTGACCACAGTAAATAACAGCTGGTTTCTGGCACAGCTTGAATTGGTTGTCCCCTAGGGAGAGGGGACAAGTAGAGAGAGAAACCAGAATGACCTTGCCCCGCTGCAGCAGTACCTGGAGTCAGGAGGACAGCTTTCTATGTCACGGAGACTATTGATGATGGTTTATAGCATCATCTTTGGGCATATCTGCATCTAAAACCTAAAAAGTCTTAGGGTGAGATTGGGAGCAGGGGTGAGAATGAGCATTCATTTTGACCACATCATTCCACATATGAGTTTTGACCTACACTGAATCTGTCTGACTTCTTTTCTAGTAAAGCACTGAAATTTTTTGAAGGAAGGAGAAAAACAGTGTATCTTAATTTATGCCCTTGACCTTTGATTCCAGTAGAGATGTACACTTATATCCCAGTGTAAGAATTTGTGTGCTAGAAGCAAGCATTGGAAATGTCAAAAAAAAAAAAAAAAAAAAATTCACAGTGATTTGTTAACTTCCTGAATGATTTTTTTCCTAATATTCAATGCTAGAAGGAAAATAGAAAGACACACATACACAAGCACACACATGTACCTTCTTTCTCCAAGTACATTCTTTCTCCCTTCTACTGCTATTTCAAACATTTTAAAATCGATAGCGCTTTTATGTAAAATGTTTCTTCTGGATATCATTTAGTCATTAGCAACATCCTCAAGCATTAACAAAAATCTCCTTTCTGCAAAAACACATATGTGCTTGTTTCTAATGTTGAACAACATGAGCATACGCTCCTGGCAATAAATGATATGATTTATTGTTAAGGTCAGTTGTGGACCTGTAGAGAGCTTGTATTTTAACTCAGCACGCCAGCTCTGAATCATCATTCCTCTGCTGATAAACACTGAGCTGCCACCCATTTATGGCCATTTTTCCCTTGCTTGTTGCTGCTTTATTATTAAAGCCACCATAAAGATCCATTCCAGCAGCAAGTGTCTCCCAAGAAATGTTCATAAATGGAAACCCTTAGTGAAGTCTGATGCTTCAATGCCCCTGCTTGAAGTCAACCTATATTTTTTTAGCCACTTTGTTTGGTATCCTACACACTAATCTCCCTTTGTGGTCATTTTTTTAATAGTGAAGATGTTTGTGGAAAACCAGGAGCGTACCTGGTTAACCAGCTTACCAAAACATAGATATCAAGTAGAAGGTGCCATGTGGAAGACAACTCCAATCTCGGGGGTGGCATCTATTGTTATGCGGTGTTTGATTGTCTGGAATTGACACCTTGGTTCTAACACATTTTCAGATCTGGTTTACTAAAGTTGACTGAAGTTTACTAAAGTTTACTAAAGTGAGTGCTTAAATAACTCTATGAATTCACGTCTATTCTGCATAGGATGCCAAAAAACAGTGGTGTTTTCCATATGAAAGGATTGTGAGCTGATTTTCATAAATCCACCCCTTTATTTGAGTGATATATTAGAGGGTTTTGCTTTTATTTACTCATAACAATTGATAATATAAAAACCATATCTGAACAAAAAGAAAATCTCAAATGTAATAATTTACAATAGACTTTTAGGGACTTGAATAATAGAGGGAAGAATCTTAGAGTGGAAATCTTATATTCTGGAAATATAAAGTTTTTACTATGATAAACGAAAATATGAAAGGCTACTTCAAGTTTCTATTTACCAGCTTCTGTATCTCGGCTGACTCTCGCAGTGGTAAATGTTGTAAGTCTTGGCTATCAGAGTGTCTGAGCGGGAGAAGGGTAATTTCCTACTTTGAAAAATTCACTGGTTCCTCTATTTAAAGTTTGTGTATAGAGTCATGCGTAATGGAGTTCCATGAGAAAACGAATGTGTTTTTTTGCCATACGAGCAGGTACTGACCTCTAACTCTCATTATTTCTCTGTTTTTTCATATGGTATAATAGTGGGGTCAGGTCAGTGGGTCCTCTTATAGGATAAAAGTAAAAAAGATTAATAAATGTGCCAAAGCCTCACTTTAATTGAACCTGAAGCATATGTTGCAAGTATGTAAAATATGTCCCAGATGTTTCACCAGGGCTAGTGTCTTGGCTTTCGTTGATTACCACAAGGCAGCTATTAGTCCTGTAACCTTTGGACTTGGGGGTAAATGGGGTATTACGTGGCACAGAATGAAAGCACCTGTTTTCCATTCAACAAAGACCCCTGGCAGGCTTCGCCTAAGCCCATCCATATGTTTTCACTTAGCAGATTGTTGGACGATTATGAAAAGTGTCTTTCTTTAGAGCCAGCATTGATATTAGTCACTCACAATGAAAGGACAAGTCGCTGGCTACTTGACAAGGTCCGTGTGAGCAGAAACCGAAGTTGTTCACTTCTTTTGAGCTTGGAGTGTTTCCCCTCATCGTAATTAGATAGCTGGCATAGACACAGGTCTAAGAGATGGAGGCACAGATGATAATCGCCTAACGTAACAGTTTCCTGATAGCTTTTCTTTAGTGCTGCCTTTAGCACTGGGAGGACTTTGGGTAAAATTGGTAAAGGCAAAAAGTCATGATTTACCTAGATTCCCAGATCCTGAGATTTTTCCACATTATGGACTTTGAGGTTTTTTTGTGTGTGAGCTCTTCCTTTTTATTAAAGCAGCTAATCATTATTCAGATGAGGGTTTGTGATGCTCAGATTTATCCTTCATTCTAGAATCCATTGTCCACATGTGCTTAAATCTAAAATTACATGGCCTCTCTCTTAATCCAATTCCATGGTTTTCACAGAGGCAGAGAATATGGGTTTGCAATGGTGAGTCTCACTTATGAATCACTGACTTGTTAATATTTCCGCTTATATCTGCCTTGTGTGGTAGCACCAGGTTAAGTGGTACTGGGGGGTGGAATTTTTCCTGAATTAAAAGTTAGAAAGGCACCATATTGCATTCTGAGTTCCCTTTGTGGTAAGGCATTCTTTCAGCCATCAACCACAAAGTCACAGTGTGATTTTCTTACCTGATACCAAATCCTGCCTTTGTGGTTAATAGAATATCTTAGCACATAAGGCTTAGATAAATTACCTACATGGAACTATCAACAAACTATATAATCGGGCTTTTCGCCGTGTTATGCGTAATAATACAGTGGTCAGTTTGCATAATCCTGACATCTAATTAATGAAGACCAGCTTTCTGTTTTGTAGCTTTAAAAGCTGAGGCATGCTTTCCATGGTGTCTCCTACCCTTGTAATGGGATCCACCTGCAGTATCAGGAAGCAGAAGATAGACTGCAGGTTTTCCTCAGGAAAAGCACAGATCCAAATGCATGGCATTCTAGTAATGTTTATCAATAAAAGATATTTAAATGTTCAGATGTGTGTGCTTACATTGCTTCTATTTTTTTCTTCAGCCATGATGTCAAGGTTACTATGTTTCAAGATAACTAGATGCATGAAGGAAACATATCCAAGTTACTTCAAAACACAGATTGTTTGCTTTAATTCTCAAAATCTGTGTTTTCTGGCTTGATTCTCCAGCCCTACATGTATATAACATACCCAAGATGAGCACATCTCTGCATCTCAAATCAACCGTGAGGCAGAAGGGAAGAGATAACTCTGATAAGTGGTATGAGACAAGATTGTAATCGGGCAAAACGGCGTTTTCTAGTTATAGTCAGTGAAATAACTTCATGGTGGGAAAACAGATCAAAGCTTTGGAGAAAGGCAGGAAAACAGGAGACAAAAAAAAAAAATCCTATCTTATATTTAACTGAAATACCATTGTAGTAGCTTATTGGTATTATTAGCATTTTATGTGAATGTATTGTTAACTTTATTTATTATTTTTAAAATTTATTAGTGGTATTATTAGTATTGTTAGTAATATTGCTTCATAACAAATTATCACAAACTTAGAGGCTTTTTAAACATTTTAAAATATTTATTTACTAAGGCTAGCAATAGTCCATTGTAAAATATTTAAAATAAGATTTCTGGGTTTTTTAATATTTTAATTTTATTGGAGTATCAGTTCAGTTCAGTCGCTCAGTCATGTCTTTGAGACCCCATGAACCACAGCACGCCAGGCCTCCCTGTCCATCACCAACTCCTGGAGTTCACCCAAACCCATGTCCATTGAGTCAATGATGCCATCCAACTATCTCATCCTCTGTTGTCCCCTTCTCCTCCTGCCCTCAATCTTTCCCAGCATCAGGGTCTTTTGAAATGAGTCATCTCTTCACATCAGGGGGCCAAAGCATTGGAGCTTCAGCCTCAGCATCAGTCCTTCCAATGAATACCCAGGACTGATCTCCTTTAGGATGGACTGGTTGGATCTCCTTGCAGTTCAAGGGACTCTCAAGAGTCTTCTCTAACACCACAGTTCAAAAGCATCAATTCTTTGGCACTCAGCTTTCTTTATAGACCAACTCTCACAACCATACATGACCACTGGAAAAACCATAGCCTTGACTAAACGGACCTTTGTTGGCAAAGTAATGTCTCTGCTTTTTAATATGCTGTCTAGGTTGGTCATAACTTTCCTTCCAAGGAGTAAGCATTTTTTAATTTCATGGCTGCAGTCACCATCTGCAGTGATTTTGGAGCCCAGAATATTAAAGTCAGCCACTGTTTCCCCATCTATCTGCCATGAAGTGATGGGACCAGATGCCATGATCTTAGCTTTCTGAATGTTGAGCTTTAAGCCAACTTTTTCACTCTCCTCTTTCACTTTCATCAAGAGGCTCTTTAGTTCTTCTTCACTTTCTGCCATAAGGATGGTGTCATCTGCATATCTGAGGTTACTGATATATCTCCTGGCAATCCTAATTCCAGCCAGTGCTTCTTCCAGCCCAGAATTTCTCATGACGTACTCTGCATATAAGTTAAATAAGTAGGGTGACAATATACAGCCTTGTATTGGAGTATAGTTAATTTATGTGTTAGTTTCAGGTGTAGAGCAGAATGGTTCAGTTATACATAAACATATATTCATTCCTTTTGAGATTCTTTTCTCATGTAGGTTATCAGAGAATATTGAGTAGAGTTCCCTGTGCTATAAGTAGGTCCTTGTGAATTAGTTCAGTTCAGTTGCTCAGTTGTGTCCAATTCTTGCGACCCCATGGACTGCAGCACACCAGGCCTCCCTGTCCATCACCAACTCCCAGAACTTGTTCAAACCCATGTCCATCGAGTCAGTGATGCCATCCAACCATCTCATCCTCTGTCATCCCCTTCTCCTCTTGCTCCCAATCCCTCCCAGCATCAGAGTCTTTTCCAATGAGTCAGTTTGCATCAGGTGGCCAAAGTATTGGAGCTTCAGATTCAGCATCAGTCCTTCCAATGAATATTCAGGACTGATTTCCTTTAGGATGGACTGGTTGGATCTCCTTGCAGTCCAAGGGACTCAAGAGTCTTCTCCAACACCACAGTTCAGAAGCATCAATTATTCAGTGCTCAGCTTTCTTTATGGTCCAACTCATCACATCACATATGTATGAGGTAGATAACGTGTGAGTTATCTACTTTAAGTATAGATAGTGTGTGTATGTGTGTTCATCCCAAGCTCCTGATTTATCCCTGTCCTCCTTGTTTCCCCTTATAAGTCTGTTTCTGTTTTATAAATATGTTCATTTGTATCTTTTTAAATTAGATTCCACATAAGAGTGCTTTCATATGATACTTGTCTTTGATTTACTTCACTTTGGATGATAATCTCTAGGTCCATCCATGTTGCTGCAAATGGCATTCTTTCATTTTTTTAATGGATGAGTAATATTACATTATATACGTGTACACACCTCCCTTATTCACTCCTCTGTCAATGGACGTTTAGGTTGCTTCCATGTCTTGGCTGTTGTAAATAGTACTGCAATGAACATCCTTTCAGACTATGGTTTTCTCTGGATGTATGCCCAGGAGTAAGACTGCTGGATCATATAATAGTTCTATTCTAAGTTTTTTTAAGAAACTTCCATACTGTTGTCCATAGCGGTTGTGCCAATTTACATTCCCACCAACAGTGTAGGAGGGTTCCCTTTGCTCCACATGCTCTCCAGCATTTACTGTTTTTAGACTTTTTGATGATGACCATTCTAACCAGGGTGAGGTAATACTTCACTGTAGTTTTGATTTGCATTTCTCTGCTACTTAGTGATGCTGAGTATCTTTTCATGTGCTTTTTGGCCATCTGTATGTCTTCTTTGGAGGAATGTCTATTTAGATCTTCTGCCTATTTGTCTTATTGAACTGTTTGGTTTTTTGACATAGAGCTACATGAGCTGTTTCTATATTCTGGAGATTAATCCATTGTCAGTTGCTTCATTTGCAAATACTTTCTCCCATTTTGTGTTGTCTTTTCATTTTGCTAATGGTTTCCTTTGCTGTGCAGAAGCTTTTAGGTTTAATTAGGTCTTACTTGTTTATTTTGTTTTTATTTTCATTATTCTAAGAGGTGGCTCAAAAATGATATTGTTGCAATTTATGTCAAAGAGTTTTCTGCCTGTGTTTTCTTCTAATAGTTTTATAGTGTCTTACATTTAGGTCTTTGATCTATTTCGAGTTCAGTTTTGTGTATGGTGTTAGAGAAGCAATGGCAACCCACTCCAGTATTCTTGCCTGGAGAATCCCAGGGACGGGGAACCTGGTGGGCTGCCGTCTATGGGGTGGCACAGAGTCAGACACAACTGAAGTGATTAGCAGCAGTAGCAGCATGGTGTTAGAGAATATTCTCGTTTCATTCTTTTGCAGTAGCTGTCCAGTTCTCCCAGCACTTATTGAAGAGATTATCTTTTCTCTATTATATGTTCTTGCCTGTAGGTTAATTGACCATAGGTGTGTGAGTTTATTTCTGGCTACAACCATAAGCATTTATCAGCTCTCAGTTCAGTAGATCAGAAGTCCAGGTGTGGCTCAACTGGGTTCTCTGCCCAGTCTCACAGTCAAAGTTTCAGTCAAGCTGAATTCTTGTTTAGAGGCTCTGCAGAAAAATCCACTTTCAAGCTCATTTAATTTGCTAGTAGAATTCAGTTCTTTGTAGTGAGGGGACTGAAGCCTTGTTTTCTTGCTGGCTCTCTGCTGCTAGTGTCTACTTGCCATGGCCCCACCCATCCTGATATCCGTCAGTGGAGAGTCTCCCTGTGTCGAGTCTCTTTCATACTTCAAGTATGTTTCTTCAAGAGCCCCGTTGCTTTAAGAGGTCACCTGATAAGGCCAAGCCCACCAAAGATACTCTCCCTTTTAAACGTCAACTGTAACATAACCTAATCATGACAATGACTATCCCATCATATTCCCAAATCCCCCTCACAAACAAAGGCAGGGGATTATATAGGACACATACATCAGGAGGTAGGAATCTTGATAGCCATCTTAGAATTCTGCCTCAAACAAACATCGAGTCCCACCCATGCTCCAGAACAAAAATGGAGCCGTTTCTGCATTCCTTGCTTTGCTACAACCTGATAAAACTATCTTGCAGTAAACAAATTGGGAAATCCTGCCTGCCTGGACATAGCCTTTCAAAGATGATAGGAAACAGCTTAGACCAGAGGTATAAACTGAGATATATTTTACAGTCATAATACAAAATGTTCAGGTTCGATCCCTGGGTCAGGAAGATCTCCTGAAGGAGGAAATGGCAACCCACTCCAGTATTCTTGCCTGGAGAATCACATGGACAGAGGAGCCTGGCGGGCTGCAGTCCATGGGGTCGCAAAGAATCGAGAATGACTGAGTGCACACATGCACGTGTGCACATGCACACACACACACACATACACACACACACACATACACATACACACACACACACAACATGCTCCAGTTCCTTATAATCTGATTCACCTCTGCTATGAGGGATGGTTAGGAATGCAGAGAGCCCAATGAGCTCTTTACCCTTGTTGCTTCCTCCTGGGAGAAGAGCAAATAAGAGTAAAATCAGCAATAAGTGAGAAAGAGCCCATTCTTCCTGTTGGTGCCTGGACCCACTGAGCAGATAGACCCGTGACCTCGAGTTGGTAGGAACAGGCTCTCCTTCCATCTAGAATCATAGCAAGATGGAAACTGGAGGATACCCAGGATAGGTGAAAGAAGGCTGCCTTGCTGCCCTGGAGCCGTCCGTCTCCTGGAAGGTGGGAGGCTTTCTGCCTGTGCATGTGTGGTTCACCAACACCCCCACACCGTGGGCCTTTTCAGGGGCTGCCTCTTTGCACAGCCCTTGGGTCAGAGTCCGTCCAGCACATCCGGCTGGCCCCTGGAGCCAGGCTCCATGCCAAGGTGACCCTGGCCAGGGCATCAGGGGAGGTGTTCATGATGCCTGAGCTTTGTTTGATACAGGGCGTGGACCAGAGTCCTTAGCAGGAGTCTGGGATGAGGGCCCTCTAGCACCAGGGGCACCCAGGTGTTTCTCATCCCAGGACTCCCTTGCGGGCTGCTGGAACCCCTGCAATTTCATGAGAGCTCCCTTTCTTTGAGCCCCTGACACTCAGCACATCCCAGTGCATCCTCTCCCTGCCTCTCCTAGTTTTAAAGAGGAAACTATGCTTCTAATACAAACTTAAGTGAATCGCCAAAGGTGATGTAGATAGTCAGTGGTAGAGCCAGGGCTAAACACTCAGGTTTCCAATATGGCATCTTTACCCTTCCTTAATGTTTTCCAGGGGGAAAAAAAAATCAGAGTATAGACGCAAATGATCTCAGGGATGGTCTTTAGTAGCACAATCAGGAAACATACCATCCAAGCTAGCAAGGGGCTATTTACACCTCTGTTTCCTTTTCTTCTCACTATTCTCTTTCAGCTCTTTCCCATCATGCCAGCTGAGGGGCTGTGTGGTAGGCAGAATAATAGCCCCCCAAGAGGTCCCTGCTAATCCCTAGAACCTGAGAATATGTTACGATACATTGTAAAGAGGCATTAAGTGGCAGATGGAATGAAGGTTGCTAATCAGCTCACTTTGCAATAGGGAGCTAATCCTGGATTATCTGAGTGGGCCCAACACAACAAGTGTCCTGAAAAGTGGAAGAGACCCTCAGCGTGGGTAGCAGCTGGCGGCCACTTGTGCAACTATGGCCAAAACCAATGCTCAGAACCTTCCCAGCAAGAAGGAAGAGCTGCTGAATCATCCGGACCACCTGAAGCGGGAGTTCTCCCAGCTGTACATCACCAAAGTGACAGGTGACACGTGGTCCGAGCTCTCCAAGATCTGCGCTCTCCATGAGTACATTGCCCTTATTCTCACCATCATTAACGAGACTCAGGAAGAAAACCTCAGGAAGTTCCATAAGCCCCAGGATCTGCTGCCTAAGAACGTACATGCCCTAAACCCCAGGCTCAACAAGCACAGGGAGTTCTGAAGACCATGGAGAAGCAGCTGAAGCAGCAGCCACAGAAGACACACCACCGTGGAAACACACAGTCAAGGCTGGAGCACTGGCTTGAATAAAGCATACACCGAGTGGGAGTGCGGTGGGGTGGGGCGGGGCAGGGAGGTAAGCAGCTGTACTGGTTTTGAAGGTGGAGGAAGGGGCCATAAGCCAAGGAATGTGGGCAGCGTTTGGAAACTAGAAAGGCCCCTAGACACTCCAGAAAGAAATGTGGCCTTGCCCACATCCTGATTTTAGCCCAGTGAGACCCATTTTCAACTTCTGAACTGCAAAATTGTAAGATAATAAGCTTACATTGTTTAAGCCACTAGGTTTAAGATAATTTGTTACAGCAACAATAGGAACTAACACTTCAAACTTCATTTTCTATACTTCTCCAAAAAAGAAAGAAAGAAAGAAAGAAAAATACTGCATTTCAAAGCCCTAAATCTGAGCTCCTAATTTTTCCTTATTATCTTAGTCCTACTGTGCTATATAAATATGGCTATATGATTTTTCATTTAATGTGGAAACTAAAAGCAGAATCTAACAAAACAAATATTTTTATTCAAATTGCCTTAGTTTTTGTTTCAGAAAGCTTGTCCAAATCGAGAGTGAGTTAGAACCCATCTCTAGTGCAGTGGGTTACTTTCCTATTTAGGAAAGTATTATTATTATTATTATTCATTGGTGAGTAGAGCACCAAAGCATGGTTAACTTCGTTTTTCAACAGAGGAAATCCACTTCCTCACAACATTCATTCTATTTCTTAAAATGTTTCATTCCACAAAGCACCAGAGCACAGGGTACTAGCCTTATTTAGGTCACAGACCCTTTCAGAATCTGAAGACAGCTGTGGATTTTCTCCCCAGAAGAAAACACATAAACACATATATAAATAACTTTCTGTGCCATTTTTTTTTTTTGCAACGGAGATTGAATTATTTTCCAGAGACTATAAAGTATCTTTCTAAAGTCTTATCTCTGTTGCTCTCACCACATTTCTCTTGACATTAATGCCTATTTTCCTCAAACACCTGAGATATGTGCAAATTTTCAAGTAAAAATAAAGTTTAATTCAGCCCAGAAGTAACATTCTACGAGAATGCTGATGTTGGGCTTTGATATTGAAATTATGGAGTGGTTTTTTTTGACACAGCAATAGGCTTGTTATTTTTGACATCTGTTTGACTATGACTTTTCAGTTTCATGGCAATAAGTGCTTGAAATACTCACTTGGCAGAAGAAAACAGTAACAAATAAAATGGGAGCTGCCGTGGCTTTATTAGAGGAGGGTTAGACACAGTGAGATTCCTAGAGTTCTCCAAAATTCTTGTTGAGTTCATGCTTTGAAGAGTCTGCATCATTAATGCTTTGTCATTTTTTTTAAAGGATCAAATATTCATGGTTGCATGTTAAGTTCATCCGAGGCAGGATTAGCTTTGAAAGGGTTATCTAAGGACTCCAGCTGCCTATCGGTTTCTACCTGTAAACAAATTGGAAAGCTTTGTTACTCATTCCAGCTTGTGGAAGCCCTTCTCCAGCCTTGAACTCCTTAGGTAGCTGTCTGTCTCCCACGTTGCAGTGTTAAAGAATCCACCTGCCAATGCAGGAGACGTAAGAGACACAGGTTTGATCCCTAGGTTGGGAAGATCCTCTGAAGAAGGAAGTGGGAACCCACTCAAGTATCCTTGCCTAGGAAATCCCATGGACAGAGGAGCCTTGGAGGGCTACAGCCCATGAGGTTGCCAAGTCAGACTCACCTGAACGACCCAGCAAGTAGACACACACATATTGCCTCCCATGTGCCCTTCCAGAGTGGCAGCTGAGCTGAAAAAAATTTAAATGAAAAGATTGACCTAGGTAACTTGGCAAGAATATCCGTCAAGTACGACAGAGGATGAGATAGTTAGATGGCATCACTGACTCGATGGACATTTGGAGTTTGTCCATTGGACTCAATGGAGTTTGAGTAAACTCTGGGAGTTGGTGATGGACAGGGAAGCCTGGCGTGCTGCAGTCCATGGGGTCGCAAAGAGTCAGACACGACTGAGCAACTGAACTGAACTGAAAGTGAACTATGACTGGACTCTTTCCTGTTGTGTTATTCTAATAGTTGGATTTCCTTGGCCTCAAAAAAAAAAATGTGGAACTTGCATTTGAAGGTCAACCAAACATTTGAAGACAGGTCCTCTGGAAAGCTAGTTAACTTCTGTTTTGCAGCACTGAATTGACTCTTCTACTCTCGTTTCTTGACAAAACTTCTTAAAATAGCAGTGTGTCAGCCCTGGCTCTCAGGAGGTTGATAACGTTCATAGAAATAGACACGGTTTTTTCGTGATCGCTGGCAGAGCCGTTGACATGGGCTGACACCACTGCATGTTGAGATGAGGAGCGTGTTTCTTCACCAAAGCAGCAGAACCAGATGTGTTGCCAAGCGTCACAGATGCTCCATCTGAGCGCAGGGTGCCAAGATCTTTATTCCGCCTGAAAGTTTGTTTGGCAAAGAAATCCTTCACCATATTAAAGACATTGACTCTGCAGGTTCTATAAGGAGTTCACAATGTAGGAATTCTTCCTTGATTGTAATAACTTGCCAACAGAAGTTGGCTATGGAAATACAGGTATATATTTTCATTAAGTTATTAATATATGCCAAAAATGGAAATATTAAAGAGAGGTCAGAAATTCTTCTGTGGCAATGGCATTTGATGAGAACATAACCTCAAGAAACATGTTGCTTAACCAAAATATTTCAGTGTCCAGGGAGTGGGTTATTTTTCTTGGTCTTATGATGAACTCAAAAAAATGTTTAAACACGAGTCTTTTTGTCTTGGGGAATATCCAAAGCCAGGTAAAATTCCAGTTTGTAAAAATCAAGATATTTTTTGTATAAAGAAAAAGATCCACAAAGTTGAATAGATTTTTAGAGCAGGCAGCTTTAGGTACTCCTTCAGTTTTGTTGGTTCAGTGCTTCCGTGGGCCGGAATCTTGTCACATAAGAAATACTGCCCCTTTTGTGTTACCCCACACTCCATAATTAATATAAAATTAATATATATAAAAATTACATGGCACTTTTTTTCTTTGCAATTTTCCAGCTGTAGCCAAACTCAAAGTAGACAAAGGTATATGCCTATGGCTATAATCACGCCAGCAGGGTGAGTCTTCTTCGATTCCTGTCAATAGGAAACTCATGGTAGGGACGATGCCAGCTGTCTCTTTACCTCCTATAGCATCAATGTCAAAATGCCTTCTATTCTGCACTTTCCTGCCGACTGATCTTAGGCTGGGCCATGGACCTTTCTTTGGCTGACCCATGCCACTTCCCAACAAGAAGGCTCTGGAGCTGTCTTTTGCCTCTGCCCTCTCTCTTCACAACTGGAACTTTCCATGCAGAAGGGCTTCCTTCAGCCTGAATTCTGGAGTAAAGATGACATGGGGTGTGTGTATTAGTTGCTCAGTCATGTCTGACTCTTTGAGACCCCATGGACTGTAGCCCACCGGGCTCCTCTGTCCATGGGATTCTCCAGGCAAGAATACTAGATTGGGTTGCCATGCCCTCCTCCAGAGGATCTTCCTGACCCAGGGATCAAACCAGGGTCTCTGGCCTTACAGGCAGATTCTTTACTATCTGAGCCATCAGGAAAGCCCCTTCAGCCTGAATTCTGGAGTAAAGATGACATGGAGCCAGCCCATACGATCATGATTTTGAGCAAAAAATAAACCTTTGTTTTTATAGGTATCTGATTTTGAGGTCTTTTTTTTCACTGCAAACAAAGTATTTAGTCCAGGCTGATAGGTACAGCATTCCATACCATATTCCCTATGTGAATCAGTGTCTTCATCTTATCTAAAAAGCAAAGTCTCAGAAAGGAAGTGTTAAAATGTTATTTACTTCCCAAATCCAGAAACCTAGCCCTGCCCTTTGAAGCCCAATCTCAGATATAGGATGAACTAATTTGTTCTTGTGTCTCTCATATTGAAAACTGATACTTTTTTATTTACCATAAACATATATTGAAGGACAAGTCACTAGGTAGACAAAGATAAATATGACACAGTTCACGCCTTTCAGGAGTCATTGTCTGATGGGACCCTTGGTGATGTAAGCTAATAGTTGTAATACAGTGAGAAAAATGTCATAGCAAAGTTGTGAACAGAATCTGGGTGGGCAAAACAGGAGGATGACCATATTCATAGGACTGTCAGCAAATGTTGCACAGAAGAAATGGCATTGGGTGTGGGTCTTGAAGGATATAAGAGGATGTGTGGTGTGTAAAGTCAAGTAGTGTATGAAGCCATAGGAGCCAAAGTGGAGGAAAGTAATGCTGGTCAGGGAAATTTAGGGTTGCAAAAGCTTGTGTTATTCAGTTTTGAATTGTGTCCGACTCTTTGCAACCCCCTGAACTGCAGCACTCCAGACTTCCCTGTCCTTCCCTGCCTACCAGAGTTTGCTCAAACTCATGTCCATTGAGTCGGTGATGCCATCCAATCATCTCATCCCCTGTCGCCCCCTTGTCCTCCTGCTCTCAATCTTTCCCAGTATCAGGGTATTTTCCAATGTGTCAGCTATTTGCATCAGGTGACCAAAGTATTAGAGCTTCAGCATCAGTCCTTCCAATGAATTTTCAGGGTTAATTTCCTTTAGGGTTGACTGGGTTGATCTCTTTGCAGTCCAAGGAACTCTCAAGAGTCTTCTCTAACACCACAGTTCAAAAGCATCAGTTCTTTGGTGCTCAGCCTTCTTTATGGTCCAACTCTCACATCCGTACATGACTACTAGAAAAACCAGAGCTTTGACTATATGGACTTTTGTTGGCCAAGTGATGTCTCTGCTTTTTTATATGCTATCTAGGTTTGTCATGGATTTCCTTCCAAGGAGCAAAAGTCTTTAAATTTCATGACTGCAGTCACCATCCACAGTGATTTTGGAACCCAAGAAAATAAAATTTGTCACTCGTTCCACTTTTTCCCTTTCTACTTGCCATGAAGTGATGAGACTGGATGCCATGATCTTAGTTTTATGAATGTTGTTTTATGCCAACATTTTCACTCTCTGTTTTTTGCCATCATCTAAGGAATTTGAAGTCTATTCTCCAAGCAATGAAGAATCAAAGGCAGTTCTAAAATAAGAAACTGTCATCTTGAAATTTGTGCTTTATGAAGGAAACTTTGGCAAGAGGGCAGAGGATGGCATAAGAAGGAGATGAGCCTTGAAGGGAGGGGAGCTGGAAGGTTCCACAGTAGCCCCAGCAGTAAAATAATGGCAATCTTGTACCTACATGGTAATAGTGACAATAGAAAGAAATTTGAGAGATATATTTATCTATCTCTGTAATATGATTATTGAAAAAATTTATGTGGCTAGAGTAAGACCTGATGCAAATAGCCAGCTCTTTGGAAAGACCCTGAGGTTCGGAAAGATTGAGGCCGAGAGGAGAGGAGAAGGGGGTGACCAAGGATGAGATGGTTGGATGGCATCACCGACTCAATGGACCTGAGTTTTAGCAAATTCCGGGAGACAGTGAAGGACAGGGAAGCCTGGCGTGCTGCAGTCCGTGGTTGCAAAGAGTCGGACACAGCTTAGTAACGGAACAACAACAGAGTAAGGGAATGTTGGGGGTTTTAGATAACTGGGAGCTGCCTACCTGCGGCATCCTGACATCTGTGGAGCACTTCAGCATTTCAGAGTACTTCCCCTTCCTTCTGTTAGTTAATTTCTCTATGACTGTGTATTGGCTGAGCAAGTACCATTATCGTGATGAGGAAACAGCTAAGATTAGAAACCAGATAATGTGCCTAAATTAGAAAAGTAGTTGAGCCTAAAAACCAGTTTACTTGTCTAATAGAGAGGAAGCTAAGACTAGGAATTAGGTAGCTTGCCGGATGATGAAGAAACAGAGATGAGGAAACAAATTCTCTCATTTGTTTTCCTTCCTGGTCATGTTGTGTCTCAGCCTGCTGACCCACCTAGAGACGACAACCAGGCCACTTGGAATGCGATTCTGCACAGCCAGAGCCTGTTTGCTCCAGTATACACAGGGAAAGTGTCCTGTGGGCCTGTCCAGCCCTCTTCGGCATGCTAGGTCTTGAGAAAGCAGACGGAGCCTTGGAAAAATGATGGCAACAATGTCTTGTACTCATTCGGTGTCCTTCCAATCGGGAAGCCCAGATCCAATGTGGAAGCAAAGAACATGAATGTGAAGGGAAACCAAAGATTTTTAATGCCTCAAAAGTTGGTTCAGAGCAAAAATGTTTATTCTTGCCTTGCACTAAGAGTCACTAAGAGAGTATGATGCTGGAAGAATATGGGTCAGTTGAGAAGCAGCTATTATCATCAGTATTTTTCGATGAAAACCAAAACCTCTGAGACATAAAGTAACTCGCTAAAGGTCACAAAAGAAGTGAAACAACCAAACTTCAAACTCTAGTCTGTTGCCTCAAAGCCTCCCCTTTTCTGCATAACAGCCTTACCTCACACCCTCCGCCTTAAAAAAAAACTTAGCACCCTAAAGCAATAATTTTCCATGTCTACACCATGCAGTGGACTAACTGGGCTCAGCTGGGCTGTTCTTGCTGAATTTCTCATGTGGTTCCAGCCACGTCTGTGGTTATCTTCAAGGTGGCTCGGTCAGGTGACTAGAGGTTGTTGCAGGTTTCTCCTTGGCAGCTTGGTTCTGAGAGAGAAAATTCAAAATTGATTGTTTCAAGAGATCCAGGTGTTGGAAGTACAAGAATGTCACTTCTGTCGTACGCATCAAGCTAGTCTGTAAAGTTAGCCCAGATTCAAGGAGAAGGTGAATTTGATTCTACCTCTTCAACAGGAGTGTCAAGGTCATATTGCATAAGAACCTAAGGGATAAGATGTATTGTGTGGCCATCTTTCAAAAATAAATCAGCCACAATTTTCAAGAGCACAAGCTTCAAATAGGTGTCCTGTTGCCTTCAGGAATATGAAGCCTGTTACCAGGAGACTGTCTAAGGCTTATCTACAATTAGTGCTGGATTAGGTTATCTCAAAAATTAAACTAGCACTTTCAATTTGCCAGGTATATCTAAATTTTATCATGCTATTAATATTTCTTTTTATTTCACTTTTTGTGTTCAATTTATGAAATGAGAAGCAACACAGAACTGACTAAATTGTCATTCTTGACTTCTCCACTGAAATCTCAAAGGGCTCCCTAAATATCTCTTCTTTTGCTTTGTCCAGAGATAAGAATGCAATCCAAAAATTTCATCTTCTACCTAAGTTCTCCTTTGAAACTAATTGGGGTGGGGGGGCGGGTTGCTGAGTAGGAAGGAAGTTGTAAAGAATCCTTTTAAAATTCCTATATAAGTTGTAATGGACATTCATTGTCCTCTACCAAAGGAAGACAGAATGCCAGTCCTGTGTTCTGGAAGTCAGGCTTTACTTACTCTGACTGGCTGCCAAAAAGAAAAAGTCAAGTGAGGAAAAGAGGTTGCACAACATTTCCTTCTTAAAACATAAGGGTTTCTACTTTTTAGAAAATGTAATTTGAAATTGCCAACAGATCACATCTGGTATTTTACTAATTTGTTCAAGGTCATTTCTCACAGGATTTCAAAGATCACTTATATCTCTAAAACTTGTGTTGTAAGAACTCTGAGTAACTCGGTCAGAACTCTTTTCCAAGATCCTTGCAGCTAATATTTCTGTGTTGTAGTGAGGTAGCCTTACATAAAATATATATTCAGCACGTTATACACATGCATGCTATTTCTCAGTTCTGGTATCTTAGCCGAGTCTTCTGATCAGCAATGATTTAGAAATGGGAACAGCATCTGTATTCTCTGTGATTCCACACTTGAATATTTTGGAGACGTACAAGGCAATAAGATATACGAATATACAGCTGTTGCAGTCTGATAATGTAAGCTTTTATTGATTATCCAACAAGAGTAACTACGCGGGGTATTAGATTTGCTTGTCGCAACCTTCAGTGCCCGGGGTAGTTGAACAAGTTCTTTTCTTCCACTGAGTTGACCTCAAAGTCACATAGTTTCTGAATCAAGGTCCTCAGATTTCATACTTTGGCAATTTCTTTCCTTTCTAATGGGGTATATTAGAGAAAATGTGTCACCTTTTGCACCATGTAATACCAAATCAGATCAGAATTCATGCACAATTATGTCAGTGGAAATCTAATAGTACAGGCTGGCTTATCTCTAGATAACACATGGAAAAATAAACTTCCACAACTGACAGATTTACTTGATTTTTTTTTCAGATAATTTATTTGTAAGTAATCGAGCTAAAGACTGTAACTGGATTATTTTTCATACTATTAAAAAAAAAAAAGACCCTCTATGGTAAAATGACTCCTAAGTATTCAAGCTCTGTCAATCTGCCTTTTTCTCCCCTCTTTCTCTTTGAAAAAGTTCCTGTATAATGAATGCAAGGAAAGAACCAAAAAAAAAAAAAGACATTTTGCATAAGCTATATTTATTAAAAGAACTAACAACTTTAGGCAAACAAAATTTACATAAAACACTTATGTGAAAATTACATTCGTTGCTGGTTAATGGCATTTAAGTAACACAGGTTATGTGGTAGTCTACCTGGGAATGATATCAGGCTGCCTAAAAAGCATTCATCTGTATTTCTCTTTTATAATCAGGAAAAGTCAAAGCCCATTACTAATCTAAAGTCTTCTTGAAACCAATTAAAATAATTTAAGATAAGTTGTACTGCAAATGTGCTTTTTAAGTGTTTTAGACTTAGGATGTCTTAGGGATGTTGTAACCCCTTTTAACGTTACTATTTATATATAACTACCATGTGTATAGTATTACACCTTTAATGCACTGTATTAGCTGTCACTTGAAATTAAGTGCAGGCGTGTTCTTTTTTGGCCTTCAGTTTCTCCTACATTAAACGTTTAAATAATGATACCAGTAGTAAAAGGGTAGGTAGCATTCCCAGCGGAAACTCGCTTCTGCATCTGGTTGGGTTGTGTTCGGGTTTCTATGTGAAAGATATCGTAATATCAGAATCTCTTAGTGTTTACACACCTGGTATCCAGAACTCTACCTGATGTCTTTTCTCGGGGAATTAATGGAATCAAAGCTTAGGGTAGGCATGTTTGATAGATATGCCTTGTCTGGAGAGATCTGGTGATAATTCCATCAAAATTTGTCCCTAGCTGGTCATATATCTATGCATTTTTATATCTTTGTAGTTTTCTTCACCAACTCTGCTTGCATCAGTGCCTTCATTAGAAGGTCAGGTTTTGAGGATTTAGTAATTCACCTTGAAATGTACTATAAGTTGAATGTATCAGGCATGAGTTTTCTCCACTCAGCATGAATTTCATAGCATTAAAAAAGGCAAACCCAGAGCTAAAATATTTTTTTGATATCTGTTTCTCATTTAGATGGGGAAAAGTAAATAGATGCTTATTGATTTCAGGTGTTTTTTTCTGTTTCTGTAAGTCATGTTTGCTTTTTATGGTATAAAGACATTATACAGACCTTTCTCCATGAAGATAAAATTGTGCATTTTCCAAACATACAAAACAATTAGTTTTAATAAAAGAAACTATCCAGATGGGAGCCACTTGGAGAGGTTATAGTTTATACTAAAACAACTGATACAAAAATCAAAATTCCTTATATTTACTCATAAATAATCCCCTTCCCACAGCCTCATGCACAGTGATCCAACTTTCTGTGCGAGTCTTCTCCCCATAACAACAGGAAAAAGAGGAAGATGTTTGAAAGAGATAAGCTTTTATCTTACAAGGTTTGACCAGCTTTGGCACCTGTGAGTCCATTCGTATCTGTTTGCACACTCACAGCATAGAAATGAAGGTGAAATCTTTCTGATAAAGAAAAAGCAATCCAGACATACTTTTCACAGTTAATATGAATGATTCATTCAGTTCATTCATTCACATATTCATGTATGAGTGCACTTCGATATTTGCATATCTTTGACAAAGGTTCACTCTGTGCATCCCATACTTGCACATTTTAAGAAAAAAATCCACCCCTTCGTTCACCTTTCATCTCAGGCCTCCATTTACTCCCCTCTTTTGTTCAGTCTTCTTTCTTTCCTTTGTGGCTTGCATCTGTAACACTTGACTAAACTAGTTCCCTGAAGACATCAATAACCTCATCTGGGCTTCCCCTTTTTGAGTGCATTTATCCCAGTGCCCTTTCAACCACCATTTAGTATCCCCCTTCTATTTCCCCATGCACGTGTGATTTTTTGTTCACTCAAACTCTTCAATTTTTGTCTTTTATCTCCAGTTTGGGATGCTCCTGATTTTGTTCTTCCTTAGAGAACTGATCTATGCCCACAATGTTAACTATCACCCCAGGGAAGATAGGAGAAGGAAATGGCAACCCACTCCCATATTTGTGCAGGGAAAATCCCATGGACAGAGGAGCCTCACAGGCTGCAGGCCAGGGGTCACAAGGAGTCAGACACGACTTACTGACTAAACAACAGGGAAGATAATGACAAAATTTTTACTTCCATTCATTTACTCATTTGTCCAGGTAACAAGTATTATGTTCTTGGAATGTTCAAAGCACCATGCTAGGTGCTCTGAGGGATGCAAAGAGAAATGAGACCTAACCCCATCAAGGAGCTAAAAATCTCTGGTTTTGCCTTTTGTCCCAAGTCTGCTGCCTCTTTCTAAGACATTGAAAGTTGTTCCATTTTAACCCCAAACCAGTGTATTTCAATCTGAACTTGTGTTCTTCCTCTAAAAATAGCTTCCTTTTGTAGTCCGTGGATTTCTACCCGTAGCATAATTATTTTGCCCTTGAAGACCCAAAAACTCGAGTTATCTTTGGTGGCTCTCTGTATCTAATCTGTAATGAGAGTTCTGTAGATTCTGTGGTTGTACTACTCTTGATTTTGTACCTTCTGCTTAGATTCTCTTGACATGCTCTGCCTTGCTATCTACATGAAACGCCCTTCCTGCTTGTTCAGGACCTGCCCGTCATTTAAGTCCCAGCTGGAATCTACTCTTCCCACCCTAGCCAGTTGACTCGTGAGCCAATATTGAGCTCCACTTTGGAAAATATACTGATGCACTTGTCCTCCTCATCTGACACTCATCTGACCCCTAACAATGAGTGTTAGGAGGGGAGCCAGAGGATCCTTGTCAGGAATCCAAGAGTTGTGAGAAACATGCTACTTGAATTAAATATGGCAAATGCTCATGGAAGGCGAGAACTGAGAAAAAAAAGTCATGCACATTGGTGATTATGTTAGTCATGACCTTGGTGCTCATAGTCTCCCTAGAGTGGTGGGAGCAGAAAGCTGAGGGCATATTGGCAGCAGCTTGTATGAACCGCCCTTCAGAATAGTTTGACTCTGAAAGGATAACAGGAGGAAGGACAGGAACTTAACAAAGTTGGTGAGAACTTGGGGTTTGCTTAAGTAGTGGAGAAAGAAAGAAAGAAAGTGAAGTCGCTCAGTTGTGTCTGACTCTTTGTGACCCCATGGACTGTAGCCCACCAGGCTCCTCCATCCATGGGATTCTCCAGGCAAGAGTACTGGAGCCAACTCCAATGGTTGCCATTGCCTTCTCCAGGGGATCTTCCCGACCCAGGGATCGAACCCCGGTCTCCTGCATTCCAGGCAGATGCTTTAACCTCTGAGCCACCCCGGAAGTCCTCCATATTTTAGAAGGAAACACTGGAAAAGCTGGAATTCGAGAGACAGAAGAGAAAAGGGTCAAGAGGTGATGGATATGGGTGCAGGGAAGAAGGGATAAAGTTCCACGGGGGAGCTCCTGAGTGAAAGGGTGAGGACTGGGGAAGCACATGTGATCTCAGTTCTCTCAAGAAAGTGGGAGAAATAGTCAGCTATTACAAGTTGAGAGTTGGGATGGAAGGTTCTGGAAAAAGGAAGAAGACTGAAAGAACACTTGGGAGGAATGTGATGGCCGGTCAACACAAGGTGAAGAGACCGTCCAGGAACTGTGAAGGCTCAGCCAGGGCTACATGCAAAACAGGCGAGTCTACAGCAGCCAAAGCAAAAGAGTTTGCAGCTCAACAGCCCAGAATGATCTGTACAGAAACAGGATAATACAGAAAGGGCACAAGGACCAGTGCACTGAAGTCCATCTAGGCTGCAGGGAGAGGAGACAAGTGAAGCTAAAACTGAGTGAATGAGCTAGAAGGGTGAAGTCTGTTAATGAGTAGGCTAGAGAAGGCGTCCCTCACAAACGAAGGTATAAATTACAAAACAAGATAAATGTTTCTACTCTAGATCCTGAAAAATTCTCTCCCTCCCCACTCTCTCCTTCCCGCCCTTCCTCTCTCCCTGCCTCCCTTTCTTTCTCTCCTTTCTCCCTTTCTCTGTTTCTGTCTCTGTTTATAATAGAAGACTCTTCCTAGATAATAAAAGAGGATATATATTTAAAGTTAAATGTACTTTGACACTCCTGAAAGCGTCAATCAGTTGAGTAAGGACAGGCGAATTTTGTTCTCCATCTTCTTTAACTCTTCACCTGTGGCTTCAGATGAAGTCTGTTTTAAAAGAAAAAGAAGAAGAAAAAGATGTCAGAGAGAGTTGTAAATTATAGAACGACATCCACCAGGCAGTTCTTCTGTCACTCTGACTAATATTGCTTAGCATTCTGAGTTTTAAAAATAACACAGTATTGAGATTTAAAAGTCTGTGGATGCAGAATTCATTTTTAAAAATAAGACTTTTTTACTATGCATAGCCAATTATAGTCCACTGAGAAAATGATCTATTTTTCCAATACATTTTTATTATGTACTTAACTGACAGACCTTCCCAGCTTCTTCATGGACGTTCCACGCTGTCAGCCACTGTACATAATATACTTCTTAGAAATCTACTTAAATTTGTATTTACCTGTGAGGCTAGATTGGCTCCAGAGGACACAGTCCTTTTTTCCTTGAGTAAATTATACATATTTTAGAAAACTATCTAAAAACATATTTACCTCATATGGAATTCTTGTCTCAAGGGTAATTAAGACCAGTTTTTGAAAATCATAGCCAATGCACTTTAACTCTCTCAGGTAGATAAGATGTATTTTATAATCATCTAAGAAAGAGTTCTCTTTTCCTTCCCTCCCCTTTTCCTTCTCCTGTAACTATCACCATACCTCTTTAATACAAATATTTAGTGATTATTTCAGTGTTTCCTCAGACACTGCCCTTGTCTTGGGGTCAGTGCACCAATTATGTTTTCCTTCCATTCCCGGTACAGACAACTATACACAGAAGAGCCAGAGTTACCCTTCGTGTACTTTCTAGAAGAAAAGTTATTTTACGAAGATTCAGATTCTTCTGCATATATATTTTCTTTGGTCTTCACATTTTAAGAAGGAAGTTCCAATATTAGGGAGTTTACTCACAGAGCCCAGAGTAGAGTTTTTAGGGCACTATTACAATATTTGCAGTGATTGCTAAGCTTTGAGTAGAGTTTTGTTCATGAAGAGATGCATAGTTGAATGAATACAGTATTTTGAGTTTAGTTTTTAGATGAAAGTAAGATCTGGAAGTAAATATGCAATTTTTACTTTCATTGTATTTATTTGCAGATTAGTTGTAACTATTTGCAAAAGACAGCTGTAGGCCATGATCATTATTAAAGCCAGAGAAATAAATGAAATTTCCTAGGAAAACGTACTTTCTCATTTCACTATTTTGCACTTCTAAAGCATCCTTTATACACTGATTGCTTTGTCTACATTGTTTAATGAAAATGCACAGCCCACTCTTCCTTTATCTTACGAGTATATTGCAGTAGTTCTCTAGGAAGAAACCAGTAGAAAAGTCACATGACAGTAATTGTTAGGTGATTTGTAGAGACTGTCTGACAATAGAACTAAAAACCCGGGGAAAGGTGTTTCCTAAAAGTGTCAGATGGATATTGGTATAGAGTAATGCCTGGTTTGTTTCTTCTCTTCTCTGCTTTTGAGAACCAATCCTTTTCATGTCATGAGACTGCTGGAGTTGCTGGGGATGCATGTCACTACTGCGTGCATCCTTCCACTGGCAGGTCACGGTTTCTGCTGGTCTCTTTCCAGCCAGGGTATCGGGATCTAAGAGTTCATCCTGCTTTGCCTAAACCAGTGTGAGCCTCTGAACTGGACTCTCTGGCTTTAGGGCCCAGTTAAAATATTTGCAGAGACTGCTAAGCTTTGAGGCTTGGATGAGAGCTTCTGTTGGGTTAGTGGCCTAAATCTTAATCAATTTTTTTCTGCCTAGATTAGTGTTACAGCTCAGGTAAGCGTGAGTGCTGGTTTGCCTAGCAGAGTCCCAGTTTACACCTGTTATCCTGCTGTAATTATTGATAGTCCCCAGTTTCACTTTCAGAAGTGTCTTGGTTTGAATGATAGGATATGATTTCTCACTTACATGAGTTCTTTGGGTTGAGCTTTGTTTTCTCAGGTATGTTTGTGTTTGTGATGTTTATGTTTACGAAGGGTTACACTTTCTTTTTTCTACTCAGGTAAATGTGAGAAGATTAAAAAAAAAAAAAAGACTCTAGTCTTTCTTGAAGTAATCTAGGAACCATGTTAAAACCAATTGCTTCGCCCCACTTCAAGAGGTTTTAATTCAGAAAGGATATGGTGGGACACGGGAATTTTTTTACTGAGGTGATTCTTTGGCATCCTAGAGTTTGTGAACTTTCGTTTCAACACACGCAAACCCAGCCTAGTTATCTGACCCCTGAACTCTGAACTCAGCTCCATGCAAAGGGACGTAACGACTCCAAGATCCTCCGGTGAACATTCGGTCAAGCTGATGGGCTGCGGTCTGGCTGGGTGACACTGAAGGGCTTGAACAACTAAAATTTCCCAGGCTAGCTCCCAGGGCTTACCCTCACTACCTGTCAAGACCGGAACTCAGGTTGTCATTTGGGGATGAAATTCAGTCAGAAGAATTCTTCCCCAGTTCTCTGGCCAAACACACAGACACTGCTTCAGCCGGGTGAATGAATCAACATACCTGAGGAAGCTATTTTGAATATTTTGTGTGGTGTGTGCAGACTGAAGAGCGGTGTATTTCTAGAAGGTTAGTCCTAGAGCAAAAGACAAATCATTGAGTGATTCAGCCCCCACCCGCAGGTTCCTTTAGGAGGCTGCGTGTGGCGCGTGCTGAAGGACACACGCCAGTCAATGGCGGCTGGCTCGGCTGACACGCTCCAAGTCGTTCTTTCCTTTCGCAGCCATCAGGGCTCTGCACCCTTGGTGCCTTCCTTCTGGGCAGTCCACATTCCACCAGGCAGGAGAAGCTGGCACCTGAACAAAAGGAAGCCAGGATGCCCCCTGGCCTCCCAGAGATGAGGGCCATGGGCCTCTCACACATGTTAACGACGTGTCGGCTACATTCCCCAGGGCGCTTTTCCTAGTCTTTCAAAGGCACCTGCATTGGACGGTCTTAAACATTTTTTTTTCCCCCACTCTCATCTTCACCCCCTCCTTCCACACCACTGTGCCCCTTTCTCTGGTACACTATCTCACACGCCTGGGCTCTGCAGAAGGAAATTAAGCTGTGATTTGGTATGCTAAATTACCTGAACTATAAACTATAATTTGCAATATTATTAAGTCATCACTGTCATGGATTTCAATTTCTTTCTGTTTAAACCCCTAACTCACAACCCCTAACCCCTAGCTCTTTTCGATGATTACCGAAAAGGAGAAAAGGGAGAGAAAAAAGCCACTGTTTGGTCTACTGACAGATCATGTCTGTCAGGAAAGTTAAAATAGTAGTGTGCTTCCAAGTCGCTGCTTCGGAACCACCACAGAAACTGGCCGATTTTTAGTTTAAAAACTCCTCAGTGCTTTTATGGTGTGCTCACTGAGGTCCAAGGGCATATGGGAATATATGAGGCTTCTGTGGTGCTACTGACCACTTGGGTCAATTGTAGGAATTGGAAATTTCACATTTCTGCTTCCAGAGAAATCTTGACCAGGTTTCAATGCTGGGGCATGAGGACTTTTTCTTTCTGTTCTGCTGTCTTTAGTCCTTTTGGAAGGGCCTGGATGTTTCCTGTTAGCTGGCAGCCTTGATGACCTTTACTATAGTCAGAAGTCCAGTCTCCTTCTTCTGCTGTATTCACTGCGTCACGGCTTCAGATTAGGCATCAGAATTTTCTGTAAGAGTAGGTCAGTCAGGATAGGATAGGTTTTGCTGCAATAATGACTCTAAGTCTTGCTGGATAATTTCTTGCTTATAATGCTTTCTTTCTTTCGTATCAAATGCATCCGAAGAGCTTTGCTCCATACTTCCGCTGTTGTTCTCACCATGGGTAGCCACTGTTTGGAATATTGCCAGTTACCAAGTCTGAAGGATAAAGACGGCAAAGCATGCCCTGAGTCTTCAAGCTTCCTCATAGAGGCAACAGAGATCACTTCTGCATATCTTTCACTGGACAAAGCAAGTCACTTCCAGATGCTGGAGAAGGGCAGTCCTAAAAGAAAAAGAGCCAGAATATTTATGCATAGCCTTAATGATTGCGACAAAGGTCTAGGAGCTTCATGAGTCTAAAATAATAAAGGGAGGGAATGACCATAAAAATCAAGTTTTTTTCTATTCCCAAAATATGAGCCTTGAACCATTAAGAATGTATTGCTTCCCCCTGCACTTCAGTAACATTCCAAAAGCAAGGTGCAGACTTTGGTAACTGTTGGGAAATAGTAATGTTAACATCTGATCACGTGTTCCTGTTGGTATCTCCCTTTGTGACTGCACAGAGCACATTTGTGAACAATAGCACAAGGTGGGTTGTGCTCTACGATATGTAAGCAGTGATCCGGGAACAGTGGGACTGAAACATGCTCTCTCTCATTCAGCAAGTCTCTCTGTCTCTCACTCAGCGAGTTCTCTTCTGAAGGATATAGATTTTACAAGCTGATTATACACATTTAGAGTAAAAGTTCATTCAGGTTCTGAGTAGTGTCAGACCTCTTCAATTTAGATCCCATCTTCCTCATTTACACCACCTTGACTAAATTGTTTAACTTCTCTGTAGCCTCAGTTTCCTCTTCTGTATAATGGATATAATAATGGTGTTTTCTGTGCAGCATTGATAAGATATATTTATAGTTCTTGGTCCCAGGATCCATGGCAGAAGATCACTTACCATTTTCTTATTTACTTTGACGCAATAGTTATAGATTCTGAAATTTGAGGAAACGAACTCTTTTTCCACCACTTTGATAATGTGTTTAAAATGTTTTCCATTCTTCAAAAGCTGGCTTCAGGGCACAAGGCTGCATATATCTTAAGTTCTAGGTGGTGCCAACTAGTAAGACACTACTGCAGGTATCTTCTGCTCAGTCGTCCCCAGCAAATACTTCTATGTATTTCAAAGAAAATTTTTTCCTTTAGTCTCATTAACAATAGATTGGGCAGGCAAAAGTTATATAGGCTGGTGAGGATTCTGAACTTCTTCCACAGTTGATCTAAATATTTAAATATGGTGTGCATAACCTAATAAGGCATGGATGCTCAGAATCAAAATACAACCCCAAGTCGTGGCATAACTCAAGGACAAGAGTGCTCTGGAGCCACAATTAGAGGAGAGGCATGAAAGAGCTGTGTTTCTTGACCTTCTAGAGTCAGCTCCTCTTCCAGCCTCTGATTGTGTTGAGTGCTCCTAAAGAGGCTGGCCAGTATTCCAGTGGGTAGTCTACTGGGAACAGTCAAGGTAAGAGCATCTTGTCTTTACTCAGAAGAGTGAAGTGTATTAGATACAGTTTACTTCTCTCATTTTCTGATTAGTTTGTGGGCCCAACAGTGAGCTTAAAATATCATGTTACCATCCTTCTGGCTCCAGGAAATTCTCCTTGAAAGATTCTCCTATTTGTACCATCAAGGAGTCCTAAGACAATGATAAACTTCACTGCAAATAGTGCTCATGAAGTAGATGTGCAAGGGAATGTTAAATGTATTTTCCATGACATTCCCAGGCTATTACTAGAAGGAACAAAGGTCACAGAATAACAGCTTTCCATACAGAAATTTTATTTCCTGTCAAAGATTTGAATCAACAATGCAGAACTAAATATTTTAGAGCCATCATGGGGCTAAGGAGGTCAAGCCATCATGGATTCTGTCTTGTAGCCACAAAGGGTATTCCGACCCCTTCTAACCATGTTAGAATGTCCCCTGGTAAAATAGGTGGCCAGGTTTCAATCTTGGCAAGAAGCTACGTGTATTCAGAACCATGCCAGAAAATCTTGTCAAGGGGCTGGTGTCCTGACAATGTTTCTCTAGTTCCAAAACCACAAAATCCTGCTTTTTAATAAGCACTAAAAGTCTTAACTATACAGGTGTGGTGTATGGTGTCGGAAATGCTTTTCTCTGCATGATAAGCAAGTAACTAAATTTAAAATCCATTTACCTTTGGAAGATCCAGAAGATAGAATAAAATCCACCTTGGGCCTAATAATCTAGGTCAAAATTATCTAATTTGTCGATAGTATCAGATCCGCCTTAGTTTCTAAAGCTCAGTTTATCATGGAATAACGATCCCAATTCAGTTAAGTATTAAAGACCACTGAAGAACTGATCAGAAGATCTGGATTCTAGGTCCACCTCTGGTGCGGTCTGAAACAATGGCTTTACCTCTCCTGGACTAATATATACATGGGTTATTTGGACTATAGCAGAAGTTAGCCAACAAAAATTCAAGGGCCAAACCCAACCCATTGTCTTTTTTTTTTTTTTTTTATAAATAAAGTTTTATTGGAACATAGCTGCATCCATTTGTTTACATAGTGTCAACAACTGCTTTCATATGACAGTGGGAGAGTTGAGCAGTTGCAGCAGAAACTGGGTGGCCTCTAAAATAAAAAATATTTTACTCTTTAGCTTTTTACAAAAAAAAAAACATTTATTGACTCCTGGATTAGGAACTATTTATTTCCTCTGTTTCCTCATCAGCAAAATGGGCATAAAAAAATAGTACCTCATAAGATTGTTAAAGATCAGATGATAGTTCTTAATACAGTTCCTATTTAGGAGATGTTAGCTACTGAAATTGTTAATTGCATGGTCAGTCTAATCACTGTCAGAATTCTAGCAATCAGTTCCTCGTTACAGAAAGAATCATTGGTATTGCGGTGCTCTGCTGAGTAAGATATTGCATAGAAGGAAAGGTGATCAGTTATTCAAGTGATTCTTGGAAAACTGGAGTAACAGAACCCAACACAGGCAGAGGATATTCTGTAGACAAACTGTATTTCTAACCTAAAGAATACTGGAAACTCATGTTATCTAAATAGCAACTCGATACTTGAGCCACCCTTCATAGGCTAAGTCTGATTCAGACAAGCCAAGAGAGGATTTGAATGTATTCAAGGTCAAGGGGAACAGAATGCCTAAGAGCTATGGAGAGGCAGTGAGTAGAAAAATTTGGCTGGAGCGAAATATTCTGATACAAGAGTTATGAGGGATAGAGCTAGGAGGATTGGTTAGGGCCAGGTTATATAGCATGTTAAGCCCTGGAGTGAGGAGTGTGGAAAGTTTTTCTGTGCCTTGTGATCCACTGAAGATTTCTGAACCTGAGAGAATGAGTTTTTCTAGAATAATTTGTCTATCTTTATGGTACAGAATGCATTAGAGGATAAAGAAACAGGAAATTAAGTTCATTTTATAGAGATGAATTTCAGTTTTGTCTGCATTGTTGTTACAATTATACGAATGTTTTATATTTGTTGTTTATATTTGTTCTTATATCTCTTTCTGGAACTTCACTTAAGCCTGCTTTACTTAGTGTGTTTAAAATGGAATAGTAGCTAATGCACAAATGTGAAATGAGTTCGCTTTTTTCTTTTTATAGCTACTTAAAAAGCATGGTTTTGTATGCACTCCAAAAGAACATTTATAATATTTTCCATTTATTTAACAACACTTATTGAGGGCCTACCATGAAAAGGATATAGGAAAATGAGTAGAATATGGGTTCTGCCTTCAATCTGGGAAGGAGGGAAGTAAGTGACGTAAATTAATACAAGGCCTCACTTACTGACCACCTTCCTGTTTAGGAGCAATTCACCCATAAGGGAGCTAACCTTTTTCCCAAATAGGTCTGTTATAACATACTAGATGAGGGCTCCACGACTCCACTCCCTCCTGGACCTTGCTATATGCAGGCTGCAGCAGAAAGAAACCCACAAGGGTGAGACGCCGTGGAGCGCACTTTTATTCTACGTGGCTGGGAATGTATTACAGGAATTGCTCTGGAGTCTTTTCTTGTTTTCCATCATCTTATAGCCAACTGGTTATCTAACAGGAAATGCTTTGTGTTCAGTCTCTGTCTTTGATAATGTGTTTTGGGAAATAAGCTGAACATAGGTTTAGTCTTGGTATCAAATCTCTGGATGTAATCCAATTAAAAATTACCTTTTGGTCAGAAACCCTAACTGCTTCAGAAATGATCGCTTGGCCAAGATGCTCCAGTGATGGATGGAGCTGTTAACAGACCAGTGCACCATTTACCGAAACTACCAGGATGGAGTCAACTTACCATTCTTGCCAACAAACTGGTGTCTCCTCTTAGCATCTTTGTTTCTGCTGATGCCATCCCGCCAGCTGCTTCCATTGCTTCTTTCTCCTTACCATCTCTTGATTTAGCTCCTCAATCACCTTGCTACTGCTGCTGCTGCTGCTGCTAAGTCGCTTCAGTCGTGTCTGACTCTGTGCAACCCCACAGACGGCAGCCCACCAGGCTCCCCTGTCCCTGGGATTCTCCAGACAACAGTGGGTTGCCATTTCCTTCTCCAATGCATGAAAGTGAAAAGTGAAAGTGAAGTCACTCAGTCGTGTCCGACTCTTAGCAACCCCACGGACTACAGCCTACCAGGCTCCTCCGTCCATGGGATTTTCCAGGCAAGAGTACTGGAGTGGGGTGCCATTGCCTTCTCCAATCCCCTCGCTAGCACTGCCTTAAATCAGGCCCTCATTATCTATCATTGGAACTAGCAGTGGCCCAAGAACTAGTCCCCTGAACCCCAGACTTCTGTAATGTAACCCACGTCTGCTTCCCTGGGGGCTCAGCTGGTAAAGAATCCATCTGCAATGTGGGAGACCTGGGTTCTATCCCTGGGTTAGGAAGATCCCCTGAGAAGGGAACGGCTACCCACTCCAGTTTTCTGGCCTGGAGAATTCCATGGACTGTATAGTCCATGGGGTCGCAAAGAGTCCAGCACAACTGAGCAACTCGCAGTTCACTTCATGTCTGCTTACGATTGCCTCTAGCATTTAGGGTCATGGAACAGTGACTTTGTTTGTTTTGACTGAATGAATGGCTTCATTCATTACTGCATCCTCAGAACCGAATAGAGTGCCTGGCAGGTAGCAAGTTCAAGTACATTCTAATAGGATGGACACATTGTATAGGACCACTCTCATTTGATTTGGATCCCTTGCTCAAAACCTTATTGTCTCCTCATTTCCCCTGATGTAAAGTCTAGCCCTCCCTAGGGTGACATTCAAAGAGCTCCAGAGCCTGGGTCACGATCTACCATTCTGGAGTTCATTCTCTCTTCCCTCCGGCATGTACTCTGTTCCACCTAAACCAGACAGCATTACCTTTTTGCCTCCTTCCAGCATCCAAACCTTTGCTCTCTCTTCCTAGAATGGCTGGAAGGCCCTCCAGGCCATCTCTGCCGGTCCAAATTCTAAAGCCTTTGTATCTCTTAGGAAACAGCTCTCATCTTGCTTCCTTGAATACAAATGCTGAAGCCCCTACCCTCTCTGATCTCATCATATACCATAATTGTTCCCTGCCTGGCTGGGAGGCACAGAGGCTACAAATTGGCAGCCAAAGGGTTGAATTCGGCTGTGGAAAGCATTTTAAAAGCAATCTTCAGAAATCTGGAGATCTCATAGGAACAATGTGAATCTGAGCTCTTCTTGAAAAATAAAAAGTTCTGGCAATTAAGTTCTGAGTTAGGGTCCCATGTGGCCATGATCTCGGGGACCTGGGCACTCCTCTGTATAAAGCCTGTATTCTCACCCCACCTGCTCTGTGAGGCATTTGAGTTTGTGTCCCTGAGAGCAACTCGTTGGCACCTGTCATAAACCATTTTTCAAATTCTCCCTTATCTCATTTCATCTTCCTGAGGCTGCAAGCTCTGTCCTTTATTTCTCTCTCTCTTCCTAGCATGAAATCAGTATGTGGCATATCATAGGCCCTCAATTATCTTTTTATTGAATTAAATATAAGTAAGTTTGCAAGTTTCCTAATAAGCCCAATACTTAATATTTCCCCAACTAGAGATTTGGAGTTAATTTGAATATAGTCAATTCTATTTGTTAAAAAAAAAAAAAATTGAAGTGACAAAGCAAATTTTTTAAAAAAGCATTGATTACACTGATGTTTTCATTAGATTTTCATTAGGTGTTTGTTGCCGATTGTTCTCAATCAGTAGATGATAAATCATTTTGCTTTCTCTATGAAGTCTTCTCTGCTTCCTTTACTTGGCCATCTCCCCACCTCTCTACTCCTCCAATGTAGAATTGACCAGATAGGATCCAAAGAATTTGATTACTAGCCTCTTCTCTTGTGAGTGGGGACTAGGTATTATTCATCGTTGTATAGCTCACACTCAGCAGAAAGTCTGGTGGATAATACGTGTTCAATACAGTTTCAGAATTATTTGCCTGAAGCACATACACAGTAGCTACAAAGATGATCTAAATTGAAGCTTTAGTCTGACATGAAGGGACATAGACACTACTTCCTCAAGGTTAATCAATGGTATTGATAGGTTAATACAGCATTTTTCTTGATATTTCCTTGCAGTTAAAAATTTAACATTAAAATTCTTCAAGGGGATATCTTGTTGTTGCGTTTGGGGCAGAACCAAGAAGCTTCAGAAGTTCCTTCTTTCTTCTTTAGAAGCGATTTTAAGAGGCAGTAATTGAGATCATTAGTCTGTGTGTCTTTGCCTCTGGGGGCCACCAGGAGACCCTGTGTGGGGTTTGCGTATTTGATTTGTAAGCAGCCACAGTTCAGGACTCAACTCTGACTGCATTGACCAAAACAAACCAGGGCGCTCCACTTTCTTAGTATCACCACACCCAGGAAACTAAAAACCGGTTCAGTTCAGTTCAGTCGCTCAGTTGTGTCCAACTCTTTGCGACCCCATGAATCACAGCACACCAGGCCTCCCTGTCCAATCACCAACTCCCAGAGTTCACCCAAACCCACGTCCATCGAGTCAGTGATGCCATCCAGCCATCTCATCCTCTGTCATCCCCTTCTCCGCCTGCCTCCAATCCCTCCCAGCATCAGGGTCTTTTCCAATGAGTCAGCTCTTCTCATCAGGTGGCCAAAGTATTGGAGTTTCAGCTTCAGCATCAGTCCTATCAATGAACACCCAGGACTGATCTCCTTTAGGATGGACTGGTTGGATGTCCTTGCAGTCCAAGGGACTCTCAAGAGTCTTCTCCAACACCACAGTTCAAAAGCATCAATTCTTTGGCACTCAACTTTCTTTATAGTCCAACTCTCACAGAAATAGTCATTTTCTTTCTTTCTTTTTTTTTTTTTTTTTTACCAAAAGCAGATACAAATATTTGAATGTTTAAAACCAGAGTGTCTCTTTATGTTTTCTCTCATACTTTTGTTTAGGAAGCAAAGTACAATTAGAAATGCATAAACTAGCGTTTCACTTTATATTTCTATGGTGAAGGATCTTTTAAGATTTTGATTTACAAGAATCACTCCTGGGAGTACATAATGGAAGCCAAGTATTTTCTGTGAATACCTGAAATCATAAGTTTTGGCAACAGAGTTGTATAAGACTAATTAATTTGCTTCTCAGAGTTCTGCCACTCTATGCGTAGGCTGAAGATGGGTAATTAATAGGTTATACTTCAGGGAGAAAGAGATGGTACCAAGATGGCTGAACAGGAGGCCCTGGTCGCTGAAGCTCTGGGCAACTTCCCACCAGCTTCTAGTAACCTCAGTTCTCCTTGATGTAGATCCTTGGCTTTAATCCTTCACATTGTCTTATCCTCAAACAGTAACAGTTACAGTGTTTCTGCATCCTGCATCCCCACCTTCTCTAGGAAGTCTTCTTAGATTCATCCAACCTTCTTCATAATCACTCCCCCCAGAATGGGTACACTGAGGATTCTCTAGTATTTGGAAGCATTTTCTTGTAGGGGCTCTTTAGCTCCTCAAGGGTACAAAAGTCCACTGTACCTTCAAATGCCAGATTCAGGGCACCCTGCACACAGTGGGTGCTCAGGAAATAAGGACTGACTGACAAGATAAACAAAGGCTGGGCCTCTCACAGAAGCCCTGTGTATTTTACATAAGAATGGCTAAGGCATCAGGAGTAATGTCTCCATTTGTATTAAAATTATGAAATCCTACAGACAGATTTTCTGCCTCTTAAAACTGCAGCAGATTTAATCCCAAGGGGCAGCTAGTTTACTGGGAAAACCTGACTCAGCCGGTTTAAGTTATTTCTTTTGAGTCACTTAACTTTTGAATTTTCTCATTCAGTGTCTTAAACTCGACTTTAATACAGCATGCACTCCAAACATTTGCATTTAATTGCAGCACTAGTCTGTTTTCCTGTTGCCATCTGAAACATATTCATTATCAGTGTCAGGCTTTCACTGAGAGAGTTTGGTTATTTATATCTAAAAAATCAAATTCAAAAAGATAACTGAAGGCGTGTAAGTCGATTTTTCTAGTTTTTTATTGTCAGAATATGCAGGCTGTAGATACACAAATTCAAATCCTTGGCAAATCGTATTTGCAATGACTGTTTGTCTAGAGATAAATGGATATGAGTAGAGAAAGTTATTTTAGGAATGATAAGTCAACATGAATTTTATTTTTGCAATGTATATATATATATTCAATATGTGTATGATTCAAGAAAATATTGTGTCTGGCAAGTAATGGCTGTAGCACTTCATGTAATGAAGAGATTTGAGCCTTATAAAAATGTATTTAAAACTGTCTTATTCCAAATTAAAGAGCATTAAGATCTTGTTATATGCTTATAACCGCAGGGTTAAAATGGAGGTTTGCATGGGCTGGATATCTACTCCCTGGATTATCCGTTTTATTAAGACCAACCCGTCTCCCTATTAGAATGTGGTGCCCTTGAAGGCACAGGTGGCAAAGTTCAATACCTTTTGTTATTCCAGGATATATTTAAATTAATTTAGGGACAAAGTGTCCTGTAGAGCCATCAGTTGTTGTTGCAGTAGTTTTAATCAGAACCGGAAGCCTGCTCACTTGCCTCAGGTGATATCAGGGGAATAAATGTTGATTTCATGAATCCTCTTTCCTGTTGATCAACCACATTCTTGTCTAACAGGTTTGTGAAACAGTAAGTTTCTTTCCTTAAAGCAGAAGGTTGCTGCTAAAGATTGATGTATTTTAAGGATGGATAGTGACCTTTGAAAGGTTTTCATAAATCATTTACAGCTGACCTGCTAATACAAAGTGAAATGAATAGATGAGACAGATCCTTGCCAATATTAACCCTAACTTTCACCTTAAATGCCCAGGTTATCCAAGAACTCTTCTCTTGGCTTAAATTACCAGGAAGCATTATGCCAGTTGTCTTCCTGAGTGAATATGCAAATGTATTGACAGGAAGGCTCCTGATGCTGCTGAAAAGATCATCTATGTTTTTAACTAGAGAAAGATGATGGGGTGGTCAGAAGCCACACCTCGGAGTCACCTGTAGGCTCAAAGATCAGACTAATGAAATACTATTAAGGATTGGAGCAAAGAGCCCTCCAGTATTTATTGAGTCTCAGTTTTCACTTGGCTGGGTCCAGTGGAGAGGGAATATTTAAAAATACACACGAAGAATTGCTGCCAGTAGGGTGTTGCCCTCATTAGCAGAGAAACCATCTATGAGTCTACAGACACAATGATGAAAGGGCAGAAAAAAACAAGTCAAGGGTGAATCTCAGGCTGCAGACCATCATTATTCCTAAGATTCATCACAGAAAGAGAGAAATGAACTGCAGTTGTCAGGGACGTCTTCTTACAAGCAGTGGGCTTTGAACTGCGTCTTAGGGAGTGGGTAGCCGTTCCCCAGGTGGAGTTGGGACGGGGGGAGTTCGGGGGGGAGTTCAGTCAGGGGACAGACTGGGAAGGGTGACACATGCCCAGAGTGGTCACAGCTGAACCTCCTGCTAGAATTCAGCTTGCCGAGCAAATTCGGAAAAAAGCACTTCCTAACAGCTCCAAGTGCTTCGACGGGATGTGTTGCAAAAAAAAAAAAAATTATTTTCTGTTTCCTAAGTGGAGGAATGATCTAAATGGCAGTGTTTGAGAGGCACTGGACAGTCCAGTTAGGGTTGTCCAGTACCCCAATGCCAGGAGAGGTAAGGGCAATTGAGTGTGGACATTGCAGTAGAGACTTGAGGAGGAATAAAAAGAGAGGTTATTCTGTTGAATTGCTAGGGGCTAAAACAAGAGAAATTATCAGAAAGTGGGAGTTATCTCTAACACCTCTGATGTGTTCCATGAGTTAAATTAGGAGAACACACCAAGATTAATGTACCTGCTGTTTCCTAGAAGTGCCGCTAGGTGGGGAACGTGCCTTATTTGTGGCTTTAGATTAGCCCTTTGCTTCTCTTCTGGTGAAAGGGGTTTAGCTCGTTTTGAAAATTCCAGCTCTTATTAAGTTAGATTTTCTTTTTGTGAAATATGACTTAAAAACTTATGGAGCTAGTTATTAATAGGTACAGGAAACTGAAATATTACTCAGTGGTAATTATTTCAAACACATCAGAACCTGTGTTGCAAAAATTAGAGCTATCTGGGTAAAACTCCTATAGGATTCCCTATTTTATTTTAATTTTTCCTATTTAGTACCCACTCTGGAAGCTTCCTTATTTAGTCTTCAAGTAGTGACACGTATCTTTGGTAATAAATCACATCAAATTGTTTGGGTGCTTAGAGATGGGAAATCTTGCTACATTCTGATATTGGAGCTGACTGATCCGGGTGAGAGCCTGTTTCTTCTACTTGGCTGTTTGCAGTGATGTGTTAGGTAATGCTCATATCTGCCAGTGCTTCTGCGAGCACCAGGAAGCTCCCTGAATGTGCTGTCTTAACTCCACTGTCTTCCTCAAGGTGCCTTCCCTGACTGTAAGCACCAGGAAGGTAAGACCCACGTTTGTTGGGCTTCGCATTCTATTCCAGTGCCTGGTATGGTGCCGAACATAGCAGACCCTCAGTGAGTTAATGAACTTTTTCTGTTAGTCAAAAAAATAATATAGTGTCTTTCCCACCTGATCTCAGCAAATCAAGTACAACCGTGTAGTGTATTTTTGGCAATCAGAGCTTACCTCTCTTACCGTACGAAAATGGTTCAGAAGTTCATGCAGAATTTTCATATGTATGTGAGTGTGTGTATATATATAAGAGGCCTGGCACTTTGGTATTAATCTTTCTAGATTAACTCAGCAAGATTATGATTTGGGTTAGGCTAAATTCTCAGAGTTAGCCTATATTTATATTGCTTATATGTAATCTATATAAGGAGAGGGTGATGGCACCCCACTCCAGTACTCTTGCCTGGAAAATCCCATGGATGGAGGAGCCTGGTGGGCTGCAGTCCATGGGGTCACTAAGAGTCGGACACGACTGAGCGACTTCACTTTCACTTTTCACTTTCATGCACTGGAGAAGGAAATGGCAACCCACTCCAGTGTTCTTGCCTGGAGAATCCCAGGGACAGGGAAGCCTGGTGGGCTGCCGTCTATGGGGTCGCACAGAGTCGGACACGACTGAAGTGACTTAGCAGCAGCAGCAATCTATATAAACATGGGAACACATCTTACAATGGGATAGAATATTTGGATTTGGGACAGTGCTTCCCTAGCAAAACAGTGGTAGTCGTTGTGTTAAGTAATTTGTATTTGTCATTAAAATTTTCAGTAATCAAGTTTTATCAATAATATTGTGTAGATTAAAAAAAGCTGAAGCCTAGATGGGGTAAGTCAGGTGCTCAAGGACAAATAACTACCTAACGATGGTCCAAACCCAGGGCTGTCTGGGTGAGTAGTCTGTCATTTCTCCTGAGGCTGTTTTTCCTGCCTGTACTACCATGCTGAATTTTTCTGCTTGAAAACCTATCCAAAGTAGTAAAAGAGAGACATTTATCTGAACATACTTCCGAGACTAGATACCTTGGACATAATAGTAGTGACAGCCGTTCAGTCGTGTCCGACTCTCTGAGACCCCATCGACTGCAGGCTCCCAGGCTCCTCTGTCCATGGGATTCTCCAGGCAAGGATACTGGAGGGGTTGCCATGCCCTCCTCCAAGGGATCTTCCCAACCCAGGGATCGAACTCAGGTCTCCTGTATTGCAGGCAGATTCTTTAACATCTGTGCTACAGGGAAGCCCTGCTGTTAGACACCTTGGACGTAATGTATAAATAATATTAAAAGCTCTTTCAGAATAGCCATTTTGGTGAAAATTGCCATTTAACAAGAAAAATTCTACTTCATCTACTAGGGGTTTAGAAATTATTCATGACCCTTCTATATTGTAAAATAGTCTATGGATTTGGCAATTTCTATAGCCAGAGGAAAACCATCCTCTTGTCTAGCATGTATTGCGTATGCAATCATCTTACAAATCGCAATGATCATCATTTAATACAAACTGAAGTTCGAGTATCATGTTTAATACAAAACATAGACAAATACTTGATTAAAAGTGTATGAACTGACCCCCTGGAGCCGCCACAGCAAGCAGTCTGGGCCTCCAAATATTCTTAAAAACACAAGGGAGAGCAAAGGCACGAGTCTGGTGCAGCCTGGCAAGGACCTGGGCACCTGCGTGTCTTCCTGGTGGGAGTGGGAACAGTACAGTCTCTTTTGGAAGGCGATTTGGCAGTAGGTATCAACATTACAAAAACACAAATCCTGTGGCCAAAACAATTGTGCTTACAGAAGTTTATCCTACGGATATATGTATATATGTGTGAAATTATCATATACACAAGGTATTCTTTGGGGCTTCCCTAGGGGCTCAGCGGTAAAGAATCCACCTGCCACGCAGGAGACACGGGTGCAAGCCTTGGTTCAGGATGATCCCCTGGAAAAGGAGATGGCAACCCTCTCCAGTATTCTTGCCTGGGAAATGCTGTGGACAGAGGAGCCCGGCAGGCCGCAGTTTATGGGGTCACAAAAGGGTTGGACATGACTCAGCGAGTCAACAGCAGCATTCTTTGCTTCTACTTTTTTGTAATACCAAAATATTGGTAAAGAACCTAAATATCCATTAAGGGAAAGCTGATTTTTTAAAATTGTAGTGCATCAATATAATGGACTATTATGCAGCTGTAAGAATGGGGATTTTTTTTTTTTAGCACTGATACAGAACAACCATATATCTATATAATTAGACATAGGTATAATCTGTAGTTAAGTAAGAAACAAGGGCATGGCAAAGTTTAAAATATGGCACTATTTGTGTCTTAAAAACGAAAGGAAAGAACTTACACACACATACACTCTTGACTATATATATTTGCTTGACTTTGCATAGAATAATATCTGGGAAAGTATATAAGAAACTGGTAACATTAGTTTCTTATAGAAAAGGAAGCAAATTGACTAGGAGCCAGGGAGCAAAAGAGAGGCTTTTCCATGCATTTAAACATATATTATCTATTTTTTTTTAATTCATTTTTTAGTTTAAAAACTTTTAGATACATGTATATCCTTCATTCCTGCATTTCAAGTTCTAGGACTTTAGCTTAAGGAAATCATAAAAGATGTACCAAACACTTATGTACAAAGATGTTTTTTATATCATTATTTATAAAATATGTAGATTAATAAATGAAATGTTCAGCATTTAGACATTAAAAGCATGAAATATGTGCATAAGTGTTCACATGATACATCTTTGTAAAATGCAACAAATTTGTTTGTTAAATATCAGGGTTTTGGATCAAGTCTGTTTTGTTCATTGAATCCTTAGCATCTGATGCAAATGTTTGACACATAATAAACACATGATTAATAATCATGGAAAAATTAATAAACAGAAAAAAGACTACAAGAATATTTTCTAAAATGTTAATGTTTACCATAGGTGTTTGCTTTCTTCTGTACTTATTTTTATTTTCCAAATTTTACATAATGAACATGTAACTGTTTTTATGATTGGAAAGAGGGACATTAAGTGTTGTAAGACTGCATCCTAAAAAAAAATTCACGTTTTTCATGCCATGCCTATCTATAGAATGAATAGCTATTTTAATGAGTACTAGTGAGTGTTTGGATTTGACCAGCAGTGCTTACAGAAATTCTGGAAAGGATGGTGGTGGTATGTAGGTGGCAGCTGGTACATTTAGTGAGTATTGGAGGTACATGTGGGGATAATTTGAATGCTAATTACAATATCACTCTGCACTTAGGAGGGACCGCAGAACAAGGATTAGAGTTATTTGATGAAACAGAGTTTTGTTTACACTGAGATCTTTTCTGTAACATTAAACCTGATTTTTGTGTTTTCCTTGTTTTTGACTACAGACAGCTCTAGGTTCCGGTCCCCATGCAGTACCTTGCATATTCTGTGATCTTTCTAAGATTATATTTCTCCATCTGCAAAATGAGGCTAATAGTATGGCCTTTGCAGGGTTGTTTGCAGAGTGTATTTCTAATGCAAGTGGAGAGTTTAGCCCAGGACCTGGCATGTAGAAGACCCTCAGGGTCGCTTCCCTCCCTTTCTGCTTCTCCCACATCCATCACTGTGTACTGGGTGTGAATGAAGGACTAAAAGTTGGTTTTTATTCTTGTTTAGTCACCAAGTCGTGTCCGACTTTTTTGTGACCCCATGGACTGTAGGTGGCTTTGTCTGTGGGGTTTCCAGGCAAGAATACTGGAGTGGGTTGCCATTTCCTTCTCTAAGAGATCTTCCCAACCCAGGGATTGAGCCTAGCGACTAATTTTTTAAGCAAACATTTTACTTAATCATACTAATGATCCTCTAAGATACAGATCATCCCATTTTATTAATATGGGGAGGGAGGGCCGCCTGAGGAGCCATGACCATCCTAAGACCATAGTGGCTAATGCCTACCACGTGCTGATACCAAACACACAGACCCTCTCTGTGGCCTCCAGAATTTTGTTCTAAGGGAAGAAGATGGAAATCCTCTATCGATTGTATTGCTGTGCCTGAGGACCCTGGAGAACTTATTACATTAGTATGGGTTCTGGATGTTTGCCTAAAGCCACCCACCTTTTGATATCCACCCTCTAGCCCTGAGAAATTCCTTATCATTCTTGTAATCCCTGCAAATAAGATAAAGCAGGACTTTTAATGAAACATTATCTGTTCCTCCTTGCTGTCTGATTTCAACTGTTTAAAAAAAATTTTTTTTTAATACTAATTTCACAGAATGGTTTTCCAATATGTTTTCCAATTGGTTTTTACTTCGTTGGTTTTGGCTGTGCTGGATCGTCGTTGCTGTGGGGACTTTTCTCCGGTTGCAGCGAGTGGGGGCGACTCTCCGGTTGCGGGGCACAGGCTCTCACCGCAGTGGCCTCTCTTGCTGTGGATGCGGCCTCTGAGTGTGTGGGCTTCAGCAGTTGTATCACATGGGCTCAGCAGCTGCGGCTCCCAGGCTCTAGAGCACAGTGCTGTGGCGCACAAGCTTGGTTGCTCCCCGGCACGTGGGATCTTCCCTGATCAGGGATCAAACACCATCTCCTGCATCAGCAGGCAGATTCTTTACCACTCAGTCACCAGGGAAGCCCCCACTGAATGTTTAATACATCTAAACACAATGAGCATATTTAAATAACAAAACTGGTGAGCATGATTGAATTTGTGAAACCAAATTCCTGTATTTAGAATAGGTAAAATTAGTCTATAATTAATTATGTAAACTTAAACCTTAAATTTAAATAGTAAAAGACTTCAATATATAAAGACAATTTTATAAAACCTATCTGAATGATATGACTAAATTTTTGTGTGCTAAGTTGCTTCAAATGTGTCTGACTCATTGCAACCCTATGGACTGTAGCCCACCAGGCTCATCTGTCCATGGGATTCTCCAGGCAAGAATACTGGGGTGGGTTGTCATGCCCTTCTCCAGGAGATTTTTCTGAACCAGGGATTGAACCTGTGTCTCTTATGTGTCCCGCCTGCCAAGTTCTTTAAGTGACTAAAATGTTGATTAAATCTCTCAATTAAGCTAATAAGCTACTAAGGAGAAATACACAAACCATTTAGATGGATGAATATTTTATCCTGGCAGGAAAAAACCCCATAGCAAAAAGCACTATTAAAAAGACTTTTCTTAAGCCATGTTTCTTAAGTGCAGTCACTGAGGACTAACTTTCACCCTCGTACTGATGAAACTCAGAGGATGCAAGCCACTAGTTCTCTTCCACAAAATGACCTTACCTTGATTCCTGGCGTCACTGTCTTACATTTTTAATTCATATTTCCCATTATCTTTGCTAAGCTAGAGGAAATAAATAAATGCCCATTTCCTAAAGAAAAGTATTTAAATGATCCTTAGAAACAAAAAAACAATGCAGAAATTAGAAGGAAAACTTTGGTATTTGGACTAATAAAGTGAATAATAGAAATTCTTCTTTTAAAATGTCAATTTATAATGTCTTTGTTTGTCCCAGCTAACAGTCTGCCTGGAGAGTGATACTTCTATTTGTATTTCGGCATAGCAGCAGTTTGGCTCAGATGAAATATCTGATTCTTAATACTGGTAGATGTGCCAAAAAGCCACACAAACCAGAAGGTTAAAAATAATTTCTATCAACTCTGCACAGTGTGTTTGAGGAAGAGCAGATTGTTGTAACTTTCATGCTTACAATCAGAGTGCATTCATAAACAGAGGCATTTAAACATTTATACATATCTGATATCTGGGACATAGTGCAGGGCACGGAAGCCTGGCATGTTGCAGTCCATGGGGTCGCAAAGAATAGGACATGACTGAGCGACTGAACAACATCAACAGTATACCTGATATCGTAGAAACACCAAAAGCTGGGTAGGAGAAGTCAGTATTTATTGTAATCTATCTTCTAACATTCAATGATACTAATAAAAATAATAGTGATAATATTTTTGAGAACTTACTGTATACTGAGAGGAGGTGAAATATTTTACAAATTCAGAGTTAATTTATTAGACATATATATAAATCTTTACTATATTTACTATATATTTATATATAATTTTACATCCACATACATATTTACTATATTAAATATATATATATTTACTGTATATAAAAATATATTTACTATATTTACATTTACTATACTTACTATATACTATCTTTACTATACTATATTTACTATATATATACACACTATATATTACTATATATATTTACTATATGTCTTTACTATATTTACTATATATATAAATATACTATATATTTACTATATATATATGTAAGTCTGTACTATATTTACTGTAAGACTTTGCTATATTAGATTTAAGAACAATCTTAAATCCCTCTAAGCGTGTAGTGATTTATTCACCTGAGAGAAGGTGTACCTGAAATAGTTTTCTTTGTCCTCCTGGAAAAAGTACGCAAAGAAAATTCTAGGAGTAGATCACACCCTCTTGCAGCTGCACTGTACCCTGCCTCCTTGCTACTGGAGGTCTTCGTGGTATGTTTTTAAAATAGGTATTTGGTTTTATGTTGGTCAAGTTCTCACGCAATTTGTGTGTGCGTGGTGTTTGGCTCGAGTTGCTAATGTTAGCTGCGATCCAGAACTCAAAGTGTTTATGATTTTATTATAGAGGTTCCTGAATGGTGGTAACTATGTATTTCTAACTCCCTTCTGAAACACCTGGGAACAGGGGGCTAGCAAGAAAGGATGGAGCTCGAGGATGAGAGGGGTGTAACTTACAGACAGCAAGCAGGGGCACCTTCCTGAGATGTGCAGTGAGTCCTTCCTTCCAGCAGGTATGGCTTTAAAACTTGCCTCTGGGTCACCACCTGCTTGCAGGGCCCTCGCTGTCCCCAATTATTTCAGCTTCTATGGAAAAGGATTCCTCACTCTTCTTCTTTTTAAAAAATATTTATGTATTTGGCTGCCCCGGCTCTTAGTTGCAGCACTGGGGCTTGTGGGATCTTTTGTTCTGGCATGCTAACTCTTAGTCGCAGCGTGTGGGATTTAGTTCCCTGATCAGGGATTGAACCTGGGCCCTCTGCATTGGGAGCATGAAGTCTTAGCCACTGGCCCACCAGGGAGCACCCCCCTCCTCATTCTTCTTGATGTTGGCATCTCTTACACCAGGGCCTCCCTGGTGGCTCAGATGGTAAAGAATCCGCCTGCAAAGTGGGAGACTTGGGTTCGATCCCTGCGTGAGGAACATCCCCTGGAGAAGGGAACGCTCCTACCACTCCAGTATTCCAGCCTGGAGAATTCCGTGGACAGAGGAGTCTGGCAGGCTACAGTCCATGGGTGGCAAAGAGTTGGGCACGACTGAGCAACTTTCGCTCACTCTCTGGCACAAAAAGGATTGGGGGTAGAAGGTCCAGTCAGAATTTAGACTTGAGAGATGTTTATTTCAAGAGTCAGACCAAGTATAATGCACTTTACTAAAGCTAGAATAGCTTGTGGTGGGACAATAGTAATCTTTTTTTTTTCCCCTTTACTGTGATCAGTTGGATGCAAATGCATCTGAAGATCAACAATTTCTCCTTCTTGGAGCAGCAAATATAAATCTGATGGGGCTGTTCACATACTTCAGAGACTGATCTCCTGCCGTCCCACCAAAATAATGAAAGTGAAAGTGAAAGTCGCTCAGTCATGTCTGACTCTTTGCGACCCCATGGAATTCTCCTGGCCAGAATACTCCAGGGGATCTTCCCAATCTAGGGATCAAACCCAAGTCTCCCACATTGCAGGCAGATTCTTTACCAGCTGAGCCACCAGAATAATGAAACACACCTTAATTACCTGTGATCTGGCCAAGTTCTAGATTGTTTTGTTAAGTTATTTAGTCAAGATCTGTCTTTGGTCTCCTAAGAAATCAAGACAGCCAGGAATAAAGAGCAGGAATTGGTGGGAAAGAGAAAAACAGAGCCCCATCTTTCTGTTCTTCTGCACCAGGTTTTAGCTCAAGCCCAGGCTTGATTGCCAGTTCTGTTGGGGAGTCAATCCCAAAGAAAGGACTGTTATTTTCCTTAGAGGAGCAAATTGTGGCTATTAAAATTTGAGTTGAGACGTTTTAACAGTAAGGTATGTGACGTCATTTCAAGCGTCATGAAAAGGGGTTAAATGAAAGACTGGCTAGGCTAGATGGATAAAATTCTTATTTTATGAAGGCAGTGAAAGAGACAGAAGTGCAAAATCAATAGCAAGGAGGACGGTGCAGAGCTCAAATAAATCACCTGACAAGGCCTGTGAACAGACCTGAGAAAGATAGTGTATTTCCTGGTGAAAAGACAGTTTCACGCCCACTGTCTCGCCACCAGCTTCCTGTACCAAGGCCCTGCTCCAGCTCACTCTGAGTGAATGAGTTTTCTACCTGTATTGTTGAGAAAGGGCTTCCCAGGTGGCCACAGTGGTAAAGAACCTGCCTGCCAGTGCAGGTAGATGTAAGAGACATGGGTTCAATCCCTGGGTCGGGAAGATCCCCTGGAGGAGGGCATGGCAACCCACTCCAGTATTCTTGCCTGGAGAATCCCATGGACAGAGGAGTCTGGCGGGCTACACGGGGTCGCACAGTTGGACATGACTGAAGCAACTTAGCACCATGCACACACATGGTAGAGAAAACAGAAGCAATTAGGAAGCCCCACATCGTCACATCTTTCTTCCACCAAAGTCTCAGACCTGCCTCCTGTGTACGACATTCTTACTTTCCCTCCCGTCACAGGGGGGAGGTATCTCTGCCCTTCCTTCCATAGGGGCTTTATCCTATCCCTTCCCACACACGTCACCCCTGCAGTAGGTGCCCCCTTTTCTGCAGCATCCCTTTCGCCTCTGCACTGTATCATTCCGAGAGCAAGTAATGTACGGTAGCAGTGAAGTGAAGTGTAAGTTGCTCAGTCGTGTCTGACTCTTTGCAACCCCATGGATTATACAGTCTATAGAATTCTCCAGGCCAGAATACTGCAGTGTGTGGCTTTTCCCTTTTCCAGGGGATCTTCCCAACCCAGGGATTGAACCTAGGTCTCCCGCATTGCAGGCAGATTCTTTACCAGCTGAGCCACAAGGGAAGCCCACATGGTAGCAGAGCACTTCTCAAACTTTACCTTGTGTATGCATCACCCAGGAATCTTGCTAAAATGCAGATCACCATTTGAGTAAGGCTGCATTTCCCATCTTAAAAAAAGCAAAATCCCCTCTTTGACCCCATGCATATACACGCCAGTCCGTCCCCATTTTTTAGCACCCCTTTACAACCAGACTTTCTGAGAGAGTTGTTTGCAATGTGTCTGCTTTTCACTCATTGCCCAGTCCATCCACCCCAAGCTTCTGTCCCCACCGCTGAACCAAAATTGCTTTTGTCAGTAAACTCTGTTTGGTGAAAAACCCACGGACAGGGGCTCCTTGACCTTGCTGAAGCAGAGTTTCAGAGAGATTACCCCTCCCTTCTTCTCGACACACTTGCCATTAACGTCTGAGATGCCTCTTCCTCATTTTTCTTCTACTTCAGTTTTTTTCAGTCTCCTTTGCTAGCTCCTCCTGGTCTGCCTAACAGCCACGTTTTGTTGTGCCCTGGGACTCTGTCTTGTCCCTGGGTATTCTTATTCCCAGGACTCTGTGAGCCTTCTACATGCCACGGACTTCCAAATCTGTATCTCCAGCCCTGACCCATTCCTCCATCCAGCTATTGATGTCACCTGCTGAATATCTAACAGGCATATTTTTTGCGGCCCAAATGCATCCCTTCATCTCCTTTCTCCCCTAAGTTTGCTATTCCTCTACTCTTCTCTAGTTCAATAAAACGAAACAAAAACAGCCTCATTTACCATGTCCCTCAACCAAGAATATAGGCAATTCTTTGATTTCTCTTTTTCTTACCTTGCAGATCCAATCTTAGTATCATGTCTATGATGACTTTTTTTGCAAAACATCCTGAATATGCCTACCTGGGTCTAAGCTTTCATCCCCTGGTGGACCGCAATAATAACCTCCTCTCTTGGTCTCCATTATGCCTAAATGGTCTTTTAAAAATGTAAATTAGATTCTGGTTTTTTTTTTTTGCCTGAAACTCTCCCATGGCTTCCCATCAGGCCTGGAATAAAATTGCCGCTGCTCGCTTTGCTTGACTTGCCGTCTGTGGCCTTGCCCGCTTCTCTGATATCTTCTTGCTCCGCTCCCCCCTCCACTTGGCTCCCAGCAGTGGGCATCCTTTGTTTCCTCAGAGGAATTCACTTTGTTTCTCCTTAGTACTTGTGCATTGTCTGTCCTGGCGAGTTCCTGCCTTGTTCTAGTGGTCAGCCTTTGGCTTCCAGATCAGTCTCCCCCCACCCCTTCTCCCACACACCAGCTTTTCCAGCTCTCTTGACAATGGCTTTGGGGGACTTGGCCGATGGGAGGTGCTGAAAGGAGGGAAGAAGGAAGAAAACAGGAGAATTTCCTTCTTTCTGTGTTTTCCTCTTTCTTCCTGCACCCCGCCCCCGACACCGCCACCTTTGGAGACATTTTCCAGAGACACCCTCTCCTGCATAACCCCGAGTACCGCCAAGCAGTCGCGACCACAGCTCCAGCTCTTGTCCTGGTTCATCCATGTGGTCTGGCATCTGGCCCCATGACGCCCCCGCCCTCTGGGAGTGGCTTCCTGCTTTGCCCATGTCTGTCACATTCTTATTCTCAGTGTAGCCGCTTCTCTGAGTGAATTGCTGTGTGTCTGAAATCCCCGGAGGAGTTTCTATCTTCCCAACCTAAGTGGGTCTCAGGGATGAAGTTTGTCCCCAGAGTAGCCCTCTTAGAGCTCTGAGTCACTCTCCAGCCCAAGCACCTGTTTTGACTCTGTTCATTACCTTTTTCACTTTCTGCGATTTTTCTTCTTCATTTACCTACATGTTTGTTTGGTGCTGTCTTGCTTATTACCATTTGCCTAGAGTTTTGAATAGTGTCTTACATGTAGTTGGTATTCATTAAGTATTTATCGAATGAATGAATGAAGGAAATGGACTGAGATTTGGCTAAACTGCTGCTGCTGCTACTGCTAAGTCGCTTCAGTCGTGTCCGACTCTATGCGACCCCATAGACGGCAGCTCACCAGGCTCCCCCGTCCCTGGGATTCTCCAGGCAAGAACATGGAGTGGGTTGCCATTTCCTTCTCCAATGCATGAAAGTGAAAAGAGAAAGTGAAGTCGCTCAGTCGTGTCCAACTCTTTGCGACCCCATAGGCTGCAGCCTACCAGGCTCCTCTGCCCATGGGATTTTCCAGGCAAGAGTACTGGAGTGGGGTGCCATTGATACTGCTCAAATGCGTGTGTGTAAGTTGCTTCAGTCATGTCCGATTCTTTGTGACACTATGGATTGTAGCCTGCCCATGGGACTCCTCTGTCCTTGGGATTTTCCAGGCAAGAATACTGGAGTGGGTTGCCAGGCCCTTCTCCAGGGGATCTTCCTGACCCAGGGATTAAACCTAAGTCTCTCCTGTCTCCTGCATTGATGGGGAGTTCTTTACCACTAGTGCCCCTGGGAATGAAGTTAATGAGCATCCGGCTTCTAAAACTCAGAAAAGAAAAAAGACAATAAGAGAAAGGGAAATTAGGCAAAAAAGAAGAAGAGAATGTTTCCCCTTGGGAAGAAGGAAGATTAGTGGGGAGAAGGAAACTAATCAGTATATAATATCTACTAACACGCCAGTGGCTTTATGTTCGTGATTTCTTTCTGTTCCCATATCAACATTCAGGTAGACATTATCTCCGTCTTACTGGTGGGGTAACTGAGTACCTGAGAGGCTGAGTAAATTGTACAAGTTTGAGTGGCTGTAAAATGCACACAGCAGGATTCAAGCCCACAGTGGCCATCTGCTGATTAGGACAGGCCCAGGAGCTGCTATCAGTGTGATAGAGTGGGCCTTTGTTGTTTTCTTCCAGGTTGATTTCAGGATGAGCCTGTTTTTGTGATTTAGTCTGCAGTAAGAAAGGGGTATAGGGGGTAGGCCCACCTCATATATCAGCAGCATCCCGTCGAGCACAAAGTTGTTTTTCAGGGACGTGCTACATATGGCATCGATAAAGAAAGATGGGCAAGTTCCCTTCAAATTCAGCACGCCCTTTATTTGTACCCACGTTGCCTCTGTTTTGTTGAATTTCATTGAAGAGCCCTATTGTCTTCTTAAAGTGGACAATTAAGTTCTCAATTTTGTCCTCAACTTGCTACATTATGGCCAGGTCTGAAATGGTGGATTATATTCGATTATGGGCTTCGATGCTGGCTCAAATAGTAAAGAATCTGCCTGCAATGTGGGAGAGACCTGGGTTCAATCTGTGGGTTGGGAAGATCCACTGGAGAAGGGCATGACAACCCCCTCCAGTATTCTTGCCTGGAGAATCCCCATGGACAGAGGAGCCTGGCAGGCTACAGTCCAAGGGGTCGCAAAGAGTCGGACACAACTGAGTGACTGAGCACACATATTAGATTATGCAGTTTATAGGGAAACTGAAGAAGAAAAGCCCCAAATGGTGGAACAAATTATTTTTTCCTAATGCTGATCTCCCTTGTCTGGTGGATTCAAGTCAGGCCATCAACATGGCTTTGACATTGCATTTTCCCTGGTTTGTTCTTAAGACCTTTCTCTATCCCCAAACATCGTGCTCTCAGAACCCCGAAAACTTACAGCAAACAAACAAATCACAGAAATTAAATAGCAATAAAACTGTTGTTGGCTTCATATAAAAAAATATTATCCAGTATTTAAATGGCAATTATTTCCAGAAACTTGGCAATTGTAACCGTACAAATGATGAAATTGATTCCAGTCGCAGTCCATCTCTGTTTGGAAAGGAAATACCAGTAGTGTTTGAAAAATGGATTATTAAAGACCTTGCTTTGCTGAAGGTGGCTCATATGTTCTATTTGCTAACACAGCATCTTGTTGGGGGAAAAAAAAATAAATGCAGCTTTTCCCTACCCCAGATTATTTTCACTACAGATCTTTAGAGCAGGAAATAAAAAACAGCTAATGGTTCATGGGGCATGTGGAATTAGTTTAAGCAAAGCCAAGCCCTGGTCCTGCTGACCGCCTCCTCCTTCCTGTGCTGTTTTGTCTATGCCGGCCTTAGAATATGTCAACAAATCTCTTTTAAGCTCTGATGGGAAGAAAGGAGGGTGATTCTCTCTCTTTCTCTAAGGGAGTAATTTACAACAGATGTGCTTTCTTTCTTTCTTTTTTTTTTTTTGTAGAAAGGTACAAGTTTGTCTTGTAAAATATTTGTAAAGAGAAATAGCCTCCGGATTTCACAAAGTAATCCTTACTTGGTCTCGGAGATGTCACAGAGAGCGTTGCTTTTATAACACTAATGTGATTCTTTGCTCACACAATTTGATTAAACTCAAGATTAGTTTTTGGGAAGAGCCAAGTTTAAATATCTAAAACAATGTAGTGAAGAAATACCATATGTTACTTGATGGCTTTTTGACAGTGACCTGAAAGGAGTCCAGTTTCAGTCATGAGACCTGGAATCCCAGGAACTCTTTCTAACTAGAGTAATGAGACCCTAACTTCTCCAAGCCTCCCTTTCCTTACCCATAAAATGGGGAAACCACCTGCCCCTGCCATCCAAGTGGGAAGATAAGTTAAAAATGCTTAATAAAGTCCTATACGAGGTGAACAATTTCAAAGAAACCTATTCAAGAAAACATCTTCCAGGGTTCCATACCTTCATGTATATGCTTTTTCTTTTTTGTATAGTTAGTAAAAGGAATCTTTTTAAAACTACTTTTTTAGTAAGTAGATTGGCAGCAAAGCTTGTGCTGTTTAAAATAAAATAATAAATCCTGGCTCTGATTCCGCCATGAGGCTCGTTGAAGAAAAAAACCACTGATTTAATGGGAAGTGTTACCTGCATAAGTGCTGACAGATAAAAATCACATGAGAAAAAGGTGTATGCTTTGCTGAGTATGACTGACTTCGGCCTTAGAGAGTGTGCAGCTTTCAGCAGGCAGGGAATACTGTAAAGAGATGAATTGACTCCTCATTTTTCAAATCCCGTATCTCAGATGAGGACAGATACAGCTGGGGGCACCAAATGAGAGTGAGCATAGATGGGGGTAGAAGTTTGAGTTGGGATGAAAGGCATCTGGTCTTTGGTTTGCTCATGTAGGGAATGAGAGTAATAATACCCTTCACCCTTGTGTGATTGTTGCAAAGATCATGTAAATCGATACATGCTTATGTAAAATGATACAACCAGAGATAACCTGATTGTATTTAATGACAAAGAAAGTATATAAACATAGTATTCCTTAGGTATCACAAATAAGGAGGAGAAAATTCTCATCTTTATGAATATTTAATAAAATTTATCATTTAAAAAGTTTTTCAGTGCTTCCTTTTCAGTCTCTTCAAACTGTTAAGTAACATTAATGGCCAGTATGTACTAAGCACTTTCTGTGTTCTAGACATTTGCGGTAAATGCTTTAAACTCAATTTTATAACCATCAAGGAGGGAAGCTCCATAATTACCCCCATTTTACAGATGAAGATAAGTAAATTGCTCAAAACCACACAGTTAAGGCCATAATGGAAGCACAACCTGAACTAGGGTTAACCAAAGAGCCACTTAGTCAGAAATCTAGAGTAGGGACAACAGAGGATGAGTTGGCTGGATGGCATCACTGACTCGATGGACATGAGTTTGAGTAAACTCCAGGAGTTGGTAATGGACAGGGAGGCCTGGCGTGCTGCAGTCCATGGGGTCGCAAAGAGTCGGACGTGACTGAGTGACTGAGCTGAAGACTATGGTTGTCTAGAAGGTTTACAGCCTTCCCTAAACTCAGTTGCCCAAGCTGTGCATTTGAACTCCAGTCAGATTTAAAAACACATCTGGAAATGAAACAAATGATTTCGAAAGAGGCTTTTAAACACACATGTACACACAACTTTTTCATTAGAAACTGGGATAAAGAAGAACTCGCCTGGCACTGCTGTTTAGATTCAGAAGCAAGCCCAGGCTTCTGCTCCCTATTGTCAGTCAGGCTGACAGTACTGGACCCATAGAAAGTGCAAGAGAAACTCTATTCCTGGCCATGTCCTCAAATAAATCAGCCAAATAGCCCCGGGGGGCAGAGGCTATTCCACACTCTTGCTATCTCCTCTGTAAACTGGCTAATCATCACCAGAAGGGATTTTTTAGGACACACCTAATTTAACCTTTTTTTTTTTTCAAAGGGTCCTAAGGACAGACAGTGACTTGTCTTAGGCCACCATAATCCTGAGTGTGCTTTCACATTTTCTAGACCTTTCTACAATGTGTGCATTTTGACTTTGCAGAATTCTTATCTCAACACTTGGACTATCCTGGGTGAAGGTTTCCTTTGTCACTGATTTTCCTGTCTGGTTGCTTGGGAACAGCAGCCTTGGGGCTTCTGCTGTGGCTTCTATCGAGGTCAGCCTGGAGCCAGGCCTTGTGGCCCTTTCCCTTGAGAGTCCATCTGAAAGCAGAGCAGTCTCCTGGGACAGAGCGCCAAGAGATGGCATCATCTCTAGCACCGCCCCCTGGAAAGTGTGCTTCCTGCCTGCTGGCAAGGAGATTAGTCAAAGGTTTTGACACTGATATATAGCCCTAATCTTTCAAGCGATTACAGGAACTAACTGGACAGTTACAAGGAATTTTCTTAAATGCCTGGAGAGAGGGAGACTGGTACATCCCTTGAGGTCTACATGATGAGGGTTTTGAGTAGAAAGAAATTGGGCTCCAGGGAACTCTCCCTCCCAACAGCAGGTTCATCTGTGCCCCCTGGGTACTTTCTGTAAGGTTTATCTACATTTATATTTAATAGAAAGGTAACATTTTATGTATAGCCTTTTTACAAATAATAAAAAATTAGAACTTAAGGTGGGTAGTCAACCATTTCATTTTTGCCTGGCTTCAAGTCATGTTCAAGAATATTCACCTTCACTTCCCCCAGGGTCTTTGTCTGCTCCTCATCCTCCTGTCCCGTGGGGTGTCCCTTCTTCAAGTTTTCCTCTCCCATTTCCTTTCTCTTTCCTTCAGTCTCTTCTTTCTGCTCTTTCGTCCTTTTCCTTTTCTCTCTCCCCTTCCTTCTTTCCTTCCCTCTTTTCCTCCCTCCCTTTCTTTGCCCTTGTTTTCTTCCATTCTTTCTTTCCTGGCTTTCATAAAACCTTTAAGAGTGCCAGCTGCCATTTTTAATGCCTGTTTTCATTGCTTGGCCCAAGGGATAGCGCTTTCCAAATTTTTGTTATTTTGCAATCACCTTTCTGGAGAAGGAAACGGCAACCCACTCCAGTACTCTTGCCTGGAGAATCCCATGGACGGAGGAGCCTGATGGGCTACAGTCCATGGGGTTGCAAAGAGTTGGACACAACTGAGCGACTTCACTTTCACTTCACTTAAAGTTACATGCAGAATGTATAACATTAACGGGGTGAGGCACAACTAAATGTGATTAAAACTTGTACTGTAGAAAATGAGTACTGGAAAGCGAAGTATACTAAATAGAGGAAGCAAAAAAATTAAGACCAGGTAAATGTTCATTCTGGGGAAAAAAAAAAAAGAAAACATGTAAAGTCAACAGAGGGAGGGGGGGAAAAAACTCAATGTAACATTATCAAGAAACTAATATCACTCTCTAAAATGGGATCTGACAAGTTGACACGAAGTCATCTGGGGCACGACTAAACACGCATAAGAGGTTTCATATGTTTAGACATACTCAAGTCGCTTCAGTCGTGTCCAACTCTTTGCAACCCTGTGGACTGTCACCCACCAGGCTCCTCAGTCCATGGGATTTTCCAGGCAAGAACATTGGAGTGGGTTGCCCTACCTTCCTCTAGATATATTGAGGAGTTCTAATATTTCAAAATTTTGTTTCAAAGGAACAAAAATAGATAAAAATAATTTGAATTGTCTTGATAAGGAACTGTATCCCAAGTTTTACTGCTATACTACTTCTGCTATATTATTTGCAGCAGATATTGTACTAAGAGCTCTATGTGGTTTATCTTATTTAACTTAGTCCTCTTTATAACCGTGAAACATAAATATTTTTGAGAACTGTTTTACTTTTTTTTTTTAGTGTCAGTTTTTTTAAAATTTTTTTCATCTTGATTTTATTTTTTAACTTTACAGTATTGTATTGGTTTTGCCATATATCGAAATGAATCCGGCACAGGTATACATGTGTTCCTCATCCTGAACCCTCCTCCCTCCCCATATTCTGACTTCAATGGTGTCCATCTTTTTTTTTTTTAAAACAATGGGATAACAACACTTCTTACTGTTTAAAAGAAAATATACTGTCTTAAATGGTGTCCATCTTTTTTTTTTTTTAAATACTGGGGTAGCAATACTTCAGACAAAACAGACTTTATTTTCCTTTTAATTCTGTATTTATTTTCGGCTGTGCTGGGTCTCCGTTGCTGCATGGACTTTTCTCTGGTTGCAGCGATGGGGGCTACTCTCTGGCTGTGGCGTGCAGGCTTCTCACTGTGGCGGCTTCTCTCGTTGCAGAGCACAGTCTCTAGGCGCCTGGGCTTCAGTAGTTGTGGCTCCTGGGTGCTGGAGCACAGTCTCAGCGGTTGTGGTGTGTGCTCTTAGTTGCTCCACAACATGTGGGATCTTCTCGGATCAGGGATCAAACCTGTTTTTCCTTCATTGGCAGGATTCTTTACCAGGGAAGCCCCCCGCATCTGTCTTCTTAGCCTTAACCATACCTGAGACACCTTTAATATTTCAGTGGAGGGTTCCTATTTTCAAGGTGAATGTTGGAAAAAGAGCCACGGCACCCAGTAACCTGGGTAAGATTTGATATCATAAAAACTGAGTAAGACACTGAGATGAGATTCAGTAGTCAAGAGTCCCTGTGAGTTGTTGATTTCTCTGAGAATTTCAGTATTCTACATTTAAGGCTGCAAGGTAGGTTCCTATGCCTGAAAAAAAGAAGGAATATTGCCACAAAGAAAACATTTTGCCACTTTATGTGCTTTTATTCAACCTATACCTCATGTCTAACATTTCCATAGGTTAGAAGTATAGATCTGAGAGGAAGTCAGTTTTGCAGGGCATGAGTGAAAAGACCAGCTGAGTGAACCAAGTTTACTGAGTGAACTAAGAAAGCTGTACACTAAAACCATCTTTAGCATAAAAAATAAATCACACGGAACATAAACATATTCCAAACACAGTTGCATACTTGGTGCTGTTTGCTCACAGAAGAGCTGCAGTCCACAGTAAACTATCACGAGTATGTATCATAGCAAATATCCTAAGTCTTACTGCTCACCTTTTGCGAGGTTACCTAGCGGGACTTTAAAAGAAAAGCAAAATTATGGTCCAGATGAGCTCTCTGGGGTGCACATCTGCATGCCTCCTCCAGAAGATCATAATAAGTAAGGTGAACATATGCTCTGGTTTCCTAGGACAGTTCTGTTTTGTGCTTGTCCTGATATGAGACTTCATAGCACTCCCCCTTTACACTCTTAAGACACGCTCTCACCCTAGAAAGTGAAATAAGTTGAATTTTATAACATCAATATTTTGAGCAACATGTTCTACACGCCTGCTGTGTTGAACACAGCACAGGTGTCCAACAGATTCATTTTCTCTGACGTGAACAGGACCGACAGTGACCTCGTTGGTGTGAGTGACTGGCAGGATGCAGCTGGGTGCACAAGGAGCCCAGCCCCACAGCACACACACCCCCTGACACCTATCACCTTGGCTTCTTGTTCTCTTTTGGAACAGAATCTGTGAATGGGAGCACATATTGATTCCTTAGGTCTTGAGAGTTTCCTAAATATCTCACAGCTAGGGACCAGAGAGTTCTTTGGGAAAATCCAGTGCATTTTCTAATGGGATACATGATAGTAAAATAGGTGACTATGAAACAGTCACTATATTTCAGGTGTGCAGTTATGGATTTTTTGTGGACTACTGAAAATAACTAGATTTTAAAGATCATAAGGAATTATTCAAAAAAAACTTGTACAATATACATCTCACATGTTTTCAGATTTACAGTTATATTTCTATTTTATGGGTAAGTTTCTTTTTACATCTTGAAAAGAAACCTTAATAATGCATTAAAAAAAAAAAAGGAAACAATAGTGTCATTTCCAAGCTTTTCAATGATTCACTACCCTATGATATTTTTTTCCATCCTGGCTGGTTTATAAAGGAAAGTAAAAACGACAATAAAAGAAATGTACCAATTTATTCTCTACTAATAAAGTATTGAACATTAATGAAAAAAGTGTGAAATATTGGAAAGCAACACAGAGCAATTCCATTACCCACTGCAGTTTGGGGTCATATACTGTATATAAAGAGTAATTACTTCATTGGTTGGAGACCTCAGTGGAGGAATACAGAATTTGATTAAAGATTTTAAAATAAAAAATTTTATCCCAAAGCATTTCCTTTTCAAAATTTGCCAACACTCCAGACTTTTTTATTTTGAATTTTGGTGGCCAGGGGGTGACAAGCTTGGGGGGTAGGATGGGTATGCAGAAGGAAGAAAAATTTTAAATGAGCAGATTTTTAAAAACTCTTTAGCCAATAATCAACATTAGTACTTGGATTTAAAGTATCTACTAAAAATAGTCTTTGTAGATGCCTAAAATGACACATCTTATTAATGAAGGGCTCGTATTTTGTATTTGCACACTGCATTATTAATGTTAAATCTGGTGGTTTCTAACAACCTTCCAATTTCCATTTTTGAATCAAGTTTCTAGATTTCATTTTCTTGCTGATCATGGTGTTTATAAGTTTCCAAATCTTTGCAAGTCTTTTCTTCTTGTTTATCCTCACAGGGATCCTGGGTAGGAACTGAAATCTTCTTGGGTAGAATGAGGTCACAGTACATCATGCAGAGAATAGACTCTGGAGTTGGCTAGTTGTAGTCCTAATTCCAAATGCTGTCATTTACCACGAGCCTGTTTTCTCTTCTGTAAAGTAGGGAAAAATACATTGGAGGATGGTGGTGAGGACTGAATGAGCTATGTGAAGAGTGCTTTATGGTGCTTAATGAGTGTTTACATTCTACTTCTTTCTAAAAATAATTTAGAATACAAAAAAATAAATTAAGGAAAAAGCAGATAAACCATATAAAATCATGTCCAGTGAGTGCTGATTCATTTATGTCTTCTATCCCTATTACTTTTATAGTGGTTATAGAAAATCAGGGAACTAATCTGTTTATAAAAGTAAAATATATTGATTGCAAAGAATCTGAACATTATAGGAAGGCATGAGGAAGGCAAACATCCATTTTACCTTTAATGTTTTGACATATTCCCTTCATCATTTTTCCATCCTACCCATTTCAAAAATGTTAGGATTATGCTGTATATCACATTTACTTCCCATTCTTTTAAATTTCTAGTAGATCATAAGTATTTTCACTCTTTTAAGCAGTATTTTGTGATTTTCCTAATAGTCTATCATTTGTATTAACATAATTATACCCAACATGTTAATGATTTTTTACTATTAAAAAAACTGCCATGAAAACTGCTTCAGATGTTTGTTGACTATACTAGAAATCCCATCCCTTCATTTGTCATATTTTTGAAATTTTTTTCCCACTTAGCCTTTTAAATTATAACTTTTGATATGTTTTTATGTAACTTTTGCTACTAATTATTTTTCTTTGTGATTTTCTTTACTGCTTGTATGTTTAGAAAGTTCTTTCCTATTCCAAGTTCAGTAAATGACTTACTTATCTTTTCCTCTGCTTTTATAATTTTTTAGTTTTTAATGTATATTTGGGATACTTTAGTTTGAGACAGATGCTGAGGTAGATTTGCGCTATCTCAAATAGGTTTGAGAATCTATTAAAGCATGATTTAATATAATTTTCCCCAAATAGTTAAAGCAATTACCCAGTAACATAATATTTCCTTATGATAGATTTATGATGGTGCTTTATCATACAACGATTCCTCTTTTAATGCTCATCTTTCATATTTTAATTACGTAAATATCTGGTACAATAAATGCTTTCTCATTATTTCTCTTCTGCAAACATTGCTTAGCTATAGGTACTCTTCCAAACAAATTTTAAAAATACTTCATCAAATTCTCCCCATTTTACTTTATACCAAACACATCAGGATTTGCTTGAAATTGCAAAATTAAACTTTTATGTTCAACTAAAAGATTACATTCTTTTAGTATTCAGTCTTCCATTGCAGAAATATATTATCTCTAATCTCTTAACAAAGATTCTGTGCATTTCTTGTTAAGGTATGGCTAGGTACCTTATACATTTTATTGCTATTGTGAAAGAAATATTCTTCACCTCATAATTTCAGACTGGTTAGAGTTTATTCTCAGTAAACTTTCATTGTATAACCAGCATGCTTCATCTTCAACTTGTTCTGCATGTAGAAAAATATTTTTTAAGAACACATTACTTCATAGATGTAAATGAACTTAGCTGGTGCTTAACGGAGAACACTGAAGGCCGTGGAGATTATTAGAGCAGACCAATTCTGCAATTATAAAAGGAAAAAGAAGGAGCCACTGGTTGTCCATTTTATTCTAAAATGTACAATTGCATAGGTGAAATGAATGCATTTTGTTTTATTCCTGGGGAGGGGAAAAAAGACCAGCAATCGATGCACCCGTGTTTGTAATGACAAGTGAAGGGCGACTTTTGAAGACAGTGGGGACTCCGAGAGTGTGTCATTGTTCTCTAAACTTTGAGCCTCATGCATTTCATCTACCTCATTGCCTGACAGTCCGTTTGGCATAAGTGAGATGAATCATGTAGGCAGTATCTCCTGTGGGAATTAAATTTAAAGTGAAGGCTCTAAGTAACTGGTATCTAAAGATCATGTTATAAAACTGGCATCCACATCCCCAATCCCACTGTACCCTGTTGTCCTTGGAGGCTGCCCACACACCTGTCATTCACTTGCCCTCACTTTCCAAGGTGGCAGGATGCCAGCCCCAGCAAGTGTTCACAGTGCAAAGTGCTTTAGACTCTGCTAAAATCAAAGTCAGTATGCAAATGTGCAACATGACGACATTATTATTCTGGTTTCCTGGCTGCTTCCAGCAAGCACTGCCTGCCACAGGAGGTCTCAAGTGTTCTGGCAGTGTGCAAGTGTTCAGAAGTTAGAAGTAATGAAATTGGATCTTCATTTCCACAGAGATTCAAGCTGGCATGGAGAAATGGAGTCATGGGTTGGATGGTCTCCACCAAACAGCCTAGGCAAGTGCCTTTGGTGCCAGGCTACTAAGCAGAATTTTCTATCGTGAAAGGCCACCATTATTTCTTCCTCTGGGTCTAAAATTACAAAACGTGCACGTTACCCCCCAGGTTCACACCACTCTTTGGGTGCTTCATGCTCAATCTGCACCCATTCGCTGGAGCACACACCAGCTTTGCTTAGGTCCAGCACAAGTTTTAAGATGAAGAATTAAATACAAATAGAGGGAAAATGTTTAGTTAGAACACTGACTAATCACCCAACTGCTGGAGCACACAGCTTACGGCCAGCACAAGTTTTAAAAGGAAGAAATAAATACAAATAGGGGGAAAATGTTTAGTTAGAACCCTGACTAATAGAGCATGAAGTATGTAGCTCTATTCTTAAGACAGGGCCCAGGCTATGTATTTTGCTGTCCCTAAGGTGCTGTCTAGAAGTGTCCACTTACTGGATTTCAGTTGATTTTATTATTTTTAATTAAAAAAAAATTTTTTTTTTTTTTGCAGTTTTCATTGCTCACAGGTCTTATTTGCACCCAGCATTCCCTGCTATTAAAATAATCTGGAGCCAAGACCAAACTTAGGTCTGTGGGTGGTAGGCCAGAAAACTGGGTCTGCTAAGTATCATGTCATGGTGGGCCCAGGGTCAGCAGAGATTCCAGATTTGGTCATTCTGAGACCTGACTTCCCTCTTACAACTTCACACTTCCTGTCCCCCTGCTGAAATGTTTCTGTTCATCAGGGCAAGAGCCACAGAATCTGAGTCTTGTGCTTTGCAGCCACCTGTACACTGACACAGGTCTCCAATGCTGAGTGCTCTTCCTGCTCCACCTCCCTTCATGTCTAAAATTTTCAGGGGCTGCATGCATCCACTTATATCCATGGAAAAATGAAGTTCATTTAAGTTTAAGAATGTAAGTGTTGACAATGAAAAGAATTCAAGCCCTGAAGGATATAGATACCTTTACTCACATAGAATCTCTTTTTTATTGTGTTTTAGGACAGTGAAAAAAAGGGATTTATAAATAAAATTTATGCCATCCAGGAGGTATGTATCAGTGTCCAGAACATCCTAGATGAAGTGGCTTCCTTTGGCGAAAGGATAAAGAAGTGAGTGATGCTGACATGCGAGCCCTGGCTTTCTGGGGGACAGTGTCCATTTGTTTCTCAGAGGGTGAAATGCCACATTCTTTCTGGCAGGGGACACTCCGTCTGGGTGATCTATTGCTCAGTTTCATCATTATTTACTTTGTTTCTGCCAGTCTTTGGTTTTATGAAAGTTCTGTCAATTTCCTCCTTGAAATTTAGAACATATTGGTTGGAAAGAAGTCATACTTGTAGCTTTGAAAAAAATAACACCGTCCTAAATTTTAGCACATTTTCACAACGAGACTTTGTTCTTAGAATATGAAATTGCAATAGAAAAAAAAAAATAAACCGAGTTAAATGAGGATTTCAGGTAATCAAGGCACACCGGTATTTTATTATTGGTCAAGTTACAGTTTCATCAATAAAGTTAAATTAGAAAAATATTATAAACAGCACCCTGGAAAATATTCTTTCAATTCTAACTAGCTGAGATCATAATTATAGATGAAGTAAACTAATACTTTGTCATTTAGAAAATAAACAATTTTTATAATTTAAAAGTTAGGAATTAGAGAATCACAGAGAACAAAAGTAAAATTAAGAAACATAATTTGCATTTTACTTTATCTTATATACTAATATATATTTTAAAACAACTTTAATTATAAAAATGGTAAGGTAGATTTATAATTAATAATCAGTAAAAAGTATACTAAGGGCTCATGCCACTAAACTACATGAAAATTGGCCTGCATAATAATTTCTAAATGGTCTGTTCAAGAAGGGGTGCTTTATACCTGGATAAGCCTATATGTTTCTAGTTTCATATCTCTATTCATTGTTTATTATTCATAACCAAAAGTGTGCGGCAGATTTGGATGCTTGGGCATACACAGAAATTGAAAGGAGTAAATTATTTAAACTAAAGGTGTGGGTCATTCATCTGGTGCCTTTCATGTTTCAAGGCATAATGCATTTTATTTTGTATAATTTTTAATACATTTCCACATATGCATAGGTGCTGAGTTTCCACTTTCTCACATTAGACACAACAGCCTCCCTCTGACTCCCAAATGGGACTTTTAAGCAACATTCAGTATCAGACTTCTAAAGACTGATTTCCACATCTTTCTTCTTCTTCGTGTTTTTCCATCTCTAAGAAATGTTTCCTTGTTCTCCACAACCTTTCTGCAGAAGCAGAGTGTAAAGTCCTAAATGGGGCATTTCCCTACTGGGTGTTGTCCTTTCCCTGAGGTACAGTGTGTGGACTATCTGACAGGAATATCTCATTTATAGCAGAAGACTCCGGGTCAGCTCTGAGGTCAGGACTGTGAGTGCCTGAAGGGGCGAGGCTTCTTTGTGACTCTGGGTGTTAGGAGACCTCAGACAGGTACTGGAAAAGACCATGGCCAGTTGAAGGAAATAACCAGGTCGTGGCTGTGGACCAGCTGTGGGGAAAACTGGATTTGGTCGAACTTTCTAAGGGGTTGACAGAGATAGAGGTGTAGGCTGAGGTACAAGAACATAGCCTAGAATCTAGTGAGTCTTGTAGGAACTCTCTTCTGCATAATCATCTTTGGACTACTAAAATGAGAGAAACTCCCCTGGAGTCACATTGGATAAAATGGATCTATCTAGAAAGCAGATTTAGATGCAATCTTTAAGTACAAAATGGAAGTCTCCATAATTACATCTTGTTATGAAATAATCCTCCCAGAACTTTCTTGAATAGCATCTCTTGGTGGGGAATGGTATAGGATCACATTCTAGATTTAGATTCCATGATGCACTGTGGAAATAAAAAGGGCGGTCTTTTTTCCTCTGACATTAGCTACACTGGTATTCATTGCCATTTATCCTTCCAAGAGGAATAAGAACACAGGGAGCACTTCAGTGAGGCTGCCCAGGAGGAGGGTTTTCCTCGTGAGGATGGTGTGACGGATGGCTCTGAGCTCAACCACGGGACAGCGCACAGACCCTCAGCCTTCTGTTCTCTCCACAGCGGGCAGAAGCAAGGGAACTACAGGCGTCAGTGAGGAGGGAAGGCATGCTCCTTTACCTGGTGACAATTACAGGATGCTCACTCTGGCCATAGGACATAAAAAACAGGACAGAAAAGCCAGATCCCAAGAGTTACTGAAAATAAGACAACCCGGTTGGATCAAAAAATTTAGGAGATGTGACCTAGAGAAAGACAAAAAGCAAGTCATATGCCACAAAGTTAAGGAATGACTCTTTAAGTATTAGGCTGAAGGGTAGTACATGAGAAAAATCTCTTGACAAACATCCTTTATTGGATTACAGACTTCTCTGGAAAAACCCAGTCCGGGTGAATAGAGCATCCATTACCAGGAAATGAGAAGAAATAAACACTGACAGTTATCCATATCATGTACAATTTCAATATTTTCTCCAAGTGTCTTTGGGGCCCTTCTCACTGCTAAGAAGTGCTGTACAGTACTTCTGGAGCTTAATGGCTCTAAAATAACATCACCTCGATTCACGTAAACATGCTGCCATCGCTACCAGTCTTTCTGGATACAGTGAAAGCTGTCCCTATTTTATACCAGGAAAGCTGATGCTCAGAGAGGTCAACCACCTAAAGTCACATAACAGAATCTTTGAACACAGATTTGCTACTTATTTTGGTTGTTTTCATTAAATTATGCTAAAGAGTCACTCAAACATACGTTAGTTCCTCCTTGGAGGCCGAGCACTGAGGCAGAAGTGTGCCTGTAAGTGGAGACACGGCTCATATACCTGACCTCAAAGGCTCCACGCAGGGAGTCTGTTTATAATTTTGTCACTCTCTTAAAAACTATCAGAGACTTACTACGGATGTTCTGCACAAAAAGCCTGAAAATATCTGTTCTTTCCATGTTCTGTTTGCCTTCTGTCATGGTTTTTCCTTTTTGTCCCATTGAAGTCCTCCCATCTTCTTGGTACTATTTTGTATAACTTCTCCTTCTGTTCGTTGATCCCACTTTTGTTCTTTGTTCTGATGTTTTATCCCTGTCAATACTCAGTCTTGCATCCATCCCTGGCTCTAACCCTCTACATTATCAAAAGCCCACCCTTTTCCAGCTTCAACTTCCTTTGTAGTCTTCAACTGTGCCATGTTCTCCTTTGCTGAAACAATGCAGGGAGAACAGCAGATAATGCTGGCTTTACTTCCTAATTATCTATGCACTGCTGGGAGGAGGGCGATGATGGGAACAAAGTTTTTACAAAATTTTCCCTTGCTGACTTCTAGTTCCATCTGAAACACAGCTGAAGTGAAAGTATTTTTCTAAGGATTTCTAAAGTTCTGAGGATTTCCACAACAGTGTTAAGATTTAGGTCTACAGACAACTGCTGGCGATATTTTATTTCCAGTGTTGGTAATCCTATGTGAGAGTTCACAGAAGAAAGAATGGTAGACCCAGGGGCATTCTCCTCTATGAGAAGTTGGAGAAAACAAGATTGAGTACTAGTTTTAGAAGTAGAAAAAGATTTTTAAACCCTAGGAAGTCACCCAAGTAGTATGACGACTTTACACCCTGAAGTCACCTCAGCCAACGTGGAGGGGTTGATGTCAACACCCCTTACCTAGATCCTATATTCAGGAAAGCCCAAGACCACTGGCATCTCTTCCCAAAAGAAATAAATCTTTACTAGATCTGTAGTCACATTCATTTTCATCTTTGAGAAAAGTATGAAGTGCTCAGATTGCTGATGTGTTTGATTTCTCATTCAGTACTTTCAACTGGACCGTCCCATTCTTAAGCTGGCTGGCCATTGTAGCCCTCTGTGCGTTCACAGTCATCCTGTACTTCATTCCGCTGCGATACATTGTCCTTGTCTGGGGTAAGTAAAGCCTCTTAAAACAAAACAAAACAAAACTGTCATAGCTACTAAGAACAAACTATTTTTAAGGGATGAGTTATACTGTCAGTAGTTCCCTGTATTTATGGTCATGAAGCTATTCTATGATGAAAAGAGACAGGTCAGTTAAAAATCACAACAGTCTGAAGATTTAGGTCTACCTGCAAAATGCATTTCTCTTATCTGGCACCATAGGCTCCATCATACTATAAACATGTATTGGTGCAGATTCTCCATACATCAAAGTGTAGCTTTGTCTAGATAGCATTCTGATTTATTTTCACCACTTACACGTAAACAGAGGCATTGCGATCTGTATGGTGCATTTAGGACAATATGCTTTTGTGCTGTGGTACTTTATCTTGTGGAAGTGTCCGTAAACATGGTGCTATATACGGCTGCATGTTTAAGGGGTCACCCCTAGGAAACAGGAAGAGGGTCTTTGGCATCGGAAGGCTGCTCGGGAACAAAAACCTCTGCTCTTTGTGTACCGAACAAGAATGCTTCTGTAAAAACCCACTTTCAAGGTGCGGGTGTCCTAATTTTTAATGCAATTATGCTGCATGCTGACAGTTCCTATGTACCTAGACTCTATTTAGGGCTTCCCTGGTGGCTCAGATGGTAAAGTGTCTGCTTGCAATGGGGGAGACCCAGGTTCGATCCCTGGGACGGGAAGATCCCCTGGAGAAGGAAATGGCAACCCACTCCAGTATTCTTGCCTGGAGAATCCCATGATGGAGGATCCTGGTGGGGTACAGTCCACGGGATTGCAAAGAGTTGGACACGACTGAGCGACTTCACTTTAGACTCTATTTAAGGTGGTACTTACAGCACTCTTGGTAGTTTGGAGTTTGTTTTTCCTCACCCATCAAAATTCTTTTGGTTGGAAAACTCAATTTTCAGTCTCTGAGATTGATGAACGTATAAAACTACATTAATGAGATACACACACACACACACACACACACACACACATATATATGTATATATATAAAAATAAGACAGGGTAGGAGTAGAATGCTCTACTTGCCCCTGGCCTGCATACACCCGAGATTACTAAACTTACACAAAATGCAGAGAGCCAAATGGGTTTTAACTTCAGAAAACATGGGACTTACACTGAAAGTAAAAAGATGAAAAGCAAAGTTTTGTTCTTTTCCTATCAAGGCTTTTAAAGAAATATGTTGGAATAAAATGGAAAAGGGTCTGATGTCTCCAGGCACCCCCGTCTTAAAATCCTTGAATCTCGCTCTTCTTTTTGGCTGTCTTGTCATATCTTGAGCAAGCCTCTTGCTCTTTTTATCACCATCATTACCTGTACATCTTGGGTAGGGAGTGGAGGGTGAAGGGAAGGGTGATTATGTTTTCTTGTCTTAATTCCTACAATCTAAAGAAACAGGAGAGCGCTTTCATTATCCAAGGGAAGAGGTATTTCCCCCACTATGTTCTTGGGACCTGATTGTATTCTTGCATTCCTTCCTCTGATATTTAAAACAGATGCTGTTTTATTGAAGGCATTAGGGTAGGGCGTTAGGTGTGGCAGTTTATTACCTCTAACCTACCCAGGTCAGACCTGCCATCTCAGTTGTGATAGGTGGGGAACTTCTGGTTTCTTTTCCCCAGGCTGTCAGAAAGTGGAGCCCACTGCAGACATCTGGCCGTATAACCTGGGGTGGCCTCACTGGCAAGCTGTCTTAAACGTAATTTTCAGAGAATGTGTTTGGGTCTCTTGTTTCATCAAATAAAATAAAACAAAGAACAGTATTCCTTTAGTGGTAGGTGATTGCTGAAATATTAAACAGAAATTTAAGACATGGGTCTCACATGGGGAGACAGAGACCAAATCATAATTGCATTATTCTGCCAAAATCCTTGAAGAAGAGCCCAGATGCTCTGGTTTGTGACCCAGTCTGTTGATTTCACAAAAAGCTCTTTGTTTACATTTATGTGAATATGCTTGGTAATTTATTAAGTCCCATATAAATTTAACACAGTAGACTTATCCAATTGAAATTCTACATTATACCATAGAATATGAAGAACAGATAACTCTAGTTTTATACATTATTTTGACATTTCTACCTCATCAAGTTTTTCTTTTTTTTTTTTTTGTATACTAGCTCCAAATCCACCTGTATCAGCTCCTCATCCATATTTGCTCTCCAGGTAGTGCAAAGGGTTCACTGTTGGGTAATTTAGCTTGGGTGGATATGCCTCATTTTAATGGTTCTTGGCTGTTCTAATCCAAGAAGTGATCCAAGTAAGTCAATCACAGCAGCATCTTTTGCAAGCATTAAATTTAAATTTCTTGTAATTTAAAAGGAAAATTGGCTTCTAAAAATTTCAATGCCAGAGATAGGGAAATGGAAACATTTTTTTCGTGTGAGAAGATCTACTCTCCTAGCAACCTTCAAATGTGTATTACAGCATTATTAACTATAGTCGCCATGCTGGATGCTACATCCCCAAGACATTTAAAAATTCTTATTTTTTGTTGGAACTTTGGTGCTGTGCAGGCTTTTCTCCAGTTGTGGTAGGTGGGGGCCAATCTCTAGTTGCGGAGCGTGGGCTCTCGAGAACAGGCTCAATAGTTGTGGAGCTCAGGCTCAGCTGCTCTGCAGCACATGAGATCTTCCTGGATCAGGGATCGAACCCATGTCTCCTGCACTGGCAGGTGGACTCTTTACCACCAGGGAAGCCTCCCGTGATGTTTTATAACTGGAAATTTGTACCTCTTGACTCCCTCACCTACTGCCCACTCGCCCACCTCTGTAACCATTAGTCTGTTTTTTGTATCTATGAGCTTTGTTTGTTTGTATTTTAAGGATTCCACATGTAAGTGAAATCTTACAGTATTCATCTTTGTCTGACTTATTTCACTTAGCATAATGAATGCCTTTGAGGTCAATCCTGGTTATCACAAATGGCAAGATTTCAAATTGCCATTTGTTTTTTAATGGCTCAATAATCTTCCATTGTGCGTATGTACACCACAGCTTTATCCGTTCACCCATGAACGGACACTTAGGTTGTTCTCATGTCTTGGCTATTATAAATAATGCTGAATGAACATGGGGGTGCACATGTATTTTTAAATTAGTGTTTTTGTTTTCTTCAGATAGATACCCAGAAGTAAAATTTTAGGATTATAGTAGTTCTATTTTTGATTTTTGGAGGAACCTCCATACTTTATTCCATAGCTGTTGTTCAGTCGCTCAGTCCTGTCCAACTCTAGGGACCCCATGGACAGCAGCGCACCAGGCCTCCCTGTCCTTCACCATCTCCCAGAGTTTGCTCAAATTCATGTCCACTGAGTCCATGATGCCATCCAACCACCTAATCCTTTATCGTCCCCTTCTCCTCCTACCTTCAACGTTTCCCAGCATCAGGGTCTTTTCCAATTAGTCAGCTCTTTTCATCAGGTGCCAAAGGATTTTCCACAGTGGTTGCACTGGTGGACATTTCTTCCAGCAGTGCACAAGGGTTCCCCTTTCTCCAGATTTTCACCAATTGTTATTTATTGTCTTTTTGATGATACAGTCATTCTGATAGGTGTGAAGCGGTATCTCACTGTGGTTTGTATTTTGCTTTTCCTAATGATTGGTAATATTGAGCATCTCATGTACATGTTGGCCATCTGTCTTCTTTGGAAAAACATCTATTCATATCCTTTGCCTGTTTTTTAATTGGTTTGTAGTTTTTGACTATTCAGCTATATATGTTTTTAATGTATTTTGCCTACCCCCTTATCAGGTATAGGATCTGCAAATATTTTCTCCCATTCTGTAGGTTCCTTTTCATTTTGTTGGTTTCCTTTGCTGGGCTTTTTAACTTGATGCAGTCCCACTTGTTCACTTTGTTACCACCCATGTTTTCTCCTAGGAGTTTCATGCTTTCAGGTCTCACATTCCAGTTTCAGTCCATTTTGAATAATTTTTATAAATGATGTAATAGTCCAGCTTCATTCTTTTGCTGTGCCAGTCCAATTTTCCAAACATCAATTTATTGAGGAGACTGTCCCCATTGTATATCCTTGGCTGCTTTGTTGTAAATAATTGACTATATATGCATGGGTTTATTTCTGGGCTATCTTGTCCCACTGATCCATGTCATGTTTTTATGCCAATACCATACTGTTTACTTATGAGAGGCCTGTAATATAGTTTAAAAGCAGGGAGTGTGATAGCTCCAGATTTATTCTTTTTTAGTACTGCTTTGGCAATTTGGGGGACTTTTGTGGCTCCATACAAATTGTGGGATTGTTTCTATCTCTGGTAGTACATTGTAGTATATAGAAATGCAATAGCATTTTATACATTGCTTTTGTATTCTGAAACTACTGAATTCATTTATTAGTTCTTACAGTATTTTGATGGAGTGTTTTGGATTTTCTATATATAAAGCTATGTCATCTGCAAACAGCGACAGTTTTACTTCTTCCTTTCCAATTTGGATTGTTTTAAAGTCTGTCTTATGTAAGTTATAGCTTCCCTTGCTTTCTTTGGGTTTCCATTTGCATGGAATATGTTTTTTCATCCCTTGACATTTAGTCTCGTGTGCCCTCACATCTGACTTCATCTCTCAAAGGCAGCATATAGAAGAGGCTTGTTTTTTTTTTTTTTATTCACTTAGCCACTCTATGTATTTGTATTGGAAAATTTAGTTCATTTGAAGTAATTAATGCTCTGTATATCTACTGTTGGCTTTTGCTATACGGTTACTGCAAGGCTTACTTATAAAACCTTAAGTTTGAATGCATTTGAAAGTTCTAAATTTTTACTGTTTCCCCATGTTTCATATGTTACATTTTACCTTTTTTAAATTAATATGCTGTGTATCCCTTAATTATTATATTTTTACTATATTTGTTGTTTAATCTTCATAATAGTTTTAGAAATGATTAATCCACTACATTTATTATTTACCTTTATTAGTAACATTTATACTTTCATGTGTTTTCTTGCTACTTATAGCACAGTTTTTTGACTTAAAGAAATCTCTTTGACATTTGTCATAAGGCCAGGTTAGTGATGATAAACTGTTGGCTTTTGCTTGTCTGGAGAACAATTTTTTAGTTCTGAAGGATAGCTTAGCTGAGTCGAGTATTCCTGTTTGGAAGTTTTTTTCTTTTTCTTTCAGCGCTTTGAATACATTATGCCATCTCTTTCAGGTCTGTGAAGTTTCTCCTCAAAAATCTGCCCAGTCTTCTGGAGATTCTCTTGTACATGACAAGTTGTTAGTCTCTTGATGCTTTCATTATACCTGTCCTTAACTTTTCATATTTTAACTATATGTCTTGATGGGGGTCTCTCTGGGTTTCTCTTATTTGGAACTCCTTAGGCTTCCTGGAGGAGAAGGCAATGGCACCCTACTCCAGTACTCTTGCCTGGAAAATCCCATGGATGGAGGAGCCTGGTAGGCTGCAGTCCATGGGGTCACTAAGAGTCGGCCACAACTGGGCAACTTCACTTTCACTTTTCACTTTCATGCATTGGAGAAGGAAATGGCAACCTACTCCAGTGTTCTTGCCTGGAGAATCCCAGGGACAGGGGAGCATGGTGGGCTGCCATCTCTGGGGTCGCACAGAGTCAGACACGACTGAAGCGATTTAGCAGCAGCAGCAGGCTTCCTGGATCTGTATGTTTGTTTCCTTCCCCAGATTAGGGAAGTTGTCAGCCATTATTTCTTAAAACATATTTCCTGCTCTCTTTTCTCTCCTTGTCTATGACTCCCTATAGTGCAAACGTTAGTATGTTTCACCGATTCTTTTGTGTTCTTTTTCATCTAGCCTGCTGTTGAATCCCTCTAGTGTATTTTTCAGTTCAATTATTTTATGCTTCAGCTGTGTCTTCTATTTGGTACTTCATCTGTTATTTCTTTGTTGACGTTCTCACTGTGTTCATCCATACTCTCCTGAATTTGGTGAGCATATTTAGGAACATGACTTTGAACTCCTTATCAGGTAAATAACATCTGTTTCATTAAGGACTTTTTCCCCTTAGGTTTATCCTGTTCTTCCATATGAAATGTCTCTCATTTTGCTTGAATCTCTATGTAGGTTCCTATGCATTAGATGAAAGAGCCACCTCTCCCAGCCTGGAAGTAGTGGTCTTGTGTAGAAGATGAACCTTATTATCCAACTTTGCCTTAGCTCTCGGTAGTTGAGGATGTGCCAAGACCTGTCAGTGTCTCGAACAGGTGGCTCTCAGTCAGCACCTAGACTCAGGCTCACTGAACGTCAGCCCTTTGGGCCACAGCTTTTAAAGCAAATACATACAGTGGGGCTGCAAGCGTAGGCCCAGCTGGCCACCGGAGCCAGAGGATCTGGAGGTGTCCCCTGGGTGACAGTCACAAAAATCGGGTGAGTCTGTAAGCTCCCTTCTGGGAGATACCTGATGAGCCGTGGTGAGGGAGAATGGCCATGACAGCACCCCCAGCCTCTGTTCCCTGAGAGCCCCTCCACAGGCCTTCAGATGTGAGCCAAACCTGAAAGTGGTGCCTCAGGCCAAAGCTCCAGAACAAGCACGGAGGTTTCTTTCACAGAAACACTGGGGGTGTGTTTCAGTCTCCTGTTTGTGCAGTGCCCTGGTGGGGGCAGCTTGCTGAGATCTGTCTCTTGGGTGTTACAGTTCTAGCGGACCCAGGCACACCAGCTCCCCTGACCTCCAGAGTCGGGTGGTCGAGGGGCATTCCCTGGGTGGCAGCTGCAAAACCTGGGGCACCAGACATGTGTAAGAGCGCCCCTCTGAGGTGTCTGGAACAGTCCACAGTCAGCCCTTAGATGTGTGTTTAATTAGAAGCCTGCCCCTCAGGCTGCAGCCATAAGCTTACAGGCCTGTTTCACAGAGAGACCGAACTCCTTGGTCTATACTTTTTGCTGTGCCCTGAGGATGTCAGAACTCTTTTCTCCATTGGTCACAGTCCTTTAGAACCTGCAAACATCAGTCCCCTGGCCACTAGAACTAGGCAATGTAGGGGTGCCTCCTGAGAGCAGCTGCAAACACTGGGGCACCAGACAAGCCTCTGGGAGATGCTGGCCGGCTGGAGAAGGCAACGACTGCATCCTCCAGCCTCCACTGTTTCCTGACAGCCCTTCCAGAGGCTTCTCTAAGTGGGCCAGACAGGAATCCTGCCCCTTAGGCCAAAGCTCCCGGACAAGCAAATAGCCCCTTTCTTGGAAAGACTGGGAGTGTGTCTCAGTTTGCTGTCTGGTTCCCTGAGAGTGGTGGTCTGCCAAGAACTGTCTCTCCAAATGTCCTAGTTCCACAGACCCAGGAATACAAGTCCCCTAGCCTCCAGAGCCAAACACTCAAGGGGTAGCCCCCTGGGTGGCAGCCACAAAACCCAGGACACTAGACAGGTATAAAAGTTCCCCTCCAAGAGATACTGGTGCTCTGAAGTGCAGTACAGGCAGAGCTCAAAGATGGGACTTACCAGCTTCCATTCCCCAGAGAGTATCCCCTGCCTCTCTGGCCAACACCTTAAGATCAGTAGATGATGGACTTTCTTCACATAGAACCTGGGCATCTTTCAGACAGTTGCGCTTCTGTGCTGGGTCCTGTGATGAGTGAGTGCTCACGAGCTCTTTAAGAGCCATTTTCCTTTCACTTCAGGCTTCTGGGTCCCATGGCTGCAGCCTGTTGGTTTTGAAAGCCAGGTGCCTGGAGGGCTCATCTCTCAGGTGCAGGTCTTAAAAGCTGAGGTGCCTTACGTAGTGTACAAAAGAACTTCTCTCCTGGCTACTCAGAGAGAAGCTCTGGGTTTGTGAGCTTCCTCCTGATGGTGGGTAGCTGCACTGGGCCTGGGGTTTATGGTGAGATTGTCTCGAAGAGGTGAATTCATGATTGTCCTAGGTTTCCATCTTGAACTGCCTCATAGACATAAAACCTGGGGCACCAGATGTGTGACAGCTCCCCTCAGGGAGATGCTGGTGCTCTGGAGCATGGCAGAGGGTGGGCATGAAGATGGTACCAACTGGCTGGAGTGAGGTAGCTGGGGAGAGATGGTTCCTGTCAGGAAAGAAAAGAAAAAGGATGGCTGCCAGTCTCTGTTTCCCAAGTAGGCAGGCTCCTGAACGTTTCAAATCAGATGTCTTCCCTGAATGACTTCCCTTCAGTGCCTGGAGGCAAGCAAATGATCCTTTCCCCCAAAAGGTGTGGTGTGGTTGCCCCTGGATCAGCTGTCTCCATGCTAGGTCCTGGAGAGGCTAAGTCTGAACACGCAAGTTGGTTTTCCAAGCTGTGTGTTTTGAGACAAAAATTGAGAGCCCAGAAAAAACCCAAGCATATATTGTAAACTAATATCTAACCAGGGAGCCAAGAATACTCAATGAGAAAAGACAGTCCTTTCAATAGATGGGCTGGGAAAACTGGACAGTCACATGTAAAAAATGAAACTTGACCCCTATGTTGCACTAATCAAAAATAATAACTTGAAATGGACTGTGAGACCTAAAACAATGAAACTTCTAGCAGAAAACATTTTGTAAGAAGTTCCCTGACATGGATCTTGGTAACAGTTTTTGAAAATCACATCTAAAGTACAATTAACAAAATTGAAAACAAACAAGTGGGACTCTATAAAGCCAAAAAGCCTCTGCATTGCAAAAGAAACCATCAACAAAGTGAAAAGACAATCTACAGAATGGGAAAAAAATACTAGCAAACCATATGTATAATAAGGGGCTAATATCCAATAAAGGCCCCATATAACCCAAGAGCAAAATAATCATCATAAAAATGGGCCAAGGACCTGAACAAACATCTTCCCAAAGATATGTATGAATGGCCAGCAGATCCATGAAAAGATGCTCAATAACCCTAGCCACTAGGGAAATGCAAATTAAAACCACAATGAGATAGCATCTCATGGCTGTTAGAATGGCCATCATTAAAAAGACAACAGATAACATGCTGGCATGGATGCAGAGAAAAGGGAACCCTTATACACTGTTGGTTGGAGAAGGTAATGGCGACCCACTCCAGTACTCTTGCCTGGAAAATCCCATGGACAGAGGAGCCTGGTGGGCTGCAGTCCATGGGGTCGCTAAGAGTCGGACATGACTGAGCAACTTCACTTTCACTTTTCACTTTCATGCATTGGAGAAGGAAATGGCAACCCACTCCAGTGTTCTTGCCTGGAGAGTCCCAGGGATAGCACAGCCTGGTGGGCTGCCGTCTATGGGGTCACACAGAGTCGGACACGACTGAAGTGACTTAGCAGTAGCAGCAGCATACACTGTTGGTGGGAATGTAAAGTGGTACAGCTACTACAGAAAACACTATGGAGATGCCTTAAAAATATAAATATAGAACTACCATATGATCCAGCAATTACACTTCTGGGAATTTATCCAAGGGGAACACAAAGACCAACCCCAAAAGATATCTGCACCCCCATGTTCACAGAAGCATTATTTACAATAACTGATTCATGGAAACAACAAGGGTCTACTGGCAGATGAATGAAGAAGCAGTATATGATGAAATATTATTCAGCCATAAAAAGACGAGGAAATCCTACCATCTATGACAACATGAATGGATTTGAAGGCATTATGCTAAAAGAAATAAGTCAGAGAAAAACAAATACTATATGATTTCACTTATATGTGAAATTGGGAGGGAAAAAAGCAAAAATACCACCCACCCCCAACTCATAGAAAAAGATAAAAATTCTTGATCTATCAACATATGAGATGATGGATATGAACTAAACCTATTGGGGTAATCATTTCACTCTATGTGTACATGAGACCATCATGCTGTACACCTTAAAACTTATACAGTGATGTATGTCAATTATTTCTCAAAACTAGAAGGAAAAAAAGCTTGATGTTTTGGGGGCTTCTACCTCTAGGTACAATTCTTAAGAGTCGAGGAAGCCTGATGTGGAGGTTCAAGCCCTCACTCCTCAGAGAGAGCTCCCTCCTGACCATGGGTTGTCAGGGTAGGAGTGGAGTTTATGGTGAGACTGTGCCCCTGCCTCTCCTACCTGCTTCAATGCGGGCCTTCTCTTGTTGGTGTGTAGACAGCACTCAGCCAGTTTTCAGGTTATACTCAGAGGCAGTTCCATATGCAGCTGGAAATCCCATGTGTTGGTGGGAAGAGATGGGTTTATGATGCTTATGTATCACCATCTTTAAAGCTTTTTATGTTTTTTTTTTTTTAAAAGCTGGTGGTAAACCTTTTCTAATTCCAGGTCAGTTTAAAATTAAAAAAACAAAATGCCAGGTCATGCATTTTCGAACATTAATTTGCATAACAGCAACACTTCCCCATCATAAACAAAAATAAAAACAAAAACAAAAGTGTGTCTTTTGAAAAGGGGGAACCAGTAAGTCAGATTTCTTGCCTTAATCCCAATCCAAAATGTAGGGTAGATAAGTTTTATCATAGATGAAAAACTACAACAAAGCTTCTAAGTATTTGAGGGGAAAGACAAGATAGGTGGTCACTGCTTGTGCCCTTTGTTTCCCAAACAGAAAGCCTTTCCTGCTGGGAAGAAGCCACTGAAGCACAAAAACAGAGCAGCCATTGAGTTGGAAGGTGGAAGGAAGGGAGAAGAGGGAGGGAGAAAACTGGGTTTTCTGGTTCAGTCAGTCAAGGCTGAAAATCAAGGCAGCTTAACCTAGATATTCAAATCACCAACAATACTTTTTTGCCAGAAATGTACCTTCAGACTCCAAACTGTTTAGGTTTCAATAATATTTGATCTGTCACTTTTTCAGGAATCAATAAATTTACAAAAAAGCTTCGGAATCCGTATGCAATTGATAACAATGAACTACTCGATTTCCTTTCCAGAGTCCCTTCAGATGTGCAAGTGGTATGTAGATTTTATTATCTATTATTGCAGGCATACCTCATTTTATTGGGCTTCACAGATATTTGCTTTTTCACTAACTGAAGGTCTGTGGCCACCCTGTACTGAGCAAGTCCATTGCCACCATTTTTCCCACAGCATTTGCTCACTGTGGGTCTGTGTGTCACATTTTGGTAATTCTTGAAATGTTTCAAACTTTTTCATTATTGTATTTGTTATGGTGGCCTGTGATCATTGATGTTACTGTTGTAAAAAGATTACTACTTACTGAAGGTTCAGATGATGGTTAGCATTTTTTTTTTTTTAGCAATGAAACACTTTTAAATTAAGGTATTGCTTTTTTAGATGTAATGCTATTGCATACTTAATAGACTTCCATACATCATAAACAGAACTTTTATATGCACTGGAAAACCAAAATATTCACCTGACTTTACTGCAATGGTCTGGAGATAAACCTGCAATATTTCTTAAGCCTGTATCATTTTTAATGTAGTGTGGCACTGGGTTTTCACGTTCATATCCATTTAATTTTGAAGGTCTTAGAAGAGCCAGGTAAAGTTAATAAAGCCTGTAGAAGATTTTGCCACTCAGGAATTAGTCCAGTTGAGGTGTTATCCAACAAGAAACTTACAGAGAAGATGGGGAATGAGAGAGCTTTGCATACAGAACCTACCGGGGTGTCAGGGAGGGAGGGCAGTCCTCCTCCAAGGAAGATTCAGCTGGAGTTTGTGAAGGGAAGTCACTATTACCTGAAGGAGGAATTAGGAATATTAGATGATGAAAGCAAAGTTTTTCAGCAGACACTGAGAAAAACACTTCCCTAAATAAACTGCATGAATTAGGTGAGTTTTAAAGATGGCTATTTTAGAGATCAATAAAGGGAGGGGGGAACAGTAACTGATTTTTTTCTAAACCTTTTTATTTTATATTGGAATACAGATGATTAACAATGTTGTGACAGTTTCTGGTGCACAGCAGATTGACTCAGCCACACAAAAGTAACTGATTTTTGAAAATGGGGGCATATCTTAATCCTTTGAGGTTAATTAGTGCCCATTAATCATTAAATATTTTCAGAGTAAAATGAGGAATGTTTTTATTCAAACTATTGAAGCTGGGTTGCAACAGTACCTTTTTCCTTTGCTTCTGTTGAGTCTTTGGTTTGGTATCTGACCCGAAGGTGGGCTGGATGGAGATGAAGCCTATATTAAACAAGCACATAATAAATTGCAAAGAACCATTATTCGGCCCTGTAAAATAAATGGAGATGGCTCAGCTTTTAATGTGATGTGTTTATGGGTAGTGGAGATCCTGGCCTGTTAGCAAAGTCGCTATCAGGGCTCTCATCTAGTTTCTGGGAAGATTTCCCTTGACTTGCTCTGTCTTTCTATTGTTTTCTGCATCCCAGCTGCAGGTCTCATACAGCTTCCAGAGGGAGCACTTTCCCCCCAAGCTCAGTCTCTCAATTCCTTTGCTTTTCCTTCCTTTGCCAGAAAGTGGCCACCTGACCAGCCTTTCTCTGAACTCTGTTTAAACAGGTGCAATACCAAGAACTGAAACCAGATCCTTCTCATAGCCCATGTAAAAGGAAGAAAAACAATCTTGGCTAGCCAGCTCCCAGCACTGGGGAGACCAGCATCTGTTTGGGAGGATAAAAGAAAAAGCCTTCAGCCTCAGCAGCACTTCCTTTCTTTCTGTTTTTTATTTATTTTGCCTTTTTATCATGATTGAGAGAATTTGTAAATAGTGTACAAAGGCGTATGTCTTTGAAAATATACTTCCATTGTACAGAAACAATTTGATAAAGGTTTAGCTATTGCTGCCTGAAAGCCTTGCTAGCTGTGGATAATAATATAACACTGGAACAACAAATGTAAGAATGGTTAACATTGGGAGATACACACTTCTCTAATTACAAGTGGAAAAACTAGAATATTAGATTAAATGCTCAGCTGTGCTCTGATTAAATCTACATAAAATGTAAATGTCAATTTGAATTTAAAGTTTTTTTTTTTAATGTGACTATTTTTTATCTGAAAAATAATCCATTACAGTTTTCTATGTTTTATACATTTCAAAAGGGAGGGGGGGGAATCCCAGAACTTGAATAATGGAACAGATGCATTTCAACTTACATAGGTTCAGATCCTGATATTCATTCCTGTGCACATTATTTAGCTATGACTAGGCTGATTTTAAGCTAATGAATGAAAGTATAGTCACCTCAACAAGAGAATTTTCCATACGCTGAAATCCTACAAAGAAAATTTCCAAATCTTCTATCATTCCATCTAAAACTTTAAAATATCTACAGGACGATACAAAAAATACTGCCATGTTTATAAATGATTGCCTATAAGGATTTTTATACCAACCACTATTAATTTGTAGCAAGTCAGCAAATTAGCAACCCAGTTCAGTTGTCAAAAATCTAGCAAATTAAAGTCACACTGCTTTGATGTCAGATTATGCCTCTGTGCATTTAAAAATATTTAATACTCAAGTATTTCACAGAAAAAAAAAATGTATCTACTTTCTCATTAGGTTACTGAAATGTTTTAACGCATTTATGATTTTTGTTATTAGTGTGAATTTTAATGTAGAGGAGAATGCAGTGTATTAAGTGATATGCCAGTGTCTCATTACATTCATTTTTAGAAAAAAATAATCATTCTTGAAAATTAGAATGCATGAAAACCTATTTTGTAAAATAAAATGCTTATGGGGAGGGGAAAGTTTACCTTTAAAAATGTTTCACTATTACCATAGAATCTATACTTAAAAACTGCATTCCCAAGACTGTCATGTAGTTTTTATACCTAACTTCCTGATCTATCAAGGGAGTATACCTCTAGAGAGAAAACTTGGTGAGGATGTCTTACTTCCCTGACTTGGTAGGGGAGTAAGCTTGCTTGAAATTGCTGCAGACAAGTGTTTTGTACTACTTTATTAATAATGGACTGGGATAGGGTGAAGGTGAGGGTTATGCTGGAAAAATGTAGAAAAGCTAGAGCAAGAAATATATATTTCATTCTAAAAGAAGATACTTTAAAAATAAATTTAATCTCCAAGTTGATTTTTAAAGCATTTTTATTTTAAAGCTATGTTGGTAAATACTATTTCTTATGATAGAACTATTTTGATCTGTTTATTACACTATGCTTAAAAGAATGTTAAATTCCCTTTCTACAGAAAGGCCTTGACCTCAGTATGTTCTATTTAGTGCATCACGTTTATAATGACATGCTTACGTCCGCATACCATCATTATTTGTTGCTAAGACATTATTCTCCATGAAGTTGATATTACAGAAAGTTTACTGATAGTATAACCTGTTTGAAGTAACTTTTGATTATACTTTGTGTGAGATTTATGTTCCGTGCTGACACTGTCTACTCAAATGTCTACAACCCTGATATTCTACCACCTCAGATGTGGATAGTAACCATTAACAGATGACTGATTTCTCTTTGTTTCATTCTATCAAATTTCAGATGTTTGGCTCACTGGTAATGTTGACTATTCACTGCATTAAATAAATAAAAAATAATCTTTTCTAAGAATAATCAGTACTTCTTTTTGGTGTTGAGAGAGTAATGATGGAAGATTATGTGTTGGTTCTCATATAAATGATACTTAAAGAAACTCAGGTTTGGTTTGGGGAAGGGGGAAAAAAAAAAGGCTTTTCCTGAAACCTTGACTGTTGTTAAATAAAACCCAATACTTCTGGAGGGGTTAAGTATCCAGTGATGCTGCTAGAGGAATTAAGAACTATCTTGAGGCATGAAAGTGATATTCAGAGGAATCGTCACTGCTTTCAGAAACTACTGCATTCACAGACTGGAAACAAGAGGCTGTGACTAATAGAATTTTAACCACTTCTGTCCCCTTCTCACCAATTCTGCCTTTTTAAAGCTGCTTAACCTGATTTGGTTTTGAGAGATTTGTAAACATGTAAATATTTTAAGATATCTTAAGAGCCTGGATGTCATTCTAACACCTATTTGGACTGCGATATACAGTAGTCACAAGAACTATTTTTTATATATATATATATATATATATATAACTATATATTCATCAGTATCTTTTAGTGAGTGAATTTATTGAAAGTCATTCATTATCCAAACTACTATTATCGCCACTAACTGTGGTAATTTATAAGAAATACATATTTAGGATTTTTCCATTTATACAAAGAATGTGGTACTTGTTCATTTTGGTACTGTTCCACACATTCAAACTGATAGATGCTGTCGGGATTCCAAATTAATTGTGAACCTATGCACTAGGATAATCTGAACTGAAAGATTCATTAAGTGACTCTGCTCTGTGATATTTTTATTGGGGGATTCCAAATTAATTGTGAACCTATGCACTAGGATAATCTGAACTGAAAGATTCTTTAAGTGACTCTGCTCTGTGATATTTTTATTGAGTACCAACTATACAACTTGCTCTGTCATAGGCAATGGTCAAACCAATGAAAATATTAAAATCAAATCCGGAGCTAAAGTACAGTGAGAGCAAATTTTAACTGATGTGATGATTCTGAAAGTATCTCTTAGAGAATCTCATTGTGTTAGTTTCTTAAAGTATCTTTTATGGAACCTTATTGTGTTATTTAAAAGTGAAGAAAAATTTAGTAGTAAGTTCTCTTATCCAGGGACCAGGTTCCCATTTTGATCTCAATATCAAAATATCTCCAGTGCTGAAAGTAGTCTACTTCTATGTTAACACGTCTTATTCAAAGGCTTTTAATTTCAGTTTATATACTTGTTAAATATATCTAAATGTTTATTTTTGAGTTTTGTACTTAGCATTAAAAATAAACCAAAATACAAAAGGCAGTTACTGCTCCAGAAATATACAAGAGAGCCACCATCATACTTCTTGCAAAAGCCTCAGGTATTATCAAATTAAGGGTTAAATTTGGGGCTTTAAAGTCAAGTATGACTGTGTATTTGTGTACAGATACCTATTTATGTGTTTCATCAATGTATCTAGAATCAGCCTTTTCTAACTGCTTGGTCAAGTATGAATTAAAGCAACATAAAAAATAATGAAATGAATACTTACAGTACTGTCACGCCTTTGGATTATAATTCTCCTTCCAGGATGATTGGTGTAACTCACTGAAAGAAAAAATATAAAACATCCTGTATTTTTTTGTTGAAACTGTTCCTCTTTTGCCTAAGTTTCTTTCTACATTTGTACAGCAGCAGTCACATCATAAGACTCATCCCAGCTGAATCTCTGAGAATTAAGAAGTATCAAGGAAAATTTCTCATCATGTAAGAATACTATGCAGATAAAAACTGTTAAATGTCCAAAGTGGTCATATGCTCTAGAAACTAACAATACTGTGAAAGGTTTGATGGAATTTAATGATTCTATCTGTGCTTTTCCAAAGGGATCAAGGGTTAAGAATCACTCTCCCACAAAGGTGGGTGGAGAAGAATCAAATATGTTATTGGTTTCAAGTAAGTTTCCATTTATTGGGCTATTTCTTCATATGCTGAATTAGCAACAACAAAATGTGTTCTATCGCATGTACAAGCAGTATTTTTGTAGACAGGTTTTTTCTTTTTTTTATGTATGTGATAGTTGTGTCTACAAATATCACTGAAAAATTATTTGACTCCACTTAAAAAAAAACTTAACAAAACGGCACTGCTCTTTTGCTTTCCTCTATTCGATGTTACTAGATTAAGCCAAAAGCTCTATTTGTACTAAGGAAAACAGAAATAGGTAAGTAGCTGTGCCAAAGTGTTTTCAATTTGTAGCAAAAATAAAATTGCAACATAACTGTCCCCTGCTAGATTCTTCAATGGTCTTTCAAAAGTGAAAAAGAATGACCAACCTGAGAATCCATGAGCAAACCTAAAACCCAACCACCTCTTATCTTCTCAGGAATAAATGAATGGATCTGAGGAGACCTGGCTAAGTGAGGTTGTTACTGCTACTAGTGAGGCAACATGGTCCTACTAGGCTCAGCTAGTATTCTAGATAGCTTGCCTCTTTTCTCCAAGCAAGAATACTGGAGTGGGTTGCCATGCCCTCCTCCAGGGGATCTTCCCAATGCAGGGATCGAACCCAGGCCTCAAGCTTGCAGGCAGATTCTTTACTGTCTGAGCCACTAGGGAAGCTCATTTTGGACAAAGCAAACTTCACTTGAGGCATTTTATTTTGCCAGAGTTCAAATGGTAAATTTAGGGGAAATGCTAAATGCATAGAGAAAGGTGCAGCCGTGGCCCCAACCACTCTTGACTACTAGAAACACATTTGAGACAACAGTCAAGACTAACTACAGAGAGAGCTGGACCTTCGCAGAGAGGTGAGGCAGAGGAGATGCCAAGATTTGTTCCAAGTTCAGAGATCTTCTTTTAGTAAAGTCACTCAGAAAGCTGGAAACCTTCTAACTAAACTCTATATCATTTCCTCAAAACATTCTTCCTCGGGTACTGATTATGACACTTTAAAAGTCAAAATCTGTGTGTAACATGTCATAGTTAAACCATGGAAAACAATTTATTGATGTCAAGAACTAATAAACTCTCCAACCTTACACAATAGTATACCTACCCCTTAGTCTTGTCCTGGAACTCTTTCAAACTTCAGATTTCACTAATAAAGAGACTAAGCAAACCACAGGAAGGTATCTGAAGCACATGGTAACCCACCCAGAAAAATAAAATACTATGTATATGTGAAGAAGTATTAATAGTTTTAAAATCGACCAATGTGGTATTCCATTTTGTTTGAAATAGCTGAACATTACTTTTTAAATTTCCCTATAGGATGAAAAAAAAAGCATCTTCAGATATAATAGAGAAAAAATTTTGAGAGGATATCACAGAACATCCAGCACTTGACAATTTAACCAGGAATCAAGCATACTAATACTAACTTTTATAGTGTGGGTTACCATGTACATACCATTCCTGTGGCACTATGATGCTAGTACAGAGAACGCACATGTACTTGGATCTCCCAATGACTGTAACAACACAAGCAGGTGAGAAATGTACCCAAAAAGACAGTGATGTGATACTCCCCAGTGTACTATAATTACGATGTAGGTATACAATGTAGCTAAAATACTGTATTTTGAATTGCACTACTTAAAACAGTAGCTTACGAAAAGTCATTTTCCTCACCTTCACCAGAAGAGGTGAAAAATAACATGCTTTTGTGGCAAGACATTTTCAGAATTCTCTCATTGGACGACCGACTGCTTACATCTGAATTTATGTTGTAAATAGTATGTATCTAGAAGGGAACTTCTTCAGATCTATGATAGTAAAAGACAACAATTATCAATTTAATCACACAGTATTGAACTCCCTTTAAAGAAATTAAAGATATGTGCATACAGGCTCAGTTGTGTCCAACTCTTTGTGACCCCATAGACTGGAGCCCGCCAGGCTCCTCTGTCCATGGGATTACCCAGGCAAGAATACAGGAGTGGGTTGCCATTTCCTCCTCCAGGGTATCTTCCCGACCCAGGAATGGAAACTGCGTCTCCTGCATCTTGTGCATTGTAGGTGAATTCTTTTACCATCTGAGCCACTTGGGAAGCCCAATTAAAGGTACAACCTTTGATAAATTTAGCCATCATTTAATCTTACAGCTTCTCCCTGCTTTTTGGTGTAGAATCTGGGGGGGAGGGGGGGGGGTGAAATCAGAACAAGTAACTAAAATCAGAAAAGGCTACTAATGAAGATATGGTAACACGAGTCCACAGGGTATTATTAAATGATGTTTAATCTTTAGCAATTCAGGAATCCCCCTTAACAGTAAAGACTCCACTCAACATGGTAAGGCTACTGCTTTGAAGAGGCTCAATAGAAGACAAAAGCAGCATATCAGTAAAATAAGACAGATTGACTTTCAAAGGAAGGGCATATAGTCCGAGAGTACTGAGATCTACATTAGGTGATACAAAGCTTAATTATATCCTTACCTTGAAGAAAAATGGCATATTTAAAAAATGCACTTTATATTAAAAAAATCCAGTAAATGCTAATTTAAATAAGACCACTTTAGAAAAATTTCAAGACTGATTCTTATTTATATTAGGAGCGTTACTGTAAAAAATACACTGGCTACAAGTATTACAGACAAATATAAATCATGTTACAGGGAAACTTGGAGAAGTGAAAAAACAAATACAACCACTATTAGCAATGGACTTGCTTACAATCTTTTCCCCTCTGTAATTTTACTTAGAGGAAATAATTTAACAACAACATTTAAGTAGTTTCTATTTTTTTTTTTTTTTAAAAAGGACTAAAATTAGTTCAGAAAAAGGAGTTAACAGGAACAAGTTCAACCACTTTTTATAAATGGTTTTAACCTCTCAAGTTTATATCCTCAGTATGAACTTAAATTAGTATTTTTATTATTTATTTTTGACTGAATTTTTAACTAAAAGACTCATCACACACTATCTTGATCCTTGGTTTTCTGAACATTATTCAAAATTTACAAAGACAGTTTATTCCTGAGATTAGGAGATCTGTCTGCCCTTTTTTCTGACTTTATACCTTCACTACCTTCTCAATATATTAAACGTCATCTAGAAATTTTTACCCTCTTTAAACCACAATGATTCCTAAACATTTCCCTCCTTATCCCTTTGCCAACTTTTCATCTTTACAATTCTTCTAAGTTTTCAATAAAGATCTTTAAAATGCGTATTTTAATATTATCAAATTTTACCCACTGCTGTATAATTCTATCTTTGTGTTGTAAAATAGAAACAATTCAAAACAGAAAAAAAAAAAATCCATTTTTAGGATGAGGTCAGATAACCAAGGCATATATTCCTTAAAACAAAAACAAAAAGCTATTACAGATCAAACCATTCTGGTCATTAGAAAAATTTATCAGTGTCATGGCAAAATCCATGGCTGACCTAACCTTTAAGTTGAGAAGTATTGACAACAAACTAAATTCTTTTTATCTGTCACCACTTTAAGATTAATGATTTTTTTTCAACATGACTATTTCATTTGAGGACAGAAGAATGTAAAGTCACTGAAAATTTTAGTTCATCTGCTATTAAGATAAATGATAGTATAATAGGTGTAAATTCAAAGCTGGATTCCAGACTTTCAGTTCAGTGCAGCTTACCTGCTGGAAGTGCTAAGCACTTTAAAAAAAAAAAACTTTCATTCTTTGGTAAAACTAAATCATATGCTCCAACACAGTCATTCTCTATTAATGTTTAATGCCCATTATGCATTAATGTTCACTTGATCTAATTTAGATACTTTTGAAAGGAAGGAGATTAGATTTACTAAATCTGGGTTTAACAGTCTGAAAAGATTTGGGGACCATGGTAAACAGAAAGCCAAAATCTGGAGAAAATGTTTGATTTCTAATTGAAGACAGCTCTTTATAGACCTTTGAATAAGGAACTTAATTTTTCTGGTCTATGTTAACAACAATATTACACATTACAAATTAAATATATAAAAATAGTATATACTTATTAGGATATTGTTTTTATAATAACTGACCATTGATTACTTTGTTGATTTAATACTCTTGGATCTTAATTCAGCAAGTACTTTAAAAATCCAGAGAATAGTTCACTATGTTTCTGTTTTAAAAAAGAAAATACATATATATTCAACAATACAAATACAGTATTATAAAAAAAAAATCAATCACATCTGTCTAGTGCTAAGAGTTATACTTCAAGATTAAAACAATATATATATAGTGTAAGTGTATTTGAACTATAGGCCTACATCAAAAAGCAAACAAATAATACCTATGGTAAAGAATTCAAATATACAAAATGTTGGAAAATATACATCAAATACACAAAATACAATTTTGCCTCTAATGCAAAAATACTAATTAGCAAATTCTTCTGTGATAAAAAGCTAATCATTTAGATTTCTGATTGGAAAATATCCTCTTTTAAAAATAATTTAATAGAATGTCCCCCCCGCCACCCCAGAAATTCACATAAATTCATGTGTCTTGGAGAAAAAGCTGCTTGGTACTTTCACAAACTGGGAAACATGAATTAAATATATTTTGGACATTCTCAAAGATTAGGATTTACTTTAAGAGAAGTTTTTTGAACATCTAGCAATCAACAGTGTTAAAACTATCTTGATTGTTTCCTTTAAAAAGGTCTTCATTTAGTGGGATTTGTAGTACCCTAAAAGATATATGCTTAAAACCTAACAATACCACAGTCTTTTCTAATTTATAGTCTAATAGTCTCTATCTCTGAATCAGAGGAAATACCAAAGTGTATCATCCTACCACAATTCCTTTTAACCTACAAAGTGAATTTTTTGACAGCGTAATTTGATTTCCAAGAAATTGAATAGTTAACTATGTCTTCAGTTTTGATATCACCAGGCACAGTGTAATTCCAATAATGCCACCACTGACTCAATCCACATTTGCTATAAAAACAATTATCATTCTGAAGTTTGCAAGCTCCACGTCAGCAAGAGGTGCGACTGGTGTGGAAGCTCCGTGATAAGCGCCTGAGGGAAAGAGTGCCTCACGTCACTCAAAGATGACCCCTTCCTACTGATTAAGGAGCACCAGTGACAGGCTCTCATCAAGTTCATCACTTAACTGGGAAGGTGTGTAAATGCATATGGATTACACATTCCACCAGTAATTTTTTCATGCAAAGGTATTAATTTAACTTTCTATAAAAGAATAAACAAAAGTGGCAAACATTTCTTAGTGTTTAAATAAAGTATCCTAGCATTAATGCATTTGCATTTAGCTAGGGGAATGAGTACTGGGTTTCACTAATACTGCAAAAGCAAACATGCCACATTCTATTCACTCTAAAATGGTAAAGTCATAATACTCATCAAAGGATTAAATGATCAGACCCTTGTAATGTTCACATTTAAAAATGAAAAGAATACCAATTACTGCAAATTTAAGAAGTTAATTTTCTTCAAAAGGCTATACAGAAGACAGTAAAACTGGACTTACCTTCCTAGAATGCAAGCTTTCCCTCTCGTATTGTAGTCGGCCCCTGTCAAGCATACCACTTGGTACATAGTAGGTGTTTAAGAAACTATGATCAAAATACTGATTAATTTAGCATTTGATTTAATGAGGACAAATGTCTTTCTGGTTATTCTGGAGTTAATGAAATGACAAAAAAAGGTATATACTTGGATCACTTTATTATGCATAGGAAAATTAAGAATAAGCTAGAAAACTTCATCGAGTCCCTTCCTAAAATGCTGACGGTAAATATTCTAAAATCTTTTATATTCCAAATACCTGTGAGGATTATGCATTAAGAAAGCTGAATCTTAACAGCTCAGAAATCTCCTTCCAAGCTTTATTTATATTGTAATAAAGGCTTTAAAAAAAAATAAAAAAAACTCCATTCAACTATGATATGAAATCTGGCAGAGTACAATGAAGAATAATGTTACTCAGCTTTCTATTCGGCTGCTGCAACTTTGAAATACCTACAGGTAAAAAGTCAGGGGTCAGAAAGTCTATAAATTTTTTCTATTAAAATTTCCACTTTCTTTGTATCTAAAATAAATTTGAGGCAATTATGTTTTCTAAACTAAAACATTTAAGAGGTAATATGGAAAATACAGTTTATTACTGCAGGCTTAAATTCATATATATTTACCAGTATTAACTAGGCCACAAAACACTGTAATCTATTTGCCAAGTTATACTTCTAAAGAAGTGCAAAGTGCAATGATACCTTCTTGAGGTAGAGACCTGGCAGTTTAGTGTTAAATATTTCATGTCAACATGACTTGTAGAAATTGGCAGACAGAACAGTCATGAAATATTAATACTAACTGCAACTAAATGAATATTTCTTATGAACATTTAATTTAGAAAACGACTTTTTCTTAGCAGCACAAAACCCTAACTCATGATGGTGATTATATCATTAACTTAGAATTATTAACAACTTAAGAAATTACTATCTAAATGATTTGTTGTAACTAAAAAGAGGAGTTAAAATAATAAAATACAAAGTAACATTAAGTGCCATATAAAGTGATAGGCTAGTAATTCTATCATGACCAAGATACCTGGTGGTATTTCCATATGACAGGTGTAACAACCAAAATTCAGAAAGGAACTTGCTTAATTTAGTTAATAAGAAATTACACAAGAACTTGAAACTATGTTTGTCTGATGTCAAAGTCTATGTTTTTAAGTTTATATTCATTTATCAAGCAAATGTTATTCCATATGCCTTCACAAGTAAGTGATGCAAAGTCGCTGATCTTCAGAATCAAAAAGTTCTTACGCATCATCTGGGGAAGCACTTAACTCTAAAAGCATTATAATGTGCCTTAGTCTCTGCTACATCATGTTTTCTCTGATATTCTGGCAGTGGTATGTCACATCTGAAGGCTAACTAAAAACTATTTTTTACAGTAGGTGTAAGAAATTACTGATTTTAAAATGTAGGGAAAAAAACTTGATTTTTATTCAGAGGTGATATACTAATGTAGCAATTTTCAGCTTAAGACTATAAACCTAGTAATAAAACTCTCAGTATTTATATCCTGCTAAAAGATCTATTTCCAAAATAAAACCAGAGTGCTTCTTTAACAGATTATAATAACTGTTGTGAGATCATCACTTTAGTTACATAAAATCTAAATGGAAGTTTTAATGTTTCTTTTCCAGCTGTATCACAATGTAACTTATTTCCACTAGTGAAGCAACTCCAGTTTCAAAAGTAATTATTATCCATACCCCTTTTTTAGTTTTACTATAAATCAGTGTTAGGAAAAACTGCAAAATGAAATGTTACTACTCTGTAAATTCATACTGGACCATTAAAATTTTAGATAATCTCAAATCCATTACTTTGTTGCCATTTATGATCTTAATATTTAATAAAACATTATAAAGCAGATTATTTTGCTTAGAGAAGAGTGGTTACATAGAGTAGAAATACACTTTGTATAGGAATGCTAAAATAAAATAGATCAAGGGATCAAATTATCAAACTTTGCACGTTTACTACATTTAAAAACCAAAAGAATATATTATTGTGAACTCTGAAATGTTTATTTTAGAAACACGTAAAACTAAAATGAGTATTTTATTCCAACAGCCTACAGAGAAGAAACAGGAAGCTACACGTTTATAGGTGCATATTTGCATAAATATTCTCATCATGATTCTAAGACCCAAAACACCTAAAATAGAGAACATTATATTTTGATTTAAAAAAATATTTAAATTAAAAATTTTTACATGTACAGTGTAAATAAATAACTTTTAAACCAAAAAATAATAAAGATTAACAAAAGCAATATATACCAAACAAAACTATTTTTTACTTTTCAGTTAAATTCTACACACTAGAAAAAGAAGCCTATACTACAGCTTTGCAAAAGTTCTTTAAGTGCTTTTAAAATTAGCAAGGCTGCAAATTCTGTCAATAAATAAATGCAATTAACGTGTTAATAAGCGACAAAGTCTCTAATAGATGACAAAGCAAGCTGAACAGGTTTAGAAAGCTGTCCCCTATTTTTTGGCATCATCATGAAATCTCTGTGACCGACCTACACATTACTTCCAATGTCACCAATAAGGCCTCAGTGTGTACTCCAGGACATACTTTTACATTCTCAGGCAGTTCCTTCAGAGTATTTGGGAGCTTCTGCAATGTCATTATATTTCTAGCATAAAGATCCAATAACCAGTCAGTATGAGCACTAGTGGTTTCCTTATAATTCTGATAAGCCATAAGCAGCTCACTTAGATGAGTTAATCCTTTGAAAGCTAAGGACTCTGAAGACAAACCAAAAATTGAACAAAAATTGAGTAACATCCTACTAAGTAAAAAGGAGCCAAATTCAAGCTGCTGGTGGTAAAAATGTTTTTCTGCTTGTGCATGAAAGTTCTCCACTGTATCTTCTATTTTTGTGATAGCAAATAGTTCTTCCTTGATTTGAGATGATACCACATAATCCAAGGGCAATTCCCCCTTAGAGTTCCTCTGCTGTAGAAGCACTGGGCCTGTGAAAAAGAAAATGCAAAATGTTAAGCGTAATACATTTTGGCAGCTTAACAGCCATATTTTGTCTTTTTTTCCCAAAGCCACCCAGGGTTCAGTTTACAGTCATATTTTGCAGTAATTCATACTGATATAATTACCTAGCTATATATACTAACTGCCTAATAAAGGTGCTTTAGGGGAAAAAAAAAATACCTAGCCAATTGCCTAATGAGGTTTGCCTAAAAGTATATGCCTTAGTTCAATAAATAACATATATGGTGTTTTATATATATATATATATATATAAAACTTTGATAAAACTTTATAAATTGTCATCTTGAAATAAGAATATCAGTGTTCCTGGAGGGAATTAACAAAATACATTTATCTTAAATTCTGTATAAGAGTTAAAGATATTTCATAATACCACCAAGAGGAAAAAGTACTGCCCCCTCCCATTGCGAATTGGTGATAGCAGCAGTGCAGAGTGCAAAACTTTGCCCAGAGACAGGACACATTTTCCATTACCCTTGCTTATGTTCAATTTTTAGTAAAGGTAACTGATTCACAAAAAGTAAATATTAAATGCTCTGGGACAAACTCAGATTTCATTTCACCTATGCTAGTTAAACCCATCTAACCATCTACTTACAAAGTACTGAAGACACAATTTATCCCCTGGGTAGTAAAAGATGATATGGGAGGGGCAAAATAACTGTGACTCAGTATTTGGTCACACTGTAAAGAACAGGAGGAGTACTTTGTACCTCTGCCAATCAAGTCCTGTAATTATTTATGCCCTTTGCCATACAAATGTTACAAGGAATGTAAAGGTTTGAGTACTAGCAGACATAACCAGAAGATTCTACCTTACAACACAGATCTCATCAGATCACAGTTGCTAAATCTCTTCATGATGAATCTGACTTGACGACAATATGTAGTGGGGCTTAGATAGACAATGTCCTTCATTCTTAGTATAAAAGATTAACCAGTGATGACATATGATTAATATATAATTTATAGAAAAAATTCTAAAACTAGATTTCATTATGGTGACATTTCCCCCCAAATTTCAAGTTACTTCTGTTTAAAAGAGAAAATACAACAAAATTATGACCCCAAGATACCAGAAGTAAACAAAGTTTTTAAAAACATAAATAAATTTTTTAAATTATTGCTCTCAAGAAAGACTAACAACAAAGAGAGAACATAGTTTCTATAGTGATCATATCAAACCATTCTATAGGTCCAAACTCAGATTATAACTAAGGCAAAGACAAGTCTATATGATTGCCAAAGGACCTTGATAAATCCAAGTACAAACAGATTTCCCTTTCTTAGGACAAAGAACTCATCTGTGTACTATTCTTCACCAAAGGTCCTAAAACAATTCACACTGGTTAATATATAATGCCTTCTTCTTCTGAAAAACTGAACTTAATGCAACAAAGGTTTTATATCACTTAGACCATGTGAAGCAAAGCCAAATACTGGCATGGTATGTCACATTCATGGTTAAGCAGAAAAATAAAACACTTCAGAGATAGAACAGTATGGTTCTGTACCCATAAAATACTAAAAAAAAGTGTAAGAACTGAAAAATATATTGATTATGAAATGGTATAAGTAAAACAGACACACAAAGGCCTTTAGGGGGCAGGAGAAGACTATAAATAACCAAATACACCAAACTACCATGATATACAGCCTTCCTTAGATAGACAAATGAGAGCTAGATATAGATATATAGTAAAGAGATATCTAAATAAAATATACTATTTATTTTCATCCAGAATCAAACAGCTTTAATTACTGGACAAATAGTACAATAGTATTTTTAATGCAAATAAAAGTAACAGGAAATTTATACAAATCTGCAGTATAAGCTTGTAATCACTTTTCCTTTGTTTTTCCTTTTAAAACAGTTTTTCCAAATCAGTTTTGAACATTTTGATATAAAATTTATATTATTCAGTTCAGATATAAGAAGAATATCATTGAACCGGGGGGCTGGGGAAGGGTTTGGAAAGCAGAGATCAGAAAAAGAAACCAGCAGAAAAAGCAGTAGATGAATACTGAGCTCAAGTTACTTCCATCACAAACCCCTACACAACAGTTATCACCATTTGGCAATTCTCCTACTTAATTGACTACAAAATGTGAATGAAGAAAAGGTATTCTAGGATATCTTTTTGTGTAGTCTGTAAAGAAATGACTCATTAAAGAAAAAGAAGAATCACATTAGCAGTTATATACAAGAAGTGAAATAAGAATGAAATATCCAAGTATTCACAAATGAAGATTTACATATACTTATTAATAAGCTTTCAGAAATAGCTGGTTTATAGACATTACATACTTTTAAGTAAAAGGATTAACAGTAAAAACCAACATACCCAATTCAAAATATATTCTCGTAACAAAGGTAAACAGGTTTAATTTTATGACACAAGAAATAAATCATTTTATCAAAAGGCTTTTATCCTTACTAAATAAAAGATGCTTATATGCTAGCTGACTTTTCATGTTTACTTTTCATTAAAATGTAATAAAGGCATCTTTCCTTATAGATCTTAAAATATAAAATGCTTTCTACTTCTGAGGGATTCATCAAAAAAACTGGATAATTTATCATAACCCGCTTAGCATAAATGCACTCACCCCCATGCTGGAGCAGCAGCTTGCCAATTTCTACATGTCCGTTTGACAGCGCATCATGCAAAGGAGTCACCCCGTCCACTTGAGTGAGCAGATCTACCTCTGGACAACGTTGCAAAATTTCCTGGACACACACTGTGTTGCCATAGTTACAGGCTTCATGCAAAGGCGTCCAGCCAGCATTGTCTAAATTAGAAATCAAGGCAAATTTTTAAACGGCAAAAGTACGACTTTTGGTAGTGAAGTACTGAAAATCTACTTGTCTTATCAGTGTGACTTCATAAGTGCCTTATATACAAACAGAATGCTTTGATATAAATGCTTAGGGGTATAATATTTCTAATTATAAAAAATAAAATAAAAGACAAACTATTTTAAAATGTTGATGGTGGGGTATGTCACAATATAGATGCCAAAAATGACTGTGCACTCTTCTACATCAGTATGTGATGAATTTCTTGGTTTTGCTACCAACAATACTTTGAAGATGTTAGGTAAATATACTTAAGTGATTTTTAGTAATGCTGAAATTAAACTAATATCACAAATATAAAACACTGAATTAGACAACAAAGATTTAGAACTTACCTTTAACATTGATGTCTATTCCTGGCATAGAGAGAAGAAGAATCAATCTCTCCACTTGGTTATTTATGCAAGCTCTATGGAGGGCTGTTTCTCCTGCCATAAAAAATTAATAGATTATTCCAGAGAAGACAAGATATCAACTAAAGAAAATAATCAAAGGGCATGAACTAGGAGATCTGGCCCCATGCCAGAAAATTATTTATTGAGTTTTCCTTTTGACTGGTTTAAACATCTCTCACATTAGGGGAAAAAAAAAAGAAGGGGGAGGGAACCCCATCCTCTTTATAGAGCCTCTCTGTCAGCAATTCAGCAATGAAATTCTACTGCAAAAGGTTTAACACAGGCATTGTCTCCTCCTAGTTCAAGGTTTAAAGCTTCAGTCCTGCTATAAAACCCCCAAATGATCAGAGAACACCAAAAATACTGGGTTTTACAGCAATAAAAGTTTAGAGTGCAATTGCCCTCTCTTAAATTTATTCATGAACCTACGTTAAATGTATGGCTCTTTTTTATACAGCATTGATAGCTTAATTCAAATGAATGTTTCTGGCTAAGCACGAGTGCCTCTACACACTCAAGTGTAATTCAGAACTTCAAATCCATTAACAGATGGTTTGCTGCTTCTCAATAGGCTGTCTGGCTTGGCTACAGCAGCACAGAGAAGGAGAAATGGGGGAATCTTAATATAAACACACACGCACACACATACATGCACGCACACTCATGCAAAAAAAAAAAAAAAATCCTTGGTACCACTTAAAGCTGAACAAGAATGAAAAACAGAATGATAAAGTCTTTTCTTGGGGTGGTGGTGGTAGTGTGCAATTAGTGCCTGCTGCCTCAAACTGTCTATATCCCTCTCTGTTGTAAACAAGATCAATAAGATACAAGTAATGATTTGATGTAAGGGGGATTAAAAAAATATTAACTGATTGCTTTGAAAATGAAATACATACTGAATCAAACTCTTTCTTGCTATAAAATACTAAGCAGCACATTTTTCCAGTGTTCAGTTTTTACAGATTATTTCTACAACTTCTACTAAAACATTTCTTTTAAAGGCATTGAAAAGCTTTTGAAGTTTTTCCCTACTATTTCTCAATTCTCTTTCTCCCTCCCAGTTCCTTCTGCTGTTCAGCCTAAAGTCATTCATATTCATTTTACTTTCTGACACAATCAACAAAGAAAAAGGACACTTTTCTGAAGTTAATATCTGAGTTCACATTTAATACATTTTTCATATTTTGAGGCAAATGGGCAGTTGTTTTACATTTGTGATATGCTATTATGAACTTATGCCATGTAGAAATATTATGAAAGCTTGGTACCATAATGATAACATTTGTATGAAAAACATAATATAGGTCATAACAAGAGACTTAGCAATTTACTTTGGCTGGATATAGACTCTTGGAAGGTATCATAATTTTGAGTTAAAGGGGTACCTAAGTTAAAGAAGTGCTGGAGTGAATTATTACAACGCTATTCTTGTTACTCCATCCCTTAAGGTACTTAGGTTCCAGTATAGTTAGAACCAAAAGCCAAGCACATTTCATAGTCTGGGCTCAATGCCTGGAAGAAAAGAGTCCATATGCTTAACACAGCTATGTAACATAGCCTACTTCTCATTCTTTGTTCACAAAACGTCTAGAACTGAAAGAGATGAAGACTGAATTATACTTTCAAATCACAAGACACTGATCCTCAGCAGCACAGGTTGAGGTGGAATAGAAAAGTAAGGCAGGCAAGTCTGGAATGAGCTCAACATGAGCTACATAGTGTTTAATATTTGAAAAGGCAGGTGGAGAAAAGGGAGAAATACTCTATTACACCAGGTATTAAACATTTTTTTGTATAAATGACAGTTCAAAAAATAATATGCTCTCCAAGAAGGTATTTTCCTGGACCTCGTCCAATATTTAAGGTGAAGTATTCATCAAGTCCAGTGTGTAAAACTTGCAAATACTGACTACAACCACACAAAGTTCCTAGCATAAATTAATTTAAATATTTGGAATACCTTTTAAATTAGTCTTGTGAAAATTTATCTTTGTAACTAAAGAGGGGCAATTCTCCTTGGAACATGACAATTCTCCTTCTGACTTCTTTTTCAATCTTTTTAATGATGAGGAACATTTAGCAAGATTCAGTTCTCTGAAAAGAAAGAATGACATAAGGAAAGCTTGTTTCTCACCAAAGCATGGCAGCACAAATTATATGGTGAGTTAAAAAAAAAAACACCTAGCATTCTTTTAATTTAAACCCCATTATTCATTCAAATATTTACTGCTTTCTATTTTTATATTTATTTCTATTATTTATATTTATATTTATTTATTTTTTTATATTTATATTGTATAGGAACAAATTTTAATGAATTTTCATTTTATTAACTTTGCACCCCCAACTGACCACCAAAAAGTTTATGAATACTGAACATCAGATAAAGAAGTTGAGACCAAGTAAACCATATTTGGCAGAGAGATTAAAGCAAAATGCTAATAAGATCAAAATTCAGGCCCCTACTTCCCATTCTTATTTTCATATTCTAATCCTATCCTCTTCTTCCCAAAGATTTCAAGTTTTCTGAATTTTGCATGGCATACTTTGAGATGCGGTTTCTCATTTGGGAAGGCTATTAAAACAATTCAGAGTATCTCACATGAACATGCATTCTGAAGTCCCGTTTTTACTATATGTAAGTAGTATTTTAAATTACAGGGAAAAAAAGTGTGGAACAATATTTTGATGAAGAGTTTTACTTCTTTTAGAAAAGAATCTATTTTTTTAATAGAAAGAAAGCATGAACATTGAATTAAAGAAAGTGAAAATGTTGATCATGTGCACTCACAGGTCTAAAACTGAGTTTTCTGCTAATCAGCATAATTCAGACAACATCTCAGATAACCATACGGTTCAAGAAATGCCTAAGAAGAGCTGTACTTGAAAACAAAGCCAAGCTGGTATACAAGCATCACTTACGGTATCTCTGGCAGTCCTTCACCTTGCTTCTGTTTAGCACCATTCAGCATTATTAAGGCCCTTTGAGATTCAAAGCAAGGCCGCAGTCCAATTTTCTTTGGTTTCTGCATCTTTCTAGTCCCACGCACACCAGTTTTCCCCAAAGCTGGCAAGTAGGAATATACCTGTTGCAAAATAACATTATATTGCTTTCTCAACTACAAAAACCTGGAAACAGGTAAGAGAAATTACCTGATTCATTTCACCATTAAATGTAGTTGTATTTTCTTCGTTTCATCAATATGGTTGCCTCCCTAAGTCATGTGAACGTGCTAAAATATTAAGAAAGCTGCTAGTTCCATGTCATTATGTCAATATGACATACACAAGAAGAAAATTACTTTCTTAAAAATAATTTTTTTCAAACTCAAATTTGATGTTCATTTAGGAAAGCTCTTTTGATGAGTCTCATGCTCAACTTGTTAAAATTAATTTGCCTATTTTTAGTATTTATGGTTTACGTACAACTGGGATTTTGTCATTTCCATCTTGGTAATACCTTCCTTTAACAGAAAAGAAATCTGGAATAAACGGAATAAGGAGTGCAAAGGTCATTAAAGACAAGGATTGTTGCAAACAGTATTTCCCCAACCTGACCAATTATTAACAAGTATATTTCTCATTTGTTGAAGAAACTGCTGGAAATAATAAATATCAATAATAGCTAAAGATAGCCAAGATAAAACTCTTTATATGTGTGTAACCTTGGAGTCATTTGCAAATTTTACTTTTTAAATACCATTAAATACTATGTGGAATTTTTTTGGATCACAGTCTTTCCAAAATAACAATGTTAGGTACTGCGGCAAGTGATACAAAGATTCTTGTATAATTTTTCTGTTATCAATTCTTAATTATTCTCAAGTAATTAAAATTTCTATTCAATAATTATTAGATTTTTGAGGTAGAAAACTACCTGCTTTTATATATATTTGAAAGATGTTAATATGCTCTGTACAATTATTAGAATAACTAAGAATATTTAAAAACTGAATGTATAAATTTAGGTCTTAAAAATTAAAAGACTAAAATAGAGTGGCGCTTACCATTTTCTGAAGAGAAAGTGGCTCAGAAGAAATACTAATGGAATTCTGTAAACACAACTTTTTAAAGACTGCCTCTGCAACAAACATTTGAAGCCAGGAGGAGGAAAAGGAAGAAATAAAAATCTCTAAGTCCTGTGAAGAAAAGTCTGTAGAAAACAAGAGAAGTAAATATAGTTATTGCTACACACTATAAAATTTCTTTCCATAGACTATTTCCTCCATGGACTTTATTCATTCAAATGATGATTTCTACACCAGTAAGATTCACCCACAAAATTTTAAACCATGAAAAATAGATAATATTCCTATTCCTTGGTCTTCAAGAGAAATTTTTTTTAATGGCAGATGTTCTCACATTTGAAACAACCATTACTTTTTATTATTTTAAATAAAAGGCTGGAAATTTTATATATATACACATGAATGGAGAGATGACATGTGAATAGACAGTTAGACATGGGTTTTTATCACTATACTTTCCAATTAATGTTAAAGATCTCTTCCCACAACTAGGCTGTCTATAGAAAACTGGAACTTGGTTTTTAAGTAGGCACATTTAATTTGCATTGATTAGTCTTGAGCTGATAGGAAGACATTTTTCCTCCAACCACATCCACAAATCCTATCATTGCAGAGAAGGATGAAAGATAAAGAAGAGAAGTAATGTAAGACACCCTTTCATGGATCATAGCCTGGTTGTGGAGAAGGGCTTAACTAAATGAGGCCGTGGGCCATGCCATGCAGGGTCACCCAAGATGGACAGGTCACAGTGAAGAGTGAGAAACATGGTCCAGTGGAGGAGGACATAGCAACCCATTCCAGTCCTCTTTCTATGAGAACCCCATGAACAGTATGGAAAGTCAGAAAGACATGACACCAGAAGATGAGCCCCCCAGGTGGGAAGGGGTCCAATATTCTAATATGCTACTAAAGAAGAGCAGAGGGCAATTACTAATAGCTCTGAAAAGAATGAAGTGACTGGGCCAAAGCAGAAAAATGGTCAGTTATGGATGCGTCTGGTGATGAAAGTAAAATCCGATGCAATAAAGAACAATATTGGATAGGAACTTGGAATATTACATCCATGAATCAATGTAAATTGGACATGGCCAAGCAGGAGATAGCAAGATTGAACATCGACATCTTAAGCATCTGTGAACTAAAATGGACGGAATGGGCAAATTTAATTCAGATGACCATTATATCTATGACTATGGGCAAAAATCCATTAGAAAAAATGGAGTAGCCCTCATAGTCAACAAAATAATCCGAAAAGCAGCACATGGGTGAAACCTCAAAAACGACAGAACGAAGTACTAATCCCATTTCTGGGGCAAACCATCCAATATCACAGTAATTAATCCAAGTCTATGCCCCAACCACTGGTGCGGAAGAAGCGGAAGCTGTAGGTTCTATGAAGACCTACAACATCTTCTAGAACTTACGTCAAAAAAAGATGTCCTTTTCATCACAGGCAACTAGAATGCAAAAGTAGGAAATCAAGAGATAACTAGAGTGATAGGCAACTTTGGCCTTGGAGTACAAAATGAAGCAGGGCAAAGGGTAAGAGTTTTGTCAAGAGAACACAGGGTCATAGCAAACACCCTTTTCCAACAACCCAAGAGACAACTCTACCCATGGACATCAACAGATAGTCAATACTGAAATCAGATTGATTGGGTCCTTTGCAGCTGAAGATGAGGAAACGCTATACAGTCAGCAAAAACAAGATCTAGGGCTGACTGTGGATGCGGAAGATAGTGGAGGAGGAAGACGGGGAGATCACCAGCTTCCCTACAAATATATCAAAAACTCATGAAGATATGGAACAACTCCTACAAAGCAACCTCTAGACGACATCAGAAGACCCCAGGACTCCAGGGGGACAGGCTAAGCTCCCTGAAATGAGAATGCAAGCACAAGTCACCCCTAACAAGAAATCAACACAAACCATTCAACCAACCTTTCCCTCCAAGGACAAAAAGAAAAAGGAAGAAGGAATACAACCCTAAAGTTGGGGAAAGGAGACCTCAAGTGGGGCAAGTTAGATAAAAAAACAAACAAACAAACAAAAATATGAAAAGACCTAGAGCTGACTGTGACTCAGATCATGAGTTCCTTATCACAAAATTCAGGCTTAAATTGAAGAAAGTGGGGAAAACCACTTGCCTTTCAGGTATGCTCTAAAGCAGATCCTTTATGATATTACAGTGGAGGTGACAAGTAGATTCAAGGGATTAGATATGGTAGACAGAGTGCCTGAAGTATGGAGGTTTGCAACACTGTACAGGAGTCAGTGACCAAAACCATCCCAGAGAAAAAGAAATGCAACAAGACAAAGTGGTTGTCTGAGGAGGCGTTACAAAATAGCTGAGGAAACAAGAGAAGGGAAAAACAGAGTTCAAGATGACAGCAAGGAGAGAAAAGAAGGCAACAGAGGAAAACAATAGAATGGGAAAGACTAGAGATCTCTTCAAGAAAACTGGAGATATCAAGGGAACATTTCATGCAAGAATGAGCAAATATAAAGGGCAGAAATGGAAAGGACCTAACAGAAGCAAAAAGATTAAGAAGAGGTGGCAAGAATACACAGAAGAACTATACAAAAAAGGTCTTAAAGACCTAGACAGCCACGATGGTGTGATCACTCACCCAGAGCTGGACATCCTGGAGTGTCAAGTCAAGTGGGTCTTAGGAAGCATTACTATGAACAAAGCTAGTGGAGGTGACAGAATTCTAGCTGAGCTATTTTAAATTCTAAAAGATGATGTTGTGAAAGTGCCACAGTCAACGTGTCAGCAAATCTGGAAAACTCAGCAGTGGCCACAGGACTGGAAAAGGTCAATTTTCATTCCAATCCCAAAGAAGGGCAATGCCAAGAATGTTCAAACCACTGCACAATCGCACTCACTTCACATGCTAGCAAGGTAATGCTCAAAATCCTTCAAGCTAGGCTTCAACAATATGTGAACTGAGAACTTCCAGATGTACAAGCTGGATTTAGAAAAGGCAGAGGAACCACATATCAAATTGACAACATTCACTGAATCATGGAGAAAGCAAGGGCGTTCTGGAAAAAACGTCTGCTTCACTGACTATGTGGAAGGACTTTGACTGTGTGGATCATAACAAACTGTGGAAAATTCTTAAAAAGATGGCAATACGAGACCACCTTACCCGTCTCCTGAGAAGCCTGTATGGAGGTCAAGAAGCAACAATTTGAACTGGACACGAACAACTGACTAGTTCAAGACTGGGAAGGAGTATGACAAGGCTGCATATTGCTGCCCTGCTTATTTAACTCAAATGCAGAGTGCTGCTGCTACTGCTGCTAAGTTGCTTCAGTCGTGTCCGACTCTGTGAGACCCCACAGACTGCAGCCTACCAGGCTTCTCCGTCCATGGGATTCTCCATGCAAGAACACTGGAGTGGGTTGCCATTTCCTTCTCCAAGGCATGAAAGTGGAAAGTGAAAGTGAAGTTGCTCAGTTGTGTCCGACTCTCAGCGACCCCATGGACTGCAGCCTACCAGGCTCCTCCATCCATGGGATTTTCCAGGCAACAGTACTGGAGTGGGGTGCCATTGCCTTCTCCGTACATTAAGGGAAATGCCAGGCTGTGTAATCAAAAGCTAGAATCAAGATTTCCGGGAGAAATATCAACATGCAACCTCAGACATGCAGATGACACCACCCTTATGGCAGAAAGTGAAGAAGAACTAAAGAGCCTCTTGGTGAAAGTGAAAGAGGAGAGTGAAAAAGTTGGCTTAAAACTCAACATTCAGAAAACTAAGATCATGGCATCCGGTCACATCACTTCATGGCAAACAGATGGGGAAACAATGGAAACAGTGACAGACTATTTGCTTGGGTTCCAAAATCACTGTGGATGGTGACTGTATCATGAAATTAAAAGATGTCTACTCCTTGATAGGAAAGCTATGACAAACCTATATAGCGTATTAAAAAGCAAAGACATCACTTTGCCAAAAAAGGCCCATATAGTCCAAGGGATGGTTTCTCCAGTAGTCATGTAGAGATGTGAGAGTTGGACCATAAATAATGCAGAGCACCGAAGAACTGATGCTTTTGAATTGTGGTGCTAGAAAAGGCTCTTCAGAGTCTCCTGGACACCAAGGAGATCAAACCAGTCAATTCTAAAGATCAATCCTGAACACTGATTAGAAGGACTAATGCCGAAGCTCCAATACTTTGGCCACCTGGTGGGAAGAGTTGACTCATTGGAAAAGACCCTGATGCTGGGAAAGACTGAAGGCAAAAGGAGAAGGGGAGGCAGAGGATGAGATGGCTAGATAGCACCACTGACTCAATGGACATGAATTTGAGCAAACTCTGGGAGACAGAGGAGGACGGGGAAGCCTAGCGTGCTGCAGTCCATGGAGTGGCAAAGAGTCAGACATGACTTAGCAACCAAACAAGGAAATGATTCTCCATCAAAATACTGACCAAAAGGACATTATTAGAATGCCCAGATTCACTTGTAGGGATTAAGTATATTATTCTACAAACTCTATAATAAACAATTTAGTTTCACATATTAGTCGTAGAAAAGCTACTGCTCTCAAGGATAAATCATTTACTTTTCTCTCCTGACAAAGGCTTAAAATCAACATATAGTAACAAAAATTTAGGAGATATTAATTTGAACCACTTTTAGATATATATATTTTTAAAACTGCCCATCTATGGCTTAACTGGAAGCCTAAGAAACCAATTGTGTGTGCTTTGAAAAGGGGAAGGAAAGGCTTAAACACACATTTCAAACAGGAATACAGTTTAATTTCTTGTAGTTTTAAATATCAGTGATCAAACATAACTGAGAGCAAAGTAATCAGTCTGTTCACAAGATTACAATGGTAACATTAAAGTCTAATTTCAGCTGAAGTCAGTTACCGGCTCAGATATGTTAGGTTTAAATTTGTCTTGTGAAAACTGGTGGTAACAGTGGGTAACAATGCTTGCTTTAAAGTTAAGGGACATTTGATTATGAGTAAGGAAAGCATTAAAGTTGATTTGTAACACACAGTAGAATTCTGTTAATACAAGGCTCATTATTTCATGTATTTGGTTAAACTGTAAGGTAAGTTGTATCTCCCTAGAGGTAACCAATACACACTGGAAACAATGCATATAAATACACTGATAATCTGTAGAGGCACTGCTAATCCTATCCTGGGTCCTCTAACTCAAAGAAGTTTCATTATGGAATGAAAACAGGGAATCCTTTTAGCTGAATGTTTAGTTCCCATGCTAGCAAATAATGCCAGAATTCTGTTTCTAAAATGGAAAAAAAAAAAAACAAAAACCAAACCCACACACACTATCTGGTAGGAATGGTGGGAAAGAAATGATAAGAAAGGATTCTGAAGGAAGATTGAATTTGAGCTAAGAAATGTTAAAAAGTCATGGAACAAAGGACAGCTACTTCACAAAAGCAACAGTAATCACCCCTCAGCTCAATGAAAAAGAAAGAAAAAAAAGAAGATAAAATGCTTTAGATAAAAATCTTCTAACTTCAGAAGTGTAAAGAGAGACCTCTCTTTGCAGAGGGCATCATCGAATAAATCCTGAACCCAGTTACAGCCTGGACTCCTATTCTAGAATCTCTGTTCGAAGTATTAAAGTGATTGACAGCATATTCAAGAACATTTTCTTTTATATAAAACTAAGATGCAATAAACACATGTGCAACAAAAGAGAGTACTTACTTAGCAGTCTAAAATATTTTTAAGTATATCAAAATCACCTTTTATATTTGAAAGCTATAAAAGTTCACTTGGTTTAAAATATGTTCATTTTAGAAATTTAGGAAAGAAGAAAAGAAGGGAGAAAGGGAGAGAGGAAGGAAATGGTTCACAGGGCACTACTCTGGCTTTGAAGAGTAAGAACGTACACAGCGTGGATAACATTATAATAGCTTTGTATGGGGGCAGATGGTTACTGGATTTATAGTAGTGGTGATCATTTCTTAACATATACAAATGTCAAACAATGTAGTATACCTGAAACTAAGGTAATGCTGTATGTCAACTATATGAAAAATAAGAATGTAAAAATGTCTTATAGAAGCCTCCCTTAACTCTGGAGACCCAAAAGAGTTAGGAACAACCTTCATGGGCCTCTCTGGTGGCTCAGACAGTAAAGAATTCATCTGCAATGCAGGAGTCCAGGGTTCAATCCCTGGGTTGGGAAGAGCCCCTTTAAAGGGAATGATTACCCACTCCAGTATTCTTGCCTGGAAAATTCCATGAACGGAGAAGGGTAGGCTACAGTCCATGGTGTTGTAAAGAGTCAGACATGACTGAGCTACTAATACACATACATACAAAACATAAAGTAAGCATGTGAAAATGAGTTCTGTCATCATATTGCTTAAATAACATTCCTATTACTTTAGGGGGAACTTTAAAATCAGATAATACAGGGAGGAGGAAGACTGAGAAAATTATACATATGTATTATATATTACTTTTATTTGTTTCATCCATGCTAATTTGTTAGATCATCAGACTCAATGGAAAAGAAGCAGTGGCAGCTTTTTGTTATAATAGAAAAATTATACAGCAACAGGTACATGGGGGAAATGTTTCAACCAGTAATATAAGCTCAAGTTAATATAAGTGGCTTTCTATACCATAGTAAGTATTCTGACCTAATGATTTTCATTTTTTAATAATGTTAAGTATTCATGCAGGAAGAGACCAGGAAACTGTTCATATAGCACAGACAACATTACAGAGAGATAATGGTTTCTAGTTGAATGAGTACAAGTATTAAATGTATTAAAAATAGTTTTTACCACGTGAAATTCTAAAACAGCAAACAACAAAAAAAGGTAAATCTAAAATAAATTGATTTTAAATCAGTTTAAATATTTATTTTTAGAAGGTAGTTTAAATTTTTAGTTGTAGAATGTAGAATGTATAATACTTTATTTCCAGGTCCTATTTCCCATTCTATAATATCAAATTTTATAAAACCATGACGTGTGCGAGGAGTAACGCTCATGCACCACAGACATACGTACCATCACATGAGAGGGAAACGTAACTTCCTACGTCATCAGACATGTGTCGCATCACGTTTCTACCCATATTAAGACCAAGGACAATCCAATAATCTATTGCTGCTCCAAGAATTCCAGTCAATAAGTAAGCTAGTTCATGTTTGAAGACCTAACATTAAGATGGAAAAATATTACTAAAACATACTGAAAGGTATCATTTCTATTATTTTGAATAGTTGCTGAGTCAAAATATAGCTATTTAAAAAAATGGGGCATGCTAATGCTAAAAGGTTATTCTTAAGAACTCTAGCAAATTAACTCCCTCTTTTCATTCTTTCCATCTCCTTTCCCTCCTTCCTCCCCTGATCTATATCTACATCTAAATATATATCTATACGACAAAATAGTTAATAACATTTACAGCTCTCATATATGGATAGCTTGAAACAAACTTTTAAAGTAACTTCATCCAATTGTATCCAGCCAGTGCTTTAGTTGGGCAATAATTCTATTAAAACAATAAAGAAGTATTTGGCTTCTGTGGATTTCTGTTTATAAGAACATATGACTATAAAAAAGAGAAATTTAGTCACCTCTACTGTTTATATATAAAATTAACCTTTACATTTCCTTAAATGGCCTTTCAAAGGAAAAGACCTGAAAAACATAATGAATACAAGCTACAGCAAGTGTACTTTGTTGTTAAAAAAAACAATTGGCTGATCAAATATTAGTTATTCAGTTCAGTTCAGTCGCTCAGTCGTGTCTGACTCTTTGCAACCCCATGAATTGCAGTACGCAAGGCCTCCCTGTCCATCACCAACTCCCATAGTTCACTCAGACTCACGTCCATCGAGTCAGTGATGCCATCCAGCCATCTCATCCTCTATCGTCCCCTTCTCCTCCTGCCCCCAATCTCTCCCAGCATCAGGGTCTTTTCCAATGAGTCAACTCTTCGCATGAGGTAGCCAAAGTACTGGAGTTTCAGCTTCAGCATCATTCCTTCCAAAGAACACCCAGGGCTGATCTCCTTCAGAATGGACTGGTTGGATCTCCTTGCAGTCCAAGGGACTCTCAAGGGTCTTCTCCAACACCACAGTTCAAAAGCATCAATTCTTCGGCCTCAGCTTTTTTCACAGTCCAACTCTCACATCCATACATGACCACTGGAAAAACCAAAGCCTTGACTAGCCAGACCTTTGTTGGCAAAGTAACGTCTCTGCTTTTGAATATCCCATCTAGGTTGGTCATAACTTTCCTTCAAGGAGTAAGCGTCTTTTAATTTCATGGCTGCAGTCACCATCGGCAGTGATTTTGGAGCCCAAAAAATAAAGTCTGACACTGTTTCCACTGTTTCCCCATCTATTTACCATGAAGTGATGGGACCAGATGCTATGATCTTAGTTTTCTGAATGTTGAGCTATAAGTCAACTTTTTCACTCTCCTCTTTCACTTTCATCAAGAGGCTTTTCAGTTCCTTTTCACTTTCTGCCATAAGGGTGGTGTCATCTGCATATCTGAGGTTACTGGTATTTCTCCCGGCAATCTGGATTCTAGCTTGTGCTTCTTCCAGCCCAGCGTTTCTCATGATGTACTCTGCATATAAGTTAAATAAACAGGGTGACAATATACAGCCTTGACGAACTCCTGTTCCTATTTTGAACCAGTCTGTTGTTCCATGTCCAGTTCTAACTGTTGCTTCCTGACCTGCATATAGGTTTTTCAAGAGGCAGGTCAGGTGGCCTGGTATTTCCATCTCTTTCAGAATTTTCCACAGTTTATGGTGATCCACACAGTCCAAGGCTTTGTCATAGTCAATAAAGCAGAAATAGATGTTTTTCTGGAACTGTCTTGCTTTTTCGATGATCCAGTGGATGTTGGCAATTTGATCTCTGGTTCCTCTGCCTTTTCTAAAACCAGTTTGAACATCTGGAAGTTCACGGTTTACGTATTGCTGAAGCCTGGCTTGGAGAATTTTGAGCATTACTTTATTAGCATGTGAGATGAGTGCAACTGTGCAGTAGTTTGAGCATTCTTTGGCATTGCCTTTCTTTGGGACTGGAATGAAAACTGACCTTTTCCAGTCCTGTGGCCACTGCTGAGTTTTCCAAATTTGCTGGTGTATTGAGTGCAGGACTTTCACAGCATCATCTTTCAGGATTTGAAATAGCTCAACTGGAATTCCATCACCTCCACTAGCTTATATCAAATACCATATCTAACTTACAGATATACAGATATCAAGTTTAAACATTGCTTTATATTACCATTTCTATAATAACATTATTAAACTACTATAAGAAATATGGCAAGGCATACAAAATTTACTTATAATAATATTTTACACTAGTGTTTAAAAACATCTTTCTAATCCATAAACTATGAAGATGAAGAGGTGTGAAAATGATATTTTTAAACACCTCTGATTTAAACAGACACATTTTTTCACAATGACATTAAGTTAAAATTCCTGTAGTTTTGGTATCTGCTGTCTAGGCATATTGGATGAGTGAAAAAAAAAATCACTAAATTAACAGTTGGGTAGAAAGCATGTGAAAAGGTTTTAATAAATGTTATGATACCCAAATAGACTATAACTGCTATGTTCTGCCACCATATTATACCTGATATGAGATTAGTGACAGAAATATCCAGCACTTAGCACTTTGAACCCTCAGTGACTACAGGATTTATTTCTCCTGCCCTCAAAGACAAGGTTCTTATGAGTATATACCACATCATTCCTATCATAAGAAGTTATTAAATGATTTCAGAATTGCAGTGCTATTTTGGGGTTGCTGTACAAACAAGGACAAATGGTCAAGCAGCACATACATCAGACCCACTAAAACAGTGTTTATCCACAGACAGGATCCTCAGCAGGTGCATAGGTCCCCTTCTGCCCTACCATGATGTTGTTGGGCAGCACGTGGTATTCTGGCAGGGCTGGACATCAGAAGGTGGGGGACAAACTCTGAAGATTGGGACCAAAGGAATTCTAAGCTGCATGATTAGAGAAACACTGCCCTTCTTCCGACATGATCAGGGGCCAAGATACAGAACTTTGACCATACCCTGATTCTGTGAGGTCAGGATTCATGAGTGGGCAAGAGCAGGGCCCCTTCTCCTGTTACATTAGAGAACTGGGTTTAAACTCTGCCACTGTGGTTGTGTGGCATGGGGAGTGAGCAGTAGGACTGGCCGTTACCACCAGGCTGGGGAGGTGTCCATACCTCCCTCAGGCTCTAACTGTGACAAGCCTTGCAGCTGACCGTAAATGGCTCTTGTAAGTACTGGGTCTTAAACAGTCTTCAACGAACTTTGCAGGAAGCAAACTCTGTTCTGTGCAAAGCCCAAATGTAGATGATCACTGAGCAATGTTACTTCTCATGGTTCAATAGAGAACATAAAACTGGACAATGAAAATCTCTATTTAAATTAGCAAACTGATCATGTCTAGATTCATACCACAGAATATCCCTTCCAACATATACGTATATCTGACTTTTAGCAATGATACTATTCAGGAAGAAAGCATGAGACTGTTACATTTGATTTTTAAAAGTATTCCTCTATTTCAATCAGGGTTACTTCAGCTCCCTGGTGCTAAGACTCCGGATATGAAAGACAAGGTTAGCCCAAAGAGTTAAGCTTCATGTAAACCACAATTCTAACACTGAAAGATGAAGCCCCAGGTTGGTAGGTGTCCAATATAGTACTGGAGAAAAGCAGAGAAACAGCTCCAGAAGGAATGAAGACTCTGAGCCAAAGAGGAAACAATGCTTGGTTGTGGATGTGTCTGGTGGTCAAAGGAAAATCTGATGCTGTAAAAAGCAGTATCACATAGGAACCTGGAATGTTAGATCGATTAATCAAGGTTAACTGGAAGTGGTCAAACAGGAGATGGCAAGAGTGAACATCGACATTTTAGCAATTGAACTAAAATGGACTGGAATGGGTGAATTTAACTAAGATTACCATTTTATCTACTACTGTGGGCAAGAATCCCTTTGAAGAAATGAGGTAGCCCTCAGAGTCAACATGAGTCTGAAATGCAGTACTTGGGTGCAATCTCAAACCGACAGAATGATCTCTGTTGGTTTTCAAGGTAATCCATTCAACATCATAGTAATCCAAGTCTATGCCAAAGAAGCTGAACAGTTCTACGATGACCTACAAGACCTTCTAGAACTAACACCAAAAAAAGATGTCCTTTTCATCGTAGGGGACTGGAATGCAAAAGTAGGAAATCAAGAGATACCTGGAGTATCAAGCAAGTTTGGCCTTGGAGTACAAAATGAAGCAGGGCAAAGGCTAACAGAGTTTTGCCAAGAGAATGCACTGGTCATAGTAAACACCCTCTTCCAACAACACAAGGGATGACTCTACACATGGATACCACCAGATGGTCAATACCAAAACCAGACTGATTACATTCTCTGCAGTTGAAGATGGGAGAAGCTCTATGCAGTCAGCAAAAACAAGAACGGGAGCTGACTGTGGCTCAGATCATAAGTCCTTATTGCCAAATTCAGACTAAAATTGAATAAAGTAGGGAAAACCACCAGACCATTCAGGTATGAACTAAGTCAAACTCCTTATGATTATACAGTGGAAGTGACAAACAGATTCAAGGGATTAGATCTGAAAAGAAAGAGTGCTTGAAGAACTGTGGACAGAGGTTCGTGACACTGTACGGGAGGCAGTAATGAAGACCATCCCCAAGAAAAAGAAATGCAAAAAGGCAAAATGGTTGTCTGAGGAGGCCTTGCAAATAGCTGAGAAAAGAAGAGAAGCAAAAGGCAATGGAGAAAAGGAAAGATATACCCATTTGAATGCAGAGTTCCAAATAGCAAGGAGAGATAACAAAGCCTTCCACAGCGATTAGTGCAAATAGAGGAAAACAATACAATGGGAAAGACTAGAGATCTCTTCAAGAAAATTAGAGATACCAAGGGAACATTTCATTCAACGATGGGCTCAATAAAGGACAGAAATGATACGGACCTAACAGAAGCCAAAGATGTTAAGAAGAGGTGGTAAGAATACATAGAAGAACTATATAAAAAAGGTCTTAATGACCTGGACAACCACGATGGTGTGGTCACTTACCTACAGTCAGACATCCTGGAATGCGAAGTGAAGTGGGCCTCAGGAAGCATTACTACGGGAAAAAAGCTAGTGGAGGTGATGGAATTCCAGTTGAGCTATTTCAAATCCTGAAAGATGATGCTGTTAAAGTGTTGTACTCAATATGGCAGTAAATTTGGAAAACTCATCAGTGGCTGAAGGACTAGATAAGGTCAGTTTTCATTCCAATCCCAAAGAAGGGCAATGCCAAAGAATGTTCAAACTACCGTACAATTTCTGTCATTTCACATGCTAGTAAGGTAATGTTCAAAATCCTCCAAGCCAGGCTTCAGCAGTACATAAACTGAGAACTTACAGATATACAAGTTGGATATAGAAAAGGCAGAGGAAGCAGATATCAAATTGCCAACACCTGTTGGATCACAGAAAAAGCAAGGGAATTTCACAACAAACTGTGGAAAATTCTAATAGAGATGGGAATACCAAATTACCTTATGTGCCTCCTGAGAAATCTGTATGCAGGTCAAAAAGCAACAGTTAGAACCAGACATGGAAAACAGACTGGTTCAAAATTAGGAAAGAAGTATATCAAAGCAGTATATTGTCACCTTGCTCATTTAACTTATATGCAGAGTACATCATGACAAATGCCGGACTAGATGAAGCTGGAATCAAGATTGCCAGGAGAAGTATCAATGACCTCAAATATGCAGATGACATCACCTTAATAGAAGAAAGCAAAGAGGAAGTAAAGAGCCTATTGAAGAATATGAAAGAGGAGAGTGACAAAGCTGGCTTAAAACTCAGCATTCAAAAATGAAGATTATGGCATGTGGTCCCATCACTTCCTGCCAAATAGACGGGGATAAAATGGAAACTTTATTTTCTTGGGCTCCAAAATCATTGCAGATGATGACTACAGACATGAAATTAAAAGATGCTTGCTCTTTGGAAGAAAAGCTATAACAAACCTAGACAGCATATTGAAAAGCAGACTCACTTTGCTGACAAAGGTCCATATAGTTAAAACTATGGCTTTTCTAGTAGTAATGTATGGATGTGAGAGTTGGACCATAAAGGTGGCTGAGCACTGAAGAATTGATGCTTTTGAACTGTGGTGCTGGAGAAGACTCTTGAGAGTCCTTTAGTCAGCAAGGATATCAAACCAATCAATCCTGAGGGAAATCAACCCTAAATATTCACTGGAAGAACTGATGCTGAAGCTGAAGCTCCAATACTTTGAACACCTGATGGGAAGAGTCGACTCATTGGAAAAGTCTCTGATGCTGGAGAAGATTGAGGGCTGGAGAAAAAGGGGGCAAGAGAGGATGAGAGGGTTAGATGGCATCATCAAGTCAATGGACATGAGTTTGAGCAAATCCTGGGAGATAACGAAGGACAGGGAAACGTGGCATACTACAGTCCGTGGGGTTGCAAAGAGTCGGACATGTCTTAGCGACTGAACAACAACAAAACCATAATCCAGCACTGTATCACGTAAAAATAACACAAAACCAACCAGCTGAGACTTTCCTTATGCAAATAAATGTACATGTGTACCTGACACCACAGATGAGTATCAATATTGCTTACTATTCAACTCACCTTCAAATTATTGTTATTAAACAGAGACAGGGCTCCCCTGGGAGTCCAGTGCTGAAGAGTCCTCCTTGTAGTGCAGGGGACACCAGTCGGATCCCTGGTCCAGAAGGTTACCACATGCCTTGGAGCAACTAAGCCCATGCATCACAAATGTAGAGCCTATGCTTTAGTGCCCGGAGCCACAACTATTGAAGCTTACGTGCCCTAGAGTCCCTGCTCAGATACAAGAGAAGCCACTGCAATGAGAAGCCCGTGTACCTCAACTACAGAGTAGCCCCTGCTAGCCTCAACTAGAGAAAGCCCACACGACAAAGATTCAGCGCTTCCAAAAACAAAAAATATATCTTAAAAAAAAAAAAAAAAAGATAAGAAAAAAAAAAATCAAGAGATAGGCACATCTTGCAGTATTTTCAAGGAAAGACTGCAGTTCCTTTACCATGGTCAAAAAAATTCCTACCAAAGTTATTCTATTTGTGTATCAATGGCTAAAATAGCTATCACATATCCATTATAGAAAATTTTCATAGAAAAATATACTTTCAAATCAGGTTCTTGGATCCTTATACACTATTTTCTTAACCATGACACTCACTATAACCATAGGACACTGTGCTATGGGACTATACTCACTGTAACCTAACAATGCTATTTATAGCACAGAGAATATACGCTTTGGAGTAGGTTAGAGGGGAAAAAGGCAAAAAAAAAAGAAAAATCATAAAAAGAGAAAAGCTTTCTTGGAATACTGAAATGTTTACTAAAGCTGAAAGAGTATAGCACAAATAACCTAAGATTTAAAGAAATGAAAGATTTAATTTACAGATGTGACATATTTACCTTGAAATGCCCTTCTAATATGTTCAAGTCTTTTAGAAGACATTCTGTCAATACAGTTCTCTATTATCTACCAGTACAAGTAATCTCCAGGTTATAAACTTGGCAATCTCCCCAAAATTGACCAGTGTGCAGAAGAAATCTGAATGTTGGCCTTCTGATTCCCAGATTAGGGCTTTCTACAATATCCCACAGCAACAGATGACAAACTGCTCCTCTAGTACCTCTGGCAGAAAGAGGCAAACATTAACTATATACTGTGCCTCTTCCTATTTTGAACAGTGGCATGTGAAATGAGAGAAAGTGATGGCCGCTAGTCAAGGTTTTGCCCTAAGAAGCTGTGACATCTTGAATACGTTACTTATACTCTTCAACCTCAATTTCTTTGTCTTTAAATACAAACTAGTTTCCATTTCTACGAATAACTATATGGTTATAATTAAACAGCATATAAGGACATCACAAAGAAAAGCAGGACTAAGCACTGAGCTTAGTAAAATGTGTACCTCCTCTATAACCTTGACACATCCCACCTCTGCTCTGCCAAGGAAAGCCCAAGCTTTCTGAGATTATGACAATGAAATTCATTGCCACTGTGTCACTCTGCAATACTTTCTGATTGACATTATGACAAAACAATATTAGCATAAACTGAGGACTTCTGTTTAGCTAATGACTTAAATTGAATGCTTCAACTAAGCAAATCAAGATACAAATGCTTTACAGTACAGAAAATGATGCCCGTGAACATGCATGGAATTCGTGAAATTGGAAACTGCCAAAGATTTAATTAAGTACAATAATGAATTCTAACACATAAAGTACCAAAATAGAAAAAAAAAAAAACAGCTTATATGAAGTTAAGCAATACAAATGTTAAATAAAATATTTGCAAAGCTCAAAACCAGTTCTCATACTACAACTGATGCTACAATTTCGTGTACACTGCTTTGAAAATATGTTTAATTTACTTATAATCTGAACAAAAATCTTCAGGTTAAATATGTATGAATTCGTTACTATTTACATTAGTATTTGCTGAGTAAATTCTTAACTGTGGGAGTCCTTTGATGATTTAGTAAAATTGTGGAAACATCACTTTTATTATTGTTTCCAATTATAAATGAAAATTTAATTTACATAATGAATAAAAAATGTTTTTTCTTATTCATGCATTTATGCATAAATAAGAAACTGTTTTCTATACTTAATGATTTTATTGTCTAATCAGTAGAAAAAAAAGGCAATGATAATTAATCACGATTTTATCACTTTTAGCTTAGAAGTGTAGTTACACCCAGAAACAATCCTCCCTTTTTAATTCAAATTGAAAGAACAAACAAAAACCCTGAAAAGAATTTTTTCTTTAAAGAATGCATCAGACACTCCCTAATTAAGAATCTTTAAAAATCAATAAGGGTTTCCGTTTCTGATAATGGAGGCCTCCCTAATTCAGATAAACTGTCTTACAAAAGAAAACTTAAAATGTTGAATATGTAAAAAAACATCTTCTGTAAAGTTAAGAGAAACTGCTCAGCCAGGATCCAGGAGAAGGTAAAAACCAAGTGATGCCTCAAAGCTAGATGACTTTGCCCTAAGGCCATCTGCTGACCCCAGAGAAAGAGCTGACATACAGGGGAGAAGAGAGTATAAAAGTCATGGCCCAAGGCCTAATGCCCAATATGCTGGCACCCTGCAGGGCTTCAATCTCAAAGCAAGCATGAAGCAGAAGCAAAACTACCTTTATCTGTAGCCCTGTGCTTCACATAGACTATTCAGGAACCCTTGACCCCAGCAACAAAAATTCTCCCTACAAGAAAATAGTCAGTGTCTTTGCCACAAACTGTTTCTACAAAGTAATTTTTAAATGCCATTTGCAACATACAGTCAAGCATACCTAGTTTGCAAGAAAATACAAAAGACAAGAAAACAGCAGAAACAAGAAATAGAAACAGACTCACAAAAACGTCAAATATGGAATAATCAGACATAGACTGTAAAATAACTATTATAAGCATGTTCAAAGAAAAAAGAAAATCTTGAAAACTTTGTAGGGAACCAGAAATCATAAACATATACCATAGTAATTTGGAAGTTAAAAAGTCTAAAACTGGAAAAAGTACAAAAATTAAAAGTGCAATCGCCACGTTTATCTTTTTTAGTTCAGTTCAGTCGCTCACTTGCGTCCAACTCTGTGTGACCCCATGATTCGCGGCACGCCAGGCCTCCCTGTCCATCACCAACTCCCAGAGTTCACTCAAATTCATGTGCATCGAGTCGGTGATGCCATCCAGCCATCTCATCCTCTGTCGTCCCTTTCTCCTCCTGCCCCCAATCCCTCCCAGCATCAGAGTCTTTTCCAATGAGTCAACTCTTCGCATGAGGTGGCCAAAGTATTGGAGTTTCAGCTTCAGCATCAGTCCTTCCAATGAACACCCAGGACTGAATCTCCTTTAGGATGGACTGGTTGGATCTCCTCGCAGTCCAAGGGACTCTCAAGTCTTCTCCAACACCACAGTTCAAAAGCATCAATTCTTTGGCGCTCACCTTTCTTCACAGTCCAACTCTCACATCCATACATGACCACTGGAAAAACCATAGCCTTGACTAGATGGACCTTTGTTGGCAAAGTAGTATCTCTGCTTTTCAATACACTATCGAGGTTGGTCATAACTTGCCTTCCAAGGAGTAAGCGTCTTTTAATTTCATTGCTGCCATTACCATCTGCAGTGATTTTGGAGCCCAGAAAAATAAAGTCTGACACAGTTTCCACTGTTTCCCCATCTATTTCCCATGAAGTGATGGGACCAGATGCCATGATCTTAGTTTTCTGATTGTTAAGTTTAAGCCAACTTATTCACCCTCCTCTTTCACTTTCATCAAGAGGCTCTTTAGTTCCTCTTCTCTTTCTGCCATAAGGGTGGTGTCATCTGCATATCTGAGGTTATTGATATTTCTCCCGGCAATCTTGATTCCAGCTTGTGCTTCTTCCAGCCCAGCATTTCTCATGATGTACTCTTGTTAGACACAGTTGAAAAGAGACTAGTGAACTAGAAATTGGATGAAAACGCTATTCAAAACAGACTGAGTGTAGAAAAAAATGGAAAATAAACACGAGAGGGTAAAAACACAGAGGATACAAAGAGGAAGTGTAACATTAAGTTCAACTGGAACTTATAAAGCAAAAGAGAGAAAATGGATCAGAGGAAATTAATTAGAAGAGGAACTATGTAAGAATTTTCCTTAAGCTAGAAGAGACTTTATTTATGGCTGCAAAGCCTTTGACTGTGTGGATCCCAACAAACTGTGGAAAATTCTTAAAGAGATGGGAATACCAGACCATCTCACCTACCTCCTGAGAAATCTGCATGCAGGTCAAGAAGCAACAGTTAGAACCAGACATGGAAACACGGACTGGTTCCAAATCAGGAAAGGAGGATGTCAAGGCTGTATATTGTCACCCTGCTTATTTAACTCATATGCAGAGTACACCATGCAAAATGCCGGGCTGGATGAAAAACAAGATGGAATCAAGATTGCCGGAATAAATATCAATAACCTCAGATACGCAGATGATACCACCCTTATGGCAGAAAGAGAAGCAAACTAAGGGGTCTCTTGATGAAAGTGAAAGAGGAGAGTGAAAAAGTTGGCTTAAACTTAACAATCAGAAAACTAAGATCATGGCATCTGGTCCCATCATTTCATGGGAAATAGATGGGGAAACAGTGTCAGACTTTATTTTTTTGGGCTCCAAAATCACTGCAGATGGTGACTGCAGCCATGAAATTAAAAGACACTTACTCCTTGGAAGGAAAATTATGACCAACCTCGATAGCGTATTGAAAAGCAGAGATATTACTTTGCCAACAAAGGTCCGTCTAGTCAAGGCTATGGTTTTTCCAGTGGTCATGTATGGAAGTGAGAGTTGGACTGTGAAGAAGGCTGAGCGCCAAAGAATTGATGCTTTTGAACTGTGGTGTTGGAGAAGACTCTTGAGAGTCCCTTGGACTGCAAGGAGATCCAACCAGTCCATCCTAAAGGAGACCAGTCCTGGGTGTTCATTGGAAGGACTGATACTAAAGTTGAAACTCCAGTACTTTGGCCACCTCATGCAAAGAGTTGACTCATTGGAAAAGACCCTGATGCTGGGAGGGATTGGGGGCAGGAGGAGAAAGGGACGACAGAGGATGTGATGGCTGGATGGCATCACCAACTCGATGCACATGAGTTTGAGTGAACTCCGGGAGTTGGTAATGGACAGGGAGGCCTGGCGTGCTACGATTCATGGGGTCGCAAAGAGTCGGACACGACCGAGCGACTGAACTGAACTGAACTGAACTGAATCCTATATGAGGTCAAAAAAAAAAGTTGAGTTAATTTCAGAAGGCAGAAATCATATAGAGCTCACTTTTAAGCTATAAGTTACTATTAGATATTAATAACAAAAGCACAGACAAAACCCACTAACGACAAAAAGCCATCCATTTAGAAGTTTTAAAACACTCTTTTAAAAATTTTTTGGATCAAAGGGGGATTCATAATTGACAATAAAAAACACTTTGAAAAAATCAGTAAGAGCACCGTCCATTAAAGGATCAAAACTTGAAGGAGGAATCTCAAGTTGTACTCAAAAGGACATTTATATTAAGTACACATATTGGAAATAAAGACTAAAAAAAAAAATAAGATACAAACATTCAAGAAGACAGAAGAGAAAGTAAAAGAAAGGGATTTTAAAAAATGAACTGAAATTAATAATACAGAAAAGTTAACAATAAAGTCCCCAAAAGATCATTTTGAAAAGAAAAATGACTAACATTATGCACCTAAAACATGGAGCAGAATGTTGCTATGAACTTTACATATTTTCTGCATTTAATTTTCCCAGTTACCCTTCAGATAAATGTACTAACATCACTTTATGTTAAATTTCAAATGATATGCAAAACCTATTTATGGAGAAATGGTTCAGGAAATAACTCAACATCAAGAAAGGTAGTTTTAAAAACAAGTAGAACTTCATATTAGTAGCTCACCAAAAAGTTGTATGGATTAGCTCAATTTTTAAAATCAATAGTTCCTTAAAAATTGAAACATCCAGAAATATAAAATCTAGAATGATAATTAACTGTAGATTTCTTAGCAGTAATAGCCAAGTAATTCTCCAAATGTGAAAACGGCACTACCACCAAATGAGGAATGATGAAACCAGCCACCAAGAATCTTTTACTTTAAAATTAGATAAACAAAATAGAAAACAATGATATATTTGGGTACATATTAATTTTTTTCAAGTAACTCCAAATATAAAGGGAAGAAAAAAGATGCGTATGTCAAAGAAGCACTTTTTTCCAAAGGCCAATGTTCATTTGTAAATTAATCCTACTTACATCATTAGACTTGCATTTTTCCTTGTGAGAATATATAGTCCACTCCAAAAGCATATTTACAGGTTTGGTCAAAAGCCCAGAGGTCTCATTTCCTGACCAAAAGATTTCAAGAAGAACTGCCTTTCCTGTTATTTTCAGACTCTGAGAATCTGACCAGTCATACAACCTAATAAAAAGACAAATGAAAAGCATTATCTTTATGCCAATTTAACTATTACAGTTACTAGGCGTAAGAGCTGCTAAATTGATCATCACAGTTATTAGGCATAATATCTTGCCATAAAACAAAAAATTCTAGCAATTTCTGAATATAGAAAAATCATAAAATATTAGGATCTGAATATTGAGTTATAATTCACGAGTACACATTAATGTAACTGCAGGTTTTAGAGCATGTGCAAAGCTTACAGATATTATAGCCAGTGTTAAAACCTGGTATACCTTTTTACTTAGGCTTTCAATTACTAAAGAATTCAAAAGTATACAAATTCTGAAAAATAAAAACAATCTATCCAAACGTGTAAGTCAGTGAAAAATAAAAACGTGAACTAAGGAAACATAACATATAAACCTTTACCGCTACTGAAGGACTGAATCTAGACATATATTTTTAAAATAAATCTACTTTAAACTAGAAAACAAGGTGGTTTTTTAAGAAATGTATATGTAAATAATTAGAAAAATGGTATATAAAACAATATATAGAAAAGATATATATTTTTGGTGTTTTTTTAAAACTTACTTTTGACTCAGATGTCGGACTTCACTTTCAATCAAATTAAAGAAAAATTTAAGCAGTGTTAGGTGGAGTACCTTAGAGCCAATAATATTTTCTGAAATTTGATGACAAAAACTTTCATTGAAAAGGCAAGACCTGGAAAACATGAACCCAACAATGTATAACATGTAACAACTCACTGAGTAATTTGTGAGCAAATTATTATGCTTCTCAGAAAATCATCGAAATTTTAATAAAGTTTGCTCCCACAAAATGTAAAGCAAATTAAGCAAAATTTTATTAATAATATATTTTCTTCCTTTAAATATTAAACCCTGTCAAATATCCCATACAGTTAATTTTTCAACAATAGAGATCTGATTTCCCTACTTTTCAATGATTGTAATGTTTAACAACCAGCTGTTAGTCTCCCTTTGTATTCATTTCACTGAAAAAGAACAAAAGAGCTATGAATTTCATTAATTCATTGATTCAGATGATCAGCTACATTTTCAATTAGCTACACTCAATTTATAATATTCTCCATAATCCTCCTCTTACTCAGATTATTTTCTTATTCATATTTAGTAAAATGAAGGTTATTTAGAGCTATTTTTTTCAGTTTTAAAAATTCAGTATTTATTTCTTTCCATCTTCTGCAGCAGTTCTACCCAACAGAACTTTCTGTGATGATGGATATGTTCCACTGAACACTTGAAATGTGGCTTGTGTAGAACTGAGGTGTTGAAATTTTATTTAATCTTAATTAAATTTAAATATAGTCACATGCGGCTAGTGGCTTCAGAGTTGGAAGCACAGTTCTACAGTATTTCTAAAAAGAGAATGCAAGATAAATCAGAACTCTAGGATTAAGAGTCTAGGCAACAATATTTATTACAATTTTCTTCCAATTTCATTATTATATCAATGATGTACTTGCAACTCTGTACCTCTGTCTCCATCCTTTCCATCTCCTTTAGAATACCACACTAACAGAGTAGTGTGGTATTCTATTTAACAGCTATTAAATTTAATAATCCATTTGATACTCCAATCTAGTCTAAAAGGTCCTCCTTGACCACAGTTATTTAACTCTACCTGAAAACTGCCAGAGACGGATACAATGGTATCATTTTTTCATTTTACATGGAGCAGGCAATGGCACCCCACTCCAGTACTCTTGCCTGGAAAATCCCATGGATGGAGGAGCCTGGTAGGCTGCAGTCCATGGGGGTCACTGAGGGTCGGACACGACTGAGCGACTTCCCTTTCACTTTTCACTTTCATGCATTGGAGAAGGAAATGGCAACCCACTCCAGTGTTCTTGCCTGGAGAATCCCAGGGACGGGGGAGCCTGGTGGGCTGCCATCTATGGGGTCGCACAGAGTCGGACACGACTGAAGTGACTTAGCAGCAGCATATTATGAAATATTTCAAAAATACACTCAGAAGTAGACTAATATCATCCAGCTCATTTACATTCCTACCACTTTCCTAGGCACCTTCCACTAGACTCCCAACAGACCCAATTATTTCATAATTAGATCTGGTATCTGTTTATTAAAAAGTCTACTTTTAAGCTGTCTGAAATCCATTTCTGGTAGCATCAATAAATTCATTCAAATCTTTATTAAGCATTTATTATATTCCAGATATAAGCACTGAGGAGAGAGATGTTTTAACACTGAGCATCTACTCTTCTGAAATTCAGAGGCTGCTTACATACACTGTTGGAGGGAATGTAAATCAGTCTGGAGATCCCTCAAGGCTAATCATGTTTCTATTATGGCATGCAGCTGTAATTATCTTTTATTTTTTGCGTGGCTATTGATTGTGAAAACTGATAAACATCATTTACTATTGTGATTACATAACTATTACATTGACTTAATACTACTGTATTTATGATTGGTCAACAGAAAATAATAGAATTCTACATCACCAAAACTATCATTTAATAGAAAAATCTGTAATCACTTTTTAAAATCCAGATCCATATCAGAATAATCTTGGAATTTGTTGAAAAATACAAATGCCCAGGTACTGCTTTTTTCCTCCAGAGCTCCAGATATGTTTCTAATGAGCAGCCATGTTTATTTAAAAACGATTGGACTATATGAGGATCGTTTATTTTTATCTAGTTTCACTTCTATTTCATATCCAGTGCTCCCATTTCATTTAGTTTGTGTTTTCCAATTTGTCTGTCTCTTCTTTTTTGACATTCTTTCTCAAGACTATCAAGTGTATTAGAAAAGTCTCTGTATACATATATATATAAAGTATGTATAATCTAATATATATATTTTAGAAAACTTCTGAATTTTTGCCTGGCTAAAAAATTTGACATTTTGATTTCACTTGTTTGACTTAGTATGGATACAATACTATATTTCTAATAAAAAACATATGCAATAAGCAACAAAGGGAACTAGAGTCAACATCTTATAATAAACTATAATGGAAAATAATCTCAAAAATAAGGTATGCGTATACGATTAACTTCTTTTAGATGGGAGATGCCAAAGAATGTTTGAACTACCTAACAACTGCACTCATTTCACATGTTAGGAAGTTAATGCTCAAAAATCCTTCAAGCTAGGCTTCAGCAGTACATAAACTGAAAACTTCCAAATATACAACATGGACTTAAAAAAGGAAGAGGAACCAGAGATCAAATTGCTAACATCTGCTGCATCACAGAAAAAGCAAGGGAATTCCTGAAAAACATGTATTTCTGCTTCATTGACTATGCTAAAGCCTTTGACTCTGGATCACAGCAAACTGTGGAAAATTCTTAGAGAGACGGGACTACCACACAACCTTACTTGCCTCCTAAGAAATCTGTATGCAGGTCAAGAAGCAACAGTTACAACTGGACATGGAACAATGGACTGGTTCCAAATTGGAAAAGGAGTACATCAAGGTTGTACATTGTTACCCTGTTTATTTAACTTATGTGAAGAGTACATCATATGAAATGCCGGGCTGGATGAAGCACAAGCTGGAATCAAGATTGCTGGGAGAAATACCAATAACCTCAGATATGCAGATAACGCCACCCTTATGGCAGAAAGTGAAGAGGAATTAAAGGGCCTCTTGATGAAGGTGAAAGAGGAGAGTGACAAAGCTGGCTTAAAACTCAGCGTTCAAAAACTAAGATCATGGTATCCGGTCCCATCACTTCATGGCAAATAGATGGGAAAAGTGACAGAAAAAGAAACAGTGACAGACTTTATTTTCTTGGGCTCCAAAATCACTGTGGACGGTAACTGCAGCCATGAAATTAAAAGACACTTGCTCCTTGGAAGAAAAGCTATGAAAAGCTAGACAACCTATTAAATAGCCAAGACATCAGTTTGCCAACAAAAGTTCACCTAGTCAAAGCTATGTTTTTCCAACAGCCATGTATGGATGTTAGAGCTAGACCGTAAAGAAGGCTAAGTGCCAAAGAACTCATGCTTTTGAATTGTGCTGTTGGAGAAGACTCTTGAGAGTCCCTTGGGCAGCAAGGAAATCAAACCAGTCAATCCTAAGGGAAATCAACCCTGAATATTCATTGGAGGGACTGATGTTGAAGCTAAAGCTCCAATACTTTGGCCACCTGATATGAAGAGCCAACTCACTGGAAAAGACCCTGATGCTGGGAAAGACTGAAGGCAGGAGGAGAAGGGGACGACAGAGGATGAGATGGTTGGATGGCATCATCAACTCAATGGACATGAGCTTGAGCAAATTCCAGGAGATGGTGATGGACAGGGAAGCCTGGTGTGCTGCAGTCCATGGGGTCGCAAAGAGTCGGACATGACTGAGAGATGGAACACCACCACCACTATGTGTAAGTGAATCACCTTGCTGTGCACCTGAGACACTGTAAGTCAACTGTACTTGAATATAACATATATATTAAGAAAAAAATTAAGAACAGAACTACCATTAAGATCCAGCTATCCCACTTCTGGGCATTTATACAAAGAATACAAAGACGCTAATTTGAAAAGATATACACACCCTTTGTTTATTGCAACAGTATTTTACACTGGCCAAAATATGGAAATAACCTTAAGAGCCCATCAACAAATGAATAACGATATGACACACGTTAACACACACACACACACACATAATAGAATACTACTCAGAAAAAAAAAATCTTGCCATTTGTGACAACATGGATAGACTTGGAGCATATTAAGTGAAACAAGTCAGAGAAAGACATATACACTATGATTGTGGAATATAAAAAACAAATGACCAAAATAAATGAGCAAATTAGACCAAACCTAAACAAGCACACAGAAACAGAGTAGCGGTTACCAGAGGGGGAAGGGCTGGGGGTGGGTGGAGAGAAGAACAACTGTATGGTAACAGAAGAAAACTCAGTTTTCCTGGTGAGCACACTGCAGGTACACAAAAGCAGAAATATAATGTTCATATGCAACTTACTTAATGTTACAAACTAATGTTACAACAATAAAGAATTAAAAACAACAAAAAAAAAAAGCCAGAGGCTGATTTAAATAAGAAACTTAACTCAAGGCAAAGGGCAAGAGATAGGAAGTAGCCTTTGACCTGTACTCTAAAGGATAATTAGGAGTAGTCAGGTATTTACAGGGTGTCAGGAATGGAAGTTTATAGAAGGCAGAGAAAATCTAAGAGCAAACGGTTAAGAAATGAAAAAGAGGGGTTCCCTGGCAGTGTAGTGATAAAGAATCCGCCTGCCAATGCAGGAGACATGGGTTCAATCCCTTATTTGGGGACGATCCCACATGCCATGGAGCAACTAAGCATGTGGGCCACAACTAGAGAGCCTGTGCTCTAGAAGAGTCCAGGAGCCACAACTACCAAAGCCTGCATGCCCCACAGTCCATGCTCCACAACAAGAGGAGCCCCTGCTTGCTGCAACTCAAGAAAAGCCCACGCAGCAACAAAGACCCGGCATGGTCAAAAATACATACATACATGTAAAATTTTAAAAAAAGATTTCAGTCATTGGGTACACTTGGGAAAAAAATGAAGATAAGAATGAAGACACACAGGAGGGCTGAATTATGGAGGGTCTTACATGTTTTGCGAAGGAATTTTAAATGTTTTCTATAGGTGAGGTATGTCTTAATGAAGGATTTTTATCTGGGAAATAATAAGACCACTTTGGAAAGACCATACTGGGGTACTTTGGAAGACAAAAGGAAAAAAGTAAAATCAAGGTCAACAAGGTTGGTAGTGCAACATTTTACATAAAGAGCAATGAAGGCTTTTAAATAAATGTGATGACAATGAAGGAAGAAACAGATTTGAAAATTAGGAAGAATGCCAAATAAATAAACCATATATCTTCACTTCCTACACCTGTGTTGAGACAGTACTGTGTTAGAACTGTGCTCATATCTTCAAAAGTGCAGAAGCTAAGAAAAAAGGTGCAGGAATTATGATTTTATCTTTTTACCCCTTGAAACACAGCACAGTGCCTGGCTTCCAGTAACTACTCAATAACTTTTTTTTTTTTAAAGAATAAATAAATGCATGCTAGCTAGCCAATTAGCTTGTGTTAAATATAATACAACCAAGATGGTAGGAAAATCCTTATGATCTCAAAGAAGTAACCAAGGATCTAGCCTTCGCCTGGCTAGTCAAGTAACCTTTCTCTTATTACTATGGACTCCTGCTAAAATCAAACATTTGGATAAAAACAAAGTACTTCGCAGACAAAGGAGGGTTATCAGATACAGAGAGCTATCAGAAAAAAATGGAAAAATCGATTAGTTCTGTCTGAGAGAAAGCAGCAGAAATAGGAGCGATTTCTGAAAAGATTAACATATGGAAGACAAAGGAAGGATTTAGGCAGATGACAGCATGTGCAGAGGCATGAAAAAGATGACATATTTAGGAAACATTAAGTTCCGTTTCAAAATTCAAATTCCTAGCTGAAAAAATATAAGAGAAACACTAAAACAGATACTGTACACAGTTACAAATGTTTATACTGACAATGACCAAACTTTGATAATGTTCATATCCAATAAATTAATTTTCTTACTTTTTACAACAAAGTTCAAATTTATTTTGTTAAAAAGAAAACAAAGAATGATTTAGCATTCCTGTAAGTCCACTTCATATATTTATTAAAAATTTTTTTAAAATAAAATGACTGACAAACATGACCAATTTAGCCTTTGTGTTAAACACAACACACAAACATCACACACAAATATAAAAATAACTTTTTCTAAAAAGAAACATATTTATCAGTATCTAAAAAATACATAGGACAACACTGACTATATGAAATTGAGCACCCTTGCATGTGAAATTCCTTACCTGATAAGCACTTCTATTAGAGACCATGTCCCTTTCATACAAGTCGGACACTGAAACAACTCTAAGTAATATGTTGACATGGCTGGGGACTTCCAAGGAGGGTGAAGGTGAAGAAGAGCTGACAATATATGAAAGTATCGACCAGAAAACGTATCTATGTTATCCTATTATTTAAAAACAAAGAAAGAAAGAAAACAAGATGGCTAAACGTACCGTTTTACCAGCTAACTTAGTTTAAAACTCTGATAACCCAGATCTAACTTTCTTGGCAAAAATATGTGTTTGGACAAAGGAGAACAGATGGGAGCATGATGTTTAGCTAATTGAATACTGACTGCAACTTAGAGAGGCATAGTCTAAACATGCATCTGTGTATTAGACAATCTCAGCTACTGGGACTAACTTATATAAAATGTCCATTTTACTTCTCATGATTATACTGAGACTGAGTCCCCAAATGTGACTTGAGATAAACTAAACAAACTTTACATGCAACATTCTGACTTATTACCAACGTTAGTCTGACACAGCTTAAACCTGTTTTTTCTTCAAATTGGTACCTTGATAAAGAATATAACTAGAAATCTACCTTGATAGAAATCTACCTTTGAAAAGGTGTTTTCATTGATTTTCACAGTTTAAAGAGTAAATTCAGTGCCTACATATACTATGAATAAAAATGATTACCAGTGTACTGAGTAATTAACTAAATGACCTTCTAGATCTCTGAAATTTGATTACTGCCACAGAAAAAAAATTCTGAGAAAAATATTAAAACAATTTAATTTAATTTAAAAACAAAAGAAATAGTAATAAATGGGTGTCTCATTTCTTATTAAAATGAGGGAAACAAATAAGGAAGAGAAAATAACAAATATATACATAATAATATAAACATACAAAAATAACTATAAATATGCAAAAAGAGAAAATTTGCATTTTAACATTCTTTGAAAGACCATCAATACGTAAGACTGCTCTTACCTGTAGAATGTTTTCTAGAAGAGCATGGAGAAGGTAAACAGGAGGGATATAATGTGCTTGCAAAGAGGAAAGTTCCTCAATTGCTTCCTTAAAAAACTGTCCTTCTATGAGGCTTTCAATTAAATTTAATATGCCTCGTGGAAATTCAGCATTTTTAACCTACGAAAGGAAAGATTCTATGACCCAAAAGGAAGAGGAAAATTCTGATATGAAATTTTGAATTAGTAAGGAGCCTGAATTTCCTCATCTGTACAATGAACAATCTCTGGTCTCACTACTTCACTAGATTGTTTTGTGATTCAAAAAGAATGATCTATATGAATGTGTTTTACAACAATAAAATTGTACTGTAAAACATATACATTGTTAATTGTTCTATTTATTCATCTTTGTCACCTTGAATAGTATAGGGAAATAGTACCTCTAAAGAAAACTTCAAAAGGCATTTGCAAAGTCTGGCTGCTAATGAGACTTCAGTTAGAAGTACAACTACACATAGTTCTTTTTTTTAATTAAAAAAAAAATTTATTTATTTTTAATTGATTGATGATTGCTTTACAATACTGGTTTGATTTCTGTCATACATCAACATGAATTAACCATATGTTTACATATGTCCCTTCTCTCTTGAATTTCCCTCCCACCTTCCGCCCATTTCCACCCCTCTAAGTTATTACAGAGCTTCAGTTTGAGTTTCCAGAGTCATACAGCAAATTCCCATTAGCTATCTATTTACACATGTTAGTGCATATACACACAGTTCTAATTTAGGTGCAAAATTACTTTTTGGTGTTCTTTTAAACTTATAAGCAAACTGTGTCTATTAACATATACTGAATATATTAAGACGTCATCAAGTACAATCAGTATTTGCAAAAAGTAACATTTGCTGTAACATAAAATTACTCTACAGAGGCACATTAACACAACTCTTAAGAGTTCCACAAAATACATCCTCCTTGATCAAAATATTTTTAACAATAAAAGTGACTACTTTGAACTAGTTGAGAATCAAGAATACTGTGAAAAACTAAATAGAATAAAGAAGTCAATTTTGAAGGAATGAAGGATACAAAGAAAATAATACACTCATAAATATTATACTGAAAATTTAACCTAAGTAGTAATTATGAAAGCTATGAAATGTTATGAATAGAGATACACAACTCACCTGTGATGTGCACAAGTTTTTAATTCTTATCAATATTTATTGCATAGAATTTTTTTTGAGCTTTGATAGAATACTATTTTTTTTTTCATATCTGATGAGAAAAACTACATTTCAAATCCAATAGGAATCTTTGTCTTGCTGACAGCACATTTCTTTACATCAAAATAAAAAAAAAAAAAAAAAACAAACCCCTAAAAATAGGGGATTTCCTGATGGCTCAGAGGTAAAGAATCCACCTGCCAATACAGGAGACACAGTAAGGATCTTCCTTAATCTGGGAAGATCCCACATGCTGCGGGCGACATGTGGCCCATGTGCTGAAACCACTGAGCCCGGGCCCTAGAGCCGGAGCTCCGTAACAAGAGAAGGCACGGCAAGGAGCAAGCCGAGCACTGCAGCAAGAGGAGCCCTGGCTCACCAACACTGGAGAAAAGCCTGTGCAGCGATGGAGACCCAGCACGGCCAAAACAAACAAACAAAACCAAGAATAATAAAACGTAAAGCTTCTTTTTGCCCCCATTACCATCTTACTCCAAATCTCTTACCTCAACATTGTATGCTGGTTGTTTATCTATTCTAATGCCACGGTATCTTACAGCCTACAAAACAGAAATCGTTGATTAAACATTTTTAGGTCGAAAAATACACTTCAACTTACAAAGTTTAAAACCTTGGCCAAACGTACAAAACAGATTTGGGAAGACATTAATAGATGTAATTGATCTGATTCTTATGTTTACTGGTGACCTCTAATCTACCATTTTAGGGACATGGCACTCTCTTGAGTATGAACAGTTTCTTTTTTCCCCCTTTCTAAAATAAGAGAGATTAAAAAATAAGGTCATATTCACTTTTAAGACCCGAAGAGGTCCCACTGTCCTTAGCACTTGAATTATTAGAAATATAAATGGAGAGAGCATTTTGTACAAAAAATACATAGGAAAAAATGTAGTCGTGTTTTATACATAATCACGGGTAAAATCTTCCTCTATTGTTGTCAAATATCTCTAAGTTTGTACTTGTTTAAAAAATTATACTGGAAAAATATTTTCAACAAACAGATATTTGCAACAAACATGAAAAGAAGTAACACCCTGATTACATCAAGAGTTCTAGAAGCAATGGTATAAAACCACCTACTGGAAAAATACAGAAAATACCAACAAGCAACTGGCAGAGGAAAAAATACACAAGTGGCAAGTGAAGGCATAAAATATGCTCCATCTTGCTACTTACACAAGGAATACAAATGAAAATATCTGGCTTCCACTTAGGATATAGAAAGCTGGAAGGAGAGGCATTCCCACATTACAAACAATAAAAAGCTGGAAAATCTATGAAACCCTAATTGTACCTGAACCCTTCTGACAGCAGAGGTGTTAGTGCAACTAACTAAACAGAAATATGAAGAAAGACAGGAGCCTCCAAGGACATGAGTACTGCTTTATCTGAGACAGTGGAGTAGGAAGAGGAGGACTCCGATAGAGTAGGTAAGAAAATCTGAGCTTAAATTTGTTGCCACTTGCTAATGGCTAAGTGTGGGACAGAGTGAGAGAACAAAACCCTTGGGAATCAATAAAATGAGGGGCATTTGCACTCAATGGCATTATCTTCTCCATGGACCTCACTGTGTACTCAGGGAAAGGAAAAGGGACAGGATGGGAGACTAAAGTCAGTCTCCCAGGTGGTGGAAGGCTGAAATGTGAAAGAAAAGTGGCTGCTGTGGTCAAGGCAGCAAATGCTATTATGTACTCTCAGGACACAGATGAAAACCAATAACCTGCTGAATAAAGGCAGGGGAAAAAAAGTCCTTTATTCTGAAGATGGGGAGAAGAGAGGGTGATCCCACACCATTAGGGATACCCCATTATTTGGGCCAGGGCAAGAACCCTGAAAAAGCCCTTCCCCCAAACCCAGGGCACCTCAAAGCTTTCCTCAAACTGAGGCTAAACCAAGAAACACCAACAACTTAGAGAGGTTTAGAAAACTCATAATTTCTCCATGATGTCACTGAGTTATAAACAGCAGAGAATTCATCAATTTACATTTTCTTACTCATTGTCCAAATACAATAATTACTATTTACAAAAATTAATGAACTAAGAAAATTATGTTAAGACATATTAAATATAAGAAAATGACTCATTATTGTTATTACTATTATTATATATTGGTAACACTGCAGAACGACAAGAAAACTACACAAAGCCAAATCCTACCTGAGCTCTATATATGTGTTTCCTTAAGGCATTCTTTAGGTCAGCAATATCCACATTTGTCCTGATATCCTTGGTTTTTGATTCTTTGGCATGACCAGGAAAAACAGAATTCTTCCTTTCTTTCTGTATACATATAAGAACTACTTTAGACAATGTACCAAAGAGTGCTAACACAAATGCTAAGTATCACAATGGACAACATAACACCAGGACACATTCATGCAGTGTTAATTACAGCAAAGATCCTTACAACCATATTAGAAAAGGATTACACAATGAAATTTAAAAAAATTAAAAATAGTATGTTTTAATTGGAAAGTTTTCCCTGATATTTACATGTTCCCTTCCTTACGCATTTTCCTTTTAACCTATTCCAAATCTTTTCTGAAACCTCTCTTATTTTTGTTGTCATGCTCCCACAAAAATGGGGCTTCCCAGGTGGCACACTGGTGAAGAATCTGCCTGCCAATGCAGGAGATGTGGGTTTGATCCCTGGAGTAGGAAATGGCAACCCACTCCAGTATTCTTGTCTGGAGAATACCATGGACAGAGGAGCCGGGCAGGCTACAGTTCACAGGGTCGCAAAAGTCAGACACGACTGAGCACTCAAACCACAAAACATGATTGTTTATTTACCTTTATCATTTTTATGAAGATCCTTCTGAATACATGTAAACATGCTATGGTTTATACGGTAAAACAAAATTATACTCTAGAACAATTAGCTCAAGAAGGATCTCGTTTAAAAGAAAAGATATCGGGGCTTCCCTGGTAGCTCAGTGGTAAAGAATCCACCTGCAGGAGACAATGATTCTATCTCTGATCTGGGAAGATTCCACATGTCACAGAGCAAGGAAGCCCCTGCACCACAAATACTGAGCTTGTCCAGAGCCCGGGAGCCGCAACTCCTGAGTCCATGTGCCACAACTAACTGACGCCTGCACACCCTCCAGCCAACGCTCTGCAACAAGAGAAGCCACTGTAAGGGGAAACCCACACATCGCAACTAGGGAACAGCCCTTGCTTGCTGCAACTAGAGAAGAGCCCACGCAGCAACAAAGATCCGGCACAGCCAAAAATAAATAAATGAATAAAATAAACATTTAAAAAAAGACAAGCTATCTGATTAATAATGGTCTATACTATACCAGGGATGAACAAGATAAACTAAAATTTAGATTAGAATGTATTAGTCAAACTACATACCATGTATTTTCCATTTTAAAAATTCTACCCTTTTTTCCCAGAACCTTTCTTTTCCTTTTTGTCAGGAAAAATAAAACATATTTGAACATCTTGATCATTAATTCAAATTATTTCTGTACACATGTAAAAATACTTTCATTGTGAACCAAAGCTAATTATAAAATTATGAATATTATACCAGAAAAAAATGAGAAAATTCTTTCGATAAGATGTACAGGTTACATTTGACACAGCAAACAATCACAAAAATCAGATTATATGTAAAGGTGATATTAAGGAAGAACCAGAGAAAATTAAAACTTTTTTTTAGCTTAGCTTACAAAATTTTACCTGATCTCTATAAATGTGCTTTCTTAAGGTACTCCCGTCATGTTCAATGTCCTTCCTGGAATCTCTTTCTTTCTCTTTTTTGCGTTTTTTCCTCAAAGTATAAATCCTTTGAATATCTTCATCTTTTTTCTTCATTTCCTTCCAAATATATTTAAATCAAAATTAAACAAATCTCAACATGAATGATGTACGTTACTAAATCCAAATAAATTCAAGAAGAGTTGGACTTAAAACACATTAAAAAATAGTTATATACAATAGGTAACTTCACCTACTGTTGGAGTGGGTATACATTAGTAAAGTATTTTGGAAAGCTTAGTAGATCATTACTTAGTACAGTTCAACACGTAGAGTTCTTAGGACCTAGAATTCTCTCAGGCATATATCCTAGGCTAGAGGAACTCTTGAACGTGCACCAAGAATCAATAAGAAAATGTTCATAGCGCTCATAACAGAAATGCTCATAATTAAAAAAACTAAACAATCCATCAAAAACAAACAAAAAGAAACCCAAATACTTAACAATAGTAAAATGGATAAAAAGTGTAACTGTGAAACAGTGAAATATATGCACCAGCAAAAAAGTAAGTCACAGAAAATTAAAAATACCATGAACTACAAAAAGTTCATTAACAGGCAAACTTATTGGGAGGGAAAATAACATATTGGTAGGTAGTAAAACTATAATGAAAATCAAGAAAATAATTAAAACAAATTCCAACAGAGGTTACCTATCATGGGTAAGAGGAAGAAAAAGGGACACGGTTTGGAAATGACACACAGCAAGATGTTCAAAAGTTGGGAATGCTCTACTTCTTAACATATATACCTTTTTACTCTTTCAAAAACTACACAAATGCTTTATCCACACATATACACAGAGTTCAGAAGAAAAACTTCATAAATGACAATATTAGAAAAGAGTATAAAATATAGATAACTTTTAATTGGGAAGGTCTTACCTGATTTCCATAAGTATGCCTTCCTAAGGCATTTCTCATTTTAACAAATTTCAAATTTTTCCTAGAATCTCTGAATCTTTCTTTGCTCTGATGTTCAGTCAAAATGGAACTAATAGTAACATCTTCATCATGATTTTTCATTTCTTTCTGCATGTTTGTAAAAATACTTTAGTTAGAGCATAGATTAAGCAAAGCCTCAACACAATCAATGCAAGTCAAAACAAAAATCTCACCCAAAAAAACAGGTTTAATAAAACATACACATAAGATTAAACAGAGTATTATGCATTATATTACATTTTAGCTATACTATGATGAAGCAGAAAAATACAGATATTTAGTTCTCGAAGTGTTTGCGCATATACTTAATTTAGGTATTTTGTTAACTTAATCTTTCTTGGAATCTCTGCTTTTTAAAAAAGCTGCCATATGCTTAATCAAAGCAGATTTGGTTATCCTCATTATTTTCCAAGTATTTGTGAAAATACACTGGATATCAAATAGACTTTTCCCATTATTTAGGCGTATCAAATTAAACATCTCAGAAAATCTCTGTATAGGAAATAGATATGATAACATTGTGCTCAATCACTTTGGTCGTGTCTGACTCTTTGTGACCCTGTGGACGGTAGCCCACAGGCTCCTTTGTCCATGGAGATTCTCTAGGCAAAAATACTGGGTTGGGTTGCCATGTCTTCCTCCAGGGGATCTTCTCAACCCAGGGATCAAACCCACAACTCTTATATCTCCTACCTTAGCAGGTGGGTTCTTTAACACTAGCACCACCTGGGAATCCAACTCCATCAATGTTGTTTGCAAACACTGATGTTTGCAAACATTGCAAATGCCAAACTTTCATTTTTTTAAACTAATATTTCACTATATATGTGTATAAATACATACACACACACACACACACACACACATATATATATATATATATCCCATCTTCTTTATCCATTCATTTGTTGATGCACACTTAGGTTGCTTTCATATCATGGCAGTTTCTTTTTTTCTCTAATATGTACTCAGGAATGAAACTGCTTTGTAAAATGGTAGTTACATTTTTAGTTTTTCTGGGAAACTGCCATACTATTTTCTACAGTGGGTGTACAAATTTATATTCCCACCAACAATTGTATTTTGAAAAAACTAGAAAAAATTGTAAAAATATTTTAAGTGCTTGGAAAGTTTTATTTACTCTCTCCACATATGATTTTGTAAGGTACTATTTAGTTGCAGAAGTTCCAAATTGTTCCTATAATTCTCAAGGAAAAAACTTGACAGATGCAGTAAAAACAAATTTTAATTTATTTCTAATCACATTAAAAAATATTTTAGTTTAGACTGTTTTAGTTGCTCCTGCTATCTGAAAAGTTTTAGTTGAGAGCCACATATACACTTTCTGAAGGTACTTTTCATTGCTTCAAGTTCAGAGTCCTTCATGTTTTTGTTTTCCATATTTAATCAAAGTAGAAGTCCCTTAAGCCACTGAAGAAAACCTGATCTATATGCAGTAAAATACCTGAATTTAGACCATATATTTAGACCAATACATTATTGCTGACTCCTTTGTAAGACACACATTACATTCAATATAGAGAGTTGTTTTAAGTAATTATCATGTGTTGAGAACACAGTATGTATTAGAAACTGAATTTCTACATGTACATATGTATTACTTCAATAAGAGCTTCAAAACAGACATAGGACAGTATCTATGTTCAAATTATAGACTGAAAATCAGATTTGGGTTCCAATACCAGCTCTGTGATTCCAAAATCAGTGTTTTTTTCACCAAATAACACCTCTCCTACAATTTTGAAAGAAAAATCAGAAACATAGAAAATTTCTGTTCTTTTAGATGATAAAATGTTACCTGTGTTCTGCACATGGTCTCTTTTAAGGTACCTTTCATTTCAAGAAATCCCATATTTTCCCGGAAATCATTGCTTTTTTCTTGACTGCTATGGTTCTTCCAAGTAGAATTGGTTTGGGAATCTTCATCGTTGTGAATTTCTTTCTGTATGTATGTAAAAATGGTTTGGGCAACCAGTTAAGTATAATTTCAACATTATATACTTTATGTGATATCCAATTTTATAATTGCAAAATATTTTATTAGAGGTCAAACAAGTAGAAAAAATGCACCTAAATCAAAATTTATTAAACACTAGTAAATTCCTTGAAGGGGAAAAAAAAAAAATCATTACAACAAAGGTCCTGAATAAAGTAGCAGTAAAAATGTATCTCAAGAAAAGCTAGTGTTTTGTTAGTCTAGTAACAGGCAACTCTTTTTATAAATAATCACAAAAACATTTTATCTAATCCCTTACCAAGTTACAATCTATTTCAAAATTTTCTGATTATAGATTATTTCTCTGATTATTTTTCAGCTTTTTTACTAGTAAGACTTATTTGCAAATCTATCACACAAAGAAAACAGACTAATAGTTGAACTCACAGCTCTTATTTACTTGAATATTAATAAGCAATTATCTTCACCAAACTCTATCTCAAACACATTTCTCTTACTAAGAAATCTAAACTGATATCATAACTACCTACCAATAATAATTTTTTAAAAAGTTGCATGTGTACTTATACATATAATTCTAGAAGTTTAGTAACATAAAGAATTGAGAATAAAGATGGATTCAAGTACTTATGCAAGGATATTCAGAGACTGACTAACTTTACACAGAGACTGGAGAATCACTGTCCTCCTAGGGAGCAATTATGAAATAGCCAAAATGTGCTAAGGCCTGTGGTGTGATCTCTGGTTCCCTTTCACTTGTTCTGGGCTTCCTATATGGATGTGAGGGTACTTTGGCAGCCTGCAATCCTGCCACCAGAGAACAATCCCTAAGAGTAGCTAATTACATTTCTTCAGTTATTCAGGAAAGTAAAATGGAGAACTAAGAAAAATGAAGACTTTCCTTCTTTCCTGTTCCTAGAATCAAGGTAAGTATTAGTCTGGATGTATAATTTCCATTAAGGACAACTGTAATGGGGATAAACTGAGTTTCTGGCTTCAAATTTCACAATGTTGATAAAGAGGACAGATCCTCAGGCTTAGATCATCAAAGAATGTCTAAAATATAGGATGCATTAATCACAATTAGATTCCAGTTACCTAGAATACATATGCAAAAGAACATACCATTATCATTAGCACCTAGGGAAGAACATACTGTTTTCAAAGTATATTTAAACATCCATTTCAGATGCTATATACTGATCTGTGTATTAAAATGTATAATTAAAGTATCCTATTTAATTTAAATAGTTAAAAATCAGAACCTGATAAACTATGACATTTTAAATGACACCAAATGTGAAACTTTAGAAAATAATTTATTTTCCACAGTGCTAAACATCAACATATAATTATCTCCAAGCCACTAATATGCTCTCCAAAGGGCTACCCTTGTGAAAACTATGGGCATTATCTGTAAATATTCCTTATTCTTTATTTTATGAATATTTTAGTGCCAACTATACACTAGGCACTATGTTAGGTATCTGTCTCCTATATGATCTGGGAAAAGACGGCATGTCTAATTTTCTTCATATAGTATAATGCATTTCCCAAACAGATGAGCAAAAGCTTACCAATTCAGTAAATTATTTTACTATCTAAGACAGGGCAAAACAGTGTGGCAATGATAGCTGCCTTGGCTTCTGATTCGCATACTTAGGTTTGTTTTCTATTTTAAAACAGGTATGGCTATGATTTGATCTCCAACAGATAAGGCTTTTCTTTGATTACGCCATACAAGTTGATAGACAACTTCAATGAATTCACAAGACTGGATGGAGAGCCAGAGAGGTCAAGTAATCAGAACAAGCACCTTTCAAGTGCCCTGTGCTCAACATGGTTGTTGTTGTTGTTGTTGTTGTTTGCCACATCCTGTGGCTTGTGGGATCTTAGTGCCCTGGCCAGGGATTGAACCCAGGCCCCCTGGAAGTGCTGAGTCCTAACCACTAGACCACCAGGGAATCCCCAGTGTTCTACATGGCTTTTAACTAGTATGTACCCTCATATTCTTAAGCTGAATCTCATGACCCAAGAATGACTACTAGTGTATGGTAATCTTTACAACATTAACTATTTTTAACTATCCGGAAAGAGACCAGGTAAGTATCAAGGAAAGCTATTAATACTCAAAATAAGAAAAGGGGAGACTCAAGGAGAGCAGTCTTAAAATTTTTTAAGTGCTTGCTCTTACATTTTTGGTCTGATATGATAGTTGTAAGATCATGGGAAAATTATTAAACTCAATTATACTTCACTAACCATAAAATGGGGCCATAATACATACCACATAGGAACATATGGTTTAAAATAAGACTAAGTGTAAAAAGTGCTTAGTATAGTGCCTGGCACATAGTAATCAATAAATAATGGCCTGGAGTAACAGTTATTAGTTGATCTGGAACAAAAAGTGTGTATTTTTTTTCAATTATTACTACTGTATTTTCATAAGAGCTTTCTGTAGTTCATCTTATTTCTTAGGCTGAAAATCAAAAGAAATTTTGAATATTCCTAAGAATCCTCTCCTTTTTGTGAATCTTCCTTGGGCCAAACAACTGAGATTCATTAGTCACTGACTCTTCTGTATCTCTACACCTTGCACATGATTTTACCAATGCACAATACACACTAAACTGTAATCAACAGTTTCCACATTCTGTTTTGCAATGTTCTGTTTTCGCAGTCTGGCAGGTGGTCTTTTTCATTTTCCACAGTGCATAGAAGAGAGTCTGGTAGGCAAAAGTCTTCAATAGATATCTATAAACTTGAACTAAATAATTCTTGATTCTGTTACTAAGTGACTTTCCAGAAAGTTAAGGAGATTAAACAAAACTATTTCTTTTAAACAACTGCTTAATTGTTACTTTTAGCTCAGTCATTGTATATGGCAACCCTTCTTAAAGAACACTTCAGAATCCATCTAATGAGGACTGTATTATATTCTATGCCAAAGAGGTTATGAATGGTTATGAACTAACTCAGCTGTCTACTCCAGAGTTTATAAAAAATGTACGCTAAAACAAATAGAAGTTAGAGACTGTCTTTAAGTTTGCTTGATACACTATTGCTGCCCTCTAGTACTTCAGCAGTTGAATGTGACTGTAGTCAGACTACTGCAAAAAAAGATAATGGAGAAAGCACATTATTACATTTAATTCATTTCTTTTCATAGAAAAAGGGGAATTTAGACACCTTTTCTAATTTAGTTAAGAATGGTTCTCATTCTTTTGACAGTTAATACTACGTTTAAACTGTTTAGATACATCAGATAGGATGCTTTTAGCTACCATTAACAGAAAACCAATTCAAAGTAACATAAACAGCATGGAAATTCCTACCTCACAGAACGGCAATATGGTCCAGTGCTAAGTCAGGCTTCAGGGCTGACTAATCCAGCACCTCAAGTATCTCTATGGGAGTCTACATTCTGTCTCTAAACTGCCGTCTACAGGACTGGTTTCATCCTAAGGCTACTTCTTCTCATGGTCAAAGAATGGCATTTTTCCACTTCACATCTAGCAGACACCAGGCTGCCAGAGGCTTTTTTCAGAATGAAAAAGAAACTTCCCAGAAGCTCTTACATACCTCTCTGTATGTCCAATGAATTAGAACTGGTTGACATGCCCATTCCTAGACCAATCACTGTCAAGGACAATGAGATTATCCACAGTCCAAGCAGATCCATCCTCTGAACTAAGGTTAAATTTCCAATCCACACTGCTGCTACTCAGTAGGGAAAGGTAATTATAGAATGATATATTACATCTACTCTTGGAATACTCAAGGGTCATTCATAATTTCTCTATTAATCCAACAAATATAGATATAAAATGAGAATTCATGTGCCAGGCTTATACGAAATGATTCAGATATAACTATGGAAAAGACAGACATCATCTTTGAGGACACAGTGCTTTTGGTTTATTAACAGATGGGGGAAAAGACATTAACCAGGTACCCAGCCAATTAATTAATTACAATTGTGATGAGTACTATAAAGCAAAATAATGATATTATAACACATTATAGGTGGACCTAACTATCTTAAGAAGGCCAGGGAGGCTTTCTTGAAGAGGCAACATTATAACTGCAAACTGAATGATAAGCAGAAAGTAGGCAAGCACAGGGATTGAGAGGAGTGAGTGGAGAGGAGCTGTTTAGGAAGAGAAATAGCTTTTCAGAAGATACTGAGGTAGGAAGTAGCTTAACCCGTTTAAGAAATTGGGAGAAGGCAGTTACAGGCTAGCAAGCATAGGAAAAAGTAGAGCAGGTTATAGTCGCAAAGGTAGGAGTGACAGGAACCCTGTGGGAACTTAAAGTCATGTTAGAGGTTTACAACTTTATCCAATGGCAATAGGAAGCCAGTGGAGAATTTTAAGTGGGAAAGTGACAGCATCACAACTATTTTAGAAAGAGCATTTTAGCTATTCCCTCTGAATGAAGTTGAATGGACTAGAGAAAGAAAAGGTAAGAGTTATTAGGAAATTAGCAAGAGTAGCAGCAAAGAAGTAGAACAACAGGGAGAGTAAAAAGGAGTTGATTCCAGCACAGGGACAAGAGGATGAACTGAACATGATGTTAGTACAGCAGAGAAGTAGTTTATTCAAGACGTATTCAGAATAAAATCAATAGGATTTGGTAGCTGACAAGACGTGGGGAATAAAGGAAAGGAAGGTTTCAAGAGTGATTCCCAAGTCTCTAATATAAATTATTAAATAAAAGGTTGTATAGTATCTATTGAAATAGGAAACACTGAAGGAGATAATTTTCCCTAGAAGACCAAGATTCAATTTTTAGACATACTGCAGGTTCTCTTCCATCCTGAGTGAACCTTCTAAAAATTTTTTCTGTGCTTACTTTCAAAGCAATTCTTCTAGGGTTATTTCCATTCAGACAACTTAAGGAGTGGTATGTGTACCAAGCGGGGAGATGCTGGTGGAGGAAGAGGACAGGAAAATATTTCTGAATTCTTGGAAACAGCTTTCTCTTTTCCAGTGGGAAAATACATGAAGAATTCTCACATGATACTATAGCCCACTGATATTTTATTTATACTGATTCAAAATGCTTAATAGTATTTTATAATAAACATCACCAAAGCACTGAAAACGAAAGTAGAGACTCTGGATAAGATAAATTTTAAATGTAATAAGCAAGCTCCCTTTAGCTTTATCAGAAGTATTTTCAAATATTTAAATAATTCAGAGTAATTGCCTTAAAAATATCATTTTAATTCTAATCATATTTTCAAAACTCAGAACATAATTTGATTTTATATATTCACTGTATCAATTTTATAAAATAAACATTTAAAAATGCTTTAAAAAAAAAAAAAAAACAACTTACCTCTAAAAGAAAATCTTCTAGATACTGAATTGGATAGAACGGAGCCTTAAAGTCATCTTTTTCTTGTTCAGCCTTGATTCTTGCATTACTGGCAATCACATGAGTTATTCCTGTTGGTGAATTTTTTGGTAAAATAATATTTGCTTTTCCAGCCTCCAAAACTCTAAAATGTAAATAGTATAGAAAAGTATTAAAAAGAAAGTATTTAGCCAAATTATCTAAATCAATTTCTTCCCAGGAGTAGATGCAGAACTTTCTGAAAGGAATTAACTTCTTTGGTCTATTTGAGTGCCATGAAGAATAATTACTGCAATGACTACCTAAACTGTTAAGTTTTTCAGAACAGATGCTTAAGAAATCATGCTATTTTCTCTATTTATCCATTTCTTGATATGGGGAAAGTTTTTAAGAATCAAGAATACTGTTTATTTCCTAAGTAAAAGTCACCTCTATATGCCAAAAAAGGAAGAAGTAAAAGAGAGTATTTCACCTCAAAAGGCAACAATACCTCCAAAAAAACCATTCTGAACCACAAAAAATGGAACTAAAGTTGCCAACCTTCTTCTAAAAATTTACCTTTTGAAAAAGTTTAACTTTGATCTACATTAAGACATACATTTTACATTTAGGCTCAGAAGACACAGACACATACCCAAAAGTTTCATCAAAGTTCATTACTGCTGAGGATTTAGAAAGTTACAAAAGAACACTGCTACGACTTTATAAGAACAGTTAAGTCAAATAATCCACGAAAGTATAACTTTTCATGAACTCAGAGAACTGAGATAATAAGCCAATTAAGAAAATGAATTTCCAAAGGAGCAGTCAGCACCTCTGTGAAGAGATTGGATGCCCAAACTATTTCACTTTTGCCAGAGCACAGGACAGAAGTAGCCACCATAAATGCAAGTAAGAGTCTGGTAATATTTAAATAAATTTAAAGGCCAAGTGTAGGTAGTAGGACAGTTTAGAATAACTGAGAATCCCTGACACATGAAAGGATTGTCCCCTCAGTTTCAAGCTCTTTGCCCCCAGCCTCTATTAAGGATTCCTGAAAAAGATTAGGAGCAAGTACAGTGGGAATCCCCGATGGTAGTGAAGGTGGGCCAGTGGGGACTGCCTAACAACAAGAAATAGACATAAAACCAGAACCACTTCCCTGCCTCCATCTCTCTTATGAAGCGGAAGCCTGAAGCCATCTGGGTAAGATAAGAAAGTTTTTTGACTTCAGAACCCAGGAAAAGATGCACTGGTTTTTGGAAGAGTTCAAGTTAAAACACATCTGCCTTTGGGAAAGGGGTAGGAAAGCCTCCTGCTGTGCAGCTCAGAAGAGACTGGATAAAGGATAGAAGCAAAAGCCACCTGTCCCTGGACAGGGGGCAGAAATGCCACTTGGGCCTAGCTCCCTGCGCTTATACAAAGCAGATACCTCAAGCTGTGGGAGACGTGGAATTTTTCTTTTCCTGCCTACCATACAAGGGAGAATTTGGCTGTCATGGCTTCATTGAGACAGAAACAATAGGTGTTATCTCAACCTGAGACCAAGAAGAATGCTTAAGACTAAAGCTTATCCAATGGACAAAAACACACCAACCCTTATCCTCCAGCCAAGAAATGAGTAAGAAGCAACAGGGGAAGGATACATATAATTAAATGTATAAAAGCACAAATGAGTATTTTAGGATGATGTAAAATTTAGAGATCTTGATTATAGTATGGTAACACAGGAACATAAATTTGTCCAAACTCATCAAAATGTACACTAAAAAATTTTGCATTTTACAGTCTATACATTATACTTCAGTAAAAATAACAAAAGCCCTCAGACTACCCCCTTCCTGCAAAAAAGTCACAGCAGTCTTGAAACACACTTTACTAAATAAGAAGTCCTAAAATATGATGAAAAATATAAAAAGAAATGAAATTATGAGAGAAACAGTATGAACCATGAAGATATTACATAAACTTAGAAAAAACCCTTTGTGTAATGTAATACTTCACTTACAAAAATCTGTTAAGTGCTTCACAACTGAAAACAAATATCTCCTAATTAAAAAAAATTTTTTTTTACTTGAGTTGGCCTAGAAATAACACAGAAAATAAAACAGAGACCCTGAGAATAATGCAATGCTAGAAAGTAGATTCTGTTCCATTAGACACATAATACTTAAATGAGCAGAATGGCTTAACCAGGCAATCAACGAGTAAATCACCATGTTTCATTTTAGAATTAATGAGTAACTGCAAAGAAATACAAAAAAATAACTACAAAGAAATGCAAAAGGTCTATAGAACTAACCGAAGTAGAAGATGTTAAGAAGAGCTGGCAGGAATACACAGAAACTATACAAAAAATGGTCTTAATGACCTGGATAATCACGAAGCTGTGATTATTCACCTAGAGCCAAACATCCTAGAGTATAAAGTCAAGTGGGCCTTAGGAAACATTACTACGAACAAAGCTAGTGGAGGTGATGGAATTCGAGCTAAGCTATTTCATATCCTAAAAGATGATGCTGTGAAAGTGCTACACTCAATATGCCAGCAAATTTGGAAAACTCAGCAATGGCCACAGGACCAGAAAAGGTTTTCATTCCAACTACAAAGAATGTTCAAACTGCCACACAGTTGTACTCATTTCACATGTTAGCGAAGTTATGCTTAAAATTCTCCAAGCTAGGTGTTGGTAGTACTTGAACCAAGTACTTGAACTTCCAGATGTACAAGCTGGATTTAGAAAAGACAGAGGAATCAGAGATCAAACTACCAACATCAGTTGAATCATAGAAAAAGAGAATTCCAGAAAAACACCTACCTTTGATTCATTGACTATGCTAAAGCCTTTGACTGTGTAGATCACAACAAACTGGGGAAAATTCTTAAAGAGATGGGAATACCAGGCCACCTTACCAGCCTCCTGAGAAACCTGTATGCAGGCCAAGAAGCAACAGTTAGAACCAGACACGGAACAACAGACTGCTTCAAAATTGGGAAGACAGTACGTCACGGCTATATATTGTCACCTTGCTTATTTAACTTATATGCAGAGTACATCATGAGTAATGCCGGGCTGGATGACGCTCAAGCTGGAATCGATTGCTGGGAGAAGTATCTATAACCTCAGATAAGCACATGACACCACCCTAATGGCAGAAAGTAAAGAGGAACTAAACAGTCTCCTGATGAAGGTGAAAGAGGAGAGTGAAAAAGCTGGCTTAAAACTCAACATTCAAAAAGTGAAGATCATGGCACGTGGTCCCATCACTTCACGGCAAATAAACAGGGAGAATGGAAACAATAACAGACTATTTACCTGGGCTGCAAAATCACTGCAGACAGTGACTATAGCCATGAAATTAAAAGATGCTTGCTCCTTGGAAGAAAATCTATGACAAACCTAGATAGCATATTAAAAAGCAGAGACATCACTTTGCTGACAAATGTCTATCTTGTCAAAGCTGTTTTTTTCCAGTAGCCACATATGGATTTGAGAGGTGAATCATAAAGAAGGCTGAGTGCCAAAGCAATGATGCTTTCGAACTGTGGTATTGGAGAAGACTCTTAAGAGTTCCTTGGACTGCAAGGAGATCAAACCAGTCAATCCTATAGGAAATCAATCCTGAATATTCATTAGGAGGACTGATTCTGAAGCTCCAATACTTTGGCCACCTGATGTGAAGAGCCAACTCACTGGAAAAGACTGAGGGCAGGAGAAGGGGACGACAGAGGCTGAGATGGTTGGATGGCATCACTGACTTAATGCAGATGAGTTTGAAGAGCAAACTCCAGGACAAGGAAGCCTGGCCTGCTGTAGTCCATGTGGTTGCAGAGTCAGACGCAACTGAGCAACTGAACAGCAATAATTTAAAAAAAACAAACTTGTTTTCACATTCACTGCTTTAGCTTTTATGAGATCTCACCTTATAAGAGAGTCACTTCGCTTATCAGCTCTAACAAGGAGGACAACTTTCCATCTATGGAAGGCTCCAGGAGCACCAGTGCGTTTCAGTTCTTCTCGCCATCTTTTAGGTGCAGATTGCATTTGAGGTGAATAATGGGAGTCTTTTTCAATTTTATATCCCCATTCATAAGTTGTTTCATCAAGCCATCTGCCACTTTGGGCACTATGAATTATGTAGTCCTTAGTTAGTACCCACTTTCCTAGAAAGCAAATGAACTGTTAGTCACAAAAGATTTTGGTTCTGATAAATGGGAAAAAATAAAGACCAAATAACAAATAAAATTTGCCCTGTTTCAACATGCCTTTTTCTACACTGCCAATGTTAGCTTTGAATTATGTTTTCCTACATTTTCTGATAAAGACCTACAACATCACTGAACATTGTATGTAATCTTTCTTATGATAAATAATTATAACTCTGTTACTGTGTAAAATATAAAGTGAAGGATTAATAAAATATATTGAATTATGACTATTTTTGCTTACCAATTTGAATGAGGTTTATATTCTTTCTCCTATGCTAAAAGTTTTTACAATAATGTTTACAGCATTATTATACTTTATAAAACAATGAATTTTCAAGGATATTTAATAACATTCTGTAGTTTCTTTATCTAGGCATCAATGATCTTTTTAAACAGCAGATAAAATACATGTTTTCATCTCTGGAGATAATAATGAATCCAAATGTTTTTCTGGTAAATTACTAAAAAAAAAAAAACAGTAAATTCACCTGAGTCATATATTGAAGGGAGGGAAAAAAAAAATCAAGTGGACTAATGATACACCAAATCAATCACAGTACAGCAAATTATAAAAGGAACATCAATGGTGACAAGCAGAGAGGAGACTAAGTCCTAATAAAGGTTCAGAAAATTTAAAATCTTAGTAAAACAGAATGATCGATGCTTCACAGGATGGATGGGAGGGGAAGCAGAGCAAGAGAACAAAAACAGAAACTCTTCCATGATAGATCAAAGGAAAAAAACTTGACTGAGAATAGCTGAGGCTTCAACAAAAGCTTTTTTTTTTTAAAGGTATTTTCTACCAAGCCTTTCTGTTAAAAAATATTTTTTTCTTGAATAAAGCACTTACACTAGGTGAAGTAAACATTTCTGCCCCTTCAATATCTTTTTCAAGTGTTATTCAGAAAATCAAAGCAAAACTAATACATCAAATATTTTCAGAAAAATATCAGAAAGAACCACATTTATATTTGATACAGTAAACCAACTATCTTTCCAGAGATTAAAGCCTTTTTTCTTCACCATGAGGATTTTTTATTTCAAAAGTGAGGGGAAGTTAACTCACCTGCTGCACAAGCCGCTAAAAACTTCTCACTCTTACATAGGCGTTCAGCTATTAGATGTGTACAATTTTTGTATTTCTGCAAAGACAAATCCACACCAAAAAATGCTATTAAGGTAAGATTTCCTTTTTAACATATTCTGTCTATCCTTACAATTCAAGGGGGGCATTTTATAATTTTTAGGCCAGTACTTTAATTTTAGTTATTCTTTAACTATACCTTGAACTGTACTCACCTCACTCTTGATAAAAGTGCAATCCAGTTTTAAAAGCAATTTGCCCAGAGCTTCTTTTTCTTCCACCTTAAATCCTGTCATCTGGATAATATGCTTTGGGGCATCATCTTCCATCTAACATATACATATAAAGAAGACAACATATGTTAAACATGTTATTCATACAGTTGACATTATTTTTTAATTATGAGTGATAAAAATAAAAACTACTTAAGATATAAGGCTTAACTATAAGACAGTACCAATGTTCAAATGCTAATGTGCAACAGAAATTAGTTTTAAACGTGACCTTATCAAAATGTGGCTGTAAATAAAATGATTTGTTTTCTGGTTTGAACACTGAAAGATTTACCTGCCACTAGAACACACTGATGAGCATAATTCTTCAGAAAAAGACAAATACTTTTAAAATTTCATCAATATAGTAGATTCATTTTAAACTGTTGTTTTTGCTAAGACAGAAAAGGCACAGACCTAACAGAAGCAGAAGATATTAAGAAGAGGTGGTAAGAATATGCAGAAGAACTGTACAAAAAAGGTCTTAATGGCCTGGATAACCACGATGGTGTGATCACTCACCTAGAGCCAGACATCTTAGAGAGTGAAGTCAAGTGGGCCTGCGGAAGCATTACAACAAAGCTAGTGGAGGTGATGGAATTCCAGCTAAGCTATTTCAAATCCTAAAAGATGATGCTGTGAAAGTGCTACACTCAATTTGCCAGCAAATCTGGAAAACTCAGCAGTGGCCACAGGACTGGAAAAGTTCAGTTTTCATTCGAATCCCAAAGAACAGCAATGCCAAAGACTGCGCAAACTACCGCACAACTGTACTCATTTCACATGCTAGCAAGGTTACGCTCAAAATCCTTCAAGCTAGGCTTCAACAATATGTAAATGGAGAATTGCAAGATGTACAAGCTGGATTTAGAAAAGGCAGAGCAAACAGAGATCAAATCACAAACATCCACTGGATCATAGAAAAAGCAGAATTCCAGAAAAACATCTACTTCTGCTTTACTCACTGACTGAGCCAAAGCCTTTAACTGTGTGGATCACAACAAACTGTGGAAAATTCTTAAAGAGATGGGAATATCAGATCACTTTATTTGGCTCCTGAGAAACCTGTATGCAGGTCAAGAACCAACAGTTAGAACCAGACATGGAACAACCAACTGGTTCAAAATTGGGAAAGGTGAATATCAAGGCTATGTGTTGTCACCCTGCCTATTTAACTTATATACAGAGTACATCATTCAAAATGATCCAGCCCATGCTGGGCTGGATGAAACACAGCTGGAATGGAGATGCTGGGAGAAATATCAATAACCTCAGATATGCACATGACACCACCCGAATGGCAGGTAGCAGAGAAAAACTAAAGAGCCTTTTGATGAAGGTAAAAGCGGACAGTAAAAATGCTGGCTTAAAACTCATCATTCAAAAAACAAAGATCATGGCATCCGGTCCCATCACGTCATGGTAAATAGAAAGCGAAAAATAGCAAACAGTGACAGACTTTACTTTCTTGGACTCCAAAATTATTGTGGATGGTGACTACAGCCATGAAATTAAAGACACTTGCTCCTTTGAAGAAAAGCTATGAGAAAACCAAGACAGCATATTAAAAAGCAGAGATATCATTTGGCAGACAAAGGCCCACATAGTCAAACCTATGGCTTTTCCAGTAGTCATGTATGGATATGAGAGTTGGACCATAAAGAAGGCTGAGTGCCGAAGAATTAATGCTTTTGAACTGTGGTGTTGGAGAAGACTCTTGAGAGTCCCTTGGACTGCAAGGAGATCCAACCAGTCCATCCTAAAGGAGATCAGTCCTGGGTGTTCATTGATAGGACTGATGCTGAAGCTGAAACTCCAATACTTTGGCCACCTGATGAGAAGAGCTAATTCACTGAAAAAGACCCTGATGCTGGGAAAGATTGAGGGCAGGAGGAGAAGGGGACGACAGAGGATGGGATGATTGAATGACATCACTTATTCAATGGACATGAGTTTAGCAAACTCCAGGAGATATTGAAGAGAAGCCTGGCATACTGCTGTCTATGGCATCACAAACAGCTAGACAAGACTGAGCAACTGAAGAATGACTGGACACTTGTGGGCAATGACACACAGATCTCATACGAATTTTCAGTGTTTGTGGACAGATACTGAACAGTATGTATAAACAAGTCAATGGAGAACTTAAACTTATGGTACCACAGTATTTACATCAAATGTTATAGTAGGTATATGGGAACGTGGGCTTCCCAGGTGGCACAGTGGTTAAAGAAACCACCTGCTGATGCAAGAGACATAGGTTTAATTCTAGGGTCAAGAAGATCCCCTGGAGGAGGAAATGGCAACCCACTCCAGTATTCTTGCCTGAAACATTCCATGGACAGAGGAGCCCCAGGGGCTACAGTCCATGCAAAGAGTCGGACATGACTGAGCCACTGAGCACATACACAAATACTCAGTTCAGTTCAGTCGTTCAGTCTTGTCTGACTCTTTGCGACCCCATGAACTGCAGCACGCCAGGCTTCCCTGTCCATCACCAACTCCCATAGTTCACTCACACTTCTGTCCATCAAGTCAGTGATGCCATCCAGCCATCTCATCCTCTGTCGTCCCCTTCTCCTCCTGCCCCCAATCCCTCCCAGCATCAGAGTCTTTTTCAATGAGTCAACTCTTCACACGAGGTGGCCAAAGTACTGGAGTTTCAGGTTCAGCATCATTCCTTCCAAAGAAATCCCAGGGCTGATCTCCTTCAGAATGGGCTGGTTGGATCTCCTTGCAGTCCAAGGGACTCTCAAGAGTCTTCTCCAGCACCACAGTTCAAAAGCATCAGTTCTTCGGCGCTCAGCTTTCTTCACAGTCCAACTCTCACATCCATACATGACCACTGGAAAAACCATAGCCTTGACTAGACAGAACTTTGTTGGCAAAGTAATGTCTCTGCTTTTCAATATGCTATCTAGGTTGGTCATAACCTTTCTTCCAAGGAGTAAGCGTCTTTTTAATTTCATCATCTGCAGTGCTTGTGGAGCCCCCAAAAATAAAAGTCTGACACTGTTTCCACTGTTCCCCCATCTATTTCCCATTAAGTGATGGGACCAGATGCCATGATCTTCGTTTTCTGAATGTTGAGTTTTAAGCCAACTTTTTCACTCTCCCCTTTCACCTTCATCAAGAGGCTTTTTAGTTCCTCTTCACTTTCTGCCATAAGGGTGGTGTCATCTGCATATCTGAGGTTATTGATATTTCTCCCGGCAATCTTGATTCCAGCTTGTGCTTTTTCCAGCCTAGCGTTTCTCATGATGTACTCTGCATATAAGTTAATTAAGCAGGGTGACAGTATACAGCCTTGACGTACTCCTGTTCCTATTTGCAAGCAATCTGTTGTTCCATGTCCAGTTCTAACTGTTGCTTCCTAACCTGCATACAAATTTCTCAAGGGGCAGGTGAGGTGGTCTGGTATTCCCATCTCTTTCAGAATTTACTAAATTATTCCTAATCTCGATTTCTTAACTGTGCTACATGTTACTTTCATCACCTACAAAGTAGACTGAACAAAATTACATAGTTTCAAATTTATTTTGATGGTGTCATTAATTTCTATTTAAATGAAGTTCAAAATGTACTCTGTATTTGAGGTGGCACATTTATTGGCCAAGAAAAAGAAAATTCACAACATTTCTAGTTAGAATAATAGTTGTTAAATAGAGGAAAACAACAGAATGGGAAAGACTAGACATCTCTTCAAGAAAATTAGAGATACCAAGGAAACATTTCATGCAGATGGGCTCGATAAAGGACAGAAATGGTATGGACCTAACAGAAGCAGGAGATATTAAGAAGAGGTGGCAATAAGAGGTGTACAGAAGAACTGTACAAAAAAGAGCTTCACGACCCAGATAATCACGATGGTGTGATCACTCACCTAGAGCCAGACATCCTGGAATGTGAAGTCATGTGGGCCTTAGGAAGCATCACTACAAACAAAGCTAGTGGAGGTGATGGAATTCCAGTTAAGCTATTTCAAATCCTGAAAGATGATGCTGTGAAAGTGCTGCACCCAATATGCCAGCAAATTTGGAAAACTCAGCAGTGGCCACAGGACTGGAAAAGGTCAGTTTTCATTCCAATCCCAAAGAAAGGCAATGCCAAAGAATGTTCAAACTACCGCACAATTGCACTCATCTCACACTCTAGTAATGCTCAAAATTCTCCAAACCAGGCTTCAGCAGTATGTGAAACGTGAACTTCCAGATGTTCAAGCTGGTTTTAGAAAAGGCAGAGGAACCAGAGATCAAATTGCTAACATCTGGTGGATCATCGAAAAAGCAAGAGAGTTCCAGAAAAACATCTATTTCTGTTTTATTGACTATACCAAAGCCTTTGACTGTATGGATCACAAAAAACTGTGGAAAATTCTTGAAGAGATGGGAATACCATACCACCTAACCTGCCTTTTGAGAAACCTGTATGCAGGTCAGGAAGCAACAGTTAGAACTGGACATGGAACAACAGACTGGTTCCAAATAGGAAAAGGGGTATGGCAAGGCTGTATATTGTCACTCTGCTTATTTAACTTATATGCAGAGTACATCATGAGAAACGCTGGGCTGGAAAAAGCACAAGCTAGAATCAAGATTGCCGGGAGAAATATCAATAACCTCAGATATGCAGATGACACCACCCTTATGGCGGAAAGTGAAGAGGAACTAAAAAGCCTCTTGATGAAGGTGAAAGAGGAGAGTGAAGAAGCTGGCTTAGAGCTCAACATTCAGAAAACGAAGATCATGGCATCTGGTCCCATCAATTCATGGGAAATAGACGGGCAAACAGTGGAAACAGTGTCAGACTTCAGTTTTTTGGGCTCCAAAATCACTGCAGACGGTGACTGCAGCCATGAAATTAAAAGACGCTTACTCCTTGGAAGAAAGGTTATGACCAACCTAGATAGCATATTAAAGAGCAGAGACATTACTTTGCCAACAAAGGTCCGTCTAGTCAAAGCTATGGTTTTTCCAGTGGTCATGCATGGATGTGAGAGTTGGACTGTGAAGAAAGCTTAGTGTCAAAGAATGGATGGTTTTGAACTGTGGTGTTGGAGAAGACTCTTGAGAGTCCCTTGGACTGCAAGGAGATCCAACCAATCCATCCTAAAGGAGATCAGTCCTGGGTGTTCACTGGAAGGACTGATGCTGAACCTGAAACTGCAATACTTTGGCCACCTGATGTAAAGAGTTGACTCACTGGAAAAGAGTCTGATGCTGGGAGGGATTGGAGGCAGGAGAAGAAGGGGACGACAGAGGATGAGATGGCTGGATGGCATCACCTACTCCAACAAGAGTTTGAGTGAACTCGGGGAGTTGGTGATGGACAGGGAAGCCTGGTGTGCTGTGATTCATGGGGTCGCAGAGTTGGCCACGACTGAGCGACTGAACTGAAGTATCAATAGTATTCAAAAACTTTACAAAAACATGCTGTTGCTAGAAATCATGATTTAGTCTAATGCAGAACACATATTAACACACAAAGCCACATGGGAATTATAAGGCATACAACCAAAACCAGCGAGAAAAACCGCTATCACTAATTTCAGGGAATGACCAAGCCTTTAAGAAAATTTCCTAGAGAAAATAATAGGTCTTTTCAGAAACACGGAAACCTATCTGTGAATACCACCTTGGTATTCTAATGGAAAAGGCAATCTAATTGTTTTTATAGTTCCTGAAAGTCATTTTCATCAGAGGAATACAAGTGTTTTAACCATATACATTTCCCCTTCACTAGTACTTTATTTACGTATTTAAGAGTCTGAAAAACAATTTAGTAGGTATTTTAAGAAAAATGCTGCCAAAGAAGGGAAGTTTGAGCAGCCTTTAAAATCTTTCCCATGTGGCTATTTTTAAGTGCTTGGATTTCCCTGGGTCCAGTGGCTGAGAATCTGCCTGCCCATGCAGGCGACATGGGTTCAATCCCTTGTCCAGGAAGATTCCACATGCTGTTGGGCAATTAAGTCCATACATCATATCTACCAAAGCCCATGCTCCCTAGAGCCTGTGAGAAGCGCAGGCACGAGGGAGTAGCCCCTGCTAGCTGCAACTAGAGAAAGCCCATGCAGTGAAAAGCCAGTGCAACCAACCTACCAACCAACCAATAACTTGGAAAAACAAAAAAGAAAATTAAAAACATAAAATAAAATGCCCACATAGAGAAACTACTATTAAGTAACAGGAAAACACAGAAAGCAACAACAACAAAATCACTGTAATGCTCCCAAAAAGTCTGATTTAAAGGTTATTTTAGGGGCTTCCCTGGTGGTCCAGGGGCTAAGCACCTGCCTTGCAATGCAGGGAACGCTGGTTTGATCCCTGATCCTGGAAGATCCCACATGCTGCAGGGCAACTAAGCCCATGCGCCCAGAGCCCACTCCACAGCAAGAGGAGCCACTGCAATGAGAACCGTATGCACTGCAACTAGAGAGGAGCCCCCCAGTCTCTGCAACTATAGAAAGCCTGCACACAGAAATGAAGACCAAGTGCTGTCAAAAACAGAACAGAAAAAAAAATTGTTTTCAATAAATACTATTTTAAATTGTATTTTTCTGCTTCCTGAGAACTAAATATGTTCTGAAGAAATATAAGGAAAAAAAATCTATCATTATGTTCCTCTTTTATATCAAGTTAGGAACAGCTATTTCACAATATGAATGTTTATTATTAACAAGGTGACATTTTAACATATTTTAGATTGATGTACAAATTATTAAATGATTTGGACTTATTAGAGTTGTATATAATGCAAAGTTTCCATCCTAAATCATACTGTGCTTATGATGGAATAAATACAGCCGCCTTGGATATTTAACAGCCTTTTCTATCAAAGCAAGAGTCCACAGTAAAAGGAAAACAGGACCAACTGTGCTCAGTGGTAGAAATCAAGAAAACCTTTTTAAAGCAACTTCTTTCCTTTGAAAAACAATGAAAATGAAACTGATATTAAACAAGCAAAGAGGAAAAGTGAATAAGAAACACAGGTAAAGAAGTTACACTTCCTAATTCAAAGTGCATGAAAATATAAGTGTTAAAAAACAAATCAAAACATAGGAAATTAACAAGTTTATCAGAAAAACTGTGCTATTAGTTAAACTTTCAAAGAATCTCAAACTACAGTGATGGCACACAATAACTAGCAGTTTTTTGTTTTTTTTTTTTAAGAACAAATTCCATTAATCTAATAGAGTCCTATAATAAAATGATCTACTTGAACAGAATTCACAATACATTTAGCAATCCTTAACATCACATCATATGACAAACTAATAACCACAAGTCTAAGTCATATAGTTACAAGGGAAAATAGTTATCTATATTTGCAGGAATAGACATATACATACATAGATGTTAAGTATTTGTTTATACTTAAAAAGTGGCTTAATGTCTCTTCCTATGACCCTACAGGAGTAAGAAAACAGTAAATAATAGCCTGATATACCAGTGAACCCAAAGAAAGTACTATACAAAACTGGTGTTAATACCTATCAATTACCTAAATAATTCAAAGTGAAGTTTTCTGCTGGTAATAAGTTCTGGGATACGGAGGATGAATAGCTAACTGCTAGAAGTCTTCCCTCAGGAAATAAGGTAAATAAACTGCGATATAATTCTTCCAGTAGTATTTCCAGAAATTAGATATTTTTCTAGAACTTGTAGGGGGTAATCCCCGATGTATTCACACAGAAGATACTACCCTAACACAATAACAGGAAAAGAAAAACAAACAAAAAACCCCACAGCATTCATTTTTAAGTTAAATGCATTATCTTTACTGTCAAAAAGTTTAAAAATATACATGAGATTTTCAGTTAAAGAAGATGCTCATATTAATTTTAAAAACTTTTGCAGTAATTAAAAAGGAATCTAGTTGCTTACTTTGAATCATATAATACACACAACTAAGGAAATAATGAATTCGAACAGAGCTGGCATTTACAAAGAACAAGCAACTGTCCCTGCGGTGTGGACTTTCCCAAAATATCTCCCACATGGGCCTATCCTTGATGCCTGACATTCCTGGGCAGTTGGCGCCAGTTAAAAATGCAAATTAACCTATAGCACTCATCATAATTAAGGACACTGTATACTAACTTTTTAGGTCTATGAATTCTTTACAATGTGATACATAGCTAGAACACCTTTGAAGAATACGAAACAGAATATTTTAAGAGAACTCAAAGAAATAGAGGCAAGAATAGCAATATGAATAGAAAGGTATGGTATGGGAAAGAGTATGTAAGACCAGGGTGTAACAGTTGGGTGAAAGAGAAAAGTATGCCAAAAAGAAGTGCACGGTTGCTTAAAGAGGTCTGGGATTGGAAAATAAGGATAAACCTTCCCTACTCTACTCTGCATTACAATTTTTCTTTTATGATCAGACACAGATTATTATAGAACTTTGAGAACATAATGCATCTTAAAAACTGTATGCTATTAACTAAGATAAATAAGGTATTTATTAAAAAGTTTAACTTATGTTTGTATTTAAGAATTAAAATTTCCCTCAAAATAACTTTTACTGATTTATGTTTTAATTTTAATTAACACATGATGATAGAAAATTTGAAAAATACTACAAAGTATATAGAAAGGTTAAAATCTTTAATTCCTTCACTCTATAATACCACTGTTAATATCTGGGGACAGGGGAGGGATCTGACTTGAAGGTTTTATGGATGTGTGTAAAAAAATATTAAAAAACAAAAATTTATATAGTCTGTATCTTTTATATGATGGTCTTTTTCTACACTACTGAATATTTTGCCATTTTAAGGCAATGGGATGAAAACTAGTAGTTTCTTAATGTTTGCTACTTCAGTGAACTATTTTGATTTTAAACCTAAGGAAAATCACCATTAAAACTTCCTTCTTTTCGAAAGGACATACTAAGCCTTAAACCCAATCCATATTGCTTTGAATTAAAGAGTTTTAAAAGATTTTCACGACTTCTCTTATCTAACAGCATTTAATTGGGAAAGTAAATACTACTAAAACTGAAGTCAATGTAATCAACACTACAAAAGGAATACACAAATCACAGAACTCATTTTGTTTGAGTAAAATCCTGTTTGGCTCCAAATGCTATTAAAATAGAGAGACGTTTAGGAATTCTGCACCCTCTTCCCCTATGAGGTTTCAAAGGTGGCTCAGTGGTAAAGTATCCGTCTACCAATGCAGGAGATACAGGTTTGATCCCTGGGTCAGGGAAGATCTGGAGGAAGAAATGGCATCCCACTCCAGTATTCCTGCCTGGAAAATTCCACGGACAGAGGAGCTGGCGGGCTATAGTCCATAGGGTCACAAAGAGTTGGGACACAATTGAGTACACATGTACATGCACGCTTGGCCTAGAAGCCAAATCAGGCCTTTGGCTTAATATAAGTCAGCTGGGCTTTAGAAAAGAAAAAAATATGTATTTTTTTTAAAGCTACAGTATCTTTTCCTATTCCATTCTTCAAAGATCAGGGATCCAAAGCATTTAACTGGCAAAGTAAATAATATTCAAATTGAGAAAAGTCAAAGTGCTGGATCTCAGTTTAACCAACACTACAAAAGGAATACCCAAATTATAGAACTCATACTGTGAGAGTAAAATCCCATTTGGCTGAATGCTATAACATCAAATGGAGTTTAGGAATTCTGCAGCCTCTTGGCCTAGGAGCCATATTAGGCTTTTTGGCTTAATATAATTCACCTGAGCATTACAATTTTTTTTCTTTTAAAGCTATAGTATCTTTTCCTGTCCCATTCTTCAAAGATCAGGGACATGAGTGAGTAAATTAATTATTTGACTAAGGTCACCAATGGTGAGACTTCAGGGATATCCTTACCTCAATGACATTGTTTGGGAAAGAAGCAGTCATATCAGTCTCTTTGATGACTGATCTAGCAGTACAGGAAGAAATGGAGAAGTAGCAGCAAAGTGACTGTGGCGAGGACAAAATGAGGACTCGGGAGATATCCAATCTATTTGGGCACCATACAAGGCATAGATTGGACTAGAGATGCTAACTTTAGGGATAAAGGGGCCTTAAGGGAAGCAAGGTGAATGAAAGAGATGCTGAGGGATAAAAGATGGACAGAAGACATTGGTTAGCCATGGGGGATGAAGTCACAGCTGCTTTAGTATTCTAGGAACTTTGTATTACTTAATAGGAGTAAACGGTTTAAGATTGATGTAGCAGGATTCTGGGGTTTATTTACTTCATAAATGTTCATTTCCTTCTTAAAAATTAAAGTGCTATTTACAGTTCTTGTACAGATGAGAATGGGGTACCTGAGAGATTAAAAAGTAGCTCAAGGGTACACAGCTAGAAAATGGAGAAACCAAGATTCAAAATCTAAGTCTGCGTCTGCAAAAACTATATGCCTTTTCTACAATACACTTTGACTTTAATTTCAGAATGTAGTTGGATACTTTTAACATTAATAATTTTAAAAAGCAACCTACTTTCAGAGAAGAAAAGAGAAACCTCACAAGATAAGGAATCTACTGTGAGGGTGAAGAGACATTTAGTTGTTAGCACTGAAAATATCTACACTAATTACAATTTAATTTCAGAAAAATAATATAAGTGTCTAAAATTTCAAAGCATTTTTAGGAACAATCCAAAGAGTGCCAGTTTTTTCTTATGAAAAGTTTTCATTATTTTCCTCTCAAAGTGGATTTGGTATTAATGCTTCACTAGACTAATTCATATGGGCTTTTCTCCTCCATCAAAAACAAAACAGTTTATTTCAAAGGAATTCTGGTATCAAGAAAGTAAGAAGTAAGTGAATTTAAAAGTCTCAGGAATATTTACTTTTAAGCAGTAAGAGGCTTTAAAAGGTAAGAAATAGTACATAATAAATTTTAGAGCACATATTTCCTATTAGCATATTTAAGGAGAGTCAAATAATAACATACTGTTCTAACTTATATTTTTGAGAAACAGTGTTGTTTTTTCAGAGCCTATATGGAATTACTGATTTTATTTTTAAAATGTTTCCCTGAAATAGTGTATTTAGAGTAATTAACCAGGCAAATACTGTCTAGTTAGTTATACTATTGGTTTTCTTAAAAACATTTTTGGACATTAGTGGAAATTTTCAGAGTTCTGAATCTTGACTATGAAAAAACCCACATCTGACCACATTTTCAAAGACCGTTTTACATGATTTATGCTTTCTGCTTTTAGGAAGCAAGAAAATGTTAAATGATATAATTAAACCACAGTCAATAATGAAAAAGAAAATCTACTTAGAAAATAGATCTAAGAGCATATTTTGCATTACTGAAGGCTGTCTTCACAATAAAAATTTATATATTCTAGTACGTAAAACATCCTAGTTCACTTAAATTAACACGGAGTTAACTTAGACATAATCAAGGTAACTCCCTTATAAAAATCCACCTAAACACCTGCAGGACGGGTTAGTCAAACTTGCCAAAAATGGGAACACCTTGCACATCAATAGGTACCTCTAGAAATGAGGCATAACATAATAACACAAGTCCCCAAAAGTTTACAAGACACAAGAGCCTGTCACACCTACACTGGAAATTAGGTTTAAATTTTCATTCCTTGTGTCTTAACGATAACTGCTCTGTTCTTTTCTGGTATAAGATATTCATTCGTACAAAAGAGCTTGACGCTTCCAAAATCAAGTTTCATCTGATTTCCGGGTCAAATCTTGAAAGGAAGTACTCAAAACATAACAAGTTTTCTGTCAATATTTAATCAGAGAGGCTTTGGCGGGGGGGTGGGAATCTCAGGATAATCCCTTCGCCTTGGTCCCTGCCTTCAAACAGCTGAGATACCATAATCCCCAGAAACACAGCCCGCCCCAACCCCCCGCTTCTTTAGGGAAACGTGTGTGTATGTGCGTATTTCAAGGCCTACAGGAGCCGCAGAGAGACGTTCTTGAACCGTTTGGGATTTGTTTAAAATTCTACCAGGAAGAAAGAAAAAAAAAAAAAAAAAATGACGGCTTTTGCCTTTTCATAGGAAGGTGGGCCTGGGGGAATTCCCAACCACCTGCACTGACGCTAAGTTATGGAAAAGCAGCCAAGAAGCTGGGACTTGGGGAGACGCGTCCCAGGTGGTTCTATGGAAACGAGAGACGCGAGTGGCCTAGCGCCTTCCCGGCAGTAGAACGAGCTGCGCAAACGGAAGGCAAGGGAAGCCGCTCCAGCCCCCTGCACAAGCAGAGGCGCCGGGGGCCCGGTGCCCGCCGCCGCACGACCCCACTGACGGGGACAAGCCGCGGCCGCGGGGAGCGCCAGAGGCAAGTGCGGTCGCCGCTCCCCTGCCCCGGCGCCTTCCCATAGCCTCACAGCCCGGACGCCGCCGAAACTTGAGGAGGAAACACCCCCACACGGTCAGGGTGAACACCGCGTCTTTAGGGCTGAGGCCCTTTACCTTCCCGGACGGGGTTTCTGGGGCTGCTGCCTCCGCGGGGCGGCCCCTGACAGGCGGGACGAAGGCTGCCGCTGCGGCACCAGTGGCTTCACGAATCTGGGCTCTGGGAAATAATTTCCCGCCGCGCGCTCCGCGGCCCCGGAAGCGATTGTGACACTTCCGGGTGGTTGTCAGTGACGCTCTCGAGCTGTCGTCAGGGTCTTCCAAGCAGGTTCCCTGGCTGGATCCGGACTCGCGGGCCAAGCTCCTGCTAGCACCGCGCCGAAGGTTGGGAGACTGGTGAGTTATTATTTTTTTTCTGGGTTGCCTCCTGGACCTGGTATTTCCGTCCACCCGAGACTCTGTGCAGCATCTTGATCTGACCGAGAAGTTTAGCGGGAAAAGGTTGAACTCGGAGTCCCCATCCAACCCCGTTGGCTCTTGACCCTCTGTGCTGCAGGACAAGGCCTTGAGATTCCGACTTTACTATCGTCTCAGTTCACAGTTTCTGTCTCCAGCTCGGAACTCGACCTCGGTTCCCCAGGTGCCCCTGGGTAAGGCAGAAGACGCCGTCTACTGCGACCTCGTTTAGGAGAGTGTCTGTAGAGGTGGTCAAGGAGTGTCCACACTCCCACAGGCAGGGTGGTGGTCACCCTTGATTTTCGAGAGCTGCTTTACCATCTTTTTCCCGAGTATGGTTTCCGTCATCTTGGGGTGCAATGCCGGGGAGACAAGCAGCTGGCTGAAGAGCTCACCTTTTCTATTTTTGGAAGTGGGATGAGGGGGTCGGGTTGGGGGTCGTTCCTGATTGAGAACTCAGCGATACCGCCGCAGTTTGAATAGGGTGAGAATAGTCTTTGTTCTGTGAGCTAATTGAGATAGCAGAACAAGCTCAAAATTTCATGCGTGGGTTTTAGATACACATTTTTACCTTTTGGAAAGGAGTAGTCAGGAATAGATGTTCTTTCAGAAAGGAGTGCCTCTGCATTCTTCCAGGCTTCCTAACGAAACCTTCAGGAGAATTTTAGATGGGGGTCTGAGCAGAATTTGCTTCCGATGAAAAGGTAATGTGAGGAAATGTGCCCATGTAGTTGAAGATTTTAAAAATGTGATGAGAGAAGCTTTTTTTGGTGACTTCTCTTTCTTGAGTCATGCATTTGTTCAGGTAAGTAGTTTTCACTTACCACCTTTCACTGAAACAATCACGTGTTCCATAAGCAGCTGCTTGATTTTTTTTTTTAATCCCCAGTCAGTTCTACATAGAGTTCTAGCAGTAACTACCATAAAGAAAAATGCAGTATGTTCAATTCAAGGACCCTGATGCATCAGGCAAATGCTTTGTTATCTTTTGAGAGTATGGAAGCATGTTATCTCCTAGTTGATCAACAATTTGAACTTTTGTAACCTCATTTGGTCCCAATTTTGTCATTTTTTTTGAATCTTGTGGTTTTTCCTTATTTCTTCAGTTGCAAGGATTATAAATAATTTAAGAAAGGTACCTTTTATATAACAACTAGTTATCAGATAGGCAGTGTTTTGGGTTTTTTTTAATCATTGCTCTTGATTTGTGACCTCTTTTCAAATTTATATAGCCAGCCACTAATGTTAGCCACAAATAGCTGCTATCTGCCAGGTACTTTACAGTTATCATTTTATTTAAACTTTCTACAGTTCTACAAAGAGTATCGTATTATCCCCATTTTGCAAACATTTTATACTGAGACTTAGATGTTCGTACAAGTTATACAATTAAATGGCAGTTGAGATTTGAACCCAGTTTCAGGGAAACTCCAAGCTTGAGCTCTTTTTACTATGCTGTCTACTTCCTTTCATAAATGACAAAATCATTCTTTTCACTCTCCAGTAAAATTGGATAGTATCTCACATTCCAAAGTCAAATGGATAGCAAAACTTGAGTATAAGAGATTTAAGGAGTTAAGGAATCAATTCCTTAATGTGTTAAGGATTAAGGAATGTGTTAGGGATTTAAAGAATCCCTACAAAGAATTTTGACATATGAGTAATCCAAATTCTTTTTTTATTTAGCCTTAGCCAGTTTTATCACCCTTACTCAAACAAATACAAGCAATCTAGAGACCATCAGTGTATTATTAGTGACTCTAAGACCAGAGTATCAGCTATCTGTTTAGTCAGCTTCTATTTGTGCGTATATGTAGAAAGAGAGAAAATGAATAAATGAGCACAAATTCATAAAACTGAACTTTGTGATGCCCAGTAAGGAATTACTATTTACTAGCTCTTAGAAAACTATTCTTTTCCACTCATGTAACCCTGAAACAGATGATGATTAGCATGTTTTCAAGTGTGCTTAACTAAACCTGCCCTTTCCAATAGTCTACTGTATGTAAAATAGAATAGCTTAATTTTCAAGGAATTTACTAAAATCTAGTTGAAATGACCAGTACTAGAAATGACCTAGAACTTAATTCTAAAGAATAACTGGTTTTACAAAAAGACACAGGTATATGGGTACAGCTTATTTCAAACGCTAATATCTATTACATCGTATTGACTTCTCTGTGAATAATATTTGCTTTGCACATCCCACAGGTAGATCTCAGTGATTTTTTTTTTCCCGCCAAATTTCAGTGCTTATGAAGGTTGAGATTTTATGTTTTGTTCGTTTCATACTCAGCATCTGGCATGTACTATGGGCTCAATAGATGTTTATTGAATGAACTTTTTAAAAGTTATTTATCCACAGAGAAGTATTTGTACATGTATTTTTTTTAAAGGGACTTACCAGATAAATAAATGCACATTTACTCGTTACTCACTTTGACCCTGGAATGTAATGTCCACTCCACAACCCATCCACGAAAGGCAATATGCTATCCTGCAAAGAAGAGTGGACAGTGAGGCAGGAGATGAGAGAATACCTAGTATTTGTTATTGCTTACTTTCTGCTGTGCAGTGTTACATTTAATTCTCACAGCACTGTAGGGCTTTATCATTCTTTTAGGATTGAGAAAACAAAGATTATCTTTGTAAATCTTTGTAGGTTACACACAGTCATTAAGTGCCAGAGCTATGATTTGAACCAATGCTGATTCCAAGGACCATAGTATTAACCACTTGGCTATACTGCCTCCAACTGGATTTTAATCCTGGTTCATCTACTAACTAGATCTAAACACAGGGAAATTTATTCCTCTGAGCATGCTGCTGCTGCTGCTAAGTCGCTTCAGTTGTGTCCGACTCTGTGCGACCCCATAGACGGCAGCCCACCAGGCTCCCCCGTCCCTGGGATTCTCCAGGCAAGAACACTGGAGTGGGTTGCCATTTCCTTCTCCAATATCTCTCATCTATAAGGGTTGGGTTAAATGATGTTTAAAGTCTTTTCTGGCTCAAAAATCCTCCCAAGTGTTATTCTAACATGCTAGAAAATTTTCTTGAGTGGAGTTTTACATATAATGAATGTAAATTTATTGTATTTTACATGTAAATGATGTAAATTACATCATTTAATCCAACCCTTGTATGTTGGTAGATGTATAATTATGATTTTGGGCTTCCCTGGTGGCTCAGAGGTTAAAGCGTCTGCATCCAATGCAGGAGACCTGGGTTCAATCCCTGGGTCAGGAAGATCCCCTGGAGAAGGAAATGGTAACCCACTCCAGTATTCTTGCCTGGAGAATCCCATGGACAGAGAAGACTGGTAGGCTACAGTCCACGGGGTCACAAAGAGTCGGACACGACTGAGCGACTTCACTTTCAGAGTTAAGAATCTCAGGCATGCATTTGCTAGTTTATGACCCTGATAAGTCACTGATTCTTTGTGAGCTCAGTTTTTGTTTTTTTTTTTTAATCTAATGTAAAATGGATATAGAAGAATGCTTTCCAGGTTGAGGTAGCTTCAAACACCCTGCCTGAGCCCGACACATGCCATTGTTTAGTCACTAAATCATGTCTGACTCTTTGTGACCCCTCGGACTGTAGCCCGCCAGGCTCCTCTGTCCGTGGGATTTCCCAGGCAAGAACACTGGAGTGGGTTAACATTTCCTTCTCCACTGGATCTTCCTGACCTAGGCAACAAACTTGTGTGTCCTGCATTGCAAGTGGATTCTTTACCAGTGAACCACCAGGGAAGCCCCACCTGACAGATAGTTGGCATTAAATATATATTGATTCTTTTCCTTTCCCCCCAGTCTTTTAAGGATAAAAGATTGGTGAATGTAAAAATACTTTATAGGTTAGCCAAAGGTGAAGAATCTTGAATTGTAGTCCACTGCTACTGCTGCTGCTGCTTCTAAGTCGCATCAGTCGTGTCCGACTCTGTGCGACCCCATAGACGGCAGCCCAACAGGCTCCTCTGGCCCTGGGATTCTCCAGGCAAGAATACTGGAGTGGGTTGCCATTTCCTTCTCCAATGCATGAAAGTGAAAAGTGAAAGTGAAGTCGCTCAGTCGTGTCCGACTCGTAGCGACCCCATGGACTGTAGCCTACCAGGCTCTTCCATCCATGGGATTTTCCAGGCAAGAGTACTGGAGTGGGGTGCCGTTGCCTTCTCCGTGTAGTCCACTAAGAAAGAGCAAGTTATACCTACAAATATCTACTGAATGACCAACAATTTATGTACAGTTATTGAACAGCAAAACGATGGGGAACACAGAAAGGAAGTTTTGCTTTCAGTAGGACAGATGAGGAAAGATTTTATTGAAAAAGGTAATGCTGAGTTTGGGCGTTAAAGGATGGCGATTTTGGCACTGGAGGATGCAAAGGTACCAGAAAAGATTAATGAGTACGTATTAGATCTGTGGGATGGATTGAAGGCTAATGATAAAAGATGGAAAAGCTGAGTTGAGCACAAGCTGTGGGTAACTGTGGTCCTGTTAAAGATGTTAGACTTTCCACAACGAGCAATGGTTTTTGTGCATAACCAGGGTGGGGTGGAGGATGGGGTTAGCGTTTGATTTTTATGGAAATTATACCCATTTGTTATAGAAATGTAAGAGTGTAAGAGTATACAAATAAGCCCCCCCAAAAAAGAGAAAAATTGCACAATAATCTCATTCCAGACCCAGCCAAGCACCTACTTACTGAACACCAACTTCAGCCAAATCCCCTCCTGACTTGAGAGTACCTGTCTCCATCCTAGTGAATAGTGAGCTGTGAGTGGCCACTCAGGTTGGCTCAGAGGTAGGAAAGGGCTCTGAGGAGTCACGTGTCCCAATTCTGGGCCTCCACCTTAAGGGGCTCACCTGGGGACTGGTCCATAGACACACAGTTATGACTGGGTCAGGGTCTCTCTACAGATGTATTGCTTTTAACAGTATGGATGCTGGCACTGGCACTCAGGTGTGATGGCAGCCGGCTTCTGGGAGAGGGAGAGAGGGGTACCGTCTAGAGCTACGAGGTTTTCTCACCCCACTTTTCCTGTATCCTCCCTGCCTCCTGTCCCTTCCTGATGTCTGGTGGTGGTTTAGTCGCTAAGTCATGTCTGACTATTGCGACCCCATGGATTATAGCCTGCCAGGCCCTTCTGCCCATGGAACTCTCCAGGCAAGAGTACTGGAGTGGGTTGCCATTCCGTTCTCCAGGGGATCTTCCCTACCCAGGAATCGAACCTAGGTCTCCTGCATGGCAGGTAGATTCTTTACCTACCGAGCTATGAATGAAGCCCAACCCCTTACCCAACTTTGAGCCTGGGTTTCCCCATCTGAAGTCACAGGGTGGACTGGGTAGGGGGACCCTGGGCTTTCCTCCGCCCAGGAGGGGCTCCAGAACCCCTCACCCTTCACCCACTCCCCCTGATTCCCACCCATTGTGTGGTCATATTTGGATTTGCCTAGCTTTCTGACCTGCCTGAGCCTCGGTCCCCCAAAATCACTCCTCTCCTTCCACAATGCCTTCTGTACAGAAACAGAAGACAAAAAAACAGAGTAGACAAAACCAACCATCTCCCTTCCAGGGTCTGAGTACGGCTGAGTCGCTGCCTGGCTGCTCAACGTCCGAGTCAGGGCACTACCGCTGGCTGTGTCCTTTTAAAGGAGGGTAAAACACCAGCGTTTGGTCATTGGAAGCGGTGAGTCCGCAGACTGCTGACTCACCTGATCACGTGACTCTAGTTAAGGGAAGTTTTTGCCTGGTGAACTAAAGGGCTGCAGCTGAGTCCGGAAGCGAAAGCAAAAAATCAGCATAATTTGAGGAAGTTATATTAAAAAGCCTCAGAAAGTGGGCAGAAAATGCTGCTTTCCAGCCTCAGCTGCTAATGTGTTATTGGAAGCAGGTTTTTGAAACAGTGCTTCAGCTATTTCCCTGTAATTTTGGTTAAAATACAAATAGATGAGAGGCAGCTCAAGAAATATCCTTAATTGCTAGTATTTAGTCTATAACATATATTACACACAAACACTCATAAAGAGAGAATGAACATATATAGCTGTTTAAATCATTTGGGGGATTCTTTGCCGAATAAAGTTCTCGAGACAAGTTGTCTAAAACTAAAAAAGGACACAATTGTCATTTCATTAGTTCAACAGATCAGTATAATGTGAAACAGGTAAATTCAGAGAAGACCTGTGTGGGCTCAAACTTATGAACTTACACAAGATGATCTTGAAAGAGTTACTTAAATTCTTTGGTCCCCAATTTCTTCTGTAAAATGGTAGTTTCAACTGCATGGATTTATTAGGATTAAATGTGATAACGTGTGAAAGCACATAGAGCCATCAGAAAAATTTTTTTTAGCAATCTGCCTACTTTTTGGTGTTATTTAATAAAATCTAATTGCTTTAAAATAAGGTCTGCAGCTCCGTGAAATTAAACAGACTTGAGTTCAAATCCCAACTCTGTCACTGGTTGTATCATGCTGGGAGTTACTTTTCTTCTGTCTTTGTTTCTTCATTGATAAAATGGGAACAGTAATAGTGTCTTAAAAGGGCTTTTGTGAAGACTAAATGAAATAATGATGTCTAGAGTTTAACATGGTGACAAGACAGGTGCTTTGTTTGCTCATATTCCCAGAGAAGCAGAGCCAAAGAAGGGAATAGCTGTGCAAGAGATGTGTGGGGGAAACTGCCTGTGAAGGATAAAGGAGAGGGAGCCAGAGGAGGAGGGAAGTACCTTCAGGCCTCAGTAGAGGTCTGACAACCTGTGCAAGAGACGGGGAGAGAAGCAAGGAGGGTGAGAACAATCTCAGAGCTCCGCACTGTCCTAAAAAAGCTTCACCAGGTCATGGGGAATCCAAGAGCCAAAGTCATCCCTTAGAGGACTCCTGTGTCACCCCAGTACTCAGTATGATTTAGTTACTAACAAAAATAATTCATCGTAGTCACATGCTGTAACTGACTAGTGTGTTTAAATCTCAACTCTTTGAATTTTACTGCCTGTCCACACCTCCCTTGAGAAATACAGTCGCTGCTGCCAAACATTAACATTTGAGGCACATGTTCTTAGACTAACGACTCCTTATATCTTATAATACAGTTTTGTTCGCCAGAGAACTGTTGAGGAATCAATAGACCTGTTCCAAATAACAGCTGAAAAGAGTTAACATTAGCTAAGCAACTGATTTTTTGACATCAGGTGATTAAACACAAACTGTCTAAATTTCTTAATTCAGGTAGCCAATAAATGTAACGATCTTCAAGGGCTGATTAATGTTACTATCCATAGTGTGATATCGACCTAAATTTGAATGTTCATCTCCTTTCTTAGTGAAGGGAAGCAAAAAATATGTGACCCCAAAAAAGGCCCCTTTGGCATTTGGAGTGTTTTGAGCCAAAGGCAATTGAGATCCAGCAGACTCAAGAAAAACTTTTACCTCTCCCTTAACTACCTAAAAGAATTTAGATAGGGAGCCTATAGTGAGCCAGGAGGTAGATGGGCTTCCCAGGGTTAAGCAATTGGAGATTCGTCCACTGTGGACTGATACTTCAAGATGAGAATAGCAGGACAGTTGAGAGAGGAGGCTGAGCCCTGCCCGCACCACATATTCCTCATTCTGGAAGTGGGGAGACCTCCCCAGCTACACTCATGCAGAAAGGCTGCATGTAGGTCCAAAGGGGAGTGATGCTAAGTGATGCCACTACCTATGGGCCCTTTCAGTAGAATCCGTCTTGACTAAGAGATGTGTATGCACAGATGGGAGGATCCTGAGATGTAGTAAGTACGGACTCTGAACCAGGCAAATCAAAGTGATTGGCCAAACAAAACCAGAAGAAATGCCCAATAAAAGTAATCCAGGGCTTCCATGGTGGTCTAGTGGTTAAGAATCCTCCTTGAAATGTAGGGTACACAGGTTTGATCCTTGGTCTGGGAAGATCACACATGCCACAGAACAGCTAAGCCCGTGCTCTGCAACTATTGAGCCTGTGCTCCAGAGACCAGGAGCCACAACTACTGAGCCCATCAGTTCAGTTCAGTTCAGTCGCTCAGCCATGTCCGACTCTCTGCGACCCCATGGACTGCAGCACGCCAGGCTTCCCTGTCCATCACCATGCACTGCAGCTACTAAAGCCCATGCCTGAAACCAGTGCTCCTCAGCAAAAGAAGCCACCACAATGAGAAACCCACACACGTTGCACCTAGAGAGGAGCGCCTGCTCACTGCAACCAGAGAAAGCAGCAACAAAGACTCAGCACAGCCGAAAAAATAAAAGTAATTCAAACTGCCATGAAGGCGTCACTCAGCAACTCTATCCACATGTGTCTATCCACACGTCCTGTGCTCTTTTTTCCACCTAATAAATACTCGTTTCCCTACTTTGTCTTTGTGGGAATTCTTCTTCTGCAAAGCAGAAGGGCCAAGGCCTTGCCACTAACTACTGGCCTACGGGTGTGGATTTGGTGCTCTCACTGCTGTGACCTAACATTGGTCTCTGGCTGAGAACCAAAATTCTGCTTCAAGCAACTGGCCATCCAAGATTAGTACCTGTAAACGAGCTATTATTACCAGAGATAATTTTTACCTGAATGACTGATATGTATGGCAGGGCAAATGACAGGTTACCAAATATCCGCTCTTAGTGTCCTGTGATTAAACTTCCTCACAGGATACTCCAGGCTCCAGTCCTTCTTGGCTCAGAGTGACATGTAAACTTCAACTGTCTGGCTTGCCTTTGGGTCTCATAGTCATATGGCACGCCCGTGTGTATGCAGTGAAATTTGTTTTCCTTCGGGTAATCTGCCTTGTGTGTATGTGCTCAGTTGGTTAGTCGTGTCTGACTCTTTGCGACCCCATGGACTGTAATCTGCCAGGCTCCTCTGTCCATGGAATTTTTCAGGCACGAATATTGGGGCGGGTTGCCATTTCCTCCTCCAGGGGATCTTCCCAACCCAGGGATCAAACACATCTCCTGTATTGGCAAGTGGACTCTTTACCACCGCACCACCTGGGAAGCTAATCTGCTTTGTTGTCCTTTAGTCTCTCAGTCATGTCTGACTCTTTGTGACCCCATGGACTGCAGCATACCAGGCTTCACTGTCTCCTAGAGTTTGCTCAAACTCATGTCTATTGAACTGGTGATGCTATCCAACCATCTCATCCTCCGTCGTCCCCTTTTCCTCTTGCCCTCAATCTTTCCTAGCATCAGCATCTTTTCCAAAGATGGCTCTTCACATCAGGTAGCCAAGGTATCAGAGGTTCAGCTTCAGCATCAGACCTTCTAATGAATATTCAGGGTTAGTTTTCTTTAGGATTGACTGGCTTGATCCCCTTGCTGTCCAAGGAATTCTCGAGTTCTCCAGTACCACAATTCAAAAGCATCAATTCTTCCATATTCAGCCTTCTTTATGGTCCAACTCTCACATCTTTACATGACTACAGGAAAAACTGTAGCTTTGACTACATGGACCTTTGTTGGCAAAGTGATGTTTCTGCTTTTTAATATGCTGTCTAGGTTTGTGATAGCTTTCCTTCCAAGGGCCAGATGTCTTTGAATTTCGTGGCTGCAGTCACTGTCTGCAGCAGTTTTGGAATCCAAGAAGATAAAATCTGTCACTGTTTGCATTTTTTCCTCTTCTGTTTGCCATGAAGTGATGGGACAGGATGGCATGATCTTCGTTTTTTAAATGTTGAATGTTAAGCCAGCTTTTTCACTCTCCTCTTTCACCTTATCGTGAAGCTCTTTAGTTCCTCTTCACTTTCTACCATGAGAGTGGTATCACCTGCATATCTGATGTTGTTGATACCTCTTCTGGCAATCTTGATTCCAGCTTGTGATTCATCCAGCCCAGTGTTTCTCATGATGTACTCTGCATATAAGTTAAATAATCAGGGTAACAATATACAGCCTTGACGTACTCCTTTTCCTATTTGGAACTAGTCTGTTGTTCCATGTCCAGTTCTAACTGTTGCTTCCTGACCTGCATACAGGTTTTTCAAGAGGCAGGTCAGGTGGTCTGGTATTCCCATCTCTTTTAAGAATTTTCCACAGTTTGTTGTGATCTACACAAAGGCATTCGTGTAGTCAATGAAGCAGATGCTTTTCTGAAATTCCCTTGCTTTTTCTATGATCCTACAAATATTGGCAATTTGATTTCTGATTCCTTTGCTTTTTCTAAATCTAGCTTGTTTCTCTGGAGGTTCTTGGTTCATGTACTGCTGAAGCTTTAAAGGATTTTGAACATTAACATGCTTAGCATGTGAAATAAGTGCAATTGTATGGTAGTTTGTACATTGTTTGGCATTGCCCATTGAGATTGGAATGAAAACTGACCTTTTCCAGTCCCGTGATCACTGCTGGTTTTACACATTTGAGTGACATATTGAGTGCAGCACTTTAACCGCATCATCATTTGGAATTTGAAATACTTCAGTTGGAATTCCATCACCTCCACTAGCTTTATTTATAGTAATGCTTCCTAAGGCCCTCTTGACTTCACACTCCAGGATGTTTGGCTGTAGGTGAGTGACCACACCATCATCGTTATCCAGGTCATAAAAACCTTTTTTTTTTTTTAATAGTTTTTTATGTATTCTTACTTCTTCTGTTGTTTGATCTCTGAATTGGGAAGATCCCCTGGAGAAGGGAACGGCTACCCACTCCTGTATTCTTGCCTGAAGAATTCTATGGACATAGGAGCCTGGCGTGCGAAAGTCCATATAAATCAGCCTTATGTTGATTTGATGAATGCATCTGCCAAAAGAATCTAGAAGATAGAGGAAAAATGTTTACTTCCACTTCCCAGGTGGCACAGTGGTAAAGAATCCACCTGTCTGTGCAGGAGACACAAGAGACTTGGGTTTGACTCTTGGGTCAGGAAGTTCCACTGGAGGAAGACATGGCAACCCCCATATTCTTGCTTGAAAAATTCCATGGACACAGGAGTCTGGTAGGCTACAGTCCATGGGGTCAGAAAGAGTTGGGCATGACTGAGTGCACACGTGCACACACACATATGCATACATATCACCAAAGGTATCTCTTTGGTCAAACAGATCAAAGTATTATATTTTTGTCTGTTTCCATCCCCTTACCTCTTTCCTCTTTCGTTGTTTTTACTGAGGAAATGCAGCCATCAATCAATTCAGCACTCTGTATGTGGCAGGTCATGACCCATCAATTGGTGAATACTAGTCAATGGCACCCCACTCCAGTACTCTTGCCTGTAAAATCCATGGATGGAGGAGCCTGGTAGGCTGCAGTCTGTGGGGTCGCTTTGAGTCGGACACGACTGAGCGACTTCACTTTCACTTTTTAAGGCATTGGAGAAGGAAATGGCAACCCACTCCAGTGTTCTTGCCTGGAGAATCCCAGGGACGGGGAAGCCTGGTGGGCTGCTGTCTATGGGGTCGGACACGACTGAAGCGACTTAGCAGCAGCAGCAGTCTACAGTTTTGTTTCATTTATGTGTGGCTTTAGGATTTAGGTATTAAGTGTGTTTGTTACTGTGAATCAAAGGATTTAAATTTTAAAAGCAAGGGGCTTAGTCTAACTTTCTTATTATCTTTATAGGAGGAAATGAGGACTAAAGAGGTGATTTAGCCTGCCCAGATAACTCAGGAAACATGTGACTTGAACTAGAAGCTAGGTCTTAAGAATCTAAATTTAGGGTTCTTTTGTATCATGCATCCAAGAAAAGACTTTTTGATTACACTACTTAGGCCACATGATTACTCTGTTTTCCAGTTGGTTGATATGATAGTCTTTTTCTGTCACTCTCATTATTTCTTTGCTAAGATTTACTGAGAAGAGCTTTTCCCTGACTGTGGCCATTGAGTGTCAGGGAGGACGAATAGCTTCAGTTGTTTTTTAGCAGTCAGCCCCCATGCCCCATCCCCCGAATTTACTGTTTATCTTCCCTATGGGAAACAGCTAATTTTAACAGTTTAAATGTAGGGTTTCCCTAATTTAAACTGAGGAGTGAAGGGAGTTCTTTTTGAGGGGTATTATATCGGCAAAGCCTGAGTTTTTACTAATAACTAGTGAATATTTTTCTTCATTGTTATGACATCGTTTACCTATTTTCTTAGCTTTTTAGACTTCAGCTCACCAAATACTGTCATTTTTAAAATATAAATTTTGTCCATAATCATGTGATAATTTATTCCTGTATAATTTTTTTAAAAATATATCATTCTTTCCTTTTCTAGCAAATATTCATTCTGAAAGGGAACAGAATAGACTGAGCCAAAATGTACCACTGTGGCATGTGAATTGTTTTGAGCTGAAGGTAATTAAGACTCAACAGACTCAGGAGAAACTTTTACCTCCTCCCTTAACTTCCTAAAAGTATTTAGATCCAGGACCAGTTCCAGAAAGGGAGCTACTACCACAGATAACTTTTATCTGAATGATCTATCTGTGTGGCAATGCAGATACTCTTTATCAGCTTGTGAGTTACCCTCCTCCCCTCTGAAGCTCCAGGCCTTTAGCTCAGTATGGCATATAAACTTCAACTTACTGTCTTGGCCTTGGCACTCATATTTTTATGGAGTTCCTGTGTAACATAGAAAATTAAAATTTTCTCTTGTTAATCTGGCTTCAATTTAATTATTAGACCGGCCAAAAAAACCTAAACAGAGAAGGGAAACCTTTTTTACCCCTGCAATATCTGCCCGCAAGAATGTCTGTGGGTGGTTTACCTTCTCCCTGTGGATAGTTTAGTCCTCTGCTCTTTGGAGATTTGACTGGGAAAGAGTTTGTGAATGGAGTCCTCCTCCTAGGCTCTGTTTCTCTGTTGCCTTATGTACCCTGTTATTGTTGAGGCTATCTCTGCTCATTCTCTTTTTAATTTGAGGATAGTTACTTTACAATATTGTGGTGGCTTTTGCCATACATCTGCATGAATCAGCCATGGGTGCACATGTGTCCCCCCAACCTGACCCCCCCACCCACCTCCCTCCGTACCCCATCCTCCTGGGTTGTCCCAGAGCACTGGCTCTGAGTGCCCTGCTTCACGCCTTGAACTTGCACTGGTCATCTATTTCACATATGGTAATATACATGTTTCAGTGTTATTCTCTCAAATCATCCCACCCTTGCCTTCTCTCACATAGTCCAAAAGTCTGTTCTTTATACTTGAGTCTCTTTTTTGCCTTGCATATAAGATATCATTACCATCTTTCTAAATTCCATATATATGTTAATACACTGTATTGGTCTTTCTCTTTCTGATTTATTTCACTCTGTATAATAGGCTCCAGTTTCATCCACCTTGTTAGAACGGACTCAAATGTGTTCCTTTTTATAGCTGAGTAATATTCCATTGTGTATATGTACCACAACGTCCTTATCCATTCATCTGCTGATGGATATCTAGGTTGCTTCCATGTCCTAGTTATTGTAAACAGTGCTGCAGTGAACGTTGGCATACATGTCTCTTTCAATTCTGGTTTCCTTGGTGTGTATGCCCAGCAGTGGGATTGCTGGGTCATATGTATGCTTATTCTTTTGATTAACTTTTCCTGGCATGATCTTTCTGTGGCTTTCTCATCTATTCTGACTCAGCAGTTCTCAGACTTTTGGTTTCAGAAGTCCTTTACACTGTTAAAAATTACTGATGACTTCAAAGAGTTTGTATGTATGTCATTATATCAATATTTATTATGTTATAAATTAAAATTGGGTATTTTAAGATATGATTATTTCAATAATAAAGTCAGTACATGTTAATGAAAGGTTGTTGTTGAATCACGCACCGGGATTCTTGGCCCCCGGAGGAGAAGAATTCAATCCGGGGCCAGAGACGAGGCTTGATCGCTCAGAGCTTTTGTGTAATAAAGTTTTATTAAAGTATAAAGGAGATAGAGAAAGCTTCTGACATAGGCATCAGAAGGGGGCAGAAAGAGTACCCCCCTGCTAGTCTTCAGCTGGATGTTACATAGTCACTAGCAGTCTGTTAATGAAAGAAAGGAATGTCTTAAAATTCAGAATGGCACCAGGCCCCTCACCCATAAGATGCATTTTGGGATAATCTTGGCACCAAAAGGTTTATCCTGGGCCATAAAATGATTAACTTGAATCTTAAAGAAGGGCAGACCACCATACAAATAGTTTCATTTACATAGATTAGGGGAACAATATCTGAGTATAACATACTGGTTTGTCAAGTAGGTTCTGGGCCAAGAGGCAGAACCGACTTGGAGACAGAGTTTGGGGTAAAGGCATAGTACATTAGCATAGCTTAAGACAAACATTTCCATAAGAAAAAGGCATAGGTTATCTCTAGGCTCAAGAATAGCTAACTTCAGGCGAAACCAGGTGTCATTATGGCAACACAGTATTTTAAGAGAAACCTCCCTTTAAATTTGTATAGAGAAGGAAAAAAATACTGCTAGTTTCCTCCTGCCGCTTAAGAGAGATAAAAATGTCTGACACTTGCAGGCTATTTCCTCCATTTGGAGACCCCTGGCCTTCCTGCCTGTTACTCCCTCATTTTTATCGACTCCAGTCCCCAGGTCCTGGTCTACAAAGACTGTGAAAAGTTTATCCTTTCTTCCTCCTTGAGAATTCCAGACCTCTCTCTCCTTGGGGACCCCTAGATTTCCTATCAACCTGCCTAGGAAATGACTCTCTCATTAATGTAAATGGCATTAAAAATAACTATATTTTTCAAAACAAAAATTATAGTGGAACTGTGGCAATCTCTTTAATATCTGACTTCATAGAATGGTACTCAAATCTCAGATCTGCTTCTTTGTTCTCTTGTGATATGTTGATTTGGTTGAAGTGAGTAAACAAAATCTAACCTTATATAGATGTAGTTGCAAAAAAAGGAGTATTTAATAGAATCACTGATCTGGTGTCTGGACTTCTTGAGGGTCAGATTCTTTGTGTCTGTTGTTCAGTTGCTCAGTCCTGTCTGATTCTTTGCAACCCCATGACTGCGGCACCCCTGGCTTCCCTGTTCATCATTATCTCCCAGAGTTGTGTGTCTTAGCACAGAAGGAATTATGTGAGAGGCAAACTGATAGGCAAGAAGTAGATTTATTAATTTGGATGCTTGTGCTAGCAGGTGAGGGGGCTCTGGCCCGAAGATTAACCGGGATGCATTTTTATAATCAAAGGAAAGTGGGGAAGGGGGAAGATCATCTTCCTTATTCTTGAGTAGATGTCAGGCTTATACCACTAGCTCCTCCTTTGTATCCTGCAGGAAAATGTTTGACCCTAGGACTGTCAAAGTACTTGTTCATATCAGTAGAAAGGTGGTAACATGTTTCTTGCACCTAATTACCTGGGGCCTATCGCATGCTTTTATTTATGGCTTCACAGTTAAGCAAGCCTGCTTTGTTCCACTACCTTTGATAGCTTTTTGGAGCAGTCATTAACTTACAGTGGTGCCCAAAGTTCCCTAAGTTTCCCTCATTGTCTATAATCCTCTACTGAGACTTCTACAACTACTTGTGTTAACTATACTATTCTTTCTTTATCAGTAGTTTCTTAAAGTTTAATTGCAATGTAGAATCTGAAATCATGGCAGTGAAACTTTTATACTCTTACTTTAAAATCCCTTGGTCTATCTTGCACTTTGAATGAATCTTTTACAAACACAGGCTTTTGTTCCATAATGCATTGGCCACGTGGAAAGTACTGATTCATTGAGGTATGCTTGACTTCCAAATCGTTATGTACTTCATATGATGATACTGAGCAGGGCCCTGTAGGACTTCTAGGCAAAAGCCCTTTTGTGTCCCCCATTTCTTTGATTATAGGAAACAGCCTTCATTCAGCCTCTATGACCTACCCCGAGTTCCAGTGGGCAGATTCAAGCAGTGTTAATTAGGAAAAGGAGGGATGTGAGACCAGGGAGAAAGAAACGGTCAAGAGCAGCCCTGGGGCAAGTTCCTGTTTCCCCATCAGTGGATACGCACAGCAATATCGTTGAGATGTTTAACAGATACCGAAACCCCCTCCCATGGAAGAAGTGAAAGTGAAAGTGAAGTCACTCAGACTGTAGCCCGCCAGGCTCCTCTGTCCATGGGATTCTCCAGGCAATAATACTGGAGTGGGTTGCCATTCCCTTCTCCAGGGGATCTTCCCAACCCAGGGATCGAACCCGGGTCTCCGGCATTGCAGGCAGACACTTTATCCTCTGAGCCACCAGGAAATCCCAGTGGGAGAAGTTAAGGATAAATGGTGCTATGCCGCGCACAACATGTAGACTACCATCCATTTGGACCTGAAGTTTGGTGATGTGGATTCCTATTTACCTCAACACCTACCCATGATAAGAATGTGCACGAGCTGATCACTCCCTCTTTGAACAGTTACTGTAAAACTTCTCACTATTTTGGCATTAGCCCACTGTGGCCTCCATTGCCCGGCAAAGTAATAAAGCTATCCTTTTTTACCTCACCCAAAACTCTGTCTCTGAGATTTTATTCAGCTCCAGTGTCCAGAGAAGCTGAGCTTTCAGTATTAACGTGCTGCACTCCATGGGGTCGAAAAGAGTCAGACATGACTGAGCGACTAAACTGAGCTATACAATATCAACAAAATCCCAGTTGTTAATATCACCAGCAATCTCCTCAGGAAAATTGTACAATATTGCAAAACTATCCAACTGAGAGTTTAAAATTTTCCAGGATTTTGTTTTTGCTTTGAAAGTTCTTATTTTATCCTTGGCAACAAACGTCAGTGTTTTAGTCTCTCAGTCGTTTCTGACTCTTTGCGACCCCATGGACTGTAGCCCGCCAGACTCCTCTGTCCATAGGATTCTCCAGGCAAGAATACTGTAGTAAATGAACCTACTGTTATTTGACTATAAAAATTTGTGAAAAATTTGACTATAGTGTTGACCCTCTAGAAATGCCTACATTATGATCCCTAGAACCTGTGAATAGTAGAGGGGACTTAAAGTTGCTAATCAGTTTACTTTAAAATAGCAAGATTATCAAATCAGTAGCAAATGGGTACAATGTAATCACAACTGTTCTCAAAAGTGAAAGAACAATAGCAAAAGTGAAAGTCCTAGTTGCTTCAGTCGTGTCTGACTCTTTGCAACCCCATGGACTGTAGCCCACCAGACTCCTCTGTCCATAGGATTCTCCAGGCAAGAATACTGGAGTGGGTGGCCATTCCCTTCTCTAGGGAGTTCTCCCAATCCAGGGATTGAACCTGGGTCTCTTGCATTGCAGGCGAATTCTTTACTGTCTGAGCAACCAGAGAAGCCCTAAAAGAAGGAGGCTGAAGAGTGATTCAGAATGATGAAATATGAAAAGTACTCACATATCTACTAGAAAATGGGCAAAGTGGGCTACCAGCCGAGGAGTGAGAGCAGCCTTTAGAAGCTAAAAAATGCAAGGAAACAGGGGAGTCTTCAGTGCCCCCAGAAAGGAATGCAGCTTTGCTGACCATATGGTTTTAGCCTAGTGATACCCTCTGCTGCTGCTGCTGCTGCTAAGTCGCTTCAGTCGTGTCCGACTCTGTGCGACCCCAGAGACAGCAGCCCACCAGGCTCCCCCGTCCCTGGGATTCTCCAGGCAAGAACACTGGAGTTGGTTGCCATTTCCTTCGCCAATGCATGAAAATGAAAAGTGAAAGTGAAGTCGCTCAGCCGTGTCCGACTCCTAGCGACCCCATGAACTGCAGCCCACCAGGCTCCTCGGTCCATGGGATTTTCCAGGCAAGAGTACTGGAGTGGGTTGCCATTGCAAATGGTCTTTAACCTGGAAAAGTATAACAAAGTAACTTTGTGGGGTTTTAAAACAATAAATTTGTGGCAACTGACTACAGTAGCAACAGAAAAGAGTACAACTAATACAACTTGGGGATTATAATTTGTGTTTAGGCATGCTTGCTTTTGCATTTAGTACAAATGTCAACATAGTGAAATGGTTTGTAATGTCTTATGACTATGAAAATAGTTTTTATCTTGTAAACCCTCTGGAAGAATATTGGGCCCCACCAGGGATCTGTATACCATGTTTAGGAATCTCTTATTTAACTTTTTCTCTTGTACTTTCTGTGCATCAACTGCTGTACTAGGTACTTTGTTGTTGCTTAGTTGCTCAGTCGTGTCCAACTCTGCAACCCAATGGACTGTAACCCACCATGCTACCTCTGTCCATGGGATTCTCCAGGCATTGAATACTGGAGTGGGTTGCCATTTCCTCCTCCAAAGGATCTTCCTGACCTAGGGATTGAACCTGTGTCTCCTTCGTCTCCTGTATTGCAGGGAGATTCTTTATTGCTGAGGCACTTGGGAAGCCCAGGCTGGATGCTAGGATGCAAAAATAAAGAAAGCACAGTCTCTGTCTTGAGAAGATTATAGTTGGGTGGTTGAGTTGTTGTTTAGTCTAAGCCATGTCCAACTCCTTTGCAACCCATGGATCATTGCCCTCCAGACTTCTCTGTCTATGGGATTTCCCAGGCAACAATACTGGAGCAGGTTGCCATTTCCTTCTCCAGGGGAATCTTCCTAACACATGGATCAAATCTGCGTCGCCTGCATTGGCAGGCAAATTCTTTACCACTGTGCCACCACGGAAGTGCCACCCCAGTGGTTGAGCGAGGTAAGGAAATCAATGATTGCAGATAGCACAGAATGACAGCTGCCCTAACTGATATACTCAAGTGAGGGAAAGAGACCTAATTCTAGTCTTCAGATGCTTCTGTCTAGTGAGAGAGAGCACAAAAATAATTGCAAAATGCAAGGGAAAATACCCCATTGAAAATGGTGAAGGAGGGACCTTTACAATCTCATTAGCAGCATATGATGGTTTCAGTTTTTCCACATTCTCTCCGATTCATGTTACCGTCTGTCTTTTGATTTTAGCTGTTCTACTGAGCTATGAAGTGGTATCTCTTGTGTTCCCAATTTATGTTTATCTAATAATTAATGATGCTTAGCATCATTTTTTGTACTTACTGGACATATGTCTATCTCTTTTGGACATGTCTATTCAAATCATTTGTTATTTTTAAAGTGAATTGCTTGTCATTTTATTTTTAAGCTATAGTAGTTCTTTATAGATTATGGGATCAGATCAGATCAGATCAGTCACTCAGTTGTGTCCGACTCTTTGCGACCCCATGAATCACAGCACGCCAGGCCTCCCTGTCCATTACCAACTCCCGGAGTTCACTCAGACTCATGTCCATCGAGTCAGTGATGCCATCCAGCCATCTCATCCTCTGTCGTCCACTTCTCCTCTTGCCCCCAATCCCTCCCAGCATCAGAGTCTTTTCCATTGAATCAACTCTTCGCATGAGATGGCCAAATCTCTTTATCAGATATTTGATTTGCTAATATTTTTTCCCACTCTGTAGGTTGTCTTTTCACTTTATTGATCTTTTCACTTTATTGATCATTTGAAGCACAGATATTTTTTATTTTACACCCATGATTTCCTCTAAAACTTATACATATGTTTAGGTCTTTGATTGATTTTGAGTTAATTTTTGTATATCTTTTGATGAATTTGACTTCACTCTTTTACATGTTGGTATTCAGTTGTCTCAGCAACTTTTCTTGAAAAGACTAATCTTTTTCTATTGAATTTTCTTGAAATCCTTGTCAAAAATCAATTGAACATTCTATGGATTTATTTTTGGACTCTTGGTTCTATTCCATTTATTACATCTCTCTTTATGCTTATCCTATCACACAGTCTTGATTACTGTAGCTCTGTAATAAGTTTAGAAAGTCAGATTTGTGAGTTCTCTAACTTCATTCTTCTTTTTCAAGATTTTTTTGGCTGTCCCTTGTATATCCAGCATGAATTTTATGATCCATTTGTTAGTATCTGCAAAATAGGCAGCTGGCATTTTGATAGAGATTGCACTGAATCTGTAGAGTAATTTGGGAAGTATTGCCAGTTTAATAACATTAAATTTTTCAATCCACAAACAATGGACCTTTCATGTATTTAAGTCTAATTCAGTCTCTTCCAGTGACGTTTTGCATTTTTCAGTAGATAGGTCTTGCACTTGTTTAGTTAACTGTTTTCCTAAATATTTTTTTTCTATTTGATGTCATTGTAAATGGAATTTGTTTCCTAATTTTAAAATTGTTAAGTGCTAGCATATGAAAATATAATTTGTTTCTGTTTGTTAATCTTGTGCAGCCTTTGCTGAATATCTATATTAGCTCCAGTAGTTTTGGGGTCTTCTTTAAAGGTTTCATTTTATTTTTGGTGTACTGAGTTTTCGTTGCTGTGTGAGGGCTTTCTGCAGTTGCCCCAGGCGGGGACTGCTGTCTCGTTGCAGCTTCTCGTTGTGGCGGCTGCTCCTGTTGCAGCGCACCAGCTCTAGCGCGAGTGGGCGTCTTGAGCTGTAGTGCACAGGCGCACAGGCGCACAGGCTTAGTTGTACCAAGGCGTGCGGAATCTTCCTGGACCAGGTTTTGAATCCATGTCCCCTGCGTGGACAGGTGGATTCTTAACCACTGGACCATCAGGAAAGTACCTTTAGTTTGTTTTAGAATTTCTTACAATTTCCTACATACAAGATCATGTCATCTATTAGTAGAGATAGTTCTCCTTCTTTCCAGTCTGGATGCCTTTTATTTACTTTTGTTGCATAATAATACTGGTTAGAAGCTCTAGCCCAATCAGTGTTAAATACAAGTGGTAAAAAAAGGGCACACTTGTCTTGTTCCTAATCTTCCAGGGAAGAGCTTTCAGTTTTTCCCCATTAAGTACGAAGTTAGCTGTGGGGTTTTTGTTGATGTCTTTTATCAAGTTCATGAAATTCCCTTCTACTCCTAATTTGATGAATGTTTTTATCATCAAAGAGTGTTGGATTTTGACACATTCTTCTCTGTATCTATTTTAGGTCACCATGTAGTTTTTATCCTATTTTCTGTTAATGAGGTATATTACATTGGTTCTTTTCCAGTGTGTTAATTCAGCCTTATGTTCTTCGGATAAATGCCACGTCAGTTCAGTTATGTACATTCGCTCAGTCGTGTCCAACTCTTACTGACCTCATGGACTGCAGTACACCAGGATTCCCTGTTCATCACCAACTCCTGGAGCTTACTCAAACTCATGTCCATTGAGTTGGTGATGCCATCCAACCATCTCATCCTCTGTTGTCCCCTTCTCCTCCCACTTCAATCTTTCCTAGCATCAGAGTCTTTTCAATGAGTCAGTTCTTCGAATCAGGTGGCCAAAGTATTGGAGTTTCATCATCAGTCCTTCCAAAGAATATTCAGGACTGATTTCCTTTAGGATGGACTCCTTGCAATCCAAGGGACTCTCAAGAGTCTTCTCCAACACCACAGTTCAAAAGCATCAATTCTTCAGTGCACAGTTTTCTTTATAGTCCAACTCTCACAACCATACTTAACTACTGGAAAAACTATAACTTTGGATGGAATTTTGTTGGCAAAGTAATGTCTCTGCTTTTCAATATGCTGTCTAGGTTGATTGTAACTTTTCTTCCATAGAGCAAGCATCTTTTAATTTCATGGGTGCAGTCACCATCTTCAGTGATTTTGGAGCCTCCAAAATAAAGTGTGTCACTGTTTCCATTGTTTCCCCATCTATTTGCCACGAAGTGATGGGACTGCATGCCATGATCTTTGTTTTCTGAATGTTGAGCTTTAAGACAACTTTTTCACTCTCCTCTTTCACTTTCATCAAGAGGCTCTTTAGTTCTTCACTTTCTACCATAAGGGTGGTGCCATCTACATATCTGAGGTTATTGATATTTCTCCCGGCAATCTTGATTCCAGCTTGTGCTTCATCCAGCCCAGTGTTGCTCATGATGTACTCTGCATGTAAGTTAAATAAGCAGGGTGACAATATACAGTCTTGATGTACTGCTTTCCTGATTTGGAACCAGTCTGTCATTCCATGTCTAGTTCTAACTTTGCTTCTTGACCTGAATACAGATTTCTCAGGAGGCAGGCCAGGTGGTCTGGTATTCCCATCTCTTGAAGAATTTTCCATAGTTTGTTGTGATCCACACAGTCAAAGGCTTTGACGTTGTCATTAAAGCAGAAGTAGATGTTTTTCTGGAACTCTCTTGCTTTCTCGATGATCCAGTGGATGTTGGCAGTTTGATCTCTGGTTCCTCTGCCTTTTCTAAATCCAACTTGAACATCTGGAAGTTCACGGTTCATGTACTGTCGAAGCCTGGTGTGGAGAATTTTGAGCATAACTTTGCTAGTGTGTGAGATGAGTGCAATTGTGTGGTAGTTTGAGGATTCTTTGACATTTCCTTTCTTTGGGATTGGAATGAAAATTGACCTATTCCAGTCCTGTGGCCACTGCTGAGTTTTCCAAATTTGTTGGCATATTGAGTGCAGCACTTTCACAGCATCATCTTTCAGGATTTGAAATAGCTTAACTGGAATTCCATCACCAGATGCTTTCTAAGGCCCACTTGACTTCACATTCCAGGATGTCTGGCTCTAGGTGAGTGATCACACCATCGTGATTATCTTGGTCATGAAGATCTTTTTGTATAGTTCTTCTGTGTATTCTTGCCATCTCTTCTTAACATCTTCTGCTTCTGTTAGGTCCATACCATTTCTGTCCTTTATTGAGCCCATCTTTGCATGAAATGTTCCCTTGGTATCTCTAATTTTCTTGACAAGATCTCTAGTCTTTCCCATTCTGTTGTTTTCCTCTATTTCTTTGCATTGATCGTTGAGGAAGGCTTTCTTATCTCTTCTTGCTATTCTTTGGAACTCTGCATTCAGATGCTTATATCTTTCCTTTTCTCCTTTGCTTTTCACTTCTCTTCTTTTCACAACTATTTGTAAGTCCTCCCCAGACAGCCATTTTGCTTTTTTGCATTTCTTTTCCATGGGGATGGTTTGATCCCTGTCTCCTGTACAATGTCATGAAGCTCTGTCCATAGTTTTTCAGGCACTCTATCTATCAGATCTAGTCCCTTAAATCTATTTCTCACTTCCACTGTATAATCATAAGGGATTTGATTTAGGTCATACCTGAATGGTCTAATGGTTTTCCCTACTTTCTTCAAGTCTGAATTTGGCAATAAGTAGTTCATGATCTGAGCCACAGTTAGCTCCCAGTCTTGTTTTTGCTAACTGTATAGAGCTTCTCCATCTTTGGCTGCAAAGAATATAATCAGATTTTGGTGTTGACCATCTGGTGATGTCCATGTGTAGAGTCTTCTCCTGTGTTGTTGGAAGAGGTGTTTGGTATGACCAGTGCGTTCTGTTGGCAAAACTCTATTAGCCTTTGCCCTGCTTCATTCCGTATTCCAAGGTCAAATTTGCCTGTTACTCTAGGTGTTTCTTGACTTCCTACTTTTGCATTCCAGTCCCCTATATTGAAAAGGATATCTTTTTTGGATGTTAGCTCTAGAAGGTCTTGTAGGTCTTCATAGAACTGTTCAACTTCAGCTTCTTCAGCATTACTGGTTGGTGCATAGGCTTGCATTACCGTGATATTGAATGGTTTGCCTTGGAAAGGAACAGAGATCATTCTGTCGTTTTTGAGATTGCATCCATGTACTGCATTTTGGACTCTTGTTGACTATGATGGCTACTCCATTTCTTCTAAGGGATTCCTGCCTGCAGTAGTAGATATAATGGTCATCTGAGTTAACTGGAATGACACTCATTCCAGTCTATTTTAGTTCGCTGATTCCTAGAATGTTGACGTTCACTCTTGCCATCTCCTGTTTGACCACTTCCAATTTGCCTTGATTCATGGACCTGACATTCCAGGTTCCTATGCAATATTGCTCTTTACAGGATCGGACCTTGCTTCTATCACCAGTCACATCCACAGCTGGGTATTGGTTTTGCTTTTGCTCCATCCCTTCATTCTTTCTGGAGTTATTTCTCCACTTACCTCCTGTAGCATATTGGGCACCTACCAACCTCTTTCAGTGTCCTATCATTTTGCCTTTTCATACTGTTCATGGGGTTCTCAAGGCAAGAATACTGAAGTGGTTTGCCATTTCTTTCTCCAGTGGACCACATCCTATCAGACCTGTCTACCATGACCTGCCTGTCTTGGGTGGACGCACATGACATGGCTTAGTTTCATTGCATTAGACAAGCCTGTGGTCCGTGTGATTAGATTGACTAGTTTTCTGTGATTATGGTTTCAGTGTGTCTGCCCTCTGATGCCCTCTTGCAACACGTACCGTCTTATTTAGGTTTCTCTTACCTCGGACGTGGGGTATCTCTTCACGGCTGCTCCAGCAAAGCATAGCCTCTGCTCCTTACCTTGGACAAGGGGTATCTCCTCATGGCCACCCCTCCTGACCTTGAACATTGAGTAGCTCCTCTTGGCCCTCCTGCACCCGCACAGCCACTGCTCCTTGGACATCGGGTTGCTTCTCTTGGCCGGCTCCCCTGACCTTGGACGTGTGGTAGCTCCTCCTGGCCGCCGCCCCTGGCCTTCGGTGAGGGGTAGCTCCTCTCGCCTTGCTTCTGCGTGGTCTGTCGCAGCCGTTGCGCTTATAGTGCTTAGCCATGGTGTAAAGTACTTTTACGGAGAAGGCAATGGCAACCCACTCCAGTATTCTTGCCTGGAAAATCCCATGGACAGAGGAGCCTGGTAGGCGGCAGTCCATGGGGTTGCTAGGAGTCGGACACGGCTGAGCGACTTCACTTTCACTTTTCACTTTCATGCATTGGCGAAGGAAATGGCAACCCACTCCAGTGTTCTTGCCTGGAGAATCCCAGGGTCGGGGAGCCTGGTGGGCTGCCGTCTATGGGGTCGCACAGAGTCAGATACAACTGAAGCGACTTAGCAGCAGCAGCAAAGTACTCTTATATGTTACTAGATTGAATTTGTTAATATTTTGCCAAGTATTTTAATCTATATATTCATAAGGGATATTGGTCTATAGTTTTGTATTCTTGTAGTGGTTTTTTCTGGTTTTAGTATCAAGGTAATGCTGGCCATAGAGCATGAGTTGAGAAGTGTTCCCTCCTCTTCTGTTTTTGGGAGGATTTGTGAAGTGAGTGAAAGTCACTCAGTCCTGTCCAGCTTTTTGAGATCCCATGTACTGTAGCCCACCAGTCTCCTCTGTCCATGGAATTCTCTAGGCCAGAATACTGGAGTGGGTAGCCGTTGCCTTCTCAGGCAATCTTCCTGACCCAGAAATTGAACTAGGGTCTCTTGCATTGAAGGCAGATTTTTTTACCAGCTGAGCTACCAGGGAATATTAATTTTTGGAAGATTCACCAGTTAAACCATCTGATGTGTGCTTATCTTTGTGAGAAAGTATTTTGATCGTTAATTCAATCTGCTTTCTTCTTATAGGTCTTTTCATATTTCTTAGTCCCCAGTCATTTCAGAACTTCATGTCGTTTTAGGATTTGTCTATTTCATCTAGGTTATAAAATGTAATAATGAACACTTGTTTATTATATCACCTTATAATCTCTTTATTTCTGTAATTTTAGTAATACTGTTCCTCCTTTCATTCCTAATATTAGTAATTTCAGTCTTACCTCTGTTTTTTGTGTATTTGTACAGTATGTGTGTATTTGTCTGTGTGTGAATCTAACTAACGCTTCATCAATTCTGTTCATCTTTTCATATAATCTTTTTAGTTTCATTGATTTTCTGTATTTTTTCTGTTCTCTTTTTATTTATTTCTAATTTAACCTCTGTTATTTTCTTCCTTCTGCTTGCTTTAGGTTTAGCTTGCTCTTCTTTTTCTAGTTTCTTACAGTTGACGGTTATGATATTGATTTTAGATTTCTTTTTTAATATAATTATTTAGTCTGCAGTTTCATTTTCTTCTGATGTTTTCGTTTGACTTTGATTTTAGGGTAATACTGTCATCACAGAGTGAGAAAGGTTTCTTTCCTCTGTTTTTAAAATGAGTTTGTGAAATGTTGGTATTATTTTATTTTTTTATTTCATAGAATTCACCAGTGAAGACCTTGGATCTTTGCTTTTCCTTGTGGGAAGATTTTAAATTACTGATTCAGTCTCTTTACTTGTTTTAGATCTGCTCAATTTTTACATTTCTTCTTAATTTGGTTTTGGTCATTTATATCTTTCTAAATATGTGTCCATTTCATCTGTATGTCTACTTTTTTGGCATAAAGTTGTTCATTGTGTTGTTTTATAATCTTTTCAGTTTCTGTATGACCAGTAGTGCTATCTTTTTCATTCATTATTTTGGTGATTTGTGCGGTTTTTTTTTTTTTTTTTTTTTTCTTGCTCAGTCTAGCTAAGTATTTGCAGTTTTGTTAACATTTTCAAAAATCAATTTTGACTTTTGCTGTCTTTTGCTTTTCTCTTTTCTGTATCATTTATTTCTGCTGTAATCTTTATGTTACCCTTCTTCTTCTTACTTTGCATGTGGTTTGCTCTTCTTTTTCTAGTGTTCTGAGACTGAATCTTTGTTTTTTTTTTTAACTGCACCGAATCTTCATTGTGGTATGCAGGTGCTTTAGTTGGAGCATGTGGGATCTAGTTCCCTGATCAAGGCTTGAACCTGGGCCCCCCGGCATTTGTAGCACAGAGCCTTAGCCACTGGACCACCAGGGAAGTCCCCTGAAACTGAATCTGAAGCTGCTTGGTCGAGACCTTTCTTTGTGTTTATTTATTTGTTTATTTTTGGCTGTGGTGGGTCTTCGTTGCTGTGCATAGGCCTTCTGTAATTGTGGTGAGTGGGGGCTACTCTCTACTTGCCGTGCAGGCTTCTCATTACAGTGGCCTCTTTGGTTTCAGAGCACAGGCTCTTGGGCATGCAGGGTTCAGTAGTTGTGGCTTGCAGCCTTTCTTGCCCTTTGACATGTGGAGTCTTCTTGGACCAGGGATCAGACCCATGTCCCCTGCATTGGCAGGTAGATTTTAACCCTTTTACCACCAGGGAAGTCCCTTCTTTTTTGATATGTGTTTAAAGCTATAGATTTCCTTCTACAGCTTTTTGTGTGTCTCATAAAATGTGACACATTGTGTTTCCACTATAATTTAGTAAACAATACTTTCTAAGATCTTCTGTGATTCCTTTTTGATTTGTTATTTAAATGTTCTTTAATTTTCAAATATTAGGAGTTTTCTAAGATTTTTTTAATGCTATTGATTTCTGATTTAATTCTGTTGTACTTGTAGAAGAACATACCTTTTATGATCTTATTACTTTGAAATTTACTGGTACTTTTTATGACCTGCAGTATGATCTATTTTTGAAAAAAAAAATTGACCTTTGGGAAAAAATGTGTATCCTGCCATGATTAAGTGGAGTAGTCTATATGTAGAAATTAGATTACATAGATTGATAGTATTCAGATCTTCTGTACTTTTGCTGATTTTCTGTTTAATTCCATCAATTACTTAGTGCAGAGAATTTAGGTATATAATTATAATTCTCAAATAGTCTCACATTTCTTCTTTCAATTCTCTCATGTTTGGCTCCATTGATTTTGAGGCGCTGTTTTAGGTGCATGCGTGCTAAGTCACTTCAGTCGTGTCTGATTCTTTGCAACTGTATGGACTGTTGCCTTCCAGGCTCCTCTGTCCATGGGATCCTCCAGGCAAGAATACTGCAGTGGATTGCCATGCTCTCCTCCAGGGGCTCTTCCCTACCCAGGGATAGAACCCACAGCTCCTGCGTTGCAGGCTGATTCTTTACTGCTGAGCCACCAGGAAAGCCCTTTAGGTGCATATATATTTGTAAATATAGTATCTTTCTAATGTATTGACCCTTTTATATCCATTTTTCTCAAATACTATTCCTTGAAGCTTATTTAGTCTAATTTTAGTAGCTCCAACTCTTATGTTTCCTGTTTGCATGGCTTATCTTTTCCATCTTTTAACTTTTATTTATTCTCTTTGAGTGAAAAATATGTCTGTTACAGATGATACATGGTTGCATCTTCCTTTTTTTAATCTAGCCTAACAATTTCTGCCTTTTAATTGAGGTGTGTAGACCTTTAACATTTAATGTATTTGTGGATGTGATCAGTTTGCATTTTCCTTATTACTTTGTTTTTATATGACTCATCTTTCTTATTTCTTTCCTCTACCTTTGTTGCCTTCTTTTATATTAGATTCATATTTTTAATATAGTCATATTTTAATTTCTAGTGAAACTTTACCTTTTAAAAAGTTATTTTCTTAATGTTTATGCTAGAGAATATAATCTACATCTTAATCTACCAGAACAAGCTTAAGCAGTTAATATCAACTAAATTTTCATAAAATAGAGAAATTTTGTTCCAGCATAGTTTTATTCCTTTTTCCCATTTCTATTATTATCATGTGTATTACATCTCTACATGTTTTAAAATAAACAATGAATTATTATAGTTATTGCTTTATGCAGTTTATGTCTTTTAAAGAGTTCAGTTAAAAGAAATGAGGTAACATTTTAGAAAGTCTTTCTATTAGCCCACATTTTGCCATTTCTGGAACTCTGTTTATTACTCTGGATTTAGGTTACCATCTGATGTCATTTCCTTTCAGCTTGAAGGATTTCCCTTAATATTTTCTTATACAGGTCTGTTAACAACACATTCTCAATCTTTATCTTAGCTTCAGTTTTAAAGTGATGGCTCTATTTTGCCTTCAATGTAAAGAAACGGCACCCCACTCCAGTATTCATGCCTGGAAAATCCCATGGACCAGGAGCCTGGTGGGCTACAATCCATGGGGTTGCAAAGAGTCGGACACGACTGAGCGACTTCTGTGTGTGTGTCTGTGTGTATTCTCAATATAGGATACTTAGTGGACAGTTTATTCTTTCAGCGTTTTGAATTTCTCATTTCATTGACTTCTGGCCTCCATTGTTTCATGGATGCTCACATATATGTGAGCGTTTACTTTTCCCTTGCTGCTTTTAAGATTTTCTGTTTGTCTTTGTCCATCAGTGGTTTGATTATGTCTGAATATCCATCTCTTTACATTTGTCCTGCGTGGGATCTGTTGAGCTTTTGATGAGTACATGAATGTTTTTATAAATTCGGTATGTTTTTTATCCTTTATTTTTTCATATATATTTTTTCTATCCCTTTTTGTGTCTCCATTTTTTTCTGAGATACTCATTACATGCTTTTTGATATGGTTATGATTATCTAAAATGCCTGAGTGTTTGCTCATTCTTTAAAAACTATTTTTTCTCTTTGTTCTATTTATATGTATCTATTTTAAATTCATGTTGAAATGTGAAGTCAAGTCTACCAGAGGAAGCGTTACTACAAACAAAGTTAGTGGAGGTGATAGAATTCTAGCTGAGCTATTTCAAACCCTAAATGATGATGCTGTCAAAGTGCTGCACTCAATATGCCAGCAAATTTGGAAAACTCAGCAGTGGCCACAGGACGGGAAAAGGTCAGCTTTCATTCCAATCCCTAAGAAAGGCGATGCCAAAGAATGTTCAAACTCCTGCACAATTGCACTCATCTCACACGCTAGCAAAGTAATGCTCAAAATTCTCCAAGCCAGGCTTCAACAGTACGTGAACTGTGAACTTCCAGATGTTCAAGTTGGATTTAGAAAAGGCAAACCAGAGATCAAATTGCCAACATCCGTTGGATCATCAAAAAAGCAAGAGAGTTTCAGAAAAACATCTACTTCTGCTTTATTGACTATGCCAAAGCCTTTGACTGTGTGGATCACAACAAACTGGAAAATTCTTAAAGAGGTGGGACTACCAGACCACCTGACCTGCCTCCTGAGAGATCTGTATGCAGGTCAAGAAGCAACAGTTAGAACCAGACATGGAACAACAGACTGGTTCCAAATCAGGAAAGGAGTATGTCAAGGCTGTATGTTGTCACCCTGCTTATTTAACTTATATGCAGAGTACATCATGAAAAATGCTGGACTGGATGAAGCACAAGCTGGAATCAATATTGCTGGGAGAAACATCAATAACCTCAGATATGGAGATGAAACCGCCCTTATGGCAGAAAGTGAAGAGGATCCAAAGAGCCTCTTGATGAAAGTGAAAGAAGAGAGTGAAAAAGTTGGTTTAAGACTCAGCATTCAAAAAATGAAGATCATGGGATCCAGTCCTATCGCTTCATGTAAATAGATGGGGAAACAATGGAAACAATGAGAGACTTTATTTTCTTGGGCTCCAAAATCACTGCAGATGGTGACTGCAGCCATAAAATTAAAAGACTCTTGCTCCTTGGAAGAAAATCTATGACCAACCTAGACAGCATATTAAAAAGCAGAGACATTACTTTGCTGTCAAAGGCCTGCCTGGTCAAACCTATGGTTTTCCCAGTAGTCACATATGGATGTGAGAGTTTGACCGTAAAGAAAGCTGAGCACCTAAGAATTGATGCTTTTGAACTGTGGTGTTGGAGAAGACTCTTGAGAGTCCCTTGGACTGCAAGGAGATCCAACCAGTCCATCCTAAAGGAGATCAGTCCTGAGTGTTCATTGAAAGGAGTGATACTGAAGCTGAAACTCCAATACTTTGCCACCTGGTGTGAAGAACTGACTGGCTGGGAAAGATTGAGGTTAGGAGGTGAAGTAGACAACAGAGAATGAGATGGTTGGATAGCATCACTGACTCTATCATGAGTTTGAGCAAGCTCTGGGATTTGGTGATACCAGGGAGGCCTGGAGTGCTGCAGTCCATGGGGTCACAAAGAGTCAGACACAACTGAGCAACTGGATGAACTGATTTTAAATCCACTGGTCTTCCTTGGTAGCCCAGCTGGTAAAGAATCCACCTGAAATTCAGGAGGTCCAGGTTTGATTGCTGGGTCAGGAAGATCTGCTGGTGAAGGGATAGGCTAGGCTACACACTCAGGTGTTCTTGGGCTTCCCTGGTGGCTCAGACAGTAAAGAATCCTCCTGCAGTACAGGTGACCTGTGTTTGATCCCTGTATTCAGAAGATCCCCTGGAGAGGGCATGTCAACCCACTCCAGTATTTTGCCTGGAGAGTCCCCATGGACAGAGGAGCCTGGAAGGCTACAGCCCATTTGCTCACAAAGAGTCGAACATGACTGAGCCACTAAGCACAGCACTCTTAAATTCACTAATCCTTCAGGTTATCTTAAATGTGTTGTCAGGTTCCTAAAGTGAATTTTCACTTAATATACTTTTCAAGTCTAAAATTTCCATTTAGTTGTTTTCCAACATTTTTTCTCATTATTGAGAATTTCATTTTTTTTTAATTCATCATTGCCTTACTTTCATTTTGTTTTTTAAGTGTGGTCACCTTTGGTTCATTGAATGTATTTATAATTCTGCTTTAAAGACTGTGTTTAAATTCAATGTCTAGAGATTCCCAGTTTCTATTGGCCACTTTTTCCCTCCTTGCATATCTCATAGTATCTTGTTGAAAAGTAGATATTTTAGATCATATATTGTGGCAACTCTGGATTCTGATTTTTTTTCTCCCTGTTACTGCTTTATTTGCTTGTTGTTTTGTTTAGTAATCTGCCTAAATCAGTGACATCTATTTCCCTTGTGATAGGTAGCCACTTATATACTTTTTCTTTATTTCTTTTTGAGATTCTTGTAATTAGTTTTACATTTGGATTCCTGGGGCTTGCCTCTCCTTCTCTGTGAAGCTTAAATGATAAGCTGATGGCCAGACAGTGAATGTGCGCAAACACTTCAAGTCAATAAATTATCTGTCATTTGCTCATGAATCTCTGTATTGATAGAGGAACACATTTAAAATTTACATTGTTTTCAAGTGTTCCCCACTTTGGTTTCTACTGAACTCTTTTCACATTTCCTCTGTGCTGTAATTGTTCAGCCTCAGCAATGTGTGGGTAGTTTTGTTCCTCTCAGGCCTCCATTGGACATACTTTTAGCCATAGTCAAGAATGTGCTTGCCCCAAGGGTGAACATAACTTGGATTAATAGAGCTGTTGACTCTCTGCTTGCTCCCTGTTGTAAGGCCATCACTTCCAGTGAAACACTGCAGAAGGCTGGCATCACCCACCACTCAAGTACCACTGAGCCCCCTTTGACCTCCACAAAGTTCTGGTGACCTTCCCCACTCTGGAAGAACCTCTGTGCTCACTGAATTGTGGTTGATATCAATAAGAGCACCTCTCGGCTAGAATACAACAGGGTCCTAGTTTCTTACCTAAAAATGAGTAGTTTTTCAGATATAAATACTCCTCAAATTGTTATCTTCCTTTGGTCTATTTATGGGTGACTGGGTGACTAAGATGGTTGTTATTTGTCAATTTTGTCTAGCTCTAAGGTTTGCCTTATCTCCATCTTCTTTTGAGACACATTTTTGTTTTATATTGGTTTCAGATGTAAACACAAAGCAAAACGATTTCTTCAAATGCCCGATAGTCCTTGGCTGTGCTTTCATATTACAAAGAAGCAAGTCCAGAAGCTGCCTAGAAACTACATTTGGATGGCACTGATTTGATGGTATAGTTTGCTTTAGAGTGAATAGGTGGGTTACCATGATTATGCTGGAAGTCTGCTGAAGCCAGAATGAGGCAGATTTTTCTATGCGGGCACCCATGCTACCTTTCCTGTTTTATATATAGTAGTGTGTATATGTTAATCCCAAACTCCTAATTTATTCCTCCCCTTCCTCAATCTTTCCCCTTTGGTAGCTGTAAATTTGTTTTCAAATTCTGTGACTCTATTTCTGTTTTTGTGCATAAGTTCATTTGTATCATTTTTTTAGATTCCACATGTAAGTGATATGATTATTTTTCTTTGGCTTAATACGACAATCTCTAAGTCCATCCATGTTCCTGCAGATGGCATTATTTCATTCTTTCTATGGCTGAGTAATATTCCATTGTATATACGTACCACATCTTCTTGGGTCCTGCTCTCATCTGTTCTTTTCAGGATTTTCTGTGTGTTCAGTCACTCAGTCGTTTCCGACCCTTTGTGACCCCATGGACTGCAGCATGCCAAGCTTCCTTGTCCTTCACAATCTCCTAGAGTTTGCTCAGACTCATGTCCATTGAACTGGTGATGCCATTCTGCATTGCCTTGTTTCTTCATAGTTATTTTTTTAGTGGATTATGAACCCATTTTTAGAGAAGTTTTTTTTTTTTAATTGTAGTGGTTATTATTATTTTAGTTAATGCCTCTTTTTCTTTCTTTACCTGATTCTGTACCCCACATTTACCTTTGGGTTTACATTTTCTTTTACCTGTGTACACTCACATTTTGTCAGGTAAGCAATATTACCAATGTTGACAGTTTCTAGAAAAGTAAGTCTTGATTTTTTTCCCTTGGTCAAGCTGTTGAAAGTTATCATTGAAGAACAATTCACTCTACAGGCAGACATTGTCATCAAGAAAGCAATTTCAGTTATTTATGGTTTTCCATGAAATCTTGTGATTTCAGATATGGAGTATAGGTAATATGTTGTATCTCTATAACGGCTCCCTAAAGTGGGCATCTCCACTTAGTTCTTTAACCAAACTGAACCATGTCTTATGTTAGAATTCCTCTGTTTTCTATTTTGTTCGAATTTAGTTCCTAGACTGGCCAAATTGTCCATGAGGGTTTTCGTCTGTTTCTGATGAAGTTTTAGCTGGATATCAGCTTGGGATAATAGATGTTAGTAACATTTAAGCACTTGTATTTCAGATACCAGGGAAAGGCAAGAAGTATGAGAACAATCAATAAATATTGAGAGAAATATCTGGAGCCTTCTTCCTATTAGTTTTAGAGTTGAGGTGGCTCAAAGGGTAAAGCATCTGCCTGCAATGCGGGAGAGCAGGGTTCGATGCCTGGGATGGGAAGATCCCCTGGAGAAGGAAATGGCAACCCACTCCAGTATCCTTGCCTGGAGAACCCCACAGATGGAGGAGCCTGGTAGGCTACAGTCCACGGGGTCGCAAAAAGAGTCGGACATGACTCAGCAACTTCACTTTCACTTTCAAGCCTAATGAAGAGATCATTTTGGCTGATCACAAATCATCAAATAGCTTTTTTTTTCTATTAAATAATATACTTAACTGTTTGACTTCTTTTCTTTTCCTTTTAGTAAGGCAAGATAAATAATTATAGATTTTGAAATGTTCATGATGTCAAGCTACAGAAAAATGTAGTCAGAGTTTTACAGATACCCTGGGTAAACATATCGATGTACAAAATTACACAAATATAAACAAAACATGCAAAAGCCCTTGCAAAGAGATATTATTTATAGTAACATTCAAAATATGAAGTTCCTGGGAATAAATCTAACATAACGAGATGTGCAAAACTCCCATGAGGGAATAATAAAGCATTATTTTGTGACATTAGGACCTCAATAAATGGAATGATATGTAATACACATGGCTTTGAGAAACAAGGTTTTATAGGTGCCCAATTGGATCAGGTCAATCAAATTTATGTATATTTTTGAGGGGAAGAGAGACTACTTGACAAAAGATTTAAAAATTATATAGAGAGACAGAGGGCCAAAAACCAAGAATAACTGCAGTGTATTTTGGTATTTTGGTGCAGGCAAAGTCAGATAGATTGGTGGAACCTCAATAGTGAATGTTTAGACCACAGACTCACCTCTTTGGTGACTTTACTTGGGAGGTTATTAGAAACACAGAATCTCAGGTCCTGATCCCAGATCAGATAAGTCAGAAATCTGCTTTATCAAGATAACCTAGAAGAGTGGGGAAATGATTTTTTTAATTTAAATTTTAAAATTTATTTTGTAATATTTTGGCCTCACCATGCGGCATGTGGAATCTTAGTTCCCTGACAGGGAGTCGAACCCAAGCCCCCTATATTGGAAACTTGGAATCTTAACCAGTGGACCTCCAGAGATGTCCCAAATATGGCTGTAAGAAACAGTTCTGGGGCAACTGGTAATTAAACAAGAAAGCTCTATTGTATTGAAAGGTATTGCTTGATTCATATGGTGCAGCCATCCCTTACTGTCTGTGATCTACGTTTCTTTAGGAACATTTGAAAACTCAATGATAATAAAAGGGATGCTTTGTGCATATTTTTAAGGTGCATCTGTTATCCCTGTGCCAATAATCTATGAGTCGTCTTGTTAATAAGCTTTTTTAAGGTGCCCCAACCTCAGGATGTCTTTACGTGTTTCTAGCATCTCTTGGATCGAGCCTGTGTATCATCCTTAACCGCAGTGCTGTCCCTGCCGGTGTAGGTCAGTAACGCTGTGACCGTGCCTCCTCCATGTGGCTGATAAAGCCATATCTAATTATTTTATAGGTGTGCTTTGTATGTTTTGGCAAAAAGCTGCTGAAGACACTGACGAAAAGGCAGCTCTTCTACTGACACCTTAGAAGGAAATAAGTTACCACCTACGTTAGGATTAGAAGACCAGCTCGTTCTTAGAATCTTCTGAAACAAAATTAGGTAAGAAATGCTTTTCATCATATTTTAAATGATTTGTCCTCCAACTTCCCAGTTTGCTTGAAAGCTTCTATAATCTATTCCTTTGGCCTCTAAGAGAAATGCAGTTAGCATTTTCCTTTAGGAAGGCAGCATGCCAGCCAGCTGTCAGCTTTATGATGTACCTGATGTCCGATGTCAGGGGAAGCACAATTCAATTTTAAAGTAAGTCTTCTGCACACTACTGCAGCAGGGCTGCCAGCATCTCTCTTTATGTTCCTTTCTTTGAAATTCTCCCTTTTCCTCAAACAGTATAGTTTTATTTTTATTTTTAAATCCTTTGTGTAAGATGAAATGACCACTAGCTGACTTGCCTTGTCCTTAGCTAAAAATCAATGAATTGACTGAAATTATCTGTAAATACTTCTGCTACCCTTTCTCATTCCTAGAAAATAAAGTACCACTGCTTGTTTAACTTATGACTTGTCTAAACACGTTGAAAGCGTTGACTATAAGACCTAACACTCAGACTCTGAAAGAGAGAACTGTGACAAGTTCAGTCAAAAGGGAAAAGAGGAATAATTTATAAAAGGTGCTGCAGATAATGATGCCAGCCAGTTATTTTAAAATGCATCCATCTCACCTTTTAATGAATTAGATTTGTCAACAGGAAATGTTTTATGCACCACTTCTAATAAAAGTGGCATGCTAGGAATGCAGTGCTTTGAGGTTGGCTTCTTCAAAGCGTCAGAGTATCTTCAATTCAAAGATATTTTTTAAATAATAGATATTAAAAGTATATTTAAATAATATTAAGGTTGTGACACAAACACCAAATGACAAAATTCAGGGGTTTCAAAGCAAAGGCTGACATGCCATCACTTTTTCACATAGTAACTGTTTTTTAAATTAGGAGTGTAACAGACTGATTTGGGGATTGTGTGTCAGTTTAACTTTAGATTCTCTTGTTGTTTTCGCTGGTGTCACAACCTTAATGTCAGCTTTTCAAATAGGTTTCTACATTTCCTTTGGTTCGGGGTCATTAAAAAATGCATATGATGAATCTGAGAGGCATAAATAGGTCACACTGAAGTGAAATTCCTTGACTCTCTGGTACTGAGATACAGCTATTACCTGCCTTGTAAGTGGAAAAAGTTAGCTCAGGCATTTGGTAAATTTCTGTTTTTCAAGATTTTGATTCAGACCATTTTAAGCCCAAATGACAAAACATGATGTTGGTGTAATTGTGTTCTTGTTCTTCTAATCCAAACCACCCAATTTTGTTGATTATAATCCCTAGATATTAAGAATCATAATTCCCACAGGTGATTGTTTTTTCACTTAGAATACAAGTTAGTCCTGACAATTATTTCAATAGAAATATACTTATTCAGTATAATTAAGTATAGGTAACTCTACCTTAAATTTTTCCATATGCCAGCCTTTTATATAAACACTTTTATGCAGATTTGGGGGTAAATGTGATTTTTTTTTAAAGGTAACACTTGTTTAGAAAGCAAATATAAAGTAAAAATCTGTTGTGTTGGGCTGAATGTTTAAAAAAAAAATTCTCATACCCCATTGGACATTCAAGGAGGAGCATGGAGCCTCCCTTACTCCCTTCCGCAGGGAGAGAGAGAAGGGAAAGAGGAGAGAAAAATAATTCCACCCATTTCCTTGATTCTTATCTGTCATGATCTCATTGGGCAGGTCATATGCTGAATATGGTTTTAATTTAGAAAAGTAAATATCAGAATCTATCTCACAGTTGTCTTTTTCATCACCCACGTTAGAGAAATGAAAAGTGGAAAGAGAGGCAAATTATTTATTGATCTTTTCTGGCTGACTCAAATATATACTGGCCAACCCCAAATATAAGGCTTCATAGTTCATATCTCCTCCTTCACTGACTCTCCAGCTTTTACCATTCCTCAGTTCAGTTCAGGTCCATCGCTCAGTTGTGGTCCGACTCTTTGCGATCCCATGGACTGCAGCATGCTAGGCTTCCCTGTCTATCACCAACTCCCGGAGCTTACTCAAACTCATGTCCATTATGTTGGTAATGCCATCCAGCCATCTTATCCTCTGTCGCCCCCTTCTCCTCCTGCCTTCAATCACTCCCAGCATCAGGGTCTTTTCCAATGAGTCAGTTCTTTGCATCAGGTGGCCAAAGTATTGGAGTGTCAGCTTCAGCATCAGTCCTTCCAATGAATACTGAAGACTGACTTCCTTTAGGATGGACTGGTTGGATCTCCTTGCAGTCCAAGGGACTCTCAAGAGTCTTCTCCAACACCACAGTTCAAAAGCATCAATTCTTCAGTGCTCAGCTTTCTTCACAGTCCAACTCTCACATCCATACATGACTATTGGAAAAACCAAAGCTTTGACTTGATGGACCTTTGTTGGTAAAGTAATGTCTCTGCTTTTTAACTTGCTGTCTAGGTTGGTCATAGCTTTTCTTCCAAGGAGTAAGCGTCTTTTAATTTCATGGCTGCAGTCACCATCTGCAGTGATTTTGGAGCCCAAAAATATAAAGTCTCTCATGGTTTCCATTGTTTCTCCATCTATTTGCCATGAAGTGATGGGACCAGATGCCATGATCTTTGTTTTCTGAATGTTGAGCTTTAAGCCAACTTTTTCACTCTCCGCTTTCACTTTCATCAAGAGGCTTTTTAGTTCTTCTTCACTTTCTGCCATAAGGGTGGTGTCATCTGCATATCTGAGGTTATTGATATTTCTCCCGGCAATCTTGATTTCAGCTTGTGCTTCCTCCAGCCCAGCATTTCTCATGATGTACTCTGCATAGAAGTTAAATAAGCAGGGTGACAATATACAGCCTTGACATATTCCTTTCTGAGTTTGGAACCAGTCTGTTGTTCCATGTCCAATTCTAACTGTTGCTTCTTGACCTGCATACAGATTTTTCAGGAGGCAGGTCAGGTGGCCTGGTATTCCCATCTCTTTCAGAATTTTCCACAGTTTATTGTGATCCACACAGTCAAAGACTTTGTCATAGTCAATAAAGCAGAAGTAGATGTTTTTCTGGAACTCTCTTGTTTTTTCAATGATCCAACAGATGTTGGCACTTTGATCTCTGGTTCCTCTGCCTTTTCTAAAGCCAGCTTGAACATCTGGAAGTTTACGGTTCACGTGCTGTTGAAGCCTGGCTTGGAGAATTTTGAGCATTACTTTGCTAGCGTGTGAGATGAGTGCAATTGTTCAGTAGTTTGAACATTCTTTGGCATTGCCTTTCTTAGGGATTGGAATGAAAACTGAACTTTTTCAGTCCTGTGGCTACTGTTGAGTTTTCCAAATTTGCTGACGTATTGAGTGTAGCACTTTCACAGTATCATCGTTTAGGAGTTGAAATAGCTCAAATCCTAATAGGAATTCCAGATTCGTAATAGGAATTCCAAATCCCAAATAGGAATTCCATTGCCTCCACTAGCTTTGTTCATAGTGATGCTTCCTAAGGCCCACTTGACTTTGCATTCCAAGATGTCTAGCTCTAGGTGAGTGATATCACCATCATGATTCTAGCATGAGGTAATTAGGCTGCATTGTATAGTGGTATGAAAATGCATACAGTTGTCTGTGAAGGATTTGGCTAACTCTTCCAAATTTATCTAAACTATACTGTGCTCTTGCTTGAACAAATGTTTAAAGTAATTATTATTGTTCATACTAATACCAGTTCTGATTTCTATTTGATTAAAATGAATTTTTAAAACAAAAATATCTCTTTCTAAATTCAAAGAAAGCTATTCAAATAAATGAGCTGGAACTCAATGCACACCTACAATGTAGAAAAAGCTTTCTGGCATACAAACAAAATAATCTCTTTAAATAACATAGGCCAAAGCCTTCACACCAATTCATTTAGAACAGTTTCAGATTTATGTAATTAATAAAGTTGGATACTGGGTCTAACATGTATTAAATGTCCTTCAGTGTACAGTGATGTTCTAGTGACTGTCTGGAAAAAAATGATAAGAATTTATTTATTGTTTTGCTACATCAGTCAATTCTGTAAATGGCTTTCTAATATGATACAATGTATTCTTTTAATAGTTTTCTATAATATTAAGAGATAGTATTTATTGAGTATTTTCTGTATTCCAACAACACTGTATCGATCTCAGTATTTTACAGATGTGGTAGAGGCACACAAGGAGAACATTATAAAACTAGTAAGTAACGCAGCTAGAAGTCCACCACTAGCATTGTTATCCCAGATCTCACACTCTAAGCCCCCACTACTCAAAGTGCGGTCCCCAAGCCAGCAGTATCACCATTACCGGGGAACTTTTCAGAAATGCAGACTCTCAGACTCCACCCCAGTATCACATCTTATATGCTATTTTGAGTATTCCTCATATATAAAGTGCATCGTAAAAAAATAAATAAATGTAAACAGGGATCCAAGCTACCTGGAAATCACCTGTATAAAGAACCAAAAAAAAAAAAAAAAAAAAAAATCCTCGACCTTAAGCAGCAAGTCTTTCTCTCTGCTGGGCAGCTAGCTACTTCTACATCTGAGGCTTTCTCACAATCACATTGTAGCACACTGCCTTTGAATGCAGACTCTGGACAGACTGCCTGTGTGTGAACCTCAGCTCCTATTTCTAGCTGTAGGACCCTAAGAAAGTTACACAGCTCTCTATATCTCAGCTTCATGTTCTGGGAATGAGGTCTAAAACTGTACTTACTTCACAGGGTTGTTGTGAAGATGAAATGAGTTAATCCATGGAAAGGTTTGAAAACAGAACCTGATATCACCTGATATAAGTGATAAATGGTTTCTGCTGTAGTTATTGTTAGTTATGATTCCCATCTTAAAGAGTAGAATAGAGTCTCATCTCATACTTGGTAATAAACTGACAAATATTTTTGTTAGCAGGGCTTACCATGTAAGGGGATATCTTTGCTGTTAGAGTCCAAATCATAAATTTTAGTTTTTGTATTTTCTGCAAACTTTTTCCTTGTGGCACTTCCTGCCTGTGAGTTCTTCTAAACACCACTTCATTGCGGTACTTAACTAGTTAAGTCCAGTGCACTCAATTCAAAATCAAAATGAAACATGTAACGGCATAGTCAATTTTTAAATATAGTATATGCTTTTAAACGAAATAAAACTAATGAATGAGGCTTGTATGCCCATTTGGCCAACCACTTGGAGAAGTAATACAAAACAGTCAGAATAAAGTGTCTGTTTAAAGGCTGAATGCTTCAGAAGCTGTTTGTTTTCTTTTGGACATTATTCTGAAGTTGTACATACAGTTAATCATGATAGTCTTTAGGGGAATAGTGGTTTAGTGTGCAGGCACTCACTCAACAGCTATTTAAGATTACATCTAATGTGTGAAGTGAGGCTGCGCGTTCCTGAAAAGTACCAGTTTGAAATCTCATTTGTGGAAGGCACTAAGATAAAAATAGTTGGTAAAAAGAATATCCTGGGAAACTTGTAAATTGTCAATTCTGGGACACATACCCAGAAAGTTCAGTTCACTAGGCCTGGGATGAGGCCCACCTGGGTGTTTGAATTTTTCACAAATGGCCAAAGTGATTCTACTTAAAGTAGTGTTCTCGAATACACTTGGAGAACCACTGCAGTAGTGACGAAGACATGAATTCAAAAGGGCTTTTGTTGACTCCCCTTCCTTCTGGCAACATTGTCCTCTTTGGTACTAGTTTTTTTCCATCCTGTGACCCAGCTTTCTTATTTGTCCTCTCCTTACCCCCATAGTGGTTCCCAAGCCAGTCTTTAATTTTTCTGCTTTTCTCTCTCTTTTTTTTTTACCCTTTCTCAAAGAATATATCTTTTGGATTTATCAGTCATATCTGTGCAGATGGTTCTACAACATACCCGCAGAAGTCTGTTTAATCTAAAAATCTCTAAGCCAAAATTCAGGTGCTGTAATCAATTTAGAGCCTATGGGCAACATTAAAAGAAAGAAGAAGTAGTTCAGTTTAGTTCAGTTCAGTTGCTTAGTCGTGTCCGACTCTCTGCAACCCCATGAACCACAGCATGCCAGGCCTTCCTGTCCATCACCAACTCCCGGAGTTTATCCAAACTCATGTCCATTGAGTCAGTGATGCCATGCAACCATCTCATCCTCTGTCATCCCCTTTTCCTCCTGCCTTCAATCCTTCCCAACATCAGGGTCTTTTCAAATGAGTCAGCTCTTTGCATCAGGCGGCCAAAATATTGGAGCTTCAGCTTCAACATCAGTCCTTCCAAGAAGAAGTAGTAAAAAAGAATAAAAAGAAGTAGTAAAAAGGAATAAAATGGGATGAAAGGGAATAGATCAAAGCAAGAGAAGCAGTGTTTCATGAGACTTTTGTTTAAGATATATGTACACACCTATACATTAGATTGCAATGCATTTTGTTTTAGCCTCGTAGGTCATAATTCAAAAAGTTTGAAAGATACTCTCTGAGTTTTGGGCTCCTGGACTTCAGTGTGACATTACAAGCACTGTTTTCCCATGCGTTCCACTCATATATCTGCTGCATCTCTATTCTGGACATTACCAATTTCTATAATCCATTCAAAATCATCATGTCTAAAATTGTATTTGTTGTGCATTCTGTTAACATTTTCCTCCTAAGTTTTTTTTTTTAATCTATTCATAAACTACCATTCTGTTATCCGGGATAAAATTTCAGAATTGCTTTGTAATAATTTAGCCTTTCCTATGTAAATTCCCCAATAGCCTCATCTGTCTGCCCTGGCCTGTCCTGTGGCCCAACCAAGCAGAAAACCTTATTGGCAGCCCGTGTAGTCACCCACTCCCCAGCTAGCTTCTTGAAGGCTGCTTTGGGCGTGCCCTGCCTGGTGTCTGTGGCTGCCATCCACAAGACTGTAAGAGCCATTGACAACAAGATGCCCTGCTCTGTATGATACCCACCTCTCTTAGCTCTTTCTGTTGTAATTGGTCATTTTTTTTTTTTATTGCCAAGGAAAAGCCTCACCCTGGATTTTTACCCTTTGCTACTTTCTAACGATATATCTACAGTTTGCTGGCTCTTAGCATGACCGTAGTTTTCACGTCATTTTGTCTGGTGTCTCTGATGACTTGGGTCTAAAGTCCAAGCTTCTAATGCCTGGGACGTGTCACACTTGCCTGGTTGTGCTCTCAGCTGTAATTGCCTGCCTCAGTCAGCGACCCCAAACTCTTACCTAGTCTTACCTTGGAAAGTCATTTCAGAAGCTGTCTTTCCTTTCTTCATGGTCCCATCCTCTTCCTAGTCATTATCACCTTCATCTGGATTAATTCACTGTCCTTCTAACTAATCCTCCTACATCTCTTCTCTCACCCCACACCAAACCATCTTAACACCCTGTTTAATAAATATTTGTAAAACAGTAGTCATGTACTGCCTTAGTAAGAAAAAAAAGAAAAAAGCCTTTTATGACTCCATATTCTCTGTAGAATAAAAGTACAAATATTTTCCTCCTGCAGAATAAAAGGCCTCAGCACATCCATCTGGCCATGGCATACCTCTCCAATTTTATCTTTCGCTGTTTTCATTTGTGAATTTTCTGTTCTGGTTCCACAGAGCAGTTCTCTATATGCTCCAGGGATGGTCTTACCATTTTCATTACCAGGGCACACTGTTGGTGGTTGTTCGTGAGTGTGGAGCAGACAGTTGTGGCTGAGGTCTAGCAGTAGGATCCCACTACATACAAAGAAACCTCATGTTGAGGACCTGATTACACATTGGCAATTAGAAGTTAGAGCCCAGGCTGCAGAAGAAAAGAGAAATGAACAGGAGACAAACTGATGAATTACTTCTCTTATTTCCTGTCTGGCTGAGGCTCCTTATATCCTCCGTTCACTAGTTGTTGGATCATTCACAGAACTGGAGAGCATTTGAATCTATATACAGGGAGAGATTAAGTGTCTTGCAACTAGAGGGGCCTGTGAGGCTATGGATTTTGTGAGATCACTGGGCTTCCACGTTTATCTTCCTTTTTTTTTTTTTGGAAACTTGACTTCTCTCTTTTCTTCTGCCCAAAGGGGATGTCTTATAGAACTTCTGGATCATTTGTTACTTGTACCACTCAGTTAATACTACATGAGCTAATGCCTTGTAATATTTGTTTGTTTTTGTTTCTTGTGCGTCAAAAGTAAGACATGCTCATTATAAATTCAAACCAAAAAAGATTATAAAGAGTAAAAATTTCCTTTTCCCTGTTGCTTTTTAGTTCTACCACCCGCAGCTTAGGACTGCTGGTAGTTTGTTGACTATCCTTCCTGATTGTGAGGGGGGTTGAGGTTGGTTTTTTTTTTAAGTATTGCATTGTATCATGATGCATATATAGTTTTACAATTTGGTTTTCTAAGAAAACGCTATAGCATTCTGGAAATCTTTCCATTTCTTGCCATACAAAGCTGGATTTTCATTTTTCATAGGTTTCGTTTCATTTTATATATGTTATATTGATATTGAAAATATTCCATGTGCTGGACTTCCCAGGTGGTACAGTGGATAGGAATCTGCCTGCCAATGCAGGGATCACGGGTTTGATCCCTTGTCCGGGAAGAGTGCACATGCCGCACACAACTGAAGTTCATGTGCCACAACTCCTGAGCCCCTGCACTCGAGCCCGTGAGCTCCAGCTGCTGAGCCCATGCGCTAGAACTACCAGAGCCCGTGCACCTGGGGCCTGTGCTCCGCAACAAGAGAAGCTATCAATGGCAAGCCTGTGCTTGGCAACAAAGGGCAGCCCCCGCTCTTAGCAACTAGAGAAACCCCACATGCAGCAAAGAAGACCCAGTGCAACCAAAAATAAGTAAATCAATAAGTTTTAAAAAGATGTAAAAGTAAAAGATCCCATGTACTGACATCACATTATATATTCAGTTGGCCCAGGAATAGTCCCACCTTATACCTTTCATCTCAGTATTTCATCAGTTTAGCTTTTGTCTCAGAGTTTTCATTTTTGAATGAAGCCTTATTTGATAGTTATGCATAAATAAACCTGGATAGGTTTTGATAGACCTGCACCTTCCTTGTCTCCATCCTGGTGTGTCCTTATATTTGAGACACCAGAACAGTGAACAGAATTCTCACTGTAACATATGGTTAAATTGGCCACTTCCCATTTCCCTTTTCCAGTGCCTTTCCAGAAGTAATATAAGCTAGCACATATTTTTCAAGGAGAGCAGGAATGGTGCTTTCTGTTAAAGTAAATGCTCTCCAGCAGTTAGATCAGCTAGCTCCTTGAGCTCAGGGGGTGGCGGTGGCAGAATGCTCCGGGCTGCCAGCTCTGCTGGCCACTTGATGCAAAACCAGTTGTGCTGAGCCTGTGCTTTGGCCTGTAGATTGCACATTTCTCACCCTTTATTCAGTTTTACCATAGAGTGAATACAATACCAGCTTTATATTGCTATAAGGATTTTATTATGTATCATATGATATAAATCTACAACTGTTTGTTTATTGTTGGATAACACATTTTTTATTTTGAAACAACGATTTTTGGTGACAGTGATTTTGTAACAATGAATTTTGGTGACAGAGATTTGGGAGTGGGTAGAGAAAGAAAATAACTGTGAACATTCATTGGTTAGTAGTACTAAATTTCATTTGACTTGCCAACAAGAATTAAATGTGTAACCCACACTATGGAGGCTGTAGTGATATCACAGACCACATGAAAACAAGAAGACACAGAAGCATCAGAATCTATTGCACAGTCTTATTTTCATGCTGTGAAAATAAGCATGAAAAATTTGCCTGCCAGTGCAGGGGACATGGGTTTGATCCCTTGTCCGAAGAGTGCACAGGCAAAGTCTTATTTTCATGCCCTGAAAAATAAAATAATTTTACCGTGCCTGAAAATATGACTTTTTCATAATTGATGCTTCGCTGCAGAAGGTACATTTGTGTACCACTCTGTGTCAATGTAGGAGATGTAGGTTTGATCCCTGGTCTAGGAAGATGAGCAACAAAGCCTGCACACCTCAACTGTTGAGCCTGTGCTCCACAGCAAGAGAAGCGACCACGATGAGAACCCTGCCTCCCGTAACTAGGAAAAAGCCCACACAGCAACGAAGAACAAGCACAGCTTAAATAAATAATAATAATAAAAAATTCTGTATGCCAATGCAGGAGCCACTGGAGACGCAAGTTCAATCCCTGGCTCGGGACAATCCCCTGGAGAAGGAAGTGGCACCCCACTCCAGTATTTTTGCCTGAGAAATCCCATGGACAGAGGAGCCTGGGAGGCTATATCCATGGGGTTGCAAAGAATTGGACATGACTAAGCGACTGAGCACACACACACTATGAAACATGACTTTTCATGTTTCATTCAGATCAAGTGACTGTACTAAAATAATTTCGCTCATATTCAGTTTCAGGTTTTCTTGTGCATGTATGAAAAGTGAAACAGTAACTGTTAATGTATTGTCTCTGTTAAAAGAACTTTACCAGCTCTTGGACGATGCAGTTTTACTTCAGTATCATTGTATATTTCTAGTAAAAAGATCAATTCCAGTAATGGTTCAAGTTTCTTGTCTAATACATGGGATCAAAGTAAAGCATTCAGAAGTTCATTCTGTAAAATGTGAAACACTTTATATTGTGAAGTGAAAGTGAAAGTGAAGTCGCTCAGTTATGTCTGACTCTTTGCGATCCCATGGACTGTATGTAGCCTACCAGGCTCCTCCCTCCATGGGATTCTCCAGGCAAGAGTACTGGAGTGGGTTGTGATATTGTGTGAATTGTGATATTGAATGACAAACTGCAACATACATGGTAAAATTACTTGGTCTTGGTGATGTAAAAAATATTCTGAAGTAGAATATAACATCATAAAATATTTTGAATAAATTTAGAGCCTACAGAGAGTAAGTATAGTCAGAATATGTTGTACATATTTGTGTAGTTCATAATTTCCTCTAAGAGTTTATAAAATCTACCAATCTAAATAGAAGATATATTCTCAAAAAGTACAAATATTCTTATACATGCACAAAATAACCAGCCTGTAAATTTTTATAGTTAGGTTGATGCTGATAAAAATAATAAGCATGGCTGTATATATTTTTTCTGTTTGGATTTTAGAAACTTTTGAGACTTTGAAGAGTAAGTTTATAAATCAGTGAAAGTTCCTACCATGGCATGGTAGGAACTTAAATACTTTTGTTAAAATGTTCTCTAAATTTTGGTTGCAGTTTCCAGCAAAATCTACTGGGAATATTTAGTCAAAGCATTTAACAAATGAAAGTCAAAAAATTCAGTTTATGTGAAGATTTTAGGGAATTGCAGTTATTGAACCCAGAGCTTGTAAACAGGAGGATTTTGAACTATTTCCCCCTGAAATCAAGGGGAAAACTGAACAAATTAATTTATAAGAACTCAAATGATGTATAAAATATAACTGTGAAATTCTATAATTGTGTTTTGATATACATACACTTATGGGGAGAAATATTTTGATGGAGCTCATATTTTTAATTAAATAAGTATATATTTTGGTTCAGAATGAAGTTAACCTGGAAAAACCTGCAAGTTTGCAGTATCTAAATTAAGTAAAACATTGAAAATAAGCATACGTATTTGTTTGATGGATTTGTGTTTTTAGCTTATTGGTCAAAAAAGGCAGTTTGCATAGAGGCAAAAAACTGTAAAAATAATTTGGCTAAAATATTTGTGTATTTCATTATTACAAATTAAAATTGGCAATGTTTTTCATTAGTGAATTTGCTCTGAACTTAGTATTATTTACCAGTAGATTTGCACCTGAAAAAATGTATACAGAAAAGTCACTTGGCAATGTCAACAATTTAAAATTTACTAACCACAAAATGTATCTTGGAATGTTATAAAAATAATATGATCATTTTTAAAAATACATTCTTTAGAAAACTAAGTGTGAGGGATAGATACAACTAAGAAATTGATTAAAGTATATGTAATGTACTAACAACCATCTGTTTTTGTATTTTTGATGTCAATATAAAGATTTTTTACATCAGTAGGCATAGATATCAGAATTTTTAAAAAGAGTTTGAATATAATTTTGTGTAGGTCCACATATATTATAAAGCCACTTACTTGATTTGTGAGTATACATCTCAAAAATTATATAATTTTATTTATTTTAGTACACTTTTTATTCCAAAAAGTTCCTAGTTTAGATGATAAATTATATATGCTTCATCCCCTCCTTCCTAAATCCCATTTCCCCTTTCCCAAATGATAGCTTTATGTTTATTATGCTCCTACTGCTGCTAAGTCGTTTCAGTCGTGTCCAACTCTGTGCGACCCCATAGACGGCAGCCCATCAGGCCCCGCCGTCCCTGGGATTCTCCAGGCAAGAACACTGGAGTGGGCTGCCATTTCCTCCTCCAGTGCATGAAAGTGAAAAGTGAAAGTGAAGTCACTCAGTCCTGTCCGACTGTTAGCGACCCCATGGACTGCAGCCTACCAGGCTCCTCCGTTCATGGGATTTTCCAGGCAAGAGTACTGGAGTGGGGTGCCATTGCCTTCTCCCTATGTTTATTATACATGACTGTAATTCTTACACTTAAAATTCATTACTTCTAAAATGAACACTCCCTTTCCCCATACAAATTAAAAATTAGCTCTTTCCTTTGATTTTTTCTCTATTGCTTAAGTGTATGGTTTATCTCCCGGTCACTTAGAGTTGAAATTTTGCTGTGAACACTGATTCCTTTCTCACCTTTACAAAGATCATTCTGGTGGGAGGATAGAAAATGTGTTAAGAGATGATGCAGAAAATAGGGAGACACTTTAGCAAACTGCTGTATTAATCCAGCTGATGGAGTTTGAATTTCCCAGGTGAATATGAGAACAGGATTGAATGTGACAAATATGAAGGAAGACGAATCACCTGGCAGTGTAATTCGTGAGAGAGCATTAGAATGTGGGGGATGACTCCCACGCTTCTGACTCTAGTACCTAGGCTGATAGTGATGCCGTTAAGTACTATAGGGACCTCGAGAAATGAAGACATCTCAGAGGGAAGATAATAGAACTTTTGGGGGCATATTGAGTTTGAGGTACCCATGGAATATCCAAGGGAGTTATCCACTGTGGAGTTGGACACTTCAAACAGGAGCTCCAAACACAAGCGGTAGTGGGAGACACGGACGTGGATGAAATTGTTCAGTCAGAGGTCCAAGGGAAAGAGACAGAAAAGGGGACTGGTGAAGGAAACTGAGCTGTGGTGTCTGAGACCGATCTGGGGGAGAAACTGCCCCAAGAGCACTTCTTCTGGGGAAGGAGGGGCCTAGGACTGTGGAATGTAGCAGATTGGAGAGAAGACTTACACTTGGCAACTTTGAGGTTCTATAACTATAGGAAGAATTCAGGCCCAGCTTAGGAAATGTTCCCAGAAATATTTCACCGTTTGAAATTTTTAGATTTAAGTTTAATAAATTAAGCTTCAAAGATGTAATCATTTATGTATAGCTTTACAGGTAACATTTATTCTATTACTCCTCTACAAACTTACTATCAATATTCATTTTTACTCTGAATTTTTTGAAGTTTCACATTGTGTGTACAGGACATGTTGATTGGAATAGAGTGGATTTTTTTAACATCTTGCAAAGAACATCAGTTTTATGGTACTTTTTCGGTGGTCCAATGGTTAAGACTCTGTGCATCCAATGTAGGAGGTGTGGGTTCGATCCCTAGCGGGGCAACAACTAAGATCCCACATGCCACACAGCATGGCCAAAACATTTAAAAAAAGATTGGAAAAAAAAAAAAAAAAAGGGAACATCAGTTTTATTGTAATTTCACACAAAGAACTATTCTAGAAATTTGACTTTGAAGTTGAGTCAATCTAAAGCAATTTTTAAAATCTCTTTAGACTTCATTCTTAGGATCTATTTCTCAAGGGTTTCTATGCATAAAATTTTAATGTTTTTGCATTTTATTTTTTCTTATTAGTTCTTACTTTTCAAAGAATGTGTTCTGTTATCTTTAGACTTTATTTAGTAATTAAATTACCTAATTTAAGTAGATTTCTTTCTGCAATCCATACCTCCAGATTGCCTCTTATATGCTCATTTTGGTCCCTCTGTTTTGGTGTATGATTCGTCTTTTAGTAGAAAAATACTAGGTTCTTTCATCACAATTACAGTCATTGGTCTGATAATCCTATGAGTCAATCTGCACGAAACAAGAAGCGCATATCAAACTCCTGGCAGGTTTAGTTAAAATTAAAATGCATGCTCAACTGTAGAGATTGTCAAGTGTGGAAATAATATTTGTCCAGCTGGACAGCTTTCTTTTGTAGTTGCTAAATGAAAGTTGAGATTCTGTCTGCTCCTTGAAAGCTTCTGTGTCATGAAGGTAATTTGGACTGTTTGTGGTTTGACAGGGATTATTAAAATCAGATGAAGTGAAGGGAAGCAAGTGTGAGAAAGCAAAATTGACACTGACACTCTCTATTATTTGCAGCTTGGATCACGATGACTATGTTGATATGATAGATTCACTGTTGAGATATGTTAAGCAGCAAATAAAGTAAAAAGCAAGTATAGTGATGGCTTCTCAGATTTAACATGAAGAAATCCAATATTTACTTTCACTGATTGCATTTTAAATAGATTTTCGGGTCATTTCATACGAATTTGTTTATAACCAACAACACATTATCTGTCTATTGAACTGTAGAATTAGAAAGTATACTGCAAAGGCAGTATAACAGAAAATTAAATATTAAAGAAGTAGATCACGATTAAAATAATAGAATTTTAAAACTAGAAGGGTCCTTACAGATCACTTTTATCTAATTTCCTTTTTTGGTAGATGGAAACTAGAAAGACTTTTAAGGTATCACATTTAAATGTTATTTGAAAACATAAATGAATGTAAAATCCTCGTTTTTCACCACAAATATATTTTATCTTTTCACAGTATTTTAAAAAATGATTTGAGTTGATAAAATTCATTCCAAAATAATGTAATCCACAATTGTAGATAACTTTTTTCTGTTTAAAGATAATACACAAATTAAGTTATTATGGTTATATGTTTTTATAAGTTGTATCATCTACATTGATGAAGTAAATGCCTTCCATAATTTATATTTTTCTGAAAGCATTATTGTTAGAAGGAGTTATAGCAAAAAGCTATTTCATGGTGTTAACCAAAGATAGTTAGAAAAATATAGCTAAATTTGATAAAATTGTTGTTGTTTAGTTAGTAAGTAGTGTCCGACTCTTTTGCAATCGCATGGACTATAGTCCACTAGACTCCTCTATCTATGGGATTTCCCAGGCAAGAATACGGGAGTGGGTTGCCATTTCCTCCTCCAGAGTATTTTCCTGACCTAGGAATCAAACTATAGTTATACATATTTATGTGTATGTACCCACACCCCTGCTGCTGCTGCTGCTGCCAAGTCGCTTCAGTCGTGTCCGACTCTGTGCGACCCCGTAGACGGCAGCCCACCAGGCTTCCCCGTCCCTGGGATTCTCCAGGCAAGAACACTGGAGTGGGTTGCCATTTCCTTCTCCAATGCATGAATGTGAAAAGTGAAAGTGAAGTCGCTCAGTTGTGTCCAACTCTTAGCGACCTCATGGACTGCAGCACCAGGCTCCTCCGTCCATGGGATTCTCCAAGCAATAGTACTGGAGTGGGTTGCCATTGCCTTCTCCTACATACACATAAATATATATAACTAAAATCTTCAGTGGTATTTAGGCAAGGTAGTGAATTGATCAGAATTGGTTTGTAACATGAGAAGTCTAATGCCCGTATGCACTGTAGATATCATCCTGGTGATACAGTTAAATTCAACAGTTCTAACTCTGACTACCTGGAGTTCGCACAGTCACAGCAAGTTAAAGTCTTTGTCCTACAAAGACTGCCCCCATTTCAGACATGAACAAGTGAGGTCTGCACTGGATTTACCTGCTCTTCCTGGCTGATATAAATTCAGGGGCTCCCACAGGTTCAATAATTCATTTGAGTGACTTACAGAACTCAGGAAGTACCGTACTTATGATTACAGTTTTATTAAAAAGGATAAAAGTCAATAATAGCCAAATGGAAGAGATGCATAGGACGAGGTAATGAAGAGGGTAGGAGCAGCAAAAACCAAATACGAATTTCTTATTATACCCCAAGATGTGAGTTTGGAGACCAGATAGTGTTCCAGATTTAGGACGCTGGAACAGAAAGAAGGCAAAGTTACATTTAAGAGCAGTGGTGACCATTTAAGATATTAGCACGAGAAAGGGTCAAAGCACTTGATGACCATTTAAAATAGAGGTCAGCAAACATTTTCTATTAAAGGCCAGATAGTAAATATTTTTTAGGGTTTGTGGATGACATATGGCCACCCTAGCATATTCTTTTTTTGTTTTTAATTTTTACAACATGTTAGAAATATAAAAGCCAGTCTCAGCTTGCAGGCCATAGGAAAGACAGACCATGCCATAGTTTTCTGACACAATACTAGGCATGGGAGAGGGAGATTAGATAGCTGGTGACCCTATAACATAGGAAGAAAAGTCATTTTAAGGGAAAGATTTTGAATTAAATTTTGGACCTATTGAGTTTAAGAGATTTTGAATCAGCAAAATGCATTGTCTAGTTTAAGTACTTGGAAATGTGTGTGACCATTTTGGAGAGTTAGCGACATAACACTTGAAATTTTCACCATCAAGATAACAGATGAAAGAGGTTATGAAAAGCATGCCGAGTAAGAGGAGAACCAATAATGCCAACGTGAGATGGATAAGAGAAGCATAAGACAAAGTTCTGTATTCCTCTTTCCAGTTCAGGCAAGGGAAATAAGGAGAGTTGAGAAGACTATAAAATGAAACTAATAGGAGGAGATTTTTGAGGTATGAGGAAAAAAATCCAATGAACAAAAATAAAACAAAATTGCTTAAATTAAAATAAATCTACAACAGTTAAATTACATAGAAAGAAGTAATTGCTTTGAATGAAGATGCTCAAGGAAAGTGTTTAGAATGAGAAGCGGGTCTAGAGAGAAACCTGTGGTGAATATCAGTGTTAAATGTCAGAGATGAGAGAGGAGCCAATCAAGATGTTTATTTGTTTTAATAAAAACTACTCTTGTTAATTTATACAAACAAAAAGAAGTGGCTGTTGGGCACTTAAGCAGGGAAAGGATTTATTGTGTGTATCTCACAGAACCAAAAATAAACTGTTTGAGCAATCAGTGAGTCAGAAGAGGAAAGGAACTGGGCAATTACAGGGCCCTCGGCCAAAAGAATCTATTTACCTACGTACCCTCTCTTGGGAGGCTGGAAGTAATGTGATTGGTTTACTACCAGTGATTCCCTGTTCCTGCCTTCATTCCAGATGTCATAATTCATTTAGCATGCACCTGATGGTTCAGCTTGCGTCATATTTCTCACCCTGAATCCATCAGTTATGACCAGGAAAGCTGGGTCCTCTAGCATAGAAATGCACCATCATTGTATATCTGATAGTATATATGAGATAAAAAAAAGAAACGTGAGCTGGCCAGCTACCAAAGTGGGGACTCTTTCGAGGAGCCTCTGAAGAAACGGTGTAAGAGACTAGAAGGGAACTGCTAAGTCACTTCAGTCATGTCCGACTCTGTGCGACCCCAGAGATGGCAGCCCACCAGGCTTCCCCGTCCCTGGGATTCTCCAGGCAAGAACACCGGAGTGGGTTGCCATTTCCTTCTCCAGTGCATGAAAGTGAAAAGTGAAAGTGAAGTCACTCAGTCGTGTCCAACTCTTAGCGACCCCATGGACTGCAGCCTACCAGGCTCCTCCATCCATGGGATTTTCCAGGCAAAAGTACTGGAGTGGGGTGCCATTGCCTTCTCCGAGAAGGGAACTAGAAAGGCATAATACTTAGGAAAATTGACAAGAGAGAAGACAACTTTAAGAAAGCATAGCCGTCAGTACCAAGGAGTGCAGAGACTGAAAAATATTTTGTCAATTTCCGTATAAAGCCAGAAGCAGAAACCAGATTGCTCTGGGTCGAGAAGTGAGGGATAAAAACATAAGATTAAGAAATATGGGCTGCTATTTTGAGATGTCAGGCTATGAAAAGAAGGGGATATAAGAAGGGTTTTGTTGGTTTGAAACTTGAACATGTTTACAGTCAGCTGAAAGGGATATTGATGATGGTAGAAGTTGTTGATGGTAATTGATGGTGCAAAGCCCCGAAAAGTCATAAAAGAGTATTTTAAAGGATGGGTTTATTTATCAGATTGATTTAATTAATTATATTACCAAAATTTAAGTGAGTAGTATCACATTAATTTAACTAATCAATAATATTAACAGTTTAGGATAAATTCTTCAACTTCTAACTTCTTTAGAAGCATCCACTTCAATACAAAGTGCATGCTAAGTTCAAAGCATTCTTGCATAATTATTAAAATAGAGTTTCTTATAAATATAATTTGACATCTCATAAATTGCTTATTATCCCCATTTGCTACATAACACGCCTGCTTTTTTAAAAGTGCTTCAATAACTTAAACTTTCTAAGGCAGATATACTGTTTTCCAAATTACTAAGGTTTTATTGTACTTGAAAATTCATACGTTAATCATAACCCCGTAATTTGTGACATTTAGTTCTAATCGCAAAATATATAATTTTATGACTTTTAAATCATGTGAAATATGAATTCTAAGCTACAAAAATTGCTTAAATTAAATTCATTTTCAATTATCTTGATTTTACTGTAGTATTAAAGCAAGAGATGCTTAGGATTGCATGTTGAAAATTATAAAGAGTTCTTAAAATGAAAATATTTTCTGGAAAGAGAGGTGCACTGAAAAATAAAGCAATGTCAATTTGGTGAGTAAAGCATATGACAATTAATTCTGTTTGCTTGTCAAGTTACAATAGTGTATTCTGACTGATCCTGTCAATTTCTACTTCATACATACACATACATAAATTACTAATAGAGGAGTTACAATGAAGTATTTTATATATTTTATCAAAGGGGATTTTAATAGCTGTAATATGTTAATATGAGTACTTACTGAATGTATATCAATATTCTAGCTCATATAATTATGATAATCAGAACTTCCACAATAATTAGTAGAAAGCACAGGAGTCTGGGGAAAAGCTATATATAGCTGAGAGTTGCAAAAATAAATTGAAGAAAATAACAAGTTCATTTTTTCCTGTTATAAGACTTTAATGTATAAGGTATTTGAAATGATTATCAGCAAAAGGAGATCCATTTGAGTTGTTTCTCAGTCTTTGGGGAGGCCAAAACAGTAAAATTTCAACTCTCAATAACTGATGAAAAGAAATACATTTTTGGCAACTCTGAAATATCATAGGGAAAGATCTAGCCTTAGGAAAATAGAACAAAAAATTGGAAATTACATAGGCTTCATAATGAATGAAATTTATAATTGTTCTATGGAAAGCTGTTAAATATATATGGTAAGTCAACATGTGTAAGATAAAAAGGTATGATTTTATACAGAGAGTTTAAAACATTGTGAATTAATGACAGCCTTTGAAGCAGTCTGAATCCCAGCTTTGCCACATCCTATATAAGTGATCTCAGGCAAGTCACCAACCTCTCTGTGCCCCAGTTTCTACATCTTTATTATATGGATTATAATAGAACCTGGGCTTCCCTGATGGCTCAGTGGTAAAGAATCTTCCTTCCAGTGCAGAAGATTTGAGTTCAATCCCTGGGTCGCGATATAGGGAGTGCCCTGGAGAAGGAAATGGCAACCCATTCAGTATTCTTGCCTGGGAAATCCCATGGACAGAGGAGCCTTTATAGTCCATGAGGTTGCAATAGAGTTCAATATGACTTAGCGACCAAACAGCAGGTATAATATTACCTGTTACATGGGATTAAAGTCTTAGTCACTGAGTCGTGTCTGACTCTTTGTGACCCCCATAGACTGTAGACTGTCAGGCTCCTCTGTCCATGGGGATTCTCTAGGCAAGAATACTGAAGTGGGTTGCCATTTCCTTCTCCAGGGGATCTTCCTGACCCAGGGATCAAACCCAGGTCTCCTGCATTGCAGGGAGACTCCTTACTGTCTGAGCCACCCAGGGAAGTCACATAGGATTAAGACAAGAATTAAATGAGTAATTAGGACTGTGTGTGTGAATGCATGTGTGAATGCATGGCCCATATAAATGCTACGTAAGTTAGTTGTTATTGTCTTTAATATATTTAGTCATTATACCTTTAATCCATGTCCCAATAAATGAGTTCACTGAACTACATAAAATTGTCAAGATTTAGTAAAAGTTAAAATTTTAATTATACAATGTTGGCAGTATTTTGTGAATGATACAGGAAGACTACTTTCTGACTAGATATGAATGGAAAAGTGAAAATGAACCAGGCCAGAAGAAAGGCTGGTTCAGATTTAAGGATGATGGCCTGGTCAAAGTTTATTTTCACTTTGCTTCTTTATCAAATCAGCAAATTTAAGCCAAACAAGAATATAGTACAAATAATAGGAAAAATACCAAGGATACATGATGGCCATAAAGATATGATCCCTAACGTCTCCTTTTTCCTTGTGGAGGCATAACGCCCATAAGTCAGTTGGTCTCAGACATCTTTTGTTGTGTAAAGACTGTGTCAGTTCAGAGGAACCCAGAAACGGGCTGATTGCTTTTTTAGAATATTTTAGGGAGCTGCAGGTTCTGAAATGGAACATCGGTACAGGGCATCTGCCTGATACGGTGAAAGAAGGTCTTGCTGCTCACATTTCCTTTTTTCACATAATATTTCTTGCTAAGTTATAAATTCTGCTTTAGCTTTTCATGTAGTAGTCCTGGGGAAAAGGAAGAATTAAAACTAGCTCTGAGAGTCTAGGATACAGAAAAAAAAGATGGTATTGATGAATGAATGAAATAGTCCATGGGAAGAGTTCATTTGAGGGGTTCAGAAATATATCCTTATCCTACCATTTTTTAGAATACAGAAAATTTATGGCTGGAAGAAACCTCAGAGCCTAATAAATCCATTCACCTCATTTTATGAATGAGGAGCGTAAGCTCCATCCCTCTAGAAAGACTGAATGATTCACCCAAAGTCACAGAGGCATTGCCTGACCAGTATCAGAAGTCAAGTCTATTGATTCCTTGTCAGTGATGTTTAGAGTTAAATGGTGTTTTATTACAGAACAACATTTTCATGTTGTTATATGTGGTACATATAAGTATTTTTAATTGATCAAGATATCCCACTTCCTTATTGTGCTATTTAACTGTGTTTGTTTTAGGCTAGATCATAATATTGAATGGTAAGGCTTCACGTGAGCTAGAGCAGGTGGATATATTGACTCCACAGTCTGTCCGTAGATACGAAAGCCATGTGACCATGCTCCCTGGGGTTTCTCACAAGAGAAGAAATCACATGATCCAGATGTTTCCTTTACTAACTAAATTTCAGTGTGAATTTCTTCCCAAGGGTTGGTTTTTCTCTTTCACTCCTTTTTGATCGTGTAGATCTTAAGGAGAATGGCAGTCAGGATCTTTATTATTGAAGAAACTATAAAAGATAAAATAAGAACTCGAACCATTTTATGTGTTTAAATAAAGAAGACTCCTTAGGATAGAAAGGTATCATTTTAAAATATGTTAAAGGACAAGTGAGAGTCCAAAATTACTTTTGTGTGCTTTCTTTTGATCACATAAGGTATCGTTAGTTTTATTGCTTTACTGTAATGTCTTCTGGCAGTGCTTATAATATTTTCATACTTTATTATAGTCACTGTTCTTAGAAATTTTTAACTCAACTGTTTTAATTTGCCTACGGCTGAAATTTGACCTACAGATATTTGGCTTAGATATAATTCATCAAACATAACTCATTTTTAAAAGGCAATAATTAATATTATATCAGGTGCTAATACTTATTTGAAATATTAGACTTCTTTTAATCTTATACATAAAGTGATCAGAAACATTATAGGAGAATGAACATTTAAAAAGTGTTATTGAATGGAGATTTCAAAAACAAAGTTATTGTACTTTAAAAAGTTATCATCCCACCTTTAGTTAATCATAGATTAGGGTAAGAGACTTCATTCATTGTGTAAAATTACCATTGTGTCCGTAATGGCAATTTGTAGGAACATAAAGTGAAATTGAACTCGCTCAGTCAGTTGTGTCTGACTCTTTGCAGCCCCATGGACTGTAGTTTACCAGGCTCTTCCGTCCGTGGGATTTTCCAGGCAAGAGTATTGGAGTGGATTGTCATTTCCTTCTCCAGGGGATCTTCCTGACCCAGGAATCGAACCTGGGCCTCCTACATTGTGGGCAGACGCTTTACCGTCTGAGCCACCAGGGAAGTCTCATAAACAGAACGTAAACAGGAACATAAACAGAATATAAACCTATATCTTGATCTATAACTTCATAACCCTTTCCTTTTTCCCCTTAGATTTTTTTTTAAAGGTAATTCTATCTTTTTGAAGTACCACTGAAGTATTTCCCAAATTACATTGGTCCCTCAATAGTTGACCTTCCTACTGTTGAGGTCATAGTTATCTTTTACTTAGAATATAGCAGCGGGTTTTTCTACTGGCTCCCTTTCTTACCATCTTATTACTGTTCCTTGAGAGGAAGAGACTGTTCAATCATATCTCTCTGCTCCTTCTTGCACAGTGTCAGACGCAGTGTATGCCCACAGACGACACGTGAGGAAACGGGAAGTTTGGTGTCTTTGCTCATATACTCCTTCATTGCTTGTTTCTTTCTCATCACAGCCCCGTAGCCATCATTGCCCTCCTAACAGGAAAACTTCTAAACCCAGACCTTAGAGTGTCAGCTGCCTGTGCTGTCCCTCCTTTATTTATTTCTCAAGTTGGTCCTATTCATTTAGGTTAATTTTCTCATTAGTTATAGTTTGCCCATCAAGTTTTCATTTATCCAGTCACACAGCATCTTGAGCGTTACTGCCTCTGTAAAGGTGACTCTTGGTTCTCTTGTCCTTCATCACCTTGACACCTTAGCATACATACATCACACCTGTCTGTCTGTCGTATGACATTCTGAACCCTCCTCATTCTGGTACCGCATCATTGTTATCAGATGGCATTCCTTTCTAATGTCATTCCTTTATAAAGAAAGTCTTTGTATATACTGATTAACTTTTCCACTGAGATTAAATAGGGAAAACCACATAGATGGGAATCCTTCAGAATCCTGGTCACCAACCTCATTTGAATGATTGATGTGTTTCAGAACATTATAGTTTTACTCCAGAGCTGATTTCAGTGAAGGACAGAGCATACATATTCAATGCTGAAATCATACAAAACAACAGATTTTCTTTTAACAAGCATTTGTAAGCACAAATACAACAAAACAGTACAAAAATTTTGATGAAATGGTCATAGTCAAGAGATACTGAGCAATTAAGTAAGGTTTGAATCAGATTTTGAAAGAAATGATAATTATGAATGGCAGGAGAGAAGTGTTAAGATTGGGAGATATTTCAAATGAAGACATACAGGAACTGTAAAATAAGAGATTGGATACCTCCTGAGAGCAAGACTTATTTTTTTTAACCATTTTCCTAATTATATATAAAATGATAATTACTTATTGCAAAACAAAGGAAAATGCTAAATAGGGAGAAGAAAATAAAAATCAACCATAGTCTATCCAGTTGTCTAAGGATAACCATTTTAACATTTTGAATTATATCATTTCTATATTCTACAATGTTTTATATGCAGTAGTAACCAGTTGATTTCTCAACAGACCAGCAATCTCAAGTTTTAAAAGCAAACAGGTCTGGGTTCCAACCCTCCTACTAACACTGGGTAGGTGTGTAACATGGATCTCTTTGGGTTCTCTCCCCGTAAATGAGGACAATAACTATTTTTAGAGTTATTATGGAGATTAAGGAAGGTGACGGAGAAGGCAATGGCCCCCCACTCCAGTACTCTTGCCTGGAGAATCCCAGGGACGGGGGAGCCTGGTGGGCTGCTGTCTATGGGGTCACACAGAGTCAGACACGACTGAAGTGACTTAGCATAGCATAGCATAGCAAGGAAGGTGATGTAAATAAAGTCCCTTATACGTAGTAGACATACAGTATAGTATATCTGTACAGTAGATATACAGCAAATTATATTACTAGTTTGCTATTATTTTTAAGCTAACTTCATCACATATTTTCTTTAGTTTCATGTGGAATCTGAAGTAATGAGTCTTTACAATATTGACAAATTGGAGCAACTCTGAACAGCATATTTATAACTTGTGTTATTACAGAGAAGCTGACTACAAACAAAATATTTACCAAGACTGAGTTCTGTACAAGAACTTTAATCAGCTGTTCAAGTCTTTCCATTACAAAAGTGGAATTTCCTTTTCTTGGCAACACTTTTTGAATAACTCAGCATCTGAAAAATTGAATTACCTAAAAAGATTTTAAAATATACAAATATAGAAACTGAATTCATTGTTAGTAATACTGGCTGTTGGATTTAAAAATGGCTGTTGGGGGCTTCTCAGGTGGCTCAGTGGTAAAGAATCCACCTGCCAAAGCAGGAGACCCAGGAGATGCGGGTTTGATCCTGGGTTGGGAAGATTCCCTGGAGTAGGAGATAGCAACCCACTCCAGTATTCTTTCCTGGAAAATTCCATGGACAGAGGAGCTTGGTGGAATATAGTCCACGGGGTCACAAAGAGTTGGAGATGACTGAGTGACTGGACACACAAGCACACACATTCTGGTAATAGTTGAGCTACTGGGAAGACAGGAAGATATCAAACTCATTGGTATATGGAAATATTGAGGTTTTGTTGTCCTAAAGCATAACTTCTGGTGGACATAGCATTATCTACCACTTAGCTTAGAGTTTTGGAGATTTTTTTTTTTTTTGCCTGATTTCAAATTGATGTTAATTATGGCATATTATATACCTATAATGTAATTTGTTTTCAAATAAAAATTAAACCTTTTACTGCAAAATATTTTAAGATAGGAGAATCCAAGTGTATGAGGATTTTTGATATTTTAAAATGGTATATCCATGGTTATTCTGTATTGGGAATTAATTGAGTTTCAAATGATAAGTCTTGTGATGCTATGGACTTTTATATTGAAATGTTTTTGTTAACTGTTTTTCTCTTAAATTCTCTGAAGAAAAATAAAAGCTTTATTCCAAAACTACTTCTCTGAAGTGCAGGATAAGAACCGATAAGAAATCTTTAGCTGTTTCATTGTATGAGAAGAAATTACTTGCATTTATTAATAATTAAATTTTCGAAGCATCTACCCTTGCTTACAGTGGTCTCTGAGGCTTCACAGGATACTCTGCAGCTCTAGGATACAATGAGAAGCGGATGCTCAGGCAGCCTCTGTTTCTTTTCCGTTTTCAAACCTTAGAGGTGTGAAAATTGGGTCACACCTCATGAAATTTAAATAACAAAACAGTCTACCTAGATTAATAATAATCCTACTTCTTCTACTGCTATATCTTGCCTATAAATCAGAATTAAAATTTTTGGGTTAGTATCACAACTTGAGGGTTTTTTTTTTTCTTTCATTTTGGGGAAACTGACATTTTTTATTCTTATTCCTCAGGATGGATTGGGGAGATGAATATCCCCACAATTCTTTTGACCTACATTGTTTGTTAAATTCATTTCCTGGAGACTTGGAGTTTAAGCAGATCTTCAGTGACATTGATGAAAAGATAGAACAAAATGCTAGAAGGTAAATATTGTTAATTTTAAAACAAGTTGATTTCATGTTTCATTTGCAAGAACTTTTATTATCTAGTCTACGTTTAGTGTTTCCTGCTCTTAAGAAAATTTTAGGTTTTAATTATCATTAACTTTCCTCAAAAAATTAATTAGACCCTTCCCTCTAGGATATAAGATGATTTTTCTTATCTGATTACTACTTTAAACAAGGCTAAAAAAAAGGCTAAAAATACAGGCACTGCCTTCAAATAGATAAAGTTTGTTGAACTACTGTTGTTGGGGAGGAAGACATTTTCCTCTACCCTTCTAGGTTCTTTGCATAGTCTAATAATTAAATTGAAGTGAGACAAATGAACAGGAAAAACTCAAACAAAAGTGTAAAATAGCCTGTATTCATGAGAGAGACTCAGAAAAACTGAGTAGATGGCCAAAGTGGCCAAAGTCCTCATCTTAAATACTATTCTCAGCTAAAGATGAAAGAGGTTGTTGAGGGTGGGGAGAATCAAGCATGGAAAGTTACCAGGAAAAGCGTCATGAACAAGGGTGAGGTTGTTGTGCAGGCTTAAGTCAGTGCCTTCTCCACTGATAGGAGATTTGGTTATCCTCTGCCTGGTACAGTGAAGGAGATACCTTTACAAATGGAGATTTTTTCCTTATGAATGTGAATGTTTCTAATGAAAGGGTAACTCCTACTTGGTTTTCAGATTATTTACTTTATGTGTTTCTTAGAAAACAGACAGCTTGGTATAATTTAATATGCCAAAGAGGCATATTTTAGGGTGGCAAGTTTTGCTCCCCTCAGTTCTGTTCTTTCAGTTGCTCAGTTGTGTCCGACTCTTTGCGACCCCATGGATTGCAGCACGCCAGGCCTCCCTGTCCATCACCAACTCCCAGAGCTTACTCAACTCATGTCCATCGTGTCAGTGATGCCATCCAACCATCTCATCCTCTATCATCCCCTTCTCCTCCTGCCTTCAATCTTTCCCAGCATCAGGGTCTTTTCAAATGAATCAGTTCTTCGCATCAGTTGGCCAAAGTATCGGAGTTTCAGCTTCAGCATCAGTCCTTCCAGTGAATATTCAGAACTGATTTCCTTTAGGATGGACTGGTTGGATTTCCTTGCAGTCCAAGGGACTCTCAGGTCCATATAGTCATAGCTATGGTTTTTCCAGTAGTCATGTGTGGGTGTGTGAATCTGAGCCAACTCTGGGAGATGGTGAAGGACAGGAAAGCCTGGAGTGCTGCAGTCCATGGGGTCCCAAAAATTCAGACACGACTTAGCGACTGAACAACAGCAATGCTGTTCATGATTTCTTAGGGCTTGCCAGTATGGATGGCCTGCATTTTCATTAATATGTTTAAACATTATCATTTGATGGATAAGCATGGAAATTAAAATTTTGAAATTAGATATTCAAAACATAGTAGTGTAGGGTCATGGATTTCTTGAACTGCTGAAAGCAGAACATTAAATTATTTTTATGTAATGTTTGTCGTATTAAGTCTCCTCACTTAATTGGGAGGCTAGGCAGTCCATCTATGTGAGGTTAGTCTTTATCACCTACTCCAAAATTAGTGTTACTGAACACTGGAGGAGGGACTTCCCTGGTGGTCCATTGGTTAGCAACCTGCCTGCCAATGCAGGGGACACAGGTTCAATCACTGATCTGGGAACTAAGACCCCACATGCCTTGCTGCAGGGAGGCCAGTGCACCACAAGTACTGAGCCAGTATACTCTAGAGCCTGTGAGCTGCAGCTACTAAAGCCTGTGTATTCTAGAGCCAGTGCTCCCCAAGAGAAGTCACCACAACGAGAAGCCCAATTACTTCAACTAGAGAGTAGCTTCCACTTACTGCAACTAGAGAAAGCCCGTGTGCAGCAACAGAGAGCCCCGTGCTCTGCATCAAAGACCCAGCACAGCCAAAAATAAATGAATTACTTAAATAAATAAACACTGGGGGAAGCAGGAACAGCTAAGCAGATTTCCACTAATACATATTCTCTGATAGAAAGGACTTTGTCTTCATATGTGTTTGTGGACCCTAAGGTCAGTTCATTCACTGCAATCCTTTTGGCCAAAGATTCTAATAATTCACCTTATGTTGAAACCATGTAACTCAGATTCAGACTTGAACTCATGGTCTTTTAATTAGAATCACTCACCTAGTGTCTGGACTTGTTTCAGGGCAGAAGGAATTCAGTGAGAGGCAAAGTGATAGGCAAGAAAGCAGGCTTATTAATATAGGACACTTGTGAGAGATGCAAGCGGGCCGGCAAGGGGGCTCTGCCCTGAGGATTAAATGGGCTACATTTGTATAATCAAAGAAAAGTAGGGGAGGGGAGAAGGCTGCCTTTTCCCTTGTTCTTCTAGTAAACATCAGACTTACATCACCTTTGTATCAGGCGGGAGAATGTTCAACCCTATGAGGTCAAACTAACTGTCATAGCAATTAGTTAAACCAACGGAAGGATGGTAACATATCCTAAAATATGTTGCATCATCTCAGGTTTCTGTATCATGAGAGTCTCCTACTTTGGAATGTTGTCCTTCCTTTAAGTTCTTGCCCTTGGTCCTAAGTATCTTCTATCTTGCTGAACTCAACCAGCAGAATGCAGGCCTCCTTTTTTGTTTCTTTCACTTAATGACCTGGGGCATATCTTGTGCTTTTATTTATTGTTTTATAGTTAAGCAAGCCTGCTTCATGTACAACATTCTGATAGGTTTCTTAAGCAATCGTTAACCTGCAGTGATTTCCCAAAGTCCCCTTGGTTTTCCTCTCTATCTGTCATCCCCTCCTGGGACTTCCACCACTACCAGAGTAACTATCCTGCTCTGTCCCTATCAGTGCAGGTTACAAATAGGCAAACCACAGTAAAAATGTCTGTTATCAAATGATGAATAGTGTTTCCTTTTTAAAAATTTAATGTATAGTTATACACTGTCAAAGAAACTGAACCAAGCAAGTGAAATTTTCCTGCAGTTTTTTCCTCATGTTTAATATGAGAATACAGTTTACTTTTCACCATAACAATGGGCATAAATAACTTAAATTCAAAAGATAGCCTATACTCCAAAAATTCTTTTATAAAAAGCAAAAAAGTATCATATTGCTGAGGAATTAAAATTAAAATCTTCTCCCATTCTGGGAATCCTCTCCACAAAGGCTGAAGAGAAGGAAAACTCTTCTGTTATTCAACAGGCTTTAAATCAAAATGTCAGAAACATCTCAGGCGATCTGCTGAGACTGCAAAAGCAGAAAGGAATCACAGCCCTTTATATAGTCTAGTAGGTACACCCATTTGGAGAAGGCAATGGCACCCCACTCCAGTACTCTTGCCTGGAAAATCCAGGCTGATCTGGGAACTAAGATGGAGGAGCCTGGTAGGCTACAGTCCATGGGGTCGCGAAGAGTTGGACACGACTGAGCGACTTCAATTTCACTTTCCACATTCATGCATTGAAGAAGGAAATGGCAACCCACTCCAGTGTTCTTGCCTGGAGAATCCCAGGGACGGGGGAGCCTGGTGGGCTGCCGTCTATGGGGTTGCACAGAGTCAGACACGACTGAAGCGACTTAGTAGCAGCAGCAGCAGGTACACCCATTACATGTAATACATATTTTCAGGAGAAACAATATCTGTTGTAGGAAAAAATGGGGTGCAGGAGGATGGTCATGTCCCCAATCCCCAGAGAGTTCCAAGTCCTTGGGACAGCCCACCAAGGGAGGATCCTTGGCTTCGTGTAGGAAAGAATTCAAGCGTGAGCCGTAGCAAAGTGAAAACAGGTTTATTGAGAGAGATAGACCCTCCCTAGGCAGCGTGGGGTCTCTCAGAAGGCGTAAGCAGCCCTTTTTATGGGCTGGGTAATTTCATAGGCTAATGAGTGAGAGGATTATTACAAGTATTTTGGGGAAGGGGCAGATATTTCCAAGGATCGGGCCACCACCCACTTTTTGGTCTCTGCGGTCACCTCGGAACTGTCATGGTGCCCGTGGGTGTATCTTTCAGTGTATGCTTGTAAATTACAATAAACACATAATGAGGCTCAAGGTCTACTGAAGGTGAATCTTCCACCATCTTGGGCCTAGCAGTTTCTAGCAGGTTTTTGTGGTCCCCTGTTTTTCTTAATGGTTATATCATTCTTTAATGGTTGTGCCCTGCCTCCTTCCTTCCTGTTTCATAACCAGCCTTCAAATAGAATTGACAGCACAGTTCGTCACACGCGGTTCATCCTAACTTCACTCATGGTGAATGAGTAAAAAGCACCTGTGTAAGCTAGTTGGCATCGTCCTGAGGAGAAGCAAACTTCTCATGCCTTTATGATAAGAAGCAGTTTTGCAAATTGAATCAAGGCACCCACTGACATTAGGCTGCTCCTTTTCACAGGCACAGGGAGGTAGTCATCTCCCTTGGTGTTTGTGTTTTGAAAGGATGGCTTCCAGTTTTTTGAGAAAGACAGTCCTGGCTGAGAAAGCTGACAAAAGATCTATCTAGTCTTCTAAGGGATACATTTCAGACAGATTAAAAAGTACTTCATTTGCAGTTTCTAAGGTAAATAAGAAAAAGAAGGAGAGGGAAACCTTTTCCCTTATTTTCAATAGGGAGAATTAAGCTTCTTATTTTTAATTTGTAACTACCATTAATTTATATGTATATACATACATACCCATATAAATATGTATATATCTTTTTAAAAAATAGCATAATATATCATTTTTAAAAAAGCATGTATACGTGACCTAATCACATTATGCTGCTGCTGCTGCTAAGTTGCTTCAGTCGTGTCCGACTCTGTGCGACCCCATAGATGGCAGCCCACCAGGCTCCCCCATCCCTGGGATTCTCCAGGCAAGAACACTGGAGTGGGTTGCCATTTCCTCCTCCAATGCATGAAAGTGCAAAGTGAAAGTGAAGTTGCCCAGTCGTGTCCGACTCTTAGCGACCCCATGGACTGCAGCCTACCAGGCTCCTCCAGAGAATGTGTATTACAATTTATATTATATATGTGAATATAAAATCACTATGTTAAACTTCAGTATAATTATGTATTTATTTAATTTATATATTCAATATTATATATGTCTATATTGCATGACACAGTTTCTCACCCAAAGGAATTTATCAATGAAATGAGTATGAGCTTAAATAGATTAACAAGTCACTTATCCTTATTCTAGAGAATTTTTTTTTCACCAACTGATGCTAAGAAAATTTTTTTAATTGAAGTACAGTTGATTTACAACATTGTGATAGTTTCAGGTGTATGGCAAAGTGATTCAGTTATACATATATAGAGAGAGATGATTATATTAAAGCAAAATTTAAATATTTTCTAAAAGGTGACTTTCTTTCTTCATAATGGCCTTGAAGCTCCATTAGAACAAATCGCTGAGCGATTTCCCTGGTGGTCCAGTGGTTAAGACTACACTTCCACCTCAGGAGGCATGGGTTCCATCCCTGGTCAGGGAACCAAGATCCCACCTGTGGCAGAGCATGTATAACCAAAAAAAAAAAAGAGATAAAATAAGAGATTAGAAACAAAACCAAGTCACTGAGCTCTGATGCTTTTGTCATAGACGGTTTCATTTTTTATTTGCTAAACCATCTACAGTTATTTCCTGTCCTACCTGGTCAATAAGAAATCATATTGAGAAGTGAAACAATGATTAAAATATTGTACTTTGCCATCATAAATAGTTATTTAGGTCAAAATTCAGATGTTAGTATTAAAAAGAAAATATGACATGGAGTATAAGGATATAATTTTTAAATTAAAAATATTTTATTGCCCATATATTAAAACAAACCTAGAGCAAAACCACCTCAAGTGACCATTGATCTTCATGGGGGATAAAATAAGGGAGAGCTGTATGTGCTGTGTGCTACATTTAGAATCAAGTCTATTTTTCATCAAATTCAATTATGTTTTTATTATACTCTAGAGAATAAACATAATAGTATAGGGTGTATATATTTTTTAAAAATAAAATACTGAATAATAACCATGTTTCAGAAGAGTGTAAATCATTTATGCACTCATTTATTGCCTCCTAACAGAATAGCTTTTAGAAAATTGTATGTCATGACGAATCAGTTATGCCACACTTACACTGCAGTAGTTGAATTACCCTTGGCATTTTTGTATTCTAACAGTTCTATTTATCTCTCAATGGTGTACACTGAATAAGTAATGAACATCCATATGATATGGCTTTTCCCAATACTTTTAAAGAAGAAAACATTAGTAATTCATTTTTAAATATGGTATTTTTCCTTACCCTTGAATTTTTAAAGTTGTGTTTCTAGCAGTGACCCTGAATTCTAAGTGTGAATTCCTTCCCTCCTCTTAATATCATCAGGTTTTATGAGCCCCAGGATCTTTTGCTTCCCAAAGCAGTGATTCACCAGAATGGACTAGAATGCCCAGAGGTCACTGAACCTTCACCTGCCCTTCAAGAGAGGCTGTCATTCTCCCAGACCATTTTCACTTTTACATCCTCATTTGCATTTGAGTCAGAGCTAGGTGACTCTTAGGTCTGACAGTGGAAGTCAGTGACGCTGAATCACTTACTTCTAACACATATCAGCGTTGGTAGCAGGAAGGTAAATAACCTGCCAAAGAGGGATACTGTGAATGCTGTGTCCACAGACTCACCCCGGTAACTAAAAACCACACGTAGCACTAAAATCAGTTTTGAGCTGAACAGAACTTAGTATTAGCTTAATGCAATATTGAGGCATAGAAGTTTTCTTGGGCTTACAATACATCATGAATGATTTTTCTCCTCTTAATGTTCAGTTGGTATATCATTAAGAGTTTCTTTTGCCTTTCTGTTTCTTAACTATAGACAGTATTTATGTGTACCTCAGGATGTAAGTTTTGCTGGCACTGTGCAGGATTACTCCCCCACCCTTTTTTTTTTTTTTTTTTTTAAATCTAAGAAAGAACAAGAAGTACTCCCGTGGATAATATCACTGGTCTTGATCCAGGAGAGGTAGGGTCAGAGTGGTAGGGGAGGGCGTTAACTTTATATTGTGGCAGAATACTGGATAGATGGTTTCTATAAATTTAACCATGCTCTCTGTTTCAAGGTGGCATATTAGACCATTTTCTTCTCATCATGATCTGTCACAATTAGCTCCATTATTTGAAGTCTAGGATGTTCCAACTTCTTTCTCCAGAGTCCTGTATTATATGCCCTCAAAGCTTTCAGTAGACCTCTGCTTCAGGAGACTGAGATAAGTAGCGTAAAATGTGGGATCATTAGCTCTGTCAGATGATCATTAAGAGATTCTTGCAGGTAATACATACATTTTAGGTGTTCAAAGGGTTTTAAAAGTATAATCTTTATTTTTAGGTGAGTTAGCTTTACTTACTTTTGGCCAAACAGGCCTAAGACAATAATCACCATTTAGGATATTCCAATAAGAAATATTATTGTATTATCTTTCCATGGGAAATAAGGAAAAGGAAGTAAGTGTCCTCCTGTCTATAAGCTGTTTTAATAGCAAAGGCGTAAATAATAATTGTACTAAAAATGCAGACCTGATAAGGAGATTGAGCCAGCAATAGTAGGCCACTATTCCGCAGGGAGGGTCAGAGTTAATGGTCAACAGGGAAGTAATCCCCAGCCCTGAGATGCCAACCAGAGGTGCCTGGTGAAGCCAGCTCAGCTATGAGGATGAGCACAGGGAAGGAAAAGCTAAAAGGAGACTGGGCCCTGGTAAGGAAATGTAGCTTGTGTGGCTGGCCCGTCTTTCCTGCCAATGACTAATGCCTCGAGAGCTAACTCAACCCCAACAGCTTTCCCTGGGAAAGGGCCTCGTCAAGGATTTAGCAAAGTAAACACCTTGTCTTAAAAGGATCACTAATGCCACAGCTTTTGCTAATCACAGTCTTTGTTCTAGAATTATGACTAAGAATATCATCTTATGGGACTTGGAAAGAAGTTGAGTTGGGGAGCCTGAAAGCTGGTCTTGTTTTCTCCTTTATTTTTGCTTTAAAGGCTAACTGTTTGGCACTGTATTCTCATTGCCTAAAAAAGTCCTGGGACAAAGTAGGCTAGAGCTTAGACATCTACTGTGTCTGCTTTAGCTAGTGTGACATTAGATGAGTGAAATGGGATACAAGAAGCTATCATCAAGTGCTAGTTTTCTCTTCCGGTAAGTAGTTTACATTATGAAATGATACATACTCAGGAAGAATTGCAGACAGTAGAGAAAGGCAAATCCAAGGAAAAGGTGAGTATGGAAGGGTAGAGATGAGGAAGTTTTCTAACTCCTTTGACCCTCCTCATCTTGTTCCTCAGAGGTAACTTACACTAATGAATTATTATAGAACTATCCAGAAATGTTCTTTATATATAGTTGTGTGCACCCAAAAATATATTCTCCTTTTTACACAGATGGGATTTGTGTGTGTACTTTACTTAGATTTTTTTTTAATGTATTTTAAAAACTTTCTCCGTATACTAAGTCAATTCCCTCTTGATGAGCATTTACATTATTTGTAGTCTTTCTGCTGTTACCGCACACACACATGCATACATGTGTCCTTCCTTCCTTAGGAAAGGTTATGTGATGGCTTGTATAATTAGCTGTGATAAGATTGTTCCTCAGCAGGCCTTCCGCTGTCTTCTGTCCTATGAGCAGTGTATGAAACGGTATGCTGTATGTCCCGCCTCCTCACAGTGTGGCCATACGTATTAATTAAACCCTCAGTTTGTAACTTGCAGTCAAATCTGTCTGGCTTAGTGATTGCATGTATCTGGGCAATGAAGATAAAGATGTAGACTAGATGTGTTCCTGATATAGTCTGATTTTCATTATTATATATGTTCTCCTTCTCTTTTTTCTCTTTCTCAGGAAGAGAACCAAGGGAATCGTCCCAAAGTAAATGCTGGTGCAAATTTCTCACTTTTTCTCCGGTTTTCAGTTTGTGTGGTTTCACTGGGGATAAGTCACATTCTGACTTTAGTAACTATGCTAAAATATGAAAGCTGGGAAGCCTCCATAGATAAAAAAGATAGCACATTAACTTACTCTTGCTTGTCATGGATGTTAAACTGCCATGTCCTAATATCGCTGTACAACATTTCTGGGAAATGTTCTTTATATTGTTAACAGAGCCCTGTGCCACTTCCATGGAGCTCATATCTACATTATGGAAAGGGATCCCAAGTCATATGTAATTTTAAGAGTGAAACTGTACCTTGGTATATGATGCCAGGCTCACTCCAGCAATGTCAGGACTACCCCACCATTGAATGGAAGTTGGGGGGTATTTCACAATTGGTTGACTCTTTTGGAAGTGCTTTAGATTTTTTAGATGGGCGCTTGCCCTACACTGGTCTGAACTTTCCTGAAGCAATCTGGACATTCTAAAGCCTCTATAAACGTTTGTGGTGAGGACTGGTGAGAATAACTCCGAACAAAAGGTGGATTGACAATAGATGGGACTCTTGGGAGGCTATTTGTATAGTTCAGATGAGAGATGATAAGATCCTGAGCCCCTTCTTTCACAATAGGAATGGAAAGGGGAAGATTCATTTGAGAAGATTTAAGGAGAGTGTTGTTAATAGGATTTGGGGTCAAGGATGTTTTTTTCCCTGAGAGTACAGTTAAAACTATTGAAATAACTGAAACAGAAAATAGTTTAGCAAAAATATATAAATTTGCTACATTTCATTGAAATAGTCGTCTTATAAATTCTTTTCACAGCCTTTTAAGAAATACGTTTGAAAAACATCTTTGTCTCAGGAAAGTAAGTTTTCATTTCATGGCTGACTTATGGTTTATCAGTCTCTTCCCTATTAATTACCTGTTAATTCTGAGGAATTTTATTAATCTCCTTAGATGAGCTAGGTTTATCTAAAAGCCAGAAAACTCTTATTTACTTCACAACTAGTTCTTGGTGTTTTTAAATATATCAGAGTATTGAAAAAACCTTTTCCTTAGACTGAACTTATGTTGGTAAAAAGTATAAACAAGAGCAACAAACATGTAAAAGCTTAAAAAAGCTTTTTAATGTTTCCATTTTCCATATTATAGATGCAGTCTTGAATCTCTGCTATGGCACCTCTACCCTGCTCTAAAAAATAAAAATTCTCACCCTTCTATGAAAGCACACCTTTATGTCCTCTAAAACCTTTACATTGAAGAAGTTCTAATAATTTTTACTGGTAGAACACATTTTTTTTTCCCCTTTGAACTTTTTTGTGTGACTGAATAATAAAGACTATGAGTTTTAAATCCTGAAAGAGTTTTTACAGTAAGCTTAAGCACCACGATTATAATTATTCTCTTTTCCTCAGTTCCTCTCCCTGTCCTCACCAGGGACACCACCCCCAGTGTTAATCAGCTCTTGTGCAGTTGTCGTTTAGTGATGTCTATTACAGAACATCTTTATCCTTTTGGAGTAAAATAGTGCATATATACATACATACATACCTACATGTGTAAACATGGTTGTGACCAAAAAAAAAAAAAATAAATAAATAAATAATAACTTCATGTTTTTTTATTGTCTAAATAAATAGAGTTTTAAAGTGACCCAGCCATGAGATTAGATGACCAGCACTGAATTCTCTGGGGTCAGGTATCAGGGACTTCTAAGCACAGTGATCTGGTTAGTTTTCTTAGAGCATCAATATCCTCGTGTATAATCTCCTTTTCTATAGGAAGAAGCCTTTTCTGCACCTCCCAGAGGCACACTGAGTGACTACCTCCTATGTACTCCCCCCGACTCAGCGCTTCGTACACACACCTCTTATCAAGTCTTACTGAGTGTAGTTCTTCATTTACAGGCCTATCTCTCTCACTAGAAAGAATTCCTTTAGGGATGGGACCATGTCTTATTCATGTTTAGGTCCTTAGCGTATATCACAGTACCTGCCGCATATTCAGGATTCAGTTAATGTTTATCGGATATGCTTTCATTCAACAAGTAATTTTCCCACTCAAGGAACCTAGGATTGAATGTTGAATGAGAAAATTATATCCTTTAAAAAAAGCATGCTGTATGTTGCATCTTAGAAATGGTTTATAAATTGATTTACACACAGCCGCTCAGTAATGCATCCGCTTGCACACATCATTAACTTGGATAATTCAGAGTCATTATAATTAAAGCACTTTGGGGTTCAGATTTATTAGGAAGTGTTGAGACATATGAAGAGGCATAGAGAATACTGTGATAAACATTCACGTGCTCATGATGTAGTATAAGGAATAAAACGTTACCTCTGCAGCTGAAACTCACTATGTGCATCTCCCCAGTCTCACCCCACTCCCATCCCCACCCTGCATTTGGTGATATTGATCATTCCAGCACATTTCTTTTTTCCTTTAAAATGTATGTATGTAAGTATGTATTTAGTATTAAAGTAGAGTTGATTTAAAATTCTATATTTGTTTCAGGTGTACCACACAGTGATTCAACATTTTGATAGATTGTGCTCTGTTTTCTAGCACATTTCTGTATACTTTTACTATGTATGATTATAATCCTGAATACTGTGTTTTGATCATATGGCTTGCTTTCAAGCTATTACATGGTTTGTATTCATTTGTACCTTTTTTTCCATAAACATTACTTTTGTTAGATTCGTCCCTGTTGATAATGTATTATCATTATCAAATTAATCCATGTATTTCTAGTTCATTTTCATGACTGTGTTTCATGGGATAAATGTAATTATTTAACCATTCTCTCTACTGGTGGACATTTAGGATATTTTCAGTGGTTTTAATATTACAAATAAAGTTAGGAATATGCTTTTAGAAAGTCCTTGCTAAACCAGCTAATGGTGTACATTTGGGAATTTAAACTATTTAGGGCAGACATTCTACATCAACATTAGACTTCTGACATTTTTGGTCAATAAATGTGTTAATTGGATTTCTATTTGCTGAATTACCTTGGTTATAATTTCACAACTGACCTTGTTTCTAAAGACAATTAGAAACAACTTAAAGCTGGTTTTAGAAAAGTCAGAGGAACCAGAGATCAAATTGCCAACATCCGCTGGATCATGGAAAAAGGAAGAGAGTTCCAGAAAAACATCTATTTCTGCTTTATTGACTATGACAAAGACTTTGACTATGTGGATCACCATAAACTGTGGAAAATTCTGAAAGAGATGGGAATACCAGACCACCTGACCTGCCTCTTGAGAAACCTATATGCAGGTCAGGAAGCAACAGTTAGAACCGGACATGGAACAACAGACTGGTTCCAAATAGGAACAGGGGTATGTCAAGGCTGTATATTGTCACTGTGCTTATTTAACTTACATGCAGAGTACATCATGAGAAACACTGGGCTGGATGAAGCACAAGCTGGAATCAAGATTGCTGGTAGAAATATCAAAAACCTCAGATATGCAGATGACAACACCCTTATGGCAGAAAGTGAAGAGGAACTAAAAAGCCTCTTGATGAAAGTGAAAGAGGAGAGTGAAAAAGTTGGCTTAAAACTCAACATTCAGAAAACGAAAATCATGGGAAATAGATGGGGAAAAAGTGGAAACAGTATTAGACTATTTTTTTGGGCTCCAAAATCACTCCAGATGGTGACTGCAGCCATGAAATTAAAAGACGCTTACTCCTTGGAAGGAAAGTTATGACCAACCTAGATAGCATATTCAAAAGCAGAGACATTACTTTACCAACAAAGGTCTGTGTAGTCAAGGCTATGGTTTTTCCAGTAGTCATGTATGGATGTGAGAGTTGGACTGTGAAGAAAGCTGAGCGCTGAAGAATTGATGCTTTTGAACTGTGGTGTTGGAGAAGACTCTTGAGGGTCCCTTGGACTGCAAGGAGATCCAACCAGTTCAGTCTAAAGGAGATCAGCCCTGGGATTTCTTTGGAAGGAATGATGCTAAAACTGAAACTCCAGTACTTTGGCCACCTCATGCAAAGAGTTGACTCATTGGAGAAGACTTTGATGCTGGGAGGGATTGGGGGCAGGAGGAGAAGGGGACGACAGAGGATGAGATGGCTGGATGGCATCACTGATTCGATGGACATGAGTTTGAGTGAACTCCGGGAGCTGGTGATGGACAGGGAGGCCTGGCGTGGTGCAATTCATGGGGTCGCAAAGAGTCGGATTCGACAGAGGGACTGAACTGAACTGAAGCAGAAAACAACTTCAGCTCAGTTCAGTTCAGTTGCTCAGTCGTGTCTGACTCTTCGTGACCCCATGGACCACAGCACGCCAGGCCTCCCTGTCTATCACCAACTCCGGAGTTCACTCAAACTCATGTCCATCCAGTCGGTGATGCCATCCAGCCATCTCATCCTCTGTCGTCCCCTTCTCCTCCTGCCTTCAATCTTTCCCAGCATCAGGTTCTTTTCCAATGAGTCAGCTCTTTGCATCAGGTGGCCAAAGTATTGGAGCTTCAGCTTCAGCTTCAGTCCTTCCAGTAAACACTCAGGACTGATCTCCTTTAGACTGAACTGAACTGGTTGGATCTCCTTGCAGTCCAAGGGACTCTCAAGAGTCTTCTCCAACACCACAGTTCAAAAGCATCAATTCTTCAGTGCTCAGCTTCCTTTATAGTCACATTCATACATGACTACTGGAAAAACCATAGCCTTGACTAGACGGACCTTTGTTGACAAAATAATGTCTCTGCCTTTTAATATGCTATCTAGGTTGGTCATAACTTTCCTTCTAAGGAGTAAGTGTCTTTTAATTTCATGGCTGCAGTCACCATCTGCAGTAATTTTGGAGCCTAAAAAAACAAAGTCAGCCACTGTTTCCCCATCTATTTGCCATGACATGATGGGACCAGATGCCATGATCTTAGTTTTCTGAATGTTGAGCTTTAAGCCAACTTTTTCACTCTCCTCTTTCACTTTCGTCAAGAGGCTTTTTAGTTCTTCTTCACTTTCTACCATAAGGGTAGTGTCATCTGCATATCTGAGGTTATTGATACTTCTCCTGGCAATCTTGATTCCAGCTTGTGCTTCATCCAGCCCAGTGTTTCTCATGATGTATTCTGCATGTAAGTTAAATAAGCAGGGTTACAGTATACAGCCTTGACGTACTCCTTTTCCTATTTGGAACCAGTCTGTTGTTCCATGTCCAGTTCTAACTGTTGCTTTCTGACCTGCATACAAATTTCTCAAGAGGCAGGTCAGGTGGTCTGGTATTCCCATATCTTTCAGAATTTTCCACAGTTTGTGGTGATCCACACAGTCAAGGCTTTGTCATAGTCAATAAAGCAGAAATAGATGTTTTTCTGGAACTCTCTTGCTTTTTTGATGATCCAGCAGATGTTGGCAATTTGATCTCTGGTTCCTCTGCCTTTTCTAAAACCAGCTTAAACCAAAATGAAGACAAGTTTCATGTTATTTCTGAAAAACTAGATGAAGATCTTGCATCATTTAAGTCTATCGATATATAGACCTCATCCCACCCAAGATTACCATCTCTATCAGCAATATTACTGCACATATATGAAAAATAATGTTACCTTTTAGATGTTGAAAATGAATTTAAAATTATTTTTGACATTCAAGAAGAAAAAAATTGCCAAGTTACATTACAAACTGACATTCATCTTAAATTTTGAAAATACTCAGTTGTATAATAATTAGGTGATAAATATCAAGATTTCAGCAAGATGTACAGACAGTGGTTAATGGCAGAATGACACTTTATACAGCTAACTAAAAACAAAATCAGGTACAGATATGATATACAGCCAACTAAAAACAAAATGAGGTAGAGATGAATTCTATCACCTTAAAATTTGTGGCAAATGATTTTAAAAGCCAGCTCAAACTGTCTTCAGTTTTATCAGTGAGGGAGGTCCTCTGAAATGCAACTGCTCAATCCCTTTATCAGTGTTTGAACAAATTGCTGAAATCTAGCTCTCTGAAGGTTTTACTCTATTTATAAAGTTGTAGTTATTGGTCTCTACCCAGATTCAGATGTTAGAGATTAGCCTAAAAGCTGAATCTTGATTGAAATAGATTTAGGTAGACTAGCGGCTGAGCCTGTCCAGTTCACATTGCTGCAATCTATTAGGTTTCACTGAATGAGACACAGGAGGATGCTATCATAAAAAACCTTTGATAACCAGTCCCTGGAGTCAAGGTGTGAGCTTCGGGCATTGTGTTTCTCAGTTCACAGAGGTGCATACGTAAATGTAGAAAATATATGGCAATCTTGTGCCAGACTTGGAACTGGTATTCCTGAATAAGCCTGTCTCATCAGAAAACTGAATGGCCTGTGGTCTAAGGAGCTATTGTTTTTCTTGTAAGTTCTTTGTTTTCATGAAAAGGCTTTTGATTCTCAGAATGTATTTGTTTCAGAGTAGTTCGGTTTGAATTCACTCATGCTCAGAAGTCTCCTGAAAAGCTTTCCTTAGAATTTTACAGTTTATGTTTTATATGCAAGCAATACCTTGTACATTTTGAAGAAGAGAATTTCATATGATATCGATTTTAATGATCAGAGCTTGGTTTCCAAAGCCTACATGTTTCTATCACATGTTGATAATGAACAACAGGGTTATTTGCAAAACAGTAGCAACTTTTTTGGTAACAGATGTTTCTTTATACTATTAAGAAGCAAATGCATAACTGTTTGAGGTGAAGGGATTCAGCTTCAAAATAGCGTTGCTGTTTATAAGCTTTCTTGCAGTTTAGATATGCTGCCATCAGGTGGTAGTAATATGTCATATACATGTGGCTCCACAGATGACGTTATGCTTAAGGTCATCACAAAGATTTATAATAATTAATGCACATTTGTAAATGAAAATTAAAATAACATATTACATCTTTTTAGTTTCAGAGCTGAAGATACTTCTAATGGAGTTTTAAAAACATGTGTGTATTGGTAGATGCAATTGGGCATGTTTTCTCTCTTCCTTTATGTATTCACTTGTAAATGAAGAGTTTCATCTTATGCTTTCAAGAATTTTAGAAAATACAGAAAAGTAAAATTAAAAACACCAAATTTTCATCACTCAAAGATAATTGTTATTAAACGTTTGTTTCATTTTCTTCCAGTCTTATTTTTTTAACATGCAATCTTTAGTGTATTTTGGATTTTTTGGTGTTTTTTTTTTTTTTTGGAGTAGAGTGTAATGGCAGGAAAAGATACTTAGCTGTAGTAACTGTATATACAGCATATATCTTTTATAACTTTAAATTGTAACTTGTTTGTAACTGTTTTGTGATTTCTTAATTTGGATTGGTTGAGGTTTTCCTTAATTTAGTCAATATATGTTTCTGATTTCGGTCATCAAGAGTGTTTTACCTCTGTCTTCCATCCATTGCCTACCAAAAGGATCATTATTTCATTGCAAATATGCTTGAAATTTTATTTAACACAGATGAATTTCTAATTAATCTTTTAGTAGCTAGATATGTTTCCTCTATTGCATTTGAAATGAAACTGTCAGAAAACTTGAACTTCCAGTTTTCCGTTATGAATGAAAATATACAGTTTTCCTGTTACTGTTTTTGTATCATATGGGTGTTTTATAATTTTGGAAATTGGGTGTCACCAGGAACTGCATATAAGCATTTTAGGACCCTGTGATGTTATGTGAGAGCTCCATTACCTACTTCCTACCAAAATAGTTTTTTTCTTTTCTTTTATATAGCATAGAACATTGCATTAAAGAAATACAGTCTGAAGTTAACAAACAGTGTCCAGATGTACAGCTGCGAACGACGACTGACTGTTTTGAATGGCTAAATAATTATAATTCATCCAAATCACCATCCATTCCCCATGGAGATTTGATAAAATTTCTCAAAATACTGGTAAAAATATGTATAATCTTTGCTTTAATGGTGGAGTGGGGTGGGGGAACCTGGACTACATTTCCTCCAGTTTCCATATATGAATATTTACTTCACTGACCATATTAGCCTGTCATATCTGGGGTTTGTGTTTTGTTTTACTTCTCTACCTGCAGTGGAATCCAGTGAGCTATGTGTTTTTATTTTCTACTGTGATTTTTATCATAAAATGCAGTTTATATAAGTGGACATTAAGCATTATAATTCCTGGGTGACTTGTGGTATGATATTTGCCATATCAGCACACAAAATGTATTGAAATGTACCGCAATTGTCCATCAGAAAATTTGATATTTATTACATTTTGTGTCACTTCAAAACTACTCATTTTCCTGGGCTCATTATTAAGCACAATAAGATCAGCATTGATTGTATCTGTTAAGGAGCCTTGTCCACCACTCCATTCATTCCCAACCTGCAGGCATATCTAATTCTTTTCAATCAAGGCAGCAATTTCTACAAGACCACTGTTAATTGATGGAATATTATTACATTGGTCACTCTTGGATACTGACCACTCTCTATGTTAGAGAGGTTTTTATAGCCTTCAGTAGGAATACTTATTTTATTTTACTTATATCTACAAAGGCAGCTAGCTTGCAAAATCAGTTTCCTAGGGAAATCGCACAATTGTCAGAACGCAGGATTTCTGTAGCTATGGTTTTAATTTAATTTAGGGAGGGGAAAAAAGGCACTGTTTCTGTCTAAACATCAAACCTTGACTCAGGCAGATGTGGAAAATATCTTGAGGTTGTAGATGGCTTAGGATGACAGAATCAGATGAAAATAATTTTTGGCTGTTATTATTATTGCAGATGTCTCTTTAATGTTTACAGGGTAATAAAAGGAAGAGAAAGGAAGATTATGTGCCCCGAAGGCTTATTCTTTTAAGAAAATCCTCTCACCCATTATCTCTTGAAGGTGGAGCCTTGAAGAATAAATATGGATATAGTTATTCCTTTAATTTCTATTAAGAGCCATGTGTAGTGAATTTCATTAATATTGATGTAATAATGCTTTCTCATTTAATTAAAAGCAAAAGCTTTTAATTATCTTTTAATCTGTCACACATAAGTCATTCTCTATTCACTGCAGGGCAAAGGCCGCCTTAGTTTTTGCTCAAATTCATTAGACTGCTAGGCCCCTTCCAGACCTAGGTTTTTTTTTGTTTTTTAACATAATTGATCATGTTATTTTGAGAACAGAACCACATTATTAAAACAGATCCAGATTAAAACAACCTTATCAAATTTTTACATACGGAAAGTGTCAATCTTGACAGTATTTTTTCATACTTCAATTTTTTTCCCCATAAAATGTTTTTTTTTTTAATTAATTATCTGACTATTTAAACAAGGAACAGAGGTTCTCATTATGGCTGTTCTATAAAGTCATTTTCAAAATTTAAGCAATCAATACCTAACACATGTTTTAAACCTCTGTAATCTATTATTCTTTAAATGTTTGCTTGATCAAGTATTTACAGTAATTGACTGATTTAAAGAAACCCACAGTTGAGGCACTAATAAGACCAGTTTTTCTCTACAGAATTTACCATAATGCTGGTGTTCTGGACTCCTGTCTAAGGACATTTATTTTCCAGAAAATATCAAAAAGAACTAAATAGAAGAAAGAGAAAAGCGGAGCTTCAGAAAAGTCAATTTACTGTTTGGTTCTCTAGAGTGTGGATGGAAAGAACGCGGATGAGGGGAATGGAACCAGGCGTCCATTCTTGGTTCTGTGCTCTATTGTGTGTGACATTTGGAAAGTAACTTAAACGTGCTGCACTTTAGCGTCCTTCTCTGTAAATTGGGGTCTTAAGTATCTGCATCACAGAATTTTCCTTATGAATAAGTCAGAGACTCTAGAGAAGAGTACTTTTTATATAATAAACTGCTATACGGATATTAAGTATTATTATTTATTACAGATAGAACATCAAATTAGACATCACAGTGCTTAGAATCACTGAGAGATTGCCCTAGAATTTGTCTCAGAGTTGTTCATGATTCTGAGTCACAAATAATACCTGTGTTACCTTTGTCAATAAGAAATTTCAAAGCTGGACTGATTTTAGACCGCTTGAACCTTGCTTTCATTAAAAAAAAAAAAAAAAAGCAGGTTGTTGCTACTTAGAGAATATAAGCTAATGTCTGTATGACCTGAAATAGACATCAGGAGAGTCAGCATGTAAAGAGAATTTGTGCATTTAATTCAAAGTCCAAAAAGAAAGTAATTTTTTTGTTCCTTTTCTATTCTTAATTACACCTATAGTTGTTTCTGTCAGTTAACACAGAAAGTGTAAAAAAAAAAAATTCATATCTTTTGAAGAACAATTCTGAGAGTGTTTTTTTACTCATTTTGAGTTAGTTATTTCTTTGGAGAGAACTGAAATATTCTCAGTCTAATTTCCAAAGTAAAACCTTTCTTAACGTGACTCAAAAAGAAATTTAAATGAAAGTTAAAATCTTCCAATGTATTAAACTATATTTCTCAGGATGGCAGCTATTAGTAAGCCCTAGGCATAATACTTTGTTTAAAGGTCTCCATTCTCTATGTTCATTTGAGGTTTTATAATAATAAGTATACTCATTCAGGCATGAAAATTATCTACTAGGTATTAATTAGGGGTGTCATCTTGAATTTATTTTGTCTTAGGGGTACATTTCAGTTGATATTTTACTCTAGATTTTTATTTAGAATTTTTAAGCTATGCTTCCATACAGCTCAGGTTATATCAGGAATGGATAACAATGAAGAAGAAACTGTGTGTCTAGAAATCTAATTGAAAAATTCACTCATCATCTGGGCTTTACAAAACTTAACAGACTACAAAGCTAATATTCTAAAATGTCTGAACTGATTAAATTTCAAAGGCAAAAAAAATTTTTTTTTAAATCATAGCATTGATTCTTGAATTGAAATGAATTATGAAATTCTGTATAACTGTAGAAATCATTTTCTCCTTCTATTCTTATAATCACATTTCTAACATTATGATTTACTTTTATTAGCGAGATTTGTTGAAGAATGAACAAAATCAAGAAGAAATGGTGTTGAATTTACTTTGGGACCTCTCCTGCCAGAGCAGTGTTTCATTCCCATCCACTGTAAGTGGAGCATCTTTTCATTTCCTCTCTAGGACTTCTCTTCACTCTGTTGAAGATCATTCCTCAATGGATGTAAAGTCTGTGTGGGATGATATAAGACTACATCTTCGACGCTTCTTAGTGAACAAATTACAAAGCCACAATGAAATAAACAATTCACAGCAAAAAATTTTGTTGAAAAATCAGTGCATACAGCAACTCTTATTTCTTTATCCAGAATCAGAAGTTACAAGCAAGTACCAAAGCATACAGAATAAACTGTTGACCAAACTTCTGCAGAACTGTTTTCCTTCTTTTAGCAGAGAATCAAATTTAGACATAATGGCTGATAGATACCAAGGTACAATGCTTAAGTTATACTCAATGATAAAAGAGGATTTTAACACACTACATGAAATTTTAGCTCCATCCTCAACAGTGAAATTCATTAAAGAAACTTACCTGGCAACTGTTACAGAAGAAATGGCAAAATTTCTTGAAAATTTTTGTGAGCTGCAGTTCAAAGAAAGTGCTGTCCGTGTGGTTAAAACAAGCAAGAGCTCCAGCAGGCATAGAGGAACAGTGCATGCTTTGGGTTAGTGATTTTTTTAAAATTTCTGTTTGGTTTAACTTAAACCTTTAAAAGTCTTTACTTTTCTAACTTTTCTATTTGGTTAAACTTAATTGCAAACTTGAAAATAAATCAGAAAATAAATGTAAAATTTTCCACTTCACATTTCTTTTACACTTTTCTTTTTCTCTAAGTATAGTAATAGAAGTGTTCTCTTTCCTATCATTAAATTGTTAAAGACATTGGAATGTAAGTCAGAAATATTACCAGTAAAACTTTCAGTTTTCTAATCACATAAATTACTGGATGAAACATTTAACTCATTGTATCTTCCAAGGCTGAAGCTTTAAGTAAAGAGAATTGTTGAAGATTTCTTGACATTTTCACTAATTAAAATGAAAGTTTAAAATTCTGACATTTTGTTCAGCCAATAGCAATACAGACCTATTATGAAATGCTGATTATAAAATTCTATATTATAATTGGTTGTAGAAGCTAGCATTGACTATAGCTGATTTTAAAAGTTCCTCTGATGTTGTTCCTATAAGAATATATACAGTGGAAGAAGATTTGAAGATTCTTAATTTTAATCAAAAGATAAAGGAAGAAAGAATCTGCCATAATACATGTTTCTTGTCATTTTAGTTTCTTACCAGTGAAGAAAAATTAAGGTTGAAAATATGATTATTTTGAAAATTATGATTACTCATGCTTTTACATAGAATGCTGAAATATATTTCTAAATAGATTCCTAAACTGTATTTTTATTAATAATTATTTAAGAATTATCATTTGGTGACTTGCTGTTTTTTACTTTATAATCACTTCATAAAATTTCCATAGCTCACTGTATTTTACATACCTTCCTTAATAAGATACCAGGATACCAAATTGCTCTGATATATGAATATATTATGTATTATATGAACATGATATATAAATTTTCAAATAATTTAATATTTTCTCTTAGAATATTTATTTTCTTTGGGAAACTATCACATCACAGAACAGAGATGCATCACCCAAGTTAAGGTCACAGCAGAATACAAAGTCAGTTCATTTAGGAACATTGCAGTTTTACTCAAAGTAAATAGATCTTCATTTTAATTATTACATAAATTTTAAATGCATTTTTACAAGTACACTTATTTTCTATAATTTTTATGTTCTCTCAAAAAATTTCTGGTTCCTTGTAAAGTGCTTTCAATATGAAAGTTTTATATGTGTTAAATGCAGTTTAGTTTATAACAGCAGAAAAGACCTATATGATTAAAAATATGTGTAAGTTGCTAAGTTGCTATGGAGTCTTTAGGGCTGGTAGTGAAGTGTTTTCCATTCATAAGAGAGAACAATGTGTGTTGGCTTTAACACCAAAATTTGAAGCCCTTTCCAAAAGTCCAAATGCACTGAACTTTCCCAAGCTGCTTTATCTGAACTTTGGTATAAATCACTTGTTAAGTGAATGTTTTCCTTGTGCCAGACACTGTAATACGCACATCCCTTTCCTTAATATCCCAATTTCATAAACAAAGACAGAAGCTTAGAAAGATTAACTTGCTTTTGGTCCTTTGCACCAAGTCAGGATTCACATGTAGGTCTTTATGTCTTTAAGACCCATGTTCTTTACTATCATGGTATTGGGCTTTAAAGTGTAAAATTGAATGCTTTGTCTCTGTAAAAGAAATTTCAAACAGCACTGTTCTAGTGGGCTGCCTGAAAATCAGTTCAGTTCAGCCTTGTTGAGTGCCTGCCATAGGCAAGACATTTAGCAGCTACCGTATTGAAGGTTTCTAAGCTAGACATGTGGAGAAGGAAATGGCAACCCACTCCAGTGTTCTTGCCTGGAGAATCCCAGGGACAGAGGAGCCTGGTGGGCTGCCGTCTATGGGGTCGCACAGAGTTGGACACGACTGAAGCGACTTAGCAGCAGCAGCAGCAAGCTAGATGTGGTAAAGGGAAGAAAACTAAATGAGTTAACTGCTGCTAAGGCTGTAACAGAGAGCAGTCATAGTTTCCATTAATATTTAGCCCAATGACCAAATTTTTATTTATTAAAGAAATACAGTTTGAGACTAGCAAAACAATAATTTATAAATACTTATAAATAATTTGAAATCTATAGTAATTTATATTCCTATGTGAATAGAATCTAGATTGGCTTGAATGAGTTATATATTATCTTTTGTATATGTCTGTGTGTTTATTCACCAAGTCTTTGATATTTTGCCTGAAACCCTAGACATTCTCTTAAGTAACAATAGCTCCACGTTTATCAGGTCAGACACTGCAACGTGTTATTTCATTCTAACCACCCAGCAAGGTAGGTAACATTATTTATCTCTATTGTATAGTGAGAAAACTAAGGCATAGAGATATTAAGTAACTTTGGTCGAGGTTACAACGTGAAGCCAGGATAGTCTGTCTGACTGTGGTGTCCTGACTCTATGATTACGGTCTATTACCTAAAAGAACAGGACAAAACTAGCTCATTCCATTAAGAACACTGTTGTGAATGCTGTATATGCTCAGATCTACTTTAGTATTGTCCTTGTTTTACTTTCCTCTAAACTATCCCTCACTCTTCTCATTCAAAGAGGTATCTTAAGCAGACCTTGTATATACACTAGTCCTTTTTTTCCCCCAGCCTTATTGAGACATAATTGACATAGAGCATTTTGTAACTTTAAGATGTACAGTGTGTTGATTTGTACTCTTAATATTTCAAAACGATTGCCACAGTAATGCCACATAATTATCATTACTTGTGTATGGTGAGAACACTTAAGATTTGCTTTCTTAGCAATTTTCAAGTATATAATGCATTATAATTTCTGTAATCGCAATGCCATACATTAGACCCCCAGAAATTATAAAGTTTCTAACTGGAAATTTGTACCCTCTGACCAGTATCTTCTCTATCCACCATCCCCTGGTAACCACCTTATATTCTGTTTCTTTGAGTTCAGTTTTTTAGATTTCACATTATAAGTGTTACCATATATATCTGTCTTTCTTTGACCATGTAACTTATTTCACTTAGCGTAATGCCTTCAAGGTCCATCCATGTTGTTGCAAATTGCAGGATTTTCTTTTTTCTCATGACTGAGTAGTATTCCATTTTAAGTATCTCAATCTTACATATTCTTTATCCATTCATTCGTATGGAGTACGAAATGGCAACCCAGTCTAGTATTCTTGCTGGAAAATTCTATGGACAGAAGATCCTGGTGGGCTCCAGTTCATGGGGTTACAAAGAATTGGGCATGACTGAGCAGCTAAGCACATTCATTCATAAATGGACACTTAGTATGGCTATTGTGATTAATGCTGCAATAAACATGGAAGTGCAGATATCTCTTTGATATCTTATTTTCATTTCCTTTAGATATATATCCAGAAGTAGAATTGCTGATGGGTTTTCTATTTTTCACCTTTTTTGTGGAACCTTGAAATGGCAACCCACTCTAGTATTCTTGCCTGGGAAATCCCATGGATGGAGGAACCTGGTAGGCTACAGTCCATGGGGTCGCAAAGAGTCGGACACGACTGGGCAACTTTGGTTTCACTTTTCACCGTTTGCTACAGTGTCTGTAGTACCAATTTATATTCCTACCAACAGTGCACATGGGTTCCCTTTTCTCTACATCATCATCAGTGCTTGTTATCTGTTGCCTTTTGATGATAGGAAAGTGTAAGGTGATATCTCTTTGTGGTTTTGGTTTGGATTTCTCTGATGACTAGTGATCTTGAGCATCTTTTCATGTACCTGTTGGCCATCTGTATGTCTTCTTTGGAAAAATGTCTCTTCAGGTCCTCTTCCCATGGTTTAATCGGATTTTTATTGTTGCTGTTATAGAGTTGTATGAGTCCTTTAAGTATTTTCGATATTGATTTCTTACTAAGTATATGGTTTGCAAGTATTTTCTCCCTATCAAAGATATTTTTTTTTGGTGGATAGTTTCTTTTGCTATGCATTAGCTTTCCAGTTTGATGTGAAAGTGAAAGTGAAGTCACTCAGTTGTGTCCGACTCTTTGCGACCCCATGAACTGTAGCCCACCAGGCTCCTTCCATTCATGGAATTTTCTAGGCAAGAGTACTGGAGTGGATTACCATTTCCTTCTCCTGGGGAATCTTCCTGACCCGGGGATCGAACCCGGGTCTCCCGCATTGCAGGCAGACGCTTTACTGTCTGAGCCACCAGGAAATCCCAGTTTGATGTAGTTCCACTTATTAATTTTTGCTTTTGGTATTATATCCAAAAAATCATTGCTGAGACCAACATTAGGGGACTTTTTCATTATCTAGAAGTTTTACGGTTCCAGGTCTTAGGTTTAAGTCTAATCCATTTTGAGTTAATTTTTGTATGTGTTGTAAGATAAGGTACAGTTTCATTCTTTTGCATGTTTTATCTACTTTTCCCAACACCATTTATTTAATCCCTTACCCAGTCCCTTGTCAAATATTGGTTGGCCATATATGCAAGAGTTTATTTCTGGGTTCTCAATTCTGTTCCATTGGTCTATGGGTCTATTTTTATGTTTTGTTATTTGAAGAAAATCATGAAATAATGTCATAATGTAAACATTGCAGACTCTTGGTGGTTTGGTAATCTATCTTAGAAAAAAAGAATATTTTTGCAGGCACTCTTTTTTTAATTGGGATTTTATTTTACTTATTCATTTCTGTTTTACTTTTTGGCTGTGCTGCACAGCATGTGGGATCTTAGTTCCTAGACCAGGGATACCCCCTGCACTGAAAGCACAGAATCGTAACCATTGGAACACCAGGGAAGTCCTTAGATAATCTCAATTTTAAGTGATTAAACCATTGAATTACTTTTAAAATTGTATTTTCTTTGGATTTAAGAAAAGATATTTCCTCTTTTCTCAGTGCTTGAAAAAGAGAGGATTGTTTATGTGTAGTAAAGTTTAGTTAGATACATTCACTGTGTTTTAATGTGTAAGAATGTAGTTAGAAAACTTCAAACATAGTATAAATGTCATTATCCCCTGTCTGTCTTACACTGAATTTTCCTTGAGGTGATTGTTAACTTGAAAGGGAAAGACTTAAGAGTATATGATACATGCCTTTGAGTGTTTTTAAGGTTTCTAAAGATCTGCAGTGGATGAGAGGTTGAAACTAGTGGCTTCTATCCCTCCTGTTTCCCAGTTCCTTTATATTTTGTTTAAGGAAGATTGGGGAGTAGGGGAAACAGAATCCCTCTAGGGATGATAAGATCCTTTAGAGTAAAGAAGACCCTCAAGTCAAGATAAATGTAGAATTTTGACTAGAAAGGCACAGATCACAACTGGAAAGGTTGTGATCAACTAGGTCAGTCAAAACCACCCTAATTTCTCTCGTATTCCTCAAGTAGCTGAATGATGGGTGAGTGATGCTGTTAAGGAAATTTAGAAGTATACTGAGGCCAGTATGCAAAGTGTGGACAAAAGAAGCATCTGCATGGTATTGTTGCAGAAGAGACCAAGTCTCCTAGAAGGATAACACATCTCTTGACCCTGCTGTGTTCATGAGACAGAGGGGAAGATCTGCATTAAATCTCTGATGTCAACTATGCTTATTTTCTAACCCCACATTAGTAGATGCTGGAATTTCAAATAATACAAAACAGTAATGGGGAAAAAAAAGTCTTAAGAGAAAGTTATATCTTTATTAGTTATCACAAATTCCTTTACAATAATAATACAATTTCAGGGGGTTTTGTTGTAACATTTTTGAAAATACTAATAAATGATATTGTTGATTAACTTTGTTTCTTACCCACTATTTTATCATACTTGCTATTCTTTAATGAAATACTGGTACCTTCTCCGTGTGGATCACAATAAACTGTGGAAAATTCTGAAAGAGATGGGAATACCAGACCACCTGACCTGCCTCTTGAAAAACCTGTATGCAGGTCAGGAAGCAACAGTTAGAACTGGACATGGAACAACAGACTAGTTCCAAATAGGAAAAGGAGTACGTCAAGGCTGTATATTGTCACCCTGATTATTTAACTTATATGCAGAGTACATCATGAGAAACACTGGGCTGGATGAAGCACAAGCTGGAATCAAGATTGCCGGGAGAAATATCAATAACCTCAGATATGCAGATGACACCACCCTTATGGCAGAAAGTGAAGAGGAACTAAAAAGCCTCTTGATGAAAGTGAAAGAGGAGAGTGAAAAAGTTGGCTTAAAGCTCAACATTCAGAAAACGAAGATCATGGCATCTGGTCCCACCACTTCATGGGAAATAGATGGGGAAACGGTGGAAACAGTGTCAGACTTTATTTTTCTGGGCTCCAAAATCACTGCAGATGGTGACTGCAGCCATGAAATTAAGACACTTACTCCTTGGAAGGAAAGTTATGACCAACCTAGATAGCAAATTCAAAAGCAGAGACATTACTTTGCCAACAAAGGTCTGGCTAGTCAAGGCTATGGTTTTTCCTGTGGTCATGTATGGATGTGAGAGTTGGACTATGAAGAAGGCTGAGCGCCGAAGAATTGATGCTTTTGAACTGTGGTTTTGGAGAAGACTCTTGAGAGTCCCTTGGACTGCAAGGAGATCCAACCAGTCCATTCTGAAGATCAGCCCTGGGATTTCTTTGGAAGGAATGATGCTAAAGCTGAAACTCCAGTACTTTGGCCACCTCATGCGAAGAGTTGACTCATTGGAAAAGACTCTGATGCTGGGAGGGATTGGGGGCAGGAGGAGAAGGGGACGACAGAGGATGAGATAGCTGGATGGCATCACTGACTCGATGGATGTGAGTCTGAGTGAACTCCAGGAGTTGGTGATGGCCAGGGAGGCCTGGTGTGCTGCGATTCATGGGGTCACAAAGAGTTGGACACGACTGAGCAACTGATCTGATCTGATCTTTGTTTATAAGTACTTGCTCTCAAAAGGAGAAGAGTACAGTTATCAGAGTCAAGTGTGCTTGTCTGAAGCTCTCACCCCCTTGTTTATGCAACCTTAGATAAGTCATTTTACCTCTTCATATCGTTTTATTGATAAATGATAAAAGGAAAGGGTTATATTAGATAATATATCTAAGCTTTAACTCTAAACTTACTCTGACTTGGTGACTTGGAAGTTATTCCACAACCAGATTTTATACCTACGATTTGTCCTTGGAAACTGTCATAATTATTTTCTCTCCTGACTGACAGTACAGCTGTATTAGCGGGCTGAGTGTGTGGCTTGTATGCAACTGTAACACATACGAAAACATCCTTTAGATTTTTATCTGTGTGACTTTTTTCCCCCAGCGAAACTTGGAAGATAACAATGTGGAAACTTCTCACTTCCTGCAATTGCATTTTTGACGAGGTTGGAAGGGTGAAGAGGGGAGTAAGTGATTAAGCAAAAACAGGAAGGAGAGTCTCTTCTTCCAGCTGACATCTGAAGCTATTCCTAGAAATTCTTTTTGGTGCTTCCCCTTTGATCCCGCAGCCAACTGTTCTTGTTTTGTTTTATTTTTCATTTCAATTTTTTGGTCATTGTAGCTTTTTAAATCAGATCATTGAAAATTAAAATCACAGGCAAGAAATGGAAATACAATATTATACTGTATTGTTGATTGAAAAGAAATTGATATGCCTTTTCTCTGGCATGTATTTAAAGCAGGGATTTAATAGTGACTGGGTTTTTTTCCTAGGGAAGAACCAGCTTGTTTCTGCAATGTTGTAGACAGTACACATGGACTAAATACTTTTTTCTAAAAAATTGTTTCTGTATCCATACAAACACCTCTGTAAGTACAAAAAGCCTCAGAATTAGGCCTATAAAGCATGGAAGGGTGAGTGATATTGTCTTAAGAGTCTGTGATTAAGAATTTGACAATCTATGTAATAATGAAACAGTTGTACACAAATTAAACTTGTGTAAATAATTTTAGTATTCTTTCTCAGCTTGTGAAGAAAGTCAAAAGTGATTTGGGTTTTGGCATAATTGATCCTAAAGCCTTCCTTCCTGTCAGTTCAGTTACATGGCATGTTCAGTGCCTTCTTGATACTTCTAGAATGTGCTCATGCATCCATGCCATCAGTGGAGATAGTGGGCTTGTCTTCCCTTTGTATGAGCCAGGAGGATATTTTCCACGCAACCTAATTCCTTTCTGTACCGTCTGTCTCCCTATAGTAAAAGTATACAGGGTGATCCATCAAGGTGAGGGTGAAAGCTAGAGCTATTTAGTTTCATTTTGTCCTTTATATAAGAGGACAACTTTTTTATGCCATTTAAGAAAGTGTTTTCTGTGTTAAAACTCATTCCCAGTCATTCTGATTCTTGAGTTTTCAGTTCAGTTCAGTTCAGTTCAGTTCAGTCACTCAGTCGTGTCCAACTCTTTGCGACTCCATGAATCACAGCACGCCAGGCCTCCCTGTCCATCACCAACTCCCGGAGTTCACTCAAACTCACGTTCATTGAGTCCGTGATACCATCCAGCCATCTCATCCTCTGTCGTCCCCTTCTCCTCCTGCCCCCAATCCCTCCCAGCATCAGAGTCTTTTCCAATGAGCCAACTCTTTGCATGAGGTAGCCAAAGTACTGGAGTTTCAGCTTTAGCATCAGTTCTTCCATTGAACACCCAGGACTGATCTCCTTTAGGATGGACTCCTTGCAGTCCAAGGGACTCTCAAGAGTCTTCTCCAACACCACAGTTCAAAAGCATTACTTCTTCGGCACTCAGCTTTCTTCACAGTCCAACTCTCACAATCATACATGACCACTGGAAAAACCATAGCCTTGACTAGCCAGACCTTTGTTGGCAAAGTAATGTCTTTGCTTTTGAATATGCTGTCTAAGTTGGTCATAGCTTTTCTTCCAAAGAGCAAGTGTCTTTTAATTTCATCACTACAGTCACCATCTGCAGTGATTTTGGAGGCCCCTCCAAAATTTTCCTTGTTATCTATTTACAAATATATAAAGTCAACTACATAATGCTGCTGCTACTGCTGCTAAGTCGCTTCAGTCATGTCCAACTCTGTGCGACGCCATAGACGGCAGCCTACCAGGCTCCTCTGTCCTTGGGATTCTCCAGGCAAGAACACTGGAGTGGGTTGCCTTTTCCTTCTCCAATGCATAAAAGTGAAAAGTGAAAGTGAAGTCGCTCAGTCGTGTCTGACTCTTAGCGACCCCATGGATTGCAGCCTACCAGGCTCCTCCATCCATGGGAGTTTCCAGGCAAGAGTACTGGAGTGGAGCTACATAATAGATACTCTTTTTCAGATCCTTTTAATTTGCTGTGCACCTTGCTAAGTACTTATGTATTGACATGCCATTTGATTTTTATAATATGTCTGAAAATCTGGATATTATCCCTACCTTATAGTTACGGAAAGTGAGTTTGGATAAGCTGAATAGCTTTCCCAAAGGCCCACTGCTGGAATGTATCTCAACTGTAATTCAAATACATTGCTGAATTATGACCAAAAGTATTCTCTCAAATACTGTCTCTTTCTGAATGAATTCACTTGCAAGATCAGAACCATTTTATAATTTGAAGAGTAATTCCCATAAGCCACAGATCCTGATTTTTGTGTTGAACTTACTGGAATTTCAACATACATATTGATTCTTTGCATATGAAATTAAACAAACTTGAATTTTGAAAGCAGCTATTATAGTAAGTGCAAGGTTACATCACTGGATTGTCTGCTCTGGAAGATTTGGAAAGAAAAACAAAATCCAACTTCCATATTAACACATGAAAAGGAAAATAATGATGTTAATTTTTTGCTTAATATAAAAAAATATGTAGAAGAGGCTCTCATTTTATTCCTAGAGAAGTAGGTAATCTGCTTACCTTTAAGGTTTTACCAGAGTTAACCTAAAAAGTAATTGTTACTGAAATAGTTGAAGCAATTACTGCCAGGTTTAAGATCCTTTTTATCATTAATTAATAATAAACCTAAAGATTAGCAGTATGTTTGCAAGATGCTTCCACATTGGATTTTTTTTTTTAACCTTCCTTTGCTCCATCACCAATCTGAAATTAAGCAGTGCAGCAACTCCAGTTATTATTTCATTGGTGGAAAAAAAACTACAGCGTTTCAGCTGGTTAGCAAATCAAGGTGGAAATGAAACTAAGGTTAGGAGTATCTTCCCACTATACCTCCATACCTCATTAAAAAATGCGTGTGTGTGTGCTAAATCACTTCAGTCGTGTCCGACTCTGAGTGACCCTATGGACTGTAGCCCTCCAGGCTCCTCTGTCCATGGGATTCTCCAGGCAAGAATACTGGAGTGGGTTGCCTTGCCCTCCTCCAGGTGAATCTTCTCAACCCAAGAATCGAACCCGTATCTCTTATGTCTCCTGCATCAGCAGGTGAGTTCTTTACCACTAGCCACTTGATAAGAAAATAAGCAAATAGAATTCATTATTCTAGTGTTATTTTAACACTGGAATTTTTCCCCTGAGGAGTTGGTGTTTTAAAATTCTTCCTACTAAAGGTTTTATCATCTGTGAAAATTATTTATTTGATTAAAAACTATGAGAAAAAGGACTGTATGTGTATGTGCATAAGGGGAGGGTGTTTGTTATGTGCTTGGGTAGGTACATGGTATTTTTGCATATGTACACGTATCTTTATTTACCTAAAATTTTTTCTGCTAAATATGTGACTAGTTTTCTGACCCCTTTATTTCACATTAAGTCTTCAGAGACTTCTGAATTTTGTTTTAAAGACATTAAAGCAACAAAAATGGAAAGTATATTCTGTAAGAGAGAAAGTGGATGCAGTTTGGCTTTGGTAATATTTTTGCTCCCAATGGCACCCCACTCCAGAACTCTTGCCTGGAAAATCCCATGGACGGAGGAGCCCGGTAGGCTGCAGTCCATGGGGTTGCTCAGAGTTGGATAGGACTGAGCAACTTCACTTTCACTTTTCACCTTCATTCATTGGAGAAGGAAATGGCAACCCACTCCAGTGTTCTTGCCTGGAGAATCCCAGGGACAGGGGAGCATGGTGGGCTGCTGTCTGTGGGGTCACACAGAGTTGGACACGACTGAAGCAACTTAGCATAGCATAGCATAGCATAGGAACAATTAGCAATTATCGATTTCCTCTCATGTGTTCTTCATAAAGGTGGAAAGAATACTTTATTAGTCATATTCTGTAAGACATTCAGTTACTAAAGATGGTAGATAAAAATGACTTAGTAGTTTCTCATGATGGCTTCCCTGGTGGCTCAGTGGTAAAGAATCCGCCTGCAATGCAGGAGATGTGGGTTCGACCTTTGGTGGGGAAGATCCCCTGGAGATGGAAATTGCAATCCACTCCAGTATTTTTGCCTGGGAAATCCCATGGACAGAGGAGCCTGGCAGGCGGCAGTCCGTGGGATCCCAAGAGTCGGACACAGCTTAGTGATTAAACTACCATACATGAGGAGACATAGGTCAACTTGAGATTTATATTCCTTATTAACCATTCAATAACATTTTTAAAAATTCAGAAGAGATTTTTAAAACTGTTATTTTTTAACTCGGAAAAAGGAATTATCTAGTTAAAAATGTATGACATATTAAGAGAAGAGTGAAAATAACTGTAAACAAATTATTGGAAAAAAGTTCAGAATAAGATTATTCTAAAAGTAAACATTTATTTTGCAGCTCTTCTATACTGAGCCAAATATGTGGATGAGTAATACACATGGAGGTGGTTGCAAGCTAGAAATTCAAGTTCTGTAGAAAGTGAGTTGATAAGCAACTAATACACCCTGTCTAAAACTTTTCTCCTTTCCTCTGCTAACATTATTTATGTCATTCTATGTCTTGATATATAAACACAATGATAAATGTGAATGCTGAGCTTTGTTGTTTTAGGTAAAAATGTTTACAGGTTTATAGTTTTATAGGTCATGAATCCTGGAATTCTTGTTTAACATATAGATATTTCCAGTGGACTAGTATAACCTTGAATGTTGTTTAACTAACATATTTTTTCCTCGGGTTCTGGTTACTATACTATTAATCAGTTATTAATAGCGGCTTCCCTGGTGGCTCAGACGGTAAAGCGTCTGCCTACAATGCGGGAGACCCGGGTTCCATCCCTTGGTTGGGAAGATCCCCTGGAGAAGGAAACGGCAACCCACTCCAGTATTCATGCCTGGAAAATCCCATGGATCGAGGAGCCTGGGGGGCTACGCTCAATGGGGTCGCAAAGAGTCAGACACGACTGAGTGACTTCTGTGTGTGTTTTTTTCATAAACTTTAAAGAAGAAATGTTTAATAAGTCAAAAGCACATTGGTAAGATCCCTTTAAAGATGTACTCTTTCTAAAAGAAGACTGAAAACTGTAACAGACTGTAACTACACCTCAACATTCTTCGTTAGGAAAATCACCATGGCAGATATATGTCATGTTATAACGTTTTCAACGTCGTTATTTACATGTAAGTATGAAAATCTGTGACCATCAGCGTCACATCAATGAAGTCAAATATCTTCTGCCTCAAAGTAGCTGTCATTTAACACCTCCACCTTTATTGATTTTTAACTGAGGGGAAATCTGAATCTTCTACACCTGGGACTATAAAAATTCTTTGTCTAAACTGGCCTTTTCTGAGTATGGACAGATCTGTCTGCACTGGGATGTGTACAGAAGAAACTGCTGTAGCTTTGAGAGTCAGACCAATCCCTCCCTCATATTTGGAAAGGAGAAAATAATCCTTAGCTTTGGGTAAAATATTTAAGAGTTACAATGGATTTCCAATCAGAAAGGCTTTTACCTCTGTCATTCTTAAAATCGATTATCAGTTCTTTTGTTTAATACGTATATTTTCAGTTTGCTTTTAGTTTTATCAGACTATTCATTAGCGGTTTGATTGTTGGGCTATTTAAACGGAGATCTAAAAATCACCATGAAGTGCACTAGATTGCTTCAATCTAAAGCAAAACCTATCAATATTTGTTTTTGAGATTTCTTTTCAACACTGAGTAAAAACAGAAAACCCTTGTCTATTACTTAGGAAAGTGTTGCTGACCTTATTACTAGTTTAATCTCTTCCGTAATACAGTTGCAGGAAGTACCAAGTTAGCAGGTAAAGTGATGGTGAGAGATAAGAATCTGAAAAGGCCCTTGGAATTATGATGCCAGTGATATATTAAAATCCAAATAATTTGAAGTTTTGATATTTTAAATTTCTATAACATGGTCATGCTGAACTGATTTTAGAATATCTGTCATTGTTTGTCCTCCAAAGTAGAAATTATCTTAAATTTACAATTCAGTATTAGCATTTCCATTAGTAAAAAGTAGTTGTTGGAGTGGACAACCAGGTTTGCAAAATTATCTATCCTGAAAAGAAGAGAAATAGCCTCCAAATTTTATGATGATCATTATGAGAGAAAGTTATGTTGTAACAGTGTTTTATAGTGTCCTCCTATGTCTTTTTTCCAAACTGTACTAAAATCATTTATCATCATTGTTAATGTTCTTTTAGTAGCACAATAAAATAGTAATCCTTCAGCTATTTGATGAGTGTGTACTTTTAAATGGATATTTTTCTTGTAATTTTTGTTAGTCATGGTTACAAAAGTCAAAGTTCATGGTTATTGGTATATGGGTCTTGTTAGTAGAGCCTGAACCTAAGGAGAAGTGGGAAGATGTAGCAATTATAGCCCCTAGAAGATAGCTAAAATCTAATATGGACTCTGTATGTTAAAATGAGAAAAAATCCTTGTTCAACTTTATAGACAAGATATTGCTGCACAGATTTTGTTGAGGCTTTATGTTCACTGAATCCTTCTAAAGAGACTTGTATTGTCTTTATAGCGCTTGAACAGTTGGCTATCCCATTATTTAGATTAAGCATATGCAAATTTATACAAGCTCTATGTTTATTGATAAGTAATAATCTCATGTTTTGCATTGTTTCCGTGACATATAGACAACAAAATATAAATCCTTTTTATTTCTATGAAAGGCACTCATAGGGATTTGGGTTACAAAAAAATGCATACTTTCTTGACATTTATGATTATATTTAAAAACAGTACTACTAAATACTAAATTTGGTGACGATCACTCAGTTATGCACCAATGTGAGTTTGTTTTTCAGTTTTTGTTAACTTTTAATCATGTGCCAAGTTTTCTGAGGCACGAAAAGGAAACCAGAGATCAGAGGGAGGTTTAAAAACATTAAATACACTGATAAGGTTTGCATCCTTATGGTTTTTTTTTTTCCTGCTATCCTGATAGCTCTTTAAGGTTCTGTCATTTTCAATCAACAGTACATGTGATCAGTATATCTGATAAACTTGTCAATGCCTCTTTAAAGCAGGATTCCCCAACCTATTCAATTCAGATCCCCCTGCTTCATTTCAAGTATCATCTTGATAAGACAGAGCTATGTCACAAGCATCTGTGTATAGCCAGCTCAGTCTACAACTAATTTGTGCAGGAAAAAATTAAATCAGGAGGTAAATTATTTCATGATTGCTCATTCCCAACAGAGTTGGGCATCATTCTGAAGAAAATATCAAATAATTGGTTTCAGGCCGTGTCAGACACATGCAATTCCCTTCTCTAATGGCTGTGTGAGGTAGCACCAGGCCTCAGGGGTCAGCAGAGAACTGGAAATAGCTTAGTGCCAGGCACGGCAATAGAGAGCCAGAGCACATCGGAAATGAAGTGGCAATAAGTGCAATCCATAGGGGAAATGTGCTTCACTTGGAGTTTAATATATCGGTTCAGAATCTGGCAGGAAGCCATGCAACAATTGTTTACCTTTTTGTCAGCATCTGCATCTGTTCTGTTTTGTAAACAGCACTTAACTCTCAGTCGGTAAATGCTGGAATCAATAACAACTGTTAAGGGATTTCCTTCCCCCCCTCTTTTTTTATATTCTATAACAAATGCACACTACAAACAATGTTTGCCTTAGATTAACAAGGAACAGACATTAACAGGGTCAAAGGGATTTGGTTGGGAACATTTTATAGCTTCTTGGGTTTACAGTAATTATATCTGTGTGATTTGAATGTATTTTGTAACCTATCCAAATTAAACTGTTAAAAAAATGCTAGCAAGCAGTAATGAAGATGATTTTTTATAATTATCTTAAGTACTGTGTATAGAAAACTGCTGGCACTGTTTGTAATAATTTAGTTCTGTGCAATATTGTGTATTACAGCTGCTATGCAGAAATATTAAGTTGCCTTTTGCAGTTTTAGGAAATTAGTGATTATATCCAGCAGTACTAATTATTTTAAGCATACAGTTATTAAAAAAAAAATTACACACCACAGTGAGACATAAAAAAGGTTCGATCTGTGACTAGTGCCTATAAAATTAAATATGTCATTAGTAAATGCAAAAAAAAAAAAAAAAGGAAAACACTGCTTTTAAGTTCACTATCTTCAGGGACTGACTAGATGAATGCTGGCATAAATGCAGGATTGTTATAACAGTTATAGCATCACTGAAAAGTGAATATCACCAGGATCAGAGGAACACATTATTGCTGACGGGTTTATGCCTGCATCTTTCCACTCACTACTTAAAAATTTTACTCCTTAAAATTTCCCTATATGCAATTGCTTAGTTGCCTCATTTTCATTTTATTTGATTACTTCATATCTGATTTTAACCAAACCTGGTTTGTTTTCTTCTGCTTTTACTTATATAATAAGCATTAAATCTTAGGCTGTCCTATTAATTTTTGTCAAATGGATGATTTCTTTGAACCTTTCACTGAATAACCATAAACCACAAATAAAATTTGGGAATTATTTGGTCAGATCACCTAATCAAGATTTCTGTTTTCTTGTCTTTTCAGAATTTTATGTCTAAGGGTTTGGTGTGAATTCTTTAACTTCCTCAACAGTTATTTTGCTATTTCACTTAGCTAAATTATTTTGACCAACATTTTTTGAAAGTTTATTGTATTTTTTATTAAAATCTTATTTTGAAAATTTGAACAGTAATATCTTTTGTACCTTTATCAATCCTGAAAAGTACTTTGGCTTCATTTTCTTCACTGTGTATTATTTGCTTCTTTGACATTCTGTGACTGTGTATGAAATCAATTAATATATGGTAATATGCATACCACCACAAGTTATATGTGATTGTATAATATAAATTCATTTTTATCACCTAGATATTCTAGAATTTTATTTTCCATTATCCTCAGAATCACAATCCAGATTTTGTAAATTTCCATTTAAAATGTTTATTTGAATGAAGTATAACTTGTTTTTAGGCTCAGAAACTAGAAAAGAGTTGTCTTTTGTAATGTACATTCTATCCAAAGATAGAGAACATACCTTATTAATCCATTCCATTATGAATTTATATAATTCTGTAAAAAATAAACTAATACTTAAAACTGCTGCATGTTCTGATCTATAAATATAAAGAGAAAAAATCTCAATAGAAAGTTTTATTTCCAAATTAGAGTCTGTCTTTGAAAACCGTAGTCGATGTTTAGATGTGATTTAAGAGGTAAACTAATACCTTTTGTAATTACTTCCTTTACCAAGGGAAAATGGTTACATGGCTCCAAATATCTCTCTAGAAATTTAAAGAATATAAAAATGAGACTTTAGTTTTTATTGTTTGTGCTTTGCATCTTTAACATCTACTAGATAGGTGAAGAATCCACCTGCAATGTGGGAGACCTGGGTTCGATCCCTGGGCTGGGAAGATCCCCTGGAGAAGGGAAAGTCTACCCACTCTAGTATTCTGGCTTGCAGAATTCCATGGACTATACAGTCCATTGGGTGGCAAAGAGTCGGACACAAATGAACAACTTTTACTTTTACTGACAGGAATTAGTTCCCTGATAGCTCAGTTGGTAAAGAATCCACCTGCGATGCAGGAGACTCCTGTTTTATTCCTGGGTTGGGAAGATCTGCTGATGAAGGGATAGGCTACCCACTCTAGTATTCATGGGCTTCCCTTGTGGCTCAGCTGGTAAAGAATCCTCCTGCAATGCCAGAGACCTGGGTTTGATCCCTGGGTTGAGAAGATCCCCTGGAGAAGGGAAAGGTGCCTGGAGAATTCCAGTCCATGGGTCCCAAAGAGTCGGACACAACTGAGCGACTTTAACTTTCACTTTTGTTATTTCATGTTAAATATTTTAAATCACATCCTAATCACTTAGTGTGCAAGTTTAAAACAGTTATGATTGAAATTTTCATACCAAAGGTCAAAATGTTCAAAGCTTTATTGTTCCTAAATTAATATAGGTGACTATCTTGCATTTATGTTAGCATTAAAGTTAACTAGCAAAGCTTGAAAAATTATAGTGGTTATTATGTTCTGATGGAATCTGTAAGGCACTCATAGGGGGATGGATATTGTCTATGGATCATGAGCTAATTAAAAAAAATTGATTGTTAAGGTAGCCCTTTGTTGTATTAGGTGAAGGAATCATTATTCCCTAAGCAAAGGGAAAATTAAGTGCTAATTAACAGGTTATGAAGTGTGCAGTAGTAGTAAGAGAGTAAGCAGCATTTCCCCAGAACAACTTACCTGCCTCCTGAGAAACCCGTATGCAGGACAAGGAACAACAGTTAGAACTGGACATGGAACAATGGACTGGTTCAAAATTGGGAAAGGAGTATGTGAAGTCTGTATATTGTCACCATGCTTATTTATCTTCTATGCAGAGTGTGTGTGTGCCAAATTGCTTCAGTCATGTCCAGTTCTTTGCATCCCTATGGACTGTAGCCCACCAGGCTCCTCTGTCCATGGGATTCTCCAGGGAAGAATACTGGAGTGGGTTGCCATACCCTCCTCCAAGGGATCTTCCCAACCCAAGGGTTGAACTGGCATCTTCTATGTCTCCTGCACTGGCAGGCAGATTCTCTGCCACTAATGCCACCTGGGAAGCCCTCTATGAAGAGTACATCAGGCAATATGCTGCGCTGGATGACTCACAAACTGAAATCAAGATTGCTGGCAGAAATATCAACAACCTTAGATACATATATGATACCACTCTAATGCTAGAAAGAGAAGAGGAACTAAAGAGCTTCTTGATGAGGGTGAAGTAGGAGAGTGAAAAAGCTGCTTAAGAGTCAACATTCAGAAAACTAAGAGCATGGTATCCCATCCCATCACCTCATGGCAAATAGATGGGGAAAAAGTGGAAGCAGTGACAAATTTTCTCTTCCTGGGTTCCAAAATCACTGCGCATGGTGACTGCAGCCATAAAAGATTCTTGCTCCTTAGCAGAAAAGCTATAACACACCTGGACAGCATATTGAAAAGCAGAGACATCACTTTGCCAACAAACAGTTCAGAGCTATAGTTTTTCCAGACCAGAGATGTCCCTGGTGGCTCAGACCATAAAGCGTCTGCCTACAATGTGGGAGACCTGAGTTCAATCCCTGCATCAGGAAGATCTACTGGAGAAGGAAATGGCAACCCACTCCAGTATTCTTGGCTGGAAAATCCCATGGACGGAGGAGCCTGGTAGGCTACAGTCCATGGGGTCACAAAGAATTGGACATGACTGAGTGACGTCACTTCACCTTATAGTCTTTCCAGTAATCATGTACAGATGTGAGAGTTGGACCATAATGAAGGCTGAGCACTGAAGAATCGATGCTTTCGAATTATGGTGTTGGAGAAGACTCTTAGGAGTCCCTTGGTCAGCAAGGAGCTCAAACCAGCCAATCCTAAAGGAAATCAACCCTGAATATTCACTGGAAGAACTGATGGAGACACTGAGGCTCCAATACTTTGGCCTCCTGATGCAAAGAGCTGATTCATTGGAAAGACCCTGATTCTGGGAAAGATTGAGGGCAGGAAGAGTAGGGGGCGACAGAGGATGAGATGGTTGGATGACATCATTGGCTCAATGGACATGAGACTGAGCAAGCTCTGGGAGGTAGGACAGAGGAGCCTGGAGTGCTGCAGTCCATGGGGTCACAAAGAGTTGGACATGACTTGGCCACTGAACAACAAGCCAATGGCATCTGGGAACACCAAAGTCAACAAATTGATTGCTGATAACTAGTTGTATTTTTTAAATTCCCCAGTGTAATATTAAATATGAATTTACTCAACACCATAGCAAAAGTTTCTGTATTGAAATCTTAACATAATGAAATTTGTATATTGTGCTTTTAAATGCTGTGCTTAGAATTTATTCTATCCTTGATTCTTTACTTACATGTAGTATGTTTGTTTCTAATTAGATCTTTTTCTTTAAGAACTTGAAGTCTCTATTCAGTTATAGTTTTATTTGCTTGTTTTTTATGTAAGATAGATTTTTGAAAAAAGAGATACGTGACCTTCTTTGTGTTAATTTTAACACAGTTTGATATTTGCTTCCGTAGTCATCAAATAAGAATTGCTAAGTTATCTATGTTCACAGTTTGATGCAGCTCATCTCTGCTGATGGTGTGGTAGAGCTGATGTATTTTATACTCTTAGCTATTATGCCATAACTTAGGTTTGATCCTGAACACTGGCTTTTAAGGTCTTTTAAGATTGCTCATCTAATATCACTGTGGAGTCATTCAAGCCACTTTGTGATGAAAACATAGGGGCACAGCTGCACCCCCAATTTATCACACGCTTTTGGAGGCTTCTCGGCTCCAAGTGAATTCCAAACATGTTAAGTTTCACTTTGGCAAACTGGGGATCTTGGCTCGCCAAACAACTGCAAATGGTTGCTTTCGGATCCACTTGCAAATTCAGATGATGATTAAACAGAGGGACTTTCACTCCAGCTTCTTGTCTATTGTCCCTCTACCTATTGGAGACAAGAACCACATCTTATGGGAAATTCCCATTTATTGCTCAAGTTTACCTGTTTTCTGTGTAACCAAAGTTTGGAGAAATATGACTTTATACATAAATGCCTTTTTCAAATGATACTAGTGACTCTGAGAATCCTCTCTTTATATCGTTTGTCAAAAGCAGAATGATTCATAAGCTGATCTAATCGAGGCTGTTTCTCCCTTAGGTTCCTTTGAATTTTGGTGCATGTTTGCTGATCATAATGCTTGCAGGCTAGAACCGTAGGCATTTTCCACAGTATGTCCTTCGCCACTTTGGGCGAATGGTGAGGAAGTCTCACTCTGAGATGTGTGAGTCGTTGGAAGATGCTGAATGCTGCAAAAGGCAAAGTGGGCTGTTCTTCATTAGGAAGAAACCCATATGTTTCTCAAAGACAGGGCTTTCCTATGGAACCATTGGGAGAAATGAGAGGTTCTTAAGTTGGTCTTCTCCAAAGACAGTCAAAAAAGGGAAGAGGGATGCTTAAGGCATGGGCAAGAGCTTAGAAGAAGGGATGAGGTTGTCACAAAAGTGGAGAAGTGGTGGGAGTGCTGTGGAAGACGTAGAAGAGAGGTGAGAAGCTCCTATTACAGCCTTACAGTAAGGAGGGAGCCTGAACCCTTGTTCATAAGGCAGTGGGGTCTCACGAGGGGCCTTTCCAGTTAAAAGAGGAAGCTGAGTTCTACGTTCATGAGAGGGGAGGTGGGACTGGAGAAAAGGTGACTCTGCATCCAAAGCGAAGACCAGGAGCATCTCTGGCTTAAATTTACTTTGTGGGAGTGGGAAGAAAGAGAAAAACTGAGATTTTGAAAATATATTGAAGTACTTTTACTTTTTTAAAAACAATTATTTTTTTATTGAAGGATAATTGCTTTACAGAATTTTGCTGTTCTCTGTCAAACCTCAACATGAATCAGCCATAGGCATTTTTGTTGTTGTTCAGTCTTTACTGTCGGAGAAGGTGATGGCACCCCACTCCAGTACTCTTGCCTGGAAAATCCCATGGACGGAGGAGCCTGGTGGGCTTGCAGTCCATGGGGTCGCTAAGAGTCGGACACGACTGAGCGACTTCACTTTCACGCGTTGGAGAAGGAAATGGCAACCCACTCCAGTGTTCCTGCCTGGAGAATCCCAGGGACGGGGGAGCCTGGTGGGCTACCGTCTATAGTGTCGCACAGAGTCGGACACGACTGAAGTGACTTAGCAGCAGTCTTTACTGTGCCTTTTGGAGAAGGAAATGGCAACCCACTCCAGTATTCCTGCCTGGAAAATCCCATGGACGGAGGAGCCTGGTAGTCTACAATCTATGGGGTCGAAAAGAGTCGGACATGACTGAGTGATTTCACTTTCCTTTCCTTTAGTGTGCCTTTAATTATTTCATAGACATTTGAATCTGAAATTTTTTCTGGGGCCTATTTGAAGATTTTGTGATACCAAATATTTAAAATATGAAATGAGAATGTTTTATTAGGTAACTTTTCCAAGTAATAAATTTTCATTATAAAAATTAAAACATCAAATAGATATAAGGAGAGAGTCAAAGATCTCACATTTCCTTCCCCCAATCCCGACGCCCCAGATCACCACTGTTATTCACAGTTTGTTGCACATTGCAGGATTTTTCGTTTGCACATATCAGAATTAATACACAGGTTTGTATTTTTTAATGAGATCAGGCTACTGTTCTTCATTGTGCCTTTTTCCGATTAATATTTCATGATCTCCTCCCATATCGACGCCGTCGGTTCTGACGTTCTTTTCAGTAGGGCCGTGATATTCCATTGTACAGGTGTAGCCTAATTCATGAGCATGTGGCTATATGTAATCTTACCATAGTGCTGCTCACCGCATTTAGAAAACAGTTTTTCCCCCAAAGCGATTCCTGTCCACCGTTACATGTATTTGTGTGTGCACATATTTGAAGTATATAAAATAAAGTGTTAGGCCTCTTTCACCCTCTCTACCCTTAATCCTGCCATCCTAAAGTGATTCCCTGTTAGTAGCTTGGTGTGTACCCTTCTGTACTTACACACGTGCCTATACTGTGAATGTACATCCTGCAATTTTTTTTTTTTTACTATGTCATGGTTCTCTTTTATTTCAGTATATACAAAGTGCATCTTTTTACAAGCTGTAAACTGTTGTATGATTATATGAATTACTTAATTAACTAGCTCCTATTGACAGATTTCAGAATTTCTCTCAGTTTCTTTTCTTTGTATGCTTGCGTGTATATCTTTGAAAGCTTTGTTCCCAGAAGACTTCTTCCTGGGCCAAAGAGCAAGCTAATTTAAACTTTGATATGTAAATTCAAGTTGCCCTCCAAAATCAGTAATACTCGGTTTTAGCTACACAGATTCATAAGTGTGAATACCTAGATTGATGCGTGTGTTCGTTTAGACATCAATTCATTAATTACAATTTTGAGTGTGTGTGTTAAAATTCCTGTGCTTGCCTGCCTCCTTCTGGAGCATCAAGGTTATTGCTGTCTTGTAGGCCATCCTCTCACAGCTGCTGCTGCTACTGCCAAAACAAAAAACAAAAAACAAAAAACGCCTGGGGGTGAGGGAGGGGCACTTCCTGCTGGATGCCCGGTTGCTGTTAGGAGCTGTGGAGCCACGCTTGCTTTGCACTCCAGTTTTGCCACATGGCAGCTTTCTGGCCTTGGATAGGTAATCTTTTGTGAGTGTGAGTCATAATCTGCAAGATAGAGATGATAGTGATAAAACCTACCTCATAATGTCTAAGAATTAATATAGATATTGTACATAGTGTCTGGGACAAACTAAGTGCTTTGTTATTGTCATCGTGTGAAACATACATAGAATTAATCTGACAAAGCGACTTGCCATCGTCTGTTAATACAGTGTTCCTAAGCACCAGTATATGACAAAAGGCTGCATGTTTGTTATTTGGAAATCAATTTCTCATTGAAGACTTCATCTTATCTTTAAAATGCTTCCTATAATGATGTCTGAAAGTGTGATACTTTTTTCAATTTAAAAATGAGAAGTAAGGAAATAAGACTAAATTAAAATAATAGACATATGTGGATATCTCCTTTGTTTACCGTCTTGACTCTGACCATCTCTATGTATGAAGGACTGCCTGATCTAGCTCCAGCCCTGATTCACCCCAGAGCTTCATACTCTAGAGCTTAACCTCTGCTCAGCTGGTCCCTGGGATGTTGCACAGGCACTCCACACCCAGCATGGACAAATCACACCTCCTCACCATTCCCCTGACCCCAGTCCTCTCCTGCAATCCAAGTTAGGACCACTAAGGATCATTCAAGTGCCAACTATGGCTCATTCCCCCCTACTGCCCCCCCCCCCCCCGCCCCCCAATCAAAAGAATTACCAAGTTGCTGTGTTTTTCCTGACTGCCTGAATATTTCCAAGTCTATCTTTTCGTCTGCATTTGTCATCAAGGAGTAGTTTAGATCTTTATCATTTCTCATTCAGACTGTTAAAATAGTTTTGTTTCCCTTTGTGATTGGATTCCTCATTCTTGTTTTCCTGTAAAACATCTGCCCAGCCCTCACCCCTCCCTTGTTTAAAGCTCTTCATCCTTTGAACTCCTCATCAGTGGCTCCTCATCAGTGTCCGGAGCAAACCTCCAGCTACTTAGTGTTAGCAAGACTTCCTTGACCTGGCACCTGCCTCCTTCAGCCTCATCCCCTGCCTCTCCTCACCTCGTATTTTTCTGTCTCTGGCAATACAGAAGTGACAGAAAACCCCTGCTCATGCTCCGTTGTCTCCTACCTCCTACCCTCTTCCTCCCCTTCTTTGCCTAATTCCCATTGATCTTTTATGACAGCTCATGTGTCATTTCTTCCAGGAAGCTTTCTCTGGGCCAGGGCCCCTCATCCACGCTCCCACAGCATCTCCATATGCCTTTCTCAAGGCTCTTAGCATATTCTATTAAAATATCTAATTAGGGGTCTGTCTCCCCATATGGACACTGAGCACCTCAAGGGCAAGCATTATTTATTTTCCCCAGCACCCAATCCACTGCCTAATGCACAACAGGCGTTCCATGAATTTTTTTTTAACTGGGATCATTTTCTTGAAATAAATCACTATCTGGAGGTATATTGTAGTAACCAACTAATCAGCTTATTAATCTAGCCCCTGCTATTTAACAAGTATTGTGCTAAGATTAATGGGAATTCCAAAAGCATCAGACCCTTAACTTCTCATCTAGATAGAGAAATAAAATATGAATACATGAAAAGCTGCTTGGGAGTTATGCAGCCAAGCAGTTGCAAAGTTCTGGGAAAGTGATTCCAGCTGGTAGGGGTTCGTTTTGACTTCTGTCCAGAATGAACACGATGAAATGGAAGTGTGTTTGTTGCAGAATAGGCAGGATCTGGAGAGGCGGGCAGAGATGAGCAACTGTGTTCACTTTCTGGTGCTTTCTTATAACAGGGAGTGCATACATGGAGGGTTTATGTGGAAGGCACAGTGGAAGGAAAACCCAAACCTTTTTTCTCAATCCTTCCAGCTTCTCCCATCTCATCACTCAGCCCAGAGAGTTCCTACAAGATGCCTTATTCCATAGCTCAGTCCTACTCTCTGCTACCCACCCCCACCCTCAACTCAACTCTGAAACAATATTTCTTTTGGGAAAAACTACGTTTCTCCAAGTAGTTTTTTTTTTTAGAAGTTTGAAATCAATTTAAAACCTAAATTATATTAGGTTGGTGCAAAAATAATTGCAGTTTTACATTGTTGAACTTTGCTGTTTGATGTAGGAATACATTCTTAAATAAATGTGGTTATGTTGTACATCATTTTAATGTGCATTTCTAACTTTTTTTTGCTAATGACTTATTACTTGCTGTTTATTTTATATTTATTTTAGACTATAGAAATGATGTTAGACAAAAAGCAAATTAAAGTGATTTTCTTGTTCAAAGAAAGAAAGTGAAACTGAAGTCGCTCAGTCGTATCCGACTCTTTGCAACCCCATAGACTGTAGCCTACCAGGCTCCTCCGTGCATGGGATTTTCCAGGCAAGAGTACTGGAGTGGATTGCCATTTCCTTCTCCAAAATCAACGGAGACAACTTGCAATGTCAACAATATGTTTGGCCCAGGAACTGCTAATAAACGTACTGTGCAGTGGTGGTTCAAGAATTTTTCAAAGGAGCCGAGAGCCTTGAAGATGAGCATAGTGGCCAGCCACTGGAAATTGATAACGACCAATGGAGAGCAATCATCGAAGCTGATCCTCTTATATAACCACGTGAGAGGTTGCTGAAGAACTCAACATCGACCGTTCTAGGGTCATCTGATGTTTGAAGTGAATTGGAAAGGTGAAAAGGCTCAATAAGTGGGAGCCTCATGAGCTGACCGAAAACCAAAAAAATTGTCATTTTGAAGTGTTGTCATCTTTTATTCTACACAACAACCTATGAACCACTGCTCGATTGGATTGTGATATGTGACAAAAAGAGGATTTTATATGATGACCAGCTCGGTGGTTGGACTGAGAAGAAGCTCCCAGTACTTCCCAAAGCCAAACTTGCAGCAAAGCTCCTGGTCACTGTTTGGTGGTCTGATTCCAGTCTGGTCTACTGCAGCTTTCTGAATCCCAGAGAAACCATTACATCTGAGAAGTATGCTCAGCAAATCGATGAGATGCACCAAAAACTGCAAAGCCTACAGCCAGCATTGTCAACAACAATATGGACCCCATTCTTCTCAGAACCAGTGTTTCAAAAGTTGAATGAATTGCGTCACGTACAAAGTTTTGCCTTATCTGCCATGTTCACGTGACCTCTCGCCAACCTATTTCTTCTTCAAACATCTCAACAACTTTTTGCAGGAAAAAAGCTTCCACACCCAGCAGGAGGCAGAAAATGCTTTTGAAGAATTTGCTGAAATCTGAAGCACAATTTTTACACTGCAGGAGTAAACTTATTTCTCACTGGCAAAAATGTATTGATAGTTCAGTTCAGTTCAGTTCAGTTCAGTCGTGTCCGAATCTTTGTGACCCCATGAACCAGTCCTCCCTGTCTATCACCAACTCCTGGAGTCTACCCAAACCCATGTCCATTGAGTCGGCGATGCCATCCAACTATCTCATTCTCTGTCGTCCCCTTCTCCTCCTGTCCCCAATCTTTCCCAGCATCAGGGTCTTTTGAAATGAGTCAGCTCTTCACATCAGGTGGGCAAAGTATTGGAGTTTCAGCTTCAACATCAGTCCTTCCAGTGAACACCCAGGACTGATCTCCTTTAGGATGGACTGGTTGGATCTCCTTGCAGTCCAAGGGACTCTTAAGAGTCTTCTCCAACACCACAGTTCAAAAGCATCACTCCTTCGGTGCTCAGCTTTCTTTATAGACCAACTCTCACATCCATACATGACCACTGGAAAAACCATAGCCTTGACTAGACAAACCTTTGTTGGCAAAGTAATGTCTCTGCTTTTTAATATGCTGTCTCAGCTGGTCATAACTTTCCTTCCAAGGAGTAAGCGTCTTTTAATTTCATGGCTGCAGTCACCATCTGCAGCAATCTTGGAGCCCAGAGAAATAAAGTCAGCCACTGTTTCCCCATCTATCTGCCATGAAGTGATGGGACCAGATGCCATGATCTTAATTTTCTGAATGTTGAGCTTTAAGCCAACTTTTTCACTCTCCTCTTTCACTTTCATCAAGAGGCTCTTTAGTTCTTCTTCACTTTCTGCCATAAGGGTGGTGTCATCTGCATATCTGAGGTTATTGATATTTCTCCTGGCAATCTGGATTCCAGCTTGTGCTTCCTCCAGCCCAGCATTTCTCATGATGTACTCTGCATATAAGTTAAATAAGCAGGGTGACAGTATACAGCCTTGACGTACTCCTTTTCCTATTTGGAACCAGTCTGTTGTTTCATGTCCAGTTCTAACTGTTGCTTCCTAATCTGCATATAGTTTTCTGAAGAGGCAGGTCAGGTGGTCTGGTATTCCCATCTCTTTCAGAATTTTCCACAGTTTATTGTGATCCGCGCGGTCCTATTTTGATTAATAAAGATGTGTTTAAGCCTGCTGCTGCTGCTGCTAAGTTGCTTCAGTCGTGTCCAACTCTGTGCAACCCCATAGACGGCAGCCCACCAGGCTCCCCCGTCCCTGGGATTCTCCAGGCAAGAACACTGGAGTAGGTTGCCATTTCCTTCTCCAATGCATGAAAGTGAAAAGTGAAAGTGAAGTCGCTCAGTCGTGTCCGACCCTCAGCGACCCTATGGACTGCAGCCTACCAGGCTCCTCCATCCATGGGATTTTCCAGGCAAGGGTACTGGAGTGGGGTGCCATTGCCTTCTCCCGTGTTTAAGCCTAGTTATACTGATTTAAAATTCACAGTCTGAACCCACAATTACTTTTGTACCAACCCAGTATTTTTGCCTTCAAGTGCCTTTGAAACTGACAGAATACATCTCTGTACTCAATAGAGCATAGATTCTTCTGTCTTTGTGCAGAAAGAATTCCACAAGAGGCAGAGTGATAGGTAAGGAAAAGAGTTGATTAATATAGCATGCTTGTGAGAGAGATACAAGCCAGTGGGCAAGGGAGTGGCTCACCAAGAACGTAGTAGGTTACAGTTTTAGGTTAAGTGGGCAGGGGAAAAATCACCTTTTAACTCATTCTTGAGTAAACATCATGTTTCCATCATCAATTCCTCCTCCCCATTGAGTGGGGGAGTTTTCTTGTCCTTATCTGGTCAAACTGGGACTGTCATTGCACAATGGAAATGAGCAAAAAGGCAGTGACATATACTAAAATATGGTAGATCATCTTGGGTTTCAGTGTATAGTCGCCTTCCCCTATATTTTTGTTTTTAGTGTGCACAGAGAAGCGTGTCCTAAGAATTATTAACTTACCAATCTTACTGGGCAGGATGGGGGTCTCGGTCCACCATTGTTTTATTGTTTTGGGGGCATGTCTCATGCTTGCGTGGTTTTATTGCTAAGCAAACATGCTTGGCTTTTGTGGTTAAATTAACCTGCTTTCTAGAGTGATCTTTAACAAACAGGCATCTCCCATACTTTCTCCTTTACTTCTGATCCCTTAATGGAATTAACTATTTAATCACCTACCTTGTTGCTATACTCTGTCCCTATCACCTTCAAATATAGGAGGTAAAAACGACTAACCCACAAAACATGAGAGGAAGAAAGCTTTCCATGGATTAAATTAATCACCAAGTAATTTGTGTAAAACTTTAAGTATATGAAAAATTCAGAGAGGGGAGATTTTAGTGTAGAAAGAGCAAGTTAGAAACATTATTTGGACTTGAGTTTGGCCTCAAAGGATATGTAGACCTTGTGCAGGCAGAAATTAAGGGAAAGTACTTCCCATGAAGTTCAGATTACAGGAGCCGTAGAGGTTTACTGTGGCTTGTTGGAGACCCTGCAGATACCTGTGATTTGCACCTAGGAACTAGTCTGTATGTTACTGGTGAAGGCATTAGCCAGAACTCTGAGCCTGCTGGTGTTCTTTCCTCCACTCCTCATCTCTGCTTCTTATGCAGAAAGGGGAGAGGTTGTGACTAAAGGAGTATGTGGTAATTCACACAATAGAAGAAAGAGCTTAACAACTAAATGTCCGGAAGGACAGAAACTGGAGGATTTCCGGAGGCCTGAGCAAATGGAACTTAGCTTTCAAGCTGTCTTGGTTTCTCCCCATGTGATGACTTCATTCTCAGACCAGTCCCACTCCAGAGTAGGTGACCTCTGGTAGCTTCTTGCTTACATCCTAAAAACTCCCCTGGTCCTTCTGTTCAAAATATCTCAGAGAAGGCCTCTGAATAGCCAAGGGACCAGCTTGTTACTAGAAGAGGGAATAAGGTGCTGGGCAGACAAAAAAGTGAAGATATCCAATAAATGGATGACTAGAGGGCCATTTTCTTTCAGCTTATATGTATGAATTTTGGTGAGAGTTTATCCTGAAGCAAAGCCTTATACATGGAAAACAGGATGGCTAGGTGGGAGTACAAAAAAAGAAAAAGAGAAGCTACAGAGCAAGTGTTCTCAGAGTGTGGTTTCTAAATCAGCAGCAGCATCACCTGGAGCGTGTGAAAAATAGAAATTCTTGGGCTCCACCCTAGACTCACTGAATCAGAAGCTTTGGGGGCAGCTCACCAACCTGTGTGTGAACAACTGTCCAGGTAATTCTGTTGCCTGCTATAGATTGATCCTAACATAACAAGCCCATTTAAAAAGTTACTTACGAGCTTTGTGACCTTGAGCAATTTATTTAACATCTTTATACTTTGAAGGTAGGTGCTAATGTTGGTGCTTTCCTCACAGAGTTTAGAGGATTAGCACAAGTACAAGAATGCTTATAACAGTATCTGGCACAAAATGAACATTATTTAATTTTTTCTATTATCATTGTTAGCACTTGATGTTTGAAAGAAAGATACATATAAAAGGTGATTTCCAGTTCTGGGAAAAGTACACATTGTCTCTTACTGATGGATCAAATTGTCTATATTATTCTTACATTGATCTTACAGAGTCAAGCTGTTCAGAGGAATCACCTCCTGACTTCCATAGTATCGATACTTTGTTTTTCAGTTGAAAATTAGTGTTATTGCTGTTTTTCTTAAAGAATACTTTCACATTGTCCTTCACTGATAAATAATTTACCTTTACTGAGCCTCTTTCCTGATTATAGTTTCTGTGATGATTAGGAATAGCATATGTAAGGCTTTTTACCATATATTATGTGTTCAGTGAATGTGTTGTTGTCTAGTCACTAAGTCACGTCCTGTTCTTTTGTGAACCCATGGACTGTAGGCCTACCAGCCTCCTCTGTCTATGGGATTTCCCAGTCAAGAATACTGGAGTGAGTTGCCATTCCCTTCTCCAGGGGATTTTCCCAACTCAGGGATCAAACCAGGTCTCTTGGCAGGCAGATTCTTTGACCACTGAGCCACCTGGGAAGCCCTCAGTAATATATACATATCTATATATATATATATATCTATATACATATATATATGTATATAACTGAGTATATATATTCTTTTTCATCTTCTTTTCCATTATAAGCTATTACACGGTATCAAATATAGTTCCCTGTGCTATATAGTAGGTCCTTGTTGTTTATCTGTTTTATATATAGTACTGTGTATCTGTTAATCCCAAACTTATGCCCCCGTCTTCCCTTTCAGTAGCCATAAGTTTGTTTTCTACATCTCTGAGTCTGTTTCTGTTTTGTAAATAAGTTCCCTTGTCTCATTTTTTTAGATTCCACATATAAGTGATATCATATATTTGTCTTTCTCTGATTTACTTTGTATGATAAGCTCTATGGCATTGTATCACTCCTTTTTGTGGCTGAGTAATATTCCATTGTATAAATGTACCACATCTTCTTTATCCATTTGTTTGTCAGATATTTAGATGGCTTCCATGTCTTGGATATTGTAAATAGTGTTGCTACGAACATTGGAGTGCATGTAGTTTTTCAAATTAGCATTTTTGTCTCTTCTGAATATATGCCCCAGAAGTGGGATTACTGGATCATATGGTAATTCAGTTTTGCTTTTTAGGGAACTTCCATACTGTTCTATGTAGTAGCTGTATACCAATTTACATTCCTACCAACAGTGTAGGAGAATTCCCTTTTCTCCACATCCTCTCCAGCATTTATTATTTGTAGACTTTTTGATGTCTTTCTTCTTATTCTTTTCTTCCTTTCTGTACGTCACAACCAAGGCACCAATAGTACTGGACCCAATGCAATGCAAGTGGAGTTCTAAAATATTGTGTTTGTGAAAGTGAAAGTGTTGGTCGTTCAGTCGTGTCCAACTCTTTGCAACCCCACATACTGTAACCTGCCAGGCTTCTGTGTCCATGGAATTCTCCAGGCAAGAATACTGGAGTAGGTAGTCATTCCCTTTTACAGGGGATCTTCCCGACCCAGGTATAGAACCCCAGTCTCCCGCATTGCAGGCAGATTCTTACCATCTGAGCCACCAGGGAAGTTTTTTTTTATTATAATATAAAAATCAAAGACATCTAGTATTTATATATGCAAAGAAAAGCCAAGTTCGGTTTAATTTTTCATGTATTTTTTTATTTACCTTTTTTCAATCATAAATATTTTCCTGAAATAAATTAGAACAACAGAGCCCAGCATTGGTCATTTATAGCAAAACAGGATGACAGTCAACTCCTGATAATGTCTTCAATTAATTTTTTATCCATGGAATTTTCTCAACTCTGAGGGTTTGTTTTTTTTTTTTTTTTCCGTATATATTGAACCTAATGCCTTTTTTCCTACCTGAACTTAAATCGTTGAAGAGAGGTGAATTTACTCTGAAGAGACAGGAGTGGCCGAAGGAGCTGATGGTGACTGGTGTGAAGCCTAGCCCTGGCTGGTCACCCCTAGCCTGCTTTCTGATGCCACTCTCTGCCTCTCGTGTCTCAGCACCCGTGGTATATGGCACATGGTTGCCTCTTGCATTATAGGCACAAGGCAAGTCTTTGTTGAGTTAGCAAGTGAAACCCACTTAAAAATTTTTTTTTTTGTAGCTTGTAGGCCTTTCAAGGGAAGATAGTATAAAAGATGATATCTTCCCAAGGGGCCCCAAAGTCATATTTAAAGTTTGAAGGAAATATGACTTTGCCTTTATGGCTGGATAACTATTCCTTACGTGAGGAAGGCAGCTAAAAAGGTAAGATAACTATAGAATTTGCTCAGTGAGGAGCTATCACACCTGGTAAATGGCTTCCCTAAGTCCAAGGCCTCCCCTCCTCTCTGTTAGAATAATGAGTGCCGGGGTCCAGCCCCAGCTGATCCAGGGTATTCGAAGGAGAGACGGCATAGGCGAGGGTCAGGAAACAACTGCTTAATTAAACGTTAATTAAGGATATAAAGAGTAATAGAATGAGGATAGCTCAGTAGGAAAATTCAGTGGAGAAAAGAGGCTGAGTAGCTTGGTTTACGCGGGGGACCAATAAAACTTCAAGACAAGAAGCTTGCACCACTTACGTAGGCCGCAGGCGTCCTTCCATTCTCCCGAAGGAGAGGAGACACTGAGGCCTCCCCGGTCGGATCTTAGAAGCCCAGGCAAAATTAGTAAGCTTGGTGGGTTCCGTGCTCCAGATGGAGACTCAACCAGAGTGAGAGAGAGAGAGAGACATGGGGAGACCAGTATTTCGAGAAACTGATCCCAATTCTTTATTTTCCATGGTCTACTTTTATACACTGAGATGTTATGCAAAAGTCATGTGGGGTCAGCAGTCCTGACTTTTATCAAAGTCAGGTGCTTCATACAAATGTATACAGAGGTCTTAGGGGTGTTACATCATCTTCTGGCCGGGGGGCCTGCTGACAATTTACGACCCTCTCCTTGTGACAGCGGTCAGTCAACCAGGACACTTATTTCTCCAGGGGTGATTATTCTTAAAACAGACGCCACCCAAATAAAGTTACATTCCTATAGGGTGAGGGTGTAGTGGGTTTTAGTTAAGGAAAGAATTTACTTAGCCTAAGGTCTAACGTGATTTATATCAAAGGTTAATACTTATTTCTTCTATATATTCATTAATGTGTATAAGGGCAGGGGATGTGGAGACTTAGCAGTAAACATCAGCTCAACAAATGAAAAACCCTTCACCAATATGATTTCTAATCAGCCCATTATACTAATAATTTTCTAACTTTTCTAAGGAACCTGTTTTTAGAAGGTTTAAAGCATCTCGTGCCTCTCATGGTTGGGAGGCTGTGAGCAATCACATGTGGCCGGACAAGCCTGTCAGGCAGGCTAGAGAACCTCAGAGGAGTTTGTAGGTTAAAACACTCTTGTCACACCCAGGGGTTTTTATCAACTGGAGCTCTAGGTTAACTCCTTCTCCGAAAGAGGTGGTGGGGGACAGCCCCCCGTAAAGTCAGAGGTGTAGGTGAGAGCACAAAGTAGTAAGGTAGGCAGGCTCTGGTTATGGGGGTAGATGCTCGAGGATTTCCAGGGGGACTCCTGAGGCTCGATCCCGCCTTTGCGTATATCGAGCCTCCTTCCTCATGACCTTTGCCATGGGCGGAGTGCCTCACTCTGGCCCCCAACAAATGAGCTCATGAATACCGCTTGCCAGGTGGGTACAAGATACTTCTATTATCACCACAGCTCTCTCTTTTCATATTCATTTTAACATATCTTCACAAGCATTATAATTTTCCTACCTGATAAAGAAGTGTTAAGAGAATCTTACTCTTTATTTTTTTAATAGTATAAAAGAGGAAAAGTGTTCAGTCCCTTTTGAAAGGTTATGATTCAATTCGAATTATATTAGGAAGCATATACTCAGGTATCTTAAATCCCTCTTTTTGATAATGGCATTATTTTATTCTAAGGCTAAATTTTTAGAATTCATTTTTTAACATGTTATATTACAAACTGATAATGTAATATCTCTATCATGGCATATCTTTAAAAAAATGAAATTCCGATTCTCAGATACAACCTTAGACTATAGTAAAAATGAATTGTTAACTTCAAGATTTTTCTATAGGTTAATTTTTGGTCATGATAATAGAAAGTAACACCTATGATAAGAGATATAATTAACTCTACCAAAATTTGAGACTGAGAAAAGGATATTAAGAAGATATTTCATTAATAATGTCCCATTAGCATACAGTACTTAAAATTTAAACCTTATTTCATTACATTAGAGATGTTTTTTTATTAAGATGCTCTTTAAGAGGGTCAGCATATCTGTGTATTTATAACTGGGAGTTAAACCAGCATAAAGCCAAAGTCAGCTGGGAAAATACTCAGAGATTTGTCCTGGGTACATTTCTCAATTTGGGCTGAATTCAAATGTAAGCCATTCTTTGATTAGCATCCTCAAATGACAGTGGCTACATCAGGAGTCAGATTCTCTCATGTTCTCAGTCAGGTAAACAAAATAACAAAGAGAGAAAATAGGAGAGGGACAGGAGTATTGTACCTACCCTTGGCAAATGGATGAGAAGTCTGATCCCTTGTTGTAATCCTGACAGCTGCTGCCAGAGAAGATGGGATGGAGTGTGGAGAATTCTCTTCTCTTTTAGCAGCACAGGTAGCACCCAGTGGGGCCGGTGTTGGCCCCAAAATCATAAAAGGGTAATAATAGAAGCAGATTCTTTTCAGTTTCTCACTGACCCAGAGGAATAGCTTCAAGATGACTTTATCTCCACCCGTTTCAGCCAGTGGTATATGAAGCAAGAAGATACTTGCTATGTGCACCCCGCCAAAGGGAACAGCAAATCTCCAAGTCACGTGGGGGGGTGAGGGTGGGTTGTGAGCATTTATTCTCTCCATAGGTCTACTTGTCTTAGACCATGATTACCAATCCTGTCAGTGGGTGCAGAATTAAGCATAACAACTCTCTTGGCCTAAAACAGAGAAAGAAGATACAGAAAATGCAGATATGGTCTGCACTGCTAGTATTATACTAGCAATTCAATCTTTTCTAATCGAGTGACTTGGTCATCATGTCCCACTATCACAGCAGTGGCCACTTAGTTCTAATCTGTGTGTTTATCTAAGTTCATGAGCAGCAAGAGGGTTAATTATTATTCCTCAGTTTATTCTCTCACCATACCCAGGGCCTATGTCTTAGTGGGCAGAGTAGTCTCTAAATCTTTCAAGACCTTTTATCATATGGAAAGAGTGATGAGATTATGAAGTAGAACCCATTCTTCTTGCAAGGGGAAGTAGAAATTTCTAGAAGATATTATAATACAAGTCTCCTCAGTGAGAGGAAGATCTTGAGACCTGCTCATCCGACTTCTCCTCAAGTCAGGTAAACCACGGCAGAGGGCCTTAACCAGGTTATCAATGAGAACTGAAGGCTTCAATGGATCTGGGAAACTCTTAGAATTACATGCAAGGCATTGTTTCTGTGAACATAGGTCCATAGCTTTTGAGGTTCTAAAAAAGATGATGACCACACACACGGAAACAAAACCAATGTCTTCAAGGGTTGACACAGCTAAGCAGCAGTGGAAGGTCTTAGAGTGGATCTCAGATCCACTAAGTGGATCTAAGATCTAAGATCTTAGAGTGGACCATTAAACTTTATAAATGTTCAAGCTTAGAGATGGAGCCTATTAAATAACAGTGATATTTAAAGTAGTTTACAGGTCTTTGATATAATGCTTATGGTTCTTTCTCCCGAAGATATTAATATTAAAATGGACGTATTTTATTAAATATGACTGTTAAAATTGGCATTTAATGGTTAATGTTAAATTCATTTACTATTAGTATTTTACTAAAGAAGTTTTTTTATGGCCAGGGAAAAAAGTCAAATAAAATAAGTTAAGAGCAGTTGGTATTGTCTCTGACACTTAACCAGTGTTTCTCATTTTGAGGTCATTCATCACAGTAGACACTATGATAAATAGTGGGAATGCAATATAATGGGAAAAATGTCTGCCTTTCAGATTAAAGTTTGAGGAGACAACACCCAAACTAATAATTATAAATGATATAGCAAGTGCTGAAATAAAGGTATGAGCAGTGAAATAGGGAGGATCATAGAAAACAGGCAACTCAGCTGGCCTAGAACCCGAGGCCAGGCTTCTCAGAGGAGGTGGTAATAACGTCACACATTTATACAGCCCTTACTAGCTCTCAGGAACTGCTCTTGTATTTATTCAGTTAAACCTTGTACACTAGTGCAGCATAAAGATATTAAGGAATTTGCAGAAAGTTAGTAGGGAGCAGGGTCAGGATTTGAATTCAGGCCCTCAGGTCTCACAATTCCCTGTTAACTACTGTGCTACCTCTTACGCTTCTTGTGGTGGGGCTAGAAGTAGTAATAAAACGTGGAGGGGACTTCCCTGGTGGTCCAGTGGTTGAGACTTTGCCTTCCTAGACAGAGGATGTGCGTTTGACCCCTAGTTAGGAAACTAACCCATGTCTCACAGCTAAAAAAACCAAAACATCAGATGAAAACGATAACAAATTCAATAAAGACTTTAAAAATCATCCGCATTAAAAAAAAGTAAAAAAGAGATGGGGGAAGAAACAAAAATAGGGAAAGAGCTAAAGAGAGGGGGAGCCCAACCTCCAGCTTCGAAGAGTTTGAACATTTCCTGAATTCAGATTCAGTTAGCTTTTTGAGGCTCAGCATTTCCCATAGTTCTTTTTTCATCATCTCACTGTGCAGAAAAGGGGTCCTGAAGTTTATGTGCGGGGTATCTCAGTGTCCACATATCCAGATGTTCACGTATCCCTTGGGTCTGGTTGCACTTTAACTCAACTTCAAAGTTATTCACTTCCTCCTGTTAGTCCTCCATTCACTCAGTTTAAAGTTTTATTTTTACCCTATCCGTTTTGGGTGGTACATATAGAAACTTTGTCAAAATAGATGAGATATTGAATTCCGTTTTGAAAAGTAAGGTAGAAACATTCTTTGTCTCTGCCTCAAGTGCCTCCCTAGCCATATAGATGTGGGAAATACATAAAGTTATGAAAATAATGCTGTGGGAAGAGCGAGAGGGAACAGCTTTGATTTCTTCATGGTGAGTGTGACAAAAAGCCATGCCTGCAGGTCCTCCATGATTTCCGTCTACTAACCAGGCTCCCATAACAAAGAAGGGATATAGGGTTTGCATCCTGTTTCTTCCTCTGCTGTGTGGCTCCTTGGAACAGGTGCTCAGGCACAGGGCTCCTTCTGGCCGCTGGAACACTAGAGTGGTCTCTACAGCCTAGCCTGCTGTCAGGAAGTGACTTGGGTACTGGGAAGGTACTGCTTGTTATTTGTTCCTAAGCAGTGTCTGCTAACTCCTTATTGCAATGTTGTTAAAAAGTTCTCTTTACTGGAACAAATATCTTCCATTTGGATTATGTCATGAATTTCATCTGGCAAAATGAGACTTTCAATAGCTTTTGTGTGTCGCCTCTTTTTTTAACATCGCTTGTCTGGTGGCACCAAGAATACTTCCTTGCTGAAAATGGATCCATTTACAGTCAATAATAGGGTGGCTAGTGTTCGTTTTTCTTGGGAAAACGAAAATGTGCACCTTTTATCCTATTATACTGATCCACCAGCTTCAGATTATCTGATTTTGCTAGCTTCTCATTTTCTCCTGTATCTTAATGCTATCATTAACAAGAATTCTGTTGCTAATGGTTTTGGAAAATAATATGTGTACTTTCAGCTGCACCCCACATTTTTATGGTCTGTCTGATTTAGCTGGACTTTGATATTTATTCCCAAAGCTGCTTTGTTGCAGATCAAATGTGAGGAGCTTTAATGTCCTAGATTTATTTTCAGTGTCCTTATTTTTGCTACAAGATAATGGAGTTAATATTTTAACTATTAGTTACTGGGTGAAAAACACTTCCAAGTATATAATTTATAGTATATATCCTCTGAGTGATATATCTATATGTGTGTATGTGTGTGAAGTGAAGTGAAAAGAAGTCGCTCAGTTGTGTCTGACTCTTTGAGACTCCATGGACTGTAGCCTACGAGGCTCCTCCGTCTATGGAAATTTTCCGGGCAAGAATACTGGAGTGGGTTGCCTCTAGGTTCTTCTCTAGGAGATCTTCCCAACCCAGGGATTGAACCCAAGTCTCCCGCATTATAGGCAGATGCTTTACTGTCTGAGCCACCAGGGAAGTCCGTGTGTGTGTCTGTATGTATGTGTATATAAGGGGCTTCCCTGGTGGCTCAGTGGTAAAGAATCTGCCTGCAATGCAGGAGACCTGGGTTCGATCCCTGGGTCAGGAAGATCCCCTGGAGGAGGGCATGGCAACCCACTCCAATATTCTTGCCTAGAGAATCCCATGGACAAAAGAGCCTGGCAGGCTGCAGTCTATGTGGTCTTACAGAGTCGAACACGACTGAATCGACTAAGCAGCAAGAGCATGTGTATATAAATATAAATAGAAGAGAGAGATTTTCTATTTTTAAAAACAAAAGATCTATGAATATCTGTGAATTTTTTAATGATAGAATATTTTCTAAAGTATAATTTTACTTTTTAAACACAAAAAAATGTGTCTTAGTCTGTTGTATCACTATGCTTTATAAAGTTTCCACTTCGTCATTGTTTTTATCTCCTTTTGCACACATTTTCTATTTTAGAAATAATTTTGAAATCTATTTTGTCAAAATACTGACAAGAATGTATATATAATACTGTAATTATTTGTCTGTTGACTTACATATTTATTGTTTTGATGGGATTAAGTATGAAATCTTTTTGTTTTGTATTTTTTTGTTGTTGTTGTTAGCTGTTTCTAGGGATTGCATACATTTTTTTTTTTTAACTAGTATTTTTGAGTGTCTGCTTTGTGCTGGATTCTTCAGGTACTATAGTGAATAAACTGGACATAGTCTCTGAACTCAAGGAAATCATTTTACATTTCTGATGAGTGTGCCTAAAGAACTCTAATTATTCTTTAGGTATTTTTTGAGGACAAGTTCTTCTTTTGCCCAGGGAAAATGTATAGATACATAACAATTCATTTACCTTAGCAATTCCCGACAGACATTCCATATTTCTTCCAGAAATGAAAAAAAAAAATCTTAAATAAATTTTGTGACCTTGGAAAATGTGGAGTTTTTTTTTTAAGTCATTGATGTTTTATATATGTAAATATATGTTTTATATATATAAAAGAGCACCTCTTTAGTTGACTTGCTAAGACTAAAATCCAAGTTTTCTAATGCCTAGAGAGTGCTTTTCAACCACTAAGGTTTTTAATTAGATCCCTCAGGTAGTAGTCTCAAACTTTTCTGTGCAGAAAACTCACCTGGGGCATTTGCTTAAAAGAGATCTGGAGATGACCTAGGAATTTGCACTTTTAATAAAACACAAGGTCCTGGACCACTGTGTCCTATGACAGCCATGGATGGACTTCAGGTGGTCCTGTTCAGCCCTGAAGCTATGACTACATGATTTTTTTTTTTTTTTTTCAATAAGAGAGTCTAGGAGAATTTTGAAGACTTTCATTAGTTTCTCAGAAAATCCTGAAAAATAACAAGATGCTATATGGCATTGTTGACTCAATGGACGTGAGTCTGAGCAAACTCTGGGAGATAGTGAAGGACAGGGAAGCCTAGCGTGCTGTAGTCCATGGGATTGCAAAGAGTCAGACACCACTGAACAACCCAAACAGCAACAGCAATTGGGAGCAAGAGTTTATGAGTGGAAAAAGTAGCAATAAGAACCCCCAAGGAAAGGCCTAAAATGGGGGAAACACTACACAGCAGCTGTAGATACTCAAGTGGGATTGTAATCCAGACTCCAGAACAATGTCCCCTCAGCTGCTGTTTGAGAAAATCTTAGAAGTCGACTGACATGTTGGTGAACTGGTGTTCATTGGTCAAAAAAGCTAGAGAAACATTAAATCTTTAACATTTTTAATTTATTATAGAACTGCATAGACTTCAGTATACTAATTTACACTGTGAATAACTTTTATTTTATATTTTTTTTGGCCATGCTCTGTGGCTTGTGAAATCTTAGTTCCCCTAGATGAGGGATTATTGAACCCAGGCCCCTAGCAGTTAAGAGAGCAGAGTCCTAACCACTGTACTACCAGGGAATTCCTTGTGACTCACTTTAGAGAATATTTCAGTTCAGTTCAGTTCATTCGCTCAGTCATGTCCGACTCTTTGCGACCCCCAGCACGCCAGACCTCCCTGTCCATCACCAACTCCTGGAGTTCACTCAAACTCACGTCCATCTGGTCGGTGATGCCGTCCAGCCACCTCATCCTCTGTCCTCCCCTTTTCCTCCTGCCCCCAATCCCTCCCAGCATCAGAGTCTTTTCCAGTAAGTCAGCTCTTCGCATGAGGTGGCCAAAGCACTGAAGTTTCCGCTTTAGCATCATTCCTTCCAAAGAAATCCCAGGGCTGATCTCCTTCAGAATGGAGTGGTTGGATCTCCTTGCAGTCCAAGGGACTCTCAAGAGTCTTCCCCCACACCACAGTTCAAAAGCATCAATTCTTTGGTGCTCAGCTTTCTTCACAGTCCAACTCTCACGTCCATACATGACTACTGGAAAAACCATAGCCTTGACTAGACGGACCTTTGTTGGCAAAGTAATGTCTCTCTGCTTTTGAATATGCTATCTAGGTTGGTCATAACTTTCCTTCCAAGGAGTAAGCATCTTTTAATTTCATGGCTGCAGTCACCATCTGCAGTGATTTTAGTATGCAGTAATTCCCAAATCTATCTGATCATAGAACCCTTTTCTAATGGTTACATCTTTGAGAAATGCCTTTAACAGAAGGAAAGACACTAGTCGCTGAGTGCAGCACAGAAATAAGTAACTGTCTTCAAAACCTTGTCATGAAGAGAAGTTTAAAATGTGTCCTTAATATTCTAAATGATAGATAGAATTTTATATTTTAGAAAAAAATTAGTAAAATATATAGGGGGAAAATGCCCTCAGCTATATGGTTATTTTTATTTTTTACATGAACTTATTCATTGTTAGTTGATAGTGAATTTAATGCTGTCTTGCTCTAAAGTGAAAATTTAGTTTTTTTCTTTATACTTTTCTTAGGATTTAGGAGAAATTTGTATTTCCTAAGAATCATAGAGCTCATTCTATAATAAAACAATAATCCTTATTTCATACATTTTATAACTATAATTGGTGGCCAGCTAAACATAGTTGCCTGTGTGTAAACATTTATGTCCTAGATTTCTTGAAGTAAGACAGTTCTACAGTGATAAAACAGAAAAACCAAATAGGTAAAGACCAGATCAGCTTAAAGGGGGAAAGCAAACTCCTGGATTGCTTGCATCCAGATAAGGTTTTATGGAGAGGTGATTTGGAGGAGAAGAGCAAATTGAAACTTGAAAGAAAGAAAAGGAGATTAATTCAGTGAAGGCAAAAGCAGAAGGAACTCCTGCTGGGGAAAACTCCATCCTAGCGTGGTTAACAGAGAAACATAGATATGCTTGGGCAGATAGAAATCATGAACTGAGGTGTGATGATTAAAACAGTGTTGTTAGATACTGTGGGGAAGAATCAGCTTCAGCATCAGTCCTTCCAGTGAATATTCAGGATTGATTTCCTTTAGGATTGACTGGTTTGATCTCCTTGCAGTCCCAAGGACTCTCAAGAGTCTTCTCCAACACCACAGTTCAAAAGCATCTATTCTTCGGTGCTCAGCCTTCTTTATTGTTGTCTAAATCAGAAAACTAACAGTTATGCAATAAATAACATTAGGTTTTAGACCTTACTCAGTTCAGTTCAATTCAGTCACTCAGTCGTGTCCGACTCTTTGAGACCCCATGGGTGTAATTCTTTGGCGCTCAGCTTTCTTTATAGTCCAACTCTCACATCTATACATGATGACTACTGGAAAAACCATAGCTTTGACCAGATGGACCTCTGTTGGCAAAGTAATGTCTCAGCTTTTTAATACGCTGTCTAGGTTGGTCATAACTTTTCTTTCAAGGAGCAAGCGTCTTTTGATTTCATGGCTGCAATCACCATCTGCAGTGATTTTAGAGCACCCCAAAATAAAGTCTCTCACTGTTTCCCCATCTATTTGCCATGAAGTGATGGATATGGGTGCTGTGATCTTAGTTCTCTGAGTTTTAAGGTAACTTTTTCACTCTCCTCATTCATTTTCATGAAGAGGCTCTTTAGTTTTTCTTCGCTTTCTGCCATAACTGTGGTGTCATCTGCATGTGAGAGGTTATTGATATTTCTCCCAGCAGTCTTGAATCCACCTTGTGCTTCATCCGGCCCAGTGTTTCGCATAATGTACTCTGCATAGAAGTTAAATAAGCAGAGTGACAATGTACAGCCTTGACGTACTCCTTTCCCAATTTGGAACCAGTCTGTTGTTCCATGTCCAGTTCTAACTGTGCTTCTTGACCTGCATATAGATTTCTCAGGAGGCAGGTCAGGTGGTCTGGTATTCCATCTCTTTCAGAATTTTCCACACTTTGTGGTGATCCACACAGTCAAAAGCTTTGGCATAGTCAATAAAGCAGAAATAGATGTTTTTCTGAAACTTTTTTGCTTTTTCAATGATCCAACAGATGTTGGCAATTCAATCTCTGGTTCCTATGCCTTTTCTAAATCCAACTTGAACATCTGGAGGCTCACAGTGCACATACTGTTAAAGCTTGGCTTGAAGAACTTTGAATATTACTTTGCTAGTGTGTGAGATGAGTGCAATTGTGCGGTAGTTTGAGCATTCTTTGGCATTGTCTTTCTTTGGGATTAGAATGAAAACGGACCTTTTCCAGTCCTGTGGCCACTGCTGAGTTTTCCAAATTTGTTGGTATATTGAGTGCAGCACTTCACAGCATCATCTTTTAGGATTTGAAATAGCTCAACTGGAATTCCATCACCTCCACTAGCTTTGTTCACAGTGATGCTTCCTAAGGCTCACTTGGCTTCCCAATCTAAGATGTCTGGTCTAGATGAGTGATCATACCATCATGGTTATCTGGGTCATGAAGATCTTTTTTGTATAGTTCTTCTGTGTATTCTTGCCACCTCTTCTTAATATCTTCTGCTTCTGTTAGGTCCATACCAGTTCTGTCCTTTATTGTCCCCATCATTGCAAGAAATGTTCCCTTGGTATCTCTAATTTTCTTGAAGAGATCTAGTCTTTCCCATTCTATTGTTTTCCTCTATTTCTTTGCATTGATCAGTTAGGAAAGCTTTCTTATCTCTCCTTGCTATTCTTTGAAACTCTGCATTCAAATGGGTATTTCTTTCCTTTTCTCCTTTGCCTTTCATTTGTCTTTTTTCAGCTATTTATAAGGCCTCCTCAGACCACCATTTTGCCTTTTTGCATTTCTTTTTCTTGGGGATGGTCTTGATCACTGCCTCTTGTACTATGTCATGAACTATGAATCCACAGTTCTTCATGCACTCTGTCTATTAGATCTAATCCCTTGAATCTATTTGTCACTTCTACTGTATAATTGTAAGGGATTTGATTTAGGTCATACCTGAATGGATGGTCTATTGGCTTTCCCTACTTTCTTCAAAGGTCTTCCTTACTCAGATTTCACCAAATTACCCTAATAATGTTCTTTATAATAAGATAAAATACTGATCATGTATTGATTTCAGTTGTCATATCTTTTTAGACTCCTTTTGACTAGAACATTTCCTAGTCTTTGTGTTTCCTAACATGACACTTTTGAGGAATACGTCAGCTTTTTGGTAGAAAATCCCTCAGTTTAGTTTTATCTTATACTTCCTTGTGACTACATTCAAATTATGCCATACCTTAAAAAAAAAGAAAAAAAGAATTGTATAAGCTATGAATTTGCAACAGCAAATCACATTTCCTATTAATAACTCTGCATCATTTAACATAATTACTTAATTGTTATGTTTGCATCAAACAATACACTTATCTCTAGCTTCCCAGCGGGGGAGGGGGAATGATTCTCCTAGGAGATTTTATCTGTATTTACTAAAGAAAAAACTTGATTTAATCATTAAGGAGCTTGTTAATTTTGATGGCTTAAGGAGTCATAGATTGTTCTAATATTGAATGAGAAAACATATAACATGTTCAATATTTTTGATCTACTCTTTTTACAGTTATTCCTGAATACCCACAGAAAGGAAGAAACTTCTTCCTCTCCTTAGATGAACTCAAGTTCTTATCACAGCTAGTAAAATCATTTTTGAAGTTGGAAAAAAATGTTGAGGAGTTGTTTGAAGAAATGTTCTTATGGCTCCGGATACCCAGGAATACTTCAGGTAAAATGCTCTTCTGCACATCTATAATTCTCTCTGTTTTTGCCTCCTGCTAACTGAATCTATACCATTACCTGAAAAAAAATATATATGTGGTAGAATTTAAAATAAATATTAAGTATAAAGCATACTGTGAAATTACATTTTTATCCTTTGTATGTTATCAGTGGATTAAGAAATTCATTGAATAGTTTGAATTAAAAAATCATCATAAAAAAAATCATAATAAGTAAATCTTGGATCATTATCTTTAGCTAAAATTAGATCAACATATTTTTTAAACTCAAAGAAACACAACCTGGCCTATGGAAAGAACAAGCACACTAGATGATTTAGTAGCACCTTTTTTTGTTGCCTGATGGCCTTGAGCAAAATATTAGTTTCCTTAGACCACCATTTTCTCATCTTTAAAATGATAGTATAGGACTAAATCAAGTTTCTCTTTATTTTCTTTCAGAATTTGGTACTTTAGATTCCAATATACTATGTAGAATTTTGAGAATTTAATGATTTAATGAATGTAAAATATTTAAGAGAATGTCTAGCATATCATAAACAGTAAATATGAGTTGTTACCATTGTAATTATAATTATACAGTAAGTTGTTTTTAGTTAGTTTTAACAAAATTCTTTTTTAAAAAACTGTGCTATGTGTGTTCAAATACTGTTTCTAACATTAAAGGTAGAATTCAGAGGCACAATGGGTTAAGATACATTTTCTGTTTTCATATCTAAATTTATAAAGATTTTCATACATATCGGAGTGAGTTATCCAAAGTTCTGTTTTACATAATGCACCATATTATTTTAAGGAGAATAAATGTAAATAGTGGCTGCATTTGCAAAACAAAGTGAGGGAAGCAAGTGATTAACAATTAATCTACATATTGCAAAACCAACTTCCAAACCTGATTTCTTAGTGAAGAATTACATTTAATTTAATGTATTTCTTTGTTTACCTAGCCTAGGTAGATAATGTTAGAAAAGTTATAGAACTGGAATTTACTTTATATTAAGCATAGCTTACTGGCCTTCTGTGTTTCAGGTTAAGCTTAAATAGCACTATTAAATCATAAAATAAATAATGTAGATCATTTTTTCCCCCAAATTTGGTTGTAGTTTGAAAAAAAATGTAGGATATAGATTTCTGAATCTGACAAAAATCAAATGAGAAAAATAATGAAAACATAGAATAGGTATGAAAATTAAAAGTCAGAATGAAAGGTTAGATTAGGAGGTAATGTGAGCCCTAAGGATCTAGAGGATTCTTAGATCTAGAGGATCTAAGGGGATCTTCTAGATGGAACTGACCAGATCAAAGAGAGATCTGAAAAGAGAAATATGATGTTCTGATTTTTTATTGACATGTTGGTGCCACAAGCAGTTGGCACTTGGTGTGGTATGCATCCATCATGCCTGGCTAGATTTGGCATCTCTCATCCACATCTCTTGTAGATCTTTTCTGAGGTGTGGTTTAAGAAACAGGGTGAACTCCAAAGTATCTAGATCCTTATCCATTTTGATTCATCTTATATTAGTCTTAGGCAAGGCCCTTGAAATAACTCAGTTCTGAGAACTTTATTCTTCTTAAGAGAAGCATAAATTCAAACCTAAAATTGTATAGTAGAGGTATTGTAAAGATATAAAACTTAAATAGCCAACAATTGAAGCAAAGATTTGACATATACTGATTTCAGGAAAGGAAAATAAGAAAAAGCTGGTTCAACAGCACTGGATTGAGATCAAGCAGTGTTGAGACTTGCAAATGCTGTGCATGAGAGCAATAATTAGGTTCACTGAATAAAATTAACAGAGAAAATATATAATTATGCCACAATATACTGAGTGAGTGAGTGAAAGTTTCCCAGTTGTGTCTGACTCTTTGTGACCCCATTGACTGTAGCCTGCCAGGCTCCTCTGTCCATGGAATTATCCAGGCAAGAAAACTGAAGTGAGTTGCCATGCCCTCCTCCAGGGGATTTTCCTGACCCAGGGATCAAACCTGTATCTCCTGCATTGCAGGCAGATTCTTTACCATCTGAGCCACCAGGGAAGTCTTACCCCAAATTTGTCATCACCTAAACAGCATGGCTGATAAAAGAAACTTCAGTATCATATTAATAATACTTATTATAGAAAGACATTTGTGGGTTATCAAACATAGTATGTGGAAGGAAATTTGAAGAACGACTATAAGAAATGTCTAAGTATTAGAACATCTCCTTGTGAAATATGTGTTCTTCATTCATATAGTTTTGTAACAAAGCCAAGATTTAATCTGACATAACTTCATGTAAATGACTTCCTGAAAAGAATATCTTGAGGGAAATCTTTAAGAAAAAATTTAAATCTTTTATTCAGTGTAGCCACATTAATCAATTCTTATCAAAAGACTTGGCTTCTTCAATCCCAAAGGAAACGATTTTTGAACAATTAAAAAAAACAGATGAATCTTAGGTTATCCTGATAGTTAATGTTTTGCTTAGAAAACTTGTGTGGGAGAGAAGGTGGTTCAGATCAAGTCATTTGGTTTTTGTGTATTTGTTTTGATTGGAGCATATTTTGCTAATAAAGATCTTGGAAGGAGTTGCCTACTATGTCTATGTAACCAAAACAATATGATGAAAAACAAGGTTTTTTTATTCCTTGTCCAGATGTTTTAAAAATATCCAGGTGTTTAACATCACACAGAGAAAATATAAAGATGATTAACCAAATGTTTTACTCTTTTACTTTGATGTTTACTACTATATTGTATATTTAGCCAAATTGGCAGTGCTTTTAAGAATTTGAATTTGACACGATAGATTTTTGTAGAGACACAAGACATGTTTTCTGAGAAAGAAAGGATATTTAGTTATGATATTTACTTGCTTTTGTTTGGTCATGATTCTATGGTTTTCTCTTTTGGTCATTTCAGAAAAATGATATGACATTATTTGACTGCTGTGGTATCTTACTGTATTTCTTTTAGGTCATCTTATCTTATGGCGTGGCCTCAGGTTTAATTTATGGAGCGCTTCTAATACTCCTTCAGAATAAAGCTGTTCTTCGGGCAGTTCCTCAAATTTTCCAAAGGTGGCATCTGAGATTTATCTAAACCAGGAGGTTTCTTGGCCCTCATTTTTTCTTTAGCCCCAGCAATGACAAAGAGCAATGGCTGCTTCAATTGGATGTAAGAAGAACACTTAGGGTTTGTCTCAGAAGAATCAAAGATTTCAGATCTTCTGAAAGATTGTTTGTACTCTTAGGGGGTCTTAAGAGGGGTCAAATGGCTTCTAAGAGTTCCTTAGCTAGATGGTTACGGGCTTGTATTAGGGAGGCGTATGTAGTTAAGGTAAAGAGGCTCCTAGGGTTTGTAAAGCTCATTACACTAGGACTTTAGCTGTTTCTTGGGCAGAGAGGTCGAAGGCTTCCACATTGGAAATTTGCAAGGTGGCCACCTGGGCTTCTCTTCATACTTTTCATAGTATTATCTCTTGGATGTAGTCTCTTCTACAGATTCAGCTTTTGGTGGGAGGTTGCTTGTGAGTCAGAAAAGAACAGTGAAGAAAAGAAAGACTTGTAGTTCCCACTCAGAGCTGCCAACAAGGCAAGTTGCTTTGTAGTGCACACAATGGGAGCCTATGAAGACCAATTTGGGTGTGAAAGTGGATGTCACAGAGAAGTACTGCCAACCTCTACTCTCCATGAAAGAAAGCAGCAGTGTGGATGCTAACCAGAAGTGTAAAATGAACCACAGTGAACTCCGTAGGGAGAGGCTGTTCTGCAGCTGGCATCCCTGTGACCCTCTGCACTCTACTGAAGGCCTTAATCTGGGCATGCTCTTAAAGAAACCACTGTTGATTGCATGCAAATAACTACGCTTTAAAACGATGAGCCAAAAAGGGGGTACCTTTTCTAGACAATGTTAATAAGTGTATAGCTTGTCCAATATTAATTTTAGGTAGGTGAAATAATTTGTTAAATGTTCAAAGAGCTCATAACATTTGACAGTGTCAAATTTTGAAATTGACCATTTTGAATTCCAAACAAAAATAAAAATGCCACAATCTGTTAAAATCGTGAGATATACTACTAGTCTAGATTCAGTGTTACTAATCCTGCCTTAAAATAATCCTTTTGGCTTCTCTGTATAGGATTAAATTTTTAAAAATCTTTTTAATTGCGAGGGGGGAAGATTATGCTATATAGGTTATCATAATTGCTCAATAATTCTTTTTCTTACTATAGAATTGCTCACCAGCAAAAGAAGTCTTGGGAAGCTTATCTTATTTTTTAATTCATTTTGAAAATAGGCAGATGGTTTTTGTAAACACCAAAGTCCATTACTTTGAGTGAATAAACATAATGTATTTGGAAATGAAATGATAAATACGAGCTAATTAAACTTTTTCATGTTTTAAACTATAGCTACACAGTGACAAATAGTTATTTCCAAGAGTAGATCTGCAAAACTTGTACTTTGAATTAATGTTATTTTTCCAGGGTAAATATCTTTTATACATCAGTTGTTTTTATGATCTATCTGTAGAAAGTAAAGTAACATTAAGAATCCAAGTGTTACCTCTTCATGTCATTGACAACTTGATCTTTATGATTTTTTCTTTTTTAAAAAAATATTCTTTGAATAATAGCCCAGGCATACAGTAAAATTTTTAAGCAAGTTAAAAGAATATATGGTTAAAATGAAGACTTTTTCCAATTGACTTGAAAAAATCACACAAATCTTGTCATACTCTACAGAGATCCTTTTTTATTAATGATTATGTAGAAACACCTCATATTCAGAAAAACAGCTGAATAGTTTTCTATTGCTGTATGTACCACAATCACCTCCACCTTGTTTTTTTCCTTTTCATTTTGCTTCCACAAACAATGATGTGGCAAATTTCTTTGACCTATGTCTTATGTGTCCTCCTGTATATCTGGACAGTAATTTTCTAAAGTGGAATTGCCAAGTAAAAAGCACTGGTCATAGACAGGATGAAAAGACAAGACATAAACTGAGAAAAATATTTGCAAAATACACATCTGATAAAGGTCATGTATCCAAAATATACAAAGAACTCTTAAAATTCAACAGGACAACAAAAAACTCAGTTTAAAAATGAGCAAAAGATCTGGAGAGCTCACCAAAGAAGATACACAGATGGCAAATAAGCATATGAAAAGATGCTCAGCGTCATATGTCATCAGAGAAATGCAAATTGAAACAATGAGATACCATTATGCTCCTACTAGAGTGGACAAAACCCAGAACACTAACACCACCAAATTCTAGCAAGGATGTGAAGCAACAGGAACTCTCATTCATTGCTAATAGGAATGTAAGATAGTATATTCTGGATGCTATTGATGTATCTTATAAAGCTAAACATTGTCTTACACGATGCAATAATCACACCCCTAGGTACTTATGCAAATTAGTTGAAAACTTATGTCCACACAAAAACCAGCACATAAATGTTTATAACAGTTTTATTCTTAATTGCCAAAAATTGGAAGCAGCTAAGTTGTCCTTCAGTAGATCAATGGATAAACTGTGGTACGTCAATACATTGGAATATTATCCAGTGATTTATTTTTTTCTTAAAGAGGTATCAAGCCACACAGAAACATGGAGAACTTAAATGCAACCTAAATGTATGTTGCTGAGTGAAAGGAAGGCAATGGCACCCCACTCCAGTACTCTTGCCTGGAAAATCCCATGGATGGAGGAGTCTGGTAGGCTGCAGTCCATGGGGTCGCACAGAGTCAGACAGGACTGAGCGACTTCACTTTCACTTCTCACTTTCATGCATTGGAGAAGGAAATGGCAACCCACTCCAGTGTTCTTGCCTGGAGAATCCCGGGGACGGGGGAGCCTGGTGGGCTTCCGTCTATGGGGTTGCACAGAGTCGGACACGACTGACGCAACTTAGCAGCAGCAGCAAGTGAAAGGAACCAATTTGAAAAGCCTACATACTATACGATTCCAACTATAAGACAACCTGGTAAGCAAAAGTATAGAGACAATAAAAGATCAGTGGTTGCTAGGGAGATTACAGAGGAGAGGAGAGGTATTATAGGTGGAGCACAGGTGATTTTCAGAGCAGTGGAATTAATATGTGTGATGCTAATGGTGGATGCATGACATTGTGCATTTGGCAAAACCGTAGACCTGCACAACACAAAAAAATGATCCCTAATGTAAATTATGGGCAAACTTAATTATTTAGCTAATAATAATCTATCAGTATTGGTTCATCGAAAAACCAAGAGAGTTCCAGAAAAACATCTATTTCTGTTTTATTGACTATGCTAAAGCCTTTGACTGTATGGATCACAATAAACCGTGGAAAATTCTGAAAGAGATGGGAATACCAGACCACCTGACCTGCCTCTTGAGAAACCTGTATGCAGGTCAGGAAGCAACAGTTAGAACTGGACATGGAACAACAGACTAGTTCCAAATAGGAAAAGGAGTACGTCAAGGCTGTATATTGTCACCCTGCTTATTTAACTTATATGCAGAGTACATCGTGAGAAACGCTGGGCTGGAGGAAGCACAAGCTGGAATCAAGATTGCTGGTAGAAATATCAATAACCTCAGATATGCAGATGACACCACCCTTATGGCAGAAAGTGAAGAGGAACTAAAAAGCCTCTTGATGAAAGTGAAAGAGGAGAGTGAAAAAGTTGGCTTAAAGCTCAACATTGAGAAAACTAAGATCATGGCATCTGGTCCCATCACTTCATGGCAGATAGATGGGGAATCAGTGGCTGACTTTATTTTTCTGGGCTCCAAGATTGCTGCAGATGGTGACTACAGCCATGAAATTAAAAGACACTTACTCCTTGGGAGGAAAGTTATGATCAGCCGAGACAGCATATTAAAAAGCAGAGACATTACTTTGCCAACAAAAGTCTGTCTAGAGAAGGCTATGGTTTTTCCAGTGGTCATGTATGAATATGACAGTTGGACTATAATGAAAGCTGAGCGCCAAAGAATTGATGCTTTTGAACTGTCGTGTTGGAGAAGACTTTTGAGAGTCCCTTGGGCTTCAAGGAGATCCAACCAGTCCATCCTAAAGGAGATCAGTCCTGGGTGTTCATTGGAAGGACTGATGTTGAAGCTGAAACTCCAATATTTTGGCCACTTGATGTGAAGAGTTGACTCATTTGAAAAGACCCTGATGCTGGCGAAGATTGAGCGCAGGAGGAGAAGGGGTTGACGGAGGGTGAGATGGCTGGATGGCATCACCGACCCGATGGACATGGGTTTGGGTGAACTCCGGGAGTTGGTGGTGGACAGGGAGGCCTGGTGTGCTGTGGTTCATGGGGTCACAAGGAGTCAGACACGACTGAGCGACTGAACTGAACTGAACTGATTGGTTCATCAGTTGTAACATATATCCCACCCCAAATTAAGATGTTAATAGTAGGGGAAACTGAGGGCAGAGCTAGAGGAAGTATATGGGAACCTTGCACTTTCTGCTCAAATTTTCTAGAAAACTAAAACTGCTCAAAAAGCTAAAGTCTATTAATTTTTTTTTTAAAGTATGTACATTGAGAGATCATTCTGAGCCAGTTTGTCATATCTATTTCAACTAACAGTTTTTTTGTTACATAGAAGTGTTTTACAGCTTCTCTGTCCTTCTGAAAAATCTCTACCTTGTATCCTTTGAAAAAAAATCCCATATTTTCTTTAATAACCTTATAGTTTCATTTTTCTTTTTTAAAAATCTGCTTAATCTGGATTTTATTTCAGCATTGAAATTGACCCTTATTAATGACACTATCTTCTGCAAAAAATGTAATAAAACATAAGCCACAGAATAAGCATTTTAGGTTAAATGGAATAACACTGATGTAAAACCTCATCTATGTTGTGATGTGTGTTGAGAAATGAAGCAGGATTCCTCAAGTGCAGTCCATGGCCCCTTAAGGACCATGAGAGTGTTTTACAAGAGGGCTTGGGAATCTGCAATAGCATGTGTGAGTTTGTGTGCATGCACACAGTCATATTGTGCATTTTGGATCAAGTGTTCTGTCACTTTAAATCAAGTTCTCAGAAGTGTTCACAAATCCAAAATGATTTAGAAACACTAGAGTTGAGGGAAACTTTTCCTCAGAATAAACTGACAAAATTTCTCAAAAGGATGTTGTCAACTACCAGATGGAATATTTACCTCTTAAGAGAATGTTTCTGTGAATTGTATTACTTAGGAATCATTCATAATTAAGCTTATAGAACCATATTTAGAAAAACCAAACAAAAAACACCACATATTTTCTTCATGACTATACTTTTCAGGAGGAGCCCTACTGATAAGAATCACTGATATTTGGAAATTTGTTTGCCCTGGATGTAAGGAGAAAGTGCCTCTTAAGATGATTAAAATAAAAGAAAAATTAGTCATGGTGTACCATTCATCATCATATATCAAGTCTAAGTGAACCCAAAAGATAATTGCTAAGTCATTTCATATCAAATTAATCTATAATTGCTAGAACCATAATAGAAAATGGAAATACTTCTTTTGGGCATATTTATTCATTACATTTTGGTATATTTTTTTTCCCATGGAAAGAATTTTTTAATTCTAAAACGTGAAAGTTGAGGAAGTATTTCTATTTTTTTTAGTTTCCATTTTAGAAGCTATAGATCATTTCTTATCCATCTCAGTGTTTGTGTTTTTCCAATGAATTATTGATAAATTCATTAAGAGTATAACTTTTCTTGATATTCTGGTGTTTATCCACATGTTTTTGTTCTCTTGCTTCCAAATAAGAAATATTAATGTGTTAAGGAAGACCACCAGCTTTTAAAGCAGTACTTTGGAATTTAACATTTTAAATGAACAAGGAAATTAATATTTAGTTTGTACTCAATTTATCCTACATTATTAACATGAAAATGAATTAATTATAAAAGGATATGATCTTTACAGATTATATATACCTGCATGTACATCAAATATGAATATAAATAGCATATAAATTCCATCAAGTTGTATGTATAGAAAAGGACTCTGTATTTTGATTCTGTCATTATCATAATGGAGATATCACCCTACATGTTTTGGACTGTGTTCTTTGTATCTTGATGTGTGTGTGTGTGTGTACTGTAGATGGAGCTTTTCTACATAATTAGTAAGTTTAACCTACTGATCACAATGGTTTGTTTTTCTTAATGTACGTTTGTGTGTTTGTTTCCTTTTTATTGCATAGGAATTTTGGAGACATCCAATAGAGAAGTTGTAGTAGAGAAACCTAGAACAAATGAGACCAGTATTACTTCAGAGCAACTGCTACCAGTAACAGAGGTAAGTGAAGAAAAATGAGTGGTGGTTTTTTATGCATATGCAGTAACATTCTCATTTTCCTGTGACTCCATTATGAATCAGAACATCTTGATTTTTACCCTTTGCCACTAAAAAAGAAAAATTGGCTTACAGATTTTGATGAAAATTGAATTTAGTGGGAACACTGCTGTGTTGCACAGTGTGTTCCATGGAAGCAGTAGGGAACTGGTGGTAAAGAGATCTTTGTTCTCATCCCAACTCAGGGACTACACCTTGAAAATTTGGACTGTAGACAGCTGTTGAAAAGTGACAAAGTGGTAATTAAAAAGGGAAGGAACAAGGAGAGAGTAGTTTGAACTGGCCTCTTATTTTAGTGTGCTCCACGGGTCCCTGTTTTTTCTCAGATCCATGACCACTCTTCCTCTATTTCGTTCTGTATTTTAGAGAAAGACATCCTCCGGGTGTTCTTGCTTTCTGGACCTGGGAAGGTTTGGCCAATGAAAAGCACTGAGGGGAGACTGGAAGGTAGATGTTAGAGAAAATCAGGGGATTTCTTCCGCTCGCTCTGTGTTAGGGAACATGTCCAAGAGTAGCTATGGCTCCTTCTCCTCCTCCACGCTTCTCCCCACATACAGTCCTCTCTCTAGTTTCTGGTCCACAGGGCAGGTCGCCCTCTTTCCCTCATTGTGACGTTGTGGGCTCTTTAGTGGCAGCAGGTAGAATCTTCTAGTGGTGATGTGCAAACTTTTAGTTGCATCATGTGGCGTCTAGTTCCCTTATCAGGGATCGAACCTGGGCTCCTTGCATTGGGAGCCTGGAGTCTCAGCCACTGGACCACCAGGGAAGTCCCTATACATCGTGTTTTAATAAAAAATCAGAGTAGATATTAAGAAATTAGCATTAGGTAATAGAAGAAAGGGATTCAGTGGGGAGCTCCTTGGCACACAGAACAGAAAACCATATTATTTCCTCTTCTTTCTTGGATCAACTAATAAATGTTCTGCATTCTAACTGGAATGTCTATGATTCCAAACATCAGATGGGAAGAGTAGAAGTAAGCCAATGATGTCTTATGTAAATAAATAGACTTCTAGGAGGAGATTTGAGTAGTAAATGTTTTCAGTTTTTTTTTTTTTTAAAGCAGCTATTAATGTTCTTGCTTTTCCATATTTTGAACAGATACCTTCAAAGGTATTAAAATCACATATAAATGACTGTGGATGAAGGTAATCATTATGGCACACACACCACCCTCAAAGTCACTGTGACCATGGTAATTAATGGCAATTTTCCCCATAACATATTTCCTTGAGTGCATGAATGAATGATTTTAATGAATAGACATTCCCTGGTGGGGGAACAAAAAAGCAGAGTTTTATTGTCGTGGTTAATTTTTATGAAGGTAGGTTCCTTTTCGTATTTCTATCATAAACGTGTCTTAAGAAAATACCTATATGGCATAGGACTACATGCATGGCACTTGCAAAGTTTCACTTAGGAGAAAAGAAACTATAGGAGCTGAGTAGATTAAATGGTTGATTCATTTTATGTAATAAAAAGATGAGAGATATATCTTTAAGCAGGCCCTATGATGCTAAAGGTCCAAATAAACTTTAGAAAGGATATGAGAATTACATCTTAATTACAGGCTTAATGAGGAGAGCCACTTTTTCTGATTAGGGAGTTATGGAATCATAGAATTTTAGCTCTAGAAGATAAATCACCTTTATTTGTTCTGCATATACAAAAAGCATTAGATTAATGCTTAGTGAGAATTTTGTATACAAGAAAATTAAGCTAATGATCATAATCTCAGTAATTTTAGACTGAAAGGAACTATAGAAATCACTCAATTCAGCTCTTTTATTTTTGCAACAGAAAACTTGAAATCCAGAAAAATAAGTAATTCAGTTAGAAATATCAAGCCTAGAGTCTTCTGAAGTTGGGGGTAGATAAATTATTGCTATTAGTAAGATCACACTAAAGAAGGAAAAGTTTAGTACTAAGCATAGATTCAGCCTACTATCCATAATGTATTTACACTTTAGAGTATATTAGAGGGCTTGAGGGATATATCCATTTGTAAATATATTGCCACATGAGCCAAAGACCAAAAAAATCCCCAAAATAACACCGGCCTCCATGCCAGCCTTCCCACTGCCCACATACAGAGCAATGCAAATTATTTTAATTCCTCATTTTCTGGAACAAAAGTAGTGATGCTTACCACTTTATGGGTGGAGAAACAAAATAAAACTCTACAGCAATAAAAATCTAGAAACATGCAGTGGTATATTTTCTCCAAGAAATTTATTTCTTATTGCTATTTTTTTGGCTTGTCTGGATTTCTGACAGTGAAAAAGAAATAAAAGATTGAATATTAAATGCTGTCTTATGTCGCAATACTTGTTAACAATAAACTATAAAAAAGACTATAAAAATCTAATTTAGACTTTATTAAATATATTGAATTTAAAGGTTGCTTTACGTGATAAATAGTAAGTGGAACTTTCAGCTCTCATAAAGATGGTTTTATTGAACTATATTTAAGAGATTAAATTTTGAAAAAAAAGTTTTTGATTAAATCCACTGATGAATTAAATTGAAATGTCAGTATATTACTGTGTATAAAGAATGCACATGTTTTGTATATTGCTTTATTCACTGGGTAATATTTTCAGGTTATAAGAATGGCTTTTACAGTTTATCAAAGAATACCTATATTCAACATGCTGAATGAAAGTAATGCTTTTATATCTATAACACTAGAAACACTTGTTGTTAAGATTAATATAACTGAACATAAATTTATATTTCAGGCTACTTTATTAGATTTTGGCTGGAGAAGTGCATTTAAAAAAGTATCTCTTCCCATGGCACATAGTATAACAACAGCCATTGAAGATTTTTCTGCAAAAATTCTCCAACAGGAACAGAATGAAAGGTTTTCAACTGTCAGCTATGCTTTGGACCTTGTAAATGTCCTGCCAGTTTGGCAAGATAGCTATGTGGTTCCTGAAGCAGACCAACCAAAGAAAATTGCAAAGGCAAGTGTTAAATGAAATCCTTTCGAATTAGATTGGCATATGAGATTTTTCTTCATATAAACCATCGCAAAGGGAACCAACAGAAAAATGATGGGATCTCTTGGGAAACCCTTGGCACTTGACCCAGCACCGTGTTTTCCTGGTATCCATGGACCACTGTGCTAACAAAAAAGGACTCAAACCTGGTGCCAACTTTTTGCTCCATGAATCTGAAGCAGCTAAAGAGAGGGCCTCTGTGACTTCCTGGGGACCTGGGGAACAGCCTGTTTGTGTGATACCTTTGAATGACCGCCCCCCGCAGGAGAAATTTAGGAGGTTGAAGGAGTTGTTGTCTTTTATTGGTTTGGGCAACCTTTAAGTCTTGATTTACATCTTAGTAAACATTCCATTAGCATCAGTCTTACATCTTTGTTTTGAGAGTCACAGAACATACTGAGAAAATAGGAAGTAGTTATGGAAATGGAGAAATAAGAGTTACTCCATATTCAGTCTACAGTGGGGTCAGCAACCCCTCATTGAAGTGTTTTTGAAAGAGAGTTTTCAAAAGTGACCTTAATCCCCCACTGCCACCTGAAGCTCCAGTACATTACCCAGAAACACTGTTGACCTCTCTGGAGAAGAGGCAAGTGAGCCTTTTCATGCATCCATCCATCACACCTCCTTTGCCGTTAAGAAGGAGTAAATTCATAATAACTAGTGAAACGCTAAGTGCATCACTCCTAAAAGTTGCTGACTCTATCAATAAGAAAATGCTACATGAGATTGTTTCTGATGCTCTTAGATTATTTAAGTTAAACTGATACAGCTTCATTTATATGTGGTGATTAATTAAAAAAAACACTTTTATGACAGTTTAGCCAAAACAAACAAACAAACAAACCCGGGAGTAAGTCAAAAATAATGTAATCATGGATACATACTTTCTGAATTCAATTAACTACAAATAAAAGTATTGTCATGGAAAGCTATTTCCTGAGTTTTTCATAATGTCTCTCTGGTAGGCATAAGGTTTGAAGTTTATATATAGAGAAGTATCATTTTTGTATTTCTTTATTTGACATAAAACATTTAACTTTCTACCACTGAGACATCGGTTATTATAAAGTTGTGTCATTATATTTATGTTTGATGCCAAGTTCATTATTTTGGAATTTAGTCTCCCTGTACATAAATTACATGGCGCTGTCAGAATACAAATAACTCAGTGCTACATTTATTTCTCCCTAGTTTTGTTCTGACATCATGGAAAAACTTGACATAATGCTTCCACTGGCTCTGGCATGCAGAGATGATTCTTTTCAGGAAATTAGAGCAAACTTTGTGGAGGCCTGTTGTAAAGTGGCAACAGCTGTCCTGGCCAGACTGCAGGAGAGAAGCAAGGAGTTTCCCTCCAAAGCACCCCTGAAAAACCTGCACACCCTGCTCTCCACGGCTGTGTATGTCTTCCAGCGTTTTATGCAATATGATCATGTGATGAAAGAAAATGCTAAGAAGTGAGTGTCATTTACACTAAGTTGATGGCCATGCTTGCAGTATCATCTATCTTTGGGTATCACAGAAGTGGAATCTTGAAAATGGTATTTGAGAAGGAGAAAATAATAATAAACATGGGGAATTATTTTCATTTATCTTGCCTAGGAAATGTCAAAAAGGTAGAGCATGGGTTGTATTAAACCAGATACACAGATAGCAAGAAAGATAGGTATTCCCTCTGAAGGCCCACTGGGATGACCTTTGCATTTCCCAGACGCTGTAGTCTGGAGGAACTATTTTCAGCATGCTGTTCTGATGTGACCAAGCAAAGCCTTTCCATTCCACAAGGCCCGTTGTACAGATTACACTGGAAAGGAAAAATAAACTTCTCCCCTGTCACACAAAACAATATTTGTGGAAAATGCCGTTCTCTTTGGTTCCTAGACCAACTAGACATTAGGAGCTGGCCTAGAGAAGAGATGCATTTCTGACTATTCTTGTGACCAATGTAAACATATCTCAGAATGCCCATTTCATAGACGCTATTCTTCATGTGTGAAAAGGAAGCATTGACAGTCTCAATTCTCATGTATTTGTGGTCCAAAAAGACCAAATGTTTTCTGGCTAGAGAACAGAAATGACCAGATGTATAATCAGGTGGCCTATCTGGCTTCTCTTGTACTCTCTAGAAGACGGCATGGCCCTTTGCAAAGGGAACGTGTAGACTGGACACTCCAGTGTGAGCCCAAGAATCTAGTCTGTATTCCTTATTCAGCCTTTGCAGTCCCTTTCTAGTAACGAGAGGAAGCATAAGAGAGTGTACTAAAAATAGCTAAAGATAAAAGTAAATTTGGCTTGATGTAGGATATAACTATGATATTTCTTTAATTCCCTTAAGTAGTCAGATGTTGTGATTCATACTCGAATTTATAAACAAAATGTGCCAGCAATCCCTTTATTTCTGTAGAATATTGTAAAACAGTTTATGAGATAATTGACAGCTACAAAATTACAATTTTTAAAATAAAAAGACTGTGTTTGTGGGACGTGTGATAGCTTTATAAAAGTTGGTTCTGACAAATGCATGTTGTTCTCTGTAATAACGATAACCTAATGCCTAAATAATGCACTGATCTCTAATAATAGGCTTACAAAGAATACTTTGATTTTTGAATGATGTATTGACAATGCAGTTTGTCTCAAGTTGAAGCGCATATTTGCGGAACAGCAGATGTACGTTTTCAAAGGACGTGCAAAACAAAGACCAGCTTTTTTTTTTTTTTCTTTTTGGAAAGTGACTGTGGATGCAGACTTCAGCATTGGGAGGAAATGAATGATTGATATCTAATAATCAAAACCATTTGTAGTACTGGAGATTGTTACCTCCTACTGCACAGGCCTTAAATCTCTGTCTCTTTGATCATTCCCTCTGCACAGACCCATATTCCTGGTGCCTATCCAGCGATACCAGGAATTCATCAACAGTCTGCAGTTTCAGGTTACGGACTACTGCGTCAGAGTTTGTGCTACAAGCATTTTACAGGACGCTGAGAGCCACCATTGGGATGACTACAAAGCTTTTTATGAGGTGTGAAGTTACGTTTACTATCCCTCCTTTTTACACAAATATGTTTTACTGCCTACCTGCTTTCTGGCTAATTAGAAACATGAGCTTGGCATTACTAACACACGAAGGCTGTGAGGATAATATTTTTTAAATATTGAAATTATACTTGGAAAAACACTGTTCTTAAAAACCTGAAATAATTAGAACACTCCTTCTGCTTAAAAGTAAAAATAACTTAATTTGAGCTGCAGTGTTTCCGTGCTATATAATAGTTGGAATGTAATGGGACACGAGTAAAATTCAAGGAGAAAACAATGCCACAATATAATATACAACCTTGTATTGTTTTCAAAGGGACCAGTAAGAGGTATCCTTGCACTTTTTTCTTGTTATATATTTCCATCTGTGTTTGATAAAGATTTTTTATTAAACAGCTTTATTCTTTTTATACTTGTTTTCCCTTCTTATTGTGTGTTCTTATGAGTGTGCTTTAAGACCCATCTGATCATTTATAGCTTACCTATTTTCATTTAACCCATGTTTTGAAATCCCAAATTTCTACTGAATTAAAGCCTAATGATTCCTAGTGTCACCAAAACCTGGATCAATTAAAATTATTCATCATCAAGCTTCATTAGTTCCCCTTCCTCTGAATCCCATTGATTACACATAAACCACAGTATTTGAAATCCCTTGAAGCGGATTTCAGAGCAGGGTGAAACATTTATAATATCTTAATCAAGATAATCAACATTTTCAAAATGTCATCAGTCAAGCCCACCTTCCGTAGTTTTTGCCACGAATGCCTTCCTCCAGATTGAAGCTTGTGATTTTGTTTCTTGATTGTCCTGCTAACTGTAGAGTATTGAGAAAAACAGAGTGGAGTTTTATTCAGTGAACTCACTCCTGTCGCCTTGCTGACACCATGGCTCCATTTATGCCTGGGTTATTATCATAATAAATGTTGTCACAACAGAGACGAGCAGCTTAGAAGCTTTTTAAAAGGGCTTTCCACGTTTTCTAAGACCATTTCATCTCTCCTTTAGAGGCCCTTCCCAGATACCTTTTCTCTCTGCGAAAGCATCTATATAGGGTGTTCCAAATCTGACGCGCTTCACACAGCAGCGAGCAGAATGAAAACGAGAAAGTGGTATGGTGCAGCTGGTAGCCTGAGATAAGAATAAAAGTATTGGTCTCCCCTCTCCTGGCCGCGTCCCAGCTCCCTTATTTGCCTTGAGGTAAACAGAGAGGTTGAAAATGAATCCATCTCATGTTTCAAACTATTTCAACGTGTCAGTGCGCTGATGAGCAATTTTATATGATGTGTCCATTGAAGAACAGGTATCCCGTCACTATCCGTCCAACACAGGGATATTATGTTTCCTTTCATGCAAATTGGGAGCTGGAAGAGTCCTACGGTATAAATAATAAGTAGATGCATTGAGAACCTGTTATTGAAGTTACCAAGTATTTAAAAGAAAAAACAACAACAACAACAAATTACCACATAACATTCAGCTCTTAGATCTTATGACAAGGCTTTAGCTTCCAAGACAGAAATAACGAGATAGCTAGCCTGTGATTACATGGTACTGTAGCTTCCATATACTTACATGGTCAGTAGTTACAATTTAATTGCAGAGTTAGCGGTGGTTATTTATGCTCAGAAAAAAATAAAATAAAATAAAGTGATACTGCTTTTCTGTTTACCAAAAATAAGAACCTTCTAAAACCAATACAGATTTTAAGCGATTTTGATAACTGGAGTACCCAACATGGTTTTATCCTGTTTACTACACCCCTCTCTCTGTCTCACCCCATTATTCCAGCTGATTTGTGAAACAGGACTGGTAGGAATGTTTGAAGGGGCGAGGCGATGAAATCTGCCCGACTGGAGGTGGAGGGTGAGATAGAGATCTCAGGGGATCCTATCACCGTGTGCAGAGTGTAGTAAAGAAATAGAGAATTTGTAAGATATGGAGCAATATTTGCTCATGTATTGTGATAACAAGTGAGCCCTAGATAGATCATTTCCACTTTCTGAACTGTCAGGTTGAGAGAGCCAAAGAGTTCAGTATCTCTCTGATGAGGTGCTGGTCAGATGGCACAGTGGGTGTTCAAATTACATGTTTAAAATCAAGCTTTTAGTATACTTGACATCTGTTCAATTTTAGCAACTTGTGTTTTCTAATAGTCAAAGAATAAAGAATTGTCTGTTCAAAGATAATATTGAGTGGCTTATATAATAAAGCCCAGCTGCTTGTTTCCTGATATATAATCTAAATAAAAGTTCACATCTGTTTGTATTATAGCGGGTCTACAAAAATAACAGATGTTTACTAGCAGAATACTTTTGAAATGACAACAAATAGGGAAACAGGTCAGAAAAATAAATGAATCACATTTAATTTAATGAAAGCCCTTGCATACATAGAAACTATACACATTTTGAAGAAAATTGTGAGACAGATGACCAGTTTGGAAGGTTTTAAGTGAACATGAAGTTTATATTTTTAAAAGTCTTAAAAATAAGTATCTTTCACTTTTAGGGGAAGAGATAGGTATGCCTAAAGTTACTTTTATTTTCTCATTTATTGCTCAAAGGTGGCTATTAAGGAGAAATAATATGAGAAATCATGTTGGCCATATTATCATGGGCACCCACTCACCGACATGGAGAAAGTATAAATCATTCAGACCAGCCATGATATCAGCTGGGTTGGTTTTGCTTTACTTAACGTACAACACAGAAAGTAATAGAGAAAATAAAGTATTAAAATTCCTTTCTTAGCTGAGGAAATTTTGTAAAGTATTCTTTATCACAGAACACACAACAAAGAAAATATAAGAAACTATGATTTGCAACTTGTGCATTAATTTTTTTAAAACAGTTTTGATGTACATCTAGTCAGAAAATCAGAAGTGGTCAAAGTCCCCACCAGTTTGAACTTGACTCTTCAACATTTTGATATCCAAGTTTTCCACCCAGCAAGAACAATTCTACTCATAAACTCCATTCGAAGGTCAATAGATAATAACTATAGATTATTATTATTATAGTGACTACAAAAGACTTTAGTAATCAAAGAAAGTACCAGAAGAATAATATGTAAAGAATATATACATAAGAAACTATCAAATTTAGGTATAGGAGAACACCAGTTCAGTTCAGTTCAGTCACTCAGTCTCACTCTTTGCAACCCCATGGACTGCAGCATGCCGGGCCTCCCTATCCATCCCAACTCCTGGAGTTTACTCAAACTCATGTCCATTGAGTCACCCAACCATCTCATCCTCTGTCGTCCCCTTCTCCTCCTGCCTTCAGTCTTTCCCAGCATCAAGGTCTTTTCCAGTGAGTCAGTTCTTCACATCAGGTGGCCAAAGTATGGGAGTTTCAGCTTCAACATCAGTCCTTCCAATGAATATTCAGGACTGATTCCTTTAGGATGGACTGGTTGGATCTCCTTGCAGTCCAAGGAACTCTCAAGAGTCTTCTCCAACACCACAGTTCAAAAGCATCAATTCTTCAGTGCTCAGCTTTCTTTATAGTCCAACCCTCATATCCATACATGACTACTAGAAAAATCATAGCTTTGACTAGACGGATCTTTGTTGGTAAAGTAATGTCTCTGCTTTTTAATATGCTGTCTAGGTTGGTCATAACTTTTCTTCCAAGTAGCAAGTGTCTTTTAATTTCATGGCTGTAGTCACCATCTGCAGTGATTTTGGAGCCCCAAGAAATCAAGTCAGCCATTGTTTCCACTGTTTCCCCATCTATTTGCCATGAAGTGATGGGACCAGATGCCATGATCTTAGTTTTCTGAGAACTAAGGAGAACATTGGAATTGTTTAAAATGATGTTTGTTTGAGAAATATAAGGAGTGTGCGAAATAGAAATTTTAAGTCAGAGGATTACTTAAGAGATAAAATAAGTTTTTCTCATTTAACTTTTGATATAGTAACGTAATCAGGATAGTTTTAGAAGAACACATTCTTCAAACTTCAAATAATGTATTTCAAGTAATCTTTTAATCTGGTCTGAAGAAAACGAGCAAACTCCTAGCACACCTCCCTGAGAGCCTGTTAACTAATTATTGGTTGTAATTCACTTGAGGTGACCTTCTCATTTCTGCCTGTTTCCCCTTAGCTTTGGCTGCTGTTGGGTCTCACTCTGTGATCAGGGAAAATTTGACACAGAAAAGAGGTCTGTCAAGAGGTAGAAAGGAATGAGAACCTGGCCCTTCGGAAGTGTAAAGTACTGTAAAAAATACTAAGAAATGATGATACCATCTGCCTGGGCTTTACGAAATCTTGCAAAATCAGACCATTTTAGGATGTGTTTCTAGTACTGTTGTTGAAACTCCATGGATGAAATAGCCTAATATAATCATCTTTGGTGACTCCCACTTTGTTTTCACGCATGTTGATAAGTACACACTCTGCAAGTTTATGTTTGCTCCTGTCATTTCATTGTAATGTGAAATCTAAACCATTTTTAAGGTGATCTCAATGATGTTAATAAGCCCAGAAGAATATACATGCTTAATTTCAAAGATTACTCTTTAATTTTAGAAGAATCAGCCCACTATCTTAGACTATGCAAGACTTTGTTTAGCAGCTACAAAGATGATCATTTTAAAGTAAATTTTAAACTCCGGACCACGAGTAGGTAAATCAAGGCTACCCTAGGTTAAATGCTTGTGGTCTGGATTTACACTAGAATATCTGGTCTCATAATTGAAATAAAACATATGTTCCTTTGTCAATAAGAATGTTTTACATCTTGTCAAAAATCTTTCTTGGTCATCGAGTGCATCAAACCCTCCAGCTATTTCCTTTCAGCCTGAACTAATTAAGTTCATAGGAAGCAAACTGACATTTGGTAAGATGCGATCCTCTTGTTTAATGTGTGCTGGTTTTGCCAGGGGGAAAGATGCTCCTTCTCGCTCCAGATGTGGCATTATTTCTTCTGGGCACTTCATCACGATCTCTGGACCATCCTGCCCCCTAAATTAGCCCAGGAGATACTAGCAGAAGTTCTGGAGAAGTCTTTGGGTCTCCTGGCCTCCAGATATGCCCAGGCCCATCCCAGTTATAAGAGAACCCTACAGATAAGGTAACTGAAGTTGTGAAAACCATTACTTTTCAAGAAAATGTTTGTCAGGTGTATAAAGCAGAATGTGCTTCTGAATCTCATGATGTAACTCCTTGTATATTTAATGTTTCTAACATCTGAAAGGAAATCATATTCAATTCTCCTGAGATACTTAAGTGCAAATGTGGAACTTGAATCAAAATAACTTTGTTCTTTTTTCTCCTTAAAATTGTATGTAAAACCCACTTTTTTTCTAAAAAGTGAGTCAAGTTGTATTACAATCTAGGACATAGATATCCAAAGGTTAATAAATAAGATAAAGAGAGAAAATTAAAGTCCTAAACTGGAGAGGAAAGCTGCGGTGCTGTGATGAAGTAATTTGACTGAAATTCCAGGCAACCAAGGAATTTTACTTTCGGGTGTTTTTTTTTTTTTTTTTTTTTTTTTTAATTTAATGCCTTAAAATATTGTAGTTCATCTTCATTAAGGAAACTCTTTTGTCTAATCATTTTTCTCTTAATATATTCTAATTACTTCTTTCCTCTTTTCCTTTTCTTTTTATTATGTATTACTAAAAAATAGTTCAAAATGTGAAATCACAGAAAATGAGGAGCAGCAGTCATGAAGTCTTAAAGACTGAATTATAGGCCAATTCTAAAGGAAATCAATCCTAAAGGAAACCAATCCTAAAGGAAATCAGTCCTGAATATTCATTGGAAGGACTGATGCTGAAGCTGAAACTCCAATACTTGGGCCACCTGGTGCGAAGAACTGACTCATTGGAAAAGACCCTGATGCTGGGAAAGACTGAAGGCGGGAGGAGAAGGGGATGGCGGAGGATGAGATGGTTGGATGGCATCACCGACTCGTGGACATGAGTTTGAGCCAGGTCTAGGAGTTGGTGATGGACAGGGAGGCCTGGCGTGCTGCAGTCCATGGGGTTGCAAAGAGTCAGACACAACCGACCGACTGAACTGAACTGAACAGGCCAATTCTATGGGTTGTCTAGGCAAAGAATATTACAAAAATGTGTGTACATGCCAACAATGGTCTATACAAAGTGAAGCCTTTTGTTTTTATAAACATTCTGATTAATGTAATTGAGACCTGCCTTTTAGGTATAAAAATTTTTTTTTTCAGATATGTTGCTGCTGCTGCTAAGTCGCTTTAGTTGTGTCCGACTCTGTGCGACCCCATAGACGGCAGCCCACCAGGCTCCGCCGTCCCTGGGATTCTCCAGGCAAGAACACTGGAGTGGGTTGCCATTTCCTTCTCCAATGCGTGAAAGTGAAAAGTGAAAGGGAAGTCGCTCAGTCGCGACCCCATGGACTGCAGCCCACCAGGCTCAGATATGTTAGGCAGAGCCTAAAGACATCAGAGGCTTTATTATTTTTGTCAGTAGGAATTATTTTCTGATCAAGCATGCTGCATGTGAGGGCATTTAGGTCTTGCTACAGTGTTTCATAAATATGGTATTTTTGAACAAGCTGTTTTGAATTACTGACCAAGCATTAAAAAAAAAAAAAAAACCCATTGAATTCTGAAGAAGAGATGGAAAATTCCTTTTGAAGGCAAAGGATACTTTCATTCTTTTCCTTATGTAGCTTACATCACTTTTGACTGTGAGGTGGCAAGTCATTATAAGATACTTATGAAATCAGATTTACTATTAGCTCATGAAATAGGTAGTATATTTAGTTAATTAACTGTATTATAGAGACTTTTGGCTTCTATTTTCTGGGTACATAAAAACATCTTGCAAAGCTAGAGTTATCTTTCCTAGTTTTTATAAGTTACATATTTTTATTTGAATGATTAATTATAAAATATCCATTTTGTAGAAATCAGATTTCACAGGCATGTGTTTGTTTGTGTCTGTGTGTATATATATATATATATATACACCTTGGATTTGCAATTCTTTAATTAGCAATTAGAATGAGTAGATGCAAACTACAATTAAACCTTCCTAAGGATGATTCTGGATGCTCTTAGAATTCTAGCTTCCAACTGTCATATAACAAAAACTGTGCTCTATATATATTGTTCAGTCACTCAGTTGTGTCCGACTCTTTGCGACTCCATGGACTGCAGCACGCCAGGCTTCCCTGTCCATCACCATCTCCCAGAGGTTGCTCAAGCTCATGTTCATTGAGTTGGTGATTCCATCCAACCATCTCATCCTCTGTCATCCCCTTCTCCTGCCTTCAATCTTTGCCAGCATCAGGGTTTTTTCCCAGTGATTCAGCTCTTCACATCAAGTGGCCAAAGTATCAGAGATTAAGCTACAGTATCAGTTCTTCCAATGAATATTCAAGGTTGATTTCCTTTAGGATTGACTGGTTTGAATATATATATGCAAGGAAAATATTTATTTGATATTAATATTTTAATTTATATTGTTTGCTATTAATATAAATTAATATTATTTGCATATACATGTAAGGAGAACAAGTATTAAATTTGTGGCAAATATTTGTGACAAATTTATTTAATATTGCAAAGTTCTGAAACTGTAAGCTTTTTCATTTGTGCCTCTGGTGCCTTTTTTTTTCACCTCCCACATGCTAGGAGAACATATTGCTCAATCTTGTACCTTTCTTTTGATACCTTGTACTTGGATGAGAAGATTGTTCTGCTATCAGATTTTTACCTATCACATGTATGTGGATAATAGAGAACTTTCTTTTAACGTGACTTTTCTTTTGCTGAATTTAATTTCAAAGAAACGCTCTTGAGATTCTTGAAGAGGATCTTGATAATGCAAAACAGACTGTTTTTCTTTTTTAAAAAAAGCACTTCTGCAACACTTCACTGCTATAGACGTCATTATCTCTAAAGATAATGAATGGTGTCGTGCTCAGTCGTGTCCGACTCTTTGCAACCCTTTGGACTGTAGCTCGTCAGACTTCTCCATCTGTGGGATTTTCCAAACCAGAATACTAGAGTGGGTTGCCATTTCCTCCTCCAGGGGATCTTCCTGACTCAGGGATTGAACTCGCATCTCCTGTCTCCTGCATTATAGGCAGTTTCTTTCTGCTGAGCCATCAGGGAAGCCCAATGCATGGTATTATGGGTCAGCTAACACTTGCAAACTCAAAATCTATCTTTGATGCTTTGTCTGTTTTTGATCTCTGAATCTCTGATATCGAAGCAAATATTTCTATTCTTACATATGTTTAATATAATAGATATAAATGATAGTGTGCCTACCAAGCAGAGAGAACAATTTTAACATGATTTTCTTCTTTTTCTTTCCAACAGACTTGATGTCACAACAATTTTAATTTGCACTGAGAACATGTTATGGTCAGTTTGCACATCTGTACAGAAGCTTTTGAATCCTCATGCATATGTAGATGATAAAATTTTTAAAATTCATACCCACTGTAATAATCTCTTCACAACATTAGTTATTTTGACTTCACCATTAACACAATTACACCAGTAAGTATCAAATGTATTTTCTTTTTAGCTACTATGATATGGAAAATAATGTAATTTTATGCTGCTTACTGAATTGTGTGAAGTAGCAAGTAGAAATTTATTGAAGCACAGTTGTGATATTGTGAATTGAACCATTTTACAAAACTAACTCTAACCAACAGGGGTTTCTTCATTCTCGAAGTTATTTGATCCTAAATATGTGGTATTTCTCTATTGATTAATCCTGTTCAGTTGATAAGGCTCTAAATACAAGCAGGAATGTTTTGAGCATCATTATTTGAGTTGTTTAAATGCTCAAATTTTATTCATGGATTGATTTGTCTGTGAAAAAATAAATCATATCCCAATTGCTTTATGCTCCTCTAAAAATATCTTTTAATTTGATATAAACGATTTTCTCTAATCAAAAAGATTTTTTAAATGATTATAAAATGCTCTCTAGTCTAGAAGAGACATAATGTTTCCATTTACTCTGCCATAGATTTGCATTTTTAGTGTTGGACTTAGTGACTGGGCTAGTAATGGGAAGTGGAAATAGGAGTAAGTAATGATTTTTTAAATGTTGAAATATTTACTTAACTAAACAAATAAGATTCAGGAAAATAAAAAAAAATTGAACTGCTTTTCTGGTTAATTTCATTCAAATATGTAATATGATAAAAGAAGTTAGAGTAAATCTTATAATGAAACATTAATATACTTTCGTTTAAACCCTCCTCCAACGTAGTCAATTTATCTTAAAAGATTAAATATTGCATATTCTTAGTTTCTTGGATAGTAAAAATTATACAGACTTGTATTTCTTAAAATAAATTTGACAAAGTATTTGTTTCTGTACCATCCTGGTAAAGGCAATATATAAATCTTGATTTTCGGTAAATTTTGTGTTAGGAATTCTAAGGGTAATTAACAAGTTTTTTCAAAATTTCCCTGTAATTTTCACCCACTCTTGAACTTTCAACAGACCCGTTGTTTACAGATTGCTTCTTCTGGCAACCTTTCCGTTGAGACCTAATTTTAGAAATGGAGAATTCTTTCAGAAAGGGAAAGAAATAATGAGATAAATTGCCATAAATTTGGGATTATATGTATAATGGTGCATAATCACAAAAAGCTCAAGTTCTGAAGCCCATAATAAATCCTAGTAAACTAAACTGATTTACCATAGATGAAAAAATTACTGTGCTCTTAGTTCAATGGGTCATTTCATCTAAGGGGAAGGCCCTGTGAAAATCAGGAACAAAGTTGACAAATTTCATGGATTGGTCATGGTGAGCAATATTGAATTTCACGGTCTGTCACAGATGAATAGAAAAATTTTAACCCCCCAATGCATTTGTAAAGCAAATAAATTATTATCAAAGGTTGCATATTTTAATAATAATAATAATGTAACATACATTCATTATTGTTAACCTGTGGACTTTTGATACATTTTTAAACAACTCTACAAGTACTCAGAGCTCTGTATTGCATAGTAACCTCATTCAACAAATTTAAATTGCTAATTTAAACCAGAATTGCAGAACATTTTATACCAAGCACTGCCTCTGTTTTTTTTTAATATAAAACATAGATAGTGGATTTGCTTTAAAGCATGAATAAAAGTCTATATATACTTTCATTTTTTATTATTTCTCAGATCATAAAAATTTTCACAGATTTTATCCATTCATGTTGGTATAAAATTTAATTTGCTTTCCTAGAGTATAAATCTAATTTTTAAAATATATTTTGCTTTCTATTGACAAAGGAAATCTACAGGGCAACATGTTCCATACCTAATAGGAAAAAAAAAAAAATGTGTGTGTTGCAAGAACTCTATTGATTTATTTAGCTTCTTTTCACAGCCAGGATATGAAGTTGTCATATTGTTAGCATTTCGAGAAAAAAAAATTGTATATCTATCTCACATTTAAAAATTAGGCTGTATGCTTTGAGGAATTGGTTAAAAGTAGCAATCAGATGTTGATAGCATTGGATTTTTATAAACTATGCCTGACATTTGTCACTCTATGTGATATGCCTTTCTTGAAGGTGACTGCTTTTATTCCAAGTAGTTCTGACAGATAAACTGAATGTATTTTCCTCTCCGAGCTTAGCATAGGACTACTAAATCCCAGGGCAGAAATATGATTTTTAAATCTTTTCAGAAAGAATGAAATGTGTTTGCAAAAATGTGTGTCCTTTTTTAACTCCCCTTTGTAGATTTCTGTTAGGATGTTGTAAAAGGAGTACTTTAGGTTTGTCCTCCAGGGAAAGAGACCTGCTGAAACATAAAATATTCACCATATATTTTCCGAAATGCTTATCACTTGTGGTTATGCTTATCTTCTTTCATAAAGGCAGTCATGCTGCACTTTCAGACGTGCACTCCATGCACGTTCACACACATACGCAAATAGTGGTTTCATGTGTTACATTTGCTTGCACAGAATGTTAGTTTTAGTTTCTATCTAGCAAATTAAAGTTAATTTTTAGAATTTTAGGTAAATACAATTCAGTTTCAATTTATTAAATACTCTTGCCTCCCTAGGCCCTATGATTAAGCACCAGGATTAAACACAGGTGTCACATCAAGGAGCAAGTTGAAATACTCACCCTCAAGTATTATAGGAGAGTCTGATAAAATTTTTAATGTTAAAATTGAACATTATATATATTTCAAAATGTTTTGATTCGTCCTATAAAAATTAAAAGTGGAAACTTTTTGAAAGTTGATTGTCTCCAATGTTACCTCATGTAATAACATGGGAGAATGAATTTCAGTGCAAGTACCAACATGCCAGGCAAAGGCTGGGTCATCAGAAATAGGCCAGAATGTTGGTCACTGAGCCAGGGAACGGCAGACCTATCTTTGGGGTTCACTTGATGTCATTCACATGACTTTTGAGTCACTAAATTCCAAGGTATTTCAGTGCTCGTTCTGTAGTTTGGTTTCAAACTGGTGCTGGGTGTTTTAAGGTTAGCTTGTTTATCTCTTTAGTTATTTGAAATTACTTCACTGTCCCTAATGAAACAGAACATGTTGGTCTAAAACTTTTTCTTTCATACCTCAAGAATGTTTGGTACACTGGAGACAGGTGTTCCTCAAAATGGTAAGCATAGGGGATGCTCATGTACAATGTTGAGCATCATATGGTTATAAACACAATAACTTTACTCTTAGGTATATACACAAAAGAAATGCAAACATATGCCCGTGCAAAGATTTGCACACAGGAGTTCATAGCAGCATTTTTCATAGTAGTACAAAGTGGAAAGAACCCAAGTGTCCATCAGCTGGTAAATAGATAAACAGTATGTGGCATATCCATACAGTAGTATATTATTCAGCCACTAAAAAGAAATGGAATACTGACAGATGCTACAACAGGGATGAATCTCAAAACCTGCATGCTAAGTGAAAAAAGCCATACACACAGAGTACATATAGTGTGACTCAACTTATTAGAAACTTCCAGAATAAACAAATCCATAGAGACAGAAAGTCAGGCTTCCCTGGTGGCTCAGCTGGTAAAGAATCTGCCTGCAGTGTGGGAAACCTGGGTTCGGTCCCTGGGTTGGGAAGATCCCCTGGAGAATGGAAAGGCTACCCACTCCAGTATTCTGGTCTAGAAATTCCATGGACTGTATAGTACATGCGGTCACAGAGTCGGACACGACTGAGTGACTATCATAGAGACAAAAAATAGATTAGTGATTGTCAGGGGCGGCAGAGGAAGGGAGAATGGGTTTCTTTTGAACCTAATGAAAACGGTATAAAATTGCTGCTAAGTCACTTCAGTAGTGTCCGACTCTGTGCGACCCCATAGACGGCAGCCCACCAGGCTCCCCCGTCCCTGGGATTCTCCAGGCAAGAACACTGGAGTGGGTCGCCATTTCCTTCTCCAATGCATGAAAGTGAAAATTGGAAGTGAAGCGCTCAGTCGTGTCCGACCCTCAGCGACCCCATGGACTGCAGCCCACCAGGCTCCTCCGTCCATGGGATTTTCCAGGCAAGAGTACTGGAGTGGGGTGCCATTGCCTTCTCCAGTATAAAATTAGATAGTAGTAAAAGTTGCATAACTGTGAATATAGTAGAAATCATTTAGTTGTGTACTTAAAATGAGCAAATATTGTGGTATGTGAATTATATATCTCAATAAAGTTGTTAAAAATGAATGTGGACTAGATGGAAATAGAAAGAAAAATATATAAAATGTATTTTTAAAGAAGAAGTGAAGTCGCTCAGTCGTGTCTGACTCTTTGCGACCCCATGGACTGTAGGTTATCAAGCTTCTCCGTCCATGGGATTTTCCAGGCAAGAGTGCTGGAGTGGATTGCCATTTCCTTCTCCAGGGGGTCTTCCCAACCCAGGAATCGAACCCAGGTCTCCCGCATTGCAGGCAGACACTTTACCATCTGAGCCAACACGGAAGCCACTTACTTTTTAAAGAAGTATCTGGCAGAATGCAAAAGGACCCAGTAAACAGAGTTAAGTCTCTGAGCCATTTTGTTTAGATTAAATGGCTCCCTTTGTTCTCTTCCTTCTAAACATTATTTTTGAGGGAAATAACTATAAAAAAAAAAAAAGCTAAAATCAAATCGCTTTATGTATGGTCTTAAAAGAGTAAAACACTGGTAAACAGCAAGTCATTGGTTTTCAGGAAGGCCAGTACCCTGAATCTCTTAAGTAGCTGGTTCCTGCCTGGTACTCTAGGATCAAGTCTTGTTCTGTTTCTTCACCATATGGCCTGTTTCAATCTGTCCCTTCGCTCTGTACCACTCAAGACTGACTTCACAGATGGCCCCTGTAATTCACCCTCCTTTTCACTAAGCAAAGTCTGACAATATCTTCTGTTTATTCACTCCTTTTTAAAAAAAAAAAACAAAAAACACAGTATTTACTCTGTAGGAAGATCCCCTGGAGAAGGGAATAGCAGCCCGCTCCCAATGGCACCCCACTCCAGTACTCCTGCCTGGAAAATCCCATGGACGGAGGAGCCTGGTAGGCTGCAGTCCATGGGGTCGCTAAGAGTTGGACACGACTGAGCGCCTTCACTTTCACTTCTCACTTCCATGCATTGGAGAAGGAAATGGCAACCCACTCCAGTGTTCTTGCCTGGAGAATCCCAGGGACGGCGGGGCCTGGTGGGCTTCCATCTGTGGGGTCGCACAGAGTCGGACACGACTGAAACGACTTAGCAGCAGCAGCAGCAGCAGCCAGTATTCTTGGGGCTTCCTTGGCAGCTCAAATGGTAAAGAATCTGCCTGTAATGCAGGAGACCCAGGTTCAGTCCCTGAGATGGGAAGATCCCCTGGAGGAGGGAACAGCTACCCATTCCGATATCCTGCCTGGAGTCCATGGACAGAGGAGCGTGATGGGCTACAGTCCATGGGGTCTCAAAGAGTCAGACACAATTGAGCAACTAACACTTTCTTTAGACCAAACATTATAGCAGTCATTTTCTAACTTCAGGTCATCATTTTCTAACCTCAAAGATGTATTTTCGAAACAAAGGCCCAGGGGCAGGAGAAATGTAGGAAGCCTTATTGTACTCCAAGTATCTTACCTTGATTTCTTTCACTTAATGCCAAAGGGCTAGTAGCCCTGCTTTATGAAAGAAAAGCAGTGACTTCGAACTATGTTTAAATGGTGAAGTAGACTGAATTTGGTTATCTCTACATGGGCTTCCCTTGTGGCTCAGCTGTTAAAGAGTCTGCCTGCAATGCAGTAGCTGCTGCTGCTGCTAAGTCACTTCAGTCATTTCTGACTCTGTGTGACCCCACAGACGGCAGCCCACCAGGCTCCTCTGTCCATGGGATTTTCCAGGCAAGAGTACTGGAGTGGGTTGCCATTGCCTTCTCTGGCAATGCAGTAGATCTGGTTTTAATTCCTAGGTTGGAAAGATCCCCTGAAGAAGGGAAAGGCTACCCACTCCAGTATTCTGGCCTGGAGAATCCCATACTCTGTAGTCCATGGGATTGCAAAGAGTCAGACATGACTAAGTGACTTTCACTCATTCACTCATATATTCATGGTTAGTCAACTATGGTTTCAGGGGCATCAGAAGGACTCATATATCCTCAGTTATCTCAGGTGTTCCAGTGTTATCTCAATACTTCAGTCTCAAGCTAATTCTCCTGCTTCTGAAATGTGGTCTTCTCTGGTTATTTTTGTTTTTATTTATTTTTTTTATGGGGAAAAATGATTATAATTTTATTTTATTTTTAAACTTTACAAAATTGTATTAGTTTTGCCAAATATCAAAATGAATCCGCCACAGGTATACATGTGTTCCCCATCCTGAACCCTCCTCCCTCCTCCCTCCCCATACCATCCCTCTGGGTCGTCCCAGTGCACCAGCCCCAAGCATCCAGTATCGTGCATCGAACCTGGATTGGCAACTCGTTTCATACATGATATTACACATGTTTCAATGCCATTCTCCCAAATCTTCCCACCCTCTCCCTCTCCCACAGAGTCCATAAGACTGTTCTATACATCAGTGTCTCTTTTGCTGTCTCGTACACAGGGTTATTGTTACCATCTTTCTAAATTCCATATATATGCATTAGTATACCATATTGGTGTTTTTCTTTCTGGCTTACTTCACTCTGTATAATAGGCTCCAGTTTCATCCACCTCATTAAAACCGATTCAAATGTGTTCTTTTTAATGGCTGAGTAATACTCCATTGTGTATATGTACCACAGCTTTCTCATCCATTCATCTGCTGATGGACATCTAGGTTGCTTCCATGTCCTGGCTATTATAAACAGTGCTGCAATGAACATTGGGGTACACGTGTCTCTTTCCCTTCTGGTTTCCTCAGTGTGTATGCCCAGCAGTGGGATTGCTGGATCATAAGGCAGTTCTATTTCCAGTTTTTTAAGGAATCTCCACACTGTTCTCCATAGTGGCTGTACTAGTTTGCATTCCCACCAACAGTGTAAGAGGGTTCCCTTTTCTCCACACCCTCTCCAGCATTTATTACTTGTAGACTTTTGGATCGCAGCCATTCTGACTGGTGTGAAATGGTACCTCATAGTGGTTTTGATTTGCATTTCTCTGATAATGAGTGATGTTGAGCATCTTTTCATGTGTTTGTTAGCCATCTGTATGTCTTCTTTGGAGAATGTCTATTTAGTTCTCTGGCCCATTTTTTGATTGGGTCATTTATTTTTCTGGAGTTGAGCTGTAGGAGTTGCTTGTATATTCTCGAGATTAGTTGTTTGTCAGTTGCTTCATTTGCTATTATTCTCTCCCATTCTGAAGGCTGTCTTTTCACCTTGCTAATAGTTTCCTTTGATGTGCAGAAGCTTTTAAGGTTAATTAGCTCCGATTTGTTTGTTTTTGCTTTTATTTCCAATATTCTGGAAGGGGGGTCATAGAGGATCCTGCTGTGATGTATGTCAGAGACTGTTTTGCCTATGTTCTCCTCTAGGAGTTTTATAGTTTCTGGTCTTACGTTGAGATCTTTAATCCATTTTGAGTTTATTTTTGTGTATGGTGTTAGAAAGTGTTCTAGTTTCATTCTTTTACAAGTGGTTGACCAGATTTCCCAGCACCACTTGTTAAAGAGATTGTCTTTAATCCATTGTATATTCTTGCCTCCTTTGTCAAAGATAAGGTGTCCATATGTGCGTGGATTTATCTCTGGGCTTTCTATTTTGTTCCATTGATCTATATTTCTGTCTTTGTGCCAGTACCATACTGTCTTGATAACTGTGGCTTTGTAGTAGAGCCTGAAGTCAGGTAGGTTGATTCCTCCAGTTCCATTCTTCTTTCTCAAGATCGCTTTGGCTATTCGAGGTTTTTTGTATTTCCATACAAATTGTGAAATTATTTGTTCTAGCTCTGTGAAGAATACCGTTGGTAGCTTGATAGGGATTGCATTGAATCTATAGATTGCTTTGGGTAGTATACTCATTTTCACTATATTGATTCTTCCAATCCATGAACATGGTATATTTCTCCATCTATTAGTGTCCTCTTTGATTTCTTTCACCAGTGTTTTATAGTTTTCTATATATAGATCTTTAGTTTCTTTAGGTAGATATATTCCTAAGTATTTTATTCTTTCCGTTGCAATGGTGAATGGAATTGTTTCCTTAATTTCTCTTTCTGTTTTCTCATTATTAGTGTATAGGAATGCAAGGGATTTCTGTGTGTTGATTTTATATCCTGCAACTTTACTATAGTCATTGATTAGTTCTAGTAATTTTCTGGTGGAGTCTTTAGGGTTTTCTATGTAGAGGATCATGTCATCTGCAAATAGTGAGAGTTTTACTTCTTCTTTTCCAATTTGGATTCCTTTTATTTCTTTTTCTGCTCTGATTGCTGTGGCCAAAACTTCCAAAACTATGTTGAATAGTAATGGTGAAAGTGGGCACCCTTGTCTTGTTCCTGACTTTAGAGGAAATGCTTTCAATTTTTCACCATTGAGGATAATATTTGCTGTGGGTTTGTCATATATAGCTTTTATTATGTTGAGGTATGTTCCTTCTATTCCTGCTTTCTGGAGAGTTTTTATCATAAATGGATGTTGAATTTTGTCAAAGGCTTTCTCTGCATCTATTGAGATAATCATATGGTTTTTATTTTTCAATTTGTTAATGTGGTGTATTACATTGATTGATTTGCAGATATTGAAGAATCCTTGCATCCCTGGGATAAAGCCCACTTGGTCATGGTGTATGATCTTTTTAATGTGTTGTTGGATTTTTTTTTTTAATTTTATTTTATTTTTAAACTTTACATAATTGTATTAGTTTTGCCAAATATCAAAATGAATCTGCCACAGGTATACATGTGTTCCCCATCCTGAACCTTGCTAGAATTTTGTTAAGGATTTTTGCATCTATGTTCATCAGTGATATTAGCCTGTAGTTTTCTTTTTTTGTGGGATCTTTGTCAGGTTTTGGTATTAGGGTGATGGTGGCCTCATAGAATGAGCTTGGAAGTTTACCTCCCTCTGCAATTTTCTGGAAGAGTTTAAGCAGGATAGGTGTTAGCTCTTCTCTAAATTTTTGGTAGAATTCAGCTGTGAAGCCGTCTGGACCTGGGCTTTTGTTTGCTGGAAGATTTTTGATTATAGTTTCAATTTCCGTGCTTGTGATGGGTCTGTTAAGATTTTCTATTTCTTCCTGGTCGAGTTTTGGAAAGTTGTACTTTTCTAAGAATTTGTCCATTTCTTCCATGTTGTCCATTTTATTGGCATATAATTGCTGATAGTAGTCTCTTATGATCCTTTGTATTTCTGTGTTGTCTGTTGTGATCTCTCCATTTTCATTCCTAATTTTATTGATTTGATTTTTCTCCCTTTGTTTCTTGATGAGTCTGGCTAATGGTTTGTGAATTTTATTTATCCTTTCAAAGAACCAGCTTTTGGCTTTGTTGATTTTTGCTATGGTCTCTTTTGTTTCTTTTGCATTTATTTCTGCCCTAATTTTTAAGATTTCTTTCCTTCTACTAACCCTGGGGTTCTTCATTTCTTCCTTTTCTAGTTGCTTTAGGTGTAGAGTTAGGTTATTTATTTGACTTTTTCTTGTTTCTTGAGGTATGCCTGTATTGCTATGAACTTTCCCCTTAGGGCTGCTTTTACAGTGTCCCACAGGTTTTGGGTTGTTGTGTTTTCATTTTCATTCGTTTCTATGCAAATTTTGATTTCTTTTTTGATTTCTTCTGTGATTTGTTGGTTATTCAGTAGTGTGTTGTTCAGCCTTCATATGTTGAAATTTTTAATAGTTTTTCTCCTGTAATTGAGATCTAATCTTACTGCATTGTGGTCAGAAAAGATGCTTGGGATGATTTCTATTTTTTTGAATTTACCAAGGCTAGCTTTATGGTCCAGGATGTGATCTATCCTGGAGAAGGTTCCATGTGTGCTTGAGAAAAAGGTGAAATTCATTGTTTTGGGATGAAATGTCCTATAGATATCAATTAGGTCTAACTGGTCTATTGTATCTTTTAAAGTTTGTGTTTCCTTGATAATTTTCTGTTTAGTTGATCTATCCATAGGTGTGAGTGGGGTATTAAAGTCTCCCACTATTATTGTGTTATTGTTAATTTCTCCTTTCATAGTTGTTAGCATTTGTCTTACATACTGTGGTGCTCCCGTGTTGGGTGCATATATATTTATAATTGTTATATCTTCTTCTTGGATTGATCTTTTGATCATTATGTAGTGACCTTCTTTGTCTCTTTTCACAGCCTTTGTTTTAAAGTCTATTTTATCTGATATGAGTATTGCTACTCTTGCTTTCTTTTGGTCCCTATTTGCATGGAAAATCTTTTTCCAGCCCTTCACTTTCAGTCTGTATGTGTCCCCTGTTTTGAGGTGGGTCTCTTGTAGACAACATATGTAGGGGTCTTGTTTTTGTATCCATTCAGCCAGTCTTTGTCTTTTGATTGGGGCATTCAACCCATTTACGTTTAAGGTAATTACTGATAAGTATGATCCCATTGCCATTTACTTTATTGTTTTGGGTTGAATTTATACACCATTTTTGTGTTTCCTGTCTAGAGAATATCCTTTAGTGTTTGTTGGAGAGCTGGTTTGGTGGTGCAGAATTCTCTCAGCTTTTGCTTGTCTGAAAAGCTTTTGATTTCTCCTTCATACTTGAATGAGATCCTTGCTGGGTACAATGATCTGGGCTATAGGTTATTTTCTTTCATCATTTTAAGTATGTCTTGCCATTCCATCCTGGCTTGAAGAGTTTCTATTGAAAGATCAGCTGTTATCCTTATGGGAATTCCCTTGTGTGTTATTTGTTGTTTTTCCCTTGCTGCTTTTAATATTTGTTCTTTGTGTTTGATCTTTGTTAATTTGATTAATATGTGTCTTGGGGTGTTTCGCCTTGGGTTTATCCTGTTTGGGACTCTCTGGGTTTCTTGGACTTGGGTGATTATTTCCTTCCCCATTTTAGGGAAGTTTTCAACTATTATCTCCTCAAGTATTTTCTCATGGTCTTTGTTTTTGTCTTCTTCTTCTGGGACCCCTATGATTCAAATGTTGTAGCGTTTAATATTGTCCTGGAGGTCTCTGAGATTGTCCTCATTTCTTTTAATTCGTTTTTCTTTTATCCTCTCTGATTCATTTATTTCTACCATTCTATCTTCTAATTCACTAATCCTATCTTCTGCCTCTGTTATTCTACTATTTGTTCCCTCCAGAGTGTTTTTTGTTTCATTTATTGCATTATTCATTATATATTGACTCTTTTTTATTTCTTCTAGGTCCTTGTTAAACCTTTCTTGCATCTTCTCAATCCTTGTCTCCAGGCTATTTATCTGTGATTCCATTTTAATTTCAAGATTTTGGATCAATTTCACTATCATTATTTGGAATTCTTTATCAGGTAGATTCCCTATCCGGAATTCTTTATCAGGTAGATTCCCTATCTCTTCTTCTTTGGTTTGGTTTGGTGGGCATTTATCCTGTTCCTTTATCTGCGGGGTATTCCTCTGTCTCTTCATCTTGTTTAAATTGCTGAGTTTGGGGTGTCCTTTCTGTATTCTGGCAGTTTGTGGAGTTCTCTTTATTGTGGCGTTTCCTCACTGTGTGTGGATTTGTACAGGTGGCTTGTCAAGGTTTCCTGGTTAGGGAAGCTTGTGTCGGTGTTCTGGTGGGTAGAGCTGTATTTCTTCTCTCTAGAGTGCAATGAAATGTCCAGTAATGAGTTATGAGATGTCTATGGTTTTGGGGTGACTTTGGGCAGCCTGTATCTTGAAGCTTAGGGCTGTGTTCCTTTGTTGCTGGAGAATTTGCTTGGTATGTCTTGCCCTGGAACTTGTTGGCCCTTGTGTGGTGCTTGGATTCAGTGTCGGTATGGAGGCGTTTGATGAGCTCCTGTCAATTAATGTTCCTTGGAGTCAGGAGTTCCCTGGAGTCAGGGTTTGGACTTAAGCCTCCTGCTTCCAGTTATCGGTCTTATTTTTACAGTAGTTTCAAAGCTTCTCCTTCTATACAGCACCACTGATAAAACATCTACGTTAAAGATGAAAAGTTTCTCTACCGTGAGGGTCACTCAGAGAGGTTCACAGCGTTGCATGGAGAAGAGAAGAGGGAGGAGGGAGTTAGAGGTGATCCAAATGAGATGAGGTGGAATCAATAGTGAAGAGAGTGGGCTAGCCAGTAATCACTTCCTTATGTGCACTCCACAACTGGACCACTCAGAGATGTTCACGGAGTTATACAGAGAAGAGAAGAAGGAGGAAGGAGACAGAGGTGGCCAGAAGGATAAAAGGGGGGAATGAAAAGGAGGGAGACAGATCCAGCCAGTAATCAGTTCCCTAAGTGTTCTCCACCGTCTGGAACACACAGAAATTCACAGAGTTGGGTAGAGTAGAGAGGGGTTAGGGAGGAGACACAGGCGACCTGGTGGAGAAAAAGGAGAGTCCAAAGGGAGAGAGAGCAGTCAAGCCAGTAATCTCGCTCCCTAGTGAAAAATGGGTACAGAAGATTGGGTTCTTAAAGGTACAAAATTGGTAACAAATACATAAATGCAAAAATTAAAAATCTAGAGTAGAGTTTGGAGTTTCAAAAAACGATGTTAAAGAAAAGAAGAAGGAAAAGAAAGAGAGAAAAAATGAACAAACAAAAACAAACAAGGTCGAGAAAATTATAAAGAAACTATAGGTACAAAATTGATAACTAATACCAAAAAGCAAAAGTTAAAAATCTAGAGTAGAGTTTGGAATTTCAAAAATACAATGTTAAAGAAGAAGAAAAATAAAGAGAGAAAACAAACAAACAAACAATGTCACAAAAATTATAAAGAAAATACAGGTACAAAATTGATATCAAATACCAAAAAGCATAAATTAAAAATCTAGAGTAGAATTTGGAATTTCAGATATACAATGTTATATAAAAGAAGAAGAGAAAGAAACAGAGAAAAAAAAAAGGTCACAGAAATTATAAAAAAAACTATAGGTACAAAATTGATAACATATACCAAAAAGCTAAAATTAAAAATCTAGAGTAGAGTTTGGAATTTCAAAAATACAATGTTAAAGAAAAGAAGGAAAAAAAAAAAAGCAAGGTCAAAAAATTATAAAATACATATATATGAAGTTTGCGGAAGAAGAAAAAAATAGGGTCTTTTTTTTTTTTTTGCAAAGTAATAGGTTATAAAAGTGAAAATTAAATGAACAATAGAGGACTTAAAATTTTTTTAAAAAATTTAAAAAAAAAAGAAAGAAAGAATGATCGTAAAAATAGTAAAAATATATCTAGGACTTTCTCTGGTTTTGTTGTGAGTATTGTGGGTTCAGTTCATTTTTGACTAGTTCCTTCGTCTGACTTATGTTTCACAAGATCTATAGGCCCCTTCCTATGTAGTCCGTAGTAACCACAGGGTTTTAATCTATTGCCTGTAGCTTCCAAGGCATTTCCCTCCGTTATAGCTTCTTCTGTTTGCTGGTCTCTTCAGTGTCTGGTTCCCGCCCTGACACAAAGGGGACGGTGGAGGACACTATTTTTTTTATTTTATTTAGGCTCACTTGTTCAGCCGCGCTGTGGGGAGGGAGGGAGGGATGCTGCAAACAAATAACACTGGCGTGCGCTCACAATGCCTCTGCCACACTGGGTCTGCCCCCGCTCACGGTGCGTGTAGCCTCCCTGCCCACACTGCTCGGGCTCTAGGTTGTTCCGCTGGGAACCATCTGAGGCCAGCCCTGGGCTGCATGCACCTCCCAGGTCCAAGCCGCTCAGGTTCAGGCACTCAGGTAGTCCTCAGAGGCGCAGACTCAGTTGGGCCTGCGTTTTGTGCTCTTCCCAGGTCCGAGCAGTTCAGGTGATGACGTGTTTGGTGAGCGCCATTGCTGCGACTTATCGCCTCTCCGCCACTCGGTTATCTGGGTGTAAAACCGGCGCACCTTCTCAGGCAGATGTTGACCATCCAGACCCCCAAGAAGGTTTAGTTAGCAAAGAAGCCTGCTTACAGTTTTATAGATAGTGTCTCTCTGGGGCTGCGATTGCCCCCTTCCGGCTCTGGCTGCCTGTCACCGGAGGGGGAAGGTCTGCAGCCGGCTATCTCTGTTCAGTCCTTTGTTCTGTGCGTGGGCCTGGTGGTGTCTTAGGTTAGGGCTGGCTTTTCGCATGGTAGATATCCCACAGTCTGGTTTGCTAGCCCAAATTATTTCGCTCAGATAGCGCTCGGGGTATTCAGGCCAGGTTCTTACTCTAAGCGATGCAGCCCACGCCGCGCCTCCCTGTCCAGCCCCCGCTTGCTAATGGCGTGTGCAGGCGTCTGCGCTGCTTCTCCACTGGGGGAGTTACTGTAGGGCTCGCAATCTGCGAGTTTTAATTGTTTATTTATTTATTTTTTCCTTGTTATGTTGCCCTCTGTGCTTCCAAAGCTCGGCACAGATTCGGCAGTGAGAAGGTTTCCTGGTGTTTGGAAACTTCTCTCTTTTTAAGACTCCCATCCCGGGACAGAACTCCGTCTCTCCGTCTTTTGTCTCTTTTTTTGTCTTTTATATTTTTTCCTACCTCCTTTCGAAGACTTGGCTTGCTTTTCTGGGTGCCTGATGTCCTCTGCCGGGATTCAGAAGTTGTTTTGTGGAATTTACTCGACGTTTAAATGCTCTTTTGATGAATTTGTTGGGGAGAAAGTGTTCTCCCCGTCCTACTCCTCTCCGCCATCTTGGCTCCTCCCCTGGTTATTTTTATTTATGGAGTACCTCCAATGGTAGCCACTGATGATACCAGACATTTGACCTGAACCCTGTGCCCCTGTGGAACTTGCATCCTTGGACTTCCTCAATTCCACCCTGGAGATTTATTTCAATAGCATCATATCATGAGACTCAGCCTCCTGGGAGGGCAGTCAAAAGCAGGGTGGCACAAGAGAAGCATAAAACCCAGTTAACTCTTTTTAGCATATCCCACTTTTGATATGCATTGAATTTATTTTATTCTAGCAGCAACTGGCTACATAAGGCTAAGGAGTCAGTGTTGTTAATGAGAAAATGAAAGAAGGCAACATGTGTAGATGAAGAAACCAAAGAGACAGAATCTGGTATAATGTGCTCAAGTGGGGTGGTGTGATCAACCTAGAGCCAGTATGACGTTAACGATAGAGAAGGGGCGTGACGTTGGAGGCAAGGCAAGGAATTCAAATTTATAGTTTTCCCTTTAAGAGGCCGCTAATTTGGAAAGCTGAGAAAATGTATTCTACTTCAACCTACAAACAATTACCTGTTTTTAAAGGAGTATCCACATTTGCAATATCAAAGTTCTTTTATGTCTTGTGGAGAATATAATTCTGTTGCTCATACTGTTGTATTTTACTCTCCACTATGAATTATTTAGAGCATCTTCTATTTTAACTGTACACCAAGACATCATTAGAGGTTATCTAATAGCTAGATCATCATTTCATTTTCCCATGGAGGCTTGTGGGCCAATTTTCACCCCGTTATACTCTCCAGAATAATGAAACTAATTTGGGATCTTGCTGTGGAATTAAATGCTCATACAGATTCCACCTCCTCTGAGACCATAAACATCTGCCATAACATTTATTATTGCCAAATAACCTTACTATTACCAGCGCAACTGTCAGTGGAGGGAAAGAGTTTAGGGACTGGCAGAAATGTTCTGGCAAGTATTGCATCGCCAATGGTTTGTAGTCTAAGAATTTTGGCACCAAATAACCATTTTATTATTATTATTATTAGATCCTCCGTCATTTTTCCTAATGTTGAGGATACAACTGTACCTAGACAATCATTTAGACTATCAAGTATTCCATGTCAGTTCTGAAGTAGTGGTAGACCTTCTCGAGAAGGATTTGCTACAGTTGTTATCATCCTGGTATTACTTGACATTTGCTGAGCCCTTGTTATGCACAAGGCGCTTTGCTAAGGGCTTTGTATGCGTCATCTCAATCATCACACTTGCAAAACAACATTACACATCTAATAAAGACCCCACCCAGGATTCCAGCCCAGGATGCCTGGCTCCAGAACTCCTGTGCATTCCCAGGCAGGTGCATTATGATCTTCTATGACCCTCCCCTTGGGTATGGAGCAGGCAGCAAGAAGTGAATGTAAAAGGACAGGTGGTAAAGTCCTAACAAGAAGCAAAGCCAAAGAGGGCAGAGCGAGTCATCCAGATTTCTCCTTTTATCTTCTTCCTTCTCCCTCCTCCCTTCTGCTGTCTCCAACCCCATGTTATTAGGGAATGAATATGTTAATTTTATTAGTTTTATATATTTTTATATTTGTCCCATATACACTATCTCCTCTGCTTCTTACTTTGGTTTAGGACTTTTCTTCTGCCTGGTTTACTGAAATATCATCTTTATTATCTCCCTTCCTTTAGCCCTAATCTTCTACGATCAACTTTCCTCATTAGTGCACAAGTGATTTTTCTAAAATGTAAAACAACTGATAAGACTCCTATGCTATAACCGTGATTCCTCATCGCTAATGCATAGTCCAGACTCTTGAGAAAAGCATGTCTTGGTGTCCTGACCTAGCCTGTGCCTGTTTCTCTGTTTCACACAGTGGAAGGTATGGGATGGAAATAGGACAGCCTCATTTTGAAGCCTATTTAAGGAATTTTGTTCTATCTGAAATTTACTGAGGAAAAAAAAATGGCTTTCAAAGAGGAGGAGATCTATTAAAAGTCTAAAAAAATGTCAAAGTATCTTTAATGAGAAGGTGTTCAATTTGGCCAGACAAACAGTGGAGAGGCAGGTCAAATTTGGGAATGTGAGGATATAAGAAACAGGAAGGAGGATGTAAAGACAGGGATGGGTTTTCAAAGTGGAATTCCTTTCTACATATTATTTAAAAAATGCTATTGCTCTTGTACTCTAGATGAAGAGGGACAGCACCACTTCAAACAATTCCATTTCTCAAATACTCCCAGTTGTGACTCTTAACTCTATGTAGGCAGGCAAATATAGTTTTCTGTTATTATAAATAGTTTATTATCCAAGCTATCTACTAAAGATTTTATGTAACAAATCCTTTCGTATTACCTCAAGATTTATTGTTGAATTGGGGCCAGCCTAGAAAAATGTTACAGTTACTTCTCCAAAGGTAGTTGTAAACCAGTTATTCTGGCCAAATTGTTCTAATTTTGAAGTCACCATCCTATATTTTACAGTTAAATTCTTCTTTATTTGCCTTCTGTAAGCCCATAGGAGCATAAAAAATTAATTATAAATTATTGTTAATTGTTTAATATTTATGTATCATTTTAAAGAGTAAAAAGTACCCTTATGCTAATCATTTTTACAGTATTGAAGCAAAAATGACAAAATATTGACATTTATTAGGTTCCAGGTGAGGGAGAGTGAAATGAGTGGTATTCATTTTACCATTTTGATACATTTTTTATAAATTTCATAATGTGAATCTTTTAATAAATGAAATGATAATGGTATCATCATATCTTCCCAAGTGTAAAGATTGTTTCACAGAGGCCTCTGAATCATCTGTTAAATTATAAATACCAAGTGGGTGCATTTGTTCATTCTAGCACAATACTGTTTTGTATAAAATCAGTTAACTTTAAATACTAAGAAAAAATGGGTTCTGATGGTCTTAATAGTTAATGTTTCCTGTATATTCTGAAATAATGATTTTTATTTCACTAGGACTTTTCAGCATGGCCTGGGCGATTCTTCTTCAGATGCCTTGAAGCCAATTTTCAAGCAACCATTACATTGGCTTTCCTGCATATCCCATTTCTACCCTTCTTTACTCAGGTGAGGACCTGTAAAAACTATACCATCAATGGTTCTTTGATTCCTTTGACATTTAATAGAAACTCTTATATCCATGGAGGTAAATACATCTTACAAAAAGAACTCAAAACTTTTGACACTACACAGGTAAGTAAAGAGTGTATGTCTTTTTTGAGCCCAAGAATCTGAGATACAGGCCTCACAATCATGCTCCTAACATAGCTTTACTAAAGTGATAGAGAAATGTGAATTTTTTGGAATTTAGTTTTTATTTTAGCTAATTGCCTAGCCATTTTAAAATTCATTCTTGATCTATGACTGGGGATGTGACAGTTCTCCAACTAATTGTCAAAAAAAAAAAAGAAAAAAGTAATAATCTTGGATAATTCATGTAACTCACTCAGAGCCTGAGGTAAGAGTTGAGAGAGGAGTAACTTTTAAAATTATGAATAGGGTCTTTCACTTTTATTATTTAATTAACGGCATTTAAACATAAGAAAACTCATTTAAAGCATGAAACGTACTTCCAGAGTAATCTGATGACATTTTGTGGCATTACGTGTAATGTCAGTTTGAGTCTTTGCTGAATATATCATTGGAAAGTCCCTTTCCTTGGTATCTGTGAATAAATATATCATGTAGAGCTGAAGGAGATATTGTTAATTCTTGCACATTCTTGATTCATCTTGGAAGTACACTGTTAGTGATCTCACCATGTAAATGGACTGGCTGTATTTCTCTCTTGAAGAACGAGTCCCACCCGGAAAAAGAGGGCAGGAAAACCTCTTTCAGAAGTCTCTACAGACATGGTAAACATAATTGCTTACCTGTTGTGCGCCTGTCCCCTCATACGTAATGGGGAATCCGAGATTAATGAGATATTTATCCTCCTACCTTCAAGCACCTCAAAGTATTGTTATTTGACTTACATATAAAATATTATCACCATCCCTGAACAATTCCTTATGACTGATCCCATCAATTCCTTATGATGCAAAGCCTTTAATACTCTGTCATCTCCATACGCTGCAGCTGGCATGAAAATATACTCTAATGTCTTTGAGAATTAAATAACTGACTTTGATATACAGTACTGCAAACACCTGAAGGAACTGGATCTTTTACAACGTGACTTAAGCAAACAGCATGTGTCATTGTGATGAGTTCTCAAACTTCTAAACATACTTGCTCTCATGTTACGATCACATTTGCTTTAATCTGTCTTTATTATCTGCTTTTATCTTAACCTGTAATCATTGGAGTTACTTCTTTAAGCATAGCTCTGGAAGAATTCCACCTCCAGGTTTGTTGTGTTCAGCCATCTAGAGCCTGGGGAGTCAGAGGGTAAATGGGTTTATCTTTCAAATGCCTTTTCACGTAACAAGACTTTTCTTTATTTCTGCTTGATTATAGCAATCTATCTTTACTATTACCTTCACAAAAAGACTAGAACATGGTGGTAACTACGCAGCTCACAGTGGAAATGCAACCGGATATAAGTTTTCTGGAGGGCAATATAATAAACTGTATCAAAAACCTTAAAAATATTATAGCCCTTTATCCAGCAATTCTATTTCTAGGAATCAATCATAAGAACTAATCAGAGCTGTTGAGAAAGTTTCATATACAAGGATATTCATCAATGTATTATTTGTGAAAGGAAAAAATGGAAACGAATGTCTCACAGTATGCAATTAGACAACTCACTTATGGATTAGCCATGTGATAGACGACTGTGGAGTCATTAAAAAGGTTGATTTTGAAAAATATTAAATGGCAAATCATTGCAATTTATAGTTATGGGAAAACTGCAGCTTAGTAATGATGCAGTAATCAAAGCCAACCCAGGCTTCAGAGTGATAACTCTCAAACTGACATGCCCAGTGCTTCGTGAACATTACCTCTTTCAAGCCTCACACCCAGTCTGTGAAGTCTGCTTCCATGGAGAGTAAAACTTGCTGAAGAGAGCAAATCTAGGAGACAGACTCTGAAGCTCAGCTTGTCTGCTCCTAAAGCCCAAGCACCAGGCAGCTGCCCCTCCACCGTTCAGAGGGAGAACAGTTCCAGGTGATGTTAACAGGCATTTAAGAAAAACCTAAGACTGTCAGTTATTCATTGTGTAAAGTATCTTTTTATGGTTCTACTTGCAGGAGCTCTGATATACTAACCTATATAGTGTTTACCTGAAGGAGGGATCTAGTGTAAAATCCCCCAGACTTACAGGTTATGAGAACCCCTATTTCCCAAGGGATGAACAGTTATTGGAAGATGGGACACAATTGAGATGTGCTGAACATACCGGCTTCCCAGGTGGCACTAATGGTGAAGAACCTACCTGCCAATGCAGGAGACATAAGAGACATGGGTTCCATCCCTGGGGGAGGGCATGGCAACCCACTTGAGTGTTCTTGCCTAGAGAATCCCATGGATAGAGGCACCCAGGGGCTACACTCCATAGGGTCACAAAGAGTCAGACATGACTGAAGTGACTTTGCACCCACACATGCACAAGCTATGCCATACTACTCTACATACAGAACGAAAATAGGATGTATAGAAAAACAAATATTGAAAGGGTATATAAACTAACTCTACATTAGAAAACTTTTACTTTGCATCTTTGTATTATAGGATTGTGATTGATTTTAATTTTTATCTGTGCATTTTCCAAATTTCCTATAATGAAAGCAGCTTAATTTTATTAAGGTAAAAATAAATTTTTAAAGGAAAGAGAAACCTCATTTTTTGGAGTTCTTTGATCCACGTGTATTACCCTAGAGCCTCTGTACAGAGGATTTCTAGCTCTGGGCACTTCCTTTACTCCAGTATCCTGTGTCTGGCTGTCCATATTTCTTGAGCTAACCACCATATTGCTGGAAATCCAGAGTGATGTCCTCACAGATCCTTCTTTTCACTCTTCCCTTGTCCTCTCAGCATGGTGTCTTTTCTATTAGGAGCACCCCAGGCATCCCTGTCCTTCACCTCTCCCAGAGCTTGCTCAAACTCATGTCCCTTGAGTCAGTGATGCCATTCAGCCATCTCATCCTTTGTCACCCCCTTCTCCACTTGCCCTCCATCTTTCCCAGGATCAGGGTCTTTTCCAATGAATCAGCTCTTCTCATGAGATGGCCAAAGTATAGGAGCTTCAGCATCAGTTCTTCCAATGAGTATTCAGGACTGATTTCCTTTAGGATTGACTGGTTTGATCTCCTTGCTGTCTAAAGGACTCTCAAGAGTCTTCTCTAGCACCGCAGTTCGAAAGCATCAATTCTTTGGCGCTCAGCCTTCTTTATGGTCCAACTCTCACATCCATACATGACCACTGGAAAAGCCATAGCCTTGACTATATGGATCTTTGTCAGCAAAGTGATGTCTCTGCTTTTTAGCACTCTATCTAGGTTCCATAACTTTCCTTCCAAAGAGCAAGCATCTTTGAATGTTATGGCTATTGAGCTCTCTGTTGCCTGTTCCTAGTGTATTATCACGTTCAATTGATTCATCCCCATAGTTCTTTTAGAACCAGTCAGTCTTTCTTTCCAACACATCACAACAACCTTGGTCCATTATTACTATGGACTATTTTTACTATTATTTAATATGTTTTATATTAAATACCATTCTCAGGGAAGGAAATGGCAACCCACTCCAGTATTCTTGCCTGGAGAATCCCACAGACAGAGGAGCCCGGTGGGCTACAGTCCATGGGGTCACAAAGAGTCGGACCCGACTGAGGGACTAACAACAACAACAAAAATACCGTTCTACCGCTCGAGAAGAGCCTCTGCCTCTCCCACCCTGCCTGGCTTGTTTCCTGGGGCACCCAGCACTCTTCTCTGCTCTAGTTCTCAGTCTCTTCTCTTGTCTTTAAGACATAGTTATTCTACAGTTTTTGCTTTTACTTATTGCCTGTCCTTAGCTTTCAGTCTTTTGTTTTAAATCTCATTTTCTCTCCTGAAATGCCTTTGGTTCTCTCTTTTGCCTTTTTGAATTCCCCACACAAGTACAGTATGAGCCCCTCTACCTTGACTTCCTGACAGTTATTCTCTCTAACCTTCCTATATAATCTGCTTAGGAAGACCCGATCCACATGATTTATGATCCAACATGTTCAGAGCAGTGGTACAGTCAGAGGAAGCCAGGATAGCAATAAAAGTAATTTCAGAATAACTCATCTTATTGATTTGCATCTGTCAAGCATTGCACTGGGAATTCCTAGGCCACCATGATGTGATCTTAAAAATTTCACCTTTCCATTTCCTCACATATATCAGCTGTTTCTGTGTTTTTACCCCACAAATTAGGCTCCAAACTCCATCCCTCACCTTAGCAACTAAAATGAACCGTTCAGGGAAACACATATGGGTTAAATAATGACGAACTGAAAATAGATTGTGATTTTTATTTTGAAAGGGTGAGGCTGAAACAAAATATTTAATTATGATGCATCTTAGGAATTTAATCACCTACATGCTTATTTATTTACAGCTGTGCATTGTTTCAGAGAGATTTAAGTTGACTTTTAACAATATTAAGTATATTAAGATAATGAATTAAAAGTAAGTGAGAAGGAAGAAGCAGAGCAAGGAGGACATAAGATTGAGACTTACAACAAGAGTTACAGATGCATAAATAGCTGTATGCATCATAAATTTGTCTATAGGATTTCTAGAGAAAGCCTATGAAGTATATAAATTGGTAAAAATAGAATTGTTCATGTTCTTCTAGAACTCCTGGAATAGTTTAGAAGAGTTTACTTTAGGGAAAGTATATGTATTTTCAAGGCAATAAGTAAAATGTACTGTATTCATTATCCCTAGCAGTAGTAGGCTAGCAATGTGAGTTGATTTAGAAAGGGCAATCAGTTTCATACTAGATTAAACTAAGGCATGTGGGGAATATATTAATCTCAGGATTGATACTATGACAGCATATTGTGCTTTCATATAAATGTTGAAGAGAAAACATTATCTTAGTCAATTATACCATTGTTGCAGTATAATGTTTTTTATTTATTTTCCCAACTTTCATCATCTTGTGGTTCTTTAAATATTTCCAAACACTTTTCAGGTCTTCCTTAGCTAAGTAGGTCATAACCATACACTGAATCCAAGTAGCATAATCAGTGTGAGTAAACAGTCCATTCATTTTACACTGCTCATTTTCTTTTATGATGACAACATGATGTTTTGATTCATGGCCAGTCCATTCTGAGCTGTAGATATTTCTTTCTACTATACTTTTGTTTTCATTATGGTTTTACTCAATGTAATCCTGTTTTGGATTCATATCCTTTTTTTTCCCACTGCCTAAATATTAAGCTACCTTTAGCTTCATTATACTATATGCTATGTGAATCTTTTCCTTTGTGCAATTTACCAAGATGTATTCATTTCATCCTTTCAGTAAATGCATTTTAAAATTTTTCTCCAAGTAAGGCATGTGCTAGGTGTTAGAGGAAAAAGATAGGCAATAAAATTTCTGTCTCCTTTGCAGGTTCATCTACTTTGGCCTGGCCATTAAATATTGAGCATCTTTAGCATTCTATCATAGAACCTTTTCTAGGTGAATTCACACATGCCTGTGGTTTCATGTACTTTTAATCGCCCCCAAATCCATATCTCTAGTTTTAATCTCTCCTAGGACTGCAGACCTACTAACTCGTGTGTGACTCATACATGAATGTCTTCTTCAGATTTATACCCAGTGAACACACACAGACCTCAAGCTCAATATGACCATATTTGAACTTAGGAAACTCCCCTCCCAACTGATCCTCTTTTATTTTATTTCCATTTTGATTTATTGTACCTGCACATGGTTGTATAGAGGCTTCCCAGGTGGCCCTAGTGGTAAAGAAGCCACCTGCTAATGCAGGAGACAGACACGGGTTTGATCCCTGGGTCAGGAAGATCCCCTGTGGAGGGGGTCATGGCAGTCAACTCCAATATTCTTGCCTGAAGAATCCCATGGACAAAGGAGCCTGGTGAGCTACATTCCATGGGGTCGCAAAGTGTCGGACACGACTGATGCGTTTTAGCACACATGCACACACATGGTTGTATAAGCCAGACACCAGGAGGCATCCTGGACACTTCCCTCCTTTTCTCCAAGAGATCCAGTTCATACTGCTGCTAAGTCACTTCAGTCGTGTCCGACTCTCTGTGCGACCCCATAGACAGCAGGCCACCAGGCTCCCCCGTCCCTGGGATTCTCCAGGCAAGAACACTGGAGTGGGTTGCCATTTCCTTCTCCAACCCATGAAAGTGAAAAGTGAAAGTGAAGTCGCTTAGTCGTGTCCGACTCTTTGTGACCCTGTGGACTGCAGCCTACCAGGCTCCTCCGTCCATGGGATTTTCCAGGCAAGAGTACTGGAGTGGGTTGCCACTGTCTTCTCCCAGTTCATAGTAAGTCTAGTTAATTTTAGCTGCTAATATCTGCTATCCATAGTGCCACCCTGCCTTAGTGCTTCGTCTCTTTCCTGACTACTGCAATGATGCCTCTGTTTCCTCCTATGTATGTGTTTGCTTCCATTTCTAACATTCTCCAAACTACAGCCAGAGACTTCTCAAATCCAAAGCTATTTTCAAAGCTAAATTTTATCATTTCACACTTAACTGTTCACTACCTTCCGTGAATTCCTCTTTATCCTTCAACATGCACACAAAATTTACCATGGCCTGTAAAACCTACATAGATGTGGCTCACCCATCTTTGCAACCTTTTCTCATACCACACTAGCCTGTGATTTTTGCTTTTCACTCATTAGCCTTTTTTACACTTCCTTACCACAAAATATTCCTTTTTGCCACAGGATCTTTGCACATGCCTTACCTTACCCTGAAAGGCCTTCTTCTTTGTTCACTTAGTTAATGTCAATGTAATTTCATATCTCAGCTCTGGCGTGACTTCTGTAGGGAAGCTTTTCATCAACCCCAAAGACTAGTTTACTTCTTACTACATCTTCTAGTAGCATCGTGTGCTTTTCCTTGATTGAATTTTCATAGTTGTAATTTCATCTTTATTTGTATGACCATTTAAACTATATATGTATTCCCCACTAAATTCTGTAAAAATAGTGACTGTTTTTTTTTGTTTTTTTTTTTTTACTTATTGTTGTGTCTCCGTCACCTTGCACCTAGAAATCAGCCAGCAAATATTAGTTTACTGAATAAGTGGATTAAGGAACAAATGAGTTATTGTAGCATTGTTTCAGATAGTACCACTTTAAATGGTACATTTAACTCTTTTCAAATATTTGATCTGAGTGGTAAAGCTCAGTGGTGGGAAAAATGGTCTATTGAGGAGGTGTCTTCTAGTAACCTCAGGGCTGAACATCTGGGGAGGAGGACAGAAGAGAACTTTGGTCTCCCAGCAGCTGCTGTCAGGCTGTTCCACAGCACTGAAGAAAAAGGCTTAGAGAACTTGTACTTTGATGAGATGCCAAGCTTTGACAAAGAGCCAACAGTCAGGGGAGAAGTAATGAGAGATTTTTGAACACCAAAACTCTTACGTGGCTGTTCCAGAGTGTGGATGGACAAGCAGCTGGATCTTTGAAAAGCTTTTCAGAGAAAAAGCCATGTTTGTGGAGCAGTTATTAAAAGAAGTGAAAGTGTCAGATGAGCTGGATACTTGATGTAGCTAGATATTTCTTCATATCTTTCCTTTTCTATTATGGCTTGAATGTATTATATAAAAAAGAACATAGCAATGGAGCCAGCAATGAGAAGATAAAAGACAACTATAGGTTTTCAGATTAGTCAGACAGGTTTGCAGACTTGTATAGTTTTGTAATTTTGGAAAGTTAAATAGCTTGTATCTTTGTGAGGAAATTGAGATATAAATACAATATGATCATATCGATCCACCTGAAAACAGGGTGCGATACCATGGTCTACTTCACACGTCTTATAACATCTTCTCTTAGCTTCTGAGATATTCCCATGACAGAGTCATGAGGATTTAATTAGCTAGATGCCTACACGGCACCCACCACGTAAGTGCTTACTTAACAGTCATTCAATGCTGCTGTGTTAGGAAAGAACTATGTTTCAGAAAGTGGCAGATCTTATCAGTTATCCAAACATGTTAAAAAGCCAACTCGAAGTGTGATAAAGTGGAAAGATTATTGAACTACTTTCTCGTGGGGTCTCATATCAGAAGTGTGATGTCAGAGGAGACCTTTCTTGAACTCCTCTAATAAGGTATTATTATGTGGTAGACAAGGACCAGAGAAGGCAGTGGCACCCCACTCCAGTACTCTCGCCTGGAAAATCCCATGGGTGGAGGAGCCTGGTAGGCTGCAGTCATGGGGTCACTACGAGTCGGACATGACTGAGCGACTTCACTTTCACTTTTCACTTTCATGCATTGGAGAAGGAAATGGCAACCCACTCCAGTGTTCTTGCCTGGAGAATCCCAGGGACGGGGGAGCCTGGTGGGCTGCCATCTATGGGGTCGCACAGAGTCAGACACGACTGAAGTGACTTAGCAGCAGCAGCAGCAGCAGACAAGAACCAGTAATAGTTAAAGGACCCCAGAGAGATAACTTGTGGTCCTCTAAAGGGATGGTTGAGTGAGTCAGTAGGATCCAGTATCTTAGTGCCCCAGGTGCTAGAATAGCACTTCTGGGGGAGTCCAGAAGTAATCGTTGGCATGAAGTATTGTTTTTAAAATTAAAATTAGATTCTCACATGTTTTTTAGAAATAAGATACACTAACTTGTGAAACTCTAAAGTGTGGAGCTGGGGCTATGAATTTGGGGCACTAATATATCTTTGGATGATTTTTGAGAAATAGGGTCATCCTAAGTGAAAAAGTTTAGTTTACTGAAATCAAGAAATAATTTAGGTCCTTACAGGTCAAACACTTGTTCTTTAAGTTGTGTACCCATTATTGTAGATACCGTCAACTCTGAAAAAAATGAGACTGTGTAAGAGTATCCATCTACCTAGGTGGATAAAGTTATTAAAAATCAAAGCAAACCCTATATATAAATGTGCAGATGAACCCTGTCTTATTTCTATTTATTGAATCATCTGTAACTATAAAGATCATAGAGACTTGGCTATACCCATTATATAGATTAAAATGTATGCAAGCATTTTCAATGTTATAAGTACATATAATTTGTACATTCTTGATTGAAATGATGCAGCAAATATTTTGGATTTTTTATCTCCTCAAGCTCTTTTCCTAGGTACTAAAGAGAAAGATGATAGAACTGCTTTAAATATTTGTCTTATTTTCCTAGCGCGATTTGGAAGGATTAGTTTTGGAAAGGCAAAAGTAGAATGGTAACACAGCTTTTCCTTCTCTGCTTTCATTTTCCTACTTTAGGGCTTTTACTCTCGGTTTCTCTTTAGTTATGCCCTTGCCTTTGTTCTCTGAATCATTTAACTTATGGTCTCTGGTATAAATTTGACCCAGTAATCCATGACAGGAACCATCTGGTCAAAATCAGTCCCCAGATACCTTAAATAACATGGCTCCAATTTGGGAATCAGCCTTGAGACCACAAACCTGAGTTTGGGTCAAAAACTTGGTATCCTCAATCAAGGAAGTTGAATAGAGCCAAACATCCTCAAGGCTGAAAATTACAACGTACCCACCAAATATCAACCAGGTTGAATGAAAGAAACACAGGGTAGTGGAATAGCCAAGGATTTTAAAGTCAGGAAAACCTGGTTTCAAAGTCCAGTTGCCATGTTTATTAGCTAAATGACCTTACTCTATTTTCTCAGTCTTCCTGAAACAAACACTGAGATAAATCCCCAGTGTCTACATGCATGTCTTATTTTCTGTTGTTGTTCAGTCGCTCAGTCGTGTCCGACTCTCTGCAACCCAGTGGACTGCAGCATGCCAGGCCTCCCTTTCCTTCTCTAACTCCCAGAGTTTGCTCAAGCTCATGTTCATTGAGTTGATAATACATCTAACCATCTCATCCTCTGTCGCCCCCTTCTCCTCTTGCCCTCAATCAATCCCAACATCAGAGTCTTTTCTGGTGAGTCAGCTCTTCACATCAGGTGGCTAAAGTATTGGAGCTTCAGCTTCCATATCAGTCCTTCCAATGAGTATTCAGGACTGACTGACTTTAGGATTAACTGTTTTGATCTCCTTGCTGTCCAAGGGACACTCAAGAGTCTGCTCCAGCACTACAGTTTGAAAGCATCAATTCTTTAGCGCTCAGCATTCTTTAAGGTCCGGCTCTCACATCCGTACATGACTCCTGATGTCTTATTTTATATTTCCCCAAGAAGCAGTCCTCGAGACAAGGATTGAGGTGAGAATAGTTTATTTTCTAAGTGGAAGAAACACTCAATGGGAGTAGATGAGACAAAGAAAGACAGCAGATCAAGAGCAGTGTAATCATAGGAGTAACTGGAGCTTAAACCTTCTGGGGAAATTCTTGGAGCCAGTATGAAAGGCATCTCACAGAGTTATTTTGCCAAAGAAACAAATATGCTGAGGGGTTTATTAGAAACTTTCATCAGTTATCGGCTGAAGGCTACTCTGGAGGTGTTAATTTGCTGGCACTTCCAGCCTGCCTTGTTGGAAGGTAGAGAAATGCAGATTCTGACAGCATAAGGCAGGTCAGTGCCAACTGAGTGGGAAGGGCAAGAGGACGTGGGGACACTGACATTTGGGCTAACCCTGGTACCACTGACATCCGCTACTCATTATTTAACTTCTCTGGACCTTATCGTTGATTCTTCAAGGTGTGATGGCTGGTGGGAAAACAAAACAAAACAAAACAAAAGTTTTATTATGCTTGAGTTAATGGGACAAACTAGCATATCCCCGGCTGTCATTATTCCTGAGTCCGCAAGTTCTCATCATCATTACATTCCTCTACCACTTATTCTGGCTTCCCCTCCCCCTCGGTCATCTGTTGAGTGTGTTGCTTACCTAGCACAGACACTGAGACCCTCCTTGAGATGCTGAACCATGACTGCCATTCCCTGATCAGAATGTGGTTACTTTGGCCACCTACTTATGCTTGTTAGCAGTCATGAGAGCATCATTTCTTGACTCCCTGGTGGATCCCTTGACATACAAATATACGCCTCCCTGCTCCCCATGTGCAGTAGCGACTCTAGCTCCTCGGTGATAATCAGAGTTATCACCCTTACGGGTATAGTGGCTCCTTTGCCTGCTAGATTACTGGCATGGGAATCCAAAAATAACTGGATGATGGCAGGTATAACATTATATTTAGTAGAATTTTAATGGTCCCTGGTAGAGGTTGCCTTCCTAAACTCACTCCACCATAGACACCAGGATCTCCACTTCCCCAGACACTGTGGGGAGTTATGGGAATGGAAAACATAAATTCCCAGTGGATAATCAGGAGCTCTGGTGAGAAGGTGGCTTCTAGTATCATTCAGAGAGAACTCTCACCCTTGGCTCCTGGACTTATGTAGTTTATCTCTTAGGGACGTGGAACCATATAATGGCTGTTCATTTAAAGTAAATATCTAGTCTTGAAAAACAGCACCCACCATCGCTTGGTTTTATCCCAAGCTGTGTGTTTCAGAGTCCGTTCTAATGTTCCCCTATTCTGACAGCTTCTGCATGTTTTGTGTATAGTAGGGGCAGGGACCCCCAAGGTCATGTGACCTGAACAGTGAGGCTAATTGTATTGTAGTCTGACTTTCCTTTGGAGAAGAAAAAGGCACCCCACTTCAGTACTCTTGCCTGGAAAATCCCATAGACTGAGAAACCTGGGTAGGCTTATAGTCCATGGGGTCGCAAAGAGTGGGACACGACCGAGCAGCTTCACTTCACTTCACTTCACTGACTTTACTACAGTCTTTTCATACCCTGTGCTCCATGCACAGCTGTGGTTGAAAGTCAGGCCATTGTTCACTTATAGGTCTAGCATTTTTAAACTTTATACTGCGGTGTGACCACATGCTAAAAAATAACAGAAATTGCAGATGAACTACTTGATGTGCTAGGCTTAGTTGCTCAGTCATGTCCAACTCTTTGCAACACCATGGACTGTAACCCTCCAGGCTCCCCTGTCCATGGGGCTTCTCCAGGCAAGAATACTGGAGTGGGTTGCCATGCCTGCCTCTAGGGGATCTTCCTAACCCAGGGATCAAACTCAGGTCTCCCACAATGCAGGCAGATTCTTTACCATCTGAGCCACCAGGGAAGCCCAAGAATACTGTATTTGGTAGCCTATCCCTGCTCCAAACTACTTGATACATTTTCATAAAGTAAACACACCCAAATACAACTAAGATTTTTCACAGAGATTCCATAATGATTTGTTAGTTTCACAAACAGGTAATTTTTGAGCCCCTTTATTGCCTGGATTTGAAAGAGTTCTTAGGCCTCTTCATGCCCAGAAATGCAGCACTGTATGAGTATAAGCCTGATATAACCCAGCCATAAATTTGTCCTGTCTGCTAATGTAGGATTTATGAGTTCCAGTGGATTTATCAATTCTGTTCTCTTCTTTGTATTATAGTGGAATTCAACATGTACATATTTGATACATACATATATAAAAAAAATTTCCTTTTTGTCATTTTCTGTGAGGCTCATCTCACTTTCACAGCTCCACCAGCTCAAAGGATGAGGGAACATATGCTTCTCCATATGCCCAGTGCAGACTCCTCAATGCATTTATTACTCGGAGCTCAGTGACTGAGGAATGTTTGTAATCTTTTATTTTTTTCTTATAGTGAGTCACTCTACTGTACATTTCAAAATCTGTGATAAGTGGAAAGATCCAAGAACTGAGGTACATTTCAACAAACAGCTTCCCGTCTGGTAAACGAGAGGTTTTATTTATAACCAGGTATTCGGATACTGCTGTATGAAATGACATTCAAATTATCTTGCCTTATTCCGTGTCTGAAAGGCCTGAGCAAAAACATAACCCTTCCTCCAGTTCATTCTCCATACTGCAGCCAGGTCAGGAATCCCGTCTGCCTTAAAACGCTTTAACAGGTCCAAAGTCTCCACCTTGGCTCCTCCATGATCTGGCCCCTATCTCCTTCTTCAAACTGTCTCTCAATATCCCCTTCCTTTTCTAAACTCCATCGGATTGGATATTCCAGTTCATTAAATGTATCCTTCAAGTCAGCACTCAGCTCAAGCGAAACAGATAGGTAGGAAATGTTCAAAAACTAAGTCAATATTAATATGCAACTTACAATTAGCTTTTTTTCATCTACCAAGCAAGTTGCCTGAAGTCAGCACTTGGGGTTTAGGATGGAAACAGGGACAGCCATTGGGAGGATATGCTTCAATATTTCATTCCAAGGGGCTCACCAAGTGGATTCTTCCTTTGGTACCACATTTGGAATGACTGCAAGAACCAGACCAACCTGAGAACACCCAAAGGAATTCAGAGCTGCTAAACTGACAGATGTGCTTCCTCTGGTCTGAGAGCCAAATAACTCCCTGCTTTTCTCTTTATCACCCATCTAGGGCACAGGTTTTCCTAGATAACACTGCCTCACCAGTTACTGGGGAGTTTCTCTGGTTTGAATTAATGTTATCAGAGGCTCATATGGAAAGCCTGAGCTGGTCCAAAGCTCAGGTGATTTTGTGCATCATAAGGTTGTGAGATGTTCCAAATGCCCAGCCGAGTCAAGGGGGAGATGTTTTGAAATTTCATTTTATGTCTTTAAATGCTCTCACTTTTGTTTAAACTAGCATTCTGGCAATGCATCCTCTTTTTTTTTTTTTTTTTTAAGAGTTTGTCTATTTATGAGCAGATGAGTCAATCAGCTAACATTTACAGAGCCCTTAAACATGCTTACTTCTTTGGTAGGAGCTTTGGGGTATAAACTAAGTGTGCCCATGAGGCTTGAATCTGAGTAGAGAGATAAAGCCTTTATTAATGAAATAATAAACTGCTAAAATCTGTATACCCTGCTACCCGTGCTCCAAAAAGCACTGCCTTCCACAGTGGTTCTCAAACCCTGGTGTGCATCAGCATCTCCTGGAGAGGGCTTCTTAAAGTACAGATTTCTGGGGCCCATTCCCAGAATTACTCTTGGGATAAGACCTGGGAAATTGCATTTTTCACAAGTTCCCAGGTGATGCTGATGTTGTTGGTCCAGGGCCCAGGCTTTGGAAAACTTTGGTCTAGACCATGTGGATGGTTTTCATCTTGAAATGATGCCACAAATCATCTCTCAGCGATTTCCTTTGTTCTGCTTTCTTCCACCTAAAGCACACATATGGTTCTCTCAGTCACACCTTGACATTGCTCCTTCCTTCCCGCTGCCACCCTCCTTATTCCCGCCATCCTTATGGCCACAGTCAGACTGAGTTTGGTCATTTCCTGCACTTTGTTGTTGTTTTTGATGTTGTTCAGTTGATAAGTCGTGTCCGACTCTTTTGCGACCCCACGGACTGTAGCCCACCAGCCTCCTCCGTCCATGGGATTTCCCAGGCAAGAATACTGGAGTGGGTAAGCCGATCTGAGATGCTGTGACCTTTAGCCAATCTAAACCTTGAGACTTTAAAAGGAAAAAGGGAATAATGTTATCAGGTTTTAGTTTCTACCTTATTTCCTTATCTCCAGATTCATTGGTAAACTAATGTGGTGATCTGGGGGACCTGATTTTAATTTTCTATTCACCACAGATGATAGTTTCCCAACTAATTTACATTGGAATTACTTCTCTTTGATAAATTGATTACTCAGGGGACATTCCCTGGTGGTCCAGTGGTTACGACTTCACCTTCCTGTGCAGGAGTTGCAGGTTTGATCCCTGGTGGAGGAGCTAAGATCCCGCATGCCTTACTGCCACAACACTAAAACATAAAACAGAAGCAACACTGTAATAAATTCAATAAAGACTTTAATAATGGTCCACATCAGAAAAAAAATCTTAAAAAAAAAGACCAACTGATTACCCAAGTAGGTAGCAGTGTGACTCTTAAGAGTTGTTCTGGAGTTGAGCTGTAGGAGTTGCTTGTATATTTTTGAGATTAGTTGTTTGTCAGTTGCTTCATTTGCTATTATTCTCTCCCATTCTGAAGGCTGCCTTTTCACCTTGCTAATAGTTTCCTTTGATGTGCAGAAGCTTTTAAGTTTAAATAGGTCCCATTTATTTTTGCTTTTATTTCCAATATTCTGGGAGGTGGGTCATAGAGAATCCTGCTGTGATGTATGTCGGAGAGTGTTTTGCCTATATTCTCCTCTAGGAGTTTTATAGTTTCTGGTCTCACGTTGAGATCTTTAATCCATTTTGAGTTTATTTTTGTGTATGGTGTTAGAAAGTGTTCTAGTTTCATTCTTGTAAGTGGTTGACCAGATTTCCCAGCACCACTTGTTAAAGAGATTGTCTTTAATCCATTGTATATTCTTGCCTTCTTTGTCAAAGATAAGGTGTCCATATGTGTGTGGATTTATCTCTGGGCTTTCTATTTTGTTCCATTGATCTATATTTCTGTCTTTGTGCCAGTACTATACTGCCTTGATAACTGTGGCTTTGTAGTAGAGCCTGAAGTCAGGTAGGTTGATTTCCTCCAGTTCCATTCTTCTTTCTCAAGATCGCTTTGGCTATTCGAGGTTTTTTGTATTTCCATACAAATTGGGAAATTATTTGTTCTAGCTCTGTGAAGAATACTGTTGGTAGCTTGATAGGGATTGCATTGAATCTATAGATTGCTTTGGGTAGTATACTCATTTTCACTATATTGATTCTTCCAATCCATGAACATGGTATATTTCTCCATCTATTAGTGTCCTCTTTGATTTCTTTCACCAGTGTTTTATAGTTTTCTACATATAGGTCTTTAGTTTCTTTAGGTAGATATATTCCTAAGTATTTTATTCTTTCCGTTGCAATGGTGAATGGAATTGTTTCCTTAATTTCTCTTTCTGTTTTCTCATTATTAGTGTATAGGAATGCAAGGGATTTCTGTGTGTTGATTTTATATCCTGCAACTTTACTATAGTCATTGATTAGTTCTAGTAATTTTCTGGTGGAGTCTTTAGGGTTTTCTATGTAGAGGATCATGTCATCTGCAAATAGTGAGAGTTTTACTTCTTCTTTTCCAATTTGGATTCCTTTTATTTCTTTTTCTGCTCTGATTGCTGTGGCCAAGACTTCCAAAACTATGTTGAATAGTAATGGTGAAAGTGGGCACCCAAAAATATACAAGCAACTCCTACAGCTCAACTCCAGAAAAATAAATGACCCAATCAAAAAATGGGCCAAAGAACTAAATAGACATTCTCCAAAGAAGACATACAGATGGCTAACAAACACATGAAAAGATGCTCAACATCACTCATTATCAGAGAAATGCAAATCAAAACCACTATGAGATACCATTTCACACCAGTCAGAATGGCTGCGATCCAAAAGTCTACAAGTAATAAATGCTGGAGAGGGTGCGGAGAAAAAGGAACCCTTTTACACTGTTGGTGGGAATGCAAACTAGTACAGCCACTATGGAGAACAGTGTGGAGATTCCTTAAAAAACTGGAAATAGAACTGCCTTATGATCCAGCAATCCCACTGCTGGGCATACACACTGAGGAAACCAGAAGGGAAAGAGACACGTGTACCCCAGTGTTCATCGCAGCACTGTTTATAATAGCCAGGACATGGAAGCAACCTAGATGTCCATCAGCAGATGAATGGATAAGAAAGCTGTGGTACATATACACAATGGAGTACTACTCAGCCATTAAAAAGAACACATTTGAATCAGTTCTAATGAGGTGGATGAAACTGGAGCCTATTATACAGAGTGAAGTAAGCCAGAAAGAAAAATACCAATACGGTATACTAATGCATATATATGGAATTTAGAAAGATGGTAACAATAACCCTGTGTACGAGACAGCAAAAGAGACACTGATGTATAGAATAGTCTTATGGACTCTGTGGGAGAGGGAGAGGGTGAGAAGATTTGGGAGAATGGCATTGAAACATGTGTAATATCATGTATGAAACGAGTTGCCAGTCCAGGTTCTATGCACGATACTGGATGCTTGGGGCTGGTGCACTGGGACGACCCAGAGGGATGGTGTGGGGAGCGAGGAGGGAGGAGGGTTCAGGATGGGGAACACATGTATACTTGTGGTGGATTTGTTTTGATATTTGGCAAAACTAATACAGTGTTTCAGGTTTAAAAATAAAATAAAATTAAACACACACACACACACACACACACACACACAAAAGAGTTGTTCTGATAATTGCCTGTTGACTTATGGCCTTACATATTAAAAAATTAGATTATGGTTGTTCTCTGACAGAAGCTTTGAATTCCTTTCATTTTATCAACAATCATTGTACATGGCAAATTAGCAGCTAAAACATACTGTAACATCTTTCTGTGAATAATGAAAGAAGTTCATAACACATAGTAGGCACTCATGTATTTGTCAAATGAACAAATAAATGCATTCAAAAATGCATAAATCATTTTTATTTTGCTCCATGAAACTAAAACATAGTTCTGTGAAATGTAGGCATGGTTATTTTGTATCAGTTTTAAAATTGGCAGGCTACCAAATGTTAATTTGCTTTTAGCTAGTAGAGATTAAATGTAATTCCTTCCCTGAGCAACCCTGAAGTAAGCAAGCATGAAAGCATTTTCACAGTAATCTGGGAGGAATTGACATTTAAAGGAGTTAGCATTACATCTGTACTTTAAAGCTATTAATTTCATAGATAAATTAACTTCATTACTCCATCTTTATCTTGCGTTTTGAAAGGACTCCATCAGCTGGACGACTGACAGCCGAGGGTCAACTGAAACTGCTCTTATCCCAGCCAGGTTGTAATTGGAACCTGCTTCTGGAAACCCTACTGCATCACGATGGTCTTTTACTAAGAATCTTGCTAAAGAGCTCAAGTGAGTATTTGTAGTTTTGAGAATGTCCTGAAAAAAACTCAGTCATTGTTCAAGTTGAATGGAATGTTTTTTCCTACTTGAATGTTGGTAGGGCAGTGATACCAACTGTGTTATACCAATAGGCAGTGGGGTTAGCAGCAGCAAAAATATTGAATCACTTTATAAACCTATCGGAAAGGTTTTCTTTCAGGGATAGTCTGAATGAGGGAAAACAATATTTTTATATGATACTGTTCTATCATAACTGTCATAATATAAGAGATGTGTCAATATTTGGGGTTTGAAATGCCTAAGAACATATTATGGGAACGCAGTTATATGTTCAAAACAGAAGTCTCAGTTGGACCTGAGAGAGAGAGATTACGATTGTTTTTGACCCACATTAAGCACTTCAGTGGATCATGAAAAATGCTTATGTAACTTATGAACAAGCAAGTGTGGCTTGCCTCCGTGTCCACTGGGGCATGGAGAAGTAGTCGTGAGAAAATTATGAATGGAAATTGAGGAGTAATGGAAGCCCATACTTCTCTTAATTAGACTTTCTTTTCTCCCCTGTAAGCACTATTTTAGAAGATGGTAAGCAATGTTATGCCAATCTAACATTATGTCCTGCTGTTCTCCTGCTACATCTATAAAGAGTTTTCTAACTGTCTTTACATCCCTATGCATTTCTTCTGCTATATACTACACACATAGCCAGATTCATTTTATCAGTCATTAGGTTCAGTATAGTCTTCCCTATTCAAAATATTTTTTTTCTCTCGTCCGCTATCACTTACAGGAACAAATCCCTAAGCTTTGGCTGTTCAAGTATGACCCCAGACTAGTTTTGTAACCCATTTCCCCACTGTTCCCTTGTGTGTGCACGAGCACACACACTCACACACATTCCAGCCATTGTCCACAGAAGCCCATGTACATGCTGCTTCTAGGCTTCCCTGGTGGTTCTGGTACGGAATCTGCCTGCCATGCAAGAGAACACCTGCAATGCAGGAAATGCAGGTTGGATCCCTGGTTCTGGAAGGTCCCCTGGAGAAGGAAATGGCAACTCACTCCAGTATTCTTGCCTGGAGAATCCCATGGACAGAGGAGCCTGGAGGGCTACAGTTCATGGGGTTGCAAGAGTCAGACACGACTTCGTGACTAAATCACCACCGCCACCACGTGTTCCTTCCACACCTTGCTCACCCATTTTTCCAACTTGAGAGACCCACCTAGCCTCCACCAGTGGACGAGGGCCTGCTAAGCTCTAGATCTCTGAACACCGTCTCACACTGATCTCTCCCTGCCTTGAACTTCACAGTGCCTGTTATGGCGGCTACTGCTCGTCACTTAGTCTGCCTTATATTGTTACTATATTTGTATGTTAACAAGGCAAAAGCTACCAGGCCCTACCGGCCTGTTGTATACAAAACAAGGTTCACAGCATCCCCTTCCAGATTGTTCCAGTCATTTCTGGAATATTTGCTTTCTCAGATCTGCCCACAACCAGTTCCCCATAGTTTTCTCTTCTGCTCGCCTTGAGGTTTGTTTCCCAAAAACCACATAGGGGAGGTGTCCTACTGCTGAGCCCTCTGCTTCTCTCCTGGCGCTCCCAAATCCAGAAATCTTGTGGTGCCAAAGGGCACTGTGAGTCCTCCAGCCTCACCATGTTCCAAGCAGAGGTTTGGAGATTACCTCTCCTCCAACCCTGAATCGGACTTTATTCTCTGAGCCCCCGAGCCTTAAATCTCACAAAGTTCAACTGAAAGCAGGATCTTCAGCTTCATTATCTTGAACTCCACTCTCTTAAAGGCAAAACAGGTGCTAGGGGAATTAATTGGTCAAATAGCCAACATATATTGTTCACTTGTTAACTCTTAGGCACTCTGCAAGGCACCTCACATTTACTATCTAATTTGACTCTTAAAACCTATAAAGTAAGTATAATTATTTTCATCATGTTAAAAATAGCATTAGAGTTGAAGATACTGTTATTTGCCAAGAGACACATGTAGCTGAGAAATGGTGGGTAACCTGGAATTCTGAACCCAACCTGGCACGTTCTTTCCCCTACAATTCTATACAAATATTCTTGCAGATTAAGTCCTAGAGTGGGCCACGGGTATCTGGAAGAACTGTAATCTCTCCAGTCTCCGGTTGAATCAATCCAGACACCCCAATGCACATGCATGTAACTGCTCTTGCCAGCCAGGTAGTCAGTGGTGATCACAGATTTTTATTTTTATATTTTCCTCAAGATAGCATGGTGCTTTTTACAGAAAAAGTGCAGTGATTGCTCAGCGATTAGTTGGGATATAAAATATGGAGTTTCACTTAAACTTTATAATCTGAACTTTCAGGTAAGGTGACTACTCAACATGGATAGTATCTGACATGGCTGGAGAGTTACTCTAATGTTAATATGATCATTAAAGCTCATGAACATGGTCCTAGAAGAGAAATAGTCTCCTTTTAATAGAGTTATATAGTTCAGCCTAGAAAAGCAATTGTGATAAAACACTGGGCTATTCTAATGTAGCCACTAAGTATAGGGATAGTGATTGTGGTTAAATGAATAACCAGGTTTTCTTGCAAAAGAATTCTACATTTATATTACATCACTTTTTGTATATATAACATGATGTTGTTTTTGAGGGACTTAAAAGTTATCAATGGTACCATACTGTAGCTCCCTCAGTTCTGGTTCTTATGGAGTACAGAAGTGCATTTACCCAGCCTGCTAAAATATCTTACCAGTTTTTGTAAAGGTTGTTATGTTTGATCTTAGCTGCTTTGGTATTGTCTTGTATTAATTTTGTTAGCTACTTCATTAGCGTAAGGATGAAGTGACAGAATTTACTGATCAATTGATTGACTGACTTATTAAACTCCATTAGAAACCTTGTCACTTTAAGTTAGAAACAATATGCTCAGGGAATCTTATTAACTAGACTAAGGTCAAAATTATTATGCACCTAAAAATACATATGTAATATTTTTTCAGAGATTTTCTCTTCATTCAATACCATTTGGTATATTAGAAGTTTGATCATATCTTTAGGAAAGCAAAATTTTAGAGTGAAATGTTCTGATTAGGTGTTTCAAGCAACATAACTATTGGCCTGTTTATGGGAGACTTTTCTTTATGAATAGTCTCTTTTTAGTCTAATAGATAAAATTTAACTTTTGTTAAATTGGCTCAGGAATAAGAATGGAGATTATAAATACACATTTTTATTGAATGTATTTTAAAAACAAAGTCCTCTTCACCCAATAAGCAATTATTAAATTCTGTTAGGTAAAGTTCTTTTTTTGGATAGACAACCATATATTATAAACATTAAAATATAAGGGGTTTGTGTCTGTAGCTTTAGGTCTTGCTCTCTGAAAATGAGCAAGTGGTGGATGTGGCAGGTGATGGAAGTAAAGTCCGATGCTGTAAATAACAATATTGCCTAGGAACCTGGAATGTGAGGTCCATGAATCAAGGTAAATTAGAAGTGGTCAAACAGGAGATGGCAAGAGTGAACATCGACATTCTAGGAATCAGTGAACTACAATGGACTGGAATGGGCAAATTTAATTCAGATGACCATTGTATCTTCTACTGTGTGCAAGAATCCCTTAGAAGAAATGGAATAGCCCTCACAGTCAACAAAAGAGTCCAAAACACAGTACTTGGGGACAATACCGAAAATGACAGAATGATCTCTGTTCGTTTCTAACTCAAACCATTCATATGACAGTAATTCAAGTCTATGCCCAAACCAGTAATGCTGAAAAGCTGAAGTTGAACAGTTCTATGAAGACCTATAAGACCTTCTAGAACTAACACCCAAAAAAGATGTCTTTGTAATCAGAGGTGACCTGAATGCAAAAGTAGGAAATCAAGAGATACCTAGGTAACAGGAGAGTTTGGCCTTGGAGTACAAAATGAGGCAGGGCAAAGGCTCACAGTTTTGCCAAGACAGCACACTGATCATACCAAACACCCTCTTCCAACAACACAGGAGAAGACTCTACACATGGACATCACCAGATGGTCGATACCGAAATCATATTGATTATATTATTTGCAGCCAAAGATGGAGAAGCTCTATACAGTCAACAAAAACATGACCAGGAGCTCACTGTGGCTCAGATCATGAACTCCTTATGGCAAAATTGAGACTGAAATTGAAGAAAGTAGGGAAAACCACTACACAATTCAGGTATGACCCAAATCAAAACCCTTATGATTATATAGTGGAAATGACAAATAGATTCAAGGGATTAGATCTGATAGACAGAGTGCCTGAAGAACAATGGACCGAGGTTCATAACATTGTACAGGAAGCAGTGATCAAAACCATCAACCAGAAGAAGAAATGCAAAAAGGCAAAATGGTTGTCTGATGAAGCCTTACAAATAGCTGAGAAAAGAAGAGAAGCGAAAGGTAAAGGAGAAAAGGAAAGATATAAGCATCTGAATACAGAGTTCCAAAGAATAGCAAGGAGAAATAAGAAAACCTTCCTAACTGATCAGTGCAAAGAAATAGAGGAAAATAATAGAATGGGAAAGACTAGAGATCTCTTGAAGATATTTAGAGATACCAAGCAAACATTTCATGCAAAGATGGGCACAATAAAGGACAGAAATGCTGTGGACCTAACAAAAGGAGAAAATATTAAGAAAAGGTGGCAAGAATACACAGAAGAACTATACAAAAAAGATCTTCATGACCCAGATAACCACGATGGTGTGATCACTCACTAGAGCCAGACATGCTGGAATGCTAAGTAAAGTGGGCCTTAGGAAGCATCACTGTGAACAAAGCTAGTGGAGGTGATGGAATTCCAGCTGAGCTATTTCAGATCCTAAAAGATGATGCTGTGAAAGTGCTGCACTCAATATGCCAGCAAATTTGGAAAACTCAGCAGTGGTCACAGGACTGGAAAGGTCAGTTTTCATTCCAATCCCAAAGAAAGACAATGCCAAAAATGTTCAAACTACCGCACAATTGCACTCATCTCACACGCTAGTAAAGTAATGCTCAAAATTCTCCAAGCTAGGCTTCAACAGTATATGAACTAAGAACTTTCAGCTGATCAAGCTGGATTTAGAAGAGGCAGAGGAACCAGAAATCAAATTGCCAACATCTACTGGATCATAGAAAAAAGCAAGAGAGTTCCAGAAAAACATCTACTTTGGCTTTTTTGACTATGCTAAAGCCTTTTTCTGTGTGGATCACAACAAACTGTGGAAAATTCCTTCAAGATATGAAAATAGTAGGCCTCCTGACCTTCCTTCTGAGAAATCTATATGCAGGTCAAGAGGCAACAGTTAGAATCGGACATGGAACTACAGACTGGTTCCAAATTGGGAAAGGAGTACATCAGGCTGTATATTGTCACCCTGCTTGTTTAACTTATATGCAGAGTACAGCATCTGAAAGGCCTGGCTGGATGAAAAACAAGCTGGAATCAAGATTCCAAAGAGAAATATCAATAACCTCATATATGCAGATGACACCACCCTAATGGAAGAAAGTGAAGAGGGACTAAAAAGCCTCTTGATGAATGTGAAAGAAGAGTGTGAAACAGTTGATTTAAAATTCAACATTCAGAAAGCTAAAATCATGGCATCTGTCCCATCACTCCATGGCAAATTGATGGGAAAACAATGGAAGCAGTGACATACTTTATTTTCTTGGGTTCCAAAATCACTGCAGATGGTAGCTGCAGCCATGAAACTTAAAGATGCTTGCTCCTTAGAAGATAAGCTATGACCTACCTAGACAGCATATTAAAAAGCAGAGTCATTACTTTGCAACAAAGGTCTGTATAGTCAAAGCTATGGTTTTTCCAGTAGTTACGTATGGATGTGAGAGTTGGACTATAAAGAGGGCTGAGCACCGAAGAATTGATGCTTTTGTACTGTGGTGTTAGAGAAGACTCTTGAGAGTCCCTTGGACAGCAAGGAGATCAAACCAGTCCATCCTAAAGGAAATCAGTTTTGAATATTCATTGGGAAGACTGATGCTGAAGCTGAAAGTCCAATACTTTGGCCACCTGTTGGGAAGAGCTGACTTGTTGAAAAGGTCCTGATACTGGGAAAGATTGAAGGCAGGAGGAGAAGGGGATGACAGTGGAAGAGATGGTTGAATGGCATCGCCAACTCTATGGACTTGAGTTTGAGCAAGCCCTGGGAGTTGGTGATGGACAGGGGAGCGTGGCATGCTCCAGTCAATGGGGTCACAAAGAGTCAAACATGGCGGAACCACTGAACTGAACTATGAAAATGATTTACCAGAATTTCTATTTATTTTAAGAAGAATCCGCAGAGTATATACATAAATAACTTTTTTGTAATATGAGATACAACTCACTGAGTGTCATAAAATAGCAAAATTTAATAAATAAATGTATAGTAAACTTTTAATTTATAATATGTGCTTCATAGGCTGCAAGCTTCTAGAAAGTTTGGCTAAGGTTCAGTGGACTTGAGAAGGTAATGTTTGTTGGTTTTATTTTTAAGATGGGGTATTCTAAATTTGAAGGAAGAAACCTCAGATTTTAAATTTATAAGACATTATTTTGGATTACTGATGTTAAAAACCCAAGGCAGTTGTTTTGGCATTACCTCACTGAGGCCACATAGCCTTAACCAGTGTCTGACTTGTGACATCAAAGGAACAAATTTCTGGCAATTTCCCAGTTGTTAGCAGCTGGCCTTTTCCTGCTAGTGACATTTGAATGAAGTGTGACTAACCCTCTTTCCTTTGCCCATTGCCCCAAGAATGATCCTCAGTGAAATTTCTTGGCTTCTGGTGATTTTCAGTTGTAATATAACAACCACAACAAACTAGAAAATACATAATTTTTAACATGTTCCAGACACTGCCTCTAAGTACTTTAAATGTGTTCACTCACTGAATCCTCAAAACAACTCTGTGTGGCAGGTACAATTATCATCTCCATTTTATAGAGGCAGAAGGTAAGACAGAGAAATCAAGTCATTTGTCCAAGTTACACGCCTCATAATTGGCAAAGCAGGATTTAAGGCAAAGCTGGTGTTCAGAGACTGTGCCTTCACCCACCACACTGCAGAGCATTGCAGCAGAGCCACAGAAAGCTCACAAAATTACAGAGAGGCTCAATTCATGAAAGCTATCAGGAGCCTCTGTCGTGGATAATATTGGTAGTACATTCTGTACTTTTCAACCATGTAACACAGTGCCTAAGGGTAATCAAGGAACAGATCTACAGAAAATTCTATATAAATCACTGCTACCACTACAAAGGGTTGGTTAACTTAAAATGAATGAAAGTGTTGGTCGCTCAGTCATTTTCTACTCTTTGCAACTCCATGGACTGTAGTCCGTGACTACTGCCAGACTCCTCTGTCCATGGCATTATCAAGGCAGGAATACAGGATTGTGTACACAGAAGCACTATAGAAAAATGATCTTCCTGACCCAGATAACCATGATGGTATGATCACTCACCTAGAGCCAAACATCCTGGAATGTGAAGTCAAGTGATGCCTTAGGAAGCATCACTACGAACAAAGCTAGGAGAGGTGATGGAATTCCAGTTGAGCTCTTTCAAATCCTAAAAGATGATGCTGTGAAAGTGCTGCACTCAATATGCCAGCAGATTTGGAAAACTCAACAGTGGCCACAAGACTGGAAAAAGTCAGTTTTCATTCCAATCCCTAAGAAAGGCAATGCCAAAGAATGTTCAAACTACCACACAGTTGCACTCATCTCACAAGCTAGTAAAGTAATGCTCAAAATTCTCCAAGCCAGGCTTCAACAATACGTGAACCATGAATTTCCAGATATTCAAGGTGGATTTAGAAAAGGCAGAGGAACTAGAGATCCAACATCCATTGGATCATCGAAAAAGCAAGAGTTCCAGAAAAACATCTACTTCTGTTTTATTGATTACGCCAAAGCCTTTGACTGTGTGGATCACAACAAACTAGGAAAATTCTGAAAGAGATGGGAATACCAGACCTTCCTCCTGAGAAATCTGTATGCAGATCCAGAGAAACAGTTAGAACTGGACATGCAACAACAGACTAGTTCCAAATTGGGAAAGGAATACGTCAAGGCTGTATATTGTCACCCTGCTTTTTTAACTTATATGCAGAGCACATCATGCAAAATGCCAGGCTGGATGAAGCACAAGGTGGAGTCAAGATTGCCAGGAGAAATATCAATAACCTCAGACATGCAGATGACACCACCTTATGGCAGAAAGTGAAGAAGAACTAAAGAGCCTCTTGATGAAAGTGAAAGAGGAGCATGAATAAGCTGTCTTAAAACTCAGCATTCAGAACACTAAGATCATGGCCTCTGGTCCCATCACTTCATAGCAAATAGATGGGGAAAAAGTGGGAACAGTGACAGAGTTTATTTTCTTGGGCTCCAAAATCACTGCAGATGGGGACTGCCCCCATGAAATTAAAAGACTCTTGCGCCTTGGAAGAAAAGCTATGACCAACACGTAGACAGCATATTAAAAAGCAGAGACATTACTTTCCAACAAAGGTCTGTCTAGTCAAAGCTATGGTTTATCCAGTAGTCATGTATGGATGTGAGAGCTGGAGTATAAAGAAAGCTGACCACCGAAGAATTGATGCTTTTAAACTGTGGTGTTGGAGAACTCTTGAGAGTCTCTTGGATAGCAAGGAGATTAAAGCAGTGCACCCTAAAGGAAATCAGTCCTGAATATTCATTGGAAGCTGAAGCTGAAACTCCAATACTTTAGATGCTGAAGCTGAAACTCCAATACTTTGGCCACCTGATGTGAAGAACTGACTCATTGGAATAGACACTGATGCTGGGAAAGATTGATGGCAGGAGGAGAAGAGGAAGATAAAGTATGAGATGGTTGGATGGCATTACCAATTCAATGTACATGAGTTTGAGCAGGCTCCAGGAGTTGGTGATGGACAGGGAAGCTTAGCATGTTGCAGTCCATGGGTTGCAAAGAGTCAGACATGCTGAGCAACTGAACTGGGCCATTCCCTTCTCCTGGGGGTCTTCTCAACCTAGAGATCAAACCAAGGTCTCCCGCATTACAGGTGGGTTCTTTACCATCTGAGCCACCTGGGAAGCCAGATCAACTCAAATTCTCTATTTTCTTAGTCTTTTGGATAATAAGGAATATTATGGCAGAGGCTTTGTGTTTTATTGTACAGCATGTGTGTGTGTGTGTGTGTGTGTGTTTCACTTTACGTGTGACTAAAATGCCATTTTATAGCTGTCTTGGAAAGAAGTAACCAAAACTAAAATGCTCCCTCTTGGTACCCTTTGCACTCCTAACTTCAGTGTCCTTGGCTACTTTTGCTAGTGACAATGTCTGTATTCTCACTTTTTCAATATATTTTTTTTCTTTCCTTGATTTTTACCATATTCTTACTTAGAACAGTGGAGTTATATTTGCAGTTTTTGCCTTAAGTCTTTCCAACCAAGGCTCCTATCCACCAATGATGACAGACTAGCCTAGAATATCAGTGGTCTCTATAGAATTATTCAGGTCCCAGAGACAGTTGTCATCTAGGGTCTGTGCTGAGTCTGCATGAGGGTAGGGTGACTGTAGGGCATGATAACATTTATAAAGCAAGGCTTCTGAACTTTGCAGTGCGGGTAGCTGTTTAAAACTGCAGATTTTGATTTTAGGTCTTATTAGAGTGGGGGGGTACCTGAAATTCTGCTTTTCTAATAAGCTGCCAGGTAATGCTGCTCTTGATGCTGCTGGTGCCTGACCACCTTTTGAGAAGCAACGCCATCATATAAGGTTTCTATCGCTATCGTTGGCAAAAAATTTGGGTATGTGATTTATCTTTCCAATGTATTATGTTTTTAAAGAGACATAATTTACTTAAGATGATTTATAATCCATTTTATCAGAACGTTCACAGTAGTCACAAAGCTTGTTCTTATTTGAATACAGGTCTGATTATGTCACTTCTACTCTGCTAAAAACCTTCAGTGACCGCCCACTACTTATAGAGGTGTTTGTAAACAATGTTGTTGCACAGTCCTAAATTGTGTCTGACTCTTTTGCGACCCCATGGGCTGTAGCCCACAAGGCTCCTCTGTCCATAGCATTTTCCAGGCAAGAATCCTAGAATGGGTTGCCATTTCCTTTTCTAGGGGGTCTTCCCAACCTAGGGATCAAACCTGTGTCTCCTGCATCTCCTGCATTGCAGGTGGATTGTTTAACCCTGAGCCACCAGGGAAGCCCGCTTATAGAGTATAGACCCTAATCCTTTAGACACAAGCAGTGTACTTTGTGCTCTGGAGATGATTGACTTGCCCAGCATCTTGTCCTGCTCTTCACCAGTTTAACATGCATATTCTGGTCTAGGTTGCACATCTTGCTGCTGCTGCTAAGTCACTTCAGTTGTGTCCGACTCTGTGCAACCCCATAGACGGCAGCTCACCAGGCTCCCCTGTCCCTGGGATTCTCCAGGCAAGAACACTGGATTGGGTTGCCATTTCCTTCTCCAGTGAGAAGAAAGATTGAAGGCAGGAGGAGAAGGGGACGACAGAGGATGAGATGGTTGGATGGCATCACCAACTCAATGGACATGGGTTTGAGCAAGCTCCAGGAGTTGATGATGGACAGGGAGGCCTAGGGTGCTGCAGTCCATGGGGTCACAAAGAGTCAGACATGACTGAGCGATTAAACAACAACAGTCTCCATCACAGCGACCAAACTCTACCATTATAGCAGGACCATACATAAGCAAATGATGTGACTGCAGTGGAGGAAAGTTTTCCTCAACTGTTTTAGGGTCACTGGCTTGTTTGAAAATTAAACTAACAAAGAGAGAGTGACAGGAGAAAAGCACATATATTTATTTAATATAAGTTTTACATGACACAGGATCTTTCCTAAGAAAGTAAAGATCCAGAGAAACAGAAAATGTCATTAGGCTAGGTTTGGCTTAGAGGGTAAAGTGTCTGCCTGCAATGCAGGAGACCCAGGTTTGATCCCTGGGTCGGGAAGATCCTCTGAAGAAGGAAATAGCAACCCACTCCAGTACTCTTGCCTGGAAAATCCTATGGATGGAGGATCGTCGTAGGCTACAGTCCATGGGGTCACAAAGAGTCGGACACAACTGAGCGACGACACATAATGAAGAATGGATAGTCGTGGAGAAATACAATAGGTCAAGTAATGCGAGGTAACTGTAAGAAAACTGGGGAAAACTTAGCAAGGCTTATTTGCTAGGATTCTTCTCAGTGTCCTTTTGACTTCAGAGATAAGGATGCACCTGTCCCCCTCATATAGGGAGGGCAGCTACGCCAGAGACGTGAGTGTTTTATGACATGTTTCAAGGAGAAGGGCAGCGGGGAATCAGAGTGACCTTCCTGCTTCTGCTCTTTTCTTAACTCCGTTAACTTAAAATATAAAGTATATCAAAATGCCTTCTTTTGATGTAGCATTCTTGAACTCCACCACCGATACGCCATTAAATTTTTTTTATGGACACTGAAATTTGAATTTTGCCTATATTTTGTGTTACAAATCATATTCTACTTTTGATTCTTTTTCAACCATTTACAAAAGTAAAAAAACATTCTTGGCTTTGGGCCTTCCTAAAACAGGAATCAGGCTGGTCATGTCCCCTGGGCTGTAGTTGTCAAGCCTTGTTCAGGAATATTGTGCAGCACTCAGGTGCTCACATTTCTGCAAGGTGGTCATTTGGCGAGAAGACCCACATATAGACTTCAGTTCAGTCACTCAGTCGTGTCCAACTCTTGGCGACCCATGGACTACCACACACTAGGCTTCCCTGTCCATCACCAAGTCCTGGAGCTTGCTCAAACTCATGTCCATTAGTCAGTGATGCCATCCTACCATCTCATCCTCTGTCGTCCTCTTCTCCTCCCACCTTCAATCTTTCCCAGCATCAGGGTCTTTTCCAATGAATCAGGTGGGCAAGGGATTGGAGTTTCAGCTTCAGCATCAGTCCTTCCAATGAATATTCAGGACTGATTTCTTTTAGGATGGACTAGTTGGATCTCCTTGCTGTCCAAGGGACTCTCAAGAGTCTTCTCCAACACCACAGTTCAAGAGCATCAATTCTTCGGCACTCAGCTTTTTTTATAATCCAACTCTCACATCCATACATGACCACTGGAAAAACCATAGCTTTGACTAGATGGACCTTTGTTGGCAAAGTAATGACACTGCTTTTTTAATAAGTTGTTTAGGTTGGTCATAGCTTTTCTTCGAAGGAGCAAGGCTCTTTCAGTTTCATGGCTGCATTCACCATCTACAGTGATTTTGGAGTGCAAGAAAATAAAGTCTCTCATTGTTTCCTTTTTTTTCCCATCTATTTTCCATGAAGTGATGGGATCAGATGCCATGATCGTAGTTTTCTGAATGTTGAGTTTTAAGCCAACTTTTTCACGCTCCTCTTTCACTTTCATCAAGAGGCTCTTTAATTCTTCTTTGTTTTCTGCCTTAGGGTGGTGTTATCTGCGTATCTGAGGTTATTGAAATTTCTCCCAGCAATCTTGATTCTAGCTTGTGCTTCATCCAGCTCAATATTTCACATGATGTACTCTGCATTAAGTTAAATAAGCAAGGTGACAAAATGCAGCTTTGACATATTCCTTTCCCGAGTTGGAACCAGTCTGTTGTTCTATATCCAGTTCTAACTGTTGCTTCTTGACCTGCATACAGATTTCTCAGGTGGAAGGTATAGTGGTCTAGTATCCCATCTCTTGAAGAATTTTCCACAGTTTGTTGTGATCCACAAAGTGAAAGGCTTAGATATAGTCAATAAAGCCAAAGTAGATGTTTTTCTGGAACTCTCTTGCTTTTTTGATGATCCATCTGTGTTGGTAACTTGATCTCTGGTTCCTCTGCCTTTTCTAAATCCACTTTGAACATCTGGAAGTTCACAGTTCACATACTGTTGAAGCCTGGTCACCTTTTGGTGAAGGTCTTGTAAGTCTTCACAGAACCATTCAACTTCAGCTTTTCTGCATTAGTGGTTGGGGCATAGACTTGGATTAATGTTATATTGAATGGTTTGCGTTGGAAACAAACAGAGATCATTCTGTCAGTTTTGGTATTGCCCCCGAATACTTTGTTTTGGACTCTTTTGTTGACTATGAGAGCTACTCCATTTCTTTCTAAGGGATTTGTGAGCACAGTAGCAGATACAATGGTCATCTGATTTAAATTCGCCCATTCCGGTCCATTGTAGTTCACTGATTCCTAAAATGTCGATGTTCACTCTTGCCATCTCGTTTGACTACTTCCAATTTACCTTGATTCATGGACCTAACATTCCAGGTTCCTAGGCAATATTGTTCTTTACAGCATTGGACTTTACTTCCATCACCAGTCCCACACAACTGGGTGTTGTTTTTGCTTTGGCTCCGCCTCTTCATTCTTTCTGGAGTTATTTCTCCACTCTTCTCCAGTAGCATATTGGGTACCTACCAACCTGGGGAGTTCATCTTTCAGTGTCCTATCTTTTTGCCTTCTCATGCTGTTCATGGGGCTCTCAAGGCAGGAATACTGAAGTGATTTGCCCTTCCCTTCTCTAGTGGACCACGTTTTGTCGTAACTCTCCACCGTGTCCCGTCCAGCCAGCCTACACAGCATGGCTCTTAGTTTCATTGAGTTAGACAAGGCTGTGGTCCATAGACCTAGCATTGTGCTTTTTAACTCCTCTTCCATGGTCTGAGTAGACATTCCTGCTGGACAGATAGGCATGGTGTCTACCTTACAGAGGAAATTTCCCTTTGAAATATTAATACCTTTTGCTTATTGTGGACTTTGTGCTTATTCAAGAGCACAAGTGAAGCTCAAAACTCTTTTCTTCGTCCTTAAGTCTGCCAGTTGCAGAATTTGGACCAACAGTCCACCTCTGCTTAATGGTCTTTCCTTGGCACAAACTGCTTAAGTGGCAAATGCCCACCGATGAGTCAAAGTGATATGAAGTAAAAACCGAGCCATACCTTGCTTGAATGAATTGGGTATGTGTAGCTTGGAGAAGAAAAAAACTAGAGGAGTCAGGATAACTACATTCAAATATTTTAAGTCATCATGTAGAAAAAAAATGAAAAACAAAACAAAACTATGCTATTCAGTTTTGCAAGTGGACATGGTTGGGAATAAGTTAAAAGGAAATGGATTTTGCCTGTCAAGCAAAACACCGAATGGTCATCTGTAATGACAACTGAGGATGTTTACAACTCTGTGTGTCTTTTCTCTGTTCACTAAAGAGACTAGCCTAGATTTCTGTGGACCTTTCTAATAAGTGTTCTCTCTCTGTTTTTTAAATGCAAGAAGCAGTTTGGTAACTTGAGCTGTCCGAAGCAGTAGACGGCCAGCTGCCTTGAATGGTGGTGGATAGCCTACTCCTGAAAGGAGTCTAAAGGAAGCTAGGTCAGCATTGTAACCGATGCTAGAAGGCTTTTTATTCATTTACTCCACAAGTATTTATTCATTTATTGACTAAATAATGGAGCTCCGTGTAAGGTGTCTGCCAACCATATGACCTCATTATGTTTCTTAATCAGTTAGAAGTTGGCATTAATCTGTAGGGTAAAAATCAAAGTTTTAAAGACCTATCTTGGCTGTGCTTGTTAGTCTTGCCAGCGCCTACTGCTGAAGCAAAATTCCTCTTTGCTCCACAAATGATTTGTTTGAATTCAAATTAAATACAACTTTGATAACCTGCTTTGTAATTTCTTTTCCAGTTGAGAATGTTGTTATGCAGAATAGCCCTTGTCCTTTTACCTGTTCCTTTTCCATTCAAGCTGCTCACTTTGATTTGCAAACCTAAAAGGCTTGTAGTTAATGTAAAAGACTCTTTGCAAACATAATTCCTAGATTCAGTTTTATTGAATAGCACTCTTGCTAGATGCAGTACTAGAAAAGGGTTTCATGGTCAAAAATGCTTAGAAACACCACATATATACTAAAATGCCTTCTTAGAGAGTCACAGAGCTCATGAATAATTAAAGGCTATGAAAAATCCTGCAAAAAACAAAAGTGTTTACTATTGTTGAAGCCAGCACTTCCCAGAACATATGTGCTACCCATTAACATCCCACAAATGCACTTTGGAATATCCTACCTTCTAGAGAGCATAAGGAAGGACTTCAGTAGATACAGGTCAATACAGACAGAACTGTTTGAAATTGCCTGTCGACGTTTACTAATGTGTAAATAAAACAAAATAATTTTTGAACATACACAATTGCCTGTGTATGCCATGTACAGGTTATCAGATTTCAAGGAACTGGAATCAGTTGCTCAGTCATAAATCTTTATTGAATGTAGCTATTTTCTTGATTATTTTAAAAACACTTTTCTCTCCTTCATTTCATTAAGGTTCAGCCTCTTTAAGTCTTGGTTTCTTCATTTATTAAAAAGAAAATGGAGTTTTTACAAGGCTCAAAATAAATGTGAAATTGTATGTGAAACGCTTAGCATAGAGCTTGTACCATTGCAGATATTCAATAAAGACCTGCTGCCCATCTCACCACCATCATAGTCCAGAATTTAGGACTCTGGGTATTCAAAAGAGCTCGAAACCTAATGTCCGATGATTATTTAGGTTTTGAGGAAAACAGCATAGGGTAAGTTGTGACTGCTGAACTTCAATTTATATACAAGCATTTTAGAACGTAAAGCAACATAATAATAGTTCCTAGGAAAAAAACTTGGTCCAGAGGATCTCTAAAAAGAATGATATTTTTGATCTTCATATATTTAAGCTCCATTTCCTCAGATGTCTTTTTAAAGATTTCAGATTTTATCAGAATAAGTTGGGGTGAAAGTGAAAGTCGCTCAGTCATGTCCGGCTCTTTGCAACCCCATGGACTGTCCATGGAATTCTCCAAGCCAGAATACTGGAGTGGGTAACCTTTTCCTTCTCCAGGGATCTAACCCAGGTCTCCTGCATTGCAGTTGGATTCTTTACGAGCTGAGCCACAAGGGAAGCATAAGTTGGGCGGGGGGCAGTAATAAGTCATATTTATTGAAAGGTTGTGAATAATTGGCAGGTTGTGGGTCAGGCCACTCAAGATGGCTGCTCTGTTGTTCTGTGTTTGCTTCCCCTGCCCGGCCAGTGTCTGCTTCACCTAAACCCTATGCACAGGACTGACCTTCCTACTTACTTGCGCCGGGCTCCAGCTGCTGATTGTTCTTGTCTAGGGAGCGGTAAGTTTCCCTGGTAACTAATGAGCCCACCTAATGCCAGTTCCCCGACAGCGGGCAATCTCCCCTTCTCTCTGGAAGTCAAGACTGCCGCTGTGTCCCGCCCGCAGCCTGCTGCACACGGTGAGGCATACGGTGCGGTGTTCCAGGACCTTGCTCCAGACATGTAAGCTCTCCCGTCCACTAAACCAGGGTCCCCAGCCCCCAGACTGTGGGCCAGGACCAGCCTGCATACTGTTAGGAACCAGGCAGCTCTGCAGGAGGTGAGCAGTGGGAGAGTGAGTGATGCTTCTTCACCTGCCCCTCCCCATCGCTCCCATGACCACCTGAACCACCCCCCTGTCCCCAGCCCGGGAAAAATGGTCTTCCAAGAAACCAGTCCTTGGTGCCAAAAAGGTTAGGGACTGCTGCATTAAACCATTGATCTTTCTGTCTCTGACTCCTGGCTCTTTGGCCTTGAAGCTGGGCAAGTACAGGCCTTGTAGACCTGTGGGGTGCAGCCCAACACAGGTCGCAAAGAGTCGGACATGACCAAGTGACTTCACTCACTTTTTCAGTTTTATTGCTGTTAATTTTCATAGTGATCTCAGCTGCGGCGTTCAGATCTAGTGCTTCGCTGAAACAATGTTCATGTGATGCTCCACCCCCTTTTTCTCTGGTGTTAATTTATTGGCTTGGTGTCCTAGGTTTTAGGTCCTTGTTTTATACACTGCATTTTCTGTCTGTGCATTTTCTGGCTCATCCCTATGTCTAATGTGTGTCTTTCTGTCTTTTCCCTTGGTTGGGGATGCTCCTGAGTGTCTGGTTAATCCAATCCCGAGCTCATGGCACACTCTCTCCCAGCGTTACTGCCAAATCTATTTAGTGACTCAGCAAGAGCTTGTCATTAACAACAATTCTTGTGGAAAGCAAAAATTAAGCAGTCGTGGAAAGAAAAGAGCTGGGGCACCACGGATGTGTGAATCTTCGGAAGCAGTAAACACAGCCTCCTGATGGCTTGGTGGTCGAGTTCCTCTCCTGACACCACCCTTCCTCTGAAGCACGAACAAGTTCGCTTCTCGCAAGGAGTTTAAAATAATGTCTGCAGTGGAAAGGGCCCTTCAGTGTTATTGAAAAGACCACCTGTTCCCAAATCTTTTATTTGTTTATGTAATATAGAAACCGTTTGACAGATAAAGGAGAAGGCAGACGGAATTTGAAAGAGCAGCTTTATTATTGACAAAACCTGGGGTCAGAGAATACCCTTTCAAATACGTGACTTGCCAACACTACTCTACGGTTGAGCTGGTCCCTTTATCCCTCCAAAGGTCCCAGCTTTCCACTCTCCACCCCCAATGACCAACAGAGCAAAACACACAGGACTCCCTTGCTGCGGCAGAGCCTTCCCTGATGGACTTAACAGAGGGGACAGGGGTCAGAATGCACCCCCTGTAGTCAGGCAGGTTGCACAAGCCAACCCAGCCCTGCCTTGACTCCCCTATCAGGCAAGAAGACACTTGCCTATACCCTTCTACATTCTTCTGGCAACCCAGGAAATAAACTGGAGATCAACAGGAGACAAACCAAAGGTTGATAACGTGCATACATGGAGACAGGCTTCCCAGGTGGCCCAGTAGTAAAGAATCCACCTGCCAGTACAGGAGACACAGGAGACTCTGGTTCAATCCCTGGGTTGGAAAGATCCCCTGGAGAAGGAAATGGCAACCCACTCCTGTATTCTTGCCTGGAAAATTCCATAGACAGAGGAGGCAGGCTACAGTCCCATGCAGTCACAGAACGTCAGACATGACTGAGTGACTAACACACCCACACCCATCCACCCACCCGGAAAAACTGAGTAACTCGCCTAAATGACTGAAGTTAACATTAGTCGCTCAGTCGTATCCAACTCTTTGCAACCCCATGAACTGTAGCCCACCAGGCTCCTCTGTCCATGGGATTCTCCAGGCAAGAATACTGGAGTGGATTGCCATTTCCTTCTCCAGGGGATCTTCCTGACCCAGAGATACAGCCCATGTCTCCTGCGTTGCAGGCAGATTCTTTACCATTTGAGCCACCAGAGAGGTTAAATACCACCCTTAGTGGTTTAGTTGCTAAGTAATGTCCGGCTCTTGCAACCCCATGGACTGTATCCTGCTAAGCTCCTCTGTCCATGGGATTTTCCAGGCAAGAATATTGGAGTGAGTTGCCATTTCCTTCTCCAGGGGATCTTCCTGACCCAGGGATTGAACCCGGGTCTCCTGCACTGCAGGCAGATTTGATATCACCCTCAGCTAAAGATAGAAAAGGATGTTGAGGGTGGGGAGAGTCAGTTAAGGGAGGTTACCAGCAGAAACAAAGTTGATCAGGGTAAGGTCATTATCCAGGTTTAAGTCAGTGCCTTTTCCATTGATAAGAGTTTCTACAGAGTTGGTAGTTCTCCTCTTCCAGGTACAACAAGGACAACTCCCTTAACAAATGGAGATTTCCCTTACATATCGATTGTTTCTTACCTAAGGGTAACTGCTACTTGGTTTTCAGAGTTTTTGCCTTGTATGCTGTTTCTTAAAAACTAATCAGCTTAAAATAATTAATATGTCAAAGAGACACATCTTAGGGTGGCAAATTCTGCTCCCCTATAATAGGAACAGAGAAGAAGGGACTCAATGGAAGGACAAATCAACCTTTGATACATTATGGAAAGGGGGATGGGGGCAAGGACCCAGTTATTTCATTACATCTAACAATTTAGAGAAGGGATGAAAATTGCTAAGGCATTGAGCCTGGGGATGAACAGACAATAGTGGTATCCTAGACAAAAATAGGAAACACAGCAAAGAGAATGAAAGAGAAAGATCAGAGCCGGAGATGGAGAACTGGAAACTTAAAAAGGATCTTTGAAATGAAAGGATAACAGAATTAGTAAGCCAGGTGTAAAGCTGTGATATGAGGCTGGAAGAAGGCTTAGGCCAAGATTCTAAGGGACCCCCCACCCCAACTCCCACTGTTGTTCAGTCACCAAGTCGTGACTGACTCTATGCAACCGCATGGACTGCAGCACACCAGACTTCCCTGTCCTTCACTATTTCCTAGAGATTGCTCAAAATCATGTCGATGATGCCATCCAACCATCTCATCCTCTGTCACCCCCTTCTTCTTTTGCCCTCAATCTTTCCCAGCATTGGGGTCTTTTCCAATAAGTTGGCTCTTCACATCAGGTGGTACTTTAGTTTCAGCATCATTCTTTCCAATAAATATTCAGGGTCGATTTACTTTAGGATTGACTGGTTTGATCTCCTTGCTGACCAAGGGATTCTCAAGAGACTTCTCCAACACCATAATTCGAAAGCATCAATTCTTCAGTGCTCAGCCTTCTTTCTGGTAAAATTGTCATATCTGTACAAGTGAAAGTTGCTCAGTTGTGTCCGACTCTTTGCGATCCCATGGACTATAGCCTGCCAGGCTCCTCTGTCCATAGAATTCTCCAGGCCAGAATACTGGAGTAGGTAGCCATTCCCTTCTCCAGGGCATCTTCCCAACCCAGGGATTGAACCCAGGTCTCTTGTATTGCAGGCAGATTCTTTACCATCTGAGCCACCAGAGAAGCCCTATCCATATATGACCACTGGAAAAACCATAGCTTTGACTACATGGACCTTTGTTGGCAAAGTGATGTCTCTGCTTTTTAATACACTGTCTAGGTTTTTCTTAGCTTTTCTTCCAAGAAGCAGGTGTCTCTTAATTTCATGGCTACAGTCACCATCCACAGTGATTTTGGAACCCAAGAAAATCTCTCAGTGCTTCCACGTTTCTGCTTCTATTTGCCATGAAGTAATGGAGCCAGATGCCATGATCTGTTTTTTGAATGTTGAGTTTTAAGCCAGCTTTTTCCCTCTCCTCTTTCGCCTTCATCAGGAGGCTCTTTAGAGTATTATGAGGATAAAATTAGACATAAAGTAGCTCATGTGATATTCAGCATAGTGTACCTTGTGGGTAGTAACTCTGCTTTTATGGAGTTGGTATAAATCTCAATTCATAAACTCAGATACACAAGGAATATCCAAGTCACTTTTTGTCTTCAAACCAATTTTATGAAGATTCTGAGCCCCAACTGCCTGGATGGTAGGATTTTTAACTGTAGCTATTCTTAGGGCTTCCACCTTTACCCCAGGGGAGTACAGAAGTCCCCTGTGAGACTGTATCAATTTTCAATTATCTGGTCACACTGGTTACTGCACAGGTACCCTTTTTTATTTCCTCTCCAAGCACTCCTGCCAAGCACAGCAGTCAGGTATGGTGTGAAACCTTTGATGAGACTGAGAACCCGTGTCAAGGATCCAGGGTCCCTCCTTGCCTCCCCCAGACAAGCCTCACTGTGCACTGCCATCCAGGAAAGTGCTTGTAGCCCAAGACATCGCTCTCCAACGCCAGAGGCCTCCTCTCTCCAGACCCTCACCCCTGGCCCCTGCCGGACACATATGATTCCACTTTTATATCATCCGGCCGTACCAATACTTTGAGTCATAAAAAGTGGCTTTTTTCCTTTAGTTCAAACTAATAACTATTCAATGGATTTAGCTTTTCTTTGTTTCTTCATTCCCTTTTTTTTTTTTTTTTTTAATCTAGGAGGGCAACTGACTTCATTCTGTTTGTGCTTTCCAAATAGCAAAAACCCCTGAGGCAAGTAAACAGAAATAGACTACTTTCTTCAAAGCAAGGGAAAATAGAAATAAAAAATATCCATTGACATATCTTGACACATTTAGCTGGTACTAGCAACAATGGTAATGCACCTCATTATTTTTATTATAATATTCCTCATATCCATCCCCTTTCTCCATCTCTATTGTCAGTACATGATTCATGGGGCCTTAATTTTTCAGGCTGTGTTGATTGTCCAGGTTTACCTCCCCTTCCCTCCCACCATTCCCACTTTAGCCATGTCACCCGACCAGCCGCTACCTGTCTTCTCACCACTGCACCAACTCTCCTGTCTTCTTGGAAAGTACCTTCCCCACCTCAACCTTGTCAGGCCAGTAAATTGCTACTTCCCCTTAAAGACTCCACTGAGACATGGTCTTCCCTGTGACTTCTCCGTGTTCCCGTCCCAAATGTAAAGCACCGTCCTCTGTATTTCCAGTGTCTTCTATTTGAAGCACTTAGACTTAAGGTGATCGAATAATTCCTTATTCAAACCAGGATATTTTTGAGAATGAAAGAGGATGCTACGACTAATTACCCCAGAGCTATAGACATAAACCAGGACTGTCTGAGGCAAACTAGGATGTACGGTCATCCTACTTATCTTTACATTGCTGAAACAACTGTTTACATGTCGGTCATTCCCACTCCCCACACACATACATAAGGAGGCAGGCAGTGAATTCATGGAAGGCGTAGGCCTCGGCATCTAGTATAGTGAGTGCCGACATAGTAATCGATTGATTAAATCTTGGGAATTTTACTGGGGCAGAACGTTGTAGCATATTAAAAAGCAAAGACAACACTTTGTCAACAAAGGTCCGTCTAGTCAAGGCTATGGTTTTTCCAGTGGTCATGTATGGATGTGAGAGTTGGACTATAAAGAAAGCTGAGCACAGAAGAATTGATGCTTTTGAACTGTGGTGTTGGAGAAGACTCTTGAGGGTCCCTTGGACTGCAAGGAGATCCAACCAGTCCATTCTAAAGGAGATCAGTCCTGGGTGTTTATTGGAAGGACTGATGTTGAAGCTGAAACTCCAATCCTTTGGCCACCTCATGCGAAGGGTTGACTCATTGGAAAAGACCTTGATTCTGGGAAAGATTGAGGGCAAGAGGAGAAGGGGATGACAGAGGATGAGATGGCTGGATGGCATCACCAACTCAATGGACATGAGTTTGGGTAAACTCCAGGAGTTGGTGATGGATAGGGAGGCCTGGCACGCTGTGGTCCATGGGGTTGCAAAGAGTCAGACATGACTGAGCGACTGAACTCAAGTGAACTGAAGTGGTAGAGACCAACACAAGGAGATGGGAGGGAACGTGTGCAAGGGAAACAAGTACACTAGTTAGGGAGGAGCAGAGGTCTGGGGATTAAAACATAGTTTGGGAAAGATTGTGGAAACTCTGGATCATGAGGTTCAGGAATTTCTAAGAAAGTGCAGTACCGGGGAAGATTTAAACATGGGGCAATGACATAAAGGATAACTGATACTGAATATAAGGTGAATTGGAGGGACAGAAAGGCAGGGAGAACTGAGGAAACTATTTGGATAAAAAAAGGTGAAATTATGAATGCCTGGACTAGGATTGTTTGTCATTTAACCTTTTATGCTTCATGAAAAACTTAGGACTCTTTAGAATGCAAGTGGCAGAAATCCAAATTAACCTGGTTTAACGAAAAAGGGAAATTTATCAGCTCAGCTAACGTAAGCATACAGGCATGCTAGATCCAGATTCTCACACAGTGTCATCCCATCAGGACTGTGCCATCTCTTGGTTCTACTTACTTTATTGGCTTGGTTCTCAGTGTTTCAGTTCAGTTCAGTTCAGTTCACTCAGTTGTGTCTGACTCTTTGTGACCCCATGGACTGCAGCATGCCAGGCCTCCCTGTCCATCACCAACTCCCGGAGTTTACTCAAATTCATTTCCATTGATCGGTGATGCCATCCAGCCATCTCATCCTCTGTCATCCCCTTTTCCTCTTGCCCTCAATCTTTCCCAGCATCAAGGTCTTTTCCAATGAGTCAGCTCTTCGCATCAGGTGGCCAGAGTATTGGAGTTTCAGCTTCAACATCAGTCCTTCTAATGAACACTCAGGACTGATCTCCTTTAGGATGGACTGGTTGGATCTCCTTGCAGTCCAAGGGACCCTCAAGAGTCTTCTCCAACACCACAGTTCAAGAGCATCAGTTCTTCGGTGCTCAGCTTTCTTTATAGTCCAACTCTCACATCCACACATGACTACTGGGAAAACCATAGCCTTGACTAGATGGACCTTTGTTGGCAAAGTAATGTCTCTGCTTTTTAATATGCTGTCTAGATTGGTCATAACTTTTCTTCCAAGGAGCAAGCGTCTTTTAATTTCATGACTGCAGTCACCATCTGCAGTGATTTTGGAGCCCCCAAAAATAAAGTCTGTCATTGTTTCCACTGTTTCCCCGTCTATTTGCCATGAAGTGATAGGTTTTCCGTGGAGTTCTCCCCAGAATGGACATTAGTAACTTCCAGCCTACTTTCTACCAGCTTAGCAGCCCCAGAAAAAGGAGGACACCGTTTTATCAATAGTTCCAGCAAAAATCCTAGGGAAGACTCTCTAGATGATGAAAATCAAATCACAGAAATAAAATTATCAAGAAGAACTATAGAAGTGATGAGCTTCCAAATGAGCAAGAAAATAAATGTACTTATTCCAAAATGATCTAGATTGTGTTTTTTCAATATATTTAAATTATGAGAAACGTGAGTCATTAATATCTTTAACTCAAAAATACTTTTACATATGATACTGGACATAGCATGCCAACTGTCTAAACAAGAGAGAAATTATTTCACCTTTTCAGTCCAACCTGTCGACGCAACAGTAGGGGAACTGACCTTTGAAGAGTGGTAATGGAGCCGGAGGAGGACTAAAAAGGGCGATTAAAATGAATCTGTCTTTGTGGGAATTCCTATTTGATTTTATTGAGAAACAAGCTGAGAAAGCTCTTCATTCTGAAATGACAGGAAGCTATGGGTTTGAGAAACATTTATAAATTTATTTGTAGAATTGATAGCATAATACTGAGAACACTATAACTATGAATTTCCTATGAAATTTATGTTCTGAATAAAGGGTATATAATGTTCAGAACAAAAATCCCAAAGAGAGATACAAAGATTCAACTAGTTATAAGTAGATTTTCAATATTAAGGAGTATATAAAATAATTCTGTTTGATGTTCAAGTTAAACACGCATGCACACATATATATAGTGTATAATTGTATATAACATGAATGAAATACTGCACTAAATATAGTAACAATCACTGGTTGGCAGGATTTGGTGTACTTTTAGTTTTCTTAGTTTCTTAGTCTGAATTTTTTTACAGTTTTTAGAATGAATGTGTGTTACTTTTAAATGAGAAAAGAAATAAAAAATGTTTAAGAGGATAAAGAATTCTGTCATAAAAGTAAACTACTGTTGCCCTTTGACATGATGTCATGTGGTTCTTCTCACAACTTTTCCCCCATAAATATCCATGATTCTCTCAGAAATTATACTGGGTTTGGACCCAATTAGGGAATGGACCGTCGATCTGAAAGAATATGGCATTTCTCCTATTATGCAAATAATAATCAAACACATTTTTACACTGTAATGCTAGTGTTAGGAATAGAAATGTAATCATATTCATTGATACCTACCTCACTAAATCATTTTTATTCTTTTCAAGAATGTACCTTTCAAGAACAAGGTTCCAATACAGAAAATAATCTGAACCAAGGATCCAGTTTGATAGAAGCTGTCTTTCAAGTATTGTACCGCTGCACTTTCTCTCCACAAACGTTTGGAAATGTCTTTGTGAGTTACATGGAAGAAGAACAATTATGGGACTTGTTATACAACATTCCAGGTATGAGAAGTTACTATTTGTAAAAGAAGTGTTTTCTAGATACTCAAATATATCTTTAAAGGCATTTTAAAAAGTTTATTGATGTCAGTTTTGCCAAATCTGTTATTTGTAAAAAGTTATCTTACATTTTTTTCAGTATACAGGCTACTTTGGGGAATCATTAACCATTAATTCCCATCAAAATTTAACATACTTGGTACAAGGTGAGAGGGGAAGTTATTACCTAGAAATTATGTGGATTTTCTTTTTGTATGAAAAATTTAACATTTACCACAGATAATGTTTTGCTATTAAACATGTAAGAAATTAGTAAAATGTAAAAAATGCTTTGTGCTTCTCAGATGCTTTTATTAAACAAACCGATGGACAAACCTGCTGGCCAGTTTTCTTCATATGTAAATGGAATTCATTATGACCAGCCTAGTGGCTCTCTTGGACAAGGCAATGGCACCCCACTCCAGTACTCTTGCCTGGAAAATCCCATGGACAGAGGAGCCTGGTGGGCTGCAGTCCATGGGGTCACTGAGGGTCGGACACGACTGAGCGACTTCACTTTCACTTTTCACTTTCATGCATTGGAGAAGGAAATGGCAACCCACTCGAGTGTTCTTGCCTGGAGAATCCCAGGGATGGGGGAGCCTGGTGGGCTGCCGTCTATGGGATCGCACAGAGTCAGACACGACTGAAGCGACTTAGCTGCAGCAGCAGCAGAGGCTCTCTCTAGACATTTAAGTAAGTCCTATCATTGTTTCGGGGGTACTATGTTTTCTCCAGCTGTGTTCTGCCCACAGCTTGAGTGGATGGTAAAGTCAGAATGAGTTACATGTCTGAATAGGAAGTGTTCGTGGGTTACCCCACCTTCAGGACCAGGTGTAAACATTCTCACATTGTTTGATCCTTAATATTCTGTCTTTAAATCTCTGTACTTAATGTCTTGGGACAATGAAGGATGAGGATTTAGTGGTTATCTTGTCAGCCCTTTAACTCTATATATCATTTACATTTGGTTTTCAACCTATATGCTTTCTTATACACTGTTTTGGAACCACCATTTCCATAAAATACATAATAGAATCCATATTAAAAAATCTACCTGGCTCATAATCATGGTTTCGTTCTTCCTGTACTTTTTAGCTATTCTCCAGACCTGACTTGACTATCCTTTTAACTATTTTTAAGTCATTATGTTACATCTTCTCTTGGACATTACCACTGCAAAGTAGCAATATATAGCTTTATGTAATGATTTCAAAACCTTGAATCTATCACTTAGAGACTCTGTGATAATTATCTCCTATTAAAGTCTTATTTTCTAGTTTTCATATATTCCTCACTGGTTCTTTTTTTACCCCCCAAATGGTCAGTCTGCTGGTTTAAAAGAGAGCATTATTTCTGATGTAGACTTTATTGAACTGAAAGAAAAACAACCTTGAAAGCTCCTCTACCCCCTGCTGTTTTCAGTTGTTTCTGGTGAGGATAAGAGCTGAATTGTCTCACAAGATTGTAAAGAATCGGGGACCCACTTGCTTCAACCATTATTTATCTTTCAGTTCTTAAGTTCTTCAACCATCTGACACTCAGCACAAAACCATACTGAAAATGACTTAGAAGAGATCAATGGATTTTAGGTGGTGGCCTGAGAAAGCGAAACTGCTCCTTGCCCCTAATTAGTCTTCTCTCCCATCTACACGTTGAGCAGACCCTCCTCCCCCAGGTCAGAAAAGTCTCTTGGAATATGAACAGGTAGTACAGATATCTGTTCACAGAGACCAGATTTCGTCAAGGGCTCAAAGGGGCAGAACTTCAAAGTGCTGAAACATCCTTGGCCTTTGTGCAAGTTCTTTCTCCATCAGTGTTAACTTATCTCCTTTTAAAGTCGTATTTTCTAGTTTTCATGTATTGCCTCACTGTTTCCTTTTTATCCAAAAACAGGCACTCTTCTAGTTTAAAGTGAAAGTAAGAGTCGCTCAGTCGTGTCCGACTCTTTGCAACCCCATGGACTGTACAGTCCATGGAATTCTCCAGTTCAGAATGCTGGAGTGGGTAGCCTTTCCCTTCTCCAGGAGATTTTCCCAACCCAGGGATTGAACCCAGGTCTCCCGCATTGCAGGCGGATTCTTCACCAGTTGAGCCACAAGAGAGCATTATTTCTGATGTAGACTTTATTGAATTGAAAGAAACTAAGACATTACAGTGGTCATGAGGGACTGTGCCTTTTTTTTTTTCTCTCCTATTTAAATCTTTGTAAGTCTCCTATTCTTCTGTTACCAATTACAATGATCTTAAAATCCCTAATAAGATACACTAATTCATAAGAAAACTAAGTCTTTTACTGTGGTTTCTGTTTGACTTGAAAAATAATAGGTTTCAAGGAAATATAGCTGAGACACATAATCACAATCCCACAATATTTGCATTTTACCACTAATAGATCTATGCTTCAGTAATTATTATTAACTTATCCAGATTGACTGGAGTACATTACTTAAAAACTGGTTTATTTTCTTCCTCTTGAAACATGCTATGATTTCTGTATAGCTTATCCATAAGACATCACAGTCTTATCATTTTAGAGTAGAAAGGTGAAAACAAAGAAGGCAGTATCCTCATTTTCTTGCTGGGCTTCCCTGGTAGATCAGCTGGTAAAGAATCTGCCTGCAATGCAGCAGACCTGGGTTCTATCCCTGAGTTGGGAAGATCCCCTAGAGGAGGGCATGGCAATCCACTCCAGTATTCTTGCCTGGGAAATCGCCATGGACAGCGGAGCCTGGCGGGCTACAGTCTGTGGGGTTGAAAAGAGTCAGAGATGACTGAGCGACTAAGCACAGCAAGAGATGTTAAGAGACTTGCCTGAGATTGTTCACTGACTAAATCGTAGAATCCGAACAAAAAAATGGAACTTCTGATCACGGGCCTTGTTATTTCTCTTTATTTTTTTCTATTAGACTAAACTTTTTGAAACATTTGCTTTATGAATATATGAATTCAGTAATGAAATATATAAATTGGCTTAATAATTAGAAATCCAATATATAACTCCTCAGAATGAACATAACTAGGAAGAAAAACAGGAGTGAAAATATCCATTTAAAAAAAGATTACAGAAGATAAAAATTATTAAAAAAACAATTAAGTTGGGTACCTCATATGGGCATTTCAAAGGCCAATACACTCTGTAAGAAATAGATTTGGTAGCAATCATTGCAGGCCTCTCAAAGTAGGTCAACAATATTCAGTTGGGCAAATGAAAATATCAAAGCATAAGTTACTTTGTGCTTCACTCTATTCCTTAACTCCCTTTGACTTTTAAGAGAAACACATGTCTTTAGCACACACTGAGTTAAACTTTATAAGAAACTACTAAACTGCTTTTGAACGTAATCCCGTCCTTTTACCTTCCCACCCGTTATGTGAGAGAGTTTGGGTTGCTCTGTGCCCTCACTAACACTTGGAATTGCCTTTTTGCTTTTAATCATTCTAAGAAGTATATGCTATTATCTCATTGTGATTTTAATTTTCAGTTCCATGGTGATTAATGACGTCAAACATATCTTCATTTTTTAAACAGTCATTTGAAAAAATTCTTTTGAAAAATATCTGGTGAATTTAACTCAGATTGCCATTATATCTACTACTGCGATCAGGAATCCCTCAGAAGAAATGGAGAGGCCATCATGGTCAACAAAAGAGTCCAAAATACAGTACTTGGATGAAATCTCAAAAACGACAGAATGATCTCTGTTCGTTTCCAAGGCAAACCATTCAATATCACAGTAATCCAAGTCTACGCCCCAACCAGTAATGCTGAAGAAGCTGAAGTTGAACGGTTCTTTGAAGACCTACAAGACCTTCTAGAACTAACACCCAAAAAAGATGTCCTTTTTGTTATAGGGGACTGGAATGCAAAAGTAGGAAGTCAAGAAACACCTGGAGTAACAGGCAAATTGGCCTTGGAATACAGAATGAAGCAGGGCAAAGACTAATAGAGTTTTGCCAAGAAAATGCACTGGTCATAACAAACACCCTCTTCCAACAACACAAGAGAAGACTCTACACATGGACATCACCAGATGGTCAACACCGAAATCAGATTGATTATATTCTTTGCAGCCAAAGATGGAGAAGCTCTATAGAGTCAGCAAAAACAAGACCAGGAGCTGACTGTGGCTCAGATCATGAACTCCTTATTGCCAATCCAGACTTAAATTGAAGAAAGTAGGGAAAACCACTAAACCATTCAGGTATGACCTAAATCAAATCCCTTATGATTATACAGTGGAAGTGAGAAATAGATTTAAGAGCCTAGATCTGTTAGATAGAGTGCCTGATAAGCTATGGACTGAGGTTCGTGACATTGTACAGGAGACAGGGATCAAGACCATCCCCATGGAAAAGAAATGCAAAAAAGCAAAATGGCTGTCTGGGGAGGCCTTACAAATATCTGTGAAAAGAAGAGAAGCAAAAAGCAAAGGAGAAAAGGAAAGATAAAAGCATCTGAATGCAGAGTTCCAAAGAATAGCAAGAAGAGATAAAAAAGCCTTCCTCAGCGATCAATGTAAAAAATTGAGGAAAACAACAGAGTGGGAAAGACTAGAGATCTCTTCAAGAAAATTAGAGATACCAAGGGAACATTTCATGCAAAGATGGGCTCGATAAAGGACAGAAATGGTATGGACATAACAGAAGCAGAAGATATTAAGAAGAGGTGGCAAGAATACACAGAAGAACTGTACCAAAAAGATCTTCACGACCCAGATAATCACAATGGTGTGATCACTGACCTAGAGCCAGACATCCTGGAATGTGAAGTCAAGTGGGCCTTAGAAAGCATCACTACAAACAAAGCTAGTGGAGGTGATGGAATTCCAGTTGAGTTCTTTCAAATCCTGAAAGATGATGCTGTGAAAGTGCTGCACTCAATATGCCAGCAGATTTGGAAAACTCAGCAGTGGCCACAGAACTGGAAAAGATCAGTTTTCATTCCAATCCCCAAGAAAGGCAATGCCAAAGAATGCTCAAACTATCGCACAATTGCACTCATCTCACATGCTAGTAAAGTAATGCTCAAAATTCTCCAAGCCAGGCTTCAGCAATATGTGAACCGTGAACTTCCTGATGTTCAAGCTGGTTTTAGAAAAGGCAGAGGAACCAGAGATCAAATTGCCAACATCCACTGGATCATGGAAAAAGCAAGAGCGTTCCAGAAAAACATCTATTTCTGCTTTATTGACTATGTCAAAGCCTTTGACTGTGTGGATCACAATAAACTGTGGAAAATTCTGAAAGAGATGGGAATATCAGACCACCTGAGCTGCCTTTTGAGAAATTTGTATGCACGTCAGGAAGCAACAGTTAGAACTGGACATGGAACAACAGACTGGTTCCAAATAGGAAAAGGGGTATGGCAAGGCTGTATATTGTCACCCTGATTATTTAACTTATGTGCAGAGTACATCATGAGAAACGCCGGACTGGAAGAAACACAAGCTGGAATCAAGATTGCCGGGAGAAATATCAGTAACCTCAGATATGCAGATGACACCACACTTATGGCAGAAAGTGAAGAGGAACTCAAAAGCCTCTTGATGAAAGTGAAAGTGGAGAGTGAAAAAGTTTGCTTCAAGCTCAACATTCAGAAAACGAAGATCATGGCATCCATTCCCATCACTTTGTGGGAAATAGATGGGGAAACAGTGGAAACAGTGTCAGACTTTATTTTTCTGGGCTCCAAAATCACTGCAGATGGTGACTGCAGCCATGAAATTAAAAGACACTTACTCCTTGGAAGGAAAGTTATGACCAACCTAGATAGCATATTTAAAAGCAGAGACATTCCTTTGCCAACAAAGGTTCGTCTAGTCAAGGCTATGGTTTTTCCTGTGGTCATGTATGGATGTGAGAGTTGGACTGTGAAGAAGGCTGAGCGCCAAAGAATGGATGCTTTTGAACTGTGGTGTTGGAGAAGACTCTTGGGAGTCCTTTGGACTGCAGGAGGATCCAACCAGTCCATTCTGAAGGAGATCAACCCTGGGATTTCTTTGGAAGGAATGATGCTAAAGCTGAACCTCCAGTACTTTGGCCACCTCATGTGAAGAGTTGATTCATTGGAAAAGACTCTGATGCTGGGATGGATTGGGGGCAGGAGGAGAAGGGGACGACAGAGGATGAGATGGCTGGATGACATCACTGACTCGACGGACGTGAGTCTGGGTGAACTCCGGGAGTTGGTGATGGACAGGGAGGCCTGGCGTGCTGCAATTCATGCGGTCGCAAAGAGTCGGACTCAACTGAGTGACTGAACTGAACTGAAAAAATTCTTTTGAAAAATATCTGTTTAAAACTTTCCTTCATTTATTAATTAGTTTGTCTTACTGAGTTTTAAAGAACTCTTCCCTGGTGGCTCAGTGGTAAAGAATCACCTGCAATGCAAGAGCCACAGGAGATGTAGGTTTGATCCCTGGGTTGGGAAGATACCCTGGAGGAGTGCATGGCAACCCACTCCAGTAATTCTTGTCTGGTGGATCCCATGGACAGAGGAGCCTTTGGTCCATGGGGTCGCAAGAGTTGGACAGGACTTAGCAACTAAACCACCACCATACATTTTCATATACATATACTATTTCCCCAGCATCTTTTTTAGAAATCACTATTCTTTCCCAGTTTCAATGGTGCTTCGGTGCTTTTGTCAGAAATCAAGTGGACAATTGATCAAATCCGTGTCTACATGTGGATCCTCTGTTCTGACACTTGGAGCTTCATGACTATATTATTCTTTTTTTTCTGTTTGCTCCAATGTTGTTCCTTTTAATATCTATTTTGACCTTCTTTGAATTAACTGGATATTTTTCAGTATTACAGTTTTTCTTTGCTAATTGCTTATTAGATATAATTCTATATTTATTTTGGTAGTTGTTCCAAGGTTTACATCTTGTGATGAGTATCTTTGACTCATCACAGTTTACATATAATGTAAGAATCTTACATAAGTATATTTCTATTTACTCTTCCTATTCTTTACATGTGTCATCATGCATTTTATTTCTACTAATGTTATGAACCCTACAATCTATTGTTTCACTTTTGTTTCAGTCAGTTATAGCTTAAAGAAGCAAGAAATGAGAAGAAAGTCTTTCATATTTGTCCATCTATCTATCATTTCTGGTACTCTTCTTTTACTTGTGTAGATCTGAGTTTCTGACTGATATCATTTTCCTTCTACCTTAAGTATTTCCTTTAATGTACTAAAAATTTTCTGCCATCAGTTCATTTAATTTGATTTGATTGCATGAAAAAAGGCTTTATCTTCATATTTGACATATTTTTCATCAGACATGTACTTTTGGGTTCAGAGATTTTTCTTTCATTTTTCTTTTCACTCAGTACTTTCAAGACATTTTTCTATTTTATGGCTTGCACTGTTTCTGATGATAAATCAGTTTAGGTTTTAAAGTGTTTGCTTCCAGTTATATAATGTGTCTTCTCTGTGTTATTCATGTTAAGATTGTTCTCTTTATCACTACTTTGCAGCAATTTAATTATGATGCGCTTTGTTTTTGTTTCTTTTGAATTCTGCTTAGGGATTGTTGAGCTTCTTATATCTGATGATGTTTAGTTTTTATCATATTTGGAAATTTTTCAGCCATTCTCATGGGGTATTTTATCTTTTCCCCCCTACCACCACTTTTTTCTGGAATTCTTTTTTTTTTTAAATAATTAATTTGGCTGAGTAGGGTCTTAGTTATGGCATACAGAATCTTCATTACATCATGCAGGATCTTTTGCTGTGGCACATGGACTCTAACTGCGCTGTTCAGGCTCAGTGGTTTTGGCACATGGGCTCTCGAGTTGTGGCCCACAGCCTCCAGAGTCCACAGGCCCAGTAATTGCAGAGTGTGGGCTTCATGGATCTTAGTTCCCTCACCAGGGATTAAACATGTGTTCCTTGAATTGCAAGATGGATTCTTAACTATTGGACCACCAAGGAAGTCCCTGATTTGTAGATATTGCAAAACCCTTGTATTCCTCTGATAAATCAACTTTGTATTGCGTATGATCCTTTTAGTGTATTCTTACGTTCAGTTTGTTGACATTTTGTTGAGGATTTTTGCATCTATGTCCATCAGTGATATCGGACTGTGATTTTTCTTTTTTGTGTGCTATCTCTGTCTAGTTTTAGTATCAGGATGAGGCTGGCCTTGTATACAGAATGAGTTTGGAAGTATTTCTTCCTCTATGCAATTTTTGGGAATAGATTGAGAAGACCAGGTCTTACCTCTTCTCTAAATGTTTGGTAGCTTTCACCTGTGAAGCCATCTGGTCCTGGACTTGTGTTTGTTGAGAGTTTTTCTAAATTACTAATTCATTGTCATTGCTGCTAATTGGTCTGTTCGTAGTTTTTATTTCTTCCTGGTTCAGTCTTGGGATATTGTACATATCTAGTAATTTGTCCATTTCTTCTAGATTGTGCATTTTATGGCTGTGTAACTGTAGTCTCTTAGAATCATTTTTATTTCTGTGATGTCAGATATAACTTCTTTTTCATTTCTGATTTTATTGATTTGGACCCTCTCTCTTTTTTCTTCATGAGTCTGGCTAAAAGTTGTCAATTTTGTTTCTCTTTTTTAAAGTCGAGCTTTTAGTTTCAGCACTATGGTGGTTTTTACAGTGGGTTGTCATTTGAGAAATATCACCGTGAAATTTGAGGGGGAAAATCATATCAGTGCTCTTCTCTGTTAATTCAAATAGTGATCCCTGAACTTCCCAGTCATTAAAAACAAACAAAAACTTTTATTGTATTTATCACATAAGTAACACATAATCATTGCAGGTGATACTTATTAGAAAGAAGGGAGGAAAGAAAAGAGGGAAGGAGGGAAGAAAAAGTCAAAGAAGAAGAAGTAAAGGAAAAGGAAAATCACCTGAAATACCATTAGTCATTGATAATCACCATCAACATTGTAGAGTATCTTTTAATTCTTTTCTGCTGCTGCTGCTACTGCTGCTAAGTAAGTCGCTTCAGTCGTGTCCGACTCTGTGTGACCCCATAGACGGCAGCCCACCAGGCTCCCCCGTCCCTGGGATTCTCTAGGCAAGAACACTGGAGTGGGTTGCCATTTCCTTCTCCAATGCATGAAAGTGAAAAGTGAAAGGGAAGTCGCTCAGTCGTGTCCGACTCTCAGCGACCCCATGGACTGCAGCACACCAGGCTCCTCTGTCCAAGGGATTTTTCTAGGCAAGAGTACTGGAGTGGGTTGCCATTGCCTTCTATGTATATGTAAACATGTATTTTTTAATAAATATAGTATATCATACTATTTTCTAAGCTGCTTTTTTTTTTTAACTAATCAATATGACTTTATTGCGAAGATGGTTGTGCTATGCTTAGTCACTCAGTCATGTCTGACTCTTTGTGACCCCATGGACTGTAGCCCACCAGGCTCCTCAGTCCATGGGGATTCTCCAGGTCAGAATACTGGAGTGGGTTGCCATGCCCTCCTCCAGGAGATCTTCCCAATCCAGAGATCAAACCCAGATCAACAGCATTGCGGGTGGATTCTTTACCATTTGAGCCACCAAGGAAGCCCTAAGCTAATTAAATAAATCCCTAGTTGTTGGACATTTAGATTATTTCCAATTTTTTATTTTATTCTTTACATAATCATAATTAATTTCTTAGGATACATTTCCAGGGAAAGAATAAACGTGTTAATAGGTAAGTGTCAAAGCTTTTGCAATTGTTGTCAATGTGTCATCTAAGAAGGGTATACAAGCTATATATCCACCCGTAGAGTCCCCAGAGTACTAGCGAATACTGTTTTCTTCACTGTTATTCTGGCTACTATTCCCTTGATTACCAAGGGGTAACTTTCTCCCCCAATGTTTATGGACTACTTATCAATCATATGATCTCTAGGCAAAAAACAGCTCTTCTTTCTATAGCTTTGAACTAGATTACTGAGAAGCTGAATTCTTCATTGAGCAGGGCACAAAATATTTTTGATTCTGCTAACTGTAATATACTGTCTGGTTTTAAAGCCTCAACACGCAGAGAGTCCGAGGTGGCGGTCGTCCGATGCCTGAGACTGGCACTGACGGACGCCGTCAAGGACGTTGTGCAGCAGGTCGTGTCTGTGATGAGCTCTGGGAGCAGCTGTGAGACGAACCTGAACAAGCACAGCGTTCCTGAAGGTCTGCGTGAGAGCATTCCGAAAGAATGGAATTACATTCCAAAAGAAACCAAAAGGAAAGAATCAAGCGAAGGTACGTTTGTTTTTCTTTAAGAACACGTCCCTAAAGAAGCACACTTTCTAGGATATGAGAACAAGTAACATTGTAAAAATTACAAGATTTGTAAACTATATTAGTCTCCTTTCTACCATGTACATTTAGGATTCCTAATTTTCATTAGTGCAAGCCACATGATCAAAAAAAAAAAAAAAAAAACACACACACAACTTAGAAATGAAAATGACTCAAACAATCATCTTCTTTTTTTAACTACCAATTCAAAATTTTCTGTGATATTTTGTGTTTATGTTAGTATTCAGATTAGTCACATGATTTTGACTGATTTCCTTTAAACCTATTGAGGAATCTAAAATTCATATTCTCAAGAAGATTGCTCTGATATTCAGTTTAATTATTCTTTTTTGACGTTTTTCCTGTACAACTACCAGTTATTACTTTCTTCTCTTTCTTTAATACACCTACATGTGTAGCTTTTGGGTGAAAAATAACACCCCATTTAATAGCTACATGTATTTTTCTGACAGGTATTCCCCCCCTAGTACCTATGGTTCTGGATTCGGTGCGTTGTTCCTCTTCAGGGCAGTGCACCTACCAAGTGTACTGAAGAATTATCAAAGACCTATGTTATTCATTTATTTTAGTACTCAAGTCCTTTCTTGTTAGTTTCTTCCTATCTAGATGTCTCTACTTTCCAAGAATTTCACAAGGTTCCTTTGGATGTATCTTATTTATCTGTTTGTATCCATGAATCTTCTTTAGAATTTTTTAAATACATCTTTTCCTTTTTATCTTCATCTTTAAAGAAGAGTATTTTTTCACTAACTGTAAGGAAACTCTCAACAGTAAAGTACTCCAGCTGAACAGTAAAACACTCCTGCTAAATCTCAATCCATTTGAGGAAAGTAGCTGTTCTTTCATCCTTCTCCATAGTGGTCCTGAATAATGTGAATCTTATCCAGGAACCTTATATTAAAGACTCAAATCATCTATCAGTGACCTTTCATAGTAATGCTTTAATTCTGTCCAAACCCTATTAAACTGCCTTTGAATCCAGTAAAGCCATTTAATTCAAATTGGAAAATGTCAGATATTCATTACTTAAGTTCTTCCTCATCAGAGTTGTTGCCATCTCCCTTTTCTAGCTTTGGGATATTTCATAGATTTTGAGTAATACAAGAGGCATGATCTATAGTGTATATCATGTCATATGAGTAGCACTTTTTTGTTTGTGGCTTTCAAGTTGGTCTATTCACAAACAATTATTTTTTTTTTCTACAAGTATTTTGGAACTCTTCCATAACATTTCAAAGGGCCTCTGGTTTCCACTGCCACCCCCGCCCCAAAAAACTTAGTTTGTATTGATCGATACCAGTTCTTATGGTTTTCCTTACTAAATAATAGTTTTTCATAAAATTATCAGTAAGAGTAGAAATATAACACTTAGAGAGGCATGAAGGACTGCCAAATCACATATAAATACTATAAAAGAAAGTGGTGGAGGAAGGTGACCTTATAAAGCATTTCGTGCATTTCAGGATGTGACAATAGGAGAATACCATTGTTCTTCATTTCTGTCCTCTTTTAAATTGACATTACTCAATCTTTAGTTTCCCTACAACATACAAGATAGATAACATGTTCATGCCAGACATTAAGTCACTTATTCGTTCAATAGATAGACATTTACTAAGTCAGCTACTACTACATATGAGGTACTGGAATTGGGTCAGGGATAAACCATCAATGAGAGATCCCCTCTGGATTCTTGAAGACTAGTATAAATGTTTACAAATAGGTACAAACACCCCCAGAGGTGTATAAGACAATTCTCTGGTGGGTGAGAAGACAGCAAGCAAAACTACTGACATGTCATATGGAGCCTGTTATGGAATTCTCCCTGGGTCTGTGAGCAGGCCAGTCATGTGTTGGGGACATTATTGTTAGTGAAGGCGTGTACAGGGTAACCTCACTCCTTCATTAGCTTTCATCATTTAGCAATCAATTAAGGTTGTCCTTTGTATTTCAGAATCTAGTTTTCACAACGTTAATCCTCACAAAACACACAAGTGGCTTTAATATATTCTTATAAATAACAAATCAACTACGGTTTGAAACTATTACTGGGAATCCAAGGGAAAACAAACAGTGAGAAAGTAAAAAAAACTCACACTGAGGAAAATTACTGTTTCTAACATAAACTGTTTCTCAGCTATATTGCAAGTTAGAACACTGATAATCTGATCAGATTTGGCCAAAAATAAATTAAAAAGGAGTGGGAAAACTATCTGAAGCATGGCTTTCCATACTTTGTTGTTAAAGATGAATCCCTCCAAAATAAGTATTGTGCCTTGAGATATTAGCTAAATATAGTTTGAAGTCTTCTTGATTAGCGAAAGATTTCAAAACTAAGTATACAAACATGAAGATAAACCTTGATAATCATTTTCAGCAATGTTTTAAGTCAATTGATATTTAATTTAGTCCTTGGCAAAATTCATCTAAATAATGAAGTGCTTAGGGGCCTTTTTTTTTTTTTTGAGCATTCTAACTTAAAAGACAAATAGTCACTAGCTTAAGGAAACATTTGTCCTTCCTGACATAGTGAAAATGATGGAACATGGAAAACACTGAAGATTTAAAAAAATAAATAGTACAATAAATTATACAGTGTAAGAGATTTACCGAAGAATTGAATGGAAGTTCAGATGTTTCTGATATAGCTCAGCTTAGGTATTCACTCCCTAAGTGAATACACAAAGAATTCTCTCCCTAAGAGCAAGTACACAAAGAATTAGTTGTTTTATTTGACAATGACCAAAGGAAAGATATACCAAAGAATGTATTGTCTTACCACTAAATTACTTTTTAAATAGAAAGAATGCTTTATGGGGAAACTCAGGGGTAATTGTTTCTAACTAAAACAATAGATTCTGGAGAGGAAACAGAGGTAGCAAGCACCGCAGAGAAAATGTATTCCAGGCATCATTCACACATGGATTGTTGAGAAAGAAAGTGATGGCAGAAATATGCCAAGTGTTATCAGAAGTCATTCAGATAGTTTATTTTGTAAAACCCAGAAATATTAGTTTTATAAAAGCGAGTATCACCTATGTAAATGTCATCGCTGCACCACGTAAGAACTTAGAATTTGCTAGCTCGATTTAAAATGTTCCAAATAAGCGTTTCAGTTATTTTTGAATACTTTTCTCAAAAGTACAAAAATGAGGGCATCCCTGGTGGCTCTGGTGGAGAGTCCGCCTGCCAACGCAGAAGGCACGGGTTCCATCCCTGAGCCGGGAAGATTCCTGCACGCAGCGAAGCAGCTAAGCTCCCGTGCCACAGTACTGAGCGTGTGCTCGAGAGCTCGGGACCCACAACTGCTGAGCCTGCGTGCTGCAGCTGCCGAAGCCTGCACGCCTTAGAGCCCAGTGCTCTGCAACAAGAAAATCCACTGCAGCGAGGGGCCTGCACACCGACACTGGAGCATGGCCCCCGATTACCGTAAATACAGAAAAGTCCACACTGCAACAAAGACCCAGCACAGCCAAAAAGTTTTTTTAAAAAACAAAAATGAAATATTTTCAGTTTGTTGCAAGAACAGTTAATTAACATAAAGGTGATGACTATTCGTTAGTCAGATTTCAACGACAACGTTTGTCTCTTTGGTGGTTAAGATTGAAAAACTAGTGCCATGATTTCACAGGTTGCACGTGGATCTATGTATATGTTCATGTAGTGACTTTGTCACCTAGGACGGTCATGAAAGCCAAGTATTGAAATAAACTAAATAACCTGACATTTGAATCAATGTGTTACAAACTATTAAAGCCCAGGTTTTTAAAAGAATAAAGCATATAAAATCACATTATCCTCACTCAATAATGTATTATCGATATTTAATACCATTCAGTTCAGTTCAGTCTCAGTCGTGTCCGACTCTTCGCGACCCCATGAATCGCAGCACGCCAGGCCTCCCTGTCCATCACCAACTCCCAGAGTTCACCCAGACCCACATCCATCGAGTCAGTGATGCCATCCAGCCATCTCATCCTCTGTCGTCCCCTTCTCCTCCTGCCCCCAATCCCTCCCAGCATCAGAGTCTTTTCCAATGAGTCAACTCTTTGCATGAGGTGGCCAAAGTACTGGACTTCTAGCTTCAGCATCATTCCCTCCAAAGAAATCCCAGGGCTGATCTCCTTCAGAATGGACTGGTTGGATCTCCTTGCAGTCCAAGGGACTCTCAAGAGTCTTCTCCAGCACCACAGTTCAAAAGCATCAATTCTTTGGCGCTCAGCCTTCTTCACAGTCCAACTCTCACATCCATATGTGACCACAGGAAAAACCATAGCCTTGACTAGATGGACCTTTGTTGGCAAAGTAATGTCTCTGCTTTTGAATATGCTATCTAGGTTGGTCATAAGTAAACAATATTTTAAAAGTTAATTTTAAGACATTATTTGTCTTTACCTTTTTCATTGTAAATTTCATTTTTTGCATGTTTTATAATCTCCAAAATATATTATTACAATCAGTAGTCTATGCATAAGAAGGAAGACATGATAAGTATATAAATGTACCTCTAACATCTCATTCAATGTCATATTCAAAGCTATGGTTTTTCCAGTAGTCATGTATGGATGTGAGAGTTGGACTATAAAAAAACTGAGCACCAAAGAATTGATGCTTTTGAACTGTGGTGTTGGAGAAGACTCTTGGGAGTCCCTTGGAAAGCCAGGAGATCCAACCAGTCAATCCTAAAGGAAATCAGCCCTGACTATTCTTTGGAAGGACTGATGCTGAAGCTGAAATTCCAATACTTTGGCCACCTGATGTGAAGAATGGACTCACTAGAAAAGACCCTGATTCTGGGAAAGATTGAAGATGGGAGCAGAAGGGGCTGACAGAGGATGACATGGTTGGATGGCATCACTGACTTGATGGACGTGAGTTTGAGCAAGCTCGGGAGTTGGTGATGGACAGGGAGGCCTGGCGTGCTACAGTCTATGAGGTCACAGGGAGTCGGATACAACTGAACATTGCATTCATTCTAGGACATGCATTTTTTCACACTTTATCAAATTGGGATGGCTCTTGCAATATATTACATATTAAGGACTTAGAAGTCAACTTATTTAAATAAAGACAGACTAATGAATGTGTGGCATTCTTAAAAGATCCCTCCTGGTGTGTTGTCAGCATGATCATAGACTCAGGTCCTGCGATTGTGCTTATATGGTGCTGTGCTGTGCTTAGTGGCTCAGTCATGTCTGACTCTTTGTGACCCCATGGACTGCAGTCCACCAGGCTCCTCTGTCCATGGGATTCTCCAGGCAAGAATACTGGAGTGGGTTGCCATACCCTCCTTTAGGGGATCTTCCCAACCCAGGGATCGTACCCAGGTCTCCTGCCTTGCAGGCAGGTTATTTACCGTCTGAACTACAAGAGAAGCCCTGACCCCGTGGTCAGTAGAATGGATTTGTCATCGGTCTAAAGGTTCTGACTAGAATTTGCCTAAGTTTTGATAAAGTAGTTGGAGATTTGAGTATGTGCAGTTCTCAGATTTTGTAAATATTAGTAGGGATACAGGTGTGAAGAGAATTGTTAATCTTTACCTGATATCTACTTATCTTGTCAAATGTTTACCCAGGATGTGCAGATAAGCCCTCTTTAGGATATACAGAATATAAGATATAATCTTTTAAGTCAAATACTTGGCAGCAGATTGGGGCATATGAGATGCAAACACATTAAGAACAATAAAACATTTAAGATATTTAAGAACGTTGACAAGAGTGGTTTCTTAATTAGCTTTATCTATATTTCAAGCTTCATCTAAACATATTTATTTGAATAAAAAGAAGACATTTATTGAGGAACTATTTTTTACAAAGTACTGAACGAGATACTTTTTTATTTATTCTTTTATTTAATACAAAAGTCTCCTGAGATCATTCAAATATATATTGGACCGAATACAATTTTTACAAACATAAAAACAGTGTTCCAGTTAATTCTGAAAATCATTCTTAAGTTGTCATGGATTTCTGAGGAATTACTAGACCAGACCTATGTTTTCCAAGAGCTTTGTACTACTTAAAAGCAGAGTGACTTTTTTTTTTTTAACTTTTTATTTTGTATTGGAGTATAACCAAGTAATAATGTTGTGATAGTTGCAAGTGGACAGCAAAGGGACTCAGCCATACACATACATGTGTCCATTCTCCTCCAGACTCTCCTTCCATCCAGTCTGCCACATAACTGAGAAGAATTCCCTGTGCTGTACAGTAGGTCCTGTGCTATACATAGATGCATTTTAAATACAGCAGTGTGTTCATGTTGATCCCAAATACCCTGTCTCTTCCCCTTATCCTTCCCCCAGGCAAACATACATTCATTCTCTAAGTCTGTGAATTTGTTTCTATTTTGTAAATAAGGTCATTTGTTTCATTTCTTCTTAGATTCTGCATGTATGGAACCTCATATGCTATTTCTCCTTCTCTGTCTGACTTACTTCACTATGACAATCTCTAGTTCCATCTATGTTGCTGCAAATGGCATTATTTCATTATTTTAAATGACTAATACCCCATTATATGTATGTATGTGTGTGTGTGTGTGTGTGTGTATCTATCTCATTTCTTTTTTTTCCATTACTCTGTTGGTGAACATTTAGGTAGCTTCCTTGTCTTGGCTATTGTAAACAGTGCTGCCGTGAACACTGGGGTGCATGTATCCTTTTGGACATTATTTTCCTTTGGATATATGCCCAGGAGTGAGATTGCAGGGTCACACGGTAGCCCAATTTTTAGTTTGTAAAGAAACCTCCACACTGTTCTCCATAGTCTCTGTATCAGTTTACATTCCCACTAATAGTGTAGGAGGTTCCGTTGTCTCCACTCAGTCTCCAACATTTATTGTTTGTGAATTTTTTGATGATAGCCATTTTGACTAGTGTGAGGTGATATCTCATTGTAGTTTTGATTTGCATTCATATAATAATTTGTGATGTTGAACATCTTTTCATGTGCCTGTTGAGCATCTGTATGTCTTGTTTGAGAGCTTCTCTGATGGCTCAGACAGTAAAGAATCTGCTTGCAATGCAAGAGACCTGGGTTCAATCCCTGGGCTGGGAAGATCCCCTGGAGAAGGAAATGGCAACCCACTCCAGTATTCTTGCCTGGAGAATCCCATAGACGGAGGAGCCTGGAGGGCTACAGTCCATGGGGTTGCAAAGACTTGGACATGACTGATCGACTAACGCTAACTAACATGTCTTCTTTGGGGAATGTCTGTTTAGGTCTTCTGCCCATTTTTTGATTGCGTTGTTTGTTTTGATGGTCTCCATAATCCACAGAGTAACTTATTAAAATGTCACAAATATCTTAAGAAATCTTTCACAGTGTTTCATTATGTTTGTTCAGTAAAAACAGTGAAAAATACTTTTCTCAAGAACTTATAGCTACCTTCTTTTAGACTTTCACTCTGTTCCAATGTTCAAATTCAACTATGTACATAGAGTATTAAAATGCTTGTATCTGGCTTTACAAGATACTCAAGGAGTGAGATTTTATTCCATGCTCTTGGGGAGCTTTTAGTCTAGTTGTAAAGACAACTCATGAATGTATAAATAAGAATATAACAAACAATGATAGATGATAATACAAAAGATAATACAACATGGCATTTTATGAACCTAATTACAGCACAGTCATATGGGTAATATGTCCAAATAAATTCATAGGAGGAAAAAACTTTGAACCAAAAGTTGAAGGTTATGAGTGACCTGTGAAGAACGAGGGCATTCCATGTGAGAATAATGAGATATTCCGAGAAGCCTAAGAGCAAAGAGGATGAAACAAAGATGAGGTTCACCGAAACTGCCTGCAGCTAGACTATAGAGTGTTTTGACAGCAATGCTCCAGAGACTGATCTCTTAACAGTGGAAAACAGCTAAAAGAATTGTAGCAGAGAAATTAGGTAGTCAAGTTAACAAAGTTAGGTACTAGTATATGCATCTGGCTTTACAGCTGGGTATAGTCTGGAGCAGAGAGATGGGTTAGGAGAATCCTACGACAGTCCAGATACCACTTGTGAGGGCAGGGTTGAATAGGTAGTAGCCCTGGTCACAGTGAGGCAAAACTGCATGTCAAAGATGATGGAGTAGGAAGATTGATCAGTGTAGCCCCTAGTCTTGTATGAAGGATTAGGAGGAATATTTCAACAATTCAAAAGGAAAGAAGAAAATGATGAATAACTTTCCTGGTGGCTCAGACAGTAAAGCGTCTGCCTGCAATGAGTTAGACCCAGGTTCAATCCCTGGGTCGGGAAGATCTCCTGGAGAAGGAAATGGCAATCCACTCCAGTATTCTTTCCTGGGCAGAGGACCCTGGTAGGCTACAGTCCATGGGGTTGCAAAGAGTCGGGCACAACACACTCAATGATGAGGAGGACTGAGAAGTGGAATGCCCATCTGGGAGCTGGAGTGGTTGAAAGGCCAAGGCCGAAGGTTCTAGAATCATCTAGAAGAATGGTTCTCAACTAGGAAGATAGAGAACAATTTGGCAATGCTTTGGAGACATGGGGTCTAATGATAGGGAGGGACTGGGGGCTGGAATAGGATCAGCGTGGAGGGACTGTCTTACATGGATTGTAGGGGGAGGCTGTCAGAGGAAATGACATTTGAGCTGAAAATTAAAAGAAGAAGAGTCAGTCCCGGCAAGAGCTGGAATGATTCTGTCATGGATGCCAGGAGAAGAATAGAAAGGCTTAAGGAAGTGCCAAAGGCCACAAAAAGGTTGCAGCACGGGTATCTTTGCATTTATTGATTAGGAGGACCTTGGGCCCTTTAAACCTATAATCTTAATAGATAAAAATATAAGTAATAATTCTGAATTTTCTAATCGTTTCTGAGAGGAAAAATTAAGTTGGGGGACTTGGGGAGTTTTTGGCAGGACTGCAGAGGACCCCAGTAGAGTTCCGTCGGAATATGTCAGGCACTTGCTCTTCTCAACAATTTTCTCCACAAAAATTAGACATCCCCACACAACACTCAACACAGTGATGGAATGCAAATGCTAATACTAATCATACCTTTTCTTTCTTTTCTCCCCCAGGCTTCACAAGGCTTGCTGCTCAGGCAGTATCTATTGTAATCAGCAAGTTACCTACAGTGATTGCATGCTTGCCTCCCCCAATTAAATACTTCTTTTTTCTGTCTGAGAGAAAAATGTCAGAAAACTTCGTTGAATTGAAGAAAGCTGGCCTGCTTGTCTGGAACTTGATTGTAATTATATGTCGGATATTTGAGGATGGAAACACTGTTGAACTTTTAACAGGTGCCTCCCTTGACAGATGGAGTAAAGAGAAACTCGGTTTAGTCTGTGTGTGTTTGAAAAGCATCACGGGAGAGCAGACGAGTAGCCCTAATCAAATGACCCAAAAGGTTATACGGAGCATCGAGCAGCAGAAACCCAAATGGGTTGAATGCCAGTTGTTGAGAGCAAGGAAACTGAGCACCGAATGGTAAAGTTATGTTTTTCTTTCCCCGAATTGCATCAGACACATTCCCAAAAAACAAAATCACCCATAAACAACCACCACCTCAAAATATTGTCAGATAGGCAGCCATGGTCATCTTGCTAACTTCATGGGAACTTTGATGAATACAGGCAAAGATAAATATTCCATCAAATGCTGGATTGTTAAATGTTCCTTGTCTTATTAAAATTTGAACCCCATTGATACACTGGAACACTATACATGTTTAGTCCCCATCTCAAGGTTTCTGATTAAAAGGGTGCTGGTTAAACCCAGGAGAATTTGGTTTCACTCCTTTTCAATGTGCAAACAGGTATCTCGTGGATAGCCTGGAGCTTTTTGTAAATGGATTGGCCATGGAGATTAAATTAAGAAGGAATTAATGGGTATAAAAGACTCTTTATTGCTTTCTGTGTACCTGATTGTCAAAAAGGTACACATTTTTCATCTGGTAATGTAAGAATCCCAGAGGGCAACTGGGGCATATCACACTCAAGCTATAAACACACCCAGCTGTTTCTGTATGAAAATGTCAGCCTTCTCCTCGGTTTGGCACTGAGAGCTAAGTGATTTGTGATATTGCAAAGATTTTTAAGGGTCCCTGATGAATTTAAATGTGTACATAGAGTCCTCCTGTCTTACAATTAGTCTTCAGTATAGAACTGCATGATATTGATAAAGGAGTTATGGTTCATATGGTTTACAGATCACTAAGCCAGACTCCCCCACATACTTTTTTTTTTTACACCATTCACAGATACTGTCCCCCATTCTTTTGAAATATATTCATATTGCTAGAAAGTACTATTGTAACTTTCTGCCTGAAACAACTAAAAGTTGTTAGTTTTAGTACATGGCAGTGATAGAGTTCAGGTTTTGGAATTATATGGACAAATACAAATCCTTTGTAAATGGGCCATCTTTTGTGAGTTATGGGGTTGTGCAGGTTGGATCCCTGGGTTGGGAAGATCCCCTGCAGCAGGAAAAGGCAACCCATTCCAGTATTCCTGCCAGGAGAATCCTATGGACAGAGGAGCCTGGAGGGCTACAGTCCATTGGATTGCAAAGAGTCGGACGCAACTGAGCGACTGAGCGCTCATGTACAAAGCTGGTAGAGTTGTTTTGAAAGGTTAAACAACAGTCATGAAGTTCTTAACATCAAGCTTAGACCCAGTAAGCATTTGTTATTTATAAACTATTAAAATAAGCTGCACTGTTTAGTAGTGTGATGACAAATGCTCTTTACTAGTTTATGTTAATCTGTGAGACTTCATATTAATCGAAATTACTGTAAGTAATCATGTAAGTAGTGTAAATAATGTAAGAAATGTAAGTAATCATTTTCCTGGCCTTGTCATGCTGACTTTTAAAAATTTACTTGTGGGGCATCCTGTGTGTAGGATTAAGAATAGCAGTCAGGAAAATGCTTAGTACCGTTGACAGTGACCTTAATCTTTACATTTGCATTGGATACCAATTTGTAGGCTTTAATGCAAAGACTAAAAGATTAAGGCCACGTGTCATAATCCATGGCAGTGGGTGTAGAAGGGAGAGAAGAGAAGCAGAGTAAAAATAGTGGATTTGATGATAAAGTTAAATGTATGATACTGCTGAATTAGGAGACTATCAATAAGATCAGTGGAAAGTAATGTCTCTAATATACCTTGAGCTACATACAGAAATCCAGAAGTGAAATTTTTTTCCTTAAAAGTTGATTTTAGTCTAAGTGTTTTATAAATAGCACCAAAACATCTGATATTTTCTACAGTAGGGAATTGTCTAGCCAATATTTGGCTGATTAGTTTTATGTTGCAACTTGCATCAAAAATAATTTTTATTAACTTTTAAAAAATGTTTTACAGCCCTCAAAAGTTCTGAATACACTTTATGTAGCTTGTAATTAGCACAGTGCTATATCTTTCTCGATTTCTCAAATAATTGCAATGTAAAAAAAATCCAGATTTAAAAGTTATTTCATTTATTTGAAAAAGAATTAAATTTGACTTATTAACAGACTTTAGGTAATCACTTATGGGTTTGGGTGCTATAGAAACGCTTCATCCCAACTTTGCCTTTAAGTTGATTTTCTGATATACACATGAACTTCCATCTCTACTCATTTCTCACAGATAGACAATCATTTAGTTCATAGATCTATACCATGAGGAAGATGTATTTTAAACCATGATGTCTGTATACAGGTGGAGGGTTGCCTTGACCTTACTGTAATATTTTTTGAAAATGGTGGCTCAGATGGTAAAAAACCTGCCTGAAATGTGGGAGATCTGGGTTCAATCTACGAATTGGGAAGATCCTCTGGAGAAGAGAATGGTAACCTACTCCAGTATTCGTAGGGCTTCCCTGGTGGCTCAGCTGGTAAAGAATCTGCCCACAATGTGGGAGACCTGGGTTTGATCCCTGGGTGGAGAAGATCCTCTGAAGAAGGGAATGGCTACCCACTCCAGTACACTTGCCTGGAGAACTCCACGGACAGAGGAGCCTGCTGGGCTGCCGTCCATGGTGTTGCAGAGTTGGACAGGACTGAGTGACTAAACACCTTCACTACTTTTTCACAAGCGGATATAAGCACTTAAACTAAAATAGTTCTTCTGTTACAATAACTGAAATCTTAATTCCTCATGAAGATTATCTTGGATCCACACGATATCATTTAGCCAGATTGCTTTCTTGCACCCAGATTTAACTTTGATTTTATGGAAATTGTGAGCATAACTGCAGTGGAAAGGCGGCAGCTGTAAGCAGTGCTTGTCTTGCATGCTGCCTGAAAGCGTTACTATTCATTAAAATAACCTTCACTTTGTAGTAACACTCGAGCTGTAAACAGTCAACTTAGATTCTGGAGAACACACAGGCCAAAAAAAGTAAAGAAATGTCTGTCTTTGCAAAGTAATTTGTCGAGTTGAAGATTATTGTTTTTCATCATGGTGACCCTGACTTGGCTGGCTGGGTGCATATACAGATTAAGATTAATGCAGTTATTCCTTGGCTAAGGTCTGCCTCTTTCAGGGCACATTCTCCCTAATGACATGATTGATAGGCAGTCCCAAATCCAGAGAGGAACTCATTAATCATCGCATTGACTGAATCCAATCATTTGCTTCACCTGCACAGTGATGGACAGGAAAGGATACAATTCAGGGGCTGACACGGAGACACTCCTTTGTCAGAGGGCCTCAACTTTTTCAATGTCAGCCTCTACAAAACCCGACAAGAAATTCTGCTTGCAGCCTGTATGCAGTTTCAAAAATGATATTTACAAACTTCTATTATTGCACAAAAGTCTTTTCTGTTTGTTTGCTCGTTTAAAGATTTACTCTACCTAATGGATATCTTTAAGAGTAGGATTTGGTTTCATTTTTTTTAGCAAGGCTTATAGGATCATAAACTTTTTTTTTTTTTTTAAGAAGGATGTTTTGAGGCTACATGTGGAAGCAATATAAAAGTTAATGTCCAGCAGCTGGGTATTATTTGGTTCAGTCTTCAGGTCAGCGGCACTGACTCTTAGCAGAACTAATTTTATAATCATGGCAAAATCTCAGTAATGAACTGCAGTATATAGCTGATTACACCACAGTAAATTTCATTTAGTCTGGGAAACAGTGGAAACCCATGCTTTTAAATCTTAAGAATACTTAGACTGCAAAGCCTAACATGATCCTAATAGCACTTGTAATAAGAAAATTAGTGTAAAACATATATGATGTAAGTTGAGTATCATGATTTATTTTGCACTGGTATAGTGTGAGAATTAAAAAAAAAGTCATCCATTACTACAATGTGAATAATGTTGAAAATAAAAAATAAGCCTATGAATTCTTATAAAAGAAACGTTTAACACATATGACTTGCACATTCCCGCTGTGCTTACAGGAGAGCCTTTTCCTGGAAGGATAAGCAGAGTAGTGACTTTTGCTAACTATCTGTTACCTGAAAGAAACTGGAGGGAGGGCGTGTATTTTTAAAAGGCAACAAGTGTCAAAAGGCCAATTTAAAATACCCAGTGGTAAGCATTCCTCCAGGAAGCACCCAGCCTATATTTAGCATAATAGGCTCCCCCTTTTGACACTTTAATTAGTCTTTAATGTGTCTAAGACAGGTGTAAAGAGAAGGCTACAAAAGACAGAATACCAAAGCTATTTCTGGAATCAAAGATACTCCTTATCCTCAAAGAGAAAATACAAATTATTTCTTAAAAAGAAATGTTTTGTTTTCATCCCACGATTATAGCAATTTCAACAATTGCGGTAATGGGAAAATGTTTTATAGATTGGAGTATAAATGCAATAAAGAAATATTTTAAAAAAACGGTTCAATTTTTTAAAATGCTTTCAGGTGCTTAGTTCTAAGGCGCTGTTTATGGGAGCCGCCCGCCGTTTGGGGAAGGTATACCTATTTGAGCAAAGTCTTTATGGGTGCTTTGCATATGAGATTTACATCAAACACTCCACACTCAATCTCTTTGATTATTTTCCATCTTTACAATTCCTTACACAGATACTTAATACGCTTTCTTTGTATTTAGTGCATTTATGACAATAGAGAAAAGCACAGCCTTAGAAGAAGGAGATATCGCTCTTGAACTGACTGAGCAGAAAATAAACATGATGGTCCTGGATATCTGCCACAAACCAGGTGGCAGCGAATACCTGAGGCAAATTTATCACATCATGCGGCTCAATGAGGTAGGGAAACGGCCTTTTTACCGAGCAATTAGGTGTGTACTGGCCTGAGGCAGCGTCTGCTGGCAGCTAAGGGTTAGTCAAGGAGGTGATAATACTTCTTAAAGTCAATACCAAACTCAATATTGCATTATTAATAGAATCTATTCAGCCCGGGCTGTTCTGCATTTGTACAGCAGAGGCTTCACGGAAACATTGTAGGTTTTATTTATATGGTTTAAACAATAACACGGCTCATAAACTCAACTCAGTTCGAAATGGTAGAGATGAGAGGTGTAGTTTGGGAATTGTGTATTTGTGACCATCAAGTTGATGTTAAAATCTGGTATTTGTGAGATGAAGAATTTTCTGAAGACAGATTTTTAGCTCTTCTCCTGCAGACATCATGTTTGTGTTGGTGAAGCTGAAGATTTCTTAGACTTAATGAGAAACTTCGGAAGATTATCAAACCACATTCAGGAGCAACTAGATTAAGCTAAGCAGGGAAGCTGATTAGAACAAATGTCATGCTTATTCACCTCTCTGCTGGGTTAAGCCTCTGACCTTCCCTGCTTTTGGTTGTTTTTAGCAAAAATGTGAAGAGTTGACGTTATTTACTTGAAACAAGTTTGCTAATTTAGGTTTTTAGTGTGACCATACATAATCTGGGTTCAGGGGCTTCCCTGAGCTGGTAAAGAATCCACCTGCAATGCAGGAGACCCCAGTTCGATTCCTGGGTTGGGAAGATCCCTGGAGAAGGGATAGGCTACCCACTCTAGTATTCATGGGATTCCCTGGTGGCTCAGATGGTAAAGAATCTGCCTTGCAACCTGGGAGACCTGGGTTCGATCCCTGGGTTGGGAAAATCCCCTGGAGGCGGGTTTGGCTGACCCACTCCAGTATTCTGGCCTGGAGAATCCCCTTGGACAGGGGAGCCTGGCAGGCTACAATCCATGGGGTCACAAAGAGTCGGACACGACTGAGCAACTAAGCACAAGCTCAATCTGGATTCAAATGTGACATCTAACGTGAAGTAGAATTGTGTTTATGTCTGCAAACACTGAATGCATTTTTGGCATAATAAAAATTGTGTAATATGAATAATGTTAAGATATAGCATTTTATCTCATTGAGGTAGGCCTTAAAAAAACATACATTTCCAAAGAGTGAATTAAACTCTACCACAGCATTTTATGACTCAGCTACATAAATGTTCTCCTTACTATGATCTATTTGAAAGTTACTTCAAGTAAATCTTGTTTTCTGGCCTTCAGAGAGGTAATCAACCTCAAACAGGTGACGTAACAAGGTGATCAATGATCACCTGAGAAGGAGGCCTTTGTAGCTGTGAGAAACGGTCCTGCTTCTGGAGGAACTGGAGCTAAGGAAGGATTGGTAACACAGGAACTCCACCTGTTCACTCTTGCTGAGGAGCTCTCACAGCTTGTCTGAGGGTTCCCTTTGGGGAAAGCAGGAAGTCTGGTGAACTGAAAGACCTCCATTGCGAAGTCACGATCTTCATGGGCATGATGTCATGGTCTTCACTGGTCACCTAGTTTGGCCAAAGTAACTGTGGTGGTTACAGAGGAATAGATGTTTTAGTCACAGTACCCTCAGAGCCTTAGTAAGGTTGAGTTACGATAGTTCTGAACACCGCGATCGCAGGTTTAAATGCCCCCTGATAGGATACTTCTCTTTTTCAAAGTTCTAAGAAGACAAAAGATTAGGAAATCACCCGTAAGCAAAATCAACAAAAATTAAGTTAGGTATTCATTGGCCGTCAGCCACTTGTTGTATTCAGGAAATCGAAAGGCCGTTTTCTCCTCGTGGAAGTCTGAGGAAGTGCTTCTGAGCAGATACGTAATGAGATCTGACGTACCTAAGACTCTGCGGGGGCATCGCCACATCTTAATCAATTAAATTCCAAGTTAAGGTTTTTCTTTCTTTCCAACTGAATATACTTACCGTTGGGGCTTCCCTAGTGGCTCAGTGATAAAGAATCTGTCTGCAATGCAGGAGACCAGGGTTCGATCCCTGGGTCAGGAAGATCCCTTAGAGGAGGGCATGACAACCCACTCTAGTACTCTTGCCTGGAGAATCTCATGGACAGAGGAGCCTGGCGGGCTGCAGTTCAAAGGGGCTGCACAGAGTTGGACATGACTGACATAACCATGCGTTATGGCAAGGTCTATCAGCTGGGAAAGCAGGCTCAGTATTTGATGGTTTATTTTGCTGAGTGAGATGCAGGGCTGAGAGGTAAGAGGCATAATGTGAGTTGAGGATAGAATCAAAGTAGGGAGGCCTCAGCCTGACTGCTTAAACAGTGCAGGCAGGAAACACAAATAACACAAAGTGACTGAGTGACTAGCATAACACTTAGGGCTGCTTTTATGTGAAGCATCGTTATACTGTAGGTAAATTGCACCGTGAGGTTTGTGCATTTGATGAGTGGCATCCTGTCTTTAGCACTTTCGGGGGTGCTACTAAATAGTATTCGAAAGCAGTGTAAATACAGAGCGTATACAGGTACAGGCCTGGGTGAGTGGCAGCTGAGCTGTCAGGGAAGCCCCTGAATCCAAATTATGTATGGTCAAATTAAAAATCTAAGTTAATGCACTTGTTTCAAGTAAATAAGAAGACAGCAACTCTTCACATTTTTGCTAAAAGCAACCAGAAGCAGGCAAGGTCAGAGGCTTAACCCAGCAGAGAGGTGCCATTGAGAGGGAAGTTTTGAGAGGAGGTGAGTTTTTAAGCATTTATCTTTGAGGTAAAGGTAAGGTGTCGGAGCATAAAAGTCCAAATGGTAGTTGAAGATGCTGGTCACGAGCACAGATGAGGGAGGCTTGTGAACAGGCTGATTCTGACGTGGTGGGGCCTGAGATTCTGCTTTTCTAACAGGCTCCTAGGTAGGGTTTATTTGACTGACCTACACACAGGACTTTGAGCAGCAACGGTTGTCAAGATGACCTCTGAAGTTGTTTTCACTTCTGACTCTCTGAACCCAAGTCCTGCCCCTAAGCTTGAAGAAAACTTTATATTGCGACACACTAAAAATCACAAGGACATTTCTGTTACATGATTTATTAAATGACTTGTCTATTAACAGTAAGTATTTGGTAGTTTGTGGGAAACTTTTAGTCCTTTAAATTTATCATTTTCCAGGAGGAGTCTTATAATTCAGATTAGGGTTATTCACCTTTTTATTTGTGGATGGAAAATAAAGTATAATACAATAGACTTTTTTTGGCCCAAGCTGTCACTGGAGGATAAAATTAAGATTACATATTTGGAGCTTCTATTGAACCTTGATAATTTTCAGTCCACAGCATGAAACCAGAGTTGAGGAGCTTACATTATAATTCATTCTACATAGAGGGAGACTGCTTGCAGTGAACTCTCAGAGTACTTAGCACTCTGCTGAGCATGGAGTAGGTAGCAACTATGCTTGATGAATGATGAGCAATCTTGTACTGTGCATAGTCAAGCTCCTGAGTTAAGTTTTGGTAACCCAGACACGTTAACATGTGAAGTAATGACAAGACAATGCCGATGAAAAAGATTCTGGTACAATCAAGCATACATTCATTATGTGAGAATTTGTTAAACAGTTTTCTGATCTTTCCTATGTATTAAGTGAACCTGTTCTTGATGGGTTTGTTACAATCCTGATTGGTATGTACTCTGCTGTTTCTTCTGAAAATGTAATCTGTCTCGGGGCAAGTAATACTCGAATCTAGCAAATGTGCTGGAAGCATAGATTTGGATATTGACCAGTTTATTTTTAAAGAGAATATGTGCTTCCTACCATCACAACTTGTAATTTTTTTTTTTTTCCCCTTGAAGGTATATTTAAAAGAACAGCTGTTTTCTATGAATGGTTCAGAGGAAAAGCCATTACCCATCCAACCTTTAAAGACGACCTTGAGGAGTGTGGAAGATCAGCCCTCTGCTTTTAACCCTTTCCGTGTGTACAAAGAGTTCAGTAAAAGCATGCTTGATCAGGTATGTGGAAATTAAATAGTAAATTTCATTAAAACTGTGTGCCTTTTTTTTGTTTTACACAAGTAAGAAAAAAAAATGCTTTGTGTTTCAATATTTACTCAAAATCTTTTTTGATTAGCACGCAAAAGGCGTTGTTCTTGTTTGCATGGTCTGTGCAAATTGACTTTGGAAAAGTTATTTTATCTTCTTTTCTATTTGTCAAACTGATTCATCTTTTCGGTCTGTAAAATTTGACTTTTGACCCGGTCAGTTCACCGTGGGCAGAGGAGGGAACATCTGTTCGACTGTGTCTATGAGAGGCTTGAGAAATCCAGCTTTCCTTAGAATCTTCCTCTCCATGGCCGCTTCCACCCTCCCTCGATATACACAACTCGCAAAATACCTTGCAATCTTTATAGATTTATCTCATTTATCAGGTAAATTAAAAGATACTTTAAAAGTGATCATAAATAGAGCACTGAGCTCCTATTTTAAGTGGCATGAGGTCAGTTAGCTGTTTCATAACCCTAAACACATTCCCGAATTTAAAATAAATTTGTTAATGATCTTAAAGTCAGGATATGTGGAATGAAGTCCATGTGATAAACACCACATATTTTTTAATGTCAGAGTATGCTATCGTTTAAGCTGCATATTTCATAGTTACATGCAAAAGATCATCTTCATGCCAAAGTACTTGAAACCTAAAGTTGTTTTTGCTTTGTTCATTCTCCTGGTGTCTTTTCCCCAGTAACCTCCTGACAGACTATTGGAGCTAGCAGGGCGGAAGAGAAGGATTGCTTGACCTAGAGCTCTGACGAAAATAAGAATTAAAACAAGGGCCTAATTCGGGATGCAGATAATATTTTTACCATGCCTGTTACAGCCCTCGTCTACATTCATCAATACTGTAGTAGAATAAGACCTTCAAATGCTGACAACCCGGGGCAGAATTCTCCTGCTCTATGACAGGAGTGTAGTGCTCCATTAATCAGCAGGTGACAGGGCATAGTTCTCATTGGATTTTAAACACTAGCCTGGACTCATATTATCAAAACTATTTAGTTTTAAGAGGAATAAGCATCCATAATACTTAAAAACCAAATATATTGCATAAGTTTGAGTTTATTAGCTGCCTTCCTGTGTTGTACATTAGATGCCTCCAACCATAAATAATCATTGTAGCTGTTAAATTATCCTCACTTCATTTAAATAAATGGCATGTTGTATTCAGTTCTGAATTATGAGATTATCTTTCACAGTAATTTTTCTCCTTACTCTATTGTGAAATTATCTATTAAATGAGAAAAAAGAGAATTATGTTATTTACACTTACAGGTCCTTATAATTTCCCCTTTAAAGCATTTTCTTAACTGAAAACATTAATATCACTCTCTAATTAAGCTGTGTCTTATAATTTGAGCCATAGTATCAATACTTCCATCTTTTTTTTTTAAATCAAACTTCTGGGAGCTAAAAGAAACTTATAAATTGACACATGGAAAAGTTGCCAGTTATTTTGCTTTACAATACAAAGAGTCACACTTTCGGAGAAACTTGTTGGACAAATTCCATTAGCAGTTGGAAGAATATAAGGACTGAAGAAATTGATTTATATTTTTATAAATAATGACTGCATCACTAAATGGATTTATAAATTAATTGCTGTCTTATTGGAATAAAAACCTTCTTCTGAGGACATGATTGATGTTATCTGTCTAAGTCCTTGTTCTGTACCCCCCTCCTTCTTAGTTAGTCTATCACAGCTGGAGCTTTAATTTACTGGTCATATTAACTCTGATTAATAACTAACAATAGCGTCTTCTCATTTATCAACAGTCAGCCATCACCAAATGGAACTGGAATTGGTCAAACTTGCTGCCAAATTATCTGGGACTGGATAAGATGACCTTCAGTGTACTGCTCAAAAACAGGTAATAGGACTGGGGACTTGGGGGATGTGTCTGGGGTACGAGGATATATGTCTTTTTTACATAGGGTGTATGTGAGTGTGTGTAGATACACACATATTTGAAATTATCTGAAGTGTAGTTTCCGAATGCTGTTTTTCTAGAGTAAGCATTTGCAAAAGGCAGAAACATCTTTTTCTGAGATGAAATTGGTTGATTTTAGTCTGAACTTTCAATATTTCTGATGTTGTATATGTAATAGTTCAGCATTGTAAACACCCAAAGTTATTGACTTGAATGTCATTATAATTCATTATAATACTATGCCTTTGTTTACAGCCATTTAATGAATGCATACAGAATGCCAAGCCAAATCAGCTGGTCTAATCAGAGGAAACATAAGTAAAACTGTCAAGATTGAGTTTTTTGCTTTGCAGGCGGGCGTTTTGGCACGGCCTTGCTATAGTCTCTGTTGCACATGACTTTACACACAGACACGCACACAGACGTGCACGTGCACCCCAGGACCACGCAATGAAACGATAATGCTAGTTCAGCTGAGGAGTCTATACATGTAATTTATTTTGCACAAAGGTATACATGTTTCTTTATGTTTTAGATAAATATGTTTTTCCCCACACCTTCAAGGTTTTCAGTGAAAACAGTAGTGTAAGTTTTAAGCTTGTTTTTCTCTATCAGCTATCACATCTTTACATAAAATATGTATGTGTGGTTGCTTTTATTCTTCAGCTGTTATGTTTATTTATACTTCTATATGTCTTCATGATGTATAATATATTTTATCATTTTGAAATAATATAAAGCATCATTTTTCATAAAAGACAAATAGAGACAGTGACATAGTAGAATTGTCAATTCATCCTTGAGAAATCTGGGTGCATATAAGAAAATATCTTGAGAGAGAGATTCTGGTATTTCCCAGATGGAGGTTTCTTTTTTTTTTTTTAAAAAAAGGCAGCTTTGTTGCCAAAAAAAAAACAAAACAAAAACAAACCTGTAAAGTGTGTGGTCACTGTGGTATTCCTAATATTTCACCCCTGAGTGAAGCTCACCCACCAATCATGAACAAAGTTGAGCAATCCAGAAACTTCCCCATCGAGAACAGCGTTTTCTCTCAGCAAGCTTTCCACGTGGCAGGCAAGGTGCTAAGGGCCAGGGTATAGTTCAGAGTGTTCGCTATTCATGCACGCGTCCTCACAGGCGCTCCTGTCTTGTCTCAGAGTTGCTTGGAGAGGTGGGAGGAGAGACCAGGTCTTCTGTTGAATCTGTGGCTACATGTTTGCTATTATTTAGTTGCTAAGTTGTGCCTGACTCTTTTGGAGCCCTGTGGACTGTAGCCCGCCAGGCTCCTCTGTCCATGGGATTTCCCAGGCAAGAATACTGGAGTGGGTTGCCATTTCCTTCTCCAGGGGATCTTTCTGACCCAGGGATCAAATCCATGTCTCCTGCGTTGGCAGGTAGATTCTTTACCACTGAGCCACCAGGGAAGCCCCACAGTATTAACTGGCTATCTGGAAACAAACTAGGAAAGATAAGTCATTTTCCCCCTGATATTGGGAAGTTTTGAGTTTATGTAGATTTAGCCGTATTGTATTTTATTAAGTTTTGCAGTTGTGAATTGCCTGCTGCCAATCCACTAAATGGTGCTGTAAGGGCAACACATCCTTCAAAACTTACTATATTTGCTCTATATAATATTCACTTTTCAGTGAATTTGTGTTTTACCCCACATTGCATATTATTTTTGTTTAACAAATTTAGGTATACCTCCATGAGGCTGATAGCTATTAAACTCTATTTCCCTGAGATATTATGTACAGGAATGAGTGGAGAAAAAGAAATCTCACAAGTTTAGCCAGAAGTACTAACAGGTCAAAACAGTTCTCTTGGAAAAGGGTCATGAATTTTGAACGGGAACAGCTAGATTCTGTTTCTTAGAGTCTTATAAAAATGGTATGAAAGGCATTCTATTTTAAGGTACCACATACCACAAGCTACAATGAATACAATGAATATAATTGAGCTGCCTTAGAAGAATGAAAGACATCTGAGAGTTTTTAATCTCTTTTAGCACTTTCCCATTTATTTTAAGAATGTTATTTATGAGACCTGATTAATATTGAATTCGTAAGGAAGATTGTTTTCCCATTATTTTCTCTGAGAGATTCTTGTTTGGATTTATCTGAAATGCCAATTTAAAAAACAAATAGGCATTGAATTTTTTACAACGTGGTTATTTGAAATTACATATTTGAAAATGAGATCACAGAGTACTGAACTTCAAAAATGAGGATTATAGATACTATCCTACATCCAAAAAGTGATACTTTGTACCTACACCTATGATCTTTGCTGGTAGGCAGAGCCAAAGATAAAAACCTAGAGCAACTTAGCTGAATATGCTGGTTTTTTCTCCCCCAGAGTTACTAAACAGTCAGTTACTTCTTTTTGTTTTTCTCTCTTTAATTGGTAATAAATTTATACTAACCCATCCCTGCACTGTGGTTGAGTTCATACATGGTGCTGCAAATGTTGTCTGGGGACTTAATCTTACAAAGAAATGGAACTCAAATCCACAAGCTTGAAAAAAGTCGAGGAGGAGGGAATCCTTTCTGTTTACCTCCTAAATTCCTTTGTGCCTGGCCTTCAAATTCAACATCATAAGCAGACCGTCCATGGACTTATTCTTGCAAGATTTGATTACCCTGAGTAGACGAGACCTCCCTCACCTCCAGAGCAGGATGGAGTTGGGAAAACAGGATTCCTGGCTTCTTGGGCCAGAGCTGTTGTGAGCTGACCTTAGGAAAGTGATCTCAACTATTCGACTGTGGATTTTCTCATCTTTCAGTCAGTTCAGTTCAGTCGCTCAGTCCTATCTGACTCTGCGACCCCATGGACCACAGCACGCCAGGCCTCCCTGTCCATCACCAACTCCCGGAGTTCACTCAAACTCATGTGCATCGAGTCAGTGATGCCATCCAGCCATCTCATCCTCTGTTGTCCCCTTCTCCTCCTGCCCCCAATCCCTCCCAGCATCAGGGTCTTTTCAAATGAGTCAGCTCTTCGCATCAGGTGGCCAGAGTTTCAGCTTCAACATCAGTCCTTCCAGTGAACACCCAGGACTGATCTCCTTTAGGATGGACTGGTTGGAACTCCTTGCAGTCCAAAGGACTCTCAAGAGTCTTCTCCAACACCACAGTTCACAAGCATCAATTCTTCAGCACTCGGCTTTCTTTACAGTCCAACTCTCACATCCATACATGACTACTGGAAAAATCATAGCCTTGACTAGATGGACCTTTGTTGGCAAAGTAATGTCTCTTCTTTTTAATATACTGTCTAGTTTGGTCATAACTTTCCTTCCAAGGAGTAAGTGTCTTTTAATATCATGGCTGCAGTCGCCATCTGCAGTGATTTTGGAGCCCCCAAAAATAAAGTCAGCCACTGTCTGCACAGTCAAGAGAATGTTAAAGGAAGATGTGCATTGGTTTTGAAAGTTGAAAAGACAATACATACTTAGAGAAGTAGTAGCCTTGGCACAAAGCGGTGTTGGTGTCTGGCCAGGCACCAGTGAAGGTCATTTGGGATAAGTAGGGAGTTGGAGGTGGGTGGTGGTCCAGACAGGTTATACCTGAAGTTATGTCCATGGAGGTTATGTAAACTCCAGGTATAGACCAATCATGAGGGTCAGAACAAGTGTCAGGTCAGAGGGCAGGCAGCATGCCCACAGGTCTGTGAGACACAGTGAAAACGCGAGCAAGGAGGAGGGCCTAGGACCAGGTGAGGCTCGTAGGGGCTAAAGACTCAAGGGATGAGCCCCGGAGGGATGGTTCAGGTACATGAAAGAGGAGATACGGTGGTGCCGATAATACGTGTATCTGAGACAACACTGACCTGTGTTCCACAAGCGGACTCTGCTGACTCCAGCATCAGAAAATATCTTGAAGTGGCTGGCTGCTTGAGTCCTTGTCCAGGAATGGCCTTCTGCTCACCCTCAGCCCTCATCTCAAAACAGGTCTCTCCAATTCCTGATGTTCGAAGTTCATTGCCTTTCCTGCCCTTTGGATTCTCCAAACTCTTCGCTGTTTTAGGGTCTTGGTACTTGTAATTCTCTCAGCAACTTCCATGGCTGGTGCCATCTTGTCTATCTGGGCACGTGTTACCTCCTCAGAGAGGTCTTGGCTTATCACTTGTCTAAAGTGATCCTCCAAGTCTGTGTTACTGTGGTTTCTCAGTTGAGTTATCACCATCTGAAATCATAGTTTCTGTTTATTGTCACTTAACTCTGCTCACCCCCACATCCCCCTACCCCTGCCTCTGGAGTGGAAAGTAAAATCCATGAGAATAGGGCCTTGGCTGTCTTAACTCCAGCTGTGTCTTCAGGGCCTAGAATAGCCCTTGGGCACATAGCAGGCTCTGAGTAATATCTGTTGAATTAATTAACAAGCAAATGAGGAATAAGAATGCAGAGAAAAAGTCAGCCCTTGACAGATGAATACAGAGTAGGTATTCTCTAAAGGTGGTGTTTGATCAATAGGCATGTTGGAATACGAAGTGTATCCTGCAAAATCTCAAGTAAAAAGTTATCTATGTGCATATTCATTCATTTGGGTGAAAAGCAGGTTAATTAAACTTTGTCTGTTTAAAATGCCTGTTTTTTTTATGTGAAGTTCAGCTCAAATTAAAAGCACAGAACATTGGTCTTTCTTTAATTAATTGATCCAATTCAAGCCATAACCTCTTTAGCAACAAAGTCTGTTCTTTACGCCACGATTCAGATTCAGAAGTCTTTTAATTTTGGGGTGGTAGGGTCTGTATCTGTTAAATGATAGTCATGTTGAAAAATGTAAGATGGAGTTAGCTGAGAAAAATATCCAACCAAACCTTTGTAAATTTGTGATTTTCAAGGCATTTAAAGAAATAGGTAGTAGCTGAGACCTCAGAAAAGAGATCCTGAATATGTATGATGATATATGTTTTTCAACTTAGAAGGTTTGCCATTGTGGAAAATAAAGCCTCCTGAGAGGTTAAGAAAATCAACATATATATCAGTTCTACACCTTTACCTTTAATGCCATATAAGACTAAGTACAGTGATTGTACATTGATCTTTTGAAATAATCAAGGTGCTTTTCACAGTTTTTTACTATTACTTTCCTGCTTTCTTTCTCACCCACTTTAAAATAAATCCAGACTGTCGAATGAGATGGTGATTGCATTTGCAGGAGAGCTCACCAAAAGGAACACTCTATATTCCTTCCTTCGTGGCGAATCTCCAGATTGCCATTTTGATATTGTTTTCTTTGCCACTGGAACAAATTTATGTCGCTTCTTTTCTCTTTACCTTATTTATTCCAAACTAATTCGCAAGAATTGTGGTGTCGAAAATAACCCGTGAAGACAGTGGAACGCTCTGCTATTTTAACCATCTAAATATACTGCATATGAGTTTGGCTTCGAGTTGAGCAAACACAATTAAATGTGATGGCAGAGACAGCAGAAGGGGTGGTGGTAGCAGATTTCTGGCTATCACTGGGAGGCCTTTCCAGGTGGACGATAACCGTACATCTGAGAGGAGAGAGAGATGAGAAAACACGTTTTAAAAGAGCCACGGATCTGTGGAGTTGATTTCTTGCTTTTACTAATAATAATTGTCGACGTGCTTCTCAGCTGTGTTGGATTATCTGTACGTGCCCTGTGGTGTGTAGAGGGTAGGAAATGCTGTCTCTGGCCTTGACCAGCACACGCTGCGCTCTCCAATGCGTGTTCTCAGGCGGATCCGCCGTTAGCACACTGTTTATGGCTGCTCACAGCAGTAAATTCCTGACGCAGCAGCCGGCTGCCCGGTTATGGAGAGGTGGGTTTAAGGGAAAGAGGAAGCTGATTTTACGAATATACACCTCTGAGCCATTACATCCATTGCATGCCATGGCATTCCTATGTGGTCTTTTTTTTTCCCCAAGCTCTCATTCCCTGGAAAACCCTTTCTTTCCCACCTCCACTCAAATACCTCAAACTCTGAGTCTACCTACCATCACCATCTTCCCTAACAGGAGCAGGCTTCCCTTCCATTTTTAATTCCCGAAGCAGCATGTTTTTTGGACAGAGATTGTCTACAGTGTCTTTGCAATACCGAAATTTAACGTTCTGATCCTCGGCATTTTCAGGGCTTAGGGCTTTGGTATATGAATCAAACAAACCCTTCAATGTGCATTGTTTCCTGAGCGACTGAACTGAATTAAACTGAACTGAACTTGTATATGTATATAGTACTTTCACAGACATCTTCCCCTTTGATCCTCATTACAACTAGGTAATGAGAGATAGGTACTTGTGAGGGTCCAAAACGATGTGCCCAAGATCACAGACATGAGCTAGCATCTGGAAGGCAAAATGAAGGCTTCTGATTCTGTATCTGGTACTTTATCTACAATACTGCACCGTATTCCTGGTCAGTTTCTTCTAGCTTTATTGAGATGTTGCTGACATGTAGCACTGTGCAAGTTTAATAAGGTGTACAGGGTGTTGATTTGGTATACTTATATTGCAGAATGGCTACCATCACAGTGCTAACTAACACCTCTGTCACCTCACATAGTTACCATTTCTTTTTTGTGGTGAGAACATGTCAGATCTACTCAGCAACTTTCAAGTGTATGATAGAGTAGTATTAACTGTAATCACCACGAGGTACACTAGTCTCATAACTGCAGGTTTGTACCTGTAGGTCAAAAATGTGTTTTTTTTTTTATTACTTCTATATTCACTGTATAAGTACTGGTGACAGTGAAGACAGAAAACAGAAGACACTTGCCAATCCATAGACATTTAATTATAACCTTATAAAGGAGGTACTATGTTACCCTTATTATCCTGATAAGGAATCTAAGGCGCACAGCTATGAGCTCCAGGCGATGGTGTTCAGATTCTGGCTCATGCTCCACGTTCTTAACCACTTGTATTAATTTTCTAGAGTTTTGCTTATGTCCATGGAATTCTCCAGGCCAGAATGAAAGTGGGTAGTCTTTCCCTTCTCCAGGGGATCTTCCTTACCCAGGGATTGAACCCAGGTCTCCCACACTGCAGGTGGATTCTTTACTAGCTGAGCCACAAGGGAAGCCCAAGAATACTGGAGTGGGTAGCCTATCCCTTCTCTAGCAGATCTTCCTGACCCAGGAATCAAACCTGGGTCTCCTGCATTGCAGGCAGATCCTTTACTAACTGAGCTATCAGGGAAGCCCTTGCCTATGTTACTCCTTCAAATGCTGAAGGGTGTCCTTGAGTGCTAGTCCACAATATTTTTAGTTCACTGGGAATTTCCACTTTGGTTATCACAATACTTATCTCCCCTCTTCAACCCTTATATCCCTCTCAGCAACTGCCCTGCCATCACCTATTTACCAGGAAAAATAAAATAACCTGAAATGAACCTCCTAGCTTTTCTTCCTAAACTTTGGTTTTGTTTATGTTATCTCCAATCCTTTGCTTCTTGTCTCTAGCCTTGGAGGAAGAAAGCCCTCTTCTCATTAAAACTTGAGAAGTAAGTTGACTGCATTTAGGTTGTAGAGGGTCTGAGGTCCAAGAAATTTGGACTTGAACCAATCCTGGACTTGAAGGAATCATCAAAGCCCGTAAGTAAAGGAATGATAGGAAACAGAAAGCTACTTTAGGACATTAATAATAAATGTGGTGGAAGGGTAGGATAATTTAAAAGGAGGAGGACCAGATTAGAGACTACTGCTAGAGATTGAGGAGATTATACATCACTGATATAAAAGACATTCCCAAGGAAGCTTGGGGGCCCAGCTCAATCTATTCCTAATATTCGTAAAAATAGCTCTGATACTTTCTCTTTGAAGACAGTGTGGCCTAGGTATTTATAGAAAGGTGCCATGCTTATCATTTCTTCAAACTGAGTGTCTCAGTTCAAATCCTCCAAGCAGGGATTAGAGGTCCATGAGGTTTAACAGAAAAAACGCACATGGAGTATAAAGAGGAGAAAACCCAGTTGCTGATCTGATACCTGTGAAAGGAGGGAGGGCAGAGGGGAAGATTAGGTGGGAAGAGCCTCAGATAACAGACTGGTTTTCGGAAAGCGTTGACAAGGCCAAGGAGGACTCCTTGAGCTTAAGTCGCACAGTGGAAGAGCCCCATGTCCTGCAGGAGTGGGCTGGTAGTATAGATCCACTGTGCTCAGACACGATTGAGACCCACTTGGGAAAAGCATGGCCTGAGCACAAATGCCACAGGAGATGCAGAGAAGTGACCGCGAGGGCCCTCACTTCCCGTGCTGACTGCAGCAGGAGGTGAGAGTGGTGCATTTCCATGGCTTCCACAGTGGGGATGCCAAGAGTGATTCTGTTACATGTGGAGAGGTTGTGTGTGTGTGTATTATGTAAGTGAAGAAGGATGAGATTTAAATAAAGCTCTCTATTACTTCAACGAGGTAGAAAACAGACAACCTAAATAAATACATTAAATGCTATTGACAGAAATGCAGAATTGGCAACATTTTGATGAAAGGAAGGTATAATAATTTTCTCAAAAGCAGCCATGGGAGAATTTTTTGCTTGTCAAGTTGAACCAAAATTCACTTTGTAATGAATTTTCTCCTACCTAATTATGCATTCACATACTGGCACTTTGGGGTTCTTGCAACGGATCAAAAGCTATTAAAAACTTGCTTGAATGGAGTAAATTCTTTTTTCAATAACTATTCTTTAAATCTCTCCCCTGTCAAGTTCTGTTCAGACCCCAAAGCCTCTGTGATGTTTTCCTGCAAAAAAGTTTCAGCATAGTTTCTACCAGGAGTAGCTGTCATAGGCCCATTGATTCAGTTTGGCCGTAGATGAAAAGAACATTGACTGCTTTCGGGCTTATTGGTTATCGCTGAATATCTCTTGTCTATTTTGTTGCTATATCAACATGAAGAGAGGAAATTGTCTCTTTGAAGATATGTTTATTATGACATAATTATGAGAGAAATTTAGATCTCTATTAAACATAATTAGTATAAGAACAAATCTGAACAGCTAATAGAATTGTTCACTTTATATAATATTTTATATCACTATATTAACATTACTATAATATGTTTGTAACGTGTTGTATGTAAAATTAGTTAGGATACCAATAGTGCTTTCTTATACTGTAAATGAAAATCTCACCTTTAAGTACCTTAGGGGTGTAACTCTGAATTTTATTTTTCCATAATACAAGATCTGGTGAAAAAATTAAATCAAGATGTTTTTGCACCCACAATATTTGGATTAATATAAGTTTGAAATTTATTTTGTAATAAACTATAAGCAATGCACGTATGTGATTTCAAATGGTCCAGGAAGTTAAGACATAAAATTTGAAAGGTCCTCTCCCCAGCTCCTCAGTCACACAGGTTCCACTGTACTTGCAGCCATTTGAACCATTTCTGATTTTGTTTTTGATTAATAAATCTAAGTGACAGTTTACACCACTAATTTTTTTAATCTATCAGCTTAAAATTAATATGTATGGGCTCCTTGCAATAGAGGATTTAACTTATACTACCTCTTCCTCTTCCCTTCAAGCTCTGCTAATAAAGTTTTCACTTTAGTTCTTCTACTGCTCACCTTTATGTGATATAACAGAGCCTGTATTTTAAAATCAGTTTGTTTTGTTTTTTATTTTAAAAATTTTACATAAAGAATAAAGTTCGCTCTTTTTGGTGTACAATTCTGAGTTTTGACAAATGCATGAAGTTATTTAATAGCACAATCAAAATACAGAAAATCCCATTTCTCAAAAAATTCCCTTGTGCTGACCCCTTCCAATTTCAGTTCCTCCCCCATCCCAGTCCCCGGTAACCACTGATCTGCTCTGGTCTCTATAGTGAAGTGAAGTGAAGTCGCTCAGTCGTGTCCGACTCTTTGCGACCCCATGAGCTGAAGCCTACTGGGCTCCTCTGTCCATGGGATTTTCCAGGCAAGAGTACTGGAGTGGGTTGCCATTTCCTTCTCCAGGGGAACTTCCCGACCTATAGTTTGTTTTTGTTTTTGTTTTTTTTCCTTTCAAGCTTGTCAGTGTAAGAGATTTATACAGTACATCACCTTTTCAGTCTGGCTTCTCGGCATCATGCGTTTGAGATTCTTGGGCTCGCTTGTTCTTCCTCTGGAATAACAGTCCATTGCCTGAAGGTCGCACTGTCTGTTGATCAGCTTACCTGTTAAAGGACCTTTGGGTTGTTTCCAGTGTTTGGTGATTTGAATAAAGCCTCTGTAACCTTTCATGTACAGGTTTTGCACGAATATAGTTTTTTTTTTTTCTCACTTGGACAATACCTAAGCATGGGAGTGCTGGATTGTATGGTATGGCTATGTTTGACTTTATAAAGAAACGATATCCTTCTGTATTTTATACTGCCTATCAGAAATCTGATGGCTAATCAGTTCTTCTCCTTCTCATATCCCTGTCGTGTCGATGCTTTCTTGCTGTTATTAAGTAACTCCTCCTTACCAGCTACCGCTGGTCATTCTGAAATGAGATTGTGTCAGTGTGTGAATCTTTGGTTTTTCATAGCACCTTCAATATTGTGATCTCCTTCAGATTCAAAGATTTTTTTTTCCTGTTATTGATTATTCTCTTGGCTCCCATCCCCAGTTACATTCTATATCCCTTTTTGGAATTCCTGTAAAGACAGGTGTTCTGACTTACTCTTCCTCAGATACTGGTAGAGGCTTCTTAGACCTTGTCTCCTCATTCTCCAACTCTCTGTATCCTTCCCACCTCTTTTTTTGGTAATTAAATCATTCAGTTCAGTGACTTTAAGGGATTACCTTAGGTCCCAAGATCAGATACCTTCAGGGGCTGCACAAATAATACCAAAATGTAAAGGCAAGGTATAATACAATAAAGGGAGGTGAGAGCATCTAGATAAAAACATCCAAATTCTTTTTCTTTTTTTATTGTGTTAGCTAAATAATGGGCTTCCCTTGTGGCTCAGCTGGTAAAGAATCCGCCTGCAATGCGGTAGACCTGGGTTCGATCCCTGGGTTGGGAATATCCCCTGGAGAAGGGAAAGGCTACCCACTCCAATAATCTGGCCTGGAGAATTCCACAGACTGTATAGTCCAAGGGGTCACAAAGGGACACGACTGAGCGACTTTCACTAGCTAAATGACATGTCATCAGAATGGAGTAGGTCCACCAATATGAACCTCTAATTCTATGGCACTAATTCATCTGTAGCTCCAGTTCTAATTGTTCTGTAAGATTCCAGATCACATACACTCGGTTTTTTCACCGTAAGGATATTTTAATGTAGTAACTCTCATACCATAAGGAAGTCCTAACATCATAATTATCTTCATCAGGTAAATTCCTCTTTAGAGTTGGGTGATTTCTATTCATAGAACTAACTTTTTTTTTCCTGTCCTCAGCTTAGAAACCTTGAATTACTTTGCAAAATTTCCATCTCCTTTCATCTGCATCCCGTTACACACCATGTGCCCCCGAGTTTTCCCTCTGAACATTTCTTAGAGTCACTGCTTTTTTCTGTTAATGCTCCTCTGCTCAAAATCCAGTGCCCTCATCTCTTGATCCCTAGATGTCCTGCCTTCACTTCTTATCCATTTATGTCTGCTGCATTAATATGTTTTTTTCTTAAACTTTTCCTTCGTTATTAAAAACAATTGAAAACAACATTAACATTTTAAAATACAGAAATAGTATGTTTATAATCTAAGTTCACCACCCAGATACAGTCCTTCATTTTTCCAAGTCCTTTTTCTATGTACACAACACACTTCCTTTTTCCAGCCACAATGAGGAAGGAATCCATCTAAAGTTATAGGTTCTAAATTCTTCACAAAACTATTTTTGTCATTCATTGATTTTTATTTTTAATAGGGCTTCCCTGGTGGCTCAGGCAGTAAAGAGACTGCCTGCAATGCAGGAGATCTGGTTTCGATCCCTGGATCGGGAAGATGCCCTGGAGACAGGAATAGCTACCCACTCCAGTATTCTTGCTTGGAGAGCCTGGTGGGCTACAATTCATAGGGTTGCTAGCATTATATCAAATTAATGCAGCACAGTTTAGCCATTGCTCCGTTGCTTGAGATCCTTGCTTTGTTTCCCTTTTCCATATTATATTGTCATGAGTGTGTAGGTTACTTCTAATGCACACAGACAGAAGGTAGAATAAAAAGATACAGGCAAACTTGTTTTACAAATTACCAGATATTCAAAGGGATAAGAAGTAGAGTGAAATAAAAAATTTTTCAACATCTTTTTTTTTCTGCTACTCGTCTACTTCAAATTTACATTGGCTTCACATTGCCTGAAACTCCTCTAAGCCCCGAAGTCAAGGCTTCCGTCATCCAGTCCTCCCACTTACCAAATGCCTCCTTTATAACGGAGCCCGCTGTGCCTTTAATCATTGCATGACAACCTGTGGTTCAAAATCTTCCTCTGCCACTTTATCTAAGCCTCCTTTTTCTTGTTTGTATAAGTGAGATCTTAGCAGCACTTTTCTTACTGAGTGGGCAAACCGAAAGGTTAACCTCTAGCAAGTATTTAGTACAAACCCCGAAACATAGGAAATGTCCTATGAATATAAATTGTTCTTGTTTTTAGCTATTATTTGGTCCTCTTTGGGCAGACCAGAGTAGGCTGTAAGGGGCCAGGATAAAATTGTAAAACACAGCCCAGACAAGCATGCGGATAATTGCGAAGTAGAGGAACGGAGGGCCAAGGAGAAAAAGCCATGATGAGATAAGAGCCATCCAGAGCACTGTTTATTAGTTGCTGGCTGTGTGATACATGGTCTGGATTCAAGGCAAAGGATGAGCTCAGAAAGTTGATGTCTGACTGTTCATGGGCCAACGGCAGGGAAGGCGTGGCCCAAAAAGGCCAATATTTGACATTAATTCAGTGAACATTAACAACCTGCTGTGCACCAGGTCCTGTGTTCAGCTGTGGATTTTGAGTTACTCAGAAATCAGGATCTAGCCATGGGGTCTGTGTCCAGGGTATCAGCATCCATGATGAAACTGATGTGACATCTGCCCTCAGAGACAGAGACTCATCACTTCCTGACCAGGACTAAGGTTCACCTCTGGTCACTGATGGAGTGGAGGCTCCAGGCGAGGCGACCCATGTGGTTGGAGGACAAGGACGTCTGTTCAGAAGCCAAGCACATCTCATGTTAAGGACAGCTACACTTTTGCCCAGGCTTATCCCCTCTGCTTCCCTTGACCGTCATCCTCCAAGTCTGCCCTTCGAAAACCAGCTCAGGCCCGCCATCAAAGCCCTCTCCAGTTCTGTCGTTCTCAGAAATCCTCTGGCATTTACAAACAGTTAAACTTGTTGATGTTCAGTATGTGATACGCTATGATGGTTGCCAATGTTTTCGGTCAGCCGTCTCCCCGGATATTCTTGTCAACACTCGGACAGTGGACATCTCGAGCTCCCACTTGACACACGTCCAATAAAGCACACAGTATGGAAGTGTAGGACTGTGCAGCTCATGCCTTTTGGCTTCCAGTCTGAATTTACTGTTTCAGAATGGTTTTTCCTTTTGTTTTTAGACCTTACTGAGGATCACCAGGAAAAAGAGACTTTGTTAACTCATTTATTGAACATTTTACTAAACTGTTTTCAATTAAATGTATGCTCATTAGAAGTCACACAATACAAATGTTGTGTAAAGTTAAAGTTAACTGATTGCTTGTTCACCCTCATTTTACATAGTGCCACGCACTCGAGGTAAAAAATCTGTCCTCTTTCATTCTCATTTAAACCTTAAAATATCCTTTGATCATCAAGTCATCATTCTGAATAGAATTTTAAAAGAAAAAAAAATTACCAGGAATTTTAAAAGATGTCTAAATGCTACAATTTAGAAAAAATAATAGATTAAAATATTCCAGTTTTCTGTTAAAAAAAGTTTTCTAAGTCACAAAGACATGTGGGATTTAACAACCAACCTGTAAGCTGGTGGATCTCTTATTGTCAAATAATTGACAATTCTAGGTTAATGAATTAAAATCTATTAATAGTCAGAGTCCTAGGGTACAAAAGAATTGGTCTGGGCTGAGCAGATTTGTAAAGAAGTCAGTAAGCTGGTTAAAATCTTGTTGCTGTTTGCCTGTCTCACTTGCCAAGAAAATTCTTTTCATCAGAATTATGTCTTTGCCAAATTTGTTCATTTGGCTCAGCCTGAGCTAGAGATGAATATCCACTTGTCCATTTCAGCTAGTCAGACCTGTAAAGGACTTAAAGAGTTAGGACTCCCTGGAAATTGATAACTTTGTATAAATGGCAGTTTGGGCTCTTGTTATTTTATTATACAGAGAATATACTTGCCAGCAGATGAAAGTAAAGAATTACATAACCCACAAAAACCACTGTGTTGATTATAAGAACGCTTCTATTTCATTATTCTGTCTAGCAAGACTTTGAGGAAATAGATGGACCTGTGCCTGTTTGTTCATTTATCCATCCGTCAAATAGTCACTAGGCACAGCAGATAAAGAAATAAGCCAGACACAGCCCCGGTTGTCAAGGAACTCAGAATCTAGTAGAGGAGACAGACTTGAAAAATCAGTGGCTATGGGTACAACAGAGGTTCATGCAGGTGCAGTGGAAGGTGTCAGAGGAAGGGAGCGCTCACTCCACTGAATGCAGAAGCCGTCAGGAAATCCACCCAGGATATGGTGATACTTGAGCTGCATGGTGATGATTGAACCTGAGTCAGCCAGGGACCCAAGATGAGCAGTGGTCATCCTGCGTATTTTGGCTAGAGTAATCAGTCTCTTCACTGAATTTTTCCCTTTTGAATCACTTCCATTTGTAACATATAAGCACAGCGAATCAATGTTAGACTGCTCAGGATGAAATCAGAGGCTGAATAGAGAGGAAGGGGTGGTAGGGGAGAAGGGGGACACCTGTCTTACTTTGGCCCACATGTACCTGCTCAGTTGCTAAGTCGTGTCCAACTCTTTGCAATCCCATAAACTGGGGCCTGCCAGGCTCCTCTGTGGGATTTCCCAGGGAAGAATACTAGAGTGGGCAGCCATTCCCTTCTCCAGGGGATCTTCTCTACCAGGGATCGAAACCGCGGCTCTTGAATTGGCAAGCAGATTCTTTACCAATGAGCCACCAGGGAAGCCCATACTTTGGCCCATAACTGGGGAATATTGAAGGAGTTACAGATTCTTTTTTTTTTTTGAATCCTTGGTCTCATCTGACCCTGAAGTTTGCAGGCGTGTGTAAGCAATTGCTGGGGCCAGTGTAATTCATAGATCAAATGGCCCTGTAGTATGTCACTAAAATTCTATTGGCCTTATAGTTATTCAGCTTGGATGGGATGTACTTTGGTGAGGGCACTCCTGGTGAGTGATGGACAACTCTTCAGATGAGATGTGCTAGTTTAACACTGGCCTTGGTCAAGTAGGAGAGGTGCCCCTGATTGGTGTTGCTCTTATTTATTTATTTATTTATTTTTTGGTGTTGCTCTTAATCTCTCAGTGTGCTTGCAGCTTGTTCTGGAGCTGGACAGTCTGTTCTTCGGTACCTGTTTCTCTCTAAACCATAAAAATTGCCTGACAGTGGCAGGAATGACCGGGAGAGGTAGTGATGCTTCTGGTCTACTTGTTCATGGTTATTACCCTGAACTGGCTGATCCAAGATGGACTCAAGCCACATCTCTAGACCCCCAAGGAGTTTCTGGGGGAAGAAACTAAGTGGAATTGTTTCCTAATTAAGTCCTTACTTTCTCTCACTTAGCAAATAATCTAACAGGGAATTTAGGATTGACATTTGATTTTAGCAAAAGGACGTGCATGTCGGTGATAGATGCTTGTTCATAACAACTCCAAGAATGTGGATTAAATGTGTGACTTTAATGCGTTTGTTGGAAATACTGTTATTTTTCACAAAGTAAAAGCATTCGTAATTTTGCTACAAGGAGGAATATTTGCTTCCTCTCACACATTTTATTTAATAATTTTACTTCTTTCAAGGCAAAACAGCACACAATTTGAAAATGAAATTTCCCCAAAGTGTTCAGTGTTGCTAATATGTTTTCCATTTTCTTCATTATGCTATAGTGGAATATTGCCATACTTTGAAATGTGCAACGTATCTCCCTGGAGGCAGCAGATGGTGTGACTAGTCTGTCTTCTGGTAAAGGATTTTTCATGAGAGATGGCATCTAGGGCTGAATGGGATGGGGGTCCTGCCCTCAGAGAGCACCGGCTCTCATCTTACTGTATCAGTACAACATTTTATAAGTTACTGTTTATAAATATGGGGAAAAAAAGCCTGCAAAAATGGAAAGGTTTTGGCACATTTTTAAGCTTCTTTTTTCTTAGTTTATATGAGAAAATAATTCATTTGGAAACTATTTATTTGCTTTATATTCATGTTTTTCTCACTGAATGCTTCACTAAGAGGACCAGCTGACCCCTTGGGCAGGACATGATTTCAGAGGTGTTTCTATCCTAGTCTATGATCTGGTTTTCAGCTTTGAAAGTCTGGTAACGTGGATTCATAGAAATACTGGCTCATTAGTTCAGTTCAGTCGTTCAGTTGTGTCCGACTCTTTGCGACCCCATGAACCGCAGTACACCAGGTCTCCTTGTCCATCACCAACTCCCGGAGTCCACCCAAACCCATGTCCATCGAGTTAGTGATGCCATCCAACCATCTCATCCTCTGCCGTCCCCTTCTCCTGCCTTCAATCTTTCCCAGCACCAAGGAAAGGAAAGTGAAGTTGCTCAGTTGTGTCTGACTCTTTGCGACCCCACGGACTGTAGCCTACCAGGCACCTCTGTCCCTGGGATTTTCCAGGCAATAGTACTGGAGTGGATTGCCATTTCCTTCTCCAGGGGATCTTCCCAACCCAGGGATCGAACCCAGGTCTCCCACATTGTAGACAGACGCTTTACCCTCTGAGCCAGTAAGCTCTTTGCATTAGGTGGCCATATTATTGGAGTTTCAGCTTCAATATCAGTCCCTCCAATGAACACCCAGGACTGATCTCCTTTAGGATGGACTGGTTGGATCTCCTTGCAGTCCAAGGGACTCTCAAGAGTCTTCTCCAACACCACAGTTCAAAAGCATCAATTCTTCTGCACTCAGCTTTCTTTATAGTCCAACTCTCACATCCATACATGACCACTGGAAAAACCATAGCCTTGACTAGATGGACCTTTGTTGGCAAAGTAATGTCTCTGCTTTTTAATATGCTGTCTAGGTTGGTCATAACTTTTCTTCCAAGGAGTAAGCGTCTTTTAAAACTCATAGAAACTTGTGTAAAACCAGAGCTCCGTCTTACCAATTTACAGTGAAAAATACACCTTGAAGCAGATCTATTCATTCTCTCTCTCAAGGTAAATTGACATTAGAAGCCAGGTTATGACAAAAAAAAATTTTTTTTGATGAGTAGGAGTGAACCATCTCTCCATGGGGCTATATGCCTGCCATTAAGATCTAAAGCACGTATTATGAGTCAGGAGAAGGCAATGGCACCCCACTCCAGTACTCTTGCTTGGAAAGTCCCATGGGCGGAGGAGCCTGGTAGGCTGCAGTCCATGGGGTCGCTAAGAGTTGGACACGACTGAGCGACTTCACTTTCACTTTTCACTTTCATGCATTGGAGAAGGAAATGGCAACCCACTCCAATATTCTTGCCTGGAGAATCCCAGGGACGGGGGAGCCTGGTGGGCTGCCGTCTATGGGGTCGCACAGAGTCGGACACGACTGAAGCGACTTGCAGCAGCAGTCTTGTTTCTGAATTGTGCTAACAAGTTTTTATACTTTCTGGACATTTTTGGTCCTCTGCTGACTACTCTGTTTACATCATCTCTTTAAAGAAAACAGGGGAGATGCAGAAAAATTCCCCTCTACTCTCCTAGGTTTGATAGCTGGGTCTATAAAATAAATAGAGAAAGACAGATTAATAGGAAAAAAGGTTCACAAATTTGTTTGTCTTTAATATTACTTGCACAGGTGTATTGCCAGGGAGAAAAAGTGAATACCCTCCAAAATGGTGAGATTTGAGAACTTATATATCATCTTAACAGATGAAGGGGAGAAGGAATGTAGGCCACTTATGGGAGAGTAAAAGATTTTTAGGAAAGAAGAACCAGTTTTTAGAAGAATATTGTGAAGTGTGATAGTTTGTGTGGCTTCCCAGGTGGCTTAGGGGTAAAGATTCCGCCTGCCAATGCAGGAGACACAGGAGATGCGAATTTGATCCCTGGGTTGGGAAGATGAAGAAATGGCAACCCACTCCAGTATTCTTGCCTGGGAAAACCCATGGACAGAGAAGCCTGGCAGGCTACACAGTCCTTGGGGTTACAAAGAGACAGACACAATTTAGCAACTAAATAACAATGTGATAGTTTGTGACATTATCAGACAAACCCAGATAGTTTGGGTGTGGTGTTGACCTCTAATCTCTTCTCCTGTGAGAACAATCAGTCTTCCCAGGTTAATGATACATCTGGGAAGGGGATTTATGGCAATTGAGTTCCTTTCGGAGAATCTGTCTTTAGACAGATAGGAGAGTTCAGAGAATTCCTCTCCCTGTACAGGCTGTTTCAGATATCTTCAGCTCAAAATAACCAATACACCAAAGCAGCATACTTTGAGGTGCCTGTCCTGAACTCCTTCAACAGTGCATAAGTACTTAACTCCCAAATAGAATGTAATTTTATCATGAGTGAAAACTCCAGGAGAGTATTTTGTTTTTTTTTTTTCTATAAGTGAAAAGTGAAGTCACTCAGTTGTGTCCGACTCTTTGCGATCCCATGGACTGTAGCCTACCAAGCTCCTCCGTCGACCAGAGTGGGCTGCCATTTCCTTCTCCAAGGGATCTTCCCAACCCAGGGATCAAACCTGGGTCTCCCACATTGCGGGCAGACACTTTACCATCTGAGCCATCGGGGAACCCCTTTTTTCTGTAATGCTAAGATCAATTAGCAATGTCTGGCACAGACAGGAGAGGAGCGCGACAGCTTTTGTGATGCACATTTGTTCATTGTGGCTTAAGTCTGAACTTTATGCAATCAAATGATTCTCTGATTGATATTTAAGAACAGCACTCTGCACCCATGGAAATCATTTGAGAACATGCTTTGAAAGCTGGAAGACCTCTTAACTTTCTCATTTTATTATTTAGAAAATATTTGTCTTGAGGGCCTTACTGAAGACATGGAACTAGTAGGTAGCAGAACACCAACTTAAGCCCAGGATTTCTGTCTCATAGTCCAGCATATTTTCTTACAAACTGAAATACTAGATCTAAGAACCCTAAAGACTGATGACTTTATTTTCCAGCTGAGTTTGAGAAATATCTTTTCCTTGGTAGGAACAAGTTTTTTTACGCTTTTAGATTAGCAAAATGAGCATGAGGATTATTATACAGTGCAGTGATACTTAATCATGGACACATGTTATTAATAGAGTTACTTGGGAAGAGTATAAAAAAAAAACTAAAAAATTTCTTAGTCGAGGCACAGTCATTCATTGGTACATTTTAAAAGTTTTCCATGTGATTTAACTTTTCAGCCAAAATAGAAACAATTGATACAATAATTTGAAAACTTGTTGAAATAATCAAATACTACATGAGTGCTTAAAAGTCATTGTTGACATTGTTAAGTTCTTGAAGGAATCAATATTTTTATCAGCCAAAAACATTCCTTCCAAGTAAACATCACCACATTACAAGATTAGTACACTACTAAATATCTTTTATGCTATAATTCTTAATACAGGCATCAAATAAGCAGTTGGAGAAGTAGCAGTGATTGTGATAAAAATATAAAGGTCAGAACATGGTGACTGGCAGAATGGAAACTTGTGATTTTTAGCTGCCCACTTATTGATAGTACTGAGAATTTTTTTTAGTCTTTCTGTCACTTTAAACTTTGTATGAAATACGTAAACTGTGGAAGGGAATGCCAGTGCAAAATCTAGATTAAAGAGTAATAAGTATTTACTTTAAAAATACATTTTAGTATTTATTTCAATGTTATTGAAGTTTTGGAAATTCATAGTGATTCAAAAATGAAGCTAAAGAATGGAACCCTGAGAAAAAGATTCTTGTCTTCCATGTGTCCTTAATTGCCCACCGTTTTGTCTTATACTAGATTGTTTTCACAGTACACCTGCCTCTTCTCTAGTTCACACTTCATGAGCGTAAGGAGGGCATTACGTGGTTTTGTTTGAAAAGCCTTTTCAGTCTCTAGAGCAAGATTAGGGGGGAAACAGTAGCAGTGCTGCCTTGCACTCGAGAAGTCATGGAATACCAGACACACTGCAAGAAGAACAACTGAAGGTGAGACTCGTGAGATAAGGCCTAAAGATTTCCATTGATCATCTATAGACAATTAAAGCTACCTAGCTATCTGGTCGGGAACTAGAACCTTCCTAGTTCTGATGAAAATAGGTAGAGTGTGTAGCATAAGAGCTGGCACTGTAGAAGCCCTCTTACAGTACAGAGAATTTAGAATTACCACTCTACAAGTCGACCCTGAAATATGTCATAGGAAAACTTTTTTAATGTGACTTTTTGGATTGGCAGGTTATGACAAAACTACATTCATGTTACTTGAATACATCTTTTGTCTAGTTTTACATGCTTTTTGACTTGTCTAGAAAATGACATATTGAAGTTTTCATTAGCTTTAACCAGGTGTGATTTTCTTATGGAAGATGCCTCAGCAGGCCTGCAGTTTAAGGTGAATAAACCAGTGAAGCTCAGAAAGGCCATAGCCCTCCTTCAGATGGTAGCAATGAGCTGAAAGACTCATTAATCAACCGCAGCATCACAGGTGTGATGGCTTGCCTACAAACTGCCAACAGACTGTGAAAGTCACATCCGACGGGCTAAATTGTCAAACTAGACCCATCCATAAACATTTTAACACAGCAGAATTCCAACTCTTTTGTCTTTAAGATGTGAGTCTGAGATGTTAACGTTCCTCCAAGCCTGCTTATGAAATGTTTATTTTATTTCATAAAATTCAAATTTCTTAAAAAAGAAATTTGGCCGCCTTTTCTATCACAAAAATCTCTATTAGTGTTTTTATTTTTAATTTTGTTTTCTATTGGTTATTTAATATCCTTTATCTTAAGGATCTATTCTTTTGTATTACATGAAAGGAAGGAGGATTGAATTGGCCTGTGTCAAGGCTTTAGCAGTAGTGAAAATCCATTTTTTTAGCATGTATATTAGCTTGATTTGTGCACTCAGAAGTGTTTTCACAAAGAAGATAATATCTGCAGATATGTTTTAATGGGAGAACCATGTAAATACTTTTATTTCTAACTAAAAGAAATTTTTACTTCAGGTAAACTGCTTGATTTGGGGGGTTTTCTTTTGATCTGTAAGAAATCGTAATTTTAATTGGGTTTTAGTCTCTTTGTATCTTTTTAATGATGCATCACCAGAGAAGTCTAGTTGTTTCTCTGTCCATTGGAAAGATAAAATAAATACTAAATAAACCAGGGTGTGAAAAAGGAAATAGAGATTAAAGTTTATGTCCTTTAGTGAATCATACTCTAATTCACATTCCTTGTTAATCTCTGTTCTGCCAAAATATTAGTAGATTATGTATAAATTACCATAAAGCATTTTGATTACTACTCTTTTGTTGACCTTAACTTGATATTGAAAAGTTACTTTGGAAGAACTGAGTAGGAATATGTGGGGAGCGGGGGTGAATTTTTTATAACTAGAAATTAATAAAGAGTTAATCTGTGGCCCATTTCATAGTTATGTAAGTAAAACTGAACAAACTCTGATATTTCTAGTATTTATCTGATATTATATCAGTTCAGTTCAGTCGCTCAGTCCTGTCTGACTCTGAGACCCCGTGGACTGCAGCATGCCAGGCCTCCCTGTCCATCACCAACTCTGGAAGCTTGCTCAAACTCATGTCCATGGAGTCAGTGATGCCATCCAACCATCTCATCCCCTGTCGTCCCCTTCTCCTCCTGCCTTCAATCTTTCCCAGCATCAGGGTCTTTTCCAATGAGTCAGTTTTTTCGCATCAGGTGGCCAAAGGATTGGAGTTTCAGCCTCAGCATCAGGCCTTCCAGTAAATATTCAGGACTGATTTCCTTTAGGATGGACTGATTGCATCTCCTTACAGTCCAAGAGACTCTTCAAGAGTCTTCTCCAACACCACAGTTCAAAAACATCAATTCTTCAGCACTCAGCTTTCTTTATAGTCCAACTCTCACGTCCATACATGACTACTGGAAAAACCATAGCTTTGACTAGACAGAGCTTTATTGGCAAAGTAATATGTCTGCTCTTTAATATGCTATCTAGCTTGGTCATAGCTTTTCTTCTAAGGAGCAAGTGTCTTTTAATTTCATGGCTGCAATCACCATCTGCAGTGATTTTGGAGCCCAAGAAAATGAAGTCTCTCACTGTTTCCATTGTTACCCCATCTATTTGCTATGAAGTGTTGGGACCGAATGTCACGATTAGTTTTTTGAATGTTGAATTTGAAGCCAACTTTTTCAATTTCCTCCTTCACTTTCATTTGCTATTATATATTTATCTGATATTTGTATAACTTCTATATACCCAGGATTCTACTGGGAATTCTTGGTTAAGAAGCAATCAAATTGATTTACTCTTGGTATAGATACATGCACAGAGGAAGCCCTCAGTAAGTATTTATTTTGATTTGAAATTAGTTGGAGAATCGATAGGATTATAGTAGAAAGGGAATAGAAGAATGAGAATTATATACCGAGAATTTGCTGAAGTACCAAAATTTCAATCAATATCTTACCTGTGATCCTTTATTAACTGAATTTAATTTGATTGAGAACAGTTAATAATGCTATATGATTAGAAAGTAAAGTATGTAAGAAACATAATAAAGGTTAAAATTCCAACTAAAAGATATATAAGCATTTTGAAATTTCCATTTACACACAATATTCTATGCTCATGTTACTCTGAAAACATTTGTTTTGAGCATCCTCATAAAATTTCCCCTTCCCCCACCCCTTTTCCCTATCTGTGTACATTTATGCATAACTTCTAGTAACTACTCTCATTGACAGAAATTAGAAGAAAGAGCTGTCACATCATAGTCTCATCATAGATGGAATACAGAACTGAATTAGCTTCATTTTAATGGAAATATATATATAAAGGTGCTGCCATTGGAATCTTTGAAAAGTATGCTTTGAAATAAGCCTAATGGCCATTTATTTTTTACCTATATTGTTAGTGGCTTAGTAATTACACACTTCTCCCCCTGTAAAATAATAAAGTGTTCCCTTTACTTGTCATAATAAAAACTCTGAGAAGTACATTTCAATATACCCAGACTCCTACCAGTAAAGTGTTAATAAAATTAATAATAAAAAGTATAATGATTTCTACTGGGATAATTACATGGGTAATTTAACAGTAGATTTGGATGAAACTGGAAGCTTTATATGATAAACAGTTAAACCTCTATAAATGGTATATAGAAAATCAGATTAGCCCATTGTCTTTTGCATACAAAAGGAATCTTTTAAAATGTTAAGTAGTAGCAATGCTTAAAAGGTAAATTTTCTCTTTCATTATTCTAATAAATAGCTCTTTAAAAATATTTGACTAATTGTTGTTTCTTGGTTTTATTGTCTCTTCACATTTTTGAAGTATATACCCTCACAGCAGAGTTATAAATCCAGTCTGCTTATTTTTTTAATTTTATTAATTAAATGGAAAGAATGAACTATAGCTTCTCAAATGACATAGTTTGGGGAAGTTTTTAACTTGATCTGTACTCTTCATAGCTGGTTTCCACACAAGAATATTCTTGACTATCCAATGAAAACGTAGTTTAAAATGTGAAGAAATTTGTCTTCTAAGGAAAGCCTATGGAGCCTCATACGTTTAGACCACTTGTTACTTGATTGGCAACACGCTGTACATTTTTACACAAACTTTTAATTCTCAGAACTTTGTGTTAAACACTTGTCATATTTTTAGGGAAATAGGTTGAAAGAAGATAAAGGTTTGCTGAATGTCACACAGTTTTTACACGGCCAGGGTGGAATTCAAGTCAAAGGTGATGGTTGACTCCACGGCCTAAGTCCTTTTCACTCCAGACTGCTGGCAAAATACAAGTTGTAATGATATATGATTCAAATATTCTGTTGACGTTAACATTCTTATAATGCGTGCGTGCTAAGTTGTTTCAGTCTTGTCTAACTCTTTGCAGCCCTGTGGAGTGTAACAGCTCGCCAGGCTCCTCTGTCCATGGGGATTCTCCAGGCAAGAATACTGGGGTGGGTTGCCATGCCCTCCTCGACGGGATCTTCCCGCCCCAGGGATCAAACACCCATCTCTTATGTTCCCTGTGTTGGAATACAGGTTCTTTACCACTAGCGCCACCTGGGAAGCCCAAACATGCCTATAATATACATATGCTATTTTTAATGATTTTTATTGTAAAATATAACAGAAAACGACATAAAACTTAAGTGTGACACTTTATGAATTGTCCTAAAGCAAATATTCATTTACCACCACTGATAGCCAATATTCAGGAATAGAACATTGCCAGCACCCTTGAATCTATCCCACCCCCATGATCCATTCTAAATACTATCTTTTCCCTTCTTCCCGAAGATTAAGCACTATCTTTACTTCTTCTTCTTCTTCTTTTTTTTTTTACTATCTTTACTTCTAACACTTCAGTGCAAGTTTGTGTTTTATTTAATTGTGGTAACATACACGTAAGAGTTGCCATTAAAATTTTTTTTTAAATGTACAATTCAGTGGCGTAAGTAGTTCACTTTATTTGACAGTCATTACCACTATCCATTTTCAGTACATTCTCATCTTCCCAACCCAGGACTCTATCAATTAACTAATAACTCCCCATTCCTTTCTTCTCCCAAGCCTGGCAACTGCTGTCCTACTTTCTGTGTTTATAAATTTTGCTCTTTTAGGTATCTCAAGTAAGTGGGGTTATGTTACTCTTGTCTTTCTGTGACTGGTTTATTTCACTTAGCATCATTTCTTTAGGCTCATCCATATTGTAGTATCTGACAGAGTGTCCTTACTTTTTCAGGCCATGTTAGATACAGATGTGTATATATACCACATTTTGTTTATTCATTTATCTGTCGTTGGGCACTTGGATCTCTTCTGCCTCTTGGCTGTTGTGCATAACGTTGCCATGAACTTGGATTTACAAATACCTGTTGAAATTCATGCTTTCAATCTTGTTGAGTATGTACTCAGAAGTGGAATTACTGTATCATATAGTAATTCTATGCTTAATATTTTGAGCACTACCATTGTTTTCTACAGTGACTGAAGCATCTTACATTTCCGCTTGCAGTGCATAAAGGTTCCAATTTTTCCAGATCCTTGACACACTTATTTTCTGTTTTTTTGGGGGATGGGTAATTTGCTGTTTTAAAAAACTTATCATAAGTAAAATCATACATTTTTAATTGGTTTTAGCTTTTGCTATGTTTGTGAGATTCACGCATCCAATTGAATGTAACTGAAGTTGTACATTTTCATTGTTGTAGAGTATCCCATTTTATGATAACATTCAGTTTCTCAACCATTCTACTGTTGATGAACATTTAGATGGTTTCCAGTTCTTAGCTGTTATAAATAATGTGGCTGGGAACATTCATGTACATGAATCTTGGTATTATGTGTAGGCAATTTGTGTTGTATACATAGAAGTAGAATTGCTAGGTCTTAGAGTATATTGCCCGTTATAAGTATATGAGTTCTCACTGCATCATATCCTCCCAGTACAAATATGGTTATAGAAATTCTGACAGATGTCATTACTGATGATGGTGAACATTTTGTTCATTTATTTTTTAAGCATTTAGATATCTTCTTTGGTGAAATGTCTTTAAGCCTCCTGCCTATTTGCCTCTTGATCTTTTTTCTTTATTGATTTGTATGAAAAAATATATAGATAAATAGATGTATGGATGAGGAGATACAAACCCTTTGTTGCAAATATCTTCTATTCCTTGGCTTGCCTTTTTACTTTCTTAATGATTTTTTTTTTTTTTGGAAATTGAAGTTTTTTATGTAGTAAGATTTATAAAACAATTTCCCTTTATAAATATTAGTTTTTTTGCCTTTTTAAAGGACAGTCTTTAATGATTAGTGTTTTCTATTTTATTACTAGCAAATAGTATCATTTTATATTTGGAACTTTTACTTTTTCAGGCTATCATAAACAGGCTTCCCCTCATTAACAGAAAGAAACATCTTTGAAAGAAAGAACATCAGACTAAAATTATGGAGTCCAAGAGCAGGTTTATGCTTGAAAACAATAGACAGTAAATATAGAGATCTTTGCAGACTGTCTTCTTTTGTACCTAATTAGTACATCTCAAGCCTTTTCTAGTCCTAGTATACTGGTGAATGGTTGTAGAATTTGACTTTTGCAAACTATAAAATTTTGCTGCATTTTACTTTTTCCCACTCCAACTTGACTCCATTAAGGCTCTTAATTGATACTTGTATTTGATACTCCAAGTAAGGTCTGTATAACTCCATGTGCCTTCTAGAGTAGCTGAAGGTCATTAACATGTATCCATTGTGAACTTTTTCACATATGTCAGAGTAATTAATATAGTTTATTATAGCAGTATCATTAATCTTATTAGCTTAATCATTTAGGCTGTTTTATTGTCTTCCATTGCCCTGAACTTAAAACAACATAAGAAAAGAATACTCAGGGGCCCTAAACTGTGACAATATGAAATACATATCAATGTTCATATTAACTAATAATTAAGGTTTATAATAATAGACATATGTGGAACAAAATTTGTTTTTAATCATTTTGTATAAATGATTTTATATAAATGATATATATTGACATATAGGCTAAGAATATATCATATGTTAATTCAACTAAACATTTTATTCAAATATCAGGGAACCCCTGGGTAGTTTTTTTCCATACCAGAGATTAGACATACAGAGTCTCCAAAGTGGGAAAAGAATAGAGAATTTTCAGAGCTGAAAGGTTTTTTGTATCCAAACAAATCTTGTGAAAGCATGCATTGAATCTCATTAAGAATGGTAGATCAGTTTGGTAGCAGATTTGTCCTATCCTGGAACATTTTGCCCCTCAACTGAATTTTTCCTACTTTTTGACTTATTTTCTTATTAGTCACTCTCAGTATTAAAATGTGCATCTTTTTACAATTTACTTCATAGGAACTTTGCTCCTGTATTTTTCCATTTCTTCCCTCTTTTTTTGTGCTATTATTGCCATATGTATTAAATCTATATATGTTTTAAACCCAATAATTCATTTTTGAGTACTACTTTTTGCAACCTATTCTTTTTAAAAAGTTGAGAAAATAGTGAAGAGTAAAGAAAGGGTAGTAATATTTATTTACTCTTTAAAATTTATCACCCAGTGTATTTACCTGTTCTGGTGTTCTTGATTTCTTCTGCGGACTCTCATTAGTATCATTTCCTTTTAAGTAGCCAGCCAATTTTTTCCCTCTTATAGTAACTTGATATTTAAACTTGAAAGACAAAAACAGTTGTTCCTTCACCTTTGAAGATCAGTTCTCTCACCAGTTCATGTCTTGATGTTTATCAGTCAGTCAGTTCAGTTCAGTTGCTCAGTCGTGTCTGACTCTTTGCGACCCCGTGGACTGCAGCACACCAGGCCTCCCTGTCCATCACCAACTCCTGAAGCTTATTCAAACTCATGTCCATTGAGTTGGTGATGCCATCCAACATCCCCGTCCTCTGCCATCCCCTCTCCTCCTGCCTTCCGTCTTTCCCAGCATCAGAATGTTCATCATTCTGTGTCAGTTTCCCCAAGAGAATGTGTCCCTTCAATCCGATTATTCACATCTTAATCTATTTCTGGTAAGTTTTCTTAAATTATATCTTTGGATATTTTCCCCATTTCATTTGTTTAATTCTTTTTTTTTTTTTTTTAAGAGATACCAATTATGCTTATATTGGATCTCCTTCAGTGCCTTCCATATTTAACATCATTTAGTTGTTTGCTGATTTCCATTTAATTTTCTTACTCTTCTTAATTCTTCTATGTCTTTTCACCTTTTTTAGTGCTTCCAACATGGCCTTCACAAAACAAAATAACTTTAATAAACACTTAGATAATGTAGCAAAATTTCCATTTATTTGTATTGAGAGTTGAGGGCAGGATTTATTTTGGTAATTCTTGGTGTGGCCCTGGAAGTTGCATACTAAAATTTCTCCATAATATCCTACAAATATATTCCTAAAAGATAGATCAAGAAAATGAAATTTACTGTAGAATTATGACTTTACTTTTTATATCTATATGTGTAGGCATATTGAAAACATTTTTTGCTAGTTTTGTGTGTAATTACAGGTAGGAGGATTATGTATTTGGTATTATTCTTCATCAAAATTATTGCTTTAACATTTTAAAAGATTTAATCCATATTATTATAAAGGTATGTCTGTTGTCAGTTTCTTTTAGCTTCTATTGTAATATTTATGAATGTTTTAGGCAAAGAGTGGTATTTGATTAAAATGTCATTAATTTTACTCAATGTATTTCATTATAGTTTTTACTTTATTATTTATCAAACCATCTTAAAATCTAAAATATTAATGAATAATATAGTGATAATAGGTTATTTTACTTTTTTTCCTCTTATATCTTTTTAAAAATAATGCACACTGGTGTTTTTTGTATCATACTGCCTTTTCAATTAAATAAGATCCTTTTAAACAATTACAAGGGAATGCAATATCAAGCTCTATTTACTTTATTGTTCTATATGATCCTGTATTTTCAAATTGGAGAACATGGGATAATTTTAAAAGGTGAGTATATCCATTTCTAATTTCAGTCTGTAAATACTAAACAAGGGAAGTCATTGCTACCCTAAGAGCAGTATGTAACTAATGGAAGACATCTGATAATTTTTAATGTATATGAAATTTTAAAAGGTTACATGTAAATTCAAGCTCATTTCTACAGGGATAGTTTCTATATTTTTTTAATAAATAAAAATAAATTGATTCAATTATGAAACAGAAATATCTTGAATGCAACTAAGTAATGTATGCATATATATAATAAATCTTAGTCTTGTGTCAGGAGAAGTGAATCTGCTATCTATTACACTGACTGCTTATTAATTATTAATCACTTGAAAAATAAAAAATGAGATACATATTAAATATTGGCTATAAAACAAAATCTGGAAAAACTAGGTTCTTTTTTCTGGAAAACCCCTTGAAAGTACTGGTTTATATCCAAAATGATATAGATTTTCAGATAAATATTTGAGAGGAAGGTTGAAAATAGAGAATAAACACAATGCACTTGAATTTGGTCTTATTGCTGTCAAGTGTGCTACTTCACCAAGATACAGAATAAATGAAAAATCAACTGTATAGTGCATGTAATTTTCTCCTGCTGAGCAAAGAATTAGTGAAGTCATGATTTCTCAATGTGGACAGCAAATATACCTGTAGAGAGTGTAATGAAGAGATGGAGATGAGTTTTTATTCCCCCTTCCTCATACTGAATTGGCTGTAGAACAAGAATAAAAATTCAAAGGGCAGTTTTTTCTTCTGCATAAAGTGATATTCAGGTTCCGTGCTTTGCTAGAAATATAAATAGAGGCTGAAGCATGTAGGACTAGCTTCAGTATGGCTGGATTAATAATTTAAAAAAGGAGAGCTTGCATAGAAACATGCACCCTGTGATTCAGCCACTTCTCCTCTGCTTATTAACATTTGCTGAGCATCAACTTATAAAGAACCAGGACGCAGAGATGATTTAAAGTAATCTTGCAAGGAATCTCTGGTTAGTATTCCTCAAGTCTGAGAACTCTAGGTACCCTTGTTCAGTGTCTGTGTAGAGCACTTAGCATATTTCTTTTTTCTCCATAGTATTAAATGTGTGGGAACATGTGATCAGGGTCCTTTTTATATTCAAAATGGGTCAGCTTCTGTCTAGAAAGTGTCTTATTGTCATGATGTCACCACATCTCAAGATTTGTGACCTTTTGCACCATATGGATTCATGGTAGTCCACGTCCTAGCTTACAGGCCAGAGTGCTTTTGTGCCCCCGCTAGGGGGTATCAAAGGCTTTTGGTCTGGAATTTCAAGTACGGATAGATTTGGAAAAACAAAAAGTAATTTTTATATATCCTAAGGACCGCCAGATGTCGCAAAGGCATCATTGATGAAATGGTTTTTATCCAAAATGTGGCACTTATATAAGGAATACTAGTATTGTGCTTGAGAGTCGTAGAGGCCATAACAGGTCAGTGAAATGTCCTTCAAACATCTGATTTTTACATTCAAGAATGGGCCCAGATGAAAAGATAACCACATATCTGACACTGACGTTGCTACCATTTAGACAACCGATTCAATTGCCTTAGTCAGTGGGATCAATCAGGCCTTTATTACTTTGAAAAACCACAGAAAGATATGGTTTTTCTTTTTCTTTAAAAATGATTATTTGGAACTACATCCTGCCACTGTATTTTAACCCTAACATCAATTGCTGCATAGAAGCACATATAAACTTTCATAACTTCCCCTACCCCCTGAGTTTAAAACACTTTATGAGATATACAAAATTATAATAATGAAAGAAATGGTACTGAGTGAAATTCTGCTGAGCCAAACTGTATGCATAAATTGGCAGTTTAACAAGTAAAACTTGGAAGCAAGCATTTGATGATTGATTTTTTATTGAGACAGAAAAAGCATGATAGTGGGTAAAGTGATTTTCCTTATTGAGAAAAAATATAGTGTTTTTCAACATGTCTCTAGTATGAATGGAAGCCTTGTCAAAAAAACGGAGCAACACATAATATCTTTTAAAAGGTGAATTAACATAAGTATATCACTTATTTTATGGATCAGATTTTATACTTGTCAGTTTTATTCAGAATGTCATAAAGTTTATATCATAAAGATGGTATGATTATCTTTGTTATATCCTGAAAAAAACTGATATTAACTGCTTTGCTGGTGGATTATAAAATATACTCAGCTGAAGAAATGCATTGATGAAAATGAAGGCCAAAATATGTATTCACATGTAGATCTTAGGCAACTCCCTGGTAATTTTAAGTCCTTGTAATACATTATTCAACAAGTAACATGCTGTATATTTGTGTGTAATAGGCTCTGCCTGAGAATACAAGAACTGTCAAGATAAAAATAAGGAACATACATCACTCTAATTTAATTAAAATTCATCAAAAAATCCCTCTATTGTCTGTATTACAGGTAGATGTATAAACTTGAAAAAATAATCATATACTAGACTTGAGATTTGCTGTTAGAAATTTTGTATATAGTTTTCTGTTGCTTGAAGAATATCTGGACGCACACTACATCAACATGTATGTACACATGCTGAATATTTTGTTTATACGTTTTCTTACTGTATCTATTTTATAGTTAGATCCTTGGGAAAATTTAAATGAGGAATATGAATTTGTTTATAGAGGGTTCTTTCCAAGTTTGTAAATGTACAGTTATTCCCAATTGTGTTTTCTAGCTATATTTTGCAATTCTACTTTGCTGTGGATATATTATTCCCATTTGGAATAAAATGTATAACAACATAAGGAGGACCTGCTCATGCTGGTTTTCTGGATTTAATTAGTAAGCAACCTGTGAATTTGTGGATCCTATTACATTTGAGTATGTGCATCATGGGTCCATGTTCCATGTGAAAGATTATCTGTATTTTATTCTAAGACTTTATGTATATTTAACCTTTAATTTGACTAGCAGGTTGTGTGATTTACATAAAAAATAGATCAGCTTTGAATTCACTGAATGTTATTGGTATAACATAATCAATCATCTCTAAATGTTAATGGTGTTAAAGAGCAATGAGAGCATATGTCTTATATTTGTAATCCTGTAGATTTATGAAATTATTTAGGATGTCTAAGAGCATTAGATCATGGCATTTCTCTGTGGTTAGTGATAGAAATTTTTTGAATGGTGGGTATCATTTTAATGAAGTTGGCAAATCAGCCAAATATAAGCACCTCTTTAAAAATCATGAATTACCTAATAGGTACCTTGATGACTAGAACATTCTTATGAAGGAATGTATACATAGACCTCAATACAGTGCTTAAAATGCTGTGACTTTGTCTCATTCTCTTTTCACTATCTTTTAATAAAATATGACTCTTTCTTTGGTATTATCCTAATTATGTTATGCACACAATTCTTCAATGAAGTAAAAAGTCAATATGTGAATGACAGTAGCGGGGGAAAAAATAGGATTTCAAATGGTAAAAAGCCTGCTCTGGTAACAAAGCCTGAATCAATCCCTGTGTTGTATAGCAGCTTGATCATATCTTTAAAACTGATACTAACAAAGAATATTTATTTGTTGCCATGCTATTGTAGGATTTATTTTTAAACTCCAATCCCAATTATCAGGAAAATTGCATCCTCTTTATCTCACAGAAGAGCATACTGAATCATGGCATATTTGGTTATTGGGACTATAATATTGTTACCTTGCTTGAAACACATGGTCTCTCTTGATATACAAGAAAAAACTGAATCCATTTCAATAAATTAATGGGGATGAGAATCCCAATCCATCCTTCTTTTCAGAGGTTCGCATACATTGTAATGAAATGCATTAGGAGTTTTCTTCACTTGAAATCCAAATGAGACCCATTTTGGCTCACACCCTTGACAGTCTCTTTTATAAGCGTTGCTGTCTCCTGTTCTTGTGTGGGCCCAGTAAAATGCTTGCTTTGTAAGATGCACAGAGACAATATAATGCCACGAAAGACGAAGGTGTCAAAACACAAAGTTAGAGGCAATCTAATCAATGCCTCCTGATTTAGCCTTTGAAGGCTCTCTTCATTAAAACTCTTTAATGGCGAGGCTTATCTCGAGGTAGAGCTGTTACTTAATATTTTTCAGTGTCATTCTTTGGACAGTCATTTGTACCTTTTTAAATGTATTTTCAGTATTCATTGTTTAGTAAATTGGATGTCTTGTTAGCATGGTGGTGGTATGAATGACTCGCATCAAAATGATTGAAGGTAATAGTGTATAAATTCTTGGTACATTTTTTCCTGTCTTCTAATCCCCATCTTTCCCTCCAACAACCACAACAAAAATCTTAATTTATTTTCTTCCTAAATATCAGGTGTAGGATGTTATTTGATGCTTCCCCCAAACAGATGTTTATACCTTTTTCCATATCCAAGAATTGGATTGGAAATCTAAAAATAAAGCAATTAAGTTATGGAGTTTATTGCTTCTGTCATCCTTTTACTAAAGACACTTTTCAGATTAATTTTTGTTTTATCTAGAGCTTTTGGGTAAAGGAATGTGACTCTCACTAAAGTGATGGGAAAAAAATTCTAAGATGTTCCGTGCTCTCTGGAGTTTTTATTTCTCAGTAAGTACATTAGGAATGATGAGAAATAGAGGGGAGATGTAATACCTATCCAATTTTAGATAGGGTTGTGAACTTAGGAATTGTGTCTATGTAAGACTTTCTTTAAAACAGTTTTACTTTCTTAGACGTGAATGAAAGTGTCTAAAATATTAAATGTTTTTGAACCTTCAATTCAGTAGTCCCCTCCCCTAGTAATTTGCTCAAATTCAATAAATTATAAAATTTAAATTATTTTCTTTTATACATGGACCAGATGGCATCATGGTTTGGAAAAATATAGAGAGAATACATTGAAGAATATCTTATTAATGATGTATGTGTATATCTTTGTTTAGACTCATTTCGTTCACACACAATGTGTGTGGACACCAGATCCATACAGCAGTAAATATACCTTAGTTTTTTGTTTGTTTTTTAGTCACAGAGTATGTCCTTCCTGTAAACTGATTGAACAAATATATGTGCTTTCAGATTGGCACTTTCATGCAAGCCATTTAAAGAACCTGAGAAATCAGGAGCTTAATTTCTTTTAACATGCCCAACTTATTAAAAAAAAAAAATCACAAGATGCCCTTGCTGCCCTTTCCAGCTCAATCTACAATTATCAGTAAAAATAAATAATTTACAAAATGCGGCAAATAGATAAAGATAAACACCACAGAATTTATGCGCATGGTATCTTAAAAATGGAAAAGAATTCAAGCAACTTTGACCTGATTTTTAAATGACTAGTGTGGTGGCTACAGCCGCTGTAGCTTAGTAACTATTTGTGAGAGGTTGTTAGTAATTATTTGTGATAGGTTGTTCTTGAGTCCCATATGCATAGGGGCTCCAGGCCCAGCTACCTCATTTGCTGGCACGCAAACAGATTCTTCCAGGTGCTGAAAATTAAATTTTAATATATTATTTAAATATTAAGAGAATTACAGTTTCAGTAATTTTACTGCTACAGCTGGAGTGCAAAGCATGCCTGTAGAATGCAGAGTGTTGGACAATCTAACATATAGGAAGTTGACACTGATTTTTTAAAAATTATTAGCTTATATGTTTAGTAGGTGATAGCCTTATTTGGCAGTTACTTTATAGATGGGTAACTTTGATTTCTGGTAGATTGGGCACCCTTTAAATTATTGAAAGCTATTATTTTTTCGTCTTTTTAGGTTATGTACCTTATAAAGAATGTATTTTTTTAAATTGGAGTATAGAGTCGGACATGATTGAGCGACTGATCTGATCTGATAGTTGCTTTACAATGTGTTAGTTTCTGCTGTACAATACAGTGAATCAGCCATATATATGTGTATATATTTATGCACACACATACTTATATATACATAGATACGTGTATATATCCCCTCGTCCTTAGATTTTCTTCCCATTTAGGTCACCACAGAGCACTGAGTGGAGTTCCCTATGCTATACAGTAGGTTCTCATTAGTTACCTATTTTATACATGCTGCTGCTAAGTAACTTCAGTTGTGTCCGACTCTGTGCAACCCCATAGACAGCAGCCCACCAGGCTCCCCCGTCCCTGAGATTCTCCAGGCAAGAACACTGGAGTGGGTTGTCATTTCCTTCTCCAATGCATGAAAGTGAAAAGTCAAAGTGAAGACGCTCAGTCGTGTCTGACTCTTCGCAACCCCATGGACTGCAGCCCACCAGGCTCCTCCGTCCATGGGATTTTCCAGGCAAGAGTACTGGAGTGGGATGCCATTGCCTTCTCCGATTTTACACATAGTAGTGTGTATAAAAAGACAATGTATTAATAACAGAGACATTTAAGATATTAAAAGGTAGGTGGTTAAGAAATTGATCCTCTTGGGGCTTAGTACATGCATATTATTCTGTTCTGAAGAGTTTTAAAGTGTAATTAAAAAAAAAAATCTCTGTGGTTTCTGCTTTCCAGTGAGAATGATTTTATAGTTGTTAGAAATCAAAGAATAAATCAGCAAAATTTTGGTCTCTAAGACCCTAAAAAGCAGGTTATATCATTAGCATACATCTTGACATTTTTATGTGGGTTTTGACTGTTCAAATTATGTTAAAAAAAGAAAAAATTTAAACAATATCTGTTTGTTGGTAAGATATCTGTAGTTTGTTTGGAATTTAGAGTGAGATATTAATTGTAAATTTTTGTAAGTTACAATCATTTGTAACTTACTTTTTATGATTATAATCTGTCTAGAAATTATACACATTCAACTTTACTAATGGAAATTTATTTTCTGTTAAACATGGTTTTTAAAAAAGATTAATTTTTTGATTTGGCTGTGCTGGTTTTTAGTTGAGGCCTGTGGGATCTAGCTTCCTGAACAGGCAGGGATCAAACCCAGGGCTCTGCATTGGGAGCGTGGAACCTTAGCCACTGCACCACCAGGGAAGCCCCTGTGAAACGTATTTTAATGAGTGTGCCTTTAGAAGATGAGCAATGTGTTAAATAAATTATTTTCCATGACCATAATTTTCAAATCAAAAGGTGATTAGCTGCCTTCAAAGTACAGTTTAGGAAAGAATTTCCCATTATTGATAATCTGTTACATATGAAAAACCTCTTTGCTAAGTGAAATACACCTGGAGGGCAGAATCACAGAGCAAAGAGCATGTGATGTAACTCCTTGGTGGTTAACTTTTTATGTTCTGGAGCTAGATTGCTTAGTTTCAAATCTTAGATCTGCCATCTTCTATCTGTGTGTTATTGGGCAGACAGCCTTTCAAGGCCTCAGTATTTTCATCTGTAAAATAGAGCTGCTTTGTAAAGTTGTTTCAAGGATTAGATGAATTTATCAAAGACTTCAGATTGTACCTGCACAAAGTAAGCACACTATAAACATCAGCTGTTTATTAATAACATTCATGCCACTAACTTTGAGTACATAGCATAAATAAATGACATGCAATGCTCACTTTTATAACTCTTGAAAGGTATTAGCATTTATTCATAATATTTCTTCTAGATAGTTGATAAATGTATGGTATTTAACCTGTTAATATAAATAAACACTTTACCCTTGGGATTTCTATTTTACCCTACCCTTGGGATTTCTACTTTAGATCATAGTGTAGGCCATTTATAGTTTCATTCATAACTCCAGATATAGTGTTAAAAACTGTGACACAAACTGTCAAATAGTAAATTATTTAACAAAATCTTAGTAGGAAGAGTTACATAATTACTTCTTAAATCTCAGAACACATTTTAAAAATATAAGAGTAAAGAATTTGTCAGCCTTTTCATTTTTTTTCCCCTGTCCTAGTGTGTACATTTAGAAAGTACTTACTTTTAAAAGTCTGATATTTGGCAAAACTAATACAATTATGTAAAGTTTAAAAATAAAATAAAATTTAATTTAAAAAAAAGTCTGAAAAGCATTTGAAAAATCAAACTGGTTTTGAAAATCATTACTAAAAAAATAATCATGCAAAATACATTCTGAAAGGTGGATTAATGTCCAAGTACCGTAACATTTTTTTCCTTTGTAAGATATGATTTTTACATATCAATGGGATTAACTAATATTTTTCACTTGTGAAAAATGAAAGATTTGGGATGTCAACAATGAGCATTAACATAGCTACGAGGTCAGGACTATTTTAGGCTCCGGGGGAGCAGTAGAGAACAAGTTGGACAGAATCCTTACCTTCTTAAAGTTTACAGTCTAATGATAAGACGATACACTGAATTAGTATGTAACATAACATCAAGTAGTAATAAAAGCTGTGATATAAAGTAAAGCACATAAGGGTATGGAGGAGAGATGACTTTTTAGATAGGTTAACCAGGGAAGAATCTATGGTATTTGTGTGATGCGAGGGAGCAGGCTGTGAAAATTTCTAGGGAATTGCCCATCAGGCAGAGGGACAGCCTTTCTGTTCAAAGACAGAAATAAGTTTTGCATGATCCAGCAGGAGCAAGAAGCCCATTATGCCGGGAGCTGAATGAGCGAGGGGCGAGAGGAAGGAGAGGAAGGCAGAGGTGACCAGAGGCCAGATCGCCCGTGAAAGGCTTTGATGTCGTGTGATAATAAGTTTTTGGAGGATCCTGAGCTTGAAGGGATGTAACCTGACTTACACGTTCGCAGCATTGCTATGCCAAGAATGGACTGTAAGGGTGAGAGGAGTGGAAGGGGAAAATTAGAATGCCACAACAGTACCTCCAGGTGGAATTAGGCTCACCCAATTGGACTGTTTTGAAGCATCTGTTTTGAAGATGCTGAGTTGAACCATATGAAAAACAGAACCTGAAGGGTCACTGATGGATCGAGTCTGAGATGCGAGAGAAATAAAATCAAGGATATCTCCCAGGCTGTGGACCTGAACCACTGGGTGAATAAGAGGGTGACTCTTTAAGAAAAAGAACCCTGGGAGAGGGTTGAATTAGGGGGAGCGTCAAGAGGTCTCTGAAATATTTTGTACGTATTACTTTTGAGATGCCTTCAAGAGATCACCTAGCAGAAGTAAAAGATACATTCTAATGCGGAACTCAAAGGAGAAATTGGAGGTGGAGTTGTTGTGGCAGTGATAGTATTTATATGCCAGGATGAAACTGATTTGGATTTTTTTTTTTTTATCTTGATTGAGATCTGGGACCCAGGGCTAACAATCAGAGAAGTTGGGAGGAGGAAGATCCAGTTAGGTCACCAAGAAAAAATGGTCAGTAGACCAAGAAGAAAAATAGGAGAGGCCAGGGAGGCTGGAAGGGAGAGAAGGAGTGATCAAGTGCCACTGTCTCTCTTGAGTTCTTCTCACCAAGGTTCACAGACAGCCATGGCTTTGGGTACCCCTCCCCTTTTCAATGAATGCACTTGAACTTTCTTTCCTTTTTCTCCCTCAATACCAACTCTGGTACTACCATCTATGGAACTGTGCCCCCCTTTCCCCCAGGTTTCTCTTAGTACTTCTCATTTTGCTCTTGGAGCATCTTATGACTACCCCAGGACAATCCTTCTGGAGACAAGAAGGTGTGGTATTAGTAAGAAAAGGAAACATTCCCGTTAAGTCTCTCCTCTTTTTCCACCTACCACGGCAGCCACAGTGCCAACATTTCCTAGTCCTCTTCTAATATCTCAACCTCCTCTGACTTCCCATGAATCCCAGCTTGCTTAGTTCTTCTATTTAATGTTATTTTTGGCTAATAATTATGTTACTGTGTAGCAGAAAATAGCATATGCCATCTCTGCCATCATTCTTTACTCCTGTTTCTGATCTTTTGAGTTTGGTTTTCCCTCCAAAAGTAAATAAATTGTCATCTGTTCTCTGGGCTCTCAGAACACAGTCCTGTGTACCACCCTTTCCAGCTCAATAATCACTGAAAGAGCATGGGGGCACCAACAAGGGCAGGTGTATATTTTCTATGGAAGACTCTTGTTCCTGTCTGGTTATTAATCCCTATGGCAAATTATGGGTCAAATGGATTTTTCCTGAAGTAGTCTGGGCCCACAACATTATGTTAATGTTGTTTGTATAAGAAAATATACCCAAGTTGTTAATAAGCCATTTTACTCATTAACTTTCAGAATATAATCTACCTACAATTCAGAGACTAGTTTGTGTATTTATAGCCATCTTACCTAATTTTATACCTATTATATATGCATAGATATAGTATGCATGTTTATATATCATCTATAGCAGACATGATTGCTAATGATGAATCTAATTTAAATTTTCTGAAATATGCAAGCTAGAAATTTTATATCAAAATAAATTCTTTATTTCTCAAGTAGTTTTATTTAATTGTAATTTACTGAATCATAATTGTTTGCCTTTGGCTAATTTTCTCTCTAATTTCTCTTACTTTCTAAATTAATGAATTCAAAGCATACTTGTTGCAGGGAAAAAAACAGTATATAAGAATTAGACATTTTTATAAATATTATATGAAAACAAACCACTTAATAATAAAGAAGTAATTTTGTTAAGTTAGGTTTATATTTTAATGTGATACATTATAAAATTAGTTATCCATGACTGATAAGTGTACATTTGAAGATTTTGTGGAGAAATGTAGCTTCCATGGCCAAGTCAATACTCTTGCTTCTAATTTTTATAATATAGAGGATAGAGGGTTCAAGTGCAATCTATATATATATTTTAAAGCACATTTTAGAACACACTTATATGTGTCATCTCATTTTTGCTGCACAATAACCCTAGGATATTGGGATCCCTGTTTTATAGATGAAGACGTTATGACTCGGGAAGGTCACTGAAGGTCTGAGTGCTGGTCAGAAATGTCTGACCCTGTCATTCTGATTCCAAATCTAGGTCTCTTTCCACTGCCCTGAGCTGCCTTATATTTTCTGAGGTAAAACTCCATCCCTGGAGTTGAGGGATACAGCCTGGACTTCAGAACAACATGCTTCGTGTTATTTGGGGCTTGCTGGCCGCCTGCGGAGCTGGCTTAAGCCTTGAGCTCCAGAGTCAGTGAGGAACTCAGTGTCTGGAGCGGTCTGTGCAGTGCTGAGCAGGAGAAGCAACTGGCATCATCCTGCTTCGTGTTTGCAAAATGTTTTAAACACTTAAAGGCAGGGCTTTCCTTTTGTAAGCCAACATGGCGACATGGTACTCTACTCCAAGGAGGAGTGCATACTCTCACTTCTGGATTGTCAGACGCCTCAAGGAAGTGGCTCCCAGACCAGGGAAGACCTGGAGGACATTGAGGATTGGGACTTCCAGGCTCTCAGAGGGTTTATGTCGGTGATGAGAGAGGAAGGGCCAGAATCCACTCCTGCCCTGCTCCAGGGCTGTGGCTGTTGATGACGGAGAGGTGAAACAGGATTCTTTCTCATGTCTTCCTGTTTAATTTACGCACAGGACAAAGAAACAGAAAAACTTTCCTGCTTTCTTTTCCCTTTCTCATATCACTTATCATCATGGGCCCTAACTTGGAGGGTAAATGAAATGTGGTGCTTCAGAAATGGTTTTTACTATGTATCTACACGGATATATAACCAGGTGTTAACAGATGTATAATGAAGTGTTGACTTGAACATGGTGATTCTTTTAAGGTAGAGTGGTCAGCTTTGGGGATGAAGGGGTACTTCCAATATATTTTTTTGGCTTTTGTGTTAAGATGAATTACCTTTGTAATTTTTTTTAAAAAGCAATAAAAGAAAATTTTAAATATTGTTTCTAACTACTCTGAAAAGAGTGCATAAAAGTCATACTTTCCCAACTCAGAAGAAAAAACATCGAAAGCCTTGTTGAGGAAAAAAAAACAATATATCCTCATCAGGGTGGACTGTTTGTATATGACCCTTGGGACAGCCAGGTCGGGTGAGGGGCATGCCTGGACCCCCCAGGTACGCGCTCCCCTTCCAGGAGAGCTGCAGGAGGCCACAGCTTTCCTTGGGAACTCTCAAGTTGATTTGGACTTGCTGTCTTCACTGTGGGTTTTTAGATGAAACAGACCGGAAATAGAGGGGAGAAACATTCACTTACCGATACAAACTGAGATGTCTTGACTAGTCCCCTGCAGTTTTTCACTTAAGAGGTTTTTTTCTGGGTGGGGGAGATATTTTTGGAAATGTTGCACTTCAATTTTTGAGGAGAAAACTTAAGACTTCGGGTGATTTAGTAGCATAATCTAAAATAAAACTTGTAATAGTCATATCCTATTTAGACCATAGTAACAAAATTACTACAGAGAAAATAATACTAAAAGAGTAGAAATTAGTACCTGTTACCATTCTAGGTTTAACTTTTTTTTTTACTATATTTTGCTTTAAGCGTAAACTTTTTTACATGTACAGATGTAAAGCCATATTTAACATGGGAAGATTTGAGTACTATAGACATCCATGACTATTGGGGTTTAATTTAATTTGATTGTTGGTTATTTTGTATGCTGACCTTCTCAAGTTTGAGTATGATTGATTTTCCTTGGACAAACCCAAAATCTATATGGATTTGCTTGATTTTCTTATATTGACTTAAGAAAGTAGCACCATTGCCGATCAAAGTCAAAAAGCTAAGTTCTGCATCTTAACATATAAACACAGTGATAAACAAAAACTGAAGAACTGAACAATGAATTTAACAAATAGAAAAATCTGATTGGTTTTTAATAACCCTCTGTATAAAGTGGTTACACATTATGTCAGATCCTTGAAACTGCCCAGCCGTACAGTGACTTTCATTGTTCTCCAAACCCCACATTGAGGGGAAGCGATGTAACTGGAATTGCATGATTGTGAATAAATTAAGTTTTAAAGATAACTACCATTTATATCACACATTGAGCCATTTATTTCCACTTTTCTCTTATATTTCAAGTAAAATAGTAAGAATTTGAAAATTCCACCATTGTAAGATGATAGTGATCTGTAAAACTTATGTTTACCATCCATCCGTTTTCTTCATGCTCAGTAATTAAAAATGGCTATGGGCATTTTTTTGTCCACTGAGATTTACCAACTGCTATAGCTTTCAGGATTTATAGAAGGATTTCTACACCTGCTTTTTTTTTTTAATGAAATAACCAGATATCAGAGCAGCTTGAAGTGTTTTCTTAAAAAAATAATAATAAATTTACCTCTAGGCCTCTGGTTTTTAGCAGATAGAAAGCGCTATCATTAGCCTACCATGCGTTTTAATTTGAAATCCTAAGAACAAAAGTCATTAATAAGTCCTTTGTCATGGATTTTAAAAAAGAAGACGCCTTTTTAGTATTTGTATGTCATCATGCCAGGCCTAGAAAATTAGGCTAATTTATTATTTAAAACACTGGTGGGATTCCTAATTGCATTCATCATTAGATATGACACGTTTAGAACTGAGAACCATATCCAGTGAGAATTTTCCAGTTTGAATTTTGAAATAAAAATATTTTTCAAGAGATCCCTAGCTATTGCCTGTTACCATGGCAACAGTCCTATTTGTCTGAGAGCTCTGTCCGCTGCCAATGAGAGAGCGAGCAACGTCAACTAAACATACGAATACATCAAAGACAAATTCATATGCTCAATCTGATCAGCTCAATTAATGTAAGAACAGAAGCTGAAGGGGGTTAAAAGAGGGCACCCATTCAGGATAGATGAAGCCCCTTTTAGCAGAATATACACGCCGGCCTTTTGGGGGAGGAATTTAGCGCACTGTCAAAAACATTATCAGAAAAAGAAAGTACGAGGCCTCCTACACCTAACAGATACGAAGCTGTCAGACAAAGAATAGCACTATTCATTAAATGACACTTATTTTCTCCCACTTTACAAGAATACAGCGAACAAAACAAGCAGGGGAGCAGCTGAGAAAGACACTTTTTTCTTTTGCTAGTGATGACAGACACGCAGCAATTATGGTGATAACTAAGGAATACTAAACAAGGAGCCAGCCTCCATTCTGTTTATCACCTTAAATTTTATGTTACCAAATTTGCATGCGACTCCTGTTTTGTTTTATTATTTATGTCTGGGAAAAATTAGATGCCTTTGTCTTTAACATGGTGCCTTGAGTTTGGTGTAGCATACCTCTAAACTCTGAATTCTCTCACTTTTCTTGCTAAATGGCCATATCAAGTTGAAAGGCTTTTGAAGTAAGACATTTCCAAAGCACAACAAAACTGCTGCTATCGACGTAAGGAGTATGTGGGGCTTGGGGGGCTGGCTTCATTTAGTGTGAAGGGAGATATTCCGTATGACTTCTGCACATTTTTTTTTTTTTAAAGAGAATGAAAGTTGTATTAATTGCCATCTTTGCTTTCCTGCTTCGATTTACATGGTGAAATGGGTTGCGGTGATGTGTGTTTAATGGATCCTTTTTTGCCCCCTTCTGAGAAGTCATAGGTGGTAGGTAGTAGAGACTGGCTTGTAGGGTTTGTAACAGGTGCAGGCAAGTAGGAGTTCCCGTGAGATTGCTGCCTTTTAAGAATCTTATGCTTAAATCATGATGATCTGATTTAAGGCCCATTATCAATAGTCTGCTACTTATATCTGCATGATCGTGGACTGATTGATACTGACTTTGTAGCCATGTGCTCCATAATGCGCTGTCAGGAAATGCTGACAGATGCAATGAAAGAACAATAAATGTGGGGCAGCCGTAATGTAAAGGTCCAGCCAGGCTGTATGAAAACTGATAGCTAGGATATTGGCTCCTATGTTACCATATACACTCGTTCCTTTGAGAATTTAGCTGGTGAGTGAATTAAAATGGTCTCCTGATACCCAGAAGGGGGGAAAAAAAGATCTTCATTTAAAGAACTTGCCGACTTTGCCAAAACATTGCTTTATAAGAACAGAGCCAAGATTAAAAAAAAAAAAAAAAAATGCTCTCTTGCTCAAAAATCTAGACATGTCTGACACATCTGAGAAACTATTTCTTAAAAATCAATACTCACAAAAAGTACTGTATTCACTTTTTATGATATTTAATCCATTTGTGTAAAATTACCAAAAAAGACATTTTATTAGTATCGCTATATTAAATGTAAGGCATCTTATACTATTTTTTTTTTAATTCTTGATCTTCAACTTGGCACAGAATATAGCTGGCATTTTGCCAGTAAAGGTTTTCAGCAAATAACTAGGATGAGAAATAAATTTATTAATATGAAGCCATAAAAGTGACTCTCTTCTCTCTAGTTTTAAAATGTAGCTTTGAAAGAAGTTATATTAGACTATAGTAATTTATCATGATTTTTCTTGCTTACATATTATTTTTCAGATGCCCTTTGTATTTTTAAGCATCATTTAATAATTCTTAGTATTTAAAGATATAATCAACATTCCACGATTGATATCTTAAAGTAGAATTCTAATACATTTTAACAAACTTGTTCTGAAAGGAAAATCATCCTTTATAATGATATCTTCAAAAATAAACATAGACTCTGCTACTTGGCCTTAATTTTCCTCCTTGATTAGAAAATATATATAGAATGTAATGAGTCCTTACATATTTTCTATGCTGGGCCCCTTGTGGTACCTACATGTATGGGTGTGAATTAAGCTGCAATGATAATGTTGAATTGTTTCCTTCCAGAAACAAAGTAAAAGATACCTTTTTTATATACAAAGTTACCTAAAATGTTTTGAGGAACTCTTAATTTGACTTGAGAGTCTGTGAAAATAATTTGTTTGGGTGTATTTAGTTTTTGATCCAAACCTTTCTGTGATATTAATTTGCCACATTTAAAATGATGTTCGAAAACAAAATTTTAGAACCAAAATATATATATATATTATTCTAGTGAAATCTGAAAAATGCTATCTTCTGCAAGTACTCAAAGTATATTCTAAGCAGATCATTGACAAAACATGCCTATGACTGTGATTGTTTACATTCAAGAGAATGACTTTTTCATACCATGTTATTGACATAATAGATTGAGTCGTCATTACTGTCTGATATGCAGAGGCCTGGTTTAGAACTCTTCTGTGGATCCTCTTTAGCACGCAAAATATTGACACAATAGATGGTAATGGCTCCTTTGGAGCCATTAGGGTGCAACATGTCAGGGCCAGCTCCGGCATTTCTTAGTAGGACGCACGCAGACTCTTGACATGATAGATCATAACAAGTCCAAAGGAATGATTATCGTTTCTGGGATTACGCCATACTTGGGAATTTCATAGTTTATTAAAACTAGTGAATATGATCACCGATGTGAATTTTAAATAATTTGTTCATTCTATTCTATCAGTAAATAAGCATTTTATCCACACACATGCAATGTATAAGTTATGTAAACAAAACAGGTCCCAAGGAGTCATGTATACTTTTCTCTGTCTAGGAATTTAAGAAATCCACACTGATTGTTATGAATATTCATAGAAAGGAATTCATTCTCAGCCTGATACCTTTTATGCCAAGAGTCAGCCTGAAGCAAATTTTCGCCGTCCACGCTGTGGACCTTTGAAAGGAGATATGCCGAATGGAAAGAGTGACAGACTTGAGAGACGCGGACTGTGGCAGGCGGGAGCTCGGGTGGGCACCCATATAATTAGATCTTTTGTGTGGTCTGGTTAGCTAAGGCAGAACTCGATGTTTTACTAATAAAATCCTTTGAAAGGGAACCTCATTCCCCCCAAAGTTTAGGTTGATTACCAAGTAAAGAAGTGAAAATAAAGTCGGCAAAGAAAAAAAATTCCCTGGTAGTTCTGGATGATTTGTATTATCTGCAGTGTAAAAGATGAAGTGAGTGACGCTGGATTGGCTCGTAAGGAAAGCATCAGGCTTTCTCTTTTCATGTGAACAGTTTTTATTGTCTCGAGATTAGAGACAAATAGAAATTATATTATACAATGTGGCAAGCCATTAGGTTTTCATAGAAAGAAATTTTATCTACAGCGAGAAGCTTTTGATCTTGACGACTTTCTACAAAGCTTTTTAAGTTTGATTTTTGGTGGTGTTTGTTACTTGGTGGAAGCGTCAATATCAGTGTATAGAGATTGTATCAGGTAGCTTCACTATTTGCATGGCAGTATGTCGCATTTAAAAAAATGTCAGTTGAACTTATTCTCCAAAGCTTTAGTGAGTATAAGGCCTAATCAGACCGTATGTAAGAAAAATAGTTTTCTAACTTTTATTAGTCACAGATTATTTTCCAGTGCTTAATGCTTTTGTGTGTGTGTTTTCAGATTCCAAGCAGCATCGTAAGCTTCAAACAAACAAACAAACAAAAAAACACACAAAGCAATTGCTTTGAACTTTCAAACTCATTTTGATACAGAAAATTCCCTTTCTCCTTATATTGAGCACTCCTAGAGAAGTGGAGTAGACCAACGCACGGTTGCTGTTACTGAAAAAATGCAGTGGCATAAACCTATTGCACACTGGAGGTCACCCTTGCTATTTACAAAGTTTCTACAATTTTACAAAACAAAAATAGACCCTGCATACTCTTAATATGCACCACAGTCTTCATGGTATTTTGATATAAATACATGGGTGTTATGTATCTTCCATGTATAGTTAGTCATATTAAGTACAATTAAGGCACCCATTATAAAAATCTTACGGTTGTCCTGTTTTTCTCATGAAATAAGCAAATGATAAGAAGCTTTTCAGAATGAAACCAGAGGCTTTCATTACATATTACATATAATGGATTTTGAAAATCTTTCCAAATTGGTATAATTCTAGAGTAGAGTTCATATGCATTTCTTATTCAGTCATTTGTTAGCTTTTTTTTTTTTTTTCAAACTACATCATTTCTGGGGATAACTTTACCCTTGTTAATACTACTGGTTTGTTGATAAGAAAAATTACTTCTGCAGTAATTTTATTTTCTTGTAATTTATTGTGGTATTCAAAATAGTTGACTGTGTTCTACTCTTTTCCCACCACGTTACTTTCATGTTTTTTTTATCTATTCAAGATAAAAATAACATATGATTTTGCTATGAAAAAAGTCATTGCTTTAAAAATTACTTAGAAACAAGGACTGGATATGAAAGCACAATTATTAAACTCAATGAGAACTCAGTTTTTTTGCAAATATCTCAGTGAAAGAAAACGTAAAACTGGGGGAAAAAACATGTAGCCTAAATCTTGAATCCATTCAAATTAGGAGCCAAAGATAGATGGAGGAAAAGTGTTAGATTTCATTTCAGTGGGAATAATATTCTGAAAATGTAAGGGTTCATCACCTGGGGAACTGTAACAAGCAAAGTGTGAAGTTTTCACAGGAAAAAAAAATTCTCTGTTTTTCCTTATGATGGAATAGGAACATGATGAATTTTCCTGAGGCATACTACCTTTGTATTTATAACCAATTTTCTTTCTCACAATTATTTTATAGCACTTTTTAATCTTTCATTAAAAGAGTCATATCCAGCTTCACAAATGTTTAGCATAATGTGTCAATTATCTGGCACAAGGATCAGAGGTCAGAAGTGAGTTAAAATATGGAACAATGGCTTTAACGGATTCACATGGAGTAGCAAGATCAAGGGGGCAGAGGGCACACCATTATGTTCCCTAGGCAAAGCCTGAAGATATCCAGGGATATGTGTCCACTGTTAGAGCTGCTCAAGCCCTATCTGCTATTTATACCATGGGAGACTTCATCCACTATCCTTGTCTCTCCTTTAGGGCTCATTGGAAGGAACTGATGAGCTATGGCTCCAGATGATTGATTTTTATGAAGACAGGCCACTGCATAGCATCTCCTTTTTTTTTCAGCTTCCTTTCTGAGGCATTGCCAGTCTTATATCCCATGTCTCAAATCCCTGCTTATAATCTAGTCATTCCGTCCACTGTCAAAGGCTCAGAGCAGAGTGTCTCCACAAAGCCTTTACCAACCACTCTCGTACCATCTCTCTCTCTCTTTCACAAGCAGGATAGCGCAGAGTGTACCACTCAGTATGGATTCAATATATGCATCTTTGGGTTTTTATTTGTAACCGGAAACCATGTGTCTGTTTCATCCTACTAGTGAGTTTTATATCCAGTTGCAGCAATGTACTCTCTTTTGTCCAATAATCCTCAGTGCCCTGAGCAGAACACTGGACCCTGCTGGAGAATCCCAGGAACGGGGGAGCCTGGTGGGCTGCCGTCTATGGGGTCGCACAGAGTCAGACATGACTGAAGCGACTTAGCAGCAGCAGCATCTCCTTTGTACCACTTCTGTGACCCTTATCACACTATCACTTCATATTTTGTATTGCAGTCACTTAAGAATGTGTTTTTATTTTTTCCCTCTCCGCTGAAATGTACATTCTGTGGGAGCAGATCTGTGTCTTGCTATATCCCACACTAACATCACCACTAACATCACCACTACAGCCACATTTAACACCGTGTTTTCAATTTAGTTTCTCATCAGCTTAACTAGCATTTACTGGCTACCTTGGTACAGAGCACTGTGCTAACTGCCGAAGATGATCCAAGGCAAAGCGTCGTCATTTATACCAAACAGGAGCCTAAGGTACAGTGGGTGAGAGAATAATGACTGTAAATAATACAGGAGCATGACCAGCGCAGAGTGAATCAAGAGAGCACTGAGATCTGACCGAGAGTGGATGTAGCCAGTTTCAAGCTTTCAATCACATCTTTGGCAATGTGGGGTGTGTTGCCTTTAACTCCAATTTCCATGGCATGGTCTATGGCAAAGACTTCTCTCTGGGGATTGGAGATGATGCTGAATGGAAAAGATTTTCATTCAGTCTCATTCCACCAAAAAAACGTAATGGCTGAAAGGTCTCTTAAGCTTGAGTACCTGAATCTATCTCAGGCTAAATGGAAGGAAACTTTGCACAAACTCACTCTGATATTTATTGAAGGATCAAATAAAATAAATGAATAATCCCAGCTTAAAACACAAACCTTCTTGTTTCCAGCAGTGAACTTTACGCTACATACATAGAAAATCTGCAGACCCTTAAATTTATGTTCACATTTCTCTGTGTGCACACATGTGTACATATACTGTTATACTTTAAATAGTTATCATAATAAATTTCTTTTCCTTTTGAAATTTTAGTAACTTCCCTTTACTTTCAGCCCAGTAATTGGGTAGGCTGTTTGATCTTTGAAATCTATATTATTTAGATTCAAAACTCCTTGAGAGAAGAGACTGCATCTAATTGTTTTCTTTTCCACAAGTGTTAAATCCAAATTGAAGTTAGTTTTAGAATGGAAAAGAAATTCTGAGTAGGATAGATATAAAGCGCTGTGTTGGGTTCTTAGAGGTCATGGAGTGATGGCCTCCAGCAATATCTGACATCACAGTATTAGACTAGCCCTTAGCAGAAACATTTGATAAATCCTTGTTGAATTTAATTTCATTTTCCCATGGATAACACCTGAATTTTTCTGTGCATCAGTGACGCTGAAAGGTTTAGTATAGAAAAACTCCATTCACTCTACCCCCATATGATTAAACCCTTGCTTATCTGCAGTGAAAAAGACTTGTGCTCTTTGATCCTGTAGCTCTCTTGGTCTACCAACAGCAATTTGTTTTTTACCATCTTACTAAAGAGGTGACCCAATGCCAGTCAATGACTATTTCCTTAAAGTGTGATTTCCGAAAAGCACTGAAGGAAATTAAAAAGGTAGAGGAGGACTAGTCCTGCTTTCAGTGTTACTATGTTTGGCAGGAAAATTTTTTTTAAGATAATGAAAATATAATGTGTGTTAAGTGCCAAGTGGCAGAAGATTCTATAAGGATCCAGAGGAAGGCAGTCTCTCTTTTTGGTCTAAAGTAATCATGAACCAAAACTTTACAGTAATTTTTTGTTTTTTTTTAGAAATCCACCTGAGAAAATAAATTTTTAATCTGTATCTTGAGGGAATCAATAGAAAGTATGTGTTTGTTGGAATCATCTAGATGGATGGTGGTCGTGGCTTAGGCGCTAAGTCATGTCCAACTCATATAACCCCATGGACTGTAGCCCGCCAGGCCCCTCTGTTTATGGGAATCCAGGCAAGAATACTGGAATGGTTGCCATTTCCTTCTCCAGGGGATCTTCCTGACCCAGGGATTGGACCCATGTCTCCTGCATTGCACGTGGATTCCTTACTGCTAAGCCAGCAGGGAAACCCCTATAGAGATGAAGACAGATACCTAAACCCAAGTCTCACCCACTAGACACCTAATCCAATTGCTTGGGATAAGGCCTGGACAGCTACATTGGTACCCAACTCTGTAGATGATCTGGACGTGTACTAAAGTTTAAAATGCATGACTATCATGTGCTGTTTCTATTATGCACGTGTGCTAAATCACTTCAGTCCTGTCTGACTCTTTGTGACCCTCTGGACTGTAGCCCCCCCAGGCTCCTCTGTCCATGGGATTCTCCAGGCAAGAATACTGGAGTGGGTTGCCAGGCCTTCCTCCAGGGGACCTTCCTGACCGTCCATGGATCGAAACAGCGTCTCTTACATCTGCTTTGGCAGGCAGATTCTTTACCACTAGGGCCACCTGGGAAGCCCCTTCTATTGTTCTGTCTTCATTTATCATTAAAGCAGTTCACCGCCCGAACAAATTATGGAAAAGATGATGACTACCACAGCATTCATACTTGAAAATTGATATCAGTGTTGTTAAAAACATCTTGATAACTTCTCTTTAATAACTCCATCATGTTTTCTCAAAACGATCCATTAAAGATTTCTGAGAAGAGATTATCTAAGTCACTTTCAGTTCAGTTCAGTGCAGTTCAGTCACTCAGTCATGTCCGAGTGTTTGCGACCCCCTGAATTGTAGAACGCCAGGCCTCCCTGTCTATCACCAACTGCTGGAGTTCACTCAAACTCACGTCCATCGAGTCAGTGATGCCAATCAGCCATCTCATCCTCCATCGTCCCCTTCTCCTCCTGCCCCCAATCCCTCCCAGCATCAGAGTCTTTTCCAATGAGTCAACTCTTCGCATTTGGTGGCCAAAGTACTGGAGTTTCAGCTTTAGCATCATTCATTCCAAAGAACACCCAGGACTGATCTCCTTCAGAATGGACTGGTTGGATCTCCTTGCAATCACGTCCACTCCAACACCACAGTTCAAAAGCATCAATTCTTTAGTGCTCAGCTTTCTTCACAGTCCAACTCTCATATCCATACATGACCACTGGAAAAACCATAGCCTTGACTAGACAGACCTTTGTTGGCAAAGTAATGTCTCTGCTTTTGAATACGCTATCTAGGTTGGTCATAACTTTCCTTCCAAGGAGTAAGTGTCTTTTAATTTCATGTCTATAATCACCATCTGCAGTGATTTTGGAGCCCAAAAATTAAAGTCTGACACTGTTTCCATTGTTTATTAAGTTTAAATGAAGGCTTGGAGGGTACAGTGATAGAATTTAGTAGTATATCTTGGTGGGAAAGTGGAAGGGAGGCTTAGGAGGGAGGGCAAATAGGTAAGCATGGAGCTGGTTCACTTTGTTGTACAGCAGAAACCAAGACGACATTGTAAAGCAATGATTCTCCAGTAATAAAAGGCAAATATACAAAAATATGGTCAGGATTCCTAGCATCTTATGAAAGTAAAATGTTTCATACTCACCAGAAGTTCTAATGGGACATTTTCCTCAGGTGAAAAAAATGGATGCATTTCCATAACTTTTTAATATGGTTCTGGAGTTTCCCAGACAGTCCATGACATAAAATCATTTTGTCAATTCTTAACTTATGAGGGCATACCAAAACTAAACAACTGTTTTCCGATGGATTTATCATCTTCCGAGTTCAGGATTTTACAGTTGTAATGGTACATTATGTACCATTGTAATTGGCTTGCTCTCAAAGGCAATAAAATGTAAATACATTCTTAATTTTGGGAATTAGCAATATAATTAATTTTCTAGGAAATAAAATCACAATTAGACTCCCCCTTTCTCCTTTTTATCTTTAAATAAAACCAGTCATGTGGTCATATATATACAGATACATTATTAAAATTGTTATCACTATTTTGCTTTATTAATTATTTTAAGTTTTCCACTTGAGGAATTTTTTAAGCATTAACATCATGGAGCCATTGGAGCACTGAGGCATGGTTCATAGAGAGGTAATAATGTGAATATTCTTCCAATAGACATGAGGTATCTAAAGCTTTAAGTGTACTAAAATAATTTCCATTATAATTTCTCTTTCACTTATTAAAATTAGTTTTTGCCAAGTTAGACATTAGCTCCGCTTCTGCTACTATCTGAATCTCTTATTATCTTTGGATTCTTCTGTTGGTACTTGTGTAATCACCTTTTGCATTCACAAATAAGTCACTGAGTTTCTCTGTTGATTGTCATAAAAACAAATTTTAATTGAGTTTGGCATGTCAAAACCCTATCATGGGTTTTATGTTTGATGTACCATGCCACACTTTCGATGAATAAAAAACGGCCTCCTTGCATATTTATTGCACCTTCTCAGTTAGTGAGGTTTTGTTGCACACAGAGTCGCCTTATTATTTTTTACACCTGCACTTTGATATCACAGTGGTTCATTGTCAATCGACGTAATGTATCAGACGTGGCACAACTAATGAGCACGCAGTTAGTTGCCTTTAGTTCATTTTACATCGTGAAACCCTACTGGGGAATAGGCAGTAAAAACTGGGGGAAGGGTTCTGACATTTTATAAATGTCATATGTCAGTCCCACATTGTGCTGGCTGGAAAACACTGCATTCTGATTGTATCATAGTCATGCGATAGGCCATTTCACTAGTGGGCAATGAGATTTTTTTTTATTATAGCCCTAAAGAAAGGGGTGTGTGTGTGTGTGTGTGTGTGTGTAACAGAAAGAGAGATTTGTCTTACAAGTTAACTGTAAGAATTTTGGCTTATGTACATGAAATCAGGAAAGATTGGTCATTTTATTGCAAAAAATGACTAGAGACAACACTTTAATGATTTGAAGTACAGAAAAAAAAGTTCTACTTTTTTGTTGTTGAAATTAGTATTTTGATCTTAGAACAACAGTACCTGTGATATTTTCTGGTTCCACAAATTTAAATGGGAATTTGTATTGGGGAGAAGTAAAAAGTCAGGGCTTATTATTTAAAGGTGGCCTTTATTTTAAGGTAGGTTTTAAAGACTTGTTGATGTTACAAGGTGTTAGCAGGTAATTAGTCAGTTTTCCTTTGGTGCATGAGGGCTCAGATTTTGTGAATAAAGGAAATTAGATTACTAATCTCAGAATAACGTACATTTTATTTTTATTGCATTTTTTGTTTTATGATAACGATTATAAACTTGGAATATGATAGCAAAGGGTGGGTGGGGTATTTTCAGTTCTAAGGGGATTTTACTTTTAAACTGGTTAATGCTCAAGTACAATTATTTTAAAATTGGAAAATTTCTTTCCTTTGAGGTTGGTATGTGTGTGTGTGTTTTCTGTTATCAGAGAGGTCTTTCAGTGGCTCACTTTGGTTACTATCTGACAACTAGAAAGCTAAGAGAGCGCAAACAGAGAAAGTGCAAACTCTGGTGTAGCGGGGAGTAGCAGTACCGTTAAACAGGAGGTGGCAAGTCCTCAGGTCTTTGACCATTTCTATTAGAGACATTTGTTGGCCAGGTCCACACCTTGCAGTGATACTTCTTCTCTAGTTGACATGGGCCACCCCTCATATTATCCCCTCTTTTACCAGGCTACCCTGCAATTATGTTATATCTTACCGTCATCAGGGTACCTGTGCTCACAGAAATCTCAGCCACACCTCTGTACCACAGAGAGGCAGACATTATTTTTGCTAGTTTCAAAGAAATGACTTGTTTCAGAGAAATGACCCATCTTGATTTCAGGTAACTCATAGCCTGAAACCAAGAGCCAGGCATGTGTTGTGACTTTATCATTTCTCTCGTAGCACCCATTCCACCACCCTGAGTATTTACCCCATAAAAATATTTAGGTGCCCTGTTTCTTGGGCATGGTCTAATTTTGATTGCAGGAGTCAGTGATTATCACTATGGTGAGAACTCTGTTGCTTTCTAAAACCATGATAACATTGGGATATAACCTTTCTGGGCAACCTCTTTTGTGGTCAGGTCTGACTCAGTGACTCAGATGTGAGGCAAATGTTGGAAACTCCTGTCCCGTGTTACCAGGGGCCATTTAGGTGGGGGTGCAAGAGGGCTTTACCACCTTCTTTCTGGGATGCACGTAGTGTTTTCAATAAGTATGTTAGAATGGTGAGACCCTAGTAGAAAGGGGGCTTCCCTGGTGGCTCCATGGTAAACAATCTGCCTGCAACACAGAAGATGCAGGTTCGATCTCTGGCTTGGGAAGATCGCCTGCAGAAGGAAATGGGAACCTGCTCCAGTGTCCCTGCCTGGGAAATCCCAGGGAAGGAGGAGACTGGCAGGCCCCAGTCCATGGGGTCGCAACAGTGGGACACGACTTAGTGACTAAACAACAAAGGAGAGTGAGAGTGTTTTTTTATTAATAGTTGTGATGACTCCTGTAACTTGCTCAGCTGAATTTCAACATTCCCCTTAACTGGGCCTCAACTCTTTATAATAAGACAAATACAAATTTCCAATTTTTAAAATTCCCTGCTCCAAAATTTAAACTCAGTGTTTTGTGAATTTTTTTTTGACTGAAAAGGCCATTTTGGGGAGGATTGTAGAATCATATTAACTAATAAATGCTGGTATTAAAACTAAAAACATGTTAGTCTTTTTTTTTAAGGGAGACGTTTGCTTGCTTTTTAGTGCAATTGAAAAGCATTTCTAATATATGAATTGATTGCATTGACTAAGCATAATATATGTTTTAGTAAACATTTTCTTTTATTTATATTTTAGTAAAACTTAAGATTCCCAATTTCCTATTTTAATTGCAGGCTTATATGTTAGTTTTGAGATACTCTTGGAAAAAGTTTTAAGATATAACTTGAGAAGATGTAGAATTAAAAAATTTCTGTTTAAAGCCAAACATGGTATTTCTGTTAAAACTAAATAGAAACTAAGCACCTAGAGGTTCCGTGTAATAAAAGTTTTGTCTCAGTTGTTTCTCTTTTTTGTTATTGAGTTGTCTCTCTGGCAAAAATGTATATATATGCAATTGTATGTTGGTTCAACTTACAGATGATTATATCATTGTCTATCATTGCAACTCTAAATGCGAATGTCCTCTTTTCAGAAGTTAAGAGTAATATTAATTTTCCTTTCAACATAGTTGTTAGCTGACAGAGCTTGTTGCTCTTCCATCATCTGAAAATAATTATAAGTTATAACTTTCATTTCCTTTAAATGAAGGAGGCAGCAATTTGAAAATATCCTTATTTCATAAATGCTGAAAATAAATTTTTTGGCATGATTGTTATAAATAATCTGCCTAAATTATTAACTGTAAATACATTGTTAGAGACGTGCCAAGAGAAGACACCCTGTTAAATTTTCTTTGTTTAAAACTAGCCAGTTCCATTGTTGGCTAAGACAATTTATTCATACAATCATATAAAAATCATATTTAATAAAGAACAATCCAAGGCAAAGAGAAAAAAATGTCTTTATCCATAAGCAACCAGATGAGAAATAGATTTTTATTCAGTCAGATCCTTTTAGTCAATGAAACAGCATTTTCATGCATCTTGCACTCAAGTGATAATTAATATAGTCTAATTCAGGACATGGTGCCTGAATTGATGTACTGTCATCGATACCCCATGTTAAAATCAAACCTTGACAGGGGTTTAACACCCTGGAACAGGTCATCGTATGATAATACTCTTTGCCTCTCAGTATTTGTCTTCAACCAAGCAAAGTATTACAAGATGGGGTAAGGGAAAAAAAAAGGGAAATAATTACAAATGAAGAGTGACGCGGGCTGTGAATAGAACATATGTTAGGCTAGGCAGAGGCATCAGTGAATTATATCATTTCATGATGAAGCGGCACTGGGGCTGAACGGGCCTATTTTAAACCTTGATGTATTTTATCTCTACTGTATTTGGACTGTCATCTTTGGAGAAAGACTTGGTGTAATTGAGAGTCAACTCCAATCTGCATGACTTGAGCATGAAGTGGGGGCCAGATGAGCACTGCCATGGAGGCTAGGGAAGCTTCTAATAAGATAAAATGAACAATCACCTTTCACGCCTTACAGTTACAAATGCATTCTGTGAAATACAGCGTTTAGAGTTATGGCTCACTAATGTCATTCACGGTACAAAGTTTGGAACGCATTCTAATAATTAAGATCTAAAAGAAGTCCGTTTCATTTTAATGCTCATTTTAGGGGAGATAGCATTAAAACCTGTTATATTAAGTTTTCCTTGTGAAAAACCTATTAGGTGTCATCAGCTTAATTTGGTCATAATGTGTTTTCATTACTTTTGATTTTATTTGGCTATTTCACTAAAATCCTTGTCATTTTTGCCCATATCAAGCTAAACACCCTTTACAACCTACTCACACACCCCCTTCTTTCTTGAATTTATCTTGATAACTCCTGCCAGAAGAAATCAGTCCCTTCTCTGAGTACCTGAAGCACTTACCCCCTACCACTACATTCCTTATCTCATGATGCCTGCTGTTTTGCTATGTAGGCGTAAGTCTCTCTTCTCCACTGGGCTGTGAACTCCTCAAGGGCACAAGCCAGAATTTCACACTGTGTATCTATCGTGGTACTAGGAAAACCACCTTGGGTAACAGAGACTCAGCGATGTTAGATGAATAAATTGTTTCACCCAGCAATGTTAGGTGAGTAAATTGTATATACCCATATGTCTATGGGTGTATGTGGTGTATTCAAAATGTCTACTAGGTTTGGGAATCGCTCAGAATGTTCACGGGGCTTGCCTGGTGGTGCTAGTGGTAAAGAACCCACCTGCCCGTGCAGGAGATATAAGAGACCTGGGCTCGATCCCTGAGTCGGGATGATCCCCTGGGGGAGGGCATGGCAACCCACTCCAGTATTCTTGCCTGGAGAAGCCCATGGACAGAGGAGCCTGGAGGAGGCTACAGTCCATGGGGTCGCAAAGTCAGACACGACTGAAGTGACTTAGCATGCACACATGCAGAATGCTCACACTCATCCTTTTGCAACTAATCAAACGACGTCTCATTTTTTGGTTTGAAGAAACTGTTAAATGTCTCAGTTGGAGGTTCTGAAACTAGGGATCAAACTGAGTGCGAACAGTTACTACTAATATCTGCGTAGGATTTACACCCTTTTCTTTCTACCCATAAATTCTTTTGCTACTTATTGGAAATGCAGCAGGAAGTAGCATTACCTCAGTCTCAAATTCCTAAGGGAGTGGTTCAAAACTGGAATAGGCTGTGCAAAATTGTTAGTGATAAAGAGGGTCAGAAAAACTCTGTAATTCAGTATTAGGTCTAGCTAAGCCAAGTTTCCTGTGTAGTTCCTGACATTCACATATTAATCCTCTGTGAAAAATAAAGCCTATCCATATATAAAACCAGTAAATCTCAGCTCACTCTGTGGCAGCTGAGTTGCATGTACCCAATTTATCAAAATAGGGAGCATTGATGTTTCTCCCTCTTTATTCCCTTGCTCTCCTGTCTTTTACCCTCCCTCCTCCAAGAATGGGCTACCTGTCAATTGTTTTCTTTCCCATGTATAACAGAAAAATCTTGCAAGAACATTTAGCAAGTTCTTTTAAAAAGCATAGTCACAATTTTGTTTAGCCACAGCCTTTGGGATTATAAAGGTAAATGTAAGCAGATCTTGCTATTTTCAGATTTTGGAAAGTTTTATGTAACCTTTAACATGACTGATAACTTATTCCCATTTTCTTTATAGAAGAGTGTATGTCTAGCAAGAGTATATGTTTGTGTTCATTGCCTTTAAAATATAACTTAAAGATATCAATTACTATCTAATTTTGACAACTCTGCAAACACCAAATACTTGATTTTCTTAAAACTTTGATATGGAATGAATTTAATTCAAATACATTAACGTTTAAGAGTAATAGGACAATTGACCCAAATCATATTGCAACTTAGAAATATGTAATTTGGGAGATATTTCTCATTTCTTAGGAAATGTCTTATAATATAAAAAGGAATAACTAAATACACAGGCATCAAATCAGGGTCTCCTGCATTGCAGGCAAATTCTTTACTGACTGAGCCACCAGGGAAGCCCAGATTTTTATAATTTTACCATGATTTAAACCAAAGTTGGAGGCTTCCCAGGTGGCACTAGTGGTAAAGAACCTACCTACCAATGCAGGAGACGTAAGAATCATGGGTTCCATCCCTGAATCGTGAAGATCCCCGAATCGTGAAGATCCCCTGGGGGAGGGCATGGAAACTCAATCCAGTAGTCTTGCCTGGAAAATCCCATGGACAGAGGAGCCTGACAGGCTACAGTCTATAGCGTCACAAAGAGTCAGACACGGCTGAAGTGACTTAGCATTCAAACCAAGGTTAGGTATATACACCTTAACAAAGGAATTCAATTTTAATCTTCAGAGAGGAAGATAGGGATTTTACACCCTGCAACCCACTCCAGTGTTCTTGCCTGGAGAATCCCAGGGACGGGGGAGCCTGGTGGGCTGCCATCTATGGGGTCGCACAGAGTTGGACACAACTGAAGTGACTTAGCAGCAGCAGCAGCATGACATCTCTTACAGTAGCAGTTAAATTATTTTGAAACATGTTATGCGATTCATGGGGTCGCAAAGAGTCGGACACGACTGAGCGACTGAACTGAACTGAACTGAATACCTATTAAATATCTCATGATCTCTTAATATATATAAACTGATTGCAATGTTTTATTAGATATTACATGTGCTGTGTCATGATATCAAATTTTCACTGAAATTTTTAATAAATTTGTAAAATATAATAAGAAATTCAGAGGAATTACATATGTAAGAATTTGCCCCCAATTGTCTGTTTTTAAATAATCTTGTCTAGGTCAATTGTCCAAAAAAATCAGAGTTAGTTTTAAGTATAAGTGCTCATTGTCTAGATGAGAAACAAGTATAAATATTTAGTAATTTTTACCAAGATAAGCTGAAATAGTTAATGGCTATAGCTAAGGAATTCATGAATGCTGATACCGTGTTCCTTGTTCTAATACATTTCAAAATAAATTATCTTCTTTTACTTAAGCTCCCCAAAGCCATTTAAACTTTCATAATTATTATGAGCACCATGTCTCTGCCTTCAGTATTAAACTTTTAAGTGTTAAAATTCACATTAGAAATTCCAAATTATGAGGGAGAGTAGAATTCACCTTAACAATTTAATAGATGTGAATTTGAGTAATGCTATATATAAAGCTGAGACAAGAATGATTTACATGTATACACATTAAGTATGAGTCTGTAGCATCTGGCCTGTGACCAATCTTTAGGAAACTGTACAGTTTGTATAGTACTTGATCAATTAAGTAGGGAGAAAAATGGACATGCTCTTAAAACTGAATGGAAACAAACAAAGATGATACGCTAAGAGAAAGTCATGAGTTTATACAACTGAGTTACCTGCTTATTGCTCCCCGACACAGTGTGACTTGGGGGTTACCTAACCCTGTGACCTTTCCTCACAACTGATGGAAAAGGAAAGATAGGGTCATACCAAATATTTCCCTGTGGTGAGATATTTTTGTATCTTCACAACTAACTAACTTGCCAGCTGATTCTCCAGCTGCTCAAATACAAGATGAACATATTCAAAGGAATCTCACTGCTGAGACTTTCTGGAAGGAGGCCGATCATCAGCTCAAAAACTGAAATACTCAGAAGAATCTGATTTGGGCATCACTATAGATTCAGAACCCTCCTAACTTCCTTCTAATGAGCAAGTGACAGAAATCTACATGAATGAGATGTGAAAAAGGAAGGGTAAAAGAAAAAGCAATAATGTGAATGAAACAAATAACTCGGAATTTCAAAAATAAAATAAAAATCCCTACAGTAGTTCAAATGAGTTCTTTCACTTCCAAAATGAAGAGTGCTTCAATTCCATGCAAATAAGTATTGCCTTCAAATTTCTAGGCATGCTGAATCTTGGCTTCCTCTGAGCTGATGATAACTTGAAGAGATCAGCGATTTTTCCACCAGTCCTCTAAATTGTGCATTTTTATCATAACTACACTATGGAAGAAAGAAGAAACTAATGACATCAGTAAATTGCGCAAAGCTCCTATTTAAGTCAGTGACATACTGAGCACATTTGACACCTGGAGCCGATCATTTTTAATATCCCCATTCTATACAACAAACTTATTTTCAGCAACTATCATAAAACGAAATGAGTAATAAGAGTGATGGGGGCGATGCCTGGGGGGCATATGCAGTGATGGTTTTTTCCATTGAACCTTGTACATCTAGTCACAGCAATAAAAATTATAAATAATAAAATAAGTATTTCAGCACCAAAAAGGGAAAAAATGATTTATACTTTTAAAATATGTTGGTATATTTCTGTAAGAAAAACAAGAAAGAAAGCTTTAAATTAAAATTTTTCAACATATATAAAAACTCCAAGCGGTCATTTGGAAGAAAAGACACAGTGACTCAAGTTCTGTGTCTTCATCTCTATCTTGCTGTGCTGCCACTGGTTATTTCAGATCTACTGTTTAAACACAGGAATATGTCATAGTACAGGAGTTGGAGATACCAACTGCACTGAAAGCCACATTAAACAACTTGAGAGTGCTTGCAATCTTACTCTTGAACTTCATCTTGCAGTGAACACATACAGCTTAATTTCCATGCAGAATACAGTGTATATTAAAGAATAAGTAATAATGTGTGCTAATTTGAAGCTTGTGTATGGATAGTATTAAAATACAAGTGTAACCACAGTGGCAGTCATTTATTATTTAGACCCATGAAAGATTTTTCTGGTGGGGAGAAGTATTTTATTATCGATATTCTTCAGAATTGCTGATACATCATTATAGTAAAAAAAAAAAAAAATAAGAGCAGGCTAACATTTTGTGGGTGTTAGTACTGTTTTTAAATTCTCTGCTAAAAATGTACCTTCTTACTGCCTGATCTTCAGGCAGACTTCTTCAACCTCCCTTCCATCAGTATGCTATTGATTGAAATTAGTATTATTTTTTTAATCAGTAAAGTGACAGTCACAATAAGAGTGACTTTTGTCTCACTGTATAGTGATGAGTTCCAAGACTTTGTAGAACCACAGTGAATATAAAACAACTGCCCTTTGGAATATTTTTCAAAAAAAAATATTTATATTGCTTTGGTTGTTCTTTTATTCATATATTTGTATACATTAGGGCCTCCACTGAATTTCTAAAGAGTCCTTTTCTTTAGTGAAATGATCATTCTTCTTATCTTTCCCTGAATGCATGTTTACATTATTAGAGTTGTCTAAAATATAATAAAAATTCTTCTGTCTTCTACAGTACTGTTTTTAGTAAGCATCTGAAAGCATCCATGAGGATTGTTATAGAAAATAACACAGCTATGAGTAATCCTGTTCTGGGCCAATGACCTTTTCAAGCATGCTATTATCCAAAAGGGTACAGAAGAAGAGAGAAGCACAAGGATGTAGGCCTTGAATTCCAGCTGCAACAACAAAAATTCCCTGATTATCAGTAGGTCAAGAAATCGGGGAGGGGTTTGATCCACATAAGCCCTGTACTTTGGGGGCCAGTCACAGTTAAGGGTGATTTGTTGCTATATGCCGCTCATGTTTAGGGTAGGCCTTTAATTCAGAGGCTTTACTCCAATCTTAAGAACTGGTTGATAGAATTGTAGTTATTTTTATATTTAAATAATCTCCGGTAACTGTCAGAACAGGCCAGGTTCCACAACTCTTGACGAGCACAAAACCGGTAGCAGCTTTCACAGAATTGGCACATTCTTTGACTTGGCAAACAGGGTGTTTAAAGCTGTTTTTACAAAAATTTCCATTATTTTTACAAAAGCTGCTACAGAATTTAAGCTTTTTTCACATTTCAAACGTATGTGTGTTTGTTTATGGACAGATTAAAAACCAAAGGGAAAATAGGAAAGCATCCCAGGTTTTGCGCTAAATTTCCACCCAAATAGGTATGCATTGAGACTTGCAATGAGAGTAAGTGAATATCTGTATTTAGATTAGTTAAACAGACCCTTATTTTTTCAACTCCAAAGTTTCTTCCAGTGTCTGCAGTCTTGAGCCTTGACTCTCTATTGTAGCTATCTTGTGAGTACATGTGAATCTCTATTTGAATTTTTTTAAGTTTTTTTTTTCTTTGATAATGTTTTCCTTAAAAACATCCTCAGTCCTATTTTTAACAATTTTTTCTCCTGTGAGGAAGCTAATGCAAATCACTAATGAGAACAAAAACATCTGAGCTGATGTTTCTTATCCTTGAGATGCTTGCCTGTTCGGGGTCTGGAGGAATCCTAGAGACTGCTATTGAGATGAAACCCACCCGCCTGTGGACTCACTGCCTCTGGCTAAGAACTCTCTCAATTTCTATCATTTTAGTTATCTCCTTCTAGAAACTGGTTGAAAGCAGAGTTGGGCTAACCCCAGGGCCCTTAGCCATCCTCCCCTAAAGACAACCTTTACAAGGAAGCAGAAGGAATAAGCATACCCATGTCCTTAAACATCCGTCTCTGTCAAGTTGGCCAGTTGGTGAGACTGTGGGCTTGGGAGTCACTAGGACCCTTGTCAGGAGGCTCCATACTGTTCGAGCACCCCAAGAATAGGAACATCTCAAAGACATCTGCTGGGTTCCTAGAGGAATAACGCCCAGGCCATGGGGATGGTGGAGTTACCACCGGGTCTCATGACACAGCCTAGCACCACCAATAAGAAAAATGTTTAAATTCATCATTCAGTAGTGACTACTAAATGTTTAAATTTAGCACACAATTCTAGAAATTCAGTGAGAGGAAATCTGATATTTCACAAATTTTTTAAAGATATTCAGAGTGAGGTTGTCCCTAATATAATAATTTTCTTTGACTTCTAAAGATATATCTGAGAGGAAAAAAGCCTTATTTTAGCACATCGTTTCTCAGGCACTTAAAATTTTAACATGCGCGATATAGAGGATTCTTATATGAATATATACTAAATTTTTTTAAAGTCTTGATTTGACAAATAAGCTGTGGAGCATATATCTCAGTTCCTCCAAATAATTATGCTTGTTTTCCAAACAGAAGGAAGATACAGCAGCTGAATTAGTTGCCCATTTTTATTCATAAAATGATAATTAGAGAAGGTATAAAATCTGGCCTGTCAGGATTTAAGCAAGAATACTTGCTTGTTTTTAAGCATCTAGTGAAGTGCTGACTCTCTTTTATATTTCAAAATAACATTTCAGGCCTTTGTCTGTATGTGTCTGCAAAGTGTGGTGTGTATTATGATTCCAACTAAGAGCCATCTGAAGACTGATCTATATAATATTTGTAGCCAGAGGTGATAACAACAGAAGTGCTTTAACAATAGCTTCCATTTATTCAGTGTCTGCTATGTGCCAGGCACGGTCTTCATGACAGTCATTCAAGGTACAGGTCTTATTATTCACATTTAACATATGGTGAAACTGAGGCTCATAGGAAATCAGTTATTATCTGGAGTATACAAGACTAGTAAAATTGGGGCTCATGCCAGCTCCTATTCTTGACAAATGAAAATCTGGAACTCTGGACCTAAGGTGAGTACCGGGATGGGCAAGACAGATCTGTGGTCTCTAGGGGTCAGAGCCCAGGATGACTCCAGAGGTGAAGCAGAATGAAGGGTTGAAGAACAATTTCCCTGCATACTGGCCCTGGCGCCAAGCCATAGACCTTCACTAATGGAGCTAGGATTTCACCAAGCAGACACTAAGTCAAAAGTCTCTGTTCTCTCTGTGCTTTGTGAAACATCCACTAGGTGGCTGATACAATGAGATACAGAGGTGATTGAGACATGACCCTGCTGCAAAGAGCCTACGCCCAAAGGAGGGGACTGACACGTGAACAGATCCTAATCCTTTGTGGTATTTGGTCACTATACCCATGTATTGACTGTCAAGGAATAAGGATCCATTGGAGTTGGGGATGGCAATCAGTGAAGGCTGATTGAGGAATTTATCTGAACTGAAGTTTGAATAACAGATAGTAAATATATACATACATGTGCACGTGCGCACACTCACATGTACAGGCATGTACACACCTACACTTACTGTTCATGAGCCTTGCTCTGGCACCTTAACCACGTCTGCTAATCAGAAGGATAGGTAAGAAGCAGACGCATGTTGTCAGCACTCTGTATTTCGCTCGGTCTGACTTTGCAGTCATGTTGACACTCCGCTTAATCTACCCTTGTCCTAAATGGCATGCTGACTTCTTGATTAGGGGTTTCTATTTTGTTATCTGTGCATTAGGCAATGTGCCACTCAGGTGGCAGAATTTGATTATAGTTTTCATCTTCACTTCCTGAATTGCTGTGGATCTTCTCTGGTGTTGGCTGATGTGTGACCTTTGCAGTTTTTGATTTGGAAAAGTTTCCTTGAGAACTAGCAGGATGAACTAACCCCCACCTCAGCCCCAGCCTCTGGTTTTCCTCCATCTTTCTGGTAGTGGCTCTGTGTGCTGCCTTGAAGAAGTCTAAGCCTATGATTACAGGGTCGCTTTATCCAAGGGCTGTGAGGAGTGGGTCAAAAGTGATACCGTCAGCTCCGACATGACTAGTCATTATCTAATGGACCCTTCAGCCTTCATAACTTTAAGTCCAGACAACTTGGGCAAGAGCTGAAGTTTAAACCTGAGAGAGTCAGTTCCCAGGCAAGTTGATAGGGAGTCTAGGGGTCCCCAAGGAGAGAGGGGTCTGGAATTCTCAAGGAGGAAGAAAGGACAAACTTTTTTGTCTTTCTCTACATTCCTTAGGATTATATAACAATAATGTATCCTGCCTAAGGACAGTCTTTGGATTCAACCTTTTGTTATCTTAAAATGTTAATTATGGGAGTAGACCTGGTCTTTACAAGGATGTATCCTGCCTAAGGACAGTCTTTGGATTCAACCTTTTGTTATCTTAAAATGTTAATTATGGGAGTAGACCTGGTCTTTACAAGGATGTATCTTGCCTGAGGACAGTGTTACCTTAAGATGTAAATTAAGGGAGTGGGTCTGATGAGGTCTTTGCAACCTCCAGACATTCTTTGGCTTATATAACTTCATTGTTAACACTAGCAAGGGGGTACTCTTTCTGCCCCCTTCTGATGCCTGTGTCAGAAGCTTTCTCTATCTCCTTTATACTTTAATAAAACTTTATTACACAAAAGCTCTGAGCGATCAAGCCTTGTCTCTGGCCCCGGATTGAATTCTTCTCCTCCGGGGGCCAAGAATCCCGGTGTATTCGTGTGATTCAACAACAACCTTTCAAACCTGCTGACGAATTTTAGCTAACATAAAATGATATTATCTGTTCCAGAATATTTGATAGCCTTTCTCTCTGTAACAAAGTCTTTCAGTGTGCAAACTCCTGTTCAGTTTGAGTAGTTTTGTATTTTTCTTAATATCTTTGCTTATGGACATTACCTGGTAATATTTAAGAAAATGACATTGGACTTGATTTCTTTAACTGGAATGTTAAGAAATTGAGCCATAAGAATAAAAATAACATAAAAAGCCTGAGCATGTTTTAAAATAACTGGTTTTTTATATTTTTTGTTCATTCAGTGAATATGTTGTAAATGCCTACTGTGTGCTTGACATTGCTTTAAGTGCTTGGAATACATTAGTGAACAAAATAGACAACAATCTCTGCCTTGAATACATTTATATTCAAGAATTATTACCTTCTCTTTGAAGAAGTCAATAATTATTTAATATGTAGGCTGAGTTGTAAGTTCATGTAAGGTGTATATGCAGGTTCTTATTTATCTCAGCGATTTGACCATCTTATATAATTCCTCTATTTTTTTTTCTGTATTCATTCATTTAATAAGTAGGTGTTAGGCAGGAACTGAGTGAAATACGAGCCTATATACACAGTAGAGACCTGCCTTCAGGAAGCTCATAGTCCAGTAAGAGTAACTGAGACTTGCACACAAATAGCCGTGTAGAGGGAGAAGGCAATGGCACCCCACTCCAGTACTCTTGCCTGGAAAATCCCATGGATGGAGGAGCCTGGAAGGCTGCAGTCCATGGGGTCGCTAATAGTCAGACACGACTGAGCGACTTCACTTTCACTTTTCACTTTCATGCATTGGAGAAGGAAATGGCAACCCACTCCAGTGTTCTTGCCTGGAGAATCCCAGGGACGAGGGAGCCTGCTGGGCTGCCGTCTCTGGGGTCGCACAGAGTCGGATACGACGGAAGTGACTTGGCAGCAGCAGCAGCAGCCATGTAGAAATTTGTGGTAAAAGTCAGGTAGCGTTTCTACAGAATGAAGGGAGAGCAGGGGTGGGTGAGATGGGAGAGATGGGGAGATGGAGGGGTCGAGAGAGAGGAGGATCATTTCAGTTCAGACACCAGCTTTGCAGCTGCAGTTCAGTTTGCAGCTTTGCCAACAAAAGGTAAAGAAAAAGGGCAAGATGTATTTAAAGAATAAAAACATAGCATAACTAGACTGGCAGACATTAGTACTGAAAGTTCAGTTCAGTCACTCAGCTGTGTCCGACTCTTTGCAACCCCATGGACTGCAGCACGCCAGGCCTTCCTGTCCATCACCAACTCCTGGAGCTTACTCAAACTCATGTCTGTCGTGTTGGTGATGCCATCCAACCATCTCATCATCTGTCGTCCCCTTCTCCTCCTGCCTTCAATCTTTCCCAGCATCAGGGTCTTTTCCAATGAGCTGGCTCTTTGCATCAGGTAGCCAAAGTATTGGAGTTTTCAGCTTCAAGATTAGTCCTTCCAATGAATATTCAGGCATGATTTCCTTTAGGATGGACTGGTTGGATCTCCTTGCAGTCCAAGGGACTCTCAAGAGTCTTCTCCAACACCACAGTTCAAAAGCATCAATTCTTTGGTGCTCACCTTTCTTCATAGTCCAACTCTCACATCCATGTATGACTACTGGAAAAACCGTAGCTTTGACTAGACGGACCTTTGTTGGCAAAGTAATACCTCTGTTTTTTAATACCTTTGTTGGTGAAGTAATGCCTCTGCTTTTTAACATGCTGTCTAGGTTGGTCATAGCTTTTCTTCCAAGGAGCAAGCGTCCTTTAATTTCATGGCTGTATGTGAATTTAACACAACTTTTCATTAGTAGTATAAAGTTGTGTGAAATTCAGATTGTGGAGATATTTGAATGACAAGCTCCAAGTGTATACTTATTTAGTAGAAATGAGGGAAGGGAGGGCACCGATGAATTTTTCCTATAGAAATGACACTAAATATATCCTGTCTAAAAGAATTAAGATAACATTTTCTCGGGAGGATGATTGGTCCAAGCTAGGACAGCATGCTGTGATGCTTAGAACAGAGAATTCAGTTTGGTGGCAGCTTTCTTGCACAGTGTCTTAAGGTACAATTAAATATTATGTGGACCAATTCACAGTGGGATGACATAGTCAAGGATGTCTGCGAACTTTCTAAAGAATGCCAGCCTGTTCCTTTACTTTCAGAACACAATTCTGTCAAGGTAACACCTTTAGTTTAAAGAAGAGCCATTATAATTGGATAATGGGAAACTACAGAAAATTGGAGAACATTAAAGTTCTGAGAAGAGAAAAAATATCGAATGAGAACATGACTGGTAACTTAGCGCAAGTGTATAATTTTTTATATCAATTTTACAATATAAGTTTATTTTGGAGGATAATTTTTAAAGTCGCTGTTTTCTGTTTAATGTCAGATCCAGAACTATGTATCAGTAGACTGTACAATCCATAAATGATCACTAATTTGTAGAAAGTATGTAAATAAATAAGAGGTTGGATTCCTTGCTTAAGAGTGTATCTATACTGCTGCTGCTGCTGCTAAGTCGCTTCAGTCGTGTCCGACTCTGTGTGACCCCATGGACTGCAGCCTACCAGGCTCGTCCACCCATGGGATTTTCCAGGCAAGAGTACTGGAGTGGGTTGCCATTGCCTTCTCTGATATCTATACTAGGTTCCATCAATAAACACTTAGAAAATCAGTAGATTATTCCTACAATGCCAGTTTAGGTGTGAAGTAGTCATGTCTGGGTTTAATTGGTAACCACTCTCTTGTGAATGCTTGTGTGCCTGTGCGTGCTAAGTTGCTTCAGTCATGTCCAACTCTTTGCAACCCTAACTAAAAAGCCTCTTGATGAAAGTGAAAGTGGAAAGTGAAAAAGTTGGCTTAAAGCTCAACATTCAGAAAACGAAGATTATGGCATCCGGTCCCATCACTTCATTGGAAATAGATGGGGAAACAGTGGAAACAGTGTCAGACTTTATTTTGGGGGGCTCCAAAATCACTGCAGATGGTGTCTGCAGCCATGAAATTAAAAGACGCTTACTCCTTGGAAGGAAAGTTATGACCAACCTAAATAGCATATTCAAAAGCAGAGACATTACTTTGCCAACAAAGGTTCGTCTAGTCAAGGCTATGGTTTTTCCTGTGGTCATGTATGGATGTGAGAGTTGCACCATGAAGAAAGCTGAGCACTGAAGAATTGATGCTTTTGAACTGTGGTGTTGGAGAAGACTCTTGAGAGTCCCTTGGACTGCAAGGAGATCCAACCACTCCATTCTAAAGGAGATCAGCCCTGGGATTTCTTCGGAAGGAATGATGCTAAAGCTGAAAGTCCAGTACTTTGGCCACCTCATGCGAAAAGTTGATTCATTGGAAAAGAGTCTGATGCTGGGAGGGATTGGGGGCAGGAGGAGAAGGGGACGACAGAGGATGAGATGGCTGGATGGTATCACTGACTCGATGGACGTGAGTCTGGGTGAACTCCGGGAGTTGGTGATGGACAGGGAGGCCTGGCGTGCTGCGATTCATGGGGTGGCAAAGAGTCGGACACGACTGAGCAACTGAACTGAACTGAAACTGTAGCCGGCCAGGCTCCTCTGTTCATGGGATTCTCCGGGCAAGAATACTGTAGTGGAGCCGATAATACAGAGTGAAGTAAGCCAGAAAGAAAAACACCAATACAGTATACTAACGCATATATATGGAATTTAGAAAGATGGTAATGACAACCCTGTATGAGAGACAGCAAAGGAGACACAGATGTATAGAACAGTCTTTTGGACTCTGTGGGTGAGGGATGGGGGGATGATTTGGGAGAATGGCATTAAAACATGTATAATATCATATAAGAAACGAATCGCCAGTCCAGGTTCGATGCAGGATACAGGAAGCTTGGGACTGGTGCACTGGGATGACCCAGAGGGATGGTATGGGGAGGGAGGTGGGAGGGGGGGTTCAGGATGGGGAACACGTGTACACCCGTGGCAGATGCATGTTGATGTATGGCAAAACCAATACAATATTGTAAAGTAAAAAAAAAAAATAATAAATAATAATAATGATTAAAAAAATTAAAAAAAAAAAAAAGCCATACTGTAATGGGTTGCCATGACCTTCTCCAGGGGATCTTCCTAACTCAGGGATCGAACCTGCGTCTCCTGCGGCTCCTTCGTTGCAGGCAGATTCTTTACCGTTGAGCCACTGGGAATGCGTAGTACATCAAAAAGATGTCTTGAGTTTCAGAAGCCACAAGCTATTTGTGATGTTATTTTTTAGTTTGGAAGTAATTGTTTTAAAAATACTGATTGGACTTGGGAAGAGCTCATTAGGAAGACAGTAAATAAATTACTAGGAAATAACAAATAGAGTACAATTTTTTTAAGTGAAAACATCTCTGACTTTGCCATTTGCTGCTGAAATTTTTGCCATATATACATTGGTCTTATTCAAACAACAAGTTAGGTTTTTCTAAAAATATTTAAGGATGTGGGCAACTTTTATGCCTTTATTAGTAATATAACATGAGCATGAATCTTAACCAAGGCATGAATTTCATAATTATTCTTTAAGAATGTCCTTTATTCCCATGGTAAGTTAATTATGGATCATTTAACATGAGACAGAAAACAGTCCCTACACTGGATAGCAGAGAACTTTAAATTCCATCTTCAGCATTACTGTTGATTAATTGTGACAATGAGCAAGTCACTTAAGCTCTGCATAACCTCAATTTCTCCATCTGTTAAAAGGAAATAATATCTGTCACAAGAGATTTTCCAAGCACTTTGGAATCACAGGCATAAAGATGTTCCATAAATCAAGAGTAGTATTATTATTACTCATCCAAAATGTAATAAAAGTTTTTTAATGTAGTAACCATTCAGTGCAGATTTAAAGATAGTCTCTGAATTTAGAATTCCTTCCTACTCCTGCTTTTTAGTCTTGAATGTTTACATTATTTCCTTCAAAGCTTCAATTCTTGAAGGTAATTATTGCATTCTTCTGCTTTGTTGAGAATCATTATATTTTATGGCTTCCCTTAGCTTCTATTTTAGGTGATTTCTTCTTCATTTTACACGCCCTCTCTCCACCCCCAGAATTTTTACACCTTGTGTCTCTTTTCTACTTTGTACTTCTTATATTTTCATTTGAAAATATTCCCGTGATTTTCTTTTCCTTTAAATAGACAATTGTTTACCTTGAAATTGGCTTTCCTCAGAGTGAAAATTGGAGTCAAAGTTACTTGCCTGTCACTGGTCATTCTTATGAACATTTCTTATAATAAAAAGACAGGCTGCATTTTAGTGAGCAGCCAGATAAAAAACAACTTGGTTTTGAGGACAAAACTGACAAAACAAAAATGAAGAGTTAAATTATGTGAGACAATCAGACAGTAACTTTGAATTTCAATATTGCATACCAAGAAGATTACCTATACAAGGTTTCTAGCTGATCATTCCTTTTCCTTGGCTAAAATTGATTTGTGGTGCTACTTTACTCATTTGTCAGATTCACATATATTCATGGATCTGTCCCTAAGCTCTCTGTTCTGTTCAACTCATCAGTTTGTCTGTTTTTGTGCCAATTCATATGATTTTTGTTATTAGGGCTTTATTGTACATCTTAATATCTGGCAGGACAAGTCCTTTTTTAAGGTGTGCTTAGCTATGTGTACTAGACTCCTCCGTATAAATTTTAAAATAAGCTTGAATCCCTTATAAAAAACCCAAGTGGAATTTTAATCAGGAGAACTGATGCTGTATGATTTTTGACACTGTCTTACATATTGCCTGGCAAAGTCAAGTACAACAAGATGGCCTTCTTAAACCTTCGGTTTAAAAAATTCTGCGATTCTCAAATAAGCAAAAGACAACTTGTCTTCATTCCTTTGGTGGGATTATAGTCTCATGGAGAATGTCTCCCACCAGAAGAGACGAGCATGTTAGTGAGGCAGCCTGCTGGCATTCTGGTGGCAGATATGCTGAGATGATAGAAGGCAGTGGAAGTCAGGATGGGGTGGAAGCCTCTTGGTGGAACACTTGATTATGTCAGATTTGGCGGAGATGGAGAACAGGGAGCCAAGTAAGCGGTAGGCACTTCTGAAGAGCTCAAGCCAGCAAAACATGTTGACCCCAGGGAGGCATCCATACAGCAGCTGCTAAGAGTTACTTAGGAGAGGGGAAAGGGGAAATCCCAAGAACAGTGGTTCCTAACCAAGGCGAATCTCAACCCTCCTCCCCCCACCCCCACCCAGGGGATGATTGTCACTGTTTGGAATCATTTTTGGTTGTCACAGCTCTTCCTGACCAGGGTTCTTGAACTCCCTTAATCGATAGAAATGGAGAAGAAGCAAGACAAGAAGTTCAGACAAGGCTTTGTTGGGACTCATGCTGCAATGTGAGGGAGCAAAAACAAATTAAGTTCCTTTGGTTGCTTTGTGGGCAGGAGTGAGCTGGTTCTTATAAAGGATGAGCGTAGGGGTGGGTCTAGGGTTTGGGTGTGAGGGCTGGATTAGGTGGTCTGCCCACCCCTCTGGTGGTTCTCTGTGCAGGGTGCATTCCTGGTCCCCTGCTTTTGCCCCTGGCTCCTCAGAAGTGGCAGCTGGGTTTTGGGTCTTTTTGTATTCTTGTTGTTCATAATTTGCCCCAACTGGGCTGTGGACTCAGTTATTTTTAGTTCCTTACAGTTTCTTTGTATTTTGTTGCTCAAGAAAGTGTTTGTCCTGGGTCAAATCCTAGGTCAAAGGGTCCCAGTTCCTAGGTCCCCCAGCCTGTCTCACCACCCGGGAAAGGGTGTTGTTACTGCATGTAGTGGGTAAAGACAGGATGCTAAACATACCACAATGCACAGAGCAGTTCCACTGCAAAGAATTACCAGCCCCCAAATGCCAATAGTGCCGAGGTTGAGAGAGGCAGCACAGAAGGAACTTCTAACCAACCCTGGCTGCACATTAGGGTCACCTACTGCTGCTAAGTCGCTTCAGTCGTGCCCGACTCTGTGCGACCCCAGAGACAGCAGCCTGCCAGGCTCCCCCGTCCCCGGGATTCTCCAGGCAAGAACACTGGAGTGGGGTGCCATTTCCTTCTCCAATGCATTGACAGTGAAAAGTGAAAATGAAGTCACTGTTGTGCCCAACTCTTAGTGACCCCATGGACTGCAGCCCACCAGGCTCCTCCATCCATGGGATTTTCCAGGCAAGAGTGCTGGAGTGGGGTGCCATCGCCTTCTCCGAGGGTCACCTGGGAAACTTGAAAAAAATACCAATGCCAACCCCGCCACCACTCCCATCCCTCCTCATCCCCAGCTCTGTAAATTCTGACTTCACTAAGGATGGAGTTGTGGGCACTGGTTGTTTTAAAAATTTCAGTGATTTTAAAAAATGTGCACCCAAAGTTAAGAGCTACTGTTCTGGATCCATATAGCTGAGTCAGGGAGATGATTAGATTTTAAGTTTGTTTTTGCTTTGTTTTGTTTTTTGCATTCTTCATTCATGCTTCCTTGAAAAATTCATACTTATGTACTCTAAATGACATAAAAGGTACAAGAAAACACTTTTGGGCATGGTGTGCTTGTGTGTGTATGAGATTCATTTGAGTTTCTGTTGGAATTCAGGAAGATTACATGTAGTTAAGATCTCATATTCTCCCCTACCTCCACCCAGAAGACGCCATGTTCTGTTAAAACTTCCATCTTGCAAACCAATCTCATAGATATATATTTTGTCTATTTATGAATCTACTAAAGCAAGCGCAATGTTTTTGACATTGATGATTTTCTCTCTATATTGAGATATTTAGAAGCATAATGTGAGTACAAACCAAATTGTCAATATTTCTGTCAAATCACCCAGCTATTTAGTAAGACTTGGACAACATCTTCTTGCTGAAAACACTGATGCAGCTTGGTTTCTCGTGTCATGAAGTTATGTTATTGATTTTGAAATAGGTTCCCTTTTCCAAACACCAAATCTATGGAGCAGCTGGTGGTGGTTAGTGACCGTCTGCACCAGCAGCCTCATCTTTTTAGCACTGAAAATTAATTTTTCTCATCTTGGCACGTAGAGAACTCAAGTGTGCCCCTTACCTCATTACCTGACACGCTGCAGTGGCACTGGCAGTGGGGGTGTGCAATGGAGCAGCTATCTGGGCATCAGAAGTAGCAGCACTGGGATGTCACACATGACGGGATACCAGCAAAAAGCCCGCACCCTTTCCTCTGGAAACAAGAAGCTTCTAGTCACGTGGATTCCAAATATTTGATAACAATGAATATAACATTAAGGGCTCTGGTTGGGTTTTTTCTTCGCCCCTGAAACAACATATTTCTATATTCAAAAGATTGGTGTATCGTGCCAGATAATCATGATGAATATTGAACTGCTCTCTGTATGAATTTTGGAGCTGAGCTCCCAGAGCTTAGTAATTGGTCATTCCTAAGAATTTATCTTTCACCGATTTATACACATTTAAAGGAGCCTACAACAACCAAAAAAAAATGTTTCAGTTCTATCACAGGATAAGAAGTGGTGTTTCTGGTACAGTAGAGAGAGTTCTGGACTGGAAGTGGATAAACCTGGGCTTTGATTCCAGATCCACCAGGCATGTTGTGTAATGCTCTTTATTTTGTGATCACTGGGTGTTAACGAATACCTGGTGGAATACCTAATTTGGAAGACCAGTTGGATTATGCCCCCAACTGGTCTTCCAAACTCTAGTCTCTTCAATCCACCTCCTACTCTGTCAGCAGGAACTTTCTAAAATATAAAAGTATTCCTGTCACTCCCCAGGTCACCACATATGGCCGTGCAGACTGAATTTCTCACACAGATTTTGTCTGATGCTTCTGTCCCCTGGGTCTTCATTCATGTTGCCCTTTCTGCCTCAAACATATTTCTCTCTTCCTTTTTTCCTGGCTAATCCTCCTTATGCTTTAAGATGCATCTCAGGAATCTCCTCGGCTGGTGAGCCTTCTGATTTTAGGTGCCCTTCCATAGACTTCCCTTCCTCTTGCCTTATAATTATTATATCAAATGACAATTATCCATTTAGATACTGGTCCTCCTATAAAGGCAGTAGTATGCTCTTTGAAGATAGATACTGTATCCTAATTATCTTCCCCTGGTCTCTAGCGTGATGCCTAGCAAAGAATGGGCATCTGGTGGAGAGCAATGTGGAGAGAAATGAGAGAACAAGGAAGGAGGAAGAAAGATCGAGAAGAGAAATGAGAGGGAAGGGATATGATGGAGTAAGGATGGGATGGATTAGGATAGAACAGAAGTATGGAGGAGAGAGGGAGGAGAATGATGGGTGATATAGCTGGTCTATGGTGATTTCTCAGATTGAATCAGTTTTAATTGTGACTCTGTACTGTTACAATGCTCCATGTCAACCCTGCTCTTTCTAGTGTTCTATATATCTAGTGTTTTATATAGTTATTATATTATACTAACTCAACTCATTCTTTCACTGTTCTTTGGGTTTGAGGGGATTGTCAAGCAATGGATTTCTAGTAGAAGGGCAAAATCAAGACCTAGATGAACTTTCAGACCTCTCTAAATTTTGCCTTTTCCTCACCAAACTTTGTGGATCTTATTTTGAGATTTCTGCAGTTCATATTAGTCTCTTGGTATCTCCTAAGCAGCCTACTTGGATATTACACCTTGTGAGGTATACATAGAATTTATTTATTTCAGGAAATATGAATGTCTAGAAAATTTTACAAGTTTTTCTTATGGCCTGTTACTAATTAATATTTTATGATGCTTCATTAACTAATTATAATATAGGTGCTTTATGAAAAATGTCCTTTGTGGCTTAGGGTCATGTATAAAATTCTGATGAGGCAAAATTTTATATTTTATTTTGATAAAAGTAAAGGAATTATATTGAAATTGTTAATTTATATTATGCAATCCTTTGGTTTCCATCTTAGAGAAAAACTGAAGGTAAGAGATGGAGAAATCTACAACCTATGTAGTGGCTTTTCACTTAGAGGTCCACATGTGTGGGACCATAATTGAAATGAGAAAATTATTCAGATAACTTGAGAAAAATGTAATTGTCATTTAACTATGTATTGTATATCTAACTTTTAGCAAATTTAACTTCTACGTCTAAAAAAGGTACATTTAACTTCATTTACTATGAAAAACCTGACCTAAGAGACAGTGATCAGTTGAGATCATTCAACATAGAAGTTATTTCTACCCGTGAAAACTATTATAAATATAAGTTGCCTAAATTCCTGGATCCTCAGTGCTATATGAAATTTTAAGCTCTACACTCAGAATTCCCGACCTCAATAGAAACCTCAACTAAATAAGTTAAGTTACTGTTAGTCAATTTCATTTTTAAAAAACATCCTTGATAGAATCATACAACTTCAGAGTTAGATATTATATTTTCTGTTCCTTGGGAAATATAGTAAGCCTTCAGTTGTATAGGTTAGTATTTCTAAATTCCAATTTTTAAAAATACTTAGTTTTGTATACAAAATATAACTCAGTGCAAACAAATTGTGAAATGTTACAGCCAGAAATGCTTTATGTACTTATTCAGTTTATATATTAAGACTGATTGTTAGAGGCAATTTAACTCATCAATTCAATTAAAGTTTTTTTTACGTCAGTTCTTCACTTTTACATATTTAGGCTATTATAATATCAATATGTCTCATTGTCTTTCTGGCGGGAATAAAGCCAACTTTAACCCTGATTAAATTAGTGGTACATTATTGATTCCTGTTTCAAATTCATTAATATGCTAGGAACCACATGTCAATTCAGTGTCTCTAGATAGGATCGTGAGCTAGTTTGAGGTTAGTGGTGTTGGAGAAGACTCTTGAGAGTCCCTTGGACTGCAAGGAGATCCAACCAGTCCATTCTGAAGGAGATCAGCCCTGGGATTTCTTTGCAAGGAATGATGCTAAAGCTGAAACTCCAGTACTTTGGCCACCTCATGCGAAGAGTTGACTCATTGGAAAAGACTCTGATGCTGGAAGGGATTGGGGGCAGGAGGAGAAGGGGACGGCAGAGGATGAGATGGCTGGATGGCATCACTGACTCGATGGATGTGAGTTTGAATGAACTCCGGGAGTTGGTGATGGACAGGGAGGCCTGGCGTGCTGCGATTCATGAGGTTGCAAAGAGTCAGACACAACTGAGCAACTGAACTGAACTGAACTGATACATTTTTATTAGATAAATTTCAGTGCTACATCTTCATATGCTGATTTTAAAACTCAGTATTGTAGCATAGCAGAACTGGAACATTTTTCTTGATGAGCTTGCCAGAATCAAATCCCTATTCAGTTATGTGTAAGTTTTTAGTAATAAATATATTCAAGTTTAGTCTTTCAATCCAGCTCACCTTCTATTTTGATAGACAAACATGATCTTTTCTAAAGCATTATACTATTTTGACTAAGCACATAATTTAAATCAGAATATAAAATTAGAAGAGAGTTAAAATTTTAAATAGGCATATGAAAAAGAAGTGAATAAAGACAGATTTGTGAAAAAATAGAAGAGGGAAATATGAGAGAAATACAAAATATGGCAAAATAGAAAGAGGCTTTATTTCCCCTCCCCAAATATTTACATATAGTGGAAAAAAATGTATAGATTATTAGTTTATATGGGATCCCTCAGTCATTAACATTGAATTAGTGTTTTAAATAAGAATGCTAGACTTTCCACTCTATCTTTGGCTTTTTTCCTCTTAAATTGAAATCTTTCTGTTTCTGCTTGTATCTTTTTATATCATTCCACTGAGTCTCCAATTTACAAATAAGTTGTTTGAAATTTTTTTCCAAGACATTAGAAGTTAGGATGACTTTTTTTTTAATGTAGCAAAATACACTAGAGATTCTCAAACCAACTCATAAAATCCTACGTGTCCCATACTTAGTAAAACCATCAAACTGGTATTCTAAGGTAACACCAGCACTTCTGATATTCTGAACTTCAAGTCAGTAGGTAATTTCCCTCTTACTGATCCATAGCCATCACAGAGGTGAAGAAAGCCTTTCTTTTAATTGCTTTTTCTTTCTTGGATGAACAGAAACCTGGACTCTCTCTGTGGTCAGCCCCTCTTTATTTAGTCCCTCTTTATTTTGCCTCCTTTGGTTACATTTCCCTGGTTTTATGCATCCTCTTTATTGAGGGCTTTACATAAATATCGTGGCTGATCCTCAACAGGGGTCCTCTTGGGGCTAATGAAAGTGAAAGTCGCTCAGTTGTGTTGGACTCTTCGAGACCCCGTGGACTATGCAGTCCATGGAATTCTCCAGGCCAGAATACTGGAGTGGGTAGCCTTTCCCTTCTCCAGGGTATCGAACCCAGGTCTCCCACATTGCAAGTGGATTCTTTACCAGCTGAGCCACAAGGGAAACCCAAGAATCCTGGAGTGGGTAGCTTTTCCCTTCTCCAGGGGATCTTCCCAACCCAGGAATCGAACCAGGGTCTTCTGCATTGCAGGCGGATTCTTTACCAACTGAGCTATCAGGGTGGTCCCAAACACCAGAATGAAGGCCAAAAAGTCTACTTCCTCACTGCTGCGATTTCTAAGGCGGCCAAGAAATAGCATTCCTCTTCCCCACGTGGGCCGTGAACAACTGAGACATAACAGAGTATCAGAAGATGCCAGAACTCTCATCTTAGCTCTGATGGCCAGGATGGAGAATGTGGGTTTCTGAGGACTGCACTGCCAAACACAGATCTGGTCATGTGCCCCTCAGAGATCCCCTGTTTCCTACAGAATCCAGTCCTGAGTTCTTCACATCTCATTTTAACATCAGCCAGTCTAATCTGACTACCTTTGTCTCTTCACTTTCTATCTTAGTTTCTCTGTAGACTTTGGACATTTTTCACAAACTGGAAAACAAATCCCTTTCCCTTTTCTTTCTTTGCACATACTTTGCCTTCTGCTCTTTCCCTGCTATTTTTCTGCTCAAATCTCATTCATCCTTTAGGACCATTTCACAAGAGACAAGCTCCCGCTCCTAGGCCTTTGACATTTTCCCAGCACGTGTGCTTGATCCCTGCAGTCATGACTGACTCTTTGTGACACCCTGAACTGTACCCCTCCAGGCTCCTCTGTCCATGGGATTCTCCAGGCAAGAATACTGGAGTGGGTTGCCATGCCCTCCTTCAGGGGATCTTCCTGACCCAGTGATTGAATCCTCATCTCCTGCATTTCAGGCAGGTTCTTTACCTACTGAGCTACCTGCATTTTCCCATGGTTTGTCTGATAATTTGGGCATCTCTCTTTAATAGAAATTTGTTACCCTTTTTTGTGATTATTTTTTTGCTCTCCCTCCTCCAGAGAAGAGATTGTGTCTTACTCAGCATTGTGTTTCTACCACAGTGTCTGGCACATTATGCTAAACAAATTTATTGTAATAAGATTCATCTATTACTTATCATCCAACAATAATAATCTCATTGACATTTTCCAAAAAGACTACAGAAGCATTTCCTGAAACTAGACATTGTCAGGGTAGGAACAGCCTCACTAATTAATAATGTTTGTTTTTTAACCTTCTAACTTGATATTTAAGTAGCAGAACAAAAATTTTAATCTAGGCTTGTCAAACTCCACATTCTTTCTGCCCCACCTCTGGTTTCCTGTAACAAATACCTTTGCATAGCAAATGTGGTCTTCTCCATGTTCTATGCAGAAATATCACTTCTACTGTACTGATTCCCTTTCTCCAGGAAAAAAAATCTGTGTCGGTTTAAAAAATGAAAACCAACCTGGGCAGTTGGGAAACCCACTAGGTAAATATTAAAGGAAACAGCTATAAAGCCAAATGCACTTTAAAACAATAAATAACACGAGGCAGGATATTGAGCAATATTTGCCATGCCCGTAACCACTCACGTTCTTGGTCTAATTTTCTTTCCTAGTTTATGTTCTTTCATTAGATTGTGAGTTAGACTTCTATACATTACTCCACACTTAATAAAGATATTTCATTTTTCCTGGTGTGCTTCCAGAGACCTAGTATGCAGTGAAGGTTTTATAGTCCTGTGCGGTGCAGCAGATGTCATTCCATTTGCCTAAGTCCTGCTGACATTTGGAGATGTGGATTAATTGAGCTACAGAATGAAATTTAATTAAAATTAAATACAGACTTGGCCATTGTATCTGTTCATTTTCCGCACTCTAGTGTGTGTGTTTGCAGGCAGCGCCATAGTTAATTTGTTTAATCAGGATGCTCTGTGGGGGAAGTTGCACTTTGCTTTATGCTGAGAAACTGAAGGTGTGATGGATGCCAGTTTGGAATTCACCGCACACAATGTGTGCTGCGTAAATGATGCTACTGATGAGCCTCGGAGGGCTACCTGAGGGAGCAAGGTGGCGCCACACGAACTCGTAGAGAAACAACTTGTCATAGACAAGGTTTGCTGGTGGTTTAGTAGCTAAGTCGTGTCCAACTCTTGCGACGCCATGGACTGTAGCCCACCAGGCTCCTCTGTCCATGGGATTCTGTAAATACTGGAGTGGGTTGCCATTTCCTTCTCCAGGGGATCTTCCCAACCCAGGAGTTGAACCTGGATCTCCTGCACTGCAAGCAGATGATTTACCGACTGAGCTATGAGGGAAGCCCAGACAAGGTTCAGGGATGTCTTTTAAATTGACATTACATGACCACAGGAGTTTTATCTATTATCCATCAACACGTTGCCATTGTATTTGTTCATTCAAACACTCATTCAACCAAGGTTTTTTGAGTACCCACTATGTGCTGGATCCTGAATTTCAGGGAGTTACCATTATTAATGAGGATGACCTTTCCTTCCACCAGTAACCCCAGTTGGGGATGTTTGCCATTTCTTGAGGATACAGTGTTTAGAACCAAATAGTATAGCATATTTCTAGGTCATTCCAAAGTAAGGAGAGACTATTTTACTTTAGGTTACAATGAGATGGAATTAGGGCAAGCAGATAAATCCCACCCTTCCTTTGAGATGCATTTCAAAGATCACCTCCTTCTTGGATTTCCCTGATTCATACAGTGAGAAATGTACCCTCTTCCAACTACTCTCCAAAATACATAGGAGTTCTTTTTGTGTTTTATCTGTATATCTTCCCGTCTCCCTTTCTAGATTATGAGCTTTTTGTCAACATCTTTTAATCTTTAAAAATATTTAGGCCAGTACATCATCTCCACAATGTGCCCAAGACCTATTTCCTTTTTGAACTGAAGTAGAGTTGCTCTACAGTATTTCATTAAACATTGTATTAGTTTCAGGGGTCCAGCATGGTTACTCAATATTTTTGCAGATTATATTCCATTACAGGTTATTACAGGATAATGGGTAAAATTCCCTGTGCTATTCAGTGAATCCTTCTTGTTTATTTTGTACATAGTACTTTGTAGCTGTTAATCCCATACACCTAATTTGCCCCTCTCCCCTTCAAATGCTATTTCTTGAATGTACTGTCAAGCGTGTGCATTCCTGGGTAGAGGACATCTGCTGTTTCAGTGGTCTAGAATCACTTCCTTCTTTTTGAGACATACCTGCTTCCCATAGCTATGTGCATCAGGGAGGGTGGGTGTGTTGGAGGCTGAGCCAATCCATGTATTTGATTCCACTCACCTCTGTGATTGGTCCAGAGAAGGGCAGATAATCCACACCAGCTGCTGAGGGCCAATGATCCCACATGCTAAGGCTTTGATTTCTCTCTAGCTGTCTGTGAAAGGAGGTAACCCAGGAGCTCCCTTCTTCTACAAGGAGGGAATTAATCTGAAAAAAGAGGCTAATCTGAAATCAAGAGAATGGTCCCCCATTACTCCTTGAGATTCTGTTGCTATTCTGTTATCTTCGCCAAAGAGTTCTTCCTTAGGTTGGTTTGAATTGGACTTTCCAGCTCCAGCATAAATAGAACCGCTACAGCTCTCACATATGCCCAGTCACTAACATGTATTCCTTGTCCTCTCAGCTCCTTGCAGACAGATATCTTGCCTACTCACCCAGTTACATATTCACTAGCCCAGTGCCTGGAACAGTGTGCACTCGATAATTATTCTGTGTAAATTAAAAGTTATCAGGTGATTATATGACAATGTCAGTAAGTTATCTTTCAGCTTTATAGTATAACTAATAAAACTGACATGTTGCTCACCAACCCTATTACATCCTTTCTCACTGACATTTGTATGACTGAAAGTGTCATTAAAGGGTCTAAGGGTGAGAAAGATAGCTCAAGCATCTTCTAGTGATAATCAACTTTATGTTTAAAAAAAAACCAAACAAACCCCAAAAACAAAACTCCACAACCCTTTTCTGTTATATTTCTCAAGGTTAACTTATCTCACCACCCGGAAATTGTTCTTTACATTCCTAGTTTTCATGAAAATTGTGAGTTCGTGTAACCAAAGTAAGACTTTTCTCAGTTGAGCTTTGTTTTGCTGTAGACTTAAATTGGCTCAATAAATGGATGCACACGGTGTTTTTTTTGGACTTTTTTTCTATTTTAAGCCAAATATACCTGTTTTATATGGGCAATATCCTACTCATTCTTGGATATATGGCAAAGCAAGCCGAACATTTGTTTCTCCTTGCATGTACCTTTTGTGAATTTGATCCTGCTTTTTTCCCTATCTTCACTTTCCATAATCATAATGATGTTGAAGGATAAGGATGTAATCAAAGAGAAAAAAATTATGTTTTTAGCTCTCAGTAAAAAGAGTAATTTGGATTATTGACTATGAAGACTTTGAAGGAGATATTCATGTCTACTTCATCTTAACCAACATCATCTAGCGTATCTCCTTGCATGGGATAGGGGAATCAATAAATATTTGTTGGATGAACAAATAGATGAATGGTAAAAGCAGGTTTTTGACCATTTTGCAGTATTCATGAAGTCATTTTGCTAATTTTAGACTTCAATTAGTCAACATGTATTTATTATGCATCTAACATGTATATGGCATTATACTATGGACTTTGAGGGGCAACTGGTCTTCCACTAGAGATGGAAAAATCAAATTTGTACAAGTATAAATAGAATACCAAGCTGAAAACAATTTATGGCACAGGAGGCATAAATAAAGGGTGATGGAAACTCTCAAAGGAAAAAAAAAAAATAGATGCTCACCAAGAAAGAACGTGCTATTTTTTTCTTCAGAGACCTTCTTTATTTTTCATTGTTGGGTTCTTGATGTCTATCTGTGCAGGTGTGACTGAATGCAAAGGCAAAGCATGACCAACCATCCTTTTCTTATAGGACATATCATAGGCTCCTTTGCTATGGGCTGCAGCTGATATTTGCCTTTAATTTGAGCAACATTTGCTCAAAAAGAGCCACGCTGTTTCTGTTTGTGGCACAGCGCACCAGTCTCTTAACTGTTGTTGGTTCTTAGAAGTCAACAATTTTGCCACATGTTTTTGTCTTTGTACTTCCATGCTCCTGAGAAGAGTTGTTCCTGCCCTCTTTCCTGTGGTTGCCCCAATTGACTTCACCATGAAGCAGATGCTTGAGTATCCCCTGCCTTCCATTTCCCATACCCATTCCACCCAAAGGAGTTGAGTTGTGACCTCACAATGTCAATGCTAGCAGACTGACTGCTTTCCAGTATTTTATGTTTGGTCATCCAGCCACCCAGGAAATGTACCTGGTAGTAGTATTCATAATTCACATCTTCTAAAGCAATTTAAGGGAAGTCTAAGAGTTGCTTTTGAAAATTTTGCCAATATTTGGAACCAGTGCCAGGTGAGGGGGCATTTACTCTGTAGAGTTCAGTTCAGTTGCTCAGTCGTGTCCGACTCTTTGCAACCCCATGAACCGCAGCACGACAGGCCTCCCTGTCCTTCACCAGCTCCCAGAGTTTACCCAAACCCACTTCCATTGAGTCAGTGATGCCATCCAACCATCTCATCCTCTGTCGTCCACTTCTCCTCCTGCCCCCAATCCCTCCCAGCATCAGGGTCTTTTCAAATGAGTCAGCTCTTCGCATCAGGTGGCCAAAGTATTGGAGTTTCAGCTTCAGCATCCGTCCTACCAATGAACACCCAGGACTGATCTCCTTTAGGATGGACTGGGTGGATCTCCTTGCAGTCCAAGGGACTCTCAAGAGTCTTCTCCAACACCACAGTTCAAAAGCATCAATTCTTCCACGCTCAGCTTTCTTTATAGTCCAACTCTCACATCCATACATGACCACTGGAAAACCGTAGCCTTGACTAGATGGATCTTTGTTGACAAAGTAACGTCTCTGCTTTTTAATATGCTGTCTAGGTTGTCATAACTTTCCTTCCAAGGAGTAAGCGTCTTTTAATTTCATGGCTGAAATCACCATCTGCAGTGATTTTTGGAGCCCCAAAAGATAAAGTCAGCCACTGTTTCCACTGTTTCCCCACCTATTTGCCATGAAGTGATGGGACCAGATGCCATAATCTTCGTTTTCTGAATGTTGAGCTTTAAGCCAACTTTTTCACTCTCCTCTTTCACTTTCATCAAGAGGCTCTTTAGTTTTTCTTCGCTTTCTGCCATAAGGGTGGTGTCATCTGCATATCTGAGGTTATTGATATTTCTCCCGGCAATCTTGATTCCAGCTTGTGCTTCTTCCAGCCCAGCCTTTCTCATGATGTACTCTGCATATAAGTTAAATAAGCAGGGTGGCAATATACAGCCTTGCCGTACTCCTTTTCCTATTTGGAACCAGTCTGTTGTTCCATGTCCAGTTCTAACTGTTGCTTCCTGACCTGCATACAGGTTTCTCAAGAGGCAGGTCAGGTGGTCTGGTATTCCCATCTCTTTCAGAATTTTCCACAGTTTCTTGTGATCCACACAGTCAAAGGCTTTGGCATAGTCAATAAAGCAGAAATAGATGTTTTTCTAGAACTCTATTGCTTTTTCCATGATCCAGTGGATGTTAGCAATTTGATCTCTGGTTCCTCTGCCTTTTCTAAAACCAGCTTGAACATCTGGAAGTTCATGGTTCACATATTGCTGAAGCCTGGCTTGGAGAATTTTGAGCATTACTTTACTAGCGTGTGAGATGAGTGCAATTGTGCAGTAGTTTGAGCATTCTTTGGCATTGCTTTTCTCAGGGACTGGAATGAAAACCGATCTTTTTCAGTCCTGTGGCCACTGCTGAGTTTTCTAAATTTGCTGACATATTTAGTGCAGCACTTTCACAGCGTTAGGATTTGAAATAGCTCAACTGGAATTCCATCACCTCCGCTAGCTTTGTTCGTAGTGATGCTTTCTAAGGCCCACTTGACTTCACATTCCAGGATGTCTTTACTCTGTTAGTCTGCTTTTGTTCAGGATTTTTAAAGACTAATTAATCCTGCTTCCATGTGAAACTGAGTTTTAGTTAATGTGCCAACAGAACACCTCACTGCTTTCTGAAATTGAGTAGGATTTAATCCTCATTCACCTCTCAGTATGGTGATAGATATGGAACAACCAAATATTTGAGGCAGCTCAAAAAGTAAACCCCTAATCACATATCTTGGCATATATAAATCACAACCTTCATTTTTTCCTTTGTATTGTTTCATTGATTCAGCAACTCGCCAGACGTTTATTGAGAATCTATTGCACTGCTTCTTAATTTTTGGTCTCAGGACCCTTTTACATTCTTAAAAATTATTGAAGATCCCCCCCCAAAGCTTTCATTTATGTGGATTATTTGTATTGACATTTACCACTGATATTTAATTTAGAAAGTAAAACTTTACAGTTTTGAAAGTATTTGTTAGTTCACTTGAAAATAACAATAAACTAGTTACATATGAACATAACATTTTATGAAAAATGACTACATTTTTCAAAACACAAAAAATAATGATAAGAAAAGCATTGTTTTACAATGGATTTTGGCAAATTTATTTAATGTCTGGCTTAATACAGCTGGATTTTCATATCTGCTTCCACAGTTAATCTTTTTTGGTATGACACTTTGCTTGAAGTATACGGGGAAAAGATTTGGCCTAACATATTTGTGGAGAAGGTGATGGCACCCCACTCCAGTACTCTTACCTGGAAAATCCCATGGACGGAGGAGCCTTGTGGGCTGCAGTCCATGGGGTCGCTAAGAGTCGGACACGACTGAGCGACTTCACTTTCACTTTTCACTTTCATGTACTGGAGAAGGAAATGGCAACCCACTCGGGTGTTCTTGCCTGGAGAATCCCAGGGACAAGGGAGCCTGGTGGGCTGCCATCTATGGGGGTCACACAGAGTCGGATACGACTGAAGTGACTTAGCAGCAGCAGCAACATATTTGTAGCAATATTTTTACTACCACCTCAAATAACTGTATGTATTTTTTTTAATACTACAGCAAAATTCAACAAGTGTGTCCTCTAAAAGGTTAGTTGCAATATGAATTCTGAGACCAGAGCTTGCACTCCAAATGAATCTTTTACTGTGTAACATTTAGTAACTTAAGGTATTGTTCATTTGAAAAATATTGGCTCACTGAATTATACTGATCTTCAAATGTTGATATCTGTATTATATGATATCAGAAATTATAGTTGTTTTTCATCACCATTGATCTCATTGGAAATTTTTTTAAATATTAGAAAACTGTCAATTTTATGACAGCAGTTACAAGGTTTCCAGAATTCTGAATTTTCTTGAATATTTGAATTTTATCGTTGTCAGTAAATACTGTCAGTCACTTTCCTTGAAATGACTGTCTGACTTAATTTTTTTAGAAAATATCTACCAGATACTTGTCAGTTGTTCTTTTGAGTAAAAATGGTATTCTGTGACAAGAGTGACTAGTCCATCCTATAGCTAACTCACACAAGTGCTTTTCCTCGGTACAACCACTGTTGGGATGTAGTAGAAGTGCTTTACATGTACTTCCCATTACATCACACAAAATATGAAAAAGATGCATATTCAAGCATAAAGATTTAGTGAAATATGTTATTTTTACTACCTCATTAAGGACATCCCTAAGGCAGCCTTGCTTTAAAAAAAAAGATACAAGTGCAAAGCGGTGAAGAATACAGTGAGCTGTAGAGGACTTTGGTAGCACTACACTGATTGACACAAATGCACCAGTTGTTTCGCTCACCACTGCTTTTGCACCGTCATTGCAAATTTCAACACAGGAAAAAAAAGGAAAAATAGTACTTCAGTATCATTATGAAAATTGTTTGCTTCATGAACCCCTAACAGGATCTCAAGGACCCAAAGGGATCCACAGACCTCACTTTGAGAACTTTTGACCTACTGTCTGTATAGAATTGTGCCCCCGTCACCTCCCCCAAAACTTTGTACTGGGGTAACCTGCCTTCAGAAAGTTTATAATTAGATTGAAGCGCACGAGATTGCCATTTTTGTGGGTCAAGATTTCTCAATATTGGCTATTTCATATAGTTCAACCTATTGAATAAGATATGTGTGTGTGTGTGTGTGAGGTGTGTGTGTGTAAAGAATCATGTCATAAAAATGGTGTACGTCTAAGGGAATACAAAATGAGCGCATAGCCAGCATAAGATGCAGAGAGTTACAGAGTTTCTTAATTGAAGAGAGACATGTGCTTAGAAATGTTATACAGGTTGAAGAGGCAGAACCCTTTCCAAGTAGGGTTTATAGTATAAGCAAAAGTTTAGAAACTGATATAAATGGAAACAGTGTATTTATGATCTTTGGGAGGCCTAAAGCCCTGTTTCTAAGGCAAATAAAGAAGAAACAATATTGGGGAAGCAACAGACAATTTGAAAGAGTTCTTTGATTACCATTCTGACAAGGTTAACTTTGATACAAATAAAGCCACAGAAGATTATCTTTCCATCCATTAAACACACATGTATAAGTGATTACCATGCGTCATACACCGTATTAGGTACTAGAGGAGTCAAGGAACTCCTAGTTTAGCCATTGAACTAGCTTTTTGCTTTGATTGCATGGTAGTCAGGATCCTAAACAGCTGGTTGCAACACAGTGTTAGATATGTGTTTAATATGTTATCAAAATGCAGATGAATAATTAATTCAGCACAGGGGCAAGTGCCTGTAAGAGATGACTTGTGTGAGTAAATGAAAGGAGTTATAGGAGTTGGCCCTGTAGAAACAGGGGAAGGTATATCCTGAGCTAAGAAAACTGCCCTGGCAAAGGCATAGAGATGTGGGGCAACTTGGTAGTGTCTAAAAATAGAATGGCCCGTTATTGTGAAAAGGTTGGAAATATGGGAAGTGTGATTAGAAATAAGACCAGAAATGTCAATTAGATTCAGGTAGCAGCAGTAATCCTTACACCTTATGTTTTAGTAAGCCATTGGAGACTTCTTACTATGAGGCTGTCCTGGCAGATCACAGCATGATCTCAGTTCAGTTCAGTCACTCAATTGTGTCCGACTTTTTGCGACCCCATGGACTGCAGCACACCAGGCTTCCTTTTCCATCATCAACTCCCAGAGCTTACTCAAACTCATGTCCATTGAGTCGGTGATGCCATCCAACCATCTCATCCTCTGTCATCCCCTTCTCCCACCTTCAGTCTTTCCCAGCATCAGGGTCTTTTCCAATGAGTCAGCTCTTCACATCAGGTGACCAAAGTATTGGAGTTTCAGCTTCAGCATCAGTCTTTCCAGTGAATATTCAGGACTGATTTCCTTTAGGATGGACTGGTTGGATCTCCTTGAAGTCCAAGGGACCCTCAAGAGTCTTCTCCAACACCAGAGTTCAAAAGCATCAATTCTTCAGTGGTTAGCTTTCTTTACAGTCCAACTCTCCCATCCATAGATGGGAGACTGGATAGACCCCATCTATGACTGGATAGACCTTTGTTGATAAAGTAATCTCTCTGCTTTTTAATATGCTATCTAGGTTGATCATAGCTTTTTTTCCAAGAAGCAAGCATCTTTTAATTTCATGGCTTCAGTCACCATCTGCAGTGATTTTGGAGCCCAAAAAAATAAAGTCTGTCACTGTTTCCATTGTTTCCCCATCCATTTGCCATGAAGTGATGGGACTGGATGCTGTGATCTTAGTTTTCTGAATGTTGAGCTTTAAGCCAACTTTTTCACTTTCCTCTTTCACTTTCATCAAGAGGCTCTTTAATTCTTTGCTTTCTGCCATAAGGGTGGAGTGTGGTCTAGAGGTGGAAATACTGCAGGCCTGGAAAACAATGAGAAGAGTAAGCCAGGGATACTGAGGACTAGAATCCTTGAAGAGCAACAGACATGAAAAAAGAGCAAACAATTTGGGGAACATTTGGAAGAAGGATTTTAAAAATATGTGAAGTGATTTTTTGTGGAAAAGACAAAAGTTCATTCAATGCTCGCAGCCTGATCCACTGAAAGCAAGGTGATGGCATTAACAAGATGAGACATACTGGAGAACAGGGTCTTGGGAAAGAGAAGGAATTTATCAGGGGATGTGTTGAGTTTCCTACTGGAAACTCAGGAGAAAGGTCAGGCCTAAAATATACATTTGAGAGCCATTAGTGATTGTGGAAGAAATGGGAACAAATAATCACCAGTGGAAAAAACATGTGGAATGTGAAAAAAGGAGAGTGCTTAGCACGGAATTCACATTCTGGCAGATGGGAGGAGAAAATGGGTCTGAAGTGGGAAGGAATGAAATAAGTAAGAAATCAGAAAGTTCCCCAGGAAAGAAGTGATTGGGCCTAGGTTCGAGAGACAGTGGTGGAGGCGGAGTGAAAGGGGCAGAAATGACATTTGCTAGAACAAATTTTTGAAGACTTGAGTACTGGAGTTAAAGGGAAAGCAATGAGCTGTGCTTTGGTGCTTCTTTGAAGAGTTACAAAGCACCTAGTGGTTTAGAAAGTCAATGAGATTATCCTGAAGGCTGACAGGTTTGGACCCCAGGCATACCTCAGCGACAATGTTTCTGTCCCAGGGTGGCATAGGGCCACTGAGAACCTCGTCTACTAGGTCCTGCCCGAGCCCATATTTCTGGAGAGTGCAGTAACTGTAGCCTAGGTCTGAGATGGTGTCGTCACAAAGCAGCAGGGAACAGAACAGGCTAGGTCTCCCCCTGAGCAGAAGCAAAGTGACTTTTTAGGGGAGCTGCATCTCTACAGCCTCCCTGTTCTCTTGCTTACATTCTTGCCCTCACTTAAGAAACCCTTCATCCTTATTTCCAAAACCCTTCATCCTTTTCCCATTTGACTTTGCAACCCAAATGACACACTTTCAGCTCGTTCTTACCTTCTCTTTTACTTCCAAAATCACCGCTAAAGATTGGCCAATTGTAGCTATTTAGCAATCAATCAGTCAATTTTCTTTTATTTCTTTCTGTTCATTTACATCTAGGTATTCAAAGCATGGCAATATGTTTATCTCTGGGCTTCAAATTATGAGCCAGAGAAGCATGGTCCCTGTCCTCATGGAGAGTATGGTCTAGTAGTAGGAAAAGCAGACAATTAAACATTATGTGATAAATGCTATAAAAAAAAAAAGGATTTGAAGAGCAGAATGCCCTTCCTGGCCAAAGGGATTTAAAAATTTTCTGAAGCATGAATGGTTAGATGGGCAAAGGTGAATAGTATGGAAAGAATTGTTCCACATACATTTGAGGAACTGAAGATATTCCCTGTGACCAGAGGTAGGGTTTGAGAGAGGGAAGTGATGAGAGAGGGTCACTATGAGGCTGCAGTCTAGTCTTAAATGTCACATAAGCTTTGAACTGGTTGATCCAACCAGTCCATCCTAAAGGAAATCAGACCTGAACATTCATTGGAAGGACTGATGCTGAAGCTGAAACTCCAATACTTTGGCCACCTGATGCAAAGAACTGACTTATTGGAAGAGACCCTGATGCTGGGAGAGATTGAAGGTGGGAGGAAAGGGGATGATAGAGGATGAGTTGGTTGGATGGCATCACCGACTCAATGGAAATGAGTTTGGGTAAACTCTGGGAGTTGGTGATGGACAGGGAGGCCTGGCGTGCTGCGGTCCACGGGGTTGCAAAGAGTCGGACACGACTGAGCGACTGAACTGAACTGAAGCTTTGTTAAGGAACCTGGATATCATCCTAACAGTAATTAGAAGCCATGGAAGTTTTTTAAGGTGAGAGTGACGTGATGGTGTTTGTAATGTTTATAACTACCTGTTTTTACTTATTGAGAAAGTAGCACATGCCACAGCATAAAAGGGTCCCCCGCAAGGGCAATCATTGTTGCCTATTTTTTTTTTTTAATTGAAATATAGTTGATTTTTAATGTTGTGTTAGTTTCAGGTATTATGGCACAGTGATTCAGTTATATATTTATATATGTGTATGTATGTGTGTGTGTGTGTGTGTGTGTGTGTGTGTGTGTATATATATATATATTCTTCTTCAGGTTCTTTCCCCTTATAGTTTATTACAAACTATTGAATAGAGTTCCCTGTGCTATACAGTAGGTTCTTGTGGGTTATTTATTTTATCTACAGTATTGTGTACATGTTAATCCCCACTTCCTAATTTATCACTCCTACCTCATTGTGAACATTTCTTAAGCAGTTTTTCAGAGAACTTCTATCTATGCATATGTATGTATATATACGTATATATTTTTTATACAAGTAAGAACACCTTGTACAGATTGTTCTCTACTTTTTTCTCTTGATAAGACAACATGGAGATTTTTCCATATGACCTTTTTAAGATCCACCTTATTGTTTTTTTTTTTTTTTACTGTAGCCTAATATTCCAGGATATGTGTTTCCATAAATTATTTAATGAAAATTCAATCAATGAATATTCATGTTGTCCTCCATTTTATGTATGTAAAAATTGCTACAGTAAGCATCCATGTTTATTCACCTAATTTACATACTCATTTTTCCCACATGCTCAAATTTAAAAAATTTTTCTTAATCTTACAGGTACAAAATGATAGCTAATTTTGATTTGCCTTTTCTTTCCAATGAGTAAGATTAAGCATCTTTTCAGATTTTTAAATCCCAGTTCTTCCTATGCAAACTGGCCACTTATATATCCTTTGCCTTTATTTCTTTTAGATATTGATTTATGAGTTCTTTATTGACTAGCAATGTTAACTCTTTGCTATATGTATTGCGAATATTTTTCCAACTTTATGATTTATTTTATTTGATAAGTTTTTATTGAGAGGATTTTTTAAAATTTATGCAATCATATTTCTATTCATTTACTTCATGAATTTTTATTTTGAAAGAAACTTCTTTCTGTAACATGGAGAATGGATTGGATTAGTGTAAGATAAAACCATTAAGTGACTGTTAGAGTAATTCTATAGAGAAATGATGGTGGCCTGAATTAGGACAGTGCCAATGAGAATATATGGAAATAAACAAAGTTTGTTCAAAAAGGAGGTACATGATCCATATTTGGAGATTAGCTGAACATGGGAGAGGGAAGAGAGATGTTTCCAGGATGATACATAGGTTTCAAAGCTTGGGCAACTGAGTAGATGCTTCACTAAGATGAACAGCACCTGGGGAAAAATTACATTTGGGTTCATCAAGAAAGTAGATGCCAAATTGAATTTGCAGCACCTTAAGTTTGAGATGCATATGGAATGTCTGTGGATAGATGGATGCTCCATAGGTAGATGGATGCATGGGTCTGAAACTCAGTAAAGAAACCCGTTTGAGTCATTGGCAAATGCTAGCGGAAGCCGTGGGCATGGATGAGACCACCCAGTATGTAGCAGGAAAGGCAAGATGTGATGCCAAAGTATATACCACAGACTGAGAACTGGGAGGAAAACTGGCAGAGGGTGATGTCTTTGATGTGAAGGAATAAAAATATATTTTTTAGGGATTAACTGAATGTTGGCAGGTATGAGGCTACGTGTATACAAACTACTAACTGGAAGCCTGATCAAAGTGTACTCGAATTATTAGACAGAGGCAACTACCGTTACAGAGCAAAGCAGAATCATAGGAAAGCAATCTTATGTGTTAATATGGCAGCAAATGTGAATAATTTATAAGAAAGTGCTTTTTAGTAATACCTTTGAACTATTTAATTTTATTTATATCTGCCCTGTTCAGGTCATGTAGAACTTTATTTTATGGGTGCCCATTCTTTTTTTTTTTTTTGTCCTTGCTTTCTTATCCCATCAATCTACCTACATTACTTTTTTGTGAGTATGGTTAACCTTTCCCAAGTCAACTGGCTGAGTCTACACATTTTCCACAGATAAATATTTATGCGAAACATCTCAGACAAGAATTTTGTCTCACACTTCTTAAGGATTACAGCCTCCTTCCTAATACATAATACAGTCAATAGCATGATGGAAATATTATGTTATCTTAAAACTGAATTGTGCTATTGTCAAATATTCTACTCAGTATTATTTTAAGATGAAATACGAAAAATGGATCATAATTAAAACAAAGCTATAATGTCTTACTTAACTTGAAAATGGAAGCTTGGATTTTTAGTGTTTTGATTTTATACTAAAAATACTTACTGAATTCTTACTGTTGGTTTCCTTTGCAAAATTGCCTGCTGAAACTCCTTTACATAGATGGGTGCCAAATCATACCAGCTTAACGCTGCTGAGTTCTCTTACTGTAATTGAAATCACGTTAAAGGCAGGTATAGTACCAATGTAAACTACAAACACACATTTATTCAAGGAGAGAGGTTGCAGTAAGCAGAAAAGACCAAATTAACTGTCTTTCCTCTTCTATACTGCATTTCTGTAAACAAGATATGTACTGATGTTGAATGTATCCTGACTTCACAAATTTATAATTTGCAATCAGAGACCTCCAGAACTATCTTGGAAAGACTTTTAAACCTGGACAACCCCCTGCTGTTATAAAGCCTGACAGTGCTTCTGAAGTGTAACAAGGAGGTTTTTATATAAGACTGTTCTTACTAGAACCTGTTTTATATAAGAACATACTTAAAAAGCTAATTTCTTTTCTCCTTTTTGCACTGCAATCCACAAAGTGTGACTAATAATAGATTTAAATTTGCTAAGTGCATTCATTCCTTTGTGCCATCATAAAGAGAATCTATTACTGTAAAATTGAGGCTTAGTTCCAAATTGCGCCATTATGAAGTTTTCTTCCAGCAATGTTTTGTCTCTAATACACTTCCCTCATTGTAATTCTATTGCAAACCTGATGTCTAGCATCAAGTCTCACAATAATTATTTTAAATTGCTACTAGGAACAGTAGTCCTGGTGGGATATATTACTACCATTCTAACAAGATGAATTTCAATGCACTTGTAACCATATTATAGTATATTATGAAAGAAAGAAAATCTTTTGCGTTTTATATCTCTGGACATGGATGTAACACACCAAAAAATAATTTTTATAAACTTCAAAACACTTTATATTTAACTTTTATTTAAACTAATTATAAGTCATAAGAACAAATTAGGATATTTCACTACATGGGCCATTAATAGCACTCTGAGTGATGTGAATAAATATGTGTAAATATAAAAATAATAGTAATGCTACTACTTAGAATAAATATGCATGAAAATATATTTATATGGTACATTTAAAAAATAATTTATATTAGATTACCATCAAAGAAAGGCACCTGAAAACTATTAAAAAAATGAAACTGACAAAATTTTATTCTTAATCTTTCCAAGATTTAGGAGTCATTTTAATAAATGAACTACCCCCAAAGTTATGTTTAAAATAGTTTATTATATAACAGAAACTTTGAAAACATCATGTCATCAGTCTAAGTCACTAGTTTGCTAATATATCCGTAAATTGGGATACTACCTGAAATCAACATAGAAACCCCTAGAAAACATTTTAGTCACCCTGAAACTTAGGTGATGGTTTAACAGTGGTGTTATAAAATACAGTGTGTGTTACATGACTGATTTTTACATTCTTACTGGAGGCATTCTAAAATTCACCATACTGATAAGCCTGGAGGCTTACAAATAATTAATGGAGACGATAATCACTTCAGAGTCACTAAAAGTATAAATCTTGAATTTGGAGCCTAACAAAATTATTGTGAAGAAATAGTAAAGTCAAGCTTCTGCTATAGATAAAATGATTATAAAATGATGGTCTGAGATCAAAAGCTAGTTCAATCTTAATAATTTACATAAGTCGGCACATAAAATTTAGAAGAAACTCCAAGTATCAATTCTGAATCTGCAGGAATTCCTTTTTAAAACTGTTCACATATACTCCAAATGAAAATCACTTAGCTTTTAGCTACCCAAAGAAATTTAAAGTTACTCCCTGGGGTTGACCAACTGGGAAAAGTAAATCTGCTTACTTAACAAAAAAGGGGCAGTTGAATTTACATTAACAATTTAGCATTTTACTTTAAATAATAATGGAATGAACACACCGTATTACACACCAGCCCACCTGGAGCTACTGAGTAGTGAGAGATTACACTGAAATGGCTGCAGTGGCCCTCCGATGTGCAATAGCATCCTGTAGCATTTCCAGTATAAAGTAAAATCTAGAAGTACTTCACTATGTCTGGGCATTACCTTTAGAAACCTAAGACGGGTATATTCTCACTATTAGGTTACCTCGCAGATTTTTAAATTGTTTTGTAGCTTAGTTGCTAAACCTGCAATCGCTTACGTTGATTGGGAAACTCTGGTGTTTATCAATAGATGTGTTCTTACCTTTGCATTTATCCCTCTATTTATATTTACTCCTTTATATATAAGCTTGCATGCTGTGCTAAGTCACTTCAGTCGTGTCCGACTCTTTACAACCCCATGGACTGTGTAGCCCGCCAGGCTCCCCTATCCATGGGATTCTCCAGGTAAGAATACTGGAGTAGGTTGCCATTTCCTTCTCCCGTGTATACGCTTACATTGTTTAAAATATGCTATGATTTTGTTACAAGGGCTTCCCTTGTGGCTCAGCTGGTGAAGAATCTGCCTGCAATGCGGGAGACTTGGGTTCGATCCCTGGGTTGGGAAGATCCCCTGGAGAAGGGAAAGGCTACCCACTCCAGTATTCTGGCCTGGAGAATACCATGGACTGTATAGTCCATGGGGTCTCAAAGAGTCGGACACAGCTGAGTGACTTTCACGCCTCATACCCAAGGCAAAAATGTCCATTATTTACAGTGTTTTTGGTCATAGATCTATTCTCCAAGTGGCATTGTTATATTGCCAAATGACTCCATAGAGGTTTCACTCCACACTTTAAGGTTGGGGGGCGGGAAATAAGTCCAAGTTAATAGAAACATTATTAGAAACAGAAGGTGTCTTGGCTCTCAATTTTGTTAATCAAAAAAAAAAGCATAAACCTTTTACAATTTTCCAGCATTACCTTGCCCTTCCCTTTTGAATTAAAAAGGTTTTTTGTGAGATCCTAATAGAACCACTTGTCCAGAGAACATATTAAATTATTGGATCCCCAAGAGCATGACTGAAAAAAATATGCTGATCCTTTCAAAAGGCTTATCAATGCCTTTTGAAATCAGTACTGATTTTAAAAGGATGATAAGGAAAGCTGTTATTTTGAATATCATACATATGTTTCCCATTCCTCTACATTTCTGACAATAAAATTTTCAATTTTATTGAAATTTTACTAATTTTATCAATTTTATTAACTTTCAATTAACTCCTGCATATTCACCAATGATTAATTTCCTGATGGGAATTATTCTTCCAGCCTCTAGATGAAATTGATTTCAGGGAGTTGTGTAATATGTTGAAGCTCTTTAGAAGAACCGTACAGCAACTAGCCAAATCCAAAAATCTTAAAGGACGAAGAATATTACATCTTCCAGATTTTCTGAATTTGCATGATCATGACTGTCCTGGGTCACTTATAGTATAGATTCCCAGGGCCCTTCTCAAGCAGTTTTGTTTGCCTAAACCTGGGATAGGGATGAAGAATCTTAAATCTAGCCTTCTGTATTTGAGGAAATTGAGAGTTAAAAAAAAAAAAATTCAAGGATTTGGGGCAGGATTAAATTGCTTTTGAGAAGTCTGAGTTGATGACTCAGAAATCTAAAGGGAACACAGTTCTCGCTCATCTTGTGTCTGTTTGTGTGTGTGTGATTAGGATATTTTGGTTCAAAACAGGTTTCCTTTTTAAAAGACAGGTTAGCTAAGCATAGCAAGTGTCTGAAGTGATGTGTTTGATTGACAGTGAATAAAAATAGTTATTTTACATTGCCTAGAAGCACATAGTGAGGAGAGCATAAACCTTGAAGGGACCCCAAGATTTCTAGCCTAGCGCACTACTTACTAGGAAGAGCTACACCTAACATCTCTTAGAGAGAGGGTTCATTTATATGTCAGATATCTCAAGGAAAGGCACTTCTTTAACTGCCCCTGTTAATCGCTCCCAGTGCTTAGTAGAGAAATATTATAATTAGCATAATTTCCTTTTGCCATCCCTTTCTTTTCATTTATTAGAAACCAAACATAGCATCTCAAACTTATTTGAGTATTGCTAATTCATAAAGCAGCCACATTGAACAATAATTATATGAATACATATAGATATCTGTAATTATTACAAAGATACAAATATGAACTTCTTAAATCAAACACAAGCTGAAGATGTACAGTAGAGATTCATACCTTTTTTTGGAAATAAGAATTCCTTTCACATTCTAAGATAAGCTCTCTGCCCCTCAAAACTTGCAACATATCCATATACTCCCCCCATATATGCATATGCTTTCAAGAGGTTCATGGACCTGGAAGCTGCCTAGGTTAATAAACTCTTAATGTGGTAGGAAGAAACCATCCCTGAAATACTAAGGGTTTAGTACATTTTCTCATACATTAAAGAAGGCAAATTATCGTCAAAGCTCAAATAGTATAAAGCTCTAATTCATTAATATTGTTTTAAAAATCAGAAGATGAAAGTTGAGCTATATTGACCATGTAATTATACTGTAAATCTGTGTAGCATGAAAGTGAATGCTATATTTCACCTGAGAATAAGCACTGAACAATTTTAATTTTTTTCTAGTTTTTAACAAGGTTGAGCAATGAGTCTATATTTTCTAATAATCTTGTGTAGATTATTCTTGATTATTCCTAACCACTATAGAGGTTAGAGATAAGACTAGCCCATTGAATTCATAAGGTGGTTCTTTGAAGGATTCTAATAGCCAGAGATGTAGTGATGGATATGAACAGGAGGGAAGACCACTGTATTGAAATGAAAAGCTTGTATTGGCCCATTTCCAGGGAATATGCACATTACACCCTGAGTTTGCTGCTGAATCTGCCATTTCCTTCTTGGATCACATAGGTATGAAGACCTATTTCCAAAACAGCTCATCATGTTACAACGCAACACCAATAGTTCTTGACTTAATTCTTTACTAAGAGAATCAAATCCAAGTCAAATTACCCAAGGGGAGGAAAATCTTTTACAGGCATACTTTAACTCAGAAAATTGCCATATTTTTGAAGCTTGCCATTAACTCCATTTTAGCTTATGATCACTTCAGTCATGAGAAAAATACACAACTTTAAAACATGAATAATCATTTTATAAAATGGAAAAGTGTCTACTATCCTATCCCTCCTCCACCATCATGAGTTTTTTCCCTTCTGTGATTTTCTCACAACACCATTTCCCCACTGACAGGATTCCGTTGGGTCACACCGTGAAGTCTCCACCTTCCACACGTGCATCGGGCTGCCTTCTCTCCCTGCTGTTTAAGCATTCCAACCTTGGCTAGAATTTTCCTTGTATGTAACCTTTGTAAATTCTCTTCATGAGTGGTATCCAGGACATGTGTTAGGTGTTCTTAAAAAGCTTCTACTTACAATGTATTAAAGTAGAATTGCCATAATGATAGAAGCTCAACAAGAAAAATCCAGCCCTGCCCACTGCCATGAACCTTTTTCTCCCTCCCTATTTACCACTCCTAGGGGGTATGAACTCTTATATTCTCCTATTCCCCTCCAATCAAATGCTATTGTCATGAATAAATATTTATTAATACCTACTAGCAATTCAGAGAGATGCCAGACGTGGTCTGGTCTCTGTACTGTTTAGTTGGAAAGTTAGAGCCTGCAAAAAAGTGGTTAATAGCAATGTGAGATTGTATAGAACTAAGTGATACATGACACCCTCTAATTTATCTGTTCAACAAACCCAAATTTCCATACATTTATGTTGTTTTAAAAGAGATACATCTGTAATCCTTGCCTCACAGTGGCTTTTCAGTAAGCCTGTGTCTTCTGGCATAATGAAAAATAATGTGATAATACAGTGACATGTTGCTGTGACTCCAGGCTATTTCCATACAGGCAGAGCAGTCTCATGGGTCCCGTGGTGGAATGAGATTCAAGAGACAGAGATTCTAATCTGAGAAATGCCCCTGATATTGTATGTGACCTCAAAACAAGTGACTCAACCTCTCAGTTTAAGTTCTGTCATCTGTAAAGTAAGCTTAATTAAACTTGCCATCATAGAGACATTATGAAGTCTAGCTAATTAAAGCCCATTAAATGTTTTGAAGATATAAAGTGCTTGCTTCACAGTCATAAACAAGAAGCCAAAAGTAGAGTGTCCTTTTATTAAAATACTAATTTTTGTACAGTCATCACACACAATGATACTGATGCCCTCCAGAGCCTAGTTGTTTGCCCTGATTGACTCTTCCTCTCTCATTCGGTTAGTGACTAATTGTACTTAAGACAGCTGAGTAAGATGAGGTATCCGCCTGTGACTATCAAACCCAGTAAAACTAAGTGGCTACTCTGGAATTGAACCAATGATCTAAGTCTCATTTGCACCATCAGCTAGTCAACTGAGCTAATTGGATTCCACATTGATAATAATGTAACAGTACATGGTTTGACTTATTTTTTTTCCCAAAGCTTTCCGTAGATTGAATTTCAATAACGTAAAAAATTAGTATGAGTAACTAGAGGCAAAGACAATAAACTGGACTTTATTAGATGTCACTAACATCCAAGGGATTAACTCTTGCTGTCCCTGGCAGGCCTGAGTCCTTAACAGGCTCATGACTGCCCCCAAGAAAGTGAGGTTTCCAGATGAGGAGACTAATAAAGCCAAGACCCTCCTGATGAGGTGAGGAAGGGTCCTTGTGCATCTCTTGCTTGCTGAGAGTCTACTGGCAAGGATTAGAAATTGTTCGAGTGTGTGTGTCCTTTGGAGGCTAATAAAGTGACAATGAAGATGCATTGTGCTACAGAAAACAGTCCTAAGTACTAAATAAAAAATGCCTCGACACTGAGCTCATAACTTTGCCTCTTGGGATTGATTATATCTTTCGGCAGAGAACATGAGGCAAGCCTTAATGAGGAACTGATATTAGGTGGGACCGTTTCTGTAATTCTTAGTTCTTTGAACTTTCAGGCAAGGTTAATGTACATGCTATTTCATGGAATAAAACAAAAATATGTGATGTTGAAATATTCCCTTTCGAGAAATACGAGAGTAATAGAATCCTGCAGTGCTAACAAAGTAGCATGTAAATCTTAGGGTGTATACTTCAGATTTCAAGTGGAATGAATGGCCTATTTGGCCCAAAGTAGGTAAACTTAAATTCTGCACATCTGAAATACTGGAAATTAGCTCCATGATGTATTAACTCAAATAATAATGTTCCTGACGTAAAAAAAAAAAAAAAAGATGGAAATTAAACATCTAGTTATGAATACTGTGTCTGCACAATGTGCTGCATGCACTGCATGTGTTAGAATTTCTTCTCAGTTCTTTTTTTAATCTTTTATTCATAGCATTGCAGGTGATGAAAAATTTATGCCTTGAGTCTGGCATTGAAATTAAATGCAAAATGAAAACAGAAGCAGTTTATACTGACAGCTTAAATATCTTTATCTAGCATACGGTTGCACTATAAAAATCACTGGGAGACTTTTTAAATCTCCCACATGTAAAAAACCAAAAAGTTGTACAATAATGAATAAAGTTATATATCTAAGATATCAACAGAAAAGTTGTATTTTATTAGCACTCTTTGTTAATTTCATTTCGCTCTATTTCGCTGTTTCTGTTTAAGCGGCTCAGATGAACATGAGCTTTTAAATATACTGCACAACTTACTCAGTGATATTAATTCCTTGGAGTGGCTGGAAACAATTGATTTTTGCAGTGTATTTAATGAGTGTGATTTCTCTGGTAGGTTTATGTCTTAAGCTGAATAGAAAACATTAATCTGCACCTAAGATAGTTATGCTGTGGTAAGGTTAATTATTCAGGTGAATCAATTTGCTCATCCCTGGATTACTATGACTGATGTTTTGGAAGAATGGCAATAATTACAACAATATCCACAGTTCTTGGATATGTGAATTTTCAAACGTCTTTCCTTACTTAGAATAGTTGCAGGTAATTCTGTACATGTTGTTTTATTAGTCACAACTCTACTCACAAAATGAGATTCCCTATAAATGGTTCCTATTTTCTGGGGATGTCGAGTCTTTTGTCCTAGACATATCTGTATATACTACGCTGCATTGAAATGTTCTCTGTGGCTTTTGTTGGTGAACTCATGTTGAATCTCAAACAGTTAGCTCATAATGTAAATTAATTGAAGAAAATAATGCCTCTTAATTTTGTGAATAATGCACAGAGATTTAAAATATATTCAATCTACTTACATTTTATAAATCATATATATTTATAAGAATTTAAAAAATAAGATTAGGGTTACTTAGCATTTAAATAACTAAAGTACAAAATTTAGAACTGTCTACAGTTACATCAGGCACCAATACTAAAAAACCTCTTAGAGTTCCATATTTAGAAGACTTCAGCACACAGCTTAAAATATTTTGCACTCAGCCCCTGATTTGTAGCTTTTTCCTGGATGTTTTATGTAAACATACTGTGTATAATTAAGCAGATAATTTTATACAATATTAATTGCGCTAAGAGTGCAGTGAAAGTTGTTTAATTCAGTAATTCATTTCCATTTTAATAATTTTAATGGCATAAGATTACCAAATCAACTTCAAATATCTCTGGCCCTTATATTACATTATGTGAAGAGTTCAGATAGTTATAGCATCTCATATTATGCAGAATATATTTATCACATCTTGTTACTAATAAAAAGAATCTTGAATTACCCATATTGAAGAAAACATCTTCAATGCACTTTTTAATTCAACATTAAAGATACTTAAAGAAAGGTACCCCAAAGCTTTGACAGATCAGATATTAGATTTTAAAGTATGTTAGTACCTGTTTTAAGAACATGAATGGCTGAGCTGGCCTGCATCTTTGAAAAGCAGTTGATGAAACCTATTGCTTTTTTTTTTTCTTTGCAGGTAGCCTATACCCAAAAAAAAGTGGGTTTAATTAATTTCTTCCCCTTTCATGTAGCAAAATTAATTCTAGGTGTTTATTATGAGAAATGAGTGACTGTACTAACTTTTACGTGTGAAGATAATGTCTGAAGGCACTCTCCAAATCAACAAACTACAGGCTCACATTTCTTTCTTATTTCTTTCATCATGTACAGATTTAATATCATCAGGAATAAATCTAAATTGTTTGCTTCTTTCCTCCTAATTCTTGAAGCAGTGTAAAAGCCTGGAGAGGTTTGAAGTGACAGGATTACAAGCAGTCTTTTGCATACATGGCCTTTAGGGATAAGCGGCTACCTTGCATCTAATAAACAAGAAAGTGAATTCGTTGAATAATGAATTAAGTGGCATAAGTTGTGATAACAAGGAGCAAATGTAACTTCAGACGAATGGTATTTGCTTTGTGTGGGGTTATCTGAGAGGGCTGATGCTCCGCCAAGGGAGACTGAAAAAAGGCTCATTATATTAAGATGTTCTTTTACAGAACACAGTCTAAAATGATCTTGCAGTTTTTCTCCCATTTGCTGGACTCCTTTGTGTGCTTCTATCAAATCAACCACCTCCACCAGGGGGATAACTAGGATTCTTTCAGTGTTGTTTAAAATGAAAATTCCTAGTGAGTTTTAGATGGGTCACCCAACAATTAAATAGAGATGTCTAATTGGTTCATCCATATTAGGGTCAGCAGCTGGTTACAGAATAAAAGGTTGTGGTGCCCCATTGCATAGTTCTGAACCAAATTAAATTATTAATCTACTCTTTGCTTCAATGTAGCTTCACGGGGATTCCTAACCTGCCATGCTGAATAAAACAGAACGACTGCTTTACATTTTCATTATGGAAAATTATATTTTAAATTGCAAATGCTCTCCTATTTAACTTGCATTGAGTATCTCGTTGGATATGTGGAGAAGTCTTCAACAGTCAGTGCTTATAAGTTGTTTTGTTAATTTCTAGTTGTAGCTGGAAACTATTAAAAAAGATGATTTGCATGTGGTACCAACTTTCCAGCCAGAACCAACTAGGCCATGAAAAGCAAAATTGAGACTTAGGGGGCCATTATCTTTGACTTTTAAATTTAAAAGTCACAATTAAATAAGTATCTTATAGGAAGCTTTGTATTCTAACATGAGCTTCAGGTTAATTCAACCAAGGATTCTTTCATGATAGCATGATAACAATTCCTTTCTGGGCTCAAAGTCCTCATTTTTGTGACCTTCTGTAATTTGTTTTTTTTTTTGTTATTTAACTACTCTGAAGTGAATGCTGTCCTTGTGGAAAAAACATAGCTACATTCAGCTTTCTAATAACGTGTTTAATAATGTCAATAATTCTATTATCAACAGTAGGCACAATTGCAATTAAAACTTGCCATACTTCCCTAGAAATTACTTTGTGAGATGTTTTCTGTCAACATTTTAATATATGCCCACTCTTCATTTTTACTTAACATAATTTTTTTCGACAGTTTTACATAATAATTTTAAGCTAGGAGAGCCATAGCAGAATTAACTCTAAAAGCAGGTTGAACTTTAGAATGCAATATGATTTCTAAAGCTAAATCTCTTAGTAATCACAACTGAATGGGTGTTCCATTTTTGATGTATCACATGGACTGAAGCTCTGAATTTCATTCATTGGTTCATTCATGCATTTGGGTGTGTGTATATGTTAGCTGTGTCTTTGGAGACGCATAAAGAGCTTAAGACCAGTGAAATGTTTTTATAAACTAGAAGAATTTTGTAACCTAACTTGCTCATTTATTCATCAAAAACTTATTTAGGGGACACCTACTATGTGCCAAACACTATCTGAGGAGCCACATGAACAAGAGGCGGTGAAACAAGATAAAATCACTTCTGCTGTGGACTGTACATCCCAGAGGAGGGAAGCGAGACCATGAATAACTCAATAAGTAAATAAGCAAGGAAAGAAGAAAGCAAAGTATTAGAAAGAAAGCAAAATAATATTCAGAGCATGATGAAGAAGGAGCTTCTTTAGACAGGAGTTGTAAAGAAAGGCCCTTCTGAGGAGGAAGCATTTTTTTGAGACTTTAGCCATGAGACGAGCTTTCCAAGCAAAGAGAATACCAAGTGCCAAAGAACTGGGGGTGGGAAAAAGCCTGGCACGTATGAGAAACAGAAAGAAGCAAGTTTGGCTTCACGGGTGTGCAACCTGGGTGGTTCCACAGGTTTCCATGATGGAAGAGCCCAGTTTAATACTCTCTTAGCATCACCATGAAATTCATTATCATTTTGTAACAAGGGATCTCCCATTATTCCTACAAATTACATAGCCAGTCCTGGAAAGAAGGTTAATAGAGTTGAAGGGTGTGTGTGTGCTTTGGTTGGGTGGGGGTGGATGTGCATTAAAAAATAAGGCCAGTAAGTGATAATTATGGGCATGTGTGGTACTGGCACCAGTTGAGTTTTTGAAAGATTAGTTGCACCTAACAATACAGTCATTTTTGTTTGATAGGTAGAAAATGGAAACACTATTTTTCATCTATGTTTAGCCAAATCCTCCATACAGATGATAAATTCCTTAAGGGTAATGTTGGTCTCTTCTGTGTATTGTGTACACTTCACAGCACCATGTGATCAGATATTCCACAAATACTAATTGCAGCCAAAAGGAATTTGTATTCTCTTTTAACCTGGTAGGGCTTCTTTTGAGGAAAAAAGAGGGGCACATTTAGTGTTCAGATTTGAATTCTTGCTTTCTTCTCATAGTTACATTGTAGTACCAAATCTGCCTGACCATTTTAACAATTAGGTCAAATCATATAAAACTTCTGATATTCGACCATTTTTTTGACCTAGAGAATGGCAATTTCCATGGCTCACAGAAGATTGACATTGCAGGTTTATTTAAGAAAATAAAACGCAAGTCTTCCGAGCATCTTTGTAACCCCTGCTGGATTTATGTAACAGAGGGAGAAACAACGAGAACAGGGCTGTTCATTAGCACACCGTGCTGAGCAGTGCCGTCAGGCCCGCACCCATGGGCCTCCTTAGAGGGAAATCCATGTTGCAGCAAAGCCTTTCTGCCAGTCAGCAACTCCCCACCCGCCAATAATGGAGACCATGGCTTGAGACCCACTTCTACTACATTCTGCATTACAGCAAGTGATGAGTTGCCGGGAGTTACTGTGTGAGTGGCCCAAGTCCATGCCATGGCTCAGAGGCGCAGCAGGCCAAAGGGCTCGGGTCTACGCACTGTTGTTGACTGATAACCCTTCCAGTTGGCAAATCTATTTCCATTTGTTGATGGCCATGGTGACTTACCCAGTGATTACCAATGACATTATGGGATCATGGCAACAGAATTTTGCCAGCAGGGGGTTATATCAGGATTTCTCTGATTAGGAGAGAGGTGATTTTAGAATTCAAACGAGGCAATGAATGACAAATTCTCAAAAAACCTTCTGCGTAGAGGCTTTTGTGGTTTGCTTCTTAACTTTTCCTTTGAAAGGGTTCTTGGTTCTAAATAAGCATGGTCAAGCTGCTTCTTCCCCAGTGCTCTTACATTTTAGCAGTACACTAAAATCCATTCATTTATGGATTTTATATTTCCACTTGCATGTTCTTTTTCTTGTGCTTTTTGCTTTCTTCCCTTTCTCAAAATCTTCTACTCTTTGAACATTTCAAACCTATCTATCTATACATTCCTGAAGTCAGTAGTGGGATTAGGAAATATGGTATTAGTAACCTAGAGAAAATGAAAAACTCCTAAGACAGTTTGCCTTACCTCAAAAACACTTCTTAAATGTTTTCATGATCCCCCTTTCTATTATCCCCATTACTGGTCATAGCCTTCTGCGGAGGGTGACTACATAATATCTATTTATCCCCAGAACTCTGGGATACAAGCATGTGTTTGATTCCCCCCCTCTAAACTCAAGCTACTCACAACCTCCAAATAAAAAGTGATTAAAAAATTCCAACCATTTAGATATTGAAATCTGTATAGTTTTCCTTTTGAACTTTACACTGGTGTTAGAAATACTCCTCAAATGAATGAATGATCTCAAAGAACTTACACAGAGATTTTTTTAAATGTTCAAAGCAGGTACTCATAATCTGGTCCTGGGGAGTCAAGGAAGGCTTCCTGACATGTTAGCTGAAATTAAACCTATTTAAGAGTCTGCACATGCCTCCTTTCTCCCTAGATCCATGCAACCCTAAATAAAAGGCTGATATACTTCAAGATTGCTTTCCACAGAGCACCATGCCCTGACCAGCATTTACTTCTTTCTGTTTTCCTTTTCCAAAGAACCTGTTCTCTTCTCTGGCTACAAAGGGCTTGTTTAAACCTTTCATGCTACTTTATTATTAAGCAAAGGTTGCATGTTCTGTGGTTGATTGCAAGTTGTAAATAACATGATAAACAGTCAAGTGCAAGGTTAACTTTTAGAGACAAAGTACACTTAGGCCAAAGGAATGACTCTCTAAGAGTAGGAATTTCAGCAACTATGGCAGGTGAAACAGTATGAACACTATGAAAAGGCAAAATGATAGGATACTGAAAGGAGAACTCCCGGGTCGGAAGGTGCCCAATATGCTACTGGAGATCAGTGGAGAAATAACTCCAGAAAGAATGAAAGGATGGAGCCAAAGCAAAAACAATACCCAGGTGTGGATGTGACTGGTGATAGAAGCAAGGTCCGATGCTGTAAAGAGCAATATTGCATAGGAACCTGGAATGTCAGGTCCATGAATCAAGGCAAATTGGAAGTGGTCAAACAGGAGATGGCAAGAGTGAACGTCGACATTCTAGTAATCAGTGAACTAAAATGGACTGGAATGGGTGAATTTAACTCAGATGACCATTATATCTACTACTGCGGGCAGGAATCCCTTAGAAAAAAATGGAGTAGCCATCATGGTCAACAAAAGAGTCTGAAATGCAGTACTTGGATACAATCTCAAAAATAACAGAATGATCTCTATTTGTTTCCAAGGCAAACCATTCAATATCATGGTAATCCAAGCCTATGTATGCCCCAACCAGTAACGCTGAAGAAGCTGAAGTTGAATGGTTCTATGAAAACCTACAAGACCTTTTAGAACTAACTAACACCCAAAAAAGATGTCCTTTTCATCATAGGGGACTGGAATGCAAAAGTAGGAAGTCAAGAAACACCTGGAATAATAGGCAAATTTGGCCTTGGAATACGGACTGAAGCAGGGCAAAGGCTAATAGAGTTTTGCCAAGAGAATGCACTGGTCATAACAAACACCCTCTTCCAACAACACAAGAGAAGACTCTACACAAGGACATCACCAGACGGTCAACACCGGAATCAGATTGATTATATTCTTTGCACCCAAAGATGGAGAAGCTCTATACAGTCAGCAAAAACAAGACCAGGAGCTGACTGTGGCTCAGACCATGAACTCCTTATTGCCAAATTCAGACTGAAATTGAAGAAAGTAGGGAAAACCACTAGACCATTCAGGTATGACCTAAATCAAATCCCTTATGATTATACAGTGGAAGTGAGAAATAGATTTAAGGGCCTAGATCTGATAGATAGAGTGCCTGATGAACTATGGAATGAGGTTCGTGACATTGTACAGGAGACAGGGATCAAGACCATCCCCATGGAAAAGAAATGCAAAAAAGCAAAAGGACTGTCTGGGGAGGCCTTACAAATAGCTGTGAAAAGAAGAAAAGCAAAAAAGCAAAGGAGAAAAGGAAAGATATAAGCATCTGAATGCAGAGTTCCAAAGAATAGCAAGAAGAGATAAGAAAGCCTTCCTCAGGGATCAATGCAAAGAAATAGAGGAAAACAACAGAATGGGAAAGACTAGAGATCTCTTCCAGAAAATTAGAGATACCAAGGGGACATTTCATGCAAAGACGGGCTCGATAAAGGACAGAAATGGTATGGACCTAACAGAAGCAGAAGATATTAAGAAGAGGTGGCAAGAATACACAGAAGAACTGTACAAAAAAGAGCTTCACGACCCAGATAATCACGATGGTGTGATCACTTACCTAGAGCCAGACATCCTGGAATGTGAAGTCAAATGGGCCTTAGAAAGCATCACTACAAACAAAGCTAGTGGAGGTGATGGAATTCCAGTTGAGCTATTCCAAATCCTGAAAGATGATGCTGTGAAAGTGCTGCACTCAATATGCCAGCAAATTTGGAAAACTCAGTAGTGGTCACAGGACTGGGAAAGGTCAGTTTTCATTCCAATCCCAAAGAAAGGCAATGCCAAAGAATGCTCAAACAGCTGCACAATTGCACTCATCTCACACGCTAGTAAAGTAATGCTCAAAATTCTCCAAGCCAGGCTTCAACAATATGTGAACCGTGAACTTCCTGATGTTCAAGCTGGTTTTAGAAAAGGCAGAGGAACCAGAGATCAAATTGCCAACATCCACTGGATCATGGAAAAAGCAAGAGAGTTCCAGAAAAACACCTATTTCTGCTTTATTGACTATGCCAAAGCCTTTGACTGTGTGGATCACAATCAACTGTGGAAAATTCTGAAAGAGATGGGAATACCAGACCACCTGACCTCCCTCTTGAGAAACCTGTATGCAGGTCAGGAAGCAACAGTTAGAACTGGACATGGAACAACAGACTGGTTCCAAATAGGAAAAGGAGTACATCAAGGTTGTGTACTGTCACCCTGCCTATTTAACTTATATGCAGAGTACATCATGAGAAATGCTGGGCTGGAAGAAGCACAAGCTGGAATCAAGATTGCTGGGAGAAATATCAATAAACTCAGATATGCAGATGACACCATCCTTATGGCAGAAAGTGAAGAGGAACTAAAAAGCGCCTTGATGAAACTGAAAGAAGAGAGTGAAAAAGTTGGCTTAAAGCTCAACATTCAGAAAACGAAGATTATGGCATCTGGTCCCATCACTTCATGGCAAATAGGTGGGGAAACAGTGGAAACAGTGTCAGACTTTATTTTTTGGGGCTCCAAAAATCACTGCAGATGGTGATTTCAGCCATGAAATAAAAGACACTTACTCCTTGGAAGGAAAGTTATGACCAACCTAGATAGCATATTCAAAAGCAGAGACATTACTTTGCCAACAAAGGTCCGTCTAGTCAAGGCTATGGTTTTTCCAGTGGTCATGTATGGATGTGAGAGTTGGACTGTAAAGAAAGCTGAGCACTGAAGAATTGATGCTTTTGAACTGTGGTGTTGGAGAAGACTCTTGAGAGTCCCTTGGACTGCAAGAAGATCCAACCAGTCCATTCTAAAGAAAATCAGTCCTGGATGTTCATTGGAAGGACTGATGTTGAAGCTGAAACTCCAGTACTTTGGCCACCTGATGCGAAGAGTTGACTCATTGGAAAAGACCTTGATGCTGGGAGGGATTGGGGGCAGGAGGAGGAGGGGACGACAGAGGATGAGATGGCTGGATGGCATCACTGACTCGATGGACATGAGTTTGACTGAACTCCGGAGTTGGTGATGCACAGGGAGGCCTGGCATGCTGTGATTCATGGGGTCGCAAAGAGTCAGACGTGACTGAGTGACTGTACTGAACTGAACTGATGGCAGGTGAATGGGAAGTTTGGGGGATTTTTTGAGTCAGGGGTGTTCACGAGTTTCCCCTTTATCCGCTAATTAGGAAACTGCACACATTTGCCACCATTTTTTACATCAAGTACCAATCTTATTTATTCAGTTATGAAAATGGGGCTTGTAAAGATAGGGAAATTGAATAGGTGAAGAAAATAAAGAGATATATGAGTGGTGAAAATGTGAACTAGAGAAAATGATCAAATGCCTCCTACCTTCCTTCCAAACTATTTCTGCCACTTGTTAGAACACGTGACATCTTTATTCTACAGCCAGCTTCACCCAGTTTAGACAGCATGACATCATATGTAGGGAGCATGGGCTGTGGTGTTAGAGAATTTTGGGTCTGAATCTTGGTTTTTCCTATTTGTTCACTGTGTGACCATGGACAAGTCACTTAACCTCTCTGCACTTCAGTTTTGCTCAGATATAAAAGTATTAATACCTCACGTACAGAACAAGAATGGGGATTGTATGAGACCACTTAAATCTGTTCTATGTATGTGTTATAATGGAGTGATCATAATAACAAACTTCTACTAGAATAGTCTGTGGACAAAGAGGATAATTGGTGTGAAAATAATTTCATAATTATGGGACAGTTTCATCTTCAAGTGAATTTTACAGAGGTTTACTTGCAGACTTCCTATATGCATCCCACCTGTCCTAACCCTGCTTCCCTAAACCCGAGTCAGATGTGGCAAATTAGAGAGCCCAGGGAGAAGGGCAGAGAAGAGACGTGGTTTGCTGTACTAAGCCTGTCAGTGCTAATACCTTGTGACAAGAGATGTATTTTTAACCTCTTTCACAACATGGGGTGGAACTGTCGCTCTGGGAATCCCACTTCTAAGGCTAGACACTCTCTACACAGAGTGTAGAGTAGCTCTTGTTCCCTTTGCCACCAAAGATATTTTGCTGTATCTTTTCCTTCCAGAAGGAGAAAGGGTATCTTATGATAACTTCATAATAGATTTTATTATATTCCATCAAAACAATAAAATGCTCCTGAAATTTTTTTCCCAGGATCTGTGTGTGTGTGTGTGTGTGTGTATGAGAAAATCTCAATGTTGAGCTGAAATACAATTATTGTAGCATTATTCACTCAGTTTCTCTAAAGGTTTGGTTTCCCAAACAGAACACTGATTTTAAGTCTGTGTTGTCCAGAGTTGAGGTCACATGTAAACCTTTTTAATGGACTGGTTAAGTTGAAAAGTTCCTGAGTAAGAACTTCTCAACAGCCTTTTAATAAGAGTTTAAAGTAGAAGGAGGAAAATATTCCCTGCCTTCCCTTCTCCTCAAAGCCAGTGGTAAGAATTATGACTTCTCAAGACCTCTTCTAGTCTCAAAGATGAACCCATGAGGGTAGAAAGTGTGTTCACCACCATATGTGATAGGTTGTTATTTCAGTCACAGATGAGTCTTAAGAAGTTTTGAATTTCCTCTGCTTGATATTTTGCCCACAGAGATTGTTTAACCCTTGCATGCTGACTCTGACTCAGAAGGTTAGACTATCCCTAGCGAAGAAGCCGGAGAAAGCGACGGCACCCGACTCCAGTACTCTTGCCTGGAAAATCCCACGGACGGAGGAGCCTGGTAGGCTGCAGTCCACGAGGTCGCTGAGGGTTGGACACGATTAAGCAACTTCACTTTCAGTTTTCACTTTCATGCATTGGAGAAGGAAATGACAACCCACTCCAGTCTTCTTGCCTGGAGAATCCCAGGGACGGGGGAGCCTGGTGGGCTGCTGTCTATGGGGTCGCACAGAGTTGGACACAACTGAAGCGACTTAGCAGCAGTAGCAGTCACTGCTGCATATAAGTAACAGTTAGAACTGGAAGAAGAAGCAACAGTTAGAACTGGACATGAAACAAAAGACTGGTTCCAAATCGGGAAAGGAATGCATCAAGGCTGCTTATTTAACTTATATGCAGAGTTCATCATGAGAAATGCTGGGCTGGGTGAAGGACAAGCTGGAATCAAGATTGCCAGGAGAAATATCAATAACCTCAGATATGCAGATAACACAGCCCTATGGCAGAAAGAGAAGACAAACTGAAGAGCCTCTTGATGAAAGTGAAAGAGTAAAGTGAAAAAGTTGGCTTAAAACTCAACATTCAGAAAACTAAAATCATGGCATCTGGTCCCTTCACTTCATGGCAAATTGGCTCCGATGGTAAAGCATCTGCCTACAATATGGGAGACCTGGGTTCAACCCCTGGGTTGGGACGATCCCCTGGAGAAGGAAATGGCAACCCACTCCAGTACTCTTGCCTGGAAAATCCCATGGACGGAGGAGCCTGGTAGGCTACAGTCAATGGAGTCCAAAAGAGTCAGACACGACTTCACTTTCACTTTCACTTTTTACTTCATGGTAAATAGATGGGGAAACAATGGAAACCATGAGAGACTTTATTTTTGGGGACTCCTAAATCACTGCAGATGGTAACTGCAGCCATGAAATTAAAAGACGCTTACTCCTTGGAAGGAAAGTTATGACCAACCTAGACAGCATATTAAAAAGCAGAGATCTTACTTTGCAAGCAAAGGTCCATCTAGTCAAAGCTTTGGTTTTTCCAGTGGTCATGTATAGATGTGAGAGTTGGACTATAAAGAAAGCTGAGCGTTGAAGAATTGATGCCTTTGAACTGCGGTCCTGGAGTAGACTCTTGAAAGTCCCTTGGACAGCAAGGAGATCCAACCAGTCCATCCTAAAGGAAATCAGTCCTCAATCTTCATTGGAAGGACTGGTGTTTAAGCTGAAACTCCAATACTTTGGCCATTTGATATGAAGAACTGACTCATTTGAAAAGACCCTGATGCTGGTAATGATTGATGGAGGGAGGAGAAGGGAATGACAGAGGATGAGATGGTTGGATGTCATCACCGACTCAATAGACACGAGTTTGAGTAAACTCCGGGAGTTGGTGATAGACAGGGAAGCTTGGGGTGCTGCAGTCCATGGGGTCACAAAGAGTTGGACATGAGCAACTGAACTGAACTGAGGGAAGATGAAAATAGCTAGAAACAATAAACAACCTTGGTTGAGCAATTTAGACTGTCCTCAAAAGATGAAAAGAAAGAAGGAAAAAAGTAGGTACGAGTTTGCTTCCCATTTAAATGTAGGAATTCAATATTTTATTGTGATTCCTCCTACTCAGAAACTCTGCTTAAAGCAGGTCTTCAATTTTAAACTGCTCATTTCTCAACCAAAGTCTGAGTACACCCAACCAGAACAAGTGTTTGCTGAGGGATTCATTAAAATTTGAAGGTAATTTCAGTTATGAGACTCATTTTGGCTTGATAATTGTGACTTCTCTAGAGGAAACTTTCATTAGCTATCCTGTACAACACTGCCTCACTATCTTGGAATACATTTCCGGAATTCAAAAACTGGAAGTTAAGTCATGCACATAGTAGCTCCACTCCTCTGCATTTTATTCCTTAACTAAGGGAATGTTAGTTATTAGCCTTCAATTTCCTTAAATGTGATGGAGAAAAGGAACCGATGTTTCATTGAAAAGATAAGTTCCAATGTTAATCAGCTCTGAACAACTAGTAAGTTTTGGCTTCTATGGGTTTCATGACAAAGCACTTAGTTTAGTTTGTAAATACTTAGTATGTATACCACTCGTAGAGAATTAATCATTTAATGAGTGATGTATTTAATATGGGGCCTCCCTGGTGGCTCAGACGGTAAAAAATCTGCCTGCAATGCAGGAGGCTCAGGTTCAATCCCTAGATTGGGAAGATCCCTTGGAGAAGAAAATAGCTACCCACTCCAATATTAAGTACCCGACATAAACCTCATCTATAGTGTAATCATCATTATGGAAATGTGTATATAAAGTAAGGATAGACTGTAGGTATGATAAATGTAGGATGAAGTATCTAAAGTTTACTCCCTGATATGTATCAGGCACTTGCTTACTTATTTCCTATATTCTTCATACCTTTTCTGTGAGTTAGATATTAGTATTTTTGTACTGAACAAAATTGAGACTCAGAGAAATGACTTGCTCAAGGTCATACAGTTAGAAAGTGGTGAAACCAAGACTTGAACCCAAAACGCTAATACGTTGAAGTCCACGCGTCTTCCACATAACAGAGTGCTGCCTTAATTGGGTAAGGCTGGGTGTAGAATAAAAAATGTCATTTGCTTTAGGAAATGGTGGTTTCTTATGGTTTATAAGAAACCATAGTTTTAAAAGAAGGGAAATTCTTCCTGGTGCATAAAAACAGACTTAGCCAATAGCAGGGGAGCTGGAGGACACTGGCATGGTGACCGTAACAGGCCAGAGAGATTGTCCAGAGGGCGGGTGGATTAGCCAAAATGAGAAAGAGCTAGGAAACAGAAAGGATGGTGAAGTGTATCTGGAGAGGCAAGTAAACACGGTAAACACTACAAGACAATTTGTCATCGACAGTTACAGTGTGCGGTAAAATCTCTAAATGCTTCGAGCATTTGGATGATAGATCTTTGAGGGCACATTAGTCAGAAAATCTGTGGCAGAGGCAAGCATCTTAACGGGAGAAAGATGGATGCAGACAGGGAGGTTGCTAGACTTGAGGCAGGGAAGGAGGTGATCAACATGAGAGAAGATAAAAGCCCAGAAAGAGAGTGTGGCCTCTTGGAGAGTTTATGGACCCAGGAAGACGGTAACTGACGTGTTAGACGATAATGCACTCGAGGGAGGAAATAAGGCAAACTGTTTGGGGAGAAGGGAGGTGATTAGGAAGCAGTCTGCAGGCTGGAGAGTGAAGTTGATGTCCCAATAGCTGAAGAAGGTGAATCATCCTCTGTTTGGGGAGTTTTTAGTCAGTCTAGGAGACACAAGATAGACTGGGATTGGATGAAGTGTTACTCAGGAAGACCTTTTAGAAGGATGTGACTAATTCAAGGCATTCATCCAAATGCCTTCATTTGGATGATCCTTGCTCACCACCTAGAATTAGGACACAGAGCATTTTGAAACCCCTCTTGGTTATCGACAAGCTACATTGATGGAATTCTTGCTATGGGCCAGACACTACTCAGCATTTTACTTTCAACTAACCTTTTTATTTCGTATTGGGGTATGGCCGACCTTTGCCAACAAAGGTCTGTCTAGTCAAAGCTGTGGTTTTTCCAGTAGTCATGTATGGATGTGAGAGTTGGACCATAAAGAAAGCTGAGCGCCAAAGAATCGATCTTTCAAACTGTTGTGTTGGAGAAGACTCTTGACTTCCCTTGGAGTCCCTTGGACTGCAAGGAGATCCAACCAGTCCATCCTAAAGGAAATCAGTCCTGAATATTCATTGGAAGGACTGATGCTGAAGCTGAAACTCCAATACTTTGGCCTCCTGATGCAAAGAACTGACTCATGGGAAAAGACCCTGATTCTGGGAATGATTGAAGGCGGGAGGAGAAGGGGACGACAGAGGATGAGATGGTTGGATGGCATCACCGACTCAGTGGACATGAGTTTGAGAAGGCTCTGGGAGTTGATGGACAGGGAGTTCTGGCGTGCTGCAGTCCATGGGGTTGCAAAGTGTCGGACACGACTGAGCAACTGAACTGAACTGATAGCCAATTAACAATGTTATGGTAGTTTCAGGAGAACAGTGAAGGAACTCAGCCATACATATACACGTATCCTGGGATGGGGAGGGCGGGGACGAGACTTTCCCAGGCACTTTCAGCTAATCTTAACAGCTGTGTCTATTAGATACAGAACCTTTTAGCTTCTTGACTCCCCTCCTCTCCCCCTAAAAACGAGCTAGTAAATGGTAAGCACCAAGCAGCCTGAAGACAGGCCGCCTAGCTCCATTGTGTTCAGCCTAGAATGCGATCCTCTGGCCCACCACCTGGGATAAGTGGGTAAATGTAGTTTTAAGCTCCTCAGAAACACCAAGAGCAATCAAAAGTGTTATCTCTCAACATACAAATGTTACAGCAGGCATTTATAAGCCCCTGCTGCATACAATAATACAATAACATCTTGAATGTTCACAGGCATTGTTCCAAGCACTCTTATGCATTATCTCATTTAACCTCACATTTTATGGAGTAATAATATCCCCAATTTTAGAGGAGACACTGAGTTGGATCTATAACTTGCCCACAGTCACACAGTTAGAGACCAAGACAGGAATTCTCCCATGTTGTGATAAGGGAAATACTAAAATGCTCAAGAGACTTGAAGTAAGAAATAACATATGGGCGAAAGAATAAGACAAAAGTATAGAGGCTGCGGAGAAGGCAACAGCACCCTGCTCCAGTACTCTTGCCTGGAAAATCTCATGGACGGAGGAGCCTGGTAGGCTGTAGTCCATGGGGTCGCTGAGGGTCGGACACGACTGAGCAACTTCACTTTCACTTTTCACTTTCATGCCTTGGAGAAGGAAATGGCAACCCACTCCAGCGTTCTTGCCTGGAGAATCCCAGGGACGGGGCAGCCTGATGGGCTGCCGTTTATGGGGTCGCACAGAGTCAGACACGACTGATGCAACTTAGCAGCAGTAGCAGCATAGAGGCTGCATTGAAGTGAGGTTTTTTTTTTTCTTTTGGACTGAGATTTAAATATTTATAGGTAGGTTTTTTTTTTGTTGTTTTTTTTTTTAGGACTGAGATTTATAGGTAGGTTGGCAGAAGAGGGCATTTCAGAGTGAAAGGGGTGTTGGAAAGAAAAGCAGAGAGGAGACCACTCGTGTTAGGCACTCAAGAATTATTCAATAAATGACTTGATGCGTGCATGAATGTATGAATGACATGGCAGGGAGTGCGAAAGCATGATGAAGTCATAACTGAAAGGAGGATAACAGATGAGACATGGGAAAGGTGGACTCTTCAGGACTTAACCACTAACTGGGATTTCGGTAAAAGCAAACCATTGAGAGAGAGTGTTTAGGCTTGGGCAAGTTGGGTCTGAAATGGCAGACTTGTATTTTGGAAAGTTTCTCATAGAACCGGGAAATGGCATCTGGCATTTGGAAATTAAGTCATGACACACACCTGTCAATTAACTTAGTTGCTAATGTTGCAAGGTATTAATTTTCAAAAAATAAAAGCTCAAACTTTGGAAATACTTTAGGCTATGCAAAATTGTACAGCACTCCTTTCCATATAAAACATTTATTTATTGAAAAGGAGAAGAAGGTCATGAGAGACAAAGTAAAATAAATTGAGTGGTAACAAAAATACTGCCTCCTTTCAAGAGGTTTGGTGTTTGCACATTTTAAATAGCTGTCTTCCACGAGGTCGTTTTGAGATTATATACCAAACAAAAGAGATTTAGCAAAGATGAGTTTTGACCAAGCCAATTAGTGCATTTCCTTTTAATGTTGAAGTTCTGGGAAACTGATTTACATCAAGAAGAAATTTGAGGTAATGTTCTGGGAATATGAGACTGAAATTTCCAGTCTGTCAAAGTCTTTAAGAGATTTGTGGAAGTTGCACCTGAAATTTAATTATTAGTGTGACCTCTTCCAAACCACCCTCCAAAAAAGGAAGTTTTTCTTTCTTTTGTTTTGGTTTTCAAATGCTTAAAATTCTTTACATGATCTACTGGAAAAAGAACAAAAAGATGATGATTCATTCAAAAATAATCTGTTCATTCCTCATGAAGTAGACAGAGCCATTTTCTAATAGGTAGTACTCCTTAAGTAATGCGTGATCCTACAGTCTAGGTAAGAACCAATGGTTAGGATACAAAGGAAAATGAGAACGAGAGGGAGCTTCTGGCAGTTAAGCTATCAGCTGATACAGACTGGGGAGCTTTGATTCTGTCATGATGTGAAGGCTTCAGAATGTTAATGGTGACTATGTAAAACAGTCCAGTATGGAAGCATCTGAGATAAAAATTCTTGTAAATTTTTGGCCACGAACCCAAAACTTGCTTCAGTCTGTGGCTGCAATTTTTGTGCCAAATAAGAAGGCACTTTGCTGGCTCTTTTTTTAGGGAAGGGCCAAATGAGATAGATTGGAAATATGTACTTTGAACAGCTAGGCAGAGTCTCAGGAAGTCTGCCAAACAAGAATTCCAAATAAAATGTTTGGGAAAGAAAACAGGGATGGACTTTGCAGATGCTGGATGTGTTCCACCAGCCATCTGTGCAAAGAGTTACTGGGTATCACATCAGCTGAGAGCTATGAAGTGGTACAGAACTATCAGCAATCACTTCGTTGTTAAATGGGTCCATTCGTTTCCCAGGCAGCCCTCTCTTTAGCAAGATAAAGTACCTGAATGTGTCTGCATTTCCTGTGAAGAACAATAACAATGACCAAAATTATTTAAACATAAAGGGGTTTTAGAAACTGAACTACTACCCCAATGCTAATGCATCAGCAGTCAAAGAAGGCAGATTAATTTACTTACGTGAGCTAAGTGCATTCTTGGCTCACAAAGGGGAGTCATTTGCTCACTTAAGCCAGAGATCCCATTTTTGACGGCAAATGTCAGTGCCTGGATTTCCCTTTGACAGTCTGGCAACCCCGCACCCCTGTTATAGTATCCATTTATTTGTCTTATTTTCAGCCAGATTAATCCATTCTGTTTTGACAAGAAGACTGATGGGTAATTGATAACTGTGATAGACACAAACAGAAGAGTTGGATGCTGAATAATTCAGCACTTTTCAGTATCAATAAGAGAACAGGTTGAAGAATTTGTGTCTCTATTTACACTTAAACTAAACTAAGTCAGCCCAGACATTTATGCTGCCAGTCTATCAGAAAACCAAACAGTGTACATTCCGTTTCCACCCGACAAAATGTTTTATAAGCTTGTAACAATATGTGTGAAGCTGCCAGAATAATAAATAGGTACAGCAGCCCATGCATGCTAATGTTATGTTGTAAGCAGTTTTGTTGACAAGTGCTAATACTTCTTTCATACTATCATCAAAAGCAGCTAATACAACAGCCATTATTTGCTGGCTTTCCAAGCAAGACATGATGGATTGTGACCTTAATATGGGTTAGCCGAGTTTTGAAAGTTAAACAACTTGCAATAAATCATAGAATTATTACAATGCAGTTTAATTGGTTAAGGACTGTTTATTTCCTAAACAGGGTGAAAAATTTCTGTTTCGGCACTTTTAATTTGCAAAGTGCATTTTCATTATGAATGGCAGTTTAATATTCTGCTCTTTTGTCATGCAAAATATGCAACACACAGGCAATCTATTAATTGGACAAAAATGCACTGCAAGCGCAAATTATCCTTTATATCATCACTTGTGAGTTTTTACATCTATTAAATGTGTTAAATGGAACATAGTTAAAGACTGTACAACTTGCGGGCTACTTCTAAAATTTAAGTCAAGCTTCAAGATGGTTTTAATGACCTTTATTTTTGGCAAAATAAAGTAATTAAGTAATTGTAAATATAGATGGCAGTTTAAAGAGTCACTGCATCCTTAAGGCGTAGGTGCGTATGTTTTTGGATTCAGTCGTCTCAGGAAATAGGCAATAACTCTGGTTCATATTGATATGTCCTGAGACATGGAATCCAATCTCATGCCATATACTTCGTTTTTTGCTACAGTATAATTTCCAGAGCAGAAATTTCCGTTGGCAAGTGTGTAGAAAAAGGTAAGGCAGCAACAAATGGATACCGCAGCCTAGCTCAGCATCACTGAAGAGCCACCTCCATATGCTTTGGTTCAGTGATGTGCCTTTGCACAGGGCTATTTAGAGCACAGAAGCAGTAACAAAATACTCTGTACTAGGAATGCTGATAAGACATATGCTCAATTTTAAGGATGCCAGATCTCTCAATGTGTTCCGATAAGACCGCCTTAAAATGCATGCATCTCCTTCATTGCCACACAACTGAGCGCTTTCCCACATTTCTTGACACCTGGGCAGACCTTTTAAAAACTTAAAGCTTCCACTGACTTCAAACGTGATCCACAGGTTGGCCCACTCGAAGCAGGGATACTTGTCGTCTCCTTCAAAGATATCCATTGTCAGCAGTACACACTGAAAGTTCAAAGTATACTTCACGTGGGCATTCCATTCATTTTCCCTAGAAATAAAAAGGTGTTAATGTGAGAACAGACATTTCCTTGTTTTAAAAGAGCTAAAGAACAATTTTTCCCCCTTGAAGTCATTCACAAAAGCAATACATTAAAATAAACTGTCTAGAACCTAAAGGTGAAAACTAAAAGTTTGCAAATTGAGAAAAGTCTTTCATCTTTATGTTATACAATAGCACAGGAGTGCTTCAGGATTTTAGAAATTTTATTCTCAAAAAAAGACAAATAAAGTTCTAGAATTTTAATCTTACCACATTAATGTTGATGATTTCTCCTCCTACTTATATGCCATGCTTACCTACACTATGTAGTTTCTCTGCCTCAGAAAAAAAGAAATGGAGCTGTGAGAGGGAGAGAGAGAGAGTCAGGAAGAGATTGTTACTATATCCAGTTGTTTGTACTTTTTACTATCACTAGTAATGAAGTGGTAAGGTTAGCATATACAGCCCAATGAGTATAATTATTATTATCACTAAGTATCACAAAACACTCAATTTTAACAATGATTTAATGTCTGAACTCTATTTTATGAACTGTATAGATAAGAAAAATTTATCAGAGACATAGCCATTATTTAGAAAATATTAGCGAATATAACCAAAATTCTAATTTATAAAGTCAATTAAGAAGTTGGGACACTTCTCAAAACCATAAATTAATAGATGAAATCTCTGTTCTATGTAAGGATTAGAAGATTTCCTGAAAGCTCAGGTACGTAAAAGTACAATGACCGTAAACTTGATCATTTTTAATATAATTTTAGTTATCACTTTCAACTAATTTTTCACCTTACTTTACTATGAAAAATCACAAATGTACAGAAAAGTTGAAGCAATTTCACAATGAGTAAACATATACTCATCACTTTGATTCTGCCATTTTACTTTACTTGCCTTTGCACATAACTATCCGTTCATCTTTCCACCCATCCACCAATCTATCTTATTTTTTGATCTGTTTCAAAATAAGTTGCAGCCATCAGTATACTTCTTCCTAAATACTACAGTGTGTGTATCATTAGAGTGCAAATGTTATTTACTGTTCTTTTTTTCCTTTGACGATAAATTTGCACACAATGGCATGTTCAAATCTAAAGTGTAGCATTTCAGGATTTTCAACAAACTTTCGGTGAGCTCCAGTCATGTTGATGAGCTTTGTTAAATGTTGACATGGAATGAGGTTCAGTGAACAGATAAGACTCAAGAGCCCTGTTTTCAGGCTGCTCACCTGAGCTAATCTCCAAGGGCCACTTCTTCCTTGGGACATCCCCCTCTGCACGTCTCAAGTTTATGCTGTTTTGCCAGGATGGGTAGTTCATATAATAGGTCTCCATCAACAATTACTATACTATCTGTTCTGTACCTATCAGGTACAAAGCATTTGGCTAAATGCCCTGGAAAGCAGGGAGTCCTAAGACACAGAGGCCAAGATATGGAGTCCCTCAAAGAGCATTTGGTAAAATTGTGTGCTGTACACCTAAGGTGGAATAATACAAGATTCAATTCAGTTCAGTCGCTCAGTCGTATCCGACTCTCTGCGACCCCATGGACCGCAGCACACCAAGCCTCCCTGTCCATCACCAGCTCCCAGAGTTTACCCAAACTGATGCCCATTGAGTCTGCAATGCCATCCAACCATCTCATCCTCTGTCGTCCCCTTCTCCTCCTGCCTTCAATCTTTCCCAGCATCAGAGTCTTTTCCAATGAGTCAGCTCTTCGCAGCAGGGGGCCAAAGTATTGGAGTTTCAGCTTCTACATCAGTCCTTCCAATGAATATTCAGAACTGAGTTCCTTTAGGATGGACTGGTTGGATCTCCTTGCAGTCCAAGAAACTCTCAAGAATCTTCTCCAACACCACAGTTCAAAAGCAACAATTCTTTGGTGCTCAGCTTTCTTTAACACTAGATTACATCTACTTAAAAGCCAAGAGGGTAAGAGAGGAAGTTTCAGGAATTTAGAGGAAGGAGGCAAGAATGTCCTGGAGTGTCCAGGGGAGGCTCCCTTGACCTCATCTCCACAACATCCAATCCATCAGCCACCAGAGTGACTATTTAAAAAGCAGATCAGATACCATCACTCTCCTTTCTCAAAGCCCCTTAACTCTTGTGAAAAATTATATTCAGTCTTAGGGCAAGTAAGGTCCAGAATTTTTTAAATACATCTTTCAAAAAGTGTTACCAGCCTGCTGAAGATCTCCATAATAATGAGGGACCCATGAGGTGTCAAATTGACTAATGCACAGACACTTGAAGAGGCTCAGTATCAAGCAATGAGAGAAGAACTTAAAGACCTATCTTGTGTTTTCACAGGTGTGACCTACTCCCTTGAAAAGGCCATTTCAATCTCAAATTTCTATTACTGTTTATCATCCAAAACATTGTTCAGTAATGTCTCATCTCTATCTAAGAGTTGTCCCAATATTTCTCAGGGAACCATGTCAATTTAAATTATAGTACATGTTGCTTAGATACAGGAGAAATGAGTTTAAACTGCTGAAGACATTGGATCTTTTCAAAGCGGTTCTTAAGTGCTATGGAAGAGAATAATCATAACATGCTAATCTGTAGATTCCCCATTTTTGTGTTCCCTGTTCTTGCTTCTCCTATGGCCTCAGGCAGAACTCTGTCATTTATCAAAATCATTTCTGTGTCCAAAATCCTATTCTTCAGTATTGAAAATATACGATTGTCAAAGTTAAAATAATATAATTTTTTATAAATAAAAACCTTGTCTACTGTCCAAGTATTTTTTAAATATTTTATTACACCTTGATCCCTAATTACTTTATGTAGAAAGGCAAATGGATTTATTACAGTAAAAAAACTTTTTCTGTGTGAGTTATGCAAAGATCAAGTCTAAGCAAGAAATACATCTGTATGAAATTTTTCATTGCAATTTGGGATCTCTCATAACTTTTTAGTAAATTGCAACTCCATTACTCTTTATTCCCCAGGGATGGAAAAAATGCACTTTATTTTTTGGCACAATAAATAAACACCCTGAGCTGGTAGAAATATCAATTACAAGAGTGTCTACCCTAAAAGTCACATTCATTTTGTTTGTTATTGCAAGTTATTAAAAGGCTTCCAGGCATGCATATAAAACCTGAAAAACAACGATTGAATCTATCATATTAAATTAAAATCTCTCCATAAAAAAGTAAACCCAAGTAGTTTATCAGTAAGGGAATGCCATGCTGCCCCAGAAGTCAATACAAATAAGACTTTATTAAAACATAACTAAAATGAAGTTCCACAAGAACCCTCAATGGGAATTGTTCTGCTTCAGATTCAAATAGAGTAAAAACACATCAGCGGGTCTCAATTTTCTTAAAGTAACAAAGGAAGAAAAGTAAAATAAATCCCATGTCTAACAACTAGAATTACACTTGAGAAAGGAAATATGGCCTCGAAAAGTATATGTGAAGCATAACCACACCTCAAGTTAGACAAGCCCCTGCTTTTAAAGCAGACAGTTCATCCTCTCTGGTTTTGCCTAATATTTGTCCCAGTGTGAAGTTTCTTTGATCAGTTATCTGCTTCTTAATGGACCTTCTTAAGTCAATCCCTGCAATTCTATGCAGCAGCCATAAGTTGGCAGTCCAGCTCATTGTTTCATTGTCTTTCGTTATTCTCCAACACTTGTCATAGCATTAAATGTTCTTTTCATGATAGTTCTCTATTTTTTCCCCTGAAGCAACTCACATGCGCACTTGCAGAAAATCCATGGGATATAGTCAAATGTTGACAGTCAGGTTAAAGTACAAGTAAGTTAGGCTTCAAGATCCACTCAGGTCCCAGAATGTTAGCTGTAACTCTTTCCATCTCTAACCAGATAGATAAATGTTAGCACACTCCATCTGAAAGTTGATGTTATATGTTATCATTTTAAATGTCTACAAAATATTTCAGGGAATGGATGCCTCAAATTTATTATATGAAAGATCTATCACTGGACATTTGCCTGGGCTCTAATATTTTATTTAAATAGCATCATGATAAAAATCCCTAAGCTCTTTGAACATCCAACCAGATAGGTAATGATTAGCATATCAATACTTTTGATATAGAAGTAAAAAATACAAACCAAAAATCATCAACAGTTTTCAAAGACTTTCCTAGCAAAGTAATTTTCCAGATAGTTAAGATAAATAAAATTATTCAGTTAATATCTCCAGTTTTCCTACTTCCTGTGTACCCAGTGAACTACAGAAAGCCAAATAATACAAATGGATTGTTAAGTGTTTGTTTAGCTTTTAAAAGAAATAGCCCTCGTATTAAACAGTATATAACCTTTCATGCTAGCCTCAAATATAAAAGATGTAGAATTACTTCTGTAAACACAAAAAGGGAGTTCTGCATTTATGATGATGAATGTTTAAGGAGACGCTATTGTATTACTCATGTGAAATTGTTCTGGCATTTAGATGAGAAATGGGCCCATAGGAAACAATTTCGTTCAGCACAAAGATGTACCTCGAGGCCCTACTGAGCCACATACAACATACATTAAGGTTAATGGCTTCGGTACGCTGAAGAAAGCAAAGTAACTATGAGCAAATGTGTGGGGCGTTATCCTTCATATGGTGACTCAGCAGCAAAGGCCACTTCTGTCTTTGAATCTGCCATATCAGCATACTTCTTTTGTAGACCGGGCAATAGCAGGTCTGTATAGGAGGTCCTCCTACTGGAAATTAATAGCTTTGATGCATCTGTTCACAGTCCATTGGCCAGAACTAGTCACATGGTTGTAACTCAAAAGAAACACACGGACTATTTGGCAAGTGTGACCGTCACCATTACAGACTTTAAGGTCACTTATCATCTAATTGTGACTTTTTTTTTCCAGTTTTTGTTATGGCTATTCTGAAAATGTGGGTGTTTGAGAAAACTTTTTAAAGTTGTTATTATTATAAAAATTGAATTGTAACCCTATTAGGGAAAAGAGCAAAGAAACTAAATTGAAAACTTTTATTGAAGATGAGGAACAAGATGGTTACCAGTTCTGGTCAAAGTAGAAGCAGTTTGCTTTCCTCTAGCAGTGATTTCAGTATTTCCTAGATTTATAATTTTATCTTGCCTTGAGTTTGGGTGGACTCCTGGAGTTGGTGATGGACAAGCAGGTCTGGCATGCTGCAGTTCATAGAGTTGTGGGGAGTCGGACATGACTGAGCGACTGAACTGAACTGAACTTTGAATCCCAAAGTAGCTTCTTTTTCTAAAGATCTTTTTTATTCTTATATTTATGCATATATAGCTTATTCTCCCTGCTTGAACCTAATAGAACTGTTTATGTCACACACAGTTTGTATGTTCAGCTTTCTTTGTTTAGGAGTTTTCGATAAATGTACATAGAAAATTTGATTATGTATAGCACACACATGTTAAGGCTATCGCCTAAGAAAAAATTAGGTGGAAAAGACCTCATGTTTTAAGGAAAGACACTTAAGTCTCATACAGTCATTAGAGTAGAGCTAAGTGTGTTGCAATGACATGGGATACAGACCAAGTGTGATCCAACCTGAGAGACAGAAAGGTCCCGGGCCTCCCTCAGAGATATGGGGGGAAAGGAGCTGCTTCTTGAAGGCAGCGGAACTAGGGCAATCCCAGGAGAGGAAGATTTAGCCATCTGCATGACTCAGGCAATGGCACCCCCCTCCGGTACTCTTGCCTGGGGAGTCCATGGGCAGAGGAGCCTGGTAGGCTGCAGTCCATGGGGTCGCTAACAGTCGGACTCGACTGAGCGACTTCACTTTCACTTTTCACTTTCATGCATTGGAGAAGGAAATGGCAACCCACTCCAGTGTTCTTGCCTGGAGAATCCCAGGGACGGGGGAGCCTGGTGGGCTGCCGTCCATGGGGTCGCACAGAGTTGGACACGACTGAAGTGGCTTAGCTTAGCTTAGGACTCAAATGAGTGTCGACAAAAAGGCATGAGCCAGGTAGAAGTACATCTTTGGACCCCCAGTTTCCCAAGTGGACAAGTTTATGACTTCCCCTTAGTCATTGCTAGGTCTTACTGCTTTGAAGCTTTTCTTTACGAATATTGTAAATTGCTTACTCCTATGTCATCAGTATAACTAATCCTTAGTAATTATCAAAACCATTAGCTGTTATCACTTCATGGTCCAGTTGCCCTTCTCTAGTCCACATTAACTGATGAAGGGAATCACAGCACCTTCAGTAGAAAAGATTTTGATGTTAACTAAAGAAAACTTTAAAAAGTATTCCTTTCTGACAAATCTGATTCTGATAATACTTTATTTATATCTTTTTTTTAATGTCATGACAGGAAATGGATTTGATTTTGGAAAGGAATCATTTTGAATAATTAATCATGGATTACTCTAATTAGCAGAAAATAATTATAGCTTGGGCATAGCTCTTTAGAAGGCAAAGGATGGAGCAAAAGACTATTGGAAAAATAATACCACCTGATAGATGTTGAGATGAATCCAACAGAAAGCTTTTCTTTAAACCAATCTTTAGCTAAGGCATTTCAAATGCCTCCCATTAGAAAACTATCATGATTTGCTATGTTGTCGGTTAGAGGATATTTTGTGTAATAATTAAAGAAGACATCTTTAATGATCCCTAAAAAAGAAAATATAGTTTCACTTGTTCCTTTGACAATACATTATGGATCAGAACTATCTTAGACAGTCTCAGCATATTTGTACACTGTAGGGATGCTTACAAAATGTACGTGGAGTCTTGCATATGAATTTCACTTGGAGAATGTTTGTCACATGATTGACATGACAGAGTTGCATATGTGGCTCCTGTTTTTTCAGAGGGGCTTGTAGGGACAGAACATGTGGCAAAAGGATGAGAAAAGGTAACAGAGAGAGAGAGAGTATTCCAACTGCATTCAGTTTCTATGAAGACTGTCAGCAGGACCAAGCTCACAAGAGTACAGTCCACCAAATCACATTTTTTAGCTGAAAGAGTCTGGATGTGGGACACAGGAGATGTATGCCCCAGACATGGCACCACAAATACTTAGCTAGTCCCTAACTCTCTGACTTGAACAAGTCTCTTTGTGCCTATTTACTCATTTATTTATTATTAATAGGATCCTTCTCACAGGATTGTAATACAGTAAAGACGAAATCTCAGATCAACGTTTCAAAGTTAAAAGCAACAACAACAAAAAATGATAAAGTATTATTTGGTTAGAATATAGTCTTAATATATTTTATTTTTACCAATAAAAATATAGTGATATTGTTGGAAGTAAGGAGTATCTGGTGTATGATTGAAAAAAGCATGACATTTTCATATGAACATCATATAGAAAAACAAATAAAACGATGCCTTATGAAATTGAGGATGGCTTTTATGATTATGGAAGCTAATTATGTAAGAGTGCATCTTTGCAAAGAAATACAAAATGGCATTCCAGTCATTGGTCATAAATGGCCCCTTAACACATCCCTCTGTGATTTTCCAGGTTAGTTTCCAATTTAAGAATAACATTCTTGCTCTTTGAATCTTTGCTTTTTTTTCCACACCATTTTCCTGCTATCAGCTAGAAAGCTGTTTTTCCTGATTGCTCAAAATACTAAGTGGGATCAAGGTTTATGCTTTGAATAAATAAATGGGCCCACCAGCTAAAAAAAGCCACAGCACCCTTCCATCCTATCATTATACCATCCTGTCCCCTCTTCTTCTTTTCCTTCCTTATCTGATAAATTGAATGAAATATTATCTTGAGTGAATTGCCATTGAAACACAGGTTGGTTGCCTGGGAGAAGAGAGAAAGGCCCTAGAATCCCCTTCAATCTTCTCCCATTAGTTATTACAATAAATCCTTTTATCTGATTAGCTAAATGGTTAACTGCAGTGGAGACCAGATGTCCTTTGACTAGGATTTCAGGAGAATCTGGCTACTGGTTGTAATAAATGACTTTTAAGTTTCCTTTCAATCATAAAATGTTTTATTACAAGTAGTCTTACATAGCCTGGAGGTGGCTTGAGAGAAAAAGGAAGAGCGATTTCTAAACAAACTTGAAATAGAAAGGTCATTAGGAGAACAACACACTTCAGTTTTGGCTGGACTAGTAGACAAAAACAGAGAAGGCAATGGCACCCCACTCCAGTACTCTCGCCTGGAAAATCCCATGGATGGAGGAGCCTGGTAGGCTGCAGTCCATGGGGTCGACTAAGCAACTTCACTTTCACTTTTCACTTTTATGCATTGGAGAAGGAAATCACTCCAGTGTTCTTCCCTGGAGAATCCCAGGGATGGGGGAGCCATCCCTGGGAGTTGGACATGACTGAAGTGACTTAGCAGTAGGCAAAAACATGGGTGAGAAAAATGGAAGCTGATGCAATATCTAACCAGTCATGTACATTCTAACTTCTTAACCCTTATATCTATTTCTTTCTGAGCAGGGGAAGTGGGTTTCAGCAAAAACAAAAACCAACAAGATTCTTTGGTGGAAGAGGAGAAAGAAAGGAGAGAGTATATACATTCCTTCAGTGATAGGAGAAACTTAACACAAATAGGAAATAGATACCTCATTCCTAGAACAACTTAGATTTTCTATGACCTTGAATCTTCAATGCTCAGGCCTCTTGGTGACAGAATGCGCAGAATGAATGGAGAGTAGCAGGCAAAGCCTGTGATGTTTTCCCCTTCCTTTGCCACTGGGCCTTACTCCCTGATTTTTAAGAACCTCCTTCTCTCAGAATGTTCCCTCATCTGTCCCTTTGAGGACTCTGCCCAGGAGAGCATATCTTGCATTTGAAATGACTGAGGACCTCAGACCTCAGACCTAGCTGAGAGCCCTTTGTTGCTGATCAGTGATCAGTCAGGTCTCACTCTTTGTGACCCCATGGACTGCAGCACGCCAGGCCTCCCCATCCTTCATCATCTCACAGAATTTTCTCAAACTCATATGCATTGAGTTGGTGATACCATCCAACCATCTCATCCTCTGTCATCCCCCTTTCCTCCCGCTTTCAATCATTTCCAGCATCAGGGACTTTTCCAGTGAGTCGGCTCTTCGCATCATGTGGCCAAAGTATTGGAGTGTCAGCTTCAGCATCAGACCTTCCAATGAGTATTCAGAGTTGATTTCCTTTAGGATAGACTGGTTTGATTTCCTTGTAGTTCAAACACCACAGTTCAAAAGCATCAATTCTTTGTCGCTCAGCTTTCTTTATAGTCCAACTCTCACATCCATACATGATTACTGGAAAAACCATAGCTTTGACTAGATGGACCTTTGTTGGTAAAGTGTCTCTGCTTTTTAACATACTGTCTAGGTTGGTGATAGGTTTTCTTCCAAGGAGCAAGAGTCCCAATTTCATGGCTGTAGTCACCATCAGCAGTGATTTGGCAGTCAAAGAAAATAAAGTCTCTCACTGTTCCCATTGCTTCCCCATCTACTTGCCATGAAATGATGGGATCACATGCCATAATCTTAGTTTTCTGAATGTACAGTTTTAAGCCAACTTTTTCACTCTCCACTTTCACTTTCATCAAAAGGCTCTTTAGTTCTTCTTCACTTTCTGCCATAAGAATGGTGTCATCTGCATATCTGAGGTTATTGATATTTCTCCTGCCAATCTTTATGCTTGAGCTTCATCCAGCCTGGAATTTCACATGATATACTCTGCATATAAGTTAACTAAGCAGGGTGACAATATACAGCCTTGGCGTACTCCTTTCCCAATTTGAAACCAATCTGTTGTTCCATGTCCAGTTCTAACTCTTTTTCTTGACCTGCACACACATTTCTCAGGAGGCAGGTCAGGTGGTCTGGTATTCCCATCTCTTTCAGAATTTTCCACAGTTTATTGTGATCCACACAGTCAAAGGCTTTGGCTTAGTCGATAAAGCAGGAATAGATGTTTTTCTGGAACTCTCTTGCTTTTTTGATGATCCAACTGGCAATTTGATCTCTGGTTCCTCTGCCTTTTCTAAAACAAGCTTGAACATCTGGAAGTTCATGTTTCATGTACTGTTGAAGCCTGTCTTGGAGAATTTTGAGCATTACTTTGCTAGCCTGTGAGATGAGTGCAATTGTGCGGTAGTTTGAGCATTATTTGGCATTGCCTTTCTTGGGGATTGGAATGAAAACTGACTTTTCCCAGTCCTGTGGCCACTGCTGAGATTTCCAAATTTGCTGACATACTGAGTGCAGCACTTTCACAGCATCATCTTTTAGGATTTGAAATAGCTCAACTGGAATTCCATCACCTCTACTAACTTTGTTTGTAGTGATGCTTCCTAAGGCCCACTTGACTTCACATTCCAGGATGTCTGGCTCTAGGTGAGTGATCATACCATTGTGGTTATCTGGTTCATGAAGATCTTTTTTGTATAGCTCTTCTGTGTATTCTTGGCACCTCTTCTATCTTTTGCTTCTGTTAGGTCCATACTATTTCTGTCCTTTATTGTTCTCATCTTTGCGTGAAGTGTTCCCTTGGTATCTCTAATTTTCTTGAAGAGATCTCTAGTCTTTCCCGTTCTGTTGTTTTCCTCTATTTCTTTGCATTGACCACTGAGGACGGCTTTCTTTTCTCCTTGCTATTCTTTGGAACTCTGCATTCAAATGGGTATATCTTTCCTTTTCTCCTTTGCTTTTTGCTTCTCGTGTTTTCTCAGCTATTTGTAAGGCCTCCTCAGGCAGCCATTTTGCCTTTTGCATTTCTTTTTCTTGGGGATGATCTTGATCACTGCCTCCTTTACAGTGTCATGAACCTCCGTCCATAGTTCTTCTCGCACTCTATCAGATCTACTCCCTTAAATCTATTTCTCACTTCCACTGTATAATCATAAGGGATTTGATTTAGGTCATACCTTAAGGGTCTTGTGGTTTTCCCTCCTTTCTTCAATTTAAATCTGAATTTGGCAATAAGGAGTTCATGATCTGAGCCACAGTCAGCTCCCAGTCTTGTTTTTGCTGACTGTATAGAGCTTCTCCATCTTGGCTGCAAAGAATATGATCAATCTGATTTCAGGATTGACCATCGGGTGATGTCCATGTGTAGAGTCTTCTCTTGTGTTGTTGGAAGAGGGTATTTGCTATGACCAATGCATTCTCTTGGCAAAACTCTATTAGCCTTTGCCCTGCTTCGTTTTGTACTCCAAAGCCAGATTTGCCTGTTTCTCCAGGTATCTCTTGACTTCCTACTTTTGCATTCCAGTCCCCTATAATGAGAAGGACATCTTTTTTCCTTTTCAAGATACATGGCAAGATACATGGGGTAAATTCTTGGAGCAAGCCCTCCAGTTTCACTGGAGCACAGAATCAACTGTATGATACTCTGGCAACCTCGTGTTTCCTCAGAATTCTTCTGGAATGTTGATTTTGCAGTTTGGTTTAGTTAAGCAGCCATTCCTTGAATGCCCACTAAGTGACAAGAGCTGTGCCAAAGCAGGGCAATAAAACATGAAAGGTTCACATAGTCTTCACCCTCAGATCACTTACAGTGGGGGAAATCCTCTCAGGTTTTAGAGTTACTAGAGATATGCTTGGAGTGCTTGGAATATTGGATGCTGAGAGGCTCCTAACTCAGCAAAAAAAGCAGGGCGGTTAGAACCCAGTCTAGGTGGAGGAGCAGGAATTAGGGGAGAAACAGAAGGAGAGGTGTTCGAGGCACAGGGGAGAAAAGCATGAAAAAAGCAAAAGCTGAGAAACAGCCTTTGAGCTTGGGAAGCTATAGATAGTCCAGGTTCCAGAACATTCATTCCAGTAGTTTCTAAGAGGGTTCCTTACCACTTTAGTCCTTTTGGGTATGTTTGGTTTTTGATGTGACACTGAGATGAGAATATAGTTCTATGGCTCCCATTATAGGTGTGGACCACACCCTTCACTTAAAGAGTTTGAAATTACTAGTAGTGTTTCATTCCCAGAATACGATGTATTTGTGTTAGTGTTACATTATTATTTATACCACATGATGATTTTGTAACCAAACACTGCATGTATTCAGTGTTGTATGAATTTCTTTGACTCAATGAGCCCCATAATCGTACATGATTCGGCAATATACCCAAGGTTATAACAGAGGCCAATAATGAGACATTTGCAAATTGCTATCTTCTTTTTTGATAAGAAAATCTACTGCTTTGTAAGTGATTCTGATTATAATTCACGCAGCCCCTTTAGTGTCATGTATTGATGCTTTCAGTCCCATGTAATTCCTTATGTCCTCAGCGGGCTTCCCTGGGACTCAGATGGTAGAGAATCTTCCAGCAGTGCAGGAGACCGGGGTTCGATCCCTGGGTCCGGAAGATCCCCTGGAGAAGGGAATGGCAACCCATTCCAGTATTCTTGCCTGGAGAACTCCATGAACAGAGGAGCCTGGTGAGCTACAGTCCTTGCGGTCTCCAAGAGTCGGACATGACTGAGCATGTAACACATTATATGTCCATTATTTGTCAGTACCAAACCTTAAATCCCCATGATAGATTGTGTTGTCCCCCACCCCACCCTCTCAATTTTTAAAAACAAATAAAACCCTGATATCTGAATATATGAAGAGCAAAAGTGTTCTTCCTAGATTGTAGTTCTGTCTTCTCTATCCTGGTATAATAATCTCTTTGAAATAAGTTTTAAGAAAGTAAGATTTAAAAAATAAAGACTGTCATTTTAAAATATAAGCGTAACTACAATTTGGCTATGTACAACTAAAGATGCTGTTCGCTGGTTGACTACTAGCTCAGCCTTTGATGATGCTGAGTATAAATAGCATATGTGACATTAGGGATTCATTCCCAGCTCAGTTTTGTGAATCAGGGTGGAAGCTAATTTTCATGATTCCTCATCTGAGGAGGAAGCTACTATGTGCAAAAGATGTGAAATCACCACTGAGAATGTACATTTGTTAAGAGCGAAGCCTTTATTCTCTTGTGAAGTTCTCCAATTATGCTATTTATTTCAACTTTAAGGCAATTAAAAAATGACATATACAAGTTATTTGAAACTGTGTCTATACTCAAAAAGCAAAATGGAAAATTAAAAGATGGGAGTAATTTAAGTTTGAAATGTTTCATTCAGTTATCTAGATATTTGAGATCTGAAATGTCTGAATAATTGCCTCATACTCATCTTCTACATATGCACAGTAAAAAAGGGGGAGAAATCCTTTGAAATGATCATAATTTCCTCTTATGTCAACATTAATATGTCACAATATTTTTTTTTTTGTTTTATGGGATTCATTTCCTGTTGATGTAGAATTTTAAGGTGAAGATAATCACAATAATTAAGGAGTAAATGTGTAAATGAGGGCCTGATTCAAGTTATTTAATTAACATAGATGCATGAAAATCTGGCAACTAGAGGATTAAAATATGATCTAATTTTTTCTGTACTTTTCCGTTCTCCTAAACTGTCACCAAAGAGAGGGCAATAGTAGAGAATTACAAATGTGTAAAAATATATATATATATCAGCAAGTTATTTCGTGCTCCTTTATGACCGTCTAGTCTAACACAGATATATCTCATTTTATAGCACTTTTCAGATATTGAATTCTTTTACAAATTGAAGGTGTGTGGCAACCCCGTGTTGATCAAGAAGTCTGTCAGCACCATTTTCCACACAGCATTGGCTGACTTTGTGTCTCCGTGTCAGTCTGGTAATGCTCGCAACATTTCACACTTGATGATTATTATTTGTTATGGTGATCTGCGCTGTTACTCTTGTGGTTGTCTTCAGGCACCGCAGATCACGCCCATGAAGGCAGCAAACTGAACTGCTGGTTGTTGTGTGTTCTGATTGCTCTCCTGGGTGTGTCCCCCCATCTCTGTCCTTCTGCTTGGGCCTCCCTATTTCCTGAGATGCAACAGTATTGAAAGCAGGCCAGTTAGTAACCCTACAATGGACTCTCAGTGTTTTAGTGAAAGGAGGAGTTGCCCATCTCTCTCTTTAAATCAAGAGCTAGAAGTGAGTACAGTTATTGAGGAAGGCATTTCAGGAGCAGAGACAGGCTGAAAACTAGGCCTCTAGCATCAGTGCGCTTCCCTGATAGCTCAGCTGGTAAAGAATCCACCTGCAATGCAGGAGACCCCAGTTCAATTCCTGGGTCGTGAAGATCCCTTGGAGAAGGGATAGGCTACCCACACCAGTATTCTTTGGGCTCCCCTGTGGCTCAGCTGGTAAAGAATCCACCTGCAATGCAGGAGACCTGGGTTCAATTCCTGGGTCGGGAAGATCCCCTGGAGAAGGGATAGGCTACCCACTCCAGTATTCTTGGGCTCCCCTTGTGGCTCAGCTGGTAAAGAATCCACCTGCAATGCAGGAGACCTGGGTTCAATCCCTGGGTTGGGAAGATCCCCTTGAGAAGGGAAGGCTACCCACTCCAATATTCTGGCCTGGAGATTGTCCATGGGATGGCAAAGAGTCAGACACGACTGAGCAACCTTCACTTTCATTTTCACTTGCATCAGTTAGGCAAGTTGTGGATACAAAGGAAAAGTGCTTGAAGGAAATTAAAAACGCTACTCCAGTGAACACATGAATGGTAAGAAAGCAAAACAGCCTTTTTGCTAATATGGAGACAACTTTAGTGATTTAGATAGAGATCAAATCAGCAACCTTTCCCTAAGCCAAAGCCTAATCCAGAACAAGGCCCTAACTCTCTTCACTTCTGTGGAGACGGAGAGAAGTGAGGAAGCTTGCAGAAGAAAAGTTTGAAGCTGGCAGAGATGGGTTCAGGAGGCTGAAGCTAAGAAGCCCTCTTTATATCCTAAACGTGAGGTGAAACAGCAAGTGCTGATGTAGAGGCTGCAGCAGGTTATCCAGAAGATCTAACTAGGATAAGGAATGAAGGCAGCTGCACCAAACAACAGGCTTCCCGTGAAGAGGGAACAGCCTTCTATTTGAAGAAGATGCCATGGAGGGCTGCCACAGCTAGAAAACACAGTGCTTGGCTTCCAAACTTCAAAGGATAGGCCGACTCTTATGAGCGACTCGTGCAGTAGCTGACTTGAAGTTGAAGCCCATTCTGAAAATCATAGGGCTCTAAAGAGCAGTCCCACTGCTGGGCATACACACCGAGGAAACCAGAATTGAAAGAGACACGTGAACCCCAGTGTTCATTGGAGCACTGTTTACAATAGCCAGGACATGGAAGCAACCTAGATGTCCGGCAGATGAATGAATAAGAAAGGTGTGGTACATATACACAATGGAATATTACTCAGCTATCAAAAAGAATACATTTGAATCAGTTCTAATGAGGTGGATGAAACTGGAGCCTATTATACAGAGTGAAGTAAGTCAGAAAGGAAAATACCAGTACAGTATATTAACACATATATATGGAATTTAGAAAGATGGAAACGATGACCCTATATGCGAGACAGCAAAAGAGACACAGATATAGAGAACAGACTTTTGGACTCTGTGGGAGAAGGCGAGGGTGGGATGATTTGAGAGAATAACATTGAAACATGTATATTATCATATGTGAAATAGATGATCAGTCCAAGTTCGACGCATGAAACAGGGCACTCAAAGCCGGTGCACTGGGACAACCCTGAGGGATGGGATGGGGAGAGGTGGGAGGGGGGTTCAGGATGGGGGGGGACACATGTACACCTGTGGCTGATTCACATCAGTGTATGGCAAAAACCACTACAATATTGAAAAGTAATTAACCTCCAATTAAAATAAGTAAATTAATTTTTTAAAAAAGTATTATGCTCAGTCTACTCTACCTGTGCTCTCTAAGGGAACAATAGAGGCTGGATGACAGCACATCGGTTGACAACATGGCTTTCTGCATATTTTAAGCCTACTATTGAGACCTTTTTTTCCCCTCTTTGGCCAATCCAAGTAGCACTTGAGATCTTAGTTCCCCTGCAGTGGAAGAACAGAGTCCTAACCCTAGACTGCCAGGGAATTCCCTGTTGAGACTTTCTGTTTAGAAAAAAAGATTTCTTTCAAAATATTATTGCTCATTGTCAATGTACCTGGTCATCCAACCGCACTGATCAAGATGTACAATGAGATTAATGTCGTTTTCATGCCTGCTAACACACATCCTTTCTGTAGCCCAAGGATCAAGGAGTAATTTCAACTTCCAAGGAGTAATTTCTTATCATATTAAGAAATACATTTTTTTTAAAGAAATACATTTCATGAGGCCATAGCTGCCATAGATAGTGACTCCTCTGACAATTCTAGGCAAACTAAATTAAAAACCTTCTGGAACGGAGTCCCCATTCTAAATGCCACTCTAGACACCAGGGAAGTGCCACTTTTATTAGTACCGTATTATCACCTTGCTTTCTGTTCCTTACAATAAAAATCAATACCTATATAGAGTAAAATGAACCATAAATAAACTAATCATTTATTCCCAGCTGAGAGAAAAATGTTAAGGTGATGCACTGTGGGTCCTGGACCAACCTAAACAAAGCATGATGGGAGAGACTTCTTTCGATGGGATGAAATGACTCAGTCAGTTCAGTTCAGTTCAGTCGCTCAGTCATGTGTGACTCTTTGCGACCCCATGAATTGCAGCACGCCAGGCCTCCCTGTCCATCACCAACTCCCGGAGTTCACCCAGACTCACGTCCATTGACTCAGTGATGCCATCCAGCCATCTCATCCTCTGTCATCCCCTTCTCCTCTTGCCCCCAATCCCTCCCAGCATCAGAGTCTTTTCCAATGAGTCAACTCTTCGCATGAGGTGGCCAAAGTACTGGAGTTTCAGCTTCAGCATCATTCCCTCCAAAGAACACCCAGGGCTGATCTCCTTCAGAATGGACTGGTTGGATCTCCTTGCAGTCCAAGGGACTCTCAAGAGTCTTCTCCAACACCACAGTTCAAAATCATCAGTTCTTCGGTGCTCAGCCTTCTTCACAGTCCAACTCTCACATCCATACATGACCACTGGAAAAACCATAGCCTTGACTAGACAGACCTTTGTTGGCAAAGTAATGTCTCTGCTTTGCAATATGCTATCTAGGTTGGTGATAACTTTTCTTCCAAGGAGAAAGCGTCTTTTAATTTCATGGCTGCAATAACCATCTGCAGTGATTTTGGAGCCCCAAAAAATAAAGGCTGCCACTGTTTCCACTGTTTCCCCGTCTATTTCCCATGAAGTGATGAGACCAGATGCCATGATCTTCGTTTTCTGAATATTGAGCTTTAAGCCAACTTTTTCACTCTCCTCTTTCACTCTCATCAAGAGGCTTTTTAGTTCCTCTTCACAGTCTGCCATAAGGGTAGTGTCATCTGCATATCTGAGGTTATTGATATTTCTCCCGGCAATCTTGATTCCAGCTTGTGCTTCTTCCAGCCCAGTGTTTCTCATGATGTACTCTGCATATAAGTTAAATAAGCAGTGTGACAATATACAGCCTTGCCGTACTCCTTTTCCTATTTGGAACCAGTCTGTTGTTCCATGTCCAGTTCTAACTGTTGCTTCCTGACCTGCATACAGGTTTCTCAAGAGGCAGGTCAGGTGGTCTGGTATTCCCATCTCTTTCAGAATTGTCCACAGTTTATTGTGATCCACACAGTCAAAGGCTTTGGCATAGTCAATAAAGCAGAAATAGATGTTTTTCTGGAACTCTCTTGCTTTTTCCATGATCCAGCGGATGTTGGCAATTTGATCTCTGGTTCCTCTGCCTATTCTAAATCCAGCTTGAACATCTGGAAGTTCACAGTTCACATACTGCTGAAGCCTGGCTTGGAGAATTTTGAACATTACTTTACTAGCATGTGAGATGAGTGCAATTGTGCGGTAGTTTGAGCATTCCTTGGCATTGCCTTTCTTTGGGATTGGAATGAAAATTGACATTTCCCAGTCCTGTGGCCACTGCTTAGTTTTCCAAATTTGCTGGCATATTGAGTGCAGCACTTTCACAGCATCATCTTTCAGGATTTGAAATAGTTCAACTGGAATTCCATCACCTCCACTAGCTTTGTTCGTAGTGATGCTTTCTAAGGCCCACTTGACTTCACATTCCAGGATGTCTGGCTCTAGGTCAGTGATCACACCATCGTGATTATCCTGGTCGTGAAAATCTTTTTTGTATAGTTCTTCTGTGTATTCCTGCCACCTCTTCTTAATATCTTCTGTTTCTGTTAGGTCCATACCATTTCTGTCCTTTATCGAGCCCGTCTTTGCATGAAATGTTTCCTTGGTATCTCTAATTTTCTTGAAGAGATCTCTAGTCTTTCCCATTCTGTTGTTTTCCTCTATTTCTTTGCATTGATCACTGAGGAATTCTTTCTTATCTCTTCTTGCTATTCTTTGGAACTCTGCATTCAGATGCTTATATCTTTCCTTTTCTCCTTTGCTTTTCACTTCTCTTCTTTTCACAGCTATTTGTAAAGCCTCCTCAGACAGCCATTTTGATTTTTTGCATTTCTTTTCCATGGGAATGGTCTTGATCCCTGTCTCCTGTACAATGTCACAAACCTACGACCATAGTTCATCAAGCACTCTATCAGATCTAGTCCCTTAAATCTATTTCTCACTTCCACTGTATAATCATAAGGGATTTGATTTAGGTCATACCTGAATGGTTTAATGGTTTTCCCTACTTTCTTCAATTTCAATCTGAATTTGGCAATAAAGAGTTCATGATCTGAGCCACAGTCAGATCTGTGGTCTTGTTTTTGTTGACTCTTTAGAGCTTCTCCGTCTTTGGCTGCAAAAAATATAATCAGTCTGATTTCGGTGTTGATCGTCTGGTGATGTCCATGTGTAGAGTCTTCTCTTGTGTTGTTGGAAGAGGGTGTTTGCTATATCCAGTGCATTTTCTTGGCAAAACTCTATTAGTCTTTGCCCTACTTCATTCCGTATTCTAAGGCCAAATTTGCCTAGTCCTCCCTAAATACACCAGAATCACAACAGAGGAGCCCAGTATGGGGTTGGGAGAAGGCAGTGAGATAATGAATTCTAGTTTGGACATAAACTTTGAAGTGGCAGGAGCTGATCTGGGTGGAAGAAGCTAGAGTTTTAGCTATGAATTTGGAGCTCATCAGGGAGGTCTGGGTGGTTAAGAGTCCTCAGAGATGCCTCAGGGTTTACGGAAGGTGACATTAGGGACAGGAGGAGGAGGAAGGGATTTTGTTGTTGTTGTTCCATTGCTGAGTTGTGTCCAACTCTTTGCAACCCATTGGACTGCAGCATGCCAGGCTTCCCTGTCCATCACCATCTCTCGGAGTTTGCTCAGATTCATGTCCATTGAGTTGGTGATGCTATCTAACCATCTCATCCTCTGAGGCCCCCCTTCACCTCCTGCCCTCAATCTTTCCTATCATCAGGGTTTTTTCCAATGAATCGGCTCTTCGCATTAGGTGGCCAAAGTATTGAGCTTTAGCATGAGTCCTTCCAATGAATATTCAAGGTTGATTTCCTTTAGGATTGACTGCTTTGATCTCCTTGTAGTCGAAGGGACTCTCAAGAAGCTTCTTCAGTACCACAATTCAAAAGCATCAATTCTTTGTGCTCAGCCTTCTTAATGGTCCTACTCTCACATCCATACATGACTACTGGAAAACCACAGCCTTGGCCATATGGACCTTTGTCGGCAAAATTATGTCTCTGCTTTTTAATATACTGTTGGGTCTGTCGTAGCTTTCCTTCCAAGGAGCAAGTGTCTTTTAATTTTATGGCTGCAGCCACTGTGTGCAGTGATCTTGAAGTCCAAGAAAATAAAATGTGTCAGTTCTTCCACTTCTTCCCCATCTGTTTGCCATGAAATGAGGGAACCAGAGGCCATGATCTTAGAGTGGTATCATCTGCGTGAGGAAGACAGCTAGAATAGAAGAGTGCCAGGAAGCAAGGGGGACAGTTTCATGAAAGAATGAGCATTCATTAGTTCAAACGCCCAGAGAGATCAAATTCGATTGGGACTAAAAGTTGTTCAGTGAATTAGGCCAGTAGATTACTGTGGCCACTAGAAAATGCCTTTAGCAGTAACCACCCTTTTCAAGAAGCTTCTCAGAGAATGAAAGGAGACAACGCAGTAAAGAAGTGACCATAAAAGGTAACTAATAAAGCAGTAACTAGACTGCCATAAATCAAATGGATTTTAGAAAGATGAATCAGGGAAAGTTAGAAAAATCCAGAAAGCCAGTAAGCTACTTAGGTAAATGAGATTAACAATAATAAAAATAGAAGGGATTTTTAAAAAAAATTATGTATTTGTATTAATTGGAGGATAATTACCTTACAATATTGTGATGGCCTCTGCCATATATCAGCATGAATCTGCCATAGGCATACATGTGTCCCCTCCCTTCTAAACCTCCCACCCACCTCCCTCCCCACCCTATCCCTCAAGGTTATCACAGAGCACCAGCTTTGAGTTGCCTACATCATACATTAAACTGTCTCTTTTACATATGGTAATATATATGTTTCAATGGGATTCTCTCAAATCATCCCACCCTCTCCTTCTCCCACTGTGTTTAAAAGAAGGGATTTTAATTCCTAGTTTTGACTTCATCTCATATTTAGCTCCAGAGAAAAACATACCTACATTTTCTGTATTTCAGCTTATTGATTTTTAAAAATATCTAACCCTTTGCAACCCCCACACTAAGTCTAAGGTCAAATCCTTCTTTGTTCTATGATGTCTTTTCTCCATTCCACAGCCAGTGGTGTTTCCTTCATCCTGCTAGGCTGCTTGCCTTGTCTTTTTGGTCTCTCCTCAGCGTCCGCCTGCAATGCGGGAGACCTGGGTTCAATACCGGAGTTGGCAATATCCCCTGGAGAAGGCAATGGCAACCCACTCCAGTACTCTTGCCTGGAAAATCCCATGGATGGAGGAGCCTGGGAGGCTGCAGTCCGTGGGGTCGTGAAAAGTCAGACATGACTAAAGCAACTTCACTTCACTGGTCTGTGTAAAATGTACTTGGTGGATGAACATTTCTGCTTCATGTCCCCTAGGTTCACATTCTTACTACTCTCACCAGCTCCTGATCTTCTTTGGTAATAAATTCAGGTTTCTGCTCTGCCCTTCTCTCTTCCTGATTGCCAGTTGTGATCCTTTTCCCTTTCCTTCTCTGTCACTCCCGTCTTCCCTTCTGAGTCCCTGCGTATTTGTCACCAGATGCTTTCTACTGCTTGAAAAGTTGCCTTTCTGAAGCTCTCACTTCTCTTATTTTTTGAAATTGTTTGCCTACTGTATTTCATTAATGAATCCCTCAATAGAAAAGAAGCAATGTTACATTAACATTTTTATTTAGATTACTCTCCTCTGGAACAAATATCATATTTCATACATATAACTCAAAATGTTTTAATGATTTTTCTTTGTCAGAACTCAAGCAAGACCCTCACAGAAACACAGAAGGTATCCTAAGGCTCAGTAGCTTGTCATAGTTACTTAAATATTTACTGGTATCTTTCAGTCGAATTGAGGCGTTTTAACTCCTAGAATGCTAGTAGAACTCCTTAAGCCTCTAGGCATTATTAGGACATCAGCCGGTGTTAATGCTGGCAAAGGAAAGAGGAAGAAGTAATAAGAGTTGATTAAGGCAAGGATGAAGATGGCCTAGGATCAGGGCTCATCTCTCCATTTCTCAGACAGGGCAAGCCCAGAGGTGACGGGCGTGGAGGGCTCTGGGCAGCAGAAGCACTTGGACATCTAATTAGCTGAAGATGCTGGCGGAGGGGGATAGTGATGCTAATCAGGAAAGGATGCTCAAGTGAGACAAAGCAAAATGAAAATGAACTTCTCTTATATCATAGGCTTGTCCTGGTGCATAAGAGCCTATTTTTAAGGTTTTTTGTTTTTGTTCTTTCCTTTGGGGGTTTCATTTCCATTTTTTTTTTTCAAATATGCCCATGATTACTCAATAAGGGAAGGAGGGGTCTACCTTTACAGAGACCCTCTTTTCCATGCAACACTTTAGTTGCAGGGAAAACTTATGAGACATGGTTTGTTTACTCATGCACTCATTTATGCATATATTCATTCATTCATTAAAAAAAATTTCAATAGGAGTGTGATATATATGTGCTAGGTACCCTGGTACTTTGTATAACAAGACAGCCACAGTTCCTGGTCCTCCTGGAGATTCAAGTGGTATGTGAAGACAAAGAGAAAGCCAGTTACAGTCCAGCGTAAGTGCTATGATCAGAGTAGTATAAGGGCTTCCTGAAATACAGAGGCAAGAAAGCCAATCCAGATCAGAAGCAATAGATAAAACTTTACAGCAGGAATGACATTTTAGAATTAAAAGGGTAGACGTTGGCCAGGCAGAGCTGGAGAGACAGGCAGAGAAGTGAAGACAGAGAAGCAAAATAATATTCCCAGCTAGAAAAGATGGGTAGCACTATAAGGAAGAAAGAATGTCATACTTCCACATATGTTAACAAAATTACTCTTATATGGCTGGAAAGAAGAGTTGAAGGGTTAAGAAGGTAAAAGACAAGTCTGGTCCCCATCATAAAGACCTTCTATATGCTGTGTATGTTCACTACAGTTCAGTCACTCAGTCATGTCAGACTCTTTACTACCCCATGGAATGCAGCATGCCAGGCCTCCCTGTCCATCACGAACTCCAAGAGCTTGCTCAAACTCAGGTCCATTGAGTTGGTGATGCCATCCAACCATCTCATCCTCTGTCATCCCCTTCTCCTTCTGTCTTCAATCTTTCCCAGCATCAGAGTCTTTTCCAATGAGTTGATTCTTCCCATCAGGTGGCCAAAGTATTGGAGTTTCAGCTTCAGCATCAGTCCTTCCAATGAATATTCAGGATCGATTTCCTTTAAAATGGACTGGTTGGATCTCCTTACAGTCCAATGGATGCTCAAGAGTCTTCTCCAACACCACAGTTCAAAAGCATCAATTCTTCTGTGCTCAGCTTTCTTTATAGTCCAACTCTCATATCCATACATGACTACTGGAAAAACTGTAGCTTTGACTACATGGACCTTTGTTGGCAAAGTAATATCTCTGCCTTTTAATATGCTGTCTAGGTTGGTCATAGCTTTTCTTCCAAGGAGTAAGCGTCTTTTAATTTCATGGCTGCAGTCACCATTTGCAGTAATTTGGGAGCCCCCAAAAATAAAGTCAGCCATGGTTTCCATTGTTTCTCCAACTATTTATTTGCATAAAGTGATGGGACTGGATGCCATGATCATAGTTTTCTGAATGTTGAGGTTTAAGCCAACTTTTTCACTGTCCTCTTTCACTCTCATCAAGAGGCTCTTTTGTTCTTCTTCACCTTCTGCCATAAGGGTAGTATCATCTGCGTATCTGAGTTACTGATATTTCTCCTGGCAATCTTGATTCCAGCTTTTGCTTCATCCAGCCTGGCAATTCACATGATATACTCTGCATATAAGATAAATAAGCAGAGTGACAATATATAACCTTGACATACTCCTTTTCCTATTTGGAACCAGTCTTTTGTTCCATGTCCAGTTTTAACTGTTGCTAACTCTTGCTTTTTCCATGATCCAACGGATATTGGCAATTTGATCTGTGGTTCCTCTGCCTTTTCTAAATCCAGCTTGAACATCTGGAAGTTCTCAGTTCACTTACTGTTAAAGCTTAGCTTGGAGATTTTTGAGCATTACTTTGCTAGCATGTGAGATGAGTGCAAATGTACGGTAGTTTGAACATTCTTTAGCATTGCCTTTCTTTGGGATTGGAATGAAAACTGACCTTTTCCAGTCCTGTGGCCACTGCTGAGCTTTCCAAATTTGCTGGCATATTGAGTGCAGCACTTTCACAGTATTGTCTTTTAGGATTTGAAATAGCTCAACTGGAATTCATCACCTCCCCTAGCTTTATTCATAGTGATGCTTCCTAAGGCCCATTTGACATTACATTCCAGGATGTCTGGCTGTAGGTGAGTGATCACGCCATCATTGGTATCTGGGTCATTAATATATTTTTGTATAGTTCTGTGTATTCTTGACACATCTGCTTAACATCTACTTCTTCTGTTAGGTCCATACTGTTTCTGTCCTTTATTGTGCCCATCTTTGCATGAAACTTTCCTTTAGTATCTCTAATTTTCTTGAAGAGATCTCTAGCCCTTCCCATTCTATTATTTTCCTCTATTTTTTTGCATTCATCACTGAGGAAGTCTTCTTATCTCTCCTTGCTGTTCTGTGGATAAAGATTTCTATTAATCCTGAAAACTATGGGAGAATCACTGAAAGGTTTTCCATAGGGAAATGTCTTAACCAGAATTACTTTGCAGACAGTTGATTCTTGTTGTAAAGTGGAGATGGGATTAGAGGGAGTGGGCAGATAGGAGATTGGATATCAATTTCTAAATCCCTAGTGCAGTGATTCTAGCCAGAGATAGGGGTGGCCTAAATTAGGTTAGCAGCAAGGGAACATTTCATGCAAAATGGATACAATAAAGAACAGAAATGGATGTAACAGAAGCAGAAGATATTAATATGAGGTGGTAAGAATACACATAAGAACTATACAGAAGAACTACTTTTTCTTTCCAGTCCCCTATGATGAAAAGGACATCTTTTGGGGGTGTTAGTTCTAGAAGGTCTTGTAGGTCTCCATAGAGCCGTTCTGCTTCAGCTTCTTCAGCATTACTGGTCAGGGCATAGACTTAGATTACTGTGATAGTCAATGGTTTGCCTTGGAAATGAACAGAGATCATTTTGTCATTTTTGAGATTGCATCCAAGTACTGCATTTCTGACTCTTGTTGACTGTGATGGCTACTCCATTTCTTCTAAGGGACTCTTGCCCACAGTGGTAGATATAATGGTCATCTGAGTTAAATTCACCCATTCCAGTCCATTTAATTAACTGACTTCTAAATTGTTGACGTTCACTCTTGCCATCTCCTGTTTGACCACTTCCAATTTGCCTTGATTCATGGACCTAACGTTGCAGGTTCCTATGTAATATTGCCCTTTACAGCATCGGACTTTACTTCCATCACCAGTCACATCCACAACTGAGTGTTGTTTTTGCTTTGGCTCTGTCTCTTCATTCTTTCTGGAGTTATTTCTCCACTGATCTCCAGTAGTGTATTGGGCACCTACTAACCTGGGGAGTTCATCTTTCAGTGTCTTATCTTTTTGCCTTTTTATACTGTTCATGGGGTTCTCAAGGCAAGAATACTGAAGTGGTTTGCCCTTCCCTTCTCCAGTGGGCCCTGTTTTGTCAGAACTCTCCATCATGACCCATCTGTCTTGGGTGGCTTTACATGGCATGGTTCATAGTTTCATTGAGTTAGACAAGCTGTGGTCCATGTGATCAGATTGGTTAGTTTTCTGTGACTGTGGTTTTCAGGCTGTCTGCCCTCTGATGGAGAAAATAAGAGGCTTATGGGAGAGACTGACTGAGGGGGCAACTGGGTCTTGTTCTGATGGGTGGGGCCAGGCTCAATAAATCTTTAATCCAATTTTCTGTTGGTTGGGCTGTGGCCTGAGGCCAAACTATGGTGGAGGTGATGGAGATAGTGGTGACCTCCTTGGAAAGGCCCCAGGCACACACTGCTGTGAGCAGTGCTCCCAGCCCCGCAGCAGGCCACCGCTGACCCATGCCTCCACCGGAGACTCCTGGGCACTCCTGGGCAAGTCTGAGTCAGTCTCTTGTGGGGCCCTGCTCCTTTCTCCTGGGTCCTGGTGCACACAAGGTTTTATTTGTGCCCTCCAACAGTCTGTTTCCCAGTCCTGTGTAAGTTCTGGCAGCTCTATGGTGGGTTAATAGCGACCTCCTCCAAGAGGGCTTATGCCATACCCATATCTGCTGCATCCAGAGCCCCTGCCCCTGTGGCAGGCCACTGCTGACCCTGCCTCCTCAGGAGACACTCAAACACAGTTCTGTCTCAGTCTCTGTGGGGTCTCTGGGTCCTGGCGCACACAAGGTTTGTTTGAGCCCTCTGAGCATCTCTCTGGATATGGGATTTAATTCTAAATGTGATTTTGCCCCTCCTGCTGTCTCGCTGGGGCTTTTCCTTTGCCCTTTGACATAGTGTATCTTTTCTTGGTGGGATCCAACAGTCTCCGGTCAGTCGTTGTTCAGCAGGGAGTTGTAATTTTGGAGTTCTTTGCATGGATGTTTGCATAGAAGTAGTGACTCCCTCAACGCAGAGACTAGATTTGTTTCTTTACCAGGATAATAAAGACAATAACTCCCTTAGGGGCAAAGGTTGGGCCGGTCTGCTGGCAGCCCTCTTAGAAGATTGGGTTTCTAAATTTGAGGTTTCTCAACTGTGACACAAACCCACTGTGTGTACAGCATCTGAATTGTCCTGTGTTACTTGAGGGGCAAGGGTAACGAATGTGAACATCAAGCTGGCATTGTCCATGGTGCCTTGAATATTTAGGTCTTCACCTCTTTGCAAAGGGCCCTGGCCCTCAGCCAGCAATTATGAAACTGAATGCAAAGGAGAAGGAGGCAGCAGAGGATGAAATAGTTAGATAGCATCACTGATCCAATGGACGTGAATTTGAGCAAACTCCAGGAGATGGTGAAGGACAGGGAATCCTGGCATGCTGCAGTCCATGGGGTCACAAAGAGCTGGACGTGACTTAGCAACTGAACAACAACAGCAGTGAAACTGTTGGCAGACTATCCATTTAGCTTGCAAGCAGAGTAAAATCTCAGACCCTTCACTTTTCCTGATCAAGTTGTCTGTTCAGCGTAGACCTGCATATTGTAAATCCTTGAAAGAGATGTTCTGTAAGACATTGTTTTGCAGTCTTGACATTACATGTGTGTGCATGTGTGTGTGCGAAGTCACTTCAGTTGTGTCTGACTCTTTGTGACTCTATGAACCATAGCCCCCCAGGCTCCTCTGACCTTGGGATTCTCAAGACAAGAATACTGGACTAGGTTATCATGTCCTTCTCCAGAGCATCTTCCCTACCCAGGGATCGAACCTGTGTCTCTTATGTCTCCTGCAACTGGTAGGTGTTTTTTTTTTATTTGTTTTTACCACTATCACCACCTGGGAAACTCTTAATTATAAACAATATAAAAACAGGAGCTCAAGAGACACGATTCTTCATTTTCACATTGAAGAGTTCAATCTTTTGCTTATTTGATTGGGGAAACTTTTAGAAACACAAGATTACTCTGTGTTTAAAAATTTCTTCTTACAGCTACAAATCTATGGAGGATCTATATAGTGCAAATCCTTGCTATCTGGTGTTCTTCCCTGGTAGATCAAGGAGACCTGGGTTCGACCCATAGGTCGGGGAGATGCCCTGGAGAAGGGAATGGCTACCCACTTCAGTATTCTTGTCTGGAGAATTCCGTGGACAGAGGAGGCTGGCTGGCTATAGTCCATGGGGTTGCAAAGAGTCAGACACAACTGAATGACTAATACTTTGCTATCTAATGAATATTAAATACCATAAATATATGTTGAAATCACACAAGAAAATTCCACATACTGACAGCAATCATAGAATAAATAGCATAGACAAAGTAGCCATTGGCAAACAAATGCCACTTATGTGTTAATGCCAAGGAACAATCATGTATTTATTTATATATTTAGTGATCTCTAACTTTCCAGTGTTTATTCAGGGATGGGCACATAATTTATAAAAATACACCACTTTTTTAATTTGTGTGTGCAAGCATGCATGTGTATAAAATGCCTAGTTGTATGTCAGAATATGTTAAGTATATGCTTTGTCAGTATGTGAACTGTGAACTTCCAGATGTTCAAGCTGGTTTTAGAAAAGGCAGAGGAACCAGAGATCAAATTACAACATCTTCTGGATCATTGAAAAAGCAAGAGAGTTCTAGAAAAACATCTATTTCTGCTTTATTGACTATGCCAAAGCCTTTGACTGTGTGGATCACAATAAACTGTGGAAAATTCTGAAAGAGATGGGAATACCAGACCACCTGACCTGCCTCTGGAGAAACCTGTATACAGGTCGGGAAGCAACAGTTAGAACTGGACATGGAACAACAGACTGGTTCCAAATAGGAAAAGGAGTTCGTCAAGGCTGTATATTGTCACCCTGCTTATTTAACTTATATGCAGAGTACATCATGAGAAACGCTGGGCTGCAAGAAGCACAAGCTGGAATCAAGATTGCTGGGAGAAATATCAATAACCTCAGATATGCAGATGACACCACCCTTATGGCAGAAAGTGAAGAGGAACTATAAAGCCTTTTGATGAAAATGAAAAAGGAAAGTGAAAAAGTTGGCTTAAAGCTCAACCATTCAGAAAACTATGATCATGGCATCTGGTCCCATTACTTCATGGGAAATAGATGGGGAAACAGTGGAAACAGTGTCAGACTTTATTTTTGGGGGCTCCAAAATGACTGCAGATGGTGATTTAAGCCATGAAATTAAAAGACGCTTACTCCTTGGAAGGAAAATTATGACCAACCTAGATAACATATTCAAAAGCAGAGATATAACTTTGCCAACAAAGGTCTGTCTAGTCATGGCTATGGTTTTTCCAGTGGTCATGTATGGATGTGAAAGTTGGACTGTGAAGAAAGCTGAGCACTGAAGAATTGATGCTTTTGAACTGTGGTGTTGGAGAAGACTCTTGAGAGTCCCTTGGACTGCAAGGAGATCCAACCAGTCCATCCTAAAGGAGATCAGTCCTGGGTGTTCATTGGAAGGACTGATGCTGAGGCTGAAACTCAAGTACTTTGGCCACATTATGTGAAGAGCTGACTCACTGGAAAAAACCCTGATGCTGGGAAGGACTGGGGGCAGGAGGAGAAGGGGACAACAGAGGATGAGATGGCTGGATGGCATCACCAACTTTATGCGCATGAGTTTGGGTGAACACTAGGAGTTGATGATGGACAGGGAGGCCTGGCGTGCTGTGATTCATGGGGTCACAAGGAGTCGGACACGACTGAGCAACTGAACTGACTGAACTGATGCTTTGTCAGGAAATATAGTGATCAGGATTTAAAGAAGATAAAGAATGTTCACTTGGATGAAATGTCAATAGATGAGATCTAACAGGGAATAGTGTTTGTAAACTAAGAAAAAAAAAATAGTAGGCAAAAAATGCAAAAATAAGAAAGAAAAAACTATTGCAAGCAGGGCCCGAGAGGGGAGACAAAGTATACAGGAAACACAGGAGACAGATCTTACTTGACTAGACCAAGACAAGAATAAGATGATCACTGCAGATGGTGACGGCAGCCATGAAATTAAAAGGTGCTTACTCCTTGGAAGGAAAGTTATGACCAACCTAGATAGCATATTGAAAAGCAGAGACATTATTTGCCAACAAAGGTCCGTCTAGTCAAGGCTATGGTTTTTCCAGTGGTCATGTATGGATGTGAGAGTTGGACTATGAAGAAAGCTGAGCACCAAAGAATTGATGCTTTTGAACTGTGGTGTTGGAGAAGACTCTTGAGAGCCCCTTAGACTGCAAGGAGATCCAACCAGTCCATTCTGAAGGAGATCAGCCCTCGGATTTCTTTGGAAGGACTGATGCTAAAGCTGAAACTCCAATACTTTGGCCACCTCATGCAAAGAGTTGACTCATTGGAAAAGACTCTGATGCTGGGAGGGATTGGCGGCAGGAGGAGAAGGGGACAACAGAGGATGGGATGGCTAGATGGCATCACTGACTCTATGGACGTGAGTCTGAGTGAACTCCGGGAGTTGGTGATGGACAGGGAGGCCTGGCGTGCTGCAATTCATAGGGTCGCAAAGGGTCGGACACGACTGAGCGACTAAACTGAACTGAAGTGTATTCTAATAGGGAAAGCTGGAAATACAGTATAGGATGGAGATAAATATGCCCCTGAGCAGGCAAGACTTCCTACAACAAGCACCACTAGCCATGTGAAAGGAGGAGTTCACCATGATGAAATGTGACCTTAATCCAGAAGACAGGTGACTGAGTAGCCCAAAAATCTTATGTTTCCAAACACTGGAAGACAGTCATTTCTGCTGGTAAAAGAAGGTAATGCTCCAGTACTTTGGAGGGACTGATGCTGAAGCTGAAGCTCCAATACTTTGGCCACCTGATGTGAAGAGCCAACTCACTGGAAAAGACCCTGATGCTGGGAAAGATTGAAGGCAGGAGGAGAAGGGAATGACAGAGGATGAGATGGTTGAATGGCATCACCAACTCCATGGACATGAGTTTGAGCAAGCTCCCAGAGTTGATGGACAGGGAGGCCTGATATGCTACAGTCCATGGGGTCACAAAAATTCAGACCTGACTGAGTGACTGAACTGAATTGAAAGGAAGGTAAAAGAGGAAAAAACACCAAGAGTTTGTTAAACCGAAGTGTCTGTGTTATGGGGGGAAGCTTCTATGTATCTGAACCGTCGGTGTGAAGCAGAGGCATCTAGTTTTAAAGCCACAGGTGCCACTTTCTATGGCAGAGGTGAAATTGAGTTAAACTGCTAAATTAAACAAACATGAAATACACTAATAGGATTTCTCAAGTATACACTATTTGAAGATTTAGTTTACTCTTGGGACATCCATCTCTGGTATAAAAAAACAAACAATGGGATGGAAAATATCCTCTAAGAAAATCAGAGAAAATGGAGATCAAAAACTCAGATTTTGACATTTGCTACAGTTGGTTTCCCCACCTGCCCCCCGCCCCCACTCTGTTATCCCTGGGTGGAGGCAGAAAAGTTAGGGCAATAATAAAAAACTGCAGTAAAAAAACTGCTTAGCTTTGGAAACATGGCCAAAATCTAAAACACTATCATATTTAAAATACTTACAAGTATCAGTCATTCTTTTACTTTTACACTATAACTTTGCTGCTTATTCTGTTAGATAAAGCCTCTTGTCATTATACTCGAGGCAAAGCTGTTAACAGGGAAACTCAGATCCATACCCTAGACCTAGTTTTTTAATACAGATCCTCTTTGATCTCCTGCATCTCTGAATTTAATCACGAGGTCTCACTTGATGCCTTGCTGTTGTATCTTTTGCTCTTCTTGCTCATTCTGTTGATTGTAAGAAAGAAGAGTTTTCTGCTTCTTTTAAAAGCATGCTCATTTTTAGTTAGTTCCTTGAAAGGTGTCACCCTCTACTTTATGTTGCTGCTTGGGTCCTTTTATTCTTTGTCTCCTGAACTGACACAATTTACCATCTCAACACTCTGCAAATACAGCTTGCAGGGCCCGTTTCCTAGGAATATGATTTTCAAAAGTGCCAGACATCAGGATGCGTCTAAGCCATTTGATGAGTTCTCTGTTACATATCCTCATTTGCTTCGCTCCCAAAGAGATTTCTGATTTCCGCCCAGAACATGCTTATCAGCTTAAAGGTCCTGAAGCATCGTGATGAGATGAAGATTTTCTTCTGCAGCAGCGAGTGCGCTAACCTTGAATGAAGCAGTTGCTAATCATGTCGCACTAAGCAAATAAAAGTCACAGCCGACCTAATCTTGCCTGCTAATATCAGTTTCTGCGGACTTCAAGTGTAATGTTCTAATCACTGGCGCAAAACAGCCAATTAATTTCCTTTCCGTGTGTGTTTTTACTGGCCAAGTTGCATAAGGGAGCAGTGCGTTCAGTCATAATCATGCTCTACAAAGATGGGAAATGTTCCCTTTGAGCTTCCAATCATTAGGCCAGCTGAAGTGAAGACAAGCCCATTGACAAGTGAGAATGGCAATAATTTATTTTCTATTGATGGGTTGTGACAAATCACGTCGGAGCAGTGGCTGCATACTGTGGGGCTCCGCGAAGGAAGACGGTGATGGGCAAAGATGAAACCCTTCACAGCTCATTTAGTCCAAATGTAGCCACCTGGGTGGTGAATCGGTTCAACATACCAGCCCAGGCATTCCAGCACAAAATTAGATCGCTAACAGGCAGGCCATATAGGGGTTCCTACAAGGCATTAATCAACAGGGTTGAGCTGTCAAAATGCAGAGTCTGAAATTAAGAAACACCAAAAGGATGAAAATATGGCAATACTGTCAAAAAAATAAAAATGTGACTCATACTGTAGGGTTCCAACCCCCATTGTACAAGCTTAGAAGAAAAATAAGGTATAAAGGGATAAAGACATGAATTACCTCTGTGGAAAATTTTCCTAAGGTTCTTACACTTGTTAATTAGTAAAAACAGCATGAAGGTTTATGTAAGCAGGAGCACACCCGCTTTTAACATAACACTGACTGCTCAGGTTCCATAGAAGTCCTCCTCTCTGCCCCACAGCATAGTTCGTCTCTTATTTAAATTTCTTTTCTACATGAACCTACTTGATGTGCAGAGCATTTGATGTCTCACGCTGTTTCTGAATACAGACACTTCAAACTCAGCAGAATTCTTGGGCTTGCACAGCTTATTTTCTGAACGCTCTTTTTGGTAGAAATTTATTCTAATGGGAGGTACAGAGTGTTCGTGTGTGTGTGTGTGTAACTTTTATTGATATTCTTTTTAGAATTCATTATCTATTTTTATATTAGAGAAAGGATTTAGTGCCGTACACAAAGCCAAAAAACCAGTTTCTAAAATGAACCAAATTGTCACTCGCAAAAGTTATAATACCTAAAAATATATTCTCATTCCCGAAGGGCTGCTTTCCAAGCCCTGCATGGGTGTTTCTCAAAATGTAGTCTAGAGGGTTCATTGAAAGCACACATGCATTGACACACTCGGCCTTCTGCTCCCCCCAGAATGATTCTGCTGCACAGTGAAATTAGAAAATCACTTTTTCTTATGTGACTAAGCCCCAGTCCACACTGAGGTACAACACCTGTTTCTTTTCTCTGCTGCCTAACATGTATCACCCTTGGACGAGCTGTGCTCCATTTGTTTATAAACACTCTAATATTGACACTTTCGTTATTTCTGTGCCTTTAATCAGGCTGTGCCCTTCATATGCTCCAGTCTCCTCTTTCCCATTCTGAGATTCAACTTAAATGGTCCCTCCTACAAGAAGGCTCCATCGCTCCCAGCTAGATGCGAATATTCTGGCCTCTCTGCTGTCCTAGCCTTTCTGGTTTTACCTTTCGGAGCATCACCACCTCTGCCTTCTACTGCAGTTACGTGCACACACGCTTTATCTCTTACTAGCCTGTTCACTCCATGAGGTCATGTCTTATATGTCTGTTTATACCTCATACCACCTAACACTATACCTTGTGCTATGTGTACAGTAAATATGTCCATGGGACTGAACTACTGAGTAACAGATGTTAGTTGACTCAAACCCAAGCTTTATACTTTAAAGTCATTCACAGACGTAAGTGTTCGCTCTTACTGTGTGTTCAGAATTCTCATTAGAATCATGAGTGGGTCTCCCTGTAAGCAAACCTATATAAGGTCTGCTCTTTTGTTTGTTTTACTTAACTGCAGTTTGCGAAATGCTATTCTGTTTTAGACTTTCTAAATAAGCTTTAAGGATATTTTCTCTGAAAAAAAATTGTTAATATTTTAAATCCTCAGCTGAAACAGATATACAAAGTATATTAATTATGCTGGAAAATAAATTACATTACAGTATGTCAAGGCTGTATATTGTCTTTTTAGTTCCGCTTCACTTTCTGCCATAAGGGTGGTGTCATCTGCATATCTGAGGTTATTGATATTTCTCCTGGCAATCTTGATTCCAGCTTGTGCTTCTTGCAGCCCAGCGTTTCTCATGATGTACTCTGCATATAAGTTAAATAAGCAGGGTGACAATATGCAGCGTTGACGTACTCCTTTTCCTATTTGGAACCAGTCTGTTGTTCCATGTCCAGTTCTAACTGTTGCTTCCTGACCTGCATACAGGTTTCTCAAGAGGCAGGTCAGGTGCTCTGGTATTCCCATCTCTTTCAGAATTTTCCACAGTTTATTGTGATTCACTCAATCAAAGGCTTTGGCATAGTCAATAAAGCAGAAATAGATGTTTTTCTGGATTTCTCTTGCTTTTTCGATAATCCAGCAGATGTTGGCAATTTGATCTCTAGTTTAACTTAAGACTCATATCATAGATCCTGCTGCTGCTGCTAAGTCGCTTCAGTCGTGTCCGACTCTGTGCGACCCCACAGACGGCAGCGCACCAGGCTCCCCCGTCTCTGGGATTCTCCAGGCAAGAACACTGGAGTGGGTTGCCATTTCCTTCTCCAGTGCAGGAAAGTGAAAAGTCAAAGTGAAGTCGCTCAGTCATGTCTGACTCTTAGCAACCCCATGGACTGCAGCCCACCAGACTCCTCTGTCCATGGGATTTTCCTGGAAAGAGTACTGGAGTGGGGTGCCATTGCCTTCTCCCATCATAGATCCTAATATAATATAAAAAACATGAGCGTCATGGTGTGGATTTTCATGACCTAAGGAATAAGTTTACCCTGATTGTAAGGCAAAGAAGTGTTTTGCTTTTACCTTCCTTATATTCTAGAAGTACAAGAAAGATTAGGGAGATGGACAACTGCTATCAGTTTTATTATTTTTGAAAGTAGTGTGTCTCCTCAATCCATGTTGCAATTTTTCCTTTATAGTGAGGTATTTCAGGTATACAACATAATGATTTGGTATGTATTACAAGTGTAATTATATGTGTATACAGATGATTTTGTATGCATTACAAAATGATCACCACCATTAAAGTCTAGTTAACATCTCTCACCATACATAGTTACAATTTTTTCTTGTGATGAAAAGGTTTCCTGTTAGGAATTCCCTGGTGGTCCAGTGAATTAGGGCTCCAGTGTTTAGGAATTAGGTCCAGTGGTTAGGGCTCCACACTTTCACTGCCTAGGTCCCAGGTTCAGTTCCTGCTCAGGAAATAAGATCCCACAAGCCATAAGGTGCTGCCAAAAAAAAAAAATTTACTCTCTTAGCAACTTTCAATTATGAAATACAATATTATTAACCATAGTCACCATACTGGACCTTACATGGTAATTGTTTTTAAATGCACTTTTACCCATGATATTGCTAGGTATTTAGATCCCACAGCAATGTAGGGAAAGGCTGTATGCAGGTGACTTGAAAAATGAAATAATTCAAGCCAATTCGAATCAAACTTGTTCTAATCAGAAGAATAATCCTTTACCTACCCCAGTCTTCAATTACAACACTCTAGATGGAGAGCAGGAGCTGAGGAGATGTCTCTCATTTTCCTTCAGTGCCAAAGATAATTAGGGCAGACGAGAATCAGGGCAGTGCTGCTTGGAAAAGTTCTGAAGATCTGTGTTAGTATGCTTTTAAAGGGAAGGTGATATGTAAGATTACCTTTTTCTGACACCTCACATCAGAAAGAACTGATGTAAAAAGTGCTTTGGGGAACCACGTGTTTCATAAAGTTTCTACTGCAGCTTAACAGTCATCTCCAAGGGTTTTGCTTTAACTCAGTTGATAATTATAATAGAACAGAGAATGATACCGCATTTTTATTTATATTAGAGTTCTTGGCCATGGGCACCTAGGGAGCCCCTAGCCATAACTAAAACCTAATTAGGAAAAAAGAACATTGCTGACTCAATTTCTGAATTTCAGAGTAAAAGAAACATAATAATCCCTGATATAAAACATAAAATCCTTTCAAAATAAATAACTCAAAAGGTTACTACCTTTGAAAGATGCCCTATACTTCTCCAACCAAAAAAGGAACAGCAATCCGGTATTTTCTAAAACAGAGCTAATTTGATCCGTTGTTAATTCCTCCATTCCAGAGGTGTATTTCACAAACATCAGACATCAGCTGGGGAAAGAAGGAGTGAGAGGTTAGTCCACAATGGTTGATGAACAGTAGTGAGGCTTTATAGAGGAGTCTGAAAGAGTGTTTCAGAGAAGCACTGGGAAAGGGAACATGATGAGAATCTGCCAGCCCACGGTGTGAGTTTGATGAAACTCGTGATGCAAGAATTAAAAGAACTCTTGAAGAAGATATTATATTTCAGAGAGACTTCTTTGAAGAATCCACAGAGTACAAATAAACAAAAGAGAGCCTGTTCTTCAGAAGGTATCTTGCCTGCCCAACAGAAAGAAACTAACTATGATCTATGCATAAAACCTGGGGGTAAAAAAAGAACATAATGTAAAGATGGATGCAGAATGTACATTTGAAGAGGCCTGTTACAGAGAAACACAGAAAGTGTCAAAGACAATTCTCCAGAGTCTCAAAGAAATTACAGATAAATGGCCTCTTGAAAACAAACTATCAAAAGAAATTTCAGAAAAATTGATACAATAAAATAACAGAAGACAGAATTTGAGCTAGAAAACTCAGGAATAAAACGAGAAAGAAATCAGAAATCATTACAGACATAAATGCCCTATTAAAGGCAATAAAAGTCAGAATAGATGCTCGTGAGAACAAAGTCATGTGGGTCAGAACTGGGAAATAAAAACATGGAGAATAAATCTCACAAGCCAAATTAAGGGGGGAAAAGATCTAAAAATGATTATAAAGAAGATTATAGATGTGGCAGACAAAGGATATCCAACAATCAAAATATTACTGTTTCTGAAGAAAGGAGCAGACAAATGGAACAAAAAGTGATCTAATATGTAAGACAACTTTCCTGAAGAAAGATTTGACCTGGGTATAGCAAAGGTCCTTTATACCTGGAAAAACTTAATATAAAGTAATCAACACCAAAATATATGCTAATACAATTTCTGGTGTTGAAGGATAAATCACATGGGCATTCTACCTGAGAAAGTAAGTCACACAAAAGGGGGAAAACCTGGTTTGTCTAAAACTTTTTCCAAGCAACACAAGTGACCAGGAATAGTGGAGCCATGGCTATCATTTTCCGAGGGCAAAAATATGTGGTCTAACAATTTCAGTCACAGGCAAATTATCTTTCACACTTAGAGACAAGATTCTCAGGCAGGGAAGAACTGGGGGATTATAGCACCTGTGACAGTTACTAGTAACAAGAAATGAATAAAACTAAAATACATGTAAAAATACCTGTGATTAAGCAATCATGGAAATCTTGTTATGTGGCTCAATGTTATAAATCCTGAGAGCGTAAAAATAATGACATACAGATATGGACACACATACACGAACAACTGAGGGTAGAGGAAAAAATGGAAGCAGTAGACCAGACCAGGTGTGGCTACTTAACAGGTGTGTTAGTTAGCGCATCCTTTCAACCAGCTCGTAAGAGATGCTGTTTTAAGTAACCTTAGTCACTTATAGTTCCTTCATAATATTTTTTTCTTTAAATTTAGAGACATTTGAAAGGAATTCTAATAACTCAGTGAGTGGGGAGTTCCTCTTTCAGTATCCTATCATTTTGCCTTTTCATACTGTTCATGGGGTTCTCAAGGCAAGAATACTGAAGTGGTTTGCCATTCCCTTCTCCAGTGGACCACATTCTGTCAGACCTCTCCACCATGACCCACCCGTCTTGGGTGGCCCCACGGGCATGGCTTAGTTTCATTGAGTTAGACAAGGCTGTGGTCCGTGTGATTAGATTGGCTAGTTTTCTGTTATTATGGTTTCAGTGTGTCTGCCCTCTGATGCCCTCTCGCAACACCTACCGTCTTACTTGGGCTTCTCTTACCTTGGACAAGGGGTATCTCTTCACGGCTGCTCCAGCAAAGCCCAGCCGCTGCTCCTTACCTTGGACGAGGGGTATCTCCTCACCGCCGCCCCTCCTGACCTTGAACGTGAAGTAGCTCCTCTGGGCCCTCCTGGGCCCGCGCAGCCACCGCTCCTTGGACGTGGGTTGCTCCTCTCGGCTGCCTTCCCTGACCTCGGGTGTCCTCAGTAGACAATAGTAAATAAATAGTTTTATGGATGAACAGTTTTAAGTATCCAGAAAAAAATGGATATAAGTCAAATACCCAGAAAACAAAAGTGTCTTTCTGATGTTGTCTTTTATATATTCATCCTTCTCGTTTCCTCCTGGAAAAATAAAATAAAAAGGTAAACCTCATTCGATCAGTGTATGTAGGATAACTCCAGTACTTTGGCCATCTTATGCAAAGAGTTGACTCATTGGCAAAGACTCTGATGCTGGGAGGGATTGGGGGCAGGAGGAGAAGGGGACGACAGAGGATGAGATGGCTGGATGGCATCACTGACTCGATGGACCTGAGTCTCAGTGAACTCCAGGAGTTGGTGATGGACAGGGAGGCCTGGCACGCTGTGATTCATGGGGTCGCAAAGAGTTGGACACGACTGAGCGACTAATCTGATCTGATCTGATCAGAGGAATTACAAGGGAAGCTAAAGGAAGTTATTTTTCCATAAAGAGCTTACAATTTAACTTAATGGTGTTAAGTTTCTTGCATTTGTTTGAGTGCAGGTGTGATGTGAACATTTTGTAATAGAGAATGGACTGGCAAAGACTCAAACTGGGATATTTTAGATGGCTCTCTTATTCCCTGTTCACGTATAAAACACAGCTCTCTTATCCAAGTAAACTGGTCAATTTTTTGTTTGGAGATTATTCAGTGTATAAGGCCACCTCTTTGGGAGTTATTTTAATGTGGGCTGGAAAGAGAAAAATGTTGATCCAAACTATTATACCTTAAGAATATATTTTAGTTTATGTCTCAAGTCGCTATTTTGGTTTAAAGGAAATCTTTGATTAAACTGGCAATTATCAAAGCAGTGTAAATTTGTCATATTTGCATAAACCACATTGCTCCAGTAACGAAAGTGGAAGATTGGACTTACACACTTTGGCCTAGATTTCGTAAAATAATTTGTTGCTGCTCTAAAGAGGCTTTTAAAGATGAACCAGTTAAGCTGTGTACAGATTTAGCTAGTTATCCAAATATTTTGTTTATAATCAGCCAGTTTGAGCTTTTTTTTCTGAATATGCTATCATATTTATGAGGTTCTGATTGCATAGTTGTAATGGGGTTAACTTTCACTTCTTATTATCATTTTCATAATAGAAGCTAAAATTTCCCAGCTTGACATACTGTTTCTTACATTTCATTTAAAAAGATAGGATAATGGGAGGAATCAGCAGTTACCTAGCTTAATTATCATAAAATATATAGGGAGATGAGGAACTCTGTAATATGATGGGTGGTTTAAAATTTTTGTACAAATCAGCCACTCAAGTATCTGCTAAATGGATAGGCTTCCATTGATTGTGAGTACTTTTTTCGTGATCTAGTTTACTTCTTATTTTTTTAAGAATAAATTTAAACATCTGATCTCCTTCTAGATATTATATCTTTACCCAGTATATATATATCTTCAGTTTAACTGCAGAATTTGAAATGCTTTCTTAAAATCATGAATTTTTATTTCCTAAAATTGATTGTGATATAATCACAAAGATGATCATTCACAGTGAGGACTAGTCATACTTTTTAAATGGATAATAACAAATTGCTCACTCTCGTTGCTTTTGCGACTTTTGGTTTTTGTATATTATTTTGTCCTCCAAGGTAAAATGACAGAGTGCGCATATTGTAAAAACCAAGATCATCACTCTTTCACTGCCTATCACCCTGTTTATGCTTAACCAAGCATTTATTTATTAGTTCTTAATGGTAAGGGCTACAAGGTTACTACACCTGAGAGAAAAACCTGTAAGACAGGCTTTCTAATTAATCACTGGGAGGGTTCAGAAAGGTCTAGCTATTTCTGTAAACCGAAGCATTTATGCACTCTATTGCAAATGTTGATCATGAAAATGGCAGGTAGTGCTGTATTTCCCTGCGTTTCTGTACTTCCATTAGGAATAATGAACCCTTTACGTGTTTCTGTGTGTACACATGGACACCATCGTTAAAACCGGGGCCTCTCTTCACCTGAGGACGGATAACGGGGACAGTTGTGAGAAAACAGAACAGTGGTACCAGCATGTTAGGGACGATGCTGAAATGCCACCCATGAAGCTCTAAAGACCATCAACTCAAAACAAAAGGTTCCGAGACAGAGCAATCAAGAGCCGCAGACCCTGTTAGGCAGGAGTTCGCATATCCAGTGCCATCTGTGACTAGTGAGGTGAGCTGGAGCCCTGTTTCATATTGGTTACTTTCACCAAGTTCACAAACAAAAACTGCAATGAAATTTGGAGCAGTGCTTCAGGTGAAATCACAGCTGGTTGACAGTCCTGAGGCTCTTTCCCACAATTACCCTGGGTCGCTGGGTTGCAATAGTCTTGAGATAGAATGGCGCCAACCCATGCCATATTTGCAAGACTCTTTGGGATCCCACACTTCTCTCCCCAGTCCCTGGCACCTGCTTTGTTGTATTTCCCGGTGCAGAAGCCTCTACAGCCAGTGGCAAAAAGCACCGCAGATCTTAGCAGCTTCTTCCTCCTGTCTTTAGTGAGGTCCCTGGCATTGGCAGAGGTCCACACCTAAGCCACACTGCAGGCATAATTTCTTTCGTCAGCACAGTAGCGTTCATTTCTTGAGCCTAGCGTGTGCAAACAGTGCACAGAAATGTGTCCTCTCTCAGCCTGTGTTCATGTACCTCAAATGTAGCAGGCCAGGCCAGGCCACCTAATCCTCTAACTCATACTATCCTTGTGAAGTTTCTCTTCTCTCCCCGCACCCCCCATCTTTCTTCATTTCTTCCATCCTTACATTCATATGTTAATGCAAGAGATGCAACAAACGGTACTCTTCAGGGTTCAGTAGCTCTGTAAATGCTAGCCCGTTCCTGGCAATGCTAAGGACATGGTTGTGAGCCCCACTGGTGGTTTAGTCACTGAGTCGTGTCTGACTCTTGTGACCCCATGGGCTGTAGCTCGCCAGGCTTCTCTGTCCATAGGATTTTCCAGGCAAGAATGCTAGAGTATGTTGCCATTTCCTTCCCCAGGGGATCTTCCTGACCCAGGGATCGAACCCGGGTCTCCTGCACTGCAGGCAGATTCTTTACCGACTGAGCCACCAGGGAAGCCCTGTGAGCCCTACGGCACTTTACTAAAGAAAAGCAACCCCCTGAGGGCTGCTGCTCTCCGTCCTTGTACCATCTGCCAAAGCCTCCGTGGATCGCCCTTAGAGTGACCCGCTCTGTCCACTTCAACCAAAGAAGCTTCCCTCTTTAGGCTTTACATGATCATGCTTCCACAAAACACTTTTTATGCAAATGCTGCTATAGTTTAATTAAAAAAATAAAGAACTCTCTCTAAAAATCGAAGAAATTAATCAGGTCCTGATACATATATTCGAATCCTACATTTCTGGGGAAATAGGAACTCTATGGAATGATAGAAATGTGCTCTTTCAGTGGGGAAAATAGCAGAGGAGAACAAATCAAGGAGAAGTAAAGTTTCTGTAATAGGGAGCAGAAAGACAAGAGATAAGAATAGGAGATGAGTTGTACAGGTGTTGGAATATTATTTTTTCTTTGTGGGTTGGTTTAGTTTGGTAAACAGCAGAGTGACAAGTTTAATTTCATCCAGTCTTCAGATCTGTGGTCATGAGTTTAAGTGCTGGTTCTGTTTTATTTGGACCGTCGCATATTGGCAGAGTAGATTCTTGCGTCTCCTATAAAGATGCAGGCGCTGGCCATCAGTGGTCCAGCTGTAGAACGTAGAAAATGTGAGAGGCTCTGAGGGGCCCTGGGCAGATATCCAACATCAAGATCCATGGATGTCATTTATCCATCAGTACAACCTCTAGATACTAATGCAACCATATCCTGTTGAAGAAGAAAGACTTCAGGAGGACAGCTATGAATTGATCACTATGACTGATCACTAAATTTGTATGTGGTTCTATAAATACTATTCTGACTGTCAAATACCTATTTTGTACAACTTTGAATTACACATGACTATAGGATACATGTGTCTTTGTTGTTGATTCTCAAATACTTAAAATTTGATAAAATTATATTTATAAAAAATTCCTTTTTTTTTTGAGGTATAGCTGACTTATAATATGGTGTTAATTTCCACTGTACAGCAAAGTGATTCAGATTATATGCTATGCTAAGTTGCCTCAGTCCTGTCTGACTCTTTTGACCCCATCGATTGTAGCCCACCTGGCACCTCTGTCCATGGGATTCTCCAGGCAAGGATACTGGAGTGGGTTGCCCTCCTCCAGGGGATCTTCCCGACTCAGAAATCGAACTTGCATCTCTTATGTCTCCTGCATTGGCAGATGGGTTCTTTACCAGCTGAGCTACTACAGAACTCCTGCTGGATCATATGGCAAGTGTGTTTTTTAGTTTTTTGAGGAATCTCCAAACTGTTTTCCATAGTGGCTGTACCAGTTTACACTCCCACCAACAGTGTAGGAAGGTTCCCTTTCCTCCATGCCCTCTCGAGCGTTTGTTATTTGTAGATTTTCTAACGATGGCCACTTTGACCGGTGTGAGGTGGCACCACACTGTAGTTCTGATTTGCATTTCTCTAATAATTAGTGATGCTGAGTGTCTTTCCATGTGCCATTGGCCATCTGTATGTCATCTTTGGAGAAATGTCTATTTAGCTCTTCTGCCCATTTTTTGGTTTGGTTTTGTTGCTCATTGTTGTTGGGTTATATGAACTGTTTATGCCCTTGTTGGTCTCATTGTTTGCGCATATCTTTTCCTAGTTCATAGGCTGTCTTCTCATTTTCTTTATGGTTTCTTTTGCGGTACAAAAGCTTGTAAGTTTGATTAAGTCCCATGTATTTATTTTTGCCTCTAGTTCTATTGCCTTGGGAATCTGACCTGAGAAAACATTGGTATGATTTATGTCAGAAAATGTTTTGCTCACATTCTCTTCTGGGAGTTTTATGGTGTCGTGTCTTATATTTAAATCTTTAAGCCATTTTGAGTTTATTTTTGTGTATGGTGTAATGGTATGTTCTAACTTCATTGAATTACATGTGGCTGTCCACATTTCCTAACACCCCTTGCTGAAGAGAATTTTTCCCAATATATATTCTTGCCTCCTGTGCTGAAGGTTAATTGACCATAAGTGTGTGGTTTATTTCTGGGCTCTCTATTCTGTACCATTGATCTATATGCTTGTTTTTGGGCCAATATCACACTGTTTTGATTCCTGTGGCTTTGTAGTGTTGCCTGAAGTCTGGGAAGATTATGCCTCCTTGGTGGTTCTACAATAGAATTTATTTGATTTTTAATAGAAATCATTGATACTTCATTTCTGTATTCATTTATTTATGCCTTATTTTGTTCAGAATAGGATTTAAAATAATAGTTATACATATGCTCCAGATTATAACCCAGATTATTTCATAGGGAAAAGAAATAAAACTAAGGAATTTAGAAAATTAGTTTAAAGAAGTTAGGCTCAGTCAGCAGAGAGTGGAAAGATTATTGATTTGTCCTCAGACAGAAATGGGTATGAATTTTTCCTCTGCCACTTTGCCCCAGTAGAACTTTGAGTAAGTCACTTCATCTCTCTTAATTTCAGTATTTTTATCTCTAATCTGGAAAATATAATTAGACCCCACAGAGTTATGAAGATTTGACGAAATGATGGGGTTCAGACAGTACTCCAGTAGCTGACCTATAACATATATTCACCTAAGATTAGCTTTACAGATGAATGCTATGCTATACTAAGTCACATCAGTTGTGTCCGACTCTGTGCGACCCCATAGACGGCAGCCCACCAGACTCCCCCGTCCATGGGATTCTCCAAGCAAGAACACTGGAGTGGGTTCCCATTTCCTTCTCCAGTGCATGAAAGTGAAAAGTGAAAGTGAAGTCGCTCAGTCATGTCCGACTCTTCGTGATCCCATGGACTGCAGCCTACCAGGCTCCTCCGTCTATGGGATTCTCCAGGCAAGAGTACTGGAGTGGGTTGCCATTGCCTTCTCCATTACAGATGAATACATGGCAGAAAAAAAAAAAAATGCAAGACAGAATCGATTAAATTTTATATTTTGTGGCATAGACATGAAACATGAAGGAGTTGAGAATCCCTGAGAGCTGAGCTAATCAGAGAGGATTTTGCAGAAATGTAAGAAGGTCTAGAACTGACTCATTGGAAAAGACCGTGATGCTGGGAAAGATTGAAGGCAGGAGGAAAAGGGGATGACAGAGGATGAGATGTTTGGATGGCATCACCAACTCAATGGACGTGAGTCTGAGCAAGCTCCAGGAATTGGTAATGGACAGGGAAGCCTGGCATGCTGCAGTCCATGCGGTTGCAAAAAGTCGGACACAACTGAGCGACTGAACTGAACTGAATAAGGTCCAGAAATATGCAGAGGATTAAGAGTGTGCCTTACATAGTCCATTTGGGCTGCTATGACAAAATGCCACAAACTAAATGGTTAATAAGCACAAAATTTTATTTCTCACAGTTGTGGAGGCTGAGGAGTTTGAGGTCATAACACTAGCAGACTTGGTGTCTGGTAGGAACCCACTTCCTAGTTTACAGGGAGCTGTCTTTTCACTGTGCCCTCACAGAGTGGAAAGTACAAGGGGGTTCTCCGGAGTCTCTTTGACAAGGGCACTAATCTCATTCACGAGGGCTCCACTCTTAGGACCTGATTGCAAACAACCCACCTCCAGATAGCATCACATTGGGGATTAGATTTCAATGTATGAATTTGGGGGGTGGGGTGGGATGCAAACATTCAGTCTATAGCAAGGAGTAAAGAAAATGAAACCTTGCTAGGTGAAAGAAAAAGAGCACGAAACAGAGGCTTGATGAGCAATGGCATGTCAGACGGAGGCAAGAGGAGATGAGGCCACTGAGCTCCAGGTCATCCCTCCACAGCCTGACGGTAACAGAAGAGGAAGGCAGAAGACAGGTTTGGAGAGAGACAGTTCACTTGACTTTGGATTTCAAGATTTGAGGCAACGTGGTATCTCCGTGAGGATACACCTCCTGTTGCTAGATATGGAGTCAAGGCATTCTGAAGAGGCTATAGATCCGGAGGACGTCGCCTCACAGTGATAGTTAAACCTAACGAGCTCTCAATGACAGGAGGAAGCACAGACCAACGACCAAATGTGGACAGCACACAATCCAGTTATAGAAGGAGAAAACAGAGCAGCTTGATCAAAACAAACAACAAAAAAAACCCACCAAGAGGGGTGGTCAGTTTTAGGAGAAAAGCTAGAATGGTGGTGTGTATAACAGTGTTTGACAAGAAGAGGAGATGGTCTCTGAACAGCTGCCTCCTTCCTCAGAAGAATGGAACCAGGCTATCCAGTGGGGGCCCCAAGAGAAGAACCACTGTCTGGGGAGGGCCACTGACCAGCTGTCCCGCCTCTGTTGGTTTTGCCTTTGCATTGGATTCGTTGTGCCGGTTGGTCGCCTTTCGCTCCTTCCTGACTCCTGCTTCTCTACCCTTAACACCCCTAGACCCAAACAATACCTTTTCCAGTGCTTTGGCACAAAATGACCCGTTTTAATTTGCCCTGAGAACATTTGGGGCAGGCTTAATTTTTTGAGTCTTTAACAAAGTGCTAAGAGACAGCCAAAGAAAATACACAGGAGGCAGTACAGAGCATGGACTCACCAGCACCAGCCTCCCTTTCAGACCCAGCCTCTCCCATTTAGGAGCTTCCGAGGAGCTTCCTGCTGCTGCTGCTGCTGCTGCTAAGTCGCTTCAGTCGTGTCCGACTCTGTGCGACCCCATAGACGGCAGCCCACCAGGCTCCCCCGTCCCTGGGATTCTCCAGGCAAGAACACTGGAGTGGGTCAGAGGAGATTCCCAATCTATGCCAATTACTCAGTTTCTCTCTGTGTGGGTTTTCTAGTCTGAAAAATAATGGGGAATAATAGTGGTACATATTTCATAGGGTTGTGGTAAGAAGCAAGTAGATGTAATATACTTAAAGCTCTTAGTTGAGTGTCTGGCACACTTGAAGCGCCACATAAGTATTTGCAACTAAACAAGTCCAGAAGACAAAGAATTGAACGAGCAGTAGGCATAATGTTTGAAAGTTTACTGGAGCTAGCTTAGCCATTTATTAGCTATGTGACTTTGGACAAATGATTTCAGTTCTCTGGACCTCCATTTCTTCAGTTAAAAATGTGGCTACAATACTAACAACTTTGATTGTGAGGACTGAAAGAATCAGTACGTGTAAAGTGTTTCATAAGGACTTAATAATTAACAGACATTTTTTTTTTTTTATTGAAGGATCATTACTTTACAGAACTTTGTTGTTTTCTGTCAAACCTCAACATGAACTAGCCATAAGTATACATATGTCCCCTCTCATATCCCTCCCCATCCCACCACTCTAGATTGATACAGAGCCTCTGTTTGAGTTTCCTGGGCTATTTTACATATGGTAAGCTGAAACTCCAATACTTTGGCCACCTGATGCAAAGAGCAGACTCATTGGAAAAGACCCTGATGCTGGGAAAGATTGAGGGCAGGAGGAGAAGGGGACGACAGAGGATGAGATGGTTGGATGACATCACTGACTCAATGGACATGGGTTTGGGTGAACTCCAGGAGTTGGTGATGGACAGGGAGGTCTGGCATGCTGCGATTCATGGGGTCGCAAAGAGTCGGACACGACTGAGCGACTGAACTGAACTGAACTGAATATAAGTTTCCATGTTACTCTTTCCATACATCTCACCCTCTCTTCCCCTCTCCCCATGCCCATAAGTCTAGTCTCTATGTCTAACAGACATTATTATTAACTCTGTGGCTTACCAATGCAGCATTCTGATCACCAAGGATCACAGGGGCTGTTCCATTTTATACCTGATACAGGCAAAGAAAGCCCAACCCTCTTCTCCCGGGGCATGACAGGTCACAATAGTAGACAGAGACTTTTTCACATCCTTACCTCTTCAGAGTCAGAAGCCAGATGAATGGACCACCCTTTCTCTTACCTCCCTGAGCCTGCTCACATTTCCTCTCCAATCTACCCTTTCCTATGATGACTACGTGCACTGATTTCACCCTTCAGGTTAGTTTCAAATCAACTGGGGGTGGGAAGGGAGCTTTCTCTTAGAATAGGAACCATTTTTAGAATTATTACCTGAAGTTAGAATTGATAGGACAATAATTTAAGCACAATGAAATTGAAGGTAATACAGTAATAAGTAGAGGAGAGGAAAAAGCAATTTAAGGGGCACATTTCTAAAAGGTCCCTTATCTAAGAGCCAGGGACAGGGTTAATTCCATAAGTAAACATTTTAGAAAGAAACAGAGTAACATAGGTTTTAAGATGAACCACAGGCGTAGCACCAGCTCTTATGGCAAAGAGCTAGGGACTTTTCAAGTCAGGGACAGTGCATTTGAGGAGAAGGAAATCTTGCTGTAGCTGGACCTTGGACTCAGCTCCATCTGCCCAGAGCCTGCATCTCTTATCCTGATGTCCGTGAAGTGGCTGGCAGGTAGCTCTGGCCTAATTAACCTGTTGTCATACAAATGTTCTGCCACCAGCACAGATGAGGTAATGCTGAAAAAGTTCTGGTCAACGGAATAAAAAATTACCTATATATCCCAACCATTTGGATGCATCTGCCTCCAGATACTGTGTAATCACAGCAAGTGTCCATGTGAAGATACTTTAAATAGTCATTTCCTCAAAAATAATCTGTAAAACATAAATAGTAAATTTCTTTTTACCATAAAAGAAAATTAGATTATCAGAAAGAGAGGCTATAAATCATACGTTATACATCTGAACTTTTTATGTACCATAATAGCTAATCACTCGGCTATCAGGGCACTGGGGAAATTATAATAATATTTTGTAGGGTATGCACCACATGAATGAAGCCAAGAATATTATAGAAGTGACCTTCACCTTCTGTGATGTCATAGAAAAAAATGATGCTGCCCTAATAACTTCAGAGGGTTAATGAGTTTCAGAGAACACACAAGAGGCTGCGATGTCACAGTTTTGTTTTTCTTTCCTGTGGGAAGTTGGGCTAATAAAAAATGAAAAACATTTCAAGTAGCTAAGTAAGAAAGAAGAGTTGCATGGAGTTTGAAGGAAACGCTTTAGTGCTGTACCCTTAGAAGGCCTAGTTTTCTTTCTCTGTAAGCTGCAAATCTTATTCTTTTCTTGTGCATCTTTTCCCATTGACTTGGGAATCTTTGAAATGACCATTGTCTTCAAAATCTGCTCTGAAGATGGATTTTTCTTTTTTTTCTCTTTTTTAAGTTTAGTGATGGACACGAATCCATTTAATCAGACAGGGACCTCTGAAGATAGGGGGACATTTATCTCTATAAAATATGCAGCTTTGTTTGGTCTCACCACTTGGCTCCCCCGTAGGGGTGGAGGTAAAATTTCCACAGTCACGCTGATTTCAGATGAATAGATGTGCTGGTGTCAAAGACAGGCTGCAGCACTCTGCTGGCATCTGGGGTACAGAAGGCTAAATCTTCTGAATAGAGCCATTGATGATTACATTTTGGGGAAACTTAATCATAGAGTAATTAGGCTTTAATTCTTACAAAAACTTACAATTAATTGGATCTTTTATACAACTTTTTTTGTTTGATTTAAAGTACCATGTAGGTTAGTTATAGAAACTTAATTTAAATATGGATTTAATTAGAATTGTTTTATGATTTTAATGAGTCTTAAAAGTCTTTTGATGAGCAGCCTGTATAATTATGGTGTTTAAAATGATTGGCTAAATGCATACTTTTATAATTTACCTTTCTGGAAACTGTATTTTTATGGAGGCTATTTTTTGTATGATGAATTGTTTCATTTTATGTTCAGTTTTTGTGGGAATGGGTACTTATTCCTGCCCCTAATCATTCAAGTGTTTTCTTTCTAGAATGAAATTAAACTTTCATGGAATCAGAAGCATCAGGCAGTAGCCCAATACCACAGTTAAATTTAATCACAGAAATATTTTTACTTTTACTATAAAGGAGACTGAATCACTGCTAAAACTTTTAGCTGAGGATTCACTTTCCTACATAATTAGGTACAAATAAGTTACCTGAAGACAAGTTTTTTCCTATAGAAAAAATGTGATTTTAGGCAAAATGGCTTGAAATTTCTCTTTAAATGAAATGAAATATGGAAATTTCAACCTTATAATGCACTGTCAAAACAACCAGAAATGAGGACTTTCAATAAACATAAAACATTTTAAATTGGAAAAGAAAAGAAAACATTAGGTACTTTCTCCCCTTTGAGTTGGTCCCAGTTCTACCTATAGTAAATCAGATAACTTGCATTTAATATTTTTTGGCTGATTATACATTTAATAAGTAATATAAGGGCACATGTTTTTATTTTCCATTTTAATGACATTATTATGTTCTAGCCTTCATATGTTCTATTTTTAGGTTGTATTATTTACATGTGCTTAAAAATCAATGCGCTTTACATATCAAAAGAATATTGGAGAAACGCCATATAGTCATTGCAATAGATGCAGGAAAACATTTGACAAAACCATTTAATGATTAAAAAATAAAAAACTCTGAGCAAACGAGGAACAAAAGTTAACTTACTCAACTTGATTGATAGCTCCTCTGAAAAGGCTACAGCTAGCATAATACTCAGAGATCAGGAATAAGGCAATGATGTCTTTTATTCAACATTTACTGAAGATTCTAGCCAGCACAATAAGACAAGCAAAGGAAATAAAAGGCATGCAAATGGAAAAGGTAAAAGTAAAAATACCCTTAATTGTAATGACATGATATATAAGTAGGTTAAAAAAAACACCCTAAGAGAGTCACAAAATAGCTATTAAGTGGAAAACAACCTGAAAAATAATATATATATATATATATATATATATATATATATATATATAGCTGAATCACTGTGCTGATTACACAGTGAAATTAACACAGATTACACCTGAAACTAACACAACATTGTAAATCCAACTATACTTCAATTAAATCAATCAATCTAGTAAATAAGTTTAGAAAAATTTCAGGATACAAGGTCAAAATAAAAACTGTCATTTTTATAAACTACCAACAAACATTTGACAATGAAAAATTAAAATCTCTATTTAAAATAGCATGAAAAATAGCATAACGAGAAATTAATCCACAATTACCTGAACAATTTATTTTTGAGAAAGATACCAAGCTAATTCAGTAGAGAAAAAGCATTGCCTTTTCAACAAGTAGTACTAGAATATCTAGATAACTGTTTATGGGAAAATATACTAGTCTTGATCTTTACCTGATAACTTCCAAAAAGCTTAATTCAAAATTAGTATTAGGCTTAAACATAAGAACCTAAACCATTAGAACTTTAAAAAAAACAGGAGAGAAAACATTTGCGATACCAGATTAGGCAAGACATTGTTAAATAAAACATGAAAAGCACTAACTATAAAATAAGAAATAAGGTTTAAAATGGATTTTCATCAAGGTTAAAAATTTTGTTCTTCCAAAAGACAGAGTTAAGGAAACAGAAATCTGTGCCAAGGTTGGAAGGAAATTTTCACAGAATATTTCTGACAAAGAGCTTGAATCTACAATATATAAAGAACTCTTAACAACTCAGTAAGAAAAAGACAAGGGCATATAGCAAAGTGATTCAGTTATACATATACATATATTCATTCTTTTTTTTTAATTTAATTTTATTTTTTAACTTTACAATATTGTATTGGTTTTGCCATATATCAACATGAATCCGCCACAGGTATACACATGTTCCCATCCTGAACCCTCCTCCCTCCTCCCTCCCTGAACCATCCCTCTGGGTTGTCCCAGTGCACCAGCCCCAAGCAGATTCTTTTCCTATATAGGTTATAAGAAAATATGGTATCAAGTTCCCTGTGCTATATAGTGGTACTTGTTGATTATGTATGTTATATAGTGGTATGTATATGTTAATCCCAAGCTCCTAATCTATCCATTCCCCCACCCCACTTTTCCCGTTTGGCAGCCATAAGTTTGCTTTCCAAGTCTGTGAGCCTGTTTGTTTTGTAAATAAGTTCTTTTTTTAGATTACACATACAAGTTGTATCACATGATATTTGTCTTTCTCTTTCTGACTTCCTTCACTTAGAATGATAATCTTTAGGTCCACCTGTGTTGCTATGAATGGCGTATTTCATTCTTTTTTACAGCTGAGTAATATTCCATTGTATATATGTACCACATCTTTATCCATTCATCTGTCAATGGGCATCTAGGTTGCTTCCATATCTTAGCTATTATAAATAGTACTGCTTTGAACACTGGGGTGCATGTATCTTTTCAAATTAAAGTTTTTGTCTTTTCTGGGTGCATGCACAGGAGTGGGATCCCAAGATCATATAATAATTCTATTTTTAGTTTTCTAAGGAATGTTCATACTGCTCTTTATAGTGATTGTATCAATTTACTTTCCTGCCACGTCTGTAGGAAGTTCCTTTTTCTCCACACCCTCCCTAGCACTTATTATTTGTAGATTTTTTCCATGATGGCCATTCTGACAGGCCATCAGTATTAGGTGATACTTCATTGTAGTTTTGATTTGCATTTCTCTAATAATTAATGACTTTGAGCATTTTTTCATGTGCCCCTTGGGCATCTACATATCTTCTTTGGAGAAATGTCTGTTTAGATCTGCCCATTGGTGGTTGTTGTTTTTTTTTTTTTTAGCATTGAATTTCATGAGCTGTTTGAATATTTTGGAGAATAATCTTGCTGGTCACTACATTTGCAAATATTTTCTCCCATTTTGTGGGTGGTCTTTCTGTTAACAGTTTTCTTTGCTGTACAAAAGGATTTCAAGTTTAATTAGGCCCCATTTGTGTATTTTTGTTTTTATTACTCTAGGAGGCAAATCCAAAAATATATAGTTGGAATTTATGTCAAAGAATGATTTGTCTGTGTTTTCTACTAGGAGTTTTATAGTATCCAGTCTTACGTTTAGGCCTTTAATCCATTTTGAATTTATTTTTGTGTATGATGTTCAAGAATGTTCTAATTTCACTCTTGTACAAGTAGCTGTCCACTTTTCTAGCTTATTGAAGAGACTGTCTTTTCTCCGTTGTATATTCTTGCCTCCTTTGTCATAGGTTAATTGACCATAGGCGTGTGAGTTTATTTCCAGGCTTTCTATCCTGTTGAAAGTGAAAGCAGTAGTCACTCAGTCGTGTCTGACTCTTTGCAACCGTAAGGACTGGAGCCCACAAGGCTCCTCCCACTAATCTATAAGTCTGTTTTTGTGCCAGTTCCATGCTGTTTTGATTACTGTAGCTTTGTAGTATAGTCTGAAGTCAGAAAGCCTGATTCTTCCAGCGCCACTTTTCTTTCTCAAGACTGCTTTGGCTATTTGAGGTCTTTTGTGTTTCAATACAAATTTGAAAAATTTTTGCTCTGTTCTGTGAAAAATGGCATTGGTAGTTTGATAAGAATTGTACTGAATCATTAGATTGCCTTGTGTAGTATAGTCATTTTGACAATATTGATTTTTCCAATCCAAGAACACAATATCTTTGAATCATCTTCAGTTTCTTGAATTGTTTTCTGATAGTTTTGGGGGTACTGGTCTTTTGCCTCCTTAGATAGGTTTATTCCAAGATATTTTTTTCTTTTTGATGTGATGGTAAATAGAAGTGTTTCCTTAATTTCTCTTTCTGATCTTTAGCTGTCGGTGTATAAAAACACAACAGATTTCTGTATATTTTGTATTCTGCAACTTTGCTGAATTCATTGATGAGCTCTAGTAGTTTTCTAGTAGTGTCTTTAGAATTTTAGGTATATAGTATCACATCATCTGCTAACAGTGACAATTTTACTTCTTCTTCTTCCATTAAAAAAAAAACTAAAAGACAACCCATGGACTAGGAGAATCCTATTGTTTAAAGTTGAAAAACAAGACTGTGTCAAGTTTAGGATACTAACAGAATGGGTTACTGCATTGTTATAAAACTAAAACTTCTTTAATTTCCATATTCTCAGCAAAGCACTGAGTTCTGAATGAGCCAACAGAACTTTTAATTCTAGTTTGGCTACTGGATAAGCCGTGTGACCTGGTAGAAATTATATTTAAAAATTCCCAGTTTCCTTAATTGTAAAAATAAGGATAATAATATTTACTCTGAATAGTTGTCTGGGGGTTAAATTAGATAATATATATGGAAGGGATAACAGAGCACCAAATACATGATAATCCTTCTCGTCCCCCCTGCTTCCTTCCATCATTAACATCCATAACACCTTTCCTAAGTAGCCAACTCTGACCATACTTTGGGTGTAGTCTGAACCTGGGTCAGAAAAAAAACCCCACAAAATTCTCCTCTTACTGTTCTGTGCTCAGGGATACAAGAACACTTGGTACAGAGCCAGAGAAAGATGAGTTACAAGAAGGGCTTTAACTCCTGAAACCAGCTTGGCACCTTCCTAGAGATTCAACAGTGCTACCCACCTATTCTTTACCAGCTGAGCTACCAGGGAAGCCTACCCACTCCACAAGTATTTGCTCAGTGGTATTACCAGGTACCTCACTAGGTCCTGAAATTATTGACATAATAAATTCAGTCCTCAGAAAGGCAGGGGACCTCATGCTAGGGAACAGAGAAGTTTAAAAAACAATTGCAAATCCTCTCAAGGTATCTAACACTAGAAGTCAGTAATCACATACCTCCGTATTTCCCGTATTTTCCTTTAGGGAAAAAGTGAGATAACTCACTTGAGAGAAGGAAAGAAGGAATCTGGAGACAGAGGTGGACAGATAAGACCTGGCAGAAGAGGAGACAGCTAACATACTCTGAAAGATCTTTAACTTGTGAAATCTCTTAGGATTTTTCCAGCTTCGGTCATGGTTAAACCTAAAGAATAAAATAGATATGTCAAAATTTCAGTAGATGTTTTATTCTTTTCTTTGGATCAAGTTTTTACAATGTGCTAGTTTCCCTTCTCTTTATGTTGATGTAGTTTTTTTTTTTTTTTTCTCTTCCAGTTCCCCTCCTGGCTGGATGAGCCACAGCATGACTTACAGCAGTAATACATTAGGCTAATAAAGCAATTATTTAATTGACTCTAATTTCATTGGCATTTCTATTAGCTAAAGGAAAGAGGTTCAATCACTGTTTACATTTGTAAAGCCAATATTATGGTTTAAATTATGGCCTTTGGACAAAATTGAAAATTGAAGCCTGATAATCCTTAAAGCAATATTTACAGAGGACTCTTTGTCTTTGTAAAGAATAAAGGGAATGGAAACAAGAGCATGTTAAATCAGAGGCGCTTTTAAATATTCATTTTGCAATCAGCTTCACTGGTTTCCAGGCCACTATCTACCTTCATCATTCTTTCTGTGAAGGAATATCAAATCTCTTGCTTTAATTATCCTGTGAAATATAAACTATTGCTTCACATTCTTTTTTTATTATTATTATTCTGGTGTACAGGAGTTCCAGATATAACTGTCACACTACAAACATTATTCTTTACCAGAAATATATTGGCCAATAACTGCAAAAATTAGTAATTCAAAAATGCAGACATTTTGGATAGGTAGCTTCTCATTTAAAACCGGTGCTACCTAACAACCCCTAGTAAGACCTTTGCCAAAACCCAATAAAATAACTATAAAAGCACTGAAGCTGATAAAGACTCATGACTCCAAAAATCAATCAGTAATCCTGTTATCAATGGTTTTACATGAATCACAGTATGATGGAAGTGGTCTAAACAGAGTTCTCCTACTTTAAAGAGGAGTAATCCAAAGAACCCAAATGGTGCTTGTGAAAATATGCTCTGGCTTAAGGGAATGTGCAAATCACTCTGAAAACACACACATACATACACACAGAAACAGTCTTACGGGCAAAATGACTAGAACACTGTAGTATCCTCCATAGGATATAAGGCATAGCCTCTGAGCAAACTGTAGAAACACATGGGTTACAATCTGTAATGCAAGAGGAGAAACAATAAGAAGCAATAAGTGAAAGTGAAAGTGGAGTCGCTCAGTCGTGTCCGACTCTTTGCGACCCCATGGACGGTAACCTACCAGGCTCCGCAGTCCATGGGATTTTCCAGGCAAGAGTACTGGAGTGGGCTGCCATTTCCTTCTCCAGGGGATCTTCCCAGCCCAGGGATCGAACCCCGGTCTCCTGCATTGCAGACAGACACTTTACCATCTGAGCCACTAGGGAAGCCCAAGATGCAATAACAAGCTGCCAAAGTAACAGTGGAAGTGGATACAAAGTGGAAAAAAGAAAAAGGATTTAAATTGGCACTACAGAAAATCAAATTAATTTTTAGATGTAGTTAATTTTAAGAAAGAGGAAAACAGAGTCAGAGCATCCAGGAAGGAAAAAAATAAGGCAGGTTAGCAAAGGGACAAACTTCGGTTGGCCTTAAACTTCCCTAAAACATTAAGTGCTATGAGATGATGGCATGTCTACAGCATTTTTTTTTTTTTAGTGCTATTTTTTACTTACAGAAAAGTGACAAAAATAGTACACAGATTTCTCATTTACCCTTCACCTAGATTCCCCTCACGTTTAACATCTTGTCTTGTTGCTTAGTCACTAAGTTGTGTCCGATTCTTTTGCGTCCCCCTGGACTGTACTTCACCAGGCTCCTCTGTCCATGGCATTCTCCAGGCAAGAATACCACAGTGGGTTGCTATTTCCTCCTCCAGGGGATCTTTCCAACCCAGGGATTGAACCCATGTCTCCTGCATTGGCAGGCAGATTCTTTACCATGAAGCCACCAGAGAAGCCCTGTTTAACATCTTATGTAACCAAAAAACACTTATCAAAGTGAAGAAATCACCCTGGCACACTGCTCTTAACTGAAGCATAGAACGCTTTTCCACTACTGTCATTTTGTTGTTCCAGGATCCGACTCTGCATTTAGTTGTCATGGTTCCTTCAGTTCAGTTCAGTTCAGTCGCTCAGTCGTGTCTGACTCTTTGTGACCCCATGAATCGCAGCACGCCAGGCCTCCCTGTCCATCACCAACTCCCGGAGTTCACTCAGACTCATGTCCATCGAGTCGGTGATACCATCCAGCCATCTCATCCTCTGCCGTCCCCTTCTCCTCCTGCCCCCAATCCCTCCCAGCATCAGAGACTTTTCCAATAAGTCAACTCTTCACATGAGGTGGCCAAAGTACTGGAGTTTCAGCTTCAGCATCATTCCTTCCAAAGAAATCCCAGGGCTGATATCCTTTAGAATGGACTGGTTGGATCTCCTTGCAGTCTAAGGGACTCTCAAGAGTCTTCTCATGGTTCCTTAGACTCCTTCAATCTGTGTCAGTTCCTGAGCCTTTGTCTTTTATGACCTTGACACTTTTGAAGGGTACTGGTCAGTTTTGTTGACTGTGCCTCAGGTTGGGTTTGTCCAATGCCTTCTCATTAAAGTTGTGCATTATTGGGAAGGAAACCATAGAAGCGATGGGCCCTTCTCGGTGTCTCATATCAGGGATTGAATAAAATCAATTTGTCTTACTTATGATGTTACTCTTGTCACTGGATTCAGCTGGTGTTAGGATTCTCTATCGTTGTTACTATTTTTCCTTTGTAATTACTAAATATTTGAGGGAGATACTTTGACCTTATGCAGATACACAATTTTTGCATAAACTTTTACCCACTAATTTTAATAGCCACTGTGTGCAATATTGCTGTGGTGTTTTACTGGTGATTTCTATTTCTTTCATTCATTTGTATATATTATTTAGATTTTTGCTTGAGGAAGAGTTTTCCCTTATCCCCCTATTTATTCACTTATTTACATTAGTATGGATCATGGATATTTATTTTATTATTTGGTTCTAATCTAATGCAATCATTATTTATTTTGTTACTCAAACTGTTCCAGCTTTGGCAATTGACAACTTTTCTAGGCTGGTTCCTAAGCTCTTTTAATATAGTCCCATCTATTTTCTTAACCTCTTTACTTACTTCTTCTTCTTTTGTTTTTGCAGTGAATATTTAATATGCAGATAGTACATGTTACACATTTTGCGAGAGTTAACAGCAGGAAAGAAGAAAAATCAATTGTCTGGTATCATGCAGGTTATAATCTGATTAGGGAAAAACTATTAAATACATAATTTAGTTTGACAGAGTCTGGTCTGGTCCCTGAAAAATATCCCTTTCCTAACCAGTGGGAAAGACTTCCTGACACAAAAACTAACCCAACTATGGACTACCCTATGTAAATTATTTGGAAAAATTTCTTCTCCCAAAGGGCCCAAATGAAGTCTCACTTTTACTCAAGAAGCCTTTTTTGGAGGCTTCCTCGTAGAAAGGAACTTCTTATAGTTAAAGGCATGTATTAACCTCCTTACTTTTTGATGCTCCAGTCTTGTATTGGTTTTGCTCTGCCTTAGCTCTAAAATTAGCTGTCTCACTAAGGAGTCCTGTCTTTTGTGTTGGAGAGTAGAATTTATAAACCAAGATTTAGGTGCTAGCTGTTCATTGCTATCGGGGTACCTTCTGGATAGAGCTAGGAAACACATGTTTAGATACTAACTCATGCATATAAACACATCAAAATTTATTTCTGTATCATATGTATATTAAAAAAAGTTCATATTGCTATCTCCAATTTTAATCCAATACAACAGAGCTTATTCTAGCTTTTATCCCTTATTTGTAACTTCTTTCTCTGACAGTAAGAAACATGACTCCCATTTTCTATAATTTATTTATTTGATAACTCAACCCTAGTATATAAACATAAGTAAAAATATCTTTAAAAGCATCTCAAAATACTTCTAAAAAGTCTTAAAAAATTTTTTTGATCTAAAAGAGTACTTTTAGATCTCCTAATCCATATCTTTGTTAGAAACAAATTACCAGTTACAGAACATTGTGAATAGCTCTTTTGTCTTTAAACAGTCACTTAAAACGGTGCTTTCCAGAGTTCCTTAGCTTGGCTCCTTTCTCATCCACCCCGCTTCAGTGCAGTTATATGATTCATTTATAAAATCATTTGATTCCCATGTCACAGTCTGCATTTCATATTTCCCCCACATCCTAATTGATTTTGTTGTTGTTGTTATCATAGAATAAAATCCATTCTTTGTGCTGTATAATTCTGTGTGTTTTGACAAACTCATAGCTATGTGCCTACAGTTTGTGCAGAACAGTTTCATAAACCCCTAAAACAAGAGTTACCCCTCTATGGATAATCTCTCCTCCTGTTCCTAACCCCTGGAAATCACTGATCTGTTTTCTTCTCTGTAGTTTTGCTCTTTCAGGAATGTCTGTCACGTAAAATGGAATCACACAACATGCAGCCACTTCATTCTCTCTTCCTTCACTTAGGAAAATGCATTGGAAATTCACCCAAGTTATTGCATGAACCTTCTTATGGCTGAGTTGTATTTTATTGTATGAAATAGTTTAAGGACATCTGGCTTATTTACAGTTTGGGGCTATTGTAAATAAAGCTGCCATAAACATTTGTTTATAGGGTTTTATGTGAATGTAAATTTCTTTTTCTGTTAGGAAGACACCAGAGAATGGGATAGCAGAGTTATATGGTAGATGTATATTTAACTTTTTTAATAAAAATGCCAAAACCACTCCCCAAAGTGGCTGTACAATTTTGTGTTCCCACCTGTCTACAGCATTTTAAGGAGAAAACTTGTAACCTAAGAATTGTATGCCCTCCTAGATGTTATTTATGTGCAGTGGCAGTGGAATTCTCACTCAAGAATTTTAAAGTTATAACACAAAATGGCCTTTTTGAAAAACAAAGTCATACACTAGCCATCTGAAAAGGAATTCATAATTTAAAAGTTGGAAAAAAGAAACATTCCCAACAAACAAAATCTTAAGGAAAAAAATCGAAGAAAGGAAACTCCCTTTTCATAAAAAATGGATACCTAAGAAGACAGTTTACATCATACAATAATGATAAAACCAGAACTCAAGAGTTGATGGAATTCCCAATCTATTTAACATTTTTTTTCTAGAGTTTCTGGCTAGTGAAATAAGGCATAAATCAGAAGTAATGGACTAACTTCTGGAGAGGCAAAGGGGAAAATGGTTATTCACTGCAGAGAATATTTCTTGGGAAAAAAAAAAAACACTTAAAATCCTTTTAGAAATAAGTAAGGATATGAAATAAAAGAAAAATATTGTAAAGTATCAATATATCAATAAGAAACAGAAGATACAATAAAAACAAACAAACAAAAACTCTCTAGATAATAGCAGAGAGATAATAGATATATATACCATAAAATTTCTGGGAATAATGCTAACAAAAATATGCAGGATTCATATATAAAAAACTAAAAATTATTGAAACATAAAGGACCTGAACATTGACTTTTGCAGTACTGCCATTCATTAATTCATTCAATTTGATTACTTACCCAAAATTTCCTTGCCACAGATTTAAGTTCCATATGAGAAGGGGCAATTATTGTATTCACTGCATTATCCCCTGTGCCTAATAAATTGCCTAACTCATAGTAGGTGCTCCAAAAATATTTTTCTATATGCCAATATTTTGTTCAGTAATCTGATCTATGAAGTTTGTATAGCTTCTAAGAAACATTCACTAAGAAACTCAGGAGTTTTTGAAGAGTCTAGACTAGTTAATTACCATCCAATTGCAGCCCACTCCAGTACTCTTGCCTGGAAAATCCCAAGGATGGAGGAGCCTGGTAGGCTGCAGTCCATGGGGTCACAAAGAGTCAGACACAACTAAGCGACTTCACTTTCACTTTTCACTTTCATGCCTTGGAGAAGGAAATGGCAACCCACTCCAGTGTTCTTGCCTGGAGAATCCCAGAGATGGGGGAGCCTGGTGGGCTGACGTCTCTGGGGTCGCACAGAGTCGGGCACGACTGAAGGGACTTAGCAGCAGCAGCAGCAGCAGGACACTATAATGGGCTTCCCTGGTGGCTCAGACAGTAAAGAATCTGACTGCAATGCAGGAGACCTGGGTTTGATCCCTGGGTTAGGAAGATCCCCTAGAGGAGGTCATGGCAACCAACTCCAGTATTCTTGCCTGGAGAATCCCCAAGGACAGAGGAGCCTGGCAGGCTACAGTCCATGGAGTTGCAGAGTTGCACGTGACTGAGCAGCTAAGCACAGCACAGCACAACAAACTATAATACCCATCCATTTGACAGCATCATATGGCTTACCACTTACAAACTCATAGTCCTGCACTGCTATCTTTTGTCACTTTCCCTCTCTAACATTAATGGATTTCACAACATACCACCAAGAATTTCAAGGCTTAGAGTTCAGAGGATTTTAGAAATGGCCCTTCTCTATTTAAAAAAAAAAAAAAAAAAAGAAGGTTGGTTATACTTCAATTCAATTTCTAGATCACATAGGCTATGCTAGCTTAATACTGAAGTGAATGGGGATGAAATTCTAGTAGCTGAAAATTTGAGTTAAGGAAAGGGGGGGGGAAGAAACAGAATCTAGGAGAGGTGAAAGTGAAATATTTCACAGTATGAAATCTGAGCCTTTTATCTGGAATCTTTTCTGCTTCCGTGTAATACAGAATGTAAGGTTAATGTTCACAGTATTCCACTGCTTGATAGCTTAGTTTCATTTCATAATTAGGTTGACATTTTTCCTCATAACATTGAATTGCTATTATTTTCCTAGGTTTCAAAAATAATGGAATGATATGCCATTAGATAAAGTTGACTGAATAGCTGAACCACAGCTAAAGATAAAGCATTTTCTTGATTATTCTTATTTTCCAATGTTTTATTATCTATAGGTACGTGTATGTTTGAGTTTTTATGTGTTCACCAGGGGTGGGAAATAGTGTGGAGTAATTTCCCTGTTGTGCTTCTAAATAGGGACTTCCAATGAACACTAATAATGGTAATGTCATAGTTATTTACTGAGAGAACTAATCTGGATTCTACAGAGGTATGTTGAAGTTTTGTGAAAATGAAATTAGAGATGCAGCATATCTCAGCAGTAATGAAACTGTTTATGTTGTATAAAGCAGGGTTAGGTTAAGAAAAAGCAATTTTTCACACTCAGTGCTTTTTGATGGTCAAGTGTTTATTCCACTGGGCCATTAATACACTATATTCCCAAAATTCTTTGGGCAGAGTTCATCTTCTAGTTAATGTTAAAGAATTGGCCAACAGGCTTTTTACATTTTTTAATGATAATTCCGAATTGTTAGGTAAGATCCTCTTGAGCATACTGTATTGCCTATAAATGAAAGGGCTGGCAAAGACCTTGTTTTTAATAACTGAATTTACAACGAAGTTAGGCATGTTAAACATCAATAAACATTATCGGTTCCCATGTATATTGCTGGGCCTATGATGGATTTCAACAATAAAGACAATTTACAATCAGAATTATAATACAGTAGCAGGAATTTAGCATGAAAATTTAGACATCAATGAGAATAACCTCTGAATGTTAACTGCCTATAACTGAATTAGACTTCCTGCATTTTGGTCAGATTCATAGGTTATGTCAAATAGGTTAGGTGGTAGGACAGAGAAAACTGGAATGATTTTACTAAGTAGCTCACTGTCAATTGTTCACTTTATTTTTTAATGCTTCCGAGCTATTTCCATTAAAAAATGAGAAAGATTCCACCATAAGTCTATACAGTTAAGTATAAAAGGAAAGAATTTAAGTTGGTCGATAAATGGACTCCTTTTGGAAGCTAACTTTAATATTAGTCAACTGATACATTTGAAGTTAGAATTTAAATTACGGAGATAAACTCAGTGCAGAGAAATAAAGGGCAGGGCTATGGGGCTGTGAAATGAAGGAAAAGGCTCTATTAAAACAGTCAAGGCTTATCTCAAGATATTAGGTAATTGTGTTGAGTTATTCACCTGGCAGTCATAGAAAGAGGGAATATACTACTTGACTTATTCTGGTGCCAAAAAACTCTGGAAATGTCAGTCAGAATTTTCTGTATATGGCAATAACTGTGACACCCCCACTGCAAAAATAAAGTGCTATTACACATAATCAAACCTCAAGCTGCGATGACAGATGTTAGAAGGACTATAAACAATTGAAGGGGAAAAGGGTCCCAGTTATCTGGAAGCAATGAAACAAGGATGTTTGGAGAAATAACCTGTTCTCTGGAGGACGGTGTAATTTTAGGGTATGAGAGATAATGGGTGAGGTAATTGAGAAGATATAGCAAAGAGCCGGTTTCTAATTAAGTTGACAGCATACGTAAGATTTTACCCAGGGAAAATACCCGTGATGTGAGTTGGGCCACCATTTAGCGCCTGGAACTCTGCAGTGAGATTGCTGCTGGAAGACGCCTCATAAACAGGGGCTGGAAACATGGCACAGCTCTTTGAGGCAAGACTTTTTTCATTACCGATCAAGATAAATACCACACCAATGATGTGTTCATCCACAAAGTGGTAATGAAATAGAAAAACGGCATCCAGGGTGATAGCCATGGGAGTAAGTCAGTGCATTAATTCTGCTTAGCACGAAAGATGTCTAAATTTGAAAAAAAAATCCATAAGTATTAAAGGGTATTTATACTGCCTTCCTGTTATGACATGCATTGGACTAAAATATAAATCAAAGGAAATGGACTGATAAGGTTGGTAATTGGATGCACTGAGAAGAAAGCTGAGTAAATGAGCAAAGGGTAGATTTTTAAAAATTTATTTAAAAGGATTATAATTTTCACATGTTGTTTCCCCTCTTAAGGCAGGGTGAGGTTGATTTTTTTTTAAGCAACACTCACATCTGAAATAGTATCACGTATATTTTTAGCTAGCACTCAAACAAATTCCATATTCTATACAAATGGGGAAAATGCAATTCATAATTGACAAGGTATGAATTTTTTATACTTTAAGTCATGAGGCTGCCACATCAACAAACGTAATTCCTTAGCAAATATGTCTTATGTTTATATTTATGAAATGTACACAATTGACATGGAACCCAAAAGAGAATAAATAAGTATTTTAAATATATATATATATATATTTACTTTGATTTGCAAACTCCATTCTGGGAAACATTTATTAGATTAAAAACAAGGAACAAATGCAACAAAATGTGCTTAGAGTTTCAATTTCTTCTGGACTCAGTATTACTTTTATGTATTTTACCAAAGCTTGAGCTCACACTGAAGTGTTGGCCTTGTTTTGAATTATTTTTGTATACACAGAATTATTTAATGTATGAATTATTTAATGTATACACAGCTATTCTCAAAAGTGAAAATGAAGAAGTACTGAAACTTAAAATTCACCTATGAGGGCCCCACATTTCAGTGGTGATTTCATGTTAAATATTCCAAGCTGAACCAGCAAGAATCATGGGAAGAGTGGCCAAGTCTGGACACAGGATATGCTCCACATTTTGTGCAGCTATTGAAGAGCGCACCACAGCTTACTGAAGGGTCATCAGATGACATTTTTTTCCTGATATAGCTTTGACATCCATTCGAAAATAAGTTCTTTGAAGACAAGGGTCGTGTTTATCATGCCTATCAACCTCCTTGAGGTCAGCATGAAGTTAGAGGAAGTAGTACTTCTAATTGGTTCCCCAGGAGTGAAGAAGGGAAGAAAGGAAGTGGTCCCCTCATTCCCAAAGAGCTGAAGCACTGGGAGTTCTCTTGAGAAGCGCCTGACGTGCCTCCACTGTAAAAGCTGAGGTACCTCAACTCAAGTGGGTCTGAAATGTATCAGTTCTTCCAATTCTGGCCTGCCATAAATGGGTACAGAGAGGCTGGTATTTTTTTTCCTCATTAATTAATTTGTTAACATACACAGAGTGGATATTAACTTTGTTAAACTGTGAGCAGCTCACATTTCACTTATTGTTATAGGAGGCACAGAGACATAGGGGCAGGAGAGGCACTGTAGTGAAGAACAGCATTAAGTCTAGAGCCAACTGCCTGGATTAGAATCCTGGCTCTACCACTGACCAGCTGTGTGACCCTGGCTAACTCCTGGTGTTTGGCAACAATTAAAGTTGCAAGAAGGAGACAAAATGGAGTAGAAGGACGTGAACTCACTTCTTCTTACAAAAACACCAAAATCACAACTAACTGCTGAACAACTACCAATAAAAAAAAAAAACTCTGGAAACTACCAAAAAAAAAAGATACTCTTCATCCAGAGACAAAGACAAAGCCACAATGAGATAGTAGGAGGGATGCAACTGCTATAAAATCAAACCCCATATTCACCAGGTGGGCAACCCACAAACTGGAAAATAATTATATTGCAGAATTTCTCCCCCAGGTGTGAAAGTTCTGAGCCCCACATCAGTCTCCCCACCCGTTGTAGTTGTTCTTCAGTTGCTCAGTTGTGTCCGACTCTGCAACCCCATGGACTCCAGCATGCCAGTCTTCCCTGTCCTTCACACCTCCCAGAGTTTGCTCAAACTCATGTCCATTGAGTCAGTGATGCCATCCAGTCAACTCGTCCTCTCTCATCCCCTTCTCCTCCTGCCTTCAATCTTTCCCAGCATCAGGATCTTTTCCAATGAGTTGGCTCTTTGCATTAGGTGGCCGAAGTATTGGAGCCTCAGCATCAAACTTCCAATGAATATTCAAGGTTGACTTCCTTTAGGATTGACTAGTTTGATCTCCTTGCAGTCCAAGGGACTGTCAGGAGTCTACCCCAGGACCGCAATTTGAAGGCATCAGTTCTTCAGCTCTCAGCTTTTTTTATTGTTCAGCTCTCACAACCATACATGACTACTGGAAGAACCACAGCTTTGACTAGATGGACCTAGGGGACTGGCAATGGGAGGAAGAGCCTCCAGAGAATCTGGCTTTGAAGGCCAGCAAGTTTTGATCACAGGAATTCCACAGTGCTGGAAGAATTAGAAACTGTACTCTTGGAAGGCACACACAAGGTCTCATGCACACCAGGACCCAGGAAAAAACAGTGACTTCATAAGAGACTGGGCCAGACCTAGTATTGGAGGGTATCCTGTGATGGTCAGGGGTGGGGTGGGTGGCTGGCCGTGGCTCATTGTGGAGACGAATACACTAGTGGAAGTAGTTCTGGGGAGTACTCACTGGCATGGGCACTTCTGTAGGCTGGCCATTTTTCCCACCAAGGAAGTGAAATTAGGCAATATACCTGGAAAAGAATTCAGAGTAATGATACTAAAGATGATACAAGATCTCAGAAAAAAAAAAAAAAAAAATAGAGGTACCAATCAACCAGATACCAGAAATGTTTAATGAAGACCTAGGAAAAGTGAAGAACAATACAATACAGAGATGAACAATACAATAGCTAAAATGAAAAATACATGAAAAGGAATCAATAGGAGAATAACTAAGGTAGAAAAATGAATAACTGAGCTGGAAAACAGAATGGTAGAAATCACTGCCACAGGACAGAACAAAGAAACAGAATGAAAAGAAATGAGGACAGTCTAAGAGACCTCAGACTAATTAGACTATAACAAAGGATGCAAGAATATACAGTGAAGAAAAGACAATTTCTTCAAGAAGTGACGTTGGGAAAACTGGAAAGCTACATGTAAAAGAACAAAATTAGAACATTCTCTAACACCGTACATAAAAATAAATTAAAAATGGATTAAAGACCAAAATGTGAGACTGGTACTAAAAAAACTCTAGAGGAAAAGACATGTAGAACACTCTTTGACATAAATTGCAGCTATATCTTCTTCGATCCTCCTCCTAGAGTAATAAAAATTTTAAAAACATATAAACAAGTGGGACCTAATCAAACTTAAAAGTTTTTGAATGGCAAAGAAAACCAGAAACAAAAAGACCGCTGCCGGGGTCCAGCCCCGGCTGATCCAGGGTATTCGAAGGAGAGATGGCATAGGCGACCTATTTATTTATTTATTTATTCAGAGATATAAAGAGTAATAGAATGAGGATAGCTCAGTAGGAAAATTCAGTGGAGAAAAGAAGCTGAGTAGCTTGGTTTACGCGGAAAATCAATATAACCCATGACACCAGGTTAGCTCTGACCACGGAGGCCGCAGGTGCCCTCTCGAATAGCGGAAGGTGCCCCACCTTAGACACCTTCTCGAGTGGGTCTTAGAAGCCCAGGCAAATAAATGGTCGCAGAGGATATCCGCGCTCCAGATGGAGACTCAGCTGGAAGTTAAGGAGAAAAATGACATGGGGAGACCAAGCTTTGGCGAGCAAGGCCCATAGCTTTATTTTCAACAGGGGCTTATATACCCTAAGTTACACATAGAGGATAATAGGGGATGCAAAGTCAGCAGTCTTTGATGCTTATCAAAAACCAGGGTTTCTTTCCTGCAAATTTATCGTATACAAATGGTTTAGGTGATTTACATCATCTTCTGGCCAGAAGGCCTATTAACATTTTATGACTCTTGACAAAGACTTATCAACAAAGACTTATTTTCTCTAAGAGTAATTATTTTAAGGTTTGGCGCCATCTTCCGAAGGTATTAGATAAAATTACATTCCTATAGGGCGGATGTGTAATGGGTTTACAACAAAGGAAAGAATTTATTACCTTAAGGGTCTAAAGTTACTAACACCAAGGCCACTACTTATTTTTTCTACATACCAACTATTAATTAATACATATTCAAGGATACAATTCAGGGGATGTGGAAACTTGGCAACAAACATTGGCTCATCAATGAAATCTTTTACTAGTTTTATTCTGACAGTTTCTAACTCTCTGAGAGGCTCTAAGCTATTTGAATATCTTAAGCTTCCCGTGCCTCTCGAGGCTGGGAGACTGTAAACAATCATATGCATAGCTGTAGGAGTCTGGGTAAACTTGTCAGGCGAGTTAGAGAGCCATCTGAGGGGTTTGGATTTAAACACTCCTAATTGCCCAGGAACTTTATTAATTGGAGCTGTAAGTTAACTCTTTGACAGAGAGAGCGAGATGGTGGTGGGGGACAGCCCCCAGTAAAGTCAGAGGTGAGAGCACAAAGCAATAAAGTAGGCAGACTCTGGTTTTTTGGGAGGTAGATGCTTGAGAATATCCGGGGGGACTCCCGAGGCTCGATCCCGCCTTTGCGTATGCCGAGCCTCCTTCCTCATGACCTTTGTCACGAGTGGAATGTCTCTTGCCGGCTCCCGGCAGACCACCCGCAGAATGGAAGAAAATATTTGCAAATGAAGTGACCAAGAAGGGATTAATGTCCAAATATACAAACAGCTCATGCAGCTCAATATCAAAAAAAAAAAAAAAAAACCAGCAATCACAACCTAGTCCAGAAATGGGCAAAAGATCCAAATAGACATTTCTTCAAGGAAGACATATACACTGCCAAGAGACACATGAAAAGATGCTCAATCAAATCTACAGTGAGGTGCAATGTCACACTGCTCGAAAGGCCATCATCAAAAAGTCTACAAACAATAAATGATCAGTGGGTCTGGAGAAAAGGAAATCCTCCCACACTGTTGCTGGAAATGTAAATTGGTACAGCCACTGTGGAGACCGTATGGAGGTTCCTTGTAAAACTAATAACAGAACTACCATATGATTCGGCAATCCCGTGCCTGAGCATATATCTGGAGAAAACGATAATTTGAAAAGATACATGCACTCCATTGTTAACTGAAGCACTATTGAGAACAGTCGAAACAGAGAATCAACTTAAATGTCCATCAACAGAGGGAATGGAAAAGAAGATGTGGTACATATGTACAATGGGATATTACTCAATCATAAAAAAGAATGAAATAATGCCATTTACAGCGACATGGATAGACCTAGAGATTACCATAGTAAGTGAAGTAAATCAGACGAGAAAGACAAATATCATATGCTATCACTTATATTCTGAACCTAAAACAAAAATGATACAAATTAACTTATTTACAAACAGACTCACAGACTTAAGAGTGTGGACTTGCAGTTACCAGGGAGGATGGGTGTTGGGGGAGGAGGGATAGACTAGGAGTTTGGGACTGACATGTATAAAGCGACTGAACTGAAATGAACTGACAGGTATACACTGCTATACCTACAACAGGCAACCAACAAGGACTTACTGTACAGCACAGGGAACTTGGCTCAATACTCTGTAATAATCTAAATATGAAAATAATTAGAAAAAGAAGATACATGTATATGTATAACTGGATGACCTTGCTGTACACTTGAAACTAACACAACATCATTAATCAACTATACTCCAATATAAAATAAAGATTTTTTTAAGTTAAAGTTGCTACAAATTCTAAATGAATATATGCAACTTCTTTAGAACAATGCTTAGCACACTGAAATTTTTAAAAAAGCATTAACTCTCCTAATTATAAGCTCCAAACCCCCACAGTGCTGAAACATAGTAGGCATTCAGTAAACACTTTCATTCATTCAGTAATGATAGAACATTGGAAACTATGTGAATATGAATATATGGGCAGTGACTCAACGAAGAGTGATGCTCAGTCCTGTCCCGCTCTTTGCGACCCCATGGACTATACAGTCCATGGAATTCTCCAGGAGCAGGTAGCCTTCCCCTCCTCCAGGGGATCTTCCCAACCCAGGGATCAAACCCAGGTCTCCTGCATTGCAGGCAGATTCTTTACCAGCTGAGCCACAAGGGAAACCCAATTAACTGTGTAAGAGTCTCATTTTCCTCCTAGATTCCAGAGTGGTTTTGAACATGAAAATGAAAGTTGCTCAGTCGTATCCAACTCGTTGCAACCCCATGGACTATACAGTCTATGGAGTTCTCCAGGCCAGGATACTGGAGTGGGTAGCCATTCCCTTCTCCAGGGGATTGTCCCAACCCAGGGATTGAACCCAGGTTTCCTACATTGCAGGTGGATTCTTTACCAGCTGAGCCACCAGGGAAGCCCAAATGGTTTTACACTTTCGAATTCTTAGTCAATTTTAAACAAAATATGAGCTAGATCTATATTTCAAATCCTTTTCTAAACATGATGGTGCTATTAATTTGAATGAGAGATTGCAAACAGCCTTTTCAGCTGTTAGATCTCACATTTATAAATAATGCTTTCATTAAAATTGTTATCCTCAGAAGTGATTAGTGCAGAAGTTAGTTACCCTTGTGCCAATCTGTGTTGCCAAAAAAACCTGTGATGCCTATGTTGGCATCAGCTTTACATGTCTAGGAAAGATGCATTCAATTTTTAGAAGTTTAGGAGTTGTGAATATGTAATCATTTTCTCGATGAAAATAAGACTTTTTAAACAATCATGTAACAAATTATGTAACTTTTAACATAACAGTTTTGTTATGTTAATGGAATAGACAACAAGTGTCTATAGAGCACAGTCCATGAACATTTCAAGGTACGGTACATCAAATTGAACTGGGGAAAAAAACACTTTTATATTAACTGTACATTACTGTTAAAAAATAAGCAATATGGTTCTCATGATATATAGTAGTCTTGACACTTCTAGCAGAGGGCATTTCTTCTATATTAGCACTGAATGCTGGCCAAAGAGCATGACCTTGGACTTCTATTTAAACTCTAAGAATTTTTAAAAATCCACTGGTAGAAGGAGTCTCTATGAAGAGAAGGGTGATTTACTGGTAACAGAAAATTTTAGCTTCCATTACTGCTGATGGCTATGGTTCCGTTTATGTTTTCCCTAAGCCATTACTATTTAAATGTTACTGTTAGCATTCTTAGTTGTCCCATTGGTTGGTATATAACTCTCCTACTTAAATATATAGAACAAATCATATTAATTAAAATAAACTGTTGGGCAGTTATGTTGTATCGCAGATTGTCTCTGTAGACTATAAATTCAAATTAAGAGTTTTGTTGCCTGTTCCTGAGCACAGAAAAATTCCTTTTACTGCATCAGTAGTAGCAAAAGAAATCAGCTACCTTACAAAAGAAAATCCATTTGAATTCTTGCAGAAATAGCTAGATAAAATGCATATATAGTGAGTTATCATAAACATATAATAAATTCTTGGCTAAAGTAAGTACCCAACCTGCTAATTTATGATGACAAGTGTTGATATTTCCTAGTATTTAGTATGGATATTCAGAGATATAACTGTATTTATACATATATATTAAATATGTTTATATATTCATTAATTATATTTCTATACATTAAATATATATAGCATTAGGTTCCAGGAATTCTAAGTAGTATATTAACAAACTGTGATGTATTTTCATAAAATAAATACACATTATTTTCTGGATATTTAAGTGTTAAACTGAGGCAAAATAATTTGATGGGAGTTGGAATAACTTACTTTAAGAAATGCTTTTGTTTTTTAACTTCCAAAAACAAAGATGTGATTTCCACTTACATAAACACTGAATGTCCTTTACATGTCACAAAAATCTCCATAATATTAAAAATAAAGTCTCTAAGTTTGAAAAGAAAACAATACAAATAAATGGTGCCCTTAAGCATTTTTGAGATTTTTTGAATGTCAAAACCTTCATGTTTTCCTTTTTCCTATTTAACTCTCCCCAAACAAACATACCATAATTAGCTTTAGAGGAAATAACTAACTTAAGTTAGAAATAAGTTTGCAAACTCTCTCTGCTCTCTTATCAAAGTGAGATTTTTGCCATTCTCTCATTCCCATAATGCTTCTACTGAAAATGGTATAAGGCCGCATAGCTCCCATGTATGATTCCTATTATCTAACTACTTTGGAGATACAATACAAAGTTCAGAAAAAAAATTTTTTTAAACTATTCTGTTTTAGAGAAGACAAAGCTAAGCAATAAATCAGTTGTCTAGGTTACATGAAAAGAATAACAATTTCTCCATTTCCACTAAATGTACGCAAAAGAAGATAGACTGAAAATTGTATACATTTCTTCAAACCTGGGATTTAAAACATTAGGTTGTAAAACATTAGGCAAAAGTAGTTATGGATTTGTATCATCTGGAGAACATACCAAAAAGTGGGTAGGTCTCATCTATTAATATTAAGTCTAGTATTATAAAGACCTGTCTCCAAAGTAAGAAACTAGCTCTCTAACTCTGCGGTTTATGTGCATAAAAAGAGCTACTAAAAAATGGTGCCATTTATATTCACAGTGATTATATTCAGCACTGGTTTTCTGGTTTATAACAGATTTTCCATAACTTTTCTCAAATTCTGGATAATATTTTATCTGATCCCTCCCTAAAGTTTGTCCTCTGGATTCAGTGCTATTCAGTGCTATTCAGAATCATGTTTTTACAGAAATGTCTTTAAAGAAGAACATCAAATTCTATAGCTCTCAATTTTAGCATAGCATTTGATAAATGACCTTACTACTTAAAAAAAAAAAAAAAAGGAGGCATTCTGTCATTAATGCTGCTACATTTCCAGTGAAAGAAAAAGGACATGAATTAATACCCAAGACTACCTCAGATTATTTCATGAGTCAAGAAATGCCTGAATTATGCCTTTCCCACAAACAATTGCTAAAGATTATTCAGTCAAGCCCATATGATGAAGTCTTGGTCTGAATAAGCTCTCTGAAGAGAAGACCATATCCAGTTCTACTCACCTCTATATAACCTAGCCCAGTGTTTTGGGGTTAGTAGGCACTCAATAAATGTTTGCTGGGTGAATGGACAAATTAATTATACACAGTAAAATTGTTCTAAAATGTGGCTCACTGTGATAGATACTGAATAAACTATAAACCATGAGAAATCTCTCATAGTATAAGCTATCAGTTCAGTTCAGTCGCCCAGTCTTGTCTGACTCTTTGCGACCCCATGGACTGCAGCACGCCCAACCTCCCTGTCCATCACCAGCTCCTGGAGTTTACTCAAACTCATGTCCATTCAGTCGGTGATGCCATTCAACCATCTCATCCTCTGTCATCCCCTTCTCTTTCTGCCCTCAATCTTTCCCAGCATCAGGGTCTTTTCAAATGAGTCAGTTCTTCACATGAGGTGGCCAAAGTATTGGAGTTTCAGCTTCAGCATCAGTCTTTCCAATGAATATAAGCTATATGTGTACTAAAATTCCAACATAGCAGGTAACTTAAAAGGTCCTCTAATTTCAGTCTTCCAACAGTTTTGTGTTTTACGTTAGTCAGACACACTAGGCTGGCACCAAGGAAACATGATTTACTCTGTCTTGTTTCCCTTGTACTAACATCTCATTCTTAAAAAGAATGTAGAGATGATTAGTAAATGAATGAATTTGCAAGAAGTTGTCTTTTGGTATGATCACTGAATTTAAGAATCCACTAGTGATGTAGAGACTAAGGATGAAGGGACACATTTTAAGGCTCTTAGAGTCCTCATTTTTGTGATTCATGCAAATAATTTAACAATACATATTGGAGATACCAACTACTATCCCTTGTGACGGTAGTGGTTAAAGATCATTTCCCTAAGAATAACATAGCAACACCTAAGCTGCTAACACGAGAGAATCAAGAGATATTTTGTGAGTGCTAAAAGTGTACAGCAGAGAAGGCAATGGCACCCCACTCCAGTACTCCTGCCTGGAAAATCCCATGGACGGAGGAGCCTGGTGGGCTGCCATCTATGGGGTCGCTAGACTCGGACACGACTGAGCGACTTCACTTTCACTTTTCACTTTTCACTTTCATGCATTGGAGAAGGAAATGGCAACCCACTCCAGTGTTCTTGCCTGGAGAATCCCAGGGACGGTGGAGCCTGGTGGGCTGCCGTCTATGGGGTCACACAGAGTCGGACACAACTGAAGCGACTTAGCAGCAGCAGCAAAGTGTACAGAGCACTATGCTGTTTGCTATCTGAAATACCTTCTTTGAATAAAAATTTAGAGTAAAAGTTATAATTAAAAGTCTTCCTCAAGCAACTGGAAATATAGATGAAACCATAGTACATGTGGGAAAAAAATGCAATCATCAAATAACTGCTTAAGAACATAACAGAGAAGAAGTAACAAAGCAATATAGCATTAATTTACCAAAATAGTGCTGGCGTTAGGTACGATAGGACTCAAACGAGGACAAGCCAATCACATCAGGGTTAGGTAGTTGGGAAAGAGTTTATGAAAGAAGTGGGATACGGACTAAGTGTGAAGAATGTACAGGATTGGGATACATGAAAAGGCATTTCAAGTGAATGGGCAGCGAAGTAAACAATGCAAACGTGGGAGAACGGTGGTCCGAAGGTAATAAGGAAAATCATCTCCCTGAGGAGAGATGACGGCAGCTATTTTTTACTTAGTGGATTCTTGGTTTATTTTGAAAGGATAGAGCTCAGGAACAGCCAGATGGAAGAGACACCTAGGGTAAAGCATGGGGAAAGAAAGTAGAGACCTCATGACCTGTGTCCCAGCAGGCGGCTCTCCCCAGATCCCCGTGTGTTTAGCAGCTTGGAAACTCTGAACCTCTCCTTGTGGGCTTTTATGAAGGCTTCATTACACAGGTATAACTGGCTAAATCATTGGTCACCTATGATGGGATTTCACCTCCAGCTCCTCCTCTCTCCCCAGAGGTGGGGAGTGGGATTACAAATTCCAGCTCTCTATTCATGTGGTTCATTCCACTGGTCACCAATGTCCAACCCTCTGTGTTTCTGTTAACATAACAAAAGACACCTTTAGAGCTCTCCTCACAGTAAATTCCAAGGGTTTTAGGAGCTCTGTGCCAGAAATTGGTAAGAAGACTAAAAATACATTTCTTATTGTAAATCATACTATCACAGCACCTGAACTGTGGACTGATTGCAGAGGGATGAATGTGAGAATGATTCAGAGTAAGTGTCCCTTAACTGGCAGCTGACAGTGCAGACAAGATTGGAAGCAGAGGTGTGAATTCCTTTGTGAACTTCAGATCCTGTGTTATTGAGTGTGGGGGCTGAAGGTCAATTTGAATAAGTTATATATGTGTGTGTGTGTGTGTATATATATATATATGAAAAAATACATGAATGATTAATATAATTGGAATGGGAATGAAAATAACCATCAAGAAGTTGAATTTAGAGTGTTTAGGACAAAAATAAATTTTAAAGACACTGAATGACTGTTTGGGAGACACATGAATTACAGATGTGGAGACAGCAGCTGAATATGTGGGAGTAGCTGTGGGGTTTTCTGCGAGAGAAGAGAAAATAGTCCAGGACTGAATCCTGAAGTAAACCCACATTTACAGGAGAGCAGGAAAGGAGAGAGCAGAAAGCTAATTTTCCCCTCTGGTTTGCACCACCCTCTGAAGCCAGTCTGCACTATGCAGTACAGAGAAGGACTAAAAGTCCAACATGACTTCACTTTTCATCCCTCAGATATCAGCTGGTAGGACAATTTGAAATCATTCATTCGACCAGATGGTTAATGTTGTTTAACAGGACAATTAGCTAATAAATAATTGTAAAGCACTTTGTAAATATAAAGTACTACATAATGTTTAATAATAACATTAAATCAGGCAGGTTATTTCACTTATTTTTATATCCAAGTGTTTTATTGGTGTTTCAGGAGAAATGGCAATAATATGATCGAATGCCATCATTATAGACTGTACTTGAAAAATAGAACAAAGGGATTATAAGAAAACAAAAGCAGCCTTGGGCATGTGAGGCTAAACAGAGTGAACGGGCAAGAAATGTCTCCTTCATCAAAGACAAGAGGCAACGACAACATGATCACAGAAATGTATAACTGAACACTGAGTAAAAAACCACTTTGATATGTAGCAACTTCATCCTACCCACATATTTATTCAAAAGGGAATTTATCAGATAAAATGACGTGAAGGGCATAGGGCAGGAGAAGGAACGTCAACACAGGAGCTCTGGGGAAGCCACTGCATACAAGCAGTCTTATAGAATAATGAAATAATAGCAACGTTAACACGTAACTCACCCACTACTTACAATAATGCCTTAAGATGCATACCATTCAGTTCAGTTCAGTTCAGTCGCTCAGTCATGTCCGAATCTTTGCGACTCCATGAATCGCAGCATGCCAGGCCTCCCTGTCCATCACCAACTCCCTGAGTTCACTGAGACTCACGTCCATCGAGTCAGTGATGCCATCCAGCCATCTCATCCTCTGTCGTCCCCTTCTCCTCCTGCCCCCAATTCCTCCCAGCATCAGAGTCTTTTCCACGATTCAACTCTTCACATGAGGTGGCCAAAGTATTGGAGTTTCAGCTTTAGCATCATTCCTTCCAAAGAAATCCCAGGGCTGATCTCCTTCAGAATGGACTGGTTGGATCTCCTTGCAGTCTAAGGAACTCTCAAGAGTCTTCTCCAACACCACAGTTCAAAAGCATCAATTCTTTGGTGCTCAGCCTTCTTCACAGTCCAACTCTCACATCCATACATGACCACTGGAAAAACCACAGCCTTGACTAGCTGGACCTTTGTTGGCAAAGTAATGTCTCTGCTTTTGAATATGCTATCTAGGTTGGTCATAACTTTCCTTCCAAGGAGTAAGCGTCTTTTAATTTCATGGCTGCAGTCACCATCTGCAGTGATTTTGGAGCCCCCAAAGATAAAGTCTGACACTGTTTCCACTGTTGCCCCATCTATTTCCCATGAAGTGATGGGACCAGATGCCATGATCTTTGTTTTCTGAATGTTGAGCTTTAAGCCAACTTTTTCACTCTCCTCTTTCACTTTTATCAAGAGGCTTTTTAGTTCCTCTTCACTTTCTGCCATAAGGGTGGTGTCATCTGTATATCTGAGGTTATTGATATTTCTCCCGGCAATCTTGATTCCAGCTTGTGCTTCTTCCAGCCCAGCATTCTCATGATGTACTCTGCATAGAAGTTAAATAAGCAGGATGACAATATACAGCCTTGACGTACTCCTTTTCCTATTTGGAACCAGTCTGTTGTTCCATGTCCAGTTCTAACTGTTGCTTCCTGACCTGCATACAGGTTTCTCAAGAGGCAGGTCAGGTGGTCTGGTATTCCCATCTCTTTCAGAATTTTCCACAGTTTATTGTGATCCACACAGTCAAAGGCTTTGACATAGTCAATAAAGTAGAAATAGATATTTTTCTGGAACTCTCTCGCTTTTTCCATGATCCAGCGGATCTTGGCAATTTGATCTCTGGTTCCTCTGCCTTTTCTAAAACCAGCTTGAATATCTGGAAGTTCACAGTTCACGTATTGCTGAAGCCTGGCTTGGGGAATTTTGAGCATTACTTTACTAGCATGTGCTGCTGCTGCTGCTGCTAAGTTGCTTCAGTCGTGTCCTACTCTGTGCGACCCCACAGACGGCAGCCCACCAGGCTCCCCCGTCCCCGGGATTCTCCAGGCAAGAACACTGGAGTGGGTTGCCATTTCCTTCTCCAATGCATGAAAGTGAAAAGTGAAAGTGAAGTCGCTCAGTCATGTCCGACTCCCAGTGACCCCATGGACTGCAGCCTACCAGGCTCCTCCATCCATGGGATTTTCCAGGCAAGAGTACTGGAGTGGGGTGCCATTGCCTGAGATGAGTGCAATTGTGCGGTAGTTTGAGCATTCTTTGGCATTACCTTTCTTTGGGATTTAGTATCCCCTATTTTGCAAAATGAGATAACAGAGATGTTAGGAAACTTACCCAACATCACACAGCCAGTAACAGGCAGGATCTGGATTCAAACCTAGACAGTATGGCTATTCTGGGAAGAATCCAGGAAATAAAACCTAGTGGGTCAGATGCAGCACCAGCCCCTTCCTGCTTTTTCTTGCCTCAAAACAAGGACATGATGCTGGAGCTACAGCAGCCGTCTTGGAGCCATGAGGTAAAGGGCAAGAAAACACAGAGACATCAGCCCTGCTGCTGTCAAGCTGCTTAAGCTATGCCAGTAGTCACCTATCTCTGGATTTCTCATTATACAAGAAAAACAAACACCTATTTGTTCACACCAGTCAGAATGGCTGCGATCCAAAAGTCTACAAGTAATAATAAATGCTGGAGAGGGTGTGGAGAAAAGGGAACCCTCTTACACTGTTGGTGGGAATGCAAACTAGTACAGCCACTATGGAGAACAGTGTGGAGATTCCTTAAAAAACTGGAAATAGAACTGCCTTATGACCCAGCAATCCCACTGCTGGGCATACACACTGAGGAAACCAGAAGGGAAAGAGACACGTGTACCCCAATGTTCATCGCAGCACTGTTTATAATAGCCAGGACATGGAAGCAACCTAGATGTCCATCAGCAGATGAATGGATAAGCAAGCTGTGGTACATATACACAATGGAGTATTACTCAGCCATTAAAAAGAACACATTTGAATCAGTTCTAATGAGGTGGATGAAACTGGAGCCTATTATACAGAGTGAAGTAAGCCAGAAAGAAAAACACCAATACAGTATACTAACGCATATATATGGAATTTAGAAAGATGGTAACAATAACCCTGTGTACGAGACAGCAAAAGAGACACTGATGTATAGAACAGTCTTATGGACTCTGTGGGAGAGGGAGAGGGTGGGAAGATTTGGGAGAATGGCATTGAAACATGTAAAATATCATGTATGAAACGAGTTGCCAGTCCAGGTTCGATGCACGATACTGGATGCTTGGGGCTGGTGCACTGGGACGACCCAGAGGGATGGAATGGGGAGGGAGGAGGGAGGAGGGTTCAGGATGGGGAACACATGTATACCTGTGGCGGATTCATTTTGATATTTGGCAAAACTAATACAATTATGTAAAGTTTAAAAATAAAAGAAAATTAAAAAATAATTAATTAATTTAAAAAAAAAAAAAGAAAAGAAAAACAAACACCTATTTGTTTAAACCACCAGTCAGGATTTTTGCTCTTTGCAACTTTAACCAATATGGCAAATAATAATGATAGTACTAACAGTTAACATTTATTGAGTGTTTGCTATGAACTGTTTACTATTTCGTATGTTTTATGTGTACTTAGTCATTTCATTCTGACGGCAACGCTATGAAGCAGGCACTGTTATTGTTCCCATTTTACTGCTCAGGAAACCGAAGCACACTTTATCTGGCTTGCCTGTGGTCACACAGCTTATAAGGGATTCAAATCCAGCACCTGGCTTCAAAACCTCTATTCTTCAGCAAATAGTACTCTAAGCAGTGAAACATTATAAACAGCATTTCAGTTACAATCACAAATTAAATAGGGATCCTTCAACATTATTTTGGAGATTCTAGAGCAAATGTTTCGCAACAAGCATGCTATTGACATTTCAGGAAGACAACTCTTTATCGTTTAGGTTTGTTGTATATTAAAGATGTCTACGGTCTCTGTTCCCTGGTTCCCAGAGTCACTCCCTAGACAGTGTCAACCAAAAGGCTCTCCACGTTTCCCCATAGGGAGATAGTATCACCCCAGTTAGGACCACCATTCTAGAACTTTATTCAGCAACATTCTCTGTAAAAGTCCAAATAGTAGATCATTTAAGGTTAGTAGAACGTTGGTCTCAGTCAGTCGCACTCACAATCACTAAACTTCAACACTGTGGAGTGAAATCAGTCATAGACAGCACATACAAATGAGCACAGGTGTGCTCCTTTCAAACTATTTTGTCCACATTTTACAGATGAGAATCTTGAGGCACAGAAGCGGGTAAGAAACTTGCCCGAGATGATTCAACTATAGTATATGAACAGTATGGATTCAACCCAAAGGCAGAGTGATTCCAGAGCATGTGCTTTTAATCAGGATACTTCTGGGTGCACAGAATTTAGATCTCTTTTTTACTAGTACAAGGCATAGTAAATGCTTCAGAGAACTTCTCCCACTCCAGATTCTGGGCCTCCTCCTCCGCCTGTTGGCTGCTCTTTCCTGCAGGAAGCACCACACACCCACCCCAGACTTGCCTCTGCGACAGTCAGAACTCTGCTACCAAGGACATACTTCATGATTAACCACTCCTCAGCTTGGCACTCCTCGTTGGCTCTGACATACAGCTATCCACAGAGGACCCCAAATAAAAGATTTTACCAAACTGACCACTGGAACAGTTACTCACTGATCTGTGACTGTTTTTATTTTACACCTCTCAAGGTCTTATTTAAGAGATCCCAAGTCTGCCATGGCTCATCGAGATGAGCAGAATTAGAAAGCTCTTGACCCATGGTCTGGTACATGTAAGAGCCTTTGTATTAACTACCAGTCACATAACATACAGAGGAGCATCCAGATATCTCTGGTCTAGATTTCAATGCTTGTGTAAATCCAGTTAGACCCACCAAAACTGAGAACCCACAAGTCAATTCAAGTAGTACTAGTGAGCAAGGTTGTGACTGTTAGTTTTGTTCAGAGTATTTCAGCCCAGGTTTTAGGTTCCATGTTGTGTTTGGATGAAAAAGGACCCCCTAATCAAATAGAGTCAAGTTCCCACATCTACTCAACTAACCAAGGAGCCTTATGGATGAGGCACATTCCAGAAGACGGTTAAGACTGTGGTACAGATCAGTGAGGTCTCATGGGATTTCGCTGCTCATCATTGTCTAAGATTGCAGTTCTCTTTCCAAGGTACACAGGTGGGGAATTTACCAAAAGTGAAGGAGAGCGGCCTACCAAAGATGGATAAAATAGAAACATTATCACTTCATAATGCTCTTTAAAGAGAACTAGACTATACTGGTTCCAACTTGGGTTTTGTTTTTTTTTTTTTTTTTCTGTACAGACAGGCTTTCACTACAAATTTTAAATATAATAGAGGAAACTAGGGAATAAACTATGCTGTGTTCTCAGTCATGTCCGACTCTGCGACCCCATGGACTGTAGCCCACCAGGCTTCTCTGTCCATGGGATTCGCCAGGCAAGAGTACTGGGGTCGGGTGCCATTCCCTTCTAAAGACCTTCCCAACCCAGAGATCCTACCCACGTCTCCTGAGCCTCCTGCAGTGTCACACAGATTCTTTACCATGGAGACACCAGGGGAACAAATTTCCCAGTTAATTATGTTTGATAAATTGATAGATTATTTTTTCTTCCAATAGTTTTTTTGACAGAACTGACTTGTTTTTGCACTGCGTTAACAAAGCCTAAAACTAAGAATTATATATAAATTCTTAAGAACATATAAATGTGAAATATAATAATGCTCATGAAAATAAACATACATTTCGAGGCCCTATTAATTTTATTCAATATAAATAAAATTATTAGGGAAAAATGTAGTTCTAATAGTATTTTCCTCCTATCTTGGTCATATTAATAATTTCTTATTTTCTTATGAGTCAGTTTTTTTCTTCAAAGCAAATATAAGAAGGTTGTGGTAGGTAAATAACTGCCTAATATCATTAATTGCTAACAGCTCAATTATGCTGTGATGTACCTATAATTGTCAATATGCTTCAAAAATCCTTATCTTGGTCTATTATGTATACAATTCATTTACATTACATTACTTATACAAATTTTTTAATGAAGCAGAGAGATTATACTTTCAGTTTTCACAACTAGAGATAATGATCAAAATATTTATGTTCACATTACATATTTTGTTCTGTTGACATTCATGATTCACTTACTCGATACAATATTAGCACGTCACATGGAGGGAGAAAAGGCAAATCTAATTTTTTTATGTTTGGATTTCTTTTGAATATCTATAACTGAACTGATACCATATATCTATATATGAATTTTAGAAAGTTCTTTTTTAAAATATCTAGCCCAATTCCAGTAACATTTTTCAGAGAATTAAGTATTCAAACTATTTTTTATCTTAATTAATGATACTTGTAGAATGGTTTTTAAAATATGATAAATGTTGCATTTACAAGCCCAGACTCCAGAACGTGAATCCCTGATTTCAATCCAAAGATAGTTGGTCAAGTGACATTAATATTCTATGCCTGTTTTCTCCTCTATAGAATGGGGATAGCAACATTTTGTCGTAATGATTTAAAGATTGATACGTTAGTGCTATGTCAGTAATTTCTGTTCATATTTTTGTGCCTGGAAAGAGTTCAACTCAATGTGCAAATTAATGATGCCCAAGTTCACGTATATAAAATGGGTAATGACAGTTTTTAATCTTCAAAATTGCATGAAAGCTGTATATGGTATACTTATACCTTAAAGGATACTCAAAGTATCCTTTAAGTAGCACCCTATATGCTAAATTTTAAATCTCAAAGTAGTGAGCTCAGGAGTACTGCCCCTTGTCATATGACTCTGAATAGTGTGGTGGTAAAAAATCTCTTATCTTTCAAGCTATTAAAACCTATATGATCCATGACCTCACTCTGACCATATGGGAACAGACAGAGAAACTAGGATGGTATGGGGTCCAGGCAAGGTTGGGGCTAGGAGATGAGGAGAGTTCCAGACAGAGGATAAAGAAGCAAAGTAAAGGAAACCCAAGTACATATATATATCACATCCTAGGACTGGCCAGGCATAGTGAACCCAACGCTCCAACAAGGAAACCTGTGTGCAAGCAGGTTTCTATGGAAAATGCCTCTGCTTTCTTTTCACTACTCAAACAAGACCAGAACAATCTCCCCTGAGTTTTTATCCTTTCCTCTTGTATGACAGGCTGTTTATTATCCAGGAATTCTGACAAGAATAAAACAGAGGGCTTCTGGAAGACATTCAGTGAACAGCTTCTTGTCTGTTAGAATCCTATCCGTTTAAGACCCTTCTAGCAGAGGGTCTTTTAGGATGTATCAGCATTGGTTTTAGAATCCTTCTGTGACAGCACATCATGGTTGATGTGCTGGTAGAAACAGGAGTGAGGAAAAGAGAAATGAATTATATGCAGATGAGTCCTTGTTGTGTGCTGGGTTAAGTACGCCATGGCCAATCCTGAACAGTGGCGGATATAAGAGAAACGATTAACTGCACTTGGGTTGCTGCGATATGTACTTTGCAGGATTATATACATATATAGTTCCATCTAACATTTTGCTCTGTATCTCACAATCACCCAAAATTAGAAAGTCTTAAGTCTTTTTTTATTTTTTTTTTAGCAAATGCTCTATGGAACCTTGCTAACAATTTGGTGCTTTCTTGGGTGATTTAAATTGATTATTTCAAATCTGATCTTATTTCTAGGAAAAGATGGACCTGCCTTTAAGGTATATCCAGTGCAGTGTGGTCTTCTTCTTGTGGCTAAAGCCTTCCTGGTGAACTTCTCTGCAACTTAAAGCCACTGATATGTTGATCAGTGAGGGAAAAAATACTGTGAAAAATATTCTCTTATTAATTGCAAATCTAATTCTAGATTGTACTTATATGCACGCATATCCTGGGAAGCCATACAGTTTTTAAATCTAGAAATACAGAAAACTCACTTAGAACTATACTTAAAAATCTCCCCTGGAGTGGCACTGGTTGGACTCCACTTAGCTCCTCTGCCGAAGCAGTGCTCATGAACTGTAAGAGACAGTGAGTAAAAGAATAAAGAAGGAGAAGCACTCAATAAACCAATGACTGCACATGCTCAAGCCCTGAATAACTGAGTGTTGACTGTAGTCTGGAAGTTACAAAAATGCTAAGATGTGATTTTTCTTTTAGGTGGGAAATGAGGAAGGACGAAAAACTAGCAGAGGAAGAAAAAGCAATGTTGGAACATCTGAAACTTATGTGCACCATCCAGGACTCTTCTGCCTCAGATAACACAGAGGAACAGTGATCTGCAGAAAACAGCAACAGCTTTATTTTAGGAAATGATCACATGTAATGGAGTAGGCTTTCTACTCTAGTTAGAATGAACCTCTGAAGTGCTGTGAAGCATGAAACACATGAGTAATCGCTGAACTGAAAAGGAGAACAGCACATAAAGAATAAAATGCTATCTATTTTTCATTTTAAAAATAATTTCAAATGTTTTTTTCTTTCCTCAGTCTTTCTCTTAATATGATATAACTGCTGCCATCTCGTGTTCCCTTTGAATTACTTTTTTTTTTTTCTTTCAGTCTTCAAGTATCTATGACAACAGGCAAACTGTTTGGAAATCTTTTCCCTAAGGATTTTTAAATACAACATTTGAATGTTAAGTTGGAATCACATGGCCCCTTGAGGGTCATCTGAAAAGTTCAAATTAATTTTGTAGCCGTAACCCAAGTCGATCGTAACTGCCTTTAATAGCACCGCTGTGCCAGTCTCCTTTCCCATCGCCTCTTCCTCATCCAATTTATTTTAATCAGAGCCACAAAAAGCACTCTCTTGAAGTATAACTTTAGTACTATCTATGCCTATGATGGGCTTCATTGGTGGCTCAGTGGTACAGAATCCCCCTGCCAATGTAGGAGTTGCTGGTTCGATCCCTGGGTCAGGAAGATCCCCTGGAGAAGGAAATGGCAACCCCCTCCAGTATTCTTGCCTGGAAAACCGCATAGACAGAGGAGCCTGGCAGGCTACTGTCGATGGGTTCGCAAAGTCAGACACAATTTAGTGACTAAATAACAACAATCTACGTGTCCATAGTGATTTTTCAGACATCACATTCAGACTTCTAATCATACGCTTTCAGAACCTATACCCAGAAGTGCCAAGTTCAAGGAACTGCCTGTCATCTGAGCCACACACCTGTCATTTTTCCCAACAAGAAATCATCTTTCTTCCAAAGTCACGTTCAAAACTCACTCTAGCACTTCATTATCCATAATTTCATAGTTTCTGTTACTTCTTTTATTTCCGTTACATTGATACACACACACATGCACAGACGTACAAAAGAAATGGAGTATGTTCTAGTGCCTTCTATGCCAAGTAAAGTTGTATTTACTATATCCTTCCAATCAGTGCCTGATATTAGATGAAAAAGCCATCGAAGTCTTTACGATGTAATTTGACGTTTCCCTTTATAACAGTAGTCACCCCAAATGTCTACTGTAGAGTTATTCATCTAGTGGACAGTTAATAAACACAGTTGCTTAATGGGTGTCATTGTGAGAAGACAGCAAAGACAGTTAGACTGTGGAGCAGTCTATCTGGGAGACATCTGGGAGAAGCCTTATATCACGAATTACTTTAGGTCATATGACATTGAACATCATAGTTACTGAGATTCTCAGGTTATTCAGGCCCTCACATTCTGTGCTTTTTATAAACTGTGTATAGGCTACCTAATTTCCAAGGGAAAGTACTTGAGCATTTTGCAAAGAGTAAAGCTTGGCAGAGGCCACCTTAGAAAATCTCTTGCATTGTCTCCTTACATAAAAACACATGAATGGCCGTGTAGTCAGCTGCTTGCCAAATAACACAGTTTATTTTTAAAGAATTTTACTTTGATTGGCCAGTATAATCATAAACCAAGTGTTTTAAGACATGGTTGAAGTAATTTCTAAAAATTCTATTGAAGACCATTTAAAAAATGGTAAGAAACTTTTGTGAGAATTAGACTTTCTGTATAGTCTTACCTATAAACAGTTACTCTAACAACCAACATAAGGCAACAGTTGACTTTTATTCCTTCAGCTTAGGGATGTACTAATGCTGCATAACGATGTTTTATTAGAATAGACACTAAAATAGTAAAAAAAAAAAACAAAAAAACTGATCCAAAAACTAAATAAAATCATCTTATAAACCACAGGATTTCATATTTGGGTTCTTTTGCCTAATATATCTAAAGATCATCTGTTAACACTAGTTTTAATTGAATCTGTACATTTCTGTATAAATCCTGGAAAGTGATTTAGTTTGTATTAAAAAAAAATTCTATATGGCTCCCTTTCGAAAGGAAAGATGTATAATATGGAGAGAATGAGATGAGGTGAAAGGAGACCAGAGTTTTCACTTGATTTCTGTTCTCCATGGCTCTATTAAATTACTGTAGTTATAAGTGCAATAAATTTATTAAACTTTTTGGAGGATAATTACAATACTGTATCGGCTCCTGTCATTCAGCGTGAATCAGCCATACATATGCATATGTCCTCTCCCTCTGAACCTCGCTCCCACCCCTTTAGGCTGTCGCTGAGCACCAGTTTCAGCTCCCCGTGTTATACAGCAACTTCCCACTAGCTGTGTATTTTCCATATGTATACATTTCAGTGCTACTCTCAGCTCGTCCCGCCCTCTGCTCCCCTGCTGTGTCCACAAGACTGCTCTGTATGCTTGTCTGCATTTCCATTCCTGCCCTGCTAATAGGTTTATCAGTTCCATTGTTCTAGATTCCATGTATATATATTAACATATGATACTTCTTTTCTCTTTCTGACTTACATCCCTCTGTATAACAGGCTCTAGAACTAGAACTGACTCAGATGAGTTCCTTTTAATGGCTGAGTAATATTCCACTATATATATGTATCACAATTTCTTTATCCATTCATCTATCGATGGACATGTAGGCTGATTCCATGTCCCAGCTATGAACAATAAAATTTATAATTGGGAATTTAACTGACAAGTCATTGATCTGCCAGATCATTGTGACTTTACATTTGATGTTTCTTAAATTATGATAAAAAGTGGTACTCCAAAACAGTTATTCATTCTCACATTCATTTTAGTATAAGTAAACAATAGGAATGAAGTTATATTTAATAACTGTATATGCTTATTACAATAATATTATCTTCCTATAAAATATTCCTTCTGTGTTTTAACTATTTTTATGTAATTATAAAGTTATCTATTATTGGCCTAGCAATGTTAAAACAATATGAAATAATTTTTAATAAAATACAGTTTACCCTTGAACAACATAGGTTTGAACTGAACCTGTACAGTTCAAACATGCAGATGTTTTACTAAATATATACCACACTGCTACAAAATATACAGTTGGCTGATCTGTAGATTCAGAACTGCGGATATGGAGAGTCAACTGGAACATTACACAGTCAGGATAGGCACCCCTAACCCCTGTGTTCAAGAGTCAACTGTATATATGATAATGTATATTTCAGATATTTTAGATTGTCATCTCTATGAAAAAAATGTTATAAAACTACCAACCAAGAAATGGGAAACATAAATCACTGTTTTGTCTACTAATATTGGTTTACACTAAATATCCTATTATTCCACTTCACAGATTCCTGAGTCAAAAGGAGCTTCAGGTAGTTTATATCTCCTTCCTCCTCCTTCTGTCCTCTGTATAACTCCGTGAACACTTCATTGCACTCCAGAGAGAAGAAATCCAGCTCCACCCACCAGAACACCGACCCAAGCTTCCCTAACCAGGAAACCTCGACAAACCACCTGTACAAACCCACACACAGCGAGGAAATGCCACAATAAAGAGAACTCCACAAACTGCCAGAATACAGATAGGACACCCCAAACTCAGCAATTTAAACAAGATGAAGAGACAGAGGAATACCCAGCAGATAAAGGAACAGGATAAATGCCCACCAAACCAAACAAAAGAGGAAGAGATAGGGAATCTACCTGATAAAGAATTCTGAATAATGATAGTGAAATTGATCCAAAATCTTGAAATCAAAATGGAATCACAGATAAATAGCCTGGAGACAAGGATTGAGAAGATGCAAGAAAGGTTTAACAAGGACCTAGAAGAAATAAAAAAGAGTCAAAATATAATGAATAATGCAATAAATGAAATTAAAAACACTCTGGAGGCAACAAATAGTAGAATAACAGAGGCAGAAGATAGGATTAGTGAATTAGAAGATAGAATGGTAGAAATAAATGAATCAGGATAAAAGAAAAATGAATTAAAAGAAATGAGGACAATCTCAGAGACCTCCAGGACAATATTAAACACTACAACATTCGAATCATAGGGGTCCCAGAAGAAGAAGACAAAAAGAAAGACCATGAGAAAATACTTGAGGAGATAATAGTTGAAAACTTCCCTAAAATGGGGAAGGAAATAATCACCCAAGTCCAAGAAACCCAGAGAGTCCCAAACAGGATAAACCCGAGGCGAAACACCCCAAGACACATATTAATCAAATTAACAAAGATCAAACACAAAGAACAAATATTAAAAGCAACAAGGGAAAAACAACAAATAACAAACAAGGGGATTCCCATAAGGATAACAGCTGATCTTTCAATAGAAACTCTTCAGGCCAGGAGGGAATGGCAAGACATACTTAAAGTGATGAAAGAAAATAACCTACAGCCCAGATTATTGTACCCAGCAAGGCTCTCATTCAAGTATGAAGGAGAAATCAAAAGCTTTTCAGACAAGCAAAAGATGAGAGAATTCTGCACCACCAAACCAGCTCTCCAACAAATACTAAAGGATATTCTCTAGACAGGAAACACAAAAACAGTGTATAAATTCGAACCCAAAACAATAAAGTAAATGGCAAAGGGATCATACCTATCAGTAATTACCTTAAACGTAAATGGTTTGAATGCCCCAATCAAAAGACAAAGACTGGCTGAATGGATACAAAACAAGACCCCTACATATGTTGTCTACAAGAGACCCACCTCAAAACAGGGGACACATTCAGACTGAAAGTGAAGGGTTGGAAAAAGATTTTCCATGCAAATAGGGACCAAAAGAAAGCAAGAGTAGCAATACTCATATCAGATAAAATAGACTTTAAAACGAAGGCTGTGAAAAAGGACAAAGATGGTGACTACATAATGATCAAAGGGTCAATCCAAGAAGACGATATAACAATTATAAATATATATGCACCCAACACGGGAGCACCACAGTATGTAAGACAAATGCTAACAACTATGAAAGGAGAAATTAACAATAACACAATAATAGTGGGAGACTTTAATACCCCACTCACACCTATGGATAGATCAACTAAACAGAAAATTAACAAGGAAACACAAACTTTAAATGATACAATAGACCAGTTAGACCTAAGTGATATCTATAGGACATTTCATCCCAAAACAATGAATTTCACCTTTTTCTCAAGCGCACATGGAACTTTCTCCAGGATAGATCACATCCTGGGCCATAAATCTAGCCTTGGTAAATTCAAAAAAATAGAAATCATCCCAAGCATCTTTTCTGACCACAATGCAGTAAGATTAGATCTCAATTACAAGAGAAAAACTATTAAAAATTCCAACATATGGAGGCTGACAACATGCTGTTGAATAACCAACAAATCACAGAAGAAATCAAAATTTGCATAGAAACGAATGAAAATGAAAACACAACAACCCAAAACCTGCGAGACACTGTAAAAGCAGTGCTAAGGGGAAAGTTCATAGCAATACAGGCATACCTCAAGAAACAAGTCAAATAAATAACCTAACTCTACACCTAAAGCAACTAGAAAAGGAAGAAATGAAGAACCCCAGAGTTAGTAGAAAAAAAGAAATCTTAAAAATTAGGGCAGAAATAAATGCAAAAGAAACAAAATAGACCATAGCAAAAATCAACAAAGCCAAAAGCTGGTTCTTTGAAAGGATAAATAAAATTGACAAACCATTAGCCTGACTCATAAAGAAACAAAGGGAGAAAAATCAAATCAATAAAATTAGAAATGAAAATGGAGAGATCACAACAGACAACACAGAAATACAAAGGATCATAAGAGACTACTATCAACAATTATATGCCAATAAGATGGACAAGGTGGAAGAAATGGACAAATTCTTAGAAAAGTACAACTTTCCAAAACTGAACCAGGAAGAAATAGAAAATCTTAACAGACCCATCACAAGCACGGAAATTGAAACTGTACTCAAAAATCTTCCAGCAAACAAAAGCCCAGGTCCAGACGGCTTCACAGCTGAATTCTACCAAAAATTTAGAGAGGAGCTAACACCTATCCTACTCAAACTCTTCCAGAAAATTGCAGAGGAGGGTAAACTTCCAAACTCATTCTATGAGGCCACCATCACCCTAATACCAAAACCTGACAAAGATCCCACAAAAAAAGAACTACAGGCCAATATCACTGATGAACATAGATGCAAAAATCCTTAACAAAATTCTAGCAATCAGAATCCAACAACACATTAAAAAGATCATACACCATGACCAAGTGGGCATTATCCCAGGGATGCAAGGATTCTTCAATATCTTCAAATCAATCAATGTAATACACCACATTAACAAATTGAAAAATAAAAACCATATGATTATCTCAATAGATGCAGAGAAAGCCTTGGACAAAATTCAACATCCATTTATGATAAAAACTCTCCAGAAAGCAGGAATAGAAGGAACATACCTCAACATAATAAAAGCTATATATGACAAACCCACAGCAAACATTATCCTCAATGGTGAAAAATTGAAAGCATTTCCTCTAAAGTCAGGAATAAGACAAGGGTGCCCACTTTCACCATTACTATTCAACATAGTTTTGGAAGTCTTGGCCACAGCAATCAGAGCAGAAAAAGAAATAAAGGAATCCAAATTGGAAAAGAAGAAGTAAAACTCTCACTATTTGCAGATGACATGATCCTCTACATAGAAAACCCTAAAGACTCCACCAGAAAATTACTAGAACTAATCAATGACTATAGTAAAGTTGCAGGATATAAAATCAACACACAGAAATCCCTTGCATTCCTATACACTAATAATGAGAAAACAGAAAGAGAAATTAAGGAAACAATTCCATTCACCATTGCAACGGAAAGAATAAAATACTTAGGAATATATCTACCTAAAGAAACTAAAGACCTATATATATAAAACTATAAAACACTGGTGAAAGAAATCAAAGAGGACACTAACAGATGGAGAAATATACCATGTTCATGGATTGGAAGAATCAATATAGTGAAAATGAGTATACTACCCAAAGCAATCTATAGATTCAATGCAATCCCTATCAAGCTACCAACGGTATTCTTCACAGAGCTAGAACAAATAATTTCACAATTTGTATGGAAATACAAAAAACCTCGAATAGCCAAAGCGATCTTGAGAAAGAAGAATGGAACTGGAGGAATCAACCTACCTGACTTCAGGCTCTACTACAAAGCCACGGTTATCAAGGCAGTATGGTACTGGCACAAAGACAGAAATATAGATCAATGGAACAAAATAGAAAGCCCAGAGATAAATCCATGCACATATGGACACCTTATCTTTGACAAAGGAGGCAAGAATATACAATGGATTAAAGACAATCTCTTTAACAAGTGGTGCTGGGAAATCTGGTCAACCACTTGTAAAAGAATGAAACTAGAACACTTTCTAACACCATACACAAAAATAAACTCAAAATGGATTAAAGATCTCAACGTAAGACCAGAAACTATAAAACTCCTAGAGGAGAGCATAGGAAAAACACTCTCCGACATACATCACAGCAGGATCCTCTATGACCCACCTCCCAGAATATTGGAAATAAAAGCAAAAATAAACAAATGGGACCTAAGTAAACTTAAAAGCTTCTGCACATCAAAGGAAACTATTAGCAAGGTGAAAAGACAGTCTTCAGAATGGGAGAAAATAATAGCAAATGAAGCAACTGACAAACAACTAATCTCAAAAATATACAAGCAACTCCTACAGCTCAACTCCAGAAAAATAAATGACCCAATCAAAAAATAGGCCAAAGAACTAAATAGACATTTCTCCAAAGAAGACATACAGATGGCTAACAAACACATGAAAAGATGCTCAACATCACTCATTATCAGAGAAATGCAAATCAAAACCACTATGAGGTACCATTTCACACCAATCAGAATGGCTGCGATCCAAAAGTCTACAAGCAATAAATGCTGGAGAGGGTGTGGAGAAAAGGGAACCCTCTTACACTGTTGGTGGGAATGCAAACTAGTACAGCCACTATGGAGAACAGTGTGGAGATTCCTTAAAAAACTGGAAATAGACCTGCCTTATGATCCAGCAATCCCACTGCTGGGCATACACACTGAGGAAACCAGAAGGGAAAGAGACATGTGTACCCCAATATTCATCGCAGCACTGTTTATAATAGCCAGGACATGGAAGCAACCTAGATGTCCATCAGCAGATGAATGGATAAGAAAGCTGTGGTACATATACACAATGGAGTATTACTCGGCCATTAAAAAGAATACATTTGAATCAGTTCTAATGAGGTGGATGAAACTGGAGCCTATTATACAGAGTGAAGTAAGCCAGAAAGAATAACACCAATACAGTATACTAACGCATATATATGAAATTTAGAAAGATGGTAACAATAACCCTGTGTACGAGACAGCAAAAGAGACACTGATGTATAGAACAGTCTTATGGACTCTGTGGGAGAGGGAGAGGGTGGGAAGATTTGGGAGAATGGCATTGAAACATGTGTAATATCATGTATGAAAAAAGTAAATAAAAGTTAAAAGAAATTTTTTTAATGATTTTCATGATTCTTGAAGTATTGCATAATTTAAAAAAACGCTGTGCTAGGTGAAATAAGACAGCCACAAAAAGACAAATGCTGTATGATTCTACTTATCTGAAGTATCTAAGAGTAGTCAGATTCATAGAAACAAAGCAGAATGATGGCTACTTGGGATTACGGGGAGGGGGAAAGAGGAGTTGTTTAATAGGTATAGAGTTTCAGTTTTACAAGAAGAAAAATATTCTGACCATATGTTTCACAACAACATGACTATATTTAATACTGTTGAACCAGACACTTAAAAATGGTTAAGATGGGTTAAGATGGTAGACTTTATATTATTTTATACTATTATGTGCTCTTTATTTACCACGCGCGCGTGCGCACACACACACACAGCTGTAAGTGGAATCTCTACTAATGAACTTTCTTAACATGATGACTGAAAGCTTTTAAATTTTAATGGGGAACTATGAGACCTGTATATTTGATATCAAAGATTATTCCACACAACAATAAAAACTACCTGCTTTGCCTTTGAGAAATATTTACAACAGCATCATCAATAGAGCAGTAAACACTTGTTTCTCCAGAATTTAAAGAATCCAAAGCCCTGTAAATCTCTTTTCCCCTCAAAATATCATAATAACTGCTTATAAGAAAAAGACTTGTATTAGTAATTACTACAGAATTAACAGTACTATCATAACTTGGCAGCTTGAAACAACACACGTTCATCATCCCATAGCATTTGTGTCAAGTGTCTGGACATGGTTTAGCTGGGTTCCCCGCTCAGGACCTCACAAGGCTGCAATGCAGGTGTCAGCCATGGCTTGGACTCATCTGAGGTTCAACTGGGAAATACGCCACTTCTAAGTTCACGTTGTTGTTAACAACATTCATCACCTTGCAGGCTACCAACTCAGAGCTTCAGTTTCTTGCCATGTGAGTCTAGCCAAAATGGCCTCTTGTTTGCTCTGTAAGAAACAGACAATCTTGCAAGGTGAATGTTACAACTGTATGTTACAAAATCACATGTATTTAATCATGCACATTCCATCTCCTTTATCAAATTCTAGTAGTTAAGAGCAAGTCGCTCATCCCACTCAAACTCAGGAGGAGGGGATCCTTTTGTTGCTTTGTAATGGAATTTCCATTTGGTTCCTTATTGTAAATTTTATGTGTTTCTTGAGAATTCCTGCATTTTCGTTCAATGTGAATATTTTTTAAGACATTAAACATAGTTGTAATAGCTCTTTAATTCTTTCTTGTCTAATGATTCCAACAATGAGTTAGCTTGGGATCAGTCTGTATCTCTTAAGGGACTTGTCTTTTCTTTTAAGAATAGGTAACTCTGTTTGGGGGAAGGCTTCAAGACCACCCTTATATTCAGAGATTAATTAGGAGAACTCACACAGCTCATCACATAATTGTACTCACAGCTCAGATTATAGTTATGTACTCTGTGTGTGTGCATGTGTGTGTGTGTGTGTGTGTAAGGAAATCTCATTATAAGAATGTGGGAATATATCTTAAAGCCTATTAACCATATTCAATATACCAAGTTCCAGTGAATATTGGGAAGTAGATACATTTCTGAGGATATTTGGGAATAATCATGTTGGCCACAAGAGACATAAGTGTATAAAGGATTAGAATAAGAAGAGATCAGACTAAAATTTGTGCTTAAAGAAGTAACTGTGGAGAACTAGGAATAAAAGAGTTCAGACTTGAGATGTAAACTGGTAGAGAAAGTTCTTAAAAGTACCAAGAAGAGACTGAAGAATTACTCAGTCCTATTAAATAATAATCCAATGAGGAGGTACCTTTCCAACTTGAAAACATGATTTTAACATGATGATAGTTTCTCTTATTTATATACATACCTATATGTGTGTGTGTATGTGTGTGTTAACATATGACTTCTACACTGAATATGTAGCACTTGGGGTTGGGGAAAATAAGCAGAAATTTCAAACCTGTTTTGTCAAATTTTTTTTTTTACCCCTAGATTATATGCTAGTCTTGCATTATGCTTTTCTGTTTACATTAGGATGTTTTGGAATGTCTCAGTTTTAGATATTTAAACATCTACTATGATCTAAACTACTTTAAATATTTTCTATTCATTGCTTCTATTCATTGTTTTCTGTTCATTCCTCCTTATTGTTCTTTTCTAGGGTCTTCCACACTTTTTCTGCCTTCTCTGATGTCCTCTAAATGAACATTTATAAGATTCCAGTTTCCATCCTGTCTTAATATATCAATTCAAACTTTTCTTTTTTTTGAATGATCTAAAAAGGTTGCTCTAGGATTTGCAATATACATTTATGATTTACCTAAGTCCACATTCCAATAACACAATAATGCTTCATGAGTACTGAAAACACAAAGTATTTTCAATTTCTCCCTCCAGTCCTTGGAAGCACTTCCGTCATTCATTTCACTTATGCATAAGCTATAATCACAGACTACAATGTTCACATTACCTTGAACAGTACTATCTGTTACATCAACTAAGGAAAGTTTTAAAAAAAAGATTTTATTATAATTTATTCCTTCTCATAAACTCTTTAGGTGGATCCAAATTTCTGACCTGTAACATTTCTCTTTGAAGAACTTCTTTTAACATTTCTTCCAGGGCAAATCTACTGGTGACAATTTCCCTCCATTTTTGTCTGAGAAAGTCTTTATTTTTCCTCTATTTCTAGGGGTAATTTCACTGGATATCAAATTCTAGGTTGGTGTTTTATTCTTTCAAGTCTAAATATATCATTCCATTGTCTACTTGCATAGTTTCTGGAAAAAAAGTTTAAAAACTCACATCTTTTTTTTTTTCCCCCTCTGTAGGCAGCATTATTTTCTTCCCTGACTTCTTTCAAAATTTTCTCATAGACTTTGATTTTCTAATGTTTGATTATATATGCCCAAGTGTAATTTTTTTTTACTATTTATCTAGTTTAGACTCCTCTAAGTTCTTGGATCTGTGGGTTTTAGTGTGTCAATAATTTTGAAAAATTGTGTCATTACTTCAAATAGTTCCTTTTTATTTCTTTCTCCCTTCTTTTTCCTAGCATTTGCATTAGGCACACACTAAACTTTTTGTAATTTTCCCACTTTCTTGGGTATTCTGTTTCATCTTTTTGATTCCTTTTTCTTTTTGTTTTTCAGTTTTGGAAGTTTCTTTTGACATATCCTCAACCTAGATTCCTTCCTTGTTTGTGTTCAGTCTACTTATGAGTCAGACTGCCAGAAGTATTTTTCATTTCCGTTCCTATGTTTTACATTTCTACCATTTCCTTTTGAATCTTTCTTAACATTTTCATCTCTCTGCTTACTGTTCCCTTCTTTTGCTACATGAAGTCCACTTTCCTTCCACTTTGAAGGTTAGAGTGGTCTGGAGTAGAGCAGTTTCATTAACTAGGCTGGTAAGCACCTAGTTGGTTAGGGTCTGGTAAAACAGTTTCCCTTAAAGGCAGGCTTTGTTAAGGAAAATAGAGAGCTCTTGGTATATTTCAAAATGGTCACTTTTCCTCTCCCACTGTCAGAAGAGAATTTTTCTCTGATTTTCAATGTGGCTCCTGGAGGTAACAGTCACAAAAGTGTTCTACATCCTTCCCACAACCAATGAAACCACTTGGGAGTCTTAATTCTCAAACCAGTCCATGAGTTTCAACGCCTAGAGTAGTCCACAGTGTTGCTGCTTAGTCACTAAGTTGTGTCCTACTCTTTGCGACCCCATGGACTGCAGCATGCCAGGCTCCCCTGTCCTTCACTATCTCCTGAAAGGAAGAAAAAGAAAGTGAAGTCGATCAGGCGTGTCCAACTCTGTGACTGTACGGACTGTAGCCTATCAGGCTTCTCCGTCCATGGGATTTTCCAGGCAAGAGTACCAGGGTGGCTTGCAATTTCCTTCTTCAGGGGATCTTTCCAACCCAGGGAACGAACCCAGGTCTCCTGCATTGCAGGGAGACGCTTTACCCTCTGAGCCACAGGGAAGACTCCCACTATCCCCTGGAGTTTGCTCAAATTCATGTCCATTGAGATGGGATGCAATCTAACCTTCTCATCCGCTGCCATCCCCTTCTCCTTTTGCCTTCAATCTTTCCCAGCATCAGGATTTTTTTTTACAATGAGTCAGCTCTTCCTATCAGGTGGCCAAAGTATTGGTGTTTCAGTTTTTACAATGATTATTCAGGGTTGATTTCCTTTAGGATTGACTGGTTTAATCTCCTGGCTGTCCAGGGGATTCTCAAGAGTCTTCTCCTTCTCCAGCACCACCATTCAAAAGCATCAGCTTTTCAGTGCTCAGCCTTCTTTTATGTCCCAACTCTCACATCCATACATGACTACTAGAAAAACCATAGCTTTTTCTATATGGACCTTTGTTGGCATAGTGATGTCTCTGCTTTTTAATATGCTGTCTAGCTTTCCTTCCAAGAAGCAAGTGTCTTTTAATTTCATGGCTGCAGTCACCATCATAGTGATTTTGGAAACCCCCAAAATAAAATTTGTCACTGCTTCCACTTTTTCCCCTTCCATTTGCCATGAAATGATGGGTCCAGATACCATGACCTTAGTTTTTGAATGTTGATTTTTCCATGTCTGGCTCTGTTGCTTCTTGTACTGCATACAGGTTTCTCAGGAGACAAATAAGGTGGTACGGTATTCACATCTTTTTAAGAAATGTTCACAGTTTGTTGTAATCCACAAGGTCAAAGGTTTTAGTGTAGTCAATGAAGGAAATGTTTTTTCTGGAATCTCCTTGCTTTCTCCATGATCCAACTAATGTTGGCAATTTGATCTCTGGTTCCTCAACCTTGTCTAAACCCAGCTTGTATATCTGGAAATTCTCAGTTCACATACTGCTGAAGCTGAGATTGAATGATTTTGAGCATAACTTTATTACCATGTGAAATGAGTGCATTTGTATGGTAGTTTGAGCATTCTTTGGCATTGCCCTTTTTGGGATTAGAATGAAAACTGACCTTTCCCACAGCTGAGATTTCCAAATGTGCTGACATATTGAGTGCAGCACTTTAAAAGCATCTTCTTTTAGGATTTTAAATAGCTCACCTGGACAGTGACCTTCTGCCAATTCATCTATTACAATTCAAAGTGTTCTACCCATACTGACTTCTGCTTCCTGTTCAGTTCACTTGCGCAGTCATGTCCAACTCTTTGCAATCTCATGGACTGCAGCACACCAGGCCTCCCTGTCCATCACCACCTCCCAGAGTTTACTCGAACTCATGTCCATTGAGTCGGTGATGCCATCCAACCATCTCATCCTCTGACGTCCCCTTTTCTTCCTGCCTTCAATCTTTCCCAGCATCAGGGTCTTTTCCAGTGAGTCAGTTCTTCACCTCAGGTGGCCAAAGTATTACAAATTCAGCTTCATCATCAGTCCTTCCAGTGAATATTCAGGACTGATTTCCTTTAGGATTCAATGGTTGTATCTCCTTGCAGTCCAAGGGACTCTCAAGAGTCTTCTCCAGCACCATGGTTCAAAAGCATCAATTCTTCTGCACTCAACCTTCCTTATAGTCCAACTCTCACATCCATACATGACTACTGGAAAAACCATAGCTTTGACTAGATGGACCTTTGTTGGCAAAGTAATATCTCTGCTTTTTAATATGCTGTCTAAGTTGGTCATAACTTTTCTTCCAGGGAGCAAGTCCCTTTTAATTTCATGGCTGCAATCACCATCTGCAGTGATTTTGGAGCCCCCCCAAATAAAGTCTGTCACTGTTTCCATTGTTTCCCCATCTATTTGCCATGAGGTGATGGGACCAGATGCCATGAGCTTAGTTTTCTGAATGTTGAGCTTTAAGCCAACTTTTTCACTTTCCTCTTTCACTTTCATCAAGAGGCCCTTTAGTTCTTCTTTGCTTTCTGCCATAAGGGTGGTATCATCTACATATCTGAGGTTACTGATATTTCTCCCAGCAATCTTGATTCCAACTTGTGCTTCATCCAGCCCAGCGTTTCTCATGATGTACTCTGCATATAAGTTAAATAAGCAGGGTGACAATAAACAGCCTTGACGTACTCCCTTTCTTATTTGGAACCAGTCTGTTGTTCCATGTCCAGTTCTAACTGTTGCTTCCAGACCTGCATCAAAAGGCAGATCAGATGGTCTGGTATTCCCATCTCTTTCAGAAATTTCCACAGTTTATTGTGATCCACACAGTCAAAGGCTTGGGCATAGTCAATAAAGCAGAAATAGATGTTTTTCTGGAACTCTCTTGCTTTTTCAATGATCTAACGGATGTTGGCAATTTGATCTCTGGTTCCTCTGCCTTTTCTAAATCCAGCTTCGAAATCTGGAAGTTCACGGTTCATGTATTGCTGAAGCCTGGCTTGGAGAATTCTGAGCATTACTTTACTAGCTTGTGAGATGAGTGCAATTGTGCGGTAGTTTGAGCATTCTTTTGTATTGCCTTTCTTAGGGCTTGGAATGAAAACTGACCTTTTTCAGTCCTGTGGCCACTGCTGAGTTTTCCACATTTACTGGCATATTGAGTGCAGCACTTTCATAGCATCATCTTTTAGGATTTGAAATAGCTCAACTGGAATTCCATCACCTCCACTAGCTTTGTTCGTAGTGATGCTTCCTAAGGCCCACTTGACTTTGCATTCCAGGATGTCTGGCTCTAGGTGAGAGATCATACCATTGTGATTATTTGGGTTGTTAAGCTCTTTTTTGTACAGTTCTTCTGTGTATTCTTGCCACCTCTTCTTAATATCTTCTGCTTCTGTTATGTCCATACCATTTCTATCCTGTATTGTGTCCATCTTTGCATGAAATTTTCCCTTGGTATCTTCAATTTTCTTAAAGAGATCTCTAGTCTTTCCAGTTCTGTTGTTTTCCTCTATTACTTTGCACTGATCACTGAGGAAGGCTTTCTTATCTCTCCTTCCTATTCTTTGGAACTCTGCATTCAAATGGGTATATCTTTCCTTTTCTTTGCTTTTCACTTCTCTTCTTTTCACAGCTATTTGTAAAGCCTCCTCAGAGAGCCATTTTGCTTTTCTGCATTTCTTTTCCTTGGCGATGGTCTTCATCACTGCCTCCTGTACAATGTCATGAACCTCCATCCATAGTTCTTCAGGCTCTCTGTCTATCAGATCTAATCCCTTGAATCTATTTGTCATTTCCACTGTATAATCATAAGGGATTTGATTTAGGTCATACCTGAATGGACTAGTGGTTTTCCCTACTTTCTTCAATTTAAGTTTGAATTTGGCAATAAGTAGTTCATGATCTGAGCCACACTCAGCTCCTGGTCTTGTTTTTGCTGACTGTGTAGAGCTTCTCCATCTTTGGGTGCAAAGAATATAATCAATCTGATTTCAGTATTGACCATCTGGTGATGTCCATGTGTAGAGTCTTCTCTTGTGTTGTTGTAAGAGGGTGTTTGCTCTGTTCAGTGCGTTCTCTTGGGAAAACTCTGTTAGGTTTTTCCCTGCTTCATTCTGTACTCCAAGGCCAAATTTGCCTGTTACTCCAGGTGTTTCTTGACTTCCTACTTTTGCATTCCAGTCCCCTATAATAAAAAGGACATCTTTTTTGGGTGTTAGTTCTACAAGATCTTGTAGGTGTTCATAGAACCATTCAACTTCAGCTTCTTTAGCATTACTGGTTGGGGCATAGACTTGGATTACTGTGATACTGAATGGTTTGTCTTGGAAATGAACAGTGATCATTCTGTCATTTCTGAGATTGCATTCAAGTACTGCATTTTTTACTGTTTTGTTGACTATGATGGCTACTCCATTTCTTCTAAGGGATTCTTGCCCACAGTAGTAGATATAATGGTCATCTGAGTTAAATCCACCCCTCCAGCCTATTTTAGTTTGCTGATTCCTAAAATGTCAGCATTCACTCTTGCCATCTCCTGTTTGACCACTTCCAATTTGTCTTGATTCATGGACCTAACATTCCAGGTTCCTATGCAATATTGCTTTTTACAGCATTGGACTTTGCTTCTATCACCAGTCACATTCAGAACTGGGTGTTGTTTTTGTTTTGGCTCTGTCTCTTCATTCTTTCTGGAGTTATTTCTCCACTGATCTCCAGTAGCATATTGGGCACCTACCGATCTGGGGAGTTCATCTTTCAGTGTCCTATCTTTTTACCTTTTCAAACTGTTCATGGGGTTCTCAAGGAAAGAATACTGAAGTGGTTTGCCATTCCCTTCTTTAGTGGACCACATTTTGTCAGAACTCTCCACCATGACCGACTGTCTTGGGTGGCCCTACGTGGCATGGTTCATAGTTTCATTGAGTTAGCCAAGGCATGGTTCATGTGATCAGATTGGTTAGTTTTGGTGATTGTGGTTTCCAGTCTGTCTGCCCTCTGATTGAGAAGGATAAGAGGTTTATGGAAGATTCCTGATGGGAGAGACTGACTGAGGGGGAATCGGATCTCTGATGGACGGGGCCATGTTCAGTGAATCTTTAATCCAATTTTATGTTGATAGGTGGGGCTGTGTTCCCTGCCTTTTATTTACCTGAGGCCAAACTATGGTGGAGGTAATGAAGATAATGGCAACTTCCTTCAAATGGTCCCATGCTACACTCAGTGCCCCCAACCCTTCAGCAGGCCACCACTGACCCGTGCCTCTGCTTGAGACTCCTGGACACTCATGGGGAAGTCTGGGTCAGTCTCTTGTGGGTCCACTGCTCCTTTCTCCTGGGTCCTGGTGCACACAAGGTTCTGTTTGTGCCCTCCAATAGTCTGTTTCCCAGTCCTGTGTAAGTTCTGGCAGCTCTATGGTGGGTTAATGGCGACCTCCTCCAAGAAGGCTCATGCCATACCTAGATCTGCTGCATCCAGAGCCCCTGCCCCTGCGGCAGGCCACTGCTGACCGTACCTCGTCAGGAGACACTCAAACACGGTTCTGGCTCAGTCTTTGTGGGGTCTCTGGGTCCTGGTGTGCATAGGTTTGTTGGAGCCCTCTAAGTGTCTCTGGCAGGAATGGGGTTTGATTTCTGTTAAGCTATGCTTTTCTTTAACTACTTTCCTGTCTTTTTAATTTGAGGCGCAATAGTTTTCTGACTTCAATTCTCTAAAGGATCTAAAAAGAGCTGTTGAATTTAGGTTTTTAGGCTTTTATTTCTTGTTGTGAGGATAAAAATGCTGATTTTCAAGCTTCAAACTCTTTACATATTGGACTGGAAATCTCTAATTCACTCTAAACTGTGTTCTTTCCCATCAAACCCCTGACTCACAAATATGGCTGGAAGGAAGGGAAAATTGTTTTGTCTCACCTTCTGCACCTTTTAATTCTATATGTTCCCACTTATTCTGTTACTTTGAGGTCCTTCAATGTCGCCTCATGAGTGGGAAGAAAAGGCTGTCATAGACTGTGACCATGCTTCCCTCAGTAAAAATGTCCAGGTTCTGGTGTTTTCTGTCATCAAGTACTTTTGTACATTTTGTTCTGGAGGTTCACCCAAGTCCAGGAATTCCAACACTGCCATTCTCTGATACATGGGACAGATGCTCCAGCCAATATTTCTAACTTTCCATGTAGTTCCTCTTCTTGTGGCTTACTTCACACAACCTTATTCTACTGACTTGTTTGCTCCTTTCTGCTAGAGTTATTTCTCTCCCTTTCTTCAAAATAATTCTACCCTAGAGTTTGTGTCTCTCCATAAAGATACATGGAATCCTAAGCCCAGTACCTCAGAACGTGACCTTACTTGGAATAAAGTCATCAGATAGGTAATCAGGTTAAAATGAGGTCACTGGGGTGGGCCCTTATTTAATATGACGTCCCTATAATAAGGAAATTTGGACACAGAGACAGCACACAGAGAGAATCTCATGTGAAACTAAAGAGTTTGGGGTGATGTAGCTACAAGGCAAGGGGCATCAAAGATTGCCAGCATCCCTGTAGAAGCAAGGGAGAGACAAGGAACAAATTCTTCCTCGTAGCCCTTGGAAGGAACCAAAATTGGATATACTTTGGTCTCAGACTTCTAACCTCTAGAGCTGTGAGGCAATACATTTCCACTGTTTAAGCCACCTGGTTTGAGGTACTTCCTTATGGCAGCCCTAGCAAATGAAAACACCTAGCCACGTACCAACATGTCTACTAGTTGCTGGGAAAACTTAACAGTTATTATCTCTGTACTCTGTTAATGAAGAATACCAAGTCTCTTGTCTTCCAAGCAAGAGCTGGTAAATCATGTTTAGCATTGCCTTTTCCAAAACTCCAAATTATTGGCCAAGTTCCCATGCCTCACTCCAAAACTATTTCTTACCACCTGTTTCTTCAACAGCAGCTTGGGGTGGCCCAATGTCAGATCATTCAGGATCTTATGGATGTATGAAAACAACTTTGGATTTTAATTTTAGTAGAGAACATCTTAAATGTTTTGAATACGGAAGGAACAAATTCTAATTTTCTTTTTAAATGGATTTCTACAGTTGCCAATTGGAGACTAGATTGTACAGAAGTAAGAATAGAAGCATTTAGAACAGTCACTTTGAACACCCATTGAGGACCACTGTAGAAGGTGTAGAGGTGGTAAGAACTGGTTAGATTTAGGATACCTTTTGAAGACAGAGCAAACCTATATGCAGGTCAGTAAGCAACAGTTAGAACTGGACATGGAACAACAGACTGGTTCCAAATAGGAAAAGGAGTATGTCAAGGCTGTATATTGTCACCCTGTTTATTTAACTTCTATGCATAGTACATCATGAAAAACGGTGGGGTGGAAGAAGCACAAACTGGAATCAAGATTGCCGGGAGAAATATCAATAACCTCAGATATGCAGATGACACCACCTTTATGGCAGAAAGTGAAGAGGAACTAAAAAGCCTCTTGATGAAAGTGAAAGAGGAGAGTGAAAAAGTTGGCTTAAAGCTCAACATTCAGAAAACTAAGATCATGGCATCTGGTCCCATCAGTTCATGGCAAATAGATGGGGAAACAGTGGAAACAGTCTCAGACTTTATTTTCTGGGGCTCCAAAATCACTGCAGATGGTGATTGTAGCCATGAAATTAAAAGACACTTACTCCTTGGAAGGAAAATTATGACCAACCTAGATAGCATATTGAAAAGCAGAGACATTACTGGGCCAACAAAGGTTCGTCTAGTCAAGGCTATGGTTTTTCCTGTGGTCATGTATGGATGTGAGAATTGGACTGTGAAGAAAGCTGAGCGCCGAAGAGTTGATGCTTTTGAACTGTGTTGTTGAAGACTCTTGAGAGTCACTTGGACTGCAAGGAGATCCAACCACTCCATTCTAAAGGAGATCAGCCCTGGGTGTTCTTTGGAAGGACTGATGCTAAAGCTAAAACTCCAATACTTTGGCCACCTCATGCGAAGTGTTGACTCTTCATTGTCAAAGACTGATGCTGGGAGGGATTGGGGGCAGGAGGAGAAGGGGACGACAGAGGATGAGATGGCTGGATGGCATCACCGACTCGATGGAAGTGAGTTTGAGTGAACTCTGGGAAGTGGTGATGGACAGGGAGGCCTGGCGTGCTGCGATTCATGGGGTCGCAAAGAGTCGGACATGACTGAGCGACTGAACTGAACTGAACTGAACTGAACAGCCCAGGGAACCAACCCAGCGACCGCGCCCCGCCCACTTCCGGCCGGTCGCGGCCGTCCGCGGCGCGTGCGCGATGACGTTGCAGTCTCTAGCGGACCCCGGAAGTGCAACTTGAACTTGATCGGGGCGCGGATTCCCGAGAGGGAAAGTCATAACAACCGCACGAGGGAGTTCGACTGGCGAGCTGGAAGGCCACGCCTCCTCCCGCCTCCCCCCACAGCCCTGCAGCTGGGGGCAGAGTTCAGGTAGGACAAGCGTTTGCCGGCGTGTGAGTTTGCGGGGGGCAGGCCCGGGCCGGAATCAAGAGGAAGAGGCCGGCCCCTTGATTCATCTGGGGCGGGGGTCGCAGCCGCCGGAGGGGGACGGAGGGTACCCGGGAGCCAAGCTGTGGTTCCTGCGCACCCCTCTGCCCTCTGCCCTCTGCCCAGGACCTCGCCGATGGGCAGCTTAACTCCTGCTATTTCCATTTTCGATGCGGGGCAGAACACGTGTGTTCCCTGGCTGAGTCTCCTTCCACTTGCAGACTGTAGAGTAATGGGCCTTCCTAAGCTTTCTCAGGTTGGGGGGTAGGGTGGGGCGGGGGATGTATTGCAGTTTTCTGGTTAAAGATTTTTCTACGAAAATTACCATCACCTGACAGACCTTTATCAGGAATTATTCGCTGCAGACGGAAGACTATGAAGTGCAGTTATAAAATGCTCTCAAAACTTGTAACTTGCATGAGCTCTGGTGGGACATTTCACTGGGATGCATTCGTAATTGAAGACTTGACTTTGAAATAAAGTTAGGTATATTTTGGAGTCAGTCTTCTCTTTCCCTCATCCAGAGATTTAACATATTCCTCTAGAGCTCCGGACTGTGTATTCGTTGTGCCAAGTAATTGATTAGTTTTTTACTATATTGCATTTGTCTATTTCCCCAAATCCTCTCAAAGTTCCAAAGGGAAAAATCCTCTGGTTTTTCAGGCTACCATGTGCCTTACACCATTTACCAAAATGCGTGAAATATCCAATTCACGGTATCTTTTTGTCTTAAAGCTTTGTTAGAGATACATTCTTCCTGTTTATTCTTTATCCCTCATTGAGAGGAACAGATACACTGTATTTATTTAATGTATTTAGAAAACGAACGTCAAAAGGGGACGACAGAGGATGAGATGGTTGGATGGCACCACCAACTCCATGGACATGAGTTTGAGCAAGCTCCGGGAGTTGGTGATGGACAAGGAAGCCTGGAGTGCTGCGTCCATGGGGTTGCAAAGAGTCAGACACGACTGAGGGACTGACTGAGCTGAACTGAGTTAGAAAGTAAGTTCGGGAGCAGTTTTTTGACATGCTGCTACCAGGCTTCTATCTGACTCTTCAACTAAGTGTTCCTTCAACTTAAGGGTGAAGCCTAAACCAGGGATACTCTGGATGGCTTTGAGGCAGTGGCTACTACAATGCTGGTACCAAAGTCAAGAGGGCAATATGACCTATGAAACTGTAAACATCTATCCAGTCCTTCAATTAACAGATATTAATACATTGGCCACCTTCAGTGTGCCGGGTAGCGTTCTAGGTGCTGGGTTTCCAATAGCAAACGGAACAGGCCGTCTTTGTGTTGAAATTTACATTGTGAATAGAGAAGGACAATTAGCAAGTAAATATGTCAAGTAGTGATAAGAGCTATGAAGAAAAATAAAGCACTCTGAGGGGAGAGAGAATGATGGAGCATGCTCTTTTAAATAGGGTGGTCAGTGTCAGCCTCTTTGATAAGAAGACTTTTGAGTAGAGATCTAGATGAAATCAGAAAGTGAGCTCTGGAGGTATGTGGTATGTGTTTCAGGCTAGGAAAAGAAATAGCTTTGGTATATCTTGGAATATCTTGGTATATCTTGGAATAGCAAGGATCTAGGCATGCAGTCATCAGTGTTTAAAATTCTCAAGAATATTTATTCAGTGATTTGTGTGACCATAAGTGATCTTTTTTATTGACAGCCTATTTTTCTCAGCTTTTCCCGACAGACCTCTATGAGGAGAATCTGATGTCTCCAGATATGTAGAGATGTTTCCAGGCTCACATTAGCATGTTTACATAACTTGTCCTGTTTTAGGATCAAATTGGGTTTGTACAGTGGCCATGGATAACTGAGTAGTGAGTGAAAAAAGCTAACTTATGTCAACTTTTCATTCTTTTTTCTCTAAAATTGTAGTAAAATACACATAACATAAAATCAGTCTTTTTAACCATTTTTAAGTGTACACTTCAGTGGCATCAAGTATTAATACATTCACATTGTTAGGCAGCTGTCACTACCATCCATTTCCAGAACTTTTTTATCTTCCCCAAGCAAAACTCCATACCCATTAAACATTTCCCATTCTCCCTCTTCTCAGCCCTGGGCAACCATTAGTCTACTTTCTTTCTCGACGAATTTTGTTTCTGCTCTAGATATCTCATATAAGTGGAATCATATGACGTTTGTCCCTTTATGACTGGCTTATTTTGCTTAGCATAGTGCCTTCAAAGTTCATGTATGGTGCAGCATGTTAAATGTTCTTCCTTTTTTAAGGCTGAATAATATTCTCTTATATATATAGACTACAATTTGTTTATCTGTTCATTTGTCTGTGAATACTGTGTTGCTTCCACTTTTTCGCTATTGCAGATAATGCTGCTGTGAACACGAGTGTGCAAATATCTGTTTGAGTCTCCTGCTTTCATTTCTTTTGGTTATATACCCAGAAGTGGAAGTGTTGGATTATGTGCTAATTCTGTATGTAATTGTTTAGAAATTGCCATCCTGCTATCCACAATGGCTGCACTATTTTACCTTCCTACTGGCGGTGCAGAGGTTTCATTTTCTCTGCATCCTCACCAACAGTTCTCCATAGCCTCGCCAGGCATATTTTCTCTCTTAAAAAAAAAAAAAAATAATAATAATAGTCCTCCTAATGGGTATGAAGTAATACCTCAGTGGTTTTGATTTTCCTAATGATTGGTAATATTAAGTATCTTTTAATCTGCTTTTTGGCCATATTTTTATGTCCTTCTTTGGAGCACTGTTCATTTATTTTAAGATCCATTTTTTGTTTGTTTGCTTTTGGCTGTGGCACACAGCTTGCAGCATCTCAGTTCCCCATCCAGGGACTGAACTCAGGCTATGGCAATGAAAGTCTGGAATCCTAACCACGAGGCCACCCAGGAACTCCCCTTAAGGTCTGATCTTAATAGAAAATTTTGCAGGCTTTTTGGCAAATTTTTTTAAGGGTTGAGAAAGCAGCCACCTTGTCTTCTGTTACTTTTTTAAACTTAAAATGCTATAATTATCAAAACTTAAATTCTCTATAGACCAAGTACCAGTAGTAATTCCAAACTTAGAAGTAAAATAAACCGTGAAATACCTTTTATAACAATGAATGAACGTCTGGGTATCAGACTGTGATGAAAAGTTCTGAAAAGCCGAAGATCATCCTGACCTGCTTTGATTCTTTTCTCTTTTTCTTTAGATGGGAAGGAATATATTGATCAGCTGACTGTGGCTCTGAAGTAGATCGCTCTTGTGTTGTTGTTTCTGGTAGCTGAGAAGAGCAGGAAACAAGAGAGAAAAATGATGAAGAAACAGAGAAAAGATGTGTTAGGTAGCAGTTGGATGTGGCTAGATGGAGAATAGCAAAGGAGTTCAGTAACATTAAGGGACTAAGCCCTGGAACTGACAGGAGAAGACAGGGGACCTGGCAACAAAATGACAGAAAGTGATCCAGCTCCACAGACTGGAAGGGGCTGGGGACAGGGTGGGAGTGCAAATCACGGCTGCATTTCAGCCACACCTACTGTATACCAGGTCCAGTTCAGTCCAGTTCAGTCCAGTTCCAGTTCAGTCGCTCAGTCGTGTCCAACTCTTTGCGACCCCATGAATCACAGCATGCCAGGCCTCCCTGTCCATCACCAACTGTATGCTGCTGCTGCTGTTGCTAAGTTGCTTCAGTCATGTCTGACTCTGTGCGACCCCATAGACGGCAGCCCACCAGGCTCCCCCGACCCTGGGATTCTCCAGGCAAGAACACTGGAGTGGGTTGCCATTTCCTTCTCCAATGCAGGAAAGTGAAAAGTGAAAGTGAAGTCGCTCAGTCGTGTCTGACTCTTAGCGACCTCATGGACTGTGGCCCACCAGGTGGCTCCGTCCATGGGATTTTCCAGGCAAGAGTACTGGAGTGAGTTGCCATTGCCTTCTCTGCACCAACTGTATACCAGGTAACATATGTCAATTCATCTGGTTCAACGCTTAGTATTTGGAGGGTGTGCGATGTATACAGCCCACAGAAATAAACTTAAGTTGTTCAGACCGTATATCATATCATCTCCAGCCATAGAGCAGTGAGGTTTAATTAAGTAATTTAATGACTAATTTTGTAGTTTAACAGTGTTCAGCATTGTTAAAAATTATTTTTAATTTATCCATTTAAGAAAGGAAGGACTTTTTATTTTTAGTGCAAGATAATGCATCTTTAAAAAAAAACAAAAACTGTTGAATGTTTTTTACACTGTTGCTGCTACTGCTAAGTCACTTCAGTTGTGTCCGACTCTGTGAGACCCCACAGACGGCAGCCCACCAGGCTCCCCCGTCCCTGGGATTCTCCAGGCAAGAACACTGGAGTGGGTTGCCATTTCCTTCTCCAATGCATGAAAGTGAAAGTGAAGTCGCTCAGTCATGTCCGACTCTTCGCAACCCCATGGACTGCAGCCTACCCCAGGCTCCTCCGTCCATGGGATTTTCCATGCAAGAGTACTGGAGTGGGTTGCCATTGCCTTCTCCAGTTTTTTACACTCAGATCAGGTCAGATCAGATCAGTCGCTCAGTCGTGTCCGACTCTTTGCGACTATCATTTATTAAATACTTTTTGGGTACTGCATTTAGCTATTTAAGTTATAAAGCTTATTTAAGTTAATTACTATGCTTTGATTTAAAGTGCTGAATGAAAAATTGTACAACACTCTTGCGTATCTTTCTATGAATTTGCTATGGATGAGGTAGCAGATGACTGACTTGCTTAATGTTTCACAGCTAAACTAAAGATAATTTAGAGGTAGCAGTGCTCTGCTACTTAATCTGATATTGTGTTCTTGTCTCCTTTTTTGGAGAATGGTTCATTTTTGCTATATAGATACTGCAATATAGATAACAGATAATTTTTGCTGTAGAGAAAAATATCACTGTGAAGACAGATCATTGAAGCAAAGCATTTATTGTATGTTTCTATTTCTTTATAGCAGATTGGATATTAATTTCAGGTGTAGTCTAGGTTGATAATATACTTAGGGTTGATTTGCTTAGTGGTTAGAGAGGCGTTGATAAGACTAAGACTGTGGATTTGGGCCTCTTAAGACCCTTTAGTAGCTAATTAAGGAAATGATAGCAACTAGTACCCAATAGTATAACTGCTAATGGCTGTGGATGTGGCTGGTTTTCCTATCCCCTGCTAATCATTGCCATCATATGTGATACGGTGAAAGAAGGCAGCAGGGAAGATACTGTATGTGGCTCAACAGACACAGTACTTCTACTTAAAGAAAAAATTCAGAGTTAATATCCAAGGTAATGAAGGAGTGTGATATCTTTTTCATCTGAAAAGCATAACTTAGTATTGTGTGCTTTGTTTAGAACATGGAACAAGCTAGACATGTGACCAAAATTATAACTCAAGGTAAAGCAGTTAAGAAACTAAAAAGTTTGATTAATTAATAACTGAGATATTCTCTTGACTTGAATTACCCCATTCTTCTTGATATCATGTCTTTGTCTATACTATGGAAGTGACTCTTACAGTAACTCAAGTAGTTTGGGAAATAATTAATCACCACAGTTCATTTGTCTTAATACCCATTAATGTAGTTGAAGTATTTATCTTCAGTTGTCAGATCCAGGAGTTGGTTGGTCAACAAGAGAGGAAGGATCAGATCAGGAAAGCAGGGCAAGTACTGGCAGAAAAGAAAGGGGGTCTGTCAACAGGTATTATAGCTGAACAGGGATTGGACTCTTATCTCAAAAGTGATGGGAAGAAGTAGGGAGATACAGGAACTGGAAAAGGCCCAAGATCTACATGAACTGAAATATGAGGCAAGGAAAACAGGGAAATAGTCAGGCAGGGTCTCAGTTATCTGAATCCGTAAAAGATGGATGCCTAGTCATACGTCAGTCTGGATCCCATACTTGAGGATCTTATGTGCTGGTTGGGATGTCTGTTTATAGCAGATATGGACAGAGGAGCTTGGTGGATTACAGTCCATGGGGCTGCAAAAGGGTCAGACATGACCTAGTGACTAAACAACACAGCTTCACAGAAGACATCAGAAGCTGCGTGTTTGTACTCTCAACTTTGTCCTGTATGCTTTTTTCCCTTCCCTGACTTTAACATGCTTAAACTATAGTCATGAGTATAAAAATTTTTCAGTGAGTTATTTACCTCTTCTAGGAAATTATCAGACCTGAATGGACTTTGGGGATCCTGTGCACTTGTAATCGGCATTAGAAGTGAAGGTAATCTCTTGTGTGGACTGTTGCATCAAACTCTATAGTTGGCCAAAGCCTTTCACATCTCCTTTTTCTGCTTCTTCCTTCCTCTGATTAGGAACAAAAATGGCTTTAGCATTTGAACGCAGGGCCGAATGAACTGATGATGTTGAAGTAACCTCTCTTCTAAGATTGAGGCTGTTTGGAAAAGTATCAAGAATGTTATAACACAAATGCTTCTAAACATGACATCCCCTGATAGTTTCTAATTGCTATGGAGTCAGTTGCATCTCTCAAAATACATAATTTGAAGCTCTAACCCCACCAAAGTAATTCAGGTTAAATGAGCTCATGTGGGTAGGATCCTGATCTGATAGGATTTGTGTCTTGATACCTGAAACCTCACTTGATTTATCTCTCTACCATGTTAGATAGAACACAGCAAACAGGTGGCTGTCTAAAAGCCAAGAAGAAAGTTCTCACCAAAAACCAACCCTGTCAGACATTGATCCGGGATTTCTAGCCTCCAGGACTGTGAGAAAATAAAGTCCTCTGTTTGAGCCAGCCAGTATTTTGTTATGGCAGCTGGAGCAGACTAATATACTAATTTATGATCTTTTTTTTTTTCTTAATCAGCGATTAGGTTTCATGTGCTCTAGCAGAGGAATGTTAGGAGTTCGATGAACTCAGTTTTCCATGAGTTTGGTCACTCAGTCGTGTCCAACTCTTTGCGACTCCATGGCCTGCAGCACTCCAGGCCTCCCTGTCCATCACCAGCTCCCAAAGCTTGCTCAAACTCATGTCCATTGAGTTGGTGATGCCATCCAACCATCTCATCCTCTGTCTTCCCCTTCTTCTCCTGCCTTCAGTCTTTCCCAGCATCAGGGTCTTTTCCAGTGAGTCAGTTCTTTGCATCAGGTGGCCAAAGTTTCAGCTTCAGCATTAGTCCTTCCAGTGAATATTTCAGGACTGATTTCCTTTAGGATTGACTGGTTGGATCACCTTGAAGTTCAAGGGACTCTCAAGAGTCTTCTCCAACACCACAGTTCAAAAGCATCAATTCTTTGGCACTCAGCTATCTTAATAGTCCAGCTCTCACATCCATACATGGCTACTGGAAAAACCATAGCCATGACTAGACAGATCTAGGTGGCAGAGTAATGTCTCTGCTTTTTAATATGCTGTCTAGGTTGGTCATAGCTTTTCTTCCAAGGAGTAAGCATCTTTTAATTTCATGGCTGCAATCACCATCTGCAGTGATTTTGGTCCCTGAAAAATAAAGTGTGTCACTGTTTCCGTTATTTCCCCATCTATTTGCCATGAAGTGATGGGACCAGATGCCATGATCTTCGTTTTCTGAATGTTGAGCTTTAAGCCAACTTTTTCACTCTCCTCTTTCACTTTCATCAAGAGGCTCTTTAGTTCCTCTTCACTTTCTGCCTTAAGTGTGGTATCATCTGCATATCTGAGGTTATTGATATTTCTCCCAGCAATCTTGATTCCAGCTTGTGCTTCATCCAGCTTGGCATTTTGCATGATGTACTCTGCATACAAGTTAAATAAGCAGGGTGACAGTATACAGCCTTGGTGTACTCTTTTTCCTATTTGGAGCCAGTCTGTTGTTTCCATGTCCAGTTTTAACTGTTGCTTCTTGACCTGCATACCGGTTTCTCAGAAGGCAGGTCAGGTGGTCTGATATTCCCATCTCTTTCAGAACTTTCCACAGTTTATTGTGAATCACACAGTCAAAGGCTTTGGCTTAGTCAACAAATCAGAAATAGTTGTTTTTCTGGACCTCTTGCTTTTTCCATGATGCAGTGGATGTTGGCAGTTTGATCTCTGGTTCCTGTACCATTTCTAAATCCAACTTGAACATTTGAAAGTTCTCGGTTCACGTATTGTTGAAGCCTGGCTTGGAGAATTTTGAGCATTACTTTGCCAGCTTGTGAGATGAGTGCAATTGTGCGGTAGTTTGAACAGTCCTTGACATTACCTTTCTTAGTGATTGGAATGAAAAGTGACCTTTTCCATTCCTATGGCCACTGCTGAGTTTTCCAAATTTGTTGGCATATTGAGTGCAGCACTTTTCACAGCATCATCTTTTAGGATTTGAAATAGCTCAACTGGAATTCCATCACCTCCACTAGCTTTGTTCATAGTGATGCTTTCTAAGGCCCACTTGACTTCACATTCCAGGATGTCTGGCTCTAGGTGAGTGATCACACCATTGTGGTTTTGTGGGTCATGAAGATCTTTTTTGTACAGTTCTGTGTATTCTTGCCACCTCTTCTTAATATCTTCTGCTTTTGTTAGGTTAATACCATTTCTGTCCTTTATTGTGACCATCTTTGCATGAGATGTTCCCTTGGTATCTCGAATTTTCTTGAAGAGATCTCTAGTCTTTTCCATGCTCTTGTTTTCCTGTTATTTCTTTGCATTGAATGCTGAGGAAGGCTTTCTTATCTCTCCTTGCTATTCTTTGGAACTTTGCATTCAAATGGGTATATCTTTCCTTTTCTCCCTTGCTTTTGCTTTTCTTCTATTCCCAGCTATTTGTAAGGTCTCCTCAGACAATCGTTTTGCCTTTTTGCACTTCTTTTCCTTGGGGATGGTCTTGTTCCCTGCCTCCTTTACAATGTCACAAACCTCCGTCCATAGTTCTTCAGGCACTCTGTCTATCAGATCTAATCCCTTGAATGTGTTTGTCACTTCCACTGTATAATCGTAAGGGATTTGATTTAGGCCACATCTGAATGGTGTAGGGTTTTTCCCTACTTTCTTCAATTTAAGTCTGAATTTGGCAATAAGGAGCCATGATCTGAGCCACAGTGAGCTCCTGGTCTTGTTTTTGCTGACTGTATAGAGCTTCTCCATCTTTGTCTGCAAATAATATAATCAATCTAATTTCAGGATTGACCATCTGGTCATGTTCATGTGTAGAGTCTTCTGTGTTCTTGGAAGAGGATGTTTGCTATGACCCCTGCATTCTCTTGGCTTCATTTTGTACTCCTAGGCCAAATTTTCCTGTTACTCCAGGTATCTCTTGACTTCCTATGTTTGCATTCCAGTCCCCTGTGATGAAAAGGACATCTTTTTGGTGTGTTAGTTCTAGAAGGTCTTGTAGGTCTTCACAGAACCATTCAACTTCAGCTTTGTCAACATTACTGGTTGGGGCATAGACTTGGATTACTGTGATATTGAATTGTTTGCCTTGGAAACGAACAGAGATCATTCTATTGTTTTTGAGATTGCATCCAGGTACTGCATTTCGGACTCTTTTGTTGTCTATGAGGGCTACTCCATTTCGTCTAAGGGATTCTTGCCCACAGTAGTAGATATAATGGTCATCTGAGTTAAATTCCCCCATTCCAGTTCATTTTAGTTCACTAATTCCTAAAATGTTGATGTTCACTCTTGCCTTCTCCTCTTTGACCACTTCCAATTTGTCTTGATTCATGGACCTAACATTCCAGGTTCCTATGCAGTGTTGCTCTTTATAGCATCGGACTTTATATCCATCACCAGTCACATCCACAACTGGGTGTTGTTTTTGCTTTGGCTCCTTCTCTTCATTCTTCCTGGTTTTATTTCTCCACTCTTCTCTAATAGCATATTGGGCATCTGCCAGCCTGGGGAGTTCATCATTTAGTGTCCTATTTTTTTGCCTTTTCATATAGTTCATGGTGTTCTGAAGGTAAGGTACTGAAGTGGTTTGGCATTGCCTTCTCCAGTGGACCACGTTTTGTCAGAACTCTCCATCATGACCCGCCTGTCTTGGGTGGCCCTACACAGCATGGGTCATAGTTTCATTGAACTAGACAAGGCTGTGGTCCATGTGATCACTTTGATTAGTTTTCTGTGATTATGGTTTTCATTCTTTCTGCCCTCTGAGGGATAAGGATAGGAGGCTTATCCTTAGACCCACTAAAATCACCCGAAATTGCTCAAAAATTTGAAAGAATTTGATCAGAGAGACCTCCAAGAGGACTTATAGTTTATATACCATCTAAAAAGATTGAGCAGAAAAGTTGGTACATGAAAGTAGAAGAAAGGAAGAAGGAAAAATGAAAAGTATTAGATGGTAGGGTCTTTCCTGTATATTGGATTGTGGTCTGAATTTATACAGGATGACTCTAGGTTTGGTTCTAAGATACGATAAATTTGGTCTTACTGGAGACAGTTTTGGACCTCTTCTCCTCAGTAGGAAAGCATTTTTGATCTGTATTTTCTTCTTTCAGGATATTTTCCTACTTTTTTCTAGGTGACTAATATGATAAAATCAATTCATGCTAATATATTTCACAGGTAATTATGATAAAAGTATTATTTTTTGCAGATATTATTTCATTTTGAAGCAGTGTGAGTGATTATAATGGTGAAAATTTGATCTGCTTTAGGAACACTGCAAGTACTTCTAACAAACTAGATGATTCCATTTTATCATTCAGAATAAGCTATTTATTTAAAACAGTTTATTTATTCTGAATATTTTTCCTCAATAAAAAAACATGTATAATTATTTTTATCCAAACAAGCATATGTGTTTGTGTTTCTCACTGTTCCAGTTTAAAATATAAGGTTTTTCTCTCTTTCTCTTTCAACAACAAAAAAGACTTAGAGCCAGATCAATCCCTAACACTGAAAATGAGTTTTTAAAGCTAATTTCCCTTTATTTTTAAAATCCAAAAACAGTGGGAGAAAGCAGCATTTTTGTTTTGGTAAATCCAAAAGAAGCTCCTTCCCCACGTGGAAAATAAATTATTGCTGAATTGGAAAATCAGTAAGCAATGTAGTCAGTGATAATGAAAATAAATGAATCTGGGAGCTAAAGTGATGTGCAGTAGTTTGCTGGGGATTTGAATATATGTTGTCTATTGCTGTGTAACAAGTTATCTTAAAATTTAGCAGCTAAAATGAAGACCATCTGTTATCTGCATGTTCTCTTAGGGTCAGGTATTTAGGAGCAGCTTAGCTAGGTTCCTGTGGCCCAGACAGTAAAGAATCTACCTGCATTGTGGAAGACCCGGGTTTAACCCTTGGGTCGGGAAGATCCCCTGGAGGAGGGCATGGCTACCCGCTGCAGTATTCTTGCCTGGAGAATCCCATACACCAAGGAGCCTGGTGGGCCACAGTCTATGGGGTCGCAAAGACTCAGACATGACTGAGCGACTAACACTTTAACTTTTCACTTAGCTCTTGTTTGGGATCTCTTGCAGGGTTGGAATTTCAGCGTCAGCTGGGGCTGCCGTCATCTGTAGTCTAACCTGGTCTGAATCATGTGCTTCCAACGTGCGCCCCTGTGGCTGTTGGCAGGAAGCTTCCCTCACTCACTGCTCGGGCCCCTCTCTCCATATGGCTGCTCACAACATGGTTTTCTCAAGAGTGAATGATCCTCGAGAAGAATGGAAGCCACAGTCTCAGAAGAGTGATACTGTTGCTTCTCCTGTTCACTGTTGGTCGTACACGTCAGCTCTGGTCGGTGTGGGAGGTTACTTTGTGGAGGCGTGACTCCTAAGAGAGGAAGGCTGCCTGCCACCGTCCACCCCCCAGCCTGCAGGGCTCCTGTCCTTTCCCTGAATCCCCATATACAGTGCGCTCACCGCTTCCCAAGGCCATCACATGTCTCATTCTATGACGGTATCATCTTGAAGTCCAGAACCACATCATCTAAGGCAGGTCCAGGTATAGGTGGGGTTCCTTGAAGGTCACTCCTTCAGCATAGCTTCTTGAGTTCACTCATTTCCACTTGTCTCTGCTCACCCATCTGCCCCACCTCCCAAAATACAGTGGAGGGTCAGGCACAGGGTAACTTCTGTAGACATTCTTGTTTCTTAAGGGGGAAAATGGGAGACGCAAAGGCATCACTGGCTCATAGCGTTTCTGAAGTCCAGATGGGCAGTGTTGATAGGGCTCAAGCCTGGGAGTTGTTATCCAAGTTTACATCTTTGCCGTCTGTGCTCTTGGTCTTACCTCTTTTTTTTTTTTTTTTCCATAAAATATAGTAGGTGCTTGTAGGTGAGTGGTTTTCTCCATCTACTTCCTACTAGTAAAACTGTAGGGTCCAAAAACCTCTTTTCATTTAAGATGTATTAAATCTTTTAAATATTAAATTAAAAGATGTATTGAAAATCCTGTATACATCTTGTGGATATTCTGTAAATTCTATTGAGATGTGAATTCTATTGAGGTGCATTTATTTAGTTAGACAAACGCCACAACTACACCTTTTTCTTAAAAGCTAAATCCTTGTATACTTCAGGCTCTTGCTTATTAGGCTGAAGGACAATGACCGTAAGCTTTCTATAAGCTTTATTGTTTGAGAGAATCAGTGAGGCACACTCTACTCTCTTGAAAGGGCCTTTTGTCTGACTGACTAATATTCTAAGGTGTCACCTATAATGTATTGACACATTAGTATTTAACACTCAGCTTCATCTTTGAACCATGTTTTCCTCGTAGTGTCCTGGATTTGCTTAGAAGACATTTCTTACTCAGCGTCATTTGTCTTCTGGAGAGGAATTTTTTCTCTTTTTAATAGACTTTATTTTCTAGAACAGTTCTAGGTTCACAGCAGAGTTGAGTGGAGAGTTCAGAGATTTCCCATATACCTCCTGCCTCTTGGACTCACACAGCCTTCCTGGTTATAAAATTCTGCATCAAGAGTGGCGCTACATTTGTTACAGTCAGTTAACCTGTTGCTGCTGTTATTGGTCAGTCGCTAAGTGGTGTCTGAGTCTTTGTGACTCCATGGACTGCAGCACACCAGGCTCCTCTGTCCTCCACGATCCCTTGGAGTTTGCTTATCATCGTGTCCATTGGGTCAGTGATGCTCTCTAACTGTCTCATCCTCTCCTGCCCCCTCCCCTTGGCTTTCAGTCTTTCCCAGCTCAAGGTCTTTTGCAATGAAATGGCTCTTTGCATCAGATGGCCAAAGTCTTGGAGCTTCAGCTTCAGTCCTTCTATGAATATTCAGGGTTGATTTCCTTTAGGATTCATTGGTTTGCTCTCCTTGCAGTCCAAAGGACTCTCAAGATTCTCCAGCAGCACATCTCAAAAGCATTAGTTCTTTGGCACTCAGCCTTCTTTATGATCCTACTCTTTCATCCGTACATGACAACTGGAAAAACCATAGCTTTAGCTATGTGGACTTTGGTCGGCAAAGTGATATCCCTGCTTTTTAATATGCTGTCTAGATTTGTTATAACTTTGCTTCCAAGTTAACCTACACTGACACATCATTATCACCCGAAGTCTGTAGTTTACATTAGAGTTCTCTCTTGGTGTTGTATATTCAGTGGGTTTGGACAAATCTATATGATATGTATCTACCATCAGAGCATCATTCAGAGTGGTTTCACCACCCTAAAAAATCCTCTTTATTATGCCTGTCCACTCCTCCTTCCTCCCTAACCCCTGGCGACCACGAATCTTTAGTTTCCATAGTTTTGCCCATTCCAGAATATCATAGAGCTGGAATCATATATAGTATGCAGGCCTTTGCACGTTGGCTTCTTTTACTTAGTAATATACTTTTTAAGTTTCCTCCCTGTCTTTTCATGGCTTGATACCGTGTTTTGTTTTTTTTTTTTTTAAGTGTTGCCGAGTAATATTCTTTTGTATGAATGTACTATTGATTTATTCATTCACCTACTGAAGGACACTTGTTCTTTCTGAGTTTGGCAATCATGACTAAAACTGCTGTTGATATCGGTATGCAGATGTTTGTGTGGACATAATTTTTCAACTAGTTTGGCTAAATACCAAGGAGCATGATCGTGGATTATATGGTGAGAATATGTTTAATTTTGTAAGAAACTGTCAAATTGTCTTCCAACATAGCTGTATCATTTTGCATTCTGGCCAACAACGAAAGCAAGTTCTTGTTGCTCTATATCCTTGTCAGCATTTGGTGTCATCAGTGTTAAGGATTTTAGCCATCCTAATATATGTGCAGTGGTATCTCATTGTTGTTTTAATTTGCAATTCTCTAATGATATATGATGTTAAACATCTTTTTGTAAGCTTATTTTCCACCTGTAATCTTCTTTAGTCAGGAGGTACTCATCAGGTCTCTTGCCCATTTTTTAATTGGGTTGATTTCTTATTGTTGAGCTTTAAAAGTTCTTCATCAGTTCAGTTCAGCTGTTCAGTTGTGTCCGACTCTTTGCGAGCCCATGGACTAGAGCACTCCAGGCCTCCCGGTCCATCACCAACTCCTGGAGCTTATTCTAACTCATATCCTTCGAGTTGGTGATGCCATCCAACCATGTCATCCTCTGTCGTTTCCTTTTACTCCCACCTTCAATCTTACCCAGCATCAGGGTCTTTTCCAATGAGTCAGTTCTTTGCATCAGGTGGCCAAAGTATTGGAGTTTCAGCTTCACCATCAGCCCTTCCAGTGAATATTCAGGACTGATTTCCTTTCAGATGGACTGGTTGGATCTTCTTGCAGTCCAAGGGACTCTCAAGAGTCTTCTCCAACACCACAGCTCAAAAGCATCAATTCTTAATATATTTTAAGATACTTTTATTAGATATGTCTTTTGAAAATATTTTCTCTCAGTCTGTGACTTATCTTTTCATTTCCTTGACAGTATCTTTTGCAGTGCAAGGTGTGGCTTCTTTTCATTTAACAGTCCTTTTATTAATATATTGCTTGCTTCTCACATTTTAGTATAAGCAGCAAGAAGAACCAGGTGGCACATTCAGCACTCTAGGTAGAAATCTCCTTGTTAGATCAACCACTTCTTTAGGTACATTTTCTACTTTCCATATAATTCCGTGGAACACTAAAATTGCCACCACTACATAACAGCCCCCTTCTCGAGTTCCCAGTAACACTTACTTTGCTTTCTTGCAGGTCCTCACCCACAGCCTTATCAAGGACCATGGGGCTTCTATTAACAGAGTCTTCAGTGGGATGGGGGCTGTAGGCTTTCTCTAACACTTTTTTCAGACCCCCCTCTGTCTGATTCCAAAGCCGTTCTCACATTTAAGGTTTTTGGTATGACAGCATTCCACTTGCAGGTACCAAAATTGGTATCTGTGGTTGCCCTGAAATAAGTAGTTGCTGTACTGAGACTTCTGTAAGACAAATCATGTGGTTGACTGAATTACAGCACAATTTGAATTTGCAATCCTAAAGGAAGGATTGGACCTCAATCATCACGGTGGGTATATAAACGCATATGCTGAAGAAGCTGGGCACCTCAGATCTCTAATTCTGCTGAGCCTCCTTTGCCAGTAGAAGCAGCCCTTCTATGCCTTCCCAGGAGGTCTGTCTCCCCTGGCCTGAAGAACCTGTCAACGGCTTCCCCTGAGCTGCCCACAGTGGATCGCTGATCTTCCTCTTTTCTTATTCCAACCATCTTACATTTCTTCTAGACCTATAACCAGACGAGTCCAAACAGACCCCAGAGAGTGAGATAAAAAGATTAAACCACAAAGATGCGTGTGATTTTTTTCAGTTTGTATATGTAGAAACTGGAGAATTGTGTGTGGGAACAGATTCTAAGAATGTGGAATCAGGTTAAAGGAAAATACAGTCGGAAAGAAGAAGTGATGCTCCTTGTTCCTTTGAAACATTATGCATACTGTTTCTGCAGTTGTAGTTTGATTTGTTAATGGCCTCTCTCACTAGACCAAGCTGTTCAGTTGCTAGGACCATTTATTTTTTGTAACAGCATGAGAAGCAGCAAACATTATATGCCAGGTATTGTTCTGAGAACCTAACACACATTAGTTCATTTGATCCCCACAGCTATCCTTTAAGTAGGTACTAATATAAAGTGCATTTTTTAGATGTGGAAACAAGGTTACTGGATTGAGGGTCCTCAAGACTGCCCTTAGGTTTGATGATTTGCTGGCAGAACTCCCAGAACTCAGACACGCTATTAAATTCACAGTTGCAGTTTATTGCAGTGAAAGGGTACAGATTAAAAACAGCAAACAGAAGAACCACATAGGGCCAAGCCCAGGAGAGACTAGGTACTAGCTTCTGCTTGTCCTCTCTGAACAACTGTACAGAAAGTGTCTTGTTCTTCCATTGACAGTATGTGACAAATGCAAAGTGTTCGCAACCAAGGAAGTTCCCCTGAACCTTAGTGTCCAGAGTGGCTTTTGAGTGTCAGTCACATAGACACTGGAGGCTTCCCTGGTGGCTCAGTGGTAAAGAATCTGCCTGCCAATGCAGGAGATGAGGGTTTGATCCCTGGGTCGGGAAGATTCCCCCCCGCCGAGAGGAAAATGGCAAGCCACTCCAGTATTCTTATTTAGAGAATACCGTGGACAGATGAGCCAGGCAGACTATCGTCCAGGGGGTTGCAAAAGAATCAGACATGATTTAGCAGCTAAATAGCAACAACAACACATATGCAAGGAGTGCCCCCATGACTAAGTGACCAGCCCCCACAGAGATCAATCTGATATAGCATGCCGCAGGATCCAGGGAATAAAAGCATGCATTCACCATGAATCATGCAGTTAGTATAAACTGCATGGCATGGCCCGAGGCCTCAGGCGTACAAGGATACTATTATCAGGCGTGGTATTCCAAGGGCTTATAGGCATCTCACAGAAGCCAGAATGCACAGGTTTTGGACATCCCAAGCCTGCCGAGTTAACTGCACACCTGAGGTTAAGTACCTTGCCCTAGGTATTATATAGAAGAAATGGCAGAGTTAAATTTTAAGTACAGGCATTCTGGCTCCAGTGTTCTATGACCGTATGTTCTACTGCCTTTTGGCATAGCTTCTGTCAAATACAGAATCTGGTATGTTTGAGGCACTGAATGAATTTTTATTAAGTGAATGTGGAGAAGGGAATGGCAAGCCACTCCAGTATTCTCACCTGGAGAATCCCATGGACAGAGGAGTCTGGTGGGCTGCAGTGTATGGGGTCGCAAAGAATCGGACACAACTGAGCAACTAACATGCGTTAAGTGAGTGAATGGAAGAATGGTAGGGAACTGTAGGCTGGGCCTGCTGATTCAGCAAAGGTTATTAGTTTTAACGCTTTTTCATGAAATACCACATGTCTCTATCTACTCCACAGCTCTCCAAAATCTATGTAAGTTATTAGACATTCATTGAAGATCAGCTTAAGTTTCTTTTTGGCTGCCTTCTGCTGTGTAAATATTGCTCAGTTGACTTGAGTAGTAGGATTAGAAGTCTAATTATTTCTAATGTATCAAGAAAAGATATGACTGCTTGAAATTTCAATAATTAGAGCTATTTTTCTGGTTTACAGTGTTATGCATTCCTTAATAGCTGTTGCAATTATAGCTAAAGCTAAATACTTGTGATATTTAGGTTATTTTTCTATTTGTGTGTATTTGCTAATTTCTGTTGGAATAAATAACAAGATTTGGCTGAAATGTAACAAAATAATCCCTCCTCAAGTAATAGTTAATAAATTTGTTATAGTATTTCCTACCCACAGGGTATATATATCATTCTCCATGGAATAAGTACTACAATAACATGTAAAGCATTTAGGCAAATAGAATAAATCATGCCAATTACCATTTATTTTTACATTTAAAAAAATCTCACTTTTATCTGTTGTAATCTTATTAAGGTATAATTGAAATTCCATAAATGGTACATATTTAAAGTATATAATTTGATGATGTTTTAGATATTCAAGAATATCCTTGAAATTCTCATCACAGTCAAGATAAGGAATATTTCCATCTCCAAATGTTTTCTCCTGTCATTTTCTTTGGTCATTTGTATGTCTTTTCTCAAGAGATAGCTGTTTAAATCTTTTGCCTGCTTTTAAGTTTGATTATCTTATTATTGACTTGTAAAAAGTTTTTTTTTTTTTTTTCTTCTGTCATCTAAGTATTTCCTCCAGTCTGTGGCTTCTTTTTCATTTTCTTAATGTTATTTTTTTAAGAGCAAACATTTTAATGAGGCACAGGTTATCAATTTTTTCCTTTATAACTTGTGGGGTTTTTTGTTTGTTTTCAGACTGAGAAAACTTTGCCTACTCTAAGATTCCAAAGATTTTCTCTGGTATTTTCTTCTAAATTTTTATAACTTTACGTGTTATATTCTTGTCTGTGATCTATGATCTATGTTGAATAAGTTTTTATATATGATGTGAGGTAAGAGTTGATTTTTATCTTTTTGCAAACAGATAATTCAGTTGAATCAATGTCATCTTGATTTCTCCCCATAGCTGTGTATGTTGACTTAAGCGTCATGTGTAGGGCAGGCCGGTTACCCATGTGTCCAGAGTTCACTTTGTAATAAACTTATGAACAAATGTAATCAGAGATTACATTTTATTTGTCTTATCTGCACTAACTTCTCTCAATTTATTTAATGATAAAAGTGGGTATGCATAAATTGGGTCTTCCCAGGTGGCTCAGTGGTAAGAAGAATCTGCCTGACGGTGCTGGAGATGCCGGAGATATGGGTTTGATCCCTGGATCCGGAAGATCCCCCTGAGGAAGAAATGGCAAACCACTCCAGTATTCTTGCCTGAAAATTTCCATGGACAAGGGAGCCTGGTGGATTACAGTCCATGGGGTCAGACAAGAGCTGGACATGACTGAGCGCATGAGCGTGATTCATAAGTTGATGAACAAAGCCTGTCAATACTGCATTTTATGTACCACGTACATATTTAAGTTTCTTAATTCACTTAGTAGTAAAGTGGACATTTTTACTTTGTTAATGGTCTGAGGGGGAAAGAATTCAGTTTTTCAACGTTTTTGATTTTGCACTCATTACCCATCGCTTTTGCAGTCATAACTCTTCTTTAGCATGATAATTTGCCTTCTCTCAGGGAAGACACTCTTCTGGCTTACAAAACTTGGGGTTAGGTTATGTTCCCCTCTTTTGACACTGGATATGATTTGATAAATAACTGCCCACGTGATAGTCATAATAGTTATAAAGCATTAAAATTCAGTGGTGAATTAAGATGCGGATAGGGTAGATAATGTGGTATTTGATTTGTTTTGTTCATTAATCTATTATTCAGTGAACTTTGGAAATCGCTGATAATCTGCCCTCCATATAAGGCAGATTGCTGAGAAGAGCTCGAGGGCTTTAGTCTAACCTGTGGTTGTTTGCACTTGGTTCTCCACTCCTGAAACTGACCTTTCTTATTTTTTAGTGAGAAATGCTTGGAAAGTAGAAGTAACACCATCCTCATTTCTCGCTACATTTTAGTCCATGCTTTTTCTACTCTCTTCTGTTTACCTGGCATTGCATTTCAAGTGGTTGGAATGGAAAGTCAGTTTTGAAAATGTCAGAATTTATATACTGTTTTTGTGGTTTGAAATCTTGTGGTTCTTCCCTTTCCCATTTATGAGCTAACTTGCCTGTGTCTGTCACATGTATATAATCTGTGTAAATAAAACAGCTGGGATTGTTTACATATTGACTTTAAGGTGCAAATTACAGTGATATTTAAGGGAGAATGCCTTTTCTTTCTTCTGTTGCCGTCTTCATTGAGAAATTTCCCATTTGATCAGTCTTGTACTTTTTTTGGTCTGTCTGACTTTTAAAAGATCGTATATCCTTCACATTTTCCATGCAGATGTTTATGCAGCCCTGATGTTTACTGGTCTACTTATCTGTTCAGAATATTCTGAAATCCTAAAATTAATCTGACACTTAGAAAAAGATAGAAAGTTCTGTCTATGCTTCAAACCTATGCCGCATATTTGAACCTAGCTTTACCAAATCCCTAAACTATTGTATTAGGCACTGACCCAACTGATTATGAAGTGATACTGTTTTTCCTTATGGCTATTATTTTTAGTGTGCATTGCTTCCATTTCAATGAAGATCTGAATATATATATATATATAATGTAAACTGTATGTTTCTGTCTTTTGTTCCAACTGTTTATTAGTTCTTTCTAAATAAGACCTTGACTATGTATCATCTAAATCCTACCATATCCTATAGTAGTATCAATATTTTTTATTTAAGTAATTTATCTAGATTAGCTAATAGCTTTCATTTTAAAAAATGTCATTCAGTGTTAGTTGTTTAATAAAATTGTGTATACAGTTTCAAAAATAAAGTAAGGACTTATTTAATTTTTGGCAACACTGCCCAGCTTGTGGAATCTTGGTTCACCAACCAGGATTGAATCATGCCCTTGGCAGTGAAAGGGCGGAATCCTAACCCTTGGACCACCAGGAGTTCCCAGAGACTCTTTTTCATTAATTCTCTTTCTTTTTATTCCTTGGAAATATTGTTTGTGTTGGTAGGCTTCGGTCATTTTATAAACAAGCCCTGTTCAAGTCAATATTTATGAGCCCATAATATATGAGATGTTAGTATGAGTAAGATAGCCCCTATCTTCTGAGAGGTAATATGGCCTGTATACAACTTGACCATAATATAAAATTGTTGTTCAGTGACTTAAGTCGTGTCCGATTCTTTTGCGACCCCATGGACTATAGCCCACCAAGCCCCTTCAGTCCATGGGATTTCTGAGGCAAGAATACTAGAGTGGGTTGCCATTTCCTTCTCCAGGGGATCTTCCTGACCCGGGGATCAAACCTGCGTCTCCTGCTTTGGCAGGCGGATTCTTTACCTCTGAGTCACCTGGAAAGCCCCTAATATACAATACAAAGAGCTAAAATACCTGACGTACTTAAGGAGCACACTCTTTGAGGAGAATATTTCCAGAATAGTAATTAGTGAATGAGAAATGTTTCAGAGTGGAAATGTTTTATGTCTTAAGTTTAAACTTCATTTTTTAAAATTAAGTAGTAAATTTTCTTATGAAAACATGGAAAAAATCTTTAGCAAAATTGAGTTACACATTTAATTAAGATTACTATAAAAATAAGAAAATACTTTTCTTTAGAGCGTCTTAGACTGTAATCATAAAATGTATTTCTCTCAGAGCTCAGCTACTTTTTGTTTTTCTCTAAATGTTGACCCTATAGGAAATTGCAGCACAATTTTCAAAGCTTTGATCACTTATGCCTGTTTTAGGTAATTCAGCCTTGAAGTATGATGCATATATTCACCTGCAGAATTACAGAGCCGTCGGTTACCTTACTTATTAAGATGTATTACTGCCTGAGACTTGTTTTCAATTTCTGCAAAACATTTGAGGAAGGTTGTTTTTTCCTATACATTCCATAATTACAAAACTTTTGCTTTTGGTTTATTGTTGGCAAGTGAATATATTTAGCATTTTCCAATTACTATTTTCTACTCGTTTTTTAAAGACATATGGATATTAGCTAGATCTAAAATTTTAAATATATAAATGAAGGACCAAATACTTCATAAAATTTAAAAAATTAAAACTATACTGCAGAAGTCCTAAAATAGTGAATTTCCATGTAAATTGAAAATATAAACAAACTTTTGGCATAAGTGTCTGAATTATACTCTTTTCATATTTGTTGTTAACTGATTTGAAACCATTTTTTTAATTTACATGTTCCATATTCAATAAAATATCTTGTCAGAAGAAGAATTTCTATGTTCCTCAGAGTTTATATTTCTTTTCTTGCTTTTTCTTCTGAATGCTTCTTATTCAGAACTGACAGTTTTGCTGGCTCATTGATTAAATCACAGTAGGATTCTTCAGTTTAAGAAGTCTAATCCAAAATGTTGATTGTGAAAGAAATCATTTTAAAAAGGGAAGAGAAGTTAGGTTTGCAGTTTTTCAGGATTTTAACCAAGCCTAGTGTCTATTGTTTAGTATATGACCATTATTAAAATAGTGGCTGAAATTGTGAAAAAGCCCACTTCCATACCCTTCCAGTTCTATGATTTTGTGTTTTGAATCTTGGTTTAAAATTCTCTTAAATAATATTGTTGGACTTAGTAGTTTTTAAAGGGTCAGCCCTAGAAGCTTGCAGCTTACTTTGGGATCCTTGTAATATGTATGTGTATTTGTGTATGTGTATGTGTTAAAACAGGTTTGCGTGAACAAATACTAAAATATTTGAATATTTTCATTAACAGCAAAACCAAACGCATTAGCCACATGAAGAGCAATGGCATGAGTTTACAGAAGCGCTGCCAACTTATGAATTGTTGGATTTCTTGTGGTTACCTGGGGCTTAATATTAAAATTTGTGGATAATATTTCAAATGAACACAATGCAGGCTTATTTAAAATCAAGGATAGGCCTTTAAATATATACTTAGGCTAAGCATTGGTGCTAATTCTTTGTTAGTCCAGGCAGCTTTATAATTTTCTTGCTGCTAATTTGTGTACCAATAAAGGATGGTTGAATCAACATCTGTTTTTCAGTGAAAGGAAGTTTAACTCTCAAGCAGAAAAAGCAGTATTTTCAGCATTTGTCATTTAAACAAATAGAAATGAGTTTAACAAAATGTTATTTTCAGTCAAAGCACCAGATAAAATGCTTTATTCTTGTTTTATTCTCATTCTAACATCAAGTCCTCCCTCCAGTGGCTGCTGTTACAACATTTTCCTCTTTTACCTTATTTTAAAAAAAAGGCAAGGAAAATTAGGATTATTTTTTTCTCAGAATTAAAGCCTATTTTTGTGTCATGTTGAAAGACGTGCAGATGATCCCTCTGTGGAAAATAGTGTTTTGTGACTAGATGAACCTGTCTTTTGATAGTCAAGGGGACAGACAGAAATTCATTCTGAAATGAAATCTTCAATTCAGTTCAGTTGCTCAGTCATGTCTGACTCCCTGTGACCCCATGGACTGTAGCACGTCAGGCCTCCCTGTCTGTCACCAACTCCTGGAGTTCACTCAAACTCATGTGCTGCCATCCAGTGATGCCATCCAGTCATCTCATCCTCTGTCGCCCCCTTCTCCTCCCGCCTTCAATCTTTCCCAGCATCAGGGTCTTTTCAAATGAGTCATCTATCCGTATCAGGTGGCCAAAGTATTAGAGTTTCAGCTTCAACATCAGTCCTTCCAATGAACACCCAGGACTGATCTCCTTTAGGATGGACTGGTTGGATCTCCTTGCAGTCCAAGGGACTCTCAAGAGTCTTCTCCAACACCACAGTTCTAAAGCATCAGTTCTTCAGCCCTCAGCTTTCTTTATAAGTCCAGTTCTCACATACATACATGACTCCTGGAAAAACCATAGCTTTGACTAGATGGACATCTTAGTCCTCATCTTTTATTTTCAAGTTGCTTATAACTGCCCCTGTGCCAGCATTTAAAAAAATTTAATTGCTTGTATATCTTCAAAGGCAGATTTTACTTGTTGTACTTACTAGTGGCAAATACCAAGGAAAGACCAAAACCATAAGTAATAGTTTATGTGCATAGTTGTATTCTCAAATACTTTATTATAAAGTTTTGGGATGTTATTTTTAATACAGGCTTTAAACATTTACAGTTTTATCTTTTTAAATAGCTGGTGCAAATGCTTTTGAGAAAATCAATTTTTATTCAAAATATTAGTTCCATTTCAAAACAGGCAAGGAATCAATTGGGTTTTAGTATTATGATTTTTTTTTTTATATATAGCTTCTCTGAGATTTACTCAATACTTGATTATCCTTTCCCTTATAATTGCTTCTTAGGTTTACTCACCAAGTAGAACCCCCAAATTTCTGACTAACTAGATAGGACTGGACTCCTAACTTTATGCTTAAGAAAAATACCCCCAAAGAACAACTTATTGAAGGCAGTACTACTAAAATTAGTTATTACTTTTCTTTCAGTGTTTTCTTTATCATTTATTTAAACATATATTGTTGATAAATAAAAAACACACAAGCCCAAGTTGTATATAGTCTTTGTAGTGTATAGTCTGCACACACTATCAACAGTTTACATCGACTCATGTGTTTCTCCCCATTTCATTCTCCTACCACCTTCCCAGTGGTAATCCATGTTCTGAATTTTGCGCTTTTCTCTTAATTTTTCCTAAGTTTTATCACTGGAATTGTGATACCTATAAATTGTTTTAGTTAAATTTGTTTTTGAACTCTATATACATGGTATTATAAGTTTTCTGATTTTTGGTTGTTTAGGCTGTACTGTTTTAGAGAAGACTCTTGTGAGTGCCTTGGACTGCAAGATCAAACCAGTCAATCTTAAAGGAAATCAATACTGAACATTCATTGGAAGGGTTGTTGCTAAGGCTGCATCTCCAATCCTTTGGCCACCTGATGTGAAGAGCCAACTATCATTGAAAGAGAACCTGATGCTGAGAAAGATCAAAGCCAAGAGGAGACTAGGGCAGCGGAGGGTGAGATGGTTAGATATTAAAAGCATCACTGACTCAATGGACATGAATTTGAGCGAATTCTGAGAGATAGTGGAGGACAGAAAAGCCTGGCGTGCTACAGTTCATGGAGTCACAAACAGCTGGACACGACTTACAACAACAACAATTTTTGGAACATTCATTTGTGTTTTTTAGTGTGGTTGTGGCTCATTCACTTTCACTGCTTTACACTGTTCATTCTGTTAATATACTGCAGTGTATCTGCCTTGCTTTAATTGGAGAACAGTCTTTTCCGGTTGTGGTAACCAGTTTCTAAGATGGCCCCCAGTGATCCTTGTTTCTTGATATTTATACCTTTATGCAGACCTTTCCTATATTGAATAGGATTGTCCTCTGTGCCAGTAGACTATTGAGGAAGTGATGGTGAGAATTTTGCAACTTTCTCCTTGATTTCCTGGTTCTATCTCTGTGAATAAAACCAGAAATCATGGCTTGGTGATATTCAAGCAGTCCCGGGAAGAAGTTCATGTGAAGAGATACTGAGGCATCTAGCATCAACCCAGTACCAGTAATTTATCTGCATGTGTGATTTACCTTTAGCCTCAGTCAGACCTTCAGATGGTTATGGACTTGTCAGTTTATCTCGACTGCAACCTCAGGAATCTGAGCCAGAACCTCCCAAATGAGCTGCTTCCGAATTTCTGACCGGTAGAAATCACTTGAGATTATAAATGTTTGTTGTTTTTGGCACCTGCATTTTGAGGTAATTTGTCTCGCATCTACAGATAATGTATAAACTAGCTTTTTTGATGATATGAACATTTCTTGAACATTTTTATACCTTCTGTTACACATATACAAGACCAAGTAGTGGAACAAGATGTGTGATTACTTAGCTGAAGATGATCAGAATGTTTAACCTGGGTATCTTATGCCAATTTTTTAAAAAGTGGTTATATAAAGATATATTTTGGTCAGCCCTGTGAATAAAAGTCTCCATTATGCCTAATTCTTTTTTTAACTTTGGGCATCCCAGGGTTGGGAAGATCCCCTGGAGGAGGGCATGGCAACCCACTCTAGTATTCTTGTTTGGAGAATCCCAATGGACAGAGGAGCCTGGTGGGCTACAGTCCATGGGGTCACAAAGAGTTGGGCATGACTGAGTGACTAAGCACAGCACTTAGTGTGTGCTTGTCACTTCGTAAGTTTGTCACACACTTCCTAGGTGTGTCACATTGTCACTTCGTAATATTTTCTAGTTTAGTGAGTGTAAAATAATATCTTTTTTGTAAATATCTATTAATAAATTGTGTTTCTTGGGACTTCCCTGGCAGTTCATTGGTTAAGACTCTGCTCATCATCTGCAGGGAGCATGGGTTTGATCCCTGGTTGGGGAACTAAGATCCCATGTGCTGCTCAGTGCAGCCAAAATAAAATAATAAAAAACAAACTCAGTCTTTGTTTAAAAAAAAAAATTGTATTTCCTGTCCCAGGATCAAAACAGTAGTCTCCCATATTTTCCCCTAAAAAATTTAAAATTTTTTGCATTTATACCCTTAATCCATTATCTATCTTTGAAATGGATATCTAATTTCATTTTTTACAATGTAGCTGACCAGTTCCAATTATTGAAAGGTTCATCCTTTGCCTAGTGATATGTCAGGGTCATCTGTATCACATGATTTGTTATGTGGCTCTGCTTTGGAGTTTATTCTGTTGGTCAGCTTGTCTCTTCTAGTACTAACGATACACTGTCTTAATTACTGTGATACCTGGTAAGGCAAGTCTTCTGTCATCTTCTTTGATACTTTCACAGTATTGAGCCCTTCTTACATGAATATGGTATGTTTCTTCATGTATTTCAGTCTTCTTTATTGTCTGTTAGTAAGATTTTATCATTTTCTGCACATCATTTTAACATACCTTTTGTTAGATCTATTCTTACTATGTAATTTATTTTTTGCTCTCCAAAATGTCTTTAAAAAAACAGCCATACTTTATAAGTGATTGTTGCTGGTATTTATAAATATACTTTACTTCAAAATATAAGCAGTTTTAGTCATCTTGCCAAATTCTCTTTTTATTCCTGATAATGTAGAGATTCTTCATATATTTTTTATATTTTTGAAGATCTTTTTTCTTGATTTTGTTGTTTGTTGTTATCTAAAAGATAATCATATTATCTGCAAATAATGGTAACTTTGTTTTCCTATTTTTAATCCTTATATATTTTAATTTATTTTTTTTATGTTTCCTTATACTGGCTAGAAACTTCAGAAAACTTTGACTAGAAGTGATAAAAGCAAACTGGTAATGTTGGACATTCTTGGTAACTGACTTTAAAGAGAATGTTTTTAGTAATTTACCATGGACAGTAATTTTACTGTAATTTTTTTGAACCTCTCTATCACGTTAAGAGCATTCCTTTTTATTCCTGGTTTGCTGTGACTTCTTTTCCAAAAATGTGTATTGAATTTTATCAAATACTTTTCTGCAGATTTTGAAGTTATTATGCTTTTTCTTCCTCTATGTTAATTTAGTGAGTAACATTTGTAGATACTGTAATGTTTTGTAATGTACGTCTTGAGTTTGATCTCAGTAGGAGGGTCCTTCAGGGAACTTAGCTATTATGTTGGAAGGAAAATCTAGTTGTAAAATTCTTGACTCGCATGATCATAGGAAGGGTCTCTACCACTTTGTGCTTACGTAGACAATAGTAGTGAAAGCTGTCTGGCATACTGTGTTTAAAAATAGGTCTAATAATATAAATGGCTTAACATTCCACACTGTCCTTGTGCTGACAACTTTAGCGCCACAGATTTAAATTCCTGTAACTAATAGTCTGGCTAAGTCATGGTTGTTTTTTGAGGAAAAAATATTTTGTAGAAGCCAGGAGGGTTCTTATTTGTTTTTGGAATAAGAGATTTTTGCTATCTCAACTCCTTTGTTAATTTACTCAGGTTATGAATTGTTTTGATTGTTTTCTGAATAACGTAAGTAACCACGGTAACTAATACGGTGGTTGAATAGGTGATTTGAAGTTTCACGTTTCTAGTTCTCTTTATTTAAGATCAGATATTGGTAGTGTCTCAGGAATAGAGAACCTTCCCAAATCTTTCTGAGTTCATCATTTCTTGGTCCCAGGATGCAGTCATTTTTGAAATATGGTACAGACATGAAATTCTAGAAAGTAATATCACTTCATAAAGAACTGGGAAAGTCTAGAAGCTGAGAAAAAAATTGTTCACCTAGTGATAACATTCGTAGTTGTTAACACATTTAGGTAAAGTCAAGTTTCATGGATGTTTTCCCCTTAAATAAACAATAAAGAGTGCACTGTCAGTAGACCGTGGATACAGTGGTACTTAAATGCCTATTTGCAGCACAATTGTGGTCTCCCCCAAAGCTTAACTTTGCCCTTGACCTTTGTTGCTGGTGTTATTAGTATATCTTGCCAGGATTAAGACTAAATTTCTTGATGATATACTCAAGTTTTTCTTTCTTTATTTTTTTAAACTATAGCAGGTGTTACTTTTCTGACTTTGAAGTAAGTTAGTATTGTGTGTGAGATCAGTTGCAAAAATAATCAAAATAATAATAACCAAAATAAAGCAATTATTACCAAATTTCAGTCCCTATTAGAAATCGGGTAAAATCTGAGTACTATTAGGTGGTATGCGGCCAAAGAATGAACTAAATCATGACCAAAGTGAATCAGTGCTTCCCACCAGATTCTCATTGGAAGATGTATGTAAGGGACAGGGACAGGCCAGGGAGGCAAACGATGATTGACAGAGAATCCCAAAGCACAGAACTAAAACTAGACTAGAGCACTGCGATTTATAAAACTTTATATGTAAATGTTCACATAATAATATTTGCTCCTGGTGTCTAGATAGAGCAGGCCTACATGGTTGCCAGCCTGGCTGTGGTGGAAGGGGTGAGAAGGACATTTGAAAAGAGAAGTTCTTTAAGTGAGTCTGCCTCAAGTCCACTTAACAGTTTTTGTTCTTTTTTTCCCATGGAAGGAAAAAGGAAGCATGAGTGAGATGGTCAGGGCTCTTCCCTTTTGAGACTGTGCCTTGACCTTTGGTGTCGTAGCTATAAAGAAGAGATAGGGGAGAGAGATCCACTTAATACACAGCGAGGAATACTGCTCCAATGCCAGCGTCATCTCTTTCAGACCATAGGAATCATCACCTCAAAAGGAAACTGGGTACCCACTAGCAGTCACTCTTCCTTCTCTCTCCCACCCCATCTCCCCCAGACTATTTATAAATCTGAGAGAGGGTCACCTTAGTATCTACCACATGCATATTATATTTTAAAATTTAGATTGAACCTTGAGTTTACAAAGTTAAGCAGAGATGCTAGTAAGGTGTTTATGGAATGAGAAAATTTGACTTAAGCTTTGCAAATAATGTTCTTACTGTTATTTCATGGTATTCAGTTCAGGTCAATTCAGTCGCTCAGTTGTGTCTGACTCTTTGCAGCCCCATGAATTGCAGCACGCCAGGCCTCCCTGTCCATCACCAACTCCTGGAGTTCACTCAAACTCATGTCCATCAAGTCGGTGATGCCATCCAGCCATCTTATCCTCTGTCGTCCCCTTCTCCTCCTGCTCCCAATCCCTCCCAGCATCAGAGTCTTTTCCAGTGAGTCAACTCTTCGCATGAGGTGGCCAAAGTACTGGAGTTTTCAGCTTTAGCATCATTCCTTCCAAAGAACGCCCAGGACCTATCTCCTTTAGAATGGACTGGTTGGATCTCCTTGCAGTCCAAGGGACTCTCAAGAGTCTTCTCCAACACCATGGTTCAAAATCATCAATTCTTCAGCACTCAGCTTTCTTCACAGTCCAAATCTCACATCCATACATGACCACTGGAAAAACCATAGCCTTGACTAGATGGACCTTTGTTGGCAAAGTAACGTCTCTGCTTTTGAATATGCTATCTAGGTTGGTCATAACTTTCTTTCCAAGGAGTAAGCGTCTTTTAATTTCATGGCTGCAGTCACCATCTACAGTGATTTTGGAGCCCCCCAAAAATAGTCAGCCACTGTTTCCACTGTTTCCCCATCTATTTCCCGTGAAGTGATGGGACCAGATGCCATGATCTTAGTTTTCTGAGTGTTGAGCTTTAAGCCAACTTTTTCACTCTGCTCTTTCACTTTCAAGAGGCTCTTTAGTTCCTCTTCACTTTCTGCCATAAGCGTATTGGTTACTTTTAAGTCTTAGGAAGATAGCTTCTGCTTGGTCAGTTTGGTCTGGAGTTATGTACATTTGTAATATTATATTTTACTGTTTATGTTTACCATAAAATTGAAGTCTCTTAAGTAGCTAATGACAATTTAATTTGACCCCCATAAATGATCATATATTTTTGACATACTTTGTTTTTCTCAAATTTTGAGCATATGTCCTTTTTGAGAATTCTTTTGCCCTCTGATGTACCTCTGCTATTTCTGTTCCATATTATGAAAACTTCATAAAAGGCTATTTAAATTATTTTTTTCTTTTGTGGAGTTTCAAAGTTGAGAGTTATCTAAAAGGATTGTTTTAGATGTGTTTAATTTCTCAGATTGAGCTTTAGTGTAGTCTTGTAAATATTCTAAGGTTTTTCACTAGCTTTGTTGAGTTTCTGTCTTTTTGCTAGCCAGAAAACAATATAAAAGCTAACCAAACAACTAGCAATTTGGGAACCTGTTAAAAAGACACAGTAGTAAAATATTAGTTTCTTCTAAAATCTTTCTTTTTGATATCCCTTAACTTTTGACTCTTTCTTTTAGATGCTTGGTTTACCAAAATATTGTGAGGAATGATGGGGAGTAGCTTTTTTTCCCACTCCAGTACTCTTGCCTGGAAAATCCCACAGATGGAGGAGCCTGGTAGGCTGCAGTCCATGGGGTCGCCAAGAGTCAAACACAACTGAGCGACTTCACTTTCACTTTTCACTTTCATGCATTGGAGAAGGAAATGGCAGCCCACTCCAGTGTTCTTGCCTGGAGAATCCCAGGGATGGGGGAGCCTGGTGGGCTGCCATCTATGGGGTCGCACAGAGTCAGACACGACTGAAGCGACTTAGCAGCAGCAGCAACAAACTTGATGAGTAGTTTGTTTCAGTTTGTTTGCAGTTTAGGGATTTATTTTAAAATGTATTAAAATTTTTATTGAAATGCAGTTGATTTACCATGTCATGTTAGTTTCAGGTGTGTAATGAAGTGATTCAGTTTTATATATATGTCTATGTATATATATATATATTCAACTTCTTTTCCATTAAAGGTTATTATAAGATATTGAATATATTTTTTTGTAAATGCTTGTTGCTTATTTATTTTATGTATAGTAGTTTGCATTTGTTAATCCTCTACTCCTAATTTATCCCTCCTTTGCCTTACTTTCACCTTTGGTAATGTAAATTTGTTTTCTATGTCTGTGAGTCTATTTCTGTTTTATATATAGGTCCATTTGTTTTACTTTTTAGATTCCACATACAAGTGATACCATATAATATTTGCCTCTATATAACTTGCTTCAGTAAGTATAATATTCTATAGGTCCATCCATGCTACTGCAGATGGCAATATTTCATTCTTTTTAAATGGCTCAGGAATATTCCATTGTGATGGGGAGTAATTTTTATCAATACTAATTCAGAATAGCAAACCAAATAGAGACAATTTTGGTGGACAACTTTTATATATGTAATTTCCTCCAACTAGCCCAAATTCTAAATTGTAATACCCTCTGATCATATAAACTAATGCACAGAAGTGAAAACTTCCTGTAGGATGAAGAAACTGGAATCGTTTTCCTAGTTGAAGTTGAGTAGTTTGACTTTCGGAGAAGGCAATGGCACCCCACTCCAGTACTCTTGCCTAGAATATCCCATGGATGGAGGAGCCTGGTAGGCTGCAGTCCATGGGGTCGCTAAGGGTTGGACACGACTGAGTGACTTCACTTTCACTTTTCACTTTCATGCATTGGAGAAGGAAATGGCAACCCACTCCGGTGTTCTTGCCTGGAGAATCCCAGGAACAGGGGAGCCTGCTGGGCTGCCGTCTACGGGGTTGCACAGAGTCGGACACAACTGAAGTGACTTAGCAGCAGCAGCAACAGTTTGACTTTACCAGACAGTTGTAGCTAATAAGTTGTACCTAATAAGAAACTGGATGTGAAAAGACTTGGTGACTCTGTGAGTAGCATGTGCATATAAGAGATAGTTAAAATAGTGCTCTTTGGACACGACTTTGATCTGAATGAAGATAGAACTCACATACTTGAACTTTTTTAGAATACATTTTAGTAAGATTGGACAAGAATATAAACAAATTAATTTAAATTCCATTTTGATTATTTTCAACATGGCCTTGGAAAGCCAAATAAACTCAAGAAGTATTTATTGGGGGGCTTTATTGTTTATTCTAAGAATTCACCCAAATGATGCACATTGGAAGTTTCTTATTCCTATAGGCTGAACTGATAAGGATAGCCTTTTTGAAGTTTGAGCACATGGTAATTGGAATCAAATTATTTCCAACGTTCTGTGAATTACTAATATATATTATTGTAAAGGAATTTGTAGTTTATAAAATGTGTTTGTCTATATTCTTTCATAGAATCTTCATAATCATCCCGTAAAGGGAAAGCGAAAGTGTTTGTTACTCAGTCGTATCCAACTCTTTGTGACCCCATGGACTGTAGCCCACCAGGTTCCTCTGTCCATGGTCTTTCCCAGGCAAGAATACTGGAGTGGGTTGCCATTCCCTTCTCCTGGGGTTCTTCCTGACCCAGGGACTGAACCCACGTCTCCTGCATTGCAGACAGATTCTTTACCATCTGAGCCACAAAGGGAATCGCCCAGTAAAGGGACGTGCTCTTATTTTCTTTGTTATTCCCATTACTTAAGTTAGAGAAGTTGTGACTTTCTCAAGGTCACTCAGCCACTAGGTAGTGGAATTGAGGTTAAAAAGTCTGAATTTCTCATCCCAAACCTACATCACATTGCTTTAGGAACTAAGGAGTTACTTTAGATGTGCTTGGATTGGAACAACATATTCCTACTCTGAGCTAAACTTTGACCCACATACAGATTACGTTCTCTGCAGAAGCCCATTCTCTGTGCACTGCTGCTAAGTCACTTCAGTCGTGTCCAACTCTGTGTGACCCCATAGATGGCAGCCCACCAGGCTCTCTTGTCCCTGGGATTCTCCAGGCAAGAACACTGGAGTGGGTTGCCATTTCCTTCTCCACTGCATGAAAGTGAACAGTGAAAGTGAAGTCGCTCAGTCATGTCCGACTCTTAGCGACCCCATTGACTGTAGCCTACCAGGCTCCTCCATCCATGGGATTTTCCAGGCAAGAGTACTGGAGTGGTGTGCCATGTCCTGGGCCTTGTCTTCCATGTCTGCTTCTGCCTCATGCCCTTATTCTTTAGCCTCTCCCCCAGGGCCCATGTGTCTGTACATGCACACCACACAGAGTCACACTCATACATGCTCACTCTCCAAAATGTAAATTTTTCACACTATTGCCTCAGAACTATAAACTGTCCAGGATTGTTATGAACTAACCTTTGCTGATTCTGAGTAACATGCATACTTTAACTATAATTTGGATAGATGTTTTAGTTGCACATAAATCTCTGGTACTGATTAAGTTACTATGTTTTGATTGCAAGTAGGCTCTCTTGGGACTTCCCTTGTGACTCAGACAGTAAAGAATCCACCTGCAATGGGTTCAGTCCCTGGGTTGGGAACATCCCCTGGAGGAGGGCATGGCAACCCATTCTGGTATTCTTGCCTGGAGAACTCCCATGGACAGAGGAGTCTGGCGGGTTACAGTCCATGGGGTCATAAAGAGTTGGACAAGACTGAGCTACTAGGCACACACACACAGGCTCTCTTGAACTGAATTTCAAGAGCCTGACTTAGCATAGATTCTTTGGAACCAAACCAGCTCCAGGGATCCCACGGACTTAACCCAATTTTACTTGTCCTGTGATATATTTTGCACTTTCATCATTACATTGAGAATGAGGTGGAAAGGCCTTCTGTTGCAAAATAATCTCTTTCTAGGTCGTATTTAATACCTGACTGAAAACAAACAAATATAGGAAACTGAGGCTTCTGTGTGTCTTTGTGTACTTTTTATAAGTGTTCGTGCCATATTTTGAGCAAACAAGGCAAATAAATATTCTACCGTTTCATGTTTTGAAATGCTGACTGGATAAAGATTACACATGACAAGTTATTTATAGTTTTATTTATACATAGTGGATTCTCTGTTGGAATTATAGAAGGCAAGAAGATATGATAATTGCTTTGTGTAGTTCACAGAATGAAATTGCAAACTGAGATGTTTTGAATCTAGTTTATACTGTAACCATTTCTAGGAAACCGTATTTAAACAGCAGTGGTTATCATGAAGTATACAACATGTCAACTGTGTCCCAATTCACATCAGTAAAAACCTTCTACCACTTTATTCCCTAGAACCTAACCTCCATCAGATAATACTAAATAAACTATGTCGAGTGCACGTATTATATATATGTGTGTGTGTGTGTGTGTGTGTGTGTGTGTGTGTGTATCAAATGTATCAAACAGCTTGCTGGCTGTATTTGTAGTAGTGTTTATCTGTGGTCATGCAGGTTATAACTCTGAATTTTTATTAGGAAAAATAAATTGAGAATTTATAATGTTCTGATTTAGTTTCACCAGCTGTGCCACTGCCAAGGAAAATAACTTGAGAAGGTAAAAATCTAACAGTGAATAAGAAAGCAGGAGGCAGTTTGCTTCATACTTATCTGCTTCATATCTGCTGTTATAAGGTTTAGGGTCAAAGAGAGTAATTAGTAGTCTCCGAACTTAAATACTGTCACTTCAGTAAATTGCAGCATGTATCTTCGGATTGTCTTGTATAAAAGAAGCATAATGATTATTAATTGATATTTGATCTTGGGAGTCTTGAAAACAATTCTTTAAAATGTGAAATATATTTTTGCCCCTCTGTCTCTTACTCATTTATTTGGGAATTTGACAAATATCCATTGGGCTCCAAATACATCCAGCCTTGTTTTAGGGACGGATGAGATACCTGTCCTCATGGAGATCAAAGTCTGAAGGGGGAACTTGTTATTAAACACTGAAGAGCAGTTACAGCTTTTTTTTTTTTTTCAAGTTTTACTGAGATAATTGACATCACATTATGTGCATTTAAGGCATATCATGTGATGATTTGATTTATGTATCTTTTGCAAAATGATAGTTATCTATTTTTTTAAGACCTACCCTCTTAGCAACTTTCAAGTATACAACACAGTATTGATAACTGTAGTCACTATGTTGTACATGAGATCCCCATAATTTTAAAATGCAAATTTTGAAAATGAGTCTGACATCAAAAATATTTTATACTTTCTCTTTCAGTGAAACAGTCACAATGAAATAATCATATAAGTTGTTCTGTTTAGAAATTAGACAGTTTGAGGCCAGTGAAAACCAAAAGTTCATATTTACAAGAATACTGAATTGACAGAGGGGGTAGAGTGAAAAAGTGCGAGAAGTCTCCTGTGAATAGTTAATTTGGTCTTGGAATTGTTAGCAAGGAGCACTATGTGGATTGTCTCGCTGTGAACATTTCTATTTACTTTCTGCTACAGGATGGTAGACAATAAGGAGTTGCTGGGGAAACTTGTACCTAAACTTGTGGGACTTGACAGATGAAACTAATTCCCAAACGTAGCCCTATAGCCCTTACAAATATTGCTTTTTCTTATGTGTTGTAATGATCAGTCTGAGTCTCATGTATTTAATTTGTGGCAGTTTGGCAGTTTGGTCACTCGAGTATAAGCCCCACGCAGGCCGTGCACGCTTTACTCTCCATTGCACCCTCGTGCCTTGCACATGGCTCATCAGACAGACAAAACTGGTTCTTGAAGGAAGATAGGCATATTTCATCTATGTATAATTTACAGAGTTTTGAGTTACCTATTCACAGAAGAAAAATAGCAACTACTTCCATGCTAAGTGAAAGTGCTTTCCCAGTCAAAGACAGTCTCATATTCTAGTTATTCCTAGGTTAGGAAACTTCACATTCCTGAGAAGCGATAAAGTACCACTAGTTATAGCAAGAGTCAGCTATAAACACCTTCTATAATATTAATTCTCAACCACTGCAATATAACTTACATTTTATAAATGAGAAATCTGAAGATTTTTGAATATTAAGTGGCTTGTCCCTAGCAACGGAGCTGTTATTAAGTGGGGAAGCTAGGATACATTTATAGTATTTTAAAAAAACAAACCAAGGTATGTTGAACCCTTAATTACCCATCAGGCCCTATACTAAGTGTTTTACATTAAATCTCCCTGTAACAACACGAGGGAGGTGTGGTTATCATTTCCATTGTACATGTGTGGAAGACAAGGCATGGAGAAGTTAGATAATTTGCCAAGAGCAGGTGGCTAGCTCGTGGTAGAACCAGAGAGAACTTCCCCTTCTATTTCCCCACCCACAGTCAGAGCTGAGCTAAGGGCCGCGTTGATTTATGACCCTGGGAACATTCTTAGTTTAAAACTATTATTTTAAGCATTATTATTTTTAAGTATTTTCTGTTCTACTCTGTTAATTATACAAATGCTTCAGTTTTTAAAGATAATCGTACAGTATACGTCTTGAGTAGAAACTGAAGTTTACTCTTTACGTAGTAAGTAAATCATTCAGAGGACTATTATCTTACTTACCTCAGCTTTTATGTAATCTCATTAACACTTATGGATTGACTATATTAATTTAGTTTAATTTTTTCCCATTGTATGTGTTGCATTTTTTTTCTGTTAAATTTTCCCTTTGGCCAAAGCAGAGCAGAATTAGATTTTAATAAATTTTAACTTTATATTATAATTGTTTGTTGGGGTGCTATTTAGACTGTGACTTTCAGACATTGAACTTGACAGTTTTTTGTTTTTTTTTTAAGGGCTGTTTTTTTTCCCCTTAAATTTGCATTTTGAATTATACACTAATGGGTAGTATATGTATGTTTCTCCTTCTGCCCGTCTGCATGTCCCAGAAAGAAAATATTCTGACCTGGTACGTGACATATGCTTGCAGTTTATTTTAAAAGAAATTTCAGGTTTTGAAACTACCTGGAAGTATTTTTTTTAAATTAGATATTGGGGAACTATACCTAATTAGTCAGTTTAGCTAAGTTCAGTTCAGCAGCATTAAGCATATGTGTATGTAAGGTATTGTGTTTGGTGATATGGGAGACATCAAGATGACATAGAGTTGATACCTTTATCCTGGGGCTTGTAATCTGTTAGCTGACCTAGACAAATACATAAATAACGGTAATGCAAGGCAGGCTATGATAAGTACTGTGGTGGAGACATCAACAAAGTGCAGTGGGAAATCAGGATAGAGAGATTAATCCCAACTGGGAGGATCTAGGACCTTCTCATGGAGTAGGTAGGACTGAGTAGAGCTTAATTTATTGCTTTCATTCATTCTAGACTGTCTTCTGAAGATTGATGTCTATTTCCTTGAGCTCTTTAATTTTGTTGCCAATTTGGATAAGCATGGCACAAATCCAGCAGGGAGGTCCAGATGAAAAAGAAAAGACAACAGCACTCAAAGGTACATACTTAATTTGCTTTTTCAGGATATTTTCATTGTGCCTAATGAAGGTGCAGGAATATTTAGGTGACCTTACATTCATTTCCATTCTAAAATAAGAATATCTGTAATCTATAATTATTAATGTCCATCACAGTGACCACCTCAATGTCTGAGATATAGTATGTACTAGGTAAATAAATCATAAAGTCATGTGATTTTACAGCTGTAAGAATTCTTAATGCTTTTCTTATTCAAGGTCATGTATTTAATGGTAAAACTAATACCAGAGATCTCTTGAATCAAGCCTAGTGCCCTTTACCATGTTTTTGTTGTTTGAAATGTAATATTGGGTTAGAGTAATGATCTGTCTAATCCTATATTCTGTCTTTGTGGCATTGCACTAAGAATATTTTATGAGAAGCTCTCTGTAAGAAGGAATCTGCTTTAGACTTTCTTTGGGAATTTGGGTGCCATTTGTTAGATTAAGAAAAGTGTGAGGAAAGCAGGTTTTAGACATATTAAATAGTAAACTGAGTTGCCACTGAAATATCAGGCTGGAGAAGTTTGAGTGTGGAGTTTGGGAAAGTATTTGGGCTGGAGATTAAAGCTTTGGGAATTATTAGCAGAGAGGTAATAACTTATGGTCCTAATTGAGATCATCAGAGATTGCAGTGTAACCAGAAAAAGTCTGAAGACTGAAGTGTGGGTCATCTCAATCTTAGGGTCAGGAAAATGAGGAAGAACTAGCAGTAGACACTTAAAATGATTTCTGATAAGACAGGCTGCAGGCTAGGAGTGAGAGAAAGATCCTGAACACCAACTGAAGAAAATGGGTTTAATTAATTTAATTATGATTATAAACCAGGCTTCGCTGGTGGCTCAGACAGTAAAGAATCTGCCTGCAATGTGGGAGACCTGGGTTTGATTCCTGGGTTGGGAAGACAACCAACTCCAGTATTCTTCCCTGGAGAATCCCCATGGACAGAGAAGCCTGGTGGGCTACAGTCCATGGGGTTGCAAAGAGTCGGACATGACTGAGTGGCTAAGCACACACATAAACCAGGCTAGATGAGGATTGAGAGTTTACTTTTATATTTAACAGTGTGGAGGTTATTGATGGTCTTCACAAAGAGCTGTTTCAGTGAACTGAAGGAAATAAAAGTCATATTGGAAAACTTCAGTTAGAGAATAGGAAGAAAGCAATTCGCAGAGTCGGACACAACATAGCAACTGACCATACACACATGAACTGTTTTAAGAAAAAGGAGAGATATGCTCTAGATGGGAACAAATATTTGCAATTCATATATCTTGAGAAGGAAATAGCAACCCACTCCAGTATTCTTGCCTGGAGAACCCCATGGACAGAGGAGCCTGGCTGGCCATGGTCCACGGGGTCACAGAGAGTCGGACATGGCTGAAGTGACTAAGCACAGCACATATCTGACAAATGACCTTTATCCAGTGTATATCAAGGTCATCAATAATCAATAATGGGCTTCCTAGGTGGTGCAGTGGTCAAGATTCTGCCTGCCAGTGCAGAAGACGCAGGAGATGAGGGTTCAATCCTTGGGTTGGGAAGATCCCCTGGAGAAGGAAATGGCAACCCACTCCAGTGTTCTTGCCTAGAGAATCCCATGGACAGAGGATTCTGGTGGGCTACAGTCCATGGGGTTGCAGAAGAGTCAGGCATGACTTAGTGACTAAACAATAGACAATGCTATAGAAGGTTTTACTGCATGTATGTATGCTGCTGAGATAGACAAACACACTCAGAATAATAGTTAATTTACAGAAGAGGATAAGGAATGAGGGAATATGTGTGTTTTTATCCAAATAGATTTGCTGGGTTTCCACTTGGAAAGCTTTTGTCTACCTTCAACCTTACCTGATAATGTGAAAATCTGATCTCTCAAGTTGTGGTTCTAATTTAAACTTCCGCAAGAAGTATATAAGAAATCAGATGGGTTTTCTGGATTTTAGAGGTTGTGCAGTGATGTTAAAAGCATATGGGTAGTCTAAATATAGTAATAAGGTTATAAATATAGAACTTTCTGAATTCAAACCGAGGTTTTCCCACTTACCATGAAACAAATTGCTTATCTTTTCTGAATCATTTTCTTCACTGGTACCATAGGAATATAAATGCTTAGCACATGAGCTTGTAATGATGAATGAAATAGTCAAATTGAAAATATTAGAAGATAAAATGGCAAATGTTAAATAAAGTGTATCTTAGAGCAAACTGACAGAATACATAAAATTTATCCCTCAAACAGTCCTATTTATCGGTTTTTTTCTTTTATGAGCTATGCTTTTGGTATTAGATCTAAGTACTCTTTGCTTAGCCCTGCTTTATGAAGATCTTCTTTATGTTTCCTCTAAGAGTTTTATAGTTTTAGATTTTACATTTAAACTAATGATGTGTTTTGTTTTAATTTTTATTTAAGAGATGGGCCTTAGGTCAAGGTTTGTATATTTTGCCTATTGATGTCCAATTGCACCAGCACTATTTGTGGGGAAAAAAAAAAATCTTTGCACTATTGAATTACTTCTTCATCTTTTGAGGTTCTCTTATTTAGCTCCATGTATCTGTGTCTGTCTCTTCTCCAATACATACTCTTGATTACTGAACTTAAATAGTAAGTCTTAAGTTTGGCTAGAATGATACTCCCAAATTCATTCTATTATTTGGCTTTTCTAGGTCTTTTGCCTTTCCATATAAATATTAAGAGTAAAATTGTCTATGACTGTAAAAAAAAATAATTTCAGTTCAGTTGCTCAGTCGTGTCTGACTCTTTGCGACCCCATGGACTGCAGCACACCAGGCCTCCCTGTCCATCACCAACTCCCAGAGCTTGCTCAGACTCGTGTCCATCAAGTCGGTGATGCCATCCAACCATCTCATCCTCTGTTGTCCCCTTCTCCCCCTCCCTTCAGTCTTTCCCAGCATCAGGGTGTTTTCAAATGAGTCAACTCTTCGCATCAGGTGGCCAAAGTATTGGAGTTTCAGCTTCAGCATCAGTCCTTCCAATGAAGTCCTTTAGGATGGACTGGTCGGATCTCCTTGCAGTCCAAGGGACTCTCAAGAGTCTTCTCCAACACCACAGTTCCAAAGCATCAATTCTTCAGCACTCAGCTTTCTTTATAGTCCAACTCTCACATCCATACATGACTACTGGAAAAACCATACCTTTGAATAGACAGACCTTTGTTGGCAAAGTATATCTCTGCTTTTTAATATGCTGTCTAGGTTGATCATAATTTTCTTCCAAGGAGCAGGCGTCTTAATTCCATGGCTGCAGTCACCTTCTGCAGTGATTTTGGAGCCCAAAAAATAAAGTGTGGCACTGTTTTCATTGTTTCCCCATCTATTTGCCATGAAATGATGGGACCAGATACCATGATCTTTGTTTTCTGAGTGTTGTGTTTTAAGCCAACTTTTTCAGTCTCCTCTCTCAGTTTCATCAAGAGGCTCTTTAATTCTTCTTGGCTTTCTGCCATGCTGCTAAGTCACTTCAGTCGTGTCCGACCCCATAGGCGGCAGCCCACCAGGCTCCCCCGTCCCTGGGGTTCTCCAGGCAAGAACACTGGAGTGGGCTGCCATTTCCTTCTCCAATGCGTGAAAGTGAAAAATGAAAGTGACGTTGCTCAGTCGTGTCCGACTCTTCACGACCCCATGGACTTTCTGCCATAAGTGTGGTGTCATCTGCATATCTGAGGTTATTGATATTTCTCCCGGCAATCTTGATTCTAGCTTGGGCTTCATCCAGTCCAGCATATCTCATGATGTACTCTGCATATAAGTTAAATAAGCAGGGTGACATTACACAGTAAATAATTTACTTGCATTTTAATAGAGATTGCATTCAAGCCTATAGACGAACGTGAGGAGAATTTACATCTTTACTAGAACTGACGTTTCCAATCCATGAACATGGAGTATCTGTCATTTATTTAGATCTTAGATTTCCTTCATTGACACTTTGCAATTTTCATCATATAATTAAGTCTTACACATATGTTATTAGATTTGTATTGTAATTTTTAGAGTGATTATAAATGGTATTGTGTTTTTAATTTCAATTGTCACACGTTTACTGATTGTTTATGGAAGTACAGTCAAATTTTGTGTGCTGATATAGTCTGTGACTTTTTTTTTTTTAATTTTATTTTATTTTTAAACTTTACATAACTGTATTAGATTTGCCAAATATCAAAATGAATCAGCCACAGGTATACATGTGTTCCCCATCCTGAACCCTCCTCCCTCCTCCCTCCCCAGTCTGTGACTTTTTGAAGTTGCTTATTTTTTTCAGAGGCTTTATTGATAGACAAATTGGAGTTTTCTAAGTAGACCATCATGTTATTTGCTTATTGGGCAGTTTTATTTCTTCATTTCCCATCTTGCTTTATTGCCCTGGCTAAGACTTCCAATGCTATGTTAAATAAGAGTGAGTAGAACGGACATTCTTTCCTTATTCACTAGGTAATAGTGAGTGGTGGCACTCCCATTTTCACCCCTTAATTTCTAGACCTATGAGTTCTGGCTTTGGGAGAAATAGCACTATATGTTGGACACTGGTTGTGAGTATATACTGCCTTCTGGAGAATCTTGGTCCAACCCTGCAGGATTCTGCCATCCAGCTGGCCCTGTAACTGAATCTTCAGAAGGCAGTCCACCATTCTGTCAAATTAGCACTTGAAGATGGTGAGGACACAGTAAGAAAAGTGAGTTCCTTGAGCATGGGCCCACTGCTGCACTTCTTTTGCTGTGATGTGAGTTTCTTGATCAGAAACAATGCTGTGTGGAATACTAGGATGGTGGATAAAGCATCCTGCAAGTTCACAGATAGTTATGTGTGTCAGAAGCCTTGAATGCAGGGAAGGCCAATCTGTATCCAGAGAAAGTATCTAATCCAGTAAGAACAAAATTCTGCCATTTTCATGATGGAATTGATCCAGTGTAATTAACCTGCCTCCAATTACTTGGCTGATCACCCCCAGGACATGGTGCCATGTTGAGGACTGCCATGGTGGTCTCTGCTGCTGGGATATTGGACACCCAGCTGTGACAGTAGCCAGGTTGGCTTTGGTGGGTGCAGGTTCATATTTTGAGCCCATGCATGACCTCCAACCCTGCCACAATGGCCACTTTGTTCTTGAGCTCATTGGGTGATGACAGATTTGACCGGGGTAAGGCCGACTGGTGTCCACAGAAAGGATTCTCCTGTGCACTTGATTTTTAAAATATTCCTCTGTTGAGCTTACCTTTTAGTGAGTATTCACTTGGGACGCTAATATTTTCACATTCTGTTGTTCATTCAGAGAGGTCTGTCCACATACCTTTTTTCCACGTTTCCTTGTCACCAATTTTCTGATCATGTTCCTTCCAAGTCCCTGACCATCCAGCCAAATGATTGACCACATACCCATGAATCATTTTATAGTCACTCATGTGGTCATATCTCTTTCCAGAGAAATGGAACAACCAGGTGCCCTGCTCTCAGTTCCGTCCACTGGGAAGATTTCCCTTCACCACTGTTATTTAGGGATGTCCCCAAAGGGGCCTCTGATGCTTCCGCTGTCCACTTTTAGGTGGTGACTGAGTATCATGCAGAACCATCGCTGATCCAGACTCGAGTTTTCTCTTCTTCTGCCAGCTGGTGAGGCTTTAGGTGCATGCTGATGAATAGAAGGCGGTGTCACAGGAGTGGAGACCATAGGCATTTGGGCTACTCCTGCATGTTACTTATTTTTGTCTTCAGGGCCTGCTCAGTCCTAACGTCATACACATCATTTCCTATTTGATGATGGAGTGCTATTGTACACACCCAACTTTAATACTTGGTGTGTCAGTTACCACCTAGTTCATGATGGTCTGCTAAGGTCTCATGGTAAGCTGGCAGCCTGTGGTTAAGTGTTCAGTCTCCACTCAGGCGCAGTAGCAGGCCAAGAGGTATTTCTCAAAAGGAGACTAGTTACCTACAGTGGATAGTAAGGCTTTGTGACAAAATCCTGAACCTGTGCTGTGAAGGCAGGAGAAGATTGATGTCCTAGCTTGAAGACAGTCATACAGAGAGTAGGAATTCTGTCTTATTCACCATTTATTTTTGTTCTACTCAGGCCTTCAGTGGATTGGATGAGTTCATCTGTATTGGAGATGGGGGGCAACCTGCTTGACTCAGTCTGCAGTTTCAAATGTTAATCTCATCCAGAAATACCTTCATAAACGTGCTCAGAATAATATTTAACCAAATATCTGGATACCCAGTCAAGTTGACACGTAAAATTAACCATCACACTATTCATTTGTCTATGGAAACTTTGGTTGCTTCCACCTTTTGGCTGTTGTGAGTAATACTGCAATAAATAGGGGTGTACAAATATATGAATCTTTGTTTTCAGTTCTTTGGGGGTATAAAATGGTATTTTTATCCAATGACTTCATATATTTAGTTGAAGTTTAGAATTCTAGTTGCTAAATGGCTTTAATGACCAGAGATGTGTTTTAGAAAAAACAGTGGTTACATCTGATGTTTAGGTTATAAGGATTCAGTTGTACTGTATTTTATAGGAGATTGAAGAGATTTTTGCATGGAAATGTTCTATTATACTTGATTTTTACCTAATCTACTGCCTTTGGAACCCAATTTCTGCAAAATGCAGTTATATAGCTTTGTTTTCCTTTTACAAAGCAGAAAAATAGTTTCTGACAGTTTCTTTCTGAGTCTACTCAGTTGGCTTCCCTGCTAGCTCAGCTGGTAAAGAATCCACCTGCAATGCAGGAGACCCCGGTTTGATTCCTGGGGTGGGAATATCCCCTGGAGAAGGGCATGGCAACCCACCCCAGTATTCTTGCCTGGAGAATCCCATGGACAGAGGAGCCTGGCGGGCTACAGTCCATGGGGTTGCAAAGATTTGGACGTGACTGAGCGACTGAGCACACACACTCAATGCCAGTGAAATTAAAAATATCTACATCTAGTTCTCTAATTGACAGAGGAGAAGTTTGAGGAATGCATGTTTTAGTTTAGTTATTCATTTTATCATTCAAAGGAACTTTTTGGTCAAAGCAAAAGCATATTTCTGTATTCAGAAGGGTTTATTCTTTTTACAAGGTAATGAGGAGAGAGGTTAGACTATATTAGAGCTTATACAGGGCATAGAATAAAACTATAGGGATTTTGATAGAGTACTGATTTAGATATTGGAGAATAAGTTTATTTTTTTAATCCCACAGTACTATTAAGGTATAATTTTGGGCAAGCCATTTTACGTCTCTGGGCTTATTTCCTTGTCTCAAAGACAGTGAAGATAACACATGCTACTGCTTTATAAGGCTGTGATGGTCAAATGAGGTATAGTATGTGAAGTCTTTAAAATGATATATAGATGTTAGATGGCATTTTATGATCTGAGATGATAGAAAATGAATATTAGACATAATACAGATGCTTATATTTTGGATGGTTTGTGTGTATCTGATTAAGAGGATTCTAAGTTTTGAACTGTGGAAGATGACTGTGAAGTAAAGGAATTCAATTCATTGGAAGGAGAAAAGTGAGAATCTTCAAGCCAATTTTTGATAAAAAAAATTTGAATCAATTTTGCAAAGATTTACACATTTTTCAGAACCTTACTAATGAATCAGAAATTTGTCAGCATGTACGAATTTGCCCCAGTATGCATACTTTGTGACATTTTTTATTTTACTAGATAATTTGCAGATTTTTTTAAAAATAAACTTGCTTGTATGTTGAAGATGGTATATTTTTGTGTAAGTTGAGATTTATCCGATGCAGTAGTTTGAAGAGTTTTAAACAAAGACTTTTTTTTTTAACAAATTTTTTGGTATCTTATCTTTGTGTCCCACAGAGAGAGACTAGAGACTGGAGGTAGACAAAACTATTTTTCCCTCTGGCATAGTTTTATGATCTGTACAGATGGATTTATTATATCTCTGTAAGTGAGAGACAGAAATAAAGTGTTACATCTGAGATTCTTTTGTTTTAAACAAAGGCCGGGGTTGGGGGTGGCGAGTTGCTGGTTTGCTATACGAGGTGTCCTAGGAGTTTTTTCTGTCTTCAGGAACTTGAGTTTGAATGAGAAAAAAAATCTCAAAATCTAAACTTAAAAAAGAAAATCTTTTGAGAGATAAATAAATTTGAAGTTTATCTTCTATTTGTTCCAAGTTTGCATATGACACGAAGGTGACATATAGTGAGAATTTTTCCTCATCCCGTAATAACCTATAAGAAACTGTTAAGTACTGTTGACAGACTGACTTGAGGCTGGGGCAGGGAAAGTGCAAGATACGCCTGCAACACCGTGCAGTAACAGGAAGTAAGAAAATGCTCACAAAATAAAGAGATGAGACTGAGGAGCCGGGATGACTGTTTGCAGTGTAGTGACCTGGACGGAATCCTGGAACAGAAAATGGAAATTAATGGAAAAACTGATGAATAATATCTGGGCTTAGTTAATAGTAATATACCAATGTTGGTTTCTTCATTGTAGCAAACGTAGCATGGTAAGGTAGAATGTTAACAATATGGAAAACTGAGTGTAGACACTCTCTGTACTATCTTTTAGCTTATCTGTATCTAAAATGATGCAGAAATAAAATGCTTATTTGCAAAATATTGTTGACAGTCTTTCATTATGTATAGTCAAATGATGTGAAGAATGGAAACTGTTTTGTGTCAGCCTGTTTTCTCCAGTTAGCATGTTTTATTTTACTATTGTTATTTCCCCTCTAAAAGTAGAAAAATGGAAACAGTGGAAACAGTGAGAGACTTTATTTGGGCTCCAAAATCACTGCAGATGGTGACTGCAGCCATGAAATTAAAAGATGCTTGCTCCTTGGAAGAAAAGCTATGACTAACCTAGACAGCATATTAAAAAGCAAAGACATTACTTTGCCAACAAAGGTCCGTCTAGTCAAAGCTGTGGTTTTTCCAGTGGTCATGTATGGCTGTGAGAGTTGGACTATAAAGAAAGCTGAGCACTGAAGAATGGGTGCTTTTGAACTGTGATGTTGGAGAAGATTCTTGAGAGTTCTTTGGACTGCAAGGAGATCCAGCCAGTCCATCCTAAAGGAAATAAGTCCTGAATATTCATTGGAAGGACTGATGCCTAGCTGAAATTCCAGTACTTTGGCCACCTGATGTGAAGAACTGACTCACTGGAAAAGACCCTGATGCTGGGAAAGATTGAAGGCGGGAGGAGAAGGGGACGACAAAGGATGAGATGGTTGGATGGCATCACTGACTTGATGGACATGAGTTTCAGTAAGCTCCAGGAGTTGGTGATGGACAGGGAGGCCTGATGTGCGGCAGTCCACGGGGTCGCAAAGAGTCAGACACGACTTAGTGACTGAACTGACTGATGCTATATTACTATTATTTAGATTTTTAAGTTCCCTTATTCATAGCAGTAAGATTTGGTGATCTTTAAAAGTCATATTAATATCTGAAAATTTTAAAAATGATAGAAGGAGGTTAATAAGGTACAAATGAGTATCTGTATATTCTGAAGGGAAAGAAGTTCATAATTAATCATTGTGGTACATAGCATCTGAGTTGTGATTGTTTGGAGAATTACAGTTTTGAAAGTACTTATGTTATATTGATACTGTATGTCATCACAATGAAGCATTTTGGTAACTTAAAAAATTATAATGAGAATCTTATCATTTAAGGCAACACATAAAAAGTAACCTAATAGAAAAAGAAAAAAAAAAGTTAAAATAATGTAAGATACCATCTTTGTTATTAATTATGAAAATAAATTTCATGTCATTTCTTTTCTAGATTTATTATCTAGGATAGATTTGGATGAACTAATGAAAAAAGATGAACCACCTCTTGATTTTCCTGATACACTGGAAGGATTTGAATATGCTTTTAATGAAAGTAAGTGGTGTATGCTATATATATATGCAAGATTTGTTTAACAATGCTAATAGAAAATAAACAATCCTAAACTTTTATTTGCCAGCTAGAAAGTTTTGTGTGTTTCTTTTGAGAAATAATCTTATCCTTTCATGATGAAATTCTTCTGTCAAGTAAAAGAGCCAAGTAATAATTTCCCATACTTGTCAAGTCACTTAAACCAATGAATATGAATTTAATTTAACTTAGGTATTTTCAATCTTGAGGGTTCAACTCCCTTGTATCCAGCTGGAACTCCCAATTAATAGTGTAGAAAGATGCTATTATTTCACGTGTTATTTAAAAGATGAAGTGACTGGCAATAATTATCTGTGACACTATTTTAAAACATAATACTTGATTCCATTATTATTTTTTAGGCAACATCCTTATTGTAAAACTTCATTAAGTTCTGAATAAAATAAGCTTGGGACTTGGAATAAGGTACCATAGATTGCAAGAATGTTTCTTGCACAAAGAACCATGAAACTGGATTAATAATACTGTAATACTTGAGGGGTAATGTCATTACAGGCCTGGTAACATTTGAATTGTAACTGTCTGTTGTACTGCATCAACTAACTTGGTGATCTGTCATTGTTGTGTGTGTGTTTTTAAATTTTACATGGATTTATTTTATTCTATTCACATTGACTATTGTCATACCACCTACAAAAAGTGCAAAAGCATAATCAGTTTTCTAATACCAGGTCAGAGCCAGGTTGCAGAAGAGGAACTATACAGTAAGTTACAAGAAGAGTTCAGATATCCTGTTACTTGATGTATTTAAAGCTGTAAATATTGCCACAGGAGAATCTCTGGTTTTTTGCAGCATCCATACAGTTCCTGCCAATGAGGCCTTCTTAGATTGATGTGTCTTTGCAGTATCAGTTATGGGTGTTAGAGCTTATAGTGATAGTCTCTGTGTACTAGAATATTAACTGAACGTATTAGAACATATTAGAGACATATTAGAAAGTATTAGAACATATTAGAAACTTTGATCTCTTTTCTGATATTAATTTGCATGCTTTATCTTTTGGCAAAGTATGTGTGAGTAGTAATATTTTGTTTTTAAAAGAAATTTTAAAATTTCTTTATAGTTTAATTAACAGACTCTAAAGAACTTGAGACTGACATTGCTCCTGCCCCTTTGAAACGATGACCAGATTCCTCTTTTGGGCCAGGGTTGGGGGCATGTGTTGGTGGTGCAGATGAATCATAGAACTGTGTTTGCTTTATGAATAGAAGACACCAGTGTCCATTGAAGTCTGCCTTTCATCTTCCTTGAACATTTCTTAAAGGAAATGAAAAACAAAGAAGCAATACACTTTTATCTCTCACTTTCTTATCAGACACACATCTTGGCTTACATTTTACATTCTTGCATGCACATACTTTTGGGGCACGCCTGCACCTTTGCAAATGCATGGGTGCTTTCATGTACTTACACTGAATGTGTGAGCACCCTTGCACACGCCTATCATTTATGTTTTTTAATATCCTGGACATTGTCTTGCATAAATGTAGACTTACAGTATGGGCAAAGATTCTTGCATTCCAAGGAGAGAATGCCACTTTTATGGATCTTATTTTTAGCACGATGCAGTTCAGGGTTGAATTCAGGGTGAATGGTGAGTATTTTTTTGAAGATGTGAGGATTTGAAACCAAGAAACTAGTTTCAGTATTAAATCCCTAAGAGAGCAGTCCTATCTTAGAATCTTCAGGGACTTTTTTTCAGGGTTTATAATGCAGAAACTTTCATGAAAGCTTTGTATTGAAACTTTCATTGACTAAAGAAGCTTCTAAATTTTTCTAAAGAATTTTGAAGTTCTTAGTTGGGTAAAGAAGAATTAAGATACAGAGTTCACTCTAAGGAAAAAGAAAACTGTAACAAAGGGCAAGAGATTCTTTTTACCTGCATCAAACTGATACCTTGTTCTTTCAAATCACTGTACCTTTTCAAATACTCTTTGTGTTTAAAGTGCCTGTTTAGCCATTCTCCAGTTGCAGTTGGTATACGGCCCGGCTCAAATGCCTTTGCCTTGAAAGATGAAGGTGAAGGCTTTTCACCTTATACCCTCACTCTTACTCCCTATATACTTTGGTGCGGTACTGTGAGAAATCACGCTTTTGTATCACCAAAACACACACACACACACACACACACACACACACATATATATAAAACTCAGCAACAAACTGTTTTGAGTTTGAAGCTTGTCTTCCATGATGGCTGATTTTTATTGGATTCTTACTGTTGTCAGAAAGTGTCTTAAATATTTTCAGTTTATTAATTCATGTAGGTCATTGATAGCTTATCTTTGGTCTCAGACTCAGCCACCCATCTGGTAAAATATATGGATAAGCTTTTCAAAATAACATGCATTTGCTTATACACTGGAGATTTTACAACTGATTTTAGGAGACTCTAAAATGTCCTAAATCAGACCTTTGACAGTTGCTAAAGAGATTTTCCAAACCTATGAGAAATACTATTTGCAAATCCAACTGTAAGTGATCCAGATTATCTTTTCTGGTTAAGAATGCTTACTCTCTTTGCCTCTTTATCTTCTTTTTACTTTTAATACTAGTGTTAGTAGTTGGCTGTTTGGGCAAGGCTCATTTTTCCTAAAATATAAAAATCATTATCAACTTACGAGAATCATTATGTTCAAAATGAGTAGAGAATTAAGAAAAATAAACAGCAAACCTCTCTTTGAGATGTAGATATATATACATCTAGCTGCATAAACTCTCTCTCGGTAAGTCAGTTCCCTTTCACACAACAGTCCCATAGAAAATACATTTCAAATTTTAGCTGTAGCAGTATTACACCTTACTATGTGCCACATGCCTTTAAGGTTGCTTTAGTCAAAATCGCAAATGTCAGATTTGCAGATACCTTCAATTCACTTGTATTGGTATCCTAAATGGGAATTACCCTGTCCTCAAAAGAAAGACATAGATGTACCTTATAATTTATATGGCATCATCTGACCATAAATGAGTGTTCGTTATGGTGATCTAGTGTTGTGTCTCATGTTAAGTATTAAAAAACTTTAGAAATAAGAATCAGCACTTATATTAAAAATACCGAGTATGTGTAGTAAAATTGATTCATAAAAATAATGAGATAGTTTTACTTAGAGTACTAATGTTTCCTGGATTTTAGCTCTGGTGCCATAGCTTTCCTTTCAAGTCTTTCTTCACTCTTGCAAGCCCTCATTGGATAAAAATCAAATACTAATAACTCAGTTTAGCTTGACCATGTACCTCTTCTGCCTCCTAGGATAAAGGATAAAGTTTGAGGCTTCTACTATTTGATTTCATGTGTTCTCCACTGTTGTATTCTTCAATTAGTCTCAGTACTCTCTTTGTTTCTGTTAAACTGGGTTGTTCACCATTATTTGAACTTACCATCTTTTTTTTTTTTTTTTTTTTCAAAATTATATTTTCATTGTCTGAGTAGAGGGGAGGGAAGTTGTTAAAGCACTTGATCTGTTGTGTTTTTCTCTCCTGAATACCAGGAGAATGCTTCTGGGGAAACAAGACAGGTGGCTTGGTCTGCCATGAGGAGAATCCTTCTCCATGAAGTATTTTGAACAAGTTAACTGGTTTGGTATTGCTTACAGTTAAACCTACAGTCTGCAGATATGTAATTGCATGTTTCTTTGAAAAATATCACATGAGCAGTACAACTCTCTGGCACATAAAGTAGAAGTGTTTATAACCAGCATGCTTACCAATGTGTGCAGTAACTCACATGCCCCACTTAGAGACATCACCTGTTCTGGACCAGAGCATGCTATCCAGTGAGAAGAGAAGACTGGGAAGACCCAGCCAGGCTGTTGCAAACCACTCCCTGCTTTGCCTGTGCCTTTTGGTTGCTTGGGCCATTGAAATTATTAATAAAGTTATTTATTGTCAGTACAGTCATTGAACTTTGTGAGTTTGTCTTGACAGTCTTATCAGGTCAGTTTATTTCTCTTCCTCAGTTCTTGTCTCCTCAAAACAAAAATTTGGAACAGACTAAAGGGTTTAAAACAACAGACAAGTCACAGTTCAGATTGGCTCAAGCAGACAGATCTTTTACTAGACAGACATTCCCAAAACGTGGAAGCCGGCTGATCCCAAAGGAGTCATCATAACGATCCCTGTTGATTTCCCCTTTTCTACTTCCCGTCTCCTCCTCTTGATTGTGCCCTGTGCAGAATAGGGCTGGTACCCACCACCAGTCAAGAAAGGGAATGCAACTAGGCATACGTTCAAGGCCGATTGACAATTGAAAGTTATATAACAACAGGCTCTGTTGCGTGTGTCTTCCCATAATTCAGTCTGTTGTAATCAGATGTATATATATGTGTAGAATATTTATGAACCCTCAATAGGCTCCTAAGCTGCCTAAGGTTACTTGAGGAAGCCCCCTGTAGTTAGTTTGTATCCACTGTGTGCCTAGGGCCTGGAGTTGGAACAGTCTCTCTGGTGATTTTTGTAGCAAATCTGTGAGCCCCCCTGGGTGTGTCTGAAAGGGGGTTTAGAGATCAGTTCCTCCTTTTCAGCTAGGTCACCCCTTGTTGCTGATGCCTAACTTCCTACCTAGCAGTCTAAACCTGCGTTGGTTCACTGTCTCTCTCCCATTTCCATTTGCAATCGTATTTGTATTTCAAGCCAGTTGAGAAATTTCACTAAAACCTTTGAACCTATTCTAGCCTATAGGGATCCTTCATTTTTCTAAACTCATTTTAGACTTTATGTGAATTGCCTGTAGCAGTTTTTTAGATTGTTGACTTCATTCTTTGTAAAAAGTTGCTTCACTTTTAAATATTTATGCTTTTATTCCTCAGGTAAATCTCTAAGCTTAAGAATGGGGACCATGTTCATGGCTGTAGCTAGCAAAAATCTTGATATGTTATAGGCCTTCAAATATTGTTAATTTGCTTTGGGTTAGAGAAATGAAGATGGAAGACATAGCCTTTGAGTACTTGGGTCCTTCTTTTATACTATGTATATCTTTGCACTATATGGATATTTAAAGAAAAATATCTAATGAAAACAATGAGAATGTCCTGAGACATTAAATTTTTATTAGACATTATTTATTATGCTTTACATATTATTATAAATATACTCTGAATCATAGCACTATTTTAACAAATAAACTTGTTTGTCTTCTAGAGGGGCAGTTAAGACACATAAAAACTGGGGAGCCGTTTGTTTTTAACTACCGGGAAGACTTGCACAGATGGAACCAAAAAAGATATGAAGCACTAGGAGAGGTATGGTTGTGTATATGATTTAACCTTGTTTTTTATTCCAATTTTAAATAGTCAGAATAAAGGTTTAAGTTGAAGCAGTACATGTATTCTTTCTACAAAATGGTTCAAAAAGGTTTTTGTATTTTTTTTTATTTTTAGTGGTAGCGTTAGAAACATAATTTCAGTTTAAATTTTATGTTTTTACACAAATTTTTTCATGACTTAATGTTTTATAATGAATCATTATAAGGGGAACAAATTGGTGCTAAATTTTATTTTTTTTTAATGTTTTTAGGAGGTTGAGTCCTCTGCTGTGCCAGGAAGAATAAGTCTTCTTTGAAATGCTTATCTAAAACAAAAAGCACAGAGTTACCGTTGTTAATTATGTGAGATGATGGATGTGTTAATTATCCTGGTCTTGGCAATTTTTCTTAGAAATTTCCTGGCAATTATAAAATCATCTTATTGTGCGTTTTAAGTATATACAAATACAGTTATCAGTTATTACCGAAAGTTACAAAAAAGTGTTTATCTATAGGAAGAAAATTGCTGTTGCTATAAACTACATATCTTTGACTTGATAAAGGATTAGGCCTTGTGAAACATTACATGCCTCTTTAATGCTACCACTGGTGGAAACTTTGAAAATGTCATTTGCCATTCAAGTGAATGTTTTGTTAAAGCTCAGAGTTTTACTCATTGGTGTCACGTTGCTGTTGCTCAGTTGCTTAGTCATCTCAAACTCTTTGCAATCCCATGGACTGCAGCATGCCAGGCTTCCCTGTCCTTCACTGTCTGCCTTAACTCATGTCCATTGAGTTGATGATGCCGTCCAACCATCTCATCCTGTGTCGCCCCATTCTCCTGCCCTCAGTCTTTCCCAGTATCAGGGTCTTTTCCAGTGGGTCAGCTCTTTGCATCAGGTGACCAAAGTATTGGAGCTTCAGCTTCAACATAGTTCTTCCAGTAAATATTCAGGGTTGATTTCCTTTAGGATGGACTGGTTTGATTTCCTTGCAGTCCAAGGGACTCTCAGGTCTTCTCCAGAACCACGATTTGAAAGCATCAGTTCTTCGGCACTCAGCCTCCTTTATGGTCCAACTCTCAAATCCGTATATGACTACTGGAAAAACCATAGTTTTGACTATATGGACCTTTGTCAGCAAAGTGATGTCTCTGATTTTTGATGTCATAGTCTGTGTTTTTCATAAAATGCATATGAACACATTTGTTTACTGTGATAACTAGACAACTGCTTAATTTCTATAAAGAAAAGCTGAAAGTTCTATTTATATTTTGGCTGTCTAATAAAAGTAGTCAAAATGAATTATTTGGTTAAACAGTAGCATAAAGAATATATGAAATTAAGTTTTTCTTTTCTGGAATACAGCTTTTCTTGGATCTCTTCTGAACATCTTTGAGGAAAGATGTTGACAGCTTTTGTTCTGAACCATCTTTTTTAAGATGTCTGATTAGGAAGCAGACTTAGAAGATAGAGATTGTGTCTTCTTCTAGTGCAGAGGACAGATTTGTTTGATGTCCAAGGAATTTCATGGTAGGGAAGATCTACTGAAGAAGGAAACAGCAACCCACTCCAGTATTCTTGCCTGGAGAATTCCATGGACAGAGGACCATGGTGGGCTGCAGTCCATGGTGTTGCCAAGAGTCAGACACAACTGAGCGACTAACACTTTCACTTTACTTTAATGCCAATGGAGAGTCACAGAAATTTTGACTATGACCCTCATAGTCAATCTCAAGACATGTCACCATAATCCTGAAACTGCAAGTTCTCATATAATTATCTAGAGTTCCCAGAAAACATATAAACATTGTGTTTAAATTCTGAAAATAGTTTAATGCTTCTTATTACCAATAAGATCTCTAGTTCCGTTAAGCGAGAACCTGTGAAAAGTCTCTCACCAGTGTCCTCCACGTAAAACCACTGAAAAAACTTTTCTCCTCAGTGATGGATAGGGCAGAATTCAGAAATTTGAGCTTATTGCCTGAGAGCCTGCCTTAATAAATAAACTTTTGGTATGCTTAAATATAAGTTTTAAGGAGACAGCTTTTAACTTCAGCCAACAATCTAAACCAAAGCCCCTTCTGTTTTCTTAAGTGTTTTCCTGCAGAATATTGAGTTTTGTCTTCAGCTGAGAGGTACTATATATGTTTCACAACTGCCGTTTTAGTTTATGTTTATTTCTCTCTTAAGGAGATTATTATAGCAGTCATTCAGCAGAAATTGGTTTTAAGACTTGCTCCTGAAATGCTCTATCATTTCTATGTAAATTAAACTTACTGTGTAAGTAAAATAAACTGAGATGTCATTTTCTTTTTAGAATGCACTATCATAACCACACAAAAGAGTACTCTTTTACACTCACATAGTTACATTTTTACAGTCAAACAAATGCTTTTGCTAATATGTGTATATATATTTTTACTGTCTACATATAACTTGATAAAAACATATAGCTTTTAATAAGTTTGGTTAATTTGTCTAAATTTAGAAAGATACTTTCAGTTTAAAGAAGTGGGACAGTGGTGTGAAAGGGTGATTTTCAGAATAGAAGTTTTCATGCCTATATATCGGAGACAAATATTATGCCAAGGAATAACATTTCCTTTGAAAGATTAGAAAGGCTATCATTTAAGTAATAAATAGAATGGTAAAACCCAGCATGTAACTTGTCAAATTTTCTCAACTGTCTCTTTCATGTCAATACTGAATTATTATTAAATGGAGAATTTGTAATCCAGAAGAAATTCTAATGAAAGATTTGAGTTTTTTGCCTAAATTGGGTCTTTGCACTTCCTTTGATATTTGTTTACTTCTTTAAAAGTTAATAAATTGTTAGTGTGCTTAGTAAGAGGATAGTATTGATTGAACAGTCTTAAAAGCTTGGCTTTTTATTCATGGCTAGGACCACACTTACAAAAAAAGAAAGTAAAGGCATAATTCCCCCCCCCCCCCCCCCCGAACCTAAATTAGTAATATGTCTTGTAAAACAGTGCAGTGTTATTGAAAAGTACTACTACTAAAAAAATGGAATTTATGCAGCTATAAAAATTGGATTTTTCCAATGGCCATATTCAAGTATTTGAAATAGGAACAACTTAAAGTAAAGAATGATAATACAAATTATTATGTTAATAGTCAAATATTTGACTATAATGTGATTTGTTGTTGTTGTTCAGTCACTCAGTTGCGTCTGACTCCTTGTGATCCCATGAACAGCAGCACACCAGGCTTCCCTGTCCTTCACCGTCTCCTGGAGTTTGCTCAAACTCATGTCCCTTGAGTCAATGATGCCAGTGATGTGTGTGACTAATATCTTCATATAATGTGAAATTCTCACATCTCATATTGTGACAGAAACAGAGGCCTAGCTGTCAGGAAATCTGGGTCCTAGTTTTGGCTCAGCACTATCTCTCTGGTAGAGAAAATACAAGATGAGCCTAGGACATTGTCTTTTTTTGGAAAGCAAACCCTCAGTTTAATGGCAGTATGTGAATAGGACAAAGAAACCCAACTTGAGAGGATTTCCTTTGGCCAAAATTGGGACAGTTTGAGGGTAAAACAGAATAAGGCTTCTATTGATTATAAAATATTTAATTAAAAGTCTTGATTCCGTAGCATTTTTATAATATAGCTAATTTGCTGTCATAAGATGAAAATTATCTGAAAATTGGTAATCAAAGGGAAAGAATTAAGTAGCTCAACATTTTATGAGAAACCGTAGTTCATTTGCAGTTGAAGAAGGAATGTTTTACTTTACCAAAGAATACTGGCTACTAACAGTAAAAAAAAAAAAAAAAAAAAAAGGTATAATTAGAAAATCACCATCATTCTAAAGATGTTCCCTCAAGAGTCCCACTTCCTGCTTATTCAGTCAACCACTAATCTGGGATCTACCGTGAAGGGACTTCACGGTAAGTGAAGTGACTTATGCAGCAGATATAATTAAGGTTACTAGTCAACTGATCTTAAGATCTTAAGATAGGGAGGTTGTCCTGGATTATCTGGGTGAATTCTGTATAATCACAAGAGCAATTAAAAGCCGAAGAGAAAGGGCAGAGGAGTCAATCACAGAGATTCTGCAGAAGAGGCAGCGAGAGCGGTTTCAGGCATGAGGATTCACATGCCATTGCTGGCTTTGAGATAGAACCAAAGAGAGGCCTGCATGAGCTCAGGGTACCCCTATACTAATGAGAAGCACGGAAAACTCAGTGCGCTGCATTTGGCCAACAACTTGAGTGAACTTGAAAGGGGACTTTCTCCAGAACCTCCTGGTAAGAGCCCAGCTGGCTGACACCTTGATTTTGGCTTTGTGAAACCTAAAGCAGAGACGCCAGTGGAACCAACCCGCATTTGTAATCTATAAATTGTGAGATGCTGAACTCTGTTTAAAGCTATTAAGTTTGTGGTAACTTGGTAAATTAAGTTTGTGGTTGTTAATTTAGTAGAGGAAAACTACTATACAACTGCTTCTTGAAATAATTGATTTCATGAAGGATGTGAGGGAATATTTGCACAGTATGTTTACACAGAATATTTGCACTTTTCCCAGAGTATCAACTCAGAGATTTCTTGCAATTGTAAGGGGAAAAATACATACCTTAAAATAGAGATTTAGCTGTCAGCACAGGACCTGATGAACACAGTAAGTATCACTAGTGGTAGAATAACTTGACATTTGTATCATCTGATAGGATGCTGTTTGAAGTACACAGCATTAACTGTGGATATATCTTGCTGCACACGCTGACTCGGATGCTAATCAGCCCTTTAGAATTGTATTCCATTTTCGTGAAATACAGGAATAGAGGGAAGAGCAAATGATAGCACAAGGACACAATCCAATACAAGGGACATGTAGAAGACAATACCATTAAAATACTGAAAAGAGTTGTGTGTTGAGGGTAAAGAAACTGTTGTAGATGGAAATAGACAAGGAGACAGCAACTAGCTTGCGTATATGAACATTGATGGGACTTTGGTTAAAATAATAAGGTAAAACAAACAACCTCTATACTCTTCAGGGGCAACGAGGAAGAATTGTTCATGTTTTTCAGGTATGAAATATCGCATATTATGGTTATGTAGGAAAATGTCCTTATTCTTAGGTGATGCTAGCGAAATATTACAGGGATAATAAATAAATATAGGGAGAAAGTCATGGTGCCTGCAAGCTATTTTTAAATGCATCCTAAAGAAGAGGAAAAACTCAGGGAAATAGAAAGTATGTATGGCAAAATGCTGTTAGTTGTCCAATCAAACTGGAAGATGTAAAGATGCTTATTGTACTGTTTTTCAACATTTCTGTGTGTTTGAAAAGTTTCACAAGTTGAATATTGGGGGAAAGGAAGCTGGTGATAGGAACCTGAGCACACTTCACGTTTGTGAGTGAGGCTTGCTCCCCGGCAGGCATACTTGGGTGCTCTTGGACTATACCATTTTATTTGTTGTGTGCTGTGCTAAGTTGCTTCAGTCTTGTCCCACTGTTTGTGACCCCATGGACTACAGCATGCCAGGCTCCTCTGTCCTGGGATACTCCAGACAGGAATACTGCAGTGGGTTGCCATGCCCTCCAGGGGATCTTCCCAACCCAGGGATCAAACCTGCGTCTCTTAGTCTCTTGCTTTGCAGGCGGGTTCTTTACCACTAGGGCCACCTGGGAAGCCCACCGTTTCATTTGGGACCCATCAAATCCTAGAATTTGGAGTACTTTTTTTCTGGGGTAACAACATCCATTCTAGGACTTGAGTTGTCTCCCAATAGTTTATTCCATTTTTTAGAAGTACCTTACTTAGTGTTTTGCCTGAGGCATAAACGCGTTTGGTGTCACAGAGGCAGTGAACTCAGTGGGTGAGCATTATGACAATTTCTGTGACTCTCTCATACTCCTATATGTCGTATTGGATATGCCAAGAATACAAGGCCCTGCCTGCTTTTTCACCTGGGCCATTTCTCAAGAGTTGTGTTTGCAACAAGCAATATTGAAGCATGAAGTTAGGTTTTTCTCTGGGACAAAGAACAGGCTTTCTTACAGCTTGCTGTCAAATGGTAAGCTCCCCAAGCTCGGTATTTCGCAGCTTCAGCCTGAACGGCTGTGTGTGCAGCATCCATCTAGGGTCACATCATGTTGTGCTCCATGGACTTGGAGTCCAGGAAACCAGTGCAAATATGCTGATGCTATGCTGTGATGAGTAAAGCCCTTTGTCTGTGACGCAGAAGTTTTGTGTCTTGTATTAGCACCCATGAAACAGTAACAGACTAGCTGATTAGTTTGTAACTAGAGCAAAAGCAAATCTCAGACATCAGTGACTATTGACTCCCTGCCAGGGAGCAAGCCTCACTCCCAAATGTGAAGCGTACTCGGGTTCCTATCACCAGCTTCCTTTCCCCCAATATTCAACTTGTGAAACTTCTCAAACACACAGAAATATTTGAAAAAGGGTACAATAAGCATCTTTACATCTTCCTCCTTGATTGGACAACTGCTAACAGCATTTAGAAGAATGAATAGCATTAGAAGAATGAATAGATCTTCAATAATTCCTGTTTTCAGTCTGACTACACACTTCCACTCTTCACTGGGCCTGCATCTTCTAAGCCTGAAGGCCCTGAGGTTCTGCGAGGCCAGTAATGTGCTTTCCTATTTTAAACAGACAGCACCACTGTTCAGCCAATTACGTTAGAACCTTCGTAGTCCTTTCACTCTTGGTGTTTAATGTGTGGCCAGGTCTTGTACCTTTTTGCATCTCGTCTTCCTCCATCGCTACTGCTGTTGGTTGAGCTTAGGTCTGTATCATCTCTTAAAACTATATTTCTGCAGTTCAGCTGAAATGCATCCCCCCATCAGTATTCGTATGTCAAAGCTCTAACCCCTTGGGTGATTGTATTTAGAGATGGGGCTGTTAGAAATTATGGTCGTAGAGATGGGGTCCTAGTCGGATAGGATTAGTCGCTTTACATCTTTCTTTCTCTCTGTCTCTCCACTCCTGCCCCTTCTCCATTTCTCCCCCTCCCCTCCCTGTATGCACCGAGGAAAGGCCATGTGAGGATAGAGCAAGAAAGCAACTGTCTACCAGCCAGAAGGAGCCCTCTTGCCAGGAACCTAATCAGCCAAGCACCTATATCTGGTACTTCTCAGCCTTCAGAACCGTGAGAAAGGGATTTCGGTTGTTTGAGCCAGCTAATCTACGGTGCTTTGTTATGGTGGCCCGATCAAACTGTTAGCTGCAGTGTGGTTGCTCCATGCCTGCTCCGCCCTCCTGAACAGGTTCAGGTCTTTGAACCTGTTCTCAACACTGCTACCAGAGATATTCATATCTTTTGAAGCTGCCACTGTGATCGTGTTTGCCTGTTTTTGGAACCTTGTTGTGTTTCCCTGCAAGATGAATTTTAAGCCGCGTGCCTTGTTGCACCAGACCTTTCATGAGTTGGCCCTTTCATATTTTTTCTGGCTCCATCACTTGCCTTCCCTCTTGCCCCGGTTCCCACTCACCCTATGCTCAAGCTATATAAACCTACTCGTGGCTTCCTAATACGCCGTGCTGTTTTATATCTCTGGGCCTTGACTCAGGCAGGGAGCATGTGGTGCCAGGCTGCAGCTTCCCCACCCTCCCTCCCATCTGTTTGCAGAATATTTATTCATCTCTCAAGCTTAGATCAACCTCAAAGAAAACTTTCTCTGATCCGTAGAGGATAGAATGGACCTCTCTCTCTTTTGTGTGTTTAATATTTGCTTTTAAGCTAATTCTAATATGACATATATAATATATTATTTCTCTTAGTGTTCAGTGTATCTTTCTCTTCTTACTAGATGTGGTGGGAGCTTACCTGAGGCTAAATAGATAGTGCACTAGTCAGGGTGCTCCAGAGAAACAAAACTAACAGGTTGTATGTTGTTATTGCACTAAGTCGTGTCCAACTCTTTTGTGACCCTAGCCAGGGCTGTAGCCTGCCAGGCTCCTCTGTCCATGGGATTTCCCAGGCAAGAACACTGGAGTGGGTTGCCATTTCCTTCTCTGGAGGATCTTCCTGACCCAGGGATTGAACCCATGTCTCCTGCATTGACAGGCAGATTCTTGACCATGGAGCTACTAGGGAAGCCCAACAGGTTGTGTATATACAGAGAGAAATACACTTATTTTAAGCAATTTGCTTATGTAATTATGGAGACTAGATGAGTCCAAAATCTTATGGGGAGGTCAGTAGTCTAAAGAACCAGGTAAGAGTTGATGTTCCAGTTTGATTTCAAATACGTCTTCAGGCAGAATTCCCTCTTGCTCTGGAAAAAGTGAAATGAAAGATCCTTGGGGGATCTTCCCAACCCGGGATTGAACCCGTGTCTCCTGCATTGCAGGCAGATCCTTTACTGTTTGAGCCACTAGGGAAGCATTTGCTCTGGAAAGTTCAGCCTTTATTCTTTGAAGCCCTTTAACTGATTGAATGAGGCCTACCCTTATGAAGCTGAAGCTCCAATACTTTTCCCACCTGATGAGAAGAACTGACTCATTGGAAAAGACCCTGATGCCAGGAAAGACTGAAGTCAGGGAAAGGGAACGACAGGGGATGAGATGGTGGATGGTATCACCAACTTGATGGATGTGAGTTTGAGCAAGCTCCAGGAGTTGGTGATGGACAGGGAGGCCTGGCATGCTGCAGTCCATGGGGTCACAAAGAGTCAGACACGACTGAGCGACTGAACTGACTGACTGACCCTCATGAGGGAGGTCAATCTACTTTACTTAAAGTACCTTGCTTTACATGTAAATTTCATTCACAGAAACAGCCAGAATAATGTCTGACCATGTATCTGAGCACCATGACCCAGCTATATTGATCCATAAAATTGAACATCACAAAGATTGATCACACAGTCAATCACAGTTTTATTCTGTGATTTATTCTGAGTAGGCCATAAGACCTCACATAGCCTTTGGGCTCAGGGTGGAGTCATTTTCTGTAGAAATTCAAGCCCATGATGTGATGCCTACTGCCTTTTCTTCACCAGAAACCCTCAATTTCTTTCTATCTTGTTTCATTCTTTCCATTCACAGAAATAGGCGGGATATATATTTGTACTGTGGCATAATAAGCATGCAGCAGCTGTTTTTTCTTTTTCATTTCCATTATAGACAGGAACTTTTCTAAGCTTTCAGTCATAAGGTTTACAGTTTCACAGTGACCAGCCTGCTGCAAGTTATATACTGCATGATTTGATGGTCCAGCAGGGAAGAGAAATTCCTTCCCAAAGATATCTTTTGTAGAAGATGTAACCTGAAACATAAGAATCAAAAGATACTGGTCTATTACTAGAGTAAGATTCATTCATCAGCAGTTGGTCCTTTTCGTCATCACAGTGAAGGACCAAAACGTCTGCAATTTGAAGCTATTCAGGTTAGACTGGAGAAGGCAATGGCACCCCACTCCAGTACTCTTGCCTGGAAAATCCCATGGATGGAGAAGCCTGGTAGGCTGCAGTCCATGGGGTCGCTAAGAGTCGGGCACGACCAAGCGACTTCACTTTCACTTTTCACTTTTCTGCATTGGAGAAGGAAATGGCAACCCACTCCAGTGTTCTTGCCTGGAGAATCCCAGGGACGGGGGTGCTTGTTGGGCTGCCGTCTATGGGGTCGCACAGAGTTGGACACGACTGAAGCGACTTAGCAGCAACAGCAGCAGCAGCAGTAGGTTAGACCATGCCAGGTTCCAAAACAGAGACTGTCTTGGCAAACATAGAGCTTAACCTCTTCGGACATTTATTGCTGTAAGACACAATAGAAGAACTGTATTGTCACACCAGCATCCTCCCCAACCTCATCTTCCTCAGATCCCTTGCAAATACAGAGTTCTGTTTTGTGGGGACCCTCCTTTGGCTGCCTTGGTCTTGCCTCTCCTAGGTCTTTTGTGGACTGGCTCCGTTTTGGTTGAGCGTGAGCATACACTTGTGTAGGTCTACAAGCTAGCCCTTCTTGACTTTATTTCTACCCATTTTTGGTAACAGATGTCAGTTGCCTATTGCAACTTTCTGTAAACCACTACACTAAGCTTGATAAGCAACATATGTGCATTTGAGGTGATATTTCTTCACCCATGGCTGGACCCTACGTACCATAAAACATAGCTTTTTTACCTGAATGCCTTTTGCAAATTGGTACTGTGTTTTTTGCTCCAGTGCTTTTTTTGTGTTTTGAGTGTTTACATCTACCTCCATGTATGCAAAACTTAGCCCTAAGTGCCTGTACCTGTCATGTCCATTAGAGTCCCTTGGGCTGTGGGCAGTGGTCCAGTATAGTTCACTTGCCAGCCGCGTGTGGGCCTTCACTGTAGGAAATCTGCCTCCTGGCTTTTGCAGTCTGTTTTCTCATAGGTGGATAGTACAGTGCTTGTCATTCTGTGCCTCTGAGGGTACAAGAGGAATAAGCTGATGATCAGCCACTGTTGCATGGGTGCAGCTCCACTGTGTCCATGTATCTATTAAGCTAAAGTGGCAACGTCAAGTGAGCACAGTAAGGTATCCACTTGTTGGTTAGAGTTACCTTATGGTTATTTTGATAGGAATCAGCATATCTTACATTAATGAGTCCTTTAAATTCCCATGGGGTTATACTAGGGCGTTTGCCGTAGGCTCCAATTTGCATTTTTGAAGTACCTTCCTGGTTCACTTTTCCATAGCCCATCTACCTGACCATATGACCAAGCCATTCACCAGCACCCATGAGTCACACAAACTGTAGGACCCACGTTGTTGTCTAATTCTTTTGTCACTGAAAGGTTGCACTTTTGCCCACTGAGCTAATTTATTCTAATCTTCAGTCAGAGTTTCTTCCATCAGTTGACCACAGTGTGGAAGCTTGCCACACAGGGGTGCCGTCCATCACCTTGGAAGTGACATCTGTAAATCAGGAAGCTTTTTGTTTGTCAACTAGGGACCACTCAGAAAGTGCTCCTCAGGTGACAGTGGGATTCAGTAGTTCTCCAGGTGGCTGCAAAATTGGTGCTGATGGGAAAGAGGCAGTCTGCTCATATGAGCAGGTACATTTCTTGTTTTCCTCTGGTAGATGCTCCTGTATCAACCATTTCCATTTTTATTGTGAAGTTTTCCTTTGTGGTCTCTTCCTTATTTGACTCTTTCTGTGACATTACACAGAACATTATGGGTAGCTCAGATCTCAAAATCATTGCCTTCAGTTATGGAGGCAGTTTCAGGTGATGCCTGGAAACGAGCCAGTGTCTTTGAAGCAGAAAGTGCTGGGTTGTTGCATCTGGACATTTTTGTCTAAAACTCAGCAATCCCTCCTGGACAGCCCTCGTAGACTTTTGCCGTAAGTTCCAGTCTGGAGGAGTGAGTTCAAGTTATAAAAACTTCCAGAATTATATAAAGGGTGGATCATAAGAATTCCAAGTGTATTGACTGGGGTACTGTGGCCTTTTGTAATTCAGACACAGCCTGCTGTTGTGCAGGCCTTCATTTAAATATGGCCTTCTTTCAGAAGCTAGCAGTATCCTTGCTAGTAGAATATGTCCTCTCTATAATCACACCAACCTAACTAAGTGTTGAGCTTCTCTTTGGTTTCTGAGGTAAGCCTTTGACTGTGTGGATCACAATAAACTATGGAAAATTCTGAAAGAAATGGGAATACCAGACCACCTGATCTGCCTCTTGAGAAACCTATATTCAGGTCAGGAAGCAACAGTTAGAACTGGACATGGAACAACAGACTGCTTGCAAATAGGAACAGGAGTACATCAAGGCTGTATATTGTCACCCTGCTTATTTAACTTCATGCAGAGTACATCATGAGAAACGCTGGGCTGGAAGAAGCACAAGCTGGAATCCAGATTGCGGGGAGAAATATCAATAACCTCAGATATGCAGATGACACCACCCTTATGGCAGAAAGTGAAGAGGACCTAAAAAGCCTCTTGATGAAGGTGAAAGAGGAGAGTGAAAAAGTTGGCTTAAAGCTCAACATTCAGAAAACGAAGATCATGGCATCTGGTCCCATCACTTCATGGGAAATAGATGGGGAAACAGTGGAAACAGTGTCAGACTTAATTTTTTTGGGCTCCAAAATCACTGCAGATGGTGATTGTAGCCATGAAATTAAAAGACGCTTACTCCTTGGAAGGAAAGTTATGTCCAACCTAGATAGCATATTAAAAAGCAGAGATATTACTTTGCCAACAAAGGTCCATCTAGTCAAGGCTATGGTTTTTCCAGTGGTCATGTGTGGATGTGAAAGTTGAAGTATGAAGAAAGGTGAGCACCGAAGAATTGATGCTTTTGAACTGTGGTGTTGGAGAAGACTCTTGAGAGTCCCTTGGACTGCAAGGAGATCCAACCAGTCCATTCTAAAGGAGATCAGTCCTGGGTGTTCTTTGGGAGGACTGATGCTAAAGCTGAATCTCCAGTACTTTGGCCACCTCATGCAAAGAGTTGACTCATTGGAAAAGACTTTGATGCTGGGAGGGATTGGGGGCAGGAGGAGAAGGGGACGACAGAGGATGAGATGGCTGGATGGCATCACTGACTCGATGGACATGAGTTTGGGTGAACTCCGGGAGTTGGTGATGGACAGGGAGGCCTGGCGTGCTGCAGTTCATGGGGTCGTGAAGAGTCATACATGACTGAATGACGTTCATGACTGAACTAAGTGTTGAGTTTCTCTGTTGGTTTTGAGGTAGGCAGTGGCAGCAATTCCTTCCTGGTTGCCTGTGGAATATCACCAGTGGCTCCTGTCTAAGTTACTCATCCAAACTTTAACATATGAGCAGGCCCTCGGAACTTTGTTAAAATTGCCAAGCAAATTATTAATGAGAGTAAACTGGTGAATTCAGATAATCTGTGGATAAACAAGAAACATGGGGTCCTTCCCACATGAAGGCAAATGCTGATTGACTCTTTTCTGATAGATATCAACAAAAAGGCATTTGCAAGATAAAAAAAAAAAACTTTCTTTAAATAACGTTGAAATACTGCTGCATTGTATTTGACTTGTAGAATGGGAGGATAATATATAATTTTTCCTGATGAACTTCATTAGCTGGGTAAAAAAACAAATAGGATAAATACACTAACGCTGATGTAAAAAGCTAGAACATTTAACAACTAAGGTCAGATGGGCATTAGTTCTGTGTTTAATAACCTGTGAGAGTAGCCAGTGGTGTGAGTTGGTTAAAAATAAGATGATGGTTTGTCCTGAGACTGGAATAAACAGGTGCATAAACACACATGGATTCTTTAAATGAAGATATGATTGCAGTCAATAAAACATTTTTTTCACTCAACGTTTACACACTTAATGAGAATAATTTTCAACTAAAGTAGGCAGTTAGTTCTTAGGTAAGATTTCTGAAAAAACTCAGCCTGAGCTGTGATGGTGTTCTCTGTTAGGTGTTGTAGCCCTGCATGACAGGTAACTTGCTGCTTCTCAGCTAGCATTTGTTAAGGATGCTGTTATTTCCTCCTGTCAGGAATCCATATGTGTGCTGCATAGAGCAACAGACTGGAGACACAAGGCCTCAACCTGCTAAAGTGGGTGTCCACTCCTCCATGCTCAGAGATTTGAGATAGGGTGTTAAAGTGAAGTGTCTTATTAGAGTTCAAGTTGGCTCCATTTGCTTATGTTTTGTGGTGAATTTTAAAGTAAAAGTACTCTTAGTGTATTCCCCAAATGCATTATTTTTTTGCTTTTAAAAATTAGACTATGATTTTGCCCTTATTATTAAATATTATCTCTGGACCAGTTTTTATATACAGATTTCATCCATACATAGGACCTAACCGCTCTTATTAGCAGGCAGTTACCTATGTTAAGTGTGACTGGAAATCACTGTCTATTTTCTGTCACTCTGACCCCTTCATACCTCATAAGTTATTTCGTCTGTGATGGTAAAGGCTGTGTATGGTAGCCACTGGAAGTGGGAATAAGGGGCACTTACGCTTGCAAAAAACTGTGATTGTGAAAGGTTGTTGTTGAATCACGCGAATACACCGGGATTCTTGGCCCCCAGAGGAGAAGAATTCAATCCGGGGCCAGAGACGAGGCTTGATCTCAGAGCTTTTGTGTAATAAAGTTTTATTAAAGTATAAAGGAGATAGAGAAAGCTTCTGACATAGGCATCAGAAGGGGGCAGAAAGAGTACCCGCTTGCTAGTGTTAACAATGAGGTTATATAATCCAAAGAATGTCTGGAGATTGTAAAGACCTCATCAGACCTACTCCCATAATTTACATTTTAAGATAACAGAAGGTTGAATCCAAAGACTGTCCTTAGGCAGGATACATTATTGTTATATAATCCTAAGGAATGTGGAGAAAGAAAAAAAGTTTGTCCTTTCTTCCTCCTTGAGAATTCCAGACCCCTCTCTCCTTGGGGACCCCTAGACTCCCTATCAACCTGCCTAGGAACTGACTCTCTCAATTGTTACTATGTTTTGATACTGTTTTATTGCTGCAGCCACCCAAACAATCATCCCTGGCACCCTAGGTTTTAAGATAATATGTGAAGTGTATGTAAATAATATGTGGGAGATAACATGACTTCTTTCTTTTCAAAATATTGACTCAACTGTGCCCTCATGTAATGGTATTTTCTGCTTTTCTTCTTACCTCTGAACATTTGTTCTCCATCTCCTTTGTGACTTCTTGTACTTTTGAGTGAGTGAAGCCGCTCAGTCATGTCTGACTCTTTGCGACCCCGTGGACTGTAGCCCACCAGGCTCCTCTGTCCATGGGATTCTCCAGGCAAGAATACTGGAGTGGGTTGCCATTTCATGAGGTTTGTCAGAACTCAGTTCTAGGTCTCCTGTTTTTCTCTATTCATTTTCCCTTGGTAACTGATGGCACTCCCATAGCTTCTGATACTATCACTGTGCTATTTGATCTAAATCCTGATCTGCGCCCTTATCTCCCTGTGCTCTGAACTGGATATCTTCACTTGGGTATTGCATTAGGCATCTCACACTGTTTATGCAAAACTGAACTGACGGACCATCTTTACATTCTCTTGGAAGTGTTTTCCTAAACATCCGTAATCTGTGTAGTCACTCAGACTAGCTATGTAGTTGAACTGGAGTTTTCCTCTCCCTCAGTTTGTATAGCTCACCATTCTTTGTGGTGTCCTACACACTGGTCCCCTAATCCCCTTCATCCATGTTGAGTCCATGGTAGTCTCAAGCTTCTTTTGTTTGTTTGTTTATTCATTTATTCATTCAATAGTCCCTAATTTAAAAAAAGCATTTTTTTGACTGCCTACTCTGAGCCATGCAGAGTAGGTACTGAGGGTACTGAGTACTCTGGGTACTGAGGAGATCACACAATTAACCAAAACAGATAAACACTGAATGGAGATCACATTTTTTGTGCGGAAGGGGAAGGCAGATAGTAAACAAAATAAATAGCATTTAGTTGTAGATACTGTTTTGGAAAACAAATAAAAGCTGTGGGTCAGGATGAGTGAAAGTGTAAGCACTATGCCCAGGAGCACTTCACACTAAAGAAATCGAGAAGGTGAGGAATCAACAGTGTTGACCAAAAGGTCAGGCCACTCAGCAAGAGGAAAACTGAGCCTCCGATGTTCTTAAAGCCGTGTGAAGAATATGTATCTAGGAGAAGGAATGACGATAGATTCTATAGATTCAGTCAAACAGCGACCAGTTGAGGGTGTTTTGGTTGAAATTCTCCTGACTCATCTATCTCCCTGGCTAAGTGTAATCCTTGAATCCCACTCTGAAGCCAAAATATTATTCCAAAGTTATTAACTTTATTATCTTTTATTTCTCAGTGACTTTAGGATAAAGATAAAACTACTTCATATGGCCTACAAGCCTCAAACTGATCCATGTAGCTTCATTTTCCTTTGTCATCCTCTACACTTCAAGCCATTATGAACTTCTTAGGTTATTTGAAGTTATTTTTCTCACAACTTTAAAATGAAAGTGTTAGTCACTCAGTCATGTCTGAGTCTGTGTGGACTCCGTAGACTGTAGCCCGCTAAGTTCCTCTGTCCATGGGATTTTCCAGGCAAAAATACTGGACTGGGTTGCCATTCCGTTCTCCAGGGGATCTTCCCAACCCAGGGGTCAAACTCAGGTCTCCTGCACTGCAGGCTGATTCTTTTTAATGTTTGAGCCACCAGGGAAGCCCCTCAGCTTTAATATGACCTCTATTCTTTGCATGGAATATTTCTTCCCTTCTCATCTAACTACTGTTCATTCCTAAGGTAATGACTTAAGTGTCAATTCTTTAGTGAGACTTTCTGTAACCTAGAATTAGGCTAGATTCTCAGAGATTCTGATATTTACTGTCATAACTCATATTTAGTTCAGTTCAGTTTAGTCGCTCAGTCATGTCTGACTCTGTGTGACCCCATTGACTGCAGCACGCCAGGCCTCCCTGTCCATAACTCCTGGAGTTTACTCAAACTCAAGTCCATTGAATCAGTGATGCCATCCAACCATCTCATCCTCTGTCATCTCCTTCTCCTCCTGCCTTCAATCTTTCCCAGCATCAGGGTCTTTTCCAACGAGTCAATTCTTCGCATCAGGTGGCCAAAGTATTGGAGATTCAACTTCAGCATCAGTCCTTCCAGTGAATATTCAGGACTGATTTCCTTTAGGATGGACTGGTTGGATCTCCTTGCCGTCCAAGGAACTCTCAAGAGTCTTCTCCAACACCACAGTTCAAAAGCATCAGTTCTTCGGCACTCAGCTTTCCTTATAGTCCAACTCTCACATCCATACACGACTACTGGAAAAACCATAGCTTTGACTAGACGGAACTCATATTACACTGTGTTTTTCCTGGAGTTTCATGCCTCTCTCACTTAGGTACTTCTTTCTCTCTCAACTGTAAGCTAAGTGAAGTCAGAGGCTCTGTTCATTTGGTTTACACATTATTCCTGGTGACTAGCACAGAGCCTGGCTTGGGACTAGCACTCAATATTTTTTGTTTGACTATAGAATAAAATTATAATATGGTATTTCTGTTCATGTATGGATGTGAGAGTTGGACTATGAAGAAGGCTGAGCGCTGAAGAATTGATGCTTTTGAACTGTGGTGTTGGAGAAGACTCTTGAGAGTCCCTTGGACTGCAAGGAGATCCAACCAGTCCATTCTGAAGGAGATCAGCCCTGGGATTTCTTTGGAAGGAATGATGCTAAAGCTGAAATTCCAGTATTTTGGCCACCTCATGCTAAGAGTTGACTCATTGGAAAAGGCTCTGATGCTGGGAGGGATTGGGGGCAAAAGGAGAAGGGGACGACAGAGGATGAGATGGCTGGATGGCATCACTGACTCGATGGACATGAGTCTGAGTGAACTCTGGGAGTTGGTGATGGACAGGGAGGCCTGGCGTGCTGCGATTCATGGGGTCGCAAAGAGTCCGACACAACTGAGCCACTGATCTGATCTGATTTCTGTTCAGAATTGTTATGGGACTTATGTATTGTTCCTATTGTGACTTCAGAAATGTATATATTTATGTAAAATGGAAAGACTTGGCATTAAAGTAGTAATAAATTCACTTTTAAAAAGTATGTATGTAGTAGAAAAATCTAACAAGGGAAAATATTTTAAAAAATCCAAAGAATGTGAGATTGAGAAGTAAGGTGTAATGTATTCCTATATTTATATAGACTGGAAAAGGGAAGACTGCAGAGAACTAGATCATAGATCCCTTCAAGGTATCACTATAAATGAAGGAAGGTAATTATTTTATTCCCTGAAGATTGTAGGAGAGCAGCAGTTGCCTGAAGTTAAGGACAGAAAAGTTTAAGTTGAATATTCAGGAAAAAATTCTCTGCTTGTGTACTGAGATAACTGACGGACAGTGGGACAACCTTTGTTGTTGTTGTTTAGTTGCTAAGTCATTGTGACTCTTCTGGTATCCCATGGACTGTAGCCCAGCAGACTCCTCTGTCCATGTGATTTCCCAGGCAAGAATATTAGAATGGGTTGCCATTTCCTTCTGGAGGGCATCTTCCCAGCCCAGAGATCAAACTGTGTCTCCTGCATTAATAATTGATTTCTTTATCACTGAGCCACCAGGGAAGCCCTGAACAACCTTTAGAAGCACCCAAAGCAGTGAGTTTTGAAGGTATTCTATTCAGGATATGATTAGTTGTAGCCTTAGGGATGTACTGCTTTCTCTTGTGATATCCTGAAGAACTGATCATACTTATTAATATTTTGCTTTATATTCACAGCTTATCCTATGCTGTATGACTTTTATAGTTCCCTGTACAGATCTGAGATATGACTAAATAGAACAAGAGAAAGGTAAATGACTTACTTAAGAACAGTTAGTGCATTATTAATAAATCCCATATTCATTGTTCACAATCACACCACCTTCCTGTATTATACATTGGAAACTTTGATTCTGCAGTGTATGGGAATTTTTTAGTATCTTTGGCCAAGTGTTATGGTAACACAATGCACAATGTTTAATTATTACAGTGTAGCTAGATTTTTTTTTTAAGTGTTTAGACCAGACCATTCTTTATAATGCTCTATATTAGTGTTTTGAACTTGATAAATTCTTTCTAGGAAGTAAGTTGAGCATGTAGGAAGATTTTCACTTTTTTTCTATCTGAAGTGGTTTTTAGTAAACTAATTCTATAGTTTATTAAAGGGTAATTTAGGGATTGTAGTGTCTAATCCAATTTAAGGTACTGAGTGTTAAAGGGTTCTCCAGCTGATTCTTCATTTTAAAGTTATATAGAAAATATATGCTGCATTTTCTTGCCTGGAAATAACCGACTTACTGGCGTAAATCCCTGCCCTCTACACTCGGCTGTTAGGTTGTTCACCACAGTATAAACGTTGCTGAGACTTGTCTGTGCCACCGCATTCACCTGGTCTGCTCCTCTTCCCTTCACACAAGCTGCTTTCTTTATCTTTTTCACAACCCCTTTCAGAGCATGTATTTTTAAGTTTCACATGATTACTGTTACAAGGAAAGGCGGTAGGATTCCTTGGCACAATCTTCATTTTGGGTTCTACACTCATCTAAGTAATTGCCATTTTATATGAGACTTGCTTCCTTAGATCAATGTATTATTTCCTAAAATATTTAATAAAAGCCTGTAGTTCTTAGGTATTAAATTATCTGATACAACTTAGTTATATAGTAGAAGCACTATAAACAAACTTCCAAGTGGTTTCTTACCAATTTATTGAATGTCTGATTCACATGAACATTATGGCTAGCATAGGGCATTCTCTAGTGGTCAGTGTCTGTTTCCCTCTAGCTGAGTTTATTCCCAAACTTGTTTATTCCAGTTATGATTTTTATTATAATTATGTAAGCCAATGAAAATGGAAAAGGAAGAAAAATATTTCTTGTTTTTATGAAGAAGAAGTTGAGTATTTAGAAATATTGGATAAAGAAAAGTAGTAAAAGAAATTCCTGTCAACCTAGATATGAATGCAATAAGGTAAGAGATTATGTGTGTGTGTGTGTGTGTAGGGAGTTACCCAAGTAAATTTTTCCTCATTGCTTTGCAAGTATTTCTTAAATGTTTTAAATGTGCTCAATGGCTTTAAAGAAAGTAAAGGAGAATTCATAGATGATGCATTATGAGTATGACGTCTATAAGAAAGACAAACATTCCAGAACTTGAGGAAGTATGATAATACTCAAAGTCCTTAGTTTTGTGGCAAAAGATTGGTAAATAAATGAATGTTTATAGTCCTAAAGGTGTATAGGACTTCCATGCCCAGCCAAAATATGGAATAACAGTTAATGAATTTTTCCTCTGTCTTAAAATTCAGAGAAAATACATAAAATTATAATCTTGCACAGCAGCTTACTGCCTGTGAAGGGGCTCCAGGCTAGCACAGGGTGAAGAAACCCAAACTTAGCCTGACGGTATCACTGAGTTGATAAATCACAGTTTAGGGAGGCTTTCCTGGCTAGGATTTCCTCACATTTGTGCAACAGTATGTTGGAAGGAGAGAGCTGCACAGAAGCAAAAAGAAAAATGCTCCGGAGATCTATAGTGCACTAATCTTGAGTTTTTGGCTGAGTTCTGATCAGTGCACACATGTGAGTAAGCTACTACATCTACTAAAATGCATGCTTTACGCAATTGAAAAGCAAAGTAGAATAAGCCACAGGAAAGGAACATGGAAAGCGATCTCTGAAGCTTTACCTCGGGCCTGGCCTACTTTATGTTTCACCAGGGTAAAATGATCTCCTTAATATGGGACATTGGCTATTTTTCAAAAGAGTACTGCCTTAGTACTGGATGGAGTCAAATTAACTCTAGAGTAGAGGAACCATTGCAAAAAAGCTTAAAAACATCATCACAAGTGCCAAACTGTATCAGAGTAACTTAATTGCATCCCACAACCCCAGAATAAAGCCTCAGAACATTTTAAGGCATATAGTGAAGTTTAGCAACCAACATAAAATTCAGTGTCTGGCATCCAATGAAATTTGCAAGACATACATAGAAGTAGGAAAGTATGACCTGTAACCAGGAGAAAAATTAATAGTAACAAATCCAAAATGATACATAGGATATAATTAGATGACAACATTAAATTAACTGTTTTAAATATACTCCATAGTTCAAGAAGATAGAGAAATGAATAAAGTGAAGATCCAAGCTGAACTTTTAGAGATGGAAATATGCCAGGTGGGCTTAATAACAGATTTGACTCTACAGAAATAAAGATAAGTGCACTTAAAGTATAAGAATAGAAACTACTAAAAATAAAACAGAAAAAAAGAAAAGACTGAAAAAAACAAATGAACAAAGCTATGAGAGCTATGGGATAATATTAGGAGACCTCAGATATTTGTTATTGGAGTCCCAGAATGAGAGAAGTTTGGTGACAGAAAATGATATTTGAAGAAATAATGATTGAAAATTTTCCAAATTTATGAAAAATATAAAGCATGTAGATGTTAAGAGACAAAATGAACCCCAAACAGAGGAAACATGAAGAAAATCAAACACAGACACAGCATAATAAAATTGCTAAAAACTAGTCCAAATAGGAAAAGGAGTACGTCAAGGCTGTATATTGTCACCCTGCTTATTTAATTTCTATGCAGAGTACATCATGAGAAACGTTGGGCTGCAAGAAGCACAAGCTGGAATCAAGATTGCTGGGAGAAATATCAATAACCTCAGATATGCAGATGACACCACCCTTGTGGCAGAAAGTGAAGAGGAACTAAAAAGCCTCTTGATGAAGGTGAAAGAGGAGAGTGAAAAAGTTGGCTTAAAGCTCAACATTCAGAAAACGAAGATCATGGCATCTGGTCCCATCACTTCATGGCAAATAGATGGGGAAACAGTGGAAATAGTGTCAGACTTTATTTCTGGGGGCTCCAAAATCACTGCAGATGGTGATTGCAGCCATGAAATTAAAAGATGCTTACTCCTTGGAAGAAAAGTTATGACCAACCTGAAATAGTGAAGTGAAGTGAAGTGAAGTCACTCAGTCATGTCTGACTCTTTGCGACCCTGTGGACCGTAGCCTACCAGGCTCCTCCATCCATGGGATTCTCCAGGCAAGAATACTGGAGTGGGTTGCCGTTTCCTTCTACAGGGGATCTTCCTGACCCAGGGATTGAAACCGGGTCTCACACATTGGAGGCAGACGCTTTAACCTCTGAGCCACCAGGGAAGCCAAAAAGTAGAGAATTACTTTGCCAACAAAGGTCCGCCTAGTCAAGGCTATGGTTTTTCCAGTAGTCACGTATGGATGTGAGAGTTGGACTGTGAAGAAAGCTGAGCGCCGAAGAATTGATGCTTTTGAACTGTGGTGTTGGAGAAGACTCTTGAGAGTCCCTTGGACTGCAAGGAGATCCAACCAGTCCATTCTAAAGGAGATCAGTCCTGGGTGTTCTTTGGAGGGAATGATGCTAAAGCTGAAATTCCAATACTTTGGCCACCTCATGCGAAGAGTTGACTCATTGGAAAAGACTCTGATGCTGGGAGGGATTGGGGGCTGGAGGCGAAGGGGACGACAGAGGATGAGATGGCTGGATGGCATCACCAACTCGATGGATGTGAGTCTGGGTGAACTCCGGGAGTTGGTGATGGACAGGGAGGCCTGGCGTGCTCCAATTCATCGAGTCACAGAGTCAGACACAACTGAGCGCCTGAACTGAACTGAACTGAAGTGATAAAGATAAATTCTTTAAAAAGACACCTTGCATTTAGAGGATTAAATATAGCAATGACAGCAGATTTCTCATCTGAAAACATGAAAGTTGGAAGAAAGTGGAGTGTGAACTTTGATAATATCAAATATATAAAAGCTGAAGTAATTCATTAACATAAGACGATTAGTACCATGAAATGTTAATGGAGGTCCTTTGGCAGAAGGAAAAAATTATACCAAGTAGAAATCTGGACCTACACAAAAGAATGATGATCATGGAAAAGCTATTAAATATGTGGGTAAATATATGTTTTTTGTATTTAAAAATATCCTTCAAAGGTAATTGCTACAGTTAAAATGGACCAAAGACCTGAATAAACATTTCTGAATAAAAAATACACAAGTGGAATATAGGCACATGAAAAGATGCTCAATGTCATTAGTCATTAGGTGCAAGTCAAAGCTAGGGGATCTCACTCCACAATTGTTAGAACTAATGTGTTGTAATAAATAGAAAGATAAGCGTTGGTGAGATCGTTGGAGAATTCAGATCCCTCATACATTGTTGGTGGGATTGTAAAATGGTGAGCCAGTTTGAAAAATAATCTGGCAGTTCTTCAATATGTTAAACCATGTGACCATAAAGTTACTATGCTGCTAAGTCGCTTCAGTCGTGTCCTACTCTGTGTGACCCCATAGACGGCTGCCCACCAGGCTCCCCCGTCCCTGGGATTCTCCAGGCAGGAACAGTGGAGTGTGTTGCCATTTCCTTCTCCAATGCATGAAAGTGAAAAGTGAAAGTGAAGTCGCTCAGTCGTGTCCGACTCTTAGTGACTCCATGGACTGCAGCCTACCAGGCTCCTCCGTCCATGGGGTTTTCCAGGCAAGAGTACTGGAGTGGGGTGCTATTGCCTTCTCCAAAAGTTACTATATGGTGCGGAATTGTATCTCGATAAAGTTGATGATGAAAGATAATTCACTTTTTAAGGACAAATAATTATAAATGCATTGTGGAATTTAAAGTATATGTGCAAATAAAGTGTATGATAGTAGCACAAAGGCTAGGAAGGGAGAAATGGAAGTATTTTCAATTTTTTCTACTATATTTGGAGTGGTATGATCTCATACCTTAAAAATGTGTTAGTAATTTCTGGACTGACCTTGTAAAAAAAGAGCATAAAGCTTTATTATCTTATTAATAAAAGAGCATTATTAGTCAATAATGTAATAAAGGGGATAAAATGATATAACTAAGAAAAACATCAACATAAAAGTAGCCTGGAAAAAATCAAAGAGGGAATGCGGAAGATATGAGAAAATAGCAAGAAGTCAGATTTAAATTCAACAGTGTTAACAATTATTTTAAATATGAATGATCTAAAAGGCCCAATGAAAGATCAGAGATTGTTGTATTGGATAAAAAGCAAGGCGTAGTCATATAAGTCTGTAATAAGTCATAGGCCATCTGTAATAACCCACTTTAAATAAATATACAAGCTATAAAAATAAAAGCATGAAAAAATGATACATCATATTAGCATTAATCATATAGAAGCTGGAACTATAATGATATCAGATAAATTAGATTCCAGAGCAAGGAATATTACTAGGGCTGAAGAGGTTCATGTAACTATGATAAATGGATTAATCATTAAGAAGATAAAATAATTCTAAAAACTTATGCACCTAATAACAGGCCTTCAAAATACCCGGAGCAAAAACTGACAGACCTTCAGGTAGATAAATCCAGTTATAGCTGAAGATTTTAGCACCTTTCTCAATAAGTGAACTTGTTTCATCAAACAAGTAGATGAAAAATCAGTGAAGATATAAAAAGTTTGAGCATATGACAAACCTAGAGAGCTTATTAAATACAGAGACATCATTTTGCCAATAAAGGTCTGGTTTTTCCAGTAGTCATGTATGGATATGAGAGTTGGACTATAAAGAAGGCTGAGCGCTGAATAATTGATACTTTTGTATTGTGGGTGCTGGAGAAGACTCTTGAGACTCCCTTGGACTGCAAGGAGATCCAACCAGTCGATCCTAAAGGAAATCAACCCTGATTGTTCATTGGAAGGACTGATGCTGGAGCTGAAACTCTAATACTTTAGCCACCTGTTGTGAAGAACTTATTCACTGGAAAAGACCCTGATGCTGGGAAAGATTGAAGGCAAAAGGAGAAGAGGGCAGCAGAGGGTGAGATGGTTAGATAGCATCACTGACTCAATGGACATGAATTTGAGCTCCGGGAGATAGTGAGGGACAAGGAAGCCTGTGGTGCTGCAGTCCATGGGGTCACAAAGAGTCAGACACGACTGAACGACAACAAAGTGACCTAACGTTGTTGTTGTTTGGTTGTAACATTGTCAAATTGATATTCTTGGAATACTCCACCCAGCAACATACAAATACACAGTATTTTCATGTGTACTCAGAACATTTACCAAAATAAGCCATATTCTTGGCCATAAGATCAATTTCAACAAACTTAAAAATCTTCAGTTCTCAAGAAGTATGTTCTCCGACTATAGGCAGTACATTCTCTTACAGAGAGCTATCTGGAAAATCCCAATTCTATTGTTTAATACTGAACAATACAATTCTGAATAATTCAGCAGTCAAAGAAATTTCAAGGAGAAATTTTATATTTTTATTTATTGAAAATGGAAATATAGCGTGTCAAAATTCATGCGGTGCAGCTAAAGCAATACTTACAGGAGCATGTATAGCTTTAACTGCTTATATTAAAAAGTAGAAAAGTCTAAGACTGATGACCTAAACTTCCACCTTGAGAAACTACACAAAGAAGAGAAATAAAGTCTGAAGTGAGTGAGAAAAGAAATAATAAATATAAAAGCAGAAATAAAATAAGTAGAAACAGAAAAGCCATAAAGGGAAAAAAAATCAATAAAACCTAAATTTGATTATTTGCCGTTATCAGAAAATTTGATGAACTCCTAGCCAGAAGACATAATTTGACAATTTTAGGTGTAAGGGAGATATCACTACATATCTTACAGACTAAAAGGATAGTAAGAGAATAGTTTTAAAAAGTGTGCCAATAAATTCAGCAACTTAGATGAAATGGACAAGGTCTTTGGAAAACACAAACTCTAAAATCTAACTAAAGAATAATGAGATACCTGAATAGATTGTTTTAACTTTTCCTGCTTAACTATTCTAATTTATTTGTTTCTATTAAAGAAGTAGTTAAACATCCTTTCTCAGAGAAAACTACAGACCCAGATGGCATTAGTGGTGAATTCTACCAAACATTTATAAAGGTCACATGGGGGAAATTATAGTAAGTTAATGTAGATTTTAACCCTTTTAAATAGATGGCTGTGGATTTAATGTGAGAAAATATAGTATTTTTAAAATTTTTATATAACTATGAAAACAAAATGTATGCTATGAAAGATTTGCTTGATTATCTTAAAATCTGGCATTTCAAGTTTGAGTGCTATATTTTAGCTAGATCAAGAGAGAGAGAGTTTGTGGAATGATTTTGTACTGATCAGTTTTAACCTTCAACATGGTTATTGTATACATAATGATTTGTTGTTTTTGTTAGTCTCTAAGTCATGTCCAACTCTTTTGCGATCCCATGGACTGTAGCCCACCAGGCTCCTCTGTCCATGCAATTTCCCAGCAGGAATACTGGAGTGGGTTGCCATTTCTTTCTCCAGTGGATTAGCTCATTTAAAATTTTGCATTAGAGGATCAGATCAGAGTGAGATATTTCTTTCTTGGTGAGTTCTTGGTATTTACTATCCAGACTTCTGTCCTGATACTGAGGAATTTTGAGTAACAAGGTCACATAAAGAAATATTGGCAATGTTAGTGTATTACTGATATATTGGTTAATTTTTTAAAACCTAATGATAACTATTTTTTAAATAAATGCTTTTCTTGGGTTATATTTGTAAATATTACATTGTTTTATATATAAATGCTTGAATCTTATAGTATCCTTTATTAATATTCTGAATAATTTGAGGGTTGATAAACTTTTTGGATGTGAGTGGATGCATTTCCATTATTCTCTGAAAGAGTCCTATAATTTGGGATTAGGGATTTATAGAGACAAATCTAGTTTTGAGATGCATAATACTTAATACATGATCCTGACATTTCTTTCCATAAATCAAATTAGTTTATTCTCAACATGCAAGTTTCACAACCCTGTTAAAATGAGTTTATTCTCTGAACTTGTACAGAAACCTACATATTGCTAAAATGTTATCAAAAGACCTTTTAAAAAGTGCCAAGAAATGAGTTATATATTTAGGTTTATTCTTAATACTAGCAGCAGGAAGAGCACATTGTGAGCTAAATTGGTTAATTGAAGTTGGAATCACTACCACCTTTATACATAGATCATATACCAAAAGATAATTAAGAACTGCATTAAGATAATCTTGAGGACCAATATGCTCCAAATATTTTTATGTGAAGAAATGCACACAGATATATTATATAGAACATATAATTATGTGAGCTGACTTTTAACAGTGCTTGAAATTAAAATTTTTAATTATTATTAGCCACAAGTTAAAGGCAATATAACATGAGTAACATGTTTTTTCCCCCACTGACAGATAACCTCAAAATCTTCTCTTTTGAGCAATTTAGAGTGTAATGCACCACAAACTTTTCATAGGCAGCGGTTTGACAGTGAAAAAGCCTTCTAACCCCTGCTACTCAGAGGGTATCTGCTCAGAACAGTAGAGGCAAAATCCGGTGGTTTTTTAGAAATGTCCACTCAGACATCATCCTGGATGTACTGAATCAGAATCTATATATTAATACTATACTGAGGTGATTAATAAGTACATTAAAATATGAGAAGCATCAAACAACTTGATGAGATGTTGGTGAGCTTTTGTGGGTCTGTATTGCTTGGCTTTCTTTCTCAAACCATTAAAAAAATGTTTTACTCTCTTTATTACCAGTTATTTATCATACATTTCTCCTACCATTTCTTCAACTCACATCTCAAGACTTCTAAAGCTAGGTTGCTTTATAGTTATTTAGAACCTTCAGTTCAGTTCAGTCACTCAGTTGTGTCCAACTCTTTGTAACCTCATGAATTGGAGCACGCCAGGCCTCCTTGTCCATCACCAACTCCCAGAGTTCACTCAAACTCAAGCCCATCGAGTCAGTGATGCCATCCAGCCATCATCTCATCCTCTGTCGTCCCCTTCTCCTCCTGCCCCCAATCCCTCCCAGCATCAGAGTCTTTTCCAATGAGTCAACTCTTCGCATGAGGTGGCCAAAGTACTGGAGTTTCAGCTTTAGCATCATTCCTTCCAATGAACACCCAGGGCTGATCTCCTTTAGAATGGACTGGTTGGATCTCCTTGCAGTCCAAGGGACTCTCAAGAGTCTTCTACAACACCACAGTTCAAAAGCATCAATTCTTCGGCGCTCAGCTTTTGTCACAGTCCAACTCTCACATCCATACATGACCAATGGAAAAACCATAGCCTTGACTAGAAGGACCTTTGTGGGCAAAGTACTGTCTCTGCTTTTCAACATGCTATCTAGGTTGGTCATAACTTTCCTTCCAAGGAGTAAGCGTCTTTAATTTCATGGCTGCAATCACCATCTGCAGGGATTTTGGAGCCCCCAAAAAATAAAGTCTGACATTATTTCCACTGTTTCCCCGTCTATTTCCCATGAAGTGATGGGACCAGATGCCATGATCTTAGTTTTCTGAATGTTGAGCTTTAAGCCAACTTTTTCACTCTCCTCTTTCACTTTCATCAAGAGGCTTTTTAGTTCCTCTTCAATTTAGAACCTTAAGGGGTGATTAAAAGGTGTCAGAGAAATGTGTCCTCCTTTGTACATTCTGGCCACAGCTTGTAGTGAATATAAGTGCTGAATCTTTGGTGTGTTGTAAATGTAGGCTAATACTTAATGGCTTTATGTATTTCATTTAAAGTATGAAACTTTTATATTTTGTAGTAATTTGATGAGTTACTTAATATTTAAATTTCTCTGACGTCTTCTGTCTGTTGTAAGCAGTGTTACTTAAGAAAGAATAAATGTTTTTGGGGAAGACTGTGAACTTTCCTGTACATTCTTGCTTAATTTGCCAGATTGGAAGACATCTATCTACTGATTTGAGCCAGTTTCCTAGGAAAGCAGGCCTGCCTTGTTTGGAACAATGTTTGCTGCTTGCTTATGGAATAATGGGCCTTGGGGGTTCCAGACCCTGCTTATCAGCAGCAGACATCTCCCCTCTGCTGGCATATATAGTACAGGATATAATGTGAAATCAACTCGGAGACACAAAGCCCACCAAGAGTTCAATTCTTATTTTTTCAGAGTTTTCCTAAAGACCAAAGTAGCCCCTCCTTTTTTTCCTCCAGTATCAAAATTGTGTGTAAAATATGGGCTAACTACTCTTTATATGAAAATTTGGAATAAATTATCTGAGAATTTAAAAAAAAAATGTAATGGGCTCTTGACCAAAGGTTCCTCTCTAATAATATGTACAGGTATCACCTGGGCTCATTGCATTATCCCCATGGGACTTGAGTGTAAGAAGAACTGACAGGAATAGGCCCATGTTGCTTGCTGTGCCAGGAGCAATATAGGCCTTTGTTTCAGATTCATGGTCTCTTGTCTTCTGCTAGCATCCTTGAAACAATAGTATGCTAATTTCTTAGCTTGCTCAGACCCTTCACAGTTCTTGAGATTTGGTACCTAAGATACTGTTTCTTGGTATGGTTTATGGCACATAAATTTATGTTGTAGTTATTGCTGTGTGGGTTTTTTTTTTTTGTACTTTTAATCTTTTCTAACTAACATATAGTTGCTGCATCATTTAGAAATAGGAGGTAAACTAATTTTTTATTGATAAATTTTATGGCCCTTTGCTATCTGTTGCAACGAAAGATAGTGTCACCAGTTAAAATTTCTAGTCTCCTCCCCCACTTTTTTTTTTCCTTGATTTATTTTTCTGGAAGGAAAAGTGTTTTTGAGAAACATTTTTGGGTCTTATGGGTATGAATTTGCCATTTGTTAGAGATGGCACCATTGGCTAGAAAATAGAATGATAACTGTTTCTACAATTGGATCAAATTTGTGACATTTGTTTCTTTAAAAGTAAATTAACACTATACTTATACTCTAAACCCCAAAGAGCCTTGATTTTAGTTGTAGTTTTCAAAAGCTAAATCTCATTTTCTGTTGAAGAAAAAACAATAATGAAGTTCTTTGTTATTGTTGTTACTCTGGGAATTTAAAAACAAGTTTTTATTACGTAAGCAATTTTATTTCAATATTTTACTATTTGACTTTAATTTATGCTTCTACTTACCTTTTAAAATGCATGCTCCTCTTTTAACATATATTAATTTAAAGTAAAATAAAGAATATTTTTCACAACTTAGAAATTTATACCTCAAGGAGACGGTATGAAATACTCAATAAAAAAGCTGAAAATGTAACTGCATTTCACTGTTTAAATTAGGTTTTTTATTTGTGATGATTGTAGATCCATATGCAGTTGTAAGAAATAATACAGGGAGATTTTGTGTTATTCACCTTTACCCCTTTTCTCCCAGTGCAAACAGCTTGTGCACAGATAGTACAGTATTGCAACCAGAATATTGATGTAGATAAGGCCAAGGTATTGGCATTTCCATTACCACAAGGATCTCTCATATTGCCTTTTTATAGCTATACCTGCTTCTCACCTACCTCAGTCCCTTCCTTAACCCCTGTTTCATCATTTCTCTAATTCTATGATTCCATTATTTTGCTGTTATATAAATGGGATTATAGAGTAATTATGTAACCATTTGGGACCATCTGTTTTCACTCAGCATAATTCTTTGGAGATTCATTCAGGTTGTTGCATGTATTGATACCAATATTTATTTGTTCTTTTCTGTTGCACAGCATTACTCCATGAAATAGCTGTTTCACAGTTTGTTTAACCATCCACCTGTTGATGAGCATCTCGGTTGTTTCCATTTGGGGACTATTATGAATAAAACTCTTAAAAATCTTTGTATATAGGTTTTTGTGTCAGCATAACTGCTTGCTTCTCTGAGATAAATGCTCACGAATGCAATGGCTAGCTCATATGGTTAGTTGCCATGTTTGGTTTTTAAAGAAACTGCCAAGCTATTTTTCAGGGTGGCAGTATCATTTTACAGCCCCACCAACAATATGTGAATGACCTAGTTTCTTTGCATCCTCATCAGCATTTCATGTTGTACCTATTTTTTTTTTTTAATATTCTCATAGCTCTGTAATGGTATTTCATTGTGGTTTTAATTTGCACTTCCCTAATGGCCAAAGAATGCTAAAACTACCACACAATTGCACTCATCTCACACGCTAGTAATGTAATGCTCAAAATTCTCCAAGCCAGGCTTCAGCAGTACGTGAACCGTGAACTTCTTGATGTTCAAGCTGGTTTTAGGAAAGGCAGAGGAACCAGAGATGAAATTCCCAACACCCACTGATCATGGAAAAAGGAAGAGAGTTCCAGAAAAACATCTATTTCTGCTTTATTGACTGTGCCAAAGCCTTTGACTGTGTGGATCACAATAAACTGTGGAAAATTCTGAAGAGATGGAAATACCAGACCACCTGACCTGCCTCTTGAGAAACCTGTATGCAGGTCAGGAAGCAACAGTTAGACCTGGACATGGAACAACAGACTGGTTCCAAATAGGAAAAGGAGTACGTCAAGGCTGTATATTGTCACCCTGCTTATTTAACTTAAAGGCAGAGTACATCATGAGAAACACTGGGCTGGAAGAAGCACAAGCTGGAATCCAGATTGCAGGGAGAAATATCAATAACCTCAGATATGCAGATGACACCACCCTTATGGCAGAAAGTGAAGAGGAACTAAAAAGCCTCTTGATGAAGGTGAAAGAGGAGAGTGAAAAAGTTGGCTTAAAGCTCAACATTCAGAAAACTTAGATCATGGCATCTGGTCCCATCACTTCATGGGAAATAGATGGGGAAACAGTGGAAACAGTGTCAGACTTTATTTCTGGGGGCTCCAAAATCACTGCAGATGGTGATTGCAGCCATGAAATTAAAAGACACTAAATCCTTGGAAGGAAAGTTAAGACCAACCTAGATAGCATATTAAAAAGCAGAGACAGTACTTTGCCCACAAAAGTCCGTCTAGTCAAGGCTATGGTTTTTCCATTGGTCATGTATGGATGTGAGAGTTGGACTGTGAAGAAAGCTGAGTGCCGAAGAATTGATGCTTTTGAACTGTGGTGTTGGAGAAGACTCTGAGAGTCCCTTGGACTGCAAGGAGATCCAACCAGTCCATTCTGAAGGAGATCAGCCCTGGGATTTCTTTGAAAAGAATCATGCCTAAACTGTAACTCCAATACTCTGGCCACCTCATGCGAAGAGTTGAGTCATTGCAAAAGACTCTGATGCTGGGAGGGATTGGGGGCAGGAGGAGAAGGGGACGACAGAGGATGAGAGGGCTGGATGGCATCACCGACTCGATGGACATGAGTCTGAGTGAACTCCGGGAGTTGGTGATGGACAGTGAGGCCTGGCATGCTGTGATTCATGGGGTGGCAAAGAGTCGGACATGACTGAGTGACTGAACTGAACTGAACTGATTGGCTAATGATGTTTAAAATCTTTACATGTGCTTATTTGACATTTCTGTATCCTTTTCAGTCGAATGTTTCAATGTCATTTGGCCATTTGTTACTTGGGTTCTTAGATTTTGAGAGTTGTTTATGTATCCTCCCTATTAGTTCTATTCCAGATGTGTGGTTTGCAAACACAGTCAATGCTCATTATTTATGGGATTTGTACTTAGGAATATGTCTACACACTGAAATTGTAGCCCTCAAATCAATGCTTGCAGTGCTCTTTCAGTCATTTGCAGATATGCACAGTGTGGCAAAAATTTTGAGCCTGCTGAAAAACACACATTTTCATCAGAGATTGAATAAAGTGATGCTCTGCCTTCTTGTTTTTAACACTCCTCTTGTAAACAAGTGTCTACTTTACAGATTAGTGCCATGGTTAGTACATTTTTGTGCTGTGATATGCCTTAGAGGTAATATGTGTGTTAAATAAGCTTTGTTCAGACTGAGTTATAATGTTTTGGGCCATGAATTCAGTGTTAATGAACCAATATATATTAAATAAGGTGACTTTAAACAGAAACACACATAAAACAACTTTATGTGTTCATCAGTTGATGAAACTGTGACCAGAGGCTTTTAGGAACTTGTATTTTGACATTTGCTAATTCATTCTTCAAGGAAAATCCATAGAACATAACTACAATGAATAAAGGGTATTGTTTATATATTCTCACATCAGTAGCTTGGCTTTTCATTCCTCTGGTTTTTCAGAGTAAAAGTTTTAGTTCTAATGAAGTCCAGTTCCTCACTTTTTTCTTTTATAGATCATGCATTTGGGGTCAAGTCCAAGGACTTTGTGTAGTCCTAGATCCTGAATATTTTCTTTTGATTTTTTCTATACGTTTTGTAAAGTTTCATGTTTCACAGTTTTAATTCATGATCCCTTTTCAGTTAAGTTTTGTATAATGTGTGAGAATTAGGTTAATTTTTTTTTTTTTTTTTTGCATAAGGATATTCATTTGCTTCACCACCATTTGTTGAAAAGACTATCTTTTCTCCATTTAACGGTTTTTACACCTTTCTCAAAATTCACTTGGTTGTATGTGTGCGTACGTCTGAGTTTTCTGTTGCATTTTTCTATATATCTGTTATTCTGCCAATACATTGTTTAGATTGTTATGGCAATATGTCTTTTTTTAAAAAATATATTTATTTATTTTAATTGGAGGCTAATTACTTTACAATATTATATTGGTTTTGCCATACATCAACATGAATCCACCACAGGTATACACGTGTACCCCATCCTGAACCCCCCTCCCGTCTTGCTGTCTGTACCATCCCTCTGGGTCATCCCAGTGCACCAGCCCCAAGCATCCAGTATCATGCATCGAACCTGGACTGGTGATTCGTTTCTTATATGATATTATACATGTTTCAATGCAATTCTCCCAAATCATCCCACCTTCTCCCTCTCCCACAGAGTCCAAAAGACTGTTCTATACATCTGTGTCTCTTTTACTGTCTTGCTTACAGGGTTATCGTTACCATCTTTCTAAATTCCATATATATGGGTTAGTATACTATATTGGTGTTTTTCTTTCTGGCTTACTTCACTCTGTATAATAGGTTCCAGTTTCATCCACCTCATTAGAACTGATTCAAATGTATTCTTTTTAATGGCTGAGTAATACTCCATTGTGTATATGTACCACAGCTTTCTTATCCATTCATCTGCTGATGAACATCTAGGTTGCTTCCATGTCCTGGCTATTATAAACAGTGTTGCGATGAACACTGGGGTACACGTGTCTCTTTCCCTTCTGGTTTCCTCAGTGTGTATGCCCAGCAGTGGGATTGCTGGATCATAAGGCAGTTCTATTTCCAGTTTTTTAAGGAATCTCCACACTGTTCTCCATAGTGGCTGTACTAGTTTGCATTCCCACCAACAGTGTAAGAGGGTTCCCTTTTCTCCACACCCTCTCCAGCATTTATTGCTTGTAGACTTTTGGATCTCAGCCATTCTGACTGGCGTGAAATGGTACCTCATAGTGGTTTTGATTTGCATTTCTCTGATAATGAGTGATGTTGAGCATCTTTTCATGTGTTTGTTAGCCATCTGTATGTCTTCTTTGGAAAAATGTCTATTTAGTTCTTTGGCCCATTTTTTGATTGGGTCGTTTATTTTTCTGGAGTTGAGCTGTAGGAGTTGCTTGTATATTTTTGAGATTAGTTGTTTGTCAGTTGCTTCATTTGCTATTATTTTCTCCCATTCTGAAGGCTGTCTTTTCACCTTGCTTATAGTTTCCTTTGTTGTGCAGAAGCTTTTAAGTTTACTTAGGTCCCATTTGTTTATTTTTGCTTTTATTTCCAATATTCTGGGAGATGGGTCATAGAGGATCCTGCTGTGATGTATGTCGGAGAGTGTTTTGCCTATGCTCTCCTCTAGGAGTTTTATAGTTTCTGGTCTTAGGTTTAGATCTTTAATCCATTTTGAGTTTATTTTTGTGTATGGTGTTAGAAAGTGCTCTAGTTTCATTCTTTTACAAGTGGTTGACCAGTTTTCCCAGCACCACTTGTTAAAGAGATTGTCTTTAATCCATTGTATATTTTTGCCTCCTTTGTCAAAGATAAGGTGTCCATAGGTGTGTGGATTTATCTCTGGGCTTTCTATTTTGTTCCATTGATCTATATTTCTGTCTTTGTGCCAGTACCATACTCTCTTGATGACTGTGGCTTTGTAGTAGAGCCTGAAGTCAGGCAGGTTGATTCCTCCAGTTCTGTTCTTCTTTCTCAAGATTGCTTTGGGTATTCGAGGTTTTTTGTATTTCCATACAAATTGTGAAATTATTTGTTCTAGCTCTGTGAAGAATACCGTTGGTAGCCTGATAGGGATTGCATTGAATCTATAGATTGCTTTGGGTAATATACTCATTTTCACTATATTGATTCTTCCGATCCATGAACATGGTATATTTCTCCATCTATTAGTGTCCTCTTTGATTTCTTTCACCAGTGTTTTATAGTTTTCTTTATAGAGGTTTAGGTAGATATATTCCTAAGTATTTTATCCTTTTTATTGCAATGGTGAATGGAATTGTTTCCTTAATTTCTCTTCCTGTTTTCTCATTATTAGTGTATAGGAATGCAAGGGATTTCTGTTTGTTGATTTTATATGCTGCAAATTGACTATATTCATTGATTAGCTCTAGTAATTTTCTGGTGGAGTCTTTAGGGTTTTCTATGTAGAGGATCATGTCATCTGTAAACAGTGAGAGTTTTACTTCTTCATTTCCGATTTGGATTCCTTTTATTTCTTTTTCTGCTCTAATTGCTGTGGCCAAAACTTCCAAAACTATGTTGAATAGTAGTTGTGAAAGTGGGCACCCTTGTCTTGTTCCTGACTTTAGGGGAAATGCTTTCAATTTTTCACCATTAAGGATATTGTTTGCTGTGGGTTTTTCATATATAGCTTTTATTATGTTGAGGTATGTTCCTTCTATTCCTGCTTTCTGGAGAATTTTTATCATAAATGATGTTGAATTTTGTCAAAGGCTTTTTCTGCATCTATTGAGATAATCATATGGCTTTTATTTTTCAATTTGTTAATGTGGTGTATTACATTGATTGATTTGCAGATATTGAAGAATCCTTGCATCCCTGGGATAAAGTACACTTGGTCTTGGTGTATGATCTTTTTAATGTGTTGTTGGATTCTGATTGCTAGAATTTTGTTAAGGATTTTTGCATCTATGTTTATCAGTGATATTGGCCTGTAGTTTTCTTTTTTTGTGGCATCTTTGTCAGGTTTTGGTATTAGGGTGATGGTGGCCTCATAGAATGAGTTTGGAAGTTTACCCTCCTCTGCTATTTTCTGGAAGAGTTTGAGTAGGATAGGTGTTAGCTCTTCTCTAAATTTTTGGTAGAATTCAGCTGTGAAGCCGTCTGGACCTGGGCTTTTGTTTGCTGGAAGATTCCTGATTACAGTTTCAATTTCCATGCTTGTGATGGGTCTGTTAAGATTTTCTATTTCTTCCTGGTTCAGTTTTGGAAAGTTATACTTTTCTAAGAATTTGTCCATTTCTTCCACGTTGTCCATTTTATTCGCATATAATTGCTGATAGTAGTCTCTTATGATCCTTTGTATTTCTGTTATGTCTGTTGTGATCTCTCCATTTTCATTTCTAATTTTATTGATTTGATTTTTCTCCCTTTGTTTCTGGATGAGTCTGGCTAATGGTTTGTCAATTTTATTTATCCTTTCAAAGAACCAGCTTTTGGTTTTGTTGATTTTTGCTATGGTCTCTTTTGTTTCTTTTGCATTTATTTCTGCCCTAATTTTTAAGATTTCTTTCCTTCTACTAACTCTGGGGTTCTTCATTTCTTCCTTTTCTAGTTGCTTTAGGTGTAGAGTTAGGTTATTTATTTGACTTTTTTCTTGGTTCTTGAGGTATGCCTGTATTGCTACGAACTTTCCCCTTAGCACTGCTTTTACAGTGTCCCACAGGTTTTGGGTTGTTGTGTTTTCATTTTCATTCGTTTCTATGCATATTTTGATTTCTTTTTTGATTTCTTCTGTGATTTGTTGGTTATTCAGCAGCATGTTGTTCAGCCTCCATATGTTGGAATTTTTAATAGTTTTTCTCCTGTAATTGAGATCTAATCTTACTGCATTGTGGTCAGAAAAGGTGCTTGGAATGATTTCAATTTTTTTGAATTTACTAAAGCTAGATTTATGGTCCAGGATGTGATCTATCCTGGAGAAGGTTCTGTGTGCGCTTGAGAAAAAGGTGAAATTCATTGTTTTGGGGTGAAATGTCCTATAGATATCAATTAGGTCTCACTGGTCTATTGTATCGTTTAAAGTTTGTGTTTCCTTGTTAATTTTCTGTTGAGTTGATCTATCCATAGGTGTGAGTGGGGTATTAAAGTCTCCCACTATTATTGTGTTAATGTTAATTTCCCCTTTCATACTTGTTTGCATTTGTCTTACATATTGCAGTGCTCCTATGTTGGGTGCATATATATTTATAATTGTTATATCTTCTTCTTTGATTGATCCTTTGATCATTATGTAGTGTCCTTCTTTGTCTCTTTTCACAGCCTTTGTTTTAAAGTCTGTTTTATCTGATATGAGTATTGCTGCTCCTGCTTTCTTTTGGTCTCTATTTGCATGGAAAATCTTTTTCCAGCCCTTCACTTTCAGTCTGTATGTGTCCCCTGTTTTGAGGTGGATCTCTTGTAGACAACATATATAGGGGTCTTGTTTTTGTACCCATTCAGCCCGTCTTTGTCTTTTGGTTGGGGCATTCAACCCATTTACATTTAAGGTAATTATTGATAAGTATGATCCTGTTGCCATTTACTTTATTGTTTTGGGTTTGAGTTTATACACCCTTTTTGTGTTTCCTGTCTAGAGAATATCCTTTAGTGTTTGTTGGAGAGCTGGTTTGGTGGTGCTGAATTCTCTCAGCTTTTGCTTGTCTGTAAAGCTTTTGATTTCTCCTTCATATTTGAATGAGATCCTTGCTGGGTACAGTAATCTGGGTTGTAGGTTATTTTCTTTCATCACTTTAAGTATGTCTTGCCATTCCCTCCTGGCCTGAAGAGTTTCTATTGAAAGATCAGCTGTTATCCTTATGGGAATCCCCTTGTGTGTTATTTGTTGTTTTTCCCTTGCTGCTTTTAATATTTGTTCTTTGTGTTTGATCTTTGTTAATTTGATTACTATGTGTCTTGGGGTGTTTCGCCTTGGGTTTATCCTGTTTGGGACTCTCTGGGTCTCTTGAACTTAGGTGCTTATTTCTTTCCCCATTTTAGGGAAGTTTCCAACTATTATCTCAAGTATTTTCTCATGGTCTTTCTTTTTGTCTTCTTCGTCTGGGACTCCTATGATTTGAATGTTGTGGCGTTTAGCACTGTCCTGGAGGTCTCTGAGATTGTCCTCATTTCTTTTAATTCGTTTTTCTTTTATCCTCTCTGATTCATTTATTTCTACCATTCTATCTTCTACTTCACTAATCCTATCTTCTGCCTCTGTTATTCCACTGTTTGTTGCCTCCAGAGTGTTTTCGATCTCATTTATTGCATTATTCATTATATATTGACTCTTTTTTATTTCTTCTAGGTCCTTGTTAAACCTTTCTTGCATCTTGTCCGTCCTTGTCTCCAGGCTATTTATCTGTGATTCCATTTTGATTTCAAGACTTTGGATCATTTTCACTGTCATTATTCTGAATTCTTTATCAGGTAGATTCCGTATCTCTTCCTCTTTTGTTTGGTTTGGTGGGCATTTATCCTGTTCCTTTACCTGCTGAGTATTCCTCTGCGTCTTTATCTTGTGTATATTGCTGAGTTTGGTGTGGCCTTTCTGTATTCTTGCAGTCTGTGGAGTTCTCTTTATTGTGGAGTTTCCTCGCTGTGGGTGGAGTTGTACAGGTGGCTTGTCAAGGTTTCTTGGTTAGGGAAGCTTGTGTCGGTGTTCTGGTCAGTGGATCTAGATTTCTTCTCTCTCCTTTTGAAGACAGTGGGCTGCTTTTCTGGGTGCCTGATGTCCTCTGCCAGCATTCAGAAGTTGTTTTCTGGAATTTACTCATCGTTTAAATGTTCTTTTGATGAATTTGTTGGGGAGAAAGTGGTTTCCCCGTCCTATTCCTCCGCCATCTTAGGACTGCCCCTGGCAATATGTCTTAAAATTAAGTAGATTTACCTCCCACATCATTTATTTTTCAAAATTGTTTTATTTTTTCTAGTTTATTTACATTTTCATATATATATATTAAAAATAATCTGGTCTATATCTATAAAAGGGCTTCTCTGGTGGCTCAGATGTTAAAGAGCCTGCCTGCAATATGTGAGACCTGGGTTCTATCCCTGTGTTGGGAAGATCCTCTAGAAAAGGAAATGGCAACCCACTCCAGTATTCTTGCCTTTAGAATTACATGGACCGAGAGCCTGGTGGGTTACAGTCCATGGAGTCACAATGTTGGACATGACTCAGTGACTAACGCTTCACTTTTAATATCTATAAAAGAAGCTTTCTTAGATTTTGATAAGAATGGGATTAACCTGCTTATCAATTTGTGAAGAACTGACATCTTTGTTGAGTCTTACATGAGCATACTATGACTTGCATTTCTTTATAGCTTTGATTTTTTATCAGTATTTTGTAATTATCAGCATACAAGTCATATAAACATTTCATTAATTTTACAGCTGAGTATTTCATTCATTTGAGTGGTTGTGCTAAGTCACTTCAGTCGTGTCTGACTCTGTGCGACCCCATAAACGGCAGTCCACCAGGCTCCCTGTCCCTGGGATTCTCCAGGCAAGAACACTGCCATGGGTTGCCATTTCCTTCTCCAGTGCATGAAAGTGAAAAGTGAAAGTGAAGTCACTCAGTCATGTCCAACTCCTAGCGACCCTATGGAATGCAGCCCACCAGGCTCCTCCATCCATGGGATTTTCCAGGCAAGAGTACTGGAGTAGGGTGCCATTGCCTTCTCCTTTGAGTGGTTGTAAATGGTATTATATTATAAATTTCAACATTAATGTTTTCATTGCTGTATATAGAATTAAAATAGATTTTTTTAAGTTAGCTTGTATCCTGCATTATGTGCTGCCCTCTCTTATTTGTTGTAGGATTTTATTTTTTCTTGCTAATTCTTTGTGATTTTCTCTGTAGATAACTGTGTCATCTAATAGGAACAGTTTTATTTCTGCCTTTCTGATTTGTATGTCTTTTATTTCCTTTTCTTGTCTCATTGCACTGGCCTAAATCACCAGCACTGTGTTGAATAAGAGTGTTAAAAATTTAAGTCTTCAACTTATTCCTAATCTTAGGGAGAAGGCATTCAGTCTTTTACTATTAAGTATAATGTTAGCTATAAGTTTTTATGTATACTTTTTATCAAATTGACTAATGTAACTGAATATGTGATTGCATTTCAATTTCAAAAAGGAAGTATTTATTTTGCTTTTGAACTGATTATTTTTTGGCTTTTCTGTCATGGTGCCAGCAGTTGGCATTTATGGATAATTATTAATTGCCCTTACAACATTGTTTAAATTGTCCAGTTTGGAATAAGGATTCCTTAAACTTACTGTTGATACTAAGGACACTGTGGAAAATGTTGCTTTATGGGTTTGCCTCCCTCCAAGTATTGGTGCCTGATGCTGTAGATACCTTCCTTTGGCCTTCTTACTATAGTTGGGGATGCCTGATCTTCTCATCCAACCACTTTATGAATGTGTATTTAAGATTAATGATATGCTGGGCCAGATCCTGCTGTGTATTTCTTTGAAAGTATATTAGCTTTCTGATTGCCTATAAATCAAAATTTCACAAGTTATTTCTTTTAGTCACTAGATGGAATTTTATGATTTTAAAGAGTTGACATAGATTTTTTTTAAAAAGGAACATTTTCTGGGCATCTTAAGGGCTTCTTTCTGTGAAATGGTTTGAATATTTTAGATATAATAAACTCTGTTATTTAATAAAGTTACAGTAAAATTTCTTGATCAATAGATCAATGCATTGCTCATTAGAGTACTAAACAACCAGTGCCCTCTGAATGGATTCACTCAATTCAGACATTTTATCTGCCCTTTCTAACCCTTGATAGCATTCCAAGGTTTTGCTGCTATGTGTGAGAACCCAAGATAAGCCTCAAACTTGGATTCTTTCTGAAGGTATAATGAGCTACCACCCCAGCCATTTGGCACATCACCCATGTTATTTTAGAGAAAAAAAAAAAAAAAAGCTTTTCAGTGGAATGGGATTATTTTACTTTAGCAGTTTTCTATGTTATAAAGTTTAATTGCAAGTTTAAATGAACAGAAGTAAATTTGTGCCCATATGGCATTAAAGTATGTTAACTTTAGGGGAGAGAAATAATATGAATAATGCTTAGAGATGTTTTTCTGTGCCAGAAACAAAAGCATAACATTCTTAAAATTGTATTTTCACTGAAATGTACCTGTCTAAGAAAAGAATAATATGTTTTATGCTTTTTTTTTTTTCCTTTTCTTGGATCATCGACAGTTCTAAAAGTAGAATAAGATTTGTAGCCTAGTAATGGTTTATAAGCATCACAGTAACTGGGCAAATAATCTATTGTAAATTTCCTACATGTCTATTGATGTCATTAAACACGAGCATATTGTATTTCAGAATCATTTAGTCATCTCCACTGTTACTGACAGTTGGTGCATTAGTTCATGTTAAATGGAGTATCTCTTTAAACTATTCTTGGCATTTCCTAGATTAGATGAATTATGAATTTGATTATTAAAATTAACCTTTTATGTTCATCTGGTATGTTGTTCTGAGCCAATGTCCTTTTGTACTAAATCTTTATCTTTCTATTCTCTGGAAAGAAAAGTCTTTATTCAGGTAGATATTTAATGCAAAGTATATTTTGCACAAAATGTAGTTTGTAATATATGTAAGTTGTTTTTGCATACAAATATTTTCCAAATATATCTTGTATGAGCCAGAAGAAGGATAGATATAGTCTAAGTTTGCACATCTTTTTATTTCTTTCACTCTTTCCTCAAAATTAATTAGGATTTTGGAAATAATAGAAATTAAAATTGGCTAAATTCTGCTAGGACCAGTAAAGATAAACTATATTTGACTTCTGAAATATATGCTAATTGATGCCCTTCCCACCCTCTACCATCTCCCCATCTCAATACTTTCTAGGTTTTAAGAACATTTTGTTAAATTAGTTTAAGGGAAAAGATTCTAAAAAATCATGCTTGGCTATTATGTCATAGGCAGATGGGCCTTCTCATTACACTCTTTATTCTTCTTCATGAATTTGTCAGTTTTTTTTTTCTTTTCTGATTTTTAAAGAAGAGACTGAACAAATTGTTCTTTGAACCTCTTTTTCATTTGGGGATGCACTCATGCTTCCACGTATATCCATATTCATGTATGTGTGTGTACAGATACATATACTACTGGGAATCTCTTTTAGAGAATTTGTGGAATTATTTGATCAGACCAGAGGGATCTTGATTACGTTGTGATACAGCATTTAGAAAGAATTCTGAAACTTCATTTATTCAGAATAAGTATTTGAAATCAGTATGACACTATTCAGAGTTGTACGGAATACCTTAACAAAACATGAAAGTTGATTTTTAAGTGCAGAAAGTTGTGTTTGGCCATTTTTGCAGATGAAGGAGTCTGAGGGACAGGGAATGGTATGTGGTTATCAAATCTTGAGTTAGAAAGTCATTTATTTCAAGGGCTTTTGAACTCCTTCTTCAAGAATAACTTTTTCTAGGAGTTAGAGCAGATGTAGCTTGAAGGAGGGAAGACCAGTTTGTGGAAATGTTTACAGCATTAGGTTTCCCAAATCTAAGATTAAATGTGGGTTTTGATTGCTAAGAAGTATGTAGACTATATGAAAAGATTGTGTATACTTTTTAGCTTTGCTTAGGTTCCTGAAATATCTTGTTGAATACAGAATAACTACTTGAAGCTATACTAGGACTCTTAGAAAACAGATTCAGTGTTCATCTGTCCTCATTTCCTATCTAGCTCCCAGAACAATTGCCTGTGTTATGCTAATGCTAAAATCATCTGAGGGCACAACCGGTATATCAAATGAAATATTTGTTTGCTAAAATCTAGTTTGACTAGGCTAGACATCTTTTGGAGCCTGAAAACAGATTGCTCAAACAACTTATGTTTAGTGATGGCTGATTTGGTGGAAATAGTAACAAAACGTATAATGTTACTATTGACAACTAGAAAGTTTAAACAACTGGCAGATCCACCTGGCACATAGAAACTAGAGGTGAGAGATTTAGCTGGGAAGTAAGAAGTCTGTGAAGCAATAAAGAGATATCCAAACAGTGGCAGACAGGACTTTATTTTCTTATGCTCCAAAATTAGCGTGGACAGTGACTGCAGCCATGAAATTAAAAGACTTAATTTTAAGTCTTTAAAATTCCAAGGAAAGCTATGACAAGCCTAGACAGTGTGTTAAAAAGCAGAGACATCACTTTGCCAACATAGGTGCGTATAGTCAAAGCTATCGTTTTTCCAGTAGTCAGGTACAGATGTGAGAGTTGAACCATCAAGAAAACTGAGTGCTGAAGAATTGATACATTCAAACTGTGGTGTTGGAGAAGACTCTTGAGAGTCCCTTGGACTGGAAGGAGATCCAACCAGTCCATCCTAAAGGAAATCAGCCCTGAATATTCATTGGAAGGACTGATGCTGAAGCTGAAGCTCTAATACTTTGGCCACCTGATGTGAAGAGCCGACTCATTGGAAAAGACCCTGATGCTGGGAAAGATTGAGGGCAGGAGGAGAAGGGGGCGGCAGAGGGTGAAATGGATAGATAACATCTCAGCCGAGATGAATTTGAGCCAACTCCAGGAGACAGTGAAGGACAGAGGAGCCTGGCCCGCTGCAAACCATGGCGATGCAGAGTCAGACGTAACTTAGCGATTGAACACCAACAATTTATTTGTTTACTTTTTACCCTTAGAAGACAGAACAGATACCTGTCTTTTTCTCTTCTGTATCCCCAGTGCCTAATCAATGATCGGTACGTAAAAACTTCTCAGTAAACATTTGCTCACTGAGCAAACCACCTGACAGAGAGCAAGGATTAGACTTCCCATTGTTTAACCCTGTATTCATTGCTGGAAGGAGAGTAGAAGACTGCAGATAGAGAGTGAAGAATTATTTTTGTTTGCTTTCAGAGAGGTTGTTGCTATCTCAGAGATCATAATTATTTCTTAGAAAATAACAAATTTATGTTATTGTAATTGAGGGGCATTTTCAAGGCATCAGTTGCATGAATGAATTAAAAAGACTCATGAAATGGGAAAATGTGATACCAGGAAAGCAGTTTCTTTTTTGTCATGATGTATATAACCTTGGAAGTCAGTAGTTATAGAACAGTTTGAGTACATACCAGAATGCAGGATGATCTTAGTTTGAGATAAATTAGGGACCACTGCAAGAATTCTGACTGGGACTTGTGAAGCAATGAGAGTTTATTTGGGACTCTTCAATGCAATGAGAAATCCTACAAATCTTAGAACCAGTTGAACACTTTAGTGGTCTGCATTCTCATATGACTTGAGGTCTGTAAACAATGCATTACCCATAAGTTTGAAAAGGCTGCTGTCCATTGATCTACTGATTTCATAAAGATATTTGTTCATATTTGCTTTCTCTTTTAGAAAGCCCACTGTACCTCCTCAGAGAAAGTTACTAATTTCCTTTTCTCAGGCCAGAAACCTATTTAATATCTGGACAATATATTTATGTGTGCATGTTTGTGTTTACACACATAGGTAGATAAATGTAGATATAGGAATATAAATAGTATACATTATTAAACTTTCACATTTTCCTAATTAGTGAAAATTTCTGAATAGTTTCAAAGGTGGTCTGGGCTGACAATCTTGGCAAAAATATGTTCCCATGGGCAGCACAGAAGAGACTTTGTCTCCATATATTTGATGATTCTTTAGGCAATATGTATCTATTTAGGGAAAATAGTCCATTTGGAACAGATAGGAGAAGGAGCCATAATTTCTGTGACTTGGTCGCCAAATCAGGACTTACCCAACAAAGTACTTATTTAGAAGTTTCTTTTCATTTTAGCAAATCTTCTTTTGTGTTTATAGTGATTGAGATAGACATATAAATAGGTATAATTTCAAAATTGTAATCGACTTAAATTGTAATTTTGAAGCTCTTGTTTTTTTAAAAACATCTTTTTAATTCATAGTTTTTCATGATCTACTTCCACTAACATATGTGTATGTGTGTGTGTGTGTGTGTGTGTGTGTAAGAAAACTCACCATGAGCTCTAGCCTCTTGACAGATATTTAAGTGCACATAGTATTGTTAACCATAGACACTGTGGTGTACAGCAGATCTTTAGAACTAACGGTCTTGCATGGCTGGGACTATATGACCATTGAACAGTCATTTCTCACTTCAATTTCCCCCTTAGCCCCTGGAAACTATAGTTTTACTCTCTGTTTCACTGAGTTTGACTATTGTAGATACTTCATATAGGTGGAATCATGCCTTATTGGTCCTTTTGTGACTGACTGACTTCACTTGGCATGATGTCCTCCAAGGTCATCAGTGTCATCCTATATGGCAGGACTTCCTTCTTTTCGAAGGCTGAATAACATTTCAGTGTAGGTATATATACCACACTTGGTCTACTCATTCCTCCATCTTTGGACATTCGGGTTGTTTCCATTTCTTGGCTGTTGTGGATAATGTTGTCATGAATATGAAAGGGCAGATAGTTCTTTGAGATTCTGATTTTCATTCCTTTGGATATATACTCAGGAGTGGGATTACCAGATCATATGGTAATTCCATTTTTAACTTTGTTAGGCACCTCTCTACTATTTTTTATAGTTGCTGCACCATTTTGTATTCTTACCAACACTGTACAAGGTTTCCAATTTCTGGAATTACTGTGGTTATCATCAAGTGATATGCTCTTGGTGTACATAACTTTGATATGCATCTGCCTCACATAGTCCACGCTTATTTTTTTATATTCTTGCCAAATAATTTTTAAAAGTGGTTTACTTGTATTGATAGTAAAAACACTTCACACTTAAAAGCTGATTTTCTTTTTCATTTTAAGGTTTTTTAAATATGTTATCTCATCTGATTCTTAGAGACCTGTAAGGTTGGTCTTTTCTTTGAGTTGTTACTGGGAATTTTCTAAGAACCTATTATATATGTTAAATATGAACTTTATTGTTCAAGCTAGTCTGTCTGCAAAATTGTAAGCCACTTACATTGTAAAGGAATTTGGAAGTCCTCATTTTTTAAAAAATAGTTTTATCATTCATGAATTTTCAAGACATACTTCCACTCACATTTTATGTCAGTGCATTTACAGGATTGAGCAAAAAATTTTATAGTAGATGGCATGAATATTTTAAGTCTGCAGTGCAAAAGAACAACAACAAAAAATGTGTGGGGAATTCTGTTATGAGCTAGCAAGTCTGTGGGTTTTAATTTGAATTCACTGAAGAGAGTGGACTTTGTAGATTCACAGTTAATGAGCCATTTCTCTTAAAGTATTCTGTCACTATGGGATTGCGTACGGTTAGAACTGACAGTTGGAAACGTGCTGAGATAGGAAAGCTAAAAAACAGCTGTCTCCCTGGGCAAATGGTACCAGCTGGTGAGGCTCGCCAAAAGAAAATATTTTATATAATAAAATAGCTTTCAGATATCACTGAAGTTACATATTATATATTTAAGGTTGGTTTAAGTTTGCTTTTGTCAAGTCAAAACACTGAGTTTTTTTTTTCCCACTTTATGAAGTTTTGTATTTTGTTGACAACTAATCTCTTTAGCATGTATAAGCAATATATAAGCCTCTAAAGTTTACTTTCTGAAATTGTGTGGGAATCATTAGAAAGGTGGTTTTATTTCTTATATGGATTTTAGAAATAGAAACGGTTTTTTTCCTGTCAGGTCTTTGCTAGACTGCAGTGGATTTTTTTAAAGGTCTTGAATTGTTTCAGAAATGAAAAGTTATGTTCTCATACTCTGAGAAAAGATTTATACCATTGAACCTTAATTTAAAATTTTGGTGAGTCCCATTCTTTTAATATTATCAGATCTAACTGACCAAAATTAATATTTATGCTTGGTAAAAATTATATTTTATCTTAGTAGGAATCTCTTTTTTTTTTTTTTTTTGCAGAATGGTGTTTATCAAATTTCTAGAATGCCTGTATCCTGAGATCCTTTCGTTTTGTACATGGAGAAACTGTATAATTAATGTTGGTACAAAAACAGGCAAATGGCTAGTGTATACTACAGACTTCAGTAGAGGATCATCTTTTTACTCATAAGAAAAAACTTTAGCTAAAAGTAATAAATCTAACTGAATGTATTATATTGGTAATAATCTACTTTATCTCCTCTTTTGGCTTATTTACCACACCTTTTTGTTTTATTTTATTAATGGTTACTATAGGGTTTACAGTATTCATCATTAACTTGCTATAGTTTATCTTCAAATCATACCACTTCAAATAATAATAGGAGAGCCTCGTAACATTGTGCTTTCATTTTGCCCTGTATCTGTGTTTCCATCTGGAATAATTTTCTTCAGCGTGAAGGACATTTTATAATATTTTTAGTACCAGTCTGCTGGCAGTTAATTTTCTTGGCTTTTGTTTGTCTAGAAAGGTCTTTATTTTGTCTTCATTTCTTAAGGATATTTTCAGTTTCTGTAGAATTTTAGGTGTGGGGTATTTTTCCCCCCTTGGGTTATTCTAAAGATGTTTCCTCATTTTCTTTTGGTTTGCATTTTTTTCTGTTGAGCAGTTAGCGATATTTCTTATCTTTAATTTCCTCTATGCAATGTGTTGTTTTCTCTGGCTGCTTTAGAGATTTTTCTCTTTATTACTAATTTTCAGCAATCTGATTATGAATGTGCCTCGGGGTTCTTTTCTTCATTATCTTCTTTGTTAAGCTTCTTGGATATGTGCTTTTATAGTTTTTTATCAAATCTAGAAAATGATCTGCCATTACTTTTAGAAGTATTTCTTTTTTTTTTTTTTGGGTTTCCCTCCTTCTCACAGCCCCCCTACTCCGTACTCCAATTGTTTTTTTTTTTCAGCCGCTCAGTCGTGTCCGACTCTTTGCTATTCCCATGGACTGCAGCACACCAGGCTTCCTTGTCCTTCACTGTCTCCCTGAGTTTGCTCAAACTTGTGTCCACTGAGTCAGCAATGCCATCCATCCATCTCATCCTCTGTCGTCCCCTTCTCCTCCTGCCCTCCATCTTTCCCAGCATCAGGGTCTTTTCCAGTCAGTCGGAATAACATGTATGTTAAGCTACTTCTTATTGTCCTTCTCATTATCCTTTAGTGAAGTTTACTATTTCAGTTTTTTCTCTCTTTCATTTTGGATAGGTTTTATGCTCTACCTTTACATTCTCTGATCTATTCTTTGGCAGGGTTTAATCAGATGTTAACCCTATTCACAGAATTTTTTATTTCAGATGCTGTATTTTTCAGTTCTCAGCAGTTGCATTCTTTGGTTCTTTTTTAAAAATCCATTTCTTTTCTCATTATATCAGTATTAATATTTCCCTTTGCATCCTGAAAAATACTTTTTTATAATATCCAATTTAAGGTGCTTGTCTCTTAATTTCATCATCATCTTTATCATTTCTAGGTCTTTTTTTATTGACTGATTTCACTCCCTATAACTCCTTATAAAAATTACAGATCACATTTTCCTATTTCTGTGAATGTCTAGAGTAATTTGTATTGGATTGTGAACGTTATGCTGAGTGTCTGGAATTTGTTGTCTGCCTTTAAAAAACGTTCAGTTTTGTTTCAAGAACAGTTCGGTTTATTGTGGAATTCTTCATTTGTGGACTTCGTTTATGGCTTAGTTATGATAGCTCTTGAGTAACTGTTCCACTCGGGATAGTTTAGCTCTCTTCTGAGAGCATTTGACCCTGAAGTGTCTCCCTTCTTGGGCCACTACTAGATACCCCTAAGTACTCAGTGAAGAAGACTTTTCACCCTGGCTGGTTTGCCCTCAGATATCTCAGAGCCTTATACAAGCTCTTTGAATTGTTTATCTTTAAACTTTTCAGTTTTTATTTTTTCTTAGTAGTTTTCTTACTCTCGCTCTTTGGGAGTTTAACCCTATGCAAAGAGCAGAGTCAAAGACAGGAATTCATTTGTAGATTTCTGTTGCTCTTTTTCTGCATAATTTCCTGCATAATCTCTGGTATATGCCCTGCAAGTTCCAGTGACCTCAGTTTCCCTGAGCTCAAATCTACTTTTCCTTAGGTGAGGCCTGGGTTCCTCCTCCCTGGGCCAAAGTCCAGAAATAGCCTTTAGGCAGAAAACCATGGTGATGCTGGGGGCTCATCCTCTTTGCTTTCCTTCTCTCAGGGATCGCGGATTTATTATTTCCTATTTTCCACTCTCTGAAACAGTTGAATATATTTTATACACTTGTTTATTTGTTAATAGTGAAAGGGAAAATCCAAATACTAGTAATCTAACTAATGCCAAACTCTAACAATTTCTTATACATTTTTTTTTTGCTTATAAAATAGCAGAAACAGGAAGATTGAAGGAAATGTGTCTTCCTTTCCCTCCCTTGGACACGTTATGAAAGAGTATCTCCTGATTTAAGATAGGCCATCTTTCTCAGAATAGTAGTTACCAGGAGAATCCATAGCATTATGTTCAGCGGATGTGTCCCCTATTTTCACTCAAAAACGAACTTTCTTGTTGAATTGTTGAAACTTTCCATGTGTAAAGGTAAGTGGAGAGTGGTAAAATTAGTATGGTTTTCATATCCTGCAGTCATTGTAGGGAATAGTTACCCTGCTTTGAAAAAGAATAAAGAGGCAAGTTTTAATCTACAATGTAGTTACTGATATTTATTTAGTTTCACAAATTAAGATGACACAGCAACGACTACTCTGAGTATATTAGTCTAGCTTATTTTTATTTTTTTGTCCCTAGCTACAGTGTAGTCTTATTCTTTATGTGAATGCACTTCCTTAGGTAGAGTAAATAATTTATAAGAAATTTATTTTGCATATACAATATTTGATTTATACTTGTTTTTTTTTTTTGGCTTACTAATATCTATTATTAAACCTTTTATTTTCATGTGTTGGTATACCTTCAATATGTGAACGACAATGTGTTTCCTTGTGTGTGTGCTAAGTCACTTCAGTCATGTCCAACACTTTGAGACCCCACGGACTATAGCCTGCCAGCCTCCTCTGTCCATGGGATTCTCTAGTCAGGAATACTGGAGTGGGTTACCATGCCCTTCTCCAGGGATCTTCCCGACCCAAGGATTGAACCTGCATCTCCTGCATTGGCATGCAGATTTTTTACTGCTAGCACCACCTTGAGTGTGTTTATAAACATCAGCCCAATGTCATTCAAGCCTTTGAGATAGTTTTTATAGATGTCTGGTTTAACAGAGTGAACAGCAAAGAGGAAGAGATCATGAAAAGTTAGTGAAATGCTTTACCTGGATGCCTGACATAGTGATGGTTTTATCCTGAGTACTGACTTCAAGAACCATGGATTCATAATTCTTCTAGTTTTTGAAGTATAGATCTTATTATTAAGAGTAACAGGAAAAATTGGGCTCTAGTGTTTCTGCCCAGTTCTGTTCAGTCACTCAGTCATGTCCGACTCTTTGCGACCCCATGAACCGAATCCCTGCAGGCCTCCCTGTCCATCACCAACTCCCAGAGTTAACCCAAAATCATGACCATTGAGTCAGTGATGCCATCCAACCATCTCGTCCTCTGTCGTCCCCTTCTCCTTCTGCCCTCAATCTTTCTCAGCATCTGGGTCTTTTCAAATGAGTCAGCTCTTCACATCAGGTAGCTAAAGTATTGGAGTCTCAGCTTCAACATCAGTCTTTACAGTACATGACCGTTGGAAAAACCGTAGCCTTGACTAGACGGACCTTTGTTGGCAGAGTAACATCTCTGCTTTTTAATATGCTGTGTAGGTTGGTCATAACTTTCCTTCCAAGGAGTAAGCGTCTTTTAATTTCATGGCTGCAATCACCATCTGCAGTGATTTTTGGAGCCCAGAAAAATAAAATCAGCCACTGTTTCCACTGTTTCCCGATCTATTTGCCATGAAGTGATGGGACCGGATGCCATGATCTTCGTTTTCTGAATGTTGAGCTCTAAGCCAACTTTTTCACTCTCCTCTTTCACTTTCATCAGGAGGCTCTTTAGTTCTTCTTCACTTTCTACTGTAAGGGTGGTGTCATCTGCATATCTGAGGTTATTGATGTTTTTCCCGGCAGTTCTGATTCCAGCTTGTGCTTCTTTCAGCCCAGCATTTCTCATGATGTACTCTGCATTTAAGTTAAATAAGCAGGGTGACAATATATAGCCTTGACGTACTCCTTTTCCTATTTGGAACCAGTCTGTTGTTCCATGTTCAGTTCTAACTGTTGCTTCCTGACCTGCATACAGATTTCTCAAGAGGCAGGTCAGGTGGTCTGGTATTCCCATCTCTTTCAGAATTTTCCACAGTTTATTGTGATCCACACAGTCAAAGGCTTTGGCATTGTCAATAAAGCAGAAATAGATGTTTTTCTGGAACTCTCTTGCTTTTTCCATGATCCAGGGGATGTTGGCAATTTGATCTTTGGTTCCTCTGACTTTTCTAAAACCAACTTGAACATCTGGACTTGCATGGTTCACGTATTGCTGAAGCCTGGCTTGGAAAATTTTGAGCATTACTTTACTAGCGTGTGAGATGAGTAAAATTGTGTGGTAGTTTGAGCATTCTTTGGCATTGCCTTTCTTTGGGATTGGAATGAAAATTGACCTTTTCCAGTCCTGTGGCTGGAAAAGGCAATGGCACCCCACTCCAGTACTCTTGCCTGGAAAATCCCATGGACGAGGAGCCTGGTCGGCTGCAGTCCACGGGGTCGCTAAGAGTCAGATATGACTGAGCGACTTCACTTTCACTTTTCACTTTCATGCATTGGAGAAGGAAATGGCAACCCACTCCAGTGTTCTTGCCTGGAGAATCCCAGGGACGGGGGAGCCTGGTGGGCTGCCGTCTATGGGGTCACACAGAGTTGGACACGACTGAAGTGACTTAGCAGCAGCAGCAGCAGCAGTCCTGTGGCCCCATCATCTGCAAATATCCAGTATTGAAACTAAAAGCATGTAATTTTATGTGGGCAGAAAATGAAGAGAGAGCAGTATTTTTTATAGTGTACATCTCAAAAAAGATGCCAGTCTGACTTTTTTCCCTTTTGGGCCAAAGCAAGGAGCCCTATGCAAAGTCTTTGTAGGTTCCAGGTATGCTGTTTAGGCCAGGAATTCTTAACACCGGGGGATAAGATTTAGGGCCTGGGGTCTGTGAACCTCAATGGGATAAAAGTTACATCTTTATTTTTCTACCCTCTAAGCTACATTTCTTTTTATTATAAATGTAGGTATAAAAAATACTAATATTAGCAGTTTTATGAGTTTTTCACAGAAATAACCTGTTTTTAAGATGATAAAACTATAGTTTTAGATATATCTAAAGTGTATTGATAATGAAGGACATATGTAACAATATATCAAAGATCTGGTATTTAAAAAAATTGAACTGTATTCCACTATAATTGGTTCCCTTGGTAATCCTGTGTATTTTATTAACTTTTTAAAAAATACTCTCTGAAAAGAGTCCATTGATTTCATTATACATCCAAAAGAGCTTTCTTTATTTGTTCACCCACTAAGAGGGCCTAATTCAGGCAATTAAAATTACTGTTTTTACTTTACCTACCTTAAATATCCTCTTTTGCTTCTGTTCTTGCCTGCTGGTGTTAAGCTACTAATAGGCCTTTAATTTCAGTTTTACATCCCACTCTCCTTTAGCATCTTTATTGACTACGTAACAGAGGAGATGGAATATATGTCCAGAAAAAAGATTCTAGACTCCCGGACAGACAGACAGCCTAGTTTTCCATCCAAACTCTGTGACTTATTTAGCTGTGTAAGTTATCTAAACTTTTAAATGTTTTGGTTTCTTCCTTTATTGGGTTGTTGTGATGATTAAGGGAGTGGAGATTTATTAAAGGAAGTTGTTACTGTGAGTACTATGCATGTGTCTGCTATTATTATTATTACTGTTTATTCCAAAAAATATTTGATTGTCATTATATGAGCTAGGCCCTAGACATTCAACCTAAGACAAATGCTTCTTTTCCAAAAGCTTTAAGTCTAGTGGTACAGACAGAGCTTGGGAAAGACTTTATTAATAATCTAAGTATTAAGTAGGAGGAATGCAAGATTCTTTGAGGATGGATTCAGGGTCAGACAAGGAGGATGTTGAAGCTGAATGAGCAAAGAATGGAACAAGCGTTCTCAGCAAAGCAACATTATTTGCAAAGGCTCTGAGGTTAAAAAGATCCTGATACATCTGAGAATTTAAAAAATAAAGGCATTGTGGCTACATAATATGGAGAATGAAGAAAGAGAGGGCTATCGGATGAAACGTGAGAAGTTGGCAGGGGCCAGATCTGGTAAGGCATGCTGGTTTTAATGTTTGAGGTCCTATCCTTATCGCACTAGAAGTCTTTAGGTCTGCATTTGTAAAGGATGTCTGCTAACAGAAAATAAGGTCTGGAGGAAGATCTTCCATAATAGATATAGCAGAAGGAGGCGACAGAAGCAGCCCAAGAAGAGATAGTAACCTGTTGATGGACTTGAATGACCTGGAATGGTGCTAGCAGAGATGGGGAGATATGGAGCTCTTCCATGATTAGCTTGAGGAATTTGATGATTGATTGCAAGAGGAGGATGAATGAGGAGTTAACCCATTTAGGCTTCTAGCTTGAGCAGTTAGGTGGATGGTAGTACCATCTGCAGAGTGGATGAACACACTGGAGGAGGAATAGGTTTGGAGACGTATAGATGGAGTCAGTTTTGAACATAGTAAGTTTGAGTTGCCTGTGAAATCCGTAAGAGAGTATGGTAAGAACCACCACAATATTGTAAAGTAATTAGCCTCCAATTAAATAAATTTTTTAAAAAAGAAGATATCAGTAGTTAGCTGGATACACTTACAAGTCTGTTGGTGTAAGTTGCTTAAGAATCTGGCTACAGGAAAGTAAGGTTGGATTAGAAAAAGAATGACTTTTCTTTAGAGCAGGTAAAAGGGAAATGTGAGAGCAAATGATCTGAAGCTGATCTAAATGAGGGACAGCTGGGGATACAGACTAAGAACGCCAAGGAATGTTAATTGGAAGTTGGAGGAATGAAATTTATTTCAAAGATATGCTGAAAAAGCAGTTACTTCAAAAGACTTTTTAAAAGTTTAGAATGTACCCATCAAGAATGAAGTATAAAAGGTTTTAAGGGGAAAAGTAAGGATGTGTTGGAGATAATTCTAGTGAAATTTAGTATGTAGTTCTGACTTAAGAGAATATGTACTCAGGGTAAATGTGATTTAGTTCTAATTAGACAACTCATCACCATTCACATCATACCGTCTTTAATGTAAAGATACTAGAGTAGCCCTTTTAGGTTTGCCACACTGACATTATTGGACAGTATCAAACCTTAATTAGTAAGACTTTTTTTTTCTTCTGCCTGCTTTCCTTCTGTTTCTCCCTTCCTCCATCTCTCCTTCCTTATTTCCTCCCCTCCCTCCATCCCTTCCTAGGAGGGAGCTAGGATAGGATGTATAGTTAGGATAAATAGGACATTAAGATAAAAAGATGCTATTGGTTTTTAAATAGGTAACTTATAGGGTGGATCTTTATTATAAATGATTCTAAGTCCCAAGCTAATAATTATTGCAGGGTGAGCTAGAAAAAAGTCTAGTTTGACCACTGTTCTTAGAGAACATTATTCTGTGGGTAGCTCAGGGATCGATTTCATGAATGTATAATCTCAAAATTGCTTCCTGTGTCTTCCATTGTGGATTCATTTAATTTTAGCTGTATGGGTACTCCTTAGGAATCAAAAAAATCCAGAAAAAAATATCAGGTGTAGTAATTTTTCTTTCCAGTTTTTCTTTCAAATACTACTGTACGACTTCTTGGGTAGTATGAGCACCTTCTAACAGAGTATTCTCAGCTTCTACCTTCCATACCTTATAATCTTGTTGTCATTCATTTTTCTTATCAAAAGCATTGTTGCTGTTATTTTCAACAAACTGTTATCTGTTAGGTAAATTAAAAATAAGAAAAATTTTAAAAATTATTTTACGTTAATATATTCATTTCTAATACCCTTCCTTTCTTTATGTACATCCTAATTTCTGACCTATGTGATTTTCTTTCTTTCTGAATAACTTATTTTAACATTACTTGTGGTAGATCTGCTTGCAAAAAAATCCCTCATTTTTTGTCTAGGAAAGTCTTTATTTCTCATCTTTGAAGGATAAGTTCACTGGATATAGAATTTTAGATTGGTGACTCTTTTTTCTTTAAATGTTTTGAATATTTCAGTCTGCTTTCTTCTTGGGCACGTGGTTCCTAAGAGAAGTCTGGTATACTTCTTATCTTTTTTCCTCTGTTGGTAAAGTTTCCCACATCCCTTTCTCCTCCAGATCTCTCCAGACCTTTGGTCTGGCTTCTTCCCAGGTTTTCTCTTTGGGTTTGGTTTTGTGCAGTTTTAATATTATATGGCCAGGTGTAGCTTTGGTATTTATCCTTCTTGGAGTTCTTGGATCACCCAAGTCTGTGGTTTTGTGTCTGTCATTGATTTTGGAGTATTCTCAGCCATTATTATGTCAAATAGTTCCTCTGTTCTTTTCTTTCTTTTTCTGGTATTCAGTTCAGTTCAGTTCAGTTGCTCAAGTCGTATCTGACTCTTTGCGACCCCATGAATTGTAGCACGCCAGGCCTCCCTGTCCATTACCAACTCCCGGAGTTCACCCAAACTCATGTCCATCGAGTCAGTGATGCCATCCAGCCATCTCATCCTCTGTCGTCTCCTTCTCCTCCTGCCCCCAGTCCCTCCCAGCATCAGAGTCTTTTCCAGTGAGTCAGCTCTTCGCATGAGATGGCCAAAGTACTGGAGTTTCAGCTTTAGCATCATTCCTTCCAAAGAACACCCAGGACTGATCTTCTTTAGAATGGACTGGTTGGATCTCCTTGCAGTCCAAGGGACTCTCAAGAGTCTTCTCCAACACCACAGTTCAAAAGCATCAATTCTTTGGTGTTCAGCTTTCTTTGCAGTCCAACTCTCACATCCATACATGACTACTGGAAATTACTATTATGCATATGTTAAACATTTTGTAATTATTTGTCAATTCTCAGATATTCTGTTCCATCTTTATTTATTTTTTTTTGCTCTCTACATTTCAGTTTTGAAAGTGTCTACTGTTATATCTTAAAACTCTATGATTTTCTTCTTGGCCATGTCTAGTCTACTCATGAGCCCATCAAAGGCATTCTTCATTTTGGTTTAACAGTGGTTTTTTTTTTTAATTTTATTTTATTTTTAAACTTTACATAATTGTATTAGTTTTGCCAAATATCAAAATGAATCCGCCACAGGTATACATGTGTTGATCTAACATTTTCTTTTGATTCTTTCCTAAGAGTTTTTAGCTCTCAGCTTATGTTACTCACATGTTCTTTAATGTTGTCAACTTTTTCAATAAATCCTTTGGCATATTGCTTATTATTGTTTTAAATTCCAATTCTGATAATTACACATTTTCTGGTGCTTGATTTGTCTCTTCAGGTTGTTTCTTTTTGCCTTGTAGTGTTTCTGGTCATTTTTTTTGTTGAAATTTGAATGTGGTGTGTTGAGTAAAAGGAACTTTGGTAGATATGTCTTTAGTGTAAAGTGTTATGTTTATCTAGCTAGGAGTCAGTCTGTGTTTACTATTTGCTGTAGCTCTTGTGGCCAAGGCTAAAGTGTTTTCTTCTATCCTTGTTTTTGTTTTCCCTGTTGTCTTTAAATGTTCCTGGAGATCTTAAATAGGGGTGAACCTTGCAGTTCTTTTAGCTATATCTCATTCCTTGTTATTGTAAAGGGACCTTACTGATATGATGGTAATGTGGGGAGGGGTAGAAGAGAAGGGAACTTTCTATAGTCCTATGATTAGGTCTCAGTCTTTTAGTGAATCTTTTGCTTCCCCTATGTCAGTTAGGCTCTAGTGAAATGGTTCTCCTTGTGGCTAGGCCTTATTAAGGAGAACAGAGTTCAGTAGTATTTGTTAAATCATTTTTTTCTTCTTCTGCCATAAAGAGGTAAGAAGTTTTCTCTAATCTTCATAGTGAGAACCTGGTGAGGCTTGTAGAGATACAACTCATAGAACTTTCGGGAATCCTTCTTTAAGGCTGAGCCTTCTCCTAGTTTTTTGTTCTTAAGCTAATATTCATACTGAACCTCCAGAAATTAATCAATTATAGTTGAAAGTGTTCCTACCCCAGGACTTGCTTTAGCTAACACTTGGCTTTTGATACCAGTAAGTCCTGATTCTCTGCATCTGCCTATTTGTCCAGTTTTCGGGGAAGCTGTTTGCTCTGTGACCTCAGTTTTCTGATGGATCTAAGAAGAGTCATTGGTTTTCAGTTTGTTCAGCTTTTTTTCTTTTTGTTAGGGTAGGAGTGACTGTTTTCAAGCTCTTCATATTTCAGACCGGAAAATCAGAAATTCCCTTGTTTCTTATTAGAATGAAGATTTTACCTTAGCTCATTCATCTTAGTCTCTTAAGCCTTTTCTTTCCCCTGTACAAACTTCACTGGAAACAATGATTTTAGTGAATATTTGAACATAGATTACATTTGGGCAGAGATACCTTTTTCATCTTTTTTTTAAAAATTATCTTTTCACTTGTTAACTTTTCTAAATACAGACTGTATCCTTCTTAAGCTGTAAGGCTGTGAATCCTGCTCTTTCTTTTTAAGCCTCAATTCAGCAGTTAGAAGGATTTAAAAAAAAATCTGAAACAGTTATCTCCCTAGAAGGATGTAGACAGAATGAACAGTGAAGAGAATATATCAGATACTATCCTGTGTGGATACAAGGAAGAATAAGGTGAGGTACTTAAATTTTAGTATTCTCAGACTAGTCAGGTAACAGACAAGCCAATAATATCATACTCAAATCGCCATGCATGTCCAGAGGAGCATAGAGGTGGGACATTTTGTCTTACGTTGAGGGGTTGGGAGGAGGCAGGAAAAAAGTCACCTAAAGTAGCTGACATACCATCTATTTCTTAAAGGATGGCTAGGGTGGAGGAGAACATCCCAAACAGAGAGAACTGCCCATCACATAAATGGTTTAGTCTATGATTGCTTTTTTTCTGGAGTCAGAACTTGGAGAGCAAAGCAAACTGGGCAAGTTAGGTAGAGTTTCTCCAACTCGGCTTGATGTATGGTTTTATTAGAACAAATACTTGCCCTATAAAGTTTTTCAACGTCATTGTAACCAGTTTTGAATTTTTGTTGTATATTGTAGTATGAAATTGAGAATTAACTATACTGTGTATTTCATATTTACATAAAGCACAACCTGCCAAGATAGTTTTTTAATTATCAAATTATGTCTTATAAGTATTTTGCATAGTGTAGAATTCATTTGAGTTTGAGTTAAGTTTGACTGGTTCTATTGTTGCTTTAAATGTAAGGATATTTTATGATTTCATAGAAGGAAATTTTTAGAAACGATAACCCACTCATTTTAGCTAATCTCATTTAGTTAAACCATTTCTCTTGAAGTTGTAACCCATTATATAATTTCATGCATATTTCCTCCTACACATATTTACTTGACTCTTTCAGGTCTATAATACTGCCACTTTCTGGCAAAGGTATAATGAGCATAATTTTAAATTCTGCATGAAATACAAGTTGTTGTTCGTTGTTCAGTCACTAAGTCATCTCCGACTCTTTGCGACCCCATGGACTACAGCACGCCAGATTTCCCTGTTCTTTACCATGTCCCAGAGTTTGCTCAAACTCATGTCCATTGAGTCAGTGATGCTATCTAACCATTTCCTCCTCTGTCACTCCCTTCTCCTCCTGTCCTCAATCTTTCCCAGCATTAGGGTCTATTCCAATGAGTCAGCTCTTTGCATCTGGTAGCCAAACTTTGGAGCTTCAGCTTCAGTATCAGTCATTCCAATGAACATGGAGGGTGAATTTCCTTTTAGGATTGACTGGTTTGATCTTGCAGTCCAACGGACTCTCAAGAGTCTTCTCCAGCACCACAGTTCGAAAGCATGAATTCTTCAGCATTCAGCCTTCTTTATGGTCCAGCTCTCACATCCATGCATGATTACTGCAAAAACCATAGCTTTAACTAAACAGACCTTTGTTGACAAAGTGATACCTTTGCTTTTTAATATGTTGTCTAGGTTTGTCATAGCCTTTCGCCCTAGGAGCAAGCGTCTTTTAATTTCATGGCTTCAGTCACCATCCACAGTGATTTTGGAGCCCAAGAAAATAAAATCTGTCACCGCTTCCACTTTTTCCTCTTCTGTTTGCCATGAAGTGATGGGACCAGATGCCACGATCTTAGTTTTTTTGAATGTTGAGTTTTAAGCCAGCCTTTTCACTCTCCTCCTTCACCCTCATCAAGAAGCTCTTTAGTTCCTCTGAACTTTCTGCCATTGGAGTGCTCTTCAATTAATAACTAATAGATTATTGCCTAGTTCTATTGATAGTTTAGTGTCATAGCTTTTGAAATTACTTTAGTCAGCCAAGATAAAGCTCTTTTAGCACACATCTAATATACTGTTTCTAAAATGAATGAATATGTATACAGAGAAGGAGGGATTTTGAACTTCTTAGAGAAAGCAGGATAGGGAATCTTATTTTAGATTACAGAAGACAACACCAAAGCAATCTTAATTTTCTAAAAAAAAAATCTGATTTTGTTTCATAAAATTTGACTTTTAATTATGTTGCTGATAAAATTATTACCTGAGATAGTGTGCATAGATGATTCAAGATATTTTTGGAACACTTCTTAAACTGACCATTAAAGTGTATTTAATCATCATTTTTATTCCAGACATTTCTTTCTTCACTCTCTTTACTTTCCTTAATAGAAATAGTATATTAGTTTTCTATTGCTGATGTAACAACTTACCATAAATTAAAACAAAACAAGTATATTATCATACAGTTCTTGGAGTCAGAAGTTCAGTATGCATGTCACCAGCCTAAATTCAAGCTATTAGACAGGCTATTTCTTTCTTTCTAGGGAATGAATCCAGTTACTACTTCTTTGAGTTGTTGGCAGAAACCAGTTCTTTCCAAGAGTAGGACCTCGGTCTTGTTTTCTTACTGACTCTAAACTGAGATTTATCCTGCCTTTTAAAGGCTACCTGATTTCCTGGCTCATTGTTTCCTTCTTGCATCTTCAAAACTAGCAATAGTCTTTAAGGCCTTCTCATTTTGCATCTTTGTGACATACTGTTCTTCTGTAATCTTTTACTTATTAGGATTTATATGATTAAATTGGGCCCACTTAGATAATACAAGTTAATCTCCCTCATCTTGGGTTCTTAATATTAATCATATCAACACAGTTACTTTTGCCACCATGTGATGAAAGTGAAAGAGGAGAGTGAAAAAGTTGGCTTAAAGCTCAACATCCAGAAAACTAAGATCATGGCATCTGGTCTCATCACTTCATGGCAAATAGATGGGGAAACAGTGGAAACAGTATCAGACTTTATTTTTCTGGACTCCAAAATCACTGCAGATGGTGATTGCAGCCATGAAATTAAAAGATGCTTACTCCTTGGAAGGAAAGTTATGACCAACCTAGATAGCATATTCAAAAGCAGAGACATTACTTGGCCAACAAAGATCTGTCTAGTCAAGGCTATGGTTTTTCCAGTGGTCATGTATGGATGTGAGAGTTGGACTACAAAGAAAGTTGAGCGCCGAAGAATTGATGCTTTTGAACTGTGGTGTTGGAGAAGACTCTTGAAGTCCCTTGGACTGCAAGGAGATCCAACCAGTCCATTCTAAAGAAGATCAGTCCTGGGTGTTCTTTGGAAGGACTGATGCCAAAGCTGAAACTCCAATACTTTGGCCACCTCATGCGAAGAGTTGACTCATTGGAAAAGACTCTGATGCTGGGAGGGATTGGGGGCAGGAGGAGAAGGGGACAACAGAGGATGAGATGGCTGGATGGCATCACCGACTCTATGGACGTGAGTTTGAGTGAACTCTGGGAGTTGGTGATGGACAGGGAGGCCTGTTGTGCTGCAATTTATGGGGTCGCAAAGAGTTGGACACGACTGAGCGACTGAACTGAACTGAATGTAACATATTACCAGGTTGCAGGAGTTAGGACCTAGACATCTTTGGGGAGGTATGTTTCTGCCTATTGTAACTGGTAGTACTAACTGGTTCCTGACTTCGCTGGATCGGTTTTCCTTTTCTGTTTAGAATACCTCTGACTTTTCTCTCTTTGATTCATTGAATGCAAGTGAAGTGTTAGGATTCAGAGTCATGAGGGGAAGTTTTAGGGGATAGAGAATTCTAGAAATACTGAAAAAAATATGCTTAGAATATTGCTTTGTAAAATAGAAAGTCTTTATGTATTTTTGAGTTTAACTACTTTCAATCCTTAATACTAAGGTCCATAGTTTTTCAATACCCAGCAGCAGGAAGTTAACCAGTAAAGAATCAGTTAATTTAGGATGAAAATATTCCAAGATAGATACTCATTCAGAGCAATAAATTTTAATAATTTATGTGAATTTTGATAATGGATAACATTGTATTTTAATGTTATTTCTTTCCTACTTAGATCATCACAAAGTACGTATATGAGCTTCTGGAAAAGGATTGTAATTTGAAAAAAATATCTATTCCAGTAAGTCCAATTTTTAAAAGTATTTATAGTTTAAAGAAAACTTTTGTTTTAGGTTACCTGTGATAAGTTTAAATGTTAAGATCCTAATGTTTTGATATTGATAAAGATAATATTAAATGCCTGTCATTATACTTCATCTCATTGTGTGTAATAGTTCTTAAAAAGTAATATTCTTTAGTGTAAAGTAAAGAAATACTGATTTTCAGTCTTTTTTGAAAGTGATGTCACAAAAGAACTACTCTTTCCTCTACCCTTTCTCATTTCATTGGTATAATTTATTTTTACATGTTTATTTGAGTAAACCTATGTGCTTTTTCTTACATTAGACTTTTGCTTTCATTTTAATTATTTCTTGATTATTTTAAACTGTGTGTTTCATTTCTGTGTTATTTCCTCTGAACATCCCCAGATTTACTCTTTTTCATAACACTACTCCTCTCCTGAGTGGAAGTTTTTTTGTTTTTTTTTTTTCAAGTTTTGCATATTTTGCCATTTCAGAGTGGAAAAGTTTGAAATTTGTTCTCAGATTCAGTTTCTCAAGAGCTTTTTTGTTTTTAGTGTACAGTATGAAATATTGAGCTTTTGAATGAAGAAATAGTAACCTTATGTGTGAGATGATGGTAGACTAGATGAGATGATCTTTACTGTCCTAGACAGTTCTCTGATTTTACAATCTTTATGAACCTCAAAGACTTTATGAAAGTTATTTAAGGCACAAAACTTACAATGTTAATAATTTAGTCTACATGAAATTTTGCGTGAAATTCTAAAATTCTTTGGGTAGTGTTATTCTACTATCAAGTGGAGGGATTTAGAATTTTTTAATACTATCTATCCTCCCAAATTACTTCCATAGGTTGATTTTTTTTTTTTAAACATCTCTATTTTATATTTAACTTTCTATAGATAACCTCAAGTACTAGGTCATATTGTTAATCGTTTATTAATTTATTCATTCATTCAACAAATATTTATTTTAGGATGCCAGGCACTGCTCTACGTGCTAGTGACATACTAGTCAATGCAGTATTATTCTACGTAATGACTAGGCCAACACTTGTTTATTTGAAAACTTTCCTTCCTTTTGAATTGTGTGAGAACCAAGATTTTAGTATCTTTTTTGAGAATGAATATAAAAGTTATTTTCTGGATTCACACCTCTTGTTTTGTTTTTGACTTTGCATCTAGTGTCTCACTCTATTAAAATCATACGTTGAATTTGGTCTTCTGGAAAGTCAAGGCAGAATTTTGTCACTTTGTCCAGTCTCCCTTTTTTGTTAATTCTATGTCTTTTGAAGCTTCTGATGAATGATATTTAAAGAGCCTTAGGTTAATCCATTGTTACAGCACAATTAATTAGTATTGAGTCCTTTAACTTTGCAATACTTCTAGTTCCATTGAACCTTTAAACTCAGTTTAATTCCCTGGGTTTCTAGAACAAATTACAAGATAATTGGCCATATCTGTCATGTAACATAATTGTTTCATTTTTGTGTAGAAAGCCTGAGATTAGATTTAGAAGGACTTGAATTATTTTCCTCTTATTAAATTTAAATCTAACATTACACAGAGAAAGCTTTTCATTGTATGAGATCTGTAACAACCATTATGACCAATTTGGTTAGTAAAGATTTCCTAATTTTATAAATGAAAAAGAAACAATTTTTTCATTTTAGCAAATTAATATGTCCTTAAGTTATCATAACGTATTTTATATAATTATGAGATTCTTCTTCCCTAAAGTATTAGTTTTCTCCTGAGTTCTCTTAAATCCCAAGGCTAGCAGTGAGAGTGGGGTTTATTTTTTGATCAGTCATTTTTTTTTTCTAAAGATATACCACCAAATTTTTTTCTTTTACTGATGATGAACTAAGTTTTAGTTTTATAGTTGAAATATTTAATAAGGCAAGAATTCTTTTTGATTGATAGCACTCTGTAGAAGACCATGATTTGCCAGCAAAGGTCATGATCATGTCTCTCCATGTAAACATGATCACATTTACTTTCCACCTCACATAAATAGGTACAAAATATTCTCAATTTTAGTATTTCACTCTTGTGTAGAATATTGGATACATGAGTTGACTACAGATTTTCATTTGATTTATTCAATCATATTTAAATAAACTTCAAAATTAGTGATTTTCATAAGCATCCCAAAATGAATTGTTAACTGCTGACCAATTGGTCTTAGACATTGATTTGTCTATAATAGAGGCGGTACACTGGAATGACCTTTATGTGTATTCCTTAATGAAAGCTCACCTTAGTAAATTACCATTATTAGAAGATAAATGGCTTCGGAACAGCCATTTCGAAAGTTACAGATTTCCCTGGTGGTCCAGTGGTTAAGGCCGTGTGCTTACAATGCAGGGGGTGTGGTTTGGATCCCTGGTCGAAGTGCTAAGATCCACACATCCATGCCATGAGATGCAGCCAGAAAGTTAAAAAAAAAAAAAAGGACTTAATGAAGAAAACTTTATTTTATTCACTTAGCTATTTTTCTATTTTAAATTAGCAATAACTTGAGAGTAAATGATCAACTGCAGAATCACAGTTCTGCATTATTTTGAGATGAATATTATTCAATTACCGTCTTAAATACTGCTTTTACTCCTTTATCATTAATACTTTTACATTGTTCATTTTTTGTTCCTTAAATAATCTAATGTTCTGATATTTTTAAAATCAACATATTTGGATGTTCAAGTAAAACTTTTGTTCATTTGCTCATAGCTCCCTTAACTTGTTGCTCCTTAAAAAATTCTTGAACAGTATCATAATATGAAAAAAACACATGTTTATCTTCAGAAAATAAGTACCCTTCCAGTTTTAAAGTGATTACTGTGGAATTTAATTCCACCTTTAAAAACTGAGGTGCTTGGTTTCAGGGGACTTTGTAGGATATGAAAAAGAACAGTGGTCAGCACCTTTTAGAAAGTCTATAGCTAGGGTTTTTTTTCATTAAGATAAACAGACATCCATTTCCATACATTTCAGGATCTGTTAAGGCCTCACTGACTTTAAGAGACTCTCTTATTTGCGCCTATTTAGACATACTTTTTGGTAAATGAGTGACTGGAAACCTCTGTGGCCTCTGTTTTATTATTCACTGACAGCTTTGCGTTTTCATTTTTCTTTTGTTCTTATTACCATTTTCTTTCTTTTTTCAAGCTGTTTTAACTGAATGATTCCTGTGTTCTCTTATAATGTTCCTAGGTAAAAGGGAGTTTTTCATTTCAGATTTGGTTTTACTCTGTCTTGCTCTGTCTCCCATCCACTTTTCTTCCTCTATGACTTCAGTCATATCTATTGTTATTCTAGTAATTTGTTTATTCTAGACATCACCTGTGGTAGTGTTGTATTTCCTACTTCTCTTACATCATATTTAATTACTACTAATAAAGATACAGTTATGTCATTTTGATTCTAAGCATTGTGTAGCTCTTTGAAAATTCTCTGTAATCATGCATTAGTTTAACCTTTCATTTGGCTTTCTGAGCCAGTCAAGTATTATACCCAAGTTAAGAGGACACATTGTTTAGGTAAATGCCTTTTATCTAAAGGAAGTCACTGGAGAGGCTTGATTAAGATTCTTTAGTCCAAAAGTTTATTCATTCTTATATAACTCAGTGCCTACAATGTGCCAGCCTTTCTTCTGTACATCTGGTAATATACTGGAGACACAGGTCTGTGCTTTCCTGTACTTTAGTAGAGGGAACAGATGGTTAATAAACAAATATATAAACAGATATAAAGTAAAGCATATTAGGTTGCATTATGTGCTATGGAGGAAAATAAAACAGAGGTTGATAGTAGAGAATTCTTCTGGAAGTGTTTAAATGGAGTGGTCAGAGAACGCCTCACTGACAAGATGCATTTTTTTTCTTAAGCCTGTGGCCATGCCCTACTTGCTAAAATAATTACCTTTTGTGCTGTGTGTACACAGGTGGCTAAACATCTATTACTGACCAATCTGATTGTTTTAGAAGTACAGAAATTTTAATTTTTGTCTTGTCCCAGAAGTAGTCGCTGGGCCCGTTTGTAATCCAGGGCATTTAATGGTATTTTTTTTCTTTATTATTTTGATAATTTTATGAATATATACTGTTGATGAAGTGAGGTGCTATTGCATTGCCCAGCATATGAATTGACCTCTATTTGAGGATGTGTTTATCAATCACCTGTTAAGATATTAATTTCTGGCCCTGACCTGGTCAAACAAAGTCTACCATTCATTGTTACTTGCCACTGCTGATGAGAAATACCACTTAGGGCATGTTATGGCATATGTAATAAAATGTTGGGAAGTTACCCTTTCCTAAAATTCTCTGACTTTGAAATCTGAATCTAGTTTAAACCTAAATATTATGTATAATCAAAATAACTAAAAATATTCCCTTTTCATTCTATAAGTAACTAACTAGTACATAAGGTTATCAAAGTATACAGATAGTATTATTTTACAAAGTATTTGGTATATAATCCTGTGTTCACACTCTGAATAAAATGTCAAAGTCCATTTACATAGAACAGTTGGTGTTTGAATTTTTAAATAGTTCCATTTCCTACATTTGTTAAAAGCTTAGCAGTTTTCCTCACTAATATATGGTTTTCCAATATGTATATTCTCCAGTTGGGTTTTCTGTTTATTTTAGACGCAGCATATTTCTGTTATGACTTACAGGCTTAATAGCTGTGTGACTTGGGCAAGTTATTTAAACTCTCCAGGCCTCAACTTCTTTGTCTATAAACAAATATAATAATAGTCCCACCTTAATAGAATTGTGATTAATTGAAATAATGTTTTAAAAACATTTAGCATAGTATCTACATTATAGGAAGCACTTAAAAATTTTTCTTTTTTGTAATGATAATATAATACTGATATACAGTAGCAATGGAGAAAGACATAGTTCTAGTATTCTTTTCCATATTTTTATATTTTAATTACTATCATGTCTTTTTGCTCCTCTACCTTATATGTAAGTGTTAATCTCTAATGAATATTTTAATTTTATTTTAAAGTTTTTTTACTTCCATAATTCTGCAATAGCTGTTCTATAATTTATATTAACCACTAGTTTTCTCTTTTGTGTCTATGATCAAAAAACATTTATTTATTATTTAATTTTTTTTAATTACAGGTAGATGCCACTGAAAGTGAACCAAAGAGTTTTATCTTTATGAGTGAGGATGCTTTGACAAATCCACAGAAACTGATGGTTTTAATTCATGGTAGTGGTGTTGTCAGGGCAGGTCAGTGGGCTAGAAGGCTTATTATAAATGAAGATCTGGACAGCGGCACACAGATCCCTTTTATTAAGAGAGCTATGGATGTAAGTGCGATTTCCTTTATATTTTTTGGCATTTTATAGCTGTTTTATTATGTTCTAAATTATTTTATCATGTCTTTTAAAAAATCTTTCCTAAACATAGCCTTATCTTTAAATTGTTACCATTTTACTTGTAGCGAAAGATTATTCTGCATTATTTTGCAGTTACAGCAAAAAATAAAAAGACATTTTCAGTCTACAACGATTTAGATACTATCTTTGAAATGAGTATTTTCAGTTCTAATTTTTTGTTTCTTATTACATGAAATATCACTTTTAAATATCAATATTACTGAAAATACTTATAAAAAAAAAAGACTGCTTTGATAAATCTTCGCCTATCTGATTTAGTGAAGTTAAAAACTAAAGGAAACCTGCTACATTAAATTAATATTTTATTCTTTTAAAAAAAAGAGTTGGAATAACTCAGCATTTTTCTGTCATTAAAAGTAAATAAATAAAAACTCTTTAGAACCCACAAATACAGTGCTTAAGAATAAGATAAACACAAGATGGTAAATTGTAGTATTTACTGAATTATTTTATTCTTACTTGAATTCAAACTTTTTAGAAGTTGGTATTCTAAAATTGTGTTCAAGATTTTCTTTTCTGTGGTAGTGAAATTGCTTTTTCTGACCTAGCTTTGTTACATCCTAATGTTTGGTGATTTGTTTTACTGTCTCATTCTTAAGTTCTCCAATGAATAGTTAAACTTTGCAAAGTTGGTTTTCTTTCACATATGAGTAGAAATTTTCTTCAGAAAAAAAATAAAGTGGCATCTTTACTTATAAAACTTTAATATAGGAACGTAAAGTTATTTAGGAATATATGTGTCCGTGTATGCTTTATAAGAGCTACATTATTTTATTTTTGTAATTAAAAGAGGTAAGGAATTATTTCATACACTAATGAATGCAAAGGTGAAAAATAATATGTTTCTTACTTTGTTAACTCTGAAATAATAAGATTAGAGCCCAGCTCAGCTCCTAAAGAATATTTTGTTAATAGATTTTGAGACACTTAAAATTCTGTAAGTAGAATTTCATAGGTGAATTGTATATTTTGTTTCAGTCTTCATAGATATGCAAAGAACACAAAAATATCACTTTTGATTGGTTGCAAATTTCAGTGGTGTGTTTTTTAATTAGAACTTAAGTAACTAAAATAAATTTAGTTTATTTTGAAGTAATTCACTTAATTTGTTATTAAACTTTTATATTTCAGGTTATGAATAGTGAAATAAACTTACTCTCTGGCATATTAGTTTATGTTTAGAACAGACCCTGTCAATGTATTTTAAGAACACGTTATGTGAAATGTGATCACAATTCAGTGAATACTTGAAAATATAATTCAGTGAAGAAAATCAGATATTTGTACATATGGGTGCTTGGTAAAATATTTTATGTAAGTTATATTGTCTGTGCTAGTAGTTAACTAAGCCTTTCCCATCCTAAAATGTTCTGGTATAAGGTTTTTTGAAGTGAAAGAGTATAGGGGAAACCATCTCAAATACCTTTGAACAAACTATCTGTTGAGATCCCAAACAAGAGGGAGGAAGTTTCATTAGAACAGTCAGTCAGTTCGTTCTTGTAAGTAGAAATATACATTGGAGGGGTTATGGCATTTCATTGTCTTGACTTTTTTCTGCTTTCCTCAATCAGAGCAACCCATGATTCCTTGAAAAAAATCAGTTGATTTCTGAGTTCTTTCGTATTTAGTGTTTATGTTGCATACTTTGGAAATTTCAGGTTATATACTTTATTCTCGATTTTATGAACGTCATTCTGGTAACTTTCTACATGATGAACATTTAAAAATGGTTATCTTTTTTTAATTTAGATATAGTGATTTGTATTACGTCAGCTTTGCCTTTTCATGGTATTTCTCTGGTAATTCTTCATGGGCTGCTCCGTGTTTGTATGTGGTTGGAGGGTGTACAGACAGGTAGAGGAAACAATGGAGCTCTAGGAAGCAGGAAGAGGAAGACTAATTAGGAGAAAGAAGCTGTCTCATTCTTTTAAATCAGATTAGCCCCTGCCCCACTTGTTTTTATTTTTTGGTCTCTTTTTTTCTAAAATTATTTAAAGAAATGTTTCTGTAGTTTATGAAAGGCTGCTGCTGCTGCTGCTAAGTCGCTTCAGTCGTGTCCGACTCTGTGTGACCCCATAGACGCAGCCCACCAGGCTCCCCCGTGCCTGGGATTCTCCAGGCAAGAACACTGGAGTGGGTTGCCATTTCCTTCTCCAATGCATGAAAGTGAAGAGTGAAAGTGAAGTCGCTCAGTCGTGTCTGACTCTTCGCGACCCCATGGACTGCAGCCAACCAGGCTCCTCTGCCCATGGGATTTTCCAGGCAAGAGTACTGGAGTGGGGTGCCACTGCCTTCTTCGTTATGAAAGGCAGGGAGCCACTATTCTATTTTCCATGGTCTGTCAATTTTCATATCACAACTGAAGTAAATTCTGATATTTTGCAGGCCAGACAATATTATCTCTATTCAGTGTTAATATATTTATGCTATATTCCTTGCAGATTTTTAGTATAATATTAAAGGTCCCAAAATAGGAGTCATATAATGGTAAGGTTAAAACTTTTTCTCAATAGTAGAACCCTGCCTCTAAGTGAATTGTTTTGTAAAAAACAAAACAAAACTTATGTTTGTCACTTTGGTAGAAGCAGAAGTGAAGACTGGCACCACTTCCACAATAGCTACTGAGATTTCTTCCCTTACCCTTGGGCACCATGAGTCACAGCTTGAAAACTACAGATATTCCAATCCTTGTAGTTTAGATATTTAAGAACTTATTTATTAAAAATATATTAAGATTTCACGTTGGAGGAATAGTACATATTTGATAAATTCCCATAGTGCTTCTCAGGTTGCCATAGCTAATATTTTCAGTGTTTAACAATCTTCAATCCACAGTATTGCAATATATTATTTGGAGTATAAAAGTGTGTATCATATGGCCACGTACTGTATGGATTACAACAAACTGTGGATAATTCTTAAAGAGATGGGAATACCAGACCACCTGACATGCCTCCTGAGAAATCTGTCTGTAGGTCAAGAAGCAACAGGTAGAACTGGACATGAAACAACAGACTAGTTGCAAATCGGTAAAGGAGTATGTCAAGGTTGTATATTGTCACCCTGCTTATTTAACTTACATACCGAGTACATCATGAGAAATGCTGGACCGGATGAAGCACAAGATGGAATCAAGATTGCTGGGAGAAATATCAATAACCTCAGATATGCAGATGACAGTACCCGTATGGCAGAAAGTGAAGAAGAACTAAAGAGCCTCCTGATGAACTTGAAAGAGGAGAGTGAAAAAGTTGGCTTAAAACACAGCATTCATAAAACTAAGATCATGGCATCTGGTCCCATCACTTCATGGCAAGTAGATGGGGAAACAGTGGAAACAGTAAGAGACTTTATTTTCTGGGCTCCAAAAATCACTGTAGATGGTGACTGCAGACATGAAATTAAAAGACACTTGCCTCTTGGAAGAAAAGTTATGACCAATCTAAACAGCATATTACAGAGTCTAGTCAAAGCTATTATTTTTCCAGTAGTCATGTATGGATGTGAGAGTTGGACTATAAAGAAAGCTGAGCGCCAAAGAATTGATGCTTTTAAACTGTGCTGTTGGGGAAGACTCTAGAGAGTTCCTTGTACTGCAGGGAGGTCCAACCAGTCCATCCTAAAGGAAATCAGTCCTGAATATTCATTGGAAGGACTGATGTTGAAGTTGAAACTCTAATGCTTTGGCCACCTGATGTGAAGAACTGGCTCATTTGAAAAGACCCTGATGCTGGGAAAGATTGAAGGCAGGAAGAGAAGGGGATGACAGAGGATGAGATGTGGATGGTATCACCGACTCAATGGACATGAGTTTGAGTAAACTCTGGGGGTTGGTGATGGACAGAGAAGCCTGGCGTGCATGGGGTCTCAAAGAGTCAGACACGACTGAGCGACTGAACTGAACTGAATTATTCAGTGTCTAATTGTGCAGTTAGGTATTTACTCATACTTCTTCTTTGAACTTTTCTTATTTGCATATTTTTAGGCATTTTAGTTGATCTCTATAAAAAGGGCAAAGAAAATAGGACACTTAAGTCGTTTCATTACTAATTGCAGGAGTTGGATTCAAGTGCAAAATTTAAGGAGTCATTCACTCTCAGGATGTGCACTCCTTGTAGGTCCCCTGAGAGTGAGTGCCTCCTTAAATTTTGCACCTTAGGCATCTCACTGATCTGTCCCTGTCCATGCTTTGACTGATTGGAATGTATATACTGTCAAAAAGTTTTATGGTGAATGGTCTGGAAGCCCCTATAGGTCAAATTTTTACCATGCACCAGAAACTCCTGGAAGGCTTCTTGGACCAGATTGCCCTGTTCGGATCCCAGGTTTTAATTCAGAAGGTCTGGTTGGGGCCTGAGGATTTATATATCTGAGAATATCTGTTCTGCTGTTGATTGGGCACCACACTAGAACAGCTGGGACAGGTAATACTGTTTGGAATGGTTGAGGATTTATGTATACTTTTCAGGCTCTAGGTGTAAATAGATAAGGTAGAACTTGATGAGAATTACATTCAGTATGACAGAGCATGAGAAGTTCTAAAAAATATTTTATAATAGAATCAGTGAAGTAAAAGTTTAAATGATAAAAACGTACTTTGAAATTACAAGTGATTCATATCCAACATGACTTAAAATTTATAATTGTAATAATTTCACGAGAAATCTAATAACTCCACTAAACCAACTTTTAAAAATTTCTCATATTTGGATTATTCAGAAGAATCTGCTATTTTCATAATTAATTACTTTGAATATAACTTTCATATTGTTATATCTAAGTTTTAAAGACTAATGCTATTTTTATCAATGTAATTTATGCAGTTTGGGTTCTATGACATGGTGGACTGAGCTAATTAACAGGCTTTTCTTCCTCACTCTCAAAAGTAATGGAATAAACCATTGCAACAACAAAAATATTAAATACCTAAAAGTGAAAGTTACTCAGTCGTGTTCAACTCTTTGCGACCCCATGGACTGTGCAGTCCATGGAATTCTCCAGGCCAGAATACTGGACTGGGTAGCTGGTCCCTTCTCTAGGGGATCTTCCCAACCCGGGGATCAAACCCAGGTCTCCTGCATTGCAGGTGGGTTCTTTACCAGCTGAGCCACCACAGAAGCACATTAAATACCTAGTTATGTTCCAAGGATAGAAAAGGAATCTTTAAATGTCTGACTCCAGTAGAGAACTTAAAGCCACAGTGGTAAGTCCCTGTAGGGTGTGGCAGCACAAAGGGGAGATATGATGAGATATAAAACCTGGCCCCCAAAGGGCCTAACAACACAGCTCTGAGCCTGAGACGAAGCATCTAAAACTAAGACCAATGTATATTCTAGTGCCCTGGAAGCATCTGCTTTCTTAGTTTTTAAGGTACAAAAATTAGTTTGCTAAAGTGCTAGGGAGAATGCATAAACAACCTCTCTCTTGAGAAATAGAAGCCAAAGATCCTAACCCAAAGGTATATTTGGATTTGCAGTTTGAATTTAGACAATTAGTTTGGGAATTTAAGCAATGTATATTCATGTAAAAATAGATTCTGGACTGATGAAACTTCTGGAGTACCTGGTAAAGTTCCAATAGCAAACTTTACAATCCAGGGTGACTCCCTAATAAAGAAGAATTTGTAGTCAGAAACTAAAAATCATTTGAGGAACTGATTATCACAAAGAAAAGTCAAATCAAGCAGCTGTAACACACAGTTGAAAGAAGAATTAATAAAAGCTACAATTGAGGAACATAGTATGTAGGATAAAGCAGAAAAAACCTGAGAAAAACATTATGATAGATAAAATGTCATGGAGAATAGAATGTTCGTGTTAAATTGCTTCATTCATGTCCAGCTCTTTGTGATCCTGTGGACTGTAACCTGCCAGGCTCCTCTGTACGTGGGATTCTCCAGGCAGAAATATTAGAGTGGGTTGCCATTTCCTCCTCCAGGAGATCTTTCATGTGTAGGGATTGAACTCATGTCTTCTGCAGCTCCTGCACTGTAGGCGGATTCTTTACAGCTGAGCCACAGGGGAAGCCCCATGGAGAGGAGAATAAGATCTAGTAATCCTCTAATATACATTTCAGAAAAGCAGCAGAAAAGAATGGGAGAAAAAAATCTATATACTAGTGTAGAGTGTTTATGAGAATAAAGACACAAGTCCTAGTAGAAGGAGCATGTCATATCTTGAGCAAGACAGATAAATCTACACTTAAAACTTACTAAAACATCAGAGGATACAAGCATATAATCTGAAAAATCAAGTAAAAAAAATGGTATATATCAAAATAAAGATTATCCTGGACTGGAAAAGGACAGTTTTCATCCAATCCCAAAGAAAGGCAATGCCAAAGAATGCTCAAACTACTGCACAATTGCACTCATCTCACATGCTAGTAAAGTAATGGTCAAAATTCTCCAAGCCAGGCTTCAGCAGTATGTGAACCGTGAACTTCCAGATGTTAAAGCTGGTTTTAGGAAAGGCAGAGGAACCAGAGACCAAATTGCCAACATCTGCTGGATCATCGAAAAAGCAAGACAGTTCCAGAAAAACATCTATTTCTGCTTTATTGACTATGCCAAAGCCTTTGACTGTGTGGATCACAATAAACTGTGAAAAATTCTGAAAGAGATGGGAATACCAGACCACCTGACCTGCCTCTTGAGAAACCTATATGCAGGTCAGGAAGCAACAGTTAGAATTGGACATGGAACAACAGACTGGTTCCAAATAGGAAAAGGAGTACATCAAGGCCGTATATTGTCACCTGCTTATTTAACTTATATGCAGAGTACATCATGAGAAACACTGGGCTGGAAGAAGCACAAGCTGGAATCCAGATTGCTGGGAGAAATATCAAAAACCTCAGATATGCAGGTGACACCACCCTTATTGCAGAAAGTGAAGAGGAACTAAAGACCCTCTTGATGAAAGTGAAAGTGGAGAGTGAAAAAGTTGGCTTAAAGCTCAACATTCAGAAAACTAAGATCATGGCATCTGGTCCCATTACTTCATGGGAAATAGATGGGGAAACAGTGGAAACAGTGTCAGACTTTATTTTTTGGGCTCCAAAATCACTGCAGATGGTGACTGCAGCCATGAAATTAAAAGACACTTACTCCTTGGAAGGAAAGTTATGACCAACCTAGATAGCATATTGAAAAGCAGAGACATTACTTTGCCAACAAAGGTCCATCTAGTCAAGGCTATGGTTTTTCCAGTGGTCATGTATGGATGCGAGAGTTGGACTATGAAGAAGTGCCAAAGAATTGATGCTTTTGAACTGTGGTGTTGGAGAAGACTCTTGAGAGTCCCTTGGACTGCAAGGAGATCCAACCAGTCCATTCTAAAGGAGATCAGTCTTGGGTGTTCATTGGAAGGAATGATGCTAAAGCTGAAACTCCAATACTTTGGCCACCTCATGTGTAGAGTTGACTCATTGGAAAAGACCCTGATGCTGGGAGGGATTGGGGGCAGGAGGAAAAGGGGACGACAGAAGATGAGATGTGGATGGCATAGCCGACTAGATGGGCATGAGTTTGAGTGAGCTCCGGGAGTTGGTGATGGACAGGGAGGCCTGGTGTGCTGTGATTCACGGGGTTGCAAAGAGTCGGACACAACTGAGCGACTGAACTGAACTGAATCCTTCATCACCTGTTAGTTCTGTTCCCTAGATGTAATAACTCTAAATACTTTTTGCTTTTACTTATATTCTTTGTATCCATATTTTTAAATTATAATGCTGTCTCTTCACTTATCAATCACTTTCTGTTATGGCCAATAAGAATCTCTTTCCCATTCCCACAGTTCCTGGATTGGTTCAGCAATCAAACTTTACAATATTACTGCTACTTTAATATTGCTTATGGCTGAGCCAGGTAGATACTATGGTTGCTCTTCATTTCTGCTACAAGTTTACTTTCATAGAATTAATAATTTCCTAATTATTTTTTGTATTTTCTTTGTAATAGTTGTCTGATTGGCCTCTCTGTAATTTTTCCACGGTCAAAGTTATCAGACAGTCTTACGATTTCACGTTCATTTGGAGAGCTTTCTTTTGGAACTCTTGAACTTGGTTTTAATCTTGACTACTTACTTTCGAAGCCTGCCTACGTGTCTCTCATCCTGGGACTCCACTTAGATTCTCTCTGATGTTTGATGTGTTTTCCTGGATCTAATGACTCTAGCTTTTTGGATATATGCCCTCATTTTGTTGGAATCAAAGAGTGAGTACAAGATCAATTTTTGAAACCTTATATTTGTGAAAAATGCCTTTATTTTACTTGATCATTTTAGTAATTCATCTAGGTATAGAAATGCAATTTGAAAATTATTTTTATTCTGAAATTTGAAGGTTTCATTTCATTGCCATTTAACTTGCATCGTTTTAATCGATAGGTCCAGTATCATTCTGATCTTGAATCCTTTTGTTTCCCTCCATGGAATTTTCTCTTCCTTCTCTCTGGTGTTAAAAAATTGAATCATACTGCTTTTAAGAAGGTTTCTATACCTTGGTGTGATTATTTTTATTATTACTATGCTTCATTGTATTGGGGACATGGTGATTCCTTTCAATCTGTGCTATGCTCGCATGATCCTCCATTCTGAGAACAATGTTTTTTTGTGTGTTGTTTCATAATTTTAATCTTCTCTTTCTGGAATTATTGTTTGCTTTTGGAGTTCTGAACTGAGTCTCTAATTGTCTTATCTAATTGACTATACTTTCTCTCTGCTTTTCCATCTATTTTTACTTCTAGTATCTAGTTAACTTTTAGCCCTGTAGAATTTTTAAAGTTCTTCTATCAAATTTGGTTATGGAGCTCTCTTCTTCATTTTGCAGAGTTCTGCCTTATGCCTGATTTGAGCCCTGTCTCCCTCTTCGCGTCCCTTGATCTGTACTCTTCTACTCCTTCCCTGAATATATTTCTCTAAAGGAAAGATCTCTCATCTCTTACAGGGTTGGCTGCACAATATGAGAATTTCACCTGGGTTTTGATTTTTAGGCTTTGTTTTCTTTGTTTGACTTTGGGTCGATGGAATAATTGCACCTTTTGGATCGAAGGCCAACCTCTCTTTTCCAAGACAAGTAGTATTCCAAATTCTGAGTTTCCCTGAAATTCAGTGGGTGAGTTGGCTCACTTCTAGTTATTACTTATCTCCAGGGGCACTAAGTTCAAACTTCCACTGAATACAAAACAAATTCTGTCAGCTTACAGCCTTCCAAGAATTTATTGACATTTGTATCTTCTCTCCCTTACCATTAGTTATGTCCTAATGGATTAACACCACCCCTATTTTAAATATATTTTTATTTAATTTTTAAATGGCAATATATTAACATGGTTCAGGAATCAAATAATATGTAACAGTATGCATTGAAAAGTAAACCACCCACATTTCTTAAAAGGAATATTTTAGTGTGATTTGTGGAAGGAGTAGAGATAAAAAAGAATTCAGTGTAGCATTTAATTGCATTTTTATGTGGTTGTTTCAGTGATTGGTGGTCACTATACAACTCCCATGTTTTTTAAACAAATAACATTAAAATAATTTTCTATATAACAAAATGCTTTGTAAACCTCAGGAAATGACATCCTTGGTAGCAGTATCCATCACAGTAGATTATTTTAGGATTTTTTTTTTTTTTTAGAAATCACTGTGATTATAAGATGATTAAATAAAAGACCACAGAAACTGTTGCTTGACTCTGATATCAATTGCATGCTCTGAAAGCTAATTTAGAGTTTTTTAGTTTTCTAATCCTTCGAAGCAATAGTTTAGCTTTTCTATTCTGGCCGTCAACTTTTTGATTTCTCATTTCTAACTCCATTTTGGGTTTCCTCCCCCAACTCCCATTTTGACAGACATGTTTTTTAAGCTGATTGATTATAGTTTTAGGATTTTTTTTTCCCCACAAATGTACATGGAGTCATTATAGGTGGTTATCTAAAATAGGATATGATTTTTCCCAGTAATTTGAGTAATACATTTTTGGTAACTCCTCCTAATTACTGCCTTTATTTTCTAGTCTTCCAACTAAGTACTGAAAGATCTTGGTGTTTTAACGTAAGTATTGACAGAGTTGGTGCCGTGGAAATTTTAAGAGGATTCTAGTGGGCACTGATGGTTACTAGATGGTAGTTAGAAGTCCTGTATCAATATAGGGCATAGCTTTTATTTTTCACTGTAGCAATGCCATGTGGGATAAGGAAATGGCAACCTACTCCAGTATGCTGCCTGGGAAATCCCATGGACAGAGGAGCCTGGCAGGCTACAGTCCATGGGGTCATAAAAGAGTCTGGACTTAGTGACTAAACAGCAATGCCATCTAGCCCCTCATGAGTAGAATATAGTTTGGCAGGGGATGTATGTTTAAGACATCAGAGACCTCAAAAATGTGATAATTGCTTGGATCTTTTAGCTCTATTTTTGTTGAAATGACTTAAAGTCTTTTGTGCTTTTTTAAAAATATAGTCATCTAGAGTATCTGGAATTAAAGAAATGCTTATTAAAACAAGGTGCCAATTTTCAGCATATAAGATTGGCAGATAAATTGGCAATAAATTGTACGATAATACCAAGTTTAGATATTGGTGGGAATGTAAACTAAAGCAGTTTTTAAGATGGCAATTTGATTATATCTCTCCAAATTAAATACATATATTAATGTTTGATGCCAAATTCCATTAGTAGGAATTTACACTAGAGCAGGATACAAAGTGTATGTACAAGGACGCTCATCACAGTAGTCTGTAATGATACCAAAACTTGTACCTACCTAAATACTCACCAGTTGCAGACTGTTTATTAAATGACATTATATTCATATCATGGAAGACTATATAGTTTTTCAGAAGATTGAGTTATATGTGTCCATGAGAATGTATATATATATATGTGTGTGTGTGTGTGTGTTCATTCACATGAAATGTCAGAGTTATCAGCTGAAAACCTAAGAATGAGGTGATTTGTTAAGTGCACTTACATATGCATATTTATATACCTGCTTACATACTTGCATGTACTCTGATGTTCCTGGTGTGTGTGCTCAATTATACACACACATAAGGAACACCCCAAAAGTCTATACAAGAAACTATCAGGTTTCTTCTTTTCCCTTTCCATTTTCAATTTTCCTGTTGAATTATTATTTTTTTAACCTTGAGCAGGTATTACTTTTATAATTTTTTAAAATACTATTTTTGATTAAAAATTTTTAATGAAATGTTCATGAAGTATACTATACTAATATTGTAGCTATTCATTTAACCATTTCTAAAAGAGTTTAAAGGTTTGATTATAAAACTACATTACACTTTAAATAATTATTGATTTTTCCCCTCAGATACTGTCTGAATTTAGACCACTAGAATTTGCATTTCAAACCTTTTAAAAATAAATGCTGTTTTTTCTCTTTGAAATACGGGCTACTAAACTATAGGTTGAAACCAGGAACACTGATTTCAGATTTTAAAAGTAAACTTTGAGAGAAGCTGTAAATGAATCAGAGAAAACATAAGCTCTTAACATTATAGTCTTCATAAAAGATTGCTCAAGTCAAGAATTCCAGAAAAGGTTAAAAGCTTAGCTGAACTGACAAGGTATATGAGGCCACAGCAGCCCCCATGCCAGCAAAAGAAAACAATGAAATGACAGCTCGAGTGTTTGGAGAGAGGTTGTTAATGACAGCTTATTCCTTCATGATTTCAACTCTTGACAGAAGACAGGTCTGCTCGTTGTATCATGGCAGATATATCATTACCTTCTGGCCCTGTCATGAGTGAATTGGGGGGAAGAAAAACGACGTTCAGTTTTGAAAATCCAATTACCTTCTGGAATTTTGGTCAGTGTTTCTGAGATAGATGTGAATGAGCCGTTCTGCGATGATAGCTCTTTGCATCTAGATTGTTCTCCAGTATTGAGCTAATTAACTAATTAAGCGTATACTTAAGCTTCTCCTATAGTCAAGTGGAAAACTAGCTCTGACAGCATAGAGCACCTTAATATTCTGACATCATCCCAAGAAAGATATTGTAAGGCCTCTCATGTCTTATTTCTATTCCTTTAACCTGTGTGCCTTCCTGACTTCAAATAACTTTTAAAGTAGACCTAGGCCTTTTTTTGCTAAGTGCAAGAGAAAAAAATACTAGATTTTAAAACAATTAATACCATTTTGCATGTAAAAAATTTGTTTATAAATTATAATTTGATTATAAAATAGCCAGTTTCTCGGTTACATGCATATTTGAATTCTTCTGGTTTTTTTTTTTTCCTTTTTTTTGGCTACCTAAGAAGTGACTCTGGAGACTTAGAAAGAGAGGGTGTGGCTTTTGAAAGTACACTGAAAGCCTTGGGGTGTGTGTATGATAAGAATTTCAATGGTGGCTGAAATGAGTTTAAATGTATAGAAAGCAAACATAAAAATCTTGTTTAATTTCTGTCATGTTGTTTCCCTTTGAGTCACTCTGATGTCTTTTTCAAATCTGCTTTACTCCTGAGCTTTGTGCTACTGTATCCATGATCAGTATTTTTTCCCTTTTTATTTCGTTTTAACTGCTGATCCCTTTTCTGTGGTTCTTCCTTTAATATCAGCTGAAGCAGTTTGAATTGCTGAATCAAAGCTGTTTTGGGAGTGAGAGAGTGTATAAGATTGTGCAGGGTGAGATTCTCTGGGTAGAAGGTAACACCTCCTGCAGTTATAATCAATGCCCTGGACACTTTCAAAGATTGAAGAAGCCATGGCTTGCTCCAGGGTTAAACTTTTAAAATAACTTCCCTAGAGAAAAACATCATCAATAAAATGGACTAATTAGTTGACAATTCTTGGTACCCTAGTTTACAAGAAAAGATTAAATAAGTTAGTTTTGCATTTTTCACTTCACTTTTGGTTTCTTTTGGTTTTTAGCCTTTTATACTTTTGTTTATCTTGAGCATCATTTTTTAAAAACAGTACTTCTAGTATTTACCAGTTTATCCCCTAAGTTATTTTAATTTGCGAAGAACTAAAATGGACAGTGTCACCCTTTAGTAGTTGGAAATAGTCTAAACTTGAAATAATCAAGGCTGGAAATTATGAAAGGTAATTTGTTAAAGTATGCTGTGCACTGTTAAGTCACCAAGCTTTAAATTAAATTTACTATATTTACATAAAAACTGAACTATTTTAAAGAAAATAATGTTTAGTGAATATTAGGATAAACGATAGTTTCAAGGGGACCAGTTCAGTAGCATTTCATGTGTAATGTTATTTGTTGGTGATTTTTTTCAGCTGTTTACATGATATGAATAAAAGGCATATTTTAAAATATTAATGCCTAGATAAATTGCCTATTTCGATGTAGAAATTCTAACTAATGCCAAATTATGACTTAAAGATTTAATATGAAAAAGACACATCCCACTACCTACTTTTTATTTGTAATATAATTTGCTAAATTAAGACTGAAGTTCTGTAGTAATTCTGAATAGTATAATAACAGACTAGTATTTTAACTTTTTTTTAATATAGAGCATGTAGTCTTTTGGTTTCTTGTGCATAAATCATACCTAAAAGCTGCAGTTATAAGAATTAGATGGAGTATCGTAGCATATGTTATATATTTAGAATTCTGTACTTCTATATTTTAAAATAAACTTTTTATCAATTTAAATATAAATATAATCAGTAATTCCATACTCCAAGTATGGAATCAGATGTCCACAATCTTAGGATTTGTGTTTATAATCCGTATTGAAAAGGAGATCATACCTTGTTTATGAAATGGATATACAAAGATGACTATACCTTATGAAGTGTGAAGGCTGTGGAAGAAGGCTTCGGAAGAAGGAGTCAAGTAGTAGTAATAAAACTTGAAAACACCAATCATATTGTATTAGGTATACATGCTACAATTTTAAAAAAGCATAACTGATATATGGAAATTCCTTGGTGGCCTAATGGTTAGGATTCTGGGTTTTTACTGCCATTGCCTGGGTTCAGTCCCTGGTTGGGGAACTGAGATCCTGCAAGTTGCAGGGCACCGCTGATAAACAAAACAAAAAAAAAACTGATACCATTTCAGAGTCATGTACATTTGATTTTTATAAGATTTAAGCCAGTGTAGGTTAGAAATGCCATACAGAAATGATAAAGCATAGCAAACTATTATTTTTTGTTACCTAGAGTTTAAGTTATAATGAACATACAATGCTATTAAACTCGGAATGAAAATAAGTTATTTCACAATTTATAATTTTATAAATCAGAACTACAGAATGAAATAGTCTCTTAATCACTGGAGAGAACTAATATTTGTTTGAAGCTCTCCTTTGACCTCTTATTTGTGCAGTAAAGCAGTAATAATGATAAGTTATACAAGTGTATATCCAAAAGAAACTAATTTAAAAAGTTAGGGGAAATACTGTTAAGTAAGCAGTTCAACTTTGCTTTTCTTTTAGATAATGAAGACCATTGCTTTTGTTATTATTTTCAGTTTTCCCATATTTAATAGTGTGACTGGAGGTTTTAAAAGAGTTCTTTTCAGTTTTTATCTTTAAGCCTATTTAAAACAATTCCACTGGCAATAGTAAAGAACCCACCTGCCAATGCAGGTTAGGCATAAGAGATGTTGGTTCGATCCCCGGGTCTAGAAAATCCCCTGGAGAAAGGAATGGCAATCCACTCCAGTATTCTTGCCTGGAGAATCCCATGGACAGAGGAGCCTGGCAGGCTACAGTCCATAGGGTCACACAGAGTCAGACAGGACTGAAGCGACTTAGCACAGCACTACACCATTAAGTTATCTTTATAATTACATAGGGAATGGAAATCTAGTTAGAAATAAAAGAATCAGTTTGATATAAAGCTGTATATGTATGCATTTATATTTTTTGTTATGGTACAGCTTGAACATAGATTGTTAAATGATAACATATTTAATAATGATCAATATCTTTATTATTAAAAATAGGTAGGTTTTGGACATACTCATGATTGCATCATATATACACACATACATGCCTTCATCCATATACATATCTTTGTATACTGAAATTCCAAATTGCTAACCCAGTTGTGTTGATTTTTTGAAAAAAAAAAAACAAAAACAAAAACAAAAACAAAACCATTATTTGAAAGGCTTGTCAATTCTGTTGGGAAATGAGTACTTGCTTATTCATACCATGAACTGCATATTGGAATAAAATTATCTTTATTTACAATGAACTGGTCTTCAAATATTTAAAAGAACATTTATCTATAGAAACAAATGCCAACAATACTTTTAAGCTTTCTTAAGTACTTTTCTTTAATGTACTTCTTAGTTTGCATTTTCTGATACTAAGAAAATGTCTTTTCATTGAGCTTTTTCTTGCACATTTACTAAGTATTGTGATGGTTTGAATGGTGTATGTTGTTTGTGATCAAAAACTTACAGAAGTTAAATGTGTCTATCAGAACAAACTTAAAACTACTGGTAATTTTATTTCCTGGAAATTAACAAATGATAACATCAAAGCCTGCATAGCGAGGTATGTAGTGGGTCATTTGCTGCTTCAGGCGTTTTCTTTCCCTCAGGATGCAATTGTTTAGTTCCTCTCACTTTGTGCCTGTGGCACTGCATGGGGAAATGCAGACATGCTCTTCCCCTCCAAGGAATCTCAGGGGTGGAGGGTAACTTACACAAAAGTAATAATTGGTGTTGCTTTTTCATTATCGCCTATTCATGGCAATTTGCACTGTTCACTTTAGAGGAAGAAACTGAGTGGTGTAGGAAGTATTTACAGCAAATACATTAACAAGTTTAAAGCCATGAGCCAGTTTTAAAAAGGAAATTTTGAAATAGTCAGTACTATATAAGTAATTAAAAATATTGATCCAGTAATTTTGGTGTAGTAAAATTCTAAAATTTAATATTAAAAGGCCACCTGATGGATGTGAAGAGCTGACTCGTTTGAAAAGACCCTGATGCTGGGAAAGATTGAGGGCGGGAGGAGAAGGGGACGACAGAGGATGAGATGGCTGGATGGCATCACCGACTCAATGGACATGGGTTTGAGTGAACTCCCGGAGTTGGTGATGGACAGGGAGGCCTGGCGTGCTGCGGTTCATGGGGTCACGGAGTCGGACACGACTGAGCAACTGAACTGAACTGAACCTTAAAAGTGAAAAACAATTGTAGTGTTTAAGTTTTATGAAGACTAAATTAAAATAGTTTGTTCATTTAGCCAGAGAAGAGTTTTAGTTAGCTATTAGAATTTACCTATTAGACATTTTAGTCTTCGGGTGACTAATTTTGCTTAAGCATTTTGTTTCAACACATTACAGAAACAATTTTATGTAACTTTGAGACTTGACAGTTGTGTGACTTGGTCAAGTGTTTTGAACTGTTTATAGAAATGATTTTATAGGAGAGAAAGATTAAGATACTTTTGAAAAGAAATTGTATATACACACATATATAATAAATAAATGTACAGTCTTAATTTCATTTTTCTTTTTTTCCTGAGAACTTTTTCACTAGCTGTAATACTGCTTCTTAAATGAGGTCTTTTTCCATTTTAGATAAATTTGAATTGTTTTATGACAAATAGTTTTACCATTAATTATTTTAGGGAATTTTCTGGTGGTCCAGTGGTTATAATTCTGTGCCTTCATTGCCAAGGGCACAGGTTCAATCCCTGATCAGGGAACTAGTAATCCCACAAGCTGTATAACAAGGTCAAAAAAAATTTTTTTTTAATTTTCTTAAGTAAGCATTTCCAAGTCATATCATTGTCTCATCTTGAGCTTCTGCAACTCAATTTGTTACTTGTATAAGGAATGATATCAATAAATTAAGCCTCCTAAATACTCTAGCTTTAGATAGTATCCTATTTCTTTATTTAGAATACAGGCACCAGACTTCAGCCTATAACAGCTAGTATTATAATAGCAATGCTGTTTGTCAAACTTTATATGTGTGCTTTTGTTTCCCTCTAAATTGTGACCTCACTGAGGGCAGGGTCCATATATCTTTACCATTTTATGCAGTTAAGTGGATAAGAACACAGGGTTAACTAAACATTCTTTGGAGTTAAACATTCTTGGTGCCAATTTTAGCTTTGTGACCTAATAGCTGTGTGACTTGGTCAAGTGTTTTGAACAATGTAGTCTTGTCCATAGAATGATCATCATAATGATACCAAACTCATAGAATTATCCTTAAGATTAAATGACAGAATATACAAAACGCACTACGTTTGTGCCTGAAGTGGATCTTTAACCTTTTTATGGATGAAGGGAAAAAAGAGTTTTCATTAGCAAAAGAGATAGATATGATGGCTTATTGGCAGGTACCACCTTTATGACTTCAGTTTTCTTCTTAAATAGGAACATGATCTATGTATAAATGTTAATAGTGATAAAGGTGGAGATGGTAGTTATTTAGCATTTTATCTTATTTTTGGTTTGTTTTTTCCCTTTTCCTCTACAAATCCTGCCACTTTATATCTTATGCCTCTAAGAGTAGGACTGTCTTTTTTGAGCATCTAGTTGTATTGACAGTGATTTTTCTAGGTCAAAATTATTAACTATTCTGTGGACCCAAAGGACATGGGATTAAGTTGTTTTTAGCACTGCTTTGGAGCTGTAGGTAGGCTTCTAATGTCAACCTTCAGGGGTAACTGGAGGATATGAAACATAAGCCTTCTGAAAATGACTTTTTTAAACCCAGAGTCATTAATGGCAAAATTTTTTTTCTAACCTCTTCCTTTGTAAAATCCATCCTATTCATCCAGCAGTCCTCCAGTTCATCTATAGGTGCATCAAGGATTTATTGAGCACCAAGCACTATTGAAGTTTAGGGAGGTACTGCCGGGGTCCAGCCCCAGCTGATCCAGGGTATTCGAAGGAGAGACGGCATAGGCGAGGGTCAGGAAACAACTGCTTAATTACACGTTAATTAAGGATACAAAGAGTAATAGAATGAGGATAGCTCAGTAGGAAAATTCAGTGGAGAAAAGAGGCTGAGTAGCTTGGTTTACGCGGGAGACCAATAAAACTTCAAGACAAGAAGTTTGCACCACTTACGTAGGCCGCAGGCGTCCTTCTGTTCTCCCGAAGGAGAGGAGACACTGAGGCCTCCCCGGTCGGATCTTAGAAGCCCAGGCATAATTAGCAAGCATGGTGGGTTCCGCGCTCCAGATGGAGACTCAGCTGGAATTTGGGAGAGAGAGTGACATGGGGAGACCAAGTTTCAGTGAACAAGGCCCGCACTTTATTTTCCAAAGTAGTTTTTATACCTTAAGGTATGCATAGAGGATAATGGGGGAAGGGGTGGAGTCATGCAAGGACAGCAGTTCCTGGTTCTAATCTAAGCCAGGCTTTCAAACTTATCATATGCAAAAGTTCAGGTGATTGACATCATCTTCTGGCCCGGAGGCCTGTTAACATTTTAAGAAACTTATTTTTCTCTAAAGGTGATTATTCCAAAGTCAGGCACCAGCCTTCCAAAAAGCATTGGACAAAGCTGCATTTTACATTTCTATACACCCATTATATCAATCAATACACTGCCAAGGACACAGTAGGTAAGGAGTATGGAGACTTAGCAGCAAACATTGGCCCAACAAGTGAAAAAACCCTTCACCAATACAATTTCTAATCAATCTTTTAACTACTCAAAGGAATCTGTGTTTAGGCAGTTTAGAACATCTCCTGCCTCTCACAGTTGGGAGGCTCTGAACAATCACATGTGGCCGGAAAAACCCATTCAGGCAGGCTAGAGGATTTCCAAAGGAGTTTGTAGGTTGAAACACTGTCACATCCAAAAATTATTAACTGGAGCTGTAAGCTAACTCTTTTTTCAGAGAGAGGTAGTGGGAGACAGCCCCCTGTAAAGTCAGAGGTGTAGGTGAAAGCACAAAGCAGAAAGTAGGCAGACTCTGGTTTGGGGGGTAGATGCTCGAGAATTTCCAGGGGGACTCCTGAGGCTCGATCCCGCCTTTGCGTATGCCGAGCCTCCTTCCTCATGACCTTTGTCATGGGCGGAGTTCCTCACGCTGGCTCCCGGCAGTGATAGAATTCCAGTTGAGCTATTCCAGATCCTGAAAGATGATGCTGTGGAAAGTGCTGCACTCAATATTCAATATGCACTCAATATGCAATATGCCGGCTCCCGGCAAGGTACAGTATTAATTAAAACATAGTGCCTGTCCTCAAGACTTCGTGGTTTAATGAGGGCTACAAGTGAATTTGGTGCAGCGTGGTATGCACCAAAACCATATGCATAGCGTGTTGTGAGCATGTTGAAGGGATCTCTTAATGCCATCTCTATGGAAATACTTCCAGAAGAAGTAATCTTTCCATAGAATCCTCAGGTATGAGTAGGCACTTGGAGGTGGAGAGAGGTTTTCCAGACAGAGGGGTTAGGTGAATATAGCTTGAACACAGATTGTGATGTGAGAGGGCGAGTGTGAGACTGAGGCTGTAGACATCATCAGGACCAGGTGTGTCCTTTTAAGGTATTTGTGAATTTGTGTTTAAGGCTTATAGAGCAGCATTGAATAGTGACTAAACAGGGAAATGACATGTCAAATTGTGTTTTAGATGGTTAAATCTGGCACAAACCTGAACAGTGGCTTCAGTGACCAGTAAGATATTATCAACATAACACACGTGAGCAAAAATGGTAGATTAAACTGAGGAGCCGGGAGGAACGAATAGAACTGGAGAGATACAAGAGCTACGATGATGATTGATTGTCAGTGGGAAGTGAAAGAAATAAAAGGCTCAAGTATGATACCTGGATTTCTGATTTGTCTAATAGGGGAGATGGTAGTTATCATTAAATGAGTTGATGAATACTCAAGAGGAGTGGTATTTAACACTCAGGGAGTTGAAAATCTTATTTCGGATATGCTGTTTTTGAGGTGTATATGCCACAATATTCTTTCCAGTTGACTCTCATAGGATGCTTTTGTTGATTTTTGCCAAAATCTTGCATCCATAGCCATCCTGTGGTTACAACATGGTCAATTGTGATGTGATTTGAACAGTTCAGTTCAATTCAGTCGCTCAGTCGTGTCTGACTCTTTGCGACCCCATGAATCACAGCATGCCAGGCCTCCCTGTCTATCACCAACTCCCAGAGTTCACCCAAACTCATGTGCATCGAGTCGGTGATGCCATCCAGCCATCTCATCCTCTGTCGTCCCCTTCTCCTCCTGCCCCCAATCCCTCTCAGCATCAGGGTCTTTTCCAGTGAGCCAACTCTTCGCATGAGGTGGCCGAAGTATTGGAGTTTCAGCCGCATAATCAGTCCTTCCAATGAACACCAAGGACTGGTCTCCTTTAGGATGGACTGGTTGGATCTCCTTGCAATCCAAGGGACTCTCAAGAGTCTTATCCAACACCACAGTTCAAAAGCATCAATTCTTCAGTGCTTAGCTTTCTTCATAGTCCAACTCTCGCATCCATACATGACCACTGGAAAAACCATAGCCTTGACTAGATGGACCTTTGTTGGCAAAGTAATATCTCTGCTTTTTAATATGTTATCTAGGTTGCTCATAACTTTCCTCCCAAGGAGTAAGCATCTTTTAATTTCATGGCTGCAGTCACCATCTGGAGTGATTTTGGAGCCCAAAAAAACAAAGTCTGACACTGTTTCCCCATCTATTTCCCATGAAGTGATGGGACCAGATGCCATGATCTTAGTTTTCTGAATGTTGAGCTTTAAGCCAACTTTTTCACTCTCCACTTTCACTTTCATCAAGAGGCTTTTTTAGTTCTTCACTTTCTGCCATAAGGGTGGTGTCATCTGCATATCTGAGGTACTGATATTTCTCCCGGCAATCTTGATTCCAGCTTGTGCTTCTTCCAGCCCAGCGTTTCTCATGATGTACTCTGCATATAAGTTAAATAAGCAGGTGACAATATACAGCCTTGACGTACTCCTTTTCCTATTTGGAACCAGTCTGTTGTTCCATGTCCAGTTCTAACTGTTGCTTCCTGACCTGCATACAGGTTTCTCAAGAGGCAGGTCAGGTGATCTGGTATTCCCATCTCTTTTAGAACTTTCCACAGTTTATTGTGATCCACACAGTTAAAGGCTTTGGCATAGTCAATAAAGCAGAAATAGATGTTTTTCTGGAACTCTCTTGCTTTTTCCATGATCTAGCGGATGTTGGCAATTTGATCTCTGTTTCTTCTGCCTTTTCTAAAACCAGCTTGAACATCTGGAAGTTCACGGTTCACATACTGCTGAAGCCTGGCTTGGAGAATTTTGAGCATTACTTTACTAGTGTGTGAAATGAGTGCTTAAAGGGAGTGTCAGACTTAAAGAATGTGTACTTAATATTATATGTGATTCACAGTGTCACAGCTATAGACAAGACAAACTGTTACATTTAATCTGTATAATTAAGATTTTAACTTCATGTTCTTAAGCCTAGACTATCAACAAAACAATAAATGAAGCCCTGATTTGTAGTGTTTGCCAATTTCTATGGTATAAGTACTCATATAAAAGCCGTGGATAATTTCAAGCTGCCAGTCTATTGTTATTGAACATAGAGTTGGAAAGAAATAGACAATATTTCATCATTATGTGTTATTTCCACCATACAAATACAATAGACACTAATAACTAAGAGCATAGATAATAGTAAAATATAGTAAAATAACTAGGAAGTGATGAGTGTTTATTACATTTATGTTGTATGTATTTGTTCAGTTCAGTCAGTTCATTTGCTCAGTCATGTCCGTCTCTTTGTGACCCCATGGACTGCAGCAAGCCAGGCCTCCCTGTCCATCACCAACTCCCGGAGTTTAGTCAAACTCATGTCCCTTGAGTCAGTGATGCCATCCAACCATCTCTTCCTCTGTCATCCCCTTCTCCCTTCTTCAATCTTTCCCAGCATTAGCGTCTTTTCAAATGAATCAGTTCTTCGTATAAGGTGTCCAAAGTAGTGGAGTTTCAGCTTCAACATCAGTTCTTCCAATGGATATTCAGGACTGTTGGATCTCCTTGCAGTCGAAGGGACTCTCAGGAGTCTTCTCCAACACCACAGTTCAGGAGCGTCAGTTCTTCGGCGCCCAGCTTTCTTTATAGTCCAGCTCTCACATCCATACATGACTACTGGAAAAGCCATAGCTTTGACTGGATGGACCTTTGTTGGCATGTATTTGTAAGATTATGTGATTTAATTTTTAGTGGTGGCTTTGTGTAACAGCTGATTCACAGAATTCCTGAAAAGTTAGCAGTGGTTTCCCATGAACCAGTATGTGTTAGCTCCAGCATGCCACATACATGAGTATGTTCAGTGCAGCACTATTTATGTGACTTAAAACCGAAACTGTCTCAGTGCTCATCTGTCGTAGAATGGTAATTTTGATTTTTGTCTAATTATTATTTAAGTATGCTAGAAATCTAGTTCTTATTTCTAACTATAAATTTGGATCTGCTATCTTTACACAGTAGACTATTAGATTGTAATAAGATTAAATTTACAACTATATGCAACAAGGTATTAGTAGATGAACCTCTCCAACTTACTGTTATGTTAAAGGAGCCAGAAAGAGTATAAATTATGTGATTCCATTTATATAAAGTTCAAAAACAAGAAAAACTAGTACATGGTGTTAGAAATCAATGTAGTATTTATGCTCAAAGGGTGATTCATGACAAGGGCTTCTGGGGTGCTAGAAGTGCCCATTTTAAAAAAATTTGTTAGTTCCATGTGTTCACTTTGTGAAAACTTATTGAGCTGTATACTTAAAGTTTGTGCGCTTTTCTATGTATATGTAATATTTCAATTGAAATTTCACTAGAAACAAAATATTAGCTGAATTGGAAGATGCATCTGGAAACTAGGCAGTTAGTATATTTGAGGGATATCTTATGTTGAGATATAGCCTAAGCCCACTCTTAAGTTATTACGGAATTGGGATTTTTCTCTTTCTGGTATATTGTGAACTTCAGTTGAAATACTTTCCATGCCTTGAACCTAGCCTGTACAGTTAGTACATCACTTCTTGTCTTGCTTTTTCTTCTTTCTAAAAGCCTTCTTCCTAGTTCCTAATTTCCTATTGAAATTTCTTTGCATTCTCTTCACATGGAAGTCGTTCTTGAATTGTTTGAGGTCTGATTACAGTAAAAGTAGTTTTTACCTACTGGCATATCTGTTACCATATAAAATTTGAAGATTAGTGTGAACATGGTTAGATATACTTTTCTAGGTTCAAGAGTATTGCATGATTGAGGATTTCACAGTCTGACTGCTGGGTAAGTGGGACTTGTTTAAGGCTTCCTCTGTTGACTCAAATATAACCCCCAATTCTGTATCTTGATGGTTTTTTCCATTATCCTTATTGTAATCATCCAATACCAGCTCTCATAAAAATGCTTTGTCATGACCTACATACTGTCAAGCATATTTACTATCACTTTTGAAATAATCTAAAATTTCATGATAATATAGTAAATAGTAAGAAATTGCAAGTCCCTTTCCATTAAACGATTTTGTAAATTACAGATACCTTATTAGTAACTGGTTGTCAGCCATGATCTTAAAGGATTGGGTCTCATGAAAGATTACTATATTTCTAGATGTTGAATCTGAGACTAGTTAAAAATCCCCAGATCTGTTCATCTAGATTAGATGAACTAAGTTTGATTTTCTCTGTGGTCAAGTTAATGTCACAACTCTGCTGTTAGTGAAGATCAGATTGAAACTGCTAGTGTCTACAACAGTGTGATGTTTACTTGCTGTACTTACCAGTCCACTTATGGACACCCTCCCACTGGTATGTTTATGGCTGGTTTAAACATCTATGTCAGGTGGCTTATTTGAAGTGAATTCATTTATACTTGTTGTTCAGCTGGTAAGTCGTGTCTGACTCTTTGCAACCTCATGAACTGCAGCACACCAGGCTTCCCTGTCCTCTACTATCTCCCAGAGTTTGCTCAAGTTCATGTCCATTGAGTCGGTGATACTGTCTAACCATCTCATCCTCTCCTGCCTTCTTCTCCTTTTGCCCTCATTCATTTGTACTTCCACAGTTGATAAACTCATTTCTTTTCTAACTGATTCTATCCTGGAATGCTTCTGACAGTTTGTATCTTAAGCACTTCATTTCTGGGAGGGTCCAATTTAAGTTTAATTTTATTTTCTCCAATTTTAGAACAAGTTTAACTTTTTTACATTTTTTTCTGTGTTATAAGAAAAATCAAGTTATGTTGCTTTAAAAATTTTTTTGTAAGTAAAGTTCTTTTAACAATGTTTTCTAATTCCTTTGGCATGAAGAAGCCAATAATTCTACTTTCCTAAAGCGACTTGTTTTCCTTTTACAGTCCATGCTTCTGGTGTTGGCACTCTTGTTTTTACTACTCTCTTGCACACAGAATTTTAGATTTTTTACAGAATAAAGGTTATAGGCGAATAGCCAGCTGTCATATTCTTGAGGTCAGATACCACTACTATATATGAGATGCTCTGTTTGGCTTCATACTACTTGCCAGATTGCTAAGCAGATGTTCTAGGCTATAATTCAGGAAACTGGGACCTCTTGAAACATTCCCTGAGAGTCGCTTTTGACATCTCTGAATCATTTATTTAAAGGTAATTAGTTCTAGTGAAAATGAAAATGCATTGATGTGAAAAGAACAAAATTATTTTACAGTGTTTGGATATTGTAGCTTGATTAGAAACTTGATCCTGGATATGTATATGATGGTACAAAAGTATAAATTTTAATATAAGAATGTGTTAGAATTAAGGCTTTTCACTTTTTTCTTTAATTTGGAGACTTATCAAAAAGGGTATTTTTCTTCAAAGTTTTTCTGTGTATAGACTTTAAGGACTACCAGTTGACTCTGTACTACATTGAAGAACTAATGAGCTGCCTGTTTTTATACAGAAAACAGGTGCAAAGGAGAGTGTAAAATATCCTTTCTTCTATTATATATCCTAGTGCATGCCTTGGTACTTTTCTCAAGTATCCCATCAATATTTTTGTTGTTACTACAGTTTTTTTAATTAATAATGAATGCAAAGTTTCCTTATTTATACCTGGAACTTTTATGAAATACTATTCTAAAGCTGTAGTTTTCTTGTGCTTTGTGTCCAATATTAACACATCATTTGCACAAAAGATAAAAATTTAAACTGATAAAACTGTTATGATCTAAAAGTCATAAAACTGCATTAAAAAAAAACCTGCTATGATACGTTCATTTAGATCTCTTTGGCCCCTTTTGGATAGTAAAGGAGCTATATAACTTGTGTGCATATCAATGTATTTTACTTGTAGGCTTTGTGCTTTAAAGTGCTTCACACAGAAATAGTATAAGATCCAATATCTTGTTATTGAGATAATTGTTAGGCCTACCATATTTTACAAAAGATGAGAATAAATAGTAGGATAAACATCCAAGTCTCATTTATATTCACCTATGGGTGAATTTGAATTTAAAGTTTATGCGTATCCATTGGACATTCAGGATACTCATAACAAACACTTCAGTCAAACTAATGAAGTCTCAGAGTGAAAATTAAACTCTTGAATCACCTCTGTTCTTCCTCCTTAAACAATTCTCCCATTCTTTTTCCCATTTCATATTTTGGATAAATAGCATTACAATGAAACTGATGTGAAAGACCAGTCTCAGCAATTCTCCCAGAGTTGTAGAAAAGTAATCGGAGGTGTTAATTTACAAAACTTACCCTAATCTTTAAGCCTAAGTGGACATATAACCTTAACTTCATAACTTCCAGTTCCTCTGGGCTAAAAGTTGTATTCCCGTGTGAAAAAACACATGGCTTGGTGATGTCAGTTTTATAATTGAAACCCAAGCAAGCCTCTGTGTCTAAAGGAAATATAAGGGTATGCGTAGGTAAGCTCTTATTTGGATAACTGATATTTGAATGTTAGTAATCTCTGTCCTCTCTTTCTTCTTTCCCTTTCTGTTCCTCTCCCCTCTTCGTTTCATACAAATATTGGTAGTGGTGGTTTAGTCGCTAAGTCGTGTCCGACTCTTGTGACCCCATGGACTGTAGCCCGCCAGGCTCTTCTGTTCATGGGATTCTCCAGGCAAGGATACTGGAATGGATTGTCATTTCCTTCTCCAGCGGATCTTCCTGACCCAGGAATCGAACCCAGGTCTCCTGCATTGCAGGCAGATTCTTTACCGACAGAGCTATGAGAGAAGCCCTCATACAAATATACACCCACACAAATTAGCAAGTCAATTATTAGCCTATCAGGTTACTGGGTTTTGTCAATTAAAAGATGCCCATGTTCTTTATATTTTAACACCTCTGAAATTGGTCTGTGCCTGTCTTTTCTCTGCCCAAATTTAGAACCAGTTGAGAGAAAAAAAGTAACATGATAGAGATCAGTATATCATCTTTATAACTCATAAATAGTAGATTGAGGAATGAGTTCATCCTACTATCCAGGTGGGTTATTCTCCCCAGAATTCAGCAAATTTACCGGCAGGCTCATCCCGTGAGCTTATGGCACAGAGCAGCAGAGAACAAGTGCTTTCTACAGGCATCTGGGGGCTTCCCTGGTGGCTCAGATGGCAAAGAATCCACCTGCAATATGGGAGACCTGGGTTCAGTCCCTGGGTTGGGAAGATCACCTGAAGAAGGAAATGGCAACCCACTCCAGTATTCTTGCCTGGAGAATCCCCATGGACAGAGGAGCCTGGCGGGCTACAGTCCATGGGGTCGCAAAGAGTCGGACACAACTGAAGCGACCAAGCACAACAAAGCACCGCACAGCACAGCACAGAGGCATCTGGCTGCCCAGATGGGAGGAAGAGACCGAGTCACAAAGCGCAGCTCAGCAATCACACAGGTTGGCACCCCCGCTCCAGGGGAGAATGGGAAGGTGGGAGCAGCGAGGGGAGTATTATTAGTCTAGATGCAGACTAGTCTAGAGTACTAGTGTACCCCCCACCAACCGAGGGAAGCTCAGGTCTCTGATCTAGATACTACTCCAAAGCTAAGCCCTTTCCTATTCTTTCCCAAGTTCCGATTTGCTTAGGATGCTTTAAAAATACAGATGTTCAAATATACCCTAGGAATATATTCGTTTTTTATTCTCTCTCTCCTGTATCTGGATTCTTCTCCAGCTCGCCTTTCTACTTTCATACACTTTTACTGCTGCCAACACGTGTTGAGTTTTTTGTTTCTTCATTTCTTGGAGAAGCTGGTCCTTTCTGGACAGACTCCAGGCTTGCTCTCTGTTGTAGGATGCACCTTTTCCTCCCAGTTGCCTGCATTCTCATGCCTTGTTTTCTCCTCTGCCTTTGGTTATGATGTCCCATTCAGATCCCTTGAGATGCATTTATCCTCACCTTGATCTCACTCTTGTTGTCACACCTTCTCTTCTACATTTATTCTCTTGTACACCCTCTCCCCTGGCCTGTCACATGCCTACCTGGGCTTAATAGAGTTCCTTTGAACTAGAAGCCTGTTAGTATTAAAAAAAAAAAAAAAACTATGTTCAAGCCACATGTTGTTAATATCCTCATTTGCTCCACACATGCTGCCTTAGGATTGGCTTCTTTCTTGAAGAATTAGCATTGAAGAAATCCACATTTGCATTTTATCACATCCACTGCAGCCCATCTGGAGTAAACCACCAATCCACAGTGGATTTTTGCCGAAGAGGGTTTTGCTCCGTGAAGCACCTAGATAAATGCACAAAGATGAGAGCAAAAGAAAACACTCTTTTTTATTTTCTTCAGAACCAAAGTTTAATATGCCATGTTTTCCAGGGTATAAAGCATATTAAAATTATACTTAAGTATTAGAAATTGAGTGTCTGAGGCAGGAATAAAATCTTATCTGTTTGTGGAATATGCAAGCATGGCTTGGCGGAAAGATATTTTCAGTGTATTGCATTCTGTATTTTTGTACTGTGATCTATAAAACTTTATATCATAAGTTGTGCTTATTAAGAAAATTGATGTCTCCAATCAGATAATCATGAAGCTGATTCTGTAACAGAAAGAAGGAGAGTAAAGATACTTGGAGAAACCAGAAAAGCTGGTCTTTAGTAGTGTATACCTTGAATTAGTGGAGTAGAATTAGGGTTTTTCTTCACATTTTACTTTGTCTTATCTTGAGATTATTTTTCCACCAACTGCATTGGAGATATATTTTTCTTAAGTGGTAACAGATAAGTTGAGGTTTTTTCCCTACTACTTGTTTGTAGAATACTTGTTCATTCATTTAGCCTTTATTTGAGCATCATATATGTGTGTGATTGTCATATATAGCGTATATGTGTGTGTACGCATACATGAAGCACTGTTCTAGATAATGGGGATATGTCAGAGAATAGCCCCAAATCCCAGCTCTCATGGAGCTTATCATTCTGCTGGAGTATCATGAGAGTTAAAAGTTCTTTAAATATGATATAGTTAGAAGTTGGTCCTCTAAGTAGTAATGGAAGATCCCCCAGAGAAGGAGATGGCAACCCACTTCAATATTCTTGCCTGGAAAATCCCATGGACAGAAGAGCCCGGCTTACTACAGTCCACAGGGTCGCAACAAGTTGGACACGACTGAAGCAACTTAGCACACACACTGCTCTTTTAATATCTCGTGGCATGGCAGGCTCCAGGTATTCAGACTTCATACATGATGGCTCGTGGAAGGAAGAATGCCGAAACTGCCAATTCTCTTAGACGTTAGGCATGGAACTGGCACAGTGTCACCAGCATCATACTCCTTTTGATTTTTACTGGATGATAGTTGCTTTGCAATGCTGTGTTCGTTTCTGCCCTACAGCAAAGGGAATCAGTTATATGCGTACGTGTGCTCAGTGCTTCAGTTGTGTCCAGCTCTTTGTGACCCTATGGACTGTAGCCTGTCAGGCTCCTCTGTCCATGGGATTCTCCAGGCAAGTATACTGGAGTGGGTTGCCTTGCCCTCCTCCAGAGGATCTTCCCCACCTAAGGATGGAACCCACATCTCTTATGTCTCCTACGTTGGCAGCGGGGTTCTTTACCACTGCACCACGTAGGAAGCCCATATGTATACATCTATCTTCTCTTTAGATTTCCTTCCCATTTAGGTCACCAGAGAGCACTGAGGAGAATTCCCTGTGCTGTGCAGGGAGCTGCTGTCCGTAGGTATCTATTTCAGACAATAGTGGTGTGTATAGGTCAAACCCAATCTACCAGTTCATCCCACCCCATTCTTCCCCCTTGGTATCCATAAGTTTGTCCTCTCCACCTGTGTCTCTGTCTCTGCTTTGCAAATAAGTTAGCCTATACCATTTTTCTAGATTCCATGCATAAGCAGTATTATTATGATATTTGTTTTTCTCTTTCTGACTTATTTCACTCTATAACGATCTCTAGGTCTATCCATGTCTCTGCAAATGGCACTGTTTTGTTCCTTCTAATGGGTGAGTAATATTCCATCGTATATATATACCACATCATTATCCATTCCTTTGTTGATGGACATTTAGGTCACTTCTATATCCTGACTGTTGTAAACAGTGCTGCGGTGAACATGGGCGTGCATGTATCTTTTTGAATTATGGTTTTCGCTGGGTGTATGTCCAAGTGTGGTATTATTGGGTCATACAGTAATTCTATTTTTAATTTTCTGAGAAACCTCTGTACTGTTTTCCACAGTGGTTGTACCAATTTACATTCCCACCAATAGTGTAGAAGGGTTCCCATTGCTCCACTCCCTCTCCAGCATTTCATCTTACTCTTTTGGTCAAAGCAGGCATAAGTCAGCCCAGGTTCAAGAAGAGGTGACTTAGACCCCCCAAAGATTTTATAGCCATGTTTACTGTGCCACAGGTACATTTAATTAGCTATGTGACTTCAGAAAATCACTTCAGTTGCCTGAACGTCAGAACCCTAAACTAGTCTGTCCTAGCATGTCAGGGGAGATGTGAGTGCGTCTTGTAATACTTATGTTAATGGTCATTGTTTACCCAATGTGATTCATTTAGATATATTCTATTTACTGCAGCTTCAATTTGGATACGGTAAAAAAAATCATAAGCTTCTCATTCTCCAAGGTCTTTAAGGTAGTTGCTTACCATCATCATCTAGTACTGTACTGTGTGTATATAACATATGAAGGAAGAAGTGGCAAATTATTATGTCACATTATCATAATGTACAATATCTTCTGTCACCTAGGTACCTTTTACTCATCAGTATTATAATGACCAAACAGAATAAGACATTGCAATTTGTAGCAGTCTAAAATTTGCCATTCCATGGGGAAAATGACTTCTAGCATTCTGTCTTTACATGACTGTATCTTTTGAAAAATTTCTTTATCCATTCATCTGTCAGTGGACACTTAGCTTGTTTCTGTTTTTTCCATTGTAAATAGTGCTGCTATGAACATTGTGGGGCATGTATCTTTCTAAATTAGAGTTTTCTCCAGATTAAAGAGTTTCCTCTGGATATATGCTCAGGAGTGGGATTGCTAGATCATAGGGCAACTCTATTTTTAGATTTTTAAGGAACCTCCATACTGTTTTCCTACTGTTTGCACTCATTTCCCACCAACAGTGTAAGAGAGTTCCTTTTCCTCTCCACCCTCTCCAGCATTTACCATTTGTAGGCTTTGTAACGATGGCCATTCTGACAGGCCATCTGTGTCAGGCGATACTTCATTGTAGTTTTCATTTGCATTTCTCTAATAATTAGCGATGTTGAACATCTTTTTATGTGCCTGTTGGCCATCTATGTGTCTTTCCATGTTTCACTTAAAGGATGCCTATATGTACATTCAGATGAGTAACCATGTTTTTTATTTCTTTTTCGCTTTTAAAAAGTTACTTAGGAAAATGTTTTAAAAAAAAGGAAAAGGAAAAAAATTATATACAGTCCTTGCAGTTAAAAAAATAATAAATGAAAACTTCTGTCCCTGCTCTTATCCCATGCCAGAGGTAGTAATCTTGATTCACAATTTGATGGATAGCCTTGCAAATTTTTTCCTAAAGCTATATAACTATTGATGTGTCTATCTGTATTTATTGTTTATTTCACCAGGAAAAATTATGATCTACATATATTTTCACTTTTAATTACCCAGCCTTGCTAAATCACAGTTTCTTCGTCTGAAAATGCAGGGGCTTAGCAGTAGTACCAGCTCGCAGGCTCACAGTAAAGTGAAATAATCCATGTAAATTATTTATATCACACCAGCACAAGTAAAATGGAGGCAAAGGATGGATAGTGTATTTATTTATCTTATTGTAATTCCAGCAGTTTAGGGCATCTAATAGAAATTGGAGTGCTTGAGGCAGGATAAACATAAAAAGATTGACAAAGACCAGAAATTATAGTAATGTTTAAACTAATAACTTGAGCTTACGATGGTGCATCATTAAGTGCGCTGCAAGTGATTGCCAGTCATAATTGCCTAAGATACAAACAATACTGTTTTCTTAGTTTTCAGTGTAAAAATTAATTTCCCTTCATGGTTTCCCTACCTTATTCTACAATGAAATAAAAATTATACTACCATTTTATAAAATTAAAAAAAACTTTCCTAAACCATCTTTGTAAAATATGCTAAAATAATAAATTTCAAAATTTGTCTATCTTCTTTCGTCTACAAACTTGGCAGTAAATCAGTTGAATGTTTTGAGTGCCATTTACAGGTTAGATATTAAACACATAATTATCAACTCTCTACAAAAGTTTTAAAATCTTTATGTAAATATATAATGGTACTTAAGAGCATAAATTCATCTCCCCGCTTCCGATCTCCGCAAACTGTATGAGACTAAATTCTTAGTTGAAATAAATTGAAAAACCTTAACCATGGCTGCTGCTTCAGATCCCCTTTTGTTTTCTCCCATACTTTGCTGATATTGAATTGCTTGAGGTGTTTTTGGAAAATAGTAGTGCCTGACACCCACCCCCAGACAGTGAGATTGAAGGGTTGCATGTTTCCCAAGTGATTCTAAATGTGCAGCAAAGTTGAGGAACAATTGCCCTCAGCTCAGCCTGTACCTTAGATTAATTGCATCAGAATCTCTGGGAGAATGGAGGCAACAGGACATCAGTATATTTTCAAGTATCCCAGGTGATCACAATATGCAGCCAGGTTAAGGATCTCTGTTTTAGAGAATCAGGAGGGAATTCAGAGAAACTGTAATAGAAGGAATTTTTCTGCTTTAGTGACTGCACAAAGGAAGTAGTAGGAGAACCAAGGAACACAGAGTTTTAAATTTAGAAGAATTTAGTATTTAATCTAACCCTTCATTTTACAGAGTTAAAAAGACTTGCTCAGTGTCACACGTCTGAGAAATGGACACTGCCTCCACTCCTTCCAGTCACACGTGCCCACGCTCCCCCTACTACCTTCTTTCTGTACCGGTAATATATCTGTATTTATATATAAATATTTGGTTGAATGTGCAGGACGCTGGTGTTATTGGTGACAAAGTCGAAAAGGCAGATTGTTGTACTTCGAGTATATACGGGAAATTTAGTTGTTGATTGGTTTGGTTAGAGAAAGTAGAAAAATATCTATAAAGGAGATTATCTGTAAACATGTAAGCCAAAGGAAGTAATAATCAGGTGTGAAGTTGCAATCAGATTGACAAAGAATCATTAACAAAGAGGAACAAGTTAAAACCCATAAATGTGACTGAGGAGAGAATATAGAAGGAGGATATCTAAGGGCTGAGACTTTGGGAAGCAAACTCATTTAGGGGCCAGTGGAGGGAAATAAGATGGAAAGAGATGGCAAAAAACCACTGTTTTTTATGTTGGTGGAAAAGAAAAAAAGAACAATATTTTTTTTTACACTGATGAAACATTGTGCACATAATAATCACTCATATTTGGTAAATGAATTAAGTGAAACAAAACATGATGTGAGGTGTTGCTAGTTTTGGTAGAACACAGTCACTGTATACTAGAAAAGTATTGGACTTGAAGTGAAATGATCTGGTTTCCTGTTTGTCCTTGTCTCCTACTAGCTATGTGAATCGTGATAAATAACTTGACCTTTCTGAATCCATGAATCCATGAAGGGATAATGCCCCTTCACAGAGTTAGTAATTCAGGGATTAAACGAGTTGATACATGCCTAACTATAACAAGCTTTTGACATGTCTTGCAGTGTTCGTACTGGGGAAGTCAGTAGGGGTGAAAACCTGGAGTCGAACAAACTCAGAGTCAAATGCTGGCCCTAGCTAAGGTGCCTCAGAGCAAGTTACTTAACTTCTCTGAGATGCATTGGGAAATGGAGATGATGTGAATATCTTTGTCATAATTTTGTTGTGATTTATAAAGAGTAAATGAGATAATGTGGGTTATTCACTTACAATGATATATGGAAGTGAACATGTTAGTCGCTCAGTCATGTCCAACTCTGTGCAACCCCGTGGACTGTAGCCTCCCAGGCTCCTCTGTCCATGGAATTCTCCAGGCAAGAATATTGGAGTGGGTTGCTGTGCCCTTCTCCAGGGGATCTTCCCGATCCAGGGATCGAACCCAGGTCTCCTGCATTGCAGGCAGATTCTTTACCATCTGATATGGGAAGCTTCAATTTTACATTAAGGATATTGTCATGGCTATTCAGAATAACAGCTCAAAAATACAGATTAGCTCAATGTTTCTTTAATGCTGCAGTGTGTCTAATGACATCACCTTAATAGATAAAAACATATTTGAACATAACACCAGAAAACCTTCAATAGCGTTATTTACCAGAGCAAACTCTTACTGGCTAATCCTTCACAGCTGCTTTTTTAGCTCCTTTTGTATCTGCTTTGAATATTGGACATTTTCACCATTGTGTCATAATCTCATTTCTTACCTCACGTTCTTTCTGTAGGCAATGTCTTCCACTTCTTCAATTACTGCTTATTCTTTTAAAGCTCTCAAATATGAACCCCTAGCTCAAATCATTCTCTCAAGTCTAGACCCATATCTCCAAATGCCAACACCACTCTTCGGATCTCTCATTGACTTTTTTGTACACTGCTGTGACCCAAAATGACCACGCTGTTCCTCTGCTCCCTCCCTTATAAATGTGTTTCCCTGCGTTCTCTGTCGGTAAATGGCCGCATCCTCACCACATCCCATGTCAAAAACCTAGGCATCTTCTATTGCCTTGCTCTCCACATATAATGTCACCAAAATTTGTCCCTTCCACTTTTTAAATGTATCCTATTCATCTCCTATTCCTTTCCACCGTAACTTCATAATCAAAGCCACCACTGTCTCTCACGTGGGCTGGTCCGTTCCTCTTATAATGTAACTCCACATCCACACTCATCCCTTTTCAGTCCAACTCTACTTGACTTCTCTGGTGGCTCAGACAGTAAAGCGTCTGCCTACAATATGGGAGACCCAGATTTGATCCCTGGGTTGGGAAGATCCCCTAGAGAAGGCAATGGCAACCCACTCCAGTGTTCTTGCCTGGAAAATCCCATGGATGGAGGAGCCTGGTAGGCTACAGTGCACGGGTCGCTAAGAGTCAGAAATGACTGAGCCACTTCACTTTCACTTTTCACTTTCCACTTAGCAGCCAGAGTGATCTTTGAAGACACATGCTTGATCAAACCCTTCTATAGCTTTCCTTTGCTTTTATGTTTTCGTTTCTTCAGCCTTAAGGTCTCAGCTTAAATATCAGCTCCGTAGGGAAACCTACCCATCCTCCTTCCAGTACCCCCTAAGTTAACTCCTGCTATATGTTCTTATGGCACATTCATTCCTTTAAAGTGATTTTCCCATCTGTAATTGTCTGCTCTCTGCTATAAAGGCAGGGGCTATGTCTGTCTTATCAGTTATCCCTGCCCGTTAGCTCTGTGTGTGGCCTATAGTTTGCATTCAGTAAATAATACAAGTGAAAAAAATGATTAGAATGAATTTCTTGAATGCTGATCCCAAGAAGGGGAAGTGTATTTTTGTAAGTCTTAATTCTCTGTCTCCATTCATGATACAAATGGGATAATCAAAATGCTTATGACGTTTACTTTTCTTCTACCCTCATATCCCCATACTTTTTTCTTCATATTTTTTTCTTTGTAAGATTTCACTTGGTGATATTACTTGTTACTACTTCTATTTATCTTGCAAGACCTTTACCATGAATATTTCAAATATTCAGTAAAGGAATTCCTTGAATTAATGTTCCTTCAGAATCTGCTTAGAGGCTTTTGAGTCCTTACAAGATACACATTGTCTGGAATGTTTCCTCTAGCTTGCTGGTACTAAGGTTAGGAAAGGTTAGGGGGCTTTGGGTGTAAAGCTTGTAATTTATATCAGCCATCTGATGCTCAGAGCTGGAAGAAGCCAAGACAGAGATTCTTGGAATTACAAACCAATGGAACAAAATATGACTTTCAGCACTAACCTAATGTGTTCTTACTTTTCTTCACACTACACTTGAAATAGGTCATTTATTTTAAATGATAAATACCATCAGTTGAACATATTATTTAAGTTGCCTTATTAAACTTAGTACAGTATAGACAGTACAAAATATTAGTCACTGTTTTAAAACATTATAAATATACATTTCATATTTTCTTTAAATTTAAATGTATACTTGATGGTAGCATCTTTGCTTTTCATTTGGCATATAACTAAATGCCAAAATGCATTTAAATGTTGAATAATAATATTTTTAGTTTCTGTTTCTCACTTAGTTATTGCCCTGATAAAATTCTGGCTGAGGGCTTGCTTCTGCTTGTTTTTCATGCTGTATACATCAGTTTTTTTCTCAAAATTCACAGTGATAGAAGAAAAGTGTGTCCATCCATACTATTTAGTGTTCTTACTCGCAAGGATGAATTATTTTTAATAGAATGTAGCACTACCTACAGTAAAGCCTGATGGATAGTTTCCTATCTGCAAAATAGGGATAACACACCTATACATCAACTTTCAAGTATCCTGCACAGCTCCCTGTACTTGAGAATATTGCATAAGTCAAGAACACCAGTAAAGGGACATGTGTATTACAAACAAGTATCAAACAGAAGTGTAATCCAGACATGGTAGACCTCTTTCTCTTCATATTGGTTTCCTAAATGTCCCTTCTGGGTGTTTCTAATATAGAGTTCTCATGATAGTGCAGCCCAGTATGAAGCACTTTCCTTCAGTATCATCATCACCCTCTTTTAAAGTCCGTAATTGACATGCCTGATATCCACGGATCAATTAAGGCTTTGGGGAATGGAGTAGAAAGTTAATTAAATCATAATGATAGCTCATTTTTTAAGACCATATTTATTACTTCTACTAGTGGTTTCCAGACTTTTGGATTTCATAGATTTGTATGAAAATCATTAGATTATCTTAATTTTTCTCATTTCTTCTTCACCCTCATACATCCATGAAATCTTCTTTATGTTTGTCAGCCACTAGACAACACCTTTTTGATTACTTGACTCAACGAAGAGTTTTTATCACGAATAGATTAATTATATGATGAGGTGAAAGTCCTCTGACCAGTGTAGAGTAACACCTTGATTGTCTGGCATACTCGTGTCCCACACTTCATTATACTCAGAAGTGATACCTATTTATGCCTGTAGTTAGGAAAATGCAACCTGCCTTTGATATTCTTCACCAGGAATGTTTTAAAGTCCACAAGATGGCAGTATTACCTCATGAAGGTAATCAAACCAACGAAGGGCATGATTGCTTGGTTATCCACTAGCACAGGAAGAGCTGTTGAAGGCAACTGGAGAACTCTTGGCTGTTGATAAAGTATGGAAGACAGTGTTATTGAAGATAGGAGAACATCTGAGGAGAAATTTGCTGATTGAGTAAACGATTAACTATAAATAGTAGCCATGTCTTGTTGTAGGGAGTCTTTCTACTTATTTTTACCTACTTTCTACTTTTATGAAAAATAAGTAAACATCAAGGAAGCAAATTTCATAAGATGCCCTTGGCCTCCACCATATTCATCTAGTATCCCATTTATAACAAAAAGCACTGGGTTAATTACTTAATGTTCAGTAATGATGATCCCAGTTATGGAGGCAGAATTAGATTATGTCATTTACTGAGGGAAGTAACGCATTTTAGATTTTCATCAGTTAAAATGAAAGTTTGGATTTAAAAGGTTAACCCTGAGTTATTCAGAATACCATCAGCTGTGCTGTATCAGTGAGCTTCTATATAGACCATTTTATATATAAATTTTGAAATTCATTTCATTCATAATCTAGGGTATACATTGACTTAGTATTCCAGCGATAAAAGGAGCTATGATTCATTATTCCTCTTTTCCATATTTTTGGTAATATATCTTATTCTAATAATTTAAGTACTTTACTTAGTCTCTCCAAATGTATTTTCAAATAATTTCATATTCAGTCCATGTGTACTTTCTTACTATTTAATCAAACACAAAAATTATTTGTTTTTATGAGGTAGTTATATTTTGGATGCTATATTTCAAAGTATAAAGGCACACAACTTAATTATAAGATAATATATTTAAACAATATATGTAATATAATTAATAATAAATACAGATTCTTACTGATGTTTTCAACATTGTTGAATCATAAAAACATTTTCATTGTATTATAGGTTACTATGATTTAAGGGCACATTCAGTATCTTCTTTTCCAGTCCTTTTATTCATTTCCCCAACATTGTTTTTTTAACAGAGTCATCATAGCTCTATATTAGCCATGGTAGCAGAAATTCAAGTAGTACTTACCAGTAAAATCCACAGATTTCCAAACCCTACTTGACCACTAGTTACCCCTTTTATGACAGCTGTGAGACACAGCAGATTTATCAGATTTTTAGATTTTCACTTTGACTTCCTTTACCATCTTTAATAAGAATAGTCTAAATTAATGGGATTTTCAATCTTATGTGGGAATCTCCTCTGGCAGGATATTCTTGCTTAGAGAGGGGATATTTTATGTAGATTGATTTTGAGAATGTGATTTGGTGCTTGCTTCACACTCTTGAAACCAACTTGTTTCTAGTGTATTATTAATAAAACTACTTTTGTAACTAGGTTGTTGGGATTAAAATTATTTAATGTTACGATCATGTATTCACTGTGCTAATTTTGAGGAATATTGCTCTTACGTATTAGGCTTAGGCTTTAGCATAGTATTTGTAGATGTTATATTGACCTGGCCACCACGAACTTTAGTATGTTGTGTAGACTTAAAAATGAATATAAAGAAACTGGTGTGAAGTAACCAAAAGAAAGCTGCTTGGAGTAAATAGAAGAGTTGTATTGTCTGGAAGTTTTATCATGCCTTCATGCTATAGCTCATATGAGCCTGATTTTTGAGAGACAGTTCTGAACCTGGAACAAGGTTAGTGCTCAAATAATCCAGGCTCTCTTTTATTCATTACTAAGGAGGTAGGCAGTAGGCCAGTAAAACTGACTTAGAATCAGTTTCATTTGACTCATGCTCCAAGCTATTCTCTTGTGCAGATGCTATCGTTATTGGCTCTAGTATTCGAGGAGGACAGAGTAATGAAGGAAAGTGACAAGGTCACAAAGGTAAAAAAGGGGAAGGTTGCAAGAATAGAGAAGTAGGAGGTTATATTAGTCCTAGTTGGACATGACCCCTTGTTCCTGGCCTTGATCCTGATAGTTTTGTGAAGACAGTTCAAATCACTGGGAGACTGAGAACATCTTTACTGACTTTTCTCCTGGTCGATTGAGACTCTCATTGGTTAGTTTAAACTCAGAAAAGGATGCTGTTATGCCCTTTTTCACTAGAGATGCTCTACATATAGAAGACTTTCCTTGGAAAATTAAATGTGGGGAGTCAGAGCATCCAACTACATCACCTGTCATCAGGCTAAGAATTAGGGCAAAGACTAAGCACCAAGAAAAAAGTGCAAGCAAAAAGAAATTATGAGGAAATAATAAAGGTGGAAAGATATTACTGGAAAAAATAATATACATGAAAACTCCAGAGAGAGAAGAAAGTTATCTTTTAAAGAACTTTGATATAGTTCATCATGACAATTTGGATACATATTCAAAGCTAATAATGTTTACTTAGTCTCTCTTTTTAAAAACTACCTTGCTTTACATGAAAAATTCATGCATAAAAGGTCTTAATGGTGTGGCAAGTTACATTTGGAAAATACAGCTACATTTTAAAATATTATGTTGTGTTAAGTAAGAAATACGAAGATTTCCTGCTCTTTATTCTTGTGATGTGCTTAAAAGCATATGATGAAATTCTAAATCAGTTTTTTAGAAAACTGTTGTTTGATCAATAAAATGAATGTAATTCTTTTTGAAAACATTTTATTTAGGGTTTTTAGCATTTGTCATAGGAATATGGCTGTTTTAGAATAAAGTAAAATTTCCATAATTTTTATCTCTAGCTTCATACTGATTATAAGTATGGTATATTTGTACTGTTACTTTATGTGCTTTGCAGAGCTTTCTAAAGTCAGTAGACAGATGGAAAGTAGCTATATAGGAGAGATTTAGATAATAGTGAAATAAAAAATCAAAGTGAACAGATTGAACCAGATAAAAGTTTAATATCTTTCAAAAAGTATAAATCCATTTTCAAAATCCAGATTACATTAATCATATAATATATAAGCACCACAATATTCACAGCACCTTTTATTTTGCTTTGGAGCCTTATTCTGAGTATTTTAAGAACAAGTAAATTATGATGAAATATCAAAATTGATGAGTTTACTTCAGAGTGTGAAGAACCAGAGTAAATTAGAATTCTGCTCACTAAGTGCCTCAGAGCTTATTCCACCTGACTCATCAAATGAAAAATTCATCAATTAATCCTCTGACAATAACGATATATACACAAAAATCAATCTGGAATTGATTTTTTTTAGTCTGAACATGAAAACCAAGCCCTGACTTATACATAATGTGAAATTTCTCTTCATTGCGACTTTATTATTGAGTATAACAGCTGAAGTGTTCATATAATTATTTGTTCTAAGTCAACTACAAAAGTGTGATTGTTTGAGAAAGGGTGTGTGTGTGCTGTGGAGATGGTCTGAAGCACAATCCGAGTGAGCTAATAAAGTTGTCACATGCATGTGAGAATACAGCTGATAGGAATCCCTAGAAGGCAGCCAATAGCGAGGGGTCCTGATCACCGCGCTCTGATGGGGAGACCACCCAGGACAGTTAACAGTGAGCTGAGTACTGAGGAAGATCAAAGGCGGAGAAGAGGAACATACAATCACTCAGATGTCAAATATAGCTTAAAAGGAACATTGTGAGCCATGTGATTTCTATGAAATGTATTTCTGCGTGTGTGGTGACTAACTCAGTAAACAATAGAAACTGGAAAGGGGAACTTCTTCCTGTGCCAAACTGTTCTGTCTCATCTACTTTAGAGACACGAAGCCCCCATAAGTGTTTCACAATCCATTAAGTATTTAAATGGCCATTTTTGCTTTAATTCAGTAACTCTGTGCAATTCTTGAAGACTTCCAAAACGGTCTTCTTTGAAGCTCTCTCCTAGTTGTTAGATTTCTTTCTTCCATGAGGTCAGTACTACAATAACTATATACAAATATCTCAAGAGAATAATCCAAGTTAAATAATAGTAGGGTGTTTTTTTTTTTTGGATTAAAGAAATCCTGGTAAAAATCTATTCATATACATTATTATAAAGGAAAAGAAAGGGTCAAATTTAAGTTTACAGTATTCTGAGTGTTTTTAACCTTTGAATTAGGTAGTTCCAAAACCTGTTATTATTGCTGCTGGATTCTTAATTTCCATTATGCAAATTCTACTTTGAATTTAATCAGACTGCTCAGTATTCTTACAGAGAAACTTCAGAGTGCTCTAAATCCTGAAAGTCAGCGCACCATAAGAAAAAGAGATGCACTCTTCCAATATATAGTAATGTTAAACAACAAGCAGAAATGCAAGGAAATGTGAAGCTAGAGAACTCTGTCAGTATTACTTATCTCACATGTAGTAAATTTTGATGACTGTCTTCTGAATGTGGATTCTTGTAGGAAATGAACATTAAGCTGTTTTTATGTTTTATAGATGTTGAAACAAAAAGCTGAATACATATGATTCTGAAGCTATTAGAATTTTTTTCCCTGTTATAATAGCAGTAAGAAAATTGCAATAGAAATGTCTTCTCGAGTGCACAGCATATGAAATAATATGTTTTTCCCCTGTAGTTTAAAATGTTAACTTGTATTTTAGGTCTTATTCTTTACATATGCCTTGACAATTATGATTGCTTGATTAAAGAAAGAGCTTTTGTGCTACTTATATGTCACAATACCAAATTTACTATATCTGAGCAGTGTTTCTAGTATTCTGATAGGTCAGATATGTCCAGTGAAAGACTAACGTAGGATAATATGTACTGTTCAGATCTTTTGTTATTAAAAGATTTGTGTCTTTTTTTGTTTCTTATTCTCTTTTTTAAAACAATCTGGAAAAATACTCATTTTTATCTAAGCAATATACCCGGTAAAATAATTTATGTGCATTAGTTCAAAGCATCTTAATTAGTTCAGAAGTAATTTTTCTGAATATTTTTAGATTCATACTGTAAGAAATATATATTATTGAATTTTTAAAAAACACATTCATACCTTTTTCAGCATTTTGACCTTTTATAGTCTTTTGTATCAGATGCATTTTTCAAGGCCCATAAAGGATTACATATTTATGTAATTGCCACCCCTGGGAAATATACCTTAACACAGAACAGATAATAACTTTCAAGTAATAAGCATGTCTGTGTCAGTGTATTTTCTGCACTGTATGTTTTCTACAAAGTTGTGTTCTGTTTTGTCATTCAATCTCATTGGAGATAAATATTTAATAAATGAGTAAAATCATTGATATATATTGCTAGCTGTAGAATAAATGTAACTGTATTCACCGACAGCTACGTCAGTGTAATTACAGATATGTGAGTATATTTAAAAGCAAAGATGTTAGATTTCCTGATAATTCATATAGTTAATACTTGTTCTATTTATATAAAGTTTTTCATCACATTAGATTTGTATAGCTAAGAATTAGTCATTTCGTTAATAATAGATAATTACTTTCCTCTGCAAAATTTTTAAATGTCTTCTTATGACTAAAAGAAGTTCTATAATTTTATACTATCCTGTAGAGCAAGAATTACATTGGTTTTTATCTTGATTCTGTATTTTAAACTAGGTAGAGTGACCTAGGTATATTTTCAATTGTTTATTTCCCAGAAGAAATTAAAAATATGAGCATAGGGTAAAGAAACCTTAAATATCTTCTGTCGAGGCAATTTTAGACTTTTGTAAATAGTGACTTTTTGTATATATGTTTTACTTCCTATAATTTTAACTTAATCAGTCTATTTAAAAATATTAGACTGTAACTAATTTATTGACAACATGAGACAGAGATGGTTATTAGGAAGTAAAAATGTTTGTGTTGTGATTGAGCCCGAGAAGAACTTGGTCTTAGGAAACACTTTAATAGTGTCTACATATAATACTTTAGAGTCTTCAATAATGTATAATGGTTTTAATTTTTAAAGATTCATTTTTACTTTTATTAATTCTAATCCCTTCATAATGTAAAAATACTTTAAAAGTTAATTATGCTTTTTAATCTAATTTCATTTATTTAATGTACTTATTACTTAAAAGTTAAATTTTTGATGCACTCTTTCACATTATTTATCTTTTAAAAATCACAAACTGGTGCCCTCCACCCAAGTGGCACTTTGAAGGAGAAACATACTAATGTGCTCATTAAATATTTTCCATGCCTAATCATTTCCTGTGATGTGTCAGTAAGTAATGATTTCTCACAATATTCAGTTGTTCTGTTATATAAATATAATGTTTGAAAATTTAGAGTGTTAACTTGTTATGTGCAATTTCTCTATCAGAGTAGCTATATTTTTTTAAATCAGAAGCTTTTGTCACTTTGTGAGAAAAAAATTGAAATTCTTAAGTTTGGAATTTAAGACTTGCTTGTCTCATTATAGAAATATTCTTAGAAGATAAATTCTGAGATTTTTCATTCATTTTTGATTTAGGAGCTCTTATATTTTTTCAAAAAAGTGATAAATTTGACTTTTTAGAAAGATAACTTTAGAAAGTCTGAAGATGATTATTTTAAGTGAGATAACACTTCATATTTATTAAAAATCTCCTACTTTGTTTCAGTAATTTCTCTACCTAAAATGAATGTTTATTAGGTAGTATGCTCTCACCTTATTAATGTTCAATAAAAAGTAACCTGTTTAGAACTGTCTTTAAAATTGACTTTAAAAAACCTATCATTAAATTCTAACCATATGAAATGTAGTAGTAACATTAATACATGATACTATTATTTAATCCTTTTTAGACAGGTGCCTCAAAGTAGTAAACTAAAAGCAGTATAGTTAGAAAAATGATTTAATTTACTTCAAAGGTTAGTAAAATACAAAATACCTTCATATTATGACTTTTTATATCAAATAACTTTGTTATCAAATACATTTAATTTTTTTGAAATGAGGTTTATGTCTCACAGCTTTAATCACACCAGTGTATTTGGTTACGATCATTTAAAATATAATGTGAAGTCATTTACTCATGTTTTTATTATACTTTAAAATATCTTATTTGGAAAAGGGCTATGGAAATAAAATAAATGGGTTAATTCCCTGTCTAGATATTGTCCTTAATCTCCTGTTTTCTTATGCAATCAAAAAGATCCTCTAGTTTTTTTTTCATTAACTTATATACATCAGAACATTAATTGAATGCTTATTGTGTACTTTTCCAAAGTTTATCTTCCCCAATATTCTTAGGTTTTCTCTTTCAGTAGTTTATCCTATTAAAGAAGAAATGTTTAAAGTGAATATTTTCACTACATTGTAAATAAAATGTTAAAACAGAAGCAAATTACAGCTATATTTAAAATTGACCAAGATACATATTTTTTTTTTCCCCTAAGCACCATTTGGAAGAAGTCTTATATCATTAAAAGAAAATGTAAATTTCATACATTTTTCCCAACACAGTCAGCAAGTTTTAATGCTACTTGTAAATATGTGAAAAGGGTATTTTTTTCTTAAAAACAACTTAACACAATTTTAACTTTCACAGTGACCAGGCATGTTCAGACTACAAATAATACTGTAGTGTAAATAAGTCTCTTTTATCTAGAGAGTATCAAATAATTCATTTGCATAGTTTCAAAACTGTTAAAGTCTGAACTTTATAAACCCAAATCCCAAATATCACTATTGTCCAATTAGATTTTCCTTGGTTTTGGAAAAAATAGTAGTGTTTTAAGGCATTATACTACTACAGTTGAAAGCATTTGAGAATTGTTTTTGGGGAAATGGTGCTCTGAAAAGAAACATTAACATTTGAAGATAAGAATTCTTGCTCATAATTGATTGAAATGATATATTTTCAAAAATTTATCCTGAAGGTTTTTTTTAATGTGTGTAGATTTCTTGAATTTTATCTCTATACTCATAAAATGTTATGAGTTAAAGAATCAAAATTAATCATTCACTGTAGTATCTCTTATTAGGAGTGCTTTCACAGCAGGGAATCTTACAGAGGTCCACTTCTTCATTACTCTGACTCTCTGGCTGACTCCCAGAGTCATTGATGGGGTCAAAGTTAAACAGCAGATTCTGTCTTTGTTATACACAGTAGCATTCCAAACCCTACTTTGACTTTGGAGTTACATGTAGATATGTTATGCTTGTGCACCTACAGGTGTCTATATGTAATATATAGAGACAGAGAATGAGTGTCCAAAATTTTTTGAAATAAAACATTAGTACTTGCTAATAGTTGACAAGGGCAGGCACAGGGAAATATCTAGCATAAGTATTTGCAGGTGTAAGTTAGAGCACTTCATAGGGCTCCTTCTCTTGCCTACCAAGGATCCATTTTCCCCTGAAAATATCTAGTGTATACTCAGATTCCTGTCTTACTAAAAATGCTTATTTTTCTTCAGTTAGCAAATTTAAGGGTTAGGAGAAAGTAGGGGATTAGATTACCTCTTCAGTTATTGCATGTCTAATATAATTAAATATGAATACAGTGAGCATATAAATAATTTTAAGGCATTTACATTGTAGCTTAACATTCATGTATACTAATAAAAGTTTATATGTAATTTTGATCATTTGATCTTTTATTAGGATAAAAGCTAGCGTTTTTATGCTGCTTGACAGTTTTGCAAAATGCTGTCCCCCATTTTTCTATTTATATTTGGGACAAAACATGTAACTTATTGTCCCCATTATGCAGATACAGGAATTGAGGTTTAGAGTGTTCTAAAATGTTTGCCCAAGATATCATAGCTAGTAAAAAAGGCTAAGACGAGAGTAGAAACCAAATCTTCTGAGTTTAGATTCAGTTCATGCCTTTTCAACAGTCTTATAGCCTATCCTCTTTATGTTGGTAATTAAAAAAAAAAAATGGTGATTTAATGGTTCAAAAATGTGAGAGAAGAAACATAAATGCAAAAATTTTGTAGAAAAGCAAGTGGAATGTTTTGCTTTAATTATGATTTTATAATCTATGCTTTGTTGTTTCTAGTGGCAAACTGTCCTTTAATGGAGAAAATATGAAATGTAAAACTGAAAAGACTTGCCTTGTCAGCTCACTCCAGTGTTGATTGTTTTACTCTTTTTTCTTAATAATATAAAAAATAGCACATGGTTTTGTAAAAGACCTTCTTAATGCAAATGATTCAAGTAGCATCAAGGAATATAGCATTTGGCAAATTTTTTTTTTTAACATTTTAAAAAGTCCTCTGGGAGGGAGGTTCAAGAATGAGGGGACATATGTATACTTATGGCTGATTCATGTTGATATGGTAGAAGCCAACACAATATTGTAAAGCAATTATCTTCAATTAAAAATAAAATTTTTAAAAGTACTTTTTAAAAATTCTGAGATGTATCAGTAAAACTATCAATATATATTATATATTTTGGTATATTTTGGTGATACCTGCAAAAGATTGTACTTCCATTTTGCAGAGAATAACCAGTAATTCTATTGAAATCTAGAAGGAAGGAATTAAATTTGTTTAACCAGAATAACTTAAGGAAGTAATGGTATTGATTTTTTAAGATACTGCTAGACCAAGAGATTTAAATTTTAAATCCAATTAATACTTGAGTTTTGAGAAGGAATAGAAGAGAACCCCTTTTATGCAGAGATAGTCACTAAATCCATAGTCCAAGATTATTAGCATTTTTTTTTGTCTAATTGTTCCTAACTTGATGGTCTAGCTATGAAAGTATGTTTATTTTATATTTACTGTTACTTTATGTCTAAACCCTAAAGACATTTTATATAAATGATAGTTTGTTTGTTTTTTCCTGGAAAAAAGCCTCTTTACTCTTACTGATTTCAATATTATCATCCCCTTTTATTTAATAGAATCTGCCTTTGCATGTAAGGAATATTACAGACATGTGCCAATTTGTCTCTAGAATGAGTGGAGGCTGGGAATCATAACAGTTTATTTATTTAACTGCTTAATAGTCCCTCTTGTCTACTCTTAAGTCATTTTTCATGGTTATCTTCTGATTCCTATCTAAATTTTCCACATCTGTCTTAAATTATGGAGTCGCTGGTAGATGTAATGCTACAAAGTTGAAGAGTAAAGAGGCTTTCTCCTGTATTCTCTATGTCTTCTGAAATAACTACTTGATTTAAGTTGTTAGGCACTACGTGGGGCAGAGATGATCAGTAGAACACAGTTTGGGTAAAGATTCCAGAACAAAACTGCAGAATGGCATGAAAGTTAAGTGTGGGGAGAAAACTGGAGAGGCAAATATTGTTTTGGCCCTCTCTCTTTACTCTTTTACCTGGTATACTTGGGTCTTTAGGTCTATGCTCCTAAACCGTGCCTCACTCCTTCAAGACTTTGACACCTTCACTGAAAAATTTTGTGATTTTTTTCACAAAAATGAGATTTTTCTCTTGACATTCAGAGATTTTTGAACTTTACTTTTTTGAATTTGCCAAAAACAAAGTTATTGTATTTCAGGTCTCCAATTTCTACATAACATTGAGAGAAAGGAAAAATCTCGCGAACAGAATGGATTCCATTGTTGACCATTAAAAATATTTTGTGTTTGCAATTTTGTGTTTACAAAATGCACAATGCATTTGTAAATGTCTACACTACGCATGTGACCCATGTATTTTTTTTTTGACCCATGTATTTTTAAGACTTCTTCAAAAGAAAAAGTAAGGTCTTCAGTTATTTACAAAATGATAGAATTTAAAATTTAAGCAGTCTCATTTTCCAGCGCTCAAAAATTCATAAATTTTAGCTCATTTCTTAATTCTAGTATGTTTTTTTATGACTTTAGGTAAGCAACTCTAAAACACTGCACAGAAATTGAATACATTCCACAATAAATAGCATCACTTGAGGAAGATAAAACTTCCCTTCAATGTTTTACCAGGACTAAAAGGAGAAACTTCTCTCCAGTCCAGTCAGGTCTCCTTTTAAGAGATATCTGGTATAGTTAGCTAGTGTTCATTGAAAGATACAATTTGTTCTCCATCCAGGCAATAATTCTTGAGTATAGCTGTTACTTATATAATGCCTGAAGCAAAAGCATAATTTACATTGTAAAAGTTACCATCAGCCTTTGGTCATGACTTGAATGACTGTGATGCTTTAGTCTACATAGTAATGCTGGCTGGCTGTCACCTATAATTTTACTTTCCTTCCTTATAAATACTTTGTTCTCTGCCACTAGTTAGATTTTTTTTTTTTAAATTGGTTTCAGCCTTTACCCCCCAAATTTCCAACCATTCAACCCAGAGACACTCATTAAACAGCCAGCTAGCCAGGGCAAAACAATGGCTGATGAAACTAAGCATGAATTGTATTTGAGAAAGGAAGTGCTCACGTGTTCTTCATTATTTTGTTTGTTTGTTTTCACTTTATTAATTTGAAATCATTGAACTGACCACATCAAATGTTGTACTAACTTACATACCAACTCACATCAAGTCATTGCTTTAAAAATCTGCTATGTGGCTACAATGTATATACACTAATGTGTAGACTTTTCAGTTTACTGGTTGATAGTTTGTACATTATGCTCCTTTGAATCCTTGGTACTGTGTGCCATAGCTAGTTCACATTCTTTCTATATAACTTTCAGCAGAAAAAACAATAACCAAAATGACCTGCCACCATATTTACTGAAAAAACATGTCAAAGACATTTAAGCAGGCTTTGTTTTTGAAAGTACATATTATTTGGTTTTCTGTCATGTGTCTAGTTTTTATAAACTGTTGAAGTATTTAAAATATTTTTAAATGCAAAAATATGTGATAATATGAAAAAGAAAATTTTAGCTAATATTGTCAGGTAGAAACGTTTACTGTATCTAGTAATCAATAACAATGTTACACTCCCAACTTTACATGGTAAACATACAGGAGATACAAGTAAAAAATCCCAATTCTTTTTGGGCTAGTTCACAAAAGAGAAAATTATTCAAATGTCCAGATACTTTTGCTGGTATATAAAGAAAAACTGAAGCATGTGAGAATGCCCCTCTATGGCAGAATCACTGGGCAGTGCTTTAACCATACATTTGACCATTTTTCATTTGTAAGATGCTTTCTAGCCCAACTGGAATTCTCTACATGTACTAAAAAGATAATTCACTCCCACTTAACGGCCCGCAAGAATACTAGGGGCAGGTGTACAACAAAGCTGTAGCTTGGCCAGCACTCATGTGGGCACAGCCCCTTAGCTGTCCTTTGGAAGGTGCCATGTTTGAGACTGACTCTGGTGGAGTGGCATCTGCAGGGCTGGGCAGGTGGTGAGGCTGATGCTTCTCGCAGCATGCCAGATAATGGCTCTTCTTAATAGCTTGGGTGGCCACCAGACTGAGGTGTCTTTGTGGATGTGAAAAAGAGTAAACTAATCATCCATTTGAAGAGACTTTTTTGAGCCACATCTAAAAAAGAAATTATCTTTTTATGAAATGGCATCTGATACTCTTAACTAATCTGCTACTCTCCTGATGCTGCTTTCTTCACCCAACTTTCTCTCAACAGACTTTGCAGAATATATTTAGATTTCAAACTCCTAGCCTTCTATTCTTTTTATGGCCTATGTAGGCTGTCAACAAACCTCTTGTACACAAATTCTGCTCTAATTTGATATGGGAAAGCATGTAACCATGGAAACGTTCTTTGTACCCTATCTCAAGCCCTGGATGCTTTATTTACCCTTTATAGAATAGAACAAATAATCTACATACTTACTATTCACTTTTTTTTTCCGCTAATTTTCAGCTAAACAGCAAATATCTGACTAAAATATTTCTTCACCAAGGTTATATTTTTAATCAGACAAGTGTTACTAGTCTGAATTTGTTTGGATTAAAAAGATGAATAATATTTAGAGTGGCCTATCTTTTACCATAGTGATTGTGTGTATAGCTTATAAGAATATCTTGATGATGATTTATTTAGAATATTTTTAATGTGTATAAAATAGAAATATCCATAAGCTAAAACATTAAGATTTTATTGAATTCCTAATATATGTTATTATAATATGATATGCATGTGTGGGTTTTATATTGAAGATCTGTTATCCACTGCATTTGAAGTTGAGCAGATTGTTAATCTTTCTTTCCTATGAAATAATTGTATATTAGCCACTTTTACAGAGATGTTCCAGGTTAACATAAATTAAAAGTTAAAAGTCTTAAATAATTTTGCATATTTTTTGTTATTCCAAGTACCGTTTAGCTTTCAGGAACTTCATCTTTCATATATTCATCCCAGTCTTGTTATTACCATCTAAGGTCCTGTTCACTGAGAATGAGTAAGCAAGTACACTTTTTAACAGAAATGTCCTTGAGGTTGTAAGCTAATACATGATTTTATGTTGATCATGTTAGAATTATAGATAACCTATCATACTCCTCTTCCAACTACCAGCACAATGACTGTGTTTTATTCTTTATTTTACACAATCATGCTTGAACATGTAACAAAGGAACTCCAAAGTTCCTAGTCATGGACAATGCTTTTGAACTTCTAAAAGTCTATTACAATTCAGAGCTTTTTTATAAGCATCTTCCAAACTTTTTGTAGTATTAAATAGTATAGAATTTTTATAAGCAAATATTTATGAGTATGCAGTTGATCCTTATAGTAATAGATGGCATCTAAACAACCAGACAGAAAATGATAGTAGAGTTTATTAGCTTTATTCGGTCATATACTGATATTCACGTGGTATCCTTCCATTCACCATATGCTGATTTTGCTACCTAAACGCACACTCCTCTACTCTGTGTAAGCATCCTCAGGTTTCCCTGAAGGATATAGATTTTGCCTAAATTTCTCTTCTACTTACAGATTTATTCTTATAATTATTTCAGGTTTCTCTCTCACTTTTCGTTTTGACTATACACTATTTTCTAAGAAACGTATTCCTGATTATTACACTCATAACTTAAACAGAAGAGAATGACTACCGTGTTTCCCATTGTGGTTAAGGTTTCTAAAAGGTTAGCTGGCAGTTTCTATGTCTTTACCTCTCGATGAATAGGGCCCAGTTCTCTTGCATCGGGTTAAAGGAATAATGGAAAAGGAACCAGAACTATGACAGCTGTAGGTTGAAGGTAGAATTTATTAACCCAGAGAAGGTGCCAGAAATGTTGGAATATGGGATAAGCCAAAAGTGATTCTCAGACCATTTGGGTACTGATCAGCTTCAGGTCATTTGATTAATCTTTCCATTGCTGTTGTGACATTTCTTCCTAAAGAAAGAAACCAAGCTTCAGAATTTTGCAATTAAAACCAACTGTCAAAGACATAATTTCATGTTATATACTATTTCTCAGTTTCTCTTTTTAGATTTTACTAATCTGTGTTTCTCTTGTGACTGACAAGCTTATGAATATTGTTTGTGCTCCAGTTTAAAAAATGCTTAGTGGTGTTTCACTCCTAATTGTATCATGATTTGTGATATAACCTTCACAACCACTAGGTACTATTTAATTTATATTACAGTAGGAACCTAAGTTACATTCTAATCTTTTAAGTTTGGAATTTATTTTAATGTTCACTTTTTATTTGTATCTTATTTGTATATTAGATAGTATCTGAGTAAAGCTATTTGCTCAAATAGAAAGAAACAGCATTTTTTTCTTCAAATTTATACTCTTTGAAAAAATAATTCTTACATGATGCTTTCAAACTTCATACCATGTTCCACATGCAGTAGCTGTTCAAGACTCCTTGGGTAATTGATTCATGGGTCCATGGGAGAGTCATTCCTATTGGTTTGGTTATTTTGAATCACTAAACATATGTCATCGAGTATCTAGCGTTCATTGAAGTAATGACATTATGCTTTTGTCAATATTTCTGTTCTCACTTGAACGGTCCCTTTCTGCTAGAGCCAGTTAGTACATCTAAACAGTATTTGTTGAATATAGAAAAATGGGGTAATATTTACACTTTTTTTTCCAAAATGGTTTTTGTTTTCAAGTACTCCATGAGGCACCAGGAAGGACCAGTAAGGCACTTACTGTGCCATTAAGATTAAAACTATTAATACTGAAAAAGTCTACTATAAGATATTTAACTGACAGTTTCTATTAAAATTCATAATAGTAATGTAATTAAAATATCCTAACCACCCATCTTACATGCTGGACTTTGGCATTATGCAAACCAAGAACTTCCAGATGTCCAAGCTGGGTTTAGAAAAGGAAGGAGAACTAGAGATCAAATTGCCAACATTCTCTGGATTATAGAGAAAGCAAGAGAATTTCAGAAAAACATCTATCTCTGTTTCATCGACTACACTAAAGCCTTTGACTGTGTGGATCATGACAAGCTGTGGAAAGCTCTTAGAGAGATGGGAATATCAGACCATCTTACCTATCTCCTGAGAAACTTGTATGTGGGTCAAGAAGCAACAGTTAGAACCCTGTATGGAACAGTTGATTGGTTCAAGATCAGGAAAGGAGTGAGACAGGGCTGTCTGCTGTCACCCTGTCTGTTTAACCTATACACTGAGCACATCCTGGGAAATGCTGGGCTGGATGAGTTACAAGCTGGAATCAAGATAGGTGGGGGAATCGTCAACAACCTCAGATATGCAGATGATACCACTCTAATGGCAAAAAGAGAAGAACTGAAAAGCCTTTTGATGAGGCTGAAGGTGGAGAGTGAAAGAGCTGGCTTAAGACTAAATATTAAAAAACTAAGATCGTGGCATCCAACCCCATTACTGCATGGCAAATAGAAGGGGAAAAGGTGGAAGCAGTGACAGATTTCCTTTTCTTGGGCTCCAAAATCACTGCAGATGGTGACTGTAGCCATGAAATCAGAAGATGATTGTTTCTTGGCAGGAAAGCGATGACAAACCTAGACAGTGTATTGAAAAGCCAGAGACATTACTCTGCCGACAAAGGTCCATATAGTCAAGGCTACGGTCTTCCCAGTGGTCATGTATGGTTGTGACAACTGGACCATAAAGAAGGCAGAGCCCCAAAGAATTGATGCCTTCAAACTGTGGTGCTGAAGAAGACTCCTGAAAGTTCGTCGGACAGCACAGAGATCAAACATGTCAATCTTAAGGGAGATCAACTCTGAATATTCACTGGAATGACTGATTCTGAAGCTGAAGTTCCAGTATTTTGGTCATCTGATGCAAATAGACAGGGAAAAGTCCCTGATGCTGGGAAAGATAGAGGGCAGAAGAAGAGGGCATCAGAGGGCATCAGAGGGCATCAGATGGCTGGAAGGCATCACCAATGCAATGAACAGGAACTTGGGCAAACTGTGGGAGAGGGTGAGGGACAGGGAGGCCTGGTGTGCTGCAGTCCATGGGATGGCAAAGAGTTGGACATGACTGGGTGACTGAACAGCAATAACAAATCGCCCATTGACACAGACTTCTGTCCATATAGAAACAGTTCAGCTATAAAAGAAGCTGTTGCCTTGATCTTTCAAGCACCGTTATAAACATTTCTTACAATGTCTAGAGCCCTCTTACCTTCTTTCTCCCAATCCATAACCCCTATCATTGCTTCTTTCTTCAAATGCAAACTGAAAGCAAAGGAACTTGTTTCGCCTATAACATAAACTACTTTTAAATTCAGCCTATGGAAGCAAAGACAAAATAACCAAAGTATTTTTGTAGAAGCCTAAACCATTACTGGTTTGTTATTCCATGAATATAGAGGGAGGTTTTTTTTTGTTTGTTTTTGTTTTTTACCATAACCAAATACAACTTTTTCAGAGTTTTTCTTATTTTCGGTATGTTCTTAGAAGCCTTGATAAAGAACAAAGAACACTTAATATACCTCCTGTGTCTATACTTGCGCTACGCTGACATTTTAGCAGTACGATTGTTTGTTGGTACACCTTTATTGTTTCTATCTAAACAGCTTTTTTAGCGGATAGATGCCAAGTGTTTCTGATTTCACCCTTTAAAATATATCTGACCCCTGGGGTGACATACGGTCATTACAGAGCTATTGCCAGAAGTGCTGTCTGTGAGCTTTGTCACTTTAGGATTCACATACAGCAGAAGATAGTCACAACTAAAATCAAGAACCACTTAGAACAATCTAAAAGTAATAAACTTTATACAGTATATGTCCTATTGGTTAACATTGTGAGATCTAGAGTCAAAACGGACCCTGATGACAGTTCTACCACTCATTCATTGTGTGACGGCTGTTTGCTAAGGACGCCAGTAGCGTCTCTGCCTTGCAGGGCTTTAATGATTAAATGAAATAATGCATGTAAAGTGCTTAGGGTATTTGTGAGCTTACAGTATATAGTGAGCACTCAAATGTTCAGTCAGTCAGTTCAGTTGTTCAGTTGTGTCTGACTCTTTGCGACCCCTTGGACTGCAGCATGCCAGGCTTCCCTGTCTATCACCAGCTTCCAGAGCATACTCAAACTCATGTCCATCACGTCAATGATGCCATCGAACCATCTCATCCTCTGTCATCCCCTTCTCCTCCCGCCTTCAATTTTTCCCAGCATCAAGGTCTTTTCCAAGGAGTTGGTTCTTTGCATCAGGTGGCCAAAGTATTGGAGTTTCAGCTTCAACATCAGTCCTTCCAATGAATTTTCAGGACTGATTTCCCATAAGATGGACTGATTGGAACTCCTTGCAGTCCAAGGGACTCAAGAGTCCTCCAACACCACAGTTCAAAAGCATCCATTCTTGGGCGCTCAGCTTTCTTTATAGTCCAACTCTCACATCCATACATGACTACTGGAAAAACCATAGCTTTGACTAGTCGTACCTTTGTTGGTAAAGTAATGTCTCTGCTTTTTAATATGCTGTCTAGGTTGGTCATAACTTTTCTTCCAAGGGGCAAGTGTCTTTTAATTTCATGGCTGCAGTCACCATCTGCAGTGATTTTGGAGCCCAGAGACTAAAGTCTCTCACTGTTTCCATTGTTTCCCCATCTATCTGCCATGAACTGATGGGACCGGATGCCATTAGTTTTCTGAATGTTGAGTTTTTTTATTAATTGTACTTTTTCATTCTTGAGTATTAGATTTTAAGATAGCTATATAGTTGCTCTCTTTTTGTGGCTTTGTTTTATGTATTTCTTACTCAGAAAGAAGTTGACCAAATGAAGATATTTTTCTTTGCCATGTAGTTGACTTAGGGCTTTATTTACTGTAAATATATGGACCAGTGATCTTTTTTATACTGTGTACTAACAAGGAAGTATATCGCTACCATGATCTGCCACTGTTCAGTAATAAGGTAAGTCCATGAAAAGAGAGAATTAAAGACGAGAAAGAAAGGGAAATGGGGTTAGAAATACAGAAAACAAAGGAAGCCACAGAAAGAGAATTGCATGTGAGTAGCAGGGCAGTATCATAAATGTATGTCTCTGTGCTACAGGTAAGGGAAACAGTCCTGCTTAAAGTTTTGCTCTAAGAAGTTGTTATTTAAATTACTTACACATGCAAATAAAGATAGCAAAGAAAAACAATGAAGGAAACAAGACGTATCTTCAAGAATATATTTAGATAATAAGAAATCATAATATTTCTCATACCAATATTCATCTTGTCATGAAAATTGAAAAAAAAATTGTCAGGGAACCAAGATAAAGATGGGTATTCATCATCGGGAGACATGGGTTCCCCAGTGTTACACTCAAGTAACTCAAGCTTCCTAACTATTGTAATGACCCTGAACTTAGAAGTAAACTGGGAATATGGTGCAACAAAGAATTAGGGAATAGAGAAGAGCTATTTTTTTCACAATCTGAACTAGTATTTTGCTAGTTATTGGGAATATCATTTCTTTTTCTTTACAGAGAGAGGGGTGAAAGTAGGAAAATCAAAAGTATAATTATATCTTCTTCTACAGACTTTCTGTAAATTTTCTTTCTTTCTGTTTTTTGGTCCTTTTCTTTCATAGAAACTCTACTGTGCAAATTATATACTGTTGAGCTAACACTTTAGAAAAACCAGAATCTTATCTACAAATAGTTAAAGGAAACACATTTTAATACAAAGTAACTTTCATTAATAGATAAATCATTTTATGTTTGAAAGAAATAACTTCTTTTGAGAAGGCTCTGGATCACAAAAAGCATAGAGGGGGCAGTTTGCTTTAATAAAGACAAGAACTTTTTGTTTCAGAGTATTAAGGACACTCTTACCCATTGATATTTGGGAATAAATCAGATGCTTTTACCTGAGTATATGGCTTCATTTTTTACACTCAGTGATCCTATGTGTCAACATAGAGATCAAATGTTGTTGATCATTTAGTCAACAACATCATTTATGTGTCAACCTATACTCTGCTCTGTGCATTAGGGACTTGATACAATATGGAAAGGATTTTAAAGTTTGCATGCTCTAAAGGACTGAAAATCTTATGCTCTAACCACTTCTTGAAATTTTATTTAATAAGCATTCTGTAGAATATGGAAGTTTGTATTTCCTAAGGAAAGCGTTAAGCTCACTTTTGCATCACTTAACTGCAATGTTCAACTTAAGGGGGAAAAAGTGAGCATAGGTTACAGTCATTGCAGAAACCTGCTTAAAATACTACATCTTGAGCTCACTTCTCATTTTGCACTGAGAACCATGAATAGTTAAGCTTTTGCATTTGAAGAATATGTGAAAATTTTAAACTCCTTGAAGTACTATTTAGCATTAATTGTTTCTCTATTAAATGAGTTACTTTTTGTTTTTTGGTTGAACCAAGTTGCTTGTGGGATTCCAGTTTCCCGACCAGGGACTGAACTGGACCACTGCAGTGAAAGCACCAAGTCCTGACCACTGGCCCAGCGGGAAATTCCATAAAATGTGTTACCTTATTCTGAAACTTTTATTGTTAATTGGACTGTTGGCATGCATCTACCAGGGTAGTAGCACTTCTCTTTCCATCTTGAGAGTTATGACAGTGGATTTTTTATTTGAAGGCAGGATCATTTATTTTTAGGGTAACTATAGCCATATCTTCTCAAGTCATCTACTTGAGTAGATTTCTTAGACATAGATTTCTCATTGAATATTATGGTATATTCTTTAATATTTTAAATATTTTTCCTTTACAAAAAGAGATTGAGAAAAATGTTGATGAATCCTGATTTTGATGTGCTTATTATATTTGGTGATCTTTTATAGTTTTTCCTACTTGATATCAATTATATATTTACAACTCTACAATTCATTATTTTGTTTATTCAGATTATGAAATAAAAAGCTGTATCCTACTAATTATGATCTCTATATTTTTTTGTTATCATTTTATGTTAACAGAATGGTTTAATCTTTGTACCAAATTTTTGAGGAACTAGTGTGTTCTCTATATTTTATATAGAGAAATGTAGTCTCTCTGTGTTTTAGGGTTTTATCATATAACTTTGTTCAGTGATTACTAGCTAGACATTTTAGTTTATGATGTATGTTCCTGATTGCAGTTTTCCATAAAAGCACATTATGATATGATATACAAATTAACTTTAAAAGTTAGTTTTAGTGTATGGATTTGTGTCATAATATCTTTGTATTTTCATTTAAATGTGCACAGTATGAATTTTAGTGTTCATGTTTAAACTTTATGGAGTGCCAGGAGCAATAACTAGTTGTAATTTGAAATTTGGGAAAATTAAAATACTTCTATATAGCTATCAGATTAACAAGTATTTGCAAAAATTGATTGGAGCATTTCACATTTCTATAATGCAGGATGTTCAAATTCTTTTCAAATGCTTACTCCTTTTCCTTATTTTACCCTTCTATTGATATCCACTTGGAAGACTTAGAAAGCAGAAAACATCTCTTACATATCCATGATCAAAAATGAACGCCTGATGGCCTGAAGGTTGAAATAATTATCTCTGGTGGCCGTGCAGATCTCAATGTCAAAGCTAAGAACCACAGGGCAGCTGAATTAAAGCATGAAAACTGGCATGAGCACAGACAACTGCTTGAGGCTCTTTATTACTGTTTGATACAGCAGCCCTTTGTTGAGAATCTTGTTTTTTTGGTTCGAAAGCAACTGTGTGTGTCTAATCTCACATTTGCCTTTATCATCAATTCCATTCCTGTGATATTTACAAAACTAAGCAACATCACATGTATTTATCCTGATTTCTGCCTTAGTGGTCCTGAAGCCTTCTGCTAATCTGCAGATAGGTGGCACCGTTCATACAGATTGAAAAAGCAGTGCTTTCCCTGTTCACACTATTCCACGCTGTAAATTAACCTGTCACTTTATTATTTGACAAGATCTTCATTTTTATTCATCAGGACTTGGGCCAGGATGGGTGCATTTATGGCCATTTGCTTTGCACGGCTCTCAGCTGAGTTTGTAGGTATTGTAAGTGCGATCCATTATCCCTGTTACAAGTGCACACAATGCAGATGCTGATCTGCGATGATGATGAGAAACCAAAGTCAGTAAAGACCACATAAGCCACCCTTGATGAAAAGATAAATGAATGCATAAATAACATTGTGCTCTGCTGTGTTTGCTGAGATCAAGGATAGATTTTTGAAGGTTTTGAGAGATCAGACGTACAGAACCTGGAGAAATTCAGCCTTCTTCACTTTGCATTCAGCAAGCATTTCACTGTGTACAGAGAAGCTGAGAGACATTTTAATACATTACTGGAAGCTCAGAAATGTTTGGGCACTTATTTTTTTTTTAATGTTAAGAAAAAAAACCAACAAAGAAATGGTAGAGGCATTAAAGTTAATAAGAATGTAACATGGTACGAAAAAAGCCATGCTTGCTTTAGACAGTTCCTAACTTAGTTCTTTATGTAAATACACTTGCATCTATTGTGTTGTAATTATAAATGTAATTATAGAGATAAATTAGTAAATTATGTTTGTAATTGTATTCATAAAGATTAATGACATTTAAACAGACATATGCATGATAACATAAGACATGTATTTAGAGGATGTACTTCAACTTTATACAACAGATGTATTTTAAAATAGTCTATAA